>NC_135237.1:392913560-395413560 GCF_051348905.1 Ranitomeya variabilis
CGGGCTGTCAGAACAGTAGGCCTATTGTCTGAATATACGGGTTCTACCAAGGCCTGGTAGTCCTTACCCCTGAGGCCTATGGCTGCCCGACACCATATTAACATCTCACTCCTGGGGGGTATCGCGATGGGGTTTGAATCACTCACAGTGACACGACCAATCTCACCACCAGTCAGCTCTACCTGCTGTCTCTGCATCAGAGCTCTGATTTCCTTCTGCAGGGCACGTTGCTCGCTGTGGCCAGCAGTTTCTGCCACCTGTTGCAACAAAACAATAACTTCTGCAAGACAATTTTCTATAACATTAGTACCAAGAGTCATCATGGGATTACATTCTCGACGATCAATATCAACAATCACAATCCCTTGGGCTTTCAATTCCACCCGCCCCACCTTGATGGTGACCTCCTTATACCCCACTTGTGGCAACGGCTGACCATTACTGGCTATTATGGTGAAATCATCGTCAGGGCCACGAGTAATATCAGCGTCCTCCCAATACCGTTTATGAAGCACGTAAGGTATAGTCGTCACCTGAGAACCGGTGTCCAGCAAAGCGTTCAAGGGGATTCCATCAACCACTACAGGGAGAACTGGTCGTCCTCCAATATACTTGGTTCTCCAATGCTGCGGGCCTGACCGTCCTACTCCTGGGGGTTGGCCCTTTGCCCCAGGGGTTGCTCGTTTAAAGGACAGTACCTTGCAAGGTGGCCCACCTGGTGACATCGGCGGCAGATGGGTCGTCCGTCCTGATGGAAGCGATCGCTGTCCCGACCTCTGGTCGGTGGGGTCCTCTTCTGTCGCGTCCAGGGGACATCTTCTGGTCCGGAGGCTAGCTGGATCTTTTCCTTGGGGGCCTCCTGTAGGGACTGCACCGTCCGGGCTAGGGCAGCAACGCTCTTGGTTAGCTCTTGCATCTGGAGGCGAAGTCCTGCAGGGCAGTCGTCCTCGAAGCTCTGGGCGTCGGCCTCCGCGGCAACTGGGGTATCCGATGCCACCTCCTGGTGGTACGTGAGAGCGGGGCGCCTGGGTGGTAATGCGCGGCTGTGCTGTCGCTCCTGCAATGCCTGGATAGCCTTATCTTTGAATTGCGCAAAAGTCAAGTCTGGATTTTGCATGGCCAGGAAGTGCAATTGGCCCCGCTGGTGACTGCACAGGAGCCCCTCAATGAACCGCTCCTTCAGAAGTTTATCCTCATCTTGCATGCTGCCGGGGTCACTCTGCTTAATGGCCCGCATCGCCTCCTGGAGATTAAGGGCATAGTCCCGTAAGCTATCCTGCGGCCTTTGTTTGCATCCATAGAAAGTCAGTTTAATTTCTGTAGCAGTGCGAGTATCGAAGGTGGCTTTAAGCTTTGCAAAAATCTGTTGTGCAGTTCCCTTATCCTCGGCGGGCCAGGACTTCAATTCTCTCAGAGCCGCCCCAAAGAGTTGGCCGATTATCATATGAACCTTCTGAGGCTCTGTCAGGGGATAGAACTTGAGCAGGCTGCAGAGCCCTTCTTTAAAGTCAGTGAATGTATGCGACTCCCCAGAGTATCGTGGGAGCCAGGCCGCTCCGGGCAGGTACGGCATGGAGAAGGGCATTATGGCTTTTGTGTTAGCGGCAGTGTCCGACTGGCTGAGGGGGACAGCGGGTTCTGCGGCAACCGATGGTGGTATTAGGGCCGCGGCTTCACTCGCTGCGGGGACCGGAGCTGCCCCTGCGTCCGCGGCTGCGGCCGCCACCTCCTCTCCTCCTGACTCGGACATGGCTGTCCCTTCCTCCCACTAACCTGCTGGAGGTCGGAGTTCCTCTTCCGGGATTGGCGCCTTACTGCGCTTTCCGTTCCGCGCTTCTTTTGGCTGGTTCCGCCCACGAAGCTGAGGCTCCTCCCTCCGTGCGCGGCAATGGCGAATTTTGGCGGTAAATGGCAATACACAGTCCAAGCACAATAAATCACAGTTCCAAGGCACACATGACCTGATTCTTCAGGCTTAAGTAGATCCTGTTCGTGACGCCAAGTTGGAGAGCCCCCACTGCCGCAGGGCTGAGGGGTACCCGGTACCGGGCCTCTGAGTCTCTACTCTGGGGTTGTCACGGTGGCTAGGCCCGATCCGTGACCCTGCCGAGGGGCACACAGTGAATGATGTGACGGATGTAGATGGTGCAGTGCAGTAAATAACAAGGACACCAAGTTGCAGTCTCTTTACCTCTTTACTGAAGGTTTTAAAGTCCTCAGTCCAGAGCGCTGTTACCAGGGCTGTCAGAGACCGGCCGGTCTAAAGACACATCAGGAGTTCTCTTTACAGGTGGGAATCAGTGTCTACCTTCTAGCGCTGTGTGTTGTAGTTCTTCCCTGCTGTGCTCCCGGGATAGTCCTCACAACTGGTTCTGTCTATCTCTGATCTTCGTTCTCTCCGTCCTCCAGGTGATATGGTAGGACGCACCCGTATGACGGGGTAGGCCTGGAGTTCTTCCGGGACCCTAGAGTCGCCCCTCTCCCACAGCTGCCTCCGTTGTCTGCTTAGGTGTTAAGTGAGACAGCCAACCTATAATTGGCTGCCCTGCCGTGGTTTGCAGTAGTACTTAAAGTCTCTTACTTGCTCGGCGTTCCGGCCACCGACTGTTTGCGCCTCAGAAGGATGTTGCCTCGGTCTAACAGCACGACTCCTTCTGGTCCCAATTCCTCTTCACTGTATTCCCGTTGTGCACTGGTTAGTTCTGCTCCGAGGAGTCTGCCAGGATCCCATCCCTGACAGGTCCTCTCACTAGCTCTTCCCAGCTACTTCTCCCTGTCTTCCTGTCCAACCCCCAGTTTTACCAGAGTGTGAGGAGTGGCCTACTAGATAGGACAACCCCCCCTGGTGGCCGGAGTGTGAAGTGTAGTGAGGTGTTACCTGATCAGAGAAACTCCTTTAGTGCAATCAGACGTACCATAGCTCCCCATAGTGGCGGAGCCACAGTACTGCAACAACCAGGACTCTGGGGCGCTGCAAGTGTGCATGGATAATTGACATTTGTGCAGTTCTCCATAACTTTGAGAACTACACAAAGATGGAAAGCAGTGATGATGCCATAGTCAGTGCAATGATCCCATGTCTGTGCCTACTTAACAGTTGCTGCTCACAATTAAACATGAAGCTATGCATGTGGACCACGTGGGGATGGAGGAAGACAAGAGACAGGGAGATAGTACCCAGCCAAGCCTCATCTCATCTGCAGATTGGGTTACAATGAAGAGGTGGATGCTGAGAAGGAGGAGGAGGAACATGAGCTATTACTCACTCAAGCTTTGTCCCGTCACTCCTTTTGGATGGGCTCAGGAGGGGAATAAGGAGGTAGAGATAGAGGAGGAGGAGGAGGAGGAGAAGGAGATGGAGAGTAATCATCATGATGGAGACAGGGAAGTGTTGGCTGTAGGGATCTTGGCACATATGGGAAAGGCAGTGGTACATAAAGTCTGCCCTGACACTCCCGTTACATTCATCTTGGCCAAAAAAGAGTATTTGATTTTCACCCTGCTAGACACACAATACAAGGAGAAACTTGCATCCCTCCTACCCAAGGCTGAGAGGTTTAATAAAATGATACTATAGCAGAAGGATATGTAGAAAATATGTTCAAAAAATTCCCATCAGATAACGCTAGAGGCAAGCTTCCTTGTTCAACCAAGGAGGAGAGGCAAGGGAGACACAGACCAGGTACAGCAGATTCAGAGGTACACTGTCAAAGGCCTGGGACAGTTTAATGTCACCCTTCCAGCTTCCAGACTCTGATGACAGGTTATGTTTGACAAGGAGGGAACATTTTTTAAAGATGGTCAAGTAATACGTGGCTGACAGCTAGATCTTGTCTGAGCGGATTTTCAGTGCCAAACACTGATAGGCGCTGTCACAAGTGTATCACATCCTCCTGTGAGATCAGGGGTTAGAATAATAATAATAATAATAATAATAATAATAATAATTTTTATTTATATAGCGCCAACATATTCCACAGCACTCTACAATTAAGCGGGGACATGTACAGACAATAAATTCAGTACACGTTAAGACAATTTAAACTGACATTAGGGGTGAAGTCCCTGCTCGCAAGCTTACAATCTACAAGGAAATGGGGGACACAATAGGTGAAAAGTGCCTGTTATTTCAGGTCTGGCAATTATTGAAGATTATTATGTACTAGATGATGGCCCGATTCTAAGCCCACGTAGTATATAGTACAGCCCACGCAGTATATAACACAGCCCACGCAGTATATTACAGAGCCCATGCAGTATATAACACAGCCCACATAGTATATAACACAGACCACGTAGTATATAGCACAGCCCACGTCATGTATAGCACAGCCCATGTAGTATATAGCACAGCCCACGCAGTATATAACACAGCCATGTAGTATATAGCACAGCCCATGCAGTATATTACACAGCCCATGCAGTATATTACACAGCCCACGTAGTATATAACACAGCCCATGCAGTATATAACACAGCACACGCAGTATATAACACAGCCTACGAAATATATAACACAGCCCACGAAGTATATAACACAGCACACGTAGTATATAACACTGCCCAAGCATTATATAACACCCTTCCAGCTTCCAGTCTCTGATGACAGGTTATGTTTGACAAGGAGGGAACATTTTTTAAAGATGGTCAAGTAATACCTGGCTGACAGATAGATTTTGTCTGAGCAAGTTTTCAGTGCCAAATACTGATAGGCGCTGTCACAAGTGTATCACATCCTCCTGTGAGATCAGGGGTTAGAAGATTATTATGTACTAGATGATGGCCCAATTCTAAGCCCACGTAGTATACAGTACAGCCCACGCAGTATAAAACAGCCCACGCAATATATAACAGAGCCCATGCAGTATATAACACAGCCCACATAGTATATACCACAGCCCACGTAGTTTATAGCACAGCACACGTAGTATATAGCACAGCCCAAGTAGTATATAACACAGCCCACGCAGTATATAACACAACCCACGCAGTATATAACACAGCCCACACAGTATATAACACAGCACACGTAGTATATAACACAAGCCACACAGTATATAACACAGGCCATGCAGTATATAACACAGCCCATGTAGTATATAACACAGCCCATGTAGTATATAACACAGGCCACGCAGTATATAACACAGCCCACATAGTATATAGCACAGCCCACGTAGTATATAACACAGCCCATGCAGTATATAACACAGCCCACGCAGTATATAACACAGGCCACGCAGTATATAACACAGCCCACACAGTATATAACACAGCCCACGTAGTATATAACACAGCCCAAGTAGTATATAACATAGCCCACATAGTATATAGCACAGCCTATGTAGTAGATAACACAGCCCACGTAGTATATAGCACAGAGATGTATATAACACTGGAGGGTAGTATGGAGGGGGGTGGTGGCGGCAGCTTTCTGGAAACCGTCCCTAGCCCATCTGTCCATTAGAGGAGCAGATGTATGGGCGGTGGTGAGAGCGGAGGAGGCGCCATCTCTGGCAGTGCAGGAGCAGCACATGGTCCGCCCATATCAATAACAGGACACGTGTGTAGATAACGGAGAAGCCAAGGGCCTGGCCGGGAGTGTGGCTCACATGGGGCACCCTGCAGGATTTCACAGTGCCGGCACATGGGCTGGCTCCGAAGAGCTGTTCACGTGCGGGGTGATAGTCCACCCTACCTGTAGTCCAGCATGGAGGCCGCTGCTGGCAAAGGACTTCGTAGCTGCTCCCGGGAGTGTGCGGAGCCCCAGGCACAGGTCAGATGATGGCGGCTGCTGTGATCGCCCCGTTGTATTTCCGTGTCCCGCATTATGAGCACTCGCTGCTTCCTCCCCATTATAACCTCGTGCACCATGTCCGGGTCATGTGTCAGCAGTGACGCACGCAGGGAGCACTGACTGGAGGGGAGTAGGGAAGGGGCAATTCGCGGTCGGACTGTGCCTGTTGCTGATTTCCGTTACAGACAGACAGAAGTACCCCTTAGACGATTACATAGATAGATTGTAAATTGCAGGTCTTCCATTTAGATGAAGTGTTGACGAAGGGGAACTGAGCATTCCCAAAAAAACAATGGCAATCTTTTTGGCTCCTTCGGGACACCGTACCCTGTGATGTCACACTCCTTCCGTCCAATTTGCATTCAGGTATGGAGGGACACTAGTGGCAGGAGCACCCCTGGCTCTATACAATATAACTAAAAAACTCGGCACTCAAAATGTATCGTGTTGAAAAAAAGGGGTTCCAATTTTTTTTGCATACAGTGATCAATTAAACATTTTCGGTCTGGTTATAGACCTTCATTAGAAACTATGGAGATATAGAAAAGAAATATGTGTCAAAGAAGTGACAATTGCAAATACATCAATATAAAATGGTAGTGATGAACATAAAAATTGGTTGATATCATTGTTTAGACAATAGTAGAACGTCCTATCTTCAATACAGTATGAGCCCTAATACAGCCAGGGAGAAAATATTCAGTCATGGCAGTAAACAACATCACATCTTAATCAATCTTTTAGCTAGATTTTTAGAAGAGCTTCTAGCATAGCAATGAAATACAAAGGATACAACGGTGTCTAATGGAAAAGTCAAAATAGGAGGTATTTCTGCCAGTATAGCAAAGAATAGAGCAGGAAGATCAGTATTCTTTAGAGATATCCAGCGTAATAAGAGATGGGGGTAGGTAGTCACCAGATACCTGAAGGGTTGAGGAAAGGGTTAATAGAATAACCTGTATATGTTCTGTCACACAAAGTAGTAGTACAGTATGTTGTAAATTTGATTACGTGCATTGTAGTGGCCATAAGGTTTTGTAACTGCCGTACCTGCATGCTGCTTGTTTACGGAACCACGTGTCCTAGCACAGGGAAAATTACCAGTGCCGTGGGTCTGATAAACAGACCAGGTAAATGTAGTCTGGTGTAGCTGTTAGGGTAAATAGGATAACCAGTTGTATATTCTGTAAAAAAAGATAGTGGCTTAGTATGGGGAATAAAAAATCACATATCGTGTGCACAAAGTGGTCATATGGGTTCATAGGAGTAGTAGTTCCTGTTTTCCGCTTGATAAATAAATCATGTGTCCTGGCGCAGGGAATATGGCGAGTTGCGTCGCCTGTGAAAAGTGCTGTTGGTCTATTGCACAGACCGGGTTTTTATAGCCTAGTGAAACCAGGAAGTGCGTTGGTCAGGTGTGTAAGATCACGTGATCTGGATGAGATCACATGACCACAGCAGGTGGAAGGTCCTGCTATATAGTCTAGCAATGTGCAACCATGTGACAATAGGAGTTGTAAGGTCCTGAAACCATACAGTGTGTAAAACTGATTGTTTTGGTTATATTGCCCTTGGCGATAGCATTTGTTATGCAGCAGCATAGGTCCCTGCAGATCGGGTGAAGGGATTAACTCCAATTTCACCCGATCTGCAGGGACAGGGGGAGTGGTACTTCATCCCAGGGGGGGTGGCTTCACCCCTCCATGGCTACGATCGCTCTGATTGGCTGTTGAAAGTGAAACAGCCAATCAGAGTGATTTGTAATATTTCACTATGAAAACTGGTGAAATATTACAATCCAAATTGTACAATCTGGAAACACTGGTCTGCACCCCCCACCGCTACCGATCACCTCCCCAGTCCTCCATCCTGTGCTCCGCTCCCCTCCGTCGTCCTGTCCACTCCCCCGTCCTCCTGTCCGCTCCCCCCGTGCTCCGATCCCACCCCCCTGCTCCGATCATCCCCCCGTGCTCCGATCCCCCCTCATACTTACCGAGCTTCCCGGTGTCCGACCGTCTTCTCCACGGGCGCCCCCATCTTCCAAAATGGCGGGCGCATGCGCAGGGCGCCCGCTGAATCTGCCGGCCAGCAGATTCGTTGCAGCTACATTTTGATCACTGTGATAAAACCTATCACAGTGATCAAAATAAAAAAATAGTAAATGACCCCCCCCCTTTATCACCCCCATACGTAGGGACAATAATAAAATAAAGAAAATATTTTTTTTTCCACTAGGGTTAGAACTAGGGTTAGAACTAGGGGTAGGGTTAGGGGTAGGGGTAGGGGTAGGGTTAGGGGTAGGGTTAGGGGTAGGGTTAGGGGTAGGGGTAGGGTTAGGGGTAGGGTTAGGGTTAGAACTAGGGTTAGCGTTAGAATTAGGCTATGTGCGGATTTGGCTGCGGATCTGCAGCGGATTGGCCACTGTGGATTCGTAGCAGTGTTCCATCAGGTTTACAGTACCATCTGCTGTGCCCATGGTGCGGAAAATGCTGTGCCCATGGTGCGGAAAATACCACGTGGAAATGCTGCGTTGTATTTTCCGCAACATGTTAATTCTTTGTGCGTATTCCGCAGCGTTTTACACCTGTTCCTCAATAGGAATCCGCAGGTGAAATCTGCATAAAAAACACTGGAAATCTGCTGTAAATCCGCAGGTAAAACGCAGTGCCTTTTACCTGCGGATTTTTCAAAAATGGTGCGGAAAAATCTCACACGAATCCGCAACATGGGCACATAGCTTTAGGGTTGGAATTAGAGTTAGGGTTGGAATTAGGGCTAGGGTTGGAAATAGGGTTAAGAATAGGCTTGTCGTTAGGGTTATGGTTAGGGGTGTGTTGGGGTTAAAGTTGTGGTTAGGGTTGGGGTTAGGGTTAGGGTTGGGGTTAGGATTAGGGTTAGGGTTGGGATTAGGGTTAGGGTTGTGGTTAGGAGTGTGTTTGGGTTAGGGTTGTGATTAGGGTTATGGCTAGAGTTGGGATTAGGGTTAAGGGTGTGTTGGGGTTAGTGTTGGAGTTAGAATTGAGGGGTTTCCACTGTTTAGGCACATCAGGGGTCTCCAAACGCAACATGGCGCCACCATTGATTCCAGCCAATCTTGCGTTCAAAAAGTCAAATGGTGCTCCCTCCCTTCCGAGCCCTGACGTGCGCCCAAACAGTGGTTTACCCCCACATATGGGGTACCAGCATACTCAGGACAAACTGGGCAACAACTATTGGGGTCCAATTTCTCCTGTTACCCTTGTTTCCACAATGGGGTCACTTTTGGGGGGTTTCTACTGTTTAGGCACATCAGGGGCTCCGCAAACGCAACGTGGCGCCCACAGACCATTCCATCAAAGTCTGCATTTCAAAACGTCACTACTTCCTTTCCGAGCCCCGACGTGTGCCTAAGCAGTGGTTTACCCCCACATAGGGGGTATCAGTGTACTCAGGACAAACTGTGGAACAATTATTGGGGTTCAATTTCTCCTGTTACCCTTGTGAAAATAAAAAATTGTTTGCTAAAACATCATTTTTGAGGAAAGAAAAATGATTTTTTATTTTCACGGCTCTGCGTTGTAAACTTCTGTGAAGCACTTGGGGGTTCAAAGTGCTCACTACATATCTAGATAAGTTCCTTGGGGGGTCTAGTTTCCAAAATGGGGTCACTTGTGGGGGGTTTCTACTGTTTAGGCATATCAGGGGCTCTGCAAATGTAATATGATGCCCGCAGACCATTCCATCAAAGTCTGCATTCCAAAACGTCACTACTTCCCTTCCGAGTCCCGGCATGTGCCCAAACAGTGGTTTACCCCCCACATATTGGGCATCACCGTACTCAGGAGAAACTGGACAACAACTCTTCGGGTCAAATTTCTCCTGTTACCCTTGGGAAAATTAAAAAAATTCTGGGCTAAAAAAATATTTTTGAGGAAAGAAAACACATTTATTATTTTCACGGCTCTGCGTTATAAACTTCTGTGAAGCACTTGGGGGTTCAAAGTGCTCACCACACATCTAGATAGGTTCATTTGGGGGGCTCGTTTCCAAAATGGGGTCACTTGTGGGGAGTTTCTACTGTTTAGGCACATCAGGGGCTCTGCAAATGCAACGTGACGCCCGCAGAGCATTCCATCAAAGTCTGCATTTCAAAATGTCACTACTTCTCTTCCGAACCCCGACGTGTGCCCAAACAGTGGTTTACCCCCACATATAGGGTATCAGTGTACTCAGGAGAAATTGGACCCCAAAAGTTGTTGTCTAGTTTCTCCTGTTACACTTGGGAAAATAAAAAATTGTGGGCTAAAAAATCATTTTTGAGAAAAGAAAAATTATTTTTTATTTTCATGGCTCTGCGTTATAAACTTCTGTGAAGCACTTGGGGGTTCAAAGTGCTCACCACACATCTAGATTAGTTCCTTGGGAGGTCTAGTTTCCAAAATGGGGTCACTTGTGGGGGAGCTCCAATGTTTAGGCACACAGGGGCTCTCCAAACGTGACATGGTGTCCGCTAATGATTGGAGCTAATTTTCCATTCAAAAAGCCAAATGGCGTGCCTTCCCTTCCAAGCCCTGCCGTGCGCCCAAACAGGGGTTTACCCCACATATGGGGTATCATTGTACTCAGGACAAACTGTACAACAGCATTTGGGTCCAATTTCTCCTGTTACCCTTGGGAAAATAAACAATTCTGGGCTAAAAATCATTTTTGAGGAAAGAAAAATTATTTTTTATTTTCACGGCTCTGCGTTATAAACTTCTGTGAAGCAACTAAGGGTTTAAAGTGCTCACTATGCATCTAGATAAGTTTCTTGGGGGGTCTAGTTTCCAAAATGGGGTCACTTGTAGGGGAGCTCCAATGTTTAGGCACACAGGGGCTTTCCAAACGAGACATGGTGTCCGCTAACGATGGAGATAATTTTTCATTCAAAAAGTCAAATGGCGCTCCTTCCCTTCCGAGCCTTACCATGTGCCCAAGCAATGGTTTACCCCCACATGTGAGGTATCAGGGTACTCAGGAGAAATTGCTCAACAAATTTTACTATCCATTTTATCCTGTTGCCCGTGTAAAAATGAAAAAATTGAGGCTAAAATAAATTTTGTGTGAAAAAAAAGTACTTTTTCATTTTTACGGATCAATTTGTGAAGCACCTGAGGGTTTAAAGTGCTCACTATGCTTCTAGATAAGTTCTTTGGGGGGTCTAGTTTCCAAAATGGGGTCATTTGTGGGGGAGCTTCAATGTTTAGGCACACGGGGGCTCTCCAAACGCGACATGGTGTCCGCTAAAGATTGGAGCCAATTTTTCATTCAAAAAGTCAAACGGCGCTCCTTCCCTTCCGAGCCCTGCCGTGCGCCCAAACAGTGGTTTACCCCCACATATGAGGTATCAGCGTACTCAGGACAAATTGGACAACAACGTTCATGGTCCAGTTTCTCCTTTTACCCTTGGGAAATTAAAAAAATTGTTGCTAAAAGATCATTTTTGTGACAAAAAAGTAAAATGTTCATTTTTTCCTTCCATGTTGCTTCTGCTGCTGGGAAACACCTGAAGGGTTAATAAACTTCTTGAATGTGGTTTTGAGCACCTTGAGGGTGCAGTTTTTAGAATGTTGTCACTTTTGGGTATTTTCAGCCATATAGAACCCTCAAACTGACTGAATGGTTTTGTAAATTTTGTTGTAAAAATGAGAAATCACTGGTCAAATTTTAACCCTTGTAACTTCCTAGCAAAAAAAAAAATTTGGTTCCAAAATTGTGCTGATGTAAAGTAGACATGTGGGAAATGTTATTTATTAACTATTTTGTGTCACATAACTCTCTGGTTTAACAGAATAAAAATTAAAAATGTGAAAATTGCGAAAAAAATTTTCACAAATAAACTCAGAAATTATCGACCTAAATTTACCACTACCATGAAGCCCAATATGTCACGAAAAAACAATCTCAGAACCGCTAGGATCCGTTGAAGCGTTCCTGAGTTATTACCTCATAAAGGGACACTGGTCAGAATTGCAAAAACCGGCCAGGTCATTAAGGTCAAAATAGGCTGGGTCATGAAGGGGTTAAAGAAAACTCGCTATGTCGTAGTCTCTGTTCAGACCTTTTGGTTCCTGGGTCTGTAAAGAATAAATCCAAAATGCTTCCCTTTTCTTCAAGATTTTTATCCTGTCCTGTCCCCTTCTGGATGGCTCAATTTGTTCCAAAACCTGGAATCTTAACTGCGTTACACTGTGGCCCATTTTTTGGAAGTGAAATGGCAGTGGTAATTGTGTTTTGTTACATCTAATGTTTGATTTATGTTGTGAAATTCTGTCCCTGACTGCCTGAGTGGTTTCTCCCACATATACAGGTCCTTCTCAAAAAATTAGCATATAGTGTTAAATGTCATTATTTACCATAATGTAATGATTACAATTAAACTTTCATATATTATAGATTCATTATCCACCAACTGAAATTTGTCAGGTCTTTTATTGTTTTAATACTGATGATTTTGGCATACAACTCCTGATAACCCAAAAAACCTGTCTCAATAAATTAGCATATCAAGAAAAGGTTCTCTAAATGACCTATTACCCTAATCTTCTGAATCAACTAATTAACTCTAAACACATGCAAAAGATACCTGAGGCTTTTAAAAACTCCCTGCCTGGTTCATTACTCAAAACCACCATCATGGGTAAGACTAGCGACCTGACAGATGTCAAGAAGGCCATCATTGACACCCTCAAGCAAGAGGGTAAGACCCAGAAAGAAATTTCTCAACAAATAGGCTGTTCCCAGAGTGCTGTATCAAGGCACCTCAATGGTAAGTCTGTTGGAAGGAAACAATGTGGCAGAAAACGCTGTACAACGAGAAGAGGTGACCGGACCCTGAGGAAGATTGTGGAGAAGGACCGATTCCAGACCTTGGGGAACCTGAGGAAGCAGTGGACTGAGTCTGGTGTGGAAACATCCAGAGCCACCGTGCACAGGCGTGTGCAGGAAATGGGCTACAGGTGCCGCATTCCCCAGGTAAAGCCACTTTTGAACCATAAACAGCGGCAGAAGCGCCTGACCTGGGCTACAGAGAAGCAGCACTGGACTGTTGCTAAGTGGTCCCAAGTACTTTTTTCTGATGAAAGCAAATTTTGCATGTCATTCGGAAATCAAGGTGCCAGAGTCTGGAGGAAGACTGGGGAGAAGGAAATGCCAAAATGCCTGAAGTCCAGTGTCAAGTACCCACAGTCAGTGATGGTGTGGGGTGCCATGTCAGCTGCTGGTGTTGGTCCACTGTGTTTCATCAAGGGCAGGGTCAATGCAGCTAGCTATCAGGAGATTTTGGAGCACTTCATGCTTCCATCGGCTGAAATGCTTTATGGAGATGAAGATTTCATTTTTCAGCATGACCTGGCACCTGCTCACAGTGCCAAAACCACTGGTAAATGGTTTACTGACCATGGTATTACTGTGCTCAATTGGCTTGCCAACTCTCCTGACCTGAACCCCATAGAGAATCTGTGGGATATTGTGAAGAGAAAGTTGAGAGACGCAAGACCCAACACTCTGGATGAGCTTAAGGCCGCTATTGAAGCATCCTGGGCCTCCATAACATCTCAGCAGTGTCACAGGCTGATTGCCTCCATGCCACGCCGCATTGAAGCAGTCATTTCTGCCAAAGGATTCCCGACCAAGTATTGAGTGCATAACTGAACATTATTATTTAATGGTTTTTTTGTTTGTTATTAAAAAACACTTTTATTTGATTGGACGGGTGAAATATGCTAATTTATTGAGACAGGTTTTTTGGGTTATCAGGAGTTGTAGGCCAAAATCATCAGTATTAAAACAATAAAAGACCTGACAAATTTCAGTTGGTGGATAATGAATCTATAATATATGAAAGTTTAATTGTAATCATTACATTATGGTAAATAATGAAATTTAACACTATATGCTAATTTTTTGAGAATGACCTGTACAAGACCTTAAGAACATTTGATGGCATACAGTTATATGAAAAAGTTTGGGCACCCCTATTAATCTTAAGCTTAATGTTTTATAAAAAAAAAAATTTTGCAACAGCTATTTCAGTTTCATAGATCTAATAACTGTTGGACACAGTAATGTTTCTGCCTTGAAATGAGGTTTATTGTACTAATAGAAAATGTGCAATCTGCATTCAAACAAAAATTGACAGGTGCATAAGTATGGGCATCTTTATCATTTTGTCCTACCTACTTTTTACTGATTTACTAAAGCACTTCATAGCCAGGTGTATGCAATCATGAGAAAAGCTACTTAAAGTGGCCACTTGCAAGTTGTTCTCCTGTTTGAATCTCCTCTGAAGAGTGGCATCATGGGCTCCTCAAAACAACTGTCAAATGATCTGAAAACAAAGATTATTCAACATAGATGTTCAGGGGAAGGATACAAAAAGCTGTCTAAGAGATTTAACCTGTCTATTTCCACTGTGAGGAACATAGTAAGGAAATGGAAGAACACAGGTACAGTTCTTGTTAAGGCCAGAAATGGCAGGCCAAGAAAAACATCAGAAAGGCAGAGAAGAAGAATGGTGAGATCAGTTAAGGACAATCCTCAGACCACCTCCAGAGAGCTGCAGCATCAACTTGCTGCAGATGGTGTCACTGTGCATCGGTCAACTATACAACGCACTTTGCACAAGGAGAAGCTGTATGCGAAAAAGCCGTTTCTGTAAGCACGCCACAGAGTCGGCTGAGGTATGCAAAAGCACATTTGGAGAAGCCAATTTCTTTTTGGAAGAAGGTCCTGTGGACTGATGAAACCAAGATAGAGTTATTTGGTGATACAAAAAGGCGTTATGCATGGTGGCAAAAAAACATAGCATTCCAAGAAAAACACTTGCTACCCACAGTAAAATTTGGTGGAGGTTCCATCATGCTTTGGGGCTCTGTGGCCAATGCCGGCACCGGGAATCTTGTGAAAGTCGAGGGACGCATGGATTCCTCTCAGTATCAGCAGATTCTTGACAATAATGTTCATGAATCAGTAACAAAGTTGAAGTTACACAGGGGATGGATCTTTCAGCAAGACAATGATCCAAAACACCGCTCCAAATCTGCTCAGGCATTCATGCAGAGGAACAATTACACTGTTCTGGAATAGCCATCCCAGTCCCCAGACCTGAATATCATTGATCATCTGTGGGATCATTTGAAGAGGGCTGTCCATGCTTGGCGACCATCAAACTTAACTGAACTGGAATTGTTTTGTAAAGAGGAATGGTCAAAAATACCTTCATCCAGGATCCAGGAACTCATTAAAAGCTACAGGAAGCGACTAGAGGCTGTTATTCTTGCAAAAGGAGGATCTACTAAATATTAATGTCACTTTTCTGGTGAGGTGCCCATACTTATGCACCTGTCAAATTTTGTTTGAATGCAGATTGCACATTTTCTGTTAGTACAATAAACCTCATTTCAAGGCAGAAACATTACTGTGTCCAAGAGTTATTAGATATATGAAACTGAAATAGCTGTTGCAAAAAAAACTATTTTTATAAAACATTAAGCTTAAGATTAATAGGGGTGCCCAAACTTTTTCATATAACTGTATATAACGAATGTGGATTCGCACGTGAAAAAGCCTTTGATTTTTGTATGCCATGTCCTGTCTGTGGGTGATAAATAAGATGACCCTTTTGGATATTGTTGCACTGAAGGCAATTTAGACATGGGAATGTACCTCTTTTTTGGGTATGAAGGAAGGTTTGTTTTGGGATTAATGCGCCTGAACCAATGTCTGCTCTGACCAATCTGTCTCTAAGGTTGGTGGGGCGTCTGTAACATGGGAGAAAGGGATTCCTAAATTCCTGAATGTCCGGGTAACTGTTTCGCAAAATGGCCCAATATTTTCTAATAATGTATGTATTCAATGGGAATATGGATGGTAGGTATGGATAAAAGCCATCCTCTACACAAGCAAACTTTTTCCTTCAACTTGCTGCTTCCCCGTCAGCCTGTGGAAGTGCCTCTTTGTCTCCAAGGACGCAGCTCTCATTTCAGCAACCATCCTCCAAGCACGACCCGCTGACAACGCCGACTGAAAGGCACAGCAAGTTCTTCCCTTTCCAAACTTTGTAACGCTGCACCACCAATGAGGGCACCTAAGAGCACCTTGTAAATAGTTCAAATTTGAATTCTGATATCATAACCATTAGCGGGGTTGACATGGAGCACATTGATTGTGTTTATTATGGACTCGCAATGGACAATATAAATTTACTCTGGATGGACATCTGGTTTTGAACTATTCTTACAGGTGTTTTTAGGGCTATACAGTATATCTACTATTTGTACATACTCATATTCTTTCAGGATGCACCCAAATTAGGTTGCATTACATTGTAGGAACTAGTGCATCAGATTTGTACATATGTTTTAACTCTTTGCTCATTTTCACAGTATTTTCATACAGATCTGTGTATCTGTCTGCAGCTTTTCCTTCCTATCTCTTATACCTATCTCTGGTGCACTTATACCCAAGTTTGTTAACAGGTAACTTGACAAATCAAGGCTGAGAGTGAAATAGCACTAGGGTAATTGAGCTGAGCATGCAGTCAGGATAATTGGATACTGTTTCTATATGGAACACAGGCAAGTAGAAGATGAGGCTACAGAGTGGAAATGCACCTGCCAGCAAGGTGCTCTACTTTCTGAATACTTAGATAGCGCATAGCTCCTTGAATTGGTCTTAAAAAGCCTTTGGGTGATGACATCAGAGGTGCTTTCCTGTTTACTATACAAGGAGCCGATACAGATAAGCCACAGGTATAGTGGGGATAGGAGTCACAAGACACCAGCAAACAGAATAAATGCTTTGCCAACTAGTTACCTACCAACTACACCTAGAGTGAGCAGAAGCCATATGAAGTACTTTTATTACAAAATTAAATACAGAGATATATGGACAATGGCTGTATAATTGGCTAAGCTTCATTTATTTTGTAATCACTTTTGTGATGTATTTTTGCATATTTCCAGTCTCTATACCATAAAGGTAAAACAAAGTTTAAGTGCTCAGTAAATCTAAAAATAGGTCCTTAAAATGCTCTTTGCATTTAAATTATGATCATTTTCATTAGATGACATTGACTTTGCTGTGGGTAAAGGTTAATATTATCTGTACAATCTTGTTCTTATGATGGAAGTCTTAAAAAGTTTGCACATCATAAATCTGCTTTTTTGCAGATGAAGGGGAAATTAATACAAGCAAGGTTATATTAAGTCATCTTATTGTATAGAGTATGTACTATATATGTAAAGGTACATTTCTATCATACTTACCAACTTTTGGAAACTGTTTTTAAGCAGATTATTAATTGCGTCGTATTGATTGGAAATAGACCACACCCATTGCATTGGTCACTCCCCCATTAATGAATAATTTGCACTTTACTTGTTAAATTAGATGGAGCACATTTGTCTTATTACACCTTCATCACAAGCCTTGTCTCCAAAATTTTTGGAGGTGGACATTTTTGGATTCACACAATTTAAATTGCAAATTGTTACAACTTTAGTCATTATAGAAACCAGTGAAAACCATTTAATCTAGCTATCTCCTATCTTTCTATCTATCTATCTATCTATCTATCTATCTATCTATCTATCTATCTATCTATCTATCTATTTACAGTTATATGAAAAAGTTTGGGCACCCCTATTAATCTTAAGCTTAATGTTTAATAAAAATTGGTTTTTTTGCAACAGCTATTTCAGTTTCATATATGTAATAACTGTTGGACACAGTAATGTTTCTGCCTTGAAATGAGGTTTATTGTATTAACAGAAAATGTGCAATCTCCATTCAAACAAAATTTGACAGGTGCATAAGTATGGGCACCCTTATCATTTTCTTGTTTTAAATACTCCTACCTACTTTTTACTGACTTACTAAAGCACTTTTTTTGGTTTTGTATCCTCATTGAGCTTTGAACTTCACAGCCAGGTGTATGCAATCATGAGAAAAGCTACTTAAAGTGGCCACTTGCAAGTTGTTCTCCTGTTTGAATCTCCTCTGAAGAGTGGCATCATGGGCTCCTCAAAACAACTGTCAAATGATCTGAAAACAAAGATTATTCATCATAGTTGTTCAGGGGAGGGATACAAAAAGCTGTCTCAGAGATTTAACCTGTCAATTTCCACTGTGAGGAACATAGTAAGGAAATGGAAGAACACAGGTACAGTTCTTGTTAAGGCCAGAAGTGGCAGGCCAAGAAAAATATCAGAAAGGCAGAGAAGAAGAATGGTGAGATCAGTCAAGGACAATCCTCAGACCACCTCCAGAGAGCTGCAGCATCAACTTGCTGCAGATGGTGTCACTGTGCATCGGTCAACTGTACAACGCGCTTTGAACAAGGATAAGCTGTATGGGAGAGTGATGCGAAAAAAGCCGTTTCTGAAAGCACTCCACAAACCGAGTCGGCTGAGGTATGCAAAAGCACATTTGGAGAAGCTAATTTCTTTTTGGAAGAAGGTCCTGTGGACTGATGAAACCAAGATTGAGTTGTTTGGTCATACAAAAAGGCGTTATGCATGGTGGCAAAAAAACACAGTGCGTTGTATAGTTGACCGATGCACAGTGACACCATCTGCAGCAAGTTGAAGCTGCAGCTCTCTGGAGGTGGTGTGAGGATTGTCCTTGACTGATCTCACCATTCTTCTTCTCTGCCTTTCTGATGTTTTTCTTGGCCTGCCACTTCTGGCCTTAACAAGAACTGTACCTGTGTTCTTCCATTTCCTTACTATGTTCCTCACAGTGGAAATTGACAGGTTAAATCTCTGAGACAGCTTTTTGTATCCTTCCCCTGAACAACTATGTTGAATAATCTTTGTTTTCAGATCATTTGACAGTTGTTTTGAGGAGCCCATGATGCCACTCTTCAGAGGAGATTCAAACAGGAGAACAACTTGCAAGTGGCCACTTTAAGTAGCTTTTCTCATGATTGCATACACCTGGCTATGAAGTTCAAAGCTCAATGAGGTCACAAAAACAAAAAAAGTGCTTTAGTAAGTCAGTAAAAAGTAGGTAGGAGTATTTAAAACAAGAAAATGATAAGGGTGCCCATACTTATGCACCTGTCAAATTTTGTTTGAATGCAGATTGCACTTTTTCTGTTAGTACAATAAACCTCATTTCAAGGCAGAAACATTACTGTGTCCAACAGTTATTAGATATATGAAACTGAAATAGCTGTTGCAAAAAAAACAATTTTTATAAAACATTAAGCTTAAGATTAATAGAGGTGCCCAAACTTTTTCACATAACTGTATCTACAGTCATAGCAAAAAGCGTTGGCACTAGTGATGAGCGAGTGTACTCATTGCTCGGGTGACCTCCGAGTATTTCTGACTGCTCGGAGATTTAGTTTTCATAGCAGCAGCTGAATGATTTACAGCTACTAGCCTGCTTGATTACATGTAGGGATTCCCTAGCAACCAGGCAACCCCCACATGTACTCAGCCTGGCTAGTAGCTGTAAATCATTCAGCTGCCGCGATGCAAACTAAATCTCCGAGCAGTCATAAATACTCGGAGGTCACCCGAGCATGCTCGGGAAAACCCGAGCAACAAGTACACTCGCTCATCACTAGTTGGCACCCTTGAAATTGTTCCAGAGAATGAAGTTTTTATTCCAGAAAATTATTGCAATTATACATTGTGTTATACACATGTTTAGTTCCTTTGTGTATATTGGAACAACACAAAAAAAGCAGAGAAAAAAAGACAAATTGGACTTAATTTCACGCAAAACCACAAAATGGTCCAAACAAAATTGTTGCCACTTTTGAAAAATTGTGGGTAGATGGCTTGTTTTTTAAACTAGATATTAAAGGGAGAAGTTGTCTCAATCTTTGCATTTTTTGTGTCATGGCTCACCTTCGGCGTTCAATCCACTGACCTCTGACTGTGTGGTTGGTTTTGCTCTTTGTTAGACTACAGTGTAGCAGGAGTGGTGGAACCACTGTGCCGTGGTCCGAGGAGAGCCTGGAGGATTGTGACTAGGTGAGCACCTGATTCTTCACTACAGCCCTTGATGGTGGGGTTAGCCTTAGCCCCAGTTGGACATCAGGTGCTACTCCAGGACAGACCTCGGACACACTGTCGCTGACCCCCGAGGGACAGGTTGCTGGAATGGTTTGGTAGGAAAGTACAGCTGATACAGGGGGGCAAGGCAGGAACACAGGAACCACAGAAGCAGGCGGGTATGGATAATATACAGACTTGCAGGCAGGTGCAAGTGGCTGATATACAGATTGGCATCGCAGGTGCAGGTGCCTGCTGAATTATAGACTGACAAGGCAGGTACTAGCAAGGGGGTTATGGAAGGCCAGACACTTGAACTTGAGGGAACTAACAGACAGGTACCTGAGAACTAGCAAGCATGTTGGAAGAGACTAACAACGTTGCACAGGCGCCTCCATGTAGGTGGAGGTGCCTTAAATGATAAGTGTCTCCCAGTCATTGGCTGGTGTCACTTTAGGATGGCATGCATGGTGTAACACCTGCATCTCTGCCTGTAGTTCCACTTTCCCTGCAGAGAAACCAGCATACTCACCAATGTTGCTCCACACGGTTCCTGCTCCTTCTGGGTCTGCTGCTGCCCTGCATGCAGGTCGACGGGCACTGTGCTTGGGGTGAGTGCACACTTTCGCTTTCTTAAAAGGGCCACACAGTTCCTATAAAGTGTCCTCAGCCAATAGCTAGAGGACACTTACTACTTAAAGCACCTCCTCCAACATGGAGGTGCCTGTGCAATGTTGTGAGTTTGTTTTCCTAACACTCTTGTGAGTTCTCAGATCCCAGTGCTTGTATCTCAGCCTGCTGCACCTACCAGGGCTCACCTCAATGACAGCCAGTCCAGTTGCACACACCAGGGCTCACATCAACGGCAGCCAGTCCAGTTGCACCTGCCAATGCTCACCTCAACGGCAGCCAGTCCAGTTGCACCTACCAGCGTTCACCTCAATGGTAACTGGTCCAGTTGCACCCACCAGACCTCACCTCAATGGCAGCCAGTCTAGTTGCACCCGCTAGAGCTCATCTCAATGGCAGCTGGTTCAGACGCACCTCACAGCGTTCCTCTCAATGGCAGCCAGTCCAGTTGCACCCGCCAGTGTTCATGCCTGCGGCAGCTGGTCCAGTTGCACCTGAGAGTGCTCACCTCAACAGCAGCCATTCCAGTTGCTGCTACCAGTGTTCATCTCAATGGCAGCCAGTCCAGCTGCACCCACCAGTGCTCACTGATTGTCATATCCCAGTGCTTGTATCTCAGCCTGCTGCACCTACCAGCATCCACCTCAATGACAACTGGTCCAGTTGCACCCACCAGTGCTCACCTCAAGAGCAGCCAGTCCAGTTGCACCTGCCATTGCTCACCTCAATGGTAGCTGGTCCAGGTGCACCCACCAGTGCTCATCTCAATGGTAGCTGGTCCAGTTGCACCTGCCAGTGCTCTTCTAAATGGCAGCTAGTACCATTGTTCACACCAGTACTTATCTCAACGTAGGACTGGTCCTGTCTGCATCTGCAGTTCCTGTCATCTTACTCTGCCTGCCTGCATCTGTTGGACATTCCCTTGGGCTGCACCAGCTACCTGTTCCTAGGAGTCAGCTGCTATCTACCCAAGGTCAGACCTGGAAGTAGCACCTGGACCACCTTCCTTGTCTCCCCTCCTATCTAGGTATCGTTAGCTGCTACATATCCATGGTCAGATTGGGTGAATCTCCTAGTCACACCCCTCCAGGTCATCCTTGGGTTAAGAAGCACCCAGAAATGAATGGAAGCAAAGAGATCTTAAAATTTCTGTTGGGGAAAGGCACCCTTTAAATATCAGAGACTTGGAGCAGTTTGCAGAAGAAATGTGGTCCAAAATTCCAGTTGAGATGTGTAAGAAGCTTCTTGATGGTTATAGGAAGTGATTAATTGCATTTACAGTGGGTAAAAAAGTATTTAGTGTATAATAGTATATTATAATGTAACAGTGCAGTATAATGTGCAAGTTCTCCTACTTAAAAAGATGAGACAGTCCTGCAATTGATATCATAGGTAGACCACAACTATGAGAGTCAAAATGAGAAAACAAATCCAGAAAATCACCTTGTCTGATTTGGTAAGATTTCTTTTGCAAATCATAGTGGAAAATAAGTATTTTGTCACTGAAAAACATGCTAGATTTCTGGCTCTCACAGACCTGTAACTTCTTCTTTAAGAGGCTCCTCTATCCTCCACATATCAGAATTTCCAGCAGTTTTTCTGCTGAAAATTGTGAATATGTGCACAAAATCTCAGCCCCTTTCCTGCGTTCTCCTCCCCTATTCATTATAAATCTCTAAGGCTGGAGTCACACACAACGTCTAAAAAATCGGTCCGTTTTAGAGGGATGAAAATCGCACAAATGTTTCCTGAACAGTGATCCATCTGGCATCCGATTGGCATGCGAGGATACGATTTTTTCGCATCTGAGCGTCCGTTTGACATCCGTTTGATATCCGTCTGGCGATATTTTGTCGGTGGCTAGCAAATGGACAAATAACATTTTTTAGGCTTGAAAGTAATTTAAGTCATCAGCCAGACCCCTATTTATAGCCTCTACAACAGGTGTGAGGCTTCCAACTTTGCAGAAGAGTCCTTGCTTGGTTTGTGTTTGTTCTGCTTTGTGACAAACATAACAGACAGACTGACATTTAACACCACTGAGCGTATGCTTTTCAATTGGGTTTTATCCCGACATTTTGGGAAGACATACCCTGTGATTGTGGATCCGAGAAGGCGGAGAAGAATGTGGGTCCATCCACTTTTGAGGCGAAGGATAACTAAAGGCCATTTCCACCATCTCTACTCATCTCTGCGTAGCCATCTGGACAAGTTTTTTCAATACTGTCGGATGACCCTTGGTATGTTTGATATTTTTTTGGAGATTGTGCACCCTGGGATCACGTTTAATGACACCAGGATGCGCATAGCTATTTCTGCGGTATGTCTTACAACTATACGTTGATGATGTCTGAACCAACATAGTTACTTTCCTGCCCTTGGACATTATTTATTGTTTACATCTCTGAATATATTGTTTCAATAAAAAGTAGCCATGTACATTATATGCTTATGTATTAAACAAGCCATGGCATGTAATTATGCATGCATGCTTTAGAAGTTAGCGACTGTAAAAGTTTCAGCAATGCTTTGTCTGTTGCTTGTTGGCCTGTCTTCTAATTTTTTTTTTGCTTTAGCTTCCTTTCGACTGGCCTTTCAAAGCTGCTCTGCATTTAGAATTTTTAATAGGCAAGTCAAAAATATCAGGCATTGTCTGCTCAACCTGTTTAGAAATGTGGTCCCGGCTAAATCAAGAGGTCATTGTGGAGCCAAAAATGGCAGACTGGTTGCGCAAATCCCATGGTTTTCAGGACACTGCTGTCCTTCCAGGCTCAGCCATCGTAACCAGTACTGATCAGCGGCGAGCGGGCGCTCCTGGGACTAAGTCCTGCTTTTCTTCTTATGAGCATGCCCAAGGGACGACCTCCCATTGGAGGTCGGGGTTTGCATGCTCAGGTCCTGTAGCAGCTCCTATTGGACCACCAGGAAGGTCCTGGCGAGCTCCCACTATAAAAGGTTCGCATGGCCGCACGGCCATGCACTAGTATAAACCTGTTATGGATGTATGCCTGTTCTGGTGAATGCTCCTTAATCATACCCATTCCTAGTGATGTTGAATGTTCATGAATGATGGAGCTACCTAGTGCCTGACAGTGCTATCCTGCACAGAAGCACGACTTTACTGTGTCAAATCAGCAGCGACCACCAGTGTGGTGCCGTGGGCAACCAGTGCGCTTTCCTGACCCTAGTTAGCGTGGATAGTGGCGCCCGCCAGTGCGGCGCTGTATGCACTCTGTGCAGTAAATGTTAGTTTTGTTCTGTCCTGACAACCGGTCAGTGTAGGGTGGGAATTCCCGCTTGGACTCTGCATCTGACTCATGGCGTCCTCAGGCGTGGGCTCAAATGCCACCGAGGGTCAGAGCGAGTCCAATCACCAGTTTAGTGGGGGTGACTCATAGGGATCCCACCAGTGTATTTCAGCTGCACCCTGTGACTACTAACAGGGCACAGCATTTTTTTGGCGACTCTGTGAAGCAACAGAGTTCGCTTCCATTCACACTGGTTGAGGTCTAACCCATGTGTGAGCAATTGTCCTTCCGCCATTACTCAGCAGCAGGTTCCATCTCTGCACGGTGGACCCTGGGCTGCGAACGTACCTTATACCATCCTTATAATTATTTGGTACATTCCGCCAGCCCTAACACACGTGCTAGTTTCCACAATGTATTGGAGCCCTGGATGGAAAGCACATCTGAGTGCGTAAGCTGCCGAACTCAGGGTCCCAATTCTATAATTATAAACAATATTTTTCTGTAGTGTGGTTGGCCCTGGTCGACAGTCACTACAGGTTTATAATTGTAGATATTGGGGCCTATGGAAGAACTGGAGATTCCAGAGTCTTCAGTTCTTCCATTATGGGTTGGCGGCTGCGCAATAATCAGTTGGAGCTACCACCACCACATCAGCATCCAGACTCCAATCTTCAACCGGTGCCTTATGTACTTGTAGCAGATGAGGCTTTTCAATTTACCCGTCATGTCATGAGGCCATATCCCCCTAGAAACCTTGACCACCAGCACCAAATATTTAACTTGCGCCTATCATGCACACTGCGACTGGTGGATTGCGCCTTTGGGATTCTTTGTGCCAAGTGGCGGGTACTCCAGTCAGCCATTCAGCTAAGTGAAGTTAATGTAAATGTGGTAGTCCAAGCATGTTTGGTCCTACATAACTTCACCCGAATTCATGAATGCTCCTCATCTGATGGTGCTGAAGTTGTGTCTGCCAATGTGTATAGGCCTAGGACACATGTAATCCCTCCCTGTCGTCCCCTCTCTGGACTAAAAGTACGTGATGTTTTCACTAGGGTTAAGAGACTTTTACTTTTTGGGGGTCGAGTCGGGTTTTGCGAAACCCGACTATCTCAAAAGTCGAGTCGAGTGCAATCGGCCGATTATCGCAAAAAGTCTGGGATCGACGGAAACACGAAACCCAATGCAAGTCAATGGGGAAGCATAGTCGGCAGTGAGTGGGGGCCAGGAAAACACCTACAGTGCCCATTTTAATGGCAGAAACATCCATTCTTGTTACTGAAGCTTGTCAATCTTAATTAACTTTATAATAATAGTTAGGCATTGGAAATTGGGGGTCATTTGGCTAAAGTTGTGGGGGGTAGGGCTGGTTCAAGTTTTTAGTGGGCCCAGGAAACATGGACTACGTCACAGCGGTGGAGCAGTGAGAGGTAAGTATTTCAAGTTTGCAAGTGCTGTGATCCTGATCAAGCAGGGGGGGCCCACTCGTTCGCATTGGCACTGGCACAGGGCCCCTCAAAGTATGGCGGTGTGTTTGCACGGCGGGGGCGCCTCCCACCGGCAGCGACACTTCTGTGTACTATGAGGGGCCCTGTGCCAGTGACGTCGCCAACAAGTGGGCCCCCCCACCTGATGAAGGAACCTGCACTTTCACCTGCACCTTCCTCTTTGTCCCCGTGTAAGGTGGTATAGTATGCGGGAAGAGGAACCAGACTTTCAGCAGGGTCAGATTCAGGCTGTGTAGAGTGCAAGGGGAATGTAGTGGTCTGGGTCAATGTACCAGCAGACTCATCTAGCAGTGGTTGGGCAATGGGCAGGATGAGGAGGAAACACAGATATAGGCCCAAATAATAAAGTAGGCTAAATGCAGTTCAAAATTGGTAACAGGATTAAACTGGCGGCATTCCTTTGTTCAGCGGAGGACAACTATAATGAGAGGCTGACACAGTGAGTAGGCCCAAATAAGTAAGTAGGCTAAATGCAGTTCAAAATTTGTAACAGGACTAACCAGGCGGCATTGCTTTGTTCAGTGGAGGACAACTGTAATGAGTGGCAGACACAGTTAGTAGGCCCAAATAATAAAGTGGGCCAAATGAAGTTCAAAATTGGCAACAGGAGTAAACAGGCGGCATTGCTTTGTTCAGTGGAGAAGAAAAGCAAGGAGCGGCAGACACCGTTAGTAGGCCCAACCAAACTAGTAGGCCAAATGCATTTTCATATTCTAAATATAGGCCAAAACCATGAAGATTGAAGCTCAGCTTTGTTCAGTGGAGAAGAAAAGCAAGGAGCGGCAGACACCGTAAGTAGGCCCAACCAAACAAGTAGGCCAAATGCATTTTCATATTCTAAATATAGGCCGAAAGCCTGAAGATTGAAGATCAGCTTTGTTCAGTGGAGGAGAACACCAAGGAGCGGCAGACACCATTAGTAGGCCCAACCAAACAAGTAGGCCAAATGCAGTTTAATATCTGATATATGCTGAAAATTGAAGCTCATCTTTATTCAGTGGAGGAGAAAAGCAAGCAGTGGCAGACACCGTTAGCAGGCCCCAACCACACTAGTAGGCCAACAGCACTGTTATATTAACAACAACTACTTAATGAGAGCCTGAATATTGAAGCTCAGGCAAGTAAACCTGGAGAACACCTTTGAGGGCCAGACACCGTTAGTAGGCCCCAACCAAAATAGTAGGCCAACTGCACTGTTATATTAACAACAACTACTGAATGAAAGCCTGAAGATTGAAGCTCAGCTTTGTGCAGTGGGGTCGTTGAAAAGTCGGGGTCGTTGTTCGGCCGAAACACGAAACCCAATGCAAGTCAATGGGGAAGCATAGTCGGCAGTGAGTGGAGGCCAGGAAAACACCTACAGTGCCCATTTTAATGCCAAAAACATCAATTCTTGTTACTTAAGCTTGTCAATCTTAATTTACCTTACAATAATAGGTAGCCATTGAAAATTGTGGGGTCATTTGGCTAAAGTTGTGGGGGGTAGGGCTGGTTCAAGTTTTTAGTGGGCCCAGGAAACATGGACTATGTCACGGCGGTGGAGCAGTTAGAGGTAAGTATTGCAACATTGCAAGTGCTATGATCCTGAGCAAGCAGGGGGTCCCACTCGTTCGCATTGGCACTGGCACAGGGCCCCTCACAGTACAGCGGTGTGTTTGCACGGCGGGGGCGCCTCCCACCGGCAGCGACACTTTTGCGTACTATGAGGGGCCCTGTGCCAGTGACGTCGCCAACAAGTGGGCCCCCCCACCTGATGAAGGAACCTGCACTTTCACCTGCACCTTCCTCTTTGTCCCCGTGTAAGGTGGTATAGTATGCGGGAAGAGGAACCAGACTTTCAGCAGGGTCAGATTCAGGCTGTGTAGAGTGCAAGGGGAATGTAGTGGTCTGGGTCAATGTACCAGCGGGCTAATCTAGCAGTGGCTGGGCAATGGGCAGGATGAGGAGGAAACACAGATCTAGGCCCAAATAATAAAGTGGCCTAAATGCAGTTCAAAATTGGTAACAGGACTAACCAGGCGGCATTGCTTTGTTCAGTGGAGGACAACTGTAATGAGAGGCTGACACAGTGAGTAGGGCCAAATAAGTAACTAGGCTAAATGCAGTTCTAAATTGCTAACAGTAGGAAACAGGCGGCACTGCTTTGTTCAGTGGAGGAGAACACCAAGCAGCGGCAGACACCGTTACTAGGCCCCAACCCAAGTAGTAGGGCAACTGCAGTGTTACATTTAAAAATACTTAATGGGAGCCTGAAGATTGAAGCTCCGGCAAGTAAACCTGGAGAACACCTTGGAGCGGCAGACACCGTTAGTAGGCCCCAATGACACATATTAACAACAACTACTGAATGAGAGCCTGAAGATTGAAGCTCAGCTTTGTGCAGTGGAGGACAACACCAGGGAGTGGCAGACACCGTTAGTAGGCCCCAACCAAAATAGTAGGCCAACTGCACTGTTATATTAACAACAACTACTTAATTAGAGCCTGAAGATTGAAGCTCAAGAAAATGAAACAGGAGAAAACACATGAGCGGCAGACACCGTTAGTAGGGCCCAACCAGACAAGTAGGCCAAATGCAGTTTAATATCTGATAATATAGGCCGAAAGCCTGAAGCTCAGCTTTGTACAGTGGAGAACAACTGTAATTGGAGACAGACACAATAAGTAGGCCTAAATAAGTAATTAGGCAAAATGCAGTTCAAAATTGGTAAGTGAAGTACACTTGCAGCATAGCGTGGTTCAGTGGAGGAGGGCATGTGTAATTAGTGGCTCTGACACATGAAGTAGGCCTAAAATAAAAAGGAAGGCTATATTCAGTTCAAAATTGGTAAAAGGAGTACACAAGTGGCATAGCTGGGTTCTGTGGTGGAGGACAACTGTTATGAGAGGCTTACACAGTTACTAGGCACAAATAAGTAAGTAGGATAAATGCAGTTCAAAATTGGTAACAGGAGTACACAGGCGGCATAGCTTTGTTCAGTGGAGGACAACTGTAAGGAGTGGACTGGCCGAGACAGACGCAGGTAGTAGGCCTACAATAGAAAGTAGGCTCTATGCAGTTTAAAGTAGGCTACAGGGGTACACAGGCAGCATTGTTGTGGTCAGCGGAGGACGATTTCAAGGAGGGACCGCAGACAGACTTGCTAGGCCTAAAATAATAAAGCAGGCTCGATGCGGTTTAAATTAGGCTACAGGGGTACACACGCAGCATTGGTGTGGTCAGCGGAGGACAATTGGAAGGAGGGACTGCAGACAGACTTAGTAGGCCTAAAATAACAAAATAGGCTCTATGCAGCTTCCATTATGTGGCAGGGGTACACAGGCAGCATTGGTGTGGTCAGCGGAGGACAATTGGAAGGAGGGACTGCAGACAGACTTAGTAGGCCTAAAATAACAAAATAGGCTCTATGCAGCTTCCATTATGTGGCAGGGGTACACAGGCAGCATTGGTGTGGTCAGCGGAGGACAATTGGAAGGAGGGACTGCAGACATACTTAGTAGGCCTAAAATAACAAAATAGGCTCTATGCAGCTTCCATTATGTGGCAGGGGTACACAAGCAGCATTGGTGTGGTCAGCGGAGGACAGTTGGAAGGAGGGACCACAGACAGACTTAGTAGGCCTAAAATAACAAAATAGGCTCTATGCAGCTTCCATTACGTGGCAGGGGTACACAGGCAGCATTGGTGTGGTCAGCGGAGGACAATTGGAAGGAGGGACCGCAGACAGACTTAGTAGGCCTAAAATAACAAAATAGGCTATATGCAGCCTCCATTATGTGGCAGGGGTACACAGGCAGCATTGGTGTGGTCAGCGGAGGACAATTGGAAGGAGGGACCGCAGACAGACTTAGTAGGCCTAAAATAACAAAATAGGCTCTATGCAGCTTCCATTATGTGGCAGGGAAGGTAGCATACTTAGGTACAGGGGTGGGCTCCTATGCTGACTTTCAGACATTGTAATTTGGCGCAAAGTATTTACTTTTGTAAATGTAGGACAGGGCCCCTGCCTATTTTAACTAGCATCATACATGTCAACAAATTGTTATTGTCAGTGCCAGGCATTGAAGGATTTCAGCGCATAGACTAAACAGTGGTGGAGCAGTGAGAGATAATTTTGCAAGTGGTAGAGCACTGTTTGAGCTGGGGGGGACACTCTCTCATGGCCGGCGGTACAGGCCCAGGGCTCCTCGTGTTACAATGGTGTGTATGACTTTGGGTGCACGTCACCACCGCCAGAGACACTTCATTGTACTATGAGGGACCCAGTGGCATTGCCATCGACCGAAAGTGGGCACACCCACCTCTTCAGAAAAACGGCACTCTGACGAGTGCTTGCGCCAAGTGGCGAGACCACGGCCCCATGGGGGGAGTTAGGCCATATAGGGAGGTGTAAACATGTCGTATACTGTACAAACAGCAGCTGCAATTTAAGAAATTGGAACAGTCAGTAACACCAGTCCCATAGCAAGACCTTTTTTCAGGAAAGCTAGGTGTCAGCCGGGAAAGATGGGGCAAAATAATTAGAAATCCATGAGTGGTTCATTTTAATGAAGGTTAGATCATCAACATTTTGGGTCGCCAGACGAGTCCTTTTTTCGGTCAGTATTGAACCAGCAGCACTGAATACTCTTTCTGATAACACACTAGCTGCTGGGCAAGCAAGCTCCTGCAATGCATATTCGGCCAATTCAGGCCAGGTGTCTATTTTGGATGCCCAGTAATCAAAGGGGAATGACGGTTGAGGGAGAACATCGATAATGGAGGAAAAATAGTTAGTAACCATACTGGACAAATGTTGTCTCCTGTCACTTTGAATTGATGCTGCAGTACCTGTCGTGTCTGCGGTCATTGCAAAATCACTCCACAACCTGGTCAGAAAACCCCTCTGTCCAACGCCACTTCTGATTTGTGAACCTCTAACACCTCTGCCCTGTTGCCCCCTGCAGCTCGTGTGAGAACCATCTCCGGCGCTGTGTGCTGGGAATGCCTGAATCAAACGGTCTACAAGAGCTGCTTGTTTGGTTGCCAATATTTGTTCAAGGTTCTCATGTGGCATGATATTTTGCAATTTGCCTTTATAGCGAGGATCAAGGAGGCAGGCCAACCAGTAATCATCATTGGTAGTGTTGAGCATTCCGATACTGCAAATATCGGGTATCGGCCGATATTTGCTGTAACGGAATTCCGATACCGAGTTCCGATATTTTTGCGATATCGGAAATCGGAATCGGAAGTGTGCGGTGCGTATGGTTCCCAGGGTCTGGAGGAGAGGAGACTCTCCTTCAGGCCCTGGGATCCATATTCATGTAAAAAATAAATAATAAAAATAAAAAATATTGAAATACTCACCCCTCCGGCAGACCCTGGCACTTAGCGGTGCCTCCGTTCCTAAGAATGCAGGGAGTGAATGACCTTCGATGACGTCGCGGCTTGTGATTGGTCGCGTGAGCGGTCACATGAGTGGTCATGCGACCAATCACAAGCCGCGACGTCATTGAAGGTCCTTCACTCTGCATTCTTAGGAACAGGGGAAGACGCTTGGACCGGTGAGAGCCGGGGCCGTCAGAGGGGTGAGTATATCAATATTTTTTATTTTTATTCTTTATTTTATACATGAATATGGATCCCAGTGCCTGAAGGAGAGTTTCCTCTCCTTCAGACACTGGGAACCATTCCGATATTTTGTGTCCCATTGATATGCATTGGTATCGGGTATCGGTATCGGCGATATCCGATATTTTTTGGATATCGGCCGATCCAATCCGATACCGATACCTTTGCATATTGGAAGGTATCGCTCAACACTAGTCATCGGTCATCATTTTTACAATGCGTGGGTCCTTTTGAGGATACGCAAGGCATAATCCGCCATGTGGGCCAATGTTCCCGTTGTCAAATCAGTGCATGTGCTGGGTTGAGGAGCACTTTCGGGCAAATCAACGTCACTTGTCTCTCTCAAAAACCCTGAACCCGGCCTTGCAACGCCAGCAGTTTCTATTGCCCCCTGAGAAGCTTCCTCATCCAAAAAATACTCATCCCCATCATCCTCCTCATCCTCCTCCTCTTCGCCCGCCACCTTGTCCTGTAGACTTCCCTGAGCAGACAATGGCTGACTGTCATCAAGGCTTCCCTCGTCCTCGGCTGCAGACACCTGCTCCTTTATGTGCATCAAACTTTGCATCAGCAGACACATTAGGGGGATGCTCATGCTTATTATGGCATTGTCTGCACTAACCAGCCGTGTGCATTCCTCAAAACACTGAAGGACTTGACACAGGTCTTGTAGCTTCGACCACTGCACACCTGACAACTCCATGTCTGCCATCCAACTGCCTACCCGTGTATGTGTATCCTCCCACAAATACATAACAGCATGCCTCTGTTCGCACAGTCTCTGAAGCATGTGCAGTGTGGAGTTCCACCTTGTTGCAACGTTGACGATTAGGCGATGCTGGGGAAGTTTCAAAGACCACTGATGGTTCTGCATACGGCTGGAGTGTATGGGCAAATGGCGGATGTGCGAGCAAAGTCTGCGCACTTTCAGGAGTAGATCGGGTAACCCCGGATAACTTTTCAGGAAGCACTGCACCACCAGGTTTAAGGTGTGAGCCAGGCAAGAAATGTGTTTCAGTTGTGAAAGGGCTATGGCAGCCATAAAATTCCTTCCGTTATCACTCACACTACCTTGCCTGCCTCAAGATGTACAGTGCCCAGCCATGACTGAGCTTCTTGCTGCAAGAACTCGGACAGAACTTCCGCGGTGTGTCTGTTGTCGCCCAAACACTTAATTGCCAATACAGCCTGCTGACGCTTGCCACTAGCTGTTCCATAATGGGACACCTCGTGTGCAACAGTGGCAGCTGCGGATGGAGTGGTCGTGTGACTGCGGTCTGTGGATGAGCTCTCGCTTCTGCTGGAGGACGAGGAGGAGGAGGGGGGACGAATGCCTACAGCCAACTGTTTCCTAGACCGTGGGCTAGGCAGAACTGTACCAATATTGCTGTCCCCTGTGGGCCCTGCATCCACCACATTAACCCAGTGTGCCGTGATGGAGACGTAACGCCCCTGGCCATGCCTACTGGTCCATGCATCTGTTGTCAGGTGCACCTTTCTACTCACTGTTTGCCTGAGTGCATGGACAATGTGGTCTTTTACATGCTGGTGGAGGGCTGGGATGGCTTTTCTCGAAAAGAAGTGTCGACTGGGTAGCTCGTAGCATGGTTCAGCATAGTCCATAAGGGCTTTGAAAGCTTCGCTTTCAACTAACCGGTAGGGCATCATCTCTAACGAGATTAGTCTAGCAATGTGGGCGTTCAAACCCTGTGTACGCGGATGCGAGGATGAGTACTTCCTTTTCCTAATGAGAGTCTCATGTAGGGTGAGCTGGACTGGAGAGCTGCATAGGGTGGAACTAGCGGGGGTGCTGGTGGACATGGCAGACTGAGAGAGGGTTGGTGATGGTATTCTTGCTGTTGCCCTACATACAGTGTTTCCTACCACGAATCTGGTGATTCCCTGACTGCTTTGGCCTTGCGACGAAACCGCCACATTTACTGCAGGTGGTGTGGTAAACGGTGGGCTTACAGTGAGGGAAGGGATGTAGTGTTGCTGACTAGCTTTATTGTGAGAGGGTGCTACAACGTTAAGGGACGTTTGGTAGTTAGTCCAGGCTTGCAAGTGCATGGTGGTTAAATGTCTACGCATGCAACTTGTATTTAGATTTTTAACATTCTGACCTCTGCTGAAGGTCCTTGAGCATTTCTTACAGATGACTTTGCACTGATCATTTGGATCTTGGTTAAAAAAATGCCAGACTGCACTCTTCCTAAGTTTTAAAGAAAAAAGCACATGCTCAAAGATGTAGGAACTCCACCAAACAAGGTTAATCAAATTACAAAAAGTTTATTTCCACATAAAGGCACTACACACATTTAAAATCATTTAAAATTACTCCCAAGAGTAAATAGCTCCAATTGTTTTTATAATTTGTACAGAGTACACCTAATATACAAAACGTTATCTATAATTAACAAAGCTGCTGCACAAATTTCAGTAAATGGTACTGCACATGCTGCATATCTATTATCCTACATGAATTTCAGTGAATAGGACCCTTAGGTTGGCGACCTTAGTGTGAGGAAATTATATCATGTGATTTCAAACACTTTCTTTTACAAGGACCAACATGAATAATTCAGCAATCTCATACATTATGTCTGCCAATAAATTATAACGGTGCGTTTATGTGCACCTAATATTAGACCTCCAGAGATGCCCATACACAAAGTAATATCAGAATAGATCTTGGAGACCCATGTGTGGGCTCATTTGTAAGGACAGGAGAAAGTTGTATACTTCACCCTAACCGGTCCTCTACGGTCGCCCCCTGGTCCCTTACAGCGGCAGTGCAGTCAGATGGAGGTTTTTTAGAAGCCCACGCGTTCCGACACACACGGGTGTCTTTCTCAAGGTGAGTGTACCCCAAGTGTGGATTTGTATACTTTTATATTGTATCAATCTTATTTACCTTTCACAGGTGTGAGAAGCGGGTGACGGCGTCGGCGTCCGCATGTTAAAGCCTGACCCGGAAGTGTGGATCCAGGGTCATATTCTTACTATGCGCTTGCGCATTAGAGCACTCTGTTTTTTCTCTCCCTCTCCCTCCCTTTGATATGCGCAGGCGCGCGTAAGTCAGGGAGGATATTCTATCCCAACTCTCGCTTGTGCATACTAATAGTTGCGCCTGCGTACTTGTTATTTAACTCTTTGCCTGTATGCATTTGCGCAATGGCGTTTAGAGATGGTATTAGGAGAACAGATATACGTGCCTATTATTTTAAAACTTTATAAAGCTCAAACAGCCGCATATCTGAATTGCGGCATTTTTTGATACATAATGCTTGGGCGCAAAAGAGTTACTGTTGTTTTTTTATATGTATATATATATATACAACCATGCAGCATTGTGATACTCAGTTATAAGTGCTATTATGCTATATTTTTGTATCCCACATCATTATCTTATTACTACATGAATTATATACCAAATTTGTGATATTTATATATACCATATGCGGACCTAAAGTTCCTTTGGGAACAAAAGCACATATAATCAAACATTTAGTTATCCTGCAGTTCTACGAATTTAGGATGGATTGTGTCCTTATATTAAAGAGGAGAAAAACTCAGAAACGATTCTTTCTAGATTTCTCCCAAGATCTTCGTCATAGGTAGCTAGAGATTCCGAAATCTTTTGTGTTCCTTAGAGCTAATTTGATAGATGTCCGCTAGAAATGGAAAAAACGAAAAGGCAAAGGAGACAAAGAGGAGAAAAGTTTTTTTGATTATTTTAGAATCTTTTGCAGAAAACATATATAGATACTATACAAGTATATATGCAGACATAGAGGTTGAAATTATTCACCCATGGTCAAACAAAGAGGGGCCATTCAAATCATTTCTTTTTATAGAAGCCAGAGTATAACAGCTCCTCGTTGAGACCATTGGGTGCTAGACTGTCTAGATCATATATCCATCTAGCTTCTCGACGCAAAAGCTCCTCTGTTGCATTGCCACCCCTTATATTTATATTTACCGCCTCTAGGCCCATAACTTTAAGGGAATCTCCCAGACCCGCATGGGCTTCCAAAAAATGAGCTGCCACTGATGTTAACGTTTTTCCTTTTAATTTATCAGATCTAGCAGTGGCAATGTTGGACAAGTGTTGTTGTATTCTACGTCGTATCTCTTGTGTTGTCTGTCCAACGTAGATTTTGTCACAGCCACAGAACAATGCATAAACCGCATTACGTGAACGACAATTAAAGTAAGTTTTAGATTGTACCTGTGTGGACAAATGTCTAACTGTAATTCCCCTACTAGCAATCATCTTTGGACAAATAGAGCAATTCCCACAGGGATAAGATCCTTTATTGGGGTGACCTGTTCTTAATTTAGTGGTAGGGCGTCTAAAGTGACTGTTGGACAAATAGTCTTTTAGATTTTTTGCCCTCCTTGCCACTATTTTAGGTCGATCCCCTGTGAAAGGTCTTAGTTTTGGTTCACTCCTTAGGATGCCCCAGTTTGCATTGAGGATGCGATATATGTCACTCCACTGGTTGTTGAATCTAGTGATTAGGTTTACTACATTTGTGCTTGATCTTACCCGTGGTCTTAGGGCCTCTTCTCTTGTCCTCTCTCTTGATGACTCAAATGCCTTTGAGATGGTTCTACGAGGATACCCCCGTTCGCGAAATCTGTTGGTCAAATGGCGAGATTCCTCCAAAAAGTCCTCTGTACGGCTGCAATTCCTCCTCAGTCTGAGGAATTGTCCTTTTGGGATGCCTCTTTTTAGGTGCATTGGGTGGAAACTGTCGAAATGAAGAAGATTATTGGTTGCTGTCCGTTTTCGAAATAAGGTGGTGATGATCCGGTTGTGGTCGATCTTCAGTTGTAGATCTAGAAATTCAACAGATATGGTGGAAAAGCACTATGTTAGTTTAATATTCCACACATTGTTGTTGAGCCCCTCTATGAATTTACTCAGATCTTCAATTGTCCCTGACCAGACTATGACTATGTCATCTATATATCGTAGCCATTTTGTCACATGTATAGAAAACTCCTCCAATCTTTGTACATGTGTCTCCTCCCACCATCCCAAAAAGAGGTTAGCGTATGAGGGCGCGCATTTGGCCCCCATAGCTGTGCCTGAGGTTTGTTTATAGAACTCCCTGTCGAAAACAAAGTAGTTTTTTTCGAGGACAAATTTGAGCAGTTTCAGGATAAAGGTATCATGAACCCTGTCCCCTGTGGATTGTTTACCTAAAAAGTAGGAAGTTGTTGTCATACCCAAATCATGTCCAATATTCGTGTATAACGCCTCCACATCTAGAGTCGCTAGGATAGCATTATCCGGGATTTCTAGACTTTCACAGATTTCTATCAAATGGGATGAATCTCGCACATAAGAATCCAAGGACTTCACCAACGGCTGTAAGAAAAAATCGAGATAAGAGCATGGTTTCTCATACAGTCCCCCCAGCCCCGATATAATCGGTCTACCTGGTGGCCTGTCAATAGATTTGTGAACTTTTGGCACCAGGTAAAATGTTGGAATGACCGGATGTGTTGTATTCAAATAGTCTCGTTCTCTCTTGTTTATCGTGCCTATCATGAAGGCTCCTGTGATCAGTTTATCCAATTGATTTTTGAATATTGATGTTGGGTCAGATGGTAGTTTTTGGTAATATTGGACACTATCTAATTGGCGTCTTGCTTCTTGGAGGTACATATCTTTAGGCCATAGCACAATATTGCCACCCTTGTCTGATTCTTTAATTTCAATTGAGTCATTGTTTTTTAGTTTTGAAAGTGCTAATTTTTCCTCCTTCGTAAGGTTGTTCTGGCCATGTTTATCCACTTGGAGTCTTTTGATGTCTCTGCACGTGGTCTCAAAAAATATCTGGATAGTTGGAAACATTGAGAATTTAGGGGTTGCCTGTGACGGCAATCTACCATTAAAGCGTCTCCTTCCCTGGTCCCCATCATTTTCAGACAACAGGTCTGCACTCTTCCTACTATCGGATACCTTTTCAGCCATTGCACACTGAGCTACTTTAACAGGATGGCCACGCTGTCCTACAACAGGTTTTGGTTTTGCCACAAGTTTTTGGCCAGATACGGGCCTGCCAGATGGAACCTGTTGTGATGTTGATGCCTGCTGCGGCTCCTCCTCCTCCGCTTCAGAGCTACTACCACCTGCACCCTGTTCCCCCAATGGCTGCCAATCGGGGTCAACAACTGTGTCATCTATGACCTCCTCTCCTATGTCCTGTGCACCTTCCTCTGGGTCACCGTGTAAGCCGGTGCTATAGCGTTCGTGACGGGGCTTCATAGTCTCATCAGGGTCAGATTCTGGATCAGTACACTGCGAGGGCAATGTTCTGATATGAGTCAAAGGAGCAGCATAATGATCGGGCTGTGGCTGTGCATCTGTGCACTCCATGTCCAATTCATCTTGTAATGGGCAAGGCCTGTTAACAATTTCCCTTTCTAACCCAGGCACGGTATGTGTAAAGAGCTCCATGGGGTAACCTGTTGTGTCGCCTGACGCATCCTTCTCTGTTGTTCTGGGTGAAGAACACAAGGAAGCGACTTGTCCCTGACTGGGAACATCCACTGACGACACGCTGCTTTTACATTTTGCACTTTCCGAGGAGGAGGCGAAAGAGCTAGAGGCAGAGTCAGCAATGAAAGCCAAAACTTGTTCCTGCTGCTCCAGCTTTAAAAGCAGTTTTCCTACTCCCAGAAAAGGGAGCGTTCGAGGCCTTGTGTAGCCAGACCATGACGCGGGCTCAACAACTCGAGACTTAGGGTCTATATTGCTTTTCCCACGACCACCTGATGCTCCACGACCACCACCACTACCATAATTACCAGCTGGCAATGACCGCCCACGGCCACGACCTCTTCCACCAGACTTCCTCATTCTTGGAAAAATGTAACCAAACTAACAACCGTTATGTGGTCCTGTACAAGCAGGTAGAAGGTGTACGTAAACTTGTTGTTAATTTAAATCTCCCTTTTTTATGTGTGGGCGAATGCAGGAAAAAATCAGGCCCACTGTATTACACTACACAGTTTGATTGGCAGAAAGAGGCTGGCAGATATGCCACGAACAGGACTGACGCACGCAGATGCACACAGTGGCAATAGAAATCTCCCTCTTTATGTGTGGGAGAATGCAGGGAAAAATCAGGCCCACTGTATTACACTACACAGTTTGATTGGCAGAAAGAGGCTGGCAGATATGCCACTAACAGGACTGACGCAGATGCACACACTGGCAATATAAATCTCCCTCTTTATGTGTGGGAGAATGCAGGAAAAAATCAGGCCCACTATATCACAGTATAGTTTCTGTGGCACAAAATGACTGACAGATACCACAGACAGCACTGGCACAGATGCACAGATTTGGCAAGATTATTCTCCCTTTATTTTATTTTATTTTTAATATGGGAGACAAGTGATCAGGCCCACTATATCACAGTATAGTTTCTGTGGCACAAAAATGAATGACAGATACCACAGACAGCACTGGCACAGATGCACAGATTTGACAATATTATTCTCCCTTTATTTTACTTTTTTTTTTAATATGAAAGACAAGTGAATAAATCAGGCCCACTATATCACAGTATAGTTTCTGTGGCACAAAAAGACTGACAGAGATACCAGACAGCACTGGCACAGATGCACTGATTGACAATATAAATCTCCCTTCTTAGGTGTGGGACAGTGCAGAAAAATACAGGCCTACTGTTTTACACTACACAGTTTCAGGGGCTGAAAGTGGCTGGAAGATATTAAAAAAAAAAAAAAGGGACTGTACTACAATTACTATCTCCCTACAATAATCTCTGAAAAGTATGGCAGGCAGCAATAAAAAGGACTGCTGCACACAAAAAATGAGGACAAACAAACAAGATAGCTGTGCAGAAAGGAAGGAGCAACAGGATTTGTGCTTTTAAAAAAGCAGTTGGTTTGCACAGCGGCATACACACAGCAACGCAGCTATCAGGGAGCCTTATAAGCTACAGAGCTGTTGCACAGAAATCTAGCCTCCACTGTCCCTGCAAAGAAAAGGTGGTGTTGGACAGTGGAAATCGCTACAGCAGAAGCGGTTTGGGGGTTAATTTACCCTGCCTAATGCTATCCCTGCTTCTGAAGAAGTGGCAGCAACCTCTCCCTATGCTCAGATCAGCAGCAGTAAGATGGCAGTCGGCGGGAACGCCCCTATATAGCCCCTGTGACGCCGCAGAAAGCAAGACCAATCACTGCCATGCCCTTCTCTAAGATGGTGGGGACCATGACCTATGTCATCACGCTGCCCACAGTCTGCGTCCACCTTCATTGGCTGAGAAAAGGCGCTGAAAGCGTCATATGAAAGATCGTGTACCGCATGGCCGATCCCATGCTGGGATCGGGTCGGGTTTCATGAAACCCGACTTTGCCAAAAGTCGGCGACTTATGAAAATCACCGATCCGTTTCCTCAACCCTAGTGGTAACAGTTCTTTTGCCATGCCCAGAATTTGCGCTACTTCACTCTTCAATGGGAGCGTGACATTACTTTCTCCCAAATTAACACATCAGACTGGTACTGTCCCGTCATGAACAGTAGCCAATGTCCTCGCAATTAGGAGCCCTGGAGGTAGTTGTTCCATCATCGCTGGCTCTATCTGTATCTCGACTCTTTCCAGAGGGGTACAAGCCCAAACGGGCAAGGTGAGCACGGTTTGTCCTGGTGGCAAGACAAGTTTGGCAGAGGCCGGAACAATCATTTTCCCAACATTTTCCCATCACTAGAGGTCTCTTGGGCTTGGGCCATATGGATAAGCTGCTAAAACACTCTCCTTTGGGGAGTGCGAGGGCTCCACTGTTTCAGGAACACATCTGAGGACTCGTTGATGAGAAGACTTCTGAATTCTTTCAGCACTTTCATCCCTAGAGTGACAGCGTGTCCGTAGACTGCGTCTCCAGCTGTCAGCACCATTCCCTTTCGACCCAGGTCTTTTCCGCAGATGGTTATTTGCATTCAGACCACCCATGCAACTGGGATGGGCAAGTGATTGGCAGCTGTCAACTTTATCACTGGGCCCCATTCAGGCCACATCGCCTCATGGAAGTGCAGTCGGAAGTATGTTTCAGGCATCGTGGTAACCTGTGAGCCAGTATCTACTAGACAATGTACAGCCCGACTATCCATTTCGGCCCAGAAGAAAGGACACATGGAGACTAAGTTTGTGGGACTTCAGTTACTCCTTCTTGACTGTTCAGGCTCCGGGCGGCGTCTCCCAGGCTTGGAGCCTCATAGTTTAATGGAGGGGCCTACTCTGTCGTGCGCATCCCTGAGCCAAATGTCCAATTTCACCGCAGTTGTAACACTTGGGGAGTTCCTCTCGGTGGGGCGTTCTTGTTTCGTGATGGGGTTCAGGAACATTTCTGCCCCTAGGTGGATTTAATGCAATTGGTGGTTTCTTTTTTTAATCAACCAACTCTACTCGTATATCCTGAATTTCCTTCCACAGCTCTTCACCCATCTCAGCTTAGTGGCCATTGTCACAGATACCTCTCCGCTCCAGACCTTCCCCATGGGGACTGTCACCCCCTGTTACTACTCGCGCGTGCGCATCTCGCTCCCTACATCGGAAAAGGTCATGAGTGAAATCACCCGCAAGTGCTCTCTCTAAGCTTGTTTCAACAGCACGTCTCGCAAGCCCGTCACCAACTGATCCCGCAGCACTATATCAGTAGACCCTATGCCCATGCCGTCTTTTGTAGTAATAGCTGTATGGATCTCCTGTAGTGTGTTTAACGTGTCTCGTTCCCGGGGGAGTTGTAGCATGACAGAATCCCTCACCTCTCCATCTAAAGCCATCATTGCAACCTCCACTTCTAATGCAGGGGTTATGGGGTGCATCCCCAACATCCCCTTGATACGCTCAGTCCAGCTCCATAACACAGTATTGTTCCCAGTAAACTTTGGGAGGTTGTTCAACATTGCTCCCTGGGATATGCAGGACCTAGGGCCCACCCTAACTGCTTAGTCAGCCGCCTCCATGTTGCTGGACTGCATCCTGCCGACTACACCAAGTGGCAGCCCCGACAGTTCCGGAACCGGAGCAAGAGAGGTACCCCCGGTCCGGTCCATCTTCTTGCAGCAGCACCTGTATTGCAGCCTGATCCCTCTGTGACCTGCCCACTATTTTACATGAAGAATAATATATATATATATATATATATATATATATATATATAGCAAAAAAAAAACCTTCTGCAGGCAGGCACGTGCACTGTAGCCTGATCACATGTGTAATGTGCAATACACTTTTTTTTATGGTATACATTAATGAATAAAAATAAATTCAGTCTGAAAATGGTACGGGCAGCACCAGAGCAGTAGCAGCTATCTGCGACCCGATAGCTGCTACTGTGTAGGAACCGGCGGTGCCATCTTGATGGAGAAAAAAAAATTCCTCCTCCAAGATGGCGGCACCGGCTCCTGCGCACTAGCAACTATCTGATCTCTGATAGCTGCTACTGCACAGGCGCGGCCGGCATCATTTTCAAATATATTTTTTTTATGAATTAATGTATACCATTTAAAAAAGAATTAACTGCACATTGCACATGTGATCAGGCTGCAGCAGAGGCGCCGCCACTGGCGCCTGCCTGCAGAAGGAAATTTTTTTCCAAAATATATATAATGTTCATTATGTAAATAAGGGGACAGATCACTGAGGGATCAGTGACCTGTCAGAAGTTATACTGATGAATACCTAATCTGGGCACCACATGAAGACCCCCACTGGCCTGCCTCAGAGAGTGAGAATATCATTGACTCAAAACTGAAAATAAAGATTAAACAACAACCACAAGATGGATTTAAACAACCAATCTATCATTTTAATCAGTATAACCTTGCCAACTTGACACTGTCTGTAGGTCACTGTGCACAATCCTGCCAACAGGTTCCATTTAACTTTGGGTCAGTATTATATGTATAAAGGGGAATTCATGTTCATACCGCTGTACTGCTTTACCCCCCAGGGATCTCCCTGTCCATCACTTCATCCAGAGCTGCTATAAAGCACATCCAGTACCTTTGTAAGTATTACATACAGTATCTGTTGTGATTGTGTTGTAGGAGAGTGTAGATTGAAAAATGAAATTTCCAAATGGTGTGCACCATTAGTAAGGAAAGACTGCCATCTGCTGGCTGGACGAAACCAGGCGGAACCAACTGGCACCAAAAGAACTGCAGGGCGAGGCAGTTCTTGTGCACGACCTGTTCAGGTGCTTTGCATGACAGAGTTACTGGATATAAATGCCCTGCACACCAAAACAGGAGCAGATTTGGCACCAGGAAAGAGAGAGGTGCAGACGTGCACAGGAGAAGATACTGCGGCCGGAGTGGCAGACCGCAGCAGGAAACTTGCTTAAAGACAGGACCCAGATGACACCAGATAAGATCCAGAGACCTGACTACATCCAAGGCCCGAGGACCAGGTTCTATGCCAGTCAAGAGTCGGAGTCCAGACTGTGCCAGTCCAGGCCCGAATCCCAGACCAGTACCAGTCAAGATACAGGACCCTGATGACACCAGTCAGATTCAGAGCCCAGCCCTCTTCTTCCCAGATTCAGGAGACATCTATCGCAGGTCAAGCACCATGAGCATCCATGAGGAAAATCTGCTAGGGGTGGGTCCCTGTGGTGGTGAATGGGAGGCGCAAGTGAGCTTGGCGGCTATTTTAAATACTGACATACGGTACAGAGGTTGTTAAAAGGACTTGCGGCCTAGTAAGAACTGGAGACACACTAAGGCCTATTAAATATAGGGGCTCATCATAGTGATACCCTTAGAACCTTGGACATTTCTCTCATGCAATATGGGAATTATGTAACGTAGTGAAATCCCTCTGCAAGAGTTATTTTGCGTTGGTAACAACTGTGATATTATTGTATATTGAATATTGTAATCTAATTACTCTGTTACCCTGAATTCCTCTCTGTTCAAATCACCTCTTTCCTATATTCACATCCGAAGAATAAATAGATAAGTTGGTTACTCCGCCTTGTCCTTGTGTGTTTGTTGCATCCCAGTCACCTGCTTTACATTGTGATTAGTGTTGAGCGATACCGTCCGATACTTGAAAGTATCGGTATCGGAAAGTATCGGCCGATACCGGCAAAGTATCGGATCCAATCCGATACCGATACCCGATACCAATACAAGTCAATGGGACTCAAGTATCGGACGGTATTCCTGATGGTTCCCAGGGTCTGAAGGAGAGGAAACTCTCCTTCAGGCCCTGGGAACCATATTAATGTGTAAAAGAAAGAATTAAAATAAAAAATATTGCTATACTCACCTCTCCGAGGGAACCGGCAGCGTTGTTTGCTTAAAATTCGCGCTTTTCTTTCCTTACGTGAAGTCCCGGCTTTGTGATTGGTTGCGTCGCAGTCACATGGGCGACGCAACCAATCACAGCAAGCCGTGACGTAATTTCAGGTCCTTAAGGATTTTAAAATTACGTCCCGGCTTTGTGATTGGTTGCGTCGCAGTCACATGGGCGACGCAACCAATCACAAGCCGTGACGTCACGGGAGGCTGGACACGCGTGCATTTTAAAATGCGCGCTTGTCCAGCCTCCCGTGACGTCCCGGCTTGTGATTGGTTGCGTCGCGGTCAACCAATCACAAGCCGGGAGGCTGGACACGCGCGCATTTTAAAATCCGGTGGGCGACGGATCCGTTGTTACCGTCATTTCGGCGGATCCGTCGCCCCAATCCGCTTTTTCAATTGCGCATGCTCCAAAAAGTAGATACTTTTCCCAGACAACCCCCAAGTAACGGATCCGTCAAAAAAACGGATCCGTTAATACCGTTTTCTCAACAATTGTGACGGATCCGTCACTATGTCGGAGCTGACTGACGCCAAACAACTGAAGTGTGAAAGAAGCCTTAGGGGTGTGTTGGGGTTAGGGTTGGAGTTAGATTTGGGGGGTTTCCACTGTTTAGGTACATCAGGGGGTCTCTAAACGCCACAGCCAATTTTGCGCTCAAAAAGTCAAATGGTGCTCCCTCCCTTCCGAGCTCTGCCGTGCACCCAAACAGTGGTTTACCCCCACATATGGGGCATCAGCGTACTCGGGATAAATTGGACAACAACTTTTGGGGTCCAATTTCTCCTGTTACCCTTGTGAAAATAAAAACTTGGGGGCTAAAAACATTTTTTTGTGGAAAAAAAAATTATTTTTTATTTTCACAACTCTGCATTATAAACGTCTGTGAAGCACTTAGGCATTCAAAGTTCTCACCACACATCTAGATAAGTTCCTTGGGGGCTCTAGTTTCCAAAATGGGGTCACTTGGGGGTTTCTACTGTTTAGGTACATCAGGGTCTCTGCAAACGCAACATAATGCCCGCAGACCATTCTATCAAAGTCCGCATTCCAAAATGGGGTTCCTTCCCTTCCGAGCTCTGCCATGCGCTCAAACTGTGGTCCCCACCACACATGGGGTATCAGTGTACTCAGCACAAATTGGACAACAACTTTTGGGGTCCAATTTCTCTTGTTAAGCTTGTCAAAATAAAAATTTGGGGGCTCAAAAATCTTTTATATAGAAAAAAGTTTTTATTTTTATTTTCACGACTCTGCATTATAAACTTCTGTGAAGCACTTGGGCATTCAAAGGTCTCACCACACATCTAGATAAGTTCCCTGGGTGGTCTAGTTTCCAAAATGGGGTCACTTGTGGGGGGTTTCCACTGTTTAGGCACATCAGGGGCTCTCTAAACGTGACATGGCATCCGATCTCAATTCCAGCCAATTCTGCATTGAAAAAGTCAAACGGCGCTCCTTCCCTTCCAAGCTCTACGGTGCGCCCAAACAGTGGTTTACCCCCACATATGGGGTATCGGCGTATTCAGGAGAAATTGCACAACAACATTTATGGTTAAATTTCTGTTTTTACACTTGTGAAAATAAAAAAAAATGGTTCTGAAGCAACATGTTTGCAAAAAAAAGTTAAATGTTCATTTTTGCCTTCCACATTGTTTCAGTTCATGTGAAGCACGTAAAGGGTTAATAAACTTCTTGAATGTGGTTTTGAGCACCTTGAGGGGTGCAGTTTTTAGAATGGTGTCACACTTGGTTATTTTCTATCATATTGACCCCTCAAAATGACTTCAAATGTGATGTGGTCCCTAAAAAAAAAATGATGTTGTAAAAATGAGAAATTGCTGGTCAAATTTTAACCCTTATAACTCCCTAACAAAAAAAAATTTTGGTTCCAAAATTGTGCTGATGTAAAGTAGACATGTGGGAAATGTTATTTATTAACTATTTTTTTGTGACATATCTCTCTGATTTAAGGGCATAAAAATCCAAATTTTGAAAATTGCTAAATTTTTTATTTTTTTGCCATATTTCCATTTTTTTCATAAATAATCGCAAGTAATATCGAAGAAATGTTACCACTATCATGAAGTACAATATGTCACGAAAAAACAATCTCAGAATCAGCAGGATCCGTTGAAGCGTTCCAGAGTTATAACCTCATAAAGTGACAGTGGTCAGAATTGTAAAAATTGGCCTGGTCATTAAGTACCAAATTGGCTCTGTCACTAAGGGGTTAATGGTTAGCATTATTTCTGTGTGAAGCCTTATTATTATACGGAAACAGTGAAACTATTGCTGTGTGGGAAACTAAGGTAGGCACCTGTACTGTGTTGTGCTTTACAACTGTTAGGGACACCACTATTGTCTGTAGCATAAGATAACATTCTTGGTTGCACTCTTTATCTGACACTATTATTTTAATGGACATTGTCTTTGTGGAATTACTTTTTGGAGGGACCAGCAAGGATATTCATCACTGTTAAGTTAACTAAATTAGCGTGCACAGTATTTTTAGCCTATTTTTGTGAACCAAAAACCAGACTGTTAGTAGGAAAAAAAGTCAATTTTTCCCGTGATCTTTTAGGATTGCAGCCTCACCTCAATTTAGCTACAATTTGTCTTTGGAGAGAATACCTATATAATGGGTTATACTCCGAAGAATGCTATGATTGTCAATTACAACCTGACATCCATTGACCTCTGTATAATTAATGTACGTGCAGTGCTGCTCACCATTATTGGCACCCCTTCATAAGCTGTACAATATCTTCAGAATTAAATGGAAATGTACCAAAGTTATTTCTTCAGGATTTTTTAATTAGTGGTCCAAAGTAATACAGCAATAATCATTGTTTTTCAACTTACATGTTGCAAGTTCAAAGAAGAAACAATAAACAGCATGTGCAGCAATAAAAGCATCTCTATTTAATACTTCTTTGCACACCATTTGGCATTGATGACAGCCTCCAAACAATTCTTGTAGCCATCTATAAGCTTCTTGCACTACTCAGCTGGTATTTTTTCCCACTCTTGCTTTGCAGTTTGTTCAAGCTCTTGAATGTTTGCAGGGTTCTTTATCCCAATTCCAGATTTCAGCTCACCCAAATATTTTCAATGGGATTTAGTTAAGGATTCATTGCTGGCCTTTTTAAAACAGTCCATTTTTTGTTTTTCAACCATTCCTGTGTGCTTTTGGATGTGTGCTTTGGGTCATTGTCTTGCAGAAGGACCCGTGACCTTTGACTCAAACCAAGTTTTCTTACACTAGATATGACATTTTGCTCAAATATTTCTTGATAATTCTCTGATTTCATGATTTCTGTGATACAGTAAAGGCCCCCAATACCAGACACTGCAAAGCAACCAGACAGCATTATGGATCCTCCACCATGCCTTACTGTTGGTAGGGAGTTATTTTCCTTATAAGCTTCATTGTGCCATCTGTAAACAAACTGTTGCATTGCATTGCCAAAAATCTCTATTTTTGTTTCATCTGTCTGCAGAACATTTTCCCCTAAGGATTGTCATTTGTCAAGGTACTCTTTGGCAAAGATCAGTTATTCCTTTTTATGTCTTTTCTTCAGCAATGGTCTTTTCATTGGTCTTTGTCCATAAAGCTTTGCTTGGTTTATTGTGCGGCGTATATTACTTGTTGAAACCTTGAGCCAGACTGCCCCAGTTTGGCCTTCAGATCTTTGAATGTTTGACGTGATGTTTTTTCCACCATTCGCACCAACATTCAAAGGCAACAATTGTCAATTTTCCTCTATCCCCCATGTCCAGGGAGGTTCTTGACGGTTATATGCTTAGCAAACTTCTTAATAACATTGCTCACTGTTGAAACTGGGATACCAAGATGTTTTAGAAATGGTCTTATACCCTTTGGTATTGTGTTTGCTAATAATAGCAGTTTTGGTGTCCTCAGACATCTCTTTTGTCTTCACCATTGCGACAAAGGAACAGGGCCTATCATGTGGCTTTTTAAATCACTGAAGTCATCATTCATTGGCTAATTCATGCCAGATGGGCACTGACAATTAATCATAGGTGATTCTCAATTGTGATGTACCACAGGTGAGTCAAAATGAGTTTCCATACTAATTTAATGTAAAGAGTACCAGTGTCACAGCAAGCTTTAGGATTTTACATTTTTCCCCTCCCTTTGTTTTTTGTTTTAAATTATTGTTTATCATTTGCTCCTTTGCATTTAATATTAATATTAATCATTAATAGTGCTCTATACAAAAAAAATGTTTCACTTGATTCATTTTTTCAGGAGATATTCCATATTATGTATTTACATTTCATGAGTGCCAATAATGATGAGCAGGACTGTATGGAAGGAGAGCATAGTCCCAAAAATGTCTATGGATGTTGTATTACATCAGTGTGCAACCGTCCTAAAACTGTATGATAAAAATGACATATTTATTATATGGAAATGTATTGGTGTGGAAAATAACATGATTGATTATTTTTTCATAATGCATTTTGTCACTGTTACAGTATAGAAATACCATCCAAGTTGTTGTTTTTAAAATTGTTTCTATCTGAAAAAAAGCCATGGGAAAAGAAACGCTTCTATTTTTGGAAATCAGAAAGTCAGGCTATTATTACATACAGAAATTGCAACAGCAAATTCATTTTTCTACCACAAGGTGTCTCTAAAACCTCAACTTCCATATTTTTTTCGTAATGACCTCTTTCTCTGAAGTAATTTGTTCTCTAGCACCGTGGGCATGTAATATATTACCGCATGTTATTAATTACGTTTATTCCTTAGTATGAGTTATAAAATGTTTTATCTCTGTAAATGCAAATACAAACTGGGAATTTATACTTTTACATCTGATAAAAATTTGTTCAGGAAATGGATTTCATTAAAATGTTATACATACACTAAATGTGTGATTCATTCATGTGACGGAAAATTACCATTCCTTAGAGAGAAAAAAAAGAAATAGAATTTTGGAGGTTACGGCTGCTTTACATCCAATCTGTTAAAATAATGTGATCCATGAAAATGTTCAGGACAGTAGCACAGTATGTTTAGTTCACATTCTCCTGTACTTGCCAATATTTATAGCTACTATACTATATCAGCTCTTCTGGAAAGTAATTCCACAAATCACACACTGTACCTGCACTGTAATGAAAGCGGGATTACAAGCAGCGAGATTGGAATAGTAGCCTGGGGCCATAGTTGGCCTTTACATATATAGGGTGTAAGCATTTCTATACCAAAGCCTAATCTGACAGTGTTATTAGGCAGTCCAAGCTCAATATCTCATTTATAAATTAGGCTAGCGCCAGGTGTAAGAGGTTGATATTTTGTCCCTTTAAATCGAATCAGTCACTGTTTGTTTGTCCCCAATTTTGAGCAGCGTAATGTAAAAGCAGAGACCAAGATTCCAGCTATGTGTCACTTACTGGGCAGCTTATTTTATCAGCAGGAGATTATCACTAGAGGACTAGGAAACCTGGTGCCACGTGGTCCTCCAAATTCATGAGCTTTGTATAACCCCCGCCATCATCACTCATTGGCAGCCTTCTACCTATGCACAGTGTTCACAGAAATGTGTCAATCAGTGATGTGGACAAGGTTACAGAGAGCTCAGTATTGAAAGAACTGTTAGATCTTCAGAGATTTTATCAAAACTGCAGCAAGCAGCCCAGTAAGTGATATATCGCTATAATAGCCCGGTTCACTATGTATTGATTTAGGCCTTCGCCGGAATTTTTTGGAGAGTCTGAAAACTATACATTTTTGGAAAGGTTATAGTATAAGCAATACGAAAAACAATGTTTCCATTTGCCCCGAGTCCCACGTGACCGCCATATTGGATTTTACAAAATGGCTGACGTAAAACCAATTTTCGTTAATATCTCAGCTTATAAATAACATAAAAATAAAATTTGACAGCTAAACATACATTTTAGGGCTAAGAAATGCAATATTACTAGTTGCAGATGTGTTTTAGATATTTACTACAGCAGTTTTTTATAATTAATTAGTATTGACATAATAATACATAATGACAGGAATCACATGGTTTTTTTTTTCTTTTATTACAGGAGTTGAACATGACAGACAAACCACAAGCTACTGAAGTCACTTGTGAAGGTGAGGCACCTATCAACTGGAAGCTATGTATGCTCTGTCAGTCTTCCAATGGCAATGAGAAGTTGGTGCAAAATCCTCGGATACAGTCTTACCAGCGCGTTTTGGACATAGTAGCAGAGAGGGCAAGTTTACAAGATGGCAACTATGTTGATATCCATCGACGGATTAGCAACAGGAAAGACACAATCGCTACACATCAGGCAGTCTACCATCGAAGTTGTTACACAAATGCAATTAACAACGACCAAATACAACGAGCCCGGGACCGTTATGCACATGCATTAGCTACTGGTAGCCACATTACCAAGAAACGAGGATTAAAAAGAGGACGTGCTGAAATGGACGAATCAGGTTCATTAACATCTGACTCTTCATCACCATTCACGAGGTCACATACATGGCCACTGGATAAGGAAAAATGTTTCTTTTGTCAGAACGATGAGAATGAGAAGCTTTATAATGTGAGGACAGTCAACGCAGGGAAATCGTTGAAACAAGCTATTGAAACATCAGATAATTTAACACTGAAAACAAGACTGAACACATGCATTGCACCAGGGGATGCACATTCTATTGACGTCCGGTACCACAAAAGCTGTTGGACAAAGCATGTTTTTCATGGACAACGAGAACGTAGTACCAACAGAACAGACCACAAAGAACCCTTATTACAACGTGCAAGTCTGCTAGAGTTGCTAAACCTAGTGGATATTCAAACACAGAACCAATCATATCTATCTATACAAGATATCGAAACCACTTATTTGAATATGCTTGGTATAGAAGGCGTGGAAAATCACAAACCTACATTCACTAGAAAGTGGCTCAAAGAAATTATAAGGAATGCCTTGCCACATCTGAAATCCTGTCTTTCAAAAAACAGAAGGGAATCAGCAGTTCTTTATTCACCAGAAGCCTGTGAGGAAATCATGGTTAATTCTGCAATGGAATGTCGTAGTGATGATGCAGACAACATGCAGACAATCTACAAAGCAGCACAGTTAATTAGGAAAAGCATTGCTAATTTTACAACGGAAGTCAATGATAAAAACACCATAACGGTCACTAGTGACATACACGACGTTCCAGCAGAATTATATTCCGCTATCCGTTGGATCATAACAGGGCCGATTAACAGCCTTGAAACTCAAAGAAGGACCAAAATTGTTGACCGAGCAGCACTCACTATGAGTCAGAACATCATGTATGAATTCAAATCAAAACGCCAGGTCAACTACAAGCCAAAAACCGAATCATCAGTATTCAGACAACCCAACGCACGAGAAAACCCACAGGTCCTGGGGCTAGCTCTGACTGTTCATCACACCACTCGCGATAAGAAATTAATGAATCTTCTTAGTTCACATGGGTTTTGTGTTCCCTATGGCCGTACCCTACGAATGGAAACTGCTTTGGCTAATGCTGTTGTAGAAAACACCCGAGAGTTAAAAGGTCTTTACGTGCCACCATTCTTGAAGAAGGGTACCTTTGTGTTCTTTGCAGTTGATAACACAGACTTTGCAGAGGATACCCCTGATGGGAAAGGAACCACACATGGAACTATTACTGCTGTATATCAGCAAGTAGATGCTGTTGGAGAACCAGTTGCACCACCCTTGAAGATAACAGATGCCCACACTTTATCTGTCACTCCATACCATGTACATATGTTGCACTGTGACAAGCCAAAAGTACAACATACCCAAAGATCAGAACACTTTGTCACAAACAAGGAAATATCAGGTTCTTCCCAACTTTCACAATTTGGATGGATTGTTGCTACTGCTGTATCCAGAATGCAGCAACTAGAGAAAGCATCGAGCAAAATTCCTGGATGGTCAGGATACAACTCACTGTTGTCCGAAAGCAAGCGATTTACCAACGTTGGAGCCTTACCACTGCTACCAGAGCTAGCACACGAGTGGTCAACCTTGCTGACTGTGATCATGCAAGCAAGTGAACTGAGGAAGTTGACTGTTGGTGAAGATCATCCCACTGTTATTTCATTTGATATGGCTCTGTATGAGAAGGTTGTCCAACTTCTAGATGCAAGACCTGATCTGAAACGCACCGTTGTTCCACGACTGGGAGAGCTACATGTTGTAATGGCTGCCCTGCGCGCTCTGGGTACCTCTACGGAGAACTTGGGTATTGATGATGCATGGATAGAAGGTGATGTGTATGGGTCTGCAACAACAAGGCAAATACTGAAATGTACCCATTACAAGCGTGCTCTTCGTGCTCACACATATACATATGTTGCTCTGTATGAACTGTTGCTGGACGAGTTCTTCATTGATAATCCAGAACTAAAACAGGTGTGTTTGATGGCAACAGAGGGAATTGAAGCTGCCTGTTCTGAGGAAAACAAGAACACAAAAAGTAAGTCAGTGAAACAAGCAAGCACTTCCCTACTAGAGGCCTTGACCACTGCTGACATAATCACAGTCTTTCAAACATGGGTGAAACAAAGATCCAAAAATGCAATGTTCAAGTCAATGATGAACTACCTACAGCGAGTGGAAACAATCCTTTTATTTGTTGCTGCAACCAGGAATGCAGACCTTGAGCTTCATCTTCAAGCCGGAGAGCAGCTCAGCAAGCTCTTCTTTGCATTTGACCGGATGAAATACAAGCGATTGTGGCCAAGGTATATCACGGACATGCATGACCTTAAAATAAATCACCCTCAAACATGGGAAGAAATGAAAGCGGGTAACATTTCAGTCACGAAAAGTGCTATCCCATTTGTATCCATTGGGGCGGACCATGCATGCGAGCATCTGAACAAGCTGATGAAAATCCATGCTGGCATAGTCGGCATCTCGAACAATGCCAATGCTCGTCAGAGATTCTTCATGGCCACACCTGAACTCTCCCGAGTTGTCAAAGAATATACCAGACAGTTTGATTTAGAACGTGACAAAACCAGAGAGCATCACGATCTTGGGCCAAGTGCAGTCAAGAAGTGTCATCATGTTATTGACAAGATTAAGGAAGCAATTTTGAAACATGGCAACCCATTTGCTGTTGTAGGTGACAAGTTGCACAATGTAATCACCCATGCCTACATCCCTGATGAGTACGTAAAAATGATCCTGAATGCAGATGAGACAGGTCAAAAGCTGTATGAAGACTATGTGTTGGCACGAATCAATGGGGATGTTAGCCTATGGGCACCAGTAAAGAAGGAGAACAACAGGATGTTCATGTCGGCAAACAAGAAAACCACAGTAAAACTCCGAGACAAGACTGTTGATCTTAAGGAGACCAAGGACTTGTATGGAAGAATGATGGTTTTGGCAAGGTCCAACAGAGACATAAACCAGAAAGTGGCCATTGGGAACTACGAATTCACTCTGACCCCAAGAGCCTTTTTTGCTCCAGATGGTACAATGTTACCATGCCATGACAAATCAAAACTGATCAGTCTCCTTAACAAGTTGGTTATAGTAGAAACTCCACAGAAAGATCTGCAGCCAGAAGATAGGATGGACACAAGATCAGATGCTCCAAGTCGCAAGATAGCCCTGGTAGATGGAATGGTTCTTCTGCAAAAGATGGCCAAGAAACCGGCAACACTAGTGACAGTCAAAGATCTCAGTTACTGCTTCAATGACAGGCTTATGTCTCTCACAGAAAATTACGATGAAATAATCCTTGTGTTTGATACGTATAGGGAAAATTCTCTCAAGGATGCTACCAGGGATAAAAGAAGAAAAGGAAAGGCACCAATTCAGTACCAGGTCAGAGATGAAACAAACATTAATCATATTCCAATGAACAGGTTCCTTTCACATGACAAGACAAAGGCTGACCTGACCAACTATCTTGCTGCAAAGACTCTAGAGTTCAACAGTTCATCACAAAAACTGGTCATCACTTGTTCTTCAGGGTGTACCAGGAGCAACAAAAACTTAGTTTTCGACGACAACAATCACGAAGAAGCAGACACACTGTTGATCTACCAAGCTGTCTTGGCAACACAACGAAACCCACCGGATGCAAGGATGGTTTTCTTCTCCCCTGATACCGATGTACTGGTGTTGGTCATAGCTAACTATGACCTCATGCTGAAGAATACATCGATTTCAATGGTCTCTGGGATGATCGAGATAGAGCCAATAAGGCGAGTCATAGGGGCAGACAGAGCAAAGGCTTTGACAGCCTTCCATGCATTCACTGGTGCTGACACAACTGGAAGGTTCTCTCGAATTGGCAAAGCAATCTGGCTGCAAGCTTACATGAACGCAACACCAGATGTAATCAGTTCTCTGCAGATGCTTTCGACTGAAAAAGAAGTGAGCGAAACTATGTTGTCAACTCTTGCTACCTTCGTATGTTTTGCTTACTCTCCAAAAGGCATTTTTATTAAGAATATTCCCGAACTGCGATGGCATCTATTTTGCAAGCATATGGCAGAAAGTGACAGGTTACCTCCTACACTCGGAGCTCTAAAACAACATGTCCTCAGAGTCCATATCCAAGCCAGAGTGTGGGGACAAGCTAACATTGCTTTGCAGGATTCTCAGCTGGATCCCGAGAAGAATGGCTATCACAAAGGGTTGGATGGACAGTTGAAACCAACCATGACAGATGTTCTTCCAGCTCCAAAAGCAATAATCGAGATGATTAGTTGTCAATGCAAACATGACTGTTCTTCTTCAAGGTGTTCGTGCCGAAAAAATAACTTATCCTGTACCGATCTTTGTCAGTGTGACAGCGAGTGTATGAATGACGAGGACACTCAGACCAAATATGAAACTGATGATGACAGTGATGGTGGCGATATGTAAAGACACTCTGGTTGTTCAAAAGTTAAAAACATTAACTCTCTGCTTTTCGAGTTCGAAAATTTGTTCAAATATAAACCGATACAATTTGTAGTCGTATATAGAGTATTTATTTGGATACCACTGCATTTATTAGTACTCAAAATGTATGTTTAGCTGTCAAAATTTAAGTTTTACGTTACTTACAAGCTGAGATATTAACGAAAATCGATGTAAATCAGCCATTTTGTAAAATCCAAGATGGCGGCCACTTAGGACTCGGGGCAAATGGAAACATTGTTTTTCTTATTGCTTATACCATAGCCTTTCCAAAAATGTACATATTTGAAACTCTCCAGAAAATTCCGGCGAAATTACATAGTGAACCGGACTATAATCAGAGTTTCTGCATCTACATCACGTTGCTCTGGCGTAAAAAAAACTTGACAGATTCTCTAAATAATTTACTGTCCCATTCCCCTCTTCTATTGTTGCTGTGATCCTTTTAACCCTGTGTACCTTTGTCCTTGTGTATCTTGTCATGTTTTTGTTCCTAAAGGTACCGTTACACTAAACGACTTACCAACGATCACGACCAGCGACACGACCTGGCCGTGATCGTTGGTCAGTTGTTGTGTGGTCGCTGGGGAGCTGTCACACAGACAGCTGTCTCCAGCGACCAACGATCAGGGGAACGACTTCGGCATCGTTGAAACTGTCTTCAACGATGCCGAAGTCCCCCTGCAGCACCCGGGTAACCAGGGTAAACATCGGGTTACTAAGTGCAGGGCCGCGCTTAGTAACCCGATATTTACCCTGGCTACCATTGTAAAAGTAAAAAAAAAAAACACTACATACTCACATTCTGATGTCTGTCACGTGATGTCACCGCTGTGCTCTGCTTTACTGCCGGTTCTGACACATTCAGTGCAGGAAGCTCTGAGCAGCAGCGCGTAACCCTGTGGACGCCGGGGGACGTGACAGACATCAGAATGTGAGTGTGTACTGTTTTTTTTTTTTACTTTTACAATGGTAACCAGGGTAAATATCGGGTTACTAAGCGTGGCCCTGTGCTTAGTAACCCGATATTTACCCTGGTTACAAGTGAACACATCGCTGGATCGGCGTCACACACAGCGATGACAGCGGGTGATCAGCGACGAAATAAAGTTCTGGACTTCTAGCTCCGACCAGCGATATCACAGCAGGATCCAGATCGCTGCTGCGTGTCAAACACAACGAGATCGCTATCCAGGACGCTGCAACATCACGGATCGTCGTCGTTCTCACTGCAAAGTCGCTTAGTGTGAAGGTACCTTATGAGCCCATCCTTTTCTTCATTTCCAGTGTGACAGAAACACTTCCAAGCCTCGATCCACTAAACAGCACCATAGTGAGTTGATCTCATGCCTTATTAGCCTTGGTTAACAATGTGTTTTTAGTTAGGATCTCAGTCCCAGGCTTTCGCTGATCAGAATTGTTTAGACTGGAACCCGTTTTTATTAGGATTTCTTATAAAGTCACTGTAGCTCAGCACCATTTCCCATCGTACATAAGTTGTGCTACTGGGAGTCAGTCCCCAACTGATAGGTAATGTGAGAACTAGCCTTGTTTTCACCCTAAAAATCCCTTTGCAATTAATCTCTTCTATACATTCTCTACATATGGCGTATATGTACTGTACATCACAGCTGGGAAGCTCTTCCCAAAAAGGGACAACAATGTACGTCATGAGTGGAAGCCAGGAACCGTTTCTACTGAAATAGTGGTAATAAAAATGCTGTCCCCATCTCAACACCCGGGGCATCGATATCCTCCTCACATTGGCAGGATTTTGCTATGTAGTCAAATAACCATGCACTAAACCTAACGAACAATGGTGAGTACTGCTGTTTTTTACAGTACCGACCATCTAATGCAGAGCCCCCGATGTGGTGGTGGTGCCACTCATGGCACAGCTGAAAAGTAATAATGGCGTGCTTTCTGAGCTCCCTCCTGGACTCTTGGACTTATACTTCTTTGAAATATCACTTATCAGAATCTATGTTAAATTTGTGGCAGGGAAACATTCTTTTTGTGATTTTTTTTTTTTATCATTTAAAATCCGGACCGCCTCTGTAAATACCTATTCTTACATCCATGTCAAATTTTCATTTTAGGATTTTTTTTGTCATATTTAAGCTTTAAAAAAAAAAGGAAAACAAAGGATACAACTTCACCGGAAAAACATGTTTGAAAGAATACCACATATGCATGGATTATTACCTTTATTTCTAATTTACCTTCTTATGTTCTACCCTTATGCACTTCACACAATTTACATATGCCCCATCTGTCACCACAGTATAAATGCAAACAACATAACTAACTCATTATACCCCTAGATCAGTTAGCTGAGGACTATACCTAGTATGAGGAAACTTTTTAGGGCTCTTTGCTGTTCTGGCACCTCAGGAATTCTGCAAATGCAAAGATTTCAGAATAACCAGCATCTTCCTTTCTATGCTCATCAGTGTGTCCAGAACAGCAGTCTCCATCCACTTATGTGCATTTCAGTAACTGTAAGAAACTGCTTAGCAATGTATGGGACATCTGTCTCCATTGACATGACCTTGGCGCAAGAAATTGGGCACTTAAATGGCACATATAATAAAATGTGTTAGTTTTCACTTTGCAGGATCCATGATACATTCATTTCTGTCCATGATACATTAATTTCTGTAAAATGTCTATGGGAAATAAATGCTCACTAGTAGTGTTGAGCATTCCGATACCGCAAGTATCGGGTATCGGCCGATACTTGCGGTATCGGAATTCCGATACCGAGTTCCGATATTTTTGTGATATCGGAAATCGGAATCGGAAGTTCCCAGTGTATGGTTCCCAGGGTCTGGAGGAGAGGAGACTCTCCTTCAGGCCCTGGGATCCATATTCATGTAAAAAATAAAGAACTAAAATAAAAAATATGGATATACTCACCCTTCCGGCGGCCCCTGGACCTTACCGCTGTTAACCGGCAGCCTCCGTTCCTAAAAATGAGGAGTTTAGGACCTGCGATGACGTCGCGGCTTGTGATTGGTTGCATGAGCGGTCATATGAGCGGCCACGCGACCAATCACAAGCCGCGATGTCAGCCGCGACGTCATCTAAGGTCCTAAACTCCTCATTCTTAGGAACGGAGGCTGCCGGTTAACAGCGGTAAGGTCCAGGGGCTGCCGGACGGGTGAGTATATCCATATTTTTTATTTTAATTCTTTATTTTTTACATGAATATGGATCCCAGGGCCTGAAGGAGAGTTTCCTCTCCTTCAGACCCTGGGAACCATCCAGGATACCTTCCGATACTTGAGTCCCATTGACTTGTATTGGTATCGGGTATCGGAATCGGCGATATCCGATATTTTTCGGGTATCGGCCGACACTATCCGATACCGATACTTTCAAGTATCGGAAGGTATCGCTCAACACTACTCACTAGATGAATTTGGTGAGGGGTCTAGTTTGCATTGTTGAGCCTGTTTTGTTGGTGTGGGGGGGACTCTACTGTTCTGGCACCTTAGTGAGTCTGCAAACAATACATGCAAAGCAATCCAGAAAAGCAAAAATATCTAAACAAAATTTTAGGGGAGACAATTTAGTTTTCATTCTGATGGCCCAATGTTATAAAACTCTGCGCATCACCTGTGGTTTTAAAATGGCCACTTAACTGAATTCCTTGGGGAGTGTAGTTTGCAAAATAGGGTTAATGCTGTTAGTGTTTCTGCTGTTCTGGCAACTTATGGCCTTGAAAATTTAGCATGGTGTCTACAATATCTGCCATCCAAATTTGTGTTACAAAAGTCACATCTATATTTTATAACCTCTGCCCTGTGAATATAGAATAATTTTCAATCACATATTTGGTTTTGTTTCACTCAGGAAGGAATTGCATAACACATTGTGTGCTTTTTCTTCTATTATTTCTGGCAAAAATAAATCAACTTGATCCAAATCATAATTTTAATGCCTATATTTTAATGTTTCATTCTTTTTCTTTTACTTTGGGTTAATTGCTAGGAAGCACCCGAAGAGTACTCAAATTTGATGTAAGCAATTTAAGATAAAAGTTGTATAAGAAAAATTGACATCTGAATCATCCCTAATACATAGATCCATCAAAGTCAATTCAAACTAAATTGGTTCTTAAAAAAGATATCAACATAGATTTTTTACTAACATGAAGCACAATGTGTCTCCAACACAAAAATCTCAAAATCAGTGGGACATGTAGTAGCATTCTAAACTTAGTACAACATAAAACAACACTTCAAATTTGGAAAGTAGGGCTCTACGTGGTCCGCCAAAAGTGGCTGCGATGGAAGGAGCTAACTTAATGTTCCATAACATATAAATATACCAATCACTCTGTAGATGAATGGTAACAGTAAAGTAGATGCACTTCAAACTGTGAATTTGTTAGTTTAGTCTATATCTATGAGTCTTTTCCTATCTTTCCCTACCCTTTTACAGTCCATATAATTTTCCTAAACCCATTTATGACCTTTAACCCCTTCCTGACCTGTGACGCCACGGGCAGGGACAAGGGGAGTGGTTCTTCAGCCCAGGGGGGGTGGCTTTGCCCCCACATGGCTATGATCGCTCTGATTGGCTGTTGAAAGTGAAACAGTCAATCAGAGCAATTTGTAATATTTAACCTATGAAAAATGGTGAAATATTACAATCCAGCCATGGTCGATGCTGTAATATCATCGGCCATGGCTGGAAACTGCAATCTGCCCCCTCCACAGACTTACAGCGTCGATCTGTCACCGCTGTCAGTCTTTCCTCCCCTCTGTTCTGTGCTCCGCTGCCCTCCGCTGCCTTCCTCTCCCCTCCATCCTGTCCGGGGCCCCCACGCTGTCCGATCCCATCCCCCTTACCTCTGGAGTCCCGGGGACCCTCCCAGTGTCCGTCCGGCATCTAAGATGGGTGCCGCCATCTTCCAAAATGTGCAGTGCGCCCTCCAAATCTGCCGGCTGCCAGATTTGTTACAGGTACATTTTGATCACTTTAACAGGTTATATCACAGTGATCAGAATTTTAAAAAAATAGTAAATAAAGCTCCCACTTATCACCCCCTTAGGTAGGGAAAATAATGAAATAAATAAAATATATTTATTTTTATTTTTCCACTAGGGTTAGGGTTAGAACTAGGGTTAGGGTTAGGGTTTGGGATAGGTTTAGGGTTAGGGCTAGGGTTAGGGTTAGGGCTAGGGCTAGGGTTAGGGCTAGGGTTAGGGTTGCAATTAGGGTTAGAGTTAGGCTATGTGCACACGGTGTGGATTTGGCTGTGGATCCGCAGCGGATTGGCCACTGCGGATTCATGGCAGTTTTCCATCACATTTACAGTACCATGTAAACTTGTGGAAAACCAAATCCGCTGTGCCCATGGTGCAGAAAATACTGTGCGGAAACCCTGCATTGTATTTTCCACAACATGTCAATTCTTTGTGCAGATTCTGCAGCGTTTTACACCTGTTCCTCAATAGGAATCCACAGGTGAAATCCCCTCAAAAAACACTGGAAACCCGCGGTAAATCCGCAAGTAAAATGCATTGTGTTTTACCTGCGGGTTTTTCAAAAACGGTGTGGAAAATCCACACATGAATCCGCAACGTGGGCACATAACCTTAGGGTTAGGGCTGGAACTAGAGTTAGGGTTGGAATTAGGGTTAGGGTTGGAATTAGGATTAAGATTAGGGTTAGGGGTGTGTTGAAGTTAGGGTTAGGCTTGTGGTTAGGGTTATGGTTAGGGTTGGGATTAGGGTTGGTTGTGTGTTGGGGTTAGGGTTGGGATTAGGGTTAGGGTTGGGATTAGGGTTAGAGGTGTGTTGGGGTTAGGGTTGTGGTTAGGGGTGTGTTGGGGTTAGGGTTGTGATTACGGTTATGGTTAGAGTTGGGATTAGGGTTAGGGGTGTGTTGGGGTTAGTGTTGCAGTTAGAATTGAGGGGTTTCCACTTTATAGGCACATCAGGGGGTCTCCAATCATGACATGGCGCCACCATTGATTCCAGCCAATCTTGCATTCAAAAAGTCAAATGTGCTCCCTCCCTTCCGAGCCCCGACGTGTGCCTAAACAGTGGTTTACCCAAACATATGTGGCATAATCGTACTCTGGAAAAAATGTACAACAATTTTGGGGGTCTAATTTCTCCTGTTCCCCCTCGAAAAATTAAAATGTGGGGGCTAAAAAAATATTTTTGTGGGGAAAAAAAAGATTTTTTATTTTCACGGCTCTGCGTTATAAAATTCTGTGAAGCACTTGGGGGTTCAAAGTGCTCACCACAAATCTAGATGAGTTCCTTTGGGGGTCTAGTTTCCAAAATGGTGTCACTTGTGGGGGAGTTCAAATGTTTAGGCACACAGGGGCTCTCCAAACGCGACATGGTGACCGCTAAAGATTGGAGCCAATTTTTCATTCAAAAAGTCAAATGGCGCTCCTTCCCTTCCAAACCTTGCTATGTGCCCAAACAGTAGTTTATCCCCACATGTGAGGTATCGGTGTACTCAGGAAAAATTGCCCAACACATTTTAAGATCCATTTTATCCTGTAGCCCATGAGAAAATGAAAAAATTGAGGCTAAAGGAATTTTTTTGTGAAAAAAAGTACTTTTTCATTTTTACGGATCAATTTGTAAACCACCTGGGGGTTGAGAGTGCTTACTATCCACCTAGATAAGTTCCTTGGGGGGTCTAGTTTCCAAAATGGGGTCACTTGTGGGGGAGCTCCATTGTTTAGGCACACAGGGGCTCTCCAAACACGACATGGTGTCCGCTAATGATTGGAGCTAATTTTTCATTCGAAAGGTCAAATGGCGGTCCTTCCCTTCCGAGCCTTGCCGCATGCCCAAACAGTGGTTTACCCCCACATAAGAGGTATCGGTGTACTCAGGAGAAATTGCCCAACACATTTTAGGATCAATTTTATCCTGTTACCCATGTGAAAACAAAAAAAATGAGGATAAAATAATTTTTTTGTGAAAAAAAGTACTTTTTCATTTTTACGGATCAATTTGTGAAGTACTTGGGGGTTGAGAGTGCTTACTATGCATCTAGATAAGTTCCTTGGGGGGTCTGGTTTCCAAAATGGGGTCATTTGTGGGGGAGCTCCAATATTTAGGCACACAGGGGCTCTCTAAACGCGACATGGTGTCCGCTAAAGATTGGAGCCAATTTTTCATTCAAAAAGTCAAATGGCACTCCTTCCCTTCTGAGCCATGTCGTGCGCCCAAACAGTGATTTCCCCCCACATATGGGGTATTGGCATACTCAGGACAAATTGTTCAACAACTTTTGGGGTCCAGTTTATCCTTTTACCCTTGGGAAAAAAAATTGTTGCTAAAAGTTCATTTTTGCGACTAAAAAGTTAAATGTTCATTTTTTCCTTCCACGTTGCTTCTGCTGCTGTGAAGCACCTGAAGGGTTAATAAACTTCTTGAATGTGGTTTTGAGCACCTTGAGGGATGCAGTTTTTAGAATGGTGTCACTTTGGGTATTTTCAGCCATATAGACCCCTCAAAGTGACTTCAAATGTGAGGTAGTCGCTAAAAAAAATGGTTTTGTAATTTTGATGCAAAAATGAGAAATCGCTGGTCAAATTTTAACCCTCATAACTTCCTAGAAAATAAACATTTTGTTTCCAAAATTATGCTGATGTAAAGTAGACATGTGGGAAATGTTATTTATTAACTATTTTGTGTCACGTAACTCTCTGGTTTAACAGAATAAAAATTCAAAATTTGAAAATTGCAAAATTTTCTAAATTTTTGCCAAATTTCCGTTTTTTTTCACAAATAAATGTAAAAATTATCGACATAAATTTACCACTACCATGAAGCTCAATATGTCTCCAAAAAAAGTCTTAGAATCGCTAGGCTCCGTTGAAGCATTCTTGAGTTATTACCTCATAAATGGACACTGGTCAGAATTGCAAAAAATGGCTAGGTCATTAAGGTCAAAATAGGCTGGGTCATGAAGGGGTTAATGTATCCATACATCCAAGTCGGTAAGTGCTTACTGACCTTGGACGTACAGATACTTCATGGCAAATATGCGAGCACATGAGCTGTGCAAGTGCGATCACAAGAAAGTGATCAGCTGATTTCACAACTGACACCCAACATTCACTGCCAGGAGTGGTGCCAACACCACACCCGGCACATTAACCCCAAAAATTCCTCAAAGGATATAGTGTGTGGCGATCCCCCTCTGTTCTCCATTTATTGCCGCCGAGAATATCATCAGTGGTGCTTTATCATTGACATGATGAGCCTCATGACAACACCAGGCTCTAGCAAGTTAGTTAAATTATGCACAATGCATGATCTAACTAACTTGCTTCAGTGCAGCACCGATAGTTATAAAGCATTGCCATGCTATATACCTGTGACCAGAGTGCTGAAAGTGAAAGTCCTATAGTGGTGCAAAGTAAAAAAAGAAAAACAAAAGCTATAATATATATATATACACTGCTCAAAAAAATAAAGGAAACACTCACTAAAATCCCACATCCTAGATATCATTGAATGAAATATTCCAGTTGCAAATCTTTATTCATTACATAGTGGAATGTGTTGAGAACAATAAAATCTAAAAATGATCAACGTAAATCACAACTAATATCCCACAGAGGTCTGGAGTTGGAATGATGCTTAAAATTAAAGTGGAAAATGAAGTTCCAGGCTGATCCAACTTCAGTGGAAATGCCTTAAGACAAGGAAATGATGCTTAGTAGTGTGTGTCTGGCCTCCACGTGCCTGTATGATCTCCCTACAACACCTGGTTATGCTCCTGATGAGGCGATGGATGGTCTCCTGGGGAATTTCCTCCCAGACCTGGACTAAAGCATCCGCCACCTCCTGCACAGTCTGTGGTGCAACATGACGTTGGTGGATGATGCGAGACATGATGTCCCAGATGTGTTCAATCGGATTCAGGTCTGAGGAACGGGTGGGCCCGTCCATATCTTCAATGCCTTCATCTTGCAGGAACTGCTGACACACTTCAGCCACATGAGGTCTGGCATTGTCCTGCATTAGGAGGAACCCAGGGCCAATCGCACCAGCATATGCTCTCACAAGGGATCTGAGGATCTCATCTTGGTACCTAATGGCAGTCAGGCTACCTCTGGCGAGCACATGGAGGGCTGTGCGGCCCTCCAAAGAAATGCCACCCCACACCATTACTGACCCACTGCCAAACCGGTCATGCTGAAGGATATTGCAGGCAGCAGATCGCTCTCCACGGTGCCTCCAGACTCTGTCATGTCTGTCACATGTGCTCAGTGTGAACGTGCTTTCATCTTTGAAGATCACAGGGCCCCAGTGGCAAATTTGCCAATCCTGGTATTCTGTGGCAAATGCCAGGTGTCCTGCACATTGTTGGGCTGTGAGCACAACCCCATCTGTTGACGTCAGGCACTCAGACCATCCTCATGGAGTCAGTTTGTACAGACACATGCACATTTGTGGCCTGCTGGAGGTCATTTTGCAGGGCTCTGGCAGTGCTCCTCCTGTTCCTCCTTGCAGAAAGGCTGAGGTAGCGGTCCTGCTGCTGGGTTATTGCCCTCCAAAGGCCCCCTCCATGTCTCCTGGTGTACTGGCCTGTCTCCTGATAGCGCCTCCAGCCTCTGGACACTACGCTGACAGACACAGCAAACCTTCTTGCCACAGCTCGCATTGATGTGCTATCCTGTGAAAGCACAACCAACATTCAAAAGTGACCAAAACATCAGCCAGAAAGCATTGGCACTGAGATGTGTTCTGTGTTCCCCACATTCAGAACCACTCCTTTATTGAGTGTGTCTTGATAATTGATTGATTGTCAATCAGTGCTGCTTCCTAAGTAGAGAGTTCCCTTTATTTATATATATATATATATACACTCACTGGCCACTTTATTAGGTACACCTGTCCAACTTCTTGTTAACACTTAATTTCTAATCAGCCAATCACATGGCGGCAACTCAGTGCATTTAGGCATGTAGACATGGTCAAGACAATCTCCTGCAGTTCAAACTGAGCATCAGTATGGGGAAGAAAGGTGATTTGAGTGCCTTTGAACGTGGCATGGTTGTTGGTGCCAGAAGGGCTGGTCTGAGTATTTCAGAAACTGCTGATCTACTGGGATTTTCACGCACAACCATCTCTAGAGTTTACAGAGGATGGTCCGAAAAAGAAAAAAAATCCAGTGAGCGGCAGTTCTGTGGGCGGAAATGCTTTGTTGATGCCAGAGGTCAGAGGAGAATGGGCAGACTGGTTCGAGCTGATAGAAAGGCAACAGTGACTCAAATCGCCACCCGTTACAACCAAGGTAGGCCTAAGAGCATCTCTGAACGCACAGTGCGTCGAACTTTGAGGCAGATGGGCTACAGCAGCAGAAGACCACACCGGGTACCACTCCTTTCAGCTAAGAACAGGAAACTGAGGCTACAATTTGTACAAGCTCATCGAAATTGGACAGTAGAAGATTGGAAAAACATTGCTTGGTCTGATGAGTCTCGATTTCTGCTGCGACATTCGGATGGTAGGGTCAGAATTTGGCGTAAACAACATGAAAGCATGGATCCATCCTGCCTTGTATGGAGCATCTTTGGGATGTGCAGCCGACAAATCTGCGGCAACTGTGTGATGCCATCATGTCAATATGGACCAAAATCTCTGAGGAATGCTTCCAGCACCTTGTTGAATCTATGCCACGAAGAATTGAGGCAGTTCTGAAGGCAAAAGGGGGTCCAACCTGTTACTAGCATGGTGTACCTAATAAAGTGGGCGGTGAGTGTATATATATATATATATATATATATATATATATATATATATATATATATATCACATAATAATAGAAATATTGTGCCCATAAATATTATTTATAAAAATTTCACAATAGTTAACTCCTTCAGTGAACACTGCAAAAAAAGTAAATATATAACGTGGTAAAAAACGATGATTAAATAATCATCATTCTGCCAAACAAAAAGTGGAGCAAAACGCAAACAAAAAGGCAAATGTAGATTAAAATAGTATCACTGAACATGTCATCTTGTCCGGCAAAAAACAAGCCACCATACAGCTCCATCAGTGGAAAAATAAAAAAAAGTTATAGCTCTCAGAATAAAGCAATGCAAAAATAACTATTTTTTTCTATGGAATAGTTTTTTTTATGCGTAAAAGCACTAAAACATAAAAAACTGTTTAAATGTGGTATAGCTGCAATCACACTGACCTGTAGAATAAAGCTGCCTTATTAATTCCCCCACATGCGGAACGGCATAAACCACCCCCCCAAAAAAAATCCTGAATTGCTGGGTTTTGTTTATTCTGCCTCACCTAACTCTGCCAAAATATGGAAAAAAATATACCGTAGCTATCTAAATATTGCAATGCAAAAACTATTTTTTGTATAAAGCAGCATATTTTGGTGTGTGACAGCAGCAAAATCTAAATATAGATTTAATTCTGGTATCCCTGTAATTGCCTGAAGATTAAAGAGTCATCTTTTCACTTATACCATACCAGGAATAGTGTAAAAAGTAAATAAAACCAGTTTGTCACCTGCTGTTGATTTGTTCATTCTGTCTCCAAAAAATTGCAGTTAGGCTTGGCACATATTTATCCTGTGCACTACACTGAGTGCTTACAGCGGGGTTTACCTGTAAATCTCTGAAATATGAGATTCAGACAGAATCCCGGTGGAAGATTTCCTATAATAAGGAAGATGGAGGCACTGTAGACACTGTCTGATTTGTGATCCGGTGGTGTCTGCTTTTTACGTAAATGTGATCCCCAAATATTATGCAAAATGATCCCAATTAAAGCTTCAACTCAATTCACAAAAAAAGCAAGTCCCCTCTCAGGTGCGTTTTCTGTTAACCCCTATAATGACCGCTGTCACGCATTTTAACAGCAACAGATAAGGGTACTAATGCCTCAGCGCCACTCAGAAATAAGTGTATAGTGTCAGAATTTCTCTGGGATCTTGGCTACTGCGGGTAGCTGAGACCCCGCAGAACATGATTTGGGTTGGTTTTTACCAAACCCAGTGTCTTGATCGTCATTATTAAAGGAATAACGGCGACTGCAAAAAAAAGTCAGATTTCCCATTTAATTTCTCTGTCTTCTGATATGATCGCACAACAGAGGAGAGAGAAATGGGGTCCCCTTATCCCTCCATGGTACCTCCAGTGTCCCTGGACTCTACTGCATCCCCCCGTGAAGTCCCCCAGCCAGCGGCATCTTCTTCCACGAAGAAAATGATGGGCGCATGTGCATTGTCCCTACCAAGATCTGCTGGCACCAGGCACCAATAAGAAATTTTTCCTATTGGTTCATTTTGATCACTGTGAGAAGGTCTATCACAGTGATCAAAATAAAAAAAGTAGTAAACCAAACCCCCTTTACTTCCCTCTTAGTTAGGTAAAAATAATAAAATAAAAAAATTCATTTATTTCCATTTTTCTGTTAGGGTTAGGGTTGGGCTAAAGTTAGGGTTGGGCTAGGGTTAGGGTTGTGGTTAGGGTTATAGTTGTGATTATGGTTGGGATTAGGGTTAGGAGTATGTTGAGGTTAGGGTTGGAGTTAGAATTGGGGGATTTCTACTGTTCAGGTACATTAGTGGGTTTCCAAACGCAACTCTGCACCGCCATTGATTCCAGCCAATTTTGGGTTCTAACAGTCAACAGGTGTGTTCTCTCCCTTCTGAGCTCTGCCATGCTCCCAAATAGTGGCTTTCCCCCACATATGGGGTATTGGCATACTCAGGAGAAATTGCACAACATATTTTGTAGTCCATTCTCTCCTGATACCCTTGTGAAAATAAAAACAATTGGTTTCAAATAAATTTTTTGTGATAAAAGTAAAATGTTCATTTTTCCTTCCACGTTGCTTTAGTTCTCGTGAAGCACCTGAAGGATTCATAAACTTCTTGAATGTGGTTTTGCGCACCTTGAGGGGTACAGTTTTTAGAACGGTGCCACATTTGGGAATTTTCTGTTATATTGACCCCCCAAACTCACTTCAAATGTGAGGTAGTCCCTCAAAAAATGCTTTTGTAAATTTTGTGGATGAGAAATTGCGGGTCAACTCTTAACCTTTATAACATCCTAACAAAAAAATATGCTTACAGTCTTGTGCTGATGTAAAGTTGATATGTAGAAAATGTTATTTACTAACTATTTTCTGTGACACGACACTCTGATTTAAGGGTACAAAAATTAAAAGTTTGAAAATTGCAAAATGTTAAAAATTTTAGCTAAATTTCAGTTTTTTTCATAAATATACACAAGTTATGTCAAATAAATTTTACCACTAAAATGAAGTACGAAAAAATAGTCTCAGATACATTGAAGCATTCCAGAGCTATAACTTCATAAAGTGACAGTGGTCAAGATTGTAAAAATTGGCTTGGTCATTTAGTACCAAATTGGCTCTGTTACTAAGTGGTTAAAGGAAATATAGGGAGCTTCCACATTACTGGTAGTACAAAAGCTATGGAAAAGTGCTATGGCTCTTTGCCCACCAAAGGAAATTCAGTAAATTCTGTATTTCCATATCCAAATGACTCATCCCTTCTGAGCCCCAGTGTGCCTAAACCACATTTTGTGTCCACAAGTTTGACATTTCTGTAGCGATGAAAACCCATCTAATTTATGGGTGCAGGTCTCTAGAAGCATGTGCTGGGTATTATTATGTACTGGGTGCTACAATGTACTGGGGACTACAACTTTCTGGGGACTACAATGTACTGGTCACTACAGCGGCAGTTTAAAATTTTCACTTAGCAACATCCACTGCTGCTTGTTTATGGAAAACAGCAATTGAGTCAAAATCTTCACTACATCTGTAGATAAATTCCCAAAGGGGTATAATTTCTAAAATGGGCTCACTTGAGGGGGATTTAGCTCTTTTAGCACTTAGGGGCTCTGTATATGGAGTCTACAAACTATTCGAGGAAAATCTGTGCTCCAGGAGGCAAACAGTGCTCTCGCCCTCCCAAATCTTGTTGAATGTCTAAGTAGTGCTGTAGCCAGATATGGGGTATTTCTACGTTCAGCAGAAAGTATTCCCTGTGCCATCAGAACTGTTATGATCCGGTGACTTTGGAGCCGCATGAACTTTCTCTGGAGTAGGTGGAAACTGTACTGACCGCAAAACCTGAACTAACACCGCAACTAGAAGTAGCCGTGGGGTGTGCCTAACAAACCCTAGACACCTCGACACAGCCGGAGGACTAAATACCCCTATAGATAGAAATAGGAATACTACCTTGCCTCAGAGCAGAACCCCAAAGGATAGGCAGCCCCCCACGAATATTGACTGTGAGTAGGAGAGGAAAGACACACGAAGGCAGAAAACAGGATTCAGCAAAAGAGGCCACTCTAGCTAAATAGGGAAAGATAGGACAGAATACTAAGCGGTCAGAATTAAAACCCTTCCAAAAATATCCACAGCAGATAATACAAAAAGTTCCACAATCTAACTAAAGACATGGAATGTATATCTGCCACTCCAGAGAATCCAACAAGACTGAGAAAATACTGACACAATCTAAGCTGGACAAAAAAACACTGAATAGCACAGAATTATTAAGCACACAGCATGTGTGCCACAGAAACAAAACCAGACACTTATCTTTGCTGATTTGGCAGAAGGCAGAAGGAACCAAACCAGGACCAAAATCTCCCAACAACCATGGACAACTGGCAAGGACTAATGAATCCTGCACGCCTAAATACCCCAGTCAGAACTGCAATCAGCAGATACACCTGACCAGGACTGCAACTCAGGGGCAACTGCATTACCACCTACAACCACCGGAGGGAGCCCAAAAGCATAATTCACATCAGTACCCCCACTTGAGGAGGGGTCACCGAACCCTCACCAGAGCCCCAAGGCCGATCAGGACGAGCCAGATGAAAAGCATGAACCAAATCAGCAGCATGGACATCAGAGGCAAAAACCCAAGAATTATCCTCCTGGCCATAACCCTTCCATTTCACAAGATACTGAAGTCTCCGCCTCGAAAAACGAGAATCCAAAATCTTCTCAACCACATACTCCAACTCCCCATCAACCAACACAGGGGCCGGAGGATCAACAGAGGGAACAACGGGTACCACATATTTCTGCAATAAAGCCCTATGGAAGACATTATGGATAGCAAAAGAGGCCGGAAGCGCCAATCGAAAAGACACCGGAATAATAATCCCAGAAATCCTATAAGGACCAATAAACCAAGGCTTAAACTTAGGAGAAGAAACCTTCATAGGATCATGACGGGAAGACAACCAGACCAGATCCCCAACCTGAAGCCGGGAACCAACACACCGACGACGGTTAGCAAAACGTTGAGCCTCCTCCTGAGACAACACCAAATTGTCCACCACATGAGCCCAAATCTGCTGCAACCTGTCAACCACCGAATCCACACCAGGACAGTCAGAAGGCTCAACCTGCCCAGAAGAAAAACGAGGATGAAAACCAAAATTACAAAAAAAAGGCGAAACCAAAGTAGCCGAACTAGCCCGATTATTAAGGGCAAACTCGGCCAATGGCAAAAAGGCCACCCAATCATCCTGATCAGCAGACACAAAGCATCTCAAATACGTCTCCAAGGTCTGATTAGTTCGCTCAGTTTGGCCATTTGTCTGAGGATGAAATGCAGAGGAAAAAGATAAATCAATGCCCAGCCTAGCACAAAAGGCCCGCCAAAACCTAGAAACAAACTGGTAACCTCTGTCAGACACAATATTCTCTGGAATACCATGCAAACGAACCACATGCTGAAAAAACAACGAAACTAAATCTGAAGAGGAAGGCAATTTAGGCAAAGGCACCAAATGAACCATCTTAGAAAACCGGTCACAAACAACTAAGATAACCGACATCCTCTGGGAAACCGGAAGATCAGAAATAAAATCCATAGAAATATGCGTCCAGGGCCTCTCAGGGACCGGCAATGGCAAAAGCAACCCACTAGCACGGGAACAACAAGGCTTGGCCCACGCACAAGTCCCACAGGACTGCACAAAAGAACGCACATCACGTGATAAAGAAGGCCACCAAAAGGACCTACCAACCAAGTCTCTGGTACCAAAAATACCAGGATGACCAGCCAACACAGAACAGTGAACCTCAGAAATCACTCTACTAGTCTGTTGTGAACTCTGTTTTTGGGCTCCCTCTTGTGGTAACAAGTGGTACTGTGTGAGTGCTCTCTTAGGGCTCCCTCTGGTGGCTCTTTGTGTCTTTCTGCAGGTCTGAGGCGGATCAGCTGTCTCGTTATCTGTTAGCTGGTTTCCTATTTAGCTCACCTGGACTTTCAGTGTTTGCCTGCTGTCGATGTATTCAGTGCTATCTTGATCCTCCTGAATTCCTTCGCTATCAGTCTCTCCAAGAGAAGCTAAGTTTTCTGTTTGGTTATTTTTTGCTCATCAGTGTTCAATATGTTTCTTGGTTATTTATTTGTCCTTGTCCAGCTTGCTAATATGTGATTTCCTTGCTTGCTGGTAGCTCTAGAGGGCTGAGTTTCTCCCCTCACACCGTTAGTTGGTGTGGGGGTTCTTGTATTCTCAGCGTGGATATTTTGTATAGGGTTTTTTACTGACCGCACAGTTCCCTGCCTGTCTTCTGCTATCTAGTATCAGTGGGCCTCATTTGCTGAATCTGTTTTCATTTCTACGTTTTGTATTTTCCCCTTACCTCACCGTTAATATTTGTTGGGGGCTTAATATATCTTTGGGGTCATTTCTCTGAGGCAAGTGAGGTCTTACTTTCTCTATAGGGGTAGCAAGTTTCTCAGGCTGCGTCGAGACGTCCAGGAATTTAGGCACGTTCACCGGCTACCTTCAGTGTGTTTGGTTAGGATCAGGTTTTGCGGTCAGTCCAGTTACCACCTCCCTAGAGCTCGTTCTATGTTCAGTAACTTAGCTAGTTCATTCTGTGATCCTCAGCCACTAAGGATCATAACAGTACAGCAGGCCATAAAGTGTTTAATGCATCGCAGAAGTGGGATAAGAGAAGTCCTGAGTACAATTTTTTTTTTCCTCTCCCTTTGCTGCAGTCTGTCCAGCTTCTCTCATCCCCTTAATCTCTGGGTGGCTTTGAGTTCAGCTGCAGACATGGATATTCAGAGTCTGACTTCTAGTGTGGATCATCTTGCTGCAAGGGTGCAAAGCATTCAGGATTTTGTTGTTCACAGTCCTATGTCTGAGCCAAAAATACCTATTCCTGAGTTGTTTTCTGGAGATAGATCTAGTTTTCTGAATTTTAAGAATAATTGTAAATTATTTCTTTCTTTGAAACCTCGTTCCTCTGGGGATTCCGCTCAGCAAGTTAGAATTGCTATCTCCCTGTTACGTGGCGACCCTCAAGATTGGGCTTTCTCCCTGGCGCCAGGAGATCCTGCATTGCTGAATGTGGATGCGTTTTTTCTGGCGCTTGGTTTGCTTTATGAGGAACCTAATCTTGAGAACCAGGCAGAAAAGGCCTTGCTGGCTCTCTCTCAGGGCCAGGATGAAGCTGAGGTGTATTGTCAAAAATTTCGGAAATGGTCGGTGCTTACTCAATGGAATGAGTGTGCCCTGGCTGCAAATTTCAGAAAAGGTCTTTCTGAAGCCATTAAGAATGTTATGGTGGGGTTTCCCACGCCTGCAAGTCTGAATGACTCAATGGTTTTGGCCATTCAGATTGATCGGCGTTTGCGGGAGCGCAAATCTGCGCACCATCTGGCGGTGTTTTTTGAACAGAGACCTGAGTCTATGCAATGTGACCGAATTCTGACCAGAATTGAGCGGCAAAATCATAGACGTCAAAATGGGTTGTGCTTTTACTGTGGTGATTCAACTCATGTTATCTCAGCATGCTCTAAGCGCGTAAAAAAAATCGCTAAATCTGTCACCGTTGGTACTATACAGCCTAAATTCATTTTGTCTGTTACTTTAATTTGTTCTTTGTCATCCTACTCGGTTATGGCTTTTGTGGATTCAGATGCTGCCCTGAACCTGATGGATTTGTCGTTTGCCAGGCGCTGTGGTTTTGTTCTGGAGCCTTTAGAATTCCCTATTCCACTGAGGGGAATTGATGCTACACCATTGGCTGAGAATAAGCCTCAGTATTGGACTCAAGTGACCATGTGCATGACTCCTGTACATCAGGAGGTGCTTCGCTTTCTTGTGCTGCATAATTTGCATGATGTTGTCGTTTTGGGTCTACCATGGCTGCAGGCCCATAATCCAGTTCTGGATTGGAAAGCTATGTCAGTTTCAAGTTGGGGTTGCCAGGGGATTCATGGCGATGCTCCTTTGGTGTCAATTGCTTCTTCCACTCCTTCTGAGGTTCCTGAGTTTTTGTCGGACTACCAAGATGTATTTGATGAGCCCAGATCCGGTGCCCTGCCTCCTCACAGGGATTGTGATTGTGCTATAAATTTGATTCCTGGTAGTAAGTTCCCTAAGGGACGACTTTTTAATTTGTCTGTACCAGAACATGCCGCGATGCGGAGTTATATAAAGGAGTCTTTAGAGAAGGGACATATTCGCCCGTCCTCCTCCCCTCTTGGTGCAGGATTCTTTTTTGTGGCCAAAAAGGATGGTTCTCTGAGACCTTGTATAGATTATCATCTTCTAAATAAAATCACGGTCAAATTTCAGTATCCTTTGCCATTATTATCTGATCTGTTTGCTCGGATTAAGGGGTCCAGTTGGTTCACCAAGATAGATCTTCGTGGTGCGTATAACCTTGTGCGTATTAAGCAGGGGGATGAATGGAAAACAGCATTTAATACGCCCGAAGGCCATTTTGAGTACTTGGTGATGCCTTTTGGACTCTCTAATGCTCCTTCTGTGTTCCAGTCCTTCATGCATGACATCTTCCGAGAATATCTGGATAAATTTATGATTGTGTATCTGGATGACATTTTGGTCTTTTCTGAGGACTGGGAGTCCCATGTGAAGCAGGTCAGGATGGTATTTCAGGTCCTGCGTGCTAATGCCTTATTTGTGAAGGGCTCAAAATGTCTCTTCGGAGTACAGAAGGTTTCCTTTTTGGGTTTTATTTTTTCTCCTTCTACTATTGAGATGGACCCAGTCAAGGTCCAGGCTATTCATGACTGGACTCAGCCTACATCTGTTAAGAGTCTTCAGAAGTTCTTGGGTTTTGCTAATTTTTACCGTCGCTTCATTGCTAATTTTTCTGGCGTGGTTAAACCCTTGATGGATTTGACCAAGAAGGGTTCTGATGTGACTAATTGGTCTCCTGCGGCCGTGGAGGCCTTTCGGGAGCTGAAGTGCCGGTTTTCTTCGGCTCCAGTTTTGTGTCAGCCTGATGTCTCTCTTCCTTTTCAGGTCGAGGTTGATGCTTCTGAGATTGGAGCAGGGGCTGTTTTGTCGCAGAGAAGCTTTGATTGCTGTGTGATGAAACCTTGTGCTTTCTTTTCAAGAAAGTTTTCGCCTGCCGAGCGGAATTATGATGTTGGTAATCGGGAGTTGTTGCCTATGAAGTGGGCATTTGAGGAGTGGCGACATTGGTTCGAGGGAGCTAAGCATCGTGTGGTGGTCTTGACTGATCACAAAAATCTGATTTATCTCGAGTCTGCCAAGCGGCTGAATCCTAGACAGGCTCGTTGGTCGTTGTTTTTCTCCCTTTTCGATTTTGTGGTCTCGTACCTGCCTGGTTCGAAGAACGTGAAGGCTGATGCTCTTTCTAAGAGTTTTGTGCCTGACTCTCCAGGAGTTTCAGAGGCTGGTATCCTCAGAGAGGGAGTGATTTTGTCTGCCATTTCCCCAGATTTGCGACGAGTGCTGCAGAAATTTCAGGCGGATAGACCTGACCGTTGCCCACCAGAGAGACTGTTTGTCCCAGATAGATGGACCAGCAGAGTTATTTCCGAGGTTCATTCTCCGGTGTTGGCAGGCCATCCTGGGATTTTTGGTACCAGAGATTTGGTGGCTAGGTCCTTCTGGTGGCCTTCCTTGTCGCGGGCTGTGCGTTACTTTGTGCAGTCCTGTGGGATTTGTGCTCGGGCTAAGCCTTGCTGTTCTCGTGCCAGCGGTTTGCTTTTGCCTTTGCCTGTCCCGAAGAGGCCTTGGACGCACATTTCCATGGATTTTATTTCGGATCTTCCAGTCTCTCAGAGAATGTCTGTTATCTGGGTGGTGTGTGATCGTTTTTCCAAAATGGTCCATTTGGTGCCCTTGCCTAAGTTGCCTTCCTCCTCCGATTTGGTTCCTCTATTTTTTCAGAACGTGGTTCGCTTGCACGGCATCCCTGAAAATATTGTGTCTGACAGAGGATCCCAGTTTGTGTCCAGATTTTGGCGGATCTTTTGTGCTAAGATGGGCATTGATTTGTCTTTTTCGTCGGCCTTCCATCCTCAGACGAATGGCCAAACCGAGCGAACTAATCAGACCTTGGAAACTTATTTAAGATGTTTTGTTTCTGCTGATCAGGATGATTGGGTGACTTTTTTGCCATTGGCCGAGTTTGCCCTTAATAATCGGGCTAGTTCTGCTACTTTGGTTTCGCCTTTTTTCTGCAATTCTGGTTTCCATCCTCGTTTTTCCTCGGGTCAGGTTGAGCCTTCTGACTGTCCTGGGGTGGATTCTGTGGTGGATAGGTTGCAGCAGATTTGGAACCATGTGGTGGACAATTTGAAGTTGTCACAGGAGAAGGCTCAGCGCTTTGCCAACCGCCGTCGCGGTGTGGGTCCCCGACTTCGTGTTGGGGATTTGGTATGGCTGTCTTCTCGGTATGTTCCTATGAAGGTCTCCTCTCCTAAGTTCAAGCCTCGTTTCATCGGTCCTTATAAGATTTTGGAAATCCTTAACCCGTTGTCATTTCGTTTGGACCTCCCAGCGTCATTTGCCATTCATAACGTGTTCCATAGGTCTTTGTTGCGGAGGTATGTGGTGCCTGTGGTTCCTTCTGTTGAGCCCCCTGCCCCGGTGCTGGTTGAGGGCGAATTGGAGTACGTGGTGGAGAAGATCTTGGATTCTCGTATTTCTAGACGGAGGCTTCAGTATTTGGTTAAGTGGAAGGGCTATGGTCAGGAGGATAATTCCTGGGTTGTCGCCTCTGATGTTCATGCGGCCGATTTGGTTCATGCCTTCCATGTGGCTCATCCTGATCGCCCTGGGGGTTTTGATGAGGGTTCGGTGACCCCTCCTCAAGGGGGGGGTACTGTTGTGAACTCTGTTTTTGGGCTCCCTCTTGTGGTCACAAGTGGTACTGTGTGAGTGCTGTCTTTGGGCTCCCTCTGGTGGCTCTTTGTGTCTTTTTGCAGGTCTGAGGCGGATCAGCTGTCTCGTTATCTGTTAGCTGGTTTCCTATTTAGCTCACCTGGACTTTCAGTGTTCGCCTGCTGTCGATGTATTCAGTGCTATCTTGATCCTCCTGAATTCCTTCGCTATCAGTCTCTCCAAGAGAAGCTAAGTTTTCTGTTTGGTTATTTTTTGCTCATCAGTGTTCAATATGTTTCTTGGTTATTTATTTGTCCTTGTCCAGCTTGCTAATATGTGATTTCCTTGCTTGCTGGTAGCTCTAGGGGGCTGAGTTTCTCCCCTCACACCGTTAGTTGGTGTGGGGGTTCTTGTATTCTCAGCGTGGATATTTTGTATAGGGTTTTTTACTGACCTTTCAGTTCCCTGCCTGTCTTCTGCTATCTAGTATTAGTGGGCCTCATTTGCTGAATCTGTTTTCATTTCTACGTTTTGTATTTTCCCCTTACCTCACCGTTAATATTTGTTGGGGGCTTACTTTATCTTTGGGGTCATTTCTCTGAGGCAAGTGAGGTCTTACTTTCTCTATAGGGGTAGCAAGTTTCTCAGGCTGCGTCGAGACGTCCAGGAATTTAGGCACGTTCACCGGCTACCTTCAGTGTGTTTGGTTAGGATCAGGTTTTGCGGTCAGTCCAGTTACCACCTCCCTAGAGCTTGTTCTATGTTCAGTAACTTAGCTAGTTCATTCTGTGATCCTCAGCCACTAAGGATCATAACACTAGTCCATCTGTCAGGAACAAACAGTTTCCCCACTGGACAACGATCAGGTCTGTCAGCCTGAAATTCCTGAAGAACCCATCGTAAATCAGGGGAAATAGCAGAAAGAACCACCCCTTCTTTCAAAATGCCGACCGGTTCAAGGACCTCAGGAGAATCAGGCAAAAAACTCCTAGAAAGGGCATCAGCCTTAATATTCTTGGAACCCGGAAGATACGAGACCACAAAATCAAAACGGGAAAAAAACAAGGACTATCGAGCCTGTCTAGGATTCAGCCACTTGGCAGACTCGAGGTAAATCAAATTCTTATGATCGGTCAAGACCACAATACGGTGCTTAGCTCCCTCAAGCCAATGTCGCCACTCCTCAAATGACCAATAAACCGAGGCTTAAACTTAGGGGAAGAAACCTTCATAGGAACATGACGGCAGACACAAAGCATCTCAAATAAGTTTCCAAAGTCTGATTAGTTCGCTCGGTCTGGCCATTTGTCTGAGGATGAAATGCGGAAGAAAAAGACAAATCAATGCCCAGCCTAGCACAGAAGGCCCGCCAAAACCTAGAAACAAACTAGGAACCTCTGTCGGACACAATATTCTCCGGAATACCATGCAAACGAACCACATGCTGAAAAAACAACGGAACCAAATCAGAAGAGGAAGGCAATTTAGGCAAAGGCACCAAATGAACCATCTTAGAGAACCGGTCACAAACAACCCAGATAACCGACATCCTCTGGGAAACCGGAAGATCAGAAATAAAATCCATAGAAATATGCGTCCAGGGCCTCTCAGGGACCGGCAAAGGCAAAAGCAACCCACTAGCATGGGAACAACAGGGCTTGGCCCGTGCGCAAGTCCCACAGGACTGCACAAAAGAACGCACATCACTTGACAAAGAAGGCCACAAAAGGACCTACCAACCAAATCTCTGGTACCAAAAATACCAGGATGGCCAGCTAACACAGAACAATGAACCTCAGAAATCACTCTACTAGTCCATCTATCAGGAACAAACAGTTTCCCCACTGGACAGCGGTCAGGTTTGTCAGCCTGAAATTTCTGAAGAACCCGTCGTAAATCAGGGGAAATGGCAGAAAGGACCACCCCTTCTTTCAGAATGCCGACCGGTTCAAGGACCTCAGGAGAATCAGGCAAAAAACTCCTAGAGAGGGCATCAGCCTTAATATTCTTAGAACCCGGAAGATACGAGACCACGAAATCAAAATGGGAAAAAACAAGGACCATCGAGCCTGTCTAGGATTCAGCTGTCTGGCAGACTCAAGGTAAATCAGATTTTTATGATTGGTCAAGACCACAATACGGTGCTTAGCTCCCTCAAGCCAATGTCGCCACTCCTCAAACGCCCACTTCAAAGCCAACAACTCCCGATTGCCGACATCATAATTGCGTTCAGCAGGCGAAAACGTACGGGAAAAGAAGGGACACGGTTTCATCAAGGAACCAACAGGATCCCTCTGAGACAAAACGGCCCCTGCCCCAATCTCAGAAGCGTCAACCTCAATCTGAAACGGAAGAGAAACATCCGGTTGATGCAACACCGGGGCAGAAGTAAATCGGCGTTTAAGCTCCTGAAAGGCAGAGACAGCCGCAGAGGACCAATTCGTCACATCAGCGCCTTTCTTCGTCAAATCGGTCAAGGGTTTAACCACACTGGAGAAGTTAGCAATGAAACGGCGATAAAAATTAGCAAAACCCAAAAATTTCTGAAGGCTCTTCATTAGGGTCGGCCATTTTCAGAAGTCGCCGACTTTTGGCAAAGTCAGGTTTCATGAAACCCGACCCGACCCCTGTGTGGGGTCGGCCATGAGGCCGGCGATTTTCTGAGTCTGGTATCGGAATTCCGATACCGAGTTCCGATATGTTTGCGATATCGGGAATCAGTATCGGAATCCATATTTAAGTGTTAAATAAAGAATCAAAATAAAAAATATTGATATACTCACCCTCGGACGTGCCCTGGTACTAACCGACAGGCTTCCTTCCTAAGAATGAGCGCGTAAATGACCTGCGGTGACGTCGCGGCTTGTGATTGGTCGCGAGCGGTCACATGGACAAGCCGCCACGTCATCTAAGGTCCTTCACGCGCTCATTCTTAGGAAGGAAGGCTGCCGGAAAGAAGTAGGGCGCGTCCGAGGGTGAGTATATACCTTAACCGGATCCATCTCCATAGATGAGGGAGAAAAAATGAAGCCCAAAAAAGAAACCTTCTGCACTCCAAAGAGACACTTAGACCCCTTCACAAACAAAGCATTATCACGAAGGATCTGAAATACCATCCTGTTTCCCAATCATCGGAAAAAATTAAAATGTCATCCAAATATACAATCATGAATTTATCAAGATAAGTCCGGAAGATATCGTGCATGAAGGACTGAAAAACAGATGGAGCATTAGAGAGCCCGAATGGCATCACAAGGTATTCAAAATGGCCTTTGGGCATATTAAACGCAGTTTTCCATTCATCACCCTGCTTAATACGAACAAGATTATATGCCCCCCAAAGGTCATTCTTTGTAAACCAACTATCCCCCTTAATCCTAGCAAACAAATCGGATAGCAGAGGTAAAGGGTATTGAAACTTGACCGTGATCTTATTCAAGAGGCGATAATCAATACAGGGTCTCAAGGAGCCATCCTTCTTAGCAACAAAAAAAAATCCCGCTCCCAACGGTGAAGAAGATGGCCGAATATGCCCTTTCTCCAAAGACTCCTTAACATAATTCCGCATGGCGGTATGTTCAGGCACAGACAGGTTGAAAAGTCGGCCCTTAGGAAACTTACAGCCTGGAATCAAGTCAAGTACCAAACCACCGTGGATAGGAGATCACCAGAGAATCAATGAATACGGGAATAATTAAAAAATAGGCCTTTATTTATAAGATTGGCAACAATTGCATACAATAATAAAAGATTTTTTTATATATAAAATAACACACATTAAAGGTATATATACCTTACTCACGAGGTCAGGGAGTAGAAATGCTCAATAAGATAGCCCCCAGTGAAATATCTCATTTTCAGCTGTGAATATCATAAAAATGCAAAGGTTCCAGTAAAGGGTGTTTAAAATGTCAAAAGAACCGTGATTTATAAAAATGTATTAAAATTTATGTGCAAAATATAAATTAACTTTTAGCGCTGTGCAAAATGGTGCAAAAAAAGTGCATAATAGCCAGGGATTATATAGCACAATAAAATAGGGTGCCCACACGTGTAGTCCTATACTCAGGCCGAACAATAGGTAACCAATTGCTTATATAGGATAGCACAGCAATATAAATGAAAAAAGTATATTTTATATATATACCTGGGGGGAAATCAAAACCTGAACCAGCGTGCGCCCGACGCGCGTTTCGGATATTTCTCCTTCGTCCCCTGACGAATCATGCATCATCATGCAAATTATGCAACACCAGAAAACGACAATCTTCCTGATGGGCTGGCGCCATGCACATGGTCACCTGTGTCCAAAACTGGGGCTTATTTTTAGCCAAAGGTGTATCATCAATGCCCCTTAAAGGAATAGGGTTCTGCAAAGAATGCAAGGGGAAACCACAATGCCTGGCAAACTCAAAGTTCATTAAGTTCAGGGCAGTGCCTGAATCCACAAACGCCATGACAGAAAATGATGACAATGAGCAAATCAAGGACACAGATAACAGAAATTTAGGTTGTACAGTACTGATGGTAAATGAACTAGCGATCCTCTTTGTACACTTAGGGCAGACTGAAATGACATGAGAAGCATCACCACAATAAAAACACAACCTATTCTGACGTCTGAATCCTTGTTGTTCCGTTCTAGACAGAATCCTATCACACTGCATTGGCTCAGGCATCTGCTCTGAGGACAACACCACAGCGCGCACAGTTCTGCGCTCCCGCAAGCGCCAATCAATCTGAATGGCCAGAGACATAGAATCACTCAGACCGAAAGGCGTGGGAAACCCCACCATAACATCTTTAACGGATTCAGAAAGACCCTTTCTGAAAATTGCAGCCAAAGCATCATCATTCCATTTAGTCAACACAGACCATTTTCTAAATTTTTGACAATACAATTCTGCCGCCTCTTGACCCTGACATAGGGCCAACAAGGTCTTCTCCGCTTGATCCACAGAATTAGGTTCATCATATAATAGTCCTAAAGCCTGAAAAAAGGAATCTACATTAAGCAAAGCCGGATTCCCAGATTCCAGGGAAAATGCCCAATCCTGTGGATCACCACGCAGCAGGGAAATGACGATTTTAACCTGCTGAATAGAATCCCCAGAAGATCGAGGTCTCAAAGCAAAAAACAGTTTACAGTTGTTTTTAAAACTCAAAAATTTGGACCTGTCACCAAAAAACAAATCAGGAGTAGGAATCTTCGGCTCTAAAACAGGAGTCTGAACAATATAATCAGAAATTCCCTGTACCCTAGCAGCAAGCTGGTCTACACGAGAAGCTAATTCCTGAACATCCATGCTAACACAAGACTCCTTAGCCACCCAGAGAAAAAGAGGGAAGAAAAGGCAAAGCAAACTGCAGAAAAAAAAATGACTCAACACCTTTCTTCCCTTCTTCTGAGATGCATTTAACTCATAGTGGGCCAGTTGTACTGTTATGATCCGGTGACTTTGGAGCCGCATGAACTTTCTCTGGAGTAGGTGGAAACTGTACTGACCACAAAACCTGAACTAACACCGCAACTATAAGTAGTTGGGGTGTGCCTAACAAACCCTAGACACCTCGACACAGCCGGAGGACTAAATACCCTTATAGATAGAAATAGGAATACTACCTTGCCTCAGAGCAGAACCCCAAAGGATAGGCAGCCACCCCACGAATATTGACTGTGAGTAGGAGAGGAAAGACACACGAAGGCAGAAAACAGGATTCAGCAAAAGAGGCCACTCTAGCTAAATAGGGAAAGATAGGACAGAATACTAAGCGGTCAGTATTAAACCCTTCCAAAAATATCCACAGCAGATTATACAAAAAGTTCCATAATCTAACTAAAGACATGGAATGTATATCTGCCACTCCCGAGAATCCAACAAGACTGAGAAAATACTGACACAATCTAAGCTGGACAAAAAAACACTGAATAGCACAGAATTATTAAGCACACAGCATGTGTGCCACAGAAACAAAACCAGGCACTTATCTTTGCTGATTTGGCAGAAGGCAGAAGGAACCAAACCAGGACCAAAACCTCCCAACAACCATGGACAACTGGCAAGGACTAATGAATCCTGCATGCCTAAATACCCCAGTCAGAACTGCAATCAGCAGATACACCTGACCAGGACTGCAACTCAGGGGCAACTGCATTACCACCTACAACCACCAGAGGGAGCCCAAAAGCAGAATTCACAACACAGAACCTCCAGCAGTTATGTCTCTATATATAAATACCCTACCTAACAGTCCCTTTATTACATTACATACATAAACAGATTTTTAGAAAAAGTATTTCTAAAGTCTGTTTGTGATATAAATGAAGGCTTTGACTAGTTGTCGGAGACTTAGTGACTATTCGGCCCACTTGGCATGTTTTCACTCCCTTTGGGTGTGATAACATAACTTAAAAGTACCTGCGTCACCAGCACTATACTTACCTCACGCATGCGCCTGGCTTCTTCCCTTCTCATCTTTGACCCTCTGGGAGCTGGATGTATGCACCCTGATCATGTGCAGTGCTCCTCTCTGAAGCCAACACGCGTACATCCAGCTTCAGAGGATTAATGATTAGAGGGGAAGAAACCATGCACATTCAACACAATTGCTGGTGGTTCTGGACCATGGGGGAACTCACGGGTTCCCTTTAACATTGCACAGGGCATAAACAGCTTTTAAATTTATTTAGTTATTAATCCATGAAAAACACTGACTACACTCTAGTGATAAAAATGAACACTAATGACACACTGATCAAAAAGCATTGATGACACCGGTACTATTCTTAACAAATGTGTTTAAACACTAATGTCTGAATGTGGAGTAGGAGGGTGTTCACATTTTGGCAAAATCATTATTTTAGTTATTTTTATTTTTTTTCACTCTCAAAATGATTTCAGTGTGTTTATCAATGGATTTGTACAGATTATGGGTGACAATAAAGGTGAAAAAAGTGTTGTTATTCTGGTAAATATGTATATAAGGGGTGCACCCCTATGTCAATAATGAAACAGGGTGCAAAACCTAGTCTGTGTGCTATGCACACCCATGAATAGTAAAAAATTCATGGTATTTATGGGTGTGCATACCATTATTGGTCTAGTCTTTTTTCTTCTGAGTTTTGTCAAGTTATTCTGATTGGTATGATATTTTTACATGATAAAATCTTGGCATTTTAACTAGGGTGTGTAGTCTTTTTTTATCCACTGTACTTCAAACAAGAATTTTTCTTCTCAAATCCCCATCTTAATTATACCAGTGCATTCAATATAATGGTAACACATTTTATTTTTAGCATTATTTGTTTGTATTTTACTTTTACCTAGAGGCTAATTACTTGTATCTACACTGTAAATAATTTATGAGAAATCATAAAGAAACTCTCCAGGTACACGTGTATTAATATAAGATAAGCTTTCCACATACTGAATCCAGAAATGTATTATTTTGTAATATTCATTTTAAAACAGTTAATTATCTTTTTAATACATTGTTCACTATGACAATATACTGTGCTTTATTGTTTAAAAAATTGCATTCAAACTTCCATATTTATTATTCTTTTTTATCTGTGTGCATTTTCTGTTTATCTTTTTACCGATCTCCTGACTTATAGCAGTTCTGACCTGGTCTATTCATCAATTTCACTTTGGTCTTTTGTTTACAAAAGCTAAAGCACCACTCCAGAATTTTGTTTTGTTTTAATGCTGGTGTGGCACTTTAAATGTAAGCCCCTGCCCACGTTCTTATACTCACCTTCCGGTGGGTTCACCTTTCACGATGCTTCGGTCACACTGACAGACAGAGACAAAGAGAGAGATGTTGTGGCTTGGTCGCTGACATACTCTGTGTTGCCGTGGAGAGGGTCGATGACATACTCTGTGCTGCTGTGGCAGGGTCTCTGGAGGGGGCTGGGTAGGTATGAGTGGTTGATGTATAAGACAGAGAGAGAAAGACACAATCTTTCTCAATGATGAGGAACATGTTTGTGCTTCGGGATGGGCATGTACATGTTCCTCATCATAGGGACAGACAAACTGTCTCTCCTTCTTATCAACTACTCATATGTAAACATCCCCCTCCAGAGTATGTCAGTGACCCAACCGCAGCTTCTCTCTCTTTGTCTCTCTTTGTCTGTCTCTCTCTGTCTGTCGGTCTCTCTGTGTCTCTGTCTTTGTTTCTGTCTGTCTCTCTGCCTGTCTCTCTCAGTCTGTCTCTCTGTGTCTGTCTGTCTTTGTCGCTCTATGTCTGTCTCTTTCTGTGTCTGCCTGTGTCTGTCAGTTTCTATCGGTCTTTCTCTGTGTATCTCTTTCTCTGTGTATTTCTGTCTCTATTTGTATCTGTCTCTCTCTGTCTATGTCTATGCTGAGGAACATGTTTGTGCTTTGGGGTGGCCTGTGGGCAGATCTTTCCTTGGTTTCTCCGGTTTAGAGCAGGAAGATAAAATGCCTGTAGTTTATCCTTCTGACAGGTTGACTTTAAATAAGTTCACAGACACTACTTACCACTGCAACATACACTGTGTTAGGGTTGGCGGAATGCACCGAATATATTTATTAGATGGGATAGGTGCATTCGCAACCCGGGATCCACCGTGCAGGAAAGAACCTGCTGCTAAGTAAGGTGGCGAAGCAAATTAGAATAAACGAACTCTGTTACTTCACAGAGCCTCTAGTAAAGAGAACGCTGTGCCCTGTTTAGCTCACAGGGGACACAGCTACTGTGTAGAGCCGACAGTCATGCAGTCCAACCAACACGCAGCTCCTCTCCAGTGGAGCCGGAATTCTATTGGCTATTAGGCAGCCCTGAATTCACACATAAACTCCTCGCCAGAGGTGCCAGCATTCTAGGGGCTTATTTCAGCCAGGTCCCTGACTGCATACACAAAACTGCTCGCCGGAGGTGCCAGCATTCTAGGGGCTTATTTCAGCCGGGTCCCTGACCACACACACGACCACACTGGCACTGAGCTCGTACATATTTGACACTAGCGCATGGCCGTGCAGTCATGAGAACCTTACAGTATATAGCTGCAGCTCCTACAGGACCTTCCAAGAAGAACCAATGGAAGGCTGCCACAGAACTTGATCAGGTACAGGACCTTACCGGAGGGCCAATGGAAGTTGCTGCAGTACCTGAGCATGTGACCCTTGATCTCCACTGAGAGATCTTACCCTTGGCATGCTCAGTGTGTGCAAAGCAGGACTTAGTCCTAGAAAAGCCTGCTCACCGCAGATCAGTGCAGGGTACAATAGCAGAGCCTGGAGAGACAGCAGTAACCCTTTGCACAGTAATAGACTCAGTGAGACGCTGGGACCAACGTCTCCGCTGAGCAGGCTCCACTGCGGCCGATGCAGAATGGGAGACCGCAGCATACACGGCTCGAGATTCCCCCTGTGCAGCAGCGGGAACTCGACTCCTAACATTACCCCCCCTCCTTGAGCCTTGCCACGCTCAAAAGCTGCAATGAGCAGCGAAGCCTGAATGTGCTCCACAGGTTCCCAGGTTCTATCTTCTGGACCGTGACCCTTCCAGTCCACCAGATAAAATTTCTTGCCATGTACCACCTTGCACCCCACGATAGCATTCACCTCAAACTCATCCGAGGATGAACACGATGTCCCGGCAGATGACTAAGAAAGCCAGGACAAATGAACGGGCTTTAAGAGGGAAACGTGAAAAGTGTTGGTGATACCAAGGCATGGAGGTATAGCCAAATGGTAGACCACAGGGTTGACCTGTTCCAAAACCTTGAATGGGCCAGTGTAGCGAGGCGCAAACTTAGTGGACTCAATTCCCAGCCTGATGTTATGGGCGGAGAGCCACACTAAGTCGCCAGGAGCAAAGGTCGGAGTGGGGCGCCGGTGTGTATCAGCAGAAACCCTCATTCTCTCCTTGGAGGCCCGGATGGCATCCTGTGTGCGGTCCCAGATGTCACGTGCCTCCACCGCCCAGTCTGCCACCCTAGAATCGGTGGATGACACGGGCATGGACACAGGGACACGCGGATGCTGGCCATAATTAAGGAGAAAAGGAGTCTGCCCAGTGGAATCGGCTACGGCGTTGTTCAAGGCAAATTCTGCCCAAGGTAGCAAAGATGCCCAATCATCCTGCCTAGCAGAGACAAAATGTCGCAAGTATGTCACCAGAGTCTGGTTGGTCCTCTCTACCAACCCATTCATCTCGGGATGGTATGCAGAGGAGAGATTCAACTCTATGCTGAGTAAACGGCAGAGCTCTCTCCAAAACCGAGATGCGAACTGGGGACCCCGGTCACTGACAATTTTATCAGACATACAATTTTATCAGGCATTCCATGTAAACGGAAAATGTGCTTTATGAATAATGTCGCCAAGGCCCGTGCAGAAGGTAACCGTGGAAGCGGCACCAAGTGCACCATCTTAGAGAAATGATCGGTGACAACCCAGATAATGGTGCAGCTACGTGATTTGGGTAAGCCCACCACGAAGTCCATCCCAACCATTTCCCAAGGCCTGTCTGCCACCGGTAGGGGGTAAAGCAACCCAGCAGGCCGTTGCCGAGGAGACCGATTCTGGGCGCAGGAAACGCATGCCCGAATATACTCCCTGACATCACGGGCCATATGTGGCCACCAGAACGTTCTCGCCAAAAGCTCAGATGTCCTTTTGGTCCCAAAATGCCCACCCACTCTGGTCGAGTGAGCCCAAGAGAGAACCTCCGGTCGCAAATTCGCTGGCATGAAAGTCTTGCCCAGGGGCACAGACTCTAGCGAAACCAGAGCTACAGTTCTCAGGCTCTCAGAAGGGACAATAAGCCAAGGCTCCTCCTCCTCCTCTGATGACACTACGGAGCGGGAGAGAGCGTCGGCGCGAATGTTCTTCTCCCCGGAGAGAAAATGAAGAGTAAAATGAAACCAGGAGAAGAACAGGGACCATCTAGCCTGGCAAGAATTCAGCCGCTGGGCCATCTTTAGATATACCAAGTTTTTGTGGTCAGTGAAAACCTGGAAGGGAAAGCGAGCTTCCTCCAAAAGATGTCTCCACTCTGAGAAAGCCAACTTCATGGCTAGCAACTCCCTGTCCCCGATGGAATAATTCCTCTCCGCCGGTGTGAAGGTCTTGGAGAAGAAGAAGCATGGATGCTTCCGACCTTGAGCATCCTTTTGGAAAAGGACTGCTCCAGCACCAACGGATGAGGCATCCACATCCATGATAAATGGCTTATCTACATCAGGGTGATGTAGAATGGGAGCACTAGCGAAGTGTGACTTAACCGAGAGGAAGGCCTCGGAGACATCCTCTGTCCACAACTTGGGATTTGCTCCCTTCTTGGTGAGGGCAACCAAGGGAGCTACCAAAGTTATGAAGTGTGGGATGAACTGACGATAGTAATTAATGAACCCCATAAAGCGCTGCACCGCTTTAAGTGAATGGGGTTCCTGCCAGTCCATCACAGCCTGTAGTTTGGCAGGATTCATAGCCAAACCCTGGGCAGAGATGATATAACCAAGGAAAGGCAAGGACTCGTGCTCAAACACACACTTCTCCAACTTGGCGTAGAGGGAGTTTGCCCTTAAAGGTCGAAGACTTTGCGAACATCTCTCCGATGGGAGTCAATATCTGAAGAGTAGATGAGAATATCATCCAGATAGACTACGACTGAGGTGGTGAGCATATCCCGGAAGATGTTGTTCACAAAGTCTTGGAAAACGGCTGGAGCATTACAGAGCCCGAAGGGCATCCCGATATATCCATAGTGCCCATCCCTGGTGTTAAAAGCCGTCTTCCATTCGTCCCCCTCACGGATGCGAATCAGGTTGTAAGCACCCCTCAGATCTAATTTTGTAAATACCCTTGCTCCCCGTAGCCTATCAAAAATCTCAGATATCAGGGGTAATGGGTACTTGTTCTTAACGGTGATGGCGTTAAGACCCCAGTAGTCTATGCATGGATGTAAGTCTCCACTCTTCTTCTGTACAAAGAAGAACCCAGCCCCTACAGGTGACACTGACTTCCTAATGAATCCTCTTGCCAGATTCTCTTGGATGTACTGAGACATTGCCTCCGTCTCCGGGAGAGATAACGGATAGACTCGACCCCGGGGAGGATCAGCACCAGGCAAGAGGTCAATAGGACAGTCATACGGGCGGTGAGGCAGAAGGGTCTCCGCAGCCCTTTTGGAGAATACGTCCGCATAGGGCCAATAGTGCTTGGGGAGAGAGGAAAGATCTGCGGGTACCTCTGTTGAAGCAACCTGAACGCTCTCCCTCTGACATCTACCCTCACAGGATTTACTCCATCCCAAAATTCTCCCTGAGGACCACTCTATATGAGGAGAATGATAGCATAGCTATGGTATCCCCAACAGGACCTCATCAATTCCCTCAGGAATGACTAATAGGGAGATAATCTCCAGATGTGATGGAGACACAGAAAGAGTGAAAGGAATGGTTTGGTGGGTAATCTGTGAGGGTAGTGTCGACCCATTTACCACTCGAACGGTTACTGGTTTGGCGAGCATCACCAGGGGTATTGTGTGACGCTGGGCGAAAGCGGATGACATAAAATTACCCTCCGCCCCAGAGTCCACGCATAGCTCTACCATAAGAGTGGATGGGCCTATGGTAATTGTCCCCTTGAAGGACAACTTAGAGGCAAACGTCGCCGTGTCTAGTGTACCTCCTCCAACTGCCACTAGACGCTGACGTTTCCCTGACCGCTGAGGACACTTGGAGGCAAGATGTCCTGACTGCCGGCAAACATGACAGAACTTAAGTGCACGAGCGGACTGGGACTTGGATCCCGCTCGTATCACCTCTATGGCCTCATGTGACTCAGACGCCTGGACTGGAGATTCCAAAGGTCTGTCGAAGGTGGGAGCCAGCCGAAACCTCTGCCTACACTGGGCTCGCTCCAACCTTCGCTCGTGAAAACGAAGGTCTATGCGAGTTGATACAGCTATGAGCTCCTCCATTGTGGCGGGAATCTCCCTAGTGGCCAAATCGTCCTTCACATGGTCAGCCAACCCCCTCCAAAATATGGGAATGAGGGTTTTATCTGGCCATTCCAACTCAGACGCTAATGTCCGGAAGTGAACGGCAAAATGGCTGACCATGGTTGAACCCTGAGTCAAAGCCAGCAGCAGTTGGAGTGCTGTATCATGGGTGACTTGAGGTCCTACAAAGACCTGTTTCAGAGTGTCCAGAAACCGAGGAACACTTTGCACCACATGATCGTTGCGCTCCCACAGCGGCGTAGCCCACTCCAACGTTCTGTCCAACAGGAGAGAGATTATGAATCCCACCTTTGCCCGCTCTGTGGGAAAATGTGCAGCAAGGAGCTCGAGGTGTATACCACACTGGCTCACAAAACCCCTACAGGACTTACTGTCCCCAGAGTATCTCTCAGGCAATGGGAGGTGAGATAAAGTCGGAACAGAGGTGGCAGTGGGTAAAGCTGCTGCAGCCACGCTCGCAGCCTGAACAGCACGCTCAAGAGACACCAACCAGCCCTCCAGCAGCTGGATGTACCCCTGCAATCGCTGTTCATCCGCCATTACTTAGCCAGATCCTGGCGCAAGTGTACTGTTAGGGTTGGCGTAACGCACCGAATAAATTTATTAGATGGGATAGGTGCGTTCGCAACCCGGGATCCACCGTGCAGGAAAGAACCTGCTGCTAAGTAAGGTGGCAAAGCAAATTAGAATAAATGAACTCTGTTACTTCACAGAGCCTGTAGTAAAGAGAACGCTGTGCCCTGTTTAGCTCACAGGGGACAAAGCTACTGTGCAGAGCCGACAGTGGTCATGCAGTCCAACCAACACGCAGCTCCTCTCCGGTGGAGCCGGAATTCTATGGCTATTAGCCAGCCCTGAATTCACACATAAACTCCTTGCCGGAGGTGCCAGCATTCTAGGGGCTTATTTCAGCCGGGTCCCTGATTGCATACACAAAACTCCTCGCCGGAGGTGCCAGCATTCTAGGGGCTTATTTCAGCCGGGTCCCTGACTGCATACACAAAACTCCTCGCCGGAGGTGCCAGCATTCTAGGGGCTTATTTCAGCCGAGTCCCTGACCACACACACGACCACACTGGCACCGAGCTCGCACATATTTGACACTAGGGCATGGCCGTGCGGTCATGAGAGCCTTATATAGCTGCAGCACCTACAGGACCTTCCAAGAAGGACCAATGGAAGGCTGCCACAGAACTTGATCAGGTACAGGACCTTCCTGGAGGACCAATGGAAGTTGCTGCAGTACCTGAGAGATCTTACCCTGGGCATGCTCAGTGTGTGCAAAGCAGGACTTAGTCCCAGAAAAGCCTGCTCGCCGCAGATCAGTGCAGGGTACAATAGCAGAGCCTGGAGAGACAGCAGTAACCCTTTGCACAGTATTAGACTCAGTGAGACGCTGGGACCGACGTCTCCGCTGAGCAGGCTCCACTGCAGCCGATGCAGAATGGGAGACCGCAGCAGACACGGCTCGAGATTCCCCCTGTGCAGCAGCGGGAACTCGACTCCTAACACACTGCACATACACTCTTACCACTGCTACAGTCCGTACACTCATATCCATCTTACCCATCATATTCATATCCATCATACACTCGCATCCATTAATCCCTTAGCGACCACCGATACACATTAAAATGGCGGACGCTAATGGTACTTATTCCCTCATTGCCATTTTGAAACGGTGACTGGGAATAAAGCTGTAGCACACACCAGAGTCAGAAAATGAAACATGATCAAGGTAGGAATTTCCAGTGCCCAATCACGTGATCATCGTTATTCAGTGAATACCGGCGATAACAAAAATAAAAAAGTGTGCCCACTGTTTCAATGATTTCTCTCTCTTCTGAAATTATATACATGTCAGAGGAGAAAGAAATGGTGCCCCAAAGCCTCCCATTAACTCAGCCATCCAATGGTCCCTCCTGCTCTGTCCCCCGGCCCAGCACCATCTTCCTGGAAAAAAAAGAGTGCAGTATGCCAGCCGAGATCTGCCGGCGGGTACCCGGCACAAACGGACATATTTACTATTTGATCCATTTGATCACTGTGATAGATCCTATCACAGTGATCAAAATAAAAAAAAAAAGTCAATCAAACCCCCCTCAGTTAGATAAAAATTATAAAATATATATATTTTTTTCCATTCTTTACAGTTTGGTTTAGGGTTAGGGTTAAAGTTAAGGTTGAGGTTAGTGTTGTGTTAGGGCTGTGTTATGGTTAGGGCTGGGTTAGTGTTAGGGTTGGGGTTGTGTGAGGGTAATGGGTGTGCTAGGGTTGGGGTTAGAATTGGGGGGTTTTAAAAGTAAAAAAAACCCGATATCATGGCTAATGTTGCACGCAAGTGCACGGAGTATTGCAGATCCACGCATGTTTTTTTTGGAATGTCTAACAGCCGTGAAACATGTGGGGCAGGGATTCAAGCAAGTCACTTGAGCAACCGCGATATTTGGTGAATACTAGAACACCCGATACAAACTGGAGTAATGAGCACTTGCGCTCAACACTAATGATGCGATATTCAATATGACAACCTAATGTTATCAAATTTTGTGTCATACCTGTGGGTTTAAAATGATCAGTAAAGAAAAAGAGCGCAAAGTATAGTGCGCACAAGGCAATGATATATAAGATAAGGCTTTATTACAACAACAATGCCAAAACAGACAGAAAATTACAATTAAAAACAATTAAAATCATTGTGGAGCGACATGCAAGACAATGAAAGGCAGGTGAGTATTGCCTTGCATGTTGCTTTTTTTCTTTACTATTCACAATTTTGGATGCACATTGAGTAGCACCTGGCTATATTAATCATTTGTACTAGATTAAGTGGTGCCCACTTTTTTTCTACTTCAAGTTTAAAATGATCACTATGCCCCTGAATAAAATCTTTGAGGGGTGTGGTATCAAAAATGGGATCAGTTGTGGGGGATTTCCACTGTTTAGGCACATCAACATGGCGTCTGCTAATTATTCCAGCAATTTTTGCATTAAAAAGTAAAATGGCGCTCCTTCCCGTCCAAGCCCTGCCGTGCACCAAAATAGGACTATCCCCCACATATGGAGTATTGGCATGCTTAAGAGACATTGCACAACAAATTTTAGATTTTAAGGTCAATTTTTTTCCTGTTACCCTTGTGAAAATAAAAAACAATTGGCATAATGGGGTCTAAGGGGTATCGTTTCTCCTTATGGAGAGTGACATACCATCTCTGGCTTGTCAAGGTAAGGAGGCTTATTTGCCGTACAATGCTCCTCTGGGAATTTAAATATGCAAATTGCCTCTTCTGAGAAAAAGAGGACTTAAACTCTACAGCGCCACCTATTGGAAGTAGCGATCCTACAAGTCACAATCAACCCTTTAACGAGTCGTGCAATATGACTTAGGATAAAAGCCAAATCAGTATCTCAATTCGCAGACACGGTGTTTCGGGCTGTTGGCCCTCGTCAGTGCGAAGCATGAGAACTGATTTGGCTAGGTGAGAGGCTCTGGACATGGGGTCTAAGGGGTATCGTTTCTCCTTATGGAGAGTGACATACCATCTCTGGCTTGTCAAGGTAAGGAGGCTTATTTGCCGTACAATGCTCCTCTGGGAATTTAAATATGCAAATTGCCTCTTCTGAGAAAAAGAGGACTTAAACTCTACAGCGCCACCTATTGGAAGTAGCAATTTGCAAATTGGCATAATGTAATTTTTTCGTGAAAAAAAGTTAAATGCTCATTTTTTTTCCTTCCACTCCTTGAATGTGACTTTGAACTCACAAGTCTCTCAGTGCGCTATTCAGGGATCCGATCCTACTCTCAGGATCTCCCAACACACTGGCCTTCAGATCCAAGGCCTCACCATGTGCTCTTCAGGGATCCGTTCCTACCCCCAGGATCTCCCAACACATAGACCTTCCAGGATCTTACACACAGACCATTCAGATCCATACACTCTCCACTACAGAGACCATGTAACCAAACCATGGTCACATTATGCCAAGGAACTGAAGTAATGTGTAAGGAAAACATTTACCGTATATACTTGAGTATAAGCTGACCCGAGTATAAGCCGACCCCCAAATTTTGCCACAAAAAACTGGGAAAATTTAATGAATCGAGTATAAGCCTAGGGTGGGAAATGCAGCAGCTACTGGTAAATTTCAAAAATAAAAATAGATACCAATAAAAGTAAAATTAATTGAGACATCAGTAGGTTACGTGTTTTTGAATATCCATATTAAATCAGGGGCCCATATAATGCTCCATACAGTTCATGATGGCCCCATAAGATGCTCCATACAAAACACGCCCCATATAATGCTCCATACAGTTCATTATGGCCCCATAAGATGCTCCATTTTGACATATGCCCCATATAATGCTCCATACAGTTCATCATGGCCCCATAAGATGCTCCATATACAAATATGCCCCATATAATGCTCCATGCAGTTCAATATGGCCCCATAAGATGCTCCATATACAAATATGCCCCATATAATGCTCCATGCAGTTCATTGTGGCCCCATAAGATGCTCCATACAAAATACGCCCCATATAATGCTCCATACAGTTCATTATGAACCCATAAGATGCTCCATATTAAAATATGCCCCATATAATGCTCCATGCAGTTCATTATGGCCCCATAAGATGCTCCATATACAATTATGCCCCATGTAATGCTCCATACAGTTCATTATGACCCCATAGACGCTCCATATATCAATGTGCCACATATAATGCTGCTGCATTTTCAGCTCATTTTTTTGGGCTGAAAATCTCAGCTTATACTCGAGTATATACGGTACATTTAACTATTTTTGGAAAAAATACTTTAGAAGCAAACTTATTTTCACAAGGGAAACAGCTGACACTGAGCGACTTTTACTTTTTTAGGATCGAGTCGGGTTTCGCGAAACCCGACTTTGTCAAAAGTCGGGTAGGGTGAAATCGTCCGATTATTGCGAAAAGTCGGAGGCCGACTGAAACACGAAACCCAATGTAAGTCAATGGGGAATCAAAGTCAGCAGAGAGTGGAGGACAGGAAAACACCTACAGTGCCTATTTTAATGCCAAAAACATCAATTCTTATTTAGTTACATAGTTATTAAGGTTGAAGGAAGACTTTAAGTCCATCTAGTTCAACCCATAGCCTAACATGCCCTAACATGTTGATCCAGGGGAAGGCAAAAAAAACCCATGTGGCAAACAGTAAGCTCCACCATGGGGAAAAAAATTCCTTCCCGGCCCCACATACGGCATTCAGACTAGTTCCCTGGATCAATGCCTTATCAAGGAATCTAATATATATACCCTGTAACATTATTCTTTTCCAGAAATGTATCCAGTCTAGTGTTGAGCATTCCGATACCGCAAGTATCGGGTATCGTCCGATCCTTGCGGTATCGGAATTCCGATACCGAGATCCGATATTTTTGTGGTATCGGGTATCGGAATCGGAAGTCCCCACAGTGCTAAAATCACTATAATATAAAGTGGGCAGTGCGTGGGCGGAGACTGCGTGTCTCTGTGCGGGCGGGGTCTGTGCGGGCCTGCCAGGGATCTCATTCTATGCGGCCGGCGCTGTATGCCCAGGCTTGATGCGGCGTGCCGGGGCTTGATGCGGCGTGGGAGGGCTCTGCGGCGTGCTGGGGGGGTCTATGCGGCGTGCTGGGGGGGTCTATGCGGCGTGAGGGGCTCTCTGCGGCGTGCTGGGGGATCTATGCGGCGTGAGGGGCTCTCTGCGGCGTTCTGGGGCGTCTATGCGGCGTGCTGGGGGGTCTATGCGGCGTGCTGGGGGGTCTATGCGGCGTGCTGGGGGGTCTATGCGGCGTGCTGGGGGGTCTCTGCGGCGTGGGGGGGGGTCTCTGCGGCGTGGGGGGGGTGTCTCTGCGGCGTGGGGGGGGTCTCTGCGGCATGCGGGGGTCTCAGTGCGGGCATCGTCCGATGGGACTACAAGTCCCATCGGGCTATGCCTGCTACACTGACAGTGATTGACACATTAGCCAATGATGGGACAGTAGTAGTCCCATCATCCGGCTAATGTGTTGAATGAAAAAAAAAAAAATACTCCATACATACATTCTACATACATAAATACATATAGACATACAGTACATTCATACATTACATACATGACATACATTACATTAAACATAGATTACATACTCACCATTACTTGTCATTTTGATCCCCGAAGCCAGTGTCATCTATAAAAAATGTGAAAAAAACAAACAACCAATATACTCCCTGTCCGCAGAAATCCACGAGTGTCCCACGACGATCTCCCGTGGAGAGCAGCAGCATCAAATAATGCGACCGCTCTCTAGGGGCTCAGAAACACAATGACGGGAGGAAGGTATCCTTCCGCCACTGTATTCCTCCGCCGCTGTAAAAAAAAAAGTCCCTAGTCTCACTTTATGGCATTGCTGTATGAGACATTTTCCCATGCAGCAATTATATAAAGTGACACTTTGAACTCAGGTAACCTCAGTGATGCACTGCAGGAGCCATTGTCTCCTGTCAGTGTGTCACTGAGGGTCCTATAGAGCAGTGACGTCACCCGATGTCACTGTTCTATAGGGGAGATCGTCGTGGGACACTCGTTATTAATTGGACTACGGCGGACAGGTAGTATGCGGTTTATTATTTTACGTTTTTTGCAGGCGCTGAAGTATGGTAAGTATGGTGAAATGAAGAATATTAAAATACTTTTTCCTAATGTGTGCGTGTTTTATTAACCCTTTTCTTACTATTGGATTAATAACGGATAGGCGTCTTATTGACGCCTCTCCGTTATTAACCCGGCTTAATGTCACCTTACGATAGCAAGGTGACATTAACCCCTTATTACCCCATATCCCACCGCTACACGGGAGTGGGAAGAGAGGGGCTAATTGCCGGATTTGGCGCATCTTACGGATGCGCCATTTCCGGGGCGGCTGCGGACTGGTATTTGTAGCCGGGGGGGGGCCAATATCCATGGCCCCTCTCTAGGCTATGAATATCAGCCCGCAGCTGTCTGCGTAGCCTTTCTGGCTATAAAATATAGGGGGACCCCACGTCATTTTTTTGGGGGGTCCCCCTATTTTAATAGCCAGTAAAGGCTACGCAGACAGCTGCGAGCTGATATTCATAGCAGGCTACAAATATTGGCCCCCGGCCGTCGGCTTTCCCCCTCTGGCGCAGAAAATTGCGCGGGAGCCCACGCCGTTTTTTTCCATTTTTTTTTTTAAAATTCAACGCTCATAAAGGCCTCTTTCACCCTTTCGTCAGTACGGGTCCGTCGCTATGCGTCGAGCCGACGTACCGATGCACGTTGTGAAATTTGTACATGACGTGGGCAGCGGATGCAGTTTTTCAACGCATCCACTGCCCATTCTGAAGTGTGGGGAGGAGGGGGCAGAGTTTCTGCTGCGCATGCGCAGTAGAAAATGGCAGACGCGACGGACAAAAAAACGTTCACTTGAACGTTTTTTCGTGCCGACGGTCCACCAAAACTCGACGGATCCGTTGCAGAACGGACGCGACGTGTGGCCGTCGCTAATACAAGTCTATGGGGAAAAAAATGCATCCTGCGAGCACATTTGCAGGATCCGTTTTTTTCCGCCAGATCCGTTTTTTCAGTTGGATCCGTTGTTTTCCGCCAGATCGGTTTTTTTCCAACGGATCCGTTTTTTTCCGCCAGATCCGTTTTTTTTACATTGGATCTGTTTTTTTCTGCCAGATCTGTTTTTTTCCACCGGATCCGTTTTTTTCCACCAGATCCGTTTTTTTTCTGCCAGATCCGTTTTTTCCTGCCGGATCCATTTTTTTCCGCCAGATCCGTTTTTTCTCATAGAGTTGTAATAGCACCGGATTGCGCCTGATGGCCACACATTTCATCCGTTTTTTGCAGGATTCGTTAAAAAAAACTGTTTCCGCCGGACGGAAAACTCATAGGAACGTTTTTTGTCCGTTATTTTTCATGCATGTTTCCATTCAAATCATGCACATTTTCCGTTTATTTATTTTCCAAAAACCTCATCAAAACCTGCATCAAAACTGCATGAAAAACCGCACCAAAAACCTGCATCAAAAACCGCACCAAAAACCTGCATCAAAAACCGCACCAAAAACTGCATCAAAAACCGCACCAAAAACTGCATCAAAAACCGCACCAAAAACCTGCAGCAAAAAAGCACCAAAAACTGCATCAAAAACTGCAGCAAAAACCGCACCAAAAAACTGCAGCAAAAAACTGCAGCAAAAAAAGCACCAAAAACTGCATCAAATACCGCATCAAAAAGCTACATCAAAAACAGCACCAAAAACTGCATCAAAAACCGCACCAAAGACCTGCAGCAAAAAAGCACCAAAAACTGCATCAAAAACCGCATCAAAAACTGCACCAAAAACTGCATCAAAAACCGCATCAAAAAGCTGGAGCAAAAAAAGCACCAAAAACTGCATCAAATACTGCACCAAAAACTGCATCAAAAACCGCACCAAAAACCTGCAGCAAAAACTGCATCAAAAACCGCATCAAAACTGCACCAGTTTTTTATGCAGGTTTTGATGCAGTTTTTGGTGCAGTTTTTGATGCGGTTTTTGATGCAGGTTTTGGTGCTGTTTTTGATGCGGTTTTTGATGCAGTTTTTGTGTTTTTTGCTGCAGGTTTTTAGTGCGGTTTTTGGTGCAGCAAAAAAGCACCAAAAACTGCATCAAAAACCGCATCAAAAACTGCACCAAAAACTGCATCAAAAACCGCACCAAAAACCTGCAGCAAAAAGCACCAAAAACTGCATCAAAAAACGCATCAAAAACTGCACCAAAAACTGCATCAAAAACCGCACCAAAAACCTGCAGCAAAAAAGCACCAAAAACTGCATCAAAAACTGAACCAAAAACTACATCAAAAACCGCACCAAAAACCTGCAGCAAAAAGCACCAAAAACTGCATCAAAAACCGCATCAGAAACTGCACCAAAAACTGCATCAAAAACCGCACCAAAAACCTGCATCAAAAAAAGCACCAAAAACTGTATCAAAAACTGAACCAAAAACTACATCAAAAACCGCACCAAAAACATGCAGCAAAAAAGCACCAAAAACTGCATCAAAAACCGCATGTTTTTGGTGCGGTTTTTGATGTAGTTTTTGGTTCAGTTTTTGATGCAGTTTTTGGTGCTTTTTTTGATGCAGGTTTTTGGTGCGGTTTTTGATGCAGTTTTTGGTGCAGTTTTTGATGCGGTTTTTGATGCAGTTTTTGGTGCTTTTTGCTGCAGGTTTTTGGTGCGGTTTTTGGTGCAGTTTTTGATGCGGTTTTTGATGCAGTTTTTGGTGCTTTTTTGCTGCATGTTTTTGGTGCGGTTTTTGATGTAGTTTTTGGTTCAGTTTTTGATGCAGTTTTTGGTGCTTTTTTTGCTGCAGGTTTTTGGTGCGGTTTTTGATGCTGTTTTTGATGCAGGTTTTTGGTGCGGTTTTTCATGCAGTTTAGTTTTGATGCAGGTTTTGATGAGGTTTTTGGAAAATAAATAAACGGAAAATGTGCATGATTTGAATGGAAACATGCATGAAAAATAACGGACAAAAAACGTTCCTATGAGTTTTCCGTCCGGCGGAAAGTTTTTTTTTACGAATCCTGCAAAAAACGGATGAAATGTGTGGCCATCAGGCGCAATCCGGCGCTATTACAACTCTATGAGAAAAAACGGATCTGGCGGAAAAAAATGGATCTGGCAGGAAAAAACGGATCCGGTGGAAAAAAAACGGATCTAGCGGAAAAAAACGGATCCGGTGGAAAAAAACCGATCTGGCGGAAAACAACGGATCCAACTGAAAAAACGGATCTGGCGGAAAAAAACGGATCCTGCAAATGTGCTCGCAGGATGCATTTTTTTTCCCCATAGACTTGTATTAGCGACGGATCGCGACAAATGGCCACACGTCGCGTCCGTTCTGCAACGGATCCGTCGAGTTTTGGTGGACCATCGGCACGAAAAAACGTTCAAGTGAATGTTTTTTTGTCCGTCGCGTCTGCCATTTTCTACTGCGCATGCGCAGCAGAAACTCTGCCCCCTCCTCCCCGCACTTCAGAATGGGCAGTGGATGCGTTGAAAAACTGCATCCGCTGCCCACGTCGTGTACAAATTTCACAACGTGCGTCGGTACGTCGGCTCGACGCATAGCGACGGACCCATACTGACGCAAGGGTGAAAGAGGCCTTTATGAGCGTTGAATTAAAAAAAAAAAAAATGGAAAAAAACGGCGTGGGCTCCCACGCAATTTTCTGCGCCAGAGGGGGAAAGCCGACGGCCGGGGGCCAATATTTGTAGCCTACTATGAATATCAGCTCGCAGCTGTCTGCGTAGCCTTTACTGGCTATTAAAATAGGGGGACCCCCCAAAAAAATGACGTGGGGTCCTCCTATATTTTATAGCCAGAAAGGCTACGCAGACAGCTGCGGGCTGATATTCATAGCCTAGAGAGGGGCCATGGATATTGGCCCCCCCCCCGGCTACAAATACCAGTCCGCAGCCGCCCCGAAAATGGCGCATCCGTAAGATGCGCCAATTCCGGCACTTAGCCCCTCTCTTCCCACTCCCGTGTAGCGGTGGGATATGGGGTAATAAGGGGTTAATGTCACCTTGCTATCGTAAGGTGACATTAAGCCGGGTTAATAACGGAGAGGCGTCAATAAGACGCCTATCCGTTATTAATCCAATAGTAAGAAAAGGGTTAATAAAACACGCACACATTAGGAAAAAGTATTTTAATATTCTTCATTTCCCCATACTTACCATACTTCAGCGCCTGCAAAAAACGTAAAATAATAAACCGCATACTACCTGTCCGCCGTAGTCCAATTAATAACGAGTGTCCCACGACGATCTCCCCTATAGAACAGTGACATCGGGTGACGTCACTGCTCTATAGGACCCTCAGTGACACACTGACAGGAGACAATGGCTCCTGCAGTGCATCACTGAGGTTACCTGAGTTCAAAGTGTCACTTTATATAATTGCTGCATGGGAAAATGTCTCATACAGCAATGCCATAAAGTGAGACTAGGGACTTTTTTTTTTACAGCGGCGGAGGAATACAGTGGCGGAAGGATACCTTCCTCCCGTCATTGTGTTTCTGAGCCCCTAGAGAGCGGTCGCATTATTTGATGCTGCTGCTCTCCACGGGAGATCGTCGTGGGACACTCGTGGATTTCTGCGGACAGGGAGTATATTGGTTGTTTGTTTTTTTCACATTTTTTATAGATGACACTGGCTTCGGGGATCAAAATGACAAGTAATGGTGAGTATGTAATCTATGTTTAATGTAATGTATGTCATGTATGTAATGTATGAATGTACTGTATGTCTATATGTATTTATGTATGTAGAATGTATGTATGGAGTATTTTTTTTTTCATTCAACACATTAGCCGGATGATGGGACTACTACTGTTCCATCATTGGCTAATGTGTCAATCACTGTCAGTGTAGCAGGCATAGCCCAATGGGACTTGTAGTCCCATCGGACGATGCCCGCACTGAGACCCCCGCACGCCGCAGAGACCCCCCCACGCCGCAGAGACCCCCCCCACGCCGCAGAGACCCCCCCCACGCCGCAGAGACCCCCCAGCACGCCGCAGAGACCCCCGCACGCCGCTGAGACCCCCGCACGCCGCATAGACCCCCCAGCACGCCGCATAGACCCCCCAGCACGCCGCATAGACCCCCCAGCACGCCGCATAGACGCCCCAGAACGCCGCAGAGAGCCCCTCACGCCGCATAGATCCCCCAGCACGCCGCATAGATGCCCCAGAACGCTGCAGAGAGCCCCTCACGCCGCATAGACCCCCCAGCACGCCGCTTAGACCCCCTCACGCCGCATAGACCCCCCCAGCACGCCGCAGAGCCCTCCCACGCCGCATCAAGCCCCGGCACGCCGCATCAAGCCTGGGCATACAGCGCCGGCCGCATAGAATGAGATCCCTGGCAGGCCCGCACAGACACGCAGTCTCCGCCCATGCACCGCCCACACTCTCCCCCCCCTCCAGAACCCCATATAGAAGGACAGAAAGGGCTGATTTATCGTCCGATACTTGAGTCCCATTCACTTGTATTGGTATCGGGTATCGGTATCGGATTAGATCCGATACTTTGCCGGTATCGGCCGATACTTTCCGATACCGATACTTTCAAGTATCGGACGGTATCGCTCAACCCTAATCCAGTCCCCTCTTAAATTTAAGTAATGAATCACTCATTACAACATCATACGGCAGAGAGTACCATAGTCTCACTGCTCTTACAGTAAAGAATCCGCGTCTGTTATTATGCTTAAACCTTTTTTCCTCCAGACGTAGAGGATGCCCCCTTGTCCCTGTCACCGGTCTATTACTGAAGCTTGTCAATCTTAATTTACTTTATAATAATAGTTAGGCATTGAAAATTGGGGGTCATTTGGCTAAAGTTGTGGGGTGGTAGGGCTGGTTCAAGTTTTTTGTGGGCCCAGGAAATGCGGACTATGTCACGGCGTTGGAGCAGGGAGAGGTAAGTATTTCAATTTTGCAAGTGCTGTGATCCTGAGCAAGCAGGGGGGGCCCACTCGTTCGCATTGGCACTAGCACAGGGCCCCTCAAAGTACGGCGGTGTGTTTGACGGCGGGGGCGCCTCCCACCGGCGGAGACACTTTTGTGTACTATGAGGGGCCCTGTGCCACTGACATTGCCAACGAGTATGCCCCCCACCTGATGAAGGAACCTGCACTTTCATCTGCACCTTCCTGTTTGTCCCCGTGTAAGGTGGTACAGTATGCAGGAAGTGGAACCTGACTTTCAGCAGGGTCAGATTCTGGCTGTGTAGAGTGCAACGGGAATGTAGTAGTCTGGGTCAATGTACCAGCTGACTCATCTAGCAGTGGCTGGGCAATGGGCAGGATGAGGATGAAACACAGATATAGGCCCAAATAATAATGTGGGCTAAATGCAGTTCAAAATTGGTAACAGGAGTAAACTGGCGGCATAGCTTTGTTCAGCGGAGGACAATTGTAAGGAGTGGCAGACACAGTTAGTAGGCACAAAAAGTAAGTAGGCTAAATGCAGTTCAAAATTGGTAACAGGAGTAAACTGGCAGCATAGCTTTGTTCAGCGGAGGACAATTGTAAGGAGTGGCAGACACAGTTAGTAGGCCAAAATAATAAAGTGAGGTAAATGTCTGCCAAAATTTAAAAAAAAAATAAACAGGTGGCATAGCTACGTACATGGGTGGGCTCCTCTGCTGAGTAGCAGACAGTGGTAGCTGGCGCAAAGTATTAAATGGTCTAAATGGAGGCCAGGGCCCCTGTATATTTTAACTATCATTTATCATTTCAACAAATTTGTATTGGCAGTGCCATTGAAGGATTTATCAGCACAGACTACACTGTGGTGGAGCAGGGAGAGGTAAGAATTGCAAGTGGTAGAGCACTGTTCGACCAGGGGGGAACACTCTCTCGTGGGCGGCGGTACTGGCACTGGGCCCCTCATATTACGATCGTGTGTCTGATGTTAGTTGTGCACCACCACTGTCAGAGACACTTCATTGTACTATGAGGGACCTTGTGCCAGTGCCGTCACCCAAGAGTGGGCACACCCACCTGTCCAGGCAAACGGCACTCGCACGGATGCTTGCGCTAGGCGGTGACCACGGCCCTGTGGGGGGGAGTCAGCCCATTTAGGGAGGTAAAAAAATGGCCTATGGTGGACATTCAGGGTTGAGAAGCACTTTCTTGCAAATCAACATCACTTGTCTCCCGCAAAAACCCTGTACCTGACCTTGCAACGCCACCAGTTTCTATTGCCCCCTGAGAAGCATCCTCCTCCCATAAATATTCATCCCCATCATCCTCCTCCTCCTCCTCTTCGTCTGCCACCTCGTCCAGGAGAGTTCCCTGAGCAGACAATGGCTGACTGTCATCAAGGCTTCCCTCATCCTCGGCTGCAGACGCCTGCTCCTTAATGTGCGTCAAACTTTGCATCAGCAGACGCATTAGTGGGATGCTCATGTTTATGATGGCGTCGTCTGCACTTACCAGCCGTGTGCATTCCTCAAAACACTGAAGGACTTGACAGAGGTCTTGTAGCTTCGACCACTGCACACCTGACAACTCCATATCTGCCATCCAACTGCCTGCCTGTGTATGTGTATCCTCCCACAAATACTTTACAGCACGCCTCTGTACGCACAGCCTCTGAAGCATGTGCAGTGTGGAGTTCCACCTTGTTGCAATGTCGATTATTAGGCGGTGCTGGGGAAGCTTCAGCGATCGCTGATGGTTCTGCATACGGCTGGAGTGTACGGCCGACCGCCGGATGTGTGAGCAAAGTCTTCACACCTTCAGGATCAGGGCTGGTAACCCCTGATAACTTTTCAGGAAGCACTGCACCACCAGGTTCAAGGTGTGAGCCAGGCAAGGTATGTGTTTCAGTTCTGAAAGGGCTATGGCAGCCATAAAATTCCTTCCGTTATCACTGACTACCTTGCCTGCCTCAAGATGTACACTGCCCAGCCATGACTGAGTTTCTTGCTGCAAGTACTCGGCCAGTACTTCCGCGGTGTGTCTGTTGTCGCCCAAACACTTCATTTCAAACACAGCCTGCTGACGCTTACCACTAGCTGTTCCATAATGTGACACCTCGTGTGCAACACTGGCAGCTGCGGATGGAGTGGTAGGGCGACTGCGCTCTGTGGACGAGCTTTTGATTCTGGAGGAGGAGGAGGAGGAAGAGGAGGGGTGTCGAACGCCTACTGCCAACTGTTTCCTAGACTGTGGGCTAGGCAGAACTGTCCCATTATGGCTGTCCCCTGTGGACCCTGCATCCACCACATTCACCCAGTGCGCCGTGATGGACACGTAACATCCCTGGCCATGCCTACTGGTCCATACATCTGTTGTGAGGTGCACCTTTCTACTGACTGATTGCCTGAGTGCATGGACAATGCAGTCTTTGACATGCTGATGGAGGGCTGGGATGGCTTTTCTCGCAAAGAAGTGTCGACTGGGTAGGTCATAGCATGGTACTGCGTAGGTCATCAGGGTTTTGAAAGCTTCACTTTCAACCAACCGGTAGGGCATCATCTCTAACGAGTCTCTTGTAGGGTGAGCTTGACTGGAGAGCTGCATATGGTGGAACTAGCGGTGGTGGTGGTGGTGGACATGGCAGATTGAGAGAGGGTTGGTGATGGTATTCTCGATGTTGGCCTACATACAGTGTTTCCTACCAATACCCTTGTGATTCCCTGACTGCTTTGGCCTTGCGACGATACCTCCACATTTGCTGCTGGTGGTGTCCTAACTGGTGGGCTTACAGTGAGGAAAGCAATGTAGCATTGCTGACTACCTTCATTCTGAGTGGGTGCACCAACGGTACGGGACGTTTGGTAGTTAGTCCAGGCTTGCAAGTGCATGCTGGTTAAATGTCTACGCATGCACGTTGTAATTAAATTTTGGACATTCTTCCCTCTGCTAAAGGTCTTTGAGCATTTCTTACAGATAACTTTTGACTGATCATTCGGATCTTGGTTAAAAAATTGCCACACTACACTCTTCGTACTATGAAATACCTTTTCAGGCATTGCGCGCTGTGCTACTTGCACCGGATGGCCATGCTGTTCTAAAACTGTTTTTGTTTTTGACAAACATTTTTGGCCTGATACGTGCCTGCCAGATGACAGCTGTTGCAATGTAGATGGCTGCTGCGGATCATCCTTCTCCACTTCTGAGCTACTGGCAGCGGCACCCTCTTCCCCAATGGCTGCCAATCTGGGTCAACAACTGGGTCATCTATCACCTCCTCTTCAATGTCATGTGCACCTTTCTCTGTGTCACCGTGTAAGGTGCTATAGCGTTCGGGACGGGGCACCATAGTCTCATCAGGGTCAGATTCTGGCTCAGTACACTGCGAGATCAATGTAGTGATCTGAGTCAATGGAACAGCATAATAATCTAGCTGTGGCTGTGCATCAGTGCACTCCATGTCCGATTCATCTTGTAATGGGCAGTTAACAATTTCCCTTTCTAACCCAGGCACAGCATGTGTAAAGAGCTCCATGGAGTAACCTGTAGTGTCGCCTGACGCATCCTTCACTTTTGGTTTGGGTGAAGGACACAAGGAAACGTCTTGTTCCTGACCGGGAGCATCCACTGACGACTCGCTGCTTTTATATTTGGAACTTTCTGAAGAGGAGGCAAAAGAGCTAGAGGCTGAGTCAGCAAGGAAAGCCAAAACTTTTTCCTGCTGCTCCGGCTTTAAAAGCTGTTTTCCTACTCCCAGATAAGGGAGCCTTTGAGGCCTTGTGTAGCCAGATGATGACACTGGCTCAACACCTCCAGCCTTAGGTGCTATTGTGCTTTTGCCACTACAACCAGATGCACCACCACTACCACCACCACCATCAGTACCAGCTGGCAACCACCGCCCACGGGCTCTTCCACCAGACTTCCTCATTTTATGGAAAATCTAACCAAAATAACAACCGTTATATGGTACTGTAAAACAAGGTAGAAGGTGTATATAAACTTGTTGAGAATTTAAATCTCCCTTTTTTGGGGGGGAGACTGAACCAATACTCAGGCAAAACCCTGTGCATAAAACAACACAATGTCAGTGGCAGAAAATGGCTGGCTGATATACGACAAACTAACAGGACTGAAGTATATCCACTTTGTGAGAATTTGAACCTCACTTTTTTTGGAGGGATACTGAACCAAAACTCAGACCCTGTGCATAAAACAACACAATGTAAGTGGCAGAAAGTGGCTGGCTTATATACGACAAACTAACAGGACTGAAGTATATCCACTTTGTGAGAATTTGAATTTCACTTTTTTTTTGGGAGACTGAACCAAAACTCAGGCCCTGTGCATAAAACAACACAATGTAAGTGGCAGAAAGTGGCTGGCTGATATACGACAAACTAACAGCACTGAAGTATATCCACTTTGTGAAAATTTGAATCTCACTTTTTTGGGGGGGAGACTGAACCAAAACTCAGACCCTGTGCATAAAACAACACAATGTAAGTGGCAGAAAGTGGCTGGCTGATATACGACAAACTAACAGGACTGAAGTATATCCACTTTGTGAAAATTTGAATCTCACTTTTTTTGGGGGGGGAGACTGAACCAAAACTCACGCCCTGTGCATAAAACAACACAACGTAAGTGGCAGAAAGTGGCTGGATGATATACGACAAACTAACAGGACTGAAGTATATCCACTTTGCGAGAATTTGAATCTCACTTTTTTTTTTGGGAGACTGAACCAAAACTCAGGCCCAGTGTATAAAATAACACAATGTAAGTGGCAGAAAGTGGCTGGAAGATATATGAAAAAATGCAAGGATTGTAGTACAATTTCAATCTCCCTACAATGATCTCAGGACAAGTATGGCAGCAATAAAAAGGACTGCTGCACACAAAAGTGTGGAAAAATAAACAAGATAACTGTGCAGAAAGGAGCAACAGGATTTTTGCTTTTAAATAAGTAGTTGGTTTGCACAGCAGCGTGCAAACAGCAATGCAGCTATCAGGGAGCCTTATAAGGCAGCCTAATAAGCTACAGAGCTGATGCACAAAAATATAGCCTCAACTGTCCCTGCAAAAAAAAGGTGGTGTTGGACAGTGGAAATTGCTACAGCACAAGCAGTTTGGGGGTTAATCTTCCCTCCCTAACTATATCTCTTCTTCTGATGAAGCTGCAGCAAACTCTCCCTATGCTAAGATCGGCAGAAGTAAGATGGCAGTTGGCGTGCACGCCCCTTTATAGCCCCTGTGACGCCGCAGAAAGCAAGCCAATCACTGTCATGCCCTTCTCTAAGATGGTGGGGACCGAGACCTATGTCATCACGCTGCCCACACTCTGCGTCCTCCTTCATTGGCTGAAAAATGGCGCTGAAAGCGTCATACGAAACGCGACTTTTGCACGCAGATCGCCTACCTCATGGCCAATCCCAGACTAGGATCTTGTCAGGTTTCATGAAAGTCGGCGATTTTTTAATTTGTCCGATCCGTTTCGCTCAACCCTACTCGTCACTGCAACAGCAGTTTGCAATTTTCAGTTGCCAAAATTAATTGCTGCTTGTTTCTGGAAAATATCCAAAAGTCAAAATCATCACTACACCTGTAGATAAATTCCCCAAGTGGTATAGTTTTCAAAAGGGTCACTAAAGGGGGATCCTGCTCTTCTAGCAATTAGGGCTCTGTATGTGGAGTCCACAAACTGTTCTAGGAAAATCTGCACTCCAGGAGAAAAATAGTGCTCTGTTCCTCCCGAGTCTCTCTGTATGGCTAAGTAGTACTGTACAGCCACATTTGGGGTATTGCCACGTTCAGTACAAATTGTGAGACAAATTTTGATGCCATTTTTACCCACTTTTTGTGTGAAAATGTAAAATCTAGAGCTAAAACTAAATTTTGGTGGTAAAAATGTATTTTTTCTTCACTGCCCAATGGTATAAAATTCTGTGACACATCCGTGGTGTCAATATGATCATTGCATCCCTAGATAAATTTATTGAGAGGTATAGTTTCTAAAATGGGGTCACTTATGGGGGGCTCTGCTGTTCTGACACCTCATGGGCTCTCCTAGTGGGTCATGGCACATGCAAACCATAATAGTAAAATCTGGCGCTCCTTGCCTTCTGAGGTTTGCACTGTAGCTGAAAAATATTTCCCAATTACATGTAGGGTATTGGTGCACTTAGGAAAAAATGGACCTCAGTTTGTTGAAAAAAATCCTATTAGCTCTTGGAAAAATTAAAAACTTGGTGCTAAAACAACATTTTAGTGGTAAAAATGTAATTTATTCTTTCTTCATTGCTCAGTGGTACAAAAGTCTGTGAGGCACATGTGTATCAATATGATCACTGCACCCCAGATGAATTCACTGGGCAGTGTAGCTTGTAAAATGAGTTCACATATAGGGGTCATATCAAAGAACTTTTACCACTATCACTATGTAAAAGATATCATGAGAAACACTCTCAGAATCACCGGGATCCATTAAAGCATTCCAAAGTTATTACCTCATAAAGTGACACTGGTCAGAATTTTAAAAATTGGCCTCGTTATAATGTGCAAACCACCTTCAGGGGTAAAGGGGTTAGTTTAATATTTGTAAGACGGGACGAGCAAAATAATTATCTTTTATATTCTTTTGGTGTACAGGGTGAACAATATATATATATATATATATATATATATATATATATATATATATATATATATATATATATATATATATATATATATATATATATATATATATATACACACAGTACAGACCAAAAGTTTGGACACACCCTCTCATTTAAAGATTTTTCTGTATTTTCATGACTATAAAAATTGTACATTCACAATGAAGGCATCAAAACTGTGAATTAACACATGTGGAATTATATACTTAACAAAAAAATGTGAAACAACTGAAATTATGTCTTATATTCTGGGTTCTTCAAAGTAGCCACGTTTTGCTTTGATGACTGCTTTGCACACTCCTGGCATTCTCTTGTGAGCTTCAAAAGGTAGTCAACCGGAATGGTTTTCACTTCACAGGTGTGCCCTGTCAGGTTTAATAAGTGGGATTTCTTGTATTATAAATGGGATTGGATCCATCAGTTTTGTTGAGCAGAAGTCTGGTGGATATACAGCTGATAGTCCTACTGAATAGACTGTTAGAATTTGTATTATGGCAAGAAAAAAGCAGCTAAGTAAAGAAAAATGAGTGGCCATCATTACTTTAAGAAATGAAGGTCAGTCAGTCCGAAAAATTGGGAAAACTTTGAAAGTGCAGTGGCAAAAACCATCAAGCGCTACAAAGAAACTGGCTCACATGAGGACTGCTCCAGGAAAGGAAGACCAAGAGTCACCTCTGCATCTGAGGATAAGTTTATCTAAGTCACCAGCCTCAGAAATCACAGATTAACAGCAGCTCAGATTAGAGACCAGGTAAATGCCACACAGAGTTCTAGCAGCAGACACATCTCTACAGCAACTGTTAAGAGGAGACTTTGTGCAGCAGGCCTTCATGGTAAAATAGCTGCTAGGAAACCACTGCTAAGGACAGGCAACAAGCAGAAGAGACTTGTTTGGGCTGAAGAACAAAAGGAATGGACATTAGACCAGTGGAAATCTGTGCTTTGGTCTGATGAGTCCAAATTTGAGATCTTTGGTTCCAACCACTGTGTCTTTGTGTGATGCAGAAAAGGTGAACGGATGGACTCCTACATGCCTGGTTCCCTCCGTGAAGCATGGAGGAGGAGGTGTGATGGTGTGGGGGTGCTTTGCTAGTGACACTGTTGGGGATTTATTCAAAATTGAAGGCATACTGAACCAGCATGGCTACCACAACATCTTGCAGCTGCATGCTATTCCATCCGGTTTGCGTTTAGTTGAACCATCATTTATTTTTCAACAGGACAATGACCCCAAACACACCTCCAGGCTGTGTAAGGGCTGTTTGATCAAGAAGGAGAGTGATGGGGTGCTACGCCAGATGACCTGGCCTTCACAGTCACCAGACCTGAACCCAATCAAGATGATTTGGGGTGAGCTGGACCACAGATTGAAGGCAAAAGGGCCAACAAGTGCTAAGCATCTCTGGGAACTCCTTCAAGATTGTTAGAAGACCATTCCCAGTGACTACCTCTTGAAGCTCATCAAGAGAATGCCAAGAGTGTGTAAAGCAGTCATCAAAGCAAAAGGTGGCTATTTTGAAGAACCTAGAATATAACACATAATTTCAGTTGTTTCACACTTTTTTGTTAAGTATATAATTCCACATGTATTAGTTCATAGTTTTGATGCCTTCAGTGTGAATTTACAATTTTCATAGTCATGAAAATACAGAAAAATCTTTAAATGAGAAGGTGTGTCCAAGCCTTTGGTCTGAACTGCATATACTGTATATGTATATATATATATATATATATATATATATATATATATATATATATATATATATATATATATATATATATATATATATATATATATATATATATATATATATACAGGTTTTTGCTACCTCATCTGGGAGCAGCTTGATGTAGGCAAAGATAAGCTTAGTTCAAGAATGATATCATGTAGATTACTGAGTGCAGCAGGTGTGACACAGTCAGAGTTTTTAGATTTAGTATGCAGCAGAGCTGAGAATGCTATCCCACCAACACAGTCTTTCATACTGCTTTTGGCGGAAAAATGCTTGTGACTATCCATCATCCTCTTGATTACATTCCAGAGGTTTTCAATTGGGTTCAGGTTTGGAGATTGGCTGCCCTTGACAGGGTTTTGATTTGGGGGTCTCTTAATTTTTACCAGAGCTGTATTTTAGTTGGGATCCTGTAGATGATTGTGCCAGTATAGAAGCTGTACTGTATAATCAGCGGTACTTATTCATCTGTCATGGAGTGCAAAGTGATGTGCTAATGATGGATATGTATGTCATATAGTGCTTAGGGTTATGGGGTAATGAATTTGGTGTATTTTACTCCAGAGCACTGTTCATGAAAACTTGGATGGAAAATGACAGTCAAGCTCCAAATGTAAGGTGGAAATAAGGCACAGAGTGGGTTTATTACACTGCTTCCTTATTACTTGCCCAAAAAATGTAATTGGGTTTGTACTGTAAAATTCTAGACCAACTACAACCACAAGGATAGCAATTTGATTGGTATAGAAACCATTTAAATAAACATTTTTTTTAAATATTTTAGCAATACAATTGACACCATTGTAACATGGAATTATCCATATCAGAATAGTATTAAACTACATGAAATAACATTTTATTTTTTTTGTCATTGGTCAGAGGTTTAAGAAGCTTGAAATGTGCATTTAATGTTATAGTTCATATAAAAAAATACAATTTATTCTCACAAAATGAGAAAATAAAAGAAAACGTTCTTGTTAAAGTAATTCACATTTCAGAGAACTCTAAAAATTTGCCAGCTCTTATTTTTCAAGAGTCTGACCTAGCAACAATGTTTTAAAGGATTACTTTGAAGGTTGAACATAGACTGGCAGCTTCAATTTGTGCCTAAAGGCTTTTCAATGTGACAAATTTTCTATGGTGCATTAATTTGTGCAATCCTCTCCTGAATTATAGCAGCCATTGCCTTAGTACACAATAGAGCTTCTATGCCATGTGCACATGTAATTTCCTTTGCAGTTCTAGAAGAAGCTTACACACAAATACATCACATGCGTTTAGGACTTGTAATGCAGTTTTTTAGTCTCATGGGTAATGTAAAATCTGAAAAATGAAAAGGTCACTGGATCTGAGTCGCATCATTTAGTAAAGTTGGATTTTTAACATCTTTCAAACAAAGGTATTTTGTTGCATTCATGCATGGAAAGTAAGATTACAGGTCTTTTGTGAATTCCATTTTATACAGTAATACCATTCATTTGTGAGCCACAGGGATCAAGCAGCTATGAGAATTGATATTATCCCTACTATTGTATTCAAAGTAGAGTATAGATAAGATGAACCTGTAAGATGAACGTATGTTAATTTTCAATAAATTGTGACGTTATCTTCTATGACTTATGTGTTATGTTCAACTTGAAATAAACATGTTATGACCATAGGATGAGTTATATAATTAATATATATCTATATATATATATAATTGTCTAAGGGTCTGTTTGTCTGTAACCGAAATCCCATGTCGCTGACCAATCAGCGTTCATAAATAGTGTTGAGCATTCCGATACTGCAAGTATCGGGTATCGGCCGATACTTGCTGTATCGGAATTTCCGATACCGAGATCATATATTTTTGTGATATCGGGTATCGGGTATCGCAACAACATTAATGTAATAATGTGTAAAAAAGAGAATTAAAATAAAAAATATCGCTATACTCACCTGTCCGACGCAGCCGGGACCTCAGCGAGGGAAGCGGCAGCGTTGTTTGTTTAAATTTCGCACTTTTACTTGGTTACGTGAAGTCCCGGCTTGTGATTGGTCAGGGCGGCCATGTTGCCGGGACGCGGACCAATCACAGCAAGCCGTGACGAAATTACGTCACGGCTTGCTGTGATTGGTCCGCGTCCCGGCAACATGGCCGCCATTAACCAATCACAAGCCGTGACGTCACGGGAGGCTGGACATGCGCGTATTTTGAAAAGCGCGCGTGTCCAGCCTCCAGTGACGTCCCGGCAACATGGCCGCCATTAACCAATCACAAGCCGTGACGTCACGGGAGGCTGGACATGCGCGTATTTTGAAAAGCGCGCGTGTCCAGCCTCCAGTGACGTCCCGGCAACATGGCCGCCATTAACCAATCACAAGCCGTGACGTCACGGGAGGCTGGACATGCGCGTATTTTGAAAAGCGCGCGTGTCCAGCCTCCAGTGACGTCCCGGCAACATGGCCGCCATTAACCAATCACAAGCCGGGACGTCACTGGAGGCTGGACACGCGCGCTTTTCAAAATACGCGCATGTCCAGCCTCCCGTGACGTCACGGCTTGTGATTGGTTAATGACGGCCATGTTGCCGGGACGCGGACCAATCACAGCAAGCCGTGACGTAATTTCGTCACGGCTTGCTGTGATTGGTCCGCGTCCCGGCAACATGGCCGCCCTGACCAATCACAAGCCGGGACTTCACGTAACCAAGTAAAAGCGCGAATTTTAAACAAACAACGCTGCCGGTTCACTCGCTGAGGTCCCGGCTGCGTCGGACAGGTGAGTATAGCGATATTTTTTATTTTAATTCTTTATTTTACACATTAATATGGTTCCCAGGGCCTGAAGGAGAGTTTCCTCTCCTTCAGACCCTGGGAACCATCAGGAATACCGTCCGATACTTGAGTCCCATTGACTTGTATTGGTATCGGGTATCGGTATCGGATTGGATCCGATACTTTGCCGGTATCGGCCGATACTTTCCGATACCGATACTTTCAAGTATCGGACGGTATCGCTCAACACTATTCATAAATAAACTACATACATATACTAGAACGAGAATAACATGAAGGACAGTCTGTGAGGGAGATAATAACATGGAGGACAGTCTGTGAGGGAGAGAACAACGTGGAGGACAGTGTGTCTTTGAGAGAATAACATGGAGGTCAGCCTGTGGGGGCGAAAATAACATGAAAGACAGTCTGTGGGAGAGAATAACATGAAGGACAGTCTGTGAGGGAGAGAATAACATGGAGGTCAGTCTGTGAGGGAGAAAACAACATGGACTAGAGTGTGTTAGGGAGAGAATAACATGGAGGTCAGTCTGTGTGGGAGAAAATAACATGGAGTACAGTCTGTGAGGGAGAGAATAACATGGAGGACAGTCTGTGAGGGAGATAATAACATGGAGGTCAGTCTGTGAGGGAGAGAATAACATGGATGACAGTGTGTTAGGGAGAGAATAACATGGAGGTCAGTCTGTGAGGGAGAGAATAACATGGAGGTCAGTCTGTGAGGGAGAGAATAACATGGAGGACAGTCTGTGAAGGAGAGAATAACATGGAGGACAGTCTGTGAAGGAGAGATTAACATGGAGGACAGTCTGTGAGGGAGAGAATAACATGGACGACAGTGTGTGAGGGAGAGAATAACATGTAGGAGAGTCTGTGAGGGAGAGAATAACATGGAGGACAGTGTGTGAGGGAGAGATTAACATGGAGGACAGTCTGTGAGGGAGAGAATAACATGGAGGACAGTGTTGTGGATTCTGTTTGTGGGCTCCCTCTGGTGGTTACTGCTGGTACTGGGTGACTTTGGTGGGTTGCGGCCTTTGGTTTCCACCTGTCCATCAGAGGCTGGGTGTTTCCTATTTTACCTGGCCTTTCTGTCATTCCCTTGCCGGCTATCAATGTATTCAGATGTGCTCTGTTTGGTTCCTGCCTACCTGCTCCCAGATCTTTCAGGATAAGCTAAGTGCTGATTTTCAGTTGTTTGGGTTTTTTGTCCAGCTTGCTTATTATGTCTCTATGCTAGCTGGTAGCTCTAGTGGACTGAGGTTCTCCCCATGTGCCATGAGTTGGCACATGGGTTCTTGTAATCTCAGGATGGTTTTTTTGATTAGGGTTTTTTGCTGACCGCTCAGTCCCCTTTTGTATCGTTCTGCTTTCTAGTTTACAGCGGGCCTCTATTTGCTAAAACTATATATATCATCTCTATGTGTGTGCCTTCCTCTCATTTCACCGTCAATACATGTGAGGGGGCAACTATATCTTTTGGGGTTCATTCCTCTGGAGGCAAGTGAGGTCTTTATTTTCTCTGCAGTACTAGTTAGCTCTTAGGCTGGTGCGTGGCGTCTAGAACCAACGTAGGCACGCTCCCTGGCTATCTCTAGTTGCGTTTGTCAGGCGTAGGGCAGCGGTCAGCCCAGGTTCCATCACCCTAGAGCTCGTCCGTTATCTATTTGTACTTTGCTTGTCCTGTGCTATCCCTAGCCATTGGGGATTCATGACAGTATAGCCGGCCAACAAAGTGTTAATTGTTTGGGCTGAAGCAGGAGTAAAAGAAGTGTTTAAGGGAATTTTTTATTTTTTTTTCCCTTCAGAGTTTTGCTGCCTAGCCCTTAATTGCTGTCTAGCTGCTTCTTACCTCCTCTTAACCCTTGAATGGCTCTGATCTTAGTTGTTTAACATGGATGTCCAGAGTTTGGCTTCCAGCCTGAGTAATCTCGCGGCAAAAGTTCAAAACATACAGGATTTTGTTGTTCACACTCCCATGTCTGAACCTAGAATTCCTATTCCAGAGTTCTTTTCTGGAGATAGATCTACCTTCCTGAATTTCAGGAACAATTGTAAATTGTTTCTTTCTTTAAAATTTCGCTCCTCTGGAGACCCTGCTCAACAGGTCAAGATTGTAATATCTTTCCTGCGGGGCGACCCTCAGAATTGGGCATTTGCATTGGCACCAGGGGATCCTGCATTGCTCAGTGTGGATGCGTTTTTTCTGGCATTGGGATTGCTCTATGAGGAACCTAACCTAGAGATTCAGGCTGAAAAGGCTTTATTAGCCCTCTCTCAGGGGCATGATGAAGCGGAAATATATTGTCAAAAATTTCGGAAATGGTCGGTGCTTACTCAGTGGAATGAGTGCGCCCTGGCTGCAAACTTCAGAAATGGTCTTTCTGAGGCCATTAAGGATATTATGGTGGGGTTCCCTACGCCTACAGGTCTGAATGAGTCTATGGCTATGGCTATTCAGATTGATCGGCGTTTACGGGAGCGCAAACCCGTGCACCAGTTGGCGGTGTCTTCTGAACAGGCACCTGAGACTATGCAATGTGATAGAATTCAGTCCAGAAGTGAACGGCAAAATTATAGGCGGAAAAATGGATTGTGTTTTTATTGTGGTGATTCAGCTCATGTTATATCAGCATGCTCTAAACGCACAAAAAGGGTTGATAAATCTTTTGCCATTGGTACTCTGCAGCCTAAGTTCATTTTGTCTGTGACTCTGATTTTTTCACTGTCTTCCATTTCCGTCGATGCCTATGTGGATTCGGGCGCTGCCCTGAGTCTTATGGATTGGTCATTTGCTAAACGCTGCGGTTTTAGTCTGGAGCCTCTGGAAGTTCCTATTCCTCTGAAGGGAATTGACTCTACACCATTGGCTATGAATAAACCGCAGTATTGGACACAAGTGACCATGCGCATGACTCCCGTTCATCAGGAGGTGATTCGCTTCCTTGTACTGTATAATTTACATGATATACTAGTGCTTGGTCTGCCATGGTTACAAACTCATAATCCTGTCCTGGACTGGAAAACTATGTCTGTGTTAAGCTGGGAATGTCAGGGGGTTCATGATGATGCACCTCCGATTTCAATCGCTTCATCTACTCCTTCTGAGATCCCTGCGTTTTTGTCTGACTATAGGGATGTTTTTGAGGAGCCTAAGCTCAATTCGCTCCCTCCTCATAGAGAGTGTGACTGTGCTATAGAATTGATTCCTGGCAGTAAGTTCCCTAAGGGTCATTTATTTAATCTGTCACTGCCAGAGCATACTGCTATGCGGAATTATATTAAGGAGTCCTTGGAAAAGGGACATATTCGTCCATCTTCGTCCCCTCTGGGAGCAGGTTTCTTTTTCGTGGCAAAAAAAGATGGTTCCCTGAGGCCTTGTATAGATTATCGCCTTCTGAATAAGATTACAGTCAAATACCAGTATCCATTGCCATTATTAACTGATTTGTTTGCTCGCATTAAGGGGGCTAGGTGGTTCACTAAGATAGATCTTCGCGGTGCGTATAATCTGGTGCGGATAAAACAGGGTGATGAGTGGAAAACCGCATTTAATACGCCTGAGGGCCATTTTGAGTATTTGGTAATGCCTTTTGGACTCTCCAATGCTCCGTCAGTCTTTCAGTCCTTTATGCACAATATTTTCCGTGAATATCTGGATAAGTTTATGATTGTGTATTTGGATGATATTTTGGTGTTTTCTGATGACTGGGAGTCTCATGTTCTACAGTTCAGGAAGGTGTTTCAGGTTCTGCGGGCCAATTCTCTGTTTGTGAAGGGTTCAAAGTGTCTCTTCGGAGTCCAGAAGATTTCTTTTTTGGGGTACATTTTTTCTCCTTCTACTATTGAGATGGATCCCGTCAAGGTTCAGGCTATTTGTGACTGGACACAACCTACATCTGTTAAGAGCCTTCAGAAGTTCTTGGGGTTTGCTAATTTTTATCGTCGGTTCATTGCTAATTTTTCCAGTATTGTCAAACCTTTGACTGATTTGACTAAAAAGGGTGCTGATGTTGCTGATTGGTCTCCTGTGGCCGTGGAGGCCTTTCGGGAACTTAAGCGCCGGTTTTCTTCTGCTCCTGTGTTGTGTCAGCCAGATGTTTCACTTCCTTTTCAGGTTGGGGTTGATGCTTCCGAGATTGGAGCGGGGGCGGTTTTGTCACAGAGAAGTTCTAATGGCTCGGTGATGAAGCCATGTGCATTCTTCTCTAGAAAATTCTCGCCCGCCGAGCGCAATTATGATGTGGGTAATCGGGAGCTTTTGGCCATGAAGTGGGCATTTGAGGAGTGGCTTCATTGGCTTGAGGGTGCTAAACATCGTGTGGTGGTCTTGACTGATCACAAGAATCTCATTTACCTTGAGTCTGCCAGGCGTTTGAATCCTAGACAGGCTCGTTGGTCGTTGTTTTTTTCTCGTTTCAATTTCGTGGTTTCATACCTGCCAGGTTCAAAGAATGTGAAGGCAGATGCTCTTTCCAGGAGTTTTGTGCCTGACTCTCCTGGAGACTCTGGGCCTACTGGTATCCTTAGGGATGGGGTAATATTGTCCGCCGTATCCCCAGACTTGCGACGTGCTTTGCAGGAGTTTCAGGTGGATAAACCGGATCGTTGTCCACCAGAAAGACTGTTTGTTCCGGATGATTGGACCAGTAGAGTCATCTCCGAGGTCCATTCTTCTGTGTTGGCTGGTCATCCTGGAATATTTGGTACTAGAGACTTGGTGGCCGGGTCTTTTTGGTGGCCTTCCTTGTCTAGGGATGTGCGTACCTTTGTGCAGTCTTGTGAAGTGTGTGCTCGAGCTAAGCCTTGCTGTTCTCGGGCCAGTGGGTTGTTGTTATCCTTGCCCATCCCGAAGAGGCCTTGGACGCACATTTCCATGGATTTTATTTCTGATCTTCCGGTTTCACAGAAAATGTCCGTTATCTGGGTTGTGTGTGACCGCTTTTCTAAGATGGTTCATTTGGTGCCCTTGCCTAAGTTGCCCTCCTCCTCTGAGTTGGTCCCTTTATTTTTTCAGAACGTGGTCCGTTTGCATGGGATTCCGGAGAATATCGTTTCTGACAGGGGATCCCAGTTTGTGTCTAGATTTTGGCGGACGTTTTGTGCCAAGATGGGCATTGATTTGTCTTTCTCGTCTGCATTCCATCCTCAGACAAATGGCCAGACGGAGCGAACTAATCAGACCTTGGAAACTTATTTGAGGTGTTTTGTTTCTGCTGATCAAGATGACTGGGTTGCTTTTTTGCCACTGGCCGAATTTGCTCTTAATAATCGGGCTAGTTCTGCCACGTTGGTCTCTCCTTTTTTTTGTAATTCGGGGTTTCATCCTCGTTTTTCCTCTGGTCAGGTGGAGTCTTCAGATTGTCCTGGAGTGGACATGGTGGTGGACAGGCTACATCAGATTTGGAATCAGGTGGTGGACAATTTGAAGTTATCTCAGGAGAAGACTCAGCAGTTTGCTAATCGCCGTCGCCGCGTGGGTCCCCGACTTCTTGTTGGGGATTTGGTGTGGTTGTCTTCTCGTTTTGTCCCTATGAAGGTCTCTTCTCCTAAGTTCAAGCCTCGGTTCATCGGTCCTTATAGGATCTCGGAGATTCTTAACCCTGTATCTTTTCGTTTGGATCTCCCAGCATCGTTTGCTATTCATAATGTGTTCCATCGGTCATTGTTGCGGAGGTATGAGGTGCCCGTTGTTCCTTCGGTTGAGCCTCCTGCTCCGGTGCTGGTGGAGGGAGAATTGGAGTATGTTGTTGAGAAGATCTTGGATTCTCGTGTTTCCAGACGCAAACTCCAGTATTTGGTTAAGTGGAAGGGTTATGGTCAGGAGGATAATTCCTGGGTGGTCGCCTCCGATGTTCATGCGACTGATTTGGTCCGCGCCTTCCATAGAGCTCACCTTGATCGCCCTGGGGGTTCTCGTGAGGGTTCGGTGACCCCTCCTCAAGGGGGGGGGGTACTGTTGTGGATTCTGTTTGTGGGCTCCCCCTGGTGGTTACTGCTGGTACTGGGTGACTTTGGTGGGTTGCGGCCTTTGGTTTCCACCTGTCCATCAGAGGCTGGGTGTTTCCTATTTTACCTGGCCTTTCTGTCATTCCCTTGCCGGCTATCAATGTATTCAGATGTGCTCTGTTTGGTTCCTGCCTACCTGCTCCCAGATCTTTCAGGATAAGCTAAGTGCTGATTTTCAGTTGTTTGTTTTTTTTGTCCAGCTTGCTTATTATGTCTCTATGCTAGCTGGTAGCTCTTGTGGACTGAGGTTCTCCCCATGTGCCATGAGTTGGCACATGGGTTCTTGTAATCTCAGGATGGTTTTTTTGATTAGGGTTTTTTGCTGACCGCTCAGTCCCCTTTTGTATCGTTCTGCTTTCTAGTTTACAGCGGGCCTCTATTTGCTAAAACTATATATATCATCTCTATGTGTGTGCCTTCCTCTCATTTCACCGTCAATACATGTGAGGGGGCAACTATATCTTTTGGGGTTCATTCCTCTGGAGGCAAGTGAGGTCTTTATTTTCTCTGCAGTACTAGTTAGCTCTTAGGCTGGTGCGTGGCGTCTAGAACCAATGTAGGCACGCTCCCTGGCTATCTCTAGTTGCGTTTGTCAGGCGTAGGGCAGCGGTCAGCCCAGGTTCCATCACCCTAGAGCTCGTCCGTTATCTATTTGTACTTTGCTTGTCCTGTGCTATCCCTAGCCATTGGGGATTCATGACAGGACAGTCTGTGAGAGAGAGAATAACATGGAGGTCAGTCTGTGAGGGCGAGAATAACATGAAGGACAGTGTGTGAGGGAAATAAAAACATGGAGGACAGTCTGTGAGGGAGAGAAGAACATGGAGAACAGACTGTGAGGGGGTGAATAACATGGAGGAGAGTCTGTGAGCGAGAGAATAACATGGACGACAGTGTGTGAGGGAGAGAATAACATGGAGGACAGTCTGTGAGGGAGAGTATAAGATGGAGGACAGTCTGTGAGGGAGAGAATAACATGGAGGACAGTCTTTGAGAGAGAGAATAACATGGAGGGCAGTCTGTGAGGGAGAGAAGAACATGGAGAACAGACTGTGAGGGAGAGAATAACATGGACGACAGTGTGTGAGGGAGAGAATAACATGGAGGACAGTCTGTGAGGGAGAGTATAAGATGGAGGACAGTCTGTGAGGGAGAGAATAACATGGAGGACAGTCTGCGAGGGAGAGAATAACATGGAGGTCAGTCTGTGAGGGAGAGAATAACATGGAGGATAGTCTGTGAGGGAGAGAACAACATGGATGACAGTGTATGAGGGACAGAATAACATGGAGGACAGTCTGTGAGGGAGAGAATAACATGGAGGACAGTTTGTGAGGGAGAGAATAACATGGAGGACAATCTGCGAGGGAGAGTATAACATGGAGGACAGTCTGTGAGGGAGAGAATAACATGGAGGACAGTCTGTGAGGGAGAGAATAACATGGAGATCAGTCTGATAGGGAGAGAATAACATGGAGGACAGTCTGTGAAGGAGAGAATAACATGGAGGACAGTCTGTGATGGAGAGAATAACATGGAGGACAGTCTGTGATGGAGAGAATAACAAGGATGACAGTGTGTGAGGGAGAGAATAACATGGAAGACAGTCTGTGAGGGAGAGAATAACATGCAGGACAGTCTGTGAGGGAGAGAATAACATGGAGGACAGTCTGTGAGGGAGAGAATAACATGGAGGACAGTCTGTGAGGGAGAGAATAACATGGAGGACAGTCTGTGAGGGAGAGAATAACATAGAGATCAGTCTGATAGGGAGAGAATAACATGGAGGACAGTCTGTGAAGGAGAGAATAACATGGAGGACAGTCTGTGATGGAGAGAATAACATGGAGGACAGTCTGTGATGGAGAGAATAACAAGGATGACAGTGTGTGAGGGAGAGAATAACATGGAAGACAGTCTGTGAGGGAGAGAATAACATGCAGGACAGTCTGTGAGGGAGAGAATAACATGGAGGACAGTCTGTGAGGGAGAGAATAACATGGAGGTCAGTCTGAGAGGGAGAGATTAACATGGAGGACAGTCTGTGAAGGAGAAAATAACATGGATGACAGTCTGTGATGGAGAGAATAACATAGAGGACAGTCTGTGAGGGAGAAAATAACATGGACGACAGTGTGTGAGGGAGAGAATAACATGGAGGACAGTCTGTGAGGGAGATAATAACATGGATGACAGTCAGTGAGGGAGAGAATAACATGGAGGACAGTCTGTGAGGGAGAGAATAACATGAAGGACAGTCTATGAGGGAGAGAATAGCATGGAGGATAGTTTGTGATGGAGAGAATAACATGGACGACAGTGTGTGAGGGAGAGAATAACATGGAGGACAGTCTGTGAGGGAGAGAATAACATGGAGGATAGTCTGTGAGGGAGAGAATAACATGGAGGACTGTCTGTGAGGGAGAGAATAACATGGAGGACAGTGTGTGAGGGAGAGAATAACATGGAGGACAGTGTGTGAGGGAGAGAATAACATGGAGGACAGTCTGTTAGAGAGAGAACAGCATGGAGGAAAATTTTCCCCATTTTTAAGTTTATCATATGGTAAAATAAATGGTGTCTTTGAAAACTATAAGTCATCCTGTAGTAAACAAACTGTCATACAGCGATAGATGACTCTAAAAATAAAGACAGGAGAAAAACAATGGCAGTGTGTCCAATGGGTTAAAACATAAATGTGAGCACCAATGTTTATATGAATACTAGATGGTGGCCCAATTCTAACGCATAGGGTATCTACTATATAATCAGCTAATTTTGTGTGTTTGTCTGTACCTGAAATCCCGCATCGCTGATTGGTCTCGCCAGCTGCCCGTGACCAATCTGCAACAGGCGCAGTCCGGCGGCGAATTGGCACGGGATTTGAACCACACTTCACTGATTGGTAGCGCCCGGCCGGCCACGACTAATCAGTGATATTGGCATGGGATTTAAACACGGCTTCACTGATAATGTATATTTTTTACCCAGAAAATCCTGTGTGTTCATTGCATTATTCTTAAATCTTCATAAATGAACTACATACGTATTCTAGAATACCCGATGCGTTAGAATCAGGCCACCATCTAGTATATACATATATATAAATATATATATATATTTATTTACAGTTGCCACAAATAAAACAAGTCCCCAATAAGATCCATCATCTGGCAATGGAAATATAGGGGCTTCCAAATTACTTGTAGCACGAAGGCTCTGGAAAAGTACTATGGCTCCTTGCCCCCCAAAAGAAATCCAGCGAACTCTCAAATACAAATGGCACCTCCCTTATGGAGTAAAAATCGTCACTACACCTGTAGATAAATTCCCAAAGGAGTATAATTTCCAAAATGGGGTCACCTGAGTATCCACACTTCTTCACGGACTCCCACAACTTCTTCTTAATACCACATTTCTTCTGTCCACTAGAAGAAAAGTGACTCTCTCACCATCTTCATAACTAGGATGCTTCTCTCCATTAAGCCATCCTCCGCATAAGACAAAGGGGACACAATACCAGGATCTGGGCATTGTGATGTCTACCTCGGAGGATTCAAAGACTGACTGGAGTTCCTCAGTTTGGTTATTGAATAGCAAAGACTTGGAAGATGCCAACACCTTGATGTTTTCTTCACCAGACCTACTAGAGACTGAAGATAAATGCGCTGGGTCTATCTTCAGCCTGGTCACCAAAATGATACATCCATGAGGTGGGGTGGTTCCTGGGGGCAGATCCTTTGTCCAATCATCGGGGTTGTGAAGGAACATCGCCTCCCTTTGTTTCGAGACATCAGCACACAGCAACTTGACGACTAGCAGACCTGGTGGAGAAGATGGCGACACTCCTGACTGTAGGGTTCTGTGAGGAGTCAGGGCCCTAAAACCTTTCTGACTAGGTTGTCCCCAATGAAGCACCACACAGGGTCTCCAGACTAAAACGGGCACTTGAGTTTTCAGCTCTCAACGACTAATAGGAATACCAGACAGCACATAGAAGGCGATCTTCTTTGTGTATAATGCTCCAATCTGGAGCTCAAGTTGTTCAGACATGTCTTGACTGTTTTTGAGTAATGCTTCACTTTACAACACTCTCACGGGATTCTGGATTTGTCGCATGGGAATTTAACACTGACTCATCATGGCTTGCAGCACAAACTTTCCCGCTCAAACAAAGTCTCCACTTGTCAGAGATATAGTCACAGTCATCTGTGAAATGGGAACACTCCTGCTAAGGGCAGCATCTCCCACTGTCCCAAGGCTTTGCAGCAAAAAAACTCTTTGGCTGTTGAAATGCACAAGGAAATAATAGGCATCATGAATATGAGATTTCAGAAATCTCATTTAGGCTATGTGCACACGTTCAGGATTTTTCAAGTTTTTAATTCGCGTTTTTTCAGCCATTTTCCACGGGAAAAAACAAAAAATGCATACATAAGCATCCCATCATTTTTAATGCATTCCGCAATTTTTGTGCACATGCTGCGCTTTTGTCCGCAAAAAAAGCATTGCGGTTAAAAACGCAGCATGTTAATTAATTTTGCAGATTTTTTGTGTTTTTGCGGCTATATTATTGCTTTGCGAAGCTCCAGAAAAACCCAAAAAATCCACACACAAAAAAAACGCACAAAAAAGTAAAAAAACGCATGCAAATTTTTTGCCGAAAAAGTCTGATTTTGTTCAGGAAAATTCTGCAGACATTCCTGAACGTGTGCACATAGCCTTACTGTTAGTACTATAAAATGCTTTTTCCACAGTGAAATCGGGTGGAAAATGCAGCAAAAGCCCTAACCCGAAGAGAGCTGATGAAGATTTGTTCCTGGAAAGTTGGAACCTATCTGCATCGAGAATTTTAAACATTATGTGGCATGGATCAAAAAGGAGAAAGAGATAGAAGCACATAAAATCATCTAAAAATCTTTTTCCTAAACATGCATTTGTTGCCCTAATAATTGAAACATTCTTAACAGTATAATTAACATATCAATGCAGCAACACTTTGTCCCCCACAATTATACCAGTACCCAATGATCCTGCACTCAGCTTTTATAATACATTCATATTTCTTTATAGAGGTCATCCAGTTACAAAACATTTCTAATTTATTGCATTCTGAATGCATAACATTTACTGACCATGCTATTTTTCATATTTACAATTAAGTCAATTTACTACTAGCAAGTAAAAATGTTTTGCATGGCATATGTAGAATAATTATCAGCGTGTATCTTCATAAAAAATATTGCAACTGCCAGAATAGAACTCATTTGCAAGCAAATATAATCAGGAAACTCAACATTTTACATGTCATCTTGGTTGATTTTTCTTTCACCCTTCATCCAATTTATATTGTAATGTTGCTTTTATTGTTTCTATCAAAATAACAGCTGCAATGAAAGCAAAACAAAGCAGATGATTTGAGGTTGATAATTATGTACAGAAATAAAGTTGGACAGAAATTAGGATGATGTCCTAACCTCTACTTTTAAGTATAAAATATATCTTCTTATTTGACAAGTTTTAATCTTTAGTAACTGTCACGTACGCAAACAACGAATTGTTATACCTCACTACTAAACAAAATGTAGATCCTACAGATAACTCACGGAGCAAACAATCCAAGAACTCATCATGTGAATAAAATGTAAAAAATATTTTATTTTCTAAATATACAAATACAAGGGTAGACGGACTAAAAAAGACAAAGTACATCCAGAACTCATGTGTAAAGGACAAACAGCACTGAAAGTAGCAGGAATGGATTAGCCTGCATACATATATACAGAGGAACTCACCCTGCAGACCTATAATGATGAAATCTATTTTGAAACATGCATGGTGCAGGTAACAGGGATAATAAACTCTATATTCCCAATAGAGGCGTTTTTAAAGTGCTAGGAAATATATGTGTATCATAATGAACCTCCTATAGAGAAATGCAGGTCTTACCCATCAAGTCTCTGCCAGTGCATGTCCTAAATGCAGCCCCGATGCGCGTGGGCTTCCTGGGGGGGCTGTAGTTATGTGTGTGTCCTGGGCATTATTTAAAGGAGGTTGGCAGCTGTGTGTACTAATCAGCGCTATGATCGGTGCATGGGTACCGCCATGTTGGGCACACTAGGAGCATTATCCCTGGCTATCCTTGTGCACAGAGCGGGTTGAGGGAAAACCCTCATGACGTCACTTCCCGCTATGTCACTTCCGGAGGCTGGGAGGGATGATAGAGTTGAGCGACTTTTACTTTTTTGGGGTCGAGTCGGGTTTTGCGAAACCCGACTATCTCAAAAGTCGAGTCGAGTGCAATCGGCCGATTATCGCGAAAAGTCGGGGATCGACCGAAACACGAAACCCAATGCAAGTCAATGGGGAAGCATAGTCGGCAGTGAGTGGGGGCCAGGAAAACACCTACAGTGCCCATTTTAATGGCAAAAACATCCATTCTTGTTTCTTTATAATAATAGTTGTGCATTGGAAATTGGGGGTCATTTGGCTAAAGTTGTGGTGGGTAGGGCTGGTTCAAGTTTTTAGTGGGCCCAGGAAACAAGGACTACGTCACGGCGGTGGAGCAGTGAGAGGTAAGTATTTCAACTTTGCAAGTGCTGTGATCCTGAGCAAGCAGGGGGGGCCCACTCGTTGGCATTGGCACTGGCACAGGGCCCCTCAAAGTACGGCGGTGTGTTTGCATGGTGGGGGCGCCTCCCACCAGCAGCAACACTTCTGCATACTCTGAGGGGCCCTGTGCCTGTGACGTTGCCAACGTGTATGCCCCCCCACCTGATGAAGGAACCTGCACTTTCATCTGCACCTTCCTCTTTGACCCTGTGTAAGGTGGTATAGTATTCAGGAAGGGGAACCTGACTTTCAGCAGGGTCAGATTGTGGCTGTGTAGCGTGCAAGGGGAATGTAGTGGTCTGGGTCAATGTACCACAAGACTCATCTAGCACTGGCTGGGCAATGGGCAGGATGAGGATGAAACACAGGTATAGGCCCAAATAATAAAGTGGGCTAAATGCAGTTCAAAATTGGTAACAGGACTAACCAGGCGGCATTGCTTTGTTCAGTGGAGTAAAAAACCCAGGAGCGGCAGACACCGGTTTAAGGGCCCAACCACACTAGTAGGCCCAATGCAGTTTAATATTACAAATCTAGCCCGAAAGCCTGAAGATTGAAGCTCTGGAAAATAACACAGGACAACACCAAGGTGCGGCAGACACCATTACTAGGCCCAACCAAAATAGTAGGCCAACTGCAGTGTTATATAAACAACAACTTAATGAGAGCCTGAAGATTGAAGCTCAGCTCTGTACAGTGGAGAACAGAAAGCAGCGGCAGACAACGTTAGTAGGCCCCAACCACACTAGTAGGCCAACAGCAGTGTTATATTAACAACAACTACTTAATGAGAGCCTGAAGATTGAAGCTCAGGCAAGTAAACCTGGAGAACACCTTTGAGGGCCAGACACCGTTAGTAGGCCCCAACCACACTAGTAGGCCAACTGCAGTGTTATATTAACAACAACTACTTAACAAGAGCCTGAGGATTGAAGCTCAAGAAAACAAAACAGGAGAAAACCCAGGAGCGGCAGACACCGTTAGTAGGGCCAAACCAGACAAGTAGGCCAAATGCAGTTAAATATCTGATACTATAGGCCGAAAGCCTGAAGACTGAAGCTCAGCTTTGTACAGTGAAGGACAACACTAGGGAGCGGCAGACACCGTTAGTAGGCCCCAACCACACATATTAACAACAACTACTTAATGAGAGCCTGAAGATTGAAGCTCAGGCAAGTAAACCTGGAGAACACCTTTGAGGGCCAGACACCGTTAGTAGGCCCCAACCACACATATTAACAACAACTACTTAATGAGAGCCTGAAGATTGAAGCTCAGCTTTGTACAGTGGAGGACAACACCAGGGAGCGGCAGACACCGTTAGTAGGCCCCAACCACACATATTAACAACAAGTACTTAATGAGAGCCTGAAGATTGAAGCTCAGGCAAGTAAACCTGGAGAACACCTTTGAGGGCCAGACACCATTAGTAGGCCCCAACCACACATATTAACAACAACTACTTAATGAGAGCCTGAAGATTGAAACTCAGGCAAGTAAACCTGGAGAACACCTTTGAGGGCCAGACACCGTTAGTAGGCCCCAACCACACAAATTAACAACAACTACTTAATGAGAGCCTGAAGATTGAAGCTCAGCTTTGTACAGTGGAGGACAACACCAGGGAGCGGCAGACACCGTTAGTAGGCCCCAACCACACATATTAACAACAACTACTTAATGAGAGCCTGAAGATTGACGCTCAGCTTTGTGCAGTGGAGGACAACTGTAATGGGAGACTGACACAATAAGTAGGCCTAAATAAGTAATTAGGCAAAATGCTGTTCAAAATTGGTAAGTGGAGTACACTTGCAGCATAGCGTGGTTCAGCGGAGGAGGGCATGTGTAATTAGTGGCTCTGACACATGAAGTAGGCCTAAAATAAAAATGAAGGCTATATTAAGTTCAAAATTGGTAAAAGGAGTACACATGTGGCATAGCTGGGTTCTGTGGTGGAGGACAACTGTTATGACAGGCTTACACGGTTACTAGGCACAAATAAGTAAATAGGATAAATGCAGTTCACTATTGGTAACAGGAGTACACAGGCGGCATAGCTTTGTTCAGTGGAGGACAACTGCAAGGAGTGGACTGGCCGAGGCAGACACACGTAGTAGGCCTACAATGGAAAGTAGGCTCTATGCAGTTTAAAGTAGGTTACAGGGGTACACAGGCAGCATTGGTGTGCTCAGCGGAGGACAATTCGAAGGAGTGACCGCAGACAGATGTAGAAGGCCTAAAATAACAAAATTGGCTCTATGCAGCTTCCATTATGTGGCAGGGGTACACAGGCAGCATTGCTGTGCTCAGCGGAGGACAAATCGAAGGAGGGACCGCAGACAGACGTAGAAGGCCTAAAATAACAAAATTGGCTCTATGCAGCTTCCATTATGTGGCAGGGGTACACAGGCAGCATTGCTGTGCTCAGCGGAGGACAAATCGAAGGAGGGACCGCAGACAGACGTAGAAGGCCTAAAATAACAAAATTGGCTCTATGCAGCTTCCATTATGTGGCAGGGGTACACAGGCAGCATTGCTGTGCTCTCAGGAGGACAATTCGAAGGAGGGACCGCAGACAGACTTAGAGGGCCTAAAATAACAAAATAGGCTCTATGCAGTTTCCATTATGTGGCAGGGGTACACAGGCAGCATTGTTGTGCTCTCAGGAGGACAATTCGAAGGAGGGACCGCAGACAGACTTAGAAGGCCTAAAATAACAAAATAGTCTCTATGCAGCTTCCATTATGTGGCAGGGGTACACAGGCAGCATTGCTGTGCTCAGCGGTGGACAATTCGAAGGAGGGACCGCAGACAGACGTAGAAGGCCTAAAATAACAAAATAGGCTCTATGCAGCTTCCATTATGTGGCAGGGGTACACAGGCAGCATTGCTGTGCTCTCAGGAGGACAATTGGAAGGAGAGACCGCAGACAGACGTAGAAGGCCTAAAAAAACAAAATAGGCTCTAAGCAGTTTCCATTATGTGGCAGGGGTACACAGGCAGCATTGCTGTGCTCTCAGGAGGACAATTAGAAGGAGGGACCGCAGACAGACTTAGAAGGCCCAAAATAACAAAATAGGCTCTATGCAGCTTCCATTATGTGGCAGGGGTACACAGGCAGCATTGCTGTGCTCAGCGGAGGACAATTCGACGAGGGACCGTAGACAGACGTAGAAGGCCTAAAATAACAAAATAGGCTCTATGCAGTTTCCATTATGTGGCAGGGGTTCACAGGCAGCATTGCTGTGCTCAGCGGAGGACAATTCGAAGGAGGGACCGCAGACAGTAAGTACCCCCAAAAACTAAATAGATGTCAATGTCTCGCCCCCCCCAAAAAAAAGGAGGGGGCATACTTCGGTACAGGGTTGGGCTCCTATGCTGACTTTCAGACATTTTAATTTGGCGCAAAGTATTTACTGTTGTAAAAGTAGGACAGGGCCCCTGCCTATTTTAAATAGCATCATACATGTCAACAAATTGTTATTGTCAGTGCCAGGCATTGAAGGATTTCAGCGCATAGACTAAACAGTGGTGGAGCAGCGAGAGATAATTTTGCAAGTGGTAGAGCACAGTTTGAGCTGGGGGGGCACTCTCTCGTGGACGGTGGTACAGGACCATGGCCCCTCATGTTACAACGTTGTGTCTGACGTTGGGGGCACGCCACCACTGCCAGAGACACTTCATTGTACTATGACGGACCCAGTGGCAGTGCCGTCGACCAAAAGTGGGCACACCCACCTCTTCAGACAAACGGCACTCTGATGGGTGCTTGCGCCAAGTGGCGAGACCACGGCCCCGTTGGGGGAGTTAGGCCATTTAGGGAGGTGTAAACATGTCGTATGCTGTACAAACAGCAGCTGCAAATTTAGAGATTGGAACAGTCAGTAACACCAGTCCCAAAGCAAGACCTTTTTTCAGGAAAGCTAGGTGTCAGCCGGGAAAGGTGGGGCAAAATAATTAGAAATCCATGAGTGGTTCATTTTAATGAAGGTTAGACCATCAACATTTTGGGTCGCCAGACGAGTCCTTTTTTTGGTCAGTATTGACCAGCAGCACTGAATACTCTTTCTGATTGCACACTAGCTGCTGGGCAAACAAGATCCTGCAATGCATATTCGGCCAATTCAGGCCAGGTGTCTATTTTGAATGCCCAGTAATCAAAGGGGAATTACGGTTGAGGGAGAACATCGATAATGGAGGAAAAATAGTTAGTAACCATACTGGACAAATGTTGTCTCCTGTCACTTTGAATTGATGCTGCAGAACCTGTCATGTCTGCGGTCATTGCGAAATCACTCCACAACCTGGTCAGAAAACCCCTCTGTCCAACGCCACTTCTGATTTGTGAACCTCTAACACCTCTGCCCTGTTGCCCCCTGCAGCTCGTGTGAGAACCATCACCAGCGGTGTGTGCTGGGAATGCCTGAATCAAACGGTCTACAATAGTAGCTTGTTTGGTTGCCAATATTTGTTCGGGGTTCTCATGTGGCATGATATTTTGCAATTTGCCTTTATAGCAAGGATCAAGGAGGCAGGCCAACCAGTAATCATCATCGGTCATAATTTTTATAATGCGTGGGTCCCTTTTGAGGATACGCAAGGCATAATCCACCATATGTGCCAATGTGCCAGTTGTCAAATCTGTGCATGTGCCGGGTTGAGGAGCACTTTCGGGCAAATCAACGTCACTTGTCTCCCTCAAAAAACCAGAACCCGGCCTTGCAACACCAGCAGTTTCTGTTGCCCCCTGAGAAGCTTCCTCATCCAAAAAATACTCATCCTCCTCATCCTCCTCCTCTTCGCCCGCCACCTCGTCCTGTTGACTTCCCTGAGAAGACAATGGCTGACTGTCATCTAGGCTTCTCTCGTCCTCGGCTGCAGACACCTGCTCCTTTATGTGCGTCAAACTTTGCATCAGCAGGCGCATTAGGGGGATGCTCATGCTTATTATGGTGTTGTCTGCACTATCCTGCCGTGTGCATTCCTCAAAACACTGAAGGACTTGACACAGGTCTTGTAGGTTCGACCACTGCACACCTGACATCTCCATGTCTGCCATCCAACTGCCTACCCGTGTATTTGTATCCTCCCACAAATACATAACAGCACGCCTCTGTTCGCACAGTCTCTGAAGTATGTGCAGTGTGGAGTTCCACCTTGTTTCAACGTCGATGATTAGGCGATGCTGGGGAAGTTGCAAAGACCGCTGATGGTTCTGCATACGGCTGGAGTGTACGGGCGAACGGCGGATGTGCGAGCAAAGTCTGCGCACTTTCAGGAGCAGGTCGGGTAACCCCGGATAACTTTTCAGAAAGCACTGCACCACCAGGTTTAAGGTGTGAGCCAGGCAAGGAATGTGTTTCAGTTGTGAAAGGGCTATGGCAGCCATAAAGTTCCTTCCTTTATCACTCACTACCTTGCCTGCCTCAAGATGTACAGTGCCCAGCCATGACTGAGTTTCTTGCTGCAACAACTCAGACAGAACTTCCGCGGTGTGTCTGTTGTTGCCCAAACACTTCATTGCCAATACTGCCTGCTGACGCTTGCCACTAGCTGTTCCATAATTGGACACCTCGTGTGCAACAGTGGCAGCTGCGGATGGAGTGGTCGTGCGACTGCGGTCTGTGGACGAGCTTTCGCTTCTGCTGAAGGACGAGGAGGAGGAGGGGGGACGAACGCCTACAGCCAACTGTTTCCTAGACCGTGGGCTAGGAAGAACTGTCCCAATATTGCTGTCCCCTGTGGACCCTGCATCCACCACATTAACCCAGTGTGCCATGATGGAGACGTAATGCCCCTGGCCATGCCTACTGGTCCATGCATCTGTTGTCAGGTGCACCTTTCTACTCACAGATTGCCTGAGTGCATGGACTATGCGGTCTTTTACATGCTGGTGGAGGGCTGGGATGGCTTTTCTCAAAAAGAAGTGTCGACTGGGTAGCTCGTAGCGTGGTACAGCGTAGTCCATCAGGGCTTTGAAAGCTTTGGTTTCAACTAAACGGTAGGGCATCATCTCTAACGAGATTAGTCTAGCAATGTGGGCATTCAAACCCTGTGTATGCGGATACAAGGATGAGTACTTCCTTTGCCTAACGAGAGTCTCATGTAGGGTGAGCTGGACTGGAGAGCTGCATAGGGTGGAACTAGCGGCGGTGCCGGTGGACATGGCAGACTGAGAAAGTGTTGGTGATGGTATTCTTGCTGTTGTCCTACATACAGTGTTTCCTACCACGAACCTGGTGATTCTCTGACGGCTTTGGCCTTGTGACGAAACCGCCACATGTACTGCAGGTGGTGTGGTAAACAGTGGGCTTACAGTGAGGGAAGGGATGTAGCGTTGCTGACTAGCTTCATTGTGAGAGGGTGCTACAACGTTAAGGGACGTTTGGTAGTTAGTCCAGGCTTGCAAGTGCATGGTGGTTAAATGTCTACGCATGCAGCTTGTATTTAGATTTTTAACATTCTGACCTCTGCTGAAGGTCCTTGAGCATTTCTTACAGATGACTTTGCACTGATCATTTGGATCTTGGTTAAAAAAATACCAGACTGCACTCTTCCTACTATCGGATACCTTTTCAGGCATTGCACACTGAGCTACTTTAACCCCTTCATGACCCAGCCTATTTTGGCCTTAATGACCTTGCCGTTTTTTGCAATTCTGACCAGTGTCCCTTTATGAGGTAATAACTCTGGAACGCTTCAACGGATCGTAGCGATTCTGAGATTTTTTTTTGTGACATATAGGGATTCATGATAGTGGTAAATTTAGGTCGATAATTTCTGCGTTTATTTGTGAAAAAAATGGAAATTTGGTGAAAATTTTGAAAATTTTGCAATTTTCACATTTTGAATTTTTATTCTGTTAAACCAGAGAGTTATGTGACACAAAATAGTTAATAAATAACATTTCCCACATGTCTACTTTACATCAGCACAATTTTGGAAACAACATTTTTTTTTGCTAGGAAGTTATAAGGGTTAAAATTTGACCAGTGTTTTCTCATTTTTACAACAAAGTTTACAAAACCATTTTTTTTAGGGACCACCTCACATTTGAAGTCAATTTGAGGGTTCTATATGGCTGAAAATACCCAAAAGTGACACCATTCTAAAAACTGCACCCCTCAAGGTGCTCAAAACCACATTCAAGAAGTTTATTAACCCTTCAGGTGTTTCACAGCAGCAGAAGCAACATGGAAGGAAAAAATGAACATTTAACTTTTTAGTCACAAAAATGATTTTTAGCAACAATTTTTTTATTTTCCCAAGGGTAAAAGGAGAAACTGGACCACGAAAGTTGTTGTCCAATTTGTTCTGAGTACGCTGATACCTCATATGTGGGGGTAAACCACTGTTTGGGCGCACGGCAGAACTCGGAAGGGAAGGAGCGCCATTTGACTTTTTGAATGAAAAATTGGCTCCAATCTTTAGCGGACACCATGTCGCGTTTGGAGAGCCCCCGTGTGCCTAAACATTGGAGCTCCCCCACAAGTGACCCCATTTTGGAAACTAGACCCCCCAAGGAACTTATCTAGATGCATAGTGAGCACTTTAAACCCCCAGGTGCTTCACAAATTGATCCGTAAAAATGAAAAAGTACTTTTTTGTCACAAAAAAATTATTTTAGCCTCAATTTTTTAATTTTCACATGGGCAACAGGATAAAATGGATCCTAAAATTTGTTGGGCAATTTCTCCTGAGTACACTGATACCTCACATGTGGGGGTAAACCACTGTTTGGGCACATGGTAAGTATCGGAAGGGAAGGAGCGGCATTTGACTTTTTGAATGAAAAATTATCTCCATCGTTAGCGGACACCACGTCGCCTTTGGAGAGCCCCTGTGTGCCTAAACATTGGAGCTTCCCCACAAGTGACCCCATTTTGGAAAGGAGGCCCCCCAAGGAACTTATCTAGATGCATAGTGAGCACTTTAAACCCTCAGGTGCTTCACAAATTGATCCGTAAAAATGAAAAAGTACTTTTTTTTTCACAAAAAAATTATTTTAGCCTCAATTTTTTAATTTTTACATGGGCGACAGGATAAAATGGATCCTAAAATTTGTTGGGCAATTTCTCCTGAGTACGCCGATACCTCATATGTGAGGGTAAACCACTGTTTGACTTTTTGAATGGAAAAGCAGCTCCAATCGTTAGCGGACACCATGTCGCGTTTGGAGAGCCCCTGTGTGCCTAAACATTGGAGCTCCCCCACAAGTGACCCCATTTTGGAAACTAGACCCCCCAAGGAACTTATCTATATGCATAGTGAGTAGTGTTGAGCGATACTTTCCGATATCGGAAAGTATCGGTATCGGAAAGTATCGGCCGATACCGTCAAAATATCGGATCCAATCCGATACCGATACCCGATCCCAATGCAAGTCAATGGGACGAAAATATCGGAATTAAAATAAACCCTTTATAAACTTGTAGGTTCATTCTACATGAAGGAAAACAACTAAGAATAATGTAGGATGTATTGGGGGACGTGGCGGAGATATTAAAGGGACAGAGGTTTAGCCCAATGTAATAGAATAGCAGGATTTTTAATTTTTTTTTATGAAGTTCGGCGTTAGAAAGAATTTGACTATGTTATTTTTTTTTTTTTTTATGTCAGATATTGATGTTTCACTACTTCCACGCCCTTCACCTTCTTTTTTACTTCTCCCACGCTTTCTTCTTAATTATCCTCATCATCAGCTTCTTTGACATCAACTTCTTCACCTTATTCATCTTCTTCTTCATCTTCTACCTATTATTTTTTGGGTTACATTGTTCATATTCTTTTTATTTTACTATTATCTTCATCATATTCAACTTCTTCATCATATTCTTATTTGTGACAGGCATTCCCGTAGTTGTTATCTATAAAAGTTTGAAGATTACACCTTCCGTTCTGCCTGTCACAAACCAGTTACATTTGTCCGCGTTCAGTTTGGCCTGCAGCATCAGGCTTTATCCAGGGGCACCACGAGGAGGAACGGACTCACCCCCATACACTGCTTAGTCTTCTTCTGCTTATAATTTACATAATATTTTTTTGCTCTGATATTTTGTGTTATGCTTAATGTCCTTCTGCTCTTTGTTCTGCAGCCTCTTGTTCTTCTGCTTCTCGGTCTTCCAGGTCGTCGTCGTCTCCAGGGTCGTCGTCTCCGGGGTCGTCGTCATCGGGGTGGTCTCCGGGGTCGTCGTCATCGGGGTGGTCTTCAGGGTCATCGTCTCCAGGGTCGTCGTCATCACGGTGGTTGTCGTCTCTGGTGTCGTCGTCATCTTAGGGGTGTTCTTCCGGGTCATCGTGTTTAGTCTCTTGAACTTGGAAATGTAGCAGAAGGTACAAGAAGGCTGAGAAAATGCCGAGAACCAGCTGATGGAACTGGAACTCGGATGGCTACCCGAAGGTCCAAGAGCCAATGGAACTACCGAGGACCAGCTGACGTTACTGGAACCCGGTTACTAAGCAGGAGGTACCCGTGCCTGAAAGCACTACCAAGGACCACCTGACGTTGGTGGAACTCGGATACCCAGAGGGAGGCACCTAAGCCAAAGGCTCTGCCCGGAACCAGCTGACGGTACTGGAACCAGGATGGGGAGCAGAAGGTACAAGAGCAAAAGACACTGCCGAGAACCAGCTGACGGTGCTGGAACCCGGATGGGTAGCCGAAGGTCCAAGAGCCAATGGAACTACCGAGGACCAGCTGACGTTACTGGAACCCGGTTACTAAGCAGGAGGTACCCGTGCCTGAAAGCACTACCAAGGACCACCTGACGTTGGTGGAACTCGGATACCCAGAGGGAGGCACCTAAGCCAAAGGCTCTGCCCGGAACCAGCTGACGGTACTGGAACCAGGATGTGGAGCAGAAGGTACAAGAGCAAGTGTCTGCGTGGCTTTTGCAGGACATGTTGCCGGCTGCACAGCAGGGGAACAGCTGGCGGTGCTGGACCCCACTGACACATTGGCGAGGTGTTTGGCTCTGTGCAGCCAGCACTTCCGGACAGCAACTAGCGTTGTTGGAGCCCGGGCTCTGCAGGTGGAGCAGAGTGTAGGCCGAAGCCTAATTGAACCGATTTCAAAAGTCACCTTTAACCCCCCCTCAGGGGTTACAAAGTAGAAGAGCCACAGCTTATGCAGCAGCAGTGCTGCGCAAGTCAAAGGTTGCTCTTGTAATTTTTCTCCTTGCACACGCTGAATGGAACACGTATAACATTTAGCCCTTTATACAGTCAAACTGTGTAATGGAGGCGAGAGTTCCCTTTGTAATGAGACGCAGCACAGGTGTCAAGAATCCCACCTTGGTGCTGGGTGCAGCCTCCCGAGCGTTGTTATTTGCTGTACAGGAGTCTGCGCTGTCGTGTTATCCCCTGGCCTAGCGCCGTTAGCGCTGCCCATCTTCTGGCATCATGTAATGTCGGCCGGTGCGGTTCGCGATGACCATGAATCCCAGCCCCGCAGTGTCTTAACATTGTTAAAACACTGCGGGGCTGGGATTCAGGGCCTGGCGCAGCACATATGTTGGCCTCTCACACTCGGGTCCTTACACCCGCTTCAGACTGTGCGGCGTCATCTGATCCCTTATCGCATGCCACGGCCATGAAGCCGCACAGTCCGAAGAAGGCGGAAGGAGAGGAGGGACAGGCGAACTGATGCACTGATCCTGCCCATCAATCACACCCTCGCAGTCCCAATAAATAAGACACCGAGGGGCGTTGTGTGGGTCAGGGCGGCCGCAGAGGCGCAGCCAGCCAAACAATGATGCCAGAAGACGGGCAGCGCTACCAAGGGGGTTGCAGCGTGTCATTACAAAGGAAAGTCACACCACCGGGACGGTTAAATGGTCACACAGAGGACACATTGCAGACGTGTTTTCAGTTCCACATGTGCGAGGAGAATACGTTTCTGAGCCACCTTGCACACATGCAGCATTACCGCTGTACAAGGTGGCTGGATAACGTAAAAACGCCTGGGGGAGGGGGGACAGGTTCCCTTCAATTTCAGTTCTTGTGTCTGCGTGGCTTTTGCAGGACACGTCGCCGGCTGCACAGCAGGGGAACAGCTGGCGGTGCTGGACCCCACTGACACATTGGCTGGTGTTTTTCTCTGTGCAGCTAGCACATCTGGGCAAAAACTGGCGGTGTGTTAGAGCCCAGGGACAGCAGGAGGAGGAGCAGGAGGAGGAGGAGCAGGGGGAGGGGAGTGTAGGCCGAAGCCTGCACAGGCGGCAGCTTTGGGTGTGTTGTGTCTGCGTGGCTTTTGCAGGACACGTTGCCGGCTACACAGCAGGGGAACAGCTGGCGGTGCTGGACCCCACTGACACATTGGCGAGGTGTTTGGCTCTGTGCAGCCAGCACTTCCGGACAGCAACTAGCGTTGTTGGAGCCCGGGCTCTGCAGGTGGAGCAGAGTGTAGGCCGAAGCCTAATTGAACCGATTTCAAAAGTCACCTTTAACCCCCCCTCAGGGGTTACAAAGTAGAAGAGCCACAGCTTATGCAGCAGCAGTGCTGCGCAAGTCAAAGGTTGCTCTTGTAATTTTTCTCCTTGCACACGCTGAATGGAACACGTATAACATTTAGCCCTTTATACAGTCAAACTGTGTAATGGAGGCGAGAGTTCCCTTTGTAATGAGACGCAGCACAGGTGTCAAGAATCCCACCTTGGTGCTGGGTGCAGCCTCCCGAGCGTTGTTATTTGCTGTACAGGAGTCTGCGCTGTCGTGTTATCCCCTGGCCTAGCGCCGTTAGCGCTGCCCATCTTCTGGCATCATGTAATGTCGGCCGGTGCGGTTCGCGATGACCATGAATCCCAGCCCCGCAGTGTCTTAACATTGTTAAAACACTGCGGGGCTGGGATTCAGGGCCTGGCGCAGCACATATGTTGGCCTCTCACACTCGGGTCCTTACACCCGCTTCAGACTGTGCGGCGTCATCTGATCCCTTATCGCATGCCACGGCCATGAAGCCGCACAGTCCGAAGAAGGCGGAAGGAGAGGAGGGACAGGCGAACTGATGCACTGATCCTGCCCATCAATCACACCCTCGCAGTCCCAATAAATAAGACACCGAGGGGCGTTGTGTGGGTCAGGGCGGCCGCAGAGGCGCAGCCAGCCAAACAATGATGCCAGAAGACGGGCAGCGCTACCAAGGGGGTTGCAGCGTGTCATTACAAAGGAAAGTCACACCACCGGGACGGTTAAATGGTCACACAGAGGACACATTGCAGACGTGTTTTCAGTTCCACATGTGCGAGGAGAATACGTTTCTGAGCCACCTTGCACACATGCAGCATTACCGCTGTACAAGGTGGCTGGATAACGTAAAAACGCCTGGGGGAGGGGGGACAGGTTCCCTTCAATTTCAGTTCTTGTGTCTGCGTGGCTTTTGCAGGACACGTCGCCGGCTGCACAGCAGGGGAACAGCTGGCGGTGCTGGACCCCACTGACACATTGGCTGGTGTTTTTCTCTGTGCAGCTAGCACATCTGGGCAAAAACTGGCGGTGTGTTAGAGCCCAGGGACAGCAGGAGGAGGAGCAGGAGGAGGAGGAGCAGGGGGAGGGGAGTGTAGGCCGAAGCCTGCACAGGCGGCAGCTTTGGGTGTGTTGTGTCTGCGTGGCTTTTGCAGGACACGTTGCCGGCTACACAGCAGGGGAACAGCTGGCGGTGCTGGACCCCACTGACACATTGGCGAGGTGTTTGGCTCTGTGCAGCCAGCACTTCCGGACAGCAACTAGCGTTGTTGGAGCCCGGGCTCTGCAGGTGGAGCAGAGTGTAGGCCGAAGCCTAATTGAACCGATTTCAAAAGTCACCTTTAACCCCCCCTCAGGGGTTACAAAGTAGAAGAGCCACAGCTTATGCAGCAGCAGTGCTGCGCAAGTCAAAGGTTGCTCTTGTAATTTTTCTCCTTGCACACGCTGAATGGAACACGTATAACATTTAGCCCTTTATACAGTCAAACTGTGTAATGGAGGCGAGAGTTCCCTTTGTAATGAGACGCAGCACAGGTGTCAAGAATCCCACCTTGGTGCTGGGTGCAGCCTCCCGAGCGTTGTTATTTGCTGTACAGGAGTCTGCGCTGTCGTGTTATCCCCTGGCCTAGCGCCGTTAGCGCTGCCCATCTTCTGGCATCATGTAATGTCGGCCGGTGCGGTTCGCGATGACCATGAATCCCAGCCCCGCAGTGTCTTAACATTGTTAAAACACTGCGGGGCTGGGATTCAGGGCCTGGCGCAGCACATATGTTGGCCTCTCACACTCGGGTCCTTACACCCGCTTCAGACTGTGCGGCGTCATCTGATCCCTTATCGCATGCCACGGCCATGAAGCCGCACAGTCCGAAGAAGGCGGAAGGAGAGGAGGGACAGGCGAACTGATGCACTGATCCTGCCCATCAATCACACCCTCGCAGTCCCATTAAATAAGACAACGAGGGCTGTTGTGTGGGTCAGGGCGGCCGCAGAAGCGCAGCCAGCCAAACAATGATGCCAGAAGACGGGCAGCGTTACCAAGGAGCTTGTTGCGTGTGTCAATACAAAGTCAAATCACACCTGAGGGACGTTTTAATGGTCACAGAGGACACATTTTAGACGTGTTCACTTCAACATGGGCAAGGAGAATAAGTTTCTGAGCCACCTTGAACACATGCAGCATTACTGCTGTTCAAGGTAGCTGTAAAACATAGAAACACCTGGGGGAGGGGGGACAGGTTCCCTTCAATTTCAGTTCTTGTGTCTGCGTGGCGGTCGCAGGACACGTTGCCGGCTACACAGCAGGGGAACAGCTGGCGGTGCTGGACCCCACTGACACATTGGCTGGTGTTTTTCTCTGTGCAGCTAGCACATCTGGGCAAAAACTGGCGGTGTTAGAGCCCAGGGTCAGCAGGAGGAGCAGGGGGAGCGGAGTGTAGGCCGAAGCCTGCACTCGAGCAAGTTGAAAGGAAACCTTTAACCCCCCCCCCCCCCCAGGCGTTTGTAGCTGAAAGAGCCATTGTGTACAGCACTAATGCTGGAAAAGGTAAACTTAGCTCTTTTAATTATGGTCCTTGTACATGCGGAACCTAACATTTATGAAATGTGTCCCCACACAGCGTTAAACCGTCCGGTAGGTGGAACTTTCCTTTGTCGTGTGACGCAGCACAGCCATCATTTTTACCCCCTTGTCGCCGTTCGCCCCCTCCTCAGCGTTGTTTGAATCTGTCCCGGAGCCTGCGCTGTTAGGTTAGCCCATGGCTATGCACACATGTTGCGCTGCCCGTCTTCTGACCTCATTTGGTGTCAGGCTGGCTGCGCCTGTGCGGGTGCGCTGGCCGAGATCCCGCCTCGCAGTGTCGTCTCATGTAATCCCACCGCGGGCCTGTGATCCGTGCCCGTGCGCAGTGCATATCCTCTCCTCTCACTCCCCTCCCTACGGCTTTTTCAGACTGTGCGGTGTCACGGCCGTGGCATGCTATTAGGGACCAGCTGACATCGCACAGTCTGAAGAAGCCGTAGGGAGGGGAGTGAGAGGAGAGGATATGCACTGCGCACGGGCACGGATCACAGGCCCGCGGTGGGATTACATTAGACGACACTGCGAGGCGGGATCTCGGCCAGCGCACCCGCACAGGCGCAGCCAGCCTGACACCAAATGAGGTCAGAAGACGGGCAGCGCAACATGTGTGCATGGCCAAGGGCTAACCTAACAGCGCAGGCTCCGGGACAGATTCAAACAACGCTGAGGAGGGGGCGCACGGCGCCAAGGGGGTAAAAATGATGGCTGTGCTGCGTCACACGACAAAGGAAAGTTCCACCTACCGGACGGTGTAACGCTGTGTGGGGACACATTTCATAAGTGTTTGGTTCAGCATGTGCAAGGAGCATCACGAAAAGAGGCACTTTTTCCCTTTGCATCATCATTACTGCTGCACAAGGTGGCTCCTTCAGTAACAAACGCCTGGGGGGGGGGGGGGGTCAGGTTCCCTTACATTTAACTTGTTGTGTCTGCGTGGCGGTCGCAGTACACGTTGCCGTATACACAGCAGGGGAACAGCTGGCGGTGCTGAACCCCACTAACACATTGGCGAGGTGTTTGGCTCTGTGCGTACAGCACTTCTGGACGGCAACTAGCGGTGTTGGAGCCCAGGGACACGTGGAGGAGGAGGAGGTTGGAGGAGGTAGGAGGAGGTAGGAGGGATTGCCACACACACAGCAGGGGAACAGCTGACGTTACTGAACCCCAATAACAGAGGAGGGACTGTTGACTGTGCGTACAGCACTTCTGGACGGCAACTGGCGGTGTTGGAGCCCAGGGACAGGTGGAGGAGGAGGAGGTTGGAGGAGGTAGGAGGAGGTAGGAGGGATTGCCACACACACAGCAGGGGAACAGCTGACGTTACTGAACCCCAATAACAGAGGAGGGACTGTTGACTGTGCGTACAGCACTTCTGGACGGCAACTGGCGGTGTTGGAGCCCAGGGACAGGTGGAGGAGGAGGAGGTAGGAGGAGGTAGGAGGGATTGCCACACACACAGCAGGGGAACAGCTGACGTTACTGAACCCCAATAACAGAGGAGGGACTGTTGACTGTGCGTACAGCACTTCTGGACGGCAACTGGCGGTGTTGGAGCCCAGGGACAGGTGGAGGAGGAGGAGGTTGGAGGAGGTAGGAGGAGGTAGGAGGGATTGCCACACACACAGCAGGGGAACAGCTGACGTTACTGAACCCCAATAACAGAGGAGGGACTGTTGACTGTGCGTACAGCACTTCTGGACGGCAACTGGCGGTGTTGGAGCCCAGGGACAGGTGGAGGAGGAGGAGGTTGGAGGAGGTAGGAGGAGGTAGGAGGGATTGCCACACACACAGCAGGGGAACAGCTGACGTTACTGAACCCCAATAACAGAGGAGGGACTGTTGACTGTGCGTACAGCACTTCTGGACGGCAACTGGCGGTGTTGGAGCCCAGGGACAGGTGGAGGAGGAGGAGGTAGGAGGAGGTAGGAGGGATTGCCACACACACAGCAGGGGAACAGCTGACGTTACTGAACCCCAATAACAGAGGAGGGACTGTTGACTGTGCGTACAGCACTTCTGGACGGCAACTGGCGGTGTTGGAGCCCAGGGACAGGTGGAGGAGGAGGAGGTTGGAGGAGGTAGGAGGGATTGCCACACACACAGCAGGGGAACAGCTGACGTTACTGAACCCCAATAACAGAGGAGGGACTGTTGACTGTGCGTACAGCACTTCTGGACGGCAACTGGCGGTGTTGGAGCCCAGGGACAGGTGGAGGAGGAGGAGGTTGGAGGAGGTAGGAGGGATTGCCACACACACAGCAGGGGAACAGCTGACGTTACTGAACCCCAATAACAGAGGAGGGACTGTTGACTGTGCGTACAGCACTTCTGGACGGCAACTGGCGGTGTTGGAGCCCAGGGACAGGTGGAGGAGGAGGAGGTAGGAGGAGGTAGGAGGGATTGCCACACACACAGCAGGGGAACAGCTGACGTTACTGAACCCCAATAACAGAGGAGCGACTGTTGGGACTGTGCGTACAGCACTACCAGGCAACAACTAGCGGTGTTGGAGCCCAGGGACAGGTGGAAAAGCAGAGGAACACAATGTAGGCCGAAGCCTGAGAAAGTCGAAAGGGAACCTTTAACCCCCCCCCAAGGCGTTTGTAGCTGAAAGAGCCAGCTTGTGCAGCACAAAAGATGCAAAAGGAAAAGGTGGCTCTTTTCATCATGCTCCTTGCAAACACAGAACTAAACACTTATAAAATGTGTCCCCTGCAACCGTAAAACCGTCCCGGAGGTGGGACTTTCCTTCGTAATGTGACGCAGCCCAGCCGTCATTCCTACCCCCCCGGCGCCGCGCACCGGCTCCTCAGCGTTGTTTTATTCCGTCCAGGAGCCTGCGCTGTTATGTTATCCCGTGGCCAGGCACACTTAGCGCTGCCCGTCTTCTGGCATCATTTGGTGTCTGGATGGCTGCGCCTGTGCGGCCGCGCTGGCAGAGAGCCCGCCTCGCAGTGTCTTCTGATTTAATCCCACTGGGGGCCTGGGATCCATGGACATGCGCAGTGCATATCTGAACCTCCACCTCTCACTCATCTCCCTATGGCTTCTTCAGACTGTGCGGTGTCACGGCCGTGGCATGCTGTTAGGGACCAGCTGACACCGAACAGTCTGAAGAAGCCATAGGGAAATGAGTGAGAGGTGGAGGTTCAGATATGCACTGCGCATGTCCATGGATCCCAGGCCCCCAGTGGGATTAAATCAGAAGACACTGCGAGGCGGGCTCTCTGCCAGCGCGGCCGCACAGGCGCAGCCATCCAGACACCAAATGATGCCAGAAGACGGGCAGCGCTAAGTGTGCCTGGCCACAGGATAACATAACAGCGCAGGCTCCTGGACGGAATAAAACAACGCTGAGGAGCCGGTGCGCGGCGCCGGGGGGGTAGGAATGACGGCTGGGCTGCGTCACATTACGAAGGAAAGTCCCACCTCCGGGACGGTTTTACGGTATCAGTGGACACATTTTATAAGTGTTAAGTTCTGCGTGTGCAAGGAGCTAAACAAAAATAGCTACCTTTTCCTTGGGCAGCATTACTGCTGCACAAGGTGGCTCTTTCAGTAACAAACGCCTTGGGGGGGGGGGGACAGATTCCCTTACATTTCAGTTGTTGTGTCAGCGTGGCGGTCGCATGACACATTGCCGGCTACACAGCTGGGGATCAGCTGACGTTACTGAAACCCAATAACACTGGGTCGTATGTTTTGACTGTGCAGACGGCACGTCTGAGCCTCAACTGGCGGTGTTGGAGCCCAGGAATTTAAGTTCAGGTGGTAGAAAGATGAACACAACAGGAGACCTGGATAACGTATACAGTGACCTAATTATTCAATCAGGAGGAGGAGTGGCAAATTCCGGCGAGATCCAGGCCTTGTTCATTTTCAGGAAAGTAAGCCGGTCAACGTTATCGGAGGATAGTCGCATGCGACGGTCAGTTAGTACACCACCTGCAGCACTAAAGACACGTTCCGATAATACACTGGCCGCAGGGCAAGACAGCACCTCCAATGCATACTGGCTTAGCTCTGGCCATGTATCCAGCTTTGAGACCCAAAACTTGAAAGGGGAAGAGCCGTCTGGGAGTACAGCAAGAGGGCAAGACATGTAGTCTGTCACCATCTGACGGAACCGTTGCCTCCTGCTGACTGGAGCCGTCTGTGATGGTGTAGACTTTTGTGGCGGGCACAGAAAACTGTGCCACAGTTCGGCCATACTGGTCTTGCCTTGGGCAGAGGCACTGCTTCTGCTCCCTCTTTGTGCAGAGCCTCCACCACGGCCTGGACGCACTGAGCTGCTTTGGAATGCACTAGCAGCACTTCTCTCAGTTGGAATGGAGAAGATGATGGAATTGACCAGTGTGTCTTGGTACTCCCGCATTTTTCGCTCCCGGTTCAACGGTGTGATGAGGCTTTCTACGTTGTCCCGGTAGCGAGGATCGAGGAGGGTGAACACCCAATAATCAGACTTGTTGAGAATGTGGGCGATGCGGCGGTCGTTTCTCAGGCACTGCAGCATGTAATCCACCATGTGCTGCAGACTGCCAACTGCCCAAGAAACGCTGTCCCCTGCTGGAGGCGTGATCTCTGCCCGCTCGTCATCACCCCACCCTCGCTGTACACACTGAGTACTGGACAATTGTGTAACTCCCTCCTCTGGACGGATGTCTTCCTCCTCCATTGACTCCTCCTCATCCTCCTCACAAACGGTCCCCTGCCTACGCGTTTGTGAGGAACCACGTGGCGCTGACTGTCCAGAAGATGATGGAAATGGTGAATCCTCATCCTCCACCTCTTCCACAACATCATCCCTTAGCGCTTGCAGTGATTTTTCAAGCAGGCAGATAAGGGGGACAGTCATGCTGACTAGTGCATCATCTGCACTCGCCATCCGCGTGGAATAATCAAAGGGACGCAAAACCTGGCAGACGTCATTCATAGTGGCCCACTCTGTGGTTGTGAAGTCTGTACGGCGCTGACTGCGACTTTTTTGCGCCTGAAGCAGCTGGTACTCCATTACAGCTTGCTGCTGCTCACACAACCGCTCCAACATATGTAACGTGGAATTCCACCTGGTAGGTAGGTCACATATGATGCGATGTTCCGGCAGGCGGTGTCGGCGCTGCAGAGCCGCAATGCGCGCTTTTGCCGTGCTGGAACGCCGCAAGTGAGCACACTCTAGGCGGACCTTGTGCAGCAGTGCATCAAGATCCGGATAGTCCCTCAAAAAGCTCTGCACGACCAAATTGAGCACATGTGCCAGACATGGGATGTGAGTGAGGTTGCCGAGGCCCAGAGCTGCCACCAGATTTCGGCCATTATCACACACTACCATGCCTGGCTGGAGATTCGCTGGCACAAACCACACATCGCTCTCCTGCTTGATGGCATTCCAGAGCTCCTGCGCTGTGTGGCTACGATTCCCCAAGAAAATTAATTTCAAGACGGCCTGTTGACGTTTGGCCACGGCTGTGCTCATGTCGGTCGTAACAGGTACACGTTCATCACGGGTCCATGTGGAGGTGGACTGTGACGGCTCCTGCAGCGATGATTCTGAGGAACTGGTGTAAGAGGAGGAGTCAATGCGTACAGAATGGATTCCTGCAATCCTTGGAGTGGGCAGGACACGTCCTGCGCCACTCGCACGGTCTGTACCCGGCTCAACGACATTAACCCAATGGGCAGTGAGGGAAAGGTATCGCCCCTGTCCATGTTGACTGGTCCACGCATCGGTGGTGAGGTGGACCTTGCTACTGACGGCGTTCAGTAGCGCGTGTTTTATGTGTCCCTCCACATGCTTCTGCAGGGCAGGGATGGCTTGCCTGCTGAAGTAAAAGCGGCTGGGCACATTGTACTGTGGGACTGCCAATGACATCAAGTCACGGAAGCTGTCAGTCTCCACCAGCCTGAATGACAGCATTTCCAGTGACAGAAGTTTGGCAATGCCTGCAGTCAGAGCCTGTGCTCGTGGGTGGTTTGACGAGAAAGGCCGCCTTTTCTCCCATGCCTGTACTACCGATGGCTGTAGACTGGGCTGGGAGTGTGTGGATGACTGGGAAAGTGGCGCTGCGGGTGGAATTACAGCGGGTCTCTGGACAACAGGGGCAGAGGTTCTTCCACGGCGATCCTGGGAGGACGCCGAACCAGCTGCGTGTGAGGTAGAGGAAGAGGCAACACGAGCTGAAGAGGTGGTAGCTGCCGCTGTTGGTTGGCCTACCTCTTCAGTGTGTTTTTCTAACTCCGCCGGGTGCCTGTTGCGCACATGTTTCCACATGTTGGAGGTATTGAGGTTGCTGACATTTTTCCCTCTTTTGACTTTTTGATGACACACGTTGCATCTGACATAGCAAATGTCATCTGCAACTGTGTCAAAAAAGGACCAGGCACTGCAAGTCTTGGGAGCGCCCTTTTTGGCTTTTGGAAGAGACATGCTCCTAACGGGTGCCAAAGCGGAGGCTGCAGGATCCGCAGTCTTCCCCCTCCCTCTCCCTCTTTGGGCCGTACGGGGAATCTCTTCCTCAGAGCTGCTCCCACCACCTTCCTGTCCCTCACGCCAAGATGGGTCGAGGACCTCATCATCTACACTACCCTCTGCCCCCAACTGCTCCTCCTGGGTAGTCTCAGCAGCAGAGCACGCACCAGTAAGTGGCACCTGAGTGTCATCATCAGCTGATGCGGCCTGCGATGTGGTGACCGGAGCCACTGGCCCACCCGCCTCTTCAGAGGAAGACAGAAAAAGCTGTTGGGCATCACTGCACCCTGCCTCTTCTTCCATTTCTCCAATGCTGCTTGGCTGGCCCCCTGTTTCCAAGCCAAGAGATTCAGAGAACAGAAGTAGAGACGGCTCCTGTCCTGGGCTCTCTGTCTGCCTGGGCAATTTGGCAGGTGGTGAAGAGACAGATGGCTGCTCTCCAGTGCTCTGTGTCTGAGAGGATGTGGCACTAATGGAAGTTGATGCATTAGCTGCCATCCATCCGACAACAGCTTCAATTTGTTCTTCACGCAGCAGCGGTGTACGGCGCTCGGACACAAAGCTTCGCATGAACGACTGTTGCCTGGTGAAAGTGGGTGCTGATGAGTCACCGGTGCCCGCAGCAGGCACAGAATCCCCACGTCCCCTCCCTGCTCCGCGACGGCTCCCACGCCCCCGTGCCTTACTCACTGCCTTCTTCATCTTGGTTGACTGATAAAGATAAGCAGAAAAGTACTAACGGATTTGTGTGCTTATTCCTGAGCAACTCCTCCTAACAGGTATAAGAAGCACTAATTATCTAAAGTGTGGACTAGACTTTAATATGAGCTAATGTGGCCTACAGAAATGTAAAGTGGTGTAACTGGTGTGTTTGGTGAACTTTATTATTTATTTATTTTTTGGGGGCTGAACTGACAACAGATAGAGCTGCAGTCACACGGAGACCGTGCAGACAGACGTAAACGGCGCTACAAGGCCCAAAAACCCTCCTCTACTTTATCCTATGTAGTGTTTTTCCACAAATTAGCTGGAGACGGGTGGAAAGACACTAATAGGATTTTTTTGAATAAATTAGCAGCAGACTACACTATTTGGAAAAAAAAGAAAATTGATTTGGCGGTATGACGCAGTGAAAAACCCTGAGCTGGAGACAACCAGGCTATAGCTGCTCACAGATTACAGGGCGAGCTGCAGTCACACGGAGACCGTGCAGACAGCCGTAAACGGCGCTGCAAGGCCCAAAAACCCTCCTCTACTTTATCCTATGTAGTGTTTTTCCACAAATTAGCTGGAGACGGGTGGAAAGACACTAATAGGATTTTTTTAAATTAATTAGCAGCAGACTACACTACTTTGAAAAAAAAGAAAATTGATTTGGCAGTATGACGCAGTGAAAAACCCTGAGCTGGAGACAACCAGGCTATAGCTGCTCACAGATTACAGGGCGAGCTGCAGTCACACGGAGACCGTGCAGACAGCCGTAAACGGCGCTGCAAGGCCCAAAAACCCTCCTCTACTTTATCCTATGTAGTGTTTTTCCACAAATTAGCTGGAGACGGGTGGAAAGACACTAATAGGATTTTTTTAAATTAATTAGCAGCAGACTACACTACTTTGAAAAAAAAGAAAATTGATTTGGCGGTATGACGCAGTGAAAAACCCTGAGCTGGAGACAACCAGGCTACAGCTGCTCACAGATTACAGGGCGAGCTGCAGTCACACGGAGACCGTGCAGACAGCCGTAAACGGCGCTGCAAGGCCCAAAAACCCTCCTCTACTTTATCCTATGTAGTGTTTTTCCACAAATTAGCTGGAGACGGGTGGAAAGACACTAATAGGATTTTTTAAAATTAATTAGCAGCAGACTACACTACTTTGAAAAAAAAGAAAATTGATTTGGCGGTATGACGCAGTGAAAAACCCTGAGCTGGAGACAACCAGGCTACAGCTGCTCACAGATTACAGGGCGAGCTGCAGTCACACGGAGACCGTGCAGACAGCCGTAAACGGCGCTGCAAGGCCCAAAAACCCTCCTCTACTTTATCCTATGTAGTGTTTTTCCACAAATTAGCTGGAGACGGGTGGAAAGACACTAATAGGATTTTTTTGAATAAATTAGCAGCAGACTACACTACTTGGGAAAAAAAAAAAAAAAAGGAACAGTATGAGGCAATGAACCACCCTCCCTGAACTGAATACAACCAGCTATGGATGGCCTATGTGGCTGCACTCAGACTGGAGACTGGGCTGCACTCACACACACACACACACAGACCCTGCAGATCGCTGTGAAAACAGCGCTACAAGGCAAAAGCAAGGTGAATAGTAGGTGAACACAGCGGTTGCTAAATTAGCCTTTGGAAAGCACAAAGAAGCAAATCGCTATCTCTAAACTGTCCCTCAGTCAGCAAACAGCGTCCTGTCACTAACTGAATTCACAGCAGAGTGATCGCAAAATGGCGCCAGCGACTTTTAAACTGCATCATGACATCATTACACCAGCCAATCACAGCCTTGCCAGTAGTTTCATGCCCTCCATGCTAAACAGGATGTGCCCACACTTGGAATCAATCTCATTGGCTGAATTTCTGCTTTTTGAATCTTAGAACTTCCGATTCCGGTATCCGATACGCGGCAAGTATCGGAATCCCGGTATCGGAATTCCGATACCGCAAGTATCGGCCGATACCCGATACTTGCGGTATCGGAATGCTCAACACTAATAGTGAGCACTTTAAACCAACAAGTGCTTCACAGAAGTTTATAACGCAGAGCCGTGAAAATAAAAAATAATTTTTCTTTCCTCAAAAATGATTTTTAGCCCAGAATTTTTTATTTTCCCAAGGGTAACAGGAGAAATTGGACCCCAAATGTTGTTGTCCAGTTTGTCCTGAGTACGATGATACCCCATATGTGGGGGTAAACCACTGTTTGGGTGCACGGCAGGGCTTGGAAGGGAAGGAACGCCATTTGGCTTTTTGAATGGAAAATTAGCTCCAATCATTAGCGGACACCATGTCGCGTTTGGAGAGCCCCTGTGTGCCTAAACATTGGAGCTTCCCCATAAGTGACCCCATTTTGGAAACTAGACCTCCAAAGGAACTAATCTAGATGTGTGGTGAGCACTTTGAACCCCCAAGTGCTTCACAGAAGTTTATAACGCAGAGCCATGAAAATAAAAAATAATTTTTCTTTTCTCAAAAATTTTTTTTTAGCCCTGAATTTTTTATTTTCCCAAGGGTAACAGGGGAAATTTGACCCCAATAGTTGTTGTCCAGTTTCTCCTGAGTACGCTGATACCCCATATGTGGGGGTAAACCACTGTTTGGGCACACGTCGGGGTTCGGAAGGGAAGTAGTGACATTTTGAAATGCAGACTTTGATGGAATGCTCTGGGGGCGTCACGTTGCATTTGCAGAGCCCCTGATGTGCCTAAACAGTAGAAACCCCCCACAATTGACCCCATTTTGGAAACTAGACCCCCAAATGAACTTATCCAGATGTGTGGTGAGCACTTTCAACCCCTAAGTGCTTCACAGAAGTTTATAACGCAGAGCCGTGAAAATAATAAATATGTTTTCTTTCCTCAAAAATTTTTTTTTAGCCCTGATTTTTTTATTTTTCTAAGGGTAACAGGAGAAATTTGACCCCAAGAGTTGTTGTCCAGTTTCTCCTTAGTGCGGTGATACCCCATATGTGGGGGTAAACCACTGTTTGGGCACATGCCGGAGCTCGGAAGTGAAGTAGTGACGTTTTGAAATGCAGACTTTGATGGAATGCTCTGCGGGCGTCACGTTGCGTTTGCAGAGCCCCTGATGTGCCTAAACAGTAGAAACCCCCCACAAGTGACCCCATTTTGGAAACTAAACCCCCAAGGGAACTTATCTAGATGTGTGGTGAGCACTTTGAACCCCTAAGTGCTTCACAGAAGTTTATAACGCAGAGCCGTGAAAATAATAAATACGTTATCTTTCCTCAAAAAAAATTTTTTAGCCCTGATTTTTTTATTTTTCCAAGGGTAACAGGAGAAATTTGACCCCAAGAGTTGTTGTCCAGTTTCTCCTGAGTACGGTGATACCCCATATGTGGGGGTAAACCACTGTTTGGGCACATGCCGGAGCTCGGAAGTGAAGTAGTGACGTTTTGAAATGCAGACTTTGATGGAATGCTCTGCGGGCATCACGTTGCGTTTGCAGAGCCCCTGACAGGGGCGTAACTACCGCGGTCGCAGCGGTCGCCATTGTGACCGGGCCCCTCAGGTCAGGGGCCCTGGGCCGGCAGGTCTGACTGCAGGGCCGGGCTGGCCATCGGGCACTTCTGGCAAATGCCAGAAGAGCCGATGCCAGTAGTGGGCCGCTGCACTGTTCCTCCCCCGGAACCCCCCCCCAGTGCCGCCGCCGCCGCCGCATTTAACTATACCGGCGTCTATGACACCGGTATAGTTCAATGCAATGATGAAAGAGAGAGCATCACCTGACGCTCCCTCTCCCATCATTCCCCGCTCTGCCTCTGACAGTACACTGCGGGTGCGCGATGACGTCATATCATCGCGCACCTGCAGTGTCCTGGGCAGACTTCAGCCGCCAGGAGCAGCGCGGGCAAAAGGAAAGGTGAGGAGAGTTTTTTTTTCTTTTTAAACGGACTGTGGGGCCATTATCGGGGGGGGAGATGAGATGTGGGCTGTGCTCTATATACCCCTGTGCTGGCTGTGCTGGATATACCACTGTGCGGGCTGTGCTGGATATACCCCTGTGCGGGCTGTGCTGGATATACCACTGTGAGGGCTGTGCTCTATATACCACTGTGCGGGCTGTGCTGGATATACCCCTGTGTGGGCTCTGCTGGATATACCACTGTGAGGGCTGTGCTCTATATACCTCTGTGCGGGCTGTGCTGGATATACCCCTGTGCTGGCTGTGCTGTATATACCACTGTGCGGGCTGTGCTGGATATACCACTGTGCGGGCTGTGCTGGATATACCACTGTGAGGGCTGTGCTGGATATACCACTGTGCGGGCTGTGCTGGATATACCCCTGTGTGGGCAGTGCTGTATATACCCCTGTGCTGGCTGTGCTGGATATACCACTGTGCGGGCTGTGCTGGATATACCACTGTGAGGGCTGTGCTGGATATACCACTGTGCGGGCTGTGCTGGATATACCACTGTGCGGGCTGTGCTGGATATACCACTGTGCGGGCTGTGCTGGATATACCACTGTGCGGGCTGTGCTGGATATACCACTGTGAGGGCTGTGCTTGATATACCACTGTGCGGGCTGTGCTGGATGTACCACTGTGCGGGCTGTGCTGGATGTACCACTGTGCGGGCTGTGCTGGATATACCACTGTGCGGGCTGTGCTGGATATACCACTGTGCGGGCTGTGCTGGATATACCACTGTGCGGGCTGTGCTGGCACCCAACACCATGTTGCAGTGCAGGAGATTCCTGCAACAGTCCGAGGCGTATCTAGGGGAAGGTGGGGGGGTAGGGCGGGGTGGGGGAAGATGGGGGGGGTAGGGGGGGCCCCATTTGGAAGTTCGCACCGGGGCCCATAACTTTGTAGTTACGCCACTGGCCCCTGATGTGCCTAAACAGTAGAAACCCCCCACAAGTGACCCCATTTTGGAAACTAAACCCCCAAGGGAACTTATCTAGATGTGTGGTGAGCACTTTGAACCCCCAAGTGCTTCACAGAAGTTTATAACGCAGAGCCGTGAAAATAAAAAAATCATTTTTCTTTCCTCAAAAATAATTTTTTAGCCCGCAATTTTTTATTTTCCCAAGGGCTACAGGAGAAATTGGACCCCAAAAGTTGTTGATCAGTTTCTCCTGAGTACGCTGGTACCCCATATGTGGGGGTAAAGCACTGTTTGGGCACACGTCGGGGCTCGGAAGGGAGAGAGCACCATTTTACTTTTTCAACGCAAGATTGTCTGGAATCAATGGTGGCGCCGTGTCGCGTTTGGAGACCCCCTGATGTGCCTAAAAAGTGGAAACCCCTCAATTCTAACTCCAACACTAACCCCAACACACCCCTAACTCTAATCCCAACCCTAACCACAACCCTAACCCCAACACACCCCTAACCCTAGTCTTACCCCTAATTCCAACACTAAGGCTATGTGCTCACGTTGCGGATTTGTGTGGATTTTTCCGCAGTTTTTGAAAAATCTGCAGGTAAAACACACTGCGCTTTACCTGCGGATTGACCGCGGATTTCCAGTGTTTTTTGTGTGGATTTCACTTGCGGATTCCTATTATGGAGCAGGTGTAAAACGCTGCGGAATTGCACAAAGAATTGACATGCTGCGGAAAATACAACGCAGCGTTTCCGCGCTGTATTTTCCGCACCATGGGCACAGCGGATTTGGTTTTCCATAGGTTTACGTGGTACTGTAAACGTGATGGAAAACTGATACGAATCCGCAGCGACCAATCCGCTGCGGATCCGCAGCCAAATCCGCACCGTGTGCACATAGCCTAATTCTAACCCTAATTCTAACCCTAATTCTAACCCTAGCCCTAAGTGCAACCCTAGCCCTAAGTGCAACCCTAAGTGCAACCCTAAGTGCAACCCTAGCCCTAAGTGCAACCCTAAGTGCAACCCTAAGTGCAACCCTAAGTGCAACCCTAGCCCTAAGTGCAACCCTAAGTGCAACCCTAGCCCTAAGTGCAACCCTAAGTGCAACCCTAAGTGCAACCCTAAGTGCAACCCTAGCCCTAAGTGCAACCCTAAGTGCAACCCTAAGTGCAACCCTAAGTGCAACCCTAGCCCTAAGGGCAACCCTAATTGCAACCCTAAGTGCAACCCTACCCCTAACCCTACCCCTAACCGTACCCCTAACCCTACCCCTAACCCTAACCCTAATGGAAAAACAAAAATAATTATATTTTCTGTATTTTATTATTGTCCCTACCTATGGGGGTGATAAAGGGGGTGATTTATTTACTATTTTTTTTATTTTGATCGCTGTGATAGAACTTATCACAGCGACCAAAATGTGCAGGAACGAATCTGCCGGCTGGCAGATTCGGCGGGCGCACTGCGCATGCGCCCGCCATTTTCCAAGATGGCGGCGCCCATGAAGCAGACGGCCGGACACCGGGAGGGACATCGGAGCTAGGTAAGTATGGGGGGGTGGGACCGGAACATGGGGGGGGGGATCGGAGGACCTGGGGAGCGGACAGGAGGACCGGGGGAGCCGACAGGAGGGAGGAGGGGAGCGGAACGGAGATCGGGGCAAAAATGACGACTGGGGAGGCGATCGGTGGGGTGGGGTGGGGGCAGATCGGGGTCTCCAGCCATGGCAGACGCTATTGCAGCATCGGCCATGGCTGGATTGTAATATTTCACCATTTTCATAGGTGAAATATTACAAATCGCTCTGATTGGCAGTTTCACTTTCAACAGCCAATCAGAGCGATCGTAGCCACGGGGGGGGGGGGGGGGTGAAGCCACCCCCCCTGGGCTGAAGTACCACTCCCCCTGTCTCTGCAGATCGGGTGAAATGGGAGTTAACCCCTTCACCCGATCTGCAGGGACGCGATCATTCTGTGACACAGCATATGCGTCACAGGTCAGATTGGCACCGACTTTCATGATGCATACGCTGTGTCACAGGTCGGGAAGGGGTTAACCGGATGGCCACGCTGTCCTACAACTGGTTTTGGTTTTGCCACACGTTTTTGACCAGATACGGGCCTGCCAGATGAAACCTGTTGCGATGTTGATGCCTGCTGCGGCTCCTCCTCCTCCGCTTCAGAGCTACTGCCGCCTGCACCCTGTTCCCCCAATTGCTGCCAATCGGGGTCAACAACTGTGTCATCTATGACCTCCTCTTCTACCTCCTGGGCACCTTCCTCTGGGTCACCATGTAAGCCGGTGCTATAGCATTCGTGACGGGGCTTAATAGTGTCATCAGGGTCAGATTCTGGATCAGTACACTGCGAGGGCAATGTTCTGATCTGAGTCAAAGGAACAGCATAATAATCTGGCTGTGGCTGTGCATCTGTGCACTCCATGTCCAATTCATCTTGTAATGGGCATGGCCTGTTAACAATTTCCATTTCTAACCCAGGAACGGTATGTGTAAATAGCTCCATGGAGTAACCTGTTGTGTCGCCTGACGCATCCTTCTCTGTTGTTCTGGGTGAAGAACACAAGGAAGCGACTTGTCCCTGACCGGGAACATCCACTGACGACGCACTGCTCTTACATTTGACACTTTCTGAGGAGGAGGCGAAAGAGCTAGAGGCAGAGTCAGCAATGAAAGCCAAAACTTGTTCCTGCTGCTCCGGCTTTAAAAGCGGTTTTCCTACTGCCAGAAAAGGGAGCCTTCGAGGCCTTGTGTAGCCAGACGATGACGCTGGCTCAACACCTTGAGACTTAGGTGCTATTTTGCTTTTCCCACTACCACCAGATGCTCTACCACCAACACCATCATTACCAGCTGGCAATGACCGCCCAAGGCCACGACCTCTTCCACCAGACTTCCTCATTCTTGGAAAAATTAAACCAAACTAACAATCGTTATGTGGTCCTGTACAAGCAGGTAGAAGGTGTACGTTTACTTGTTGTGAATTAAAATCTCCCTTTTTTATGTGTGGGAGAATGCAGGGAACAATCAGGCCCACTGGATTACACTACACAGTTTGATTGGCAGAAAGAGGCTGGCAGATATGCCACGAACAGGACTGACGCACGCAGATGCACACACTGGCAATAGAAATCTCACTCTTTATGTGTGGGAGAATGCAGGGACCAATCAGGCCCACTGGATTACACTACACAGTTTGATTGGCAGAAAGGGGCTGGCAGATATGCCACGAACAGTACTGACGCACGCAGATGCACACACTGCCAATAGAAATCTCACTCTTTATGTGTGGGAGAATGCAGGGAACAATCAGGCCCACTAGATTACACTACACAGTTTGATTGGCAGAAAGAGGCTGGCAGATATGCCACGAACAGGACTGACGCACGCAGATGCACACACTGGCAATAGAAATCTCACTCTTTATGTGTGGGAGAATGCAGGGAACAATCAGGCCCACTGGATTACACTACACAGTTTGATTGGCAGAAAGAGGCTGGCAGATATGCCATGGACAGGACTGACGCATGCAGATGCACACACTGGCAATAGAAATCTCACTCTTTATTTGTGGGAGAATGCAGGGAACAATCAGGCCCACTGGATTACACTACACAGTTTGATTGGCAGAAAGAGGCTGGCAGAGCAGATATGCCACGAACAGGACTGACGCACGCAGATGCACACACTGGCAATAGAAATCTCACTCTTTATGTGTGGGAGAATGCAGGGAACAATCAGGCCCACTGGAATACACTACACAGTTTGATTGGCAGAAAGAGGCTGGCAGATATGCCACGAACAGGACTGACGCACACAGATGCACACACTGGCAATAGAAATCTCACTCTTTATGTGTGGGAGAATGCAGGATTTAATCAGGCCCACTATATCACAGTATATTTTCTGTGGCACAAAATGACTGACAAATACCACAGACAGCACTGGCACAGATTTGCCAAGATTATTCTCTCTTTATTTAAATTTTTTTTTATTTTGATATGGGAGACAAGTGAATAAATCAGGCCCACTATATCACGGTATATTTCCTGTGGCACAAAATGAATGACATATACCACAGACAGCACTGGCACAGATGCACAGATTTGGCAAGATTATTCTCCCTTTAATTTTTTTTTTATATGGGAGACAAGTGAATAAATCAGGCCCACTATATCACAGTATATTTTCTGTGGCAAAAAATGAATGACAGATACCACAGACAGCACTGGCACAGATGCACAGATCTGCCAAGATTATTCTCCCTTTATTTAAATTTATTTATTTTTTGGTATGGGAGACAAGTGAATAAATCAGGCCCACTATATCACAGTATATTTTCTGTGGCAAAAAATGAATTAAAGATACCACAGACAGCACTGGCACAGATTTGCCAAGATTATTCTCCCTTTATTTAATTTTTTTTTATTTTGATATGGGAGACAAGTGAATAAATCAGGCCCACTATATCACAGCATATTTCCTGTGGCACAAAATGAATGACAGATACCACAGACAGCACTGGCACAGATGCACAGATTTGCCAAGATTATTCTCCCTTTATTTATTTATTATTTTTTTATATGGGAGACAAGTGAATAAATCAGGCCCACTATATCACAGTATATTTTCTGTGGCAAAAAATGAATGACAGATACCACAGACAGCACTGGCACAGATGCACAGATTTGCCAAGATTATTCTCCCTTTATTTAAATTTATTTATTTTTTGGTATGGGAGACAAGTGAATAAATCAGGCCCACTATATCACAGTATATTTTCTGTGGCAAAAAATGAATTACAGATACCACAGACAGCACTGGCACAGATTTGCCAAGATTATTCTCCCTTTATTTAATTTTTTTTTATTTTGATATGGGAGACAAGTGAATAAATCAGGCCCACTATATCACGGTATATTTCCTGTGGCACAAAATGAATGACATATACCACAGACAGCAATGGCACAGATGCACTGATTGGCAATATAAATCTCACTTCTTAGGTGTGGGACAGTGCAGAAAAATACAGGCCCACTGTTTTACACTACACAATTTCAGGGGCTGAAAGTGGCTGGAAGATATATAAAAAAACAAAAACAAAAAAGGCACCGTACTACAATTACTATCTCCCTACAATAATCTCTGAAAAGTATGGCAGGCAGCAATAAAAAGGACTGCTGCACACAAAAAATGAGGACAAACAAACAAGATAGCTGTGCAGAAATGAAGGAGTAACAGGATTTGTGCTTTTAAAAAAGCAGTTGGTTTGCACAGCGGCGTACACACAGCAACACAGCGATCAGGGAGCCTTATAAGCTACAGAGCTGTTGCACAGAAATCTTGCCTCCACTGTCCCTGCAAAGAAAAGGTGGTGTTGGACAGTGGAAATCGCTACAGCACAAGCGGTTTGGGGGTTAATTTACCCTGTCTAACGCTATCCCTGCTTCTGACGAAGCGGCAGCATCCTCTCCCTATGCTCAGATCAGCAGCAGTAAAATGGCGGTCAGCGGGAACGCCCTTTTATAGCCCCTGTGATGCCGCAGAAAGCAAGCCAATCACTGTCATGCCCTTCTCTAAGATGGTGGGGACCAGGACCTATGTCATCACGCTGCCCACACTCTGCGTGCACCTTCATTGGCTGAGAAATGGCGCTTTAAGCATCATATGAAACGCGACTTCGGCGCGAAGATCGTGCACCGCATGGCCGATCCCATGCTGGGATCGGGTCGGGTTTCATGAAACCCGACTTTGCCAAAAGTCGGCGACTAATGAAAATGACCGATCCGTTTCGCTCAACCCTAGTAAACGCCATCTTACAAAAGGGAACAACAGAGGGCAACAAATATCTAGTGAATGAGATAGGATAAGTGGTGTATGGACAATCTAGTGAATGGAATACGTGAGGTAAGGATGAGGAATGCTCCTCAACAAGGGCAACCACCTACTATTTGTAAATTTAAAGTGACACATGCGTAAGGTATGCCAGGATATGATAAAAATAAGTGCAAAACTGCATAACAGAACATGTATATGACAAATATCAAGATTTAAATAACATGAAGTAAACAACCTGCTTTTTATAAATTTAAGATAAAATAGCAAATACCTAAAGTGCAGTAAGATTAAATCAGAATAAGTGCAAAACTGCGTACCAGCACATATACATAGCGTATACAATACATATCAATATACCACATTAAAACGGCATGAGAATTTATAAGACACCACAATGTCCATAACGAAAGAATATATGAATAAAAATAAAAATAAGAAAAATAAAAAAATGAAAAAATAAATACATAAAAAATTAAGATAAAAAAATAAATAAAAGAAGGATGCTGCACTATGTGCGTTCCATATGAAGAATAAATGTGCTGTTTTTCATATGCCGGGTCTCAGTGGATCTCCAGATGATGTATCACAAAACTTCCTCATACTGTCAAGCATTCAGCGCATCAAACAATGTTGGAAATGAGGTGAAGGTACTACATAAATACAATGAACACACAAAGTTAAAATCCAAAACCAGGGTGAGAAATAAATCAACCAATCCCATATAAGCTTTATAAAAAGGATGCAAAACTGAGTTGTTCGTTTAAACCATCCGGGGCCATTGTACCTAATGTAACTATCCAGCGGCATTCTACCTGCGCTAGTATACGTTTCAAATCTCCATCCCTAATTCCACATCTTATTCGATCAATACCGACTACCTTCAGATCTTTCAGATTACATCCGTGGTGTAGTCTAAAATGGCGGGGTATAGATTCCAAGGATGCAACGTCTTCAATCTCATGGGCTGCTAGTATACCTCTAACATGTTCGCGGGTCCTCACCTTTTAGTTCCCTCGATGTTAATCCAATATAAAATAGATTACATGTACATTTGGCCTGATATACCACAAGCGTGGTACTACATGAGATGTAATTTGTGATTTTTAAATTTCTAAGTCCGTCTGTCCTTGTGTGGTTTCAACATTCTAGTGTAATAATTATAGGGGATAACTCAGGAGACTCTTTGCGTGGAACAAGGCAACTACAGGACACAGTTCTATAAGTGGTAAAGTCTATATTATCACACGGTGATTCAAACAGGTGCAGAGAGAAACTCAAGTCCACAACACTTGGTGCAAATATCAAATGCAGCTCAGCAGTCTATAGGAAACTTCAGAAGAAAATGCAATCACGCAGAAAGTCTATGAAGCACAATTATTCTTGAGGACACTTGACACGAATAAGTCCTTGCTTAGTCCAAAACACAGATAGATATGCTTATAAGGCAGTTCAAATAATATCTTAGCTCAACCAGGGAGGTCTGGGTAATAGTCTCATGTTCTTGCAGAGCAGCAAACAGCTTACATGTCCAGCAAATGCAGATGGAAGTAAACACGAGCAGCAGATGAAGGAGGATTACTGGAACTGGTGTATGCAGCAGGAAGTCAGAGCAGAGTAGCAGGATAACCCCACAGGTTCACAGGAGCAGGTATATAGCCAGGGAGTCACCAGAGGTCAGGAGCTGGATGCAAGGCAGAATACTCTAGCACAGACTGAAGGCTGGGGTGGAGTTTTACAGCAGGAAGACACAGTGCACATGAGACCAAAGACGCCATCTTGGAAAAGGGCAGTAATGCACAAAAGGTAATAAAAAATGTTCAGAGTCCTGACATTACTCCCTCCTTAGAAGCGGCCTCAGGACAATCCTGGACCTGGTTTCTCAGGGAATCTCTGATGAAAATGAGAAATCTTCTGTTGGGCATTGATGTTTTCCACAGGTTCCCAAGAGTCTTACTCAGGGGGATATCCCTGCCATCTTATCAGATATTGGAGCCGTTTCCTGCGAAGCCTGGAATCAACAATTTCCTCCACCAAATTGTTCTTGCCCATCAATCACCACAGGCTGCGGAGGTGGCACAACACGTCCCTGGAAGGTATTAGGAGATACAGGCTTTAGTAAAGATACATGAAAAACTGGGTGTACCTTCATAGTCCTAGGCAGCTTCAGCCGGCAGGCCACAGAGCTCACAATACCGTTGATCTTGAAAGGGCCAATGAATTTCTGTCCAAGTTTTTGTGAAGGAACGTTTAACTTCAGATTCTTAGTTGCTAACCACACGGAATCTCCTACCTTGAACATGGGTGCAGGTTTACGGAATCTATCAGCCGATCTCTTATAACATTCTTGAGCTATGGTCAGGGATTCCTTCAGAACCTCCAGATTTTGCCTCATCGCAGTCAGCCTTTCCTCCACTGCCGGAACCGGAGAATTAATTGGAGACCTAGGTAAGATACACGGATGATAACCCAGATTGGCAAAGAAAGGTGTAAATTTAGTGGAGGTGCTCTGAGAATTGTTATATGAAAATTCGGCTAACGGCAGCAACTCCAACCAATCATCCTGGAGATGGCTGACATAGCATCTTAGATATTGTTCCAGCATCTGGTTGGTACGCTCAGTCTGACCATTTGTCTGGGGATGGTAAGCGGAAGACAGACAGACATTAATATTGAGTGCAGAGCAATACCCCTTCCAGAATCTTGAAGTGAACTGCACTCCACGGTCATAGATGATCTCATCCGGAACCCCATGCAACCGAAAGACATTCTGTATAACCAAGTTCACTGTATCTTTAGTTGAGGGGAGGCCGGTGCATGGAACAAAATGAGCAGCTTTAGTCAGGCGATCAACTACCACCATGATTGTATTCATGCCCCTCGATGTAGGCAGCTCCACAATAAAGTCCATTGATATAGACCCCCAAGGGCGGGACGGAACAGCTAATGGTTGTAGAAGACCCGTAGGTGCCACATGAGGAGTCTTGTAACGAGCACATACCTCGCAAGAGAGAACATAGTCTTGGTATCCTTCAGGCAAGTTGGCCACCAGAAGAATCGGCTCAGGAACTCTTGTGTCTTCTGTACCCCCTGTGACCAGCCAACTTGGAGTCATGTACCAACTTGAGGATCTGCAGACGGACGACCTCAGGGACGTACATACGTCAATCTCTGAACCACATGCCACCCTTAAAAACAATATTAATATCCACAGGTGGGTTGGCCAGAAATACATCAAAATCATTGGCCTCCCTGCACTCCTTCCACAAGTCCTAATCATGGATAACTCCATTGAAATTGGCATCAGATAGAATGGTCTTGGACGGGGCTCCAGGTACGGAATCCGCAGCATGGATTCGGGATAAAGCATCAGCCTTCCCATTACGAGAACCTGGACAGTACGAGATAACAAAGTTAAATTGATTTAAAAATAAGTTCCAATGAGCCTGATGAGGAGAAAGACATCTAGTGGATCTAAGGAACTCTAAATTGTGATGGTCAGTTAGCACTATGATCTGTTGTGCAGCTCCTTGCTGAAAGCCGCAATAATGGACAGCAATTCCTTGTCTCCCACCTCGTAATTCTTCTCTGCTGAGGTTAGTCTACAGGAAAAGAAAGCACAAGGATGTAGCAGACCCTTCTCTCCAGCCCCCAAAGCATTATCAGAAGCGTCCACCTCCACAATGAAAGAAAGTGTTGGATCTGGGTGTATCAACAGCAGTGCTGATGTGAAACTTATCTTAAGCCAATCAAAAGCTTCTTGAGCCTGTGATGACCACTTAAAGGGCTTTTCCTTCTTTGTCAAGGGAGTAATGGGACGGACAATATCAGAAAAATTTCAAATGAAGCGTCTGTGGAAATTTTCAAAACCAATAAAACGTTGGACCTCCTTAACGTTTTTGGGTACCGGCCAGTCAAGGATAGCGTGAGTTTTATAGCAGTGCACATGAGACCAAAGACACCATCTTGGAAAAGGGCAGTAATGCACAAAAGGTAATAAAAAATGTTCAGAGTCCTGACAGCTAGGCAGTCACCACATGGATAAAATCCCCATTTTTGTTTTCCGGCTCCAAACATATCAAGTGTTTTTGCTACATAATGACTTTGCACTAACATGTCTCCTAAGTTCTTACTCCTCCTAGTGGTCATAACTCATAAGAGGTGCATCGGTGATGTGTTTAGCCAATGTTGGATCTGTTTTCAGTATAGGCCAGCGTCTACCCAAAATACTTCTTATTGTCTCCCACGAATGATTATAGGTGAAAATGAACCAAATCTTACCATTTACAGATTTGTTGGGTTTTTGTTGTGAAAGTAAATCCCGTCTTCTTGAATTTCTGGCACGATTATAGCCTCGTTTGATACTTCTCTTGCTATATCCCCGTGCCAGAAATCTCTCCCCAAGGTCCACCGCCTGTCTCTTGAATGCCTTTTCAGTTGAACAAAAACGCCTCATCCGAAGTAATTGACCAATGGGAATAGCTCCAATCGTTGAGCTAGTATGTGCGGATGAGGCGTGGAGGAGAGCATTCACAGAGGTCTCTTTCCTAAACACATCTGTGCAAATTGAACTGTCTTCCTGGACCTGCAGCTTAATATCCAAAAAAGAAATTTCCTTTTGGTGGAAGTTATATGTGAGCCTGATGTTGAGGCGGTTCAATTCCTGCATAAATTCATGTAGACCATCAACCGATCCCTGCCAAATAAACAAAATGTCATCTATGTAGCGGTACCACCCCAAAATCTGGAGGGCGGAGTGCCCGCCCCCCTGAAAAATGCCCCTCTCCCAGTGAGTGTCCTAGGAAGAGGTTAGCATACGAGGGCGCACACGCCGCCCCCTTGGCGGTACCGCAACATTGAAGATAATATCTGTCTTTAAAAGTTAAAAAAAGTGTTAGGATGAATTGCAGGAGCCTCAACACCAGGCCCACAGTATCTGTATCAATATTACTTGATTCAAGGAAAAATGCCGCAGAATCTAGGCCTTCGTCATGGCGGATGAAGGTATATAATGTCTTGACATCCGCCGTGACGAGGAGCATATCTGGTCCCAAGGTCATAACCATCAAGGCGTTTCAGGACGTCCGTAGTGTCCCTGACATAGGAGGGTAAAGTTTCATCCTGTGACTTCAAATAATGATCGATATATTTACAGATAGGGTCACACATCCCTCCTATGCCAGAGACAATAGGACGCCCCAGAGGATTAATGGCGTCTTTGTGGTCCTTGGGGAGGAGATAAAATGTGGGGACCACCATGCTCTTGATCATCAACCCATCAAATATTTTTTTATTGATGGTACCATTCTCAAGTGCTCCCTCAAGTATTTCGGCTAACTCAATCATGAACCGAGATAGTGAATTGTAGGATAAAAGACATTTAAAGTGACACGTGCATAAGGTATGCCAGGATATGATAAAAATAAGTGCAAAACTGCATACCAGAACATGTATATGACAAATGTCAAGATTTAAATAACATGAAGTACACAACCTGCTTTTTATAAATTTAAGATAAAATAGCAAGTACCTAAAGTGCAATAAGATTAAGTCAGAATAAGTGCAAAACTGCGTACCAGTACATATACATAGTGTATACAATACATATCAATATACCACATTAAAGTGGCGTGAGAATTTATAAGACACAACAATGTCCATAACGAAAGAATATATGAATAAAAAATAATAAGAAGAAATTATTTCTGTTCTATTTGTCCTTTACACATGAGTTCTGGATGTACTTTGTCTTTTTTAGTCCGTCTACCCTTGTATTTGTATATTTAGAAAATAAAATATTTTTTACATTTTACTCACATGAGTTCTTGGATTGTTTGCTCCGTGAGTTATCTGTAGGATCTATATTTCTGGAGTGTTCTTTCTGCATATGTGTGCCAAATTTTTATGGGCGTATGGCGTTTCATTTTGACTAAGATGTATCATTGGTACTTGTTTATATACTAAACAAAATGTGTTTACTTCATGACCTTAAAACTAACAAAAATGTTGATAATAGAGATATCTTCTTAACTTCAATGGTGCGTTATGATTGGCGCTTAGCCATTAGTATATTGTTTATATTGATTGGTCGTCTAATGGTGACCTATTGTTTTCTGATTATAGAATACTATTTTTTTTACCACAGATAAAGATGAGCAAATCAATTCAACTTTACAAACAAATCAGATTATCTTGAGTCTTTTTTTTTGTGATTTGCTCCATGTAAATATGGCTAGCCACCATTTTGCTGACTTGTATAATAATGGGTAAAAGGTGATAACAAATTACAGATTTTGCAGCTCACCTGTCACACTTCTATAGCTCCCCATCTGGTTCTCCATGCAGCTTCCATCAGCCACTTTTTTTCTTCCCAGTACACTACTCCTTTTTTTCCTTTTTCACTCTGTTCTGGGGCATAGGATTTGTAGATCGTTCTAACATGCTACACTATGTTGTACACAAAACACCTGCCAAAATCAAGTGAAAGACATGTGACAGCAGATGGGCAGGATACCTTAAGGGTCATTTGTCAGGATTTGTCAGGGATAAGGGTGTTGTTTATAGTAGGGATGAGCGGACCTGTGGATGTTTGAGTTGGTTTCAGCCAAATTTTAGTTCAAAGTTTGGTTTTGCATCTGAACTTGACACAGAATTTGCCCCTGAACCCAAAAGAACTCAATGGAGTCCCATAATTTGTGCTTTAAAATAGCTGTAAAATGATCATAGCAAGAGCTAGGGGGCTTTAAAAGGAAGCAAAAACGGAGGAAGAGAAAAGCAATTACCTTGCAAACAAATGTGGATAGGAAAATTACTTAAAATAACAAATAAATATAAAGGTTGAACCAGGATGCGGAGGGCCAAGTGGAGGAGGAGGTTGGACATGGCAATGCAAGTGGTAGAGGAAGGGGAGTAGGTATCCGACACTGTTGTTGTTTTTTTATTTTTGTTTTAGGAAATTGACTTTAAAAAACATAGAATTTAAAAAAAGAATAAAAAAAAATAATAATCTACAACCAGGAGCTGGAGGTCCAAGTGGAGGAGGTAGAGGTAGATGAGGAGATGTTAGTGGAAGAGGCAGGGGAGTAGGTATTCAATACTAATCATGTTTTTTGTTGTTGTTACTTTTAGAGAACTGACATAAAAGAATACAGAATTTAAAAAAATAAAAATTTAACAATCTAGAACCAGGAGGAGAAGGTCCAAGTAGAGGAGGAGATGAAGGCGGTGTTTGTGGAAGAGGCAGGAGAGGAGGTATTCAACATTGCTTTTGTGCTGTATTTTTATGGAAACTAACTTAAAAGAACATAGAATTAAAAAAAAATGAAAAATAGCAATCTAGAACCAGTAGCTAGAGGTTCAAGTGAGATGGACAGAGTGGAGATGGACATGCTGGGGTAAGTGAAAGAGGTGGAGGAGGAGGTAGCCAACATTGCTTTTTGCATTTTTTGTTATTAGTTTTGCATTTCTTTTTTTTTCCTTTTTCATTTGGAGAAGCCCCAAAATTAAACGAATGGCAAAGTATAATCAATGGCTGGTTGCGGCTTGTATAGTTGTCTAGTCACCCAAAGGTATGATCAAGTACTGTGGGATCCACACCTGGTTCATTTTAATTCATTTTAGCTTCCCCATGATGACTGTGGACAGGCAGATACATGTGTGTCTTTGATCGCATCCCCTGCAGTGCTAAACACACGTTCTGCCAGTACACTTTGTCGCAGGGCAGGCTAGCACCTCCAAGGCATGAAGGGATGGCTCAGGCTATGTGTCCAATTTGGAGATTCAGAAGTTAAAGTTGCAAACCCATCAGTAAGTTCGTGGAGACGTATGGACACATATCCTTCCATCATGTTGATGTAACCCTGCATACTGCTGATACAGACCTTATCAGATGGTGGTGCCAGATGTTGTGGTGTGCAAGTACACTGCCATCTGCAGCACTCCCATACGCAAGTCTGAATCCAGCCTAAGAGACAGTGTGAGGTGGCTCAGATGTGTCATGCTTTTTAAGGTACACTGCATCTTGTGCTTCCAATTCAGATGCCTCATAATGCAGGTGGTGCACAGGTTCAGAACATGTATGCCTCGCTTCAAGATCTGACAGCAGAGCGAGCAAACCACCTATGTATTTTTGTCAGCATATTGGCTGAAGAAATGCCACACCAGGGAACTCCTTTGAACTAGCTTTGGTTTGCTAACTTCTTAGGCGTGGTGGGCAGTAGCAGCCAACATACTGGCTAGAGGCTGACCACAGTGTTTTTGCACCTTGCTCCCTCTTTTGCTGTGTTGCTGGGCAGCATGACCACTTCCTCTTCCTCCAAACTGCACACATCACTAGGATGGCCTTCACTAGGATCGCATCATCTTCCACCCAATTCTCACTTTTACCCTTCTTGCACACTGCACAAAAAAAAAAGCTGCTGTTGGCAACTGTGTTTCGGCATCCTCTAAGAAGATGACTGAGAGTTCCTCCAGTTCCTTTGCATTATATTCCATTTATTCCCCTGAAGAAAGTGCAGTGTTGACACCTAAGGACCATAGTCATCCGGCTTCCACCTCAAACCCTTGAAAATCATTCAAGCAGTCTGAGCTCCAAATCATGTAGCAGTTAGTGTTGAGCGATACCTTCCGATACTTGAAAGTATTGGTATCGGATAGTATCGTCCGATACCCGAAAAATATCGGATATCGCCGATACCGATACCCGATACCAATACAAGTCAATGGGACACAAGTATCAGAAGCTATCCTGGATGGTTCCCAGGGTCTGAAGGAGAGGAAACTCTCCTTCAGGCCCTGGGATCCATATTCATGTAAAAAATAAAGAATTAAAAAAAATATGGATATACTCACCCGTCCGGCGGCCCCTGGACCTTACCGATTGTAACCGGCAGCCTCCGTTCCTAAGAATGAGGAGTTTAGGACCCTCGATGACGTCGCGGCTTGTGATTGGTCGTGTGCCGCTCATGTGACCGCTCACGCGACCAATCACAAGCCGCGACGTCATCGCAGGTCCTAAACTCCTCATTCTTAGGAACGGAGGCTGCCGGTTACAATCGGTAAGGTCCAGGGGCCACCGGACGGGTGAGTATATCCATATTTTTTATTTTAGTTCTTTATTTTTTACATGGATATGGATCCCAGGGCCTGAAGGAGAGTCTCCTCTCCTCCAGACCCTGGGAACCATACACTGGGAACTTCCGATTCTGATTTCCGATACCACAAAAATATCGGAACTCGGTATCGGAATTCCGATACCGCAAGTATCGGCCGATACCCGATACTTGCGGTATCGGAATGCTCAACACTAGTAGCAGTCTCTTTTGATTTTTATGAGTCCACTAGCTGGGGTTCTGTGGGCCATCCACCTGATGCTGATGCTCAACCAATTGTTGTACTGGAGGATGAGTACATGGGACTGCTTGTACACATGATCAGTGGATCACCATGGTAGGAATTTATCATAGAGAATTAATAGTACCTCCAGAAGGGGGCATCTTCTCTAATGTGTACAATATCCATTACTAATTGAATTAGGGTACCTGCAGTTGGGGGCATCTTCACTAATGTATACAATATACATTACTAGTTACTTTATCTGTATCTTCCATTTTAGATTGGATTTTTATTTTGTTTTTGGTGGAATTTTTAAAAAATGATATTTTAACCCCTTTCCGACATTGGGCATAATAGTACGCCGATGTTGGACTCAACATGTTTGGTGCAGGCACCATAACACACCTTTCCAGGCACATGTCAGCTCTGTACAGCTGAAATGTGCCAGCAACAGCCACGGGTGGAATCGCGATACACCCGCGGCTAGGGTTGAGCGAAACGGATCGGTCATTTTCATAAGTCGCCGACTTTTGGCAAAGTCGGGTTTCATGAAACCCAGCGTGGGATCGGCCATGTGGTACACGATCTTCGCGCCAAATTCGCGTTTCATATGACGCTTAAAGCACCATTTCTCAGCCAATGAAGGTGCACGCAGAGTGTGGGCAGCGTGATGACATAGGTCCTGGTCCCCACCATCTTGGAGAAGGGCATGGCAGTGACTGGCTTGCTTTCTGCGGCGTCACAGGGGCTATAAAGGGGCGTTCCCGCCGACCGCCATCTTACTGCTGCTGATCTGAGCATAGGGAGAGGATGCTGCCGCTTTGTCAGAAGCAGGGATAGCATTAGGCAGGGTAAATTAACCCCCAAACCGCTTGTGCTGTAGCGATTTCCACTGTCCAACACCACATTTTCTTTGCAGGGACAGTGGAGGCAAGATTTCTGTGCAACAGCTCTGTAGCTTATAAGGCTCCCTGATCGCTGCGTTGCTGTGTGTACGCCGCTGTGCAAACCAACTGCTTTTTTAAAAGCAAAAATCCTGTTGCTCCTTCCTTTCTGCACAGCTACCTTGTTTGTTTGTCCTCATTTTTTGTGTGCAGCAGTCCTTTTTATTGCTGCCTGCCATACTTTTCAGAGACTATTGTAGGGAGAAAGTAATTGTAGTACAGTCCCTTTTTTTTAATATCTTCCAGCCACTTTCAGCCCCTGAATCTGTGTAGTGTAAAACAGTGGGCTTGTATTTTTCTGCACTGTCCCACACCTAAGAAGGGAGATTTATATTGCCAATCAGTGCATCTGTTCCAGTGCTGTCTGTGGTATCTGTCATTCATTTTGTGCCACAGAAACTATACTGTGATATAGTAGGCCTGATTAAATCACTTGTCTCCCATATAAATAAAAAAATAAAAATAAAGGGAGAATAATCTTGCCAAATCTGTGCATCTGTGCCAGTGCTGTCTGTGGTATCTGTCATTCATTTTGTGCCACAGAAAATATACTGTGATATAGTGGGCCTGATTAAATCACTTGTCTCCAATATCACAAAAAAAAAATAAAATAAAGGGAGAATAATCTTGCTAAATCTGTGCATCTGTGCCAGTGCTGTCTGTGGTATCTGTCATTCATTTTGTGCCACAGAAAATATACTGTGATATAGTGGGCCTGATTAAATCACTTGTCTCCCATATAAATAAAAAAAAATTAAAATAAAGGGAGAATAATATTGCCAAATCTGTGCATCTGTGCCAGTGCTGTCTGTGGTATCTGTCATTCATTTTGTGCCACAGAAACTATACTGTGATATAGTGGGCCTGATTAAATCACTTGTCTCCCATACAAATAAAAAAAATAAAATAAAGGGAGAATAATCTTGCCAAATCTGTGCATCTGTGCCAGTGCTGTCTGTGGTATATGTCATTCATTTTGTGCCACAGAAAATATACTGTGATATAGTGGGCCTGATTAAGTCACTTGTCTCCCATATAAATAAAAAAAAATAAAATAAAGGGAGAATAATATTGCCAAATCTGTGCATCTGTACCAGTGCTGTCTGTGGTATCTGTCATTCATTTTGTGCCACAGAAACTATACTGTGATATAGTGGGCCTGATTAAATCACTTGTCTCCCATAAAAAATAAATAAATAAAGGGAGAATAATCTTGCCAAATCTGTGCATCTGTGCCAGTGCTGTCTGTGGTATCTGTCATTCATTTTGTGCCACAGAAACTATACTGTGATGTAGTGGGCCTGATTAAATCACTTGTCTCCCATATCACAAAAAAAAAAAATTAAAATAAAGGGAGAATAATCTTGCCAATTCTGTGCATCTGTGCCAGTGCTGTCTGTGGTATCTGTCATTCATTTTGTGCCACAGAAAATATTCTGTGATATAGTGGGCCTGATTAAATCACTTGTCTCCCATATAAATAAAAAAAATTAAAATGGGAGAATAATATTGCCAAATCTGTGCATCTGTGCCAGTGCTGTCTGTGGTATCTGTCATTCATTTTGTGCCACAGAAACTATACTGTGATATAGTCGGCCCGATTAAATCACTTGTCTCCCATATAAATAAAAAAAAATTAAAATAAAGGGAGAATAATATTGCCAAATCTGTGCATCTGTGCCAGTGCTGTCTGTGGTATCTGGCAGTCATTTTGTGCCACAGAAACTATACTGTGATATAGTGGGCCTGATTTTTCCCTGCATTCTCCCACACTTAAAGAGGGAGATTTCTATTGCCAGTGTGTGCATCTGCGTGCGTCAGTCCTGTTCATGGCATATCTGCCAGCCTCTTTCTGTCAATCAAACTGTGTAGTGTAATCCAGTGGGCCTGATTTTTCCCTGCATTCTCCCACACATAAAAAAGGGAGATTTTAATTCACAACAAGTAAACGTACACCTTCTACCTGGTTGTACAGGACCACATAATGGTTGTTAGTTTGGTTTCATTTTTCCAAGAATGAGGAAGTCTGGTGGAAGAGGTCATGGCCGTGGGCGGTCATTGCCAGCTGGTAATGATGGTAGTGGTGGTGGTCGTGGAGCATCAGGTGGTCGTGGGAAAAGCAATATAGACCCTAAGTCTCGAGTTGTTGAGCCCGCGTCATCATCTGGCTACACAAGGCCTCGAACGCTCCCTTTTCTGGGAGTAGGAAAACCGCTTTTAAAGCCGGAGCAGCAGGAACAAGTTTTGTCTTTCCTTGCTGACTCTGCCTCTAGCTCTTTCGCCTCCTCCTCGGAAAGTGAAAAATGTAAAAGCAGCGCATCATCAGTGGATGTTCCCGGTCAGGGACAAGTCGCTTCCTTGTGTTCTTCACCCAGAGCAACAGAGAAGGATGCGTCAGGCGACACAACAGGTTACTCCATGGAGCTCTTTACACATACCGTTCCTGGGTTAGAAAGGGAAATTGTTAACAGGCCATGCCCATTATAAGATGAATCTGACATGGAGTGCACAGCCACAGCCAGATTATTATGCTGTTCCTTTGACTCAGATCAGAACATTGCCCTCGCAGTGTACTGATCCAGAATCTGACCCTGATGAGACTATTAAGCCCCGTCACGAACGCTATAGCACCGGCTTACACGGTGACCCAGAGGAAGGTGCCCAGGACATAGAAGAGGAGGTCATAGATGACACAGTTGTTGACCCCGATTGGCAGCCATTGGGGGAACAGGGTGCAGGCAGCAGTAGCTCTGAAGCGGAGGAGGAGGAGCCGCATCAGGCATCAACATCGCAACAGGTTCCATCTGGCAGGCCCGTATCTGGTCAAAAATGTGTGGCAAAAACAAAACCAGTTGTAGGACAGAGTGGCCATCCGGTTAAAGTAGCTCAGTGTACAATGCCTGAAAAGGTATCCGATAGTAGGAAGAGTGCAGTCTGTCATTTTTTTAACCAAGATCCAAATGATCAGTGCAAAGTCATCTGTAAGAAATGCTCAAGGACCTTCAGCAGAGGTCAGAATGTTAAAAATCTAAATACAAGTTGCATGCGTAGACATTTAACCACCATGCACTTGCAAGCCTGGACTAACTTCCAAACATCCCTTAACGTTGTAGCACCCTCTCACAATGAAGCTAGTCAGCAACGCTACATCCCTTCCCTCACTGTAAGTCCACCGTTTACCACACCACCTGCAGTAAATGTGGCGGTTTCGTCGCAAGGCCAAAACAGTCAGGGAATCACCAGGTTCATGGTAGCAAACACTGCATGTAGGGCACCGGCAAGAATACCATCTCCAACCCTCTCTCAGTCTGCCATGTCCACCGGCACCACCGCTAGTTCCACGATCTCTAGCTCTCCAGTCCAGCTCACCCTACATGAGACTCTTGTTAGGAAAAGGAAGTACTCATCCTTGCATCCGCGTACACAGGGTTTGAACGCCCACATTGCTAGACTAATCTCGTTAGAGATGATGCCCTACCGGTTAGTTGAAACCGAAGCTTTCAAAGCACTGATGCACTACGCTGTACCACGCTACGAGCTACCCAGTCGACACTTCTTTTCGAGAAAAGCCATCCCAGCCCTCCACCAGCATGTAAAAGACCACATTGTCCATGCACTCAGGCAATCTGTGAGTAGAAAGGTGCACCTGACAACAGATGCATGGACCAGTAGACATGGCCAGGGGCGTTACGTCTCCATCACGGCACACTGGGTTAATGTGGTGGATGCAGGGTCCACAGGGGACAGTAATATTGGGACAGTTCTTCCTAGCCCACGGTCTAGGAAACAGTTGGCTGTAGGTGTTCGTCCCCCCCTCCTCCTCGTCCTCCAGCAGAAGCGAGAGCTCTTCCACAGACCGCAGTCGCACGACCACTCCATCCGCAGCTGGCACTGTTGCACACGAGGTGTCCCATTATGGAACAGCTAGTGGCAAGCGCCAGCAGGGTGTATTGGCAATGAAGTGTTTGGGTGACAACAGACACACCGCAGAAGTTCTGTCGAGTTCTTGCAGCAAAAAACTCAGTCATGGCTGGGCACTGTACATCTTGAGGCAGGCAAGGTAGTGAGTGATAACGGAAGGAATTTTATGGCTGCCTTAGCCCTTTCACAACTGAAACACATTCCTTGCCTGGCTCACACCTTAAACCTGGTGGTGCAGTGCTTTCTGAAAAGTTATCCGGGGTTACACGACCTGCTCCTGAAAGTGCGCAGACTTTGCTCGCACATCCGCTGTTCGCCCGTACACTCCAGCCGTATGCAGAACCATCAACGGTCTTTGAAACTTCCCCAGCATTGCCTAATCATCGATGTTGCAACAAGGTGGAACTCCACACTGCACATGCTTCAGAGACTGTGCGAACAGAGGCATGCTGTTATGTATTTGTGGGAGGATACACATACACAGGTAGGCAGTTGGATGACAGACATGGAGTTGTCAGGTGTGCAGTGGTCGAAGCTACAAGACCTGTGTCAAGTCCTTCAGTGTTTTGAGGAATGCACATGGCTGGTTAGTGCAGACTACGCCATAATAAGCATGAGCATCCCCCTAATGCGCCTGCTGATGCAAAGTTTGACGCACATAAAGAAGCAGGCGTCTGCAGCCAAGGACGAGGGAAGCCTAGATGACACTCAGCCATTGTCAGCTCAGGGAAGTCTAGAGGACAAGGTGGGGGGCGAAGAGGAGGAAGAAGAGGAGGATGATGGGGATGAGTATTTTTTGGATGAGGAAGCTTCTCAGGGGGCAATAGAAACTGCTGTCATTGCAAGGCCGGGTTCAGGGTTTTTGAGGGAGACAAGTGACGTTGATTTGCCCGAAAGTGCTCCTCAACCCAGCACATGCACTGATTTAACAACTGGAACATTGGCCCACATGGTGGATTATGCCTTGCGTATCCTCAAAAGGGACCCACGCATTATAAAAATGATGACCGATGACTAGGGTTGAGCGAAACGGGTCGGCCATTTTCAGAAGTCGCCGACCCCCTGTGTGGGGTCGGCCATGAGGTCGGCGATCTTCTGAATCTGGTATTGGAATTCCGATACCGAGTTCCGATATGTTTGCGATATCGGATATCGGTATCGGAATCCACATTTAAGTGTAAAATAAAGAATTAAAATAAAAAATATTGATATACTCACCTCTCCGGAGGCCCCTGGACATCGCCGCTGGTAACCGGCAGCCTTCTTTGCTTAAAATGAGCGCGTTTACGGCCTTCCATGACATCACGGCTTCTGATTGGTCGCGTGCCGCTCATGTGACCGCCACGCGACCAATCACAAGCCGTGACGTAATTCTCAGGTCCTAAATTCCTCATTCTAGGAATTTAGGACCTGAGAATTACGTCACGGCTTGTGATTGGTCGCGTGGCAGTCACATGAGCGGCACGCGACCAATCAGAAGCCGTGACGTCATGGAAGGCCCTGAACGCGCTCATTTTAAGCAAAGAAGGCTGCCGGTTACCAGCGGTGATGTCCAGGGGCCTCCGGACGGGTGAGTATATCAATATTTTTTATTTTAATTCTTTATTTTGCACATTAATATGGATCCCAGGGCCTGAAGGAGAGTTTCCTCTCCTTCAGACCCTGGGAACCATAGTATCCCATTGCACTGCATTGGGTTTCGTGTTTCGGCCGACCCCGACCCTGACTTTTTTATAGGATCGGCCAATTCGCTCGACCCGACTTTTGAGAAAGTCGGGTTTCGTGAAACCCGACCCGATGCTATAAAAATAAAAGTCGCTCAACCCTACCGATGACGATTACTGGTTGGCCTGCCTCCTTGATCCTCGCTATAAAGGCAAATTGCAAAATATCATGCCACATGAGAACCTCGAACAAATATTGGCAACCAAACAAGCTACTCTTGTAGACCGTTTGATTCAGGCATTCCCAGCACACAGCGCCGGTGATGGTTCTCACACGAGCTGCAGGGGGCAATAGGGCAGAGGTTTTAGAGGTGCACAAATCAGAAGTGGCGTTGGACAGAGGGGTTTTCTGACCAGGTTGTGGAGTGATTTTGCAATGACCGCAGACACGACAGGTACTGCAGCATCAATTCAAAGTGACAGGAGACAACATTTGTCCAGTATGGTTACTAACGATTTTTCCTCCATTATTGATGTTCTCCCTCAACCGTCATTCCCCTTTGATTACTGGGCATCCAAAATAGACACCTGGCCTGAATTGGCCGAATGTGCATTGCAGGAGCTAGCTTGCCCAGCAGCTAGTGTGCTATCAGAAAGAGTATTCAGTGCTGCTGGTTCAATACTGACCAAAAAAAGGATTCGTCTGGCGACTAGTGTTGAGCATTCCGATACCGCAAGTATCGGGTATCGGCCGATACTTGCGGGTATCGGAATTCCGATACCGAGATCCGATACTTTTGTGATATCGGGAATCGGTATCGGGATTAATAGCAATGTGTAAAATAAAGAATAAAAATAAAAAATATTGCTATACTCACCTCTCCGACGCAGCCTGCACTCAGGATTTGAAAATTACGTCACGGCTTGTGATTGGTCGCGTGCCGCCCATGTGACCGCGACGCGACCAATCACAACAAGCCGTGACGTAATTTCAGGTCCTGAATGCCTAATTCTAGGCATTCAGGATTTGAAAATTACGTCACGGCTTGTGATTGGTCGCGTGCCGCCCATGTGACCGCGACGCGACCAATCACAACAAGCCGTGACGTAATTTCAGGTCCTGAATGCCTAATTCTAGGCATTCAGGATTTGAAAATTACGTCACGGCTTGTGATTGGTCGCGTCCCGCCCATGTGACCGCGACGCGACCAATCACAAGCCACACAAGTTGTGATTGGTCGCGTCGCCGTCACATGGGCGGCACGCGACCAATCAGAAGCCGTGACGTCACAGAAGGCAGTAAACGCGCGCATTTTAAGCAAAGAAGGCTGCCGGTTCCCTCGGTGAGGTGCAGGCTGCGTCGGAGAGGTGAGTATAGCAATATTTTTTATTTTAATTCTTTATTTTACACAGTAATATGGATTCCAGGGCCTGAAGGAGAGTTTCCTCTCCTTCAGACCCTGGGAACCATCAGGGATACCGTCCGATACTTGAGTCCCATTGACTTGTATTGGTATCGGGTATCGGTATCGGATTAGATCTGATACTTTGCCGGTATCGGCCGATACTTTCTGATACCGATACTTTCAAGTATCGGACGGTATCGCTCAACACTACTGGCGACCCAAAATGTTGATGATCTAACCTTCATTAAAATGAACCACTCATGGATTTCTAATTATTTTGCCCCACCTTTCCCAGCTGACGCCTAGCTTTCCTGAAAAAAGGTCTTGCTTTGGGACTGGTGTTACTGACTGTTCCAATCTCTTAATTTGCAGCTGCTGTTTGTACAGCATACGACATGTTTACACCTCCCTAAATGGCCTAACTCCCCCCACGGGGCTGTGGTCTCGCCACTTGGCGCAAGCACCCGTCAGAGTGCCGTTTGTCTGAAGAGGTGGGTGTGCCCACTTTTGGTCGACCGCACTGCCACTGGGTCCCTCATAGTACAATGAAGTGTCTCTGGCGGTGGTGGCGCGCACCCAACGTCAGACACACCGTTGTAACATGAGGGGCCCTGGGCCTGTACCGCCGGCCATGTGAGAGTGTCCCCCCCAGGTCAAACAGTGCTCTACCACTTGCAAAATTATCTCTCGCTGCTCCACCACTGTTTAGTCTATGCGCTGAAATCCTTCAATGCCTGGCACTGACAATAACCATTTTTTTTTACATGTATGATGCAATTTAAAATAGGCAGGGGCCCTGTCCTACATTTACACCAGTAAATACTTTGCGCCAAATTACAATGTCTGAAAGTCAGCATAGGAGCCCACCCCTGTACCTAAGTATGGCACCTTTTTTTTTCTTTTTCGAGACATTAACATCTATTTAATTTTTTTAAGTACTTACTGTCTGAGGTCCCTCCTTCCAATTGTCCTCCGCCGAGCACACCAATGCTGCCTGTGTACCCCTGCCACATAATGGAAGTTGCATAGAGCCTATTTTGTTATTTTAGGCCTACTAAGTCTGTCTGCGGTCCCTCCTTCCAATTGTCCTCCACTGAGCACACCAATGCTGCCTGTGTACCCCTGCCACATAATGGAAGCTGCATAGAGCCTATTTTGTTATTTTAGGCCTACTAAGTCTGTCTGCGGTCCCTCCTTCAAATTGTCCTCCACTGAGCACACCAATGCTGCCTGTGTACCCCTGCCACATAATGGAAGCTGCATAGAGCCTATTTTGTTATTTTAGGCCTACTAAGTCTGTCTGCGGTCCCTCCTTCCAATTGTCCTCCACTCAGCACACCAATGCTGCCTGTGTACCCCTGCCACATAATGAAAGCTGCATAGAGCCTATTTTGTTATTTTAGGCCTACTAAGTCTGTCTGCGGTCCCTCCTTCAAATTGTCCTCCACTGAGCACACCAATGCTGCCTGTGTACCCCTGCCACATAATGGAAGCTGCATAGAGCCTATTTTGTTATTTTAGGCCTACTAAGTCTGTCTGCGGTCCCTCCTTCCAATTGTCCTCCACTCAGCACACCAATGCTGCCTGTGTACCCCTGCCACATAATGAAAGCTGCATAGAGCCTATTTTGTTATTTTAGGCCTACTAAGTCTGTCTGCGGTCCCTCCTTCCAATTGTCCTCCACTGAGCACACAAATGCTGCCTGTGTACCCCTGCCACATAATGGAAGCTGCACAGAGCCTATTTTGTTGTTTTACGCCTACTAAGTCTGTCTGCGGTTCCTCCTTTCAATTGTCCTCCACTCAGCACACCAATGCTGCCTGTGTACCCCTGCCACATAATTGAAGCTGCATAGAGCCTATTTTGTTATTTTAGGCCTACTAAGTCTGTCTGTGGTCCCTCCTTTCAATTGTCCTCCACTCAGCACACCAATGCTGCCTGTGTACCCCTGCCACATAATGGAAGCTGCATAGAGCCTATTTTGTTATTTTAGGCCTACTAAGTCTGTCTGCGGTCCCTCCTTCCAATTGTCCTCCACTCAGCACACCAATGCTGCCTGTGTACCCCTGCCACATAATGGAAGCTGCATAGAGCCTATTTTGTTTTTTTAGGCCTACTAAGTCTGTCTGCGGTCCCTCCTTCCAATTGTCCTCCACTGAGCACACCAATGCTGCCTGTGCACCCCTGCCACATAATGGAAGCTGCATAGAGCCTATTTTGTTATTTTAGGCCTACTAATTCTGTCTGTGGTCCCTCCTTCCAATTGTTCTCCGCTGAGCACACCAATGCTGCCTGTGTACCCCTGTAGCCTAATTTAAACCACATCGAGCCTGCTTTATTATTTTATGCCTAGGAAGTCTGTCTGTGGTCCCTCCTTGAAATCGTCCTCCGCTGACCTCAACAATGCTGCCTGTGTACCCCTGTAGCCTACATTAAACTGCATAGAGCCTACTTTCTATTGTAGGCCTACTACCTGTGTGTGTCTCGGCCAGTCCACTCCTTGCAGTTGTCCTCCACTGAACAAAGCTATGCCGCCTGTGTACTCCTGTGACCAATTGTGAACTGCATGTATCCTACTTACTTTTTTTGCCTAGTAACTGTGTAAGCCTGTCATAACAGTTGTCCTCCACCACAGAACCCAGCTATGCCACTTGTGTACTCCTTTTACCAATTTTGAACTTAATATAGCCTTCATTTTTATTTTAGGCCTACTTCCTGTGTCAGAGCCACTAATTACACATGCCCTCCTCCGCTGAACCACTATGCTGCAAGTGTACTCCGCTAAGTCTAAGTACACATTTGCGGTCTGCGCCGCAGCGTCGAGCGCCGCAGCGTCGCCGCATGCGTCATGCGCCCCTATATTTAACATGGGGGCGCATGGACATGCGTCGCACTTGCGTTTTGCGCCGCATGCGTCCCTGCGGCGCCCGCGTCCGGGCGCAGAGGACGCAGCAAGTTGCATTTTTGCTGCGTCCAAAATCAATGAAAAAAAGGACGCATGCGGCGCAAAACGCAGCGTTGTGCATGCGTTTTGCTGCGTTTTTGTTTGCGTTGTGCGTTGCGGCGCCGACGCTGCGGCGCACAACGCAAATGTGAACGTAGCCTTACCAATTTTGAACTGCATTTTGCCTAATTACTTATTTAGGCCTACTTATTGTGTCTGTCTCCCATTACAGTTGTCCTCCACTGTACAAAGCTGAGCTTCAATCTTCAGGCTCTCATTAAGTAGTTGTTAAGATAACAGTGCAGTTGGCCTACTATTTTGTTTGGGGCCTACTAACGGTGTCTGCCGCTCCATGGTGTTCTCCAGGTTTACTTGCCTGAGCTTCAATCTTCAGGCTCTCATTAAGTAGTTGTTGTTAATATGTGTGGTTGGGGGCCTACTAACGGTGTCTGCCGCTCCAAGGTGTTCTCCAGGTTTACTTGCCTGAGCTTCAATCTTCAGGCTCTCATTAAGTAGTTGTTAATATGTGTGGTTGGGGCCTACTAACGGTGTCTGCCGCTCCCTGGTGTTGTTCTCCACTGTACAAAGCTGAGCTTCAATCTTCAGGCTCTCATTAAGTAGTTGTTGTTAATATGTGTGGTCGGGGCCTACTAACGGTGTCTGCCACTCCCTGGTGTTGTTCTCCACTGTACAAAGCTGAGCTTCAATCTTCAGGCTCTCATTAAGTAGTTGTTGTTAAGATAACAGTGCAGTTGGCCTACTATTTTGTTTGGGGCCTACTAACGGTGTCTGCCGCTCCAAGGTGTTCTCCAGGTTTACTTGCCTGAGCTTCAATCTTCAGGCTCTCATTAAGTAGTTGTTGTTAATATAACACTGCAGTTGGCCTACTAGTGTGGTTGGGGCCTGCTAACGGTGTCTGCTGCTTTCTGTTCTCCACTGAACAGAGCTGAGCTTCAGTCTTCAGGCTCTCATTAAGTTGTTGTTTATATAACACTGTAGTTGGCCTACTATTTTGGTTGGGCCTAGTAACGGTGTCTGCCACACCTTGGTGTTGTCCTGTGTTATTTCCCAGAGCATCAATCTTCAGGCTTTCGGGCTAGATTTGTAATATTAAACTGCATTGGGCCTACTAGTGTGGTTGGGCCCTTAAAACGGTGTCTGCCGCTCCTGGGTTTTCTCCTGTTTTGTTTTCCCGAGCTTCAATCTTCAGGCTTTCGGCCTTTATTTGTAATATTAAACTGCATTGGGCCTACTACTGTGGTTGGGCCCTTAAAACGGTGTCTGCCGCTCCTGGGTTTTCTACTCCACTGAACAAACTAATGCCGCCTGGTTAGTCCTGTTACCAATTTTGAACTGCATTTAGCCCACTTTATAATTTGAGTCTATATCTGTGTTTCCTCCTCATCCTGCCCATTGCCCAGCCAGTGCTAGATGAGTCTTGTGGTACATTGACCCAGACCACTACATTCCCCTTGCACGCTACACAGCCACAATCTGACCCTGCTGAAAGTCAGGTTCCCCTTCCCGCATACTATACCACCTTACACAGGGACAAAGAGGAAGGTGCAGATGAAAGTGCTGGTTCCTTCATCAGGTGGGGGGCATTCTCGTTGGCGATGTCACAGGCACAGGGCCCCTCAGAGTATGCAGAAGTGTCGCTGCCGGTGGGAGTCGCCCCCGCCGTGCAAACACACTGCCGTACTTTGAGGGGCCCTGTGCCAGTGCCAATGCCAACGAGTGGGCCCCCCCGCTTGCTCAGGATCACAGCACTTGCAAAGTGGAAATACTTACCTCTCACTGCTCCACCGCCGTGACGTAGTCCACGTTTCCTGGGCCCACTAAAAACTTGAACCAGCCCTACTCCCCACAACTTTAGTCAAATGACCCCCAATTTCCAATGCCCAACTATTATTATGGGCGGCACGGTGGCGCAGTGGTTAGCACTGCAGCCTTGCAGCACTGGAGTCCTGGGTTCAAACCCCACTAATGACAACATCTGCAAAGAGTTTGTATGTTCTCTCTGTGTTTGCGTGGGTTTCCTCCGGCTTCTCTGGTTTCCTCCCACATTCCAAAGACATACTTATAGGGAATTTAGATTGTGAGCCTCATCGGGGACAGTGATGATAATGTGTGCAAAACTGTAAAGCGCTGCGGAATATGTTAGCGCTATATAAAAATAAAGATTATTATTGTTATTATTATTATAAAGTTAATTAAGATGCTTCAGAAACAAGAATGGATGTTTTTGCCATTAAAATGGGCACTGTAGGTGTTTTCCTGGCCCCCACTCACTGCCGACTATGCTTCCCCATTGACTTGCATTGGGTTTCGTGTTTCGGTCGATCCCCGACTTTTCGCGATAATTGGCCGATTGCACTCGACTCGACTTTTGAGATAGTCGGGTTTCGCAAAACCCGACTCGACCCCAAAAAAGTAAAAGTCGCTCAACCCTACCCACGGCCTTTATTTAGTTAAATTCCGCTGCACTGGAGGTGCATTGCAAATCCCAACCATTGGTGACCCCGTCACATTTTTGTGAGTCACCAATGGGTCTCCAGCAGACCTCTATCATTATCAGTGCCTGATTATTATGATTGCCACCCCGTGGTCGGCACTCATAGCAAGTGAGCATTTCTCATACACACAAGCAATCTGATCATTGCCTGTGCGTAGCATAATGTTACATATAGAGACTATTAAAGCATGCAAAAAGTAAAAAGAGTTTTTAAAAATATTATAAAAATAAAAAAATATAAAAGTTCAATTCACCCCCCTTTTGACCCCATTCAAAATAAAACAATAAAAAAATCAAACATAGACATATTTGGCAGCGCCGCGATCAGTATCGCCCAATATATTAAAAAATTAACCTGATTGTTAAACAGCTTAATGAGAAGAAAATTAAAAATGTCAGAATTAAGTTTTTTTGGTCGCCGCTTCATTGTAGTGAAATGCAATAACGGGCGATTAAAAAATCATATCTACGCCAAAATGGTATCAATAAAAATGTCAGCTTGACATGCAATAAATAAGCCCTCATGCAGCCCCAGATCACGAAAAATGGAGACACTACAGGTCTCGGAAAATGGTGCCTTTTAAAAAAAAAAAAAAAAAAATTAACAAAATTTGGATTTTTTTTTCCACCACCTAAATAACACATGTTTGGTGCCTATGAACTTGTAATGACCTGGAGAATCATAATGGCAGGTCAGTTTCAGCATTTGTTGAATATGGTTAAAAAACCCAACAACTGTGGAATTGCACTTTTTTTTGCAATTTCACCACACTTGGAATTTTTTCCTGTTTTCCAGTACATGATATGTTAACATCAATGAACCAATGGTGTCGTTCAAAAGAACAACAGTTAATGTCCTAATACCAGAGATGATAGGTCTCCCAGGATTACCTTCTTTATGTATTTTAGGCAACATGTAGAAGGTACCTGTTTGGGAATTGTCTGGAATTAGTTCTAGCAGTGAGGATGCAGTAGAATCAATTCCATTGACGATATGTGTTAGTTTCTCTGTGAATTGTTTGGTGGGATGTTCCTGAAGTGGAGTGTAGTATTTTATATACAAGAGCTGTCTGTGTGCTTCCTGGATGTAATCTGACATGTTCATGATGACTACAGCTTCTCCTTTGTCTGCTGGTTTGATGATGACATTGTTTTTGGCTTTTAAGGATTGTAGATATACACTCACCGGCCACTTTATTAGGTACACCATGCTAGTAACGGGTTGGACCCCCTTTTGCCTTCAGAACTGCCTCAATTCTTCGTGGCATAGATTCAACAAGGTGCTGGAAGCATTCCTCAGAGATTTTGGTCCATATTGACATGATGGCATCACACAGTTGCCGCAGATTTGTCGGCTGCACATCCCAAAGATGCTCCATACAAGGCAGGATGGATCCATGCTTTCATGTTGTTTACGCCAAATTCTGACCCTACCATCCGAATGTCGCAGCAGAAATCGAGACTCATCAGACCAGACCAAGCAACGTTTTTCCAATCTTCTACTGTCCAATTTCGATGAGCTTGTACAAATTGTAGCCTCAGTTTCCTGTTCTTAGCTGAAAGGAGTGGTACCCGGTGTGGTCTTCTGCTGCTGTAGCCCATCTGCCTCAAAGTTCGATGCACTGTGCGTTCAGAGATGCTCTTAGGCCTACCTTGGTTGTAACGGGTGGCGATTTGAGTCACTGTTGTCTTTCTATCAGCTCGAACCAGTCTGCCCATTCTCCTCTGACCTCTGGCATCAAAAAGGCATTTCCGCCCACAGAACTGCCGCTCACTGGATTTTTTTTCTTTTTCGGACCATTCTCTGTAAACCCTAGAGATGGTTGTGCGTGAAAATCCCAGTAGATCAGCAGTTTCTGAAATACTCAGACCTGCCCTTCTGGCACCAACAACCATGCCACGTTCAAAGGCACTCAAATCACCTTTCTTCCCCATACTGATGCTCGGTTTGAACTGCAGGAGATTGTCTTGACCATGTCTACATGCCTAAATGCACTGAGTTGCCGCCATGTGATTGGCTGATTAGAAATTAAGTGTTAACAAGAAGTTGGACAGGTGTACCTAATAAAGTGGCCGGTGAGTATACACACCTGCATCAAATTGATATGCACACTTAGGGGGCACCATTTATCATGTTAAAATCCTATGTTTTCAATATTGGCACCGGAAAGTGCTGATGGTGTTTCCAAGAGATCTATGGGGGTTTCTAACGTAGATTGCAATTTAGCCCGTATTCCGTGGGTCAATAGGCTCCGGGTGCTCCGGTCGAGATATATCTGTGAGGTATATAGCCTATTCTTTTTATCTGCTGGAATTAAAACATCATGCTGCTATCCCATTGTAATATACACTGGTGAGAGCAGGTGGTATGTCAAATGCATGTGTGGTAGACAACTAAAATCGCCAATGAACGTGTCCCTTTATTATTTTTGTGAATGGGCTCTCCCTGCTTTGGGTTCTGCATATTAGATGCAGAGCATGGTGGAATTACCTATGCTGTGAGCCTGATGGAATTTGTGGAACACAGTTTGGCCAGCTTGCGGTTCACTTCCGTGGTTGCCAGGTAACTTAGAACATGTGCGGTTAGGTGAAGCGCACGCTAGAATTCGGCAACCAGGAAGTGATTCCATAGTGGGTGACCTGAACCAGAAATGGTCAGCTGGACGCGTCATTAATTAAGGGGACGAACATGGCCCTGTGCATTCCAGGATGGGCATGCGCACTAAGGGGAGGTTGTAGCGATATTCTGCCACAGCGTAAAAGCCACAGGAAATGAAGGCGAGGGACGATGATTTGGCGTGGAGGGCGGTAAATATAAAATGAGGATGGTATCAGCTGGCATTTAGCTATTATGTATCTATTGTGACACAAGTTATCGCGATATCAGGCCTCCTGATGAGCCTAAGCAGGCAAAACGCGTTGAGGTGCTAATGTTAGATGGCGACCGGTGAATGACAAATGGTCTAGCGACAGATGAGTATCGATGGTTTCCATATATGACTCTATTTTGTTATGATTTATTGTGAACCCATATCGGGGTGGTGTTTTGATATAGGAGATACCCCCTGATGGTTAATATGTCTGAATGAGGGAAGGGGGGACCCCCAGATTGGAAACATTTAAAGACACAAATGAAATGATTATGGAAATCTAGGTGGGTTATATCATACTGTACATTCAGGTGGAGGTTGGCTATCTATATGTAACACCAACCACATCTTTTGGATGAGTATGTTCCACTGCTAACGGGTATTAATTACCTATCTAAACACCAGCATATCGCCATATGTGTTCATATTTTGTTTTTAAATTTTGGGGGTCTAGTTTATCCTTAGCATAGTACCACCTATGTTTAGCGGCAGGGGTTCCTCTAGTCTGTGGGTAGAGGATCTCACTAGTGGCTGCAGGGTGTATCAGGGCCTATAGGGTTAGCCATCGTGGAGTGGGGGCACCATAACGTTTCCCCTAGGGCATCTACCTCCGCAGCCAGGTAGGGGCAATTTTAGGTGCCTTATCTAGGGATTTCTAGGACCACCCATAAGGACATTGGTATTTAAGGTTTGAGCATGTCGTTTAGGTTTTTATTTGTCACTACGGGTGGTATAGTTTACCTTGGTTTTAACAGTAAAAGTGTTTTTGGACATAGGGTAGTTACATGATATTGGCTTTTTGAACCCAAAATATACATATTTTTTGTCTTTTAACCCCTTTCTGCCAGCTGACGTAATAGTACATCAGCTGGCAGAACCCCCGCTTTGAGGTGGGCTCCGGCGGTGAGCCCACCTCAAAGCCGCGACATGTCAGCTGTTTTGTACAGCTGACATGTGCGCGCAATGAGCGCGAGCAGAATCGCGATCCGCCCGTGCCCATTAACTAGTTAAATGCCGCTGTCAAATGCTGACAGCGGCATTTAGCTAGCGCTCCCGGCTGCGCGGCCGGAAGTGCTCGCACTGCTGACCCTGTCACATGATCAGGGGTCATCGGTGCATTGCCATAACAACCAGAGGTCTCCTTGAGACCTCTATGGTTGTTGATGGACGATTGCTTTGAGCGCCACCCTGTGGTCGGCGTTCAAAGCAACCCTGCATTTCTGCCACATAGAGGTGACCTGTGCTTCACCTCTATGTAGCAGAGGCGATCGAGTTGTGCATGCTTCTAGCCTCCTATGGAGGCTATTGAAGCATGCCAAAATTAAAAAAAAAGTGTTTAAAAATATAAAAAAATAAAAAATATATAAAAGTTCAAATCACCCCCCTTTCGCCCCAATCAAAATAAAACAATAAAAAAAAAATCAAACCTAGACATATTTGGTATTGACACGTTCAGAATCGCCCGATCTATCAATAAAAACAAAGGATTAACCTGATCGCTAAATGGCGTAGCGAGAAAAAAAATTAAAACGCCAAAATTACGTGTTTTTGGTCGCCACAACATTGCATTAAAATGCAATAACGGGCTATCAAAAGAACGTATCTACACCAAAATGGTATCATTAAAAATGCCAGCTCGGCACACAAAAAATAAGCCCTCACCCGACCCCAGATCACGAAAATTGGAGACGCTACGCGTATCGGAAAAAGGCACTTTTTTTTTTTTAGCAAACTTTGGAATTTTTTTTTACCACTTAGATAAAAGAGAACCTAGACATGTTTGGTGTCTATGAACTTCGGAATGACCTGGAGAATCATAATGGCAGGTTAGTTTTAGCATTTGGTGAACCTAGCAAAAAAGCCAAACAAAAAACAAGTGTAAGGCCGGCGTCACACTTGGCGTAAGACAATACGCCACGTATTATACGTCCGTACTACGGCCGTAATACGGAGAAATGTTCCCAAAATATTGATCCGTAGTCAGGGTGTTTCAGCGTATTTTGCGCATGGCATCCTCCGTATGTAATCCGTATGGCATCCGTACTGCGAGATTTACGCGCAGGCTTGCAAAACCGACATCTAATGGATTTATGTGCTCAAATGTTCGGGAAAACATATATACAGTATATATATATATATATGTCATTGAGACACATATATATATATTCTGTATTTAGATTTCAATCAGCGCGATATCTGTGAACAGCCGGTAATTCAATTGCCGGCTTTTCATTTCTCCTGCACAAACCCGACAGGATATGAGACATGGTTTACATACAGTAAACCATCTCATATCCCCCCTTTTTTTGCATATTCCACACTACTAATGTTAGTAGTGTGTATGTGCAAAATGTCAGCGCTGTAGCTGCTCAAATAAAGGGTTAAATGGCGGAAAAAATTGGCGTGGGCTCCCGCGCAATTTTCTCCGCCAGAGTGGTAAAGCCAGTGACTGAGGGCAGATATTAATAGCCAGGAGAGGGTCCATGGTTATTGGCCCCCCCGTGGCTAAAAACATCTGCCCCCAGCCACCCCAGAAAAGGCACATCTGGAAGATGCGCCTATTCTGGCACTTGGCCACTCTCTTCCCACTCCCTGTAGCGGTGGGATATGGGGTAATGAAGGGTTAATGCCACCTTGCTATTGGAAGGTGACATTAAGCCAGATTAATGATGGAGAAGCGTCAATTATGACACCTATCCATTATTAATCCAATTGTTGGAAAGTGTTAAAAAACACACACACACACATGATTGAAAAGTATTTTAATGAAATAAACACAGCGGTTGTTGTAATAATTTATTGTTCTCTCAAATCCATTTGCAGTCCCTCGCTTGGCAACATAATAAACGCACAAGATACATACCTTCTGATGTACTGTCAGGTCCAACGATGTAATCCATCTGAAGGGGTTAACTAATATTACAGGCAGGAGCCCTGCTATAATGCAGCTGTGCTCCGTGCTTGTAATTCCCCTGCGAATGAATGAAATGTAGGTCATTGACCTACATTTCATTCATTCGCGGTGAGGCGCCCTCTGGTGGATGTTCTCATGAACTGCAGCCTGGGAACTTTTTCCCACGCTCCAGGTCATATGAGGACATCCACCAGGGGGCGCATCACCGCGACTGAAGGAAATGTAGGTCAATGACCTAGATTTCATTCATTCGCCGGGGATTACAGGCACGGAGCACAGCTGCATTATAGCAGGGCTCCTGCCTGTAATATTAGTTAACCCCTTCAGATGGATTACATCGTTGGACCTGACAGTACATCAGAAGGTATGTATCTTGTGCGTTTATTATGTTTCCAAGCGAGGGACTGCAAATGGATTTGAGAGAACAATAAATTATTACAACAACCGCTGTGTTTATTTCATTAAAATACTTTTCAATCATGTGTGTGTGTGTTTTTTAACCCTTTCCTACAATTGGATTAATAATGGATAGGTGTCATAATTGACGCCTCTCCATCATTAATCTGGCTTAATGTCACCTTCCAATAGCAAGGTGGCATTAACCCTTCATTACCCCATATCCCACCGCTACAGGGAGTGGGAAGAGAGTGGCCAAGTGCCAGAATAGGCGCATCTTCCAGATGTGCCTTTTCTGGGGTGGCTGGGGGCAGATGTTTTTAGCCACGGGGGGGCCAATATCCATGGACCCTCTCCTGGCTATTAATATCTGCCCTCAGTCACTGGCTTTACCGCTCTGGCGGAGAAAATTGCGCGGGAGCCCACGCCAATTTTTTCCGCCATTTAACCCTTTATTTTAGCAGCTACAGCGCTGAAATTTTGCACATACACACTACTAACATTAGTAGTGTGGAATATGCAAAAAAAAGGGGGATATGAGATGGTTTACTGTATGTAAACCATGTCTCATATCCTGTCGGGTTTGTGCAGGAGAAATGAAAAGCCGGCAATTGAATTACCGACTTTTCACTAACACCGCTGCGTATTTCTCGCAAGTCACACTGCTGGTCCGTGTGGAATCCGTATTTTTCTCGCCCCCATAGACTTTCATTGGCGATTTTTTTGCGCAGTACGCTGACAAACGCAGCATGCTGCGATTTTGTACGGCCGTAGAAAGCCGTATAATACTGAACCGTAATATACGGCTAATAGGAGCAGCCCCATTGAGAATAATTGTGCCGTATGTTATGCGAGTTTTACGGACGTAGTTTCTGCGCTCTTACGTCCGTAAAACTCGCCAGTGTGACGCCGGCCTGAGATTGCACTTTTTATGCAAATTTCATCACACTTGGAATTTTTTTACCGTTTTCTGTTACATGGCATGGTAAAACCAATGGTATCGTTCAAAAGTACATCTTGTCCCACAAAAAATAAGCCCTCACATGGCCATTTTGACAGAAAAATAAAAAAGTTATGGCTCTGGGAAGGAGGGGAGCAAAAAACGAAAACGGAAAAATGGAAAAAGCTGCAGGGGTGAAGGGGTTAAGGATTATATGACTTTTCTTTCCTCCATACTGATATTGTGTGGCACTTTATGGTGTCTGTCCAAAATGTCAGATTTAACTTTTTTATGGAAACAGTCTACGTAGTGATCCAGAGTTTGGTTGTGCCCAGGTTGCAGGGTCCAGTTTGTCCTCTTTTTCTTTTTTGCTGTATCGTTCACATTGTCTTGTGATGTGCTATCTGTAGAGTTATGAAAAAATTCTTTGAGATGGAATCTGCAGTAGAATTCCTCGATATCACTACAAAACTGTATCAAGCTGTTTTGTAGGACAGATTGTTCGTCCCTTTGATAGAATATTCATTTCTCCTGTGCTTGGCTCATATAGTGAGAGGTTCACATCAGACGACGATGTATTAAAATGAATCTGTAAATTGGGCTTACCTTCAGCTACATTGAGACCTGCTTTCTTCCTGAGCGTCCGGTTTCTTTTTCTTATTGAAAATGAGGTGATGTTGTAAACTGTTGTAGAATTCCTATAATGTCTCCTTCATTAGACATGAACCCGGTCCTTGTATTTGGTCCTGTAGGTAATTTATCTCTTTATGGATGGTCCTCTTCTTGTGATAGAAAAATCCAATGAGATGATTTTGCAGTCTCTCAGATGATTTGTAGCAAAGTTTCTATGAAGAATGGGTATTGTAGGTATTCTTTGTTGGATTTCTTATCATGAGTAGTGTTGAGCATTCCGATACCGCAAGTATCGGGTATCGGCCGATACTTGCGGGTATCGGAATTCCGATACCGAGATCCGATACTTTTGTGGTATCGGGTATCGGTATCGAAACAACATTAATGTAAAAATGTGTAAAATAAAGAATTAAAATAAAAAAATAGGGATATACTCACCCTCTGACGCGCCCTGGATTTTACCGCCGTAACCGGGAGCCTTCTTTGCTTCAAACGCGCGCGTTTTCTTCATTCCGTGACGTCACGGCTTGTGATTGGTCGCGTGCCGCCCATGTGGCGGCGGCGCGACCAATCACAGCAAGCCGTGACGTAATTTTAGGTCCTTCAGTATTTTAAAATTACGTTCCGGCTTTGTGATTGGTCGCGACGCGAAGCGACCAATCACAAGCCGTGACATCACGGGAGGCAGGACAAGCGCGCATTTTAAAATGCGCGCGTGTCCAGCCTCCCGTGACGTCACGGCTTGTGATTGGTCGCATCGCGGCGCGACCAATCACAGCAAGCCGTGACGTAATTTTAGGTCCTTCAGGATTTTAAAATTACGTTCCGGCTTTGTGATTGGTCGCGACGCGAAGCGACCAATCACAAGCCGTGACATCACGGGAGGCAGGACAAGCGCGCATTTTAAAATGCGCGCGTGTCCAGCCTCCCGTGACGTCACGGCTTGTGATTGGGTGCGTCGCCCATGTGACGGCGACGCAACCAATCACAACGCCGGAACGTAATTTTAAAATCCTGAAGGACCTAAAATTACGTCACGGCTTGCTGTGATTGGTCGCGCCGCGATGCGACCAATCACAAGCCGTGACGTCACGGGAGGCTGGACACGCGCGCATTTTAAAATGCGCGCTTGTCCTGCCTCCCGTGACGTCACGGCTTGTGATTGGTCGCTTCGCGTCGCGACCAATCACAAAGCCGGAACGTAATTTTAAAATACTGAAGGACCTAAAATTACGTCACGGCTTGCTGTGATTGGTCGCGCCGTCGCCACATGGGCGGCACGCGACCAATCACAAGCCGTGACGTCACGGAATGAAGAAAACGCGCGCATTTGAAGCAAAGAAGGCTCCCGGTTACGGCGGTAAAGTCCAGGGCGCGTCGGAGGGTGAGTATATCCCTATTTTTTTATTTTAATTCTTTCTTTTACACATTTATATGGATCCCAGGGCCTGAAGGAGAGTTTCCTCTCCTTCAGACCCTGGGAACCATCAGGGATAACGTCCGATACATGAGTCCCATTGACTTGTATTGGTATCGGGTATCGGTATCGGATTGGATCCGATATTTTGCCGGTATCGGCCGATACTTTCCAATACCGATACTTTCAAGTATCGGACGGTATCGCTCAACACTAATCATGAGGCCTTTAGGGATTAGGTTTTCCTTCTTGCATCTGGGTAGAAAGAAGATGTCACCATTCATGCCAGTTTCTTCAGAAGGCTTTTCAAATCCACCTGTGATCAGTACATTGGGGTATCTTCCAATGTGCTAATGAGGAAATCCACATTAAGAGTTTGCTCCTCCTGAAACTGTTAGCTCCCTGCTAATTAATTTATCTATACACAAGAGAAACTGCCAGGTGTCAAGTGATATTGGATTCATTTTTATGTAATCTATGACTTCTAATTAACAATTCATGCTTCTATGCTTTTTACACAAGTTTTTTTTTAGTGGATTTCTTTTTATTTCAAGCTTCCGTTTTTGTGGATAGATTAATTGCAACTAAGAAGCCAATAGGAAAACTTATGCAAATCACAACATATAAAGCATGCTACATTATCTTTTTTAAATAAACAGTCACTATTATTAATCAACTAAAAGTGTGAACGAAAACCTCAAGAAACCTCTGCTGTTTCTAGCTCCTTTCATTTAAATTTAGATAGGTACAAAAAAAATGGTAATTATTTCAGTGTAATAATTTAATATTTTATAAAGTCAGAGAAACCACTTTACTTTAGCTATTGTTTATTATTATTATTATTATTATTAATAATAATAATAATAATAATAGTAATAATAATTTTTATTTATTTTTTTTATAGTTGAATTTTTTAGGTGTTATACTGCACACTAACCATATCATGTTTTTCTTTATTTATTGAGGTCACTGTAATACATTTAAGATGCAATGTTGCAATATGTACTGTTTTTTTCAGTTACAGTAAATTCATTTGTCACCATTTACTATGCACAATTGTAAGGTTATCCAATCTGGGATATTCATGGCATATTTGCAGAATATCACAGCAGATAAGACCTGCATCTCTGTAGACAATGGAGCTCCATTGTGCTGCCAAGAATACAGAGAAGACCACAAATGCATTACTTTCTAGTCACTTTTACTGAAATTAAAAAAAAATTCAGCATGCCAATTCCAATTTTTTTTACATTATAGGCCTCTGATAACAAGTGCAATTTGTACATTTTTGATATTTATTATGACAAAGTTACTGGTAAAGTAATGAAGGGGAGATATGTGTCACTGAGGTTATTAGCTTCAGTGATATGAACCTAGAAAAATGCTCCAGCACACTAAGTACTGAGAGGAGTTAATCAGCCATGTTAAAGGCTAGGTTTACTTTACAGCTCAAGAGTGGGTGTGAACCCCTGGGTGGGGTTTGGAAGGTAAATAGTCAGCCTTCTGAATCACTTGGAGTTTGGTGTCAGCGATTTTCATGTTAAAGAGAGCTGAACCTTGTGCCTGTCTACTGAGCGGGAAAATCCCTGCAGCAACATGGACTGTGCCATTTGTTATATTTTGTTATCCCATTATAACAGAAAGGCCACACTTATTTTGGCTACCTCTGCATTTGTTTTATGCAGTACATTTAATAAACCAGTGGAAGATTCAAAGAGACAGCATTTCTGTGTTTACCTCTATGTGCAGTTGAGTGACCTAATCTATCACAGTATAGGGAAAACTAAAATTACAAGACAAATAAATATTACTAAAGCTCCATCTGATATACAGTCCTCAGCATAAATGAATGCTCCTGTTTGAGGCTATGTTCCCATGGTCAGTAATTGGCAGCGCTTTGGACGCAGCACATGTCTGATGTGTCCAAAGCACTGCCAGCTTTGGAATGCAGGTGATTCCACATGTGTTCACTGAACCGTGCAGAATCACCGCGTACAATACATTAGCATGGGTAACATTGGTCTTGACTTAGGGTACTGTCACACTATATGATTTACCAACGATCACGACCAGCGATACGACCTGGCCGTGATCGTTGGTAAGTGGTTGTGTGGTCGCTGGGGAGCTGTCACACAGTCAGCTCTCCAGCGACCAACGATGCCGAAGGCCCCGGGTAACCAGGGCAAACATCGGGCTACTAAGCGCAGGGCCGCGCTTAGTAACCCGATGTTTTGCCGTGGTTACCAGCGTAAAAGTAAAAAAAAAAAAACAGTACATACTTACATTCCGGTCTCTGTCCCCCGGCGTTCTGCTTCTCTCCACTGTGTCTGCGCCAGCCGGAAAGCGAGCACAGCGGTGACATCAGACGTCACCGCTGTGCTCGCTTTCCGGCTGGCCGGCGCTCACAGTGCAGAGAAGCAGAACGCCGGGGGACAGACACCGGAATGTAAGTATGTACTGTTTGGTTTTTTTTACTTTTACGCTGGTAACCACGGTAAACATCGGGTTACTAAGCGCGGCCCTGCGCTTAGTAACCCGATGTTTACCCTGGTTACAAGCGAACGCATTGCTGGATCGCTGTCACACACAACGATCCAGCGATGACAGTGGGAGATCCAGCGACGAAAGAAAGTTCCAAATGATCTGCTACGACGTACGATTCTCAGCAGGGTCCCTGATCGCTGCTGCGTGTCAGACACTGCGATATCGTATGGATATCGCTGGAACGTCACGGATCGTACCGTCGTAGCGACAAAAGTGCCACTGTGTGACAGTACCCTTAGCATCTCTGCAAGATAAATTGGCATGCTGCAGTCTAGAAATATGTGCTGCATGTATGTCTCTGCAGGTCATCCACAGGCGTCTCAGCACACATAGTGGAGGTGGCATTTCTTGAAATCCCATCAACTATGCTGTAACATCGGGACGCTGCGAGTTGGACGCTGCAAATATATGCAGTGTCCAACCCACAGCGTTTACTGACAGTGGGAATATACCCTGAAAGTAAGATTATTAATTAATATCTCACTAAATTCAGGGAACAATTTCCAAAGTTGTGACAAGAAATTTTTTTAACTCTTAACATGATAGTAAGGTTAATAATATAACTTTCAATGCAAAATCTTCACTCTTACTAAAAATGGTTGATAGAAAAATGAGCACACCTCACATCAAAAACAACATCTAGTATTTTGTATGGCCTCCATAATAAATAATAATAATAAATAAATCTTTATTTTCATATAGCTCTAATATATTCCGCAGCGCTTTACAATTTGCACACATTATCATCGCTGTCCCCGAAGGGGCTCACAATCTAAATTCCATATCAGTATGTCTTTGGAATGTGGGAGGAAACCGGAGTACCGGGAGGAAACCCACACAAACACTGGGAGAGCATACAAACTCCTTGCAGATGTTGTCCTTGGTGGGATTTGAACCCATGACTCCAGTGTTGCAAGGCTGCAGTGCTAACCACTCCATGATTCTAGGCGAGGAATGATCAGGTTGACGATTTATTGCAACATCTTTTTTTTTTCTTTTTGAAGTTTGGTAAAAATTACGTATACTCCATAATGAAGATTTTTGTAAAGTTCGAGAATTCAATTCCACTAAATAAATTCTCCCATGTCAACTTTTCAGCTTTTTTTACTGTAATATTTCAAATAATCAGGGAACTTGATAACGCTTCTTCCAGGGAAGAAAAGGACACTGTGTGGGTGACAGTAGTGCCTGCTTCTTTATGATGAAAAAATACAGACTGAAAGTTACAGTAGAGAGGGAAGGATTGGGAGTTTGTAAATGAAAAACATTGGAAAAATGGTTTGATTAGTAAAAAAAACTGACTAGCTGAATCCTTCTAATCTCTTTGTAGAAGCAGGAGGTCAATTTCATGTGTTCACTCAACCGTGCAGAATCACCGCACCCAACACATTGGATGGGAAATTTATCTTGAGGAGATGGAGCATCTCAACAAGATAAATTGACATGCTTCAGTCTTGAAAGATGCGCCACATGTCCATCTCTGCAGGGAAGCTGGAGGCGTCCATGCAAGCATAGTGTCAAACCTCCAGCATTTACTGACCATGGAAACATACCCTTAAGGCCCCGTCTCACATAGCGAGATCGCTAGCGAGATCGCTGCTGAGTCACAAGTTTTGTGACGCAACAGCGACCTCCATAGCGATCTCGCTATGTGTGACACGTACCAGCGATCAGGCCCCTGCTGCGAGATCGCTGGTCGTGTCAGAATGGCCTGGACCTTTTTTTGGTCGTTGAGGCCCCGCTGACATCGCTGAATCGGTGTGTGTGACACCGATCCAGCGATGTCTTCACTGGTAACCAGGGTAAACATCGGGTTACTAAGCGCAGGGCCGCGCTTAGTAACCCGATGTTTACCCTGGTTACCAAAAAAAAAAAACAGTACATACTCGCCTTTCGGTGTCCCTTGCCGTCTGCTTCCTGCTCTCACTGACTGCCGGCCGTACAGTGAGAAGTGAGAGCACAGCAGTGACGTCACCGCTGCGCTCTGCTCTCAGTGTACGGCGGCTCAGTCAGAGCAGGAAGCAGACGGCAAGGGACCTGGACACCGAAAGGCGAGTATGTACTGTTTGTTTTTTTTGGTAACCAGGGTAAACATCGGGTTACTAAGCGCGGCCCTGCGCTTAGTAACCCGATGTTTACCCTGGTTACCCGGGTGCTGCAGGGGGACTTCGGCATCGTTGAAGACAGTTTCAACGATGCCGAAGTCGTTCCCCTGATCGTTGGTCGCTGGGGAGAGCGGTCTGTGTGACAGCTCCCCAGCGACCACACAGCGACTTACCAACGATCACGGCCAGGTCGTATCGCTGGTCGTGATCGTTGGTAAATCGCTTAGTGAGACGGGGCCATTAGACTCATGAGTCAAAAGTCCCTGGGAGGAAGATAAGCATCTGGGTCAGGAGTTGAAGAGGGGAATGATACATGCAGGGAAAAGAGACTTCCTGTTTATACAAAGAGCATAGGAGAATAGAGTAACTGGAGAGACAAGAAATGCAAAATAGGGTCTTATCCAAAGGAATATAAAGAATTAATTAAGAATTAAAAGTGCACTCACCTGGTAGGATTGTGATAGTTACAACTCCTACAGAAAACATGTAAAGGCTGCTGCAGGACCACCAAAATGGATATAAGGAAATTTAGTAAGGAAAGTGGTGATTAGGAATCCATGCTGCCAAAGATCCAAAAGTACAATCATAGACAAAGATGAGGTATAGATGTGATTTGTTTTCTCAATGCATTTTAAAGTTTTCACACCCCTTCCTGACAAAACCATTATTGTCGCTTTATAATGATGAAAGGATTTGAAAACCTTGAAGTGTGCTGAGGAAATAAATTGCATTCATACCTCATCTTTGTCTGTGATCGTACTTTGGACCTTTGGCAGCGCGGATTCCTAACCACCACTTTCCTTACTCAATTGATTACATAAAGCATAGAGTAAAGAAAAATTAGCTGGGTAGAAAGGCAAAATGAGCAATTGTAATTATACTTTGCTATATAATATGATGATTGCAACATATTAAGAAGATAAAAACTTTGATAGGAGTGTTTCTTCAAGGTATATAGGCTGCATAAGCAGATATTTAGTTTTGCTTACTTCTGACACAACTTTACCCAAAGAACTGCAGTACAAAGCGTGATAAACCTGTAAAAATGGAAACCTTAAAGATACAAAAACCTTCAAGATACAATAATTCTTATGGTTAGCTTTCAGTTTGCTAACCTCTGGGAATTCCAGTTACATTTTACCATTATAAGGATAATGTATAAGAATGGAGATTTGGATATTTGCTTAATAGAGGATTACATAAATTGAATCATTGCCGCAAATTCCCTATTCTACTATAAGTAGGCTTTATTTATATAGAACACCCACAAAAAAACATTTATTGGTCATCACACTGGGATTCAGAAAGACAATAAAATGTATTTCTTTTTAGGGTCTGTGGGTAGACACAGCAAAACCCCACAGAAAATGAACTGGGTTATAAAACACCACCAGACATAAAACTAACCCGTTATAAAAAAGAATGATGGAAATGACGGTTTATTATCTTTAGTAAAATTCCAAGTGAAATGCGAAATACTAAATTAAAGCAAATTCTTTTGTCTTCTTAAACTTCCTTCTAACATATGATAGCTGGTCTGAATGGCATGTAACATTATGTAAAATGAGCAATGATAGTCAGTGTTCTCATTTGCATGCAATGATCTAAACCTAAAATGTCATTACAGTTTAATAAATTATATATTTATGCAATCTTTAAATTGCTAAAATGTGCTCAGGGGATTTTATAGATATGAAAAAAAGAAGTGATGAGACTTATCACAAGCAGATTTTTCCCTTTTATGATAAAGCAAAGGCACTTTGACATGAGGTATTTATAAATTACTAAAGTTAGAGCTGCTACAGGCTACTATAAAATTAGATTAGGGAAAGGAAATTACACATATTTAATATTACCTGGTATGGAATGAAAGAAATGCATTTAAGTTCATGAAATGATCTCGGGTTATGGCGTCTTTCTGCTTATTACATTTCTGTCTTGTTTAATCTAATGAGTCAACTGAACAGATAGTTGAAAAATAGAATAAGGAACAAAATAAATCAGGGAACAATAGTTCCATATGCCCTTCATATATGCCTGGAAATTCCACTAAAATAGCAGTGTCTTCTATTGGTGCATTCATTCATTTTCATATAATTTATCACTGATAGGACATTGTGGCAGACTATAAGGTTGTGGAATATGATTTCTCAATACTATTGCTGGATGGGTGATAAATTCTTAGATCTGCATGGGTCCCATTGCTGTTTGCCAGAATGGGAGAGATGTAGTTCAACTACTCTCGGCAGAATCTGGATAGAATAGGTGACACAATTGGTGAACGTCTAAGATGGAACGTCACCAATCTTACAATTATTACCTATTTGTAGGATTTATAGCCATATAGATAGATTGATATACAGAGTAGATCATGTATGTAGACAGTAATACCCATTTAAAGTGAATGTATACCTTGTCTAATTCAGAATTACTGCAATTACTTAATGGATCTTATGGAAAACTTCATATTAGAGATGAATGGATCAAGTTTGAGTCGAATTTCCTGAAATTTGCAGTTTCACACAAATTCAACTATTTTGAGATTCGTTTTATGGTTCACAAAAATGCCAAATATTGCTTAAGCATCAGAGATCAGGTAAACGTAATTTTGCTTTACTATGCGGGGAGCCACATAATGCCCTACTGCTATGACATTTTATGGATTATTATGCCTTGTACAGTGGTGGTCAGTATCTGGGCCATCACAGATTGCCAGTTCCCAGTGGAGCACAATTTGTACTAGTGAGTCGTTTTCCATATCTATAGTCAGTGGTAAAGTCTTTCTCTCCTGTAGAGTGTAAGTTCTTATGGTCAAAAGTGTCCTTTCTCTCTCCGGTACAGTATAAGCTCTTATTGTCAGCAGAATTCTATCTCTCTACTGTATTGTACTAGAAACGGTAAAGAGAGGGGGAAATAGCACAGTTACCAAAATAACAATTAGTTTGCTGTAAGGTAAAATTCTCACCTTTACGAGTATGCACAGCACATACAGTATAATGAGTATGATAGGAGGGCTGCAGATGGCACCGGACCCACGGAGGATCTTCAAGAAATTCTAGATAGGATGTTCAAGATTCTGACAATTCCGCGCTCCTCCAAAATCAGGCAAGGGTCCAGAAGAGATGCATAATTTTTTCAGGGCTATAAAACTACGCATTTCTTGGACGTCTATGTACCTGAAGGGATATGTACCTGAGGAAGTAGACAAGACATCCAAGAAACGAGTAGTTGTATAGCCCTGAATAAAGTATGCAACGTTTCTGAACTCTGTGGTCCCTTGCCTGATTTTGGAGGAGCACAGAATTGTCGGCATTTTAAATTATATAGAATAACTACTGTAGAGTGTAAGAGTCCAAAAAGTCAGAGGCAGCACACCATTGCAAACAAGTTTCAAAAAGTGTTCAGGTTTTAGCAACATTTCAGCTCATGGAGAGCCATTCTCAAGCCTTTCCCAAGCCTTGAGAAATGCTCTCCATGAGCTGAAATGTTGCCATGATGGGCTATTAAAACCTGAACACTTTTTGAAACTTATTTGCAATGGTGTGCTGCCTCTGACTTTTTGGACTCTTATTATAAGGTTTGGTACTTGCCTGAGGGGCTTTGCACTCTGAATTTGTTTTTCTGTGCTGCTCTCACTTTTTGCAATTACTGTAGAGTATAAGCGTTTATGGTTTTCTCTTTTTTTCCCACTCTCTCCCCCACATGTATATCCTGAGCAATTACCAGCTTTTCAGTATTGAAACTCAAGAAAATGTATTTTTTGGGGGGAAAAATTTAGGGAAGTCAGTTAATTCAAATGTCGAAAGAGACGTTCATCTCTACTTTACATATATTGAATTCAATAATAAAACTGTATGTGGTAAGAAGGGTTGTCTTATTAAAGGGATTGTGTGCATATTGCTAGGACATCTGCCATTTGACTGCTGTGACAGCAACAGAAGCAGAAATAATTACTCAATTTTCAGTTTTGGCATAAGTGAAGTGGTTGTTTAAGAAAGATTTTTATATTGAAAATGATTGTTTTAGTATATTATTGGGTCAGAACTTTGAGCGATACCTCCAGTGATTGTTATTTTAATTTATCAAGATATAAATATTTTGTTGCGTCAGTCTATGAATGCAGCTGTCACGGACATACACTATGGGGATGGCTCTATTTTTTCATCAACTAATTGAATCCTTTTGCCGATGCTTTAAAGTCAAGCAGATTACATCCAATGTCCTGGGGGTAGCAAAAGTCTGATACATAGTGATTTCCTGATGATTAGGAAAACCTTCTTAGAGAAAATGTCTTTGACATTTTCATATATTTTAAAAGGGTTTAGACCTTTATTTAATGTATGAACATATGTGACTTACAAAGAATAACCTGTCCTGCAATTTTTTCCCATTTTCTGAAAAAAGCTTCCCATAAAGATTTTTGTAATACCCTTGTGCATATGTGTATGAAATGTAATGTGTATGTGTTAACATACTTATCTTCTGCCATCTTTTCCAGTCTCTAGTGTTGTTCTGCTCTTCTTCTCAGTGACGTCACCGCTCTTCAGACTCTTCATATCAGCCTGTGCTCTGCGTGACCCGGAAGTGTAATAATGTAAGAACAAGGCTTCAATGGCTTACATTGTAAAATATACTTTCACTCAGACACAGAGCATAGAGAGAGGCGGAGAGTCTGAAGAGCGGTGAAGTCGCTGAGAAGAGGAGCAGAACGGTGCTGGATACCAGAGAAGACAGGAGGTGAGCATATTAACAAATACACACTACAATATATACACACTCTGGTCTCATCTAGAAGATTGCTGCTGATGAAGCTGCATGCATGTGCCAATGCTAAATGACAGTGAGTAAGGTGTGTTCAATAAAAAAGGTTGCACCTACATCTCCAGTCATCTTATGGACAGGCCACCTTGCACTAATCAAGGATCTGGTAATGAAATTCCATTTAACTTTATATTAATTACAGCATAAACATTTGTGAACATTACCTAAAAAAAGTCCAACCCATTCTTTGAATAAAAGGTCTACTTTTACTGTATTGCAAACGTTTTACATTTACATATTACAATAAAATCGGTAACAATGGAATATGAAATGGTTTCTGTGTACATTATTGCTAACAGTGTCTGTATAGAGAATTGCACTTAATTTTCTTCTATTATTCAAATTACACCATTTTCATTTAATTTAATCAATTAATTCCTAATGTAAATTCCTAATAATTATGCTTCTAAGAATTTAACATCTTAGCATTAAGCGGTACTTATTTAGCGATAAGTGAATATCATGTATATATACATGCAGCTGTAGAAATATTTATTTCAATTATCTATTTTGATCACTTCATTATGACTATGCACACAATTACATGGAAAAAAGAAAACATAATATCTGCTTCAAGCTCTTTGGGAATCATATACTTACGAAACCCTTTATGCTCAATGCATGTTTTAAAGTAAAGCAAAGATAACTTGTGAAACATATCAGAAGCACAATGGAATATTCTGATAAAATATTATATAGAAAGTGTATTAACTGGAAAATCAGGAGCCTGTCAGTGCAGCGCATATACATGACACTGAGATAATGCAAAAAAATTATCCTCAAACAGTAACAGAGATGACTGATTGTTCATTGTTATGCCTCTAGCTGAATTTAAAAAAGCAATTATCTGCAGAGGCCTTTTGGGATTTGTAGGTAAAGGCCAGATAGCTAACATTTATTGGATAAAATGTAATTGGTAAAGTTTCTGTAACCAGTTTATATAAGAGAAACATATTGTAATTAAGTGTATTCCCCCTAGAACTGAAACATACTTTTGAGCAAATTTGGGCAAAAATGTTCCTTTCTTAATTTAAAAGAAATAAAAGAATACATATAAAAACAAACATAACATTCTATCGTTTTTATTGCATTACCAGAAATTTAAATCCTGATTATTATTGTTATTTTGATCATTATTTTAGGGCATGCTATTCAAGTGAACAAAATAGCACTAGTTGTCAATTTTATAGTGTCTATAGCAGTCAAATAAAGCCTGTCAGATCCTATCTTATCCTTTCTTGACCAATTAAACCAATATAGAAAGGGATCATTAACTGAAATAAACGTGAAAACATATTTTGTGGGCATTGAGCAAAGTCTACTCGATAAGAAGAAAATGTTTAAAACATGATGATATTGTTGCAAATGCTCAGTGGCAGGTCCCTAGTCCAACAAGTGCTCAGTGGGAGGTCCCTAGACCAACAAGTATTCAGTTGGAGGTCCCTAGTCCAACAAGTGCTCAGTGGGAGGTCCCTAGACCAACAAATGCTCAGTGGGAAGATCCCTAGTCCAACAAGTGCTCAGTGAGAGGTCCCTAGACCAACAAGTATTCAGTTGGAGGTCCCTAGACCAACAAGTGCTCAGAGGGAGGTCCTTGGACCAATAAGTTCTTAGTAGGAGGTCATTAGTCCAACAATAGCACAGTGGGAGGATCCTAGTCCAACAAGTGCTCAGTTGGAGGATCCTAGTCCAACAAGTGTTTAAGTCTCTGTTTCGTAAGTACTGAATCACCGTACACTCTTAATGAACAGTTTCAGATAGTTTATTTATATGAAATGTACTATCTGCAAATGTTCATTAAGAGTGTACGGTGATTCATTACCTACGAATCACGGGTTTCATGCCACTTCACCAGCACTCCAACTCTTCTTTCCAGGTCTCTGTTTCCACATTCACCTTAAAAATGCTGCTGGAGAAAACCGCTCAATAGGGTCTTATCCAGAATATAATTGATTAGATAGATCAGATTCTACTCACCAGTTTGATCCGAAGGAAAGGCTCATAGATATATCCTGCTGCAGCAGATCCATCGGTCCACGCATGACCAACAGAGGTAAAAAAAGGGGGGAAAACGTGGATTTAAACTGCACTGCTGAATGATTCAAGGTCCAGACATGTAGCCATTAGACTGTGGATTCATTCAACGCGTTTCAAAGTACAAGACTTCTTCATCAGGACACCACAATATAGATGTACAGACGTTTGAGGACTTTAAATAGATGTAACATTAAAATCCAGGCTCCAAATAGGATCTCCTGACATACCAGTGTCAAAGTTCAAAGATGAGCACATGACATATTCATAGTATATATTTACGGGTTTTTTCAAATCATCTATTTAAAGTCCTGAAACGTCTGTACATCTATATTGTGGTGTCCTGATGTAGAAGTCTTCTACTTTGAAATGCCTTGAATAAATCCACAATCTAATAGCTACATATTTAGACCTTGAATCATTCAGCAGCGCAGTTTAAATCCACGTTTTACCTCCTTTTTTTCCACATTCACCTTGACTGATGGCTCTTTCTGGTGCACAAAAGAATAATGAGAGTGATGGCAGAAAAAACCTGAGCCACAAATAAAGTCCAGGTAAATATTAAGGGGCAGAACTTACTGAGGGGAGACTGAGCCTCATCACTGGACACTTGTAATCTCATTTGCATATGTGGCAAAAGTATATTTTGTCTCATTTAAATATTTTATTGGCCATGGAAATATATGAAAGATAATCTGTCTCCAGGTTTTGCCATGTAATCTGAGAGCTCATTGAGGTAGGGGCAGAGAACCTGATTCCAGTGATGTATCACTTGTCTGCTTGGTACAGTTTTGATAACATTACAGTTTTCCTGTATAACCCTGCCCACACCACTGATTTTCAACATTCTGTGTATGCTGTACATTAACAGAGAACTGGTAACCAGTTGTAAAGACGGGGTTACATAAAGAAGTTGACTAGGTGGCACAAGACACCTAGTCTGGCAGTAGCATTCTCCTGATCTTTTTGAAACAACAACACACAGATTAGTAAGCTATACATCACTGGAATCAGGGTCTTAGCCCCTTCAGCTTGCTGCTTTTGGATTACACAGCAAATATCTGCTGACAGATTCCATTTAAGACTTATGTTTCAATTTACAACCTGATGTTATTGTTTAATGGGCAAAGCAAATTTGACAGACTTCCTTATGTTAAAAACCAAGTGGAACTTAAAGAGAAATATTGAGTCCAAAACAAAATATTTTACTTTTCCTGTATATTATTCAACATGAGAAATTCCAATTATTAGGCCACACTGAGCTAGTGAAGAGAAATTGTGATCTTCAAAGATATTAGCCAACATTCAATCAGTTCAGACCATCTCTAATGTGTAGGGACAAACCCCATTGACAATGATGGTGATGCCTAGTATTTATGTTTTTCTGGAATTTGTGTTCCCAGGTAGAATATCAGAGGAACTATACTCTACTTTGTGCAGATGAATATGCAATAGAAAGAAAGCGAGAGATATTCATGGTTTACTCATGAGTACTGTATTGATTACAAGCTCTAAACAGCATTGGCCACATCATCGTCTCATTTTGTACATTGATGTGAATTTACTAAAAGAAACATTTTATGAGCTGCGGCTCAGCTGTTTAGCTGCAATGAATACGCAATGACGGTTTCGCTATGAGCCGACTATGTAAAAGAAGGAAATGGCATATACTGTTTTTCTAATGTACAACTAGATAGTACAGGGGAGGAGAGGGATATTCTACTATGTACTTACTTTTTATGCCAGCTAACATGTGAAATAAAATAGTAACTATTAATTCATTTATTAACTTATTTTTTTATCATAAATCAACATTGAAAGTTGTAATAAAAATATTTGCAATGTATCTTATTAGAGAAAAATACCTCTTCCCCACTTATCAATCACTTTTTGTTTCCTGTACTGATCAGTCCTTTAAATACTGCTCAAATCTGTCTACAAAATCATCTGTTGAATACTGCCATCTGCTTATAATAGAAAATGCAATGGGGAGGAAAGACTAAAGAGCTAGGAGGAAGGAAGCTGAAGTAGAAAAACACAAGGAGACATTGCTTAGGCTTCTAGTAAAGGGAATAACTACTAAAACAGCACAATGCAAATCTTGTAATGACCAGTGGTATATTTCATGCATAAACACGTAATAACTTATTCTGAAAAACGCAGTTATACTTTAATCATGTTTTTACAATATTTTTTGCATCAAAAGTCTGATAATATATCCAGCATTCTTCAGTCCAGAAATTCCCTATTAATTCCCAATATATTACACCGTATATTAAAAGGTTGTCTGAGATACATAAAATGCTCCAGACAGATAAAACAATGACATGGTACTTGCCGACCCTCCGCTCTAGCATAAAATGTTTACAAGTCATCACAGCTGAAACCGACCCCATGCAACATTTCCAACTAGTTACTGGCCTAAGTGATAATGGCCAAAGACTGCTGTGGCCGATGATTAACTTCAGAGTAGAAATAAGGAGATTGATCCATGAAAGAGCGATTTTGAGTCACTTTTTCTGAAAATCGCAAGTCCCTGCAAACTCAAGCATTCTGCGATTCAATGAGGAATGGCCAAAAGAAAGACCCTGTGCCATTTCATACCCCGAGAAAGTCTCAGAGTGGGTTAAAGGGTGATCCAGAACACTTCCCCCATTCCACTGCGTTGAGAAACACGTGATGGTGTCTCCGCGGTGTTGGATGTTTTGATCTCCTCGAGGTCATTCATTCTTATGTTTATAGTCTTTTCACTAGGCACTGCTCCTAATAGCCAGTTTCCTACTCCACACTGATGAGGGGCAAATACCCCGAAACAGCTGTCTGTGGATGGATACCATGTTTTGGCATAGGTGGTTTTCCTTTATTGGATGCTGCCCTTCCCGTGGTTGTTCCTTCCTGGTGAAAGACCTGGCTATTCATTGCTTGCATTGAGAAACATGTGATGGTGTCTCCGCAGCTTTTCTACATGCATTTGCATATTTCCCTTTAGGGATGGGGCACTGTTCTGGATCACTGCGTTGAGAAACACGTGATGGTGTCTCCGCGGTGTTGGATGTTTTGATCTCCCCGAGGTCATTAATCCTTATGTTTAGAGTCTTTTCACTAGGCACTGCTCCTAATAGCCAGTTTTGACAGCTTTGAAGATGAGTTACGTGAAGAACACCATCCGAGTGACGTTGGAGCCATCTATCCGGGCAAGGAACAGCGTGGTCTTTATCGTTTGTGACCTTATTGAGGAAAAGGCTGGAGGAAAATGGGAGAACATCCATAGTATTAATGAGTTCCCTAATCAAGGTAACTACGACGTTACTTTTATGTCGGAGCATTATTGCCTGAATGTCTATGAGTGGTTTCGGAATCATGCCGGAGATCCTTGTTTGAAGGGAGTCAAATGTGAACCACTGTTTGGTCTTCAGGAAAGGCAGGTGACTATCACTGTCTATAACCCCTTTACTGAACCTGCATTGTTGGAGAGCTTCCTCTCACAGTACTGTGACTTCGTTTCAAGGGGAGAGAAGCAAGTGAACTGTTTAGGAATCTTCAATTGTCGATACAAGTATCGTGTAAGGTTCAGAAGAGATCCTGGCAGTGTGGGTCTGTTCAGACACCCTCCGGCGAACTTTTCTGTGGCAGGGCATAGGGGTTTCCTCACATACCCCGGGCAGCCTTTGTTTTGCAGGAGATGTTTCTCTTTTGGACATGTTCAGGCAGACTGCCAGAAGGGGCAGTGTTGCCGAAACTGCAAGAAGGAGGGGCATATGGCTGGTGATTGCCTGATGGCTAAGACCTGTGATGTGTGTGGCAGTGGTGACCACATGTATAAGGATTGTCCGCGGAGGGCGCCTAGACGCTCAGAGAGTGAATGGAGAGAGGAGGAGAGAAGGAGGAAGTTGGCGATTATCAGAAAGGAATCTGAAAGAATGGAGAGAGAGGAAAGGAGGGAGAGGGAGAGGGAAAGATGCTCTGTGACTCCAGATGACATTGTGCTAGCACCCCGTGGTTCTATGAGTGATGCACAGAAGGAAGATAAGGAGTTTTGGTCGGCGGCAAAAAAAGTAGAGAAGGGGTTTAATAAGGAAGAAGATCAGGAAGAAGATGAGGAAGAGGATGATGACTCTACTGTGCCTGAAATGTTTTCTCTTGAGGAAGCAATGGATGCAACGGAGGAAGACATGCACATTTCTGAAGCTGAGAGCCCTGTGCACCCCTCAGATCCTCAGAATATTGGAGGGTTTTCTTCAGATGAGGACAGGGGTGGGAAGAAGTGTCAGAGGGAGGAGGATGGGGAAAGTGATGAGGCATGCGGTAGTATGCCTCAGAGGAAAATTGGGCCAGCTAAAAAAACATGAAGTGAGCATGAAGGGGTTAGTGATTCAGAGACTAGTTGTTCAGTCCGAATGGCGGAGGAGGACAATGGTGATACTGGGTAGAATGAAAGCTCAGTTGATCTGTTGTTTTTTTTTTTCTTTTTTCTCCTTTCTGTGAGTCTTGACCTTTGTGAAGGGCTTTTTGTGTAATGTGTGTAGTTTTGTGGTAATTTTTGCATTGTGTTTTTTGATTTTATAGTATGGGTTTTTCTATAGTTTCTCAAAATGTGAGAGTTTTTAAGAAAGCGAGTAGGAGAGCAGCAATTTTGGATTTTTTAGCTATGCAGAGTGCATCTATTTTTTGTTTGCAAGAATGTGGGATTGTGGATGGTGTGAAAGGGGATGAGTGGTCTTATGGTGCGTCTGTATGGTCTGGTAGTGCAAATAATAGAAATGATGGTGTGGGTATTTTAGTTAAGGGGCAGGAGGTTGGTTTGAATAATTATTTGGTGGTGGAGGTGGGGAGGTGTATCTTAGCAAATTTTGAATATAAAAATGCTAAGTTTTGTGTTATCAATATTTATGCGCCAGTAGAAAAAAATGAGCGTAAGTTATTATTTGAAAAAGTGAAGCTTTTTGTTCCAGGAAGAGTGCCTGTGGTGATTGTGGGTGATATGAATTGTGATGTGGGGGGAGTGAATGTGGATGTGTCTGGAAAAGTTTTGCTGGAGTTAGTTACTGACTTTGATTTGAGTGATATGCAGCGTGTGTGTAAGGTTAACCCTTTGTTAGATACCTTTTTTTCTGATAGTGGAAGAGCACAGTCCAGGTTGGATTATTGTTTTATTTCTAAAAATATTATTCCTGTTAGATATAAGCAGGATAGGGTCGTTTTTTCGGACCATGTTTGTATTTTGTGCTAGTTAGATATTAATGTTAATGGTGTGTTTGGAAAGGGTTTGTGGAAATTAAATGTGAAATTGTTGGAAAATGAAGATGAGAGGAAGGAGTATGTGAGAAAGTATGAACAGTGGTGTAAGAGTAAGGAACATTTTGGGAATGTTTGTGAGTGGTGGGATTGGGTTAAGAGGCAGACAAAAAAGTTCTTTAAAAGTGTGGGGTATGAATTTGCGGCAATTAAGAGGGTAAAGTTTGTTAAGTTGAATGCCCATTTATGTTTATTGTATAAATTGAGGGAAGGAGGAACGGAGGTGGAGGAGGGGAAAAAAAAGGTTAAAAAATAAATTAATGAGTTTTTGGAGGAGACATGGAAGAGTATTATTTTTAGGGCACAAATTGATAGAATGGAGCAAGATGAAAGGTGTTCCAGGTTTTTCTTTAAAAAGGTTTTTTGGGAAAAAGCAGAGTATGGGTGTTTTGAATGCAATGGATGGAAGAGAGGTAAGTGGGGAGGATATGTGTGAAGAGGTGGCTACGTTTTCTGAGGAGCTGTATGCAGTGAAGTGGAAGGATGAGGCTTTGGAGGAGGATGTACTAAGTGTATTAGAAAATAAATTGAGTGAGATGGAGAGAGAGAGAGAGTGATGGGTGAGGTGACAGGTGATGAGGTATGGAAGGTAATGAATAGCAAGGCATTAAATAAGACTCCAGGAGAGGATGGTCTTCCTATAGAGTTTTATAGGGTGATGTGGCATGTGATTGGTAAGGATTTTTTGGATGTGTGTAAGTATATGTGGTCTAGTATGGAGGTGGCTGAGAGTATGCGTGCAGGGATGGTTGTGTTAATACCTAAAAAGGAGATTTGAAGAGTTTAAAAAATTGGAGACCGATAACGTTGTTGAATTGCGATTATAAGATCTTTGCGAAAGTAATGGTGAATAGGATGCGTGATGTGATAGAGAGTGTGATTGGGGATGAACAGTGTTGTGCGGTGCCTGGGAGAAGTATACATGAGTGTGTGTGTATGTTGAGAGATTGTTTGTGGGACTGTATGAGTCGGAAGAAGAGTATTTGTTTTGAGTTTGGACTTTGAAAAGGCGTATGATCGGTTAGCACATAGTTTTTTGTTCCGGGTATTATTGAGAATGGGGTTTCCGCCTGATTTTGTTTGGAGGGTGAGGAGCTTATATAAGGACATTTATAGTTGTGTTTTGATGAATGGTTATGTGGGTAGAAGAGTGAATGTTTTTTCAGGTGTGAGACAAGGTTGTTCTTTGTCTCCTGTGGTTTTTAAGGCCCCGTCTCGCAACAGCGACCTCAGTAGCGATCTAGCTATGTGTGACACGTACCAGCGACCAGGCCCCTGCTGTGAGATCGCTGGTCGTGTCGGAATGGCCTGGGCCATTTTTTGGTCGTTGAGGTCCCGCTGACATCACTGAATCGGTGTGTGTGACACCGATCCAGCGATGTCTTCACTGGTTACCAGGGTAAACATCGGGTTACTAAGCGCAGGGCCGCGCTTAGTAACCCGATGTTTACCCTGGTTACCAGCGTAAATGTAAAAAAAAAAAACAGTACATACTCACCATCTGATGTCCGTCAGGTCCCTTGCCATCTGCTTCCCACACTGACTGTCAGAGCGGGAAGCAGACGGCAAGGGACCTGACGGACATCAGATGGTGAGTATGTACTGTTTGTTTTTTTTGGTAACCAGGGTAAACATCGGGTTACTAAGCGCGGCCCTGCGCTTAGTAACCCGATGTTTACCCTGGTTACCCGGGTGCTGCAGGGAGACTTCGGCATCTTTGAAGACAGTTTCAGTCGTTCCCCTGATCGTTGGTCGCTGGAGAGAGCTGTCTGTGTGACAGCTCCCCAGCGACCACACAGCGACTTACCAACGATCACGGCCAGGTCGTATCGCTGGTCGTGATCGTTGGTAAATCGCTATGTGTGACGGGGCCTTTATTTGTGCGATTGAACCCTTGCTTTGTATGTTGAGGAAAGATAAAGTGATTAGAGGTGTACAAGTGCAAGGAGGTGGGGGGAGGGAATGGAAGATTAGTGGTTATATGGATGACGTGTGTGTTGTGTGATTCAGAGTATTCTGTGAGGCGGGTGAAGTTATTAGTGTCTATTTTTTGTGGTGTGTCAGCATTTAAGGTGAATTGGGAGAAGAGTGAGTGTAAGGTTTTTGGGGGAGGGGTTTTAAGTAAGGATGTAGGAGTGAATGAGGTGACTGGGTCTATTAAGGTTTTGGGGGTGAAATTTTCAGAGAGTTTGGATGGGAAAGAAAGTTGGGATGATGCGAAAGGAAAGGTTGAGCGGAAGTTATGTTGTTGGAAGTTGAGAAGTCTATTGTTTTTTGGAAAAATCTTAGTTATTAAAAGTGTGATTTTGCCTATTTTCTTATATATTGCAGTGGTCTTTCCGCCGGGGTATATGTGTATGAGGGGGTTAAATAGGATTCTGTTTTGTGTTTTTGTGGAATTCCAGAATGGAGAGGGCTATGTTGTGAGTTTGGTTTTTGGGCTCCCCCGGTGGTCACTGGTGGTACTGGACTTGTGTGCTTCACTTTCTTTGTTCACCTGTTTCCATCAGGGTATGGGTGTATCCTATTTAGCCTTGCTGCTCAGTTATTCTAGTGCCGGCCATCAATGTAACCAGAGCCTTTCTGTTGCATGTTCCTGCTTCTAGACTACTATCAGCTAAGTTGGACTCTTAGTCCTAAGTTTGTTTTGCATTTTTGTTCCAGTTCACAGTTATGTTATTTTTCTGTAGCTGGAAGCTCTTGTGGGCCGAAATTGCCACTCCGGTGTCATGAGTTGACACATGAGTCTTAAAGTAATTTCGGGATGGTATTTTAATAGGGTTTTCAGCTGACCGTGAAGTTCCCTATTGTATCTTCTTGCTATCTAGTAAGCGGACCTCGCTTTGCTGAACCTACCTTCATACTGCGTATGTCTTTTCCTCTGAACTCACCGTCAATATATGTGGGGGGCTTCTGTCTCCTTTTTGGGGGAATTTCCCTAGAGGTAAGCCAGGTCTGTCTTTTCCTCTATTAGGGTTAGTTAGTCCTCCGGCTGGCGCTAGGCGTCTAGGGATAAAACGTAGGTACACCACCCGGCCACTATTAGTTGTGTGGTAGGTTTAGCTCACGGTCAGCTCGAGATTCCATCACCCAAGAGCTGTTCTGTTATTTATGTTCTCTGACGTTTCCTTGCCATTGGGAACCATGACAGTATGGCCGGCCCAGTGTTAAAACCGTTGGCAGAAGAAAGGAGAGAAAAAGAAGTCTGCAGATTATTTTTTTTTTTTTCCTCTGAGCTTGCTCTATAGTTGACTTAGTTGCATTTCTGCTCTAATTGCAGCCTTTGTCTCTCTCTCTCCTTCTAATCCTTGAATGGCCCTGATCTCACCTGATTAAAATGGATACTCAGAGTTTGGCTACAGGTTTGAATAATCTTGCTACGAAGGCTCAAAATTTACAGGATTTTGTTATTCATGCTCCTGTATCTGAACCTAGAATTCCTATACCAGAATTTTTCTCCGTGGATAGATCTCGTTTCCTGAATTTCAAAAATAATTGTAAATTATTTCTTTCCCTGAGATCTCGCTCCGCTGGAGATCCCGCACGGCAGGTTAGGATAGTAATTTCCTTGCTGCGGGGTGACCCTCAAGACTGGGCATTTGCATTGGCACCCGGGGATCCTGCGTTGCTCAATGTGGATGCGTTTTTTCTGGCTTTGGGGTTGCTTTATGAGGAACCTAACTTAGAGATTCAGGCTGAAAAAGCCTTGATGGCCCTATCTCAAGGGCAAGATGAAGCTGAAATATACTGCCAAAAATTTCGTAAATGGTCTGTGCTTACTCAGTGGAATGAGTGTGCCCTGGCGGCGAATTTCAGAGAGGGTCTCTCTGATGCCATTAAAGATGTTATGGTGGGGTTCCCTGCACCTACAGGTCTGAATGAGTCCATGACAATGGCTGTTCAGATTGATCGGCGTTTGCGGGAGCGCAAACCTGTGCACCATTTGGCGGTGTCTTCTGAGAAGGCTCCAGAAAATATGCAATGTGATAGAATTCTGTCCAGAAGCGAACGGCAGAATTTTAGGCGAAAAAATGGGTTGTGCTTCTATTGTGGTGATTCAACTCATGTTATATCAGCATGCTCTAAACGTACAAAAAAGGTTGATAAGTCTATTTCAATTGGCACTTTACAGTCTAAGTTTATTCTGTCTGTGACCTTGATTTGTTCATTATCGTCAATTACCGCGGATGCCTATGTCGACTCTGGCGCCGCTTTGAGTCTAATGGATTGGTCCTTTGCCAGGCGCTGTGGGTTTGATCTAGAGCCTCTGGAAGTTCCTATACCTCTGAAGGGTATTGACTCTACACCATTGGCTAGTAATAAACCACAATACTGGACACAAGTGACTATGCGTATGAATCCAGACCATCAGGAGATGATTCGCTTCCTTGTGTTGTACAATCTACATGACGTTTTGGTGCTCGGATTACCATGGTTACAATCTCATAACCCAGTCCTTGACTGGAAAGCAATGTCTGTGTTAAGCTGGGGATGTCAGGGGGCTCATGGGGACGTACCTTTGGTTTCCATTTCGTCATCTATTCCCTCTGAGATTCCGGAATTTTTATCTGATTATCGTGATGTTTTTGAGGAGCCTAAGCTTGGTTCACTACCTCCTCACAGAGATTGCGATTGTACCATAGATCTGATTCCGGGCAGTAAATTTCCAAAGGGTCGTTTATTTAATCTATCTGTACCTGAACATGCTGCTATGCGTGAATATATTAAGGAGTCCCTGGAAAAGGGACATATTCATCCTTCTTCATCTCCCTTAGGAGCCGGTTTTTTCTTTGTATCTAAAAAAGATGGCTCTTTGAGGCCGTGTATTGATTATCGACTCTTGAATAAAATTACAGTCAAATATCAGTATCCTCTGCCATTGCTGACTGATTTGTTTGCTCGAATAAAAGGGGCTAAGTGGTTCTCTAAGATTGATCTCCATGGGGCGTATAATTTGGTGCGAATTAAGCAGGGGGATGAGTGGAAAACTGCATTTAATACGCCCGAGGGCCATTTTGAGTATTTAGTAATGCCTTTTGGTCTTTCAAATGCCCCTTCAGTCTTTCAGTCCTTTATGCATGACATTTTCCGTGAATATTTGGATAAATTTATGATCGTGTATCTGGATGATATTTTGATTTTTTCGGATGACTGGGATTCTCATGTCCAACAGGTCAGGAGGGTTTTTCAGGTTTTGCGGGCTAATTCCTTGTGTGTGAAGGGTTCTAAGTGTATTTTTGGGGTTCAAAAGATTTCTTTTTTGGGGTACATTTTTTCCCCCTCTTCCATTGAGATGGATCCTGTCAAGGTTCGGGCTATTTGTGATTGGACGCAGCCTTCTTCTCTTAAGAGCCTTCAGAAATTTTTGGGCTTTGCTAATTTTTATCGTCGATTTATAACTGGTTTTTCTGATGTTGCTAAACCTTTGACTGATTTGACCAAAAAGGGTGCTGATGTTGCTGATTGGTCCCCTGCTGCTGTGGAGGCCGTTCGGGAGCTTAAGCGCCGCTTTTCTTCCGCCCCTGTGTTGCGTCAGCCTGATGTTACTCTTCCTTTTCAGGTTGAGGTCGATGCTTCCGAGATCGGAGCTGGGGCGGTCTTGTCGCAGAAAAGTTCCGACTGCTCCGTGATGAGACCTTGTGCGTTCTTTTCTCGAAAATTTTCGCCCGCCGAGCGAAATTATGATATTGGTAATCGGGAGCTTTTGGCTATGAAGTGGGCTTTTGAGGAGTGGCGTCATTGGCTTGAGGGGGCTAGACATCAGGTGGTGGTATTGACCGATCACAAGAATTTGATTTATCTTGAGTCTGCCAGGCGCCTGAATCCTAGACAGGCGCGCTGGTCGTTGTTTTTCTCTCGGTTTAATTTTGTGGTCTCATACTTACCAGGTTCTAAAAATGTGAAGGCGGATGCCCTTTCTAGGAGTTTTGAGCCTGATTCCCCTGGTGATTCTGAACCTACAGGTATCCTTAAGGATGGGGTGATATTATCTGCTGTTTCCCCAGACCTGCGACGGGCTTTGCAGGAGTTTCAGGCGGATAGACCTGATCGTTGCCCGCCTGGTAGACTGTTTGTTCCTGATGATTGGACCAGTAGAGTCATGTCGGAGGTTCATTCTTCTGTGTTGGCAGGTCATCCCGGGATCTTTGGTACCAGGGATTTGGTGGCTAGGTCCTTCTGGTGGCCTTCCCTGTCTCGAGATGTACGAGTTTTTGTGCAGTCTTGTGATGTTTGTGCTCGGGCCAAACCTTGTTGTTCTCGGGCTAGCGGATTGTTGTTGTCTTTGCCTATTCCGAAGAGGCCTTGGACTCACATCTCTATGGATTTTATTTCTGATCTCCCTGTTTCTCAGAAAATGTCTGTCATCTGGGTGGTGTGTGACCGTTTTTCAAAGATGGTTCATTTGGTGCCCTTGCCTAAGTTGCCTTCCTCATCCGAGTTGGTTCCTCTGTTTTTTCAGAATGTGGTTCGCTTGCATGGTATTCCGGAGAATATCGTTTCTGACAGGGGGACCCAGTTCGTGTCTAGATTTTGGCGGGCGTTCTGTGCTAGGATGGGCATTGATTTGTCTTTTTCGTCTGCGTCCCATCCTCAGACTAATGGCCAGACTGAGCGAACTAATCAGACCTTGGAGACTTATTTGAGGTGTTTTGTGTCTGCGGATCAGGATGACTGGGTTGCCTTTTTGCCGTTGGCGGAGTTTGCCCTCAATAATCGGGCTAGTTCTGCCACTTTGGTTTCTCCTTTCTTTTGCAATTCGGGGTTTCATCCTCGTTTTTCTTCCGGTCAGGTGGAGTCTTCGGATTGTCCTGGAGTGGATACTGTGGTGGATAGGTTGCATCGGATTTGGGGACAGGTGGTGGACAATTTGGAGTTGTCCCAGGAGAAGACTTGGCATTTTGCTAACCGCCGTCGTCGTGTTGGTCCTCGTCTTCGTGTTGGGGACTTGGTGTGGTTGTCTTCTCGTTTTGTCCCTATGAGGGTTTCTTCTCCTAAGTTTAAGCCTCGGTTCATCGGCCCGTATAAGATTTTGGAGATTCTTAACCCCGTGTCCTTTCGATTGGACCTCCCAGCATCTTTTTCTATCCATAATGTCTTCCATCGGTCATTATTGCGCAGGTATGAGGTACCGGTTGTGCCTTCCGTTGAGCCTCCCGCTCCGGTGTTGGTTGAGGGTGAATTGGAGTATGTTGTGGAGAAGATCTTGGACTCCCGTGTTTCCAGACGGAAACTTCAGTATCTGGTCAAGTGGAAGGGCTACGGTCAAGAGGATAATTCTTGGGTGACAGCCTCTGATGTTCATGCCTCTGATTTGGTCCGTGCCTTTCATAGGGCTCGTCCTGATCACCCTGGTGGTTCTTGTGAGGGTTCGGTGCCCCCTCCTTGAGGGGGGGGTACTGTTGTGAGTTTGGTTTTTGGGCTCCCCCGGTGGTCACTGGTGGTACTGGACTTGTGTGCTTCACTTTCTTTGTTCACCTGTTTCCATCAGGGTATGGGTGTATCCTATTTAGCCTTGCTGCTCAGTTATTCTAGTGCCGGCCATCAATGTAACCAGAGCCTTTCTGTTGCATGTTCCTGCTTCTAGACTACTATCAGCTAAGTTGGACTCTTAGTCCTAAGTTTGTTTTGCATTTTTGTTCCAGTTCACAGTTATGTTATTTTTCTGTAGCTGGAAGCTCTTGTGGGCCGAAATTGCCACTCCGGTGTCATGAGTTGACACATGAGTCTTAAAGTAATTTCGGGATGGTATTTTAATAGGGTTTTCAGCTGACCGTGAAGTTCCCTATTGTATCTTCTTGCTATCTAGTAAGCGGACCTCGCTTTGCTGAACCTACCTTCATACTGCGTATGTCTTTTCCTCTGAACTCACCGTCAATATATGTGGGGGGCTTCTGTCTCCTTTTTGGGGGAATTTCCCTAGAGGTAAGCCAGGTCTGTCTTTTCCTCTATTAGGGTTAGTTAGTCCTCCGGCTGGCGCTAGGCATCTAGGGATAAAACGTAGGTACGCCACCCGGCCACTATTAGTTGTGTGGTAGGTTTAGCTCACGGTCAGCTCGAGATTCCATCACCCAAGAGCTGTTCTGTTATTTATGTTCTCTGACGTTTCCTTGCCATTGGGAACCATGACAGGGCTATGAGGGAGTTTTTGGTGAAACGAAAAGTTTATAAAAAGGTGGTTGGGTTTTCCAAACCTTGAGGTGTTTTTTGGTGTAAATATTGTGGTTTTTGTGTTGAGAGTGATTAGGATGGATGGGAAGTTTTCTTGCCTGTGTAGGTTATTGTTTGGGGTGTATTTATTTCGTTTGAGGTGGCGAGAGAGGGATCTGAGGTATCCGGTTGCTTTTGACGTGCCTAGATGGTTTGTGTGGGTTTATAGATTATTGGTGAAGTATGAGTTGTGTGATGTGGATGTTAGGTTGTTGAGTAATAAGAAGGCTGTGTATAGGATGATTGAATGTAGAGACAGAGTGTGGAATAAACATGGTTAGAGGGAATGATATAGAAAAAGTATGGAAGAAAGTGCGGTTGGACGGTATGACGAATAGGCAGAGTGAGATTGTGTGGCAGTCTTTGCATGGAGTGTTACCAGTTAGATAATTTCAGAGGAATCGTGGGTTGGTGAGAAGTGATATGTGTCCAAGAGGTGGGTGTGGTGGAAGGGAAAGTGTAATACATGTGTTTTGGAATTGTCATTATGCTAGGCAGGTGATTGGAAGAATGGGACCGTTGTGTAAAGAATTGTGTGGAGTGAGCTTGTTATCGTTCGAGTTGTTCATGTTTGGCTAGGGAATGTGTGATGGAAAGAAGGAGAGAGTGTTGTGGTTAATGGTTGCATGTATAAAGGAAGTATTATGGGATGTGAGGAATGTGTATGTTTTTAAGAGGAAGGAAATTGTAGTAAAGAATAGTCTAAAAGTGATTTTGGGGAAGATGTATGTGTGTTTTCTATGGGATAAAAGGAGAAGGGGGGAGGTGGATGCCGAAGGGATTTGGAAGGTGAAGATACCTTGTAAATATGTCTTGATTTGTTTTTTCTGATGTTGTATTAAACTGAAATTTTCCGATGATGATGGGAACAGCTTTTGTGTTTTGGAATTGACGCAGCTGTTTGTGATTTTTCTTTGGTCTTGGATTTCTGGACCGTGTATTTTCCCATCTGAGGGAAGCAAAAGAAAAAAAGAAACAGCTGTCTGTGGATGGATACCATGTTTTGGCATAGGTGGTTTTCCTTTATTGGATGCTGCCCTTCCCGTGGTTGTTCCTTCCCGGTGAAAGACCTGGCTATTCATTGCTTGCGTTGAGAAACACGTGATGGTGTCTCCGCGGCTTTTCTACATGCAATACTTCTAATGATACCAATGACCTACTGGGGTAAGTGACGAAGTCAGTGACCTTGTGCTCCTTCACCACTCTTGACAGCATGGGTGTCTTGAGAACATAGATTCTGCTAACAACGTAGCAGACAAGGCAGCCCATTAACAGACAGGCCCTTCTGGCATTTGCCAGAATTGCCAAATAGCCAGTCCGGCTCTGCATAGGCTAGAAAGTCAGAGAGCACAGCTCATTCCACGTAGGGTTAGAGAAAAGTCTAATCTGATTGTGGTGTACTACTTTAAGTGCTCAATCGCACTGAAAATAAGGATGGTAGTTTCAGTCTGTAACACTAAACCAAAGATTCAATGGAATTTTTGTATTATAGGGCAATCTCTCTGCTTTTTTCTTCCATGCAATTAGAGGTTTCTCAGTATAGATACATTTATTCAATGCTAATTAAATGTTGGGTAGAAATTTGCAGAACACGACTAATTCGAATTTGCAGACATCTTCTCATCTCTACAGAAGATGTCACATTGAGTATATTGACTGTGACATCTCCAACCAATTTAAACCGTGTGTACCGGTGGGAAGGAGAAGGGAAGAACTGGAAGGGTAAAATTTACTTGGTTGTTTTTTGCAGCATTGCTGCCTGCGTGCAACATGTGACATGTCTCGGAGAACCCCTTTAACAGCTATGTATTCTTTCATATAGGTGTGACTCAATTACTCAAATCCAATAATCGATCACCTCAGTAAGAGGTGATAGCTTCTACACACTTACAGTAAGTGTATATTGAGCCAAATATTTTCAATAGGTTTACATAAAACAAAAACTAATGTATGGTCCTCATTGGCAAAGAGAGGAGCAAAAAATAAATTCTCCAAAGTAGAGAGTAAATTTTAGTGGAATTTAATTCTACTGAAATTTTAGAAAAATGTACATTATTGTAAAGATGAGCAGACCATATAAAACTACAATTTTTATGTGTCATTTTTGTTTCCCCTATTTTTTCATAGATTGTAAGCTCTTGGAGATAGGACGTTGGCGTCTCTTCGATATATTGTTAAATAAATATTTTGCTACATAATATTTGATATTGTTTGTAAATCTACCGTTTAAATGCTGTGGAATATGTTGGCACTAAATAAATAAAAATATTATCTATATACCGGAGACAAAAACTGTAGCTTTGGAGCAGGTGCAGACAGCCGTATATTCTCTCACCTGAGAGAATCGTGACTATTATTCGATTATGCAAATCAAACTCATTGACTTGCATGGCTGAGTGTGATCTGCATATTGGAATAGACTCAGGCATGCAGCGAATTTTCCTCTCACAGATTCAGTCCAAGGAAAAAATTAGATATGTGCACAGCCCCATAGAATAACATTGGTCCAGGTACGATTCAATGTTTTGTCTGATTGCACTCGGACTAATAATACGGCCGTCTGCATCTGTCCTTAAGGTATGTTCAAACTTGACATTTTTTTTCAGGTTTTTAAGTGTTTTTTGAATCTGAAGATCTACCTCTTACAACGTCTACAACCTGCAGTAACCCCCAATCCAAAAAACAACTGCACGACCATCTCTAAAGTAAATGAAAGATATCTACCCAATATATGGTTTACCTTTATAATCGGTAGGAATACGACTACTGGGCTCTATAATGATTAGTCAAAACTGAGCCCTGTATGTGATAATTTTGGCCAATCTCATAAAATATAAATAGAATGGTGATACACATTCAAAAATTTGAGGAATCCGTCACTCTACTTAGTGAGTGTTATTAAATAAGACTGGTTAGTGTACATATAAAACGTTTCAGTTATATGACTTTCATCAGTTACACATTAAATTCTTATAGGTTCAGGAAAATTCAACAGCAAAGAATAAGAGATTCCGGCTCTTTGTATTTCAAATAACAGCATATGCCAGAGGGAAACTAAGCCTGAAACCGCTCGCAGGGTAGGAATGATGCTCACCCTAGAAAATGACATTGCTACAATTTGAGTGGCTTATAGGCTCAGTTTCCCTCTGGCATATGCTTATATTTGAAATACAAAGAGCCAGATTCTCTTACTAGCCTTATTTAATAATACTCACCAAATTTTTGTATCCTATGGGTTGGGACCCTATCTGTGCACCTATAAGAATAAATCGGAGTGTCGTTCTTCCTTCCCATGATACATAAGCAAAGCTGCCATTCTAAAGGGACACTTCTGGAAACACATTAATTGAAATAGTCAACTCTCCTCTGCTGCAACCTAAAGGTGACTGGGAGTGATATTATGTAAGTAAAAACTGTGAAAGGTTCCAGCGCTAAACCAGAATTGTGGTCTCTATCTTCTCAAGAACAGTTGGACTCCTACCAACCAGAATACGATGGAATCACCTAGTGACCTGTCATCACTTTATGAGATGGGAAAACCCTTTGAAAGATATCCAAGTGGTCCTACATCTCCAGCCTTAATATTTCTTTGATTATACATTAATTTTGCCCTACAACATTTTGGTATTTCTTTTCGGCCTTGTTCCTACAAGTCTACAGATTCTTTGAAGGTCGTGAATAACGATAAAGGGTGACGGACAATAAATAGAAAATATAGGAGGATAGTCTGTAAAGTAAATGTACCTATCGGGTAGGGTACAAAAGATTTACAAACAGCCCTACCAGATATTCCATAAACGTACTGCAGATGGAAATCACACTATTGATATATGACCACTTAGGGTTTTAAATCACGCACCGATGAAAGTATAATTAACCATTTAAAAGTATAATGTAATCTTTTGTTAAAGAATGTTTTGGCTATTTTATTTAGCCTTTTTTTGTAATTAATTTTTGTTCCGTACATCGCAAGAAATGCCTGATATTTAAGATGAGCTAACAGCTTCGTTTCATGTACAGTATAAATGAGACATCTCTGCTGGGGTTAGTCCTGCCACCCAGACATATAATTATTCAACCGTATGTGACATCAGCTGTCTAGAATTCAATTATTTTTTTCTCTGATGTCAGGAAACATTAAATAATTGCTGACTGCTAGTACTTTGACATGAATAATAGTTAAAATGCATAGAGATGACTCACTGGAAGTCAGATGTTCTGACTACTGGGAAACTCTAAAGTGCAGCATGAAATGGAATCATAAACAGTGTGAACAGTTCAGCATTTAGACAGTAAACAATATACAAATATTCGCATTTAAGTGCACCTATGAAAAATATAGAGAAAAACAAATAGGTTATGAAAAATAAGTACATGCTGAATTAGATTGAGCAAATGTATGTTTTAATGACCCTCCATTATTAGATTTTAATATATAAATTCCCATAGATGAAATATTGTAATGCAGATCTAGATTTATCTCAAGGCCAGGGAAATTTATCTGCTGAAGAGATATATTTTAATGAACAGTATACTTTATATCCATATGTAATTAGATTATTATTACCCTAAAAGGGACTAGGCTGGAGATGGTTCTAGTTGTGTGTCAAATGTTCTTCAAAGGGTATCTGTCAACAGGGTTTTGGTAACTCACCTGAGAGCAGCGTGATATAGGTAAAGAGACCACAAATCCAAAGGTGTATCACTTAGGTAACTGGGTGCAGCAGATGTGACACAACCAGAGTTAAAGTTAGATGCAGCATGAAGCAGAGCTGAGAAAGCTAACCCCGCCCACATCAGGCTCTCTATGTACACTGTCTATTGACAGTGAGCTGCTTATTACAGGAGGAGGCAAACTCAGACTAGCAAGCACGTGTCATGTAGTCCAAGCAATCATAATCACCTGGTGATTAAATCTTCACTTTAAGTAAGCAACAGCGCACTGCCTGATAGGCGACACTTCATTGAATTTAGTGTTTTAATCCCTATCTTATGTTGTCTTCATAGTAAAAACCTGCTGACAGATTCCTCTTTAGTTTACAATAACACAACATATTTTTAAAGCTATACATAACTTACAGTGTGACTAACTCTGTTGCTTTGGCACCAGAAATGTTGTGCATAGAGTACCCATATATAAAATGTGCTGCCTCATACACCAAATAAGCCCATTACATATTTACATTTTTTATACATAATTTTTTTTTAAAAGATTGGCAAACAAAATATGTATGAAATCTTCCAGATTTGTAGCTGAATATGATCCATTATTAGATAAATAAGCCATTTTATAAAGTACAAAATTATGCAATATTACTTGATGTGCAGCACTTTGCATGTTTTAGGCAGGTGTGCAAAAATGCTAATCTAAGAATGCTTTTCCAAATAACAGTGTAAATTGTATTTTTTTATTAACAAAATGTGAAGTCAATGAATAAAAGAGAAATCAAATTCTTCTGAATATTTAGTTCCACATAGACTTAATGAAGTTGAGGTCAGGGCTTTATGGGGCCACATCATCACTTCCAGTAATCCTTGTTCTTCTTTACACTGAAGATAGTTGTTAATGATAATGGCTTGAATGTATCCTCATTGCTGAGAAATACTTATCCGTCATGCAATACCACCAAGGAGGCATTTCATTGGCTCCAAATCTATTATGCATCAGGACCACGACCCTAAAAAAACAGCCAATGTAATTAACAACTATTGTCAGCACATAGAAATGATGATATGGCCCCCACAGAGCCCAGATCTCAACATTATCAAGCCTGTCTGGAATTAAATATTCACAATTATTTAGTTTAGATTTACCCTTTTGTTCATTCACTTTGCATTTTGTTAATTACTAAAATTAAAAAAATATATATTTTTTAAAGCATTAATGCTTTGCAGTATTTTTTTACACAGCTGCCTACAACTTTTTCAATGCCGGAGAACATGATCAGGGCCAAATTATACGGTGCCTGATGTTAGGGCTAGCGGAACGCATCAAATAATTAGAGAGATGGTATAAGGTGTGTTCGCAGCCCGGGGTCCACCGTGCAGAGATGGAACCTGCTGCTGAGTAATGACGGATTATATGGCGGTACAATGTGGATACACACACGGGTTAACTTCACCCTGTGTGAAGGAAGCGAACCCTGTTGCATCACAGGGCCACGGTACCGCACCAAAAGTGCAAGCAAGGGGTCTCAGAACTCAATCTGCAATGTCCTCAGAGAGCTCCTTTGTCTTCACCATTGTGACAAAGGAACATGGCCTACCATGTGGCTTTTGAAAACACTGAATACATCATTCATTGGCTAATTCATGTCACATTGTCACCGATAATAAATCAGAGGTCAATCTCATTCGTGATTTAAAAACAGCTCATTTACCTTTCAACCTCAATGTCATATATTACTGATTATTTTACTAGCGACGTATTGACATTTCCATTGCACCTTACAGTGTTGTACGCACAAAAATACAAACACATAATACAATGGGTACGGAAAGTATTCATATCCCTTTAAAATTTTCACTCTTTGTTGCATTGAAGCCATTTGGTAAATTAAGAAAGTTCATTTTTTTCTAATTAATGTACATTCTGCACCCCATCTTGACTGAAAACCCCCCCAGAAATGTACTAATTTTTGCAAATTTGTTTTTTTTAAAAAAACTGAAATATCACAGGGTCATAAGTATTCAGACCCTTTGCTCAGTATTGAGTAGAACCACCCTTTTGAGCTAGTACAGTCATGAATCTTCTTGGGAATTATGCTTTTCACACCTCGATTTGTGGATCCTTTGCCATTCTTCCTTGCAGATCCTCTCCAGTTACGTCAGGTTGGATGGTGAATGTTGGTGGACAGCCATTTTTAGGTCTCTCCAGAAATGCTCAATTGGGTTTAGGTCAGGGCTTTGGCTGGGCCAGTCAAGAATGGTCACAGAGTTATTCTGAAGCCACTCCTTTGTTATTATAGCTGTGTGCTTAGGGTCATTGTCTTGTTGGAAGGTGAACCTTCAGCCAAGTCTGAGGTCCAGAGCACTCTGGAAGAGGTTTTCATCCAGGATATCTCTATACTTGGCCACATTGATGTTTCCTTCAATGACAACCAGTTGTCCTGTCCCTGCAGCTGAAAAACACCCCATAGCATGATGCCACCACCATGTTTCACTGTTGGGATTGTATTGGGCAGGTGATAAGCAGTGCCTGGTTTTGTCCACACATACCACTTAGAATTATCACCAAAAAGGTCCATCTTCATCTCATCAGACCAGAGAATCTTATTTCTCATAGTCTGGGAGTCCTTCATGTGTTTTATTAGCAAACTCTATGAGTCTGCAGTGAGGAAAGGCTTCCGTCGGGCCACTCTGCCTTAAAGGCCCGACTAGTGTAGGGCTGGAGTGATAGTTGACTTTATGGAACTTTCTCCCATCTCCCTACTACATTTATGAAGCTAATCCACAGTGATCTTGGGGTTCTTCGTTACCTCTCTCACCATGGCTCTTCTCCCATGATTGCTCAGTTTGGCTGGATGGCAAGGTCTAGGAAGACTTCTGGTGGTCCCAAACTTCTTCCATTTAAGGATTATGGAGGCCACTGTGCTCTTAGGAACCCTGAGTACTGCAGAAATTCTGTTGTAATATTGTCCAGATCTGTGCCTTGCCACAAAATTCTGTCTCTGAACTCCTTGGCCAGTTCCTTTGACCTCACGATTCTCATTTGGTCTGACATGCACTGTGAGCTGTGAGGTCTTATATATACATTTGTGTGCCTATCCAAATCAAGTCCTATGAGTTAAGTGAAACACAGCTGGACTACAATGAAGGAGTAGAACCATCTCAAGGAGGATCACAAGGAAATGGACAGCATGTGACTAAATGTGAGCGTTTGAGCAAAGGGTTTGAATACTTGTGACCATGTGATATTTCAGTTTTTCTTTTTTGTTAAATTTGCAAAAATTTCTACATTTCTGTTTTTTTTCAAGATGGGGGTGCATTGTGTACATTAATGTGAAAAAAAATGAAATTTTTAGAATTTACCAAATGGCTGCAATGAAACAAAGAGTGAAAAATTTAAAGGGGTCTGAATACTTTCCATACCCACTGTATATATGTAATGACCTAAAAGGGACCATTACACATGTTTCTGCATTCATTGGAGCTTGTGAAATGTTGCTTTGCTGCCTGGTGTCATTCTGTCAGATGAAATGTAAATTGTTGCTCTGTAATACCACTGGAGACCAGCAGGTCCTGGTATAAGGGTCAAGAAGAAACTGTATTGGAGGATATCTGATCAACATCCTCTATTGTGCGGTCACTATGGTGACCAGAGAGAGTTGGCAGTTGGAGAGGATCAGGCCTGACTAGAAGTGAGGAGTAGGGTACAAGGGATGCTACGATTGAGTACCTCGCCAAACAGTGTTTCAGAGCCCTGACAACCAAGAGCCGAGAGCAAAAGAAATATAAAGACATTTTCCTGCCTTATGCAGAGAATCTAAATACAGAACCCAAAGAAATCTGGACACTGGAGAGTGGCACTCAGCATTCTGCCCACTATTGTAGGTAGTCCTGCATGAGCAGTGTTATCAGGCCAAAATCACCAGGGTATGTTTACTTTTGACCAGGGTTATTTGGATGTTTTGGGTTGTCATTATGATTTAAAAAGAGAAAACACAGTAGTTTGTCAATAAATGGCTTCACCCAACCACTAACCATGAGTGAAGAAAACGTTTTGGTGTTATCATTCATATTCTTTGAAAAAAGGCCAAGAAAGAAAAAATTCTGCCGGGGTATGTAAACTTTTGAGCACAAATGTATATATGTATAAACATATATACACTACCGTTCAAAAGTTTAGGGTCACTTAGAAATTTCCTTGTTTTTGAAAGAAAAGCATTTTTTTCCAATGAAGCTAACATTAAATGATTCAAAAATACACTCTATACATTGTTAGTGTGGTAAATGACTATGCTAGCTGCAAACATCTGGTTTGTAATGCAATATGTTCATAGGTGTATAGAGGCCCATTTTCAACAACCATCACTCCAGTGTTCTTATTGTACTTTGCGTTTGCTAACTGTGTAAGAAGGCTAATGGATGGTTAGAATACCCTTGAAAACTCTTGTGCAAGTATGTTAGCACAGCTGAAAAAAGTTTGGCTGATTAGAGAACCTATAAACCAGACCTTCCTTTGAGCTAGTTGAGAATCTGGAGCATTACATTTGTTGGTTCCATTAAACTCTCAAAATGGCCAGAAAAAGAACTTTCATGTGAAACTTGACACTCTATTCTTGTTCTTAGAAATGAAGGCTATTCCATGTGAGAAATTGCCAAGAAACTGAAGATTTCCTACAACGGTGTGTAAAACTCCCTTCAGAGGAGAGCACAAACAGGCTCTAACCAGAGTAGAAAGTGAGAGGCCCGGCTGCACAACTGAGCAACAAGACAAGTACATTAAAGTCTGTAGTTTGAGAAATCAACACCTCACAGGTCCTCAACTGGCAGCTTTATTAAATAGTACACTCAAAACGCCAGTGTCAATGTCTACAGTGAAGACATGACTCCGGGATGCTGGCCTTCAGGGCAGAGTGGCAAAGAAAAAGCCATATCTGAGACTGGCTAATAAAAGGAAAAGATTAATATGGGCAAAAGTACACAGACATTGGACAGAGGAAGATTGGAAAAAAGTTTTATGGACAGATGAATCCAAGTTTGAGGTGTTTGGATCACACGGAAGAACATTTGTGAGACGCAGAACAACTGAAAAGATGCTGGAAGAAGGCCTGACGCCATCTGTCAAGCATGGTTGAGGTAATGTGATGGTCTGGGGTTGCTTTGGTGCTGGTAAAGTGGGAGATTTGTACAAGGTAAAAGGGATTTTAAATAAGGAAGGCTATCACTGCATTTTGCAACGCCATGCCATACCCTGTGGACAGCACTTGATTGGAGCCAATTTCATCCTACAACAGGACAATGAGCCAAAGCACACCTCCAAATTATGCAAGAACTATTTAGGGAAGAAGCAGGCAGCTGGTATTCTTTCTGTAATGGAGTGGCCAGCACAGTCACCAGATCTCAACCCCATTGAGCTGTTGTGGGAGCAGCTTGACCGTATGGTATGCAAAAAGTGCCCATCAAGCCAAACCAACTTGTGGGAGGGGCTTCTGGAAGCATGGGGTGAAGTTTCTCCGGATTACCTCAGCAATTAACTGCTAGAATGTCAAAGGTCTGCAATGCTGCAATTGCTGCAAAAGGGAGTATTCTTTGATGAAAGCAAAGTTTGAAGGAGAAAATTATTATTTCAAATAAAAATCTTTTTTTGAACCTTGTCAATGTCTGGACTAGATTTTCAATTCCTTTGGCAACTCATTTGATTAATAAAAATATGAGTTTTCATGGAAAACACAAAATTGTCTGGGTGACCCTAAACTTTGAACGGTAGTGTATATATATAATGCAGTCATAGCAGATGGCACCTGTTCACTCTCTCTCTCTTTATATACACACACACACACACACACACACACACACACACACACACACACACACACACACACACACACACACACACACCAGAATTGAACCAACTTATTTCATGTCAAAGATCAGGCAAAACAACAATTCAGACTCTAGACGATGCAGTGAGACAAAATACTCACCCTTCTATTCTGGACTCTTTTTCAGCCCTGGGCATATCTGCACTACATACAGATTGATGACGTTCAGGACCAAGTGCCACGTTATATGCACTTGAGCAAGAGATCAGAGACTGCTACTGACTGTTACCTATTGAATTAAAATATAATGGACAATTTTTAATTTTTTAATAGTGGGATAAAAAATAAACTAGGGAGATATTTTGGCAGTCACGGACAGTATGTCGCTATTACTGTTATTGTGGGATGTATACAGTTCTCAGCATAGATGAGTACACTAAAATTGAAAAGTTAGATTTGAATCAACATCTTAATGAATAGAAGAACCATTTCCAATTGTCCTAAGTTTCTTCAGAAATCTGCACAGGTGTGCAATTGGGGTCAGATAAAGAGACATACTTGGCCACTGATCTGTGCAGAATTGAACACCTATGGGGATTTCTAAAGAGACCACATGAGCATCACTCTTTATCCAGCATCCAGTCTGCAAAATAGGTCGTTCTTGAAGAATGAAAAAAGATAGATCTTGATATTTGTTGCCAACTTGTTCATTCCACGCAAAAAAGACCTGATGCTGTCCTTAGAAATCATGGAGGTCATATAAAATACTAGATGTAGTAGTTTTTGATGTGGAGAGTGCTAATTTTTGCATTAAGTAACTTAAGCAAAATTGAAGATTTTGTGGTGAAAGGTACATTATCAACCTTACATTCATCTCAAGGGTTAAAACATGTTCTATGAAACTCAGTCTTATCAATTGTAAATTGTTCTTGTGTTCCTTTAGATATTAATTAACATCTTACTTTTCAGAGGGGGTGTATTAATTTATGCTGAGTAGTGAGGAGCGAGAGTGCTCAGGCATCAGTGTGCTTGAGATGCTCATTACTTGGCGAGTATTTTTAAATGCTCGAGTGCAAACTCAAGTCCACGTACTGCATGTTTGGCGCTTCTTGGACAGCCAATAAACATGTGGGGATTGCCTCCCAGTCACTGTATTGACGTAACCATCTTGGTTGTGCATTACTGTGGTTGGCTGGCCACATAGTGTCATCGGGTCTATAAATGACCCATGATGCCATTCTTGCCACAGTGTCTCAATGGACAAAGGAAGAGCAGGGAGAGGTGCTGTACTTCTGAGCTAGGGAAAAAGTTGTAGCTGTGTATAGACAGAGATTGGACATGTATAATCTTTCAACTCCAACAACAGCTCTTATTAGCGCTAATTGTAATCAATATTCATACTGCTGATAGCAGCACTTAAAGTGAGATTGTGCTGAATGGATAATGAAGGACAGGATAGGGATTATTGCACTTCCTTTTTGCTGCAATGCATATCATAAACCCTTCAAGTTCTCATAATCTTTTTGCTCTTAATCCTGAAAACTCTTTTCAGCAAGGAAATATTATACCTCATTTATACTGCTCAAGTTGTGCATGAAAACAAAAAAAAAAGCCAGTGTTAGTTGGTAGGAAATAGCATCTCTATATTGCTCCTGCACTGTAACTAGTCTAGCTGAGGTGGGCATATTTTTCTGTGCTAGTCATCCAGCAAATTTTTTTCATCAGGGAAATAATCTACATTATTTATACTGCTCCAGTTGTGCATCAAAATAAAAAAGCCAGACTTGGTTGGTTAGAAACACCATCGCTGTATTGCTCCTGCACTGTAACAAGTCCACCTGACGTGGGTAAATTTTCCTGTGCTAGTAATCCTGCTAATTTTTTTCAGTAGGGTAATATTATATAGCATTTATACTGCACTAAATAAAAAACAAAATAAAAAAGAGTTTATTGGTTTGAAATAGCATCGCTATATTGCTCCTGAACTGCAACAAGTCCATCTGACATGGCTACATTTTCCTATGCTAGCAAGCCTGCAATGTTTTTTAGCAGGGAAATATTATTTACTTTTTATACTGCCACAGTTGTACATCAAAATAAAAAAGCCTGAGTTGATTGGCTTGAAATTGCATTGCTATAGTGCTCCTGCAATGTAGGAAGTCCATTTGAGGTGGGCAAATTTTTATGTGCTAGTACTCCTGCAAATTTTTTTTAGCAGGGAAGTACTATGTGCCATTTATACTATGTCAGTTGTGAATCAAAATAAAAAAGCCACACTTGGTTAGTTAGAAATACCATCTATGTATTACTCCTGCACTGTAACAAGTCCATCTTAGGTGGGCAAATTTTCCTGCGCTAGTGGTCCTGCAAATCTTTTTCAGCAGGGAAATACTATACACCATACATACTATGCCAGTTGTGCATCAAAATAACAAAGCCAAACTTGGCTGGTTAGAAGTAGCATTGCTATATTGTTCCCGCACTGTAACAAGCCAATCTGAGGTGAGCCAATTTTCCTGCGATACTAATCCTGCAAAGTTTTCTCAACAGGGATATATCATACGTAATTTAAAATGGGAATGGTGTGTGGTAAGGGACAGGGAAGTGAACGTGATATTGATCATGTGAACAGAGGCTGAGGCAATATTCAAGGTCAGTTCTCCTGCTGAGAAAGAACAAACACACACATCAAGTCGACCCAGCATCCTGTTGCACTTTGTAGGGAGGCACGGAACACCACTCTTGAAGCCAGAACAGTTTGAAAAGGTTGCTGGATGGATAGCAGATAATGCTTCCATTTACTTTCCCAGCACTACCCTGTCTTACACAAAATCCAGTCTCAGTAGCCTTTTTTTCTGGATCACATAATCCTCACTAGAGTTGAGCGACTTTTACTTTTTTAAGATCGAGTCGGGTTTTGCGAAACCCGACTTTCTCAAAAGTCAGGTCAGGTGAAATCGGCCGATTATTGCGTAAAGTAGGCTAAATGCAGTTCAAAATTGGTAACAGGAGTATACAGGCGACATAGCTTTGTTCAGTGGAGGACAACTGTAAGGACTGGCTGACACAGTTACTAGGCCAAAATAAGTAAGTAGGCTAAATACAGTTCAAAATTTGTAACAAGAGTACACAGGTGGCATTGCTTTGTTCAGTGGAGGACAACTGTAAGGAGTGGCGCAGACAGACACAGGTAGTAGGCCTAAAATAAAAAAGAAGGCTAAATGCAGTTCAAAATTTGTAACAGGAGTACACAGGCGGCATAGCTTTGTTCAGTGGAGGACAACTGTAAGGACTGGCTGACACAGTTACTAGGCCCAAATAAGTAAGTAGGCTAAATGTCTGCTAAAAAAATGTTCATAAATAAATAGGTGGCATAGCTAGGTACAGGGGTGGGCTCCTCTGCTGAGTAGCAGACAGTGGTAGTTGGCGCAAAGTATTAACTGGTCTAAATGGAGGTCAGGGCCCCTGTATATTTTTACTATCATCTACCATTTCAACAAATTTGTATTGGCAGTGCAATTGAAGGATTTAACAGCACAGAATACAAAGTGGTGGAGCAGGAAGAGGCAAGTTTCGCAAGTGGTAGAGCACTATTCGAGCTGGGGGGAACACTCTCTCGTGGGTGGCGGTACAGGCACAGGGCCCCTCATATTACGACGGTGTGTCTGACGTTGGTTGTGCACCACCACCGTCAGAGACACTTCATTGTACTATGAGGGACCCTGTGCCAGTGCCGTCGCCCAAGAGTGGGCACACCCACCTGTCCAGGCAAACGGCACTCACACGGGTGCTTGCACCAAGTAGTGACCACGGCCCTGTGGGGGGAGTCAGCCCATTTAGGGAGGTATAAAAATGGCCTATGGTGGACATTCAGCAGCTGCAAATGGAGGAATTGGAGCAGTAAGTAAGAGGAGGCCAAAAGCAAGACATTTTTCAGGCAAGCTACGTGTCAGCAGGGGAAGGTGTCACGGGAGTACTGGGTAGACTAAGGCTGGTTACCCGGGCCCCTGCGATTTCCCTTAGGCTAGGTAAACCCTGTCTTTCCCTTTCCCAGAAGTTACACTAAAGGTGTACATGTCTGGGCCGCCAGGCCTGACCCTGTCTCCTGTTTCAGCCCTAAGCTGAAACTACCACCCGCCACCCAGTGACGAGACCACACACCAATCCCCACAGAAAGCACAGACAGGGAAAACTGAAAAACACACCACGCCGCAGACACACAGGAATACACTATAATGTGCACAGGGCAAAACAAATACAAATATAGGAAGGAGGAATATGACAAAGGATAATACACCACCAGATACGATATTCCTCCAACAAGACCACCACTCCAGACCGGAATCACTAGGCACAAAGCACAAGCTATAATCAGTGATGCCCAAAGTCCAGTGCGACTATTTAAAGGCCGTGGGCGAGACCCAGCCTCCAACCTGATTACCAGCTAGATTAACCCCGAGCAAGCTGGATAAAATCTAGCCGACGCCACTGAGCGTGTAGTGGACGTAAGTGGAATTACTGCTGTCTGTCGGACGCCCTAGTGTGAACAGTGTCCGACATGACAGAAGGTGGGGCAAAATAATTTGAAATCCATGATTGGTCCATTTTAATGAAGGTTAGATCATCAACATTTCGAGTAGCCAGACGTGTCCTTTTTTCGGTCAGTATTGAACCAGCAAAAGTGAAGACTCTTTCTGATAGCACACTAGCAGCTGGGCAAGCAAGCTCCTGTAATGCATATTCTGCCAATTCAGGCCAGGTGTCTATTTTAGATGCCCAATAATCAAAGGGGAATGACCTGTGAGGGAGAACATCGATAAGGGAGGAAAAATAGTTCTTAACCATACTGGACAAATGCTGTCTCCTTTCACTTTGAATTGATGCAGCAGTACCTGTTGTGTCTGCGGTCATTGCGAAATCACTCCACAACCTGGTCATAAAACCCCTCTGTCCAATGCCACTTCGTATTTGTGCACCTCAACACCTCTGCCATGTTGCCCCCTACAGCTCGTGTGGGAACCATCACCGCCGCTGTGTGCTGGGAATGCCTGAACCAAACGGTCTACAAGAGTTGCTTGTTTGGTAGCCAATATTTGCTCAAGGTTCTCATGTGGCATGATATTTTGTAATTTTCATTTATATCGTGGATCCAGGAGGCAGGCCAACCAGTAATCGTCATCGGTCATCATTTTGATAATGCGGGGGTCCCTTTTTAGGATACGCAAGGCATACTCAGCCATGTGGGCCAATGTTCCAGGTGTCAATTCACTGCTTGTGCTGGGTTGAGGAGCACTTTCTTGCAAATCAACATCACTTGTGTCCCACAAAAACCTGTACCTGAGCTTGCAACGCCACCAGTTTCTATTGCCCCCTGAGAAGCATCCTCCTCCCATAAATATTCATCCCCATCCTCCTCCTCCTCCTCTTCGTCCTCCACCTTGTCCAGGAGAGTTCCCTGAGCAGACAATGGCTGACTGTCATCAAGGCTTCCCTCCTCCTCGGCTGCAGACACCTGCTCCTTAATGTGCGTCAAACTTTGCATCAGCAGACGCATTAGGGGGATGCTCATGCTTATGATGGCGTCGTCTGCACTTACCAGCCATGTGCATTCCTCAAAACACTGAAGGGCTTTACAGAGGTCTTGTAGCTTCGACCACTGCACACCTGACAACTCCATGTCTGCCATCCAACTGCCTGCCCGTGTATGTGTATCCTCCCACAAATAAATTACAGCACACCTCTGTTCACACAGCCTCTGAAGCATGTGCAGTGTGGAGTTCCACCTTGTTGCAACGTCGATTATTAGGCGGTGCTGGGGAAGATTCAGCGATCGCTGATGGTTTAGCATACGGCTGGAGTGTACGGGCGACCGGTGGATGTGCGAGCAAAGTCTACGCACCTTCAGGAGCAGGGCTGGTAACCCCGGATAATTTTTCAGGAAGCACTGCACCACCAGGTTCAAGGTGTGAGCCAGGCAAGGTATGTGTTTCAGTTCTGAAAGGGCTATGGCAGCCATAAAATTCCTTCCATTATCACTGACTACCTTGCCTGCCTCAAGATGTACACTGTCCAGCCATGACTGAGTTTCCTGCTGCAAGTACTCGGCCAGTACTTTCGCGGTGTGTCTGTTGTCACCCAAACACTTAATTTCCAACACAGCCTGCTGACGCTTACCACTAGCTGTTTCATAATGAGACACCTCGTGTGCCACACTGGCAGCTGCGGATGGAGTGGTCGTGCGACTGCGCTCTGTGGACGAGCTTTCGCTTCTGGAGGAGGAGGAGGAGGGGTGGCGAACACCTACAACCAACTGTTGCCTAGACCGTGGGCTAGGCAGAACTGTCCCACTATGGCTGTCCCCTGTGGACCCTGCATCCACCTCATTAACCCAGTGCGCCATGATGGACACGTAACGTCCCTGGCCATGCCTACTGGTCCATGCATCTGTTGTGAGGTGCACCTTTCTACTGATTGCCTCAGTGTATGGGCAATGCGATCTTTGACATGCTGGTGGAGGGCTGGGATGGCTTTTCTCACAAAGAATTGTTGACTGGGTAGGTCATAGCATGGTACTGCATAGGCCATCAGGGCTTTGAAAGCTTCGCTTTCAACCAACCGGTAGGGCATCATCTCTAACGAGATTAGTCTAGCAATGTGGGTGTTCAAACCCTGTGCACGTGGATGAGAGGATGAGTACTTCCTTTTCCTAACGAGAGTCTCTTGTAGGGTGAGCTGGACTGGAGAGCTGCATATGGTGGAACTAGCGGGGGTGGTGGTGGACATGGCAGTTTGAGAGAGGGTCGGTGATGGTATTCTTGATTTTGGCCTACATACAGTGTTTCCTACCAAGAACCTTGTGATTCCCTGACTGCTTTGGCCTTGCGACGATACCTCCACATTTGCTGCTGGTGGTGTCCTAACCGGTGGGCTTACAGTGAGGGAAGCAATGTAGTGTTGCTGACTACCTTCATTCTGAGCGGGTGCACCAACTGTACGGGACGTTTGGTAGTTAGTCTAGGCTTGCAAGTGCATGCTGGTTAAATGTCTACGCATGCACGTTGTATTTAAATTTTGGAGATTCTTCCCTCTGCTAAAGGTCTTTGAGCATTTCTTACAGATAACTTTTGACTGATCATTCGGATCTTGGTTAAAAAATTGCCACATTGCACTCTTCCTACTATGGATAACATTTTCAGGCATTGCACGCTGTGCTACTTTCAGCAGATGGCCACGCTGTCCTAAAACTGTTTTTGTTTTTGACAAACGTGTTTGGCCTGATACGGGCCTGCCAGATGACAGCTGTTGCGATGTAGATGGCTGCTGCGGATAATCCTCCTCCACTTCTGAGCTACTGGCAGTGGCACCCTCTTCCCCCAATGGCTGCCAATCTGGGTCAACAACTGGGTCATCTATCACCTCCTCTTCAATGTCATGTGCACCTTCCTCTGTGTCACCGTGTAAGGTGCTATAGCGTACGGGACAGAGCACCATAGTCTCATCAGGGTCAGATTCTGGCTGAGTACACTGCAAGGGCAATGTAGTGATCTGAGTCAATGGAACAACATAATAATCTAGCTGTGGCTGTGCAGCTGTGCACTCCATGTCCGATTCATCTTGTAATGGGCTGTTAACAATTTCCCTTTCTAACCCAGGCATGGTATGTGTAAAGAGCTCCATAGAGTAAACTGTAGTGTCGCCTGCCGCATCCTTCACTTTTGGTTTGGGTGAAGGACACAAGAAAGCGTCTTGTTCCTGACTGGGAGCATCCACTGACGACTCGCTGCTTTTATATTTGGAACTTTCGGAAGAGGAGGCGAAAGAGCTTGAGGCTGAGTCAGCAATGAAAGCCAAAACTTTTTCCTGCTGCTCCGGCTTTAAAACTTGTTTTCCTACTCCCAGATAAGGGAGCCTTCGAGGCCTTGTGTAGCCAGATGATGATGCTGGCTCAACACCTCCAGCCTTAGGTGCTATTTTGCTTTTCCCACTACCACCAGATGCTCCACCACCATCACCATCAGTACCAGCTGGCAACGACTGCCCACGGCCTCTTCCACCAGACTTCCTCATTTTTGGGAAAATGTAACCAAAATAACAACCATTATATGGTACTGTAAAACAAGGTAGAAGGTGTATATAAACTTGTTGAGAATTTGAATCTCCCTTTTTATTTTGGGGAGACTGAACCACAACTCAGGCCGAGTGTATGAAACAACGCAATGTGAGTGGCAGCAAGTGGCTGGCTGATACACCACAAACTAAAAGGACTGAGGTATATCCACTTTGTTAGAATTTGAATCTCACTTTTTTTGGGGGGAGACTGAACCCAAAGTCAGGCCCAGTGTATTTTACAATGCAATGTGAGTGGCAGCAAGTGGCTGGCTGATACACAACAAACTAAGAGGACTGAGGTATATCAACTTTGTGAGAATTTGAATCTCACTTTTTTTGGGGGGTGACTGAACCCAAACTCAGGCCCAGTGTATTTTACAACGCAATGTGAGTGGCAGCAAGTGGCTGGCTGATACACGAGGAACTAAGAGGACTGAGGTATATCCACTTTATGAGAATTTGAATCTCATTTTTTTGGGGGGGAGATTGAACCCAAACTCAGGCCCAGTGTATTTTACAACGCAATGTGAGTGGAAGCAAGTGGCTGGCTGATACATGACAAACTAAGAGGACTGAGGTATATCCACTTTGTGAGAATTTGAATCTCACTTTTTTTGGGGGGTGACAGAACCCAAACTCAGGCCCAGTGTATTTTACAACACAATGTAAGTGGCAGAACGTGGCTGGCTAATATACGACAAACTAACAGAACTGACGTATATCCACTTTGTGACAATTTGAATCTCCCTTTTTTGGGGGGGAGACAGCACCACAACTCAGGCCCAGTGTGTAACACAACACAATGTAAGTGGCAGAAAGTGGCTGGAAGATATCTGAAAAAATCCAAGGACTGTAGTACAATTTCAATCTCCCTACAATGATCTCAGGACAAGTATGGCAGCAACAAAAAGGACTGCTGCACACAAAAGTGTGGACAAATAAACAAGATAACTGCAGAAAGGAGCAACAGGATTTTTGCTTTTAAAATAGCAGTTGGTTTGCACAGTAGCATGCAAACAGCAATGCAGCTATCAGGGAGCCTTATAAGGCAGCCTAATAAGCTACAGAGCTGATGCACAAAGATACAGCCTCCACTGTCCCTACAAAACAAAGGTGGTGTTGGACAGTGGAAATCGCTATAGCACAAGCAGTTTGGGGGTTAATCTTCCCTCCCTAACTATAGCCCTTCTTCTGACGAAGCTGCAGCAATCTCTCCCTATGCTAAGATCGGCAGAAGTAAGATGGCGGTTGGCGTGCACACCCCTTTATACCCCCTGTGACGCCGCAGAAAGTAAGCCAATCACTGTCATGCCCTTCTCTAAGATGGTGGGGACCGAGACCTATGTCATCACGCTGCCCACATTCTGCGTCCTCCTTCATTGGCTGAGAAATGGCGCTGAACGCGTCATACGAAACGCGACTTTGGCGCGAAGATCGCCGACCGCATGGCCGATCCCACACTAGGATCGGGTCGGGTTTCATGAAACCCGACTTTGCCGAAAGTCGGCGATTTTTAAATTTTTCCAATCCGTTTTGCTCAACCCTAATCCTCACCGTTATCCCCCTTCCTCCCACCATATCGTCTGCAAGGAGACAATTGATCCCACACTTGGGCATTCTGCAAAGCTGTTAACTTTTCCATTTATAGATTCTGTTTTTTTGTTTCGCCCATTTCAAGTGGGACATGACGAACTTACATGTAACAAAGTCCAAATTTTTGAGCAGCCATGCTCACAAGAACGTGAAAGAAAAATGCAATTAATGTTGCAAGAGCTGGATGATGATGAGGCACAATTGCCAACAAGTGATATTGTTAAGTCAGGAAGTCAGGAGGAGGACCAGGATGTGGAAGTGGAAGACGATGTGGTGGGCGATAAAGTCACTTACCTTACCTGAGAAGGTGACATGCAGAGCAGGGACAGTAGCACACAGGGGAAGGGATCAACAGCACCACAAGAGGCAGGAAGAAGCAGTGTGTTGAACAGAAAAACAGGACGGGCAACTGTTCCTCAGAACACCAACACGGGTGAACTTGCCACACCAAGGTTTAGGTGTTCCCGAGTCTGGTGCTTTTATAAAGACAGTCCAGACAACCCAAAAAAGGCCATTTGTAACATCTGACATGCCAGCATTAGCAGGGGCAGAACAACTATTATCCTGATCACCACCAGCATGCTTGGGCACATGACAGCAATGCACCTGACTAGTTGGGCCAAACGCCTGGGTCCAGAAACAATGTCTGCTGGTGAAACCATTGCCTCTTCTTCTGTTCTACATAGATACTAATCTTCTGTCCATGACGCAAGCAAAGATGCCTCCCACCATGCACCTGTCGTTCCACACTTGCCACCACCATCAGCAACCTAGTTCCCGTCCTTGTCTCAGCACAGTGTTCGATGTCCCTACCCAAGTACATGGAATGCAAGTGTAAATATGCAGCCACTCACCAACACTCGGTCCCCAGAGGCCACTATTTCTCGTAGTGTGCCGTCCCCACCTTACACAAGCAAGTGTCCCTTAACATCAGATGTACCATATGCAAAACATGGAAGAAATCCAGCTCATCCATTTTCAGTAAAAATAAGATTCTTTATTAGCAATCCATAAAAGTTGTATCAGTGTGCAGAGGGTTTAAGAAAATGTGCAAATTGATCAAACACATTTCAGATTGTGATCCTTATTCATACGTTGGATTTCTTCCATTTTTTTGCATGTTCTACATACTGCAGCACTGCAGCTTTCCTTGCGTGGAGTTTTCCAAGTAGTGAGAGGACTTTTCTCTCTTTAATCAGATGTACCATGACTATTTCTGTTACTGGGAAGGTCCACTTAACCATGGACAAGTGCTTGTGTCAGAGGACACTAAATCTCCATGACGGCACACTGGGTGAGCATTGTGGAAGCTTGGATCCAGTTGGCCCCTTGGATGGAATACGTACTACCGGCATCAAGGATTGCGGGCCATGGTTCAATCAGGGTTTCCTCCACTTTCAGTTCCTGCACCTCCTCCTCCTCAACCTCCATCTCAGAAATGTCAACATCAATTGCAATCTGGAAGCACTGCAACACTGCCCATCAACAGCTGGGCTGTGACAAAAACGCACACAGCCGCAGAGTTGTTGAAAGGTCTAATAGACCAGACTGATCTGTGGCTGTGTTAGGTGTCGAGTTCCCACAGCTTCACAGGGGGAATCTCGAACCATGTCCACTGTGGTCTCCCAATCTCCTCCAGCCGCAGTGGAACCTGCTCAGCAGAGACGTCAATTCCAGCATCTGGCTCAAGCTGATACAGTGCGCTTGGGTACTGCTACCTTTCTAGACTCTGCCTTTGAAGCCAGCACTGTTCAGCAGTGAGCAGGCATTTCAGGGACTAAGTCCTGCTTCTCCCACACTGAGCATGCCCATGGGATGACCTCCCATTGGAGGTCGGGGGTCACATGCTCAGGACCTGTTTCGGCTCCTATTGGACCATCAAGAAGGTCCTGGAGCGCTACTGCTATAAAAGGTTCGCATGGCCACTCAACCATGCGCTAGTATATACTTGATAACTTTTTGGTAGAGCATTGAACAGCAAGGTGGATTGTTGCTGAGGGGAAAAAAAAAATCTTTAAATCTTCAGCTTAGCGAGTGTGAGCGAGCTGAGTGTAACCTGAGCGTAAGTGTGAACGGCGGTAAGTGTGACTTGTGATTCAGTGAAGAGGTATTTGGAAAGCCTATAACAAATACCTGTGTGAATTGGTGTGAGTTGCTGAATTGGGAGTAGCTATATTCACAAGGGGTTAACTTAGGGTGGAAGCTCATAATTAAGGGGTTATAAGGGGCAGCTGTTTGAGACTCAAGTCCTTTTTGGTAGAGCATTGAACAGCAAGGAGGATTGTTGCTGAGGGGAAAAAAATAAAAATAAATCTTTAAATCTTCAGCTTAGCGAGTGTGAGTGAGCTGAGTGTGACCTGAGCGTAAATGTGAACGGTGGTAAGTGTGACTTGTGATTCAGTGACTTTGGATTCAGGGAGTTTCCAAGGGAGGAATTGCTTTATTGCTGTCTGTATTTTATTAATACTTTGTATTTATTTTTATTTAACGTTTCTGTTTGGTGCAATCCCCATTAGGAAATGTGCTCCACTATTGTTAATGCCTTCCGGTGCACATCTTGCCACATGTATGCAGTCCTTGATCAGCCGGTTGAGGGTGCATACTGCTGTGCGAGATGTGAGCACGTTGAGCATTTGGAAGCCCAGATTCTGGATCTAAATGTGCAGCTGGCAACACTGAGATCCATAGACAATATGGAGAGGAGTCTTCTGCTCACTGAGCAGACTCTCAATGGCATAGATGAGAGGGGGGGATGGTAGGATAGAGCTGCAGGACAGTGAAGTAGCTAGCTGGGTGACATTCAGAAAGCGGGGTAGAGGGAAGAGTGCCAGGGAGGCTAGTCCTGATCTGGCACACCCCAATAAGTTTGCTAAGTTGGCGGATGAGGGGGGTGCCAGTACAGGGGTAGCACTGCTGCAGCCAGGCATGTCCTCTGAAAGCTGGAGGAGTGTTGTGAACTCTGTTTTCAGGCTCCCTCTTGTGGTCACAGGTGGTATTGTGTGACTTTTGTTTTGGGCTCCCCCTGGTGGCTTTGTTTGTTATCCTGCGGGTCTGTGGCTGATCAGCTGCCTCGTTATTCACTTGGGAGTTTCCTATTTAGCTCTGTTTCACTTCCACTTGTTGCCGGCTGTCAATGTACTCAGTGCTATTCTGATTACTCCTGATTATCTTCAGTTTCAGTCTCTTCAGGAGAAGCTAAGTTCTGTTGAATTATTTTTTGCTCATCAGTCTGCAATATGATTTCTGTGTATTATGAGTTTAGTCCAGCTTGCTAATATGTGATTTCTTCTGCTGGTTTGCTCTGTGGTACAGAGTTGCTTCCCCCGCACCGTTAGTTGGTGTGGGGGCTCGAGCGATCTCTGCGTGGATATTTTGAATAGGGTGTTTAATTGACCGCACAGTTCCCTTTCTATTTTCTGCTTTCTAGTGTTAGCGGGCCTCATTTGCTAAATCTAATTTCATCTCTGCATTTGTGCTTTCCCCTTAACTCACCGTTAATATTTGTGGGGGGCTATTCTATATCTTTGGGGTCATTTCACTGAGGCAAGTGAGGACTTTCGTTCCCTCTAGGAATAGTCAGTTTCTCAGGCCGTGAAGAGACGTCTAGGATTTTCAGGTAACGTTCCACGGCTGCCTATAGTTGTTTGCGGATAGGATCAGGTTGCGGTCAATTCAGTTACCACTTCCCCAGAGTTTGTAGTCGGTTTAGTTACTTAGCTAGTCCTACTTGCGATCATTGCCACTAGGATCATAACAGTACAGCCGGCCGGTAAAGTGTTAACTGCAGGGCAGAAGCAGGAGAAAAGAAGCCTTGAGAATTTTTTTTTTTTTTTTTTTTTTGCCGTGTGTCTAGCTGCTGTGTGTCTAGCTTCTCTCCTCCTCTTAATCTTGGTGTGGCTCTGAACTCAGCTGCTGATATGGATATTCAGAGTTTGGCCTCCAGTATAGATCATCTTGCTGCAAGGGTACAAAGTATTCAGGATTTTGTTGTTCACAGTCCTATGTCAGAGCCTAGAATACCTATTCCGGAGTTGTTTTCTGGAGATAGATCTAGGTTCCTGAATTTTAAGAACAATTGTAAATTGTTTCTTTCTTTGAAACCTCGTTCCTCTGGTGATTCCGTTCAGCAAGTTAAAATGATAATTTCTTTCTTGCGTGGTGACCCTCAAGATTGGGCCTTCGCATTGGCGCCAGGGGATCCGGCATTGCTCAGTGTTGATGCGTTTTTTCTGGCCCTTGGATTGCTCTATGAGGAACCTAATCTTGAGAACCAGGCTGAAAAAGCGTTGTTGGCCCTCTCTCAGGGGCAAGATGAAGCAGAGGTGTACTGCCAGAAATTTCGGAAATGGTCGGTGCTTACTCAGTGGAATGAGTGTGCCCTGGCTGCAAATTTCAGAAAAGGTCTTTCTGAGGCCATTAAGAATGTCATGGTGGGGTTCCCTACGCCTGCAGGTCTGAATGAGTCAATGACTCTGGCCATTCAGATTGATCGGCGTTTGCGGGAACGCAAACCTGCGCACTATTTGGCGGTGTCTTCTGAACAGACACCTGAGTCTATGCAATGTGATAGAATTCTAACCAGAAGTGAACGGCAAAATTATAGGTGGCAAAATGGGTTGTGTTTTTACTGTGGTGACTCAGCTCATGTTATCTCAGCATGCTCTAAGCGCAAAAAAAAGGTTGATAAATCTGTCACCATTAGTGTTGAGCGATACCGTCCGATACTTGAAAGTATCGGTATCGGAAAGTATCGGCCGATACCGGCAAAATATCGGATCCAATCCGATACCGATACCCGATACCAATACAAGTCAATGGGACTCAGGTATCGGACGGTATTCCTGATGGTTCCCAGGGTCTGAAGGAGAGGAAACTCTCCTTCAGGCCCTGGGAACCATATAAATGTGTAAAAGAAAGAATTAAAATAAAAAATATCGCTATACTCACCTGTCCGACGCAGCCGGGACCTCGGCGATTGTAAGCGGCAGCGTTGTTTCTTTAAAATTCGCGCTTTTACTTGCTTACGTGAATTCCCGGCTTCTGATTGGTCAGGGCGGCCATGTTGCCGGGACTCGGACCAATCACAGCAAGCCGTGACGAAATTACGTCACGGCTTGCTGTGATTGGTCCGCGTCCCGGCAATATGGCGCCGTGACCAATCACAAGCCGTGACGTCACGGGAGGCTGGACACGCGCGCTTTTCAAAATAAGCGCGTGTCCAGCCTCCCGTGACGTCACGGCTTGTGATTGGTTAATGGCGGCCATGTTCCTGGGACGCGGACCAATCACAGCAAGCCGTGACGTAATTTCGTCACGGCTTGCTGTGATTGGTCCGCATCCCGGCAATATGGCGCCGTGACCAATCACAAGCCGTGACGTCACGGGAGGCTGGACACGCGCGCTTTTCAAAATAAGCGCGTGTCCAGCCTCCCGTGACGTCACGGCTTGTGATTGGTTAATGGCGGCCATGTTGCCGGGACGCGGACCAATCACAGCAAGCCGTGACGTAATTTCGTCACGGCTTGCTGTGATTGGTCCGAGTCCCGGCAACATGGCCGCCCTGACCAATCAGAAGCCGGGAATTCACGTAAGCAAGTAAAAGCGCGAATTTTAAAGAAACAACGCTGCCGCTTACAATCGCCGAGGTCCCGGCTGCGTCGGACAGGTGAGTATAGCGATTTTTTTTATTTTAATTCTTTCTTTTACACCTTTTTACATTAATGTTGTTTCGATACCGATATCCGATATTACAAAAATATCGGATCTCGGTATCGGAAATTCCGATACAGCAAGTATCGGCCGATACCCGATACTTGCAGCATCGGAATGCTCAACACTAGTCACCATTGGTACTTTACAGCCTAAGTTCATTTTGTCTGTTACCCTGATTTGTTCCTTGTCATCTTACCCGGTTATGGCTTTTGTAGATTCAGGTGTTGCCCTGAGTCTGATGGACTTGTCATTTGCCAGGCGCTGTGGTTTTGTTTTGGAGCCTTTAAAATTCCCTATTCCACTAAGGGGAATTGATGCTACGCCATTGGCTATGAATAAACCTCAGTACTGGACACAAGTGACCATGTGCATGACTCCTGTTCATCAGGAGGTGATTCGCTTTCTTGTGCTGCATAATTTGCATGATGTTGTCGTGCTGGGTCTCCCATGGTTGCAGACTCATAATCCAGTCCTGGATTGGAAAGCAATGTCTGTGTCAAGTTGGGGTTGTCAGGGAATTCATGGCGACGCTCCTGTGGTGTCAATTGCTTCATCCACTCCTTCTGAAGTCCCTGCGTTTTTGTCAGACTACCAGGATGTATTTGATGAGCCCAAACTCAGTTCTCTACCTCCTCATAGGGATTGTGATTGTGCTATAAATTTGATTCCTGGTAGTAAGTTTCCTAAGGGACGACTTTTCAATTTGTCAGTGCCGGAGCATGCTGCCATGCGGAGTTATATAAAGGAGTCTTTGGAGAAAGGACTTATTCGCCCCTCCTCCTCCCCTCTTGGTGCGGGGTTCTTTTTTGTGGCTAAGAAGGATGGTTCTCTGAGACCTTGTATTGATTATCGCCTTCTAAATAAAATCACGGTCAAATTTCAGTATCCTTTGCCATTGTTATCTGATCTGTTTGCTCGCATTAAGGGGTCTAGTTGGTTCACCAAGATAGATCTTCGTGGTGCGTATAACCTTGTGCGTATTAAGCAGGGTGATGAATGGAAAACTGCATTTAATATGCCCGAAGGCCATTTTGAGTACTTGGTGATGCCTTTTGGACTTTCTAACGCTCCTTCTGTCTTTCAGTCTTTTATGCACGACATCTTCCGCGAATATCTGGATACATTTATGATTGTGTATCTGGATGATATTCTGTTTTTTTCTGATGATTGGGAGTCCCATGTTAAGCAGGTCAGGATGGTGTTTCAGGTCCTGCGTGCCAATGCTTTATTTGTGAAGGGCTCAAAATGTCTTTTTGGAGTCCAGAAGGTTTCTTTTTTGGGTTTCATTTTTTCTCCTTCTACTATTGAGATGGACCCAGTCAAGGTTAAGGCTATTTATGACTGGACGCAGCCTACATCTGTTAAGAGTCTTCAGAAGTTCTTGGGTTTTGCTAATTTTTACCGTCGCTTCATCGCTAATTTTTCTGGTGTTGTTAAGCCTTTGACGGATTTGACCAAGAAAGGTTCTGATGTTACTAACTGGTCTCCTGCGGCTGTGGAGGCCTTTCGGGAGCTGAAGCGCCGGTTTTCTTTGGCTCCGGTCTTATGTCAGCCAGATGTCTCTCTTCCTTTCCAGGTCGAGGTTGATGCTTCCGAGATTGGAGCGGGGGCTGTTTTGTCGCAGAGAAGCGCCGATGGCTTTGTGATGAAGCCATGTGCTTTCTTTTCAAGAAAGTTTTCGCCTGCCGAGCGGAATTATGATGTCGGTAATCGGGAGTTGTTGGCTATGAAGTGGGCATTTGAGGAGTGGCGACATTGGCTCGAGGGAGCTAAGCATCGTGTGGTGGTCTTGACTGATCACAAGAATCTGATTTATCTCGAGTCGGCCAAGCGGCTGAATCCTAGACAGGCTCGTTGGTCGTTGTTTTTCTCTCGTTTTGATTTTGTGGTCTCGTACCTGCCTGGTTCGAAGAATGTAAAGGCTGATGCTCTTTCTAGGAGTTTTGTGCCTGACTCTCCTGGAGATTCAGAGCCGGCTGGTATTCTCAGAGAAGGGGTGATTTTGTCTGCCATCTCCCCAGATTTGCGACGAGTGCTGCAGGAGTTTCAGGTGGATAGACCTGACCGTTGTCCACCGGAGAGACTGTTTGTCCCAGATAGATGGACCAGCAGAGTTATTTCCGAGGTTCATTCTTCGGTGTTGGCGGGCCATCCTGGAATATTTGGTACCAGAGATTTGGTGGCCAGGTCCTTTTGGTGGCCTTCCTTGTCGCGGGATGTGCGTTCCTTTGTGCAGTCTTGTGGAGATTGGAGCGGGGGCTGTTTTGTCACAGAGAAGCGCCGATGGCTTTGTGATGAAGCCATGTGCTTTCTTTTCAAGAAAGTTTTCGCCTGCCGAGCGGAATTATGATGTCGGTAATCGGGAGTTGTTGGCTATGAAGTGGGCATTTGAGGAGTGGCGACATTGGCTCGAGGGAGCTAAGCATCGTGTGGTGGTCTTGACTGATCACAAGAATCTGATTTATCTCGAGTCGGCCAAGCGGCTGAATCCTAGACAGGCTCGTTGGTCGTTGTTTTTCTCTCGTTTTGATTTCGTGGTCTCGTACCTGAGATTCAGAGCCGGCTGGTATTCTCAGAGAAGGGGTGATTTTGTCTGCCATCTCCCCAGATTTGCGACGAGTGCCTCAGGAGTTTCAGGTGGATAGACCTGACCGTTGTCAACCGGAGAGACTGTTTGTCCCAGATAGATGGACCAGCAGAGTTATTTCCGAGGTTCATTCTTCGGTGTTGGCGGGCCATCCTGGAATATTTGGTACCAGAGATTTGGTGGCCAGGTCCTTTTGGTGGCCTTCCTTGTCGCGGGATGTGCGTTCCTTTGTGCAGTCTTGTGGAATTTGTGCTCGGGCTAAGCCTTGCTGTTCTCGTGCCAGTGGTTTGCTGTTACCTTTGCCTGTCCCGAAGAGGCCTTGGACGTACATTTCCATGGATTTTATTTTGGATCTCCCTGTCTCTCAGAGAATGTCTGTCATCTGGGTGGTGTGTGATCGTTTTTCTAAGATGGTCCATTTGGTGCCCTTGCCTAAGTTGCCTTCCTCCTCCGAGTTGGTTCCGCTGTTTTTTCAAAATGTGGTTCGTTTGCATGGGATCCCTGAAAATATTGTTTCCGACAGAGGATCCCAGTTTGTGTCTAGATTTTGGCGGACCTTTTGCGCTAAGATGGGCATTGATTTGTCTTTTTCGTCGGCCTTCCATCCTCAGACGAATGGCCAAACCGAACGAACTAATCAGACCTTGGAAACCTATTTGAGATGTTTTGTTTCTGCTGATCAGGACGACTGGGTGACTTTTTTGCCATTGGCCGAGTTTGCCCTTAATAATCGGGCTAGTTCTGCTACTTTGGTTTCTCCTTTTTTTTGTAATTCGGGGTTTCATCCTCGTTTTTCCTCGGGTCAGGTGGAGCCTTCTGACTGTCCTGGAGTGGATGTTGTGGTGGATAGGTTGCATCAGATTTGGAATCATGTTGTGGACAATTTGAAGCTGTCACAAGAGAAGGCTCAGCGCTTTGCCAACCGCCGTCGCTGTGTGGGTCCCCGACTTCGCGTTGGGGACTTGGTGTGGTTGTCTTCTCGCTTTGTTCCTATGAAGGTCTCCTCTCCTAAGTTCAAGCCTCGGTTTATCGGTCCTTATAAGATTTTGGAAGTCCTTAACCCTGTGTCATTTCGTTTGGACCTCCCAGCATCGTTTGCTATTCATAATGTGTTTCATCGGTCGTTGTTGCGGAGGTATGTGGTGCCTGTGGGTCCTCTGGTTGAGCCTCCTGCCCCTGTGCTGGTTGAGGGAGAATTGGAATACGTGGTGGAGAAGATCTTGGATTCTCGTATTTCTAGACGGAGGCTTCAGTATTTGGTTAAATGGAAGGGCTATGGTCAGGAGGATAATTCCTGGGTTGTCGCCTCTGATGTTCATGCGGCTGATTTGGTTCGTGCCTTCCATGTGGCTCTCCCTGATCGCCCTGGGGGTTTTGATGAGGGTTCGGTGACCCCTCCTCAAGGGGGGTACTGTTGTGAACTCTGTTTTCAGGCTCCCTCTTGTGGTCACAGGTGGTATTGTGTGACTTTTGTTTTGGGCTCCCCCTGGTGGCTTTGTTTGTTATCCTGCGGGTCTGTGGCTGATCAGCTGCCTCGTTATTCACTTGGGAGTTTCCTATTTAGCTCTGTTTCACTTCCACTTGTTGCCGGCTGTCAATGTACTCAGTGCTATTCTGATTACTCCTGATTATCTTCGGTTTCAGTCTCTTCAGGAGAAGCTAAGTTCTGTTGAATTATTTTTTGCTCATCAGTCTGCAATATGATTTCTGTGTATTATGAGTTTAGTCCAGCTTGCTAATATGTGATTTCTTCTGCTGGTTTGCTCTGGGGTACAGAGTTGCTTCCCCCGCACCGTTAGTTGGTGCGGGGGCTCGAGCGATCTCTGCGTGGATATTTTGAATAGGGTTTTTAATTGACCGCACAGTTCCCTTTCTATTTTCTGCTTTCTAGTGTTAGCGGGCCTCGTTTGCTAAATCTAATTTCATCTCTGCGTTTGTGCTTTCCCCTTAACTCACCGTTAATATTTGTGGGGGGCTATTCTATATCTTTGGGGTCATTTCACTGAGGCAAGTGAGGACTTTCGTTTCCTCTAGGAATAGTCAGTTTCTCAGGCCGTGAAGAGACGTCTAGGATTTTCAGGTAACGTTCCACGGCTGCCTATAGTTGTTTGCGGATAGGATCAGTGTTGTGATCCGCTTTTTGGCTCCCCTGGTGGTGGCTGGTGGTACTGGAGACTTGTGTGTGCTTTTCTGCCTCAGCTCACCTGCTTCCATCAGTTTTGGGAGTTCCCTATTTAGCCTTGCTCTCCAGTCACTTCCTTGCCGGTCATCATTGTAACCTGAGTCATTCAATTGCATGTTCCTGCTACTAGTCTGCTGATCAGCTAAGTGGACTCTTGTCCTTATTGTTTTGTTTTTCTTGTTCAGTTTACAGTTTTGTCATTTCCTGTTACTGGAAGCTCTTGTGGACTGAAATTGCCACTCCTGTGTCATGAGTTGACACAGGAGTCTTAAAGTAATTTCAGGATGGGTTTTTTGAAAGGGTTTTTCAGCTGACCGTGAAGTCCTCTTTTGTATCCTTCCTCTATCTAGTAAGTGGACCTCGCTTTGCTAAATCTACCTTCATACTGTGTATGTCTTTTCCTCTGAATTCACCGTTAATATACGTGGGGGCTACTATCATCTTTGGGAAATTTCTCTAGAGGTAAGCCAGGTCTGTTCCTTCCTCTTCCAGGCGTAGTTAGTTCTCCGGCTGGCGCATGGCATCTAGGCAGCCGTAGGAATGCTTCCTGGCTACTGTTAGTTGTGTGGTAGATTTAGGTCACGGTCAGCTTGAGTTTCCATCACCCGAGAGCTAGTCTGTTATTTTTGTGTTTCTGATGTTCCCATGCCATTGGGGAATCATGACAGTATGACCGGCCGCTGTTAAAGTAATTGGCAGAAGAAAGGAGAGTAAAAGAAGTCTGTAGATTTTTTTTTTTCCTCTCATGTTTGCTACTTAGTTGGCTCAGTTGTATTTCTGCTCTATTTACAGCCTTGCCTTTCTCTCCTTCTAATCCTTGAATGGCTCTGATCTCTCCGGTTTAAGGATGGACCCTCAGAGTTTGGCTGCAAGTTTAAATAATCTTGCTACGAAGGTTCAGAATTTACAAGATTATGTTAGACGTACTCCTATTTCTGAACCTAAGATTCCTACACCAGAGGTATTTTCCGGAGATAGATCTCGGTTTCTGAATTTCAAATGTAATTGTAAATTATTCCTTTCTCTCAGACCTCACTCCTCTGGAGATCTGTTGTGAATTTGCTTTTTGCTCCCTCTAGTGGTTACTAGTTTTTTGACTCTGGTTTTTCTGTCATTCCTTTTATCCGCACCTGGGTCGTTAGTTAGGGGTGTTGCTATATAAGCTCCCTGGACCTTCAGTTCAATGCCTGGCAACGTAGTTATCAGAGCTAGTCTGCTGTGCTCTTGTCTACTGATCCTGGTTCCAGTTATATCAGCTAAGTCTGCCTTTTGCTTTTTGCTATTTGTTTTGGTTTTGTATTTTTGTCCAGCTTGTTCCTAATCTTTATCCTGACCTTTGCTGGAAGCTCTAGGGGGGCTGGTGTTCTCCCCCCGGACCGTTAGACGGTTCGGGGGTTCTTGAATTTCCAGTGTGGATTTTGATAGGGGTTTTGTTGACCATATAAGTTACCTTTCTTTATTCTGCTATCAGTAAGCGGGCCTCTCTGTGCTAAACCTGGTTCATTTCTGTGTTTGTCATTTCCTCTTACCTCACCGTCATTATTTGTGGGGGGCTTCTATCCAGCTTTGGGGTCCCCTTCTCTGGAGGCAAGAAAGGTCTTTGTTTTCCTCTACTAGGGGTAGCTAGATTCTCCGGCTGGCGCGTGTCATCTAGAATCAACGTAGGAATGATCCCCGGCTACTTCTAGTGTTGGCGTTAGGAGTAGATATATGGTCAACCCAGTTACCACTGCCCTATGAGCTGGATTTTTGCATTCTGCAGACTTCCACGTTCCTCTGAGACCCTCGCCATTGGGGTCATAACAGTTTGCCAGGCCAGTATTAAATGTTTAATGCATTGCAGAAGAGGGATTATAAGAAAGAAGATTCTGAGTTTTTTTTTTTTTCTTCTTCCCCTTTACCTCAGAGTGGCTATGCTTGCTGCAGACATGAATGTCCAGACCTTGATTACAAGTGTGGACCAGCTGGCTACTCGTGTGCAGGGCATACAAGACTATGTTATCAGAAATCCTAGGTCAGAACCTAAAATACCGATTCCTGAACTGTTTTCCGGAGACAGGTTTAAGTTTAGGAATTTCGTGAATAATTGTAAATTGTTTTTGTCCCTGAGACCCTGTTCATCTGGAGATTCTGCTCAGCAGGTAAAAATTGTTATTTCGTTCTTACGGGGCTACCCTCAGGATTGGGCTTTTTCGCTGGCGCCAGGAGATCCGGCATTGGCTGATCTTGATGCGTTTTTTCTGGCGCTCGGTTTACTTTATGAGGAACCCAATCTTGAGATTCAGGCAGAAAAGGCCTTGCTGGCTATGTCTCAGGGGCAGGACGAGGCTGAAGTGTATTGCCAAAAATTTCGGAAATGGTCCGTGCTGACACATTGGAACGAGTGTGCACTGGCCGCTAATTTTAGAAATGGCCTTTCTGAAGCCATTAAGAATGTTATGGTGGGTTTTCCCATTCCCACAGGTCTGAATGATACTATGGCACTGGCTATTCAAATTGACCGGCGGTTGCGGGAGCGCAAAACCGCAAATTCCCTCATGGTGTTGTCTGAACAGACACCTAATTCGGTGCAATGTGATAGAAAAACCGCAAATTCCCTCATGGTGTTGTCTGAACAGACACCTGATTTAATGCAATGTGATAGAATCCTGACTAGAAATGAGCGGAAAATTCATAGACGCCAGAATGGCTTGTGCTACTACTGTGGTGATTCTACACATGTTATCTCAGCATGCTCTAAACGTATAGCTAAGGTTGTTAGTCCTGTCACCGTTGGTAATTTGCAACCTAAATTTATTCTGTCTGTAACTTTGATTTGCTCACTGTCATCTTATCCTGTCATGGCGTTTGTAGATTCAGGTGCTGCCCTGAGTCTCATGGATCTCTCATTTGCTAAGCGCTGTGGTTTTACTCTTGAACCATTAGAAAATCCTATTCCTCTTAGGGGTATTGATGCTACACCATTGGCAGCAAATAAACCGCAGTATTGGACACAGGTTACCATGTGCATGACTCCTGAACACCGCGAGGTGATACGTTTCCTGGTTTTACATAAAATGCATGATTTGGTTGTTTTAGGGCTGCCATGGTTACAGACCCATAATCCAGTCCTGGACTGGAAGGCTATGTCAGTCTCAAGTTGGGGCTGTCGTGGTATTCATGGGGATTCCCTGCCTGTGTCTATTGCTTCTTCTACGCCTTCGGAAGTTCCGGAGTATTTGTCTGATTATCAGGATGTCTTCAGTGAGTCTGAGTCCAGTGCACTGCCTCCTCATAGGGACTGTGACTGTGCTATAGATTTGATCCCGGGCAGTAAGTTTCCTAAGGGAAGACTGTTTAATCTGTCGGTACCTGAACATACCGCTATGCGTTCATATATCAAGGAGTCTCTGGAGAAGGGACATATTCGTCCGTCTTCTTCCCCTCTTGGTGCGGGATTCTTTTTTGTGGCAAAAAAGGACGGATCTTTGAGACCTTGTATTGATTATCGGCTTTTGAATAAGATCACTGTCAAATTTCAGTATCCTTTGCCGCTGTTGTCTGACTTGTTTGCCCGGATTAAGGGTGCCAAGTGGTTCACCAAGATAGACCTTCGTGGTGCGTACAACCTTGTGCGCATTAAGCAAGGTGATGAATGGAAAACCGCATTCAATACGCCCGAAGGTCATTTTGAGTACTTAGTGATGCCTTTTGGGCTCTCCAATGCGCCTTCAGTTTTTCAGTCCTTTATGCATGACATTTTCCGGAAGTATCTGGATAAATTTTTGATTGTTTATCTGGATGATATTTTGGTTTTTTCTGATAATTGGGATTCGCATGTGGAGCAGGTCAGGTTGGTCTTTAAAATTTTGCGTGAAAATTCTTTGTTTGTCAAGGGCTCAAAATGTCTCTTTGGTGTACAGAAGGTTCCCTTTTTGGGGTTCATTTTTTCCCCTTCTGCTGTGGAGATGGACCCAGTCAAGGTCCGAGCTATTCTTGATTGGACTCAGCCCTCGTCAGTTAAGAGTCTTCAGAAGTTCTTGGGCTTCGCTAACTTCTACCGTCGTTTTATCGCTAATTTTTCTAGCATTGTGAAACCTTTGACGGATATGACCAAGAAGGGCTCCGATGTAGCTAACTGGGCTCCTGCTGCCGTGGAGGCTTTCCAGGAGTTGAAACGCCGGTTTACTTCGGCGCCTGTTTTGTGCCAGCCTGACATCTCACTTCCCTTTCAGGTTGAGGTGGATGCTTCGGAGATTGGGGCAGGGGCCGTTTTGTCGCAGAGAGGCCCTGGTTGCTCTGTTATGAAACCTTGTGCCTTTTTCTCTAGGAAGTTTTCGCCTGCCGAGCGAAATTATGATGTGGGCAATCGGGAGTTGTTGGCCATGAAATGGGCATTTGAGGAGTGGCGTCATTGGCTCGAGGGTGCTAAGCATCGTGTGGTGGTCTTGACTGATCACAAAAATCTGATGTATCTTGAGTCTGCTAAACGCCTTAATCCGAGACAGGCCCGCTGGTCATTGTTTTTCTCCCGCTTTGATTTTGTTGTCTCGTATTTACCAGGTTCAAAGAATGTGAAGGCCGATGCTCTTTCCAGGAGCTTTGTGCCTGATGCTCCTGGAGTCACTGATCCTGTTGGTATTCTTAAAGATGGAGTTATCTTGTCAGCTATTTCTCCGGATCTGCGACGTGTGTTGCAGAGATTTCAGGCTGATAGGCCTGAGTCTTGTCCACCAGACAGACTGTTTGTCCCGGATAAGTGGACCAGCAGAGTCATTTCCGAGGTTCATTCCTCGGTGTTGGCAGGTCACCCGGGAATTTTTGGCACCAGAGATCTGGTGGCCAGGTCCTTTTGGTGGCCTTCCTTGTCAAGGGATGTGCGGTCATTTGTGCAGTCCTGTGGGACTTGTGCTCGAGCTAAGCCTTGCTGTTCTCGTGCCAGCGGTTTGCTCTTGCCCTTGCCTGTCCCGAAGAGACCTTGGACACATATCTCCATGGATTTCATTTCTGATCTTCCGCTATCTCAGGGCATGTCCGTTATCTGGGTGATATGTGATCGCTTCTCCAAGATGGTCCATTTGGTTCCTTTGCCTAAGCTGCCTTCCTCTTCCGATCTGGTTCCTGTGTTTTTCCAGAACGTGGTTCGTTTGCACGGCATCCCTGAGAATATTGTGTCAGACAGAGGATCCCAGTTCGTTTCCAGGTTCTGGCGATCCTTTTGTAGTAGGATGGGCATTGATTTGTCGTTTTCGTCTGCTTTCCATCCTCAGACTAATGGACAGACGGAGCGAACCAATCAGACTTTGGAGGCTTATTTGAGGTGTTTTGTCTCTGCTGATCAGGACGATTGGGTGACATTCTTGCCATTGGCTGAGTTTGCCCTTAATAATCGGGCTAGTTCCGCCACCTTGGTTTCGCCTTTTTTCTGCAACTCTGGTTTCCATCCTCGCTTTTCTTCGGGTCATGTGGAGCCTTCTGACTGTCCTGGGGTGGATTCTGTGGTGGATAGGTTGCAGCAGATCTGGAATCATGTGGTGGACAACTTGAAGTTGTCACAGGAGAAGGCTCAGCGCTTTGCCAACCGCCGTCGCGGTGTGGGTCCCCGACTACGCGTTGGGGATTTGGTATGGCTTTCTTCCCGCTTTGTTCCTATGAAGGTCTCCTCTCCCAAATTTAAACCTCGTTTTATTGGGCCTTACAAGATATTGGAAATCCTTAATCCTGTATCTTTTCGTCTGGATCTTCCTGTGTCGTTTGCTATTCACAATGTATTTCATAGGTCCTTGTTGCGGCGGTACATTGTGCCTGTAGTTCCTTCTGCTGAGCCTCCTGCTCCGGTGTTGGTTGAGGGCGAGTTGGAGTACGTGGTGGAGAAGATCTTGGATTCTCGCCTCTCCAGGCGGAGGCTTCAGTACCTGGTCAAGTGGAAGGGCTATGGTCAGGAGGATAATTCCTGGGTGGTCGCCTCTGATGTTCATGCGGCCGATTTAGTTCGTGCCTTTCATGCCGCTCATCCTGATCGCCCTGGTGGTCGTGGTGAGGGTTCGGTGACCCCTCACTAAGGGGGGGGGTACTGTTGTGAATTTGCTTTTTGCTCCCTCTAGTGGTTACTAGTTTTTTGACTCTGGTTTTTCTGTCATTCCTTTTATCCGCACCTGGGTCGTTAGTTAGGGGTGTTGCTATATAAGCTCCCTGGACCTTCAGTTCAATGCCTGGCAACGTAGTTATCAGAGCTAGTCTGCTGTGCTCTTGTCTACTGATCCTGGTTCCAGTTATATCAGCTAAGTCTGCCTTTTGCTTTTTGCTATTTGTTTTGGTTTTGTATTTTTGTCCAGCTTGTTCCTAATCTTTATCCTGACCTTTGCTGGAAGCTCTAGGGGGGCTGGTGTTCTCCCCCCGGACCGTTAGACGGTTCGGGGGTTCTTGAATTTCCAGTGTGGATTTTGATAGGGTTTTTGTTGACCATATAAGTTACCTTTCTTTATTCTGCTATCAGTAAGCGGGCCTCTCTGTGCTAAACCTGGTTCATTTCTGTGTTTGTCATTTCCTCTTACCTCACCGTCATTATTTGTGGGGGGCTTCTATCCAGCTTTGGGGTCCCCTTCTCTGGAGGCAAGAAAGGTCTTTGTTTTCCTCTACTAGGGGTAGCTAGATTCTCCGGCTGGCGCGTGTCATCTAGAATCAACGTAGGAATGATCCCCGGCTACTTCTAGTGTTGGCGTTAGGAGTAGATATATGGTCAACCCAGTTACCACTGCCCTATGAGCTGGATTTTTGTATTCTGCAGACTTCCACGTTCCTCTGAGACCCTCGCCATTGGGGTCATAACAGAGATCCTGTTCAGCAGGTTAAGATTGTGATTTCTTTGCTGCGAGGTGACCCTCAAAATTGGGCATTTTCATTGACACCAGGGGATCCTGCGTTGCTCAATGTGGATGCGTTTTTTCTGGCTTTAGGGTTGCTGTATGAGGAACCTAATTTGGAGATTCAAGCTGAAAAAGCTGTAATAGCCCTGTCTCAAGGGCAAGATGAAGCTGAGATATACTGCCAAAAATTTCGTAAATGGTCTGTGCTTACTCAGTGGAATGAGTGTGCCCTAGCGGCAAATTTCAGAGAGGGCCTTTCTGATGCCGTTAAGGATGTCATGGTGGGGTTTCCTACGCCCACAGGTCTGAATGAGTCCATGACAATGGCGATTCAGATTGATCGGCGTTTGCGGGAGCGCAAACCCGTGCACCATTTGGCGGTATCTTCTGAAGGGACGCCAGAGAAAATGCAATGTGACAGAATTCTGTCAAGAAGCGAGCGGCAGAATTATAGGCGCAAAAATGGCTTGTGCTTCTACTGTGGTGATTCCGCGCATGTTATATCAGCATGCTCTAAACGTACTAGGAAGGTTGACAAGTCTGTTTCTATTGGCACTTTACAGTCTAAATTTCTTCTGTCTGTAACTCTGATTTGTTCATTATCAGTTATTACCGTGGATGCCTATGTGGACTCTGGCGCCGCTCTGAGTCTCATGGATTGGTCCTTCCCCAAGCGCTGTGGGTTTGATTTGGAGCCTCTGGAAGTTCCTATACCTCTGAAGGGTATTGATTCTACACCTCTGGCTTGTAATAGACCACGGTTCTGGACGCAAGTGACTATGCGTATGACTCCAGACCATGAAGAGATGATTCGCTTCCTTGTGTTGTATAATTTACATGATGTTTTAGTGCTTGGATTACCATGGTTACAATCTCATAACCCAGTACTGGACTGGAAAACTATGTCTGTGTTAAGCTGGGGATGTCGGGGGGCTCATGGGGACATACCTTTGGTTCCTATCTCGTCATCTATTCCCTCTGAGATTCCTGCATTTTTGTCGGATTTTGGGGATATTTTTGAAGAGCCTAAAATTGGTTCTCTCCCTCCCCACAGAGAGTGTGATTGCGCCATAGATCTGATTCCAGGCAGTAAATTTCCAAAGGGTCGTTTGTTTAACCTATCTGTACCTGAGCATGCTGCCATGCGAGAATATGTTAAGGAGTCCCTGGAAAAGGGACATATTCGTCCTTCTTCATCACCTTTAGGAGCTGGGTTTTTCTTTGTCTCTAAAAAGGATGGCTCGCTGAGGCCTTGTATTGATTATCGACTCCTGAATAAAATTACTGTCAAATATCAGTATCCGTTGCCACTGCTTACTGATTTGTTTGCTCGCATAAGGGGGGCTAAGTGGTTCTCCAAGATTGATCTCCGTGGGGCGTATAATTTGGTGCGAATTAAGCAAGGGGATGAGTGGAAAACCGCATTTAATACGCCTGAGGGCCACTTTGAGTATTTAGTAATGCCTTTCGGCCTTTCTAATGCGCCTTCAGTTTTTCAGTCCTTTATGCATGATATTTTCCGTGAATATCTGGATAAATTTATGATTGTGTATTTGGACGATATTTTGATTTTTTCTGAGGACTGGGAGTCTCATGTTCAGCAGGTCAGGAGGGTTTTTCAGGTCTTACGGGAGAATTCTCTGTGTGTAAAGGGTTCTAAGTGTGTTTTTGGGGTTCAAAAGATTTCCTTTTTGGGGTACATTTTTTCCCCTTCTGTTGAGATGGACCCTGTCAAGGTTCGGGCTATTTGTGACTGGACGCAGCCTACTTCTCTAAAGGGTCTTCAGAAGTTCTTGGGCTTTGCTAATTTTTATCGTCGATTTATAACTGGTTTTTCTGGTGTTGCTAAGCCTCTTACGGATTTGACTAAGAAGGGTGCTGATGTTGCCAATTGGTCCTCTGCCGCTGTGGAGGCCTTTCGGGAACTTAAGCGCCGCTTTTCGTCTGCCCCTGTGTTGCGCCAGCCCGATGTCTCTCTCCCCTTTCAGGTTGAGGTCGATGCTTCCGAGATCGGAGCGGGGGCGGTTTTGTCGCAGAAAAGTTCCGATTGCTCAGTGATGAGACCTTGTGCGTTCTTTTCTCGAAAATGTTCTGCCGCCGAAAGAAATTATGATGTCGGTAATCGGGAGCTTTTGGCCATGAAGTGGGCATTTGAGGAGTGGCGTCATTGGCTTGAGGGTGCTAGACATCAGGTGGTGGTTTTGACTGATCACAAGAATCTGATTTATCTTGAGTCTGCCAGGCGCCTGAATCCTAGACAGGCGCGCTGGTCGTTGTTTTTCTCTCGGTTTAATTTTGTGGTCTCATATCTACCAGGTTCTAAGAATGTGAAGGCGGATGCCCTTTCTAGGAGTTTTGAGCCTGATTCCCCTGGTGATTCGGAACCTACAGGTATCCTTAAGGATGGGGTGATATTATCCGCTATTTCCCCAGATCTGCGACGTGCTTTGCAAGAGTTTCAGGCGGATAGACCTGATCGCTGTCCACCTGGTAGACTGTTTGTTCCTGATGATTGGACCAGTAGAGTCATCTCGGAGGTTCATTCTTCTACGCTGGCGGGTCATCCTGGAATTTTTGGTACCAGGGATTTGGTGGCTAGATCCTTCTGGTGGCCATCTCTGTCTCGTGATGTGCGTGTTTTTGTGCAGTCTTGTGATGTGTGTGCTCGGGCCAAGCCTTGTTGTTCTAGGGCTAGCGGGTTGTTGTTGCCCTTGCCTATTCCGAAGAGGCCTTGGACGCACATCTCGATGGACTTTATTTCTGATCTTCCTGTCTCTCAGAGGATGTCTGTTATCTGGGTGATGTGTGACCGTTTTTCTAAGATGGTTCATTTGGTGCCATTGCCGAAGTTGCCTTCCTCGTCTGAGTTGGTTCCTTTGTTTTTTCAAAATGTGGTTCGCTTGCATGGTATTCCTGAAAATATCGTTTCTGATAGGGGTACCCAGTTCGTTTCTAGATTTTGGCGGGCATTCTGTGCCAGGTTGGGCATTGATTTGTCTTTTTCGTCTGCCTTCCATCCTCAGACTAATGGCCAGACGGAGCGAACTAATCAAACTTTGGAGACGTATTTGAGGTGTTTTGTGTCTGCGGATCAGGATGATTGGGTTGCCTTTTTGCCGTTGGCGGAGTTTGCTCTTAATAATCGGGCCAGTTCTGCCACTTTGGTTTCCCCTTTCTTTTGCAATTCGGGGTTTCATCCCCGTTTTTCTTCTGGTCAGGTGGAGTCTTCGGATTGTCCTGGAGTAGATGCTGTGGTGGATCGGTTGTATCGGATTTGGGAACAAGTGGTGGACAATTTGAATTTGTCCCAGGAGAGGATTCAGCGGTTTGCTAACCGCCAGCGTCGGGTTGGTCCTCGCCTTCGTGTTGGGGACTTGGTGTGGTTGTCTTCCCGTTTTGTCCCAATGAGGGTTTCTTCTCCTAAATTTAAGCCTCGGTTCATCGGTCCCTATAGGATTTTGGAGATTATTAACCCTGTTTCCTTTCGTTTGGACCTTCCGGCATCTTTCGCTATCCATAATGTGTTCCATCGGTCGTTGTTGCGGAGATACAAGGTGCCGGTGGTTCCTTCTGCTGGGCCTCCTGCTCCTGTGCTGGTTGAGGGTGAATTGGAGTACGTTATAGAGAAGATCTTGGACTCCCGTATTTCCAGGCGGAGACTCCAGTACCTGGTTAAATGGAAGGGCTATGGTCAGGAAGATAATTCTTGGGTAACTGCCTCTGATGTTCATGCCTCGGATTTGGTTCGTGCCTTTCATAGGGCTCATCCAGGTCGCCCTGGCGGTTCTTGTGAGGGTTCGGTGCCCCCTCCTTAAGGGGGGGGTACTGTTGTGATCCGCTTTTTGGCTCCCCTGGTGGTGGCTGGTGGTACTGGAGACTTGTGTGTGCTTTTCTGCCTCAGCTCACCTGCTTCCATCAGTTTTGGGAGTTCCCTATTTAGCCTTGCTCTCCAGTCACTTCCTTGCCGGTCATCATTGTAACCTGAGTCATTCAGTTGCATGTTCCTGCTACTAGTCTGCTGATCAGCTAAGTGGACTCTTGTCCTTATTGTTTTGTTTTTCTTGTCCAGTTTACAGTTTTGTCATTTCCTGTTACTGGAAGCTCTTGTGGACTGAAATTGCCACTCCTGTGTCATGAGTTGACACAGGAGTCTTAAAGTAATTTCAGGATGGGTTTTTTGAAAGGGTTTTTCAGCTGACCGTGAAGTCCTCTTTTGTATCCTTCCTCTATCTAGTAAGTGGACCTCGCTTTGCTAAATCTACCTTCATACTGTGTATGTCTTTTCCTCTGAACTCACCGTTAATATACGTGGGGGCTACTATCATCTTTGGGAAATTTCTCTAGAGGTAAGCCAGGTCTGTTCCTTCCTCTTCCAGGCGTAGTTAGTTCTCCGGCTGGCGCATGGCATCTAGGCAGCCGTAGGAATGCTTCCTGGCTACTGTTAGTTGTGTGGTAGATTTAGGTCACGGTCAGCTTGAGTTTCCATCACCCGAGAGCTAGTCTGTTATTTTTGTGTTTCTGATGTTCCCATGCCATTGGGGAATCATGACAGATCAGATTGCGGTCAATTCAGTTACCACTTCCCCAGAGTTTGTAGTCGGTTTAGTTACTTAGCTAGTCCTACTTGCGATCCTTGCCACTAGGATCATAACAGAGGAGTTACTGCTACAGTAAGGAGGGAAATAGGAGAGCAGTACAGGCCAGACAGGTGCTGGTAGTGGGGGACTCAATTATTAGGGGAACAGATAGGGCAATCTGTCACAAAGACAGGGATCGTCGGACGGTGTGCTGCCTACCTGGCACTCGAGTCCGACACATCGCTGATCGGGTGGACAGATTACTGGGAGGGGCTGGTGAGGACCCAGCAGTCATGGTGCACATTGGCACAAATGACAAAGTTAGAGGTAGGTGGAAGGTCCTTAAAGATGATTTCAGGGAATTAGGCTGCAAGCTGAAAGCAAGGACCTCCAACGTGGTATTTTCCGAAATACTGCCTGTACCATGTGCCATGCCAGAGAGGCAATGGGAGGTTAGGGAGGTTAATAAGTGGCTCAAGAATTGGTGTAGGAAGGAGGGGTTTGGGTTCCTGCAGAACTGGGCCGACTTCTCAGTGGGCTACAGGCTCTACGCTAGGGACGGGCTGCACCTCAATGGGGAAGGGGCAGCTGTGCTGGGGGAAAAAATGGCTAGAAGGTTGGAGGAGTGTTTAAACCAGGGATTGGGGGGGAGGGTATTCAATTTATAGGAGGGGAAGATAGGGCAGATAGAGACCTGGGCACAAATAAGGAAGTTGGGGGTGGCGGTGGCATGGGGGGTGGGGTTAGAACAGTTAATAATTTAAGAAAGAATAGAGGTACAGAGAGGAACATCAAGTGCATGTATACTAATGCCAGAAGCCTCGCCAACAAAATGGACGAATTAGAATTAATGTTGCTGGAGCATAATTATGACATGGTGGGGATATCTGAAACGTGGCTGGATGAGAGCCATGACTGGGCTGTTAACTTGCAGGACTATAGCCTTTTCAGAAATGACCGTACAGATAAGCAAGGGGGTGGGGTGTGTCTGTATGTAAAATCGTCCTTAAAACCCATCCGGAGTGATAATATAGGTGAATTTAATGAAAATGTAGAGTCCCTGTGGGTGGAGATAAGGGGAGGGGGAAAAATAATAAATTACTGATAGGGGTTTGTTATAAATCTCCAAAAATAATGGAAGCAATGGAGAATATCCTCGTAAAGCAAATAGATGAAGCTGCAACTCAAGGAGAAGTCATTATTATGGGGGACTTCAACTACCCTGAAATAGATGGGGGAACAGAAACCTGCAGTTCCAGCAAAGGTAATCGGTTTTTGACAACTATGATAGACAATTACCTTTCACAACTGGTTCAGGACCCAACAAGAAGGGGGGCACTGCTAGACCTAATATTAACAAACAGGCCAGACCGCATATCAAATATAAGGGTTGGGGGTCACTTGGGGAATATTGATCACAAAATAATAAGTTTTCATGTATCCTTTAGTAAGATGTGTAGTAGAGGGGTGACAAGGACACTAAGCTTCAGGAAGGCAAATTTCCAACGAATAAGAGATGATCTTGGTGCAATTAACTGGGACGATATCCTGAGACATAAAAATACACAAAGAAAATGGGGGACGTTTATTAGCATCCTGGATAGGACCTGTGCACAGTATATACCGTATGGGAATAAACATACTAGAAATAGGAGGAAACCAATATGGCTAAATAGAGCTGTAAGGGGCACAATAAGTGACAAAAAGAAAGCATTTAGAGAATTAAAGTAAGTAGGTAGTAATGAGGCATTAAATAAATACAGAAAATTAAATAAATTCTGTAAAAAGCAAATCAAGCAAAAGTGGAGACAGAGAGATTCATTGCCAGAGAGAGTAAAAATTATCCCAAAATATTCTTTAACTACATAAATAGTAAGAAACTACAAAATGAAAGTGTTGGCCCTCTTAAAAATAGTCTGGGGGAAATGGTGGATGAGGATGAGGAAAAAGCCAATATGCTAAATCACTTTTTTTCATCAGTATTTACATAAGAAAATCCCATGGCAGACAATATGATCAGTGATAACAAAAATTCCCCATTAAGTGTCACCTGCTTAACCCAGCAGGAAGTACGGCGGCGTCTAAAAATCACTAAAATTGACAAATCTCCGGGCCCGGATTGGATACACCCCCGAGTACTGCAGGAATTAAGTACAGTCATTGATAGACCATTATTTTTTATCTTTAAAGAGTCCATAATAACAGGGTCTGTACCACAGGACTGGCGTATAGCAAATGTGGTGCCAATATTCAAAAAGGGGACAAAAACTGAACTCGGTAATTATAGGCCAGTAAGCTTAACCTCTACTGTGGGTGAAACCCTGGAGGGCATTCTAAGGGATGCTATACTGGAGTATCTGAAGAGGAATAACCTCATGACCCAGTATCAGCACGGGTTTACTAGGGACCGTTCATGTCAGACTAATTTGATCAGCTTCTATGAAGAGGTAAGTTCCGGACTGGACCAAGGGAACCCAGTAGATGTAGTTTATATGGACTTTTCAAAAGCTTTTGATACTGTGCCACAAAAAAAGGTTGATACATAAAATGAGAATAATGGGGATAAGGGAAGATATGTGTAAGTGGGTTGAGAGCTGGCTCAGGGATAGGAAACAAATGGTGGTTATTAATGGAGCACACTCGGACTGGGTCGCGGTTAGCAGTGGGGTACCACAGGGGTCAGTATTGGGCCCTCTTCTTTTTAACATATTTATTATTGAGCTTGTATAGGGCATTCAGAGTAGAATTTCAATATTTGCAGATGGCACTAAACTCTGCAGGGTAATCAATGCAGGGGAGGACAATTTTATATTACAGGATGATTTATGTAGACTAGAAGCTTGGGCTGATAAATGGCAAATGAGCTTTATTGGGGATAAATGTAAGGTCATGCACTTGGGTAGAAGTAATAAGATGTATAACTATGTGCTTAATTCTAAAACTCTGGGCAAAACCGTCAATGAAAAAGACCTGGGTGTATGGGTGGATGACAAACTCATATTCAGTGGCCAGTGTCAGGCAGCTGCTACAAAGGCAAATAAAATAATGGGATGTATTAAAAGAGGCATAGATGCTCATGAGGAGAACATAATTTTACCTTTTTACAAGTCACTAGTTCGACCACACTTTGAATACTGTGCACAGTTCTGGTCTCCGGTGTATAAGAAAGACATAGCTGAACTAGAGCGGGTGCAGAGAAGAGCGACTAAGGTTATTAGAGGACTGGGGGGTCTGCAATACCAAGATAGGTTATTACACTTGGGGCTATTTAGTTTGGAAAAACAAAGACTAAGGGGTGATCTTATTTTAATGTATAAATATATGAGGGGACAGTACAAAGACCTTTCTGATGATCTTTTTAATCATAGACCTGAGACAGGGACAAGGGGGCATCCTCTACGTCTGGAGGAAAGAAGGTTTAAGCATAATAACAGACGCAGATTCTTTACTGTAAGAGCAGTGAGACTATGGAACTCTCTGCCGTATGATGTTGTAATGAGTGATTCGTTACTTAAATTTAAGAGGGGACTGGATGCCTTTCTTGAAAAGTATAATGTTACAGGGTATATACACTAGATTCCTTGATAGGGCGTTGATCCAGGGAACTAGTCTGACTGCCGTATGTGGAGTCGGGAAGGATTTTTTTTCCCCAATGTGGAGCTTACTCTTTGCCACATGGGTTTTTTTTGCCTTCCTCTGGATCAACATGTTAGGGAATGTTAGGTTAGGCTATGGGTTGAACTAAATGGACTTACAGTCTTCCTTCAACCTTAATAACTATGTAACTATGTGTGTGTGTAGACGTGTGACTGTCGCTCTTTAATCATTCCCCTTCCTAGTGTTGTTGACTGCTCGCGAATGGTGGATGCTTGCTATCTAGCGCCCGACAGTGCTACCTGCACACCTGATACAGCGTTTGATTGCAGTGACCGCCAGTGCTGCGCTGTGTGCTAATAGAGCACTTTCCTGGCCCAAGTCTGGGTGGTTAAAGGCGTCCGCCAGAGCGATAGTGCACACACTCTTGTGCATTAAATTATTATTATTCTGTTAAACTCTGACACCCCAGTGGCGGTGTCGAGCGCAAGAGGTCTAGAGGAACTCTTACCCTGAGTCTTGGGACAGAGTTCTGAGACTCCTTGCTTGTGCTCTTTGTGTGGTACCGCGGCCCTGTGACGCAACAGGGTTTGCTTCCTTCATACCGGGTGAAGCTAACCCATGTGTGTATTCACATTATACCACCATATAGTCCGTCATTACCAAGCAGCAGGTGCCTTAGCTGCACGGTGGACCCTGGACTGCGAACGCACCTTATATCATCTCCAATTATTATTTGGTGCATTCCGCCAGTCCTAACATTACACTAGCACGAGGGTCTGGCTTGTAATGGTGGACGAACAGCGTCTACACCGGTACATCCAACAGCTGGAGGGTAGGCTGTGGATGTTACCGCGGTCGCTGTTCAGGCTGCTAGCATAGCTGCAGCCAGTTTGTTCACTGCCACCTCTGCTCCGATCTTATCAAGTCTCCCGCTACCTGATAAGTTTACTGGTGAGTCGGTGACAGTAAGCTGTGTCAGGGATTTGTGAGTCAGTGTGGCATACACCTTGAGCTCCTGCACAATTTCCCACAGAGCGGGCAAAGGTGGGATTTATTGTATCCCTGTTGTCGGGCATGGAGTTGGAGTCGGCTATGCCGCTGTGGGAGCGTGACGATCATGTGATGCAGAGTGCTCCAAGGTTTCTGGACTCTCTGAGACAGGTCTTTTTGAGACCTCGTGTCACCCATGATTCGGCGCTCCAACTGCTGGCTTTGACACAGGGTTCATCCATGGTCAGTCATTTTTCCATTCACTTTCGGACTTTGGCATCTGAGCTGGAGTGGCCAGATAAAGTCCTTATCCCTGTGTTCTGGAGAGGACTGGCTGACCATGTGAAGGACACCTTGGCCACTAGGGAGATTCCCGCCACACTGGAAGAGCTGATAGCCATATCAACTCGCATTGACCTTCGTTTTCATGACCGGGGGTTGGAGCGAGCCCAGTGTAGGCAGAGGTTTCGGCTGGCACCTACCTTTGCCAAGCCTCTGGAGTCCCCTGTTCACGAGTCTGAGCCCTATGAGGCCATGGAGGTTTCCCAAGTGGGTCCTAAGTCTCTGGCAGCTCAAATACCCATGGTCTGTAATGTCTGCCAGCAGTCAGGACATTATACCAAGAAATGTCCACAGCGGCAGGGGACACAACCGCGTCTTGTAACTGTAGGAGGAGGTTCACTAAACACAGCGGCGTTTTCCTCCAAATTGTCCTTCAAGGGGACAATTACCTTTGGCCCTTCCACTTTTATGGTCGAGCTTTGTGTGGATTCCGGGGTGGAGGGAAATTTCATGTCCTCAGCCTTTCCCAAAGGCACGCAATAACCCTGGTTATGCTAACGAAACCAGTGACTGTAAGAGTGGTGAATGGGTCGACACTGCCCTCACAAATTACACACCAGACTATCCTGTTTACATTATCCATGTCTCCAACCCATTAAGAGATCATTTCAATTCTTGTCATTCCTTAGGGAATAGACGAGATTCTGCTAGGGATACCTTGGTTGCGTTACCACTCTCCACATATAGAGTGGTCCTCTTGGAGAATTATGGGATGGAGTAAATCTTGTGAGGGCTGATGTCTGAGGGAGTGCATTCAGGTTGCCACAACAGAGGTACCCACAGATCATACCTCTCTCCCCAAACACTATTGGTCTTATCCGAACGTATTCTCCAAGAGAGCTGCAGAGACTCTACCGCCTCACTGCCCCTATGACTGTCCTATTCATCTCTTATCTGGGTCAGAGCCTCCCCGGGGATGAGTCTATCCCCTGTCTCTCCCGGAGAAGGAGGCAATGTCACTATACATCCAGGAAAATCTGGCAAGAGGATTCATTAGGAAGTCAGTGTCACCTGCGGGGGCGTGGTTCTTCTTTTTGCAAAAGTAGAATGGAGAATTGCGTCCACATATTGACTACCGGGGTCTTAACGCCATCACCGTTACGAATAAGTACCCTCTGCCTTTGATATCTGAGCTCTTCAATAGACTACGAGGGGCAAGGGTATTTACTAAGTTAGATCTGCGGGGTGCTTACAACCTGATTCACATCCGTGAGGAGGACGAATGGAAGACGGCTTTTAATTCAAGGGATGGGCACTATGAGTATCTGGTGATGCCCTTTGAGCTCTGTAATGCCCCAGCAGTCTTCCATGACTTTGTGAATGACATCTTCTGGGATATGCTCTCCACCTCGGTGGTAGTATATCTGGATGATATTCTCATCTACTCTCCAGATATAGATTCCCACCAGAGAGATGTTTGCAGAGTCTTTGACCTCGTACGGGAAAACTCCCTCTATGCCAAGTTGGAGCAGTGTCTGTTTGAGCAGGAGTCCTTGCCTTTCCTGGGCTATATCATCTCAGCCCAGGGATTAGCTATGCATCCTACCAAGCTACAAGCAGTGATGGACTGGCAGGAACCTCATTCTCTCAAAGCGGTGCAGCACTTTATGGGGTTCATTAATTATTATCGCTAGTTCATTCCCCACTTCTCCACTTTGGTAGGTCCCTTGGTAGCCCTCACCAAGAAGGGTGCAAATCCCAAATTGTGGTTGGAGGAGGTCTCCAAGGCCTTCTTATCTGTTAAGTCCCATTTTGCTAGCGCTTCCATTCTGCATCGTCCCAATGTAGATAAGCCCTTCACTATTGAGGTGGATGCCTCATCTGTCGGTGCTGGAGCGGTCTTTTTCCAAAAGGACACTCAAGGTCGGAAGCTTCCTTGCTTCTTCTTCTCCAAGACCTTCACTCCAGCAGAGAGGAATTATTTCATCGGGCACAGGGAGTTGCTTGCAATGAAGTTAGCCTTTTCAGAGTGGAAACACCTCCTGGAGGGAGCTCGCTTTCCCTTCCAAGTTTACATTGACCACAAGAATTTGGTGTATTTGCAAACAGTGCAATGGCTAAATTCTCGCCAGGCTAGATGGTCCCAGTTCTTCTCCCAGTTCCACTTCACCCTTCTCTCTCCCGTTCCGTGGTGTCATCAGAGGAGGAGGAGCTTCGGCTAATTGTCCCCTCCAAGAGTCTGAGAACTGTGGCTCCAGTGTCGCTAGAGTCTGTGCCCCCGGGCAAGACTTATGTGCCATCTAATTTGCAACCGGAGGTTCTCTCTTGGGCTCACTCGTCCAGGGTGGGTTGACATTTTGGGATCAAGAGGACATCTGAGCTTCTCACGAGGATGTACTGGTGGCCACATATGGTCCGGGACGTCGAAGACTATATTCAGGTGTGTGTCTCCTGTGCTAAGAATAGGTCTTCTCAACAACGGCCTGCTGGGCTACTTTACCCCCTACCGGTGGCTGATAGGCCCTGGGAGATGGTCGGGATCGACTTTGTGGTTGGCTTGCCTAAGTCCCGTAGGTGCACCAATATTTGGGTAGTTACAGATCATTTCTCTAAAAACGTGTATTTGCTGCCTCTCCCACGGTTATCTTCTGCACGGGCCTTGACGGCGTTATTTGTCAAACATGTCTTCCGCTTACACGATATGCCTGATAAGATTGTCAGTGACTGGGGTCCCCAGTTTGCGTCTCTATTCTGGAGAGAGCTTTGTCGCCTACTTAGTATTGAGCTGAATCTCTCTTCGGAGTACCATCCCGAGAAGAATGGGTTGGTAGAGAGAGCCAACCAGACCCTGGTCACATGCCCACGACATTTTGTCTCGGCCAGGCAGGATTACTGGGCATCCCTGCTACCGTGGGCAGAGTTTGCCTTGAACAATTCCATAGCCGACTCCACTGGGCAGACCCCATTCCTCCTTAATTACGGCCAGCATCCACGGGTTCCTGTGCCCATGCCCATGTCTTCCACTGACTCTAGGGTGGCAGACTGGGCAGTGGAAGCAGAGGACATCTGGGACCACACACAGGATGCCATCTGGGCCTCCAAGGAGAGAATGAGGGTCTCTGCCGATACACATCGGCGCCCTGCTCTGACCTTTGCTCCTGGCGACTTAGTGTGGCTCTCCGCCTGCGAGTTGAGTCCACTAAGTTTGCGCCTCGCTACTTAGGTCCCTTCAAGGTTCTGGAACAGGGTTAATCCTGTGATCTACCGTCTGGCTCTTCCTCCATGCCTGGGTATCACCGACACCTTTCATGTGTCTCTCTTAAAGCCCGTTTACATGTCCCCGTTTTCTGAGTCATCTGCTGGGACATCGGGTTCGTCCATGGAAGAGTACAAGGTTAATTCTATCTTGGGGTGCAAGGTGGTACGTGGCAAAAAGTACTATCTGGTGGACTGGAAGGGTCATGGTCCAGAGGACAGAACTTGGGAGCCTGTGGAACACATTCAGGCTCCGTTGCTCATTGCAGCTTTTGAACGTAGCGATGCCCAAAGAGCAGGGCCTTAGGAAGGGGGGTAATGTTAGGTGTCAGGTTCCCACCGCTGCACAGGGGGAATCTCGAACCATGTCCACTGCGGTCTCCCATTCTCCTCTAGCCGCATTGGAGCCTGCTGAGCAGAGACATCGATCCCAATGTCTGGCTCAAGCTGATACAGTGCACTTGGGTACTGCTACCTTTCCAGGCTCTGCCTTTGTAGCCAGCACTGTTCTGCATTGTGCAGGCACTTCAGGGACTAAGTCCTGTTTTTCCCACACTGAGCATGCCCACGGGATCACCTCCCATTGGAGGTCGGGGGTCACATGCTCAGGACCTGTTGCAGCTCCTATTGGACCACCAGGAAGGTCCTGGAGCGCTACTGCTATAAAAGTAAATATGTTAATTCATAGTTTTGATGCTTTCAGTGGGAATTTAAAATTTTCATAGTCATGAAAATACAGAAAAATATTTAAATGAGAAGGTGTGTCCAAACTTTTGGTCTGTACTGGGCATATATATATACTGTGTATATATATATATATATATATATATATATATATATATATATATATATTTATATATATATATATATATATATAATATAACGCTGGGAGCCTCACTCTGTCCCAAGCCTTTATAGACTGCGCAAGCGCGTACACAGTCTGAACCCCACAGAGTGACGCAGCCCAGAGGAGATCGTGGTATCGTAAGCACTGAACGCATACCGCAATCTCCGACGGAGAAGCAGGGATGTGCCAGGAGGGGTGAGTATATGCTATAGTCACCTGTCCCCGATCCAGATTTTGCAATGACGCTATTAATGCACTCTGGTACCACCCTCTGACTGAGCAGACACAGCCAGAGGACCCAGAAGATGGAGCGCTGGTGGATCGGGGACAGGTGACTATACGGAGTGCCTGGGGCCTCAACCAGCGGGGACTCCGGCACCTGACCCCCACAGTGTGCCGGTGTCACCACCTGCTCAGGCCCCCGACTGAGTATGTCAGGGCGCAGGATGGGACCAGCACATGACAGAACGGGGGCACAGGATGGGACCAGCATATGATAGGATGGGGGCGCAGGATGAGAGCAGCAAATGACAGCATGGGGGCGCAGGATGAGAGCAGCACATGACAGCATGGGGGCGCAGGATGAGAGCAGCACATGACTGCATGGGGCACAGGTTGGGAGCAGCACATTACAGACTGGAGGCTCAGGATGGGAGCAGCACATGACAGAATGGGGGGCAGAGGATGGCAGCAGCACATGACAGAATAGGGGCTCAGGATGGGAGCACATGACAGTATTGGGGCCCAGGATGCGAGCAGCAGATGACAGAATGGGGGTGCACGATGGAAGCAGCACATGACAGAATGGGGTCATAGGATGGGAGCATCACATGACAGAACTGGGATGCAGGATGGGAGCACATGACAGGATGAGGGCTCAGGATGGAAGCAGCACATGACAGAACTGGGGCGCAGGATGGGAGCAGCACATGACAGCATGGGGCGCAAGATGGGAGCAGCACATGACAGAACTGGCATGCAGGATGGGAGCAGCACATGACAGAATAGGGGCGCAAGATGGGAGCAGCGCGAGGCAGAATGGGGGCGCAGGATGGGAGGAGTACATGACAGTACTGGGGCGCAGGATAGGAGCAGCACATGACAGGATGGGGATGCAGGATGGGAGCAGCACATGACAGAACTGGGGCGCAGGATAGGAGCAGCACATGACAAAATGAAGGCGCAAGATGGGAGCAGCACATGACAGCATGGGGGCACAGGATAGGAGCAGCACATGACAGCATGGGGGCACAGGATGGGAGCAGCACATGACAGCATGGTGGTGCAGGATGGGAGCAGCACATACCACAATGAAGGTGCATGATGGGAGCAGCACATGACAGGATTGGGGTGCAGGATGGGGAGCACCACATGACAGGATGGGGCGCAGGATGGGAGCACCACATGACAGCATGGGGGTGCAGGATGGGAGCACATGATAGGATGAGGGCTCAGGAAAAGAGTAACACATGACAAGATTGGGGCGCTGGATAATAGCAGCACATGACAGGATGGGGGCGCAGGATGGGAACAGCACATGACAGCATGGAGGTGCAGGATGGGAGCACTACATGACAGGATTGGGGTGCAGGATGAGAGCACATCATAGGATGAGGGCTCAGGAAGACAGTAGCACATGACAAGATGGAGGCACAAGATGGTAGCAGCACATGACAAGATCAGGGTGCATGATGGAAGCAGCACATGCCAGGATGGAGACCATATACCAATATAAATGCTCGCCAGCCGGGTGTAGAATGGGTTAAATAGCTAGTATATATATTCAGCAAAGCGTCCATTTTGTCTGCAAGCATCTGTGCATGATATCTTCAAAATCAAATACATATCCTTAACAGTGAGGGGTATGGTTGCTTTTTATCTTTTTTTTATTACAGGAGATGGTGGTTTCAATGAAAAGGGCCTTGATGTGAGTATAGCTGTGCTTGTTATTTTTAAATAAAAACGGAAAAGTATGCTGTTTTAATGTCAAAGAAAATACTTTATTTGTATTTATTTACAAGACAACTGTAAGATTAGTAAACAAGAGGCGTCTTATAGACGCCTCTCCATTACTAATCCGTAGGCTTGATTTCACCAGACAATGCAAAAGTGACATCAACCCCACAAATACTGACCCACCCAACTTACCACTGCTACTGGGCAAGTGGGAAGAGCAAGGCAAAGTGCTAGAATTGGAGCATCTAATAGATTTGCCCTTTCTGAGTGGCTGTTGGCTGCTATTTTTAGTTTGGGGAGGGGTCAATACCATGAGAATACCAGCCCCCAGGTGTTTGATCTAGGAAGGCTGGTTATCAAAAATTGTGGGGACCCCACACCGGTATTTTAAAATTATTTACTTAAATTAATTTAAAAAACAGTTGGGACCCCTCTATCCTTTATGACCAACCTTGCTGAAGCTGACAGCTGAGGGTTGCAGCTGATAGTTTTGCCTCTCTAATTATAAAAAATACTGAAGAACCTATGCCTTTTCTTACATTTATTTATAGCACAGGCTATAAATAACACAGGGTACTTTGTAAACACCGTTTTTGATTTGAAAAAAAGCATGTGGGATGGCTTTTATTTTAATTTTTTATCAAACGGTGTTTACAAAGTACTCTGTGTTATTTAAATGCACTATTGCTTTTACTTATTTACTTACAGCAGGGTATATGTTCAATCAATTCATTTTGTTTCTCTCTCATATTTTTTCTGTTTAATGGTCAGTGTGAACATGCTCCTATTTTGCATGCATACCAACTTATAGTCCAGTTGATTTTTGTTTGTTTTACAATCACTGAGCTTAGTAGTTCTTTGAACGTAAATGGCACTACCCACAGAGTACAGTGCTGTTTGGGTGCAGACCAGGTGACATGATTGTGGCACCCCAGGAGTCTGGTTGCCACAGTGGCATTGCCTCCCTCACAGGGAGTAATGTCATGCCTGGAAGCATGGAGGGGTCCCCTTACCAGGTGTCAGTAGGAGAGAAGTAGAGCAAAACCTGGGGAGTGGAGCTGTGATTAAACTCGCCCCAGAGATGAGCGCTACGAACTCGATACCGGAGTCCGTGGTTGCATGTGTACTGAAGTCCAGGCAGCTAAATCCGGAGGGCAGGGGACTGCAGGTCTCCTGGCCTGATCTAATACCCAGCGGCACAGCAGCATACCAGAGCCTGGAGCTGACACAAAGGAGCGGCACCTGTGATAGGCTCGAGCTGCCTGCCATGCGGGCAATGGTTAGTTTTTAAAAAACAGAGAGAAACAGTTGGCAGCAGGAGGGTGAGCTGTTAGGCAGCAAGGAAAAAGGGAGGACAGCGCAGAGGGAAGGCCTCCATACTTACCTGGCCAGATGTATCCAAAAATTGCTTCCAGGCTGCCTCCTCTCCATTATGATCTTTTACCTGTACCCTGGTCTGTACTATCAACCATCAAGTAAAGGAAAAGAAAACTACAGCCCTTGTGTCATTCAGTGATCTCTTGCGCCCTGAGTCTTTCACCACAAGGTACACAAAGCCTGACATAAATGGGACAGGTAGCCCTGGGGCCCCGCTCCCCCTGTGGGGAGCAGAACCATCCCAGCTATATCACCATCAGCCCCAGTGGTCTCCTTTAGCAGCGTCGGACATCCAATGCCGAAAACCACAGGTGGCGTCACATTAAATTCCATATACATATTCCCCATTTTAGGGCACAGCCAGGGCCACAGAGTTGGGTCATGGCCCCTTGACTTCCCTAAAGAACTGTCCAACCCAGTTCCAAGTACCCCATGGCCCTGGTAGGCGTGTCATGATTCCAGAGCTGCAGCCAAGCAGAAGAGACAGGGACAGTTGCAAAGACTCATTGTAGGTACCAGAAAGAGCAAGCAAAGCTAGCATGCAGAAGATGGCTGAAAGACGAAAATCCCTTTAAAAACTTCTGCGAATGGAGAGAAAAGGAAAGTTGTATATTTTTAGCAGCACTTTGCAACTTTTTTTATTGATATAGTTGTAAAAACTAGTTTAAAGAGTAATTGTACTCGTATTGAATGTTTACCATGTCAGAGGTTTTGGTCCTGGTGCTGAGACCCATATTAGATACTAATAAAAAAGGAATAAAGGAGCACAGTTATGCACTGCTCTACTACAAAATTGAAAAATTTAAAACATGCACAAAATAAGGTGGGAGCCTGAATACCTAGGCCCTTAGAAATCAAAACTTCTGACATGTTACAGTGACATATCAAATGTCCATGAAGTTGCTGTTAAAAATGAAAAAAAAGTAAAAAAAAAAAAGAGTGACTAATCCATATGTTCTCTATAGGTAATATCTACTTGTACATCTGCCTGCATTAATATTAGCAATATTTATATTGCCAAATCTTAAAGGCTTTATACTGCAGTGGCATACCATGCACACATGTAGGGCAGTGACATACCATGGACCAGGGCCGGACTGGGACTAAAATTCAGCCCTGGCATTTGAAGTTACACAGGCCCACTTGTCACATGGTGACTGTATAATATCTTTGTACACTTGTAGACAGGGCCGGTTTTAGGCAAAGTGGGGCCCTTCGCCTAGGCAAAGTTTAAAATGGGGCCCCATATTGCACATCACACAAAAGCATTTTGGTTGTATTTACAAGAGCTGAGTTCAGGCCGCTAAATGAGTTTGATCAACAATACTGAAGTTGTTCAATGCTTGTTTCCCGGCCTCTTTCCACCAGCTGAGGAATAATGATGGGACAGAATCATCACTAATAGATCACTAACAGATCACCATACAGTATCATGTGATCAGCAGCAAATCTATAGTTTACACCGGTGATGTGCTGCTGAGAACAAGGATTTTTGTTCCAGCAAAAACAATCTGAATATGCAGCATTTTACTTGTTTAGTAAAATACACCCCATAGTCCTCCATATATTATAATGTGCACCACAGTCTTCCATATAGTATAATACACTTCTCATAGTCCTCCATATGTTAAAATAGACTGCTCAGTCCCCCATATAGTATAATACACTCCCTATAGTCCTCCGTATATTCACTGCTCAGTCCTCCATATAGCATAATACACTCCTCATAGTCCTCCATATAGCATAATACACTCCTCATAGTGCTCCATATAGTATAATGCACCGCCATAATCATCCATGTAGTACAATTCACTTCCCATAGTATAATGCACCCCATGCACCTTCATATAGTATAACGTATTCCCCATAATCCTCGATACAGTATAATGCAGCCCACATATAGTATAATGCAGCCACCACTCTACAGAATATAATGCAGCCACTCCATAGAATATAATACAGCCAACCTCCCCATAATATATAATGTAGCCCCAATAGAATATAATGCAGCCCCCCATAGAATAATACAGCCTCCCCCATAGAATATAATATACCCCCACAATAGCGGCGGCGTTTGGGGGGGAAGGGTCGCCGTGCAGCGGCCCACTACTGGCATCGGCCCTTCTGGCATTTGCCAGAACTGCCCAAAGGCCAGTCCGGCCCTGCTATGGGCGAATGTATAGAGCAGTGGCATACCATGCACGCATGTAGGGCAGTGGCATACCATGCACTCATGTAGGGCAGTGGCATACCATGCACACATATAGGGCAGTGGCATACCATGCACACAAGTAGGGCAGAACCATACTATGCTCGGATAACGTGTTATGAAAATTCTCTTGTGAACACTAGTGTTTAGCTAGCATTTATAGCAGATCTTAATTTTCGCTATACATAGCAGTGATACTGTATAGCACTATTTTCAAAGCAATTTTATTTTTTTCCTGCTGTTCAGTGCATCACATGATAAAATGAATGGTGTCACTCAAATTCACAACTTGTCCTGCAAAAGACAAGCAAGCCCTCATACAATTATGTGGACAGAAGAATTAAAAACGTTTGGGCTCTTGCAAGAAAGGGAGAAAAAAACAAAATGTAAAAAGAAAAATGGAGAAAAGCGTAATAACTTGATTAAAGCACAAGCATGCTGGATTCCTTAAAGTGAGAAACAGTTTTTTAGGTGTTCTCCACTATGTTAATTGGTATGGGTCCTGAATAGGGTTGAGCGAAACGGGTCGTTCATTTTCAAAAGTCGCCGACTTTTGACAAAGTCGGGTTTCATGAAACCCGATCCGACCCCTGTGCGGTGTCGGCCATGCGGTACGCGACTTTCGCGCCAAAGTCGCGTTTCAATGACGCGAAAAGCGCCATTTCTCAGCCAATGAAGGTGAACGCAGAGTGTGGGCAGCGTGATGACATAGGTCCTGGTCCCCACCATCTTAGAGAAGGGCATTGCAGTGATTGGCTTGCTGTCTGCGGCGTCACAGGGGCTATAAAGGGGCGTTCTCGCCGACCGCCATCTCACTGCTGCTGATCTGAGCTTAGGGAGAGGTTGCTGCCGCTTCGTCAGAAGCAGGGATAGCATTAGGCAGGGTCCATTAACCACCAAACCGCTTGTGCTGTAGCGATTTCCACTGTCCAACACCACCTTCGTTGTGCAGGGACAGTGGAAGCTACATTTTTTTTTTTTTCCTCAGCGCTGTAGCTCATTGGGCTGCCCTAGAAGGCTCCCTGATAGCTGCATTGCTGTGTGTACGCCACTGTGCAAACCAACTGCTTTTTTCAAAGCACAAATCCTCTTGTTCCTAACCTTTCTGCACAGCTATCTTTTTTCTTTGTCCACACTTTTTATTTAATTTGTGCATCAGTCCACTCCTTATTGCTGCCTGCCATACCTGGCTGAGATTACTGCAGGGAGATAGTAATTGTAGGACAGTCCCTGTTTTTTTTTTTTTGGGGGGGAGATTAAGATTGGCATTTCTGCTAGAGTGCCATCCCTGTGTGTGCCATCTCTCACTCAGTGGGCCATAGAAAGCCTATTAATTTTTTTGCTTTGATTTGGGTTCTAAAATCTACCTGAAAAAAAATCACTACATCAATCAGTGGGAGAAAAATATTGGCCTCAGGGCTTGTGTGCCACTCCTGACTCCTGTGTGTGCCATCTCTCACTCAGTGGGCCATAGAAAGCCTATTTATTTTTTTGCTTGATTTGGGTTCTAAAATCTACCTGAAAAAAAATCACTACATCAATCAGTGGGAGAAAAATATTGGCCTCAGGGCTTGTGTGCCACTCCTGACTCCTGTGTGTGCCATCTCTCACTCAGTGAGCCATAGAAAGCATATTTATTTTTTTGCTTGATTTGGGTTCTAAAATCTACCTGAAAAAAAATCACTACATCAATCAGTGGGAGAAAAATATTGGCCTCAGGGCTTGTGTGCCACTCCTGACTCCTGTGTGTGCCATCTCTCACTCAGTGGGCCATAGAAAGCCTATTAATTTTTTTGCTTGATTTGGGTTCTAAAATCTACCTGAAAAAAAATCACTACATCAATCAGTGGGAGAAAAATATTGGCCTCAGGGCTTGTGTGCCACTCCTGACTCCTGTGTGTGCCATCTCTCACTCAGTGGGCCATAGAAAGCCTATTTATTTTTTTGCTTGATTTGGGTTCTAAAATCTACCTGAAAAAAAATCACTACATCAATCAGTGGGAGAAAAATATTGGCCTCAGGGCTTGTGTGCCACTCCTGACTCCTGTGTGTGCCATCTCTCACTCAGTGGGCCATAGAAAGCCTATTTATTTTTTTGCTTGATTTGGGTTCTAAAATCTACCTGAAAAAAAATCACTACATCAATCAGTGGGAGAAAAATATTGGCCTCAGGGCTTGTGTGCCACTCCTGACTCCTGTGTGTGCCATCTCTCACTCAGTGGGCCATAGAAAGCCTATTTATTTTTTTGCTTGATTTGGGTTCTAAAATCTACCTGAAAAAAAATCACTACATCAATCAGTGGGAGAAAAATATTGGCCTCAGGGCTTGTGTGCCACTCCTGACTCCTGTGTGTGCCATCTCTCACTCAGTGGGCCATAGAAAGCCTATTTATTTTTTTATTATTTGGTTTCTAAATTGTCCCTGAAAAAATCATTTTATCTTATTTGGTTTCTAAAGTCTCCCTGAAAAAAAAAAATTAAAACAGTGGGAGATTAATATTGCCCTTTCTGCTTGTGTGCCAGTCTTGACTCCTGGGTGTGCCATCTCTCTCTCAAATTGTGGGCCATAGAAAGCCTATTTATTTTTTTGCTTGATTTGGGTTCTAAAATCTACCTGAAAAAAAATCACTACATCAATCAGTGGGAGAAAAATATTGGCCTCAGGGCTTGTGTGCCACTCCTGACTCCTGTGTGTGCCATCTCTCACTCAGTGGGCCATAGAAAGCCTATTTATTTTTTTGCTTGATTTGGGTTCTAAAATCTACCTGAAAAAAATCACTACATCAATCAGTGGGAGAAAAATATTGGCCTCAGGGCTTGTGTGCCACTCCTGACTCCTGTGTGTGCCATTTCTCACTCAGTGGGCCATAGAAAGCCTATTTATTTTTTTATTATTTGGTTTCTAAATTGTCCCTGAAAAAATCATTTTATCTTATTTGGTTTCTAAAGTCTCCCTGAAAAAAAAATAAAATAAAATAAAACAGTGGGAGATTAATATTGCCCTTTCTGCTTGTGTACCAGTCTTGACTCCTGGGTGTGCCATCTCTCTCTCTCAAATTGTGGGCCATAGAAAGCCTATTAATTTTTTTGCTTGATTTGGGTTCTAAAATCTACCTGAAAAAAAATCACTACATCAGTCAGTGGGAGAAAAATATTGGCCTCAGGGCTTGTGTGCCACTCCTGACTCCTGTGTGTGCCATCTCTCACTCAGTGGGCCATAGAAAGCCTATTTATTTTTTTTGCTTGATTTGGGTTCTAAAATCTACCTGAAAAAAAATCACTACATCAATCAGTGGGAGAAAAATATTGGCCTCAGGGCTTGTGTGCCACTCCTGACTCCTGTGTGTGCCATCTCTCACTCAGTGGGCCATAGAAAGCCTATTTATTTTTTTGCTTGATTTGGGTTCTAAAATCTACCTGAAAAAAAATCACTACATCAATCAGTGGGAGAAAAATATTGGCCTCAGGGCTTGTGTGCCACTCCTGACTCCTGTGTGTGCCATCTCTCACTCAGTGGGCCATAGAAAGCCTATTTATTTTTTTGCTTGATTTGGGTTCTAAAATCTACCTGAAAAAAAATCACTACATCAATCAGTGGGAGAAAAATATTGGCCTCAGGGCTTGTGTGCCACTCCTGACTCCTGTGTGTGCCATCTCTCACTCAGTGGGCCATAGAAAGCCTATTTATTTTTTTGCTTGATTTGGGTTCTAAAATCTACCTGAAAAAAAATCACTACATCAATCAGTGGGAGAAAAATATTGGCCTCAGGGCTTGTGTGCCACTCCTGACTCCTGTGTGTGCCATCTCTCACTCAGTGGTCCATAGAAAGCCTATTTATTTTTTTATTATTTGGTTTCTAAATTGTCCCTGAAAAAATCATTTTATCTTATTTGGTTTCTAAAGTCTCCCTGAAAAAAAAAAAAAATTAAAACAGTGGGAGATTAATATTGCCCTTTCTGCTTGTGTGCCAGTCTTGACTCCTGGGTGTGCCATCTCTCTCTCTCAAATTGTGGGCCATAGTAAGCCTATTTATTTTTTTGCTTGATTTGGGTTCTAAAATCTACCTGAAAAAAAATCACTACATCAATCAGTGGGAGAAAAATATTGGCCTCAGGGCTTGTGTGCCACTCCTGACTCCTGTGTGTGCCATCTCTCACTCAGTGGGCCATAGAAAGCCTTTTTTTTTTAATTATTTGGTTTCTAAATTGTCCCTGAAAAAATCATTTTATCTTATTTGGTTTCTAAAGTCTCCCTGAAAAAAAAATAAAAATAAAATAGGTGGGAGATTAATATTGACATTTGTGCCTGAGTGACAGTCCTGCGTGTGTGGCATCTCTGTGATTTGGTGCCACAGAAAACAGAGTGTGTAACATTGGGCCTGATTTTCCTTGTGGTCTCACCAACCTGTAAAGGGATATTGAAATCATACTGAAGTTATAGCTCACCGTGTAAGTTGTTTGACAGCAACAAATAAAGTTACTTTGGTTAAGTTTTTAAAACAATGAGGAAGTGTTGTGCAAGAGGTCGTGGCCGTGGGCGTTCATTGTCAGCTGGTAATGATGGTAGTGGTAGTGGAGCATCAGGTGGTCATGGGGATAAAAGTCTGGAGCTGTGAGCCAGGTTCGTCGTCTGGCTACACAAGGCCTCGAACGCTCTCTTTTCTGGGAGTAGGAAAACCGCTTTTAAAGCCGGAACAGCAACAGCAAGTTTTGGCTTACCTTGCAGACTCAGCCTCTAGCTCTTTTGCCTCCTCTTCTGAAACTGGTAAATGTAAAAACAGCGCGTCGCTTGTGGATGTTCACGGTAAGGACAAGTCGCTTCCTTGTCCTCTTCAGCAAAAACAACAACAAGAGAGAAGCATGCAGCAGGCGACACAATGGGTTACTCCATGGAGCTCTTTACACATACCGTCCCTGGCTTAGAAAGTGAAACACTTAACAGGCCATGCCCATTACAAGTAGATTCTGACATGGAGTGCACTGATGCACAGCCACAGCCAGAGTACTATGCTGCTCCTTTGACTCAGACCACAACATTGCCCTCTCAGGGTACTGATCCACAATCAGACCCTGATGAGACTATGTTGCCCCGCCACGAATGCTATACCACCGACCGACACGGTGACACAGACGAAGTTACACACGAGCTCGAAGAGGAGGTAATAGATGACCCAGTTGTTGACCCCGATTGGCAGCCATTGGGGGAACAGGGTGCAGGCGGCAGTAGTTCAGAAGCGGAGGTGGAGGAGGGGCCGCAGCAGGCATCAACATCGCAACAGGTTCCATCTGCCGGTCCCGTATCTGGGCCAAAACGCGTGTCAAAGCCAAAACCTGTTGGAGGACAGCGTGGCCATCCGGTTAAATCTCAGTCTGCAATCCCTGAAAAGGGATCCGATGCTAGGAAGAGTGCAGTCTGGCATTTTTTTAAACAACATCCAATTGATCAGCGCAAAGTCATCTGTCAAAAATGTTCAACTAGCTTAAGCAGAGGTCAGAATCTGAAAAGTCTCAATACTAGTTGCATGCATAGACACTTAACCACCATGCATTTTCAAGCCTGGACTAACTACCAAACGTCCCTTAAGGTTGTAGCACCCTCGGCCAATGAAGCTAGTCAGCAACGCAACATCCTTTCCGTCACTGTAAGGCCACCATTTTCCGCACCACCAGCAGTATCTGTGCAGGTTTCTTTGCCAGCCAAAAGCAGTCAGGGTCAGGGAATCACCAGTTTTGTAGGAGGAAATATTGCATCTAGGGCACCGGCGGAAACAATACCGTCTCCAACCGTCTCTCAGTCTGCCATGTCCACCGGCACACCCGAATGTTCCACGATCTCCAGCTCTCCAGTCCAGCTCACCCTACATGAGACTCTGGTTAGAAAAAGGAAGTACTTATCCTCGCATCCGCGTACACAGGGTTTTAATGCCCACATAGCTAGACTAATCTCGTTAGAGATGATGCCCTACCGGATAGTTGAAAGCGAAGCTTTCAAAGCCCTGATGGAGTACGCTGAACCACGATACGAGCTACCCAGTCGACACTTTTTTTCCAGAAAAGCCATCCCAGCCCTGCACCAGCATGTTAAACAGCGCATCGTCCATGCACTCAGGCAATCTGTGAGTACAAAGGTGCACCTGACTACAGATGCATGGACCAGTAGGCATGGCCAGGGACGTTATGTGTCCATCACGGCACACTGGGTGAATGTGGTGGATGCAGGGTCCACAGGGGACATCAATTTCGGGACAGTTGTGCCTAGCCCACGGTCTAGGAAACAGTTGGCTGTAGGCGTTCGCACCCCCTCCTCCTCCTCCTCGTCCTCCTGCAGAAGCGACAGCTCTTCCACAGACCGCAGTCGACCAACCACTCCATCGGCAGATGACACTGTTGCACACCAGTTGTCCCATTATGGGCCAGCTACTGGCAAGCGTCAGCAGGCTGTATTGGCTATGAAGTGTTTGGGCGACAACAGACACACCGCGGAAGTTCTGTCCGAGTTCTTGCAACAAGAAACGCAGTCGTGGCTGGGCACAGTAGATCTTGAGGCAGGCAAGGTAGTGAGTGATAACGGAAGGAATTTCATGGCTGCCATCTCCCTTTCCCAACTGAAACACATTCCTTGCCTGGCTCACACCTTAAACCTGGTGGTGCAGTGCTTATTGAAAACTTATCCTGGGTTCTCCGACCTGCTCCTCAAAGTGCGTGGACTTTGCTCACATATCCGACGTTCGCCTGTACACTCCAGCCGTATGCAGACCTATCAGCGGTCTTTGAACCTTCCCCAGCATCGCCTAATCATAGACGTTGCAACAAGGTGGAACTCAACACTGCACATGCTTCAGAGACTGTGTGAACAGAGGCGTGCTGTTATGTTTTTGTGGGAGGATACACATACACGGGCAGGCAGTAGGATGGCAGACATGGAGTTGTCTGGTGTGCAGTGGTCGAAGATACAAGACATGTGTCAAGTCCTTCAGTGTTTTGAGGAATGCACATGGCTGGTTAGTGCAGACAACGCCATAATAAGCATGAGCATCCCCCTAATGTGTCTGCTGATGCAGAGTTTGACGCACATAAAGGATCAGGCGTCTGCACCACAGGAAGAGGAAAGCCTTGATGACAGTCAGCCATTGTCTGGTCAGGGCAGTGTACAGGACGAGGTAGCGGGCGAAGAGGAGGTGGAGGACGAGGAGGATGATGGGGATGAGTATATTTTTAATGAGGAAGCTTTCCCGGGGGCACTGGAAATTGGTTGCGTGGCAAGGCCGGGTTCTGGTTTTTTGAGGGACACAAGGGACGTAGATTTGCCTGAAACTGCCCCTCAACCAATCACAACCGGAGATTTGACAACTGGAACTTTGGCCCACATGGCGGATTATGCCTTACGTATCCTAAAAAGGGACACACGCATTACGAAAATGATGAACGATGACGATTACTGGTTGGCCTGCCTCCTTGATCCATGCTATAAATGCAAATTGCAAAATATTATGCCACATGAGAACTTGGAACTAATATTAGCAACCAAACAATCAACTCTTGTTGACCGTTTGCTTCAGGCATTCCCAGCACACAACGCACGTGATCGTTCTCACACGAGCTCAAGGGGCCAGCAGACTAGGAGTGTTAGGGGTGCACACATCAGAAGTGGCGTTGGACAGAGGGGTTTTCTGACCAAGTTGTGGAGTGATTTTGCTATGACCGCAGACAGGACAGGTACTGCTGCATCAATTGAAAGTGACAGGAGACAACATTTGTCCAGTATGGTTACTAACTATTTTTCATCCCTTATCGATGTTCTCCCTCAACCGTCATTCCCATTTGATTACTGGGCATCAAAATTAGACACCTGGCCAGAATTGGCAGAATATGCATTGCAGGAGCTTGCTTGCCCGGCAGCTAGTGTCCTATCAGAAAGAGTATTCAGTGCTGCAGGTTCAATATTAACCGAAAAAAGGACTCGTCTGGCTACCCAAAATGTTGATGATCTAACATTCATTAAAATGAACCACAAGTGGATTTCGAAATCTTTTGCCCCACCTTGCCCGGCCGACACCTAGCTTTCCTATGAAAAGCTCTTGCCTGTGGACTACTGTGAATTACTTTTCTAATGTCTAATTTGCTGCAGCTGATTGTCCAGCATACGACATGTTTACACCTCCCTAAATGGCCAAACTCCCCACACGGGGCCGTGGTATCGCGACTTGGCGCAAGCACCCGTGAGACTGCTGTTTGTCTGAAGAGGTGGGTGTGCTCGCTTTTGGTCGACGGCATTGCTACTGGGTCCCTCATAGTACAATAAAGTGTCTCTGGCGGTGGTGGTGCGCACCCAACGTCAGACACACTGTTGTAACATGAGGGGCCCTGGGCCTGTACCGCCGGCCACAAGAGAGTTCACCCTCCCCCAGGTCAAACATTGCTCTACCACTTCCACAGTTATCTCTCACACTTCCACCAATGTTTAGTCTATGCGCTGACATCCTTCCATACCTGCCACTGACAATACCATTGTGTTGACATGTATGATGGTACTTAACATAGTCATGGGCAGTGTCCTCTATTTACCACAGTAAATACTTTGCGCTAAATTAGTAGGTCTGATACAACGCAGAGGATCCCACCCCTGAACCTCATGATTGCACCCTTTAGTGTTTTTGTTTTGTTTTAATGCGAGACATTCACATTTATTTGTTGTTTTGGACTACTAACTGGCAGACACTCATTACAATCGGCCTCCGTTGACCAGACCACTGCTGCCCGTGTACCCCTGGAACCAATTATAAAGTGCCTACAGCCAGCCCATTTTATTATGTTAGGCCTTCGAAGCCTGTCTGCGGTCCCTCCTTCCACTAGGCCTCCACTGACCAGACCACTGCTGCCCGTGTACCCCTGGAACCAATTATAAAGTGCCTACAGCCAGCCCATTTTTTTATGTTAGGCCTTCGAAGCCTGTCTGCGGTCCCTCCTTCCACTAGGCCTCCACTGACCAGACCACTGCTGCCCGTGTACCCCTGGAACCAATTATAAAGTGCCTACAGCCAGCCCATTTTTTTATGTTAGGCCTTCGAAGCCTGTCTGCGGTCCCTCCTTCCACTAGGCCTCCACTGACCAGACCACTGCTGCCCGTGTACCCCTGGAACCAATTATAAAGTGCCTACAGCCAGCCCATTTTATTATGTTAGGCCTTCGAAGCCTGTCTGCGGTCCCTCCTTTCACTAGGCCTCCACTGACCAGACCACTGCTGCCCGTGTACCCCTGGAACCAATTATAAAGTGCCTACAGCCAGCCCATTTTATTATGTTAGGCCTTCGAAGCCTGTCTGCGGTCCCTCCTTTCACTAGGCCTCCACTGACCAGACCACTGCTGCCCGTGTACCCCTGGAACCAATTATAAAGTGCCTACAGCCAGCCCATTTTATTATGTTAGGCCTTCGAAGCCTGTCTGCGGTCCCTCCTTCCACTAGGCCTCCACTGACCAGACCACTGCTGCCCGTGTACCCCTGGAACCAATTATAAAGTGCCTACAGCCAGCCCATTTTATTATGTTAGGCCTTCGAAGCCTGTCTGCGGTCCCTCCTTCCACTAGGCCTCCACTGACCAGACCACTGCTGCCCATGTACCCCTGGAACCAATTATAAAGTGCCTACAGCCAGCCCATTTTATTATGTTAGGCCTTCGAAGCCTGTCTGCAGTCCCTCCTTCCACTAGGCCTCCACTGACCAGACCACTGCTGCCCATGTACCCCTGGAACCAATTATAAAGTGCCTACAGCCAGCCCATTTTATTATGTTAGGCCTTCGAAGCCTGTCTGCAGTCTCTCCTTCCACTAGGCCTCCACTGACCAGACCACTGCTGCCCGTGTACCCCTGGAACCAATTATAAAGTGCCTACAGCCAGCCCATTTTATTATGTTAGGCCTTCGAAGCCTGTCTGCGGTCCCTCCTTCCACTAGGCCTCCACTGACCAGACCACTGCTGCCCGTGTACCCCTGGAACCAATTATAAAGTGCCTACAGCCAGCCCATTTTATTATGTTAGGCCTTCGAAGCCTGTCTGCGGTCCCTCCTTCCACTAGGCCTCCACTGACCAGACCACTGCTGCCCGTGTACCCCTGGAACCAATTATAAAGTGCCTACAGCCAGCCCATTTTATTATGTTAGGCCTTCGAAGCCTGTCTGCGGTCCCTCCTTCCACTAGGCCTCCACTGACCAGACCACTGCTGCCCGTGTACCCCAGGAACCAATTATAAAGTGCCTACAGCCAGCCCATTTTATTATGTTAGGCCTTCGAAGCCTGTCTGCGGTCCCTCCTCCCACTAGGCCTCCACTGACCAGACCACTGCTGCCCGTGTACCCCTGGAACCAATTATAAAGTGCCTACAGCCAGCCCATTTTATTATGTTAGGCCTTCGAAGCCTGTCTGCGGTCCCTCCTTCCACTAGGCCTCCACTGACCAGACCACTGCTGCCCGTGTACCCCTGGAACCAATTATAAAGTGCCTACAGCCAGCCCATTTTATTATGTTAGGCCTTCGAAGCCTGTTTGCGGTCCCTCCTTCCACTAGGCCTCCACTGACCAGACCACTGCTGCCCGTGTACCCCTGGAACCAATTATAAAGTGCCTACAGCCAGACCATTTTATTATGTTAGGCCTTCGAAGCCTGTCTGCGGTCCCTCCTTCCACTAGGCCTCCACTGACCAGACCACTGCTGCCCGTGTACCCCTGGAACCAATTTTACAGTGCATAGAGCCTATTTTTTTATTTTATTTAATATTAATAAAGCCATGATGGACTACGCTGTACCACGCTATGAGCTACCCAGTTGACAATTCTTTTGCGAGAAAAGCCATCCCACCCCTCCACCAGCATGTTAAAGACCACATTGTCCTTGCATTCTGTCAATCTGTGAGTCCAAAGGTACACCTGACAACAGACACATGGAGCGGTAGGCATGGCCACGGAAGGTTACGTGTCCTTTGTGGCGCAATGGGTTAATGTATTGGATGCATGGTCCACACAGGGGACAGCCTGGTAAGTCTGTCTGCAGTCCCTAATTCAAGTTGTCCTCAACTGAATAAAGCTGAGCTTCTACCTTCTGGCTCTTATTAAGCTTTTTTTTTTTTTTTTAATTGCTGGATGGGGCCTAATACCTCTGTTTGCTGCTCCCTGGTGTTTGTCCTCAACTGAACAAAGCTGAGCTTCCACCTTCTGCCTCTCTTTAAGTGCTGTGTTTTTAAAAATAGGTGGTTATGGGCCTGCTAACGGTGTCTGCCCCTGCCTGGTGTTGTCCTCAACTGAACAAAGCTGAGCTTCCACCTTCTGCCTCTCTTTAGGTGCTGTGTTTTTAAAAATAGGTGGTTATGGGCCTACTAACGGTGTCTGCCCCTGCCTGGTGTTGTCCTCAACTGAATAAAGCTGAGCTTCTACCTTCTGCCTCTCTTTAAGTGCTGTGTTTTTAAAAATAGGTGGTTATGGGCCTACTAACAGTGTCTGCCCCTGCCTGGTGTTGTCCTCAACTGAATAAAGCTGTGCTTCTACCTTCTGGCTCTTATTAAGCTTTTTTTTTTTTCTTTTTTTTTTTTTTTAATTGCTGGATGGGGCCTAATACCTCTGTTTGCTGCTCCCTGGTGTTTGTCCTCAACTGAACAAAGCTGAGCTTCCACCTTCTGGCTCTCTTTAAGTGCTGTGTTTTTAAAAATAGGTGGTTATGGGCCTACTAACGGTGTCTGCCCCTGCCTGGTGTTGTCCTCAACTGAACAAAGCTGAGCTTCCACCTTCTGCCTCTCTTTAAGTGCTGTGTTTTTAAAAATAGGTGGTTATGGGCCTACTAACGGTGTCTGCCCCTGCCTGGTGTTGTCCTCAACTGAACAAAGCTGAGCTTGCACCTTCTGCCTCTCTTTAAGTGCTGTGTTTTTAAAAATAGGTGGTTATGGGCCTGCTAACGGTGTCTGCCCCTGCCTGGTGTTGTCCTCAACTGAATAAAGCTGAGCTTCTACCTTCTGCCTCTCTTTAAGTGCTGTGTTTTTAAAAATAGGTGGTTATGGGCCTACTAACGGTGTCTGCCCCTGCCTGGTGTTGTCCTCAACTGAATAAAGCTGAGCTTCTACCTTCTGGCTCTTATTAAGCTTTTTTTTTTTTTTAATTGCTGGATGGGGCCTAATACCTCTGTTTGCTGCTCTGTCATGATCTCTGCAGGCAGAGATCATAGCAAGCCTATAGAGGGACAAGCTCTCGGAAGATGGAACTATACTGACCATGAACTAAGCCTGCCGCGCAACTAGAAATAGCCAGGTAGCATTTCCTATTTATTGCTAGATGCCCAGCTCTGGCCTAAGACCTAAATAGCTAGCAGAGGGAAATATAAGACCTGGCTCACCTCTAGAGAAATATTCCAAAGAAGACAGTAGCCCCCCACATATAATGACGGTGAGTTCAGATGAAACAACAAACGCAGCAGGAAAATAGTCTTAGCAAATTTGAGGTCCGCTTACTAGATAGCAGAAGACAGATAGTATACTTTCATGGTCAGCAGAAAAACACTAACAAAACACCATCCAGAGATTACCTTAAACTCTGGCATTAACTCATAACGCCAGAGTAGCAATCCCTGATCAACGAGAGCTTTCCAGACACAGTAACAAAACTTCAGCTGTGAACTGGAACAAATAGGCAAAACGAAACATGGACAAAAGTCCAACTTATCTAGTAGTTGTCAGAAGCAGGAACAAGCACTGAGAGGCATCAGATAACATTGTTGACCGGCAAGAAACCACCAGAGAAATGAGCTTAAATAGCGACACCCACTACTGATGGAACCAGGTGAAACAAGAAAGAGGATGACAAGTCCAATTCCACAAGCGGCCACCGGGGGAGCCCAGAATCCAAATTCACAACAGTACCCCCCCCTCAAGGAGGGGGCACCGAACCCTCACCAGATCCACCAGGGCGACCAGGATGAGCCCTATGGAAGGCACGAACAAGATCAGAAGCATGAACATCAGATGCATTGACCCAAGAATTATCCTCCTGGCCGTAACCCTTCCAGTTGACCAGATACTGGAGTCTCCGTCTGGAAACACGAGAGTCCAAAATTTTCTCCACAACGTACTCCAACTCACCCTCAACCAACACCGGAGCAGGAGGCTCAACTGAAGGTACAACAGGTACCTCATACCTGCGCAATAACGACCGATGACGGTTGGCAAAACGCTGAGTCTTCTCCTGGGACAACTTCAAATTGTCCATAACCTGCCCCCAGATGTGATGCAATCTCTCCACCACCGCATCCACTCCAGGACAATCCGAGGATTCCACCTGACCGGAGGAAAATCGAGGGTGAAACCCCGAATTACAGAAAAACGGGGACACCAAGGTGGAAGAGCTGGCCCGATTATTGAGGGCGAACTCTGCCAATGGCAAAAAAGCAACCCAATCATCCTGGTCAGCAGAGACAAAACACCTCAGATATGTCTCCAGGGTCTGATTAGTCCGCTCGGTCTGGCCATTAGTCTGAGGGTGAAAAGCAGATGAAAAAGACAAATCTATGCCCATCCTAGCACAGAATGCCCGCCAAAATCTAGACACAAATTGGGTACCTCTGTCAGAAACAATATTCTCAGGAATACCGTGCAATCGGACAACATTCTGAAAAAACAGAGGAACCAACTCAGAAGAAGAAGGCAACTTGGGCAGAGGAACCAAATGGACCATTTTAGAGAAACGGTCACAGACCACCCAGATGACAGACATCTTCTGGGAAACAGGCAGATCTGAAATAAAATCCATCGAGATGTGTGTCCAAGGCCTCTTAGGAATAGGCAAGGGCAACAACAGTCCGCTAGCCCGAGAACTACAAGACTTGGCCCGAGCACAAATGTCACATGACTGCACAAAGACTCGCACATCTCGTGACAGGGAAGGCCACCAGAAGGATCTTGCCACCAAATCCCTGGTACCAAAAATTCCGGGATGACCTGCCAATGCAGAAGAATGTACCTCAGAGATGACTCTACTGGTCCAATCATCCGGAACAAACAGTCTATCAGGCGGACAACGATCCGGTCTATCCGCCTGAAACTCTTGCAAGGACCGCCGCAGATCAGGAGAAACGGCCGACAAAATTACTCCCTCCCTAAGGATACCTGTGGGTTCAGCATTACCAGGAGAGTCCGGGTCAAAACTCCTAGAAAGGGCATCTGCCTTAACATTCTTAGAACCCGGCAGGTATGACACCACAAAATTAAAGCGAGAAAAAAATAAAGACCAGCGCGCCTGTCTAGGATTCAGGCGCCTGGCAGTCTCAAGATAAATCAAATTTTTGTGGTCAGTCAATACCACCACCTGATGCTTAGCCCCCTCTAGCCAATGGCGCCACTCCTCAAACGCCCACTTCATGGCCAAAAGCTCCCTATTCCCAACATCATAATTCCGCTCCGCGGGCGAAAATTTGCGAGAAAAGAAGGCACAAGGCCTAATGACGGAGCAGTCGGAACCTTTCTGCGACAACACTGCCCCAGCTCCGATCTCCGAAGCGTCAACCTCAACCTGAAAAGGCAGATTCACATCAGGCTGACGTAACACAGGGGCAGAGGCAAAACGGTGCTTAAGCTCCTGAAAGGCCTCTACAGCATGAGGGGACCAATTAGCAACATCAGCGCCATGTCTGGTCAAATCAGTCAGTGGTTTAACGACATCCGAAAAACCAGCAATAAATCGGCGGTAAAAGTTGGCAAAGCCCAAAAATCTCTGAAGACCCTTAAGAGAGGAGGGCTGAGTCCAGTCACAAATAGCTTGCACCTTGACGGGATCCATCTCAATGGAAGAGGGAGAAAAAATATACCCCAAAAAGGAAATTTTCTGGACCCCAAAAACGCACTTAGTCCCCTTCACACATAAAGAATTAGACCGCAGAACCTGAAAAACTCTCCTGACCTGCTGGACATGAGAGTCCCAGTCATCAGAAAAAATCAGAATATCATCCAGATATATTATCATAAATTTATCCAGAAAATCGCGGAAAATATCATGCATAAAAGACTGGAAAACTGAAGGGGCATTAGAAAGACCAAAAGGCATGACCAAATACTCAAAGTGGCCCTCGGGCGTATTAAATGCGGTCTTCCACTCATCCCCCTGCCTGATCCGCACCAAATTATACGCCCCACGAAGATCAATTTTAGAGAACCACTTAGCACCCTCTATACGAGCAAACAAATCAGTAAGCAATGGCAATGGGTATTGGTACTTAACAGTGATCTTATTCAGAAGCCGATAATCAATACATGGTCTCAAAGAGCCGTCCTTTTTTGAGACAAAGAAAAACCCAGCTCCCAAGGGAGAAGAAGATGGACGAATATGTCCCTTTTCCAAAGACTCCTTTATATATTCCCGCATAGCAGCATGTTCCGGCACAGACAGATTAAACAAACGACCCTTTGGATATTTGCAACCCGGTATCAAATCTATGGCACAATCGCACTCACGGTGCGGAGGTAACGACCCAAGCTTGGGTTCGTCAAAGACGTCTTGATAATCAGAGAGGAACTCAGGGACTTCAGAGGGAATGGACGACGAAATAGAAACCAAAGGTAAGTCCCCATGAATACCCTTACATCCCCAGCTCAACACAGACATTGCTCTCCAGTCCAAGACTGGATTGTGAGACTGCAACCATGGCAATCCCAGTACCAAATCGTCATGTAAATTATACAGCACCAGGAAACGAATAATCTCCTGGTGATCCGGATTGATACGCATGGTTACTTGTGTCCAGTATTGTGGTTTATTATTAGCCAATGGGGTGGAGTCAATCCCCTTCAGAGGAATAAGAGTCTCCAAAGGCTCTAAATCAAAACCACAACGATTGGCAAAGGACCAATCCATAAGACTCAGAGCGGCGCCAGAGTCAACATAGGCGTCCGTGGCAATGGATGACAAAGAGCAAATCAGGGTTACAGACAAAATAAACTTAGACTGAATGGTGCCAATGGAAACAGACTTATCAAGCTTCTTTGTACGCCTAGAGCATGCTGATATAACATGAGTAGAATCCCCACAATAGAAGCACAATCCATTCTTCCGTCTAAAATTCTGTCGCTCGCTCCTGGACAGAATTCTATCACACTGCATACTTTCTGGCGTCTTTTCCATAGACACCGCCAGATGGTGCACCGGTTTGCGCTCCCGCAGACGCCTATCAATCTGAATAGCCATTGTCATGGACTCATTCAGACCTGCAGGCACAGGGAACCCCACCATAACATCCTTAACGGCATCAGAGAGACCTTCTCTGAAAGTTGCCGCCAAGGCGCACTCATTCCACTGAGTAAGCACAGACCATTTACGGAATTTTTGGCAGTAAACCTCAGCTTCGTCTTGCCCCTGAGATAGTGCCATCAAAGTTTTTTCTGCCTGAAGTTCCAAATGAGGTTCCTCATAAAGCAAGCCCAAGGCCAGAAAAAACGCATCCACATCGCGCAACGCAGGATCCCCTGCTGGCAATGAGAAGGCCCAATCTTGAGGGTCACCCCTGAGCAAGGAAATCACAATCCTAACCTGCTGAGCAGGGTCTCCAGCTGAACGAGACTTCAGGGACAAATAAAGCTTACAATTATTTCGGAAATTCTGGAAGCTAGCTCTATTCCCTGTGAAGAACTCCGGCAAAGGAATTCTCGGCTCAGATACTGGAGCATGTACCACAAAATCTTGTAAATTTTGTACTTTCGTGATGAGATTATTCAAACCCGCAGTTACACTCTGAAGATCCATTATTGTCAGGTGCACACAGAGCCATACAGAGATTAGGAGGAGAGAGAGAAAAAAGACTGCAGCAAGGCAAACTGGAGGAAAAAAAAAAAAAAAAAAAAAAAAAATTCCAGCAGACTTCTTATAACTCTCCTTTCTCAACCTGGGTCTTTAACACTTTATTGGCCGGTCAAACTGTCATGATCTCTGCAGGCAGAGATCATAGCAAGCCTATAGAGGGACAAGCTCTCGGAAGATGGAACTATACTGACCATGAACTAAGCCTGCCGCGCAACTAGAAATAGCCAGGTAGCATTTCCTATTTATTGCTAGATGCCCAGCTCTGGCCTAAGACCTAAATAGCTAGCAGAGGGAAATATAAGACCTGGCTCACCTCTAGAGAAATATTCCAAAGAAGACAGTAGCCCCCCACATATAATGACGGTGAGTTCAGATGAAACAACAAACGCAGCAGGAAAATAGTCTTAGCAAATTTGAGGTCCGCTTACTAGATAGCAGAAGACAGATAGTATACTTTCATGGTCAGCAGAAAAACACTAACAAAACACCATCCAGAGATTACCTTAAACTCTGGCATTAACTCATAACGCCAGAGTAGCAATCCCTGATCAACGAGAGCTTTCCAGACACAGTAACAAAACTTCAGCTGTGAACTGGAACAAATAGGCAAAACGAAACATGGACAAAAGTCCAACTTATCTAGTAGTTGTCAGAAGCAGGAACAAGCACTGAGAGGCATCAGATAACATTGTTGACCGGCAAGAAACCACCAGAGAAATGAGCTTAAATAGCGACACCCACTACTGATGGAACCAGGTGAAACAAGAAAGAGGATGACAAGTCCAATTCCACAAGCGGCCACCGGGGGAGCCCAGAATCCAAATTCACAACACTGCTCCCTGGTGTTTGTCCTCAACTGAACAAAGCTGAGCTTCCACCTTCTGGCTCTCATTAAGTGCTGTTTTGTAAAAGATTGGTGGTTCCGGCCTACTAACGGTGTCTGCCCCTGCCTGGTGTTGTCCTCCACTGAACAAAGCTGAGCTTCCACCTTCTGCCTCTCTTTAAGTGCTGTGTTTTTAAAAATAGGTGGTTATGGGCCTACTAACGGTGTCTGCCCCTGCCTGGTGTTGTCCTCAACTGAATAAAGCTGAGCTTCTACCTTCTGGCTCTCATTAAGTGCTGTTTTTTAAAAAATTGGTGGTTCCGGCCTACTAACGGTGTCTGCCCCTCCCTGGTGTTGTCCTCAACTGAATAAAGCTGAGCTTCAACCTTCTGGCTTTTGGCCTACAGTAGCAAATATTAAACTGCATTTGGCCTATTAGTGTGTTTGGGCCCTTAAACCAGTGTCTGCTGCTCCTGGGTTTGCTACTCCACTCAACAAAGCAATGCCGCCTGTTTAGTCCTGTTACCAATTTTGAACTGCATTTAGCCTACTTTATTCTTTGGCCCTATATCTGTTTCCTCCTCATCCTGCCCATTCCCCAGCCACTGCTAGATGAGTCTGCTGGTACATTGACCTAGACCACTACATTCCCCTTGCACTCTACACAGCCAGAATCTGACCCTGCTGAAAGTAAGGTTCCCCTTCCCGCATGTTATACCACCTTACACAGGGACAAAGAGGAAGGTGCAGATGAAAGTGCAGGTTCCTTCATCAGGTGGGGGGGGCATACTCGTTGGCGACGTCACTGGCACAGGGCCCCTCAGAGTACGCAAAAGTGTCGCTGCTGGTGGGAGGCACCCCCGCCGTGCAAACACACCGCTGTACTTTGAGGGGCCCTGTGCCAGTGCCAATGCCAACGAGGGGGCCTCCCTGCTTGCTTAGGATCACAGCACTTGCAAACTTGACATACTTACCTCTCACTGCTCCACCGCCGTGACGTAGTCCACGTTTCCTGGGCCCACTAAAAGCTTGAACCAGCCCTACCCTCCACAACTTTTGCAAAATGACCCCCAAGTTCCAATGCCCAACTATTATTATAAAGTTAATTAAGATTGACAAGCTTCAGAAACAAGAGTGGATGTTTTTGGCATTAAAATGGGCACTGTAGGTGTTTTCCTGGCCTCCACTCACTGCCGACTATGCTTCCCCATTGACTTGCATTGGGTTTCGTGTTTCAGTCGATCCCCGACTTTTAGCGATAATCGGCCGACTGCACTCGACTCGACTCTGGACAAAGTCGGGTTTCACAAAACCCGACTCGATCTTAAAAAAATGAAAGTCGCTCAACCCTAGTCCTGAATTACCTTTTTATTGTCTTAGATTCCCCTTAACAAGTTTTGTATATTTTTTTGCTAAATCATAATTGATATTACTGTTAACAAAGTGCAGGGGATTATCTGCGACTTTGCTATAGGGCTCTATGAATTCATGCTACTTCATGGGTTTATATTTATGTATTGTGATATCATTAAAAGAAATAAACTACATAATGGAATAAATCCAACAGCACTATTACAACAAAAGATACTAAATTGAACCAAAAAAACAAACTATAACATAAAATGTCTGCTGTCCTACATTACGTACCTATTTAATTAACTAGATAAATTGTTATTTTATTGCTGAAGTAAAGAGCAAGACACAGGTTATGGCTTTTATAAATGAGTTAATTAAAGGGTCAATTAGCATTAAATATGAAATGAGCTACTAAGATAATTTGCATGAATGGTGACATTTAAACAGTCCATTACAGGTTTCGGTATCAAATTTAGTACAGGTCTTCTGAACAGCATTTTGACCCCAGAAAAACACTGAAAGTTCCAGATTAAAAAAAATGCCTGGTGCAGCGAGATTTTACAGGATATAGATCCATTGATGTTCAAGGGAATGAATTGCACTACGCTGTTCTTTTAGCTTCAGTGTGCTCAACACTATCAGGTTTTTAAGAATGATGTGATTTTGATGATGACTACTTTGCTTTGTAACCAATAATTACATTTATTGTTCATGCACAAAAAAATTATGAATGCTTAGAAGCAAGTGCTTAACCCCTTAACCCCCAAGGGTGGTTTGCATGTTAATGACTGGGCCAATTTTTACAATTCTGACCATTGTCCTTTTATGAGGTTATAACTCTGGAACGCTTGCATAGATCCCAGTAATTCTGACACTGTTTTCTTGTGACATATTGTTCTTCATGTTATTGGTAAAATTTCCTTGACATTACTTGCGTTTATTTGTAAAAAAAAATAGAAATTTGGCAAACATTTTGAAAATTTTGCAATTTTCCAAATTTGACTTTTCATGCCCTTAAATCACAGGGATATGTCACACAAAATACATAAGTAACATTTCCCACATGTCTAATTTACATCAGCACAATTTTGGAACCAAAATATTTTTTTGGTTAGGGAGTTATAAGGGTTAAAATTTGACCATCAATTTCTCATTTTTACAACACCTTTTTTTTTTAGGGACCACATCACATTTGAAGTCACTTTAAGGGATCTGTATGATAGAAAATACCCAAGTATGACACCATTCTAAAACTGCACCCCTCAAGGTGCTCAAAATCACATTCAAGAAGTTTATTAACCCTTCGGGGTTTTCACAGGAATTTTTTTGAATCTTTTAAAAAAAAAATGAACAATTAACTTTTTTTCACAAAAAATTTACTTCAGTTCCAATTTGTTTTATTTTACTAAGGGTAACAGGAGAAATTGGACCCTAAAAGCTATTGTACAATTTCTCCTGAGTATGCAGATACCCCATATGTGAGGGGAAATCACTGTTTGGGTGCATGGCAGAGCTCGGAAGGGAAGGAGCGCCATTTTACTTTCCAATGCAAAATTGGCTGGAATTGAGATAGGACGCCATGTTGCATTTGGAGAGCCCCTGATGTGTCTACACAGTAGAAACCCCCCACAAGTGACACCATTTTGGAAAGTAGACCCTCTAAGGAACTTATCTAGGTGTGTTGTGAGAACTTTGAACCCCCAAGTGTTTCACTACAGTTTTTAACGCAGAGCCGTGAAAATAAAAAAATCTCTTTTTTTTCCACAAAAATGATTTTTTAGCCCCCAGTTTTGTATTTTCCCAAGGGTAACAGGAGAAATTGGACAACAAATGTTGTTGTTCACTTTGTCCTGAGTACGCTTATCCCCCATATGTGGTTGGAACCACCGTTTGGGCGCATCGCAGAGCTCGGAAGGAAAGGAGCGCCGTTTGGAATGCCGACTTAGATGAAATGATCTGCGGGCATCACGTTGCGTTTTCAGAGCCTCTGATGTTCCTAAACAGTAGAAATCCCCCACAAGTGACCCCATATTGGAAACTAGACCCCCCAAGGAACTTATCTAGATGTGCTGTGAGAACTTTGAACCCCCAAGTGTTTCACTACAGTTTATAACACAGAGCCGTGAAAATAAAAAACCTTTTTTCCCACAAAAATGATTTTTTAGCCCCCAAATTTTTATTATCCCAAGGTATCAAGAGAAATTGGACCCCAAAAGTTATTGTCCAATTGGTCCTGAGTAGGCTGATACCCAATTTTGGGGGGTAAACCCCTGTTTGGGCATACGGAAGAGCTTGGAAGGGAAGGAGCACTGTTTTACTTTTTCAGCGCAGAATTGGCTGGAATTGAGATCAGACGCCATGTCACATTTGGAAAGCCCTTGATGTGCCTAAACAGTGGAAACCCCCTAATTCTAAATCCAACCCTAACCCCAACACACCCCTAACCCTAATTCCAACCCTAACAATAATCCTAACCACACCCCTCACCTGAACTCACCCCTAATCATAATCCCAACCCTAACCACACCCCTAACCCTAATCCCAACCGTAACCACACCCCTAACTCCAACACACCCCTAACCCTAATCCCAACTATAACCCTAAGCACACCCCTAACCCTAATCCTGTTGAGAACTATATTTCTTGGCTCCCTCTTGTGGTCTCTAGCGGTATTACACTTGGATCATCTTTCTCCAGGTTGGTACCCACCTGGTTCATTAGGCCTTGGGTGTTCCTATTTAGACTTCCTGGAAACTCAGTCTAGTGCCTGGAATCGATGTAGTCAGTCTATGTCTGTTTGCTCCTGACTCCTGGTCTCCTGTTCTTTGCAAGATAAGCTAAGTCCTACTTTCTTATTTTTGTTTATTCGCTTTGCTTCAATTTTTGTTCCAGCTTGTTCATAATGTGATTCCTGATTTTTGCTGGAAGCTCTAGGGGGCTGATATTCTTCCCCCACACCGTTAGTCGGTGCGGGGGTTCTTGGATATTCAGCGTGGATATTTTTGTAGGGTTTTTGCTGACCGTATAAGTCTCCTTCCTATTTTCTGCTATTAATTAGTGGGCCTCTCTTTGCTAAATCTAGTTCATTCTTACGTTTGTCTTTTCTTCTTACCTCACCGTTATTATTTGTTGGGGGCTTGTATTATAACTTTGGGGTCCTTTCTCTTGAGGCAAGTGAGGTCTTATTTTCTCTGAAAGGGTTAGTTAGTTCTCCGGCTGGTGCGAGACGTCTAGAATCAATGTAGGTACGTTCCCCGGCTACTTCTAGTTGTTGTGCTAGGATTAGATATACAGTCAGCCAAGTTACCACCTCCCTATGAGCTGGTTTTTGTGTTTGCAGACTTAGCTGGAACTTCTGAGATCCTCTACCACTAGGATCATAACAGTATTCCAGGCCAAAAAAGTGAATATTTATTGCATTGCAGAAGCGGGATTAAAAGAAAAGAAGTTCTGAGTTTTTTTTTCTTCTTCCCCTTTTTCCTCTGAGTGGCTTGAAGCTCTGCTGCAGACATGAATGTTCAGACTCTGATTACTAGTGTGGATCAGCTTGCTGCACGAGTGCAGGGCATTCAGGATTTTGTTATTAGTAGTCCTATGTCAGAGCCTAAGATACCTATTCCTGAGCTTTTCTCTGGTGATCGATTTAAATTTGGGAATTTTAGGAATAATTGTAAATTGTTTCTATCTTTGAGACCGCGTTCGTCTGGAGACTCAGCTCAGCAAGTTAAAATTGTTATCTCTTTCTTGCGTGGCGACCCTCAGGATTGGCCTTTTTCATTGGCGCCAGGAGATCCGGCATTGGCAAATATTGATACGTTTTTTCTGGCGCTCGGATTGCTTTATGAGGAGCCCAATCTTGAAATTCAGGCAGAAAAAGCGTTGCTGGCTATCTCTCAGGGCCAAGATGAAGCTGAAGTGTATTGCCAAAAATTTTGGAAATGGTCCGTGCTTACTCAATGGAATGAGTGTGCTCTGGCCGCAAATTTCAGAAATGGCCTTTCTGAAGCCATTAAGAATGTGATGGTGGGTTTTCCCATTCCTACAAGTCTGAGTGATTCTATGGCTCTGGCCATTCAGATAGATCGGCGTTTGCGGGAGCGCAAATCTGCTAATCCTCTGGCAGTGTTGTCTGAACGGACACCTGACTCAATGCTATGTGATAGAATTCAGACTAGAACTGAACGACAAAATCATAGACGTCATAATGGGTTGTGTTTTTACTGTGGTGATTCTACACATGTTATCTCAGCATGCTCTAAACGCCTAACAAAGATGGTTAGTCCTGTCGCCATTGGTAATTTGCATCCTAAGTTTATTTTGTCTGTAACTCTAATTTGCTCATTGTCTTCCTACCCTGTGATGGCATTTGTGGATTCAGGTGCTGCCCTGAGTCTTATGGACTTGTCGTTTGCCAAGCGCTGTGGTTTTGTCCTGGAGCCTTTGAAAAATCCTATTCCTCTTAGAGGAATTGATGATACGCCATTGGCGGAGAATAAACCGCAGTATTGGACACAAGTGACCATGTGTATGACTCCTGAACATCGGGAGGTGATTCGTTTTCTTGTTCTGCATAAAATGCATGATTTGGTCATTTTGGGTCTGCCATGGTTACAGACCCATAATCCAGTTTTGGATTGGAAGGCAATGTCTGTCTCAAGTTGGGGTTGTCAGGGAATTCATTGCGATTCCCCGTCGGTGTCTATTGCTTCTTCTACTCCTTCTGAAGTTCCAGAGTATTTGTTGGACTATCAGGATGTATTCAGTGAGTCCAGGTCCAGTGCCCTTCCTCCTCATAGGGACTGTGACTGCGCTATAGATTTGATTCCTGGTAGTAAATTTCCTAAGGGACGATTATTTAATTTATCTGTACCTGAGCATGTCGCAATGCGTTCTTATATAAAGGAGTCTTTGGAGAAGGGACATATTCGTCCATCCTCTTCCCCTCTTGGTGCGGGATTCTTTTTTGTAGCCAAGAAAGACGGGTCTTTGAGACCTTGTATAGACTATCGGCTTCTGAATAAAATCACGGTCAAATTTCAGTATCCTTTGCCACTATTGTCGGACTTGTTTGCTCGGATTAAGGGTGCCAAGTGGTTCACCAAGATAGATCTTCGTGGTGCGTACAACCTTGTGCGCATTAAGCAGGGAGATGAATGGAAAACTGCGTTTAATACGCCCGAAGGTCATTTTGAGTACTTGGTGATGCCTTTTGGGCTTTCTAATGCTCCTTCAGTGTTTCAGTCCTTTATGCATGACATCTTCCGGAAGTATCTAGATAAATTTATGATTGTTTATCTGGATGATATTCTGTTTTTTTCTGATGATTGGGATTCTCATGTAAAGCAGGTCAGGATGGTGTTTCAGGTTTTGCGTGACAATGCTTTGTTTGTGAAGGGCTCAAAGTGTCTCTTTGGAGTGCAGAAGGTTTCCTTTCTGGGTTTCATTTTCTCCCCTTTTACAGTAGAGATGGACCCAGTCAAGGTCCAAGCTATTCATGATTGGACTCAACCCACGTCTGTTAAGAGTCTTCAGAAGTTCTTGGGTTTTGCTAATTTCTACCGTCGTTTTATTGCTAATTTCTCTAGCATTGTTAAACCTTTGACGGATATGACCAAGAAAGGTTCTGATGTGGCTAATTGGGCTCCGGCAGCCGTGGAGGCTTTCCGGGAGCTGAAGCGCCGGTTTACTTCGGCGCCTGTTTTGTGCCAGCCTGATGTCTCACTTCCCTTTCAGTTTGAAGTGGACGCTTCTGAGATCGGTGCAGGGGCTGTTTTGTCGCAGAAAGGCTCTGGTTGCTCTGTGATGAGACCTTGTGCTTTTTTTTCTAGGAAATTTTCGCCTGCGGAGCGGAACTATGATGTTGGTAATCGGGAGTTGTTGGCCATGAAGTGGGCATTTGAGGAGTGGCGTCATTGGCTCGAGGGAGCTAAGCATCGTGTGGTGGTCTTGACGGATCACAAAAATTTGATGTATCTCGAGTCTGCTAAGCGCCTGAATCCTAGACAGGCTCGTTGGTCATTGTTTTTCTCCCGTTTTGACTTTGTGGTCTCGTACCTGCCTGGTTCGAAGAATGTGAAGGCTGATGCTCTTTCTAGGAGTTTTGTGCCTGACTCTCCGGGAGTCTCAGAGCCAGCTGGTATTCTTAAAGAGGGAGTAATCTTGTCGGCCATTTCTCCTGATTTGCGTCGTGTGTTGCAGAGATTTCAGGCTGGTAGACCTGACCCTTGCCCACCTGATAGACTGTTTGTTCCTGATAAATGGACCAGCAGAGTTATCTCCGAGGTTCATTCCTCAGTGTTGGCAGGGCATCCTGGGATTTTTGGTACCAGAGATTTGGTAGCTAGGTCCTTTTGGTGGCCTTCCTTGTCGCGGGATGTGCGTTCTTTTGTGCAGTCCTGTGGGATTTGTGCTCGGGCTAAGCCTTGCTGTTCTCGTGCCAGCGGGTTGCTTTTGCCCTTGCCCGTCCCGAAGAGGCCCTGGACACACATTTCCATGGATTTCATTTCAGATCTTCCGGTGTCTCAAGGTATGTCTGTCATCTGGGTGGTGTGTGATCGCTTTTCCAAGATGGTCCATTTGGTGCCCTTGCCTAAGTTGCCTTCCTCTTCTGATCTGGTTCCCTTGTTCTTTCAGAATGTGGTTCGTTTGCATGGCATTCCTGAGAATATCGTGTCTGACAGAGGATCCCAGTTTGTGTCCAGATTCTGGCGTTCTTTTTGTGCTAAGATGGGCATTGATTTGTCGTTTTCATCTGCCTTTCATCCTCAGACTAATGGCCAAACGGAGCGAACCAATCAGACGCTGGAGGCTTATTTGAGATGTTTTGTTTCTGCGGATCAGGATGATTGGGTGACCTTCTTGCCATTGGCTGAGTTTGCCCTCAATAATCGGGCTAGTTCCGCTACTTTGGTTTCGCCATTTTTCTGCAACTCTGGTTTTCATCCTCGTTTTTCCTCGGGTCATGTTGAACCTTCTGACTGTCCTGGGGTGGATTCCGTGGTGGATAGGTTGCAGCGGATTTGGAATCATGTGGTGGACAACTTGAAGTTGTCACAGGAGAAGGCTCAGCGTTTTGCCAACCGCCGCCGTGGTGTGGGTCCCCGACTTCGTGTTGGGGATTTGGTTTGGTTATCTTCTCGGTATGTCCCTCTGAAGGTTTCCTCTCCTAAGTTTAAGCCTTGCTTTATTGGTCCTTATAAAATTTTGGAAGTCCTTAATCCGGTGTCTTTTCGTTTGGAACTTCCGGTGTCATTTGCCATTCACAATGTGTTCCATAGGTCTTTATTACGGCAGTACATTGTGCCTGTGGTTCCTGCTGTTGACCCTCCGGCTCCGGTCTTGGTTGAGGGCGAGTTGGAGTACGTGGTGGAGAAGATCTTGGATTCTCGTCTCTCTAGACGGAGGCTTCAGTATCTGGTCAAATGGAAGGGCTATGGTCAGGAGGATAATTCCTGGGTGGTCGCTTCTGATGTTCATGCGGCCAATTTGGTGCGTGCCTTTCACGCTGCTCATCCTGATCGCCCTGGTGGTCTTGGTGAGGGTTCGGTGACCCCTCTTTAAAGGGGGGGTACTGTTGTGAACTATATTTCTTGGCTCCCTCTTGTGGTCTCTAGCGGTATTACACTTGGATCATCTTTCTCCAGGTTGGTACCCACCTGGTTCGTTAGGCCTTGGGTGTTCCTATTTAGACTTCCTGGAAACTCAGTCTAGTGCCTGGAATCAATGTAGTCAGTCTATGTCTGTTTGCTCCTGACTCCTGGTCTCCTGTTCTTTGCAAGATAAGCTAAGTCCTGCTTTCTTATTTTTGTTTATTCGCTTTGCTTCTATTTTTGTTCCAGCTTGTTCATAATGTGATTCCTGATTTTTGCTGGAAGCACTAGGGGGCTGATATTCTCCCCCACACCGTTAGTCGGTGCGGGGGTTCTTGGATATTCAGCGTGGATATTTTTGTAGGGTTTTTGCTGACCGTATAAGTCTCCTTCCTATTTTCTGCTATTAATTAGTGGGCCTCTCTTTGCTAAATCTAGTTCATTCTTACGTTTGTCTTTTCTTCTTACCTCACCGTTATTATTTGTTGGGGGCTTGTATTATAACTTTGGGGTCCTTTCTCTTGAGGCAAGTGAGGTCTTATTTTCTCTGAAAGGGTTAGTTAGTTCTCCGGCTGGTGCGAGACGTCTAGAATCAACGTAGGTACGTTCCCCGGCTACTTCTAGTTGTTGTGCTAGGATTAGATATACGGTCAGCCAAGTTACCACCTCCCTATGAGCTGGTTTTTGTGTTTGCAGACTTAGCTGGAACTTCTGAGATCCTCTACCACTAGGATCATAACATAATCCCAACCCTAATCCCAACCATAAATGTAATCCAAACCCTAACTTTATCCCCAACCTTAACCCTACCTTTAGCCCTAACTCTATCCCTAACTTTAGCCCCAACCCTAACGTTAGCCTTAACCCTAACCCTAATGGGAAAATAGAAATAAATACATTTATTTATTTTATTACTTTTCCCTAACTAAGGCGGTGATAAAGAGGGGTTTGATTTACTATTTTTAACAGGTTTTTATAGCGGGTTTTTATGTTTGCCAGCTGTCACACACTAAAAAATGCTTTTTATTGCAAAAAATAGTTTTTGCATTACCACATTTTGAGAGGTATAATTTTTCCATATTTTGGTCCACAGAGTGAGGTCTTGTTTTTTGCGGGATGAGTTGATGTTTTTTATTGGTACCATTTTTTTATCGCTTTTTACTCCAATTTATGTTAGTGTCAGGACGCTGAACATTTTTTACCTTTTGTGCATTACTGCCCTTTTTCAAGATGGCATCTTTGGTCTCATGTGCACTGTGTCTCCTGCTATAAAACTCCACCCCAGCCTTCAGTCTGTGCTAGAGTATTCTGCCTTGCATCCAGCTCCTGACCTCTGATTACTCCCTGGCTATACACCTGCTCCTGTGAACCTGTGTGGTGATCCTGCTACTCTGCTCTGAGTTCCTGCTGCATACACAAGTTTTCAGTAATCCTCCTTCATCTGCTGTTCGTGTTTACTTCCATCTGCATTTGCTGGTCATGTAAGCTGTTGCTGCTTTGCAATAAGCTGAGACTATTAACAAGGCCTCCCTGGTTGAGCTAAGATATGATTTCAACTGCCTAATAAGCATATCTATCTGTGCCTGGACTAAGACAAGGATTTATTCATGTAAAGTGTCCTCGAGAATAACTGTGCTTCATAGACTTTCTGCGTGATTGCATTTTCCTCTGAAGTTTCCTATAGACTGCTGAGCTGCATTTGATATTTGCACCAAGTGTTGTGGACTTGAGTTTCTCTCTGCACCTGTTTGAATCACTGTGTGATAATATAGACTTTATCACTTATAAAACTGTGTCCTGTAGTTGTCTTGTTCCACGCAAAGAGTCTCCTGAGTTATCCCCTATAATTATTAGAGATAGGCTGGTTTCACAGTTGCGTTTTGATCTGCAGCGTTTTAGCGCTAAATAACGCATGCGTTTTTTTCTATACTTACATTAAAAAACGCATGTGTTTTTTAGCGTGCGTTTTGACACGTTTTCGGCAATGCTTGCGTTTTTTGACGCGTGCGTTCATTTGCAGAAATGCAACATGTAGTAATTTCTAGCGGCATTTTTTTGGCGCAAAAAAACGCATGCGTTTATTCGCGGCAAAAAAAATGCATTGCTGTCTATGTAAATGCATGCGTTTTTAAGCACATGCGTTTGTTTGCGGTAAAAACGCATGCGTTTTTTTAGAAAAACACAAGAAAAATCAAGAAATAACAAGAAAACCCTAACCCTAACCCTAAACACAAGAAAAAACAAGAAAACCCTAACCCTAACCCTAACCCTAAACACAAGAAAAAACAAGAAAACCCTAACCCTAACCCTAGGGTTACTAGGGATCCTAACCCTAACCCTAACCCTAAGGTTAGGATCCCTAGTAACCCTAGGGATCCTAACCCTAACCCTTAGGGTTAGGGTTACGATCCTAACCCTTAGGGTTAGGGTTAGGATCCCTAGGGTTAGGGTTAGGATCCCTAGGGTTACTAGGGATCCTAACCCTAACCCTAACCCTAACCCTAGCTATTTCTGTTTTTAGTGGGCTTTCTAGTTGATTTTGATAATTGGCAGCTTTCACACACTTCTCAGCATGTGTTTAAAAAACGCAAACACAGGAAAAAACGCATGTAAACGCCACAAAACGCCGCGTTTTTTTTCTGCATGCAAAAACGCATGCATCTAAAAAACGCGGCGTTTTGCCGCGTTTACATGCGTTTTTTCACCACATGCGTTTTTTTTTTAAAACGCTGCAGATCAAAACGCAAGTGTGAAACCAGCCTTAGGCAGAATGAACAAAAAACAGCAATTCATGAATTTCTTTTGGGAGGGCGTTTATACTGTTCCACGTTTGGTAAAATTGATAAAGCAGTTGTATTCTTCGGGTCAGTACGATTACAGCGATACTTCATTTATATCATTTTTTTATGTTTTGGCGCTTTTATACAATAAAAACTATTTTATAGAAAAAATAATTATTTTTGCATCACTTTATTATGAGGGCTATAACTTTTTTATTTTTTCGCTGATGATGCTGTATGGTGGCTCGTTTTTTTGCGGGACAAGATGACGTTTTCAGCGGTACCATGTTTATTTATATCCGTCTTTTTTATCGCACATTATTCCATTTTTTGTTCAGCGGTATTTTTTTTTATGGTGTTCACTGAAGGGGTTAACTAGTGGGACAGTTTTATAGGTTGGGTCATTACGGACTCGGCAATACTAAATATGTGTACTTTTATTTATTTTTTAAATTTACATAGAGAAATGTATTTATTGGAACAATATATTTTTTTAACTTCTTTATTTAGGATTTTTTAAAAATTTTTTAACACATGTTATTTTATTTCTTTTTTTTACTTTGTCCCAGGGTGGGACATCATTGCATAGTGTCAGATCGATGATCTGACTCTTTGCAAAGCACTGTGTCAGATCAGCAATCTGACAGGCAGTGCAGGAGGCTTGCCGACGCCTGCTCTCAGCAGGTGCTTGCAAGCCACCTCCCTGAAGGACCTGGAAGGACCCCCGCAGCCATCTTGGATCCGAGGCCTGCAGGGAGGAAATTAGTCTAAAACTGTTCTTAAAGTCCATACCAGAATTTTTTTTTTTGTAGACCATAATCAGCTGACACCTGGCTGCGATCGGCTGTGCTTCCCCCGAGAGTGAGGCTGATCGCACGTGATGTACTAACCAATCCCTGGGAATTAAGTCCCAGGTCGCCTCAACAGGATAGTACATCAGATGTCAGAAAGGGGTTAACAGCAATGGTTGGCCCATGTAAATCGACAATTAAAATAGCTTAAAAGAAAATCTCCGCCATCATTTTGCTGGAGGAAAGAAAAATGTGGCTGCATCAAAATGTCAGTTGCGTCGCTTGCACACTAGCATCAATCGGTAAGAGATAGATTCTACTGCGCAGGCGCTGGCACCATCTTGCTGGATGTAATTTTTTTATAGCCTAGAATTTTTATGCATTATGTAAAATAGGGGGCAGGTCACTGAAAGATCAATGGCCTGTCAGAAGCCATACTGATGAATACATAAGCAGAACACCACATAAAGACCCCCCACAGGCGGCTCCACAGCCTCAGAATCTCATTAACTGAAAGCTGTAAATAAAGATTAAACAGCAACCATAAATTGGATTTCATCAACCAAGGCATGATTTTAGTCAGTATAGCGCCAACCTGACAGTGTCTGTAGGTTAATAAGCACAATCCTGCTGACAGGTTCAGTTTAAGTCCCCTTTCACATATCCGTTTATTTCCGATACCGGAAAAAAATGGTACAGGAGAAATGCGCGTCAGGGGTTCCTGGGAAGCTGTAGGAGTCACCCCTACTTATGGGTAAACATGTGGATTTGACTGCAGTTTTTCTTGGCTTATGTTAGGTATTTTATCTACATACTATAGGACACTTTTTGACTGATTCAGCCATTGAACTCTGCGCGGTATGATCACAATCATGACTGTGCCCTTTTGGGATACATTCTGTCTCCCATTCCTTCTCTAGTCTATCCCCAGTTTTCCTCTATACCTCCTGTTTTTTTGGGTCTTCACTATATTGTGTTTATTAACTCATTTGTACATATGATTTGTTTCAATAAAATATTTTTTTATCATGATTGATGGGACATTGTGTATGCTCCATTTCTTTGTGAATAATATACCCATACCTGTCCGTTGTTGTGTCCCACACCGTAATCCAAATCTGGGGGATATACAGTTTTCAACCAGGAGGGTGCCAAGATGCAACCATCCTGGCTGAAAACCACTGGTGAATGAGTTGCTGAGAGCGCAGCATCATTCACCAGCGGTGACATCATCACGGCCGGGCTGAACTGAGGTGACCTCTGGACAGAGGGAAAAAGCTGGTGATGATGTCACCACTGGTGAATGATGCTGTGCTCTCAGCATCTCATTCACCAGTGGTTTTTAGCCAGGACGGGCACATCTTGGCACCGTTCTGGTTGAAAACTGTATAGTATATCCCCAGGTATGGATTACAGCATGGGACACAACAACAGACAGGTATGGGTATATTTTTAGTTTATTATTTTATTTTTATTACAGGAGATCGAGAGCGTCAGGGAATTGGGTGTGGCAGTAAGTATGGTTTAATTTAGAACATGAAAGGTGTCTGTGTAATTGTTTCAAATAAAAGACTTTATTCTGGTCGTGTCTTTATTTAACATTTCAACTATAGGATTCGTAATGGAAAGGTGTCTTATAGACTCCTCTCCATTACTAAGCCGTGGGCTTGATGTCACCTGAAAGGTGACATCAACCCCACAAATATTACCCCACTTGCAACTGCTACAGGGCAAGTGGGAAGAGCCAGGCAAAGTGCCAGAAAAGGCGCATCTAATAGAGTCATATTTTCTGCATACCTGCGGGCTATTGTTTTTAGGCTCGGGGGCCTAGATCAATGGGCCCTTACCAGTCGGAGAATAGAAGCCCCCAGCTGTGAGCTTTAGCAAGGCTGGTTGTCAAAAATGGGGAAGGACCCCACACTGTCTTTTTAAATTATTTATTTAAATAATAAAAAAAACAGCATGGGGACTCCTCTATTCTTGATAACCAACCTTGCAGAAGCTGACAGCTGGGGGATGCAGCCCCAAGCTTTGAGTTTTGTCTGGTTGGTTCAATAAAATAGGGGGAACCCACATCAAGTTTTTAATTAATTTATTTTCAAATGATCGCCACTAGTGGCTGTGGAATACCCCGAACATCCACACCTACTGTCACTGTTATTAGCGGCAGCAGGTGTGGATTGATGGGGGTAACAGTCCCAAAAGCCCCCACCTGCTGTTGTTTGGACTTTAATATAACTCTTCATCATTCTCCTCTGCTTGCCGGCAGAGCAGGGGAGAATGATAAAATCTGGCTGCAGCACCTGACGCAGGGGAACAGCGCTTACTGTAGCGCTTCTTCCCCTGCGGCCGTCTGTGTCACACAGAGGACATCAATTTGTGTTCTCCGTCTGCACATGTGCGGAACATTTTGCCATCCGTGCTGATGCTATAAAACGGGCATGTCAGCGTGTTTTGCCCACTGACACAAGGTCCGTGGAGACACATTGACATGTGCACAGACCCGTTCATTTGAATGGGTCTATGTGTGTACGAGTCTCTAGTATGTGTGAAAACTGTCACCACATGTACCGGAGACATGGACATGTGAAAGGGGCCTAAGATTGTAAGATCAATATGCCAAATCACAACTAAAATGAATGTAATCATTTTGAAGTCCAGCAAGATTGTATGTTTGGTGACTGTTGCATCACTCATGATGGAATCACATTCCTATATGTAGTTCAAATAAATCACTGCAATATCTAATGTTGTGTGGCTAAAGTCGCTGTGTAGCACATGCCTTATGTAGGGCACTATATACTCATTCATAGCCACTTTAGCCATGACAGACCACCTGCTGAGAGGTCAGGAGAGGGTGGTATCATAGGCTAGCAGAATATTTCTCTTTAGTTTCCTTTTTTTGTCTGCATTATCTTTGTGCGCTCTATGTCATTTGCTGGGACATCTCTTTAATGGAATTTTTTACCAAGTTTTTGCTACCCCATTTGAGAGCAGCATGATGGAGGTGGAGACACTGATTCCAGTGATGTGTCATTTACTGAGCTGCTTGCTGCACTTTTGATAACATTTCAGTTCTATCTGATGCAGATCTACCAGTTTTTTGAATGCTGGTCTCTGAATAATCCCGTCCATGTCACTTATTGAAAGCTTTCTGCATACATTGTGCACAGACAGAAAGCTGCCAATCCAAGGTGTGTGGGGGGGTTATATAGAGCTCATGCATATGGAGGACTATCTGACAGAAGGTTTACTAGTCCTCAAATAATAATCTTCTGATAATAGTGATTTTATCAGAACAACAGCAAGCAGCCCAGTAATACCTTGGTGGAATCATGGTAGGCAAAAGCCTGATGATAGAATCCCTTTAAATGAAATCTGTCTTAAAGTAGTTGTTACTAGGTGGCGTGGCCTGACTGCTGAAGAGAGCAGTCGCACACACCAAGAGCTCCTGCTTAGCTCTGCCTTAAAAAGCCCTTTTCTCCTCAACGAAGCCCGCTTTTAATTCTTTATAAGACCAGGACTGTGTTGCTTCCCCTGGAGAGACCTTTTACCAACGATGCCCCTTTCTCTGTGCGGCCGCTGCTCGGGAGTTGGAGCTGAAGAGGGACACCGCGTGAAGGGGTGAGCGCCATCTTGGACCCAGCACACACGGAGGAGGGAGGAGACCCTGTGGAGGTACAGTCATTCCCGGTGTAACAGGCCAAAGTAACCCCGTCCCAGATTAACCCCGGGTATAATTTGGCCTAGGCCAGAGTATACCCCGGGGTATAAACTGGCCTAGGCCAAACTATACCCAGGCATAAAATGGCCTAGGCCAAACTATACCCCGGGGTGTAAAATAGCCTAGGCCAAACTATACCCCTCCAGGCCACATTATACCCCCCAGGGTTAAAGTGGCCTAGGCTACATTTAACCCTGGGTATATTTTGGCCTAGGCCAAACTATACCTAAGGATGTAAAACAGCCTAGGCCAAACTATAACAGGCCACACTATACCCTCAGGCCAGACTATAGCCTTTTACTGGTTGCTATGGGATTTTACATGGCCACTTTATCCTAGCAACGCCCTGGATACGGTTGGAAAAGGGGTTTATCTACCTTGGGGGGCACCCTCACAGCACTGCGGGGAAGCCGGGGAACCCTTTTACTGGTTGCTATGGGATTTTACATGACCAATTTATCCTAGCAACGCCTTGTATACGCTTGGAAAAGGGGTTAATCTACCTTGGGGGCACCCTCACAGCACTGCGGGGTGGGTGGGGATCCCTTTTACTGGTTGCTATGGGATTTTACATGGCCACTTTATCCTAGCAACGCCCTGGATACGGTTGGAAAAGGGGTTTATCTACCTTGGGGGCACCCTCACAGCACTGCGGGGAAGCCGGGGAACCCTTTTACTGGTTGCTATGGGATTTTACATGACCAATTTATCCTAGCAACGCCTTGTATACGCTTGGAAAAGGGGTTAATCTACCTTGGAGGACACCCTCACAGCACTGCGGGGTGGGTGGGGATCCCTTTTACTGGTTGCTATGGGATTTTACATGGCCACTTTATCCTAGCAACGCCCTGGATACGGTTGGAAAAGGGGTTTATCTACCTTGGGGGCACCCTCACAGCACTGCGGGGAAGCCGGGGAACCCTTTTACTGGTTGCTATGGGATTTTACATGACCAATTTATCCTAGCAACGCCTTGTATACGCTTGGAAAAGGGGTTAATCTACCTTGGAGGACACCCTCACAGCACTGCGGGGTGGGTGGGGATCCCTTTTACTGGTTGCTATGGGATTTTACATGGCCACTTTATCCTAGCAACGCCCTGGATCCGGTTGGAAAAGGGGTTTATCTACCTTGGGGGCACCCTCACAGCACTGCGGGGAAGCCGGGGAACCCTTTTACTGGTTGCTATGGGATTTTACATGACCAATTTATCCTAGCAACGCCTTGTATACGCTTGGAAAAGGGGTTAATCTACCTTGGAGGACACCCTCACAGCACTGCGGGGTGGGTGGGGATCCCTTTTACTGGTTGCTATGGGATTTTACATGGCCACTTTATCCTAGCAACGCCCTGGATACGGTTGGAAAAGGGGTTTATCTACCTTGGGGGCACCCTCACAGCACTGCGGGGAAGCCGGGGAACCCTTTTACTGGTTGCTATGGGATTTTACATGGCCACTTTATCCTAGCAACGCCTTGGATACGCTTGGAAAAGGGGCTTATCTACCTTGGGGGCACTGTCGCAGCATTGCATGGAGGCTGGGGAACTCTTTTCCTGGTTGCTAAGCGATTTCAAATGATCAATCTAAGGTACTTACACCATGTAAAACCCTATAGCAAGCAGGGTGCCCCCAAGGTAGATAAACCCCTTTTCCAAGCATATACAAGGCATTGCTAGGATAAAGTGGTCATGTAAAATCCCATAGCAACCAGTAAAAGGGTTCCTCGGTGTAACAGGCCAAAGTAACCCTGTCCCAGATTAACCCCGGGTATAATTTGGTCTATGCCAGAGTATACCCGGGCATAAACTGGCCTAGGCCAAACTATACCCCGGGGTGTAAAATAGCCTAGGCCAAACTATACCCCTCCAGGCCAGATTATGTAACTAATCTGGGGTTAAAGTTGCCTAGCCCAATTTATACCTCTCAGCTCATATTATACCCCAATGAAATCATTTGCATTGAGTGATATACACAAGAATTACTTAATGCTTCAACATTTTATTGAGAAACCAAACTGACAATTCTTAAAGAGTACCTCCCACTATACAAAACTTTTGCCCATGGCAAAAGTAGTTGTAAAGGGGGGTATTTGTAATGCATATGCATTACAAATACCCCCCCATTTTATAGTTACCTTAGGGGGGCTGCCCGATTACCCCCCCTCGCTAACCGCCGCTGCCCGTCTCCTGGTAGACGGGGTCCCCCTCCTGCCGCTAGGTGGCGCTGCCTCTCCATGCGCCGACGTCACAGCCAGGCGCCATAGAGGAGAGCGGCACCTGGCTAGTGCCGTTGGAGCTTGTAGAAGCAGAGCCAGCACCACCTAGCGGTGGGAGGGGGGGCAATAATTTCTCATTAGCTATAAGTCACTTATCATGCAATGCAATTATCTGGGGCAACAAATCGCCCAACAGTCATTCTGTGTATTATGACATTTAGTCTAGCATGTCCTTGCTACCAAATTAACGTTTAAAGCTAAACACTGATAACAACATTGAAATGATCGTGCTTATTTTCAAGATACAGTGCATGTTCAGTTGTTGACTGCAGATTGAAGCTTGCAGGATATGTCAACCAATCCATGGAGTCACCGACGTTTGTGTAGATTATTATGTCGCAACTCAACAGATTCGCCGTGGTCATGATCTCTGCATCAGTTGCCCAGACTCCATCACGAGAGATTCCAGAGATGTTCACATATTCATTCACATTTTGGTTCAAGTAGTCCTGTAGTTTTTTTGTCAAGTCAGTTTTCATATGGTGGATGACTTTATCTCTGAGAAGGGAATGGTTGTCCTCTGTTCCTGTCAAGATGTAGCTGATGGCCCGGAAGAAGCAGTTTCCATCACCTTTGGTTTTATATGTACGCCGTGGTTGTTCAAGGTCTCGTCTGCATCCACAGTATACAACCTTACTAAACGTAAGGCCAAGAGTGGTGCTAAGATACTTCCTTCTTGAACTTGGTAGTAGGTTGAAAGCCTTAGTTTGCTTATTTTTCTGTGTGGCAGAGTCACTGGAATAATCATCATCGGATGGTGGAGAAGCCTCTTTATCCTGGTAAATCTTTAGGTTGCTGGTGTGGTATGTGTTGCTTAATATCTTGCCAGTTTTGTTGTTCTTAAGTTTTACTCGTCCCTTGGTCAAGGATTCCACAACTAAATAAGGTCCAATCCAGCGTGGTTCCATCTTTGAACCTATGCGTTGAATACGGCGCTGATTCTTGATATAAACTATGGTACCAGCAGTGATTTCTTTGTTGCTTTTGTGTCGGCGATCAAAGGCACACTTCTGGTGTTCTTGAGCAGAGTGGATGTTGGTACTGACGTCTGAGTGCAGCTTTTTAAGAATGCTTGACAGTGTATTTAGCACATCAGGGGTGGCATGATCTGAAATGGGCATGGGATCCACCGTATCATCTTTTGAGGGATTAAGGTCCATGGGAAGCTTGGCCTTCCGTCCATACATGACCTCAAATGGAGTAACCTTGGTTGAAGCATGCACAGATGTGTGATAGGCAAACAGAACACCAGGGATGAATTGATCCCAGTTGTTTCCTTGGTCATTGACAAGCTTACTAAGAGCTTCTTTAAGTGTCCGATTATCACGTTCCCGCTGGCCATTTGTTTGTGGGTGGTATGCAGATGAAATACGGTGATCTGTTTGAAAATGTTCCATCAGGTTGTCAATGATCGAGTTTACAAACTCTCGTCCCTGGTCGCTAATCAGAGTCTCCATACAGCCAAGGCGACAGATAACGGAGTACAAAAAATTTGCCACTGACTTGGCACTCTTATCTGGGACAGCTGTTGCTTCAGTCCATTTGGAGAAATGATCAGTGGCAGCAACTATATATTTGTTGCCATTTGATGTTTCCTGAAGAGGGCCAATCATATCAATCCCAACTAAGCTCCATACTTTTCCAGGCACTGATATACTGTTGAGTGGTGGAGCTTCCTTTGTGATTTTGGGATTTATAACAAAACATTTTTGACAGGCTTTCACATACTGGTGAACGTCATTTTTCATTCCCTTCCAGTAAAACCGGTCAGAGATTTTGGCTAAAGTTTTATCTCTGCCAAAATGGCCCCCAGATATTGGGTTGTCATGACAGGCCTTCAGGATATTTGGCAGTCGACTTTTAGTAAGAACCTCCTTTTCCCTATGATAAACAATTCCTCCTTGGGCTCGATATGGCTTTGCTGTTTGTCTAAACTGGGACTTGGCATTTGCACGTTTCTCAGGAGGTAGATCGTAGGTATACTGAGGGTACCTTTGTTCTGTTGCAGTGTAGAATCTCAAAAGCTGGTCATACAATTGATCTTCCATGGTTGTCAAAATTGGAAAAGATTTGGTGTCATAGAGAGCAGAGAGGTGTCATAGAGAACATACAAAACAAGTTATCATTAACTATGCACTGACAGGACAGCGCCATCTACTGTCAGTTCAGATCTGCACACTTTTCAACAAATAAGCAATAGGGTGAGAAAAACAGTGAAGTGATAACATTATGGCCTAGAGAAATACTATAAAAACTATTTTATACCCCCTGGTATAAAGTTTATCCCCCGGGGGTATACTATGGCCTAAGTCAGCTTTTGAATTTTTGTGCTGTTTCCTTCCTCAGTAAAAGGGTTCCCCGGCTTCCCCGCAGTGCTGCGAGGGTGCCCCCATGGTAGATAAACCCATTTTTTAAGCGTATCCAAGGCGTTGCTAGGATAGAATGGCCATGTAAAATCCCATAGCAACCAGTAAAAGGGTTCCCCACCCACCCCGCAGTGCTGTGAGGGTGCCCCCAAGGTAGATTAACCCCTTTTCCAAGCGTATACAAGGCGTTGCTAGGATAAATTGGTCATGTAAAATCCCATAGCAACCAGTAAAAGGGTTCCCCGGCTTCCCCACAGTGCTGCAAGGGTGCCCCCAAGGTAGATAAACCCCTTTTGCAAGCGTATACAAGCCGTTGCTAGGATAAAGTGGTCATGTAAAATCCCATAGCAACCACCTAAGGGGTTAACCACCTATCCTTAAGTGCTGCGAGAGTGCCCCCAAGGTAGATAAACCCCTTTTTCAAGCGTATTCAAGGCGTTGCTAGGATAGAGTGATCATGTAAAATCCCATAGCAACCAGTAAAAGGTTTCCCCACCCACCCGCAGTGCTGCAATGGTGCCCCCAAGATAGATAAACCCCTTTTCCAAGCGTATCCAAGGTGTTGCTAGGATAGAGTGATCATGCTATATCCCATAGCAACCAGTAAAGGGGTTCCCCACCCACCCCTCAGTGCTCGTCAGTGCCCCCTAGGTATACAAAGCCCTTTTCCAAGCATATCCAAGGCGCCAAGACAACGAGCTGGCACGAGCAGGGCTGAAGATTTCATGTCACATGTGACTATAGGGAGGGGGTGGGGCTTAGAAAGGGAGATCCCTGGCGTCACCAGAGGTGGAGGAGCTTGAAAAGGAGCAGTGCCCGATGGGAGGGGGAGCTGTGACCTAGAAGAATGAGCAGCTTTCCCTCAGCTTACCCTGGGGGGTATAATCTGGCCTGGAGGGGTATACTTTGGCCTAGGCTATTTTATACCCCGGGGTATAGTTTGGCCTAGGCCAAAGTATACCCGGGGTATAATCTAGCCTAGGCCACTTTAACCCCGGGTATAGTCTGGCCTGGGGGTATAATCTGGCCTGTTACACCGGCTCTGGACACATTCCCCCCTCCATCTTTGCCCAGCCGCTTACCTCTCCTGGTGCCCCTCGGCTCCGGCGGTCCTGATGCATGGCTGCTGAAGTGCTGTGGCCTTGCTGGACGTGACCGCCCGCGCTCCCGCTCCCCGCGATCTGTATTCTGGTGGGACACGCTCCGGTGCGGAGGAAGCGCGCTCGGGAGTCGGGCGTGAGGCTGGGTCCTCATCTGTGGACTCGGGGTCTCTCCTACCAGCTCCGGGCTTAGTCACCGCTCGGGTGCCACGGTGTGGAGAGTGGCGGGCTCCAGAACTGTTTCCCACCGCGGCTCTGGAACTGTGTATGCCGCTGCCCGCTGCCGCTGCTGCTCTCACACCCAGGAGTGAAGTGCACATGTCGGTTGAGCTATCACTCCCTTTCTCCCCCAGAAGAATCCACTCCACAAATAGCTCTAGTGGGACTCTGTGACCTACAACCGGGAATACCGAGATAAGGCTCACCAGAGTCACTCTCTACCCCCTTGGGCTGTGGGAAGCCAGCTGTGGGGATTAATAACAGCTAAATACAAGGCTTGTTGCGATTTGTGCTTCATCAGAGCTACTTTTTACCCCCCTGGGGCAGTGGGAAGCCAGCTGTGGGGATTAATAACAGTTATGCACAAGGCTTGCTGTGATTTGTGGTCCCCCTGCAATAAAGTGAAGAGGCCATTTTGTGGTACTACACTACCATCTAACGGTGGCATAAAGATAAAGAAGCCACTTCATGGTACTACACTGCCATCTAATGGTAGCATAACAAAAGGGCTACTTATTCTTTTTCTCCAGACCTCAATCCTTTTCAGTTTATTTCTATTGTTTTTTTTTTCTTTTTCTTTTCATAATTATATTTAGTTTTTATAGACTTCCGTCAAAACCAAAAATGGTTCTAAGTTTATAAAGAGTCGCTCTGCACATAAAAATGGACAACTAATTCTTCTTTGAATGTTCAAGTGGTGATCATTGCACAACACGCCATCAGAAGCTTCAACATGGGCAAATGAAATAAAGAGCATGATAAAAATACAATTAAAGCCCTAACAGAGAGCCAGAAACGCAACGCTCATGGTGACCACGATAAATACCTTAAATAGAGATCTGACGTAACACAGACCCCTTCAAAAAAAACATCTAAAAGGCCTATCTCCTCTGACAATTTGGGAGACTCAGATTCTAGCGGGGACGGTTCAGATTGCGAATCTACCTTGGAGGACCCTGCACCAATCTCCAGAGCCTTTATGAAGAAGCTGCTGGCGCAAAGTATGCAACCGCTCTTGGAGGAAATATCTGGCTTGCGGACAGACATACAACAAATGGGCCAGAGAGTGGAGACCTTGGAATCGGCTAATGCAGAAGCGACAGATGCAATAATTTGTCTACAAGACCAACTCCTTTAACAACACCAGCTAAACACAGTCCTCCTGTCAATGGAGGATCAGGAAAATCGCAGCAGGAGAAAGAATATCAGGATGAGAGGTATTCCTGAATCTTTTGCTTGTGAATCCCTAGACAAGGTCTCCAGAGAAATTTTCTCTAACCTTCTTGGCAAAGAGAGAGCTGACATAATTGTTATCAAAAGAGTTCACCGTGCCCTCAAACCCAAGCCACAGCAGAACGATCCCCCAAGAGATGTCATATGTGGCCTCCTGAGTTTTGTGGACACAGCAGCCATTCTAGCCAAAGCAAAAGAGCATGACAGTCTTTCATATGAAGGTTCCCAGCTACAAATTTTTAAGACCTCGCCCCATCCACCCTTGCAAAGAGGCGAATTCTCAAACCCCTTCTGTCAGAATTGAGAGCAAGAGGCTTGATATACAAGTGGCTTTACCCGTTTGGTCTTGCCGTCACAATGGGCAATCGTCAGATCACAATACGTTCCCCTGCAGACCTGGAAACCGCAAGAGTGGTCTGTCAAGAAGAAAGACTTCCCCTGACGAAGCTGCAGTGCGCAGCGATACGCGTGGGGCTCCCCCCACACCACTCGGGTCCCGAGACTATTCCTTACCTGACCTTCAGATGACTCACTGCTGACTCCACATACTGGACTGCCCTATATGGTGATTGAATTTTTTCTGCTATACTTACCTTCTCGGCTTATCCTCCTGAGGCAGGTCCTCTCTTTCTCCCTCTCTTTCCATCATGGTGGTTGAGAGTCGCCTGTGGCATAGACTTTTTTATTGAGGGATCTATGCTCGTTTCTTGCTGCCATACAAAAGGCCTATTGGGGCCATTTAGCCAGCATCAGCCTCTTTACACACAGTGGGGCCTCCTTAAACTATATGGTTTTCTGGGGACGCCCAGAATTTTACCTATTATTTTGCTTTATGTACAACAGGATTTAGCCAGTCTTTATTTATATTTATATGTAGTGCCATTTGTTGTATATCACTGCATATTAGGCTGTTCCTGAATATTCACACATTTTGGAGCCAGCGGTGTGTCAGTGGTATTATTTATGATGTACTGTACTTTGGGTCGTCTATACACATTGTTTGATTACAGGCCCAGTGGTGGGTTGGTTGAATTTTAATATATGTTTTTTTATTTGTGGTCTCTGTTTTTCCTAATAAATTTTGTATTTTTGCTATGTAATTGTGGTTTGGGAGTGCGTTCTATATTTATGCATAGTCTTTTCTCTGTTTGTTCCATATATGCAATTCCTATGCATTGAACTGCACCCCTTATCTGACTCATCTTACAGGCTGTGATTAGCACCCTGGCCTATTAGTAGTGCCCCCTGCCTTTCTTTCTTTAATCATGTCAAGAAGAAAGATGCCTCCCCAAAATCGAAGAAAGCAGTCTCAAAAAACCACCCCACTTGAACTCTTTAAAGTAGTGTGATGGTTTATATTTGGTTAGAGTCTCTTTTGTAGCTTGTCTCCAATACATCGCTCTTTTTTGACTTTACACTTCACCCTAATTTGGTTATTTCTCCGTTGTTTCATTAGGTAAAATGCTTTGAATAGGTGAAGTTTTCCTGATGTTAATATTCTCCCTAGTTTTCCTTTTGACTGCAATGGAGATCGACTTACCTGGAGTTGGGAAAACTCCTTTCACTGTTTGATTCGTTTTTTTATTGATCTGCTGGTTCTTTGTGAATAATTCCCTATTTTATGCTTGTCTTTTCAGTTATCTTTTCCTACAAGATCACCACTTGAACTATCTTGCTCATGTTTGGGTACCTGTACCCCCCCTGCGATGGGCGAGTGTTGTTTTGTACAAAGATGGTTATTTACCCTGTTTTGTTGTTTTTTCATGCTCTATGTTGTGACGAAGGACCTTGAGGATAGGATTGATGGCGACTGATCGGGTTGATGTGGGCTCGGCCACGGTAGCATCTTTTAACGTAAAGGGTCTCAACTCCCCCACAAAGCATAATCAGATCCTTTCACTGCTAAAGAAACATTCAGCACAAATTGTGTTTTTTCAAGAAACACACTTTAAAGAAGGAAGAGCTCCGAATATGTCATTCTCTTCTTTCCCCATTTGGTACAACAGTTGCTCCTCCTCTGCCTCCAAAGGAGTAAGCATAGCGCTTAAGAAGGGACTTCCCTTTACATTTGGGGACAGTCTGGCAGATTCGGAGGGCAGATACATTGTTGTAAAAGGCCCACTGGCCAACACGAGAATAAGCCTAGCTAACTTATATGCCCCCAACTCCAACCACACCCAATGGCTTATTAAAACACTAGACACTCTCCAACTTTTCCAAGAAGGGTTGCTGATCGTGGGCGGTGACCTAAATTTAACAATACAACCCGGTATAGATGCTTCCAGTGGCTCCTCCCCCATATCCTAGACATTGAGGCAAAAATTCCTAAACAAACTAAACTCTCTACAGTTAATAGACACTTAGCGTAGCTTTTTCCCCACCACAAAAGATTACACCTTCTTTTCGCCTCCACACAATTCATACCATCGTATAGACTATTTACTTGTGCAATCCCATGCACGCAATTTAATTACTGTAAATATTCCCGTATTGGTGAAATTACAATTTCAGACCATGCACCTGTTTTCCTGGAGATACTTATCTCCACCTTACCTAGAGCCACCATGACCTGGCGGCTAAACGAATCACTGCTCGATAACCCAAAACATGTGAATAATTTAAAAACCACCATTTCACGATTCTTTGACGAAAACATTAATACTGGCCAACTAACACCCATCATTTGGGAAACACATAAGGCAGTCCTCAGAGGGGAACTTATTTCATTAAGTTCATTTATCAAAAAACAGAGAGACAAAGAAATTCAGTATCTTCTCCACCAAATTAACATATCAGAATGTACTCATAAAACCGCTAGGTCGAGTGAGTCTCACCAAGAGCTTATCACCCTCCGCAATAAACTCAAAGACTTGCTTAACGTGAAATCAGCCAACCTGTTCATGTACTGCAGACATCGCTTTTACATACATGGTAACAGAAGTGGCAAACTCACTACACAGATGCTTAAACAGCAAAAAGGAAATTCATAAATAATATTCTTACTAAGACAAACAAGAGAGTTGTGGACTCTAAGGAGATTGCTGAGACCTTTCGCCAATATTATGAACTAGCTATTGAACCCGTTCTACGCCCAGGTGGCGAGCATTTATATTGGTATATGGTCTCCATCCTGGTATGTGCTGCTCCCATCTTGCTCTCCCATCCTGTCATGTGCTGCTCCATCCTGCGCCCCCATCCTGTCATGTGCTGCTCTATCCTGCATCCCCATCCTGTCATGTGCTGCTCCATCCTGCATCCCCATCCTGTCATGTGCTCCCATCCTGCACCCCCATCCTGTCATATGCTGCTCTATCCTGCATCCCCATCCTGTCATGTGCTCCCATCCTGCATCCCCATCCTGTCATGTGCTCCCATCCTGCGCCCCCATCCTGTCATGTGCTGCTCCATCCTGCATCCCCATCCTGTCATGTGCTGTTCCATCCTGCGCCCCCATCCTATCATGTGCTGCTCCATCCTGCGTCCCTATCCTGTCATGTGCTCCCATCCTGCGCCCCCATCCTATCATGTGCTGCTGTATCCTGCGTCCCCATCCTGTCATGTGCTCCCATCCTGCGCCCCCATCCTGTCATATGCTGCTCCATCCTACACCCCCATCCTCTTATGTGTGCCCCCATTCTGTCATGTGCTGCTCCCATCCTGTACCCCCATTCTGTCATGTGCTGCTACCATTGTCATGGGCTCCCATCCTGCACCCCTTCCAGTCATGTGCTCCCATCCTGCACCCCTATTCTGTCATGTGTGCGCCCCCATTCTGTCATGTGCTGTTCCCATCGTGCGCAATCATTCTGTCATGTGCTGCGCCCATCCTGCGCCCCCATTCTGTCATGTGGTGCTCCCATCCTGTGCCCCCATCCTGTCATGTGGTGCTCCCATCATGCGCCCCCATCCTGTCATGTGCTGCTCCCATCCTGCGCCCCCATCCTGTCATGTGCTGCGCCCATCCTGCGCCCCCATTCTGTCATGTGCTGCACCCATCTTGCACCCCCATTCTGTTATGTGTTGCTCCCATCCTGCGCCCCCATTCTGTCATGTGGTGCTCCCATCCTGCGCCCCCATTCTGTCATGTGCTGCTCCCATCCTGCGCCCCCATCCTGTCATGTGCTGCTCCCATCCTTCGCCCCCATCCTGTCATGTGCTGCGCCCATCCTGCGCCCCCCATTCTGTCATGTGCTGCACCCATCCTGCGCCCCCATTCTGTCATGTGCTGCACCCATCTTGCGCCCCCATTCTGTCATGTGTTGCTCCCATCCTGCACCCCCATTCTGTCTTGTGATGCTCCCATCCTGTGCCCCCATTCTGTTGTAATGTGCTGCACCCATTCTGCCTGTTCCTGTTTCCATTCTGCCATATGTTGCTCTCATCTTTCTCTCTCTGGCTCTACTGCCGAGTGCGGCTGTGCTGAGTGCGGGTGGCTGTGCTGAGTGCAGGCGGCTGTGCGTGGCTGTGCTGAGTGCGGGCGGCTGTGCTGAGTGCGGGCAGCTGTGCTGAGTGCGGGCGGCTGTGCTGAGTGCGGGCGGCTGTGTGTGGCGGTACTGAGTGCGGGCGGCTGTGCGTGGCTGTGCTGAGTGTGGGCGGCTGTGCTGAGTGCGGGCGGCTGTGGTGAGTGCAGGCGGCTGTGCGTGGCTGTGCTGAATGCGGGTGGCTGTACGTGGCTGTGCTGAGTGCGGGCGGCTGTGCTGAGTGCGGGCGGCTGTGCTGAGTGCGGGTGGCTATGCTGAGTGCGGGCGGCTGTGCGTGGCTGTGCTGAGTGCGGGCGGCTGTGCGTGGCTGTGCTGAGTGCGGGCGGCTGTGCTGAGTGCGGGCGGCTGTGGTGAGTGCAGGCGGCTGTGCGTTGCTGTGCTGAATGCGGGCGGCTGTGCGTGGCTGTGCTGAGTACGGGCAGCTGTGCTGAGTGCGGGCGGCTGTGGTGAGTGCAGGCGGCTGTGCGTTGCTGTGCTGAATGCGGGCGGCTGTGCGTGGCTGTGCTGAGTGCAGGCGGCTGTGCTGAGTGCAGGCGGCTGCGCTGAGTGCGGGCGGCTGTGCTGAGTGCGGGCGGCTGTGCTGAGTGCGGGTGGCTGTGCTGAGTGCGCGCGGCTGTGCTGAGTGCGGGCGGCTGTGGTGAGTGCAGGTGGCTGTGCGTTGCTGTGCTGAATGCGGGCGGCTGTGCGTGGCTGTGCTGAGTGCGGGCGGCTGTGCTGAGTGCAGGCGGCTGCGCTGAGTGCGGGCGGCTGTGCTGAGTGCGGGCGGCTGTGCTGAGTGCGCGCGGCTGTGCGTGGTGGTGCTGAGTGCGGCCGGCTGTGCTGAGTGCGGGCGGCTGTGCTGAGTGCGGGCGGCTGTGGTGAGTGCAGGCGGCTGTGCATTGCTGTGCTGAATGCGGGCGGCTGTGCGTGGCTGTGCTGAGTGCGGGCGGCTGTGCTGAGTGCAGGCGGCTGCGCTGAGTGCGGGCGGCTGTGCTGAGTGCGGGCGGCTGTGCTGAGTGCGCGCGGCTGTGCGTGGTGGTGCTGAGTGCGGCCGGCTGTGCTGAGTGCGGGCGGCTGTGCTGAGTGCGGGCGGCTGTGCAGAGTGCGGGTGGCTGTGCTGAGTGCGGGCGGCTGTGTTGAGTGCGGGCGGCTGTGCTGAGTGCGGGCGGCTGTGCTGAGTGCGGGCGGCTGTGCGTGGCAGTGCTGAGTGCGGGCGGCTGTGCTGAGTGCGGGCGGCTGTGCTGAGTGCGGGCGGCTGTGCTGAGTGTGGGTGGCTGTGCATGGCTGTGCTGAGTGCGGTCGGCTGTGCATGGCTGTGCTGAGTGCGGGCGGCTGTGCTGAGTGCGGGCGACTGTGCTGAGTGCAGGCGGCTGTGCGTGGCAGTGCTGAGTGCGGGTGGCTGTGCTGAGTGCGGGCGGCTGTGCTGAGTGCGGGCGGCTGTGCTGAGTGCGGGTGGCTGTGCGTGGCTGTGCTGAGTGCGGGCGGCTGTGCATGGCTGTGCTGAGTGCGGGCAGCTGTGCTGAGTGCGGGCGGCTGTGCTGAGTGCGGGTGGCTGTGCTGAGTGCGGGCGGCTGTGTGTGGCGGTGGTGAGTGAGGGAGGCTGTGCGTGGCGGTGGTGAGTGCAGGCGGCTGTGCATGGTGGTGCTGAGTGCGGGCGGCTGTCCGTCGCTGTGCTGAGTGCGGGTGGCTGTGCGGGCGGCTGTGCTGAGTGCGGGTGGCTGTGCTGAGTGCGGGCGGCTGTGCGTGGCGGTGGTGAGTGCGGGCGGCTGTGCGTGGCGGTGCTGAGTGCGGGCGGCTGTGCTGAGTGCGGGCGGCTGTGCTGAGTGCGCGCGGCTGTGCTGAGTGCGGGCGGCTGTGGTGAGTGCAGGTGGCTGTGCGTTGCTGTGCTGAATGCGGGAGGCTGTGCGTGGCTGTGCTGAGTGCGGGCGGCTGTGCTGAGTGCAGGCGGCTGCGCTGAGTGCGGGCGGCTGTGCTGAGTGCGCGCGGCTGTGCGTGGTGGTGCTGAGTGCGGCCGGCTGTGCTGAGTGCGGGCGGCTGTGCTGAGTGCGGGCGGCTGTGGTGAGTGCAGGCGGCTGTGCATTGCTGTGCTGAATGCGGGCGGCTGTGCGTGGCTGTGCTGAGTGCGGGCGGCTGTGCTGAGTGCAGGCGGCTGCGCTGAGTGCGGGCGGCTGTGCTGAGTGAGGGCGGCTGTGCTGAGTGCGGGCGGCTGTGCTGAGTGCGCGCGGCTGTGCGTGGTGGTGCTGAGTGCGGCCGGCTGTGCTGAGTGCGGGCGGCTGTGCTGAGTGCGGGCGGCTGTGCTGAGTGCGGGTGGCTGTGCTGAGTGCGGGCGGCTGTGTTGAGTGCGGGCGGCTGTGTTGAGTGCGGGCGGCTGTGCTGAGTGCGGGCGGCTGTGCTGAGTGCGGGCGGCTGTGCGTGGCAGTGCTGAGTGCGGGCGGCTGTGCTGAGTGCGGGCGGCTGTGCTGAGTGCGGGCGGCTGTGCTGAGTGTGGGTGGCTGTGCGTGGCTGTGCTGAGTGCTGGCGGCTGTGCATGGCTGTGCTGAGTGCGGGCGGCTGTGCTGAGTGCGGGCGACTGTGCTGAGTGCGGGCGACTGTGCTGAGTGCAGGCGGCTGTGCGTGGCAGTGCTGAGTGCGGGTGGCTGTGCTGAGTGCGGGCGGCTGTGCTGAGTGCGGGCGGCTGTGCTGAGTGCGGGTGGCTGTGCGTGGCTGTGCTGAGTGCGGGCGGCTGTGCATGGCTGTGCTGAGTGCGGGCAGCTGTGCTGAGTGCGGGCGGCTGTGCTGAGTGCGGGTGGCTGTGCTGAGTGCGGGCGGCTGTGTGTGGCGGTGGTGAGTGAGGGAGGCTGTGCGTGGCGGTGGTGAGTGCAGGCGGCTGTGCGTGGCGGTGCTGAGTGCGGGCGGCTGTCCGTTGCTGTGCTGAGTGCGGGTGGCTGTGCGGGCGGCTGTGCTGAGTGTGGGCAGCTGTGCTGAGTGCGGGCGGCTGTGTGTGGCGGTGGTGAGTGAGGGAGGCTGTGCGTGGCGGTGGTGAGTGCAGGCGGCTGTGCATGGTGGTGCTGAGTGCGGGCGGCTGTCCGTCGCTGTGCTGAGTGCGGGTGGCTGTGCGGGCGGCTGTGCTGAGTGCGGGTGGCTGTGCTGAGTGCGGGCGGCTGTGCGTGGCGGTGGTGAGTGCGGGCGGCTGTGCGTGGCGGTGCTGAGTGCGGGCGGCTGTGCTGAGTGCGGGCGGCTGTGCTGAGTGCGCGCGGCTGTGCTGAGTGCGGGCGGCTGTGGTGAGTGCAGGTGGCTGTGCGTTGCTGTGCTGAATGCGGGAGGCTGTGCGTGGCTGTGCTGAGTGCGGGCGGCTGTGCTGAGTGCAGGCGGCTGCGCTGAGTGCGGGCGGCTGTGCTGAGTGCGCGCGGCTGTGCGTGGTGGTGCTGAGTGCGGCCGGCTGTGCTGAGTGCGGGCGGCTGTGCTGAGTGCGGGCGGCTGTGGTGAGTGCAGGCGGCTGTGCATTGCTGTGCTGAATGCGGGCGGCTGTGCGTGGCTGTGCTGAGTGCGGGCGGCTGTGCTGAGTGCAGGCGGCTGCGCTGAGTGCGGGCGGCTGTGCTGAGTGAGGGCGGCTGTGCTGAGTGCGGGCGGCTGTGCTGAGTGCGCGCGGCTGTGCGTGGTGGTGCTGAGTGCGGCCGGCTGTGCTGAGTGCGGGCGGCTGTGCTGAGTGCGGGCGGCTGTGCTGAGTGCGGGTGGCTGTGCTGAGTGCGGGCGGCTGTGTTGAGTGCGGGCGGCTGTGTTGAGTGCGGGCGGCTGTGCTGAGTGCGGGCGGCTGTGCTGAGTGCGGGCGGCTGTGCGTGGCAGTGCTGAGTGCGGGCGGCTGTGCTGAGTGCGGGCGGCTGTGCTGAGTGCGGGCGGCTGTGCTGAGTGTGGGTGGCTGTGCGTGGCTGTGCTGAGTGCTGGCGGCTGTGCATGGCTGTGCTGAGTGCGGGCGGCTGTGCTGAGTGCGGGCGACTGTGCTGAGTGCGGGCGACTGTGCTGAGTGCAGGCGGCTGTGCGTGGCAGTGCTGAGTGCGGGTGGCTGTGCTGAGTGCGGGCGGCTGTGCTGAGTGCGGGCGGCTGTGCTGAGTGCGGGTGGCTGTGCGTGGCTGTGCTGAGTGCGGGCGGCTGTGCATGGCTGTGCTGAGTGCGGGCAGCTGTGCTGAGTGCGGGCGGCTGTGCTGAGTGCGGGTGGCTGTGCTGAGTGCGGGCGGCTGTGTGTGGCGGTGGTGAGTGAGGGAGGCTGTGCGTGGCGGTGGTGAGTGCAGGCGGCTGTGCGTGGCGGTGCTGAGTGCGGGCGGCTGTCCGTTGCTGTGCTGAGTGCGGGTGGCTGTGCGGGCGGCTGTGCTGAGTGTGGGCAGCTGTGCTGAGTGCGGGCGGCTGTGCGTGGCGGTGGTGAGTGCGGGCGGCTGTGCGTGGCGGTGCTGAGTGCGGGCGGCTGTGCGTGGCGGTGCTGAGTGCGGGCGGCTGTGCGTGGCGGTGCTGAGTGCGGGCGGCTGTGCGTGGCAGTGCTGAGTGCGGGCGGCTGTGCGTGGCGATGGTGAGTGCGGGAGGCTGTGCATGGCGGTGGTGAGTGCGGGCGGCTGTGCGTGGTGGTGGTGAGTGCGGGCGGCTGTGTGTGGCGTTGGTGAGTGCGGGCGGCTGTAATGAGTGCGGGCGGCTGTGCGTGGCGGTGCTGAGTGCGGGCGGCTGTGCATGACGAAGCTTAGTGCGGGCGGCTGTGCTGAGTGCGGGCGGCTGTGCATGGCGGTGCTGAGTGCGGGCGGCTGTGCGTGGCGGTGGTGAGTGCGGGAGGCTGTGCGTGGCGGTGGTGAGTGCGGGCGGCTGTGCGTGGCGGTGTTGAGTGCGGGCGGCTGTGCGTGGCGGTGGTGAGTGCGAGAGGCTGTGCGTGGCAGTGCTGAGTGCGGGCGGCTGTGCTGAGTGCGGGCGGCTGTGCTGAGTGCGGGCGGCTGTGCTGAGTGTGGGTGGCTGTGCGTGGCTGTGCTGAGTGCGGTCGGCTGTGCATGGCTGTGCTGAGTGCGGGCGGCTGTGCTGAGTGCGGGCGACTGTGCTGAGTGCAGGCGGCTGTGCGTGGCAGTGCTGAGTGCGGGTGGCTGTGCTGAGTGCGGGCGGCTGTGCTGAGTGCGGGCAGCTGTGCTGAGTGCGGGCGGCTGTGCTGAGTGCGGGTGGCTGTGCTGAGTGCGGGCGGCTGTGTGTGGCGGTGGTGAGTGAGGGAGGCTGTGCGTGGCGGTGGTGAGTGCAGGCGGCTGTGCATGGTGGTGCTGAGTGCGGGCGGCTGTCCGTCGCTGTGCTGAGTGCGGGTGGCTGTGCGGGCGGCTGTGCTGAGTGCGGGTGGCTGTGCTGAGTGCGGGCGGCTGTGCGTGGCGGTGGTGAGTGCGGGCGGCTGTGCGTGGCGGTGCTGAGTGCGGGCGGCTGTGCTGAGTGCGGGCGGCTGTGCTGAGTGCGCGCGGCTGTGCTGAGTGCGGGCGGCTGTGGTGAGTGCAGGTGGCTGTGCGTTGCTGTGCTGAATGCGGGAGGCTGTGCGTGGCTGTGCTGAGTGCGGGCGGCTGTGCTGAGTGCAGGCGGCTGCGCTGAGTGCGGGCGGCTGTGCTGAGTGCGCGCGGCTGTGCGTGGTGGTGCTGAGTGCGGCCGGCTGTGCTGAGTGCGGGCGGCTGTGCTGAGTGCGGGCGGCTGTGGTGAGTGCAGGCGGCTGTGCATTGCTGTGCTGAATGCGGGCGGCTGTGCGTGGCTGTGCTGAGTGCGGGCGGCTGTGCTGAGTGCAGGCGGCTGCGCTGAGTGCGGGCGGCTGTGCTGAGTGAGGGCGGCTGTGCTGAGTGCGGGCGGCTGTGCTGAGTGCGCGCGGCTGTGCGTGGTGGTGCTGAGTGCGGCCGGCTGTGCTGAGTGCGGGCGGCTGTGCTGAGTGCGGGCGGCTGTGCTGAGTGCGGGTGGCTGTGCTGAGTGCGGGCGGCTGTGTTGAGTGCGGGCGGCTGTGTTGAGTGCGGGCGGCTGTGCTGAGTGCGGGCGGCTGTGCTGAGTGCGGGCGGCTGTGCGTGGCAGTGCTGAGTGCGGGCGGCTGTGCTGAGTGCGGGCGGCTGTGCTGAGTGCGGGCGGCTGTGCTGAGTGTGGGTGGCTGTGCGTGGCTGTGCTGAGTGCTGGCGGCTGTGCATGGCTGTGCTGAGTGCGGGCGGCTGTGCTGAGTGCGGGCGACTGTGCTGAGTGCGGGCGACTGTGCTGAGTGCAGGCGGCTGTGCGTGGCAGTGCTGAGTGCGGGTGGCTGTGCTGAGTGCGGGCGGCTGTGCTGAGTGCGGGCGGCTGTGCTGAGTGCGGGTGGCTGTGCGTGGCTGTGCTGAGTGCGGGCGGCTGTGCATGGCTGTGCTGAGTGCGGGCAGCTGTGCTGAGTGCGGGCGGCTGTGCTGAGTGCGGGTGGCTGTGCTGAGTGCGGGCGGCTGTGTGTGGCGGTGGTGAGTGAGGGAGGCTGTGCGTGGCGGTGGTGAGTGCAGGCGGCTGTGCGTGGCGGTGCTGAGTGCGGGCGGCTGTCCGTTGCTGTGCTGAGTGCGGGTGGCTGTGCGGGCGGCTGTGCTGAGTGTGGGCAGCTGTGCTGAGTGCGGGCGGCTGTGCGTGGCGGTGGTGAGTGCGGGCGGCTGTGCGTGGCGGTGCTGAGTGCGGGCGGCTGTGCGTGGCGGTGCTGAGTGCGGGCGGCTGTGCGTGGCGGTGCTGAGTGCGGGCGGCTGTGCGTGGCAGTGCTGAGTGCGGGCGGCTGTGCGTGGCGATGGTGAGTGCGGGAGGCTGTGCATGGCGGTGGTGAGTGCGGGCGGCTGTGCGTGGTGGTGGTGAGTGCGGGCGGCTGTGTGTGGCGTTGGTGAGTGCGGGCGGCTGTAATGAGTGCGGGCGGCTGTGCGTGGCGGTGCTGAGTGCGGGCGGCTGTGCATGACGAAGCTTAGTGCGGGCGGCTGTGCTGAGTGCGGGCGGCTGTGCATGGCGGTGCTGAGTGCGGGCGGCTGTGCGTGGCGGTGGTGAGTGCGGGAGGCTGTGCGTGGCGGTGGTGAGTGCGGGCGGCTGTGCGTGGCGGTGTTGAGTGCGGGCGGCTGTGCGTGGCGGTGGTGAGTGCGAGAGGCTGTGCGTGGCGGTGGTGAGTGCGGGCGGCTGTGCTGAGTGCGGGCGGCTGTGCGTGGCGGTGGTGAGTGTGGGTGGCTGTGCGTGGCGGTGCTGAGAGATCCTGTGCACACACTACCTGATTCCTTTCCGCCGCCATTTTCTTGGTCCTCCTGCTGCCGGAATCGGCGCCTGCGCAGTCCGCGCTTTCCGGCGCCATTTTCTTGAAGACACACTGAGGTATCCAAGAAAATGGCGCCGGAAAGCGCACACTGCGCATGCGCCAATTCCGGGAGAAGGGAGACATTCATGGCCCGGAGTCAGGGGGCCTCAGTAAGAAATCGCTGTGGCATGAAGTGCCACAGCGTAATGAGGGCGGGATCCTGTGCACACACTACCTGACTCTTTTCCGCCACCATTTTCTTGGTCCTCCTGCTGCCGGAATCGGCGCCTGCGCAGTCCGCGCTTTCCAGCGCCATTTTCTTGAAGAGACACTGCAGTGTCTTCAAGAAAATGGCGCCGGAAAGCGCGGACTGCGCAGGCGCCGATCCCGGCAGCAGGAGGACCAAGAAAATGGCGGCGGAAAGGAATCAGGTGGCGTAAGTAACAAATTGCTGTGGCATGAACTGCCACAGCATTATCAGGGCGCAATCATGTCCACGGTGTCCCCACGGATCATAAATGTCCCCCTGCTCCCGGCAGTCCGCGCTTTCCGGCGCCATTTTTTTTTTCCTGGCACTGGCTATTATATAACGCTAGGAGCGTCACGCCTGCGCAGTCTATAAAGGCTTCGGACAGAGTGACACTCCCAGTGTTATATTATAGATCTCTTTATAATTTGACCCCCTCTGATGACATGAAGGACTGTTCAATGGCCACAAGCAAAATTCTAAATTTCTTGGCCCCTCTCTCCCGACAATCTCCCCTAAAGACTGTAATGCACTTCTTGCTAAAGTTACACTAAAAGAAGTGGAAGACACTTTAAAAATTACCCCCAGAGGTAAAGCTCCTGGTCCTGATGGTTTCCCGGCAGGCTACTATAAAAAAAGTTTCTGAAATTCTCCTTCCCCACCTAGTAAATCTCTTCAACTCCTTCTTTGAAGGGAAGACCCCACCTCGTCCGGCGTTGGAGGCTCACATTGCCATTATACCAAAAGAGGGGAAAGATGACAGCCTATGCAGCAACTATCGTCCCATTTCGTTACTTAACACCGATTTAAAATTCTGGGCTAAGATACTGGCCTCTAGAATCAATGGAATACTGGGAGGGATTATTTGCCCCGATCAAGTGGGCTTTGTGAAGGGTCGCGAGGGCTAGGACAACTCTTTTAAGGTCCTCCATGCTATTTCCTATGCTAGGAGAACCAAAACACCACTAACCATCCTGTCAACAGACGCCAAAAAAGCGTTTGACAGGATCAGTTGGCAATATATGGTCTGCACATTGCAAAAATTTGCTTTTCTGCCCCCTTTCATAGAAGCTATCATGTCCCTTTACTTGGACCCAACTGCCAGAGTCGGGGTGAACGGGATCTTCTCGGAGCCCTTTGAAATACGTAATGGCACTAGGCAGGGCTGTCCTCTTTCCCCCGCCCTCTTCATCATGGTAATGGAGACCCTGATAGAGAAGATAAGACAAGACACTGACATTAGAGGCCTCATAGTCAGTAAGATAGAGGTCAAGGCGGCTGCATTCGCTGATTTCCTCTTACTTTTAACCACTAACCCAAAATCATCTTTTCCCAGAGTTATGACACTATTCAGCGAATTTGGAGAAATCTCTAATTTTAAAATAAACATGAACAAATCAGAAGCTTTAAACATCTCGGCAAACACCTCAGATTTTTCAGTATTGAAAAAAGACTCCCCCTTCAACTGGCCTTTAGAAAAACTGAAATACCTCAGAATCTATTTAACAGCAGACCCTTCCTCCCTTTACAAATATAACTACATCCCCCTCTTAGCTAACCTACAAAAAGATTTAAAAAAGTATGACCTACCATATTTATCCTGGATACGAAGGATTAACGTCATAAAATCTTATATCTTTCCAAAGATTTTCTACACCATGAACATGGTACCTATAACTCTCCCAAACTCTTTTTTCCTCTCGATTAACCAACCGGTTTCTCAATTTGTGTGGAAACAAAAAGGCTAGACTTCCTCTAAAAATTCTCTCTCTGCCCAGAGGTGAGGGCGGTCTCGGCTTGCCTGACTTTTGTACTTATCACAAAGCAATCCACCTTACAAGATGGATAAACCTATTAAAACCTAACCCAGATAATCTAAACACACAACTCGAATTATCCCTGTTGGGGAGGGAGGCTGACCTTTACCTCTGGACACCCGTTACCCCCTCAAAACAAAAATTAGACGACATAATTCATAACACCTTATCTATTAGACGTGCCCTTATCCCAAACCGTCTTCCACGCTGCTTTTTTCCAAATAATATTCCGCTCAAAGTTACCCCCTGGCTAACAGACCCTAACTATGAAGATGCTTTTGGACTTTGGGATTCCCTGCCTAATGTCACAATCTCCCAATTTTTGTCCAAACAGATTCCTTGCACTGACAATTGGCCGACCAATGCTGCAAAACAACACTCCAACTTTCTTCAGAAGAGCCATATCCACCACATCATGTCAAAACTCAAATCAATCGAGAGACAATCCCCTGATTGGCTCTGGCTTGAATTTCTGGTTAGATTGCAATCGCCACTTAATAAACTGGTCTCTAAATTATATGCAAACCTCTTCAAGACCCCAAACCAATTTAAACCTCTATATCTCTCTTCTTGGGAGTCGGAGTTTAAAATTACACTATCCCCCCAAGAAACTCAACAGGTACTTGCTCACGGGTTTTCCAGATGTATCTTACTACAAGAGAACGCGTTCAAGATTCTCTCCAGGTAGTACAGAACCCCGGAGCGACTGTTCCATCTAGGGCTAACGGATTCCACACTGTGTTGGAGATGCTCCCAATCTACAAGGATCCTATCACATATTTTTTGGCTCTGCCCGGGATTATCACAATTCTGGACTGACATAAATAAATCTTTAGAGTATGGGTCTAAAGACGCGAGATCTTACTCCCCAAGATGTTTTACTTTCCCTTCCCTCCTCTACTTTTAAGCCAGGGAAACACGAATTACTCCCCATTTTATTGGCAGCTGCTAAACATCTGATTTCTACACATTGGAGGCAACCAGCTCCTCCAACGCGGAAAGAATGGACTTTTAAGGTTCATGACCTGTATCACTTAGAAGAACTCTCTAGTTGGGAAACAAGCTCCCATGAGAAATTTCAAACTTCCTGGCTTCCCTGGATTAAATTTTCATCCCCTCCTGCTGGGCTTGGATGACATTCCCTCTGGTACACATCTCTACCTCTGCCGGAATGCTTTGCTTTACATGACTTTTTACCTCCACCTCTTTCCCCCCAGACCCTCTGATGTGATGCCGTGGCCGTGCCCGCCATCTTGTGATCTAGCCATTTCACCCGATTCGCCTTCTATATGAGCCTCATATCCTTTCTCAACCCTCAGAAACAAATAATTGCTTACGTGAATTCCTACAGTCACATCTCACATCTCATAGCCTTTATTTTCTATCTTTGGTCATTGCTTAAAATTAAGGCTGTTTTCTCTAGACCTGAACAAGTTGTTAATGTTATTATGCTCATTTGTTTTTCTTCCAGTTATGCCTGTATTGAGAACATTTGTCCTTAAGTGCATTTTAGCCTCTACTGAATTCAGCGCACATCTGAGATCTGTCTGTGAGCATATGTGTTTTTTGATATTTGTTTTGTTACTTGAAAACTTAAATAAAGAATTTCAAAAAAGTAGTTGTTACTATTTTGCATTCAGACAAGTAAGGCTACATTTAGAATGGATACAATGGCACCATTTCTTTATTTCAAGTTTTATGCTCTAAGGCCACAAATGAAAGCATGTACTTTCAGAAAGGAGAATAACATGCACATAAAAATGATAAACCTGACTGTTTTCAGATTTATATAAACACAAACGGTGTTTCAGATTAGACCTGCTTAGCATCGAATGGCAACTAATAAGTGTCTCCTCGCACATAGACAGAACGCTATTCTTTTAGATGAAGAGAGCAATAGAAATTTTATATAGTGTGAAGAAGATTGTTCTCCTTTTTGTCATGCATTATGATCAGAAAAAAAGCAACTGAAAATATTTCCTCTGGAAGCAAGCAAATGATTACACTAACAGTACATTAACAATAACGTATCTTCCTAAGTGACCAATATTTGTGGTGCTTGGTGCCTCATTGCTAAGCCAAGACAAACATGATTTTCTGTGGGAAAAAATGGAATATACAACTACTAATGATTGTTTTGCAAACTTTATTAAGACATCAAATTGATAAAAAGCTTCCTTGTTTTATGATAATATGAAACCCCTTCCTGAGATCCGCCGTACATGTATGGCGCAAGTCAGGAGCAGATGTATGGAGAGGATTCACAGGTTGAGATAACTACTAGGTGTCACAGGCAGGGTCAGCCTTTTAGAAACATCAAACAATAACCTCCATTTTTATCTATTTGAAATGAAGATATTAAAAAAAAAAGAAACCTATGTGGTATCACCGTGTTCTTAAAGTCTGATCTATCTACTATATAATTGTCTAAGGGTCACTTCCGTCTTTCTGTCTGTCCTGCTGTCTTTCTTTCTGTCTGTCACAGATATTCATTGGTTGCGGCCTCTGTATGTCATGGAATCCAAGTCTTTGATTGGTCGTGGCAAAATGCCCATGACCATTGCCACAACCAATCAGCGACGAGCACAGTGAGGCGGCAAAATGGCCGCTCTTTCCTCCCCGCAGTCAGTGCCCGCTCCACACTCCCCTCCAGTCAGCCGTCACACAGGGTTAATGCCAGCATTACCGGAGTGCGGTGTAACACACTCCGGTAATGCAGCTATTAACCCTGTGTGACCAACTTTTTACTATTGATGCTGCGTATGCAGCATCAATAGTAAAAAGATCTAATGTTACAAATAAGAATAATAAAAAAAGGTTATTCTCACCCTCCGACATCACCCGCTGTCCTCAGCAGTGCAAGCGGCAGGTTCCGGTGCCAAGGATGCTATGCGAGAAGGACCTTCCATGACGTCATCACAGGTCCTGCGCTCATACCAACCCTGGGACCAGAAGCTGCCGCGTGCACCGCACACAGGGCCAGGACTTCAAGGCGCCTTCGGAAGGTGAGTATATGTTTATTTTTTTATTTTAAGTCTTTTTTAACCATGCATATAGTGCCCACATTGCTATATACTACACCTCTGTGCTATATACTAATGTGGCTATGTTATATACTGCGTGGTTGCTATATACTGCGTGGGCTGTGTTATATATTACGTGGCCAGTGTTATATACTGCGGGGGCTGTGCTATATACTGCGTGGCTGCTATGTACTGCATGGGCTGTGCGTGGGCTGTGTTATATATTACGTGGCCAGTGTTATATACTGCAGGGGCTGTGCGTGGGCTGTGTTATATACTGCGTGGGCTGTGTTATATATTACGTGGCCAGTGTTATATACTGCAGGTGCTGTGCGTGGGCTGTGTTATATACAGCGTGGGCTGTGTTATATATTACATGGCCAGTGTTATATACTGCGAGGGCTGTGCATGGGCTGTGTTATATACTGCGTGGGCTGTGTTATATATTACGTGGCCAGTGTTATATACTGCAGGGGCTGTGCTATATACTGCATGGCTGCTATGTACTGCGTGGGCTGTGCTATATATTACATGGTCAGTGTTATATACTGCGGGGGCTGTGCTATATACTGCATGGCTGCTATGTACTGCGTGGGATGTGCTATATTTTACGTGGCCAGTGTTATATACTGCGGGGGCTGTGCTATATACTGTGTGGCTGCTATATACTGCATGGGCTGTGCTATATATTACGTGGCCAGTGTTATATACTGTGGGGGCTATGCTATATACTGCGTGGCTGCTATATACTGCGTGGGTTGTGTTATATAGTACGTGGGCTGTGTTATATACTGCTTGGCCACTGTTATATACTGCGTGGCCTGTATTAACGCAGCAGGTATTCTACAATATGTATGTATGTATATAGCAGCCACACAGTAAATAGCACAGGCCACGTAGTATTTGTCTGCTATATACTACATGGCTCCTATATACTGCATGGCCTGTGCTATATACTATGTGGCTGCTATATACATACATACATATTCTAGAATACCCGATGCGTTAGAATCGGGCCACCATCTAGCTAATCTCATAACGAACAGGGGTATTTCCATTTTTGTGTCTCCGTTTTTTTTTGAAAAAAAATTCCAAGGTTTGTTAAAAAAAAAGTTGTCATTTTCCAAGATTCAGAGCGTCTTTATTTTTTCTGATCTGGGGCTTGGTGAGGGTTTACTTTTTGTGTACTGAGCTGACATATTTATTGATACCATTTTGATGTAGATAAAACCTTTTGATCGCTTGTTATTACATTTTAATTGTGGCGATCAAAAAAACATAATTCTGGCATTTTGATTTTTTTCGCTTTACGCCGTTTACCAATTGGATTAATTATCTTTATATATAGAAAGATCGGAAGATTCTGAATACGGCGATAGCAAATATTGAAATTGACAGCTACATTTAACTAGTTAACAGCTGCAGGTGGACTGCGATTCCACCCACAGCTGTTATGGGCATCAGCTGATCAGATTAGCTATCTGTGCCAGAAATACTGCGGAGCCCGCAACAAACATGGGGAGGCACCCAATGACAGGCACTGCACGTCATTGGGTTTTAAGGGGTTAAATATAAAATTAATTACTTCTACCAGAAAAACACCCCCAAAATTCACTAGTTTAGATAATTTGGAGTACTGAAATATCCATAGGTATGGCCCTCTATTTTTTCTGTTTTTCTATACTTAAAGAAGCACTCCCATTAAAAGTTTTTATCCTCTTAATATATTGCAATCATCACTTTGTATGGCTCTGTTTAACTACAGTTGCTCATTTTGCCTTTCTAAACATGTAATTCTTCTGTTTTCTCTGCCATGTAGAAACAAATTGTAGGTACACCATGCTATATAATTTGATGAATGCAATATATTAAGAGGATACAAATTTTGATGGGAGTGCTTTACTTTAACAAAGAGGAAAAAAAATTAAAAAAAATTAAAAAAAAAAACCTTACAGGTCTCATAAAATGTCAAACTGCTCTACATGTAGTGTGTAACAATCGCATTGGCTCGCTTGCATAGGTGGCACAGTCATCAGTGGGCATCAGCTATATATCATAGCTGACAACTTGCAGAAAGGCCCTCGATCAGTTCTAGCACCAATCACCGGACATTTAACTTCTCTGATGCCGCTGTCAATAGCAACAGTCCCATTGATCTGCACAACGCAATTGTGTTCGCATTCTGGTGATGTTCTCCGTGGTGAACACGGGCCCAAAGATGGTCTTGTATTCACAAGCAAGTTCCTGCACAGAGCAGGAGCTAACATGCCTCTTCCAGCTGTTTGAGACACTGATCTAATACTTTTCAATGCAAAAGCATTGTAGAGTGTTAGACAAGTGATCAGGGCAAGGGAAGTTGATATCCCATTCTAGGACAAAGTAAAAAAGTGAAACTAAAGATTTAAATAAATTGCAAAGACTCTGTTGTCAAAAATCTAGAAAAATTATACTGTAGCTCTCAAAATATGGCCATGAAAAAGCTTGTTTTTGTGAAAAAAAGTGTTTTTAATGGGTGATAGTAGCCAAACATGAAAAAGCAGTAAAAGTTTTGGTATTGCTCATCACCTATACCACACTAGAAACATAAAAAACAAATGAAACCAAATATCTACCTTCTGTTGATTTGTTTATTCTGCATCACATAGATTGCAGTAAGGTTCGACTCACATTTGTACTGCTCTCTATATCTACTCTGAACGCCTACATCTGGGTTTCCATGTAAATCTGTTAAGTAAGTTATTCACGCGGAACCCTCAGACAGAAGATTCCCTACAATTAGGCAGATGGGGGCACTGTTGCCATCTTGCCTATAAAACGGCTGTCTGTCTTTTTAAATGTGCATAAAAGTGTGGTCAACTGCAATTTTATGCACCTCTGAAAAAAAGGACACCGCTCAACAGAGGTCAGCAGGAGTCCAGAGTAACTCTGCTGCCTCATTAGGGTATGTTTCCACGGTCAGGAAACGCTGCTTGTTTGACGCTGCGCAGAGCTGCAGCGTCAAACAAGCAGCGTCCAGATGTTCCAGCATAGTGGAGGGGATTTTATGAAATCCCGTCTCCACTATGCGTGGAAACCCGCACGCGGCGGCCCTGCGACTCAGAACATGCTGCGCGTCTTTTCAGATCGCAGCATGTCCGTACACCTTGCGGGGACGCAGCAATCCCCGCAAGGCATATCACAGGGCCCTATGGGACAGAGCGATCATCCCGGATGTGAAGAGTTAACACATCCGGCATGATCGCGTCCCAGAAAGGGGGCGGGGCTTAGCGCCGAGCGGCTTCGCCGCTGCGGCGATACCGCCGGCCATCCTGAACGTGGAGACATAGCCTTATAGTGATTAGATCCGTGGAAGTTTCATATGAATCGCATCATTTGGAGCACTGAGCGCAGGATGAAAGTGATCCAAAATGCTATGTAAAATGTTCCCAATAAAGCTTCAACTCAATGCATAAAAAAGTAAGTCCCAATTCAGGTTAATCATATGTTAGTAGAAATGTTACTGGTAACAAAGGCTCTAGAAAAATGAAACAGCGCCTCCAAAAGAAATCCAGCGAATTCTGCATTTTCAAATCTAAATCTTTCCCTCCCTTATGAACCCCATACTGCTAAACCACATTTATCGTCCAAATGTTTGTTAATACTGTAGCAATGAGAAATTGCTTAATTTATGGGGTGCGCTTCTTCAGAAGCATGAGCTGGGCACAATGTATGAGCACTACATTCTACGTGCACTACAACATACTGGATGCTACAACGTAATGGGTATTACAATGGCTGATTTGCAATATTCACTCAGCAATATCTATTGTGTTTTTTTCTGGAAAGACAAAATAGTAACTACACCTGTAGATAAATCCAAAGGGAGGTGTAATTTCCAAAATGGATTATTCTGATGTTTTGCCACGTAAGGGCTCTGTATGTGGAGTCTACAAACTATTCTAGGAAAATCTGTACTCCAAGAGTCAAATAGCACTTTTTTCTCATCCAAGTGTCACTGTATGGCTAGGCAGTACTATTCAGCCACATATGGGAAACTGACACATTAAGCAGAAATTGCATGACAAATTTTAGTGCCCTTTTTTCCAATTTCCTCATGTGAAAATGTAAAACCTGAAGCTACAACAACATTTTTTTCAGTAATAATGTAATTATTTTTTCTTCACTGCAAAATTGTATAAAGTTTAAATAGTAGATGGAAATAAGTTTACCCACTAAACACCCAATGGGTGTTTCACAAATGCTTCATCAGGGGTCTGTGAAATGCGTGTCAGGTGTTTGGTGGGTGAGCTTATCACAATCTACTTTATACTTGTTATCTTGTAATTTCCCATGGCTTACACTAGTTTTTCTTAGTATTGAAATGTATGAATATACCTATGTATACCTATTATATTACTATTATACCTTGTACCTTTGGGCTCCCATAGGTACTCACTTGACAAATGTTATGCTCTTGTCTGTATTTCTGGATTTTTCTACATCCTGTTTTTATCAATTATATTTAATAAAATGTATTATGTTTAAAATTGGAGCTCAGTCTTTGCCTACTTGCATTAGATGTGATAGCTACCTGTCAACTTTTTCCATGTTCTGTTGTTATGGAGTATTAGTCCAGAAAATCAACTCAACTTCCCGGTAAATTTGGTGATCTCAGTTCCTATATATTTTATGGCCTATGTGCTGGGTATGATTGGGCTGTTAGGATTAACTAAGATTGATTCCAGAAAACCAAAATTTATAACTAAACTTATCAGATTAACTATTGCAAAGTGCTGGAAAAGAGATACATTATCCTGCACATTCAGCTTCTAATAGATCATGCCACAATATTTTTTCTATCAGACTGTGATAACCTCTATAGTAGTCCATGTAAGGCCTCATTCACACCTCTGATTTTTATGTATATATGCTATCCATGGTGTATATGAGCACTACTGGGGACAGTTTCCATACAATAATGAAAACAAGTCAGCCAGTTCCCATAAAGTGCAAGGAGGTTTAATCAAAATCCGTATTCATGGCACAACATACCTCTCTGCACTGTTGCATCTATCATGTACTGAGACTGTAGACAAAAGTAAAAAAGCGCTACTATATATGATTTATGTGCAGCGCCCCGGGGTCCTGGTCGTTGCAGTAATGCCATTCTTCCATCAGGGGGAGTGATGTTATATTTGAAGGCAATAAAGGAGATCTCTTTACCAGGTATCACAAACCATGCAACACACTTCACACTCCAATCCACCAGGGGGAGCTATGCTCCTATTTATTAGGGCACTCTTCACAATTAGGTAAAACTGGTGGCCTGGATAGGAAGTTAGGCAGTTCCTGTCAGACAGACAGAGAGGAAGGAGGAACATCTAATAGCTGCTAATAGCATCTAATAGCTGCTGACAGAGTGGGTCCCTGACAGGGGTGGGATCCTGTCAGAGGCCTAGACAGAAGGCCATGGAGCTGCACCTGCCCGACGTGCGGCAGCATCCTAAGAAAGAGACACAAACAGCGAATTGTATTGTAGAGGGTGAGAAACAAAGTCATAGCAAAAGAAGAGGAGACCAGAAGGAGTTCTGCCCTGCAAAGGCTGCCTCCTTCAGAGGCGCAGGATCCGGTAGCCGGAACACCGAGGGAGCAACAGTCTCTATGTCTTGCTCCAGAGACCGGCAGGACAGCTAATTCCAAGTTACTGATCCGCCCTATACTGTTGTGAATTCCGTTCTCGGACTCCCTCCTGTGGTCATGAATGGTACTTTGGTTAGTTCTGCTCTTGGACTCCCTCTGGTGGCTTTGAGCGGAACTGCTGGTCACTGAGGTTGGCTTTGTCAGCTGCTCTCGTTGATTGCTATGCTGGCTTCTCTATTTAACTCCACTCAGATCGTTACTTCATGCCAGCTGTCAATGTTTCAGTATTGGTTCAGATCTCTCTTGGACTTCTCTGAGGACCTGTCGACTCCAGCAGAAGCTAAGTCTTTGCTAGTTCATTTGTTGTTACTGCTTCCTGAATATATTTCTTAGTACTGCTAATTTCTAGTCCAGCTTGCTATCATGATATTCCCTTGCTAGCTGGAAGCTCTGGGGTGCAGAGTGGCACCTCTACACCGTGAGTCAGTGTGGGGAGTCTTTTTGCTTACTCTGCGTGTTTTTTTGTAGTCTTTTGTGCTAACCGCATAGTTCCCTTTTCTATCCTCTGACTATTTAGTGAAGTCTGGCCTCCTTTGCTAAAACCTGTTTCATTCCTGTGTTTGTGACTTTCCTCTTAACTCACAGTCAATATATGTGGGGGGCTGCCTTTACCTTTGGGGAATTTCTCTGAGGCAATGTTAGGCTTCTATTTCTATCTTTAGGGGTAGTTAGCTCTTAGGCTGTGAAGAGGCATCTAGGGAGAGTTAGGTACGCTCCACGGCTATTTCTAGTGTGTGTGATAGGAGTAGGGTTTGCGGTCAGCAGAGTTCCCACTTTCCCAGAGCTTGTTCCGATTACTAGTTTACTCATCAGGTCATTCCGGGTGCTCCTAACCACCAGGTCCATAACACTAATACCCAGGAGGCACGGTGGCAACTTGTGGGGGCCGGGGCGTGCTAGAGTCCCTGTAAAAAGCCTCAGGCCATCAGTTATACGGGTTTGTTCCTATCCATCTGGGGGACAGAGAAAGAGACATAACATCTAGAACATCTACAACAGTTGTGAAGACCTTATGAGAGGCTCAGCAGTAAGGTACTACAACACCCAGGTGCTAGAGGAAGGCTACTGATTTCCACCTGGATAAGGGGACTCTGGATTTGCCTTCAGACCGGCCGGACTCTGCCTGCCCTGTGATCTGGTGCTCGGGACTGTGGATGCTGAAGTCTACAGTAAAAAAGGTAAAGAGACAGCAACCTTGTGTCCTCGTTCTTCACTGCGCCTCACACATCCACCATCTACACTCTGGGAAGCCCTGGGGACATATGTCACCTGTGGGGAGGTATACCATCTAGCTGCCATACCATCACCCCAGTGGACCCCTTAAATCAGCGTCGGTTACCCTGACCAAATACAACAGGTGGCATCACGAACATATCCCTTTAAAGACCTTTCCCCCCTTTCACAATGGATGTCCCTAGGGCCATGGACCGGGTCAGCCACCGTGACATTCCCCTTGAGAATCGAAGGACCCGATACCAAGTACCCCACTGCCCTACGGGGGCGCTCCATATGCAATAATCAAAAATTAATATTATATATAAATATATATATTTATATATAAAAAATGTTAGGCAGATATCAAAAAAATTCTGCAAACTAAGAATATTTTTAAAACAAGTGTTAATAGTATATGTTTATCATTTGACAAATTGTAATGTAAATGAACAAGAGAAATCTAAATAAAGTTATTATTTGGCATAACCAGCCATTGCCTTAAAAATATTAAAGCATGAATTCTTCTAGGTACACTTTTAATGACAAAATGTAAAATGTCAGAGAGCTGTACCTGGAGGTGGGAGACAATATCAAATTGCGACCGAACGTAAATAAGGTGCACAAAGGAACATATAAAAAGTGCTCATCTATATCCAATGCAAATAGAAAAAAGCTTCAATCTCACCCATCAGTTCTGATGACATGTGTCCCTCCAGAGTAAAGTCAGCAGGAGCTCTGATATGGGAGGACTGGCCAAAGAACACCCAGCTGCACCCCATGTGATTTCTCCAGCTCCTACTGATTTCACTCTAAGGGCTCATTTCCACATGCGAGGCACACGTCCGTATCTCGCATGTGGAAACCAAGCTGTGGAGCCGGCACTCCAGAGCGGAGCGTGCGGCCGCATAGGAACACATGGAGCTGCACGCTCCGCCCCAAAGTGCCGACGCCAGAGCTTGGTTTCCACATGCGAGATACGGACGTGTGCCTTGCATGTGGAAATGAGCCCTAAAGGGACACATCTCATCAGAATTGACGAGCAGCACTTTACTTTTTATATGTACTTTTGTGCACCTTATTTATGTTTGGTCTCTGATATTTTAAATTTTGTCTCTAAAAGTTAGGTTTCAACCCCTTCATGACCTTGGGATTTTCCATTTTTCCGTGTTCATTTTTCGCTCCCCTCCTTCCCAGAGCCATAACTTTTTTTATTTTTCCATCAATTTGGCCATGTGAGGGCTTATTTTTTGCAGGACGAGTTATACTTTTGAACGACATCATTGGTTTTACCATGTCGTGTACTAGAAAACGGGAAAAAAATTCCAAGTGTGGTGAAATTGCAAAAAAGTGCAATCCCACACTTGTTTTTTGTTGTTTTTTTTTGCTAGGTTCACTAAATGCTAAAACTGACCTGCCATTATTATTCTCCAGGTCAGTACGAGTTCATAGTCACCTAACATGACTAGGTTATTTTTTATCTAAGCGGTGAAAAAAAATTCCAAACTTTGCTAAAAAAAAAAAAAAAAATTGCGCCAGCGTCTCCATTTTTCATGACCTGGGGTCGGGTGAGGGCTTATTTTTTGCGTGCCGAGCTGGCATTTTTAATGATACCATTTTGGTGCAGATACGTTCTTTTGATCGCCCCTTATTGCATTTTAATGCAATGTCATGGAGACCAAAAAACGTAATTCTGGCGTTTCGAATTTTTTTTCGCTACGCCATTTAGCGATCAGGTTAATGCTTTTTTTAATTGATAGATCGGGCTATTCTGAATGCGGCTGCTGGGGATCAGTAACCATAGAGGTCTCAAGGACCTCTATGGTTACTATTCTGAAGCATCGCCTACCTCCGATCATGTGACGAGGGTCTGCGATGTACTCATTTCCGGCCGCCCGGCCGGAAGCGCTGGTTATATGCTGCTGTCTGCGTTTGACAGCAGCATTTAACTAGTTAATAGCGGCGGGTGAATCGTGATTTCACCCGCCGCTATTGCGGGCACATGTCAGCTGTTCAAAACAGCTGACATGTCCCGGCTTTGATGCGGGCTCACCGCCGGAGCCCTGCATCAAAGAGGGGGATCTGACCTCGGACGTACTATCCCGTCCGAGGTTAGAAAGGGGTTAATACCCTTATTATAAAATTCTCTCCCTGCTGATTATAAATATCCTTCAAAAAACACAACGCAATTGAACAGTATTTGTCTTACTATCTCTATTGCCGAGTCTTGAGAGCTGATATATTGTCACTGTCCTATAATTACTCTAAAATGGCTTCTGTATTCCTTGCTTAGGCTTTTAAACAGGCTATGGTGGCCACTCCTGATTGACTACGGTATGTGTAATGGCAGCAAGGCATTATGTGAAGCCTACACAGTTGTGCCTAATGTAATTTCAACCTTGTGGGACTGTTGCAGTTTTTTTCAATGTGTAAATTGATGGAGGGCATTTTTTTGGTTGATTCGCATAAATCAAAATGCAAATTTGAAGGACCTGCACATTTCATAATATTCAACTTAAATTTGATTTGCATAGACTTGATTAGATGATCTGTAATATAATATAAATATATCAATACAGTCAACTCATTTATTAGTTTGGTGCTTCAAAAAGCTAATTATAAGTGATATTAATGTAACAATCAGTACCTTCTTCATCAACACATTTTGCAAACTATATCAGTCCATCTTTTCATCAATACATCAATTTTATTAACATTATAATTACTTTAACGAAAATAGGAATTTAAATTACAGTGTGTATTAAGCAATACTCATAATTTAAAAACAATGAATACATTGAATATTAAATAATTTGTGCCACAGAAAATCTGGAAATGCATTTGGTATTACATTTAATTAATAATGTTTCTTCAAATTTAGGCTGGCAGCTATTTGAAACTCATTACAGAGACAAAATGTCTTTCAATTTAATCTAAATTAATCCTGCCTGGAATAATGAGAATATAAATTTAATATCCCAAATGTTCGTCACTTAATTTTAAGTTAACAAATTGGATAGTACATAAAGATTAGAAAGAACACATTGATAATAGTCCAAAGTATTTTGAATCTAAAGAATGTTATGCTTTCATATTTACCATAGTTGAGAGCTTATATTATAAAAAGTAAGTGAGAATGTTAGCATTGATTCTACTCTTTTATGTAAAGCAGATTGTCCCAAGAAAATTCACTTTTAGCTCTGAATTTGATATAATCATGACCTTGATATTGAATTTTAGATTGGCTAATGTTTAGTTTAGACCATATCTGCAGGGCATTTTTGGAGTATCCACCTTGAAAATATATGGTGAAATGCACTTTAATGCTCAGACATGCAGTGCAGCAAAATAATGTCCTTTTTGGCAAATGTTTGGAAAGTAGTCAGTCTCAGTTTCATCTATGCTGAAAAGCATAATCATATTAGAAAACTTAAAACACTTCTCAATGAATCTCTGATATATATACACAGTGCCTTGTGAAAGTATTTGGCTCCCTGGAACTTTTCAACCTTTTCTCACATATCATGCTTCAAACATAAAGATAAACATAAAAATCCCAATAGACAACATTGGTGGCGCATATAAGTCACATAGATATTAGTATTATTGCACAAAGTCAATGCGCCACCCGTGTATGGACAATATGGATAACTGCCAACGCATACCAAGCAAAAAACCAAAAAAATGCAGTCATATAATCCAAAAAACCAACTTTTATTAGTACAGAGTAAGAATTACACACATAAAAATAAACCTGACAATGTGTGGTGAGACCAGTAGATGGAAACATATGTCTAAAGCAACATGAAAAACTAGTCACCCGGGAACTGACATCCCCAAGGTGGTCCGGAACAAACCCCCGCATAAATAAAGGAATACGTAGTACAATAGAATGCAGGGTCAGTGCAGTAATAAAGCCAGAAGAATCCAATAGCGCCGTGCTTAAAAGTAAAAAGGCAGCACTGAAGTATAATTAATCACCTGCTATGAGGAGTCCGGTCCAGCCCCGGGGATGTCAGGTCACCCCGACGCGCGTTTTGGCACGTGTACCTTCTTCAGGGGGCGCTTGAAACGCGCGTCGGGGTGACCTGACATCCCCGGGGCTGGACCGGACTCCTCATAGCAGGTGATTAATTATACTTCAGTGCTGCCTTTTTACTTTTAAGCACGGCGCTATTGGATTCTTCTGGCTTTATTACTGCACTGACCCTGCATTCTATTGTACTACGTATTCCTTTATTTATGCGGGGGTTTGTTCCGGACCACCTTGGGGATGTCAGTTCCCGGGTGACTAGTTTTTCATGTTGCTTTAAGCATAAAGATAGCAAATGTAATTTTTTGGTGAAGAATATACAAGTGGAACACAATTGTGAAGTTGAACGAAATGTATTGGTTATTTAAAATTTTTGTGGAAATTCAAAAACTGAAAAGTGGGGCATGCAATATTATTCTGCCCCTTTACTTTCAGTGCAGCAAACTCACTCCAGAAGTTCATTGTGGATCTCTGAATGATCCAATGTTGTCTAAAATGCCTAATGATGATAAATATAATCCACCTGTGTGTAATCAAGCCTCCGTAGGTCCCGTACACTCAGCATCTCTCTCGACTCTGCAACTCTCAGGACAGAGAGGTTGAGCGTGCACTGATGGCATCATTGCAACCTCTGCCCTGAGACTTTGCAGAGTCAGAGGGTGCTGAAGACACTGCAGCTGCCAGAATGAGGGGAGGTGAGTATTAGAAGGGTGGACCCCAATGCCAGCGCTGGCACTGGACTCCCCCGACTCAAGGACCCCATGCTGTGTCCCCCCCTTTTTGCCAGGGCCCCAGTGCTTACCTGGGTTAACCAGCTGGTACCATGGGCCTTGGTCCTGGCAGTGGGTCGGGACTGCGTGCATGCGCCTGTGCGTGCCTCTGCCACCTTTCATTCTATAAGGGCCCTAATTTTTTTTCTTCCTCCTCTCTGGGGCCCAGGGGCCCACCAGGCATTTCACCTGTGTGGGAAAATACTTAATAAATAACATTTCCCACATGTCTTATTTACATCAGCACAATTTTGGAAACAAATTTTTTTGTAAGGAAGTTATAAGGGTTAAAAGTTGACTAGCGATTTTTCATTTTTCAAACAAAATTGCAAAACCATTTTATTTAGGGACCACCTCACATTTGAATTGACTTTGGGGGGTCAATCTAACAGAAAATAACCAAAAGTGACACCATTCTAAAAACTGCACCCCTCAGTGTATGCAAAACCACATTCAAGAAGTTTATTAACCCTTCAGATGCTTCATGAGAACTAAAGTAATGTGGAAGGAAAAAATTAACATTTTACTTTTTTCACAAAAAGTTTAATTTGGAACCAATTTTTTTTTATTTTCACAAGGATATTAGGTTACAGTGGACCAAAAAATTTGTTGTGCAATTTCTCCTGAGTACGCTGATACCCAATATGTTGGGAAAAGCCCAACACACCCCTAACCCTATTACCAACCATAACCCTAACCCTAATACAAACCCTAACCACAAGCCTAATCCTAACACACCCCTAACCCTAATCCCAACCCTAACTCTAATCCTAACCCTAGCCTTAATCATTACACTAGCCCTAACCCTAGCTCTAACCCTAACCTTAACCTTAGCCCAACTCACTTTAGGCCAACGCTAACCCTAATGGAAATAAATTTGTTTTTTTATTTAATTATTTTTACCTAAATAAGGGGGTGATGAAAAGGGGTTTTAGTTAATATTTTTTTTATTTTGATCACTGTGTAGTGTCTATCACAGTGATCAAAATGAACCAATAGGAAAATGTTCCTATTATTGCCAGGTGCCATCCGCCATTTTCTCCTGGAAGAAAATGCCAGCGGCCTCGGGGACTTCATGGGGGCATGCAGGAACACCAGAGGTACCAGGGAGTGATCGGAGGACCCTATTTCTCTCTCCTATGATGTACGATCACATCATAGGAGAGAGAAATTAAATGGAAAATCAGACTTTTTTTTGCGGTCGACGTTATACCATAAATAAAGGCGATCGCAACACCGAGACTCCGGAGAAATTCCGACTCTGGTGGCGCTAAACACTTTTTTTGTGTGGTTTAAGTGCCCTTAACTGAAGCCATTAAAAGGTGTATCAGCGGTCGTTAAGGGGTTAAGTTAGTCTTTTATGGACAGATTCTTCAAATTGCAGGTCCACTAACTTTGCACAAATTAAAAAAATACTTCATTTTTGTCCTTTACCTTTTTAAGAGCAAAAATCCCAAGCTCCACTAATATGTCTCAGAATTTGTACAACAATTTCAGACGTGCTTAAAATCACTCCAGTGTTGTTATAAGCAGGAATTAATCTACTCGATAACGACTTGCACAGAACCAGCAAATGGCCCATCACAGGCGTACTTAGCGCAAGCAACCACTGCAAGTCCTTAAAGGCCTGCATATACTTCACCTACTTTTGTTAAAGGACAGAGTTTAACAGAGCCCTTCTTATAATGCTGTTGCAGGGTACCTGGCATCTGGTGAAGCGGGCGATGGTAGAGTCGGGATGCCAGAGTAAATCCTAAGTGAGCAGCATTAAACCAAAACCAAAAGGGAACCCAAAGACAATAGCTAAGGAAGAAGAACTAGAAAACACCATAAGCAACTGCTGAGAAGCAAACTTACTTTTCATTCTAAAGCACTCACCCCACCACTATGCTAGAGAACTGAATAGCACTGGACCAGAAAGGTTTTAAATAGCCAGCTCAATGCTAAAGATAAAAATCAGATGATACATTTCTTCAAGTCATGTCCAGTAAGCCACTCCCTGCTCACAGCATGTTTATGAGGCCGTCCTCCACGTCTCTTCATCCACCACCACTAGATCACAAAGGAGACCATGGTCTGTGATGCAGCAACCACGTAATTTTTTTAAAGGGTGTTTATGAAGCCCGTAACCAAAAGTTTTATACAGCATGTTTATGTATACCTCCAAGGGGGAAATATTTGTCAGCCCATACACTTACTGCATGGATATAGGAGACCCACTCCTTTGTAATGGGAAGGAACAGATGTTTATGAGGCCCTGCTTTTCGTCTCTTCAAAACGGTACCGGGGTGCGTTCAAATTTGGGGCAGGACTTGCATTCAATGCATAGGCAAACAGTATGGGAGACACACGTCCTAATAATAGGAACTTTAGGGGTTGGTCAACTTCAACAATACTATTCTCCACTGCTGGGTCTTCAGCCTCAACACTGCGATTCTCCAATGCCAGGTCTTCAGCCTCAAAACTGTAATTCTCTACTGCTGGGTCTTCAGCCTCTACACTGCAATTCTCCAATGCACGTTCTTCAGCCTCAACACTGCAATTCACCAATGCCAGGTCTTCCACCTCAACACTGCAATTCTCCACTGCAGGTTCTTTAGGCTCATGACTGCACTTATCCACTACCAGGTCTTCAGTCTCAACACTGCAATTCTCTACTGCAGGCTCTTCAGGCTCAACACTGCAATTCTCCACTATCAGGTCTTCAGCCTCAACACTGCAATTCTCCACTGCTGGGTCTTCAGCTTCAACACTGCAATTCTCCACTGCAGGCTCTTTAGCCTCAAAACTGCAATTCGCTAATGCCGGGTCTTCCGCCTCAACACTGCAATTCACCAATGCCGGGTCTTCAGCCTCAACACTGCAATTCTCCACTTCAGGTTCTTCAGGCTCTACACTGCAATTCTCCACTGCTGGGTGTTCAACCTCAACACTGCAATTCTCCACTGCAAGTTCTTCAGCCTCAACACTGCAGCTCGCCAATGCTGAGTCTTCAGCCTCAACACTGCAATTCACCACTGCAGGCTCTTCAGGCTCTGCAGTGCAATTCACTGCATAGTCAAACAGTATGGGAGTACCAAATTACTAATAATGTGAACTTTGGTTTCATATGGCCATCCTCTATGTGTGTTCAAAGGGTTATTGGAGTGCGTGTAACTTTGGGGCTGGGCAGGCCTTGCATTCAATGCATAGGCAAATAGTATTGGAGTACCAAATTACTAATAATGAGAATTTTGGTTTCATGTGGCCATCCTGTACATGTGTTCAAAGGGTTATTGGGGTGTGTGTAACTTTTGGGCTGGACAGGCCTTGCATTCAATGCATAGGCAAACAGTATGGGAGTACCAAATTACTAATAATGGGAACGTGACACGCCCCTTTTGAGGAAGGTTGATCCGAAACGCGCGTTGGGTGGGTTGGAGATGGCGTGACACACTGCTCATTATTACTAGGTATGTTATTGGCTACACTAATATATACTCTGTTGGTATTTGCTTACTTATAATGTTTTTGACACGGGTGCAATGTTTTCCAGATATTGTATATCGGTGGTGTGTATCCAATATATGATACCTTGATTTATGGTATCGCATAATGCCTTATTACATTTGTTTGGGCGCTAGTGCCACTCTGTTCTCCTCTGCAGCTTGCAGGTGATTGCCAATTTTAGCCTTGCTGTCATCTATGACCTGTTTTATGTATGTTTCTAATAAAGTTTATGTTTCATGATTTTGGACTAGTACACTATTTCTTTCATGGTTTTCATCTTTTTTTTAATGTAATATGAATGGTATTTTATGTGCACTCCAACTCACTCCACCACAAGTTTTGCAATTCTTATGCACTGAGTCCACATACACAGCAGAAGCTCTTAGTAATATCCCTGGTTTTTAGAACCAGCTAATATATACGGTTTTTATAGTGATCAAATTCAATTTATATTTTTTTTATAATGAATCTTAGAAGAATATTCAAATATTCTTTCCTTATTATTAGTCTTATATTTATAGAATTGCATTTTATAAAGGAAACTTTCTATAGTTTGAAAGGGCTAAACTGGATTCACAAGCACTTTATTCTCTCAGTGTGTCTGGGCACACTGCAGTGGCACACAGCAATATCCTAGATGCGTTACAGTCTTTAATCATAGTTGGTTAATCAGTTCAAATCTTATATATATTTTTTGACTGGTGCATTTTTATCAATTATTTACATTTCATGTTTTTTTCATTATTGTTTCTGAGGATTCTGCATGTTTAATTGTAATGTATATAAGAACCCTGGTTTTAATTCATTTTTGCAATTGGAATTGTAAAGAGGACTAGTAGCAGTGCTCAAACTCGTGACATATTTGAACTTTGACATAACATGACATGTGCTCGGTTTGGCAGAGACACAGTATAAAAGGGAGCTTAACAATTCAGTCTCACCAGGTTTTGTCCTGATGAAGAGGTCCTGCGTGAAATGTGTTGATTTTTAAACCTTTTCAAATATTTTTTTTTATTTCACCAATAATCACCAACAACAGTGCATAAGTGATACCTCTGTTTTCATCTCTATATCCATGGTAGTTTCTTTGATCAGTATCTGTGCAGCAGCTCTTATGCAACCGTTATTTGTTGCCATTCAGCAACCTAACAAGGTTAGTGTATCTCCCCTTTTCCTGACCCAATTGTCACTGGATAAGACCCTATTGCTTTTTTGTCTTTCCCAGTTTCTTCCTTCCGTTATGAAATTTGATTCACATCAGATTGATTCAATCATTTTTACTGATCTGTTTTTGTTTCTATATACTGTGCCATTAGCAACTGCGCCAGGACAGTGTTCTGCACTTACTGTCATCTCTTAATGCAAAGTGATGCTGCACTCTTTTAACCCCTCAGCAGCCTAATGATGAACGTTGTAGTAAATGGGGCCAACTCTATTTGACTACAATGTGGCCAACCCACATAAGAGGTTAATAGGTGAGAATTAATAATACTTTAAATTTTACTATCATATTGTGCTCTAATTTGATTACATTTACCTATTAACATCCAGTTGTTGCACAATCATTCTATTTTGCTAGTGACTTAAAAATATAAGTGAAAGAAAAGGGTCAAACTGCACTAATGCTTTACAGAATTTCAGACTAGGTGTGATTGGTTGGACATAGACCTGGGAATAATGTAATTTGCACCATGCTCATTTATATGCATATCATTATAAGGAGAAATACATTTATTTCCTTTAACAAAATTCATCCATTAATTTCACTAAACTAAGCTGAATTTTCCATTAAATATTGCCACCCTCATAGACAGCATATTGGCTTCACTGAGAATACATTTTTTTAATCAGTAATATATTACCTTTCTCCTCCTGTTTATTCCAACTGCCTTTAGATGTCAAGTTGTCAATTTATCTTCTTGCCTTCGCAGATACTATCAACGCATATCCTTGAATCTCCCCCTTTTTGTAGATACATTTATTTCAATATTTTTCTTGAAATGCACATTTCTTGTAAGCAGTAATAAAGACAATCAAATGTGTGTCTCATAATTTTCCCTCCTGCATATTTTCAAGGTTACTCTATTCAGTTACCTCTACCAGATGTGTAAGAAAAGCTTATAATAAGTGTGATAGTGCCATGATATTAGATGAAATTTGTAATTTTGATAAAATTCAGATAATAGGGCAAAATATTTAATGTATGGTGTTTAAAGAGGTTTTAAAATATAAGAAATCTGGTGTTTAGATGTAAATATTTAGCATTATCTAATAGGCACTTAATCATGACACTGAGTGCTGGGCTTCAGGAAAAGTATTGAAGCAAAATAATGACAGATCTCCTCATCCAAGCAATTTCATGCCAAATTTACACACCTACACACATTTTTATCCAGTGTCTATATGATTTGCCATAAGCCTTGCAGACATTGAGGAAATAAAGTATAAAGCCCCTTTTAACTATCTTCAAAGATGTCCATGTATTTTTTTCCTGCACAAAGTAGATCCCTTGAAGATTTTATTGTTATTATTAGGCTCTCTTCCTCCTTCAATCTATTCAGCTACCAACTTAACATCTCCTGAACTTAATGGCAGTGAAATGAAATGCTGCCACGTATTGGAAATGCATTATGGTTTCCTCTTTTAGTAAGTGCCATTTCAGAATTAATGAAGCAAATCATATTGAATGCCTAATGGTCAGGTATGAGCAAGCAGTAAAACGCTGGTGTGCTCGTTGGTTGAATCAAACAATTGCTAATGCTCACATGCTCGTTTCAAGTAATGAAAGGTGCAAAGCGAGGCAAAAATTATAAGGAGAGTCATCCATAAGCCCTGGAAAGGCAACAACTGGCAGGCCCCATTCAAATATTGAATATTAAAAACACTATGTGCTGCTGTCATCTGGTGGTGTGCTTTTCTGCCGTGCATTTTCGGATGATTTGGGTGAAATCAAAGGTGAGAAACGCAGGGCAAAATGGCACAGAGAGTTAACATGGTGCATGTTATTTTTTGCACCAAGTTTGTAAGTCAAACATTCTTAAACTTTAGGTTTCTTGTTCACTTTGCTGGCATCAGATTTTACTTCAGGTTTCGACACAAACCGTGCCGAAGAAAAGAGACAAAATTGCACCAAATCCGCAACGTGTGCACACAGCCTATAGTTTTGAACCCTTTTTTTGACGGTTATATACCAAGGAAATGTAAACCAGACCGCAGAATAGTCTATAGGTGAGCAATATACCGATACATTTTTAAAGTAAAGTTTTTGGAGGATTATATAGCAACGAACTGTACCCAAGAATATATACGTAAAAGTTTATGGATGAGCAATATATTATACCTATAAATTATTAACAGGTTTTCTGAGGCTTATACAGGAATGAAATCTACCCCAAAATATGTAAAAGTCTATGGATTAGTAATATAATACTGATACATTTTTTAACAAGTGTTTTAAGGTTTATATAGCAACTGTCATAGTTAGGACATGGTTAATGTCCTGTTCTCTCAGAGTTAATTTTGCTGGCCTCCCTTTGGATCTGGGAGCGGTATTTATACATACTCCAGACTAGGACTCCCTGTCAGCTATTCTTTCATCTTGTCTGTGTGCCTGACTCCTGGACTGTGTGCTTGGTTGGCAATTGTATTCCTTTTTCTCTGTGCTTTACTCTGCTTGTTTGTTCTTTTGGATTTGTGACCTCTGGATTCTCTTCTGACAATCCCATCTCTCCCCTTTAGTACCTTGTAATCTCTTGGTTCTGATCTTAGCTTGTTTGACTACTCACCTGTGTGTATTGTCTCCTCTGCACCTCGGCATCTGGCTCTGCCCCGACCACCTCCCACTCTGTCATATTGTTACGGTCCTGTTTGTTACTTGGTTATTAACCTGGCGCTTTGCTCAGCTCCCTTGCTGCTGTGTGCAGATCTCCCCGCAGCAGTAATACCCGGGAGTCATGACAGAAACAAATTGTACATAAGAAGATGTAATACCCTATTTATCAACAATATAATACTGATACATTTTTTAAATATTTTTTGGGGGGGTTATATACCAATGAAATATACTCCAGACCACTGAATATTCTATAGGTGAGCAGTATAATACCAATAAATTTGTGAACAAGTTTTTGAGGCTTATATAGCAATGAAATCTACCCAAGAATATGTAAAACTCTATGGATGATCAATATATTATACCGATCAATTTTTTAACAAGTTTTTTTAGGCTGGTATACGTACCCAAAAACATTTAATACTCTATAGATGAGCAATACAATACTGAAAAAAATGTGAACTTTTTTGGAGGGTTAGATATCACCAAAAGGTATTCAAGAAGACATAATACCCAATGGATGAGCAAAGTAATACCGATACATTTAAAAAAAGGTTTTTGAAGGTTATAAACCAAAGAAATCAACTCCAGACAAAGGAATGAGCAATATAACACCAATAAAAATATTAACAAGTTTTTTGAGGGATATATATTAATGAAATGTACTCCAGACCACATGATAGTCTATGGATGAGAAATATAATACCGATAAAATTTTGAACACATTTTTGAGACTTATGTACCACTGAAATCTACCCAAGAAGATGTACAAGTATTAAAAAAAGGATTAAAAATATAATACTGACACTTATTTAAACAAGATTTTTGAGAGTGTTATGCCAAAGAAATGTACCAAAGAAGATGTACTACCCTATGGATGAGCAATATAATGCAGATACATTTAAAAAAAACTTTCACCATTTTTTGCAGTGCTACATATCATAAAAAATGTACCCCAGAACACAGAATAGTGTGATGATAAATGTAACCCAGCTAAATTTTTTTTAACACTTTTTGGGACTGTTATGGATCATAGAAATGTACCAAAAACCACATAATACTCTATGGCTGCATAATTTAGGCCAGCAAAATGTGTTGCCTTTTTCGAGTGATATATGACAAAAGTGTACTCCAGACCAAAGATTAGTGTATGGGCAAGAAATGTAACACAGTAAAATATTTACAGGCTTTTTGTATGTTATGTATCTGAAAAATGTAACCCACATCTCAGAATAGTGTATGAGTAAGAAATGTAACCAAAGTTTTAAACGTTATCGTACTGTAATACACCATCAAAATGTGATAAAAAAAGCACATAATATTCTATGGATGAGTAATCCAATCCAGAAATGTTTTTCAGTACTTTTTGTGAGTTTTACATACCATAGTAATGCAATAATAACCATGTTAAACTGTATTAACGACATTGAATCCATAAAATATTTTAGAAAGTAAATATTTTGAAAGTGTACTTATACAGTCCAAAAAGATTTACAGAAGGTGCAAAGCCAGGCAAAAATTATAAGGAGAGTCATCTATAAGCCCCAGAAAGGAAGTAGCTGGCAGGGCTCACTCAAATATTGAATATTAAAAACACTATGTGCTGCTGTCATCTGGTGGTGTGGAAAAGTGTGGCCTAATCCAAGCCACACTAAAAACCTGTCAGACAAGATTCTAGTTGTAGGGCAGCACAGCACCTTCAAGGCATAGAGAGACAGATAATGCCAGGTATACAGCTTTGAGACACAATAGATGGAAGTAGGGAGCATGTTGGTTTGGTAGGCCAGGTATGGCTTGACCATCTTTAACCTCTTTCTGACCTCGAACGGGATAGTACGTCCAAAGTCAGATACTGCGCTTTGATGTAGGGCTCCGGCGGTGAGCCCGCATCAAAGCCGGGACATGTCAGCTGTTTTGAAATCGTGATTCACCCACCGCTATTAACTAGTTAAATGCCGCTGTCAAACGCAGACAGCGGCATTTAACCGGCGCTTCCGGCCGGGCGGCCGGAAATGAGCACATCGCTGGCCCCTGTCACATGATCGGGGGTCAGCAATGCTTCTGCATTGTAACCATAGAGGTCCTTGAGACCTCTATGGTTACTGATCGCCGGCAGCTGTGAGCGCCACCCTGTGGTCGGCGCTCACAGCACACCTGCATTTCTGCTGCATAGCAGCGATCTGATGAACGCTGCTATGTAGCAGAGCCGATTGCATTGTGCCAGCTTCTAGCCTCCCATGGAGGCTATTGAAGCATGGCAAAAGTAAAAAAAAGTAAAAAAATGTGAAAAAAATAAAAAAATATAAAAGTTTAAATCACCCCCCTTTCGCCCCAATCAAAATAAATGAATAAAAAAATTCAAACCTACACATATTTGGTATTGCCATGTTCAGAATCGCCCGATCTATCAATAAAAAAAGCATTAACCTGATCACTAAACGGCATAGCGAGAAAAAAATTTGAAACGCCAGAATTAAATTTTTTTGGTCGCCGCGACATTGCATTAAAATGCAATAACAGGCGATCAAAAGAACGTATCTGCACCAAAATGGTATAATTAAAAATGCCAGCTCGGCATGCAAAAAATAAGACCTCAACCGACCCCAGATCATGAAAAATGAAGACGCTACGAGAATCGCAAAATGGCACTTTTTTTTTTTTTTTTAGCAAAGTTTGGAATTTTTTTTCACAACTTAGATAAAAAATAACCTTGTCATGTTAGGTGTCTATGAACTCATACTGACCTGGAGAATCATAATGGCAGGTCAGTTTTAGCATTTAGTGAACCTAGCAAAAAATAAAAACAAAAAACAAGTGTGGGACTGCATTTTCTTTGCAATTTCACCGCACCTGGAATTTTTTTCCGATTTTCTAGTACACGACATGGTAAAACCAATGATGTCGTTCAAAATTACAACTCGTCCCGCAAAAAATAAGCCCTCACATGGCCAAATTGCTGGAAAAATAAAAAAGTTATGGCTCTGGGAAGGAGGGGAGCGAAAAACGAACACGGAAAAATGGAAAATCCCAAGGTCATGAAGGGGTTAAAAGCATTTCCATTTTTGTCAAATATACCTGGTCATCAGGCCCTAGATGCTGAAATTGGCCAGTGCCTTTGATAGTGCACGCCTATTTCTGCTGTGTGTCTCCCTGGCCTCTCCTCCTTGATTGGACAAGACAGCTTGCCCCCTGCCGCTAGTGTTGTCTGATGTAAATTTTTTCAACATATTTTCCACAATGGCATTTTGGTTTACCACCATTTTAGTAGACCTCTCCGCCTCAGGAAGGATAGATGCAAGGAACTCCTTGTAGTGTGGGTTTAGCAGGGTGAACAGCCAGTAATCTTTTTGGCCAAGATGAATGTAACACGAGAGTGGAAAGGCAGAGGTACATAAAATTGGCCATATGTGCCAAGTTCCCTACAGCACTTTTCTGTCTCCACCATGATGACAACTCTCTGTCTCCTCCCTCTCTTTCTCCTCATTCCCATCCTCAGACCCATCCACGTAGGAGTTACAGGACAAAGGTTGGGAGGCTACTTGCCTATGTTGTGCTAACAACCAGCTCCTGTTTCTCCTTTTCCACCTCCTCAGCCTCCTCTCATTGTTACCCAATGATGAGTTGATGCAGGGCTTTGTAGTATCTTTGTGTTATGTCTTCCTCCATCCCTATCTGGTCCACCTGCAAAGGGTCATTTTTAATTGTGAACAGTGACTGTTTAAGTAGGCACAGAAACAGGATAATTGAGCAGAGAATTGTGTCATTGCCACTCACCATCTTTGCTCTCAAAGTCTTTGAGAACCTCACAAATGTCAGACATTTATGTCCACTCTTCAGCTGTTGTGGAGCTGGTACTAAACCACTGGCCTCTGTTGCTCACAAAGCCTTGCCAGCATGTGCAATGAAGAGTTCCAGCTTTTGGTGATGTTGCACACCAGTTGGTGAGCTGGCACTTGCATGCGCTGCTGCAGCACCACCAGAGCAGTGGCATCTGTAGCCGACTTGCGGAAATGGACAGTGACACGGCATACCTTGACCAGAGACTGTAGCACAACTGGGTAGGTTTTCAGAAACCACTGAAATACCAAGTTGAGCACATGTTCCAAGCATGGGACGTGTTAACATGTCAAGCTTCACAGCCACCACCAGGTTACGCCCATTATCACACACAACCATGCCTTGTTAAAGGTTCAGCTGCAAAACCACAGATCTGTCTGGTCTGTTATTCCTTTAAGTTACTCTGCCATGGTGCGCGGTTTATCTCCTAGACAAATTAGCTAGACAACAGAGCCTGCTGTCGCTTTGCTGAAGCAGTGCTTCAGAGCTTCCATCTTAAGGCTGATGTGGTTGACATGATCTGAGATAGCATATCAGCAATGGAGGATGAGGAGAAGCAAGAGGGGTGCAGTAATTGCTGTAGTAGGTGGAAGAAACCTTGATAAAAGCAGGGCTAGCAATCCTCTGTGTCGGGAGCAATTCAAAAGTGTATGGAAGACAATAAAATTCAATCCACAAAAATGTTTCAATGCTTTTTAGGAGTGCTATATGCCACAGAAGTGTACCACAAAGCATGTAATACTGTATAGGTGAAAAATGTAATCCAGCACATTTTTTAAATTATTTTTTGGAGTGTTATGTATCACAGAAATGGGCCCCAGACCACGTAATACTGTATGGTTGATACTTTTAAGACTGCAAATATTTTGAACACTTTTTTACATTTTATATATCAGAGGAAGTTTCCCCCAACCATGGAACAATGTTTGGATAAGAACTCTAACCTAGTCATTTTTTTAAACTCTTTTTTGTAGTGTTAGATAATATCATCAAAATTTACCTGAATGGTGTGTGGTTGAGAAATGTAATCCAGCTAATTTTTTAACTCTTTTTTGGAGTGTTAGATATCACAGAAATGTACCATAGAACACGTGGAACTTTATGGCTGAGAAACTCAGGACTGCAAAACTTTACGCATTTTTTCAGTTTTATAGATCACAGCAAATGTACCCCAGACCATGTAACACTGTGTGACAAATTTAGGCCTGAAATTGTATTAAATGATTTTTTGGAGAGTTATATATAACAAACATAATCTATAACACAGAATAGTGTATGAGTAAGAAATTGAACCCAGAGAATTTTTTAACAATTTTTTTTTATTGTAATATAACACAAAATAGTAACAGAAATGAAGTAATACTCGATAGATCAAAATACAGCTCCGACAAAAATTAAGAGACCACCACATCAAAACCCTGTCATGGGCAGCCCGATCTCCAGACCCGAACCCCATTGAAAACCTCTGGAATGTAATCAAGAGGATAATGGATAGTCACAAGCCATCAAACAAAGAAGAACTGCTTAATTTTTTGCACCAGAAGCTGTGTGAAAGACTGTTGGAAAGCATGCCAAGACACATGAAAGCTGTGATTAAACATCTTGGTAATTCCACAAAATATTGATTTCTGAACTCTTCCTGAGTTATAACATTAGTATTGTTGTTTCTAAATGATTATGAACTTGCTTTCTTTGCATTATTTGAGGTCTGAAAGCACTGTTTTTTTTTAATTTTGACCATTTTTCTTTGTCAGAAAAATATACAAAATGTATTGCTTGGAACTTCGGAGACATGTTGTCAGAAGTTTATAGAATAGTTTAGAGAAAAATCAGACAAACTGAACATTTTGCAATGGTCTCTTAATTTTTGCCAGAGCATGACAGCGTGACAAACACAGCCTATGATCAGCTATAAGCTTATTACCGCCGGTTAGAGAGCTGAGGTTCCCACACTGTCAAATGATGGCATTAGCGAGCTCCTGTGGCCTGCAGTATAAAGTTTACCTCTGTTCACAGGCTATGGCTGATGAGAGAGTACAACTATCATCAGCCTATGCTGTCACTGATAACAGTGAGATCAAGCACCATTAACGGGAGGATTCATCAGCCAGTGGCTGTGCTATATATAAATAAACAATTAAAAAAGATGTAGGGCCTGTTCTATTTTTGATAACTAGCTCATGCAAAAATGATAGCTGCAGCTACAACCATCAGCTGTCAGCTTTATTATGGCTGGTTATCAAGAATAGAGAAGATCCACACTGTTTTTGTTTTAACAATTTAAATAAATAAGTATACAAAATAGCTTGGGTCCCCCCCATTTTTTACAACCAGCCAAGCTATAGCAAACAGCTGAATACTGGTACTCTCAGACTTGTAAGGGGTCATGGATATTGCCTACCCAGCCTAAAAACAGCAGCATGCAGCCATCCCAGAAAGGGCAAATCTATTATATGCACCAATTCTAGTGCTTTGCCTCACTTTTCCCACTTTTCCCACTTGCCCGATTGTGGTGGCAAGTGGGGTAATTGTTGGTGGGGCTGTTTATCACTGGCATATGCATAGCAAGAGAAACAGTTGCTAAGGGGCCCCCCTTACAATTCAAAAGCTGCAAAGGCAAAGCCGTTGGCTGAAGGCTGACGTTATTACCCTATTCTGGGAAAGAGTCAAAAGCCATAAAAGATCCCAGGCTATTAACTTTCTCATGCAGCAAGCGGAGGCATAATTGAGTAACTGAAAAGAAAACAGCTGAATGCACCACCAAATGTTTGCACTGTGAACACACCGGCTTATCAGCATCAGCTGGCCGACTGATCTCGGGTGCTCGATCCAGAAAAAATGCTGACATGAATCACAAAAGGAAGAAAATGGCAGCACTCACCAATCTTCAGAGCAGGTAATTCTTTATTGCATATCAATCTTCACGGCACGGGGGTGTATATACAGAGGAGTGTGATAGCTTAAACGACTCCCGTTTCGTGCCACTCCAGTGCTTCAACGGGTTTAGTGGATGAGCGGACATGATGCCTGAAGTTGTATGCACAATGAGCACACCTCCTCCCTGCATCACTCCGCCCACCCACGGTAAGAAATTCTAAAAACAATTAAAAACAAATACAATGAGTATAAGCTATAATAAACTTCTATGCAGCGATCGCTGCCAAAGTGCTTTAAGGCATAATAAATATACATGACCAAGCTACATTTTTCTATAGCTCGTCATGAATGAATCTTCACTCAGCTGTGTACGACTAAACCCTTTTCATTACAGCATTAACGGGCTTACCTAGGGGGACACTTATAACATACCCCACAACATGTCCTTTTCCGCAAGCTTTCCAGCCTACCCAATAGTAAGATTTCCGTAGAGAAGACAAAAATACATATAAATCAAAAAGCATTATACCATTAAGAATAAAGGTGATTCTAATCACAAGAATATTGACATGTCTACCTTATCATTCAAGCCTGCGGGACCCATGGCTCCTGTTTGCATTATCCATTTCGCTTCCCATCTTAATAGTAAATTATGGAGATCCCCCCTCTTTTGGATGGAGTGACCTTTTCTACACCAGCAAATGACATTATTCCGGGGTTCCCTTCATGTACTTCCCAAATATGGCTAATGAGCCTGGGTACTCCCTTACCTGTTGTTATGGACTTAAAATGTTCTCTAAAGCATACGTATAAATGTCTGATTGTTTTGCCTATGTAGTATCGCCCACATGGGCAAAATATCACATAAACGACGTAGTCTGTTTTGCACAATATGAATTGCGTCACTTTATGTGTGACTGGTCCTATCCTTAAGTTCTTATCAGTCATGTGATATTTGCAATATGTGCAGTGTCCACACCGGTAATTCCCCTTAGGGGTATTCACCTCAAGCCAGTTGTTAGTCTTATCTTCCGTAATGCGGTTCCGTACTAGTATATCTCTTAACCTGGTGCTCCGTCTATTTGAAATTAAAGGGCCCCTGGCCACTACTCGAGTTAGATCCTTATCCTATCCCTATCTAATAAATGCCAATTTTTTCTAATGCCTGCTCTTATATATTGGTCCATGGGGCCATACTGAATACAAAATGTGAACCTTTTTTCTTTTGAAATATGTGCACAATGCGCATTGCCCGTATTTTTCTCCCTCATATTTTTCACTGCATCCTGCCAAGTCTTGTCTGGATACCCTCTATCTTTTAGTCTTTGTTCTAACTCACGTGATTGTAAATCAAAGCCCGCTTGTGTGTTATTGGCCCTGCTAGTACTCAAGAGCTGACTATAAGGTAGTGAGCATTTAGTATGGCTCGGGTGGTAACTGTCAAAATGCATGACTAGGGTTGAGCGAAACGGATCGTTCATTTTCATAAGTCGCCGACTTTTGGTAAAGTCGGCGTCTCATGAAACCCGACCCGATCCCTGTGTGGGGTCGGCCATGCGGTACGCGATCTTGGCGCCAAAGTCGCGTTTCGTATGACACGTTTAGCGCCATTTTTTCAGCCAATGAAGGAGCGTGGGCAGAGTGATGACATAGGGGTTAGGGCGTGCACGCCCATCATTTTATCGCTTGTGCGCAGTAGCGATTTGGAATGTGTAAAACGAAATTTCCTGTGCTGGGACGGAGGGGGAAGAGAGAGAGAGAGAGAGAGAGAGAAAAAAAAAATCCCCATTGACGTGCATAGGGTTTCGTGTTCCGGCCGATCCTCGACTTTGCGCTGTAATCGGCCGATTTCGCCCGACTCGACTTTTCCAACAGTCGGGTTTCGCGAAGCATGACTCGACCCTAAAAAGTCAAGGTCGCTCAACCCTATGCATGACTGCATTAGTAAACACCGGTTTACGGTATAATGAGGTGCACATTTATCCTTCTTTTATACATAGAGACACATCTAAAAAATCTAAATGTGATCCCCCAAAGGTAGACGTGAAAGATATACCCATTGTATTGTCATTAAGGTAGGTGACAAATTGGTCAAAGTTTTCCTCTGGTCCATCCCACACAAAGAACATGTCATCGACATATCTAAGGTACATCTTGATGTGTTTCAAAAAGATATTATTAGCAGAGTATATGTGTGCCTCCTCAAAATGACCTAAATATAAGTTAGTGAACGTACAAGCTGCCGGAGTCCCCATGGCTGTACCAACTATCTGTAAGTACCAGAGGTCCATGAACATGAATGCATTATGTGTCAAAATAAACCTGAGACCATCACAAATAAAATTTATAAAATTACTATCCCTATTAGTGGTACTCAAGATCTGACGTATAGACTCAACTCCCTCTTTCTGCGGAATGCACGTATACAAGTTAACTACGTCCACTGAAGCCAACATAAAACCAGGTTGCCAAGTGAACTGTTGGATATATGTCAGAAAAGAATAAGCTTGCGGAAAAAGACATGTTGTGGGGTATGTTATAAGTGTCCCCCTAGGTAAGCCCGTTAATGCTGTAATGAAAAGGGTTTGGTCGTACACAGCTGAGTGAAGATTCATTCATGACGAGCTATAGAAAAATGTATCTTGGTCATGTATATTTATTATGCCTTAAAGCACTTTGGCAGCGATCGCTGCATATAAGTTTATTATAGCTTATACTCATTGTATTTGTTTTTAATTGTTTTTAGAATTTCGTACCGTGGGTGGGCGGAGTGAGGCAGGGAGGAGGTGTGCTCATTGTGCATACAACTTCAGGCGTCATGTCCGCTCATCCACTAAACCCGTTGAAGCGCTGGAGTGGCGCGAAACGGCCGTCGTTTAAGCTATCACACTCCTCTGTATATACACCCCCGTGCCGTGAAGATTGATATGCAATAAAGAATTACCTGCTCTGAAGATTGGTGAGTGCTGCCGTTTTCTTCCTTTTGGGAAGCATAATTGAGGTCACCGGGGTTCATCAGCTTTGAACTCAGGTGAACTTTCTAACATCAACTCAGCGCTACGCACTGAAGGAGCAATTTCGCTCCTATGTCAGTATGAGCAAACTGGCATGGATAGCGGTCACATATGCAAATCATCCAAATCATCAAGGGACAGTGTGGATTATCTTCACATTGGACAGATGATGGATATGATTATTTCTTTTTGTTCTTCTTTTCCAGGGTACATGGGCATCGATGAATAAGGCATAAAGGTGAGTATTATGATTGTTATTTTCTGTCTTTTACAGGTGACATAGGCTTCAATAGATTAGGTGTAAGGCTGCCGTCACACTAGCAGTATTTGGTCAGTACATCAGTATTTGTAAGCCAAAACCAGGAGTGGAACAAATAGAGGAAAAGTATAACAGAAACATATGCACCACTTCTGCATTTATCACCCACTCCTGGTTTTGGCTTACAAATACTTATGTCAAATACTGACCAAATACTGCTAGTGTGACGGCAGCCTAAAGGTGAGTATAATAACTGTGCTTGTTATTTTTATTTCAAATAAAGGACTTTATTCTGGCTGTGTCTTTTTTACAATCTAACTGTGGTGTTAGTATTGGGGTGTATATAAATGTCTCTCCATTACTATCCTGTGGGCTAAAACAGCTGTAATCAACCTCATAACCTTTACCCCACTTTCCACTGCACCAGGGCGTGTGAGCGAGCAGGGCAAAGTGCCAGAATTGGCGCATCTACAAGTTGTGCCTTATCTGGGATTGTTGGCTGCTCTTTTTAGGCTGAGGGTGCCAATATCCAAGGTTGCTTACCAGTTTGAGAATACCAGCCCCTAGCGGTTTGCTTTAGTTTAGCTGGTTGTCAAAAATGGAGGGGACCCCACGAACACTAAGTGTTTGGTAGGTATCCCGAACATTACTGTCCGGGTTCGCCCATTTCTAGTGATAAGTTATTGATTAGGGGGGTCTGACCACTAGGACCCTCACAGATTAGCAGAACAGAGAACGTTTATCCCTATTAGAATGAAGTGGCAATGCGCATATATGACCTGCTCTCCATTTATTTCCTATGGGGCTGCCGATCTCTGTGCTCTGCTTTTTCTGGCAAACTAATAAAGAATGAATGGATCAGTGTCAGGTGTTCCCCATTCTGATGATTGGTGCAGTTTCAGAAATCGAACATGCACCGTTCAGTAACTTTTCACATAACTTATGGATAGGCAAAAGCTTATTTTCCCTAAGCTATCCCTTTACACTCCGAATACCGCATTTGTTTTTTTATCTTAGCCCCTTAAAGACATTGGTATTTTGGGCCTTAATGACAAAGTAATTATTTTCCAGTTTCTATTACAGTGGGTATGGAAAGTATTCAGACCCCTTTACATTTTTCACTCTGTTTCATTGCAGCCATTTGGTAAATTCAAAAAAGTTCCTTTTTTCTCATTAATGTACAATCTGCACCCCATCTTGACTGAAAAAAACCAGAAATGTAGAAATGTTTGCATATTTATTAAAAAAGAAAAACTGAAATATCACGTGGTCATAAGTATTCAGACTAGTGTTGAGCATTCCGATACCGCAAGTATCGGGTATCGGCCGATACTTGCGGTATCGGAATTCCGATACCGAGATCTGATACTTTTGTGGTATCGGGAATCGGTATCGGGATTAATATCAATGTGTAAAAGAAAGAATTAAAATAAAAAATAGGGATATACTCACCTCTCCGGCGGCCCCTGGACTTTACCGCCGTAACCGGGAGCCGTTGCACCTAAGAATGCGCGCTTGAAGGGCCTTAGATGACGTCACGGCACTCTGATTGGTCCGTAGCGGTCGCGTGACCGCTACGCGACCAATCACAAAGCCGTGACGTCACCTAAAGTCTTTCAAGCGCTTGAAAGACCTTAGGTGACGTCACGGCTTTGTGATTGGTTGCGTAGCGGTCACGCGACCGCTGCGCGACCAATCAGAAGCTGCGGACGTCTTCTAAGGTATTTCAAGCGCTTGAAAGACCTTAGATGACGTCACGGCTTTGTGATTGGTCGTGTAGCGGTCACACGACCGCTACGGACCAATCAGAGCGCCGTGTCGTCATCTAAGGCCCTTCAAGCGCGCATTCTTAGGTACAACGGCTCCCGGTTACGGCGGTAAAGTCCAGGGCGCGTCAGAGGGTGAGTATATCCCTATTTTTTATTTTAATTCTTTCTTTTACACATTGATATGGATCCCAGGGCCTGAAGGAGAGTTTTCTCTCCTTCAGACCCTGGGAACCAAACAGGATACCGTCCGATACTTGGTGTCCCATTGACTTGTATTGGTATCGGGTATCGGTATCGGATTAGATCCGATACTTTGCCGGTATCGGCCGATACTTTCCGATACCGATACTTTCAAGTATCAGACGGTATTGCTCAACACTAATTCAGACCCTTTGCTCTGTATTGAGTAGAAGCACCCTTTTGAGCTAGTACAGCCATGAGTCTTCTTGGGAATGATGCAACAAGTTTTGTTGGATAGCACCCAGACACCAAATAATCTTGTGTGCACCTAGCCTAAGGGAGTTGGCATTTACTCTCTTTTGACTGCATGGCATACATTGCTGGCAGAACTTCATTGTTGGTGATTTTTTTCATTCTTAAAATTGTGAGCTGTGCAGCATAGGTTACTGACTGGTGCTTTAGGATTTCAGTTTGATTTTGGCTTCATAAATGAAAAATTACCAATAATAAAATAGCTCTTTTGAATAGTAAATCTGATTCGTGATGTGATATTTTGCTTTTTGTTTTAAATAGAAAGTAATTAGGGCTGTTGCATAGGACCATTTTCTCTCCATCAGAAAAAAATCTGACCGATTATGCTAATCAGATTCTGATCAGAGTTTGATCAGAATGGGCTCAATTTTTCTCGGATGTGGAGAGAGAAGAAATGGTTTCTCCACCTTATCCACTATGTCAGTCCATGAAAATCGGACTGCACTCAGATTTCATCCGAATGTGGTCCGATTTTTTCACAGGTCCATAGACTTGAATGGATGAGTGTCAACCAATTTTCGGAGGCAAATAATTCATGATGTGACTTTTTTTTTTATCTCAGACCGACATGTGCACAGCCCCCATAGAATAACATGGATTTGAGTGCCACCAATCAAACCCATGGATACATGTTCCTGCCTTAACTATGGCATTCCTGTTTTTGTGTATTTCTATGCTTAGTATTTCTTTGAGTTGTTCGTTTTGCACTCATGTAGAACTTGTTCTGAATATATACAAATATATAAGACTTGCTGAAATTTTAGAATAGAACTTCCCTTACATGCATTACTAGTGACAATGAACAGATATAGCTTCAACATTTTTATCAGAATACTCTAATGATGCTTAGTTTGAAGTTACAACATCAAATAGATTATATAACAGCAGATTACCATTTTATTCTAAACTATATCGAAGTATTATTTCCAGCCATATGAATATTTTTCTCAGATTTTTTATTTTTTTTTTTAAAATGTCATCTGATATAAAATCACTCCAATGATTTGTATAGATAGATGTACTGTAGTTGGACAGAACACTTTTGAGATCATCTTTCCTATACACGTGGAATGAGTTTCATATGCTGGCAGGTGGTGTTAAATAATTTACTAGATATGTTATCAGATCTTTGATGTGAGAGTAAAAAGTTTTGAATACTTATATTACCTAAGAAGTTTTACAGTGTATTGCTTTATTAATCTTATATTCCATGCTCCTCATAGTTTGAGTCTGCTGATGTTCCTTTATAGTATAATATATAAAATTGTATTCTCTCTAGAAAATATAAGAATGCAATAAATTTGCAGATTCGCCACGCCATTTAACACAATAGTTAAAATAAATAATGAATCAATGCAAATCAAATTTGTTTCGAATTTTTAGTAATTAGCTGAACCTGGTGAAACTGAACAATTTGCAATTTGCATCACGTAACTTTCTGAAATGGCTGCCCTTATTTTACACATTGCAGAAGATTGTATCAGCCAGTGAAGGCCGTTCTGACTTCTCAGTAAAGCTTTGCACCTTGCAGTTATCAAAGCACAGCTAATCAGCTATTGTAGCATGTGTAAAAGCAGAAGGTGGGAATGCAGCAGCTATCTTGTAGTCAATTTAGATATTGAAACAACGTAACAGCTCACAGCTCACAGCTTAGCCACAGAGATCGGGAGAGAAAGCCAAAAAGCACTGAATAAATTGTGCATGCAATGTTTGTGTGTACGAATGCACTGCAATGAAGAAGATTAGGGGGTGAAGAAGGGAGAATTGATAAGAACTGCTAGCCTGCTGCGCTGCAATTAGACATATTTCAGTTCCATGCATAGGCAGGCCACCAAAATTGCTATAAGAAAGGAAAACATTTATTCCCCACAAAGTGTGCATGCCACAAACTACCTTTTTTTCCCATATTCTCTTTGTAAACCAATATGACATAAGTACATATTAAATCTATACTGCTTTTTCTTCTCCTTGCTGTTTTTTCGGTCTATCTAGAACGTCTTTGTCTGTCCTTTCTAGAAATTAGGGGGATGGGGGAATATGGTGTTAAAATACAAAAGAAAAACAAAATTAATACACAGAAAATATACATGTACTGTGTATTGCCTCACAAAGTCTGCATGTCAGGATCTAATGATTTTTTGTACACCAAAATTCTGGGGCCTGTACCTAGAAATTCTTGACCAGTACTTTTTTGTAAATGGGTAGTTTTGGTTAAATATACAAAAGTTAATTTCAGTGCTGTAAAAACTATACATTTCTCTTATTCCGCCACTGTAACAGTTAAACATTTACATGGAGGACTTTCAATTATGTCAATGACATCTCTGACTTTTCTGTTCCTTATTCCCTAAGTTATATGACTCTAAGAGCTAAGGAAGATAATTCACAAAATTGGGAGACCTGATTCGAAAGCTGGGGGGATTGTGATTTTGCAAGATTAATAACAATAGCTCCTCAGAAGCTGAAAGGAAATGGGTGGGAGGTGAGCAAATAACTGATGTATAGAAATCAATGGGTTGAAGAGGGTGGCTACGATGTTAGCAGTTAACTCTCTGCTAGAATGTAGCTTTCGGCCAGAGTCTGGGCAGGTACTGTGGCTGAACTCCAAAGAAATGAGCTGTACACTATGAAAGATAGAAAACTGTAATTGCAGGAGAATGACAGCAGATAGAAAAAGCAAGTGAAATTCAAACTTACTTATTTTCATACTGAGTAATAAATTGAAGCAATTTAATAACTAGAGAATAACCCATTAAGTATATGTGACACAGTAGTCACAAAACTGTATCAGTCCCATGGAAATAACTATAGGATAAGATCAGGTCATGGCAATGTAAATTTGAATGTTTTATATGGTGGGAGGCATCACTTTGAGCTCTAACCAGAGGTAAGTTACTGACTGTGAGATACAGCTCCATGCTTTTTTGTGGGTGCATGTTCAGGTTTCTCATCCATACAGAGCACCATTATAGAGTAAAGAGCTCCAGTCAAAAAATCACTGATAGTTACAACTAGTGGTAAAGCATCCTATTATTACACATATGATCTTCACTGATATTGTCATGCTGAGATGGATTTCAGTAAGGAAGAGTTGGCCTCCAACTGTCCCTGGAGCTGGGTCACTATTTATCCTTGTCCCGTGGGTACCCTTACAGGTAGAGAGGTCTGAGTCTCTGACATTGCTATGCTCCTGTTAATGTTCTAAGCTGTCCTATCCCCCTCTCCCAGGAGGCCGGGCACAGATATGTTAGTGTATTCATACGTAAGACAAACAGAGATATCAAAAACCAACTTACATATAAAACCACTCACCAGAGGACTCAGAGAGGAATAAAGGGAAGGAAAGGAAGGTATAAACCAAATGAGAATAGTATAATGAAGAAAGCATACACCCAAAAGCAGCAAACAACAATCTCCAGCAGCAGCTACAAACTCCAAATTCAGCACACGAACTCCAGTAAGACAGGAAGCAAAACATTCCTAGGCAGGGATGATAATGTCATACCAGGTTTTATAGAGATAGAAAACGAGCAGGTCTTTTCAAAAAGAAGCATGTACCTGTGATTGAGTGTGTCAGGCTGATCATTTATAGGATATTTCTGATTTATAAATTAGACAGCAAAGGCTGTGAAGGTTATGATGCAGAGGGCGTTTGGAAGTTTAAAAAATGGAGACACCTGATCAAATATCAGTGATTTAATTGCTGTTTAGCGATAGGGTAATTTTTTCCAAGATATTTTAGGATGTCTTTTCTTTGTATACCTTTGGTTTGTTATACTAGAATAAATATGAACCATGATAACGAAAATTTGAGAAGTTGAAACAATGATGTTTAAGTTGAGCTTATTTGGAGTTGTTTATAACTAACCAGAATGGTTTATAAAAAGTGTCTGCAAATTCAGATTCTAATTTGGCATTTAACACAAATCATATTGCAAGACTCATTAAAGACACAATTGTGACTTGTAGGATTGCTGCTTCCAACAGTTGGCACTCTAGAGTTCAAGTCCTCTTCCTCTCTGAAGAAGCAATTCACATATTAAATTTCCCAGAGGAGCATTGCATAGTGAATAAGCCTCCTTACATCACAAGGAGAAACATTACCTCTTAGACCAAAGTTTGTATAGGCATTTCCTTTGCATGTCTGCATGATCTGCTTCATAGAGTCCAATGAGCTACTGTACTTCTATGAAACCTGTCACCAGGTTTCCCCAAACTAAATCTTTTTGGGTGCCTCCACACTCACCCCAATCACCCTATGTAATCCATACAATGCCACCCAAAAAGGTCCTGTGCAGTTAAAGAAGAGACCTGCACAAGTGTGCTTATTTCTGCCCAGCTAAGGGTAGAGCAAAATACTGTAAAACGTATGCGCTATCTTTACTTCTGAGTCATTGGCTTTCACTCTGTCATCTCCTGGCACATGCACAATACGGGACTTTGTTCTGCCCTCATCCCGAAGCAAACCTGTGCAGGTCGGTGCTCCAGTTGCACAAGCGCAAGATTGGTATCATTGGGGGATGATGTAGGGCATGATGTCCACATCAATCTAAGCAAGAGAATGGTGATTGTGGTGAGAAAGAATACATTGTGAAAGACTGATGCCCTTTAGATCAGACCGCACCATGTGGTGGAAGTATATAATATATATTTTTTTGGATATGCAGAGGGAGTTTGATGTGTATAAAAAGATTGCTGGACTGTGGAAAAAGAGGCACTAAATGTGGTGGTTTTGGTTTATTGGGAAAACCTGGAGACAGGTTCCCTTTAAAAGAAAATGTCCTGAAAGCAAATTGAAAACGTAATGGTCCACAGTGTTTGCTGGTCTGAAATCTTGTAGAAACTTACATTTAAAATCTATCTCTGCTCAATGTAGGTTTTGCTCAAAGCTTGTAATTAGTTGTCATTCTTATAAGTGTCTTCACTCAAGTTTCTTTTTCATTTTATGAATAATTTTAGCACCAACTTCATAAAGTATTAGTCTGCTCAGATTTGAGAGTAGTCAAAATCACGATTGAGCATGAGATGAATGCATGGAGAGATTGTCATTTAAAGATTATAAATTGCTGAAAGCAATTAAGTAACCAGCAATATGAGGAATGTTATCAGATAACTGACACATACATTGAGACAAATGAGTCCCACTAAGGAATATCCTGGAGCTCTGTTTTAAATGACAAACTGAGCTCCGCTATACTAGATCTGTGTAATTTGTGCATTTTAGATGTTTTCTAATACCCACGGATGATTAGGCCAGGAATTTTACTCTTGCATAGTAGAGAGTATGCATATCAAACCAATCATAGAAATAAAAGGAATAAAATTTTAATCTTATTCTTGTTGATGAAGTGCAGAATACATTACTATAATTGTAAGACAAACAGATGACAGAGAACTGTAAAGATTTCTTCAAAGTTCTGAAGAATTTTACAGCATAACTTTTAAATATTCCAAAGTAATAAACTCAAGTAAACAAAAAATAACACAATCCCCTGAGTATTCTGTTATTCTTGGAAGATGTAAACTTCTGCTTCAGACAGTAACATCATCACACACTCACTTGTATACACAAATTTTAAAAATGTTTTACGTTCTGAAATATATAGTAGTTATAAAGAACATGAAAAAGTTTTTGAGCTACAGTAATAGAGAGAATAGTTAGAATATTTTGAACAGTTTTTAATGGATTGCCAGTTTTGGAATAAAAGTATTTTTTCAAGTTGTGTAATTGTGCCCATTATAGCCCATTATATCACAGCTGAATATTTATAATAAAGACATTTTCATTATAGAAACAGTGATCATAAATATTTAAAGGCAAATAAGTTGTTATGAAATGAAGAAGGTTAAAAGGGTGTAATCACGTTTTAAAGTTGCTCTCTGTCCATTTGATAGGGGATAGTTTTCTGATCGAATATTGGAAATAGCGTACCAGAGTATAGTGTTCCAGACTATAATAAAAGTAATGTGCAGAAAATGAAAAAAAAACAAAACATCTTTTTGGCCCTTATCTCCCAGGCCTCATCAGAGTTGAATATCCCAACTCACTTTGAGGGTATGTGCACACATCCGGATTTCTTGCAGAAATTTCCTGATGAAAACCGGAAATTTTCTGCAAGAAATCCGCATTTTTTTTTTTTGCGTTTTTTTTCCCGTTTTTTTAGCATTTTGCAAGCGTAATTAGCTTGCAGAATGCTAAAGTTTTCCAAGCGATCTGTAGCATCGCTTGGAAAACTGACTGACAGGTTGGTCACACTTGTCAAACATACTGTTTGACAAGTGTGACCAACTTTTTACTATAGATGCTGCTTATGCAGCATCTATAGTAAAAGATAGAATGTTTAAAAATAATTAAAAAAATAAAAAAATGGTTATACTCACCCCCTGCAGCCTCCGTTCCTATAGATGCCGGTGTGGTTCAGGGCCTTCGGTGACGTCACGGCTTGTGATTGGTCGCGAGCGGTCACATGAGCGGTCACGCGACCAATCACAAGACAGTGACGTCACCGCAGGTCCTGAACCACACCATCTATACGAACAGAAGTGGCAGCATGCAGCGGTGAGAGGCGGGAACACTCCGGGGACATCGAAGGGGAGTATATGACTATTTTTTATTTTAATTCTTTTTTTTTTTACCAATTATATGGTGCCCAGTGCGTGGAGGAGAGTCTCCTCTCCTCCACCCTGGGTACCAACCGCATATAATCTGCTTACTTCCCGCATGGTGTGCACATCCCTGTGCGGGAAGTAAGCAGATCAATGCACTCCTATGTGTGCGGAATCCCCGCAATTCCGCATTTTTAATGAACATGTTGCTTTTTTTTCCGCGATGCGATTTTTTCGCGGAAAAAATCGCAACATTTGCACAAAAAATGCGGAATACACTGTAAATAATAGGAGGCATAGGTTAGCGTTTTTTTCGCGTTTTTATCACGTTTTTATAGCGAAAAAAACGCGAAAAATCCTGAACATGTGCACATGGCCTGAGAAGCCTAGTGATTAGAACATGAGCTGCAGAGATTAGAAGATACGGTGATGACTGGATGGGTGATGGTGAGGAACCGAGGGAGAAGTGAACAGTAAGATGAGTAATAAGGATGTATTGAAGAAGCACTCTCATAAATATTTTTTTTTCATTAATTCTGTGTATATGTGCATTTAGTGCAGTGAGTGTATTAATATGCTCACCTACCAGCATTTTCTCTGGTGCCCAGTGCTGTTCTTCTCCTCTTCTCAGTGAGATCGCTGCACTTCAGACTATTGGACTCGCTCTATGATCTATGCTTGAGCAGGAAGTCTCCTTTACCATATAAGCCTATGGAGCCTCTGACACTTCCTGACACTTCATAAGCTTACATTGTAAAAGCCACTTCTGGGTTACTCAGAGTGCAATGTGATTGAGGAATGAATGGGCCTGAGAGAGGCTCCATAAGGTGGCTTGCGACAGGGTTAATACTACCCCCAAAAGAGAATACTGTCCTTGAAGTTCTTCACCCCCTATGCAGGAGCAGTCAATAGTGCAGGTGACTCAGAGGACTGTTGCCCATTTCTATATGTCAGGGGCTGTGGTACTAAGGGAAGCTGTGTTTCTTACAGCTCAGGCATTTGCAATCGGACTCCAGAAAGCAGGTGGAGCCAGTCCCCCAAGGTTCCCGAGGAAAATAGAATCAGCCACCTGAAGAGGATTATTGTATTACCTCCCTTATAATTTTTTACTGGCTTTGCACTTTGTGCAAAGTCATTATAACTGTAGGAGTAAAGCAATTACACTTTAAAAATATTTGAATGAGGCCTTCCAATTGTGGCCTTTCAGGGGTCTATGCATGACCCTCCTTTTTTTCCTGGTTATGGTCTCTATGCAAAGCCTTTAAGAGTGTAGAGGTACATAAACTACACTTTCAAAATATTTATGTTTCAAATGTATTTCTTTATTCAAATGGTCATACAAGTATTTTAACACAGCTAATGGTACGTTAAAGGGAACCTGTCACCCCCAAAATGGCTGGTGAGGTAAGCTCACCGGCATCAGGGGCTTATCTACAGCATTCTGTAATGCTGTAGATAAGTCGCCGATGTTACCTGAAAGAGGAGAAAAAGACATTAGATTATACTCACCCAGGGGCGGTCCCGGTCCGGTGCAGGCGTACTTTGCCTGCCCTGTTGAAGGCAAAGCAAAGTACTGCAGTGCGCAGGCGCCGGAAAGGTCAGAGAGGACCGGCGCCTGCGCACTGCAGTACTTTGCGCTGCCCTCAACAGGGCAGGTAAAGTACACCTGCGCCAGAGCCACGGCATAAAGACCCGAAGAGGACATCATGGAATGAAGATGGGAGGCGCCGGAGCGGACCGGAGACACCCATCCGACCGGACCGGACCGGGACCGCCCCTGGGTGAGTATAATCTAACGTCTTTTTCTCCTCTTTCAGGTAACATCTGCGGCTTATCTACAGCATTACAGAATGCTGTAGATAAGCCCCTGATGCCGGTGAGCTTACCTCACCAGCCATTTTGGGGGTGACAGGTTCCCTTTAAGCTGGTATGTAAAACTCCAAAAAAGCATTAAAAAAAATTGGTTGGGTTAAATTTCTCACCCATACACTAATCCGTTGCTTGGGGTAAATTTCTGTGATATCTAACACTCCCCCCCAAAAAAAAAAGTCTGTGCTAATTTTTCCAGTCATATTCAATTCCGTGTTCTGGGGTACATTTATGTGATATATAACACCCACAAGAAGTGTTAACATTTTTTGCTGGGTTACATTTCTCAGCCATACACTATTCAATGTTCTGAGGTACATTTTGTGGTATATAATGCTCCAGAAAATGTATCAAAAAATTATCAGTATTATTGTTAGGTGTCAAGTTCCTGCCTCTGTACAGTGGGAATCTCGAGCCACCAATGCTGCGGTCTCCCATTCTTCTCCAGCCGCAGTGGAGTCTGCTCAGCGGAGACGTCGTTCCCAGCGTCTTGCTCAGTCCCACTCTGTACAAAGAGTTACTGCTGCTTTTCCGGCTCCTGCCATTGAAGTCAGTGCTGGGCAGCGACGAGCAGACGGTTCTGGGACTAAGTCCTGCTTTTCTCGTACTGAGCATGCCCTGAGTAAGATCTCTCAGGTGAGATCGAGGGTCACATGGTCAGATACTGCAGCTAAGTCCATTGGTCCTTTCAGGAAGGTCCTTTAAGTGCTAAGGCTAAGTCTTGCTTTGCACACACTGAGCATGCCCAGGGCAAGATCTCTCAGTGGAGATTTAGGGTCACATGCTCAGGTATGGCAGTCTCCCATTGGTCCTTCTAGGAAGGTCTTTTACTTGCTGCAGCTACATAAGGCTCGCATGGCCGCACGACCATGCATTAGTGTACATTTGTATATGTGTGTGTGTTGATGAGTGCAAGTCATTCATTAATATCCCCTCCCTTGTGTATGACTGCTCGCGAAAGGTGGATGCTTGCTGTCTAGCGCCCGACTAAGCTGTCAACACAGAGACACACGATACAGCGTCTACTGCTGTAGCCGCCAATGCGGCGCCATGCGCTTATAGAGCGCTTTCCTATCCCAAGTCTGGGTGGTTAGTGGCATCCGCCAAAGCGGCACAGCACGTACTCTTGTGCTTTAGTTATATTTTTCAGTTACCTTGACACCCCAGCTGCGGTGTCAAGCGCTAGTGGTCAGTAAGTACTCTAATCCTGTGTCTTGGGATAGAGTCCTGAGACTCCTTGCTTGCGCTCTTGGTGCGGTACCACGGCCCTGTGACGCAACAGGGTTTGCTTCCTTCACACAGGGTGAAGTTAACCCATGTGTGTATCCACATTGTACCGCCATATAGTCCGTCATTACTCAGCAGCAGGTTCCATCTCTGCACAGTAGACCCTGGGCTGCGAACGCACCTCATACCATCTCTCTTATAATTTGGTGCGTTCCGCTAGCCCTAACAATTATATTGTTAACCCATAGAGTAGTATGTGTTTTTGGGTACATATAGGTGACATCCAATCCTCCCAAAAATTGTTAAAAAATTTATTGGTATTATATTGCGCATCCATAGGGTATTACTTCTTCTTGGGTACATTTCGGTGGTATCTAACCCTCCATAAATTTGTTCAAAATTTTTACAGTATTATATTGCTCATCCATAGAGTATTACATGTTTTTGGGTACATTTTCGTGATATCTAACCTTCAAAAAAATAGTTAAACATTTATTGGTACAATATCGCTCATTCATACTGAATTATGTGTGCTAGGGCACATTTTTGAAGACAACTAATCATCCAAAAAAAATGGCTTAGTGGTTAGCACTGTAGCCTTGCAGCACTGGAGTCCTTGGTTTAAATCCCACCAAGCACAACATCTGCAAGGAGTTTGTATGTTCTCCCCGTGTTTGCGTGGGTTTCCTCTGGGTACTGCGGTTTCCTCCCACATTCCAAAGACATGCTGATAGGGAATTCAGATTGTTAGCCCCATCGTGGACAGCTATGATAATTTGTGCAAACTGTAAAGCACTGCAGAATAGGTTAGCGCTATATAAAAATAAAAATTATTATTGGTATTATATTGCTCATCCATAGAGTATAGCATTGGCTTGGGTGCATTTTGGTGGTATCCTCAAAAAATTGATCACAAATGTATTGCTGTTATATTGATCATCCATACAGTATTACATGTTCTTGGGTACATTTCTGTGGTATAGAACCTTCAAATAAATTTTTCAAACATGTATCGCTATTATATTGCTAACATTGAGTATTACATTTCTTTGGTTGATTTCAGAGGTATCTAATGCTCCCAAAAATGTATTGGTATTATATTGCTCATCCATAGAGTATTATATGTTCTTGGGTACAAATTCGGTGGTATATAACCCTCAAAACAAGTTGTCATTTTTTTTCGGTATTACATAGTCTCTATATTCCTCCGTATATTTCAGAGGTCTATATGTTAGGTGCCAAGTTCCTGCCACTGCACAGGGGGAATCTCAAACTAAGTCCACTGTAGTCTCCCATTCTTCTACAGCCACTGTGGAGCCTGCATGGCCATGCGCTAGTATCATTTGTGCTTGGCTGTTGCCAGTGGATACTCTACCACTCAGTATATATGTGGTGTGAGTCTGTTTAGCTTTGGGGCTGTACACTCAGGCAGGCAGCTAGTGTCAGGGGGGCAATTAGCCTTGGCTTAGCATCTGGCTCGTTCATGTGTGCGGTTAGCACAGAAGAGTTCCAGATCAAGCACAACCCTAGTTAGGGTATTAGTTTCTGTGTACAGCGCAACTCTGTGAGGCAACAGAGGTCACTTACATTTCACATGAGGTGAAGTTTAACCCACGTGTGAGCTCAGTGTCTATCCGCCATTACTTTGCAGCAGGTATCTCTGCACGGTGTACCCCAGGGAGTGAATGCACCTCGTATCAATCTCTCTATTACTTGGTGCTTTCTGCTTGCCCTAACAGTATACTAGCACCAGGGTCTGGCTAATAATGGTAGATGAACAGCAACTGCTGCTGTACATCCAGCAGCTGGAGGGCAGGATGGCGGCTCTCGAGCGCACAACCTCAGCTGTGGATGTTACCGCCGTAGCTGTTCAGGCTGTTTGCGTGGCTGCAGCTAGTTTGTCCGCTGCCACCCCTGTTCCGACCTTATCTCGCCTCCCGCTGCCAGATAAATACTCTGGTAATAGTAAATCTTGTAGGGGTTTCAAGAGCCAGTGCGCAATACACCTCGAGCTCCTGGCTGCATGTTTTCCCACAGAGCAGGCAAAGGTGGGATTCATTATATCTCTCCTGTCGGACAAGGGGTTGGAGTGGGCTACGCCGCTGCGGAAGCATGGCGATCATGTGGTGCAGAGTGCTCCATTGTTTTTGAGCACTCTGAAACAGATCATTTTAGGACCTCGAGTCGCCCATGACACGACGCTCCAACTGTTGGCATTGACTCAGGGCTATTCCATAGTCAGCCATTTTGCCGTCCACTTCCAGACTTTAGCATCTGAGCTGGAGCGGTCGGATAAAGCACTCATCACTGTATTTTGGAGGGGGCTGGCTGACCATGTGAAGGACGCTTTGGCCACTAGGGAGATTCCCGCCACACTGGAGGAGCTAATAGCTGTATCTACTCTCATAGATCTTCGTGTTAATGAATGAAGGTTGGAGCGAGCCCAGTCTAAGCAGAGGTTTCGGCTAGCTCCCACCTTCGCCAAACCTTTGGGATCTCCAATCCAGGCGCCCGAATCACATGACGCCATGGAGGTTGTTATGACCTGGTGGTAACGGAGAAGCACTGATATGACCTGGTGGGTAAAATGAGTCATGGGACAAGCTCTGGGAGGTGGTAGCTTTACTGACCGCAGTTCCTAATCCTAACACCAACACTAGAAATAGCCGTGGGACGTTCCTGTCACTCCCTAGACGCCTCGTCACAGCCTAAGAACTAGCTACCCCTAAAGATGGAAACAGAAAACTATCTCGCCTCAGAGAAATTCCCAAAAGGAAAGATAGCCCCCCACAAATATTAACCGTGAGTAGAGAGGGAAATGACATACACAGAAATGAAATCAGATTTTAGCAAAGGAGGCCAATTCTAATCTAGATAGACAGAAAATAGAAAAAGGATACTGTGCGGTCAGTATTAAAAACTAAAAATCCTCGCAGAGTTTACAAAAATGATCTCCACACTGACTCACGGTGTGGAGGGGCAAATCTGCTTCCCCCAAACTTCCAGCTAGCCTGAATATTTCATAATGACAAGCTGGACAAAAGAAACATAACTTAACTGAGCAGTAAGGTCCAAAGCAAATGGACAACCAAAGAACTAGCAAGAACTTATCTTATGCTGAAATGGACAGGCCATCAGAGAAATCCAAGTAGAGATCTGAATCCAACCCAGAGAACATTGACAGCTGGCATGGACTACAGACCAGAGCCAAGTTAAATAGCAAGGCCAGTGGAGCTGATTAGTGAAAGCAGCTGCTGCAGAACCTCAAGGAGCAGCAGTTCCACTCAAAACCACCAGAGGGAGCCCAAGGGCAGAACTCACAAAAGTACCATTCATAACCACAGGAGGGAGCCCAAGAACGGAATTCACAACAGTACCCCCCCCTTGAGGAGGGGTCACTGAACCCTCACCAGAGCCCCCAGGCCGATCAGGACGAGCCAAATGAAAAGCACGAACCAAATCGGCAGCATGGACATCGGAGGCAAAAACCCAAGAATTATCCTCCTGGCCATAACCCTTCCACTTAACCAGATACTGAAGCTTCCGCCTCGAAAGACGAGAATCCAAAATCTTCTCCACCACATACTCCAACTCCCCCTCAACCAACACCGGAGCAGGAGGGTCAACGGAGGGGACCATGGGCACCACATATCTCCGCAACAAAGATCTATGGAACACATTATGAATGGAAAAAGAAGCTGGAAGGGCCAAACGAAAAGACACAGGATTGATAATTTCAGAAATCTTGTAAGGACCAATAAAGCGAGGCTTGAACTTAGGGGAAGAAACCTTCATAGGAACATGACGAGAAGACAACCAGACCAAATCCCCAACAAGAAGCCGGGGACCAACGCACCGACGACGGTTAGCAAAACACTGAGCCTTTTCCTGAGACAACGTCAAATTGTCCACCACATGAGTCCAAATCCGCTGCAACCTGTCCACCACAGAATCCACACCAGGACAGTCCGAAGGCTCAACCTGCCCCGAAGAAAAACGAGGATGAAAACCGAAGTTACAAAAAAAAGGCGAAACCAAAGTAGCCGAACTAGCCCGATTATTAAGGGCAAACTCGGCCAACGGCAAGAAGGTCACCCAATCATCCTGATCAGCAGACACAAAGCATCTCAAATAGGTTTCCAAGGTCTGATTGGTTCGCTCCGTTTGGCCATTTGTCTGAGGATGAAATGCTGACGAAAAAGAAAAATCAATGCCCATTCTAGCACAAAAGGACCGCCAAAACCTAGAAACGAACTGGGAACCTCTGTCAGACACAATATTCTCCGGAATGCCATGCAACCGAACCACATGCTGAAAGAACAATGGAACCAAATCAGAGGAGGAAGGCAACTTAGGCAAAGGTACCAAATGGACCATCTTAGAAAACAGGTCACAAACCACCCAGATGACAGACATCTTCTGAGAAACAGGAAGATCAGAAATAAAATCCATGGAAATATGCGTCCAGGGCCTCCCAGGGACCGGCAAAGGCAAAATCAACCCACTAGCACGGGAACAGCAGGGCTTGTCCCGGACACAGGTCCCACAGGACTGCACGAAAGAACGCACATCCCGCGACAAGGAAGGCCACCAAAAGGACCTGGCAACCAAATCTCTGGTACCAAAAATCCCAGGATGACCAGCCAATACAGAACAATGAATCTCAGAAATTACCTTATTAGTCCATCTATCAGGAACAAACAGTTTCCCCACTGGGCAGCGGTCAGGTTTATCAGCCTGAAACTCCTGAAGCACCCGTCGCAAATCAGGGGAGATGGCAGAAAGAATAACCCCCTCCTTGAGAATACCAGCCGGCTCAAGGACTCCCGGAGAATCAGGCAAAAAACTCCTAGAAAGGGCAACAGCCTTCACATTCTTAGATCCCGGAAGATACGAGACCACAAAATCAAAACGAGAGAAAAACAGAGACCATCGAGCTTGTCTAGGAATCAACCGCTTGGCAGACTCGAGGTAAATCAGATTCTTATGGTCGGTCAAGACCACAACGCGATGCTTAGCTCCCTCAAGCCAATGTTGCCACTCCTCAAATGCCCACTTCATAGCCAACAATTCCCGATTGCCGACATCATAATTACGCTCCGCAGGCGAAAACTTTCTGGAGAAGAAAGCACACGGTTTCATCAAAGAGCCATCAGAACTTCTCTGAGACAAAACGGCCCCTGCCCCAATCTCAGAAGCGTCAACCTCAACCTGAAAAGGGAGAGAAACATCTGGCTGACGCAGTACAGGGGCAGAAGTAAAGCGACGTTTAAGCTCCTGAAAGGCCTCCACAGCCGCAGAGGACCAATTCACCACATCAGCACCTTTCTTCGTTAAATCGGTCAAAGGTTTAACCACGCTAGAAAAATTAGCAATGAAGCGGCGATAAAAATTAGCAAAGCCCAAAAATTTCTGAAGGCTCTTCACAGATGTGGGTTGAGTCCAATCATGAATGGCCTGGACCTTAACAGGATCCATTTCAATAGCCGAGGGAGAAAAAATGAAACCCAAAAAAGAAACCTTCTGAACTCCAAAAAGGCACTTAGACCCCTTCACAAACAATGCATTAGCACGAAGGATCTGAAATACCATCCTGACCTGCTTCACATGAGACTCCCAATCATCGAAAAAACCAAAATATCATCCAAATATACAATCATGAACTTATCCAGATAATCCCGGAAAATATCATGCATAAAGGACTGAAACACAGATGGAGCATTAGAGAGCCCGAAAGGCATCACAAGATATTCAAAATGGCCTTCGGGCGTATTAAATGCTGTTTTCCATTAATCGCCCTGTTTAATACGAACAAGATTATACGCCCCTCGAAGGTCGATCTTGGTAAACCAGCTAGCCCCCTTAATCCGAGCAAACAAATCAGAAAGTAAAGGTAAAGGGTATTGGAATTTGACCGTGATCTTATTGAGAAGGCGATAATCTATACAGGGCCTCAAGGAGCCATCCTTCTTGGCAACAAAAAAGAACCCCACTCCCAACGGTGACGAAGACGGGCAAATATGCCCCTTCTCTAAGGACTCCTTTACATAACTCCGCATAGCGGCATGCTCTGGCACAGACAGATTGAAGAGTCGACCCTTAGGGAACTTACAGCCAGGAATCAAGTTAATAGCACAATCACAGTCCCTATGAGGAGGTAGGGAACTGGACTTGGGCTCATCAAATATATCCTGGAAATCCGACAAAAACTCAGGAACTTCAGAAGAGGGGGAAGAGGAAATCGACATCAAAGGAATATCACAATGCATCCCTTGGCAACCCCAACTAGTCACAGACATAGATTTCCAATCCAGCACCGGATTATGTAGCTGTAACCATGGAAAACCCAGCACAACTACATCATGCAAATTATGCAACACCAAAAAATGAATATTTTCCTGATGTGCTGGAGCCATGTACATGGTCAACTGTGTCCAGTACTGAGGTTTATTCTTGGCCAATGGCGTAGCATCTATCCCCCTCAAGGGAATAGGACTCTGCAAAGGCTCCAAGGAAAAACCACAGCACTTGGCAAATTCTAAGTCCATTAAGTTCAGGGCAGCGCCAGAATCCACAAATGCCATTACAGAAAAGGACGACAATGAGCAAATCAGGGTAACAGACAAGAGAAATTTAGGCTGTACAGTACTAATGGTAACAGACCTAGCGACCCTCTTAGTATGCTTCGGGCAATCAGAAATAGCATGAGTAGAGTCACCACAGTAAAAACACAGCCCATTCTGACGTCTGAATTCCTGCCGTTCTGCTCTAGTCAAAATCCTATCACATTGCATAGGCTCAGGACTCAGCCCAGAGGACACCGCCATATGGTGCACAACCTTACGCTCGCGCAGGTGCCGATCAATCTGAATGGCCAGAGACATTGATTCATTCAAACCAGCAGGTATGGGGAAACCCACCATAACATCTTTAACGGCTTCAGAAAGACCCTTTCTGAAAATAGCTGCTAGGGCATCCTCATTCCATTTTGTGAGCACAGACCACTTTCTAAATTTCTGGCAGTATACTTCTGCTGCTTCCTGACCCTGACACAGAGCCAGCAAGATTTTTTCTGCCTGATCCACAGAATTAGGTTCATCATACAGCAGTCCGAGTGCTTGAAAAAATGCATCTACATTGAGCAATGCAGGATTCCCTGGCTCTAGGGAGAATGCCCAGTCCTGCGGGTCTCCACGCAGCAGAGATATGACAATCTTCACCTGCTGAATGGGGTCACCAGAGGAACGGGGTCTCAAAGCAAAATACAATCTGCAGTTATTTTTAAAGTTCAGAAATTTAGATCTATCCCCAGAAAACAAATCAGGAATAGGAATTCTAGGCTCCAGAACCGGAGTCTGAACAACATAATCTTGGATACTCTGTACCCTTGCAGCGAGCTGATCAACACGCGAGAACAGACCCTGAACCTCCATATCAGCACCAAAATCCGGAACCACCCAAAGATCAAGGGGAAAAAAAAGACAAAACAAGCTACAAAGGAAAAAAAAATGGCTCAGAACTTTCTTTTCCCTCTTTTGAGATGCATTCAACACATTGTGGGCCAGCTGTACTGTTATGACCTGGTGGTTACGGAGAAGCACTGATATGACCTGGTGGGTAAAATGAGTCATGGGACAAGCTCTGGGAGGTGGTAGCTTTACTGACCGCAGTTCCTAATCCTAACACCAACACTAGAAATAGCCGTGGGACGTTCCTCTCACTCCCTAGACGCCTCGTCAAAGCCTAAGAACTAGCTACCCCTAAAGATGGAAACAGAAAACTATCTCGCCTCAGAGAAATTCCCAAAAGGAAAGATAGCCCCCCACAAATATTAACCGTGAGTAGAGAGGGAAGGGGCAAATCTGCTTCCCCAGAACTTCCAGCTAGCCTGAATATTTCATAATGACAAGCTGGACAAAAGAAACATAACTTAACTGAGCAGTAAGGTCCAAAGCAAATGGACAACCAAAGAACTAGCAAGAACTTATCTTATGCTGAAATGGACAGGCCATCAAAGAAATCCAAGTAGAGATCTGAATCCAACCCAGAGAACATTGACAGCTGGCATGGACTACAGACCAGAGCCAAGTTAAATAGCAAGGCCAGTGGAGCCGATTAGTGAAAGCAGCTGCTGCAGAACCTCAAGGAGCAGCAGTTCCACTCGAAACCACCAGAGGGAGCCCAAGGGCAGAACTCACAAAAGCACCATTCATAACCACAGGAGGGAGCCCAAGAACGGAATTCACAACAGGAGGTGTCACGAGCGGGATCTAAGTCCCAGACCGCTCGTGCACTCAAGGTCTGTCATATCTGCTGGCAGTCAGGACATCTTGCCTCCAGATGTTCCCAGCGGTCGGGGAAACGTCAGCGTCTAGTGGTTGTAGGAGGAGGTACACTAGACTGTCCTTTAAGGGGACAATTACCATAGGCTCATCCAATCATTTGATAGAGCTTTGCATGGATTCCAGGGCAAAGGGCAATTTTATGTCATCTGCCTTCGCCCAACGACACGCAATACCCCTGGTGATGCTCGCCAAACCAGTGACCATACAAGTGGTGAATGGGTCGACACTGCCCTCACAGATAACACACCAGACCATCCCATTAACTCTATTTATGTCACCATCTCATCAGGAGATTATTTCTTTACTCATCATTTGTGAGGGAATTGATGAGGTCCTGTTAGGGATACCTTGGCTACAGTACCACTTACCTCATATAGAGTGGTCCACAGGCAGAATTTTGGGATGAGTGAAACTTGTGAGGGTAGATGTCAGAGGGAGTGCATTCAGGTTGTTATTACTGAGGTACTCGCAGATCTTTCCTCTCTCCCCAAGCAATATTGGCCCTATGCGGACGTGTTCTCCAAAAGGGCTGCATAGACCCTTCCACCTCACCGCCCCTATGACTGTCCTATTAACCTCTTGCCTGGTGCTGAGCCTCCCCAGGGTCGAGTCTACCCGTTATCTCTCACGGAGATGGAGGCAATGTCTCAGTACATCCCGGAGAATCTGGAAAAAGGATTCATTAGGAAGTCAGTGTCTTCTTCGCGCAGAAGAATGGAGAATTACGTCCATGCATAGATTACAGGGGTCTTAACGCCATTATCGTTAAGAACAAGTACCCACTGCTCCTGATATCTGAGCTCTTTGATAGGCTTCGGGGAGTGAGGGTATTTACTAAACTAGATCTTCGGGGTGCTTACTACCTGATTAGCATCCGTGAGGGGGACGAATGGAAGACGGCTTTTAACACCAGGGATAGGCACTATGAATACCTGGTGAATCCCTTCGGGCTCTGTAATGCCCGAGCTATTTTCCAAGACTTTGTGAATTATATCTTCCGTGATATGCTCTCCACCTCGGTTGTAGTCTATCTGGATGATATTCTCCTCTACTCTCCAGATATAGACTCCCACCGGAGAGATGTTTGCAAAATCTTTGGCCTCCTACGGGCAAACTACCGCTACGCCAAGTTGGAGAAGTGTGTGTTTGAGCAGGAGTCCTTGCCTTTCCTTGGCTATATCATCTCCACCCAGGGATTGGCTTTGGATCCTGCCAAGCTACAGGCTGTGATGGACTGGCAGGAACCCCATTCTCTCAAAGCAGTGCAGTGCTTTATGGGGTTCATCAACTATTATCGCCAGTTCATTCCTCACTTCTCAACTTTGGGAGCTCCCCTGGTTTCCCTCACCAAGAAGCGAGCAAATCCCAAATTGTGGTCGTAGGAGGTCTCCAAGACCTTCCTCTCTATTAAGTCCCATTTTGCTAGTGCTCCCATTCTACATCGCCCCGATGTAGATAAGCCGCTTATAATGGAGGTGGATGCCTCATCTGTCTGTGCAGGAGCAGTCCTCTTCCAAAAGAATGCTCTAGGTCGGAAGCATTCTTTTTCTCCAAGACCTTTACACCTACGGAGAGGAATTACTCCATTGGGGACAGGGAGTTGCTAGCTATGAATTTGGCTTTTTCAGAATGGAGACACCTTCTGGAAGGGGCTCGCTTTTCCTTCCAAGTCTACACTGACCACAAGAATTTGGTATATTTGCAGACAGCTCAGTAGCTGAATTCTCGCCAGCCCAGATGGTCCCTGTTCTTCTCCCGGTTCCACTTCACCCTTCATTTCCTATTTGGGGAGAAGAATATTTGAGCCGATGCCCTCTCCCACTCCTTGGTATCGTCAGAGGAGGAGGAGCCCCGGCTAATTGTTTCCTCTGAGAGTCTGAGAACTGTCCCTCCGGGCAAGACTTTCAAGCCATCCAATTTGTGACCGGAGGTTCTCTCTTGGGCTCATTCGTCCAGGATGGGTGGACATTTTGGGATCAAAAGGACATCTGAACTTCTGTCGGGGACATACTGGTGGCCGCATTTGGCCCATGACGTTAGAGACTATATTCAGGTGTGCGTCTCCTGCACCAAGAATCGGTCTCCTCGGCAATGGCCTGCTGGGCTACTGTACTCCCTGCCGGTGGCAGACAGGCCCTGGGAGATGGTTGGGATAGAATTCGTGATGGGATTACCCAAGTCTCGTAGCTGCACCATTATCTGGGTAGTCACCGACCATTTTTCTAAAATGGTGCAATTGATGCCTCTTCCAAGGTAACCTTCTGCACGGGCCTTGGCGGCATTGTTCATTAAACATGTTTACCGTCTACATGGCATGCATGACAAAATTGTCAGTGACCAGGGTCCCCAGTTTGTGTCTTGGTTTTGGAGAGAGCTCTGTCATTTTCTCAACATTGAGCTGAATCTCTCTTCTGCGTACCATCCCGAGACAAATGGGTTGGTAGAGAGGGCCACAAAGACTCTGGTCATATACCTGCAACATTTTGTCTCTGCCAGGCAGGATGACTGGGCATCTTTGCAACCTTGGGCAGAATTTACTTTGAACAGCGCCGTAGCCGACTCCACCGGGATGACTCTTTTTCTCCTTAATTACGGCAAGCATTCGTGTGTCCCTGTGCCCATGTCCGTGTCATCTACCGATTCTAGGGTGGCAGACTGGGTGGTGGAGACACATGACATTTGGGACCGCACACAGGATGCCATCCTGGCTTCCAAGGAAAGAATGAGAGTTTCTGCTGATGCTCACGGGCGCCCTGCTCCCACTTTTGCTCTTGGCGACTTGGTGTGGCTCTCCGCCCCTAAACAACAGGCTGCGAGTTCAGTCCACTAAGTTTGCACCTTGCTACATAGGCCCTTTCAAGGTTCTGGAACAGGTTAACCCTGTGGTCTACTGTTTGGCTATTCCTCCACGCCTTGGTATCACCGACACTTTTCATGTATCCCTCTTAATGCCCGTCTATATGTCCCAGTTTTCCAAGTAATCTGCCGGGACATCAGGGTCTTCCACGGATGAGTACGAGGTGAACTCTATCTTGGGGTGCAAGGTGGTACGTGGCAAAAAATATTATCTGGTGGACTGAAAGGGTCACGGTCCAGAGGACAGAACCTGGGAACCTGTGAAGCTCATACGGGCTCCACTGCTCATTGCAGCCTTTGAACATAGTGAGGCCCAAGGAGTGGGGTAATGTTAGGTGTCGAGTTCTTGCTGCTGCACAAGGGGAATCTCGAACCATGTCCGCTGCGGTCTCCCATTCTTCTCCAGCCGCAGTGGAGCCTGCTCAGCGGAGACGTCTGTCCCAGTGCCTGGCTCGGACAGATACTGCACATTTTGTTACTGCTCCCCTTCCAGGTTCAGCCATTATAACCAGCACTGTTCAACGGCCAGCAGGCACTCCTGGTTCTAAGTCCTGCTTTTCTCCTTCTGAGCATGCCCAAGGGAAGACCTCTCATAGGAGGTCGGGAGTCACATGCTCAGGTCTTGTAGCAGTTCCTATTGGTCCGCTAGGAAGGTCCTGGAGAGCTACAACTTTAAAAGGTGTGCATGGACGCATTGCCATGCACTAGTATCATCTGTATTTGGCTGTTGTCAGTAGATACTCTACCACTCAGTATATATGTGGTGTGAGTCTGTTTAGCTTTGGGACTGTACACTCAGACAGGCAGCTGGCATCAGTGGGGGCAATTAGCCTTGGCTTAGCATCTGGTTCCTTCATGTGTGCGGTTAGCACAGAAGAGTTCCAGAGCAAGCAGAACCCTTGTTAGGGTTTAAGTTTCTGTGTACAGTGCGACTCTGTGAGGCACGAGCAAAGTTTAACCCACGTGTGAGTTCAGTGTCCATCCCCCATTACTTTGCAGCAGGTACCTCTGCACGGTGGACCCCAGGCTGTGAACGCACCTCATATCAATCTCTCTGTTACTTGGTGCGCTCCGCTAGCCCTAACAATATATAGCACTGCAAGAAAGCCTGCTTTCACCTTCCAGACCAGGACAATATTTACAATTCTGACCACTGTCAATTTATGACATCATAACTCTGGAATGCTTCAACAGATCCCGTTGATTCTCAGAATGTTTTCTCATGACATATTGTACTTTATGATAGTGGTGAAATTTCTTTGATATGACTTGCATTTATTTGCCTAAAACAGAAATTTGACAAAAATGTTGAAAATTTCTCGATTTACAAACTTTTAATTTTTATGCCCTTAACCCTCCGTCAGGGGCAACTGATCTGACAGGCGCAGCTCACTTAGTTTCATTTCTCTATTTTCAGTGGTTTGTCTGGGAAACACCGTCCTCCCAGTACCTTAATAACTTTAAAGGCTGTGTGAAACCTAAGAAGCCTCTTGTGCTGCAGAGCTGCAGGAGATCAGATATCAGTGTTTTGGCTTCTCAGGCTCATTGCCCCTGAACGCGTCACACATTTGACGATTAGAATTTGCTGTTTTTATTCATCCCAATTGTTTTTTTAGCTTGTTTTATGAATAGCTAGTGCTAAATTTGTGGATTTGTCATAAAAGGTTTTGTTAGAAATAAGATTGTGCTTCTCAGGCACATTGCTCCCTAACACATATTCTCTCTCTTGCTTCAGCTTTTCTTCTGAAATGGCGAGGATAATATTTGACTTGTCCAATGCCCTTCATGTTGAGCAAGTGCAAAATATACTGCTTGATGATTAGACAGACCCCTTACAGCTAGAAGATTTAGGGGAAGAAAGTGACATTGCTTCAGAAGATGATGTGGAAGAATGTCCAGATGTGTCTGATACAGGTCAAGATGGAGAGAGTGAGGAGGATGCTCAAGACATAGAAACATATTACTTCTCTGGTTATTAAACCTTTTTTTTTTACACCTGATTATATGTATTCTCATTTATTACATTCCTATTAAGGTAAATGATCACTTTTAGAGCATTGAAATTTTTAAAAAAGGAAAATATAGCCAATTTTCTAGCCTGTGCCGGACAGGCGCAATGCCCCTAAACTCGTTATGAAACATATCACACAAAATAGTTAAATAATATCTTACACATGTCTACTATATATTAGCACAATTATGGAAACATAATTTTTTGTTAGGAAGTTATAAGGGTTAAAAGTTGACTAGCGATTTCTCATTTTTACAACAAAATTTACAAAACCATTTTTTTAGGGAAAACCTCACATTTGAATTGATTTTAAGGGGCCTATATGACAGAAAATACCCCAAAATGACACCATTCTAAAAACTTAACCCCTGAAGGTACTCAAAACCACATTCAAGAAGCTTATTAACCCTTTATATGCTTTACAGGAATTTTTGGAATGTGAAAGAAAAAAAACCATTTACTTTTCTTTCACAAAAATTTTAATTTAGACCGAATTTTTTTACAAGGGTAACAGGACCATACTTTTTTTTGTGAAATTTCACCTGAGCATGCCAATACCCCATATGTGGGGGAAATCTACTGTTTGGGCACACGGCAGGGCTCAGGAGGGAAGGAGCGCCATTTCCCTCTTTTTAATGTATTCACTTTTTGATGCCATGTCATGTTTGGAGAGCCCCTGATGTGCCTAAGCACTGGAAACCCCCAACAAGTGACAGCATTTTGGAAACTAGACCCTTTAGGGAACTTATGTAAATGTGTTTTAAGCACCTTGAACCCACAGGTGCTTCACAGAAGGATGATAACGTTAAGCCGTGAAAATAAGTAAAATCAAATTTTTCCAAACAAATCTTTTTTACCTCCAAATTTTGCATTTTCATAAGGGTAGCAAGAGAAATGTCTGTATACAATTTATTGTGCAATATCTCTTGAGTGTGCAGATACCAAATATGTGGAGAAAAACAACTGTTTGGGTGCATGGCAGGGCTTAAAAGGAAAGGAGCGCCTTTTGACTTTTTGAATGTAAAATATGCTGGAATAATTAGCTGGTGTCATGTCACGTTTAGAGAGACCCTGATGTGCCTAAACAGTGGAAACTTCCCACAATTTAAACCATTTTGGAAATTAGACCCCTTAGGGAACTTATCTAGAAGTATATTGAGCACTTTGATCACACAGGTGCTGCACAAAGGTTTATAAAGTTAAACCATGAAAATAAAAAAAATCCAATTTTTCCCAAATAAATCTTTTTTAGCTCCAAATTTTGCATTTTCAGAAGGATAACAAGAGAAATTGCTCCATTAAATTTGTTGTGCAATTTCTTCTGAGTGTGCAGATACCCAATATGTGGAGGATAGCAACTGTTTGGGTTCAGGGCAGGGCTTGGAAGGAAAGGAGCGCCATTTGACTTTTTATGCTGGAATAATTAGCGGGTGCTATGTTGTGTTTGGAGAGCCCCTGATGTGCCTAAACAGTGGAAACCCCCACAAGTTAAACCATTTTGGAAAATAGACCCCTTATGGAACTTATCTATATGTATATTGAGCACCTTGAACCCACAGGTGCTTTATAGAAGTTTATAACGTAGAGGTGTGGAAATAGAAAAATCTAATTTTTCCCAAATAAATCTTTTTTAGCCCCATATTTAACATTTTAATAAGGTGTAACAGGAGAAATTGCTCCATACAATTTGTTGTGCAATTTCTCCTGTGTATACCGATATCTTATATGGGGGGAATACTACAGTATGGGCACACAGCAGGGCTTGGAAGGGAAGGAGAGCCATTTGACTTTTTGAATGCAAAATTTGATGGAATAGTTAGCGGGTGCTATGTCATGTTTGGAGAGCCCCTGATGTGCCTAAACAGTAGAAACCCCCACAAGTGACACCATTTTGGAAATTTGACATCGTATGGAACTTATCTATATGTGTATTGAGCACCTTGAACCCACAGGTGCTTTATAGATGTTTATAACGTAGAGCTGTGGAAATAGAAAAATCAAATTTTTCCCAAATAAATCATTTTTAGCCCCATATTTAACATTTTAATAAGGGTAACAGGAGAAATTGCTCCATACACTTTGTTGTGCAATTTCTCCTGAGTATACCAATATCTTATATGGGTGGAATACTACTGTATGGGCACACAGCAGGGCTTGGAAGGGAAGGAGAGCCATTTGACTTTTTGAATGCAACATTTGATGGAATAATTAGCGGATGCAATGTCGCGTTTTAAGAGCCCCTGATGTGTCTAAACAGTGGAAAGCCCCAACAAATTACACCATTTTGGAAACTAGACCACATTGGACCTTATCTAGATGTGTATTGGGTGCCTTGAACCCCCAGTAGGTGGCGCTATAGAGTTAAGTCCTCTTTTTTTCAGCAGAGGCAATTTGCATATTTAAATTCCCAGAGGAGCATTGCAAGGCGAATAAGCCTCCTTACCTTGACAAGCCAGCTGGTATGTCACTCTCCATAAGGAGAAACGTTACCCCTTAGACCCCAGTCCAGAGCCTCTCACCTAGCCAAATCAGTTCTCATGCTTTGCACTGACGAGGGCCAACAGCCCGAAACACCGTGTCTGCGAATTGAGATACTGATTTGGCTTTTATCCTAAGTCATATTGCACGACTCGTTAAAGGGTTGATTGTGACTTGTAGGATCGCTACTTCCAATAGGTGGCTCTATAGAGTTAAGTCCTCTTTTTTCAGCAGAGGCAATTTGCATATTTGAACCCCCAGGTGCTTAACAGAATTTTATAACGTTAAGCCATGAAAAAAAAAAAAATTGTCCAACAAAAATCTTTTTTAGCTACAAATTCTGTATCTGATACCCCATATGTAGTTGAGAACTACTTTTGAGGCACAGTGCAAAGCTCAGAAGGGAATTAACACCTTATTACCAGGCAGATTTGCTGCACATGTTTGAGGGTGAAATGTTATATTGGCAGATCCCCTGAGGTGCCAGAACATTAGTGGGGTTAAATGCCCGGGATGGGTGCTAACACCAATTGTGGGCATTGCTGTGGGGTGTCAGCTGTCTCAGTGTGAGGCTGTGCGATCGTGCCGCAGAGCAGTACTAGTACGGAGCAAGTCGAGATGGGGTTAATTACTCACCCATACAGTTTTATGTGAATTCTGAACAGTCATGGAAGCTGAAGATGAAATTATCTCTAAAAGGACTAAAATTAAAGATAACCCATTTCCTTTGTATTTTAGGCATGAAAAAAATATTGTCATTTTTTACATTTTAAAAATTGCAAAAAGGAAAATGGGAGGATGCAAAAGTTTGGGAACCCTTGGGAATTTGTGTGCTCAGATAACTTTGACCAAGGTTTCATACCTAAGTTAGCCTGTTATGGTTATAGGTTATTTACTGTCATCATCTAACCTTGTGCCATGGGTTCTTCTAAGCAGCTTCATAGCACTCTAAGAATAGTGGAGGCCCAAAAAGCAGGGGGAGGCTATAAGAAGGTAGTAAAATATTTTCAAATTGCCCTTTCCTTAGTTCAAAATGTAATTAACCCCTTTACCCTCCAACACGGTTTGCACGGTAATGCATTAATGACCAGGCCAGTGTTTACAATTCTGACCAGTGTCACTTTATGGAGTAGTAACTCTAAAAACACTTCAACGGATCCTACTGATTCTGAGACAGCTTTTTGAGACATATTGTACTTTGTGATAGTTGTTAAATTTATAAATTTATTCGTCCTGACTTACCTTATTTTTTAGATTATAAGATGCACTTTTGTTCCCTCAAATTTTTTGGGAAAGTGGGGGTGCGTCTTATGATCCGAATCTGTGTGCTGTAGAGGAGGGGGGCGGCTCTGAAGTGGTGTCAGGGGGCTGGAGTGGGCTGGCTGCATACTGCAGAGACAGCAGGAGGTCCTGTCCTCCTGCTCATTAGGCTCATGTAATATTCACTGCACCCGCTGTCCATCACCTCGGTGCTGAAGCCACGCCGAGTTGGTTGACAGGGGAGCAGTTCATATTGCATGTGCCTGCACTCACCCCCATCATGAATATGCCCCCCTGGTCACTCTATATTCCCCCCTGCTGGCACACACATGGCCCCCCAGTCACTACATGCCCCCCTGCAGGCACGCACATGATAAAATAACAAACTCTTAATTCACCTTCTGATGATGGCTCTGTGCTCCCAGTTCTCCCGTGGCTCTTCCTGTGTCTGTGACGACATCCGATCATGTGATCAGCACAGCACAGTGATGTCATCACTATGTGCCCAGGTCACATGATCTGATGCCTAGGGGGAAACAGGAAGTGCAACCAAGGAGCTGGGAGCATGGAGCTGTCATCAGAAGGTGAGTTACATGTTTATAATTTTATCATGTGTGTGCCAGCAGGGGGCATATAGAGTGTGGGGGCCATGTGCATGCCAGCAGGGGGGGCAATATCCAGGATGAGATGGGAGCAGTGTGCCAGCAGCATGGAGAGGCAGTGTGCCAGCAGCACAGGGGGGCAGTGTGCCAGCAGCACAGGGGGGAAGGTGTGCCAGCAGCACAGGGGGCATTGTGCCAGCAGCACAGGGGGCAGTGTGCCAGTGTATTAGCAGCACAGGGGGCAATATGCCAGCACAGGTTGGGCCATGTGCCAGGATGGGGGTTATATAGATACCAGGATGAGGGATATATATGATTTGTAAGACGGACATTGGCATTATAAGACAGACCTCCATTTAACATAAAAAATGTTTTCTCTTTTTCTTCACCAAATTTGGAGGTGCTTCTTATAATCAGGTGCATCTTATAAAGCGAAAAATACAGTATGTTAATTTGTCACCAGAGCTAGGAAACTTGCTATCATTCCCAGTGCATGATGAGCAAGTTTGTCTGTCATTGCACAGCAGATAGTTTCTATAGCATGCCGATACTGCTTCATATCCATGCTATAGAAGCGAGCAGCCTGCAAAAAATGATAGTCCCATATTGAGACAAAGTAAAAAAGTTATAAAAAAGTAAAATAAGTTTATAAAATTGTAAAAATATTTTAAAAAAATCAAAAATAATCATAAAAAATCAAAATATAGTCTTTCTCTAAAATATTTGAATAAAAAAAAACAATAAAAGTACACATATTTGGTGTCATCGAGTCCACAATGACCAGAGCTATAAATTTGTCCCACTAGTTAACCTTTTAGTGAACACTATAAAAAATAGGCAAAAAACAATGATTTATCATCATGCCACCAAGCAAAAAGTGGAATAACAAGCAATCAAAAAGATGGATATAAATAAGCATGGTACCACTGAAAACGTCATCTTGTAGCATGAAAAACAAGCTGCCATACAGCTCCATCAGGGGAAAAATATAAAACTTATAGCTCTCAGAATAAAGCGATGCAAAAATAATTATTTTTTTCTGTAAAATAATTTTTATTGTATAAAAGCACTAAAACTTAAAAGAAGATATAAATGAACTATCGCTGTAATCATACTGGCCCAAAGAATAAAACTATCTTATCAATTTTACACACATGGAACAGCATAAACCCCCCAAAGAAATTCCTAAATTGCTGGTTTATGTTCAATCTGCTTCCCAAAAAATGTAATAGAAAGTGATCAAAAAATGTCATGCACCCAAAAATGGTTCCAATAAAAACGTCAATTCAATCCGCAAAAAAATAAGACTTCACGTGACTTTGTGGCCGAAAATATGGAAAATTTATAGCTCTCAAAATGTGGTGATGCAAAAACTATTTTTTGCATTAAAAAGCATATTTTAGTGTGTGACAGCACCCAAACATAAAAACCCGCTATAAGGCTTCTTTCACACGTCCTGATATTTCCAGTAACGGAGATGTCAGTGTCCGTGTGTGTAATAGTAGATGCACACGTGTGGCATTCGTGTGCCTCATCAGTACCACACAGGCGGGTGCCAGGGAAGAAGCAATACAGTAAGCTCTTTTCCCCTGTGCGAGGTGCCTTACAGCTCTAATCATTCTCCCCTGCTCTGCCGGTGATCGGCGTGAGCAGGGGAAAAATCGTGAGATTTATATTTAAGTGATAAAAGAGACAGCAGGCTGCGGCTGATGGGACTATTACTACCATCAGCCTACCCCTGCTGCCACTAAGAACAGTGACAGCAGGAGTGTCTGATGGGGGAATTCATCAGCTGCCACCTGCACTATAAATAAATAAATAAATGAAAAAAATGATATGGGTTCCCTTGTATTTTCTATACCCAGCCAGGCAAAACTCACAGCTGGTGGCTGCAACCTTCAGCTGTCAGCTTCAGCAAGGTTGGTTATCAAGAATAGAGAAGTCCCCATGCTAATTTGTTAATTATTTAAATAAATAATACAAAAAATGGTGTGGGATCCCTCCCATTTTTGACAACCAGCCTTGCTAAAACTCACAGCTGGAGGCTGATATTCTCAGGCTGGTAAGGGGCAATGGATATTGACTCCCCCAGCCTAAAAATAGCAGCCCGCAGCAGCCCAGAAAAGGCAGTTAGATGCGCCAATTCTGGTGCTTTGCCCTGTTCTTCCAATTTGCCCTGTAGCGGTGGCAAGTGGGGTTCATATTTGTGAGGTGGATGTCACCTTTCTACTGTCAGGTGACTTCAAGCCCATGGCTTAGTAATGAAAAGGCATCTAAAGACACCTATCCGTTACTAATCCTATAGTTGTATGGTAAATACAGACACAGTCAGAATAAAATCTTTTATTAGAAATAAAACAAAACACACTTTTCCATTTTTATTTAAAAATAACAAACACAGTTATACTCACCTAACGCCTATTCCACCGAAACCCTCGTTCTCCTCTAATGAAACAAAAATAAAAAACAACCCTATCCCTCACATGTCAGTTGTTCTGTCCCACGCATTAATCCATATCTGGGGGATGAATAATTATCAACCTGGATGGTGCCAAGAAGCGACCGTCCAGCCTGAGATCCACATGTCAGCGTGTTTTGCCCTGTTTTTTTTCACTTTGCCTCCCAAAGATCACAGTAAGACTTGACGCACATTTATCCTGTGCTCTGCGTTGAGTGCTTGCACCGTGGTTTTCATGTAAATCCAGGATAGGCGGCACATTGACTCCAACCAATCTGACAGGAAGAGGTCCCTCTCCCACAGCCCCAGGAAGAGTTTTGCGTAGGCAGCCACACAGGATGCCCCCATAGCAGTCCCTGGAGCCTCAGGAAGAAGAACCCCTTAAAAACAAAAAAATCGTGCATTAAAGAAAATTCCAAAAGTTCTAAAATCAAATTTCTAATACCCACTGGGAGTGTTGATGTACCTAGAAAGAACTCCACAGCATTCAATCCATCCCTATGGCGGATGCTGGTGTACAGCGATTCTCCATAAGCTGTCACCAGTATTGCATCCTATCCTGGATGTGGTACATTGACGATATACGTCTGATCTGGCAGGGTTCCACTGATACTTTGGAGTTATTTTTTCAATGTTTAAACAGCAATGAGCATAACATTTTTTATGTATCAAGGGAGTGTGGAGGAGATAGAGTTTCTGGATGTTAGGATGAGGAGAGATCTCAATGATGAGGTACAAACTAACATCTTTTGTAAAGAAATGGCCACGAACATGCTGTTGCACGTCTCCTCCTCCCAACCAAGTCACATAATATAGTCCGTACCAACTGGACAATTTCTGCGATTACGCAAATTATGTTCAACAGACGATGACTTCTTTATACAGGCGGAATACTTAAAGTCTAGACTCATCGACCGAGGCTACAGTAGAAAGATGATCAAACGTGCCTTTAATAGAGCGAGACATTCCTCTAGGGGGATCTTCTATACAAAACTCACATTAAAGATAATAATGATATTGTTCGATTTGTGACAAACTATCATTCCCAATTCCCTAGGCTTAGAAAAGTACTTGATAAGTCCTGACTAGTGTTGAGCGATACCGTCCGATACATGAAAGTATCGGTATCGGAAAGTATCAGCCGATACCGGCAAAGTATCGGATCTAATCCGATACCGATACCCGATACCAATACAAGTCAATGGGACTCAAGTATCGGACGGTATCCTGTATGGTTCCCAGGGTCTGAAGGAGAGGAAACTCTCCTTCAGGCCCTGGGATCCATATCAATGTGTAAAAGAAAGAATTAAAATAAAAAATAGGGATATACTCACCTCTCCGGCGGCCCCTGGACTTTACCGCCGTAACTGGGAGCCGTTGTACCTAAGAATGAGCGCTCGAAGGGCCTTAGATGACGTCACGGCGCTCTGATTGGTCCGTAGTGGTCGCGTGACCGCTACGCGACCAATCACAAAGCCGTGACATCACCTAAGGTCTTTCAAGCGCTTGAAATACCTTAGATGACGTCACGGCTTTGTGATTGGTCGCGTAGCGGTCACGCGACCGCTACGGACCAATCAGAGCGCCGTGACGTCATCTAAGGCCCTTCAAGCGTGCATTCTTAGGTACAACGGCTCCCGGTTACTGCGGTAAAGTCCAGGGGCCGCCGGAGAGGTGAGTATATCCCTATTTTTTATTTTAATTCTTTCTTTTACACATTGATATTAATCCCGATACCGATTCCCGATACCACAAAAGTATCGGATCTCGGTATCGGAATTCCGATACCACAAGTATCGGCCAATACCCGATACTTGCGGTATCGGAATGCTCAACACTAGTCCTGACATATTCTCAGGGCTGATCCAGTCCTTGCCAAATTCCTGCCCGAGAGATCTGCCATCACTGCTAGAAGGTCACGGAATCTCCGTGATATTCTAGTCCACAGCCACTATGCAGGTAGTTCACCAAGAACATTCTTGGATACGGGGGCTGCGAGATGTGGATGTGTCCCCTGCGGTTACTGTGTGGCATGTCCCAATATAGATCGATCCAATACATTCACTGGAGTTGATAACACCCGTATCTATAATATCAAAAAAGGATCACATGCTTGAGTAAGAATGTCATTTATTATGCGACGTGCCCCTGCACAAAGTTATATGTTGACCTCACTACCAGGCACTTAAAAGTGCGGGTTAGGGGTCATGTATTGGGCATTGCTGCAGCGGCGACCTGTGAGGACACATCCACATTAAAAACTATTCCTCGGCATTTTAAATTATTTCATGGATGTGATGGCAACCTCCTTAGGGTAAGAGGAATAGATATGGTGGAAGTAGGGATTCTGATGGGTGATATTCCTAAAAGATTGGCCCAGATGGAATCCAGATGGATCTGGACCCTGGGAACACTATATCCATCTGGACTTAATGAGAATCTAAGCTATGCTCTGTTTCTTTGATTATTTGTCTGTATATATAGATTACTGAGATTTCAACCTTGAAAAATATTGTTTTTAATTATTTTAATTTTGAATTTTTATGTGTATTGATTTTATCTTTGTAATCCTTGTGTTCTTCGTGCAGTCTTTCCAAGGCTATGTTAATATACTTATTGACTCCTCAAGCCCTATATAACAAATGGATCGGAAACAATTCTGTGGTCTCCCAAGCAAGAAACATAGCAGCATTGATGCTAATTCTTTACCACATCTAAATATGTCAATTATTTATATGAGTGGACATTGATGTTAAAATGGCATTTTATATATATTGTGGAAAATATTTAAGATAATTGTGGTTTCATGTATTGATGAGGACTGATTGCCGCACATATTGTGGTATTGGATGTGGAGGGTAAACAGATTGCTGCCGGTTATTATTTTACATATATGGAGACTGAACATTGTGGCGTCCATGCTGATACGCGTGGTCCCACTCGGCTCCACTGGCTCCCCGAGGCACTTGGCGTCTATACGCAGTACTGCGCATGCGCGCGGTGCTGTGTGACGCTGATGCTCCGTGGCATCGTGGTTGCCGAGGGGATGCGCGCATCATTTCCGGCAGTGACATCACATCCTGGGGGATGTCGCTGCACATCATTGGCGGCGATGGGGGAAATGGGATTATTTAAGGCACAGGACATGAAGGAGTGTGTGCTCCCTGATGAAGGACGGACCAAAAAGTGTGTTGGGGCAGGCACACACTCCCCTGATTCCCCACAACTTATTGAGCACTCTGCACTTTATAGTAATTATATAAGAACTTTCAACTTTGCCATGAAGTCTCAATTGGAGACAGGTGATTGTGAATCACATATGTGACAGGCTTTCAGTGCAGGGGCACAAGTACCTTCTGGGCTTTGATCCCATAATTAATATAATAGAGTATTGTGTGATAGTATCTGATATGGGTGGGGATATACAGGGGTGTGTGGTGCCTTAGGTTTATTACTATTTTTCAAGTTGTATTCCACACATGCACCTGGTTATGTTATGTTTAAAAATTTCTAATAAAGATTGATATATATTAAATAACTTTGGACGAGTACATCATTATTCCCTGGTGGAATTTGTTTTGCTTTAGATTATACAGCCAGAAGTACAGATAAAATAGGGTACAGGTTGGGGATAGCAGTAAGCGTATGTGTCCGATTACCAGTCCATATAACGTGTGGATGGAGGGGAAGCTCTCGTAACCACAGGTACCTTCTTAGTTCCTGATCCGTCTCCACACGTGATGTGATGTGGCTTCCATGGAAGAACAAAGACAAAGCTAAATGTGTGTAGCCAACTTTTAACCCCTAGCTCACCCCCTCCCTTATTTGCTACCACTCCGCTGTGTTGGGCTCAATTCTCCTCCCTTGACCTCCTAGCTGAAATAATTCACAACTTCTAGGATGGGTCATAACTTTCCAGAGGGAGGTCCAAATGGGATGACTGACTTGTCAACAGGTTCATTGGGGCTGGACTGATAAGGAGAGTCCAAGCTTGGGTCGGCAAAGAGGTTCTGAAGAGCCAGTTTCGATAGCTCGGCATCCAGGAGAGCTAGAGAAATATGAGATTCAGGGGTGCGTGTGGAGGGCTCCCAGGGTACTGGTGGTATATTGGACTTCACCTTGAGATGCATGGCACTTTCATAATTCATTTCTAGATGTTGGTGATGCTCAGTCTGGGGTTTTCCCTTGATGTGAGCATACTTGCCAAAAGAAAGCAGGGGGTCTCAGTTCTGCTCCTCCCTGCCTTCATTAACACGTGGCCTCTATTTCTCTGGCCAAATGGTAAAGTTCAGAGCTTTTGGGAAATGTGTACTTTTCCCAAGGTTGGGGGCCACAATTCAGGAGTGGAGGGACATCTCTAAATAATCTATGGGGCCTGAATTCATAAATCCAAAATGGAGTCTCCCTCGTCCCTCACATGTGTGTTTTTTTCTTTTTACTTACTGGGTTAGTAATGGGGGTGTCTGATAGACACTTCTCCATTGCTAAAACCAGGGCTTGATGCCAGCTGTACTTTTGGACAATTTATAGCTGACATCAAGCTCAACTGCCATTATCCCAATTGCTAATTCACCAGGGCAATCAGGAAGAACCAGAATTAGCACTTCTAATGTGATGGGCCACTTATTCAGTGTCTGTGGGCTGGTATTTTTAGGCTGGGAAGGGCCCAATAACCATGAACCTTCCCAGCCTGATAATATCAGCCTGCAGCTGTCTGCTTTATCTCCACTGGTTATTACAAATAAGGGGAAACCTATGTCATTTTTTATTAAATTATTTATCTATTAGGTTAAACCAGGCTAAACATCCTTTAAAAGATGCAATTTTATAATATGTAAGGGGGTTATGACATTATATATTTGCAGGATATCTACTCTATGCATCTATTTTAACTATCTAATATCTCTCTGTCATCTATCTATCTATAGCTTTATTTATATTTTTTCTTTTCTTAGAGATTCGTACATTAAAATTGGACAGCGTACGGATGGTCTATGTGCTGTCGGATTTTTTCTCTCGCACCCATTGACTTTCATTGGCAAATATCAGCTGTTTTATGCTGCCATATGCAACATGCTGTGATTTTTTCCTTATTCTGATTCTAGCTGAGGAAAAACTTGCAAATGAGCACTGCCTCATTGAACAACATTGGTGCAAGTGCAATGTCATTTTTCTCACATTGCACTCAGTGTTTTTATACTCAGATATGAGTGAACCCTTAGTGGTTTTATAAATCAGATAATAGAAAGTGCAAAGGAATTTAGTAAGGTAAATACATAAAGCGTAGAGTTCTTACTGCATGAACATAGGTAGTATGAAATAAATCTGTAAATACCACTAAAAAAATAAGTCATATTCAATAGCAGCAAAGTTATTATTTGTTTCAAGACGCAGTATAGTACATATATCATGCCAATATAGAGCAGCAAATATCCAAACTGTACAATATAGTAAATATGCAGAGTAAGAAAACAGTAAAAAAAATATATATTTTATTGCAGAAGAAACACCTAGTTATTTAACCTTTTTTAAAGCAAATCAAAAGTTTGCAACCTTCTTTTTTGTACAGGTAGACAAGACTTCTAATATAAAAAAATATCAAAACATAGTTATAGAACCAGAGAGCAAAATAGTTGTCATAGCAACAAATGTTTAATAGAATTCACCTTGCTGTTCTTTCTTGCACTCTGCATGTTGCATATAAATGTATATTTATTTATTACTGTGTTTGCTCTTTTAACATATTGTACAACAAGCTGAATCTAAAAAAATTAACAGCAAAATATTTAGTAGAACAAGCGACAAAATTACCAATTATCATACCCCATGAAAACAAATAAACAGCAAAACAATTAATAATCAGAGTTTAGTCAGCTCTGAGAATGAATATAGTCAGTATATTTAGAAAATAAATCTCTATATTTTTCAAATATAGATTCATCCACGTACTCTATAGGTTAATGCAAATACTCAAAGAGGTCCTGTCACCACATCAAGAGTATCCAGCTATATTTCTTATTTTATTCCCACTACTCCCCTGAGTATTTGGAGTATTCATTTTCTTCCTTTTTTCAAATATGCCATATGATATTGTTATTCAGTGTACTCAATATGCTAGTTTCTTGGTCTTTATAAAGAGGCATTGCTCATAGAATTCTCTGGAAACATGCATTTAGACTGCACTGCATAATTATCCTGAAAGACCTATAGGCACTATAAATTAAAACGCTCATATCTTTGGAACCATATGACAGATTTGGAATAGATAAAAATGGGATACTCAACGGAGCAGAGTAAAAGAACAAAAACTGTCCACCTTTGTACTCATGTTAGCGCTATATAAAAATAAAGATTATTATTATTATTACTTGTTACAGATCCTCTTTAACCCCTTTACAACATATGACGTAATCTTTTGTCATGTGTTGTGTGCCTACTTTTGATGCAGGCTCCAAAGCCAAGCCTGCATCTTTCCCTAGACATGATGGCTGGTTAATTCAGCAATTATGTGCCTCTAACAGCTGATGGTGGGGTGGAGCACCTCCTGTGACTATTAACATGTAAAATCCAGCTGTCATTCTCTGACAGCGGCATATAACATGCACTGTCTGGTGTGTGCTTTATTCCACGCACCTATTGGCACGCCAGTGAAGAGATTGCAGGCTGCCAATGGGTTGACATGACATTCTGAGGTCTGCTGAAGACTCTTGCGACTGTTATTGTGATACATCTATGAAAACCAGCCTGTGGCTGGTGTTTAAAAAAGATTGTAATTAGGGATGGGCAAACCTGAACAAGAATGTTCGGGGTCCGTACTGGACCCCTAGTGTCTGGTACTGAACTCAGAACATGGACTTTTTACTGGACATCTAGTTTCCTGTTTGGGTTCGCCAGTCTAATATAGCTTATTAAAAGGCTGCAGAACAGCCAATCAACATGTTTTTAAACTGTGGGCACTTCCGAAGCCATCACAGCCAGGCCAAGTATTGGCACAGCTGTAATTGGCCAGCGCACCACATGACCTGACCTGTATAAAGCCCAGATCACGAGTTCTGCCATCATTCTTCTGTTATTAGTGTAGGGATATGACGCAGCTGGAGTGACGGATGGAATCTGACTGAGCACTCTGCAAAAAAAATGCTGTATGTTCTCTGCAACCCATAACTGTGCTAGTAGTGTGCTAAAAGTTGTTGTGCATACTCTGCAAACCTGTCTGAAAGAGAACTGTGGCTGTACTGCTCTTTTAAACTGCTGTGTGCACTCTGTACCCCCCGTGGGAGTACAGTTTTTTTTAAGATGCTGTGTGTACTCTGCACCCCTCTGCCTGTTGGAGTACTGTTCCTATAAACTTCTGTGTGTACTCTGCACCTCTGCACCTGAGGGAGCCATGTTCCTTTAAGCCACTGTGTATACTCTGCCTCTAAACTGTGGGAGTACAGTTCATTTAAGCTGCTGTGTGTACTATGCACCCCTCGCCTATGGGAGTAATGTTTCTTTAAGCTGCTATGTATACTCTGCACCCCCTGACTGTGGGAGTAATAATCTTTTAAACCGCTCTGTGTACTCCATCCTCCGTCTTTGGGACTAGTGTTCTTTTAAGCTGTTGTGTGTACTCTGTATCTCCCACCTGTGAGAGTACTGTTCCTTTAAGTCACTGTGTGTAGTTTGCCCTCTATCCATGGGGTACTCTTCCTTTAAATTTCTGTGTACTTTGCCCCACCTGTGATACTACTGTTCCTTTAAGCTGCTCTGTGTACTTTGCACTCGCTGCCTGTGGGAATAATGTTCTGTTAAGCCACTATGTGTACTCCACCCCATCCTGTGAGAGTATTGTCCGTTTAAACCGCTGTATGTATTATGCACCCCCGCCTGTGGGAGTAATGTTCTTTTATGCTGCTGTGTGTACTCCGCTCTCTGCTTGTGGAAATACTGTTCCTTTAGCCATTGTGTGTTTTCTAATAGTCAGTGATATAAATAATAGGCATCAGTCATCTCATTGCCATTAATAGGCCAAAGAGATAATTTTTCAGGACCGCTGTGTTTTTTAGTAGTCTGGGAAATAAATAATTGGCATCAGCCATCTGGTTGCCATTTCTAGGCCATAGAAATAATTTTTCTGGACCACTGTGTGTTTTCTAGCATTGTTGCAAATAAATAACTGGTGTCAGCCATCTCATTGCCATTAGTAGGCACAACAAATGTTTTTTCAGTACAGCTGTGTGTATTCTAGCAGTCTGTAAAATATATAATTAGCATCAGCTGTCTAGTTACCATTTATAGGCCAAATAAATCATTTTTCTTAACCGCTGTGTCTATACAAGCAGTCTTTCAAAAAAATGTAGTTGTTCCATAGAGCGACTCACCCCTGTGTGTTGCAGCTCAAACTCCAGTATTGCCTGCGGCAGCTCACACAGTCTCTTCAGTATATGCAAGGTGGAGTTCCATTTTGTGGGTACGTTGCATATGAGGTGGCTAGAGGAAAGGCAGAAGTAAAGCTGCAGCACAGGAAGGCGAGCAGCAGCAGGGTGAGAACACCAAAAATGTGCACAGATTGACTGCACTTTCAGCAGCAGCCCTGACATCTGTATAATTATTAAAGAAGCTCTGCACAATTAAATTCAGCACATACACCAGACAAGGGATGCGATTCAAATCAGCAAGGTCCAGAGATGCTATGAGATTTCACACGTTATCAAACACCACCAGGCCTGGCTTGAGGTTTATTTGCACCAACCACACATCTGTCTGTTATTTGATCCCCATCCACAAATTTTTTTGCTGTGTGGGAATTTTTCCAACAAACATATTTTCTAAACAGCCTGCTCTAAGTTCCTCCTGGCTGTGCTGAAGTTGGTTGTGCAAGTGTAATAGGAATAGCAATCACCCAATGGCATTCATGAAACATATGAATCATTTCTACTTGTTTTAATTACAATGTATTGTTGTGTACAAATCTTTCTCTGAACCAGGTGCTAACAGTCAACAATGTGTAGGTGCAGAATTGATCCCCATAGCAATACCAGATAACTGTTTATAAAAAGCTCCACTATCACGAGCTGCAGCTTGCATGGTCTCTTCAGCTTACGCAAGGTGGTGTCCACCTTGTGGGAACATCATATGTGAGTCGGGGAGCAGGAAGGCAGAAGTGATGCTGCACCACATACATGCGAGCAGCAGCAGGGTGAGAATGCCAATAGCTTCCACAGATGGCCAGCCTGTCTGGCCAGATGAGGAGACAGTGGAGGAAGCAGAGTAGGAGGAGGCAACACGGCAAAGGCTAAGGGACACCGAGGTGCGCAGTAGCAGCCAAGTTAATGGCTAGGGGCTTGCCTCGGTACTTTTGCACCCTGCTCCCTTGTTTGCTGTGCAGCTGGGGCAGCATGAACATCACCTCTAACTCCAAACTGTCCACGTCACTCAGATGATCTTAATTCCATGTAGTTTCTGGCACCTCATCATTCTCTATCGCATCATCGCATGTCTCCAGTTTGTCCTAAACTCTTTTGCCCCACCAATCCTTTACTTCTTCCCTCTGCAAGGCCCTTCATTGTCTCCCAATTCCACAGCATATCTAATTCAAGCTACTAACACTGACCTACAAGGCTATCCATAATCTGTCTTTCCCATATATCTCTGAAATAATCTTCCTCCTGGGCCACCACCTCATCCATAAGTCCTAGGCCACCACCTAATCCATCAGCGTTTTTTCAAGGAAGCATAGAAGAGGGATAGGAATGCTGATGTTGGTGTCATCAGCACTGGCAATCTTCAAGGAGTACTCAAAGCAGCACAACATGGCTCACAGGCCCTTAAAGAAGGCCCACATAGTATCGAAGTGGTGTTGTTCCACAGATTGACTTACCTGTGTATGCTGGAGATGAAACTCCACTGTAGTGTCTGGCTGCTCCAGCAGTCTCTTTACCATATGGGTACGTCACAAATGAGGCAGAGAGCAGGAAAACAGAAGTAATGATGCGCTGCAGACAGGTGAGCGGCAGCAGGCTGAGAAGGACAAAAGTGCCCACAGACAGTCCGCACTCTCTGACCAGATGAGGAGACAACATGGGAAGGAAGCAAGCAAGGAAGCGGAATGAAGGAGGAGTCAACATGGACAGAGAAAAGGCTACAGGCTGGCTGTGGTGCACAGTAGCAGCCACAACCTCTTCTTTTGAACTGCCCACCCAGAAGACCTTCACTCCATGTGGCATCTAGGACCCAATCGTCTCCAATCACATCATCACACCTCTCCAGTCTGTCCATAACTTTGCTGCCCTACTAATCCACTTTTATCCTCGCTACTCCTTCACTTCTCCCCTCTGCAAATTCTTTTGTCTCCCAATTTCACAACATATCTATTTAAAGCTACTGACACTGACCTACAAAGTCATGTATAATCTGTCTCCCCCATATATCTCTGAACTAATCTCCCGATATCTCCCACCACATCTCCTCCATAATAGTTTGCGTTCGCAGCCCGAGGTCCACTGTGCAGGAGTTGAACCTGCTGCTAGTAAAAGGCAGCATTATATGGCGGTACTACGCCTGAATAGACATGGGTACCGTCACCCGGTCTGTATAGGAGCAAACTCTGTTGCTTCACAGAGTCGCCGGGATTAAAGATAACATTGTGCCCTGTTAGCATGCACAGGGCGCAGCAAATGGATACTAGTGGGATCCCTGCAACTCACCCCCACTATGCTGGTGGTTGATCCTGCTCTGACCCTCAGTGGCTTTTGAGCCCGCACCTGAGGACACCCTGAGTCAGATGCTGGGATCAAATGGGAGTTCTCACCCTACACTGACCGATTGTCAGGAGACGCTAAAGATAGCCACACAGAGTGCGTACAGTACCGCAGCGGTGGTCACTGCAGGATAGACGCAGAATATTTTGTGCCTGGTGCTGGATGGCACTATCTGGCGCTAGACAACTACAACACTCGCGAGCATTCAACAACTCTAGGGATGGGAATGATTCAGAGCTTTAACCAGAACAGGCATACATCCTCAAATACTGATTTATACTAGCGCATGGCCGAGCGGCCATGCAAAACTTTTATAGCTGCAGCTCTTCAGGACCTTACTGGTGGACCAATAGGAGCTGCTACAGGACCTGAGTGTGTGACATCCGACCTCCAATGAGAGAACTTCCCTTGGGCATGCTCAGAAGGAGGAAGCAGGACTTAGTCCCAGGGATGCCTACTCACCGCTGAACAGTGTGGGTTATAATATCTGAGCCTGGAACGGCAGCAGTAACCAAATGCGCAGCATCTGCCCTAGCCAGGCGCTGGGACCGACGTCACTGCTGAGCTGGCTCCACTGAGGCTGGAGGAGAATGGGAGATCGTAGCGGAGATGTTTCGAGATTCCCCCTGTGCAGCGGCAGGAACTCGACACCTAACAGTACGTTCCTCATGCAATCTCCTGCAAGACTTCCCCTGAGTATCCCTCATCCTGTACAATTAAGTGGCCCAACACATCCAATTGTCACCTACATTCAAAACTTTCAGGCGGAAATTGAAAACCATGTCTTGAGAACAGCTTACAGCATGTAATGACCCCGCTGCCACTTCACCAACACCAGAGTTTCTGCTGCAGCCCCCGAACCTACTGTCTCCTTTCTCATTGTCCTGTAGAATGTAAGACCACAAGGGTAAGGTCCTCTACCCTTTATACTGTCTGTCACTGTTAGTTTGTTCATTGTAATCTCTATTTGTGTTTTTTATGTTACCTTTTTCTTGAACAGCACCATGGAATCAAAGGTGCTCTAAAAATAGATAATAATAGTAATCCCCAGCATGATGTTGCACCCAGTCTTCACCACTGCCCATTGGCACTCGTGTTTTGTCATCTTCATGATTAGAGATGTGCTGCAATGGTCGACTAACCATTTGCACTAGCCCTCCCATGTACTCATACGCCAACAGAACAAGTGGTTGGGCATCATAGTATTCAATCTCTTTGAATTGTGGGGCAGGGCCCGGTGGATTGCCCACAGAACCACAGCCAACAGAGTCATCAAAAAGCAGAAGTGACTTCTCCATGACTTAGGGCTCAGACCGCTTGCCTGATTTGTAAGGAGGTGAGGTGATAGACAGATGCCCAGGAGCAGCAGGTGCAAAATCTGTGCTTTCAGCAAGGGACCTGGTGGATGACAAAGCACTCTCAGCCAACCAATCCAAAACCACTTTTACTTGTTTTGGCATCACCATTCATTCAACTGTGCTTAGGCCCACAAAACTACACAGAACGTCCTGTCACCTGCACACACCAGAGGAAGGTTTTTTATTTGGGTGCCTAGCAGACACAGATCGATAGTGGCCCTCACTCCCTGCAGCAACTACATTATTACCACCAGCAAAACAGCCAAATCTCCTATTTGATGCTCTCCTCGTTGTTTTCAACCCGAAAAATTGCTAATTTACTCGGCCTGTATACAGAGAATGAGTGGCCAGCAGATTATTACTTAGTAACATAGTAACATAGTTATTAAGGTTGAAGGAAGACTTTAAGTCCATCTAGTTCAACCCATAGCCTAACCTAACATGCCCTAACATGTTGATCCAGAGGAAGGCAAAAAAAAACCATGTCGCAAAGAGTAAGCTCCACATTGGGGAAAAAAATTCCTTCCCGACTTCTCCTTGAGTCGCAGCTTCATCTATTTGCTTTACGAGGATATTCTCCATTGCTTCCATTATTGTTGGAGATTTATAACAAACCCCTATCAGTAATTTATTATTTTTTTCCCCCTCCCCTTATCTCCACCCACAGGGACTCTACATTTTCATTAGATTCACCTACAGTATATTATCATGCCGGATGGGTTTTAAGGACGATTTTACATATAGACACACCCCTCCCCCTCGCTTATCCGTTCGTTCATTTCTGAACAGACTATAACCCTGCAAGTTAACAGCCCAGTCATGTCTCTCATCAAGCCATGTTTAAGATATCCCCACCGTGTCATAATTATACTCCAACAACATTAATTCTAATTCATCCATTTTGTTGGTGAGGCTTCTGGCATTAGTATACATGCACTTTATGTATCTCTCTATACCTCTATTCTTTCTTAAATTATTAACTGTTCTAACCCCACCCCCCCATGCCACTGCCACCCCCAACTTCTTTATTTGTGCCCAGGTCTCTATCTGCACTATCTTCCCCTCCTATAAAATTAATACCCTCCCCCCAATCCCTACTTTGAACACTCCTCCAATCTTCTAGCCATTTTCTCCCCCAGCACAGCTGCACCTTCCCCATTGAGGTGCAGCCCGTCCCTAGTGTAGAACGTGTAGCCAACTGAGAAGTCGGCCCAGTTCTGCAGGAACCCAAACCCCTCCTTCCTTCACCAATTCCTGAGCCACTTATTAACCTCCCTAATCTCCCGTTGCCTCTCTGCTCTGGCACATGGTACAGGCAGTATTTCGGAGAATACCACGTTGGAGGTCCTTGCTTTCAGCTTGCAGCCTAAATCACTGAAATCATCTTTAAGGACCATCCACCTACCTCTAACTTTATCATTTGTGCCAATGTGCACCATGACCGCTGGATCCTCGCCAGCCCCTCCCAGTAATCTGTCAACCCGATCAGCGATGTGTCGGACTCGAGCACCAGGTAGGCAGCACACCGTTCGACGATCCCTGTCTTTGTGACAGATTGCCCTATCTGTTCCCCTAATAATTGAGTCCTCCACTAGAAGCACCTGTCTGGCCTGCCCTACTCTCCTATTTCCCTCCTTACTGGAGGAGACACTCCTCCGGCTTTCAGAGGACATGCCTGGCTGCAGCAGTGCTCCCCCTGTACTGGCACCCCCCTCATCTGCCAACTTAGCAAACCTATTGGGGTGTGCCAGATCAGGACTAGCCTCCCTGGCACTCTTCCCTCTACCCGGCCTTCTAACTGTCACCCAGCTTGCTGCTCCACTGTCCTGCAGCTCCATCCTACCATCCCCCCATATCTATCCCATTGAGCGTCTGCTCAGTGAGCAGAAGACTCCTTTCCATATTGTCAATGGATCTCAGTGTTGCAAGCTGCACATTTAGATAGGTACTGCTTGTTTTCTGCGTACCCCCCAAAAAATCAATAAAATCAATAAAAAAAAAACAGTGTTAGCTACCTCCTCCTCGCATGCCTCTTCCACCTACACCGCCACCTCCACCTTAAACTCCTGCTCTAGTTGGACCTTCACCTCCTGTTTCACGATTATATTTGTTTTATTTTTTTGTCTGTTTTTTTTTAAGTAATTTTCTTATCCACATTTGTTTGCAGGGAAATTGATCTGCATTTACCCACATTTAACTTCCATTTGCCCCCGAGCACTTACTATGACTATTTTACAGCCATTTTAAAGCACCAAAGTTTCGGTCCCCATTTGACTTCAAATGGATTCGGGCTCGGGGTCATGTTCGGACAAGAACTCTTAACATTAGTTCGTCCAAACCCAGCGAACTCAAACATCCATGGATTTGCTCGTCATCACTAATTGTTATTTTATTGTGCATAGCAATGATGATTCACTGCAATGTATAGCACAAAAGATCAGTTGAGTGCTTGCCGAATCAAGTCCCTTAAGGGGACTATTAAATCCAGTACAAAGTGAAAACAAAGCTTTAAAAAAAAATGTGAAAAAAATAAAAAAACACAACAGTTCAAATCACAATTTGCCCTACTAAAAATAAAACAAAAAATTATGAAAATGCATATTTTTGTTATCGCTGCATTTGTACAAGTCCAATCTATCAAAATATAAAACAAATTTATCTGATCGGTAAATGGCATAAGGAAAAACGCCAGACTTGTATTTTTAGTTACAGCAACACTGCAATAAAATGCAAAAAGTAGTGATCAAAACATTATATCTACCTCAAAATGGTATCAATAAAAACAATCTCCTAGAGTGCGAAAATAAGCCCATACACAGTACCATAGCTTGAAAAGTGAAAACTTTATCAGGTTCAAGAAATGGCGACAAAATTTTCTTTTCTTACAAATTTCCAATTTTTTTTCCACTTACAAATATATATATATATATATATATATATATATATATATATATATACTGTATATACTAGACTGTGGCCCGATTCTAATGCATCGGGTATTCTAGAATATGCATCATGTCCCCGTAGTATATGGACAATGATGATTCCAGAATTCGCGGCAGACTGTGCCCGTCGCTGATTGGTCGAGGCAACCTTTATGACATCATCGTCGCCATGGCAACCATTATGACATCTATGTCGATACTGTGCCCGTCGCTGATTGGTCGAGGCCTGGCGGCCTCGACCAATCAGAGACGTGGGATTTCCATTATGACATCATCGTCGCCATGCTGTGCCTGTCTCTGATTGGTCGAGGCCTGGCGGCCTCGACCAATCAGAGACGCGGGATTTCCAGGACAGACAGACAGACAGACAGAAAGACAGACAGACAGACAGAAAGACAGACAGACAGACAGACAGACGGAAAAACCCTTAGACAATTATATATATATATATATATATATATATATATATATACTGTATATATATATATATATATATATATACTGTATATATATATATATATATATATATATATATATATATATACTGTATATACACTGCTCGAAAAATAAAGGGAACACTTAAACAACAGAATATAAGTCCAAGTAAATCAAACTTCTGTGAAATCAAACTGTCCACTTAGGAAACAACACTGACTGACAATCAATTTCACATGCTGTTGTGCAAATGGAATAGGCAACAGATGGAAATTTTTGGCAATTATCAAGACACCTTCAATAAAGGAGTGGTTCTGCAGGTGGGGACCACAGACCACATCTCAGTACCAATGCTTTCTGGCTGATGTTTTCGTCACTTTTGAATATTGGTTGTGCTTTCACACTTGTGGTAGCATGAGACAGAATCTACAACCCACACAAATGGCTCAGGTAGTGCAGCTCATCCACGATGGCACATCAATGCGAGATGTGGCAAGAAGGTTTGCTGTGTCTATCAGTATAGTGTTCAGAGGCTGGAGGTGCTACCAGGAGACAGGCCAATACACCAGGAGATGTGGAGGGGGCCATAGGAGGGCAACAACCTAGCAGCAGGACCGCTACCTTCGCCTTTGTGCAGGAGGAACAGGAGGAGCACTGCCAGAGCCCTGCAAAATGACCTCCAGCAGGCCACAAATGTGCATGTTTCTGCACAAATGGTTATAAACCAACTCCATGAGGATGGTCTGAGTGCCCGATGTCCACAGATGGGGGTTGTGCTCACAGCCCAACACCGTGCAGGATGCTTGGAATTTGCCACAGAACACCAGGATTGGCAAATTCACAACTAGCGCCCTGTGCTCGTCACAGATGAAAGCAGGTTCACACTGAGAACATGTGACAAATGTGGCAAAGTCTGGAGACGCTGTGGAGAGCGATCTGCTGCATGCGACATCCTTCAACATGACTGGTTTGGCAGTGGGTCAGTAATGGTGTTGGGTGGCATTTCTTTGGAGGGCCGCACAGGCTTCCATGTGCTCGCCAGAGGTGGCCTGACTGCCATTAGGTCCTGAGATGAGATCCTCAGACTCCTGGTGAGACCATATGCTGGTGTGGTTGGCCCTGGGTTCCTCCTAATGAAGGACAATGTCAGACCTCATGTGGCTGGAGTGTGTCAGCAGTTCCTGCAAGATAAAGGCATTGAAGCTATGGACTGGTCCACCCATTCACCAGACCTGAATCCGATTGAGCACATCTGAGACATCATGTATCACTTTATCCACCAACATCACGTTGCACCACAGACTGTCCAGGAGTTGGAGGATGCTTTAGTCTAGGTGTGGGAGGAGATCCCTCAGGAGACCATCCACCACCTCATCAGGAGCATGCCCAGGCGTCGTACATTAGGGAGGTCATACAGGCATGTGGAGGCCACACACAATACTGAGCATCTTTTCCTTGTCACCAGGCATTTCCACTGAAGTTGGATCAGCCTGTAATTTGATTTTCCACTTTGATTCTGAGTATCATTCCAAATCCAGACCTCCATGGGTTATTCATTTTGAATTACATTGATAATTGTTATGTTTTATTGTTCTGAACGCATTCTACTATGCAATGAATAAAAATGTGGTATTTTAGTTTTCCCTTTATTTTTTTGAGCAGTGTATATATATATATATATATATATATATATATATATATATATATATATATATATATATATATATGTTTCGTATCTGCATAAATTGTACTGACTTGGAGAATTATATTGACAGGTCATATTGTGAACATTGGAAAATTAAAATACCCAAAAAACTATTGTGCAATTGCACTTTTCTTTTGCAGTTTCACCGCACTTGGAATTTTCTTCCCATTTTGATTGTTAAATAGCTTTGATTGAAGTTTCTTTTGAATATCATCAAAAAGGTAATTTATTTCAGTTCCTCAATACAAAAAGTGAAACTTATATATTATATAGAGTCATTACAAACAGGGTGATCTATTTCAACTGTTTATTTCAGTTTATGTTGATGATTATGGCTTATGGCTTATAGCCAATGAAAACCCAAAAGTCACTATCTCAGTAAATTAGAATACTTTATAACACCAGCTTGAAAAATGATTTTAAAATATGAAATGTTGGCTTACTGAAATGTATGTTCAGTAAATGCACTCAATACTTGGTAGGGGCTCATTTTGCATCAATTACTGTATCAATGTGGCATGGAGGTGATAAGCCTGTGGCACTGCTGAGGTGTAATGGAAGTCCAGGTTGCTTTGATATCAGCTCATCTGCATTGTTGAGTTTGCTGTCTCTCATCTTCCTCTTGACAAAACACCTTAGATTGTCTATGGGTTTAAGGTTAGGCGAGTTTGCTGGTCAATCAAGCACAGTGATACTGTTGTTTTTAAACCACGTATTGGTACCTTGGCAGTGTGGACAGGTGCCAAGTCCTGCTGGAGAACTAAATTTCCATATCCAAAATGCTTGTCAGCAGAGGGAAGCATGAAGTGCTCTAAAATTTCCTGGTAGACAGCTGTGTTAACTTTGGTTTTGATAAAACACAGTGAAACAACACCAGAAGATGACATGGCTCCCCAAACGATCATTGATTGTGAAAACTTCACACTAGACCTCAAGCAGTTTGGATTGTGTGCCTTTTCACTCTTCCTGCAGACTATGGAACCTTGTTTTCAGATGAAATGCAAAAATTACTTTCATCTGAAAACAACACCTTGGACCACTGAGCAATAGTCCAGTTCTTTTTCTCATTGGCCTAGGTAAGATGCTTCTGGTGTTGTCTATTGGTCATGAGCGGCTTGACACAAGGAATACGACACTTGCAGCCCATGTCTTGGATATGTCTTTTGTGGTGACTCTTGAAGCAATGACTCCAGCAGCAGTGCACTTCTTTGGAATCTCCCCCAAATTTTTGAATGGCTTTTTCTTAACAATCCTTTCAAGGCTGCGGTTATCCCGGTTGCATGTGCACCTTTTTCTACCACACTTTTTCCTTCCACTCAACTTTCCATTAATATGCTTGGATACAGTTCTCTGTGAACAACCAGCTCCTTTAGCAATGACCTTTTGTGGTGTACCCTCCTTGTGGAGTGTGTCAATGACTGCCTTCTGGACATCTGTCAAGATCAGCACTAGTCTTCCCCATGATTGTGGAGCCTACTGAAACAGACTAAAGAACCTTTTTACATGCTTAGGAAATCTATGCAGGTGTTTTTTTTAATTATTCTAATTTACTGAGATAATGACTTCTGGGTTTTCATTGGCTGTAAGCCATAATCATCAACATTAACAGAAATAAATACTTGAAATAGATCACTCTGTTTGTAATGACTCTATATAATATATAAGTTTTCACTTTTGTATTGAAGAACTGAAATAAATTAATTTTTGATTATATTCTAATTTTGTGAGAAGCACCTGTAGATCACATCAACTCTATCTACACAATTGTATATTCTTGTTTCAATGGCAGTGTAATCCGAGCAAAAGTATAAAAAAATACACCTCTTAATTATTGAATTTAAGTTTTTCATTAAGTCCCATTGCCACAGATGAATGCTATTCTTAGGTATGTGGTCTGCCTTTACAAACATTTGTGAAAGAATGGTTCATTCTAAGGCGCTCACAGAATTTGAGAAAGTTGCTGAAATAGAATGACATAGTTGCTTCAAGTCACTTTGTGAAATTTCTTCCCTCCTAGTTATTCTAAGATCATCTTTGAGGGGTGTTATTGAAAAGTGTATGGTTTGGAACCACAGCAACTTAGTCAAAAAATGGCAGAACACGGAATTTACAGAGAAAAGTTGAACGTATTCAGGCGGTTGTGCATCGCCCTCCAGACTCCTCTTGTCAGTTTCTGGATCACTTTGCTACCTGGCTTCCACACAACATATCATGAGATATTCCCACTCTCATCATGAGGGATTTTTAACATCATCATTGTGGAAACGCTCTCCCCATCTACCTCCAATCTTCTCTCTCTAACTCCCTCCTTTGTCCTTTCACAGCTTACTAACTCTCCTACACATAAAGAATACTCTGCACCTGGTCTTCTAACGACTCTGCTCACTGCATGACTTTACTAACTTCCCTCTCCCACTCTCTGACAACTTTCTTTCCTTCTCTGTCAAGAATTGTCTCCACACTAAGGACACCCCTACTTATCACACACACCATCAATATCCAGAAGCTTAGGAACCATCTACAGTTATCTTCAGTTCCACCTCCTCCTTCTTCTGTCCAGACTCCGCATTGTCACTTTATAACAATACATGTTATGCACACTGGATGAAACAGCACCTGCTATATGTAGAACAATCTGGCACAGGCGTGCAGCCCTGACACATGCTGCAAACACAGTAACTGCACTCCAACAGATCCTGATCACCAGATAATGCAGTTGAATATGAAAACTCTTATTTATTAAAATGATGGCTGGACTGTACATAACAGCACATTTTACCAATTGTGTCCCACTATTTCCTTATAGATTATAAGCTTGTGCGCAAGGACCTCCCCCATCCTGTATCTGTTGAGATGTCTTACATTGTATTGTTTTTATTGTCTTTACATGTCCCTGCTTAATTGTAAAGTGCTGTCCTGTGTAATATGTTGGTACTATCTAAATAAAAATTATTATTATTACAGGCGCAAAGCACATAAAGATTTCCAATGGTCTGTTAAGGTGCAAATCTCCTTTGTAGCATAAAATCTATGCAACATGGGTTTTCATGGCCAAACAGTTGCTAGCAAGACTTGTACAGGGTGGTGCCATTTATATGAATACACCTAAATAAAATGGGAATGGTTGGAGATATCATCTTCCTGTTTGTGGCACATTAGTATATGGGACCGGGAAAACTTTTCAAGATGGGAGGTGACCATGGCGGACATTTTGAAGTTGGCCATTTTGGATCCAACCTTATTTTTTCCAATGGGAAGAGGGTCATATGACACATCAAACTTATTGAGAATTTCACAAGAAAACAATGGTGTGCTTGGTTTTAACGTAACTTGAGTTAGTTTAGTTAGTATGACAGCTCAGCTCCAGCACCAGTATCAACACTATAGGCCTCTGATTCATTATACTGTGCACGCAAGCCTTGACAAGTAGGGTTGAGCGAACATTTTCAAATTCGCCGACTTTCGGCAAAGTCGGGTTTCGTGAAACCCGACCCGATCCCAGCGTGGGATCGGCCATGCTGTCGGTGATCTTCGCGCCAAAATCGCGTTTTGAATGACGCTTTCGGCGCCATTTCTCAGCCAATGAAGGCGGACGCAGAGTGTGGGCAGCGTGATGACATAGGTCTCGGTCCCCACCATCTTAGAGAAGGGCATGGCAGTGATTGGCTTGCTTTCTGCGGCGTCACAGGGGCTATAAAGGGGCGTGCACGCCGACCGCCATCTTACTTCTGCCGATCTGAGCATAGGGAGAGGTTGCTGCAGCTTCGTAAGAAGCAGGGATATTGTTAGGGAGGAAATATTAACCCCCAAACCGCTTGTGCTGTAGCGATTTCCACTGTCCAACACCACCTTTTCTTTGCAGGGACAGTGGAGGCTAGGTTTCTGTGCATCAGCTCTGTAGCTTATAAGGCTCCCTGAAAGCTGCATTGTGTTTGTATGATGCTGTGCAAACCAACTGCTTTTTTAAAAGCAAAAGTCCTGTTGCTCCTTTCTGCACCGTTCTATTGTTTATTTGTCCACACTTTTGTGTGCAGCAGTCCTTTATATTGCTGGCTGCCATACTTTTCCTGAGATAATTGTAGGGAGATTGTTATTGTAGTACAGTCCCTTTTTTTATATATATATATCTTCCAGCCATATTCTGCCACTAAAACTGTGTAGTGTAATACAGTGGGCCTGATTTTTCCAGCAGTCTCCCACACATAAAAAGGGAGATTTATATTGCCACTAAGTGCATCTGCGTCAGTCCTGTTTGTGGTATATCTGCCAGCCACTTTCTGCCACTGAAGCTGTGTAGTGTAATACAGTGGGCCTGATTCTTCCAGCAGTCTCCCACACATAAAAAGGGAGATTTATATTGCCACTAAGTGCATCTGCGGCAGTTCTCATTTTTTATATATCTTTCAGCCACTTTCTGCCACTGAAGCTGTGTAGTGTAATACAGTGGGCCTGATTTTTCCAGCAGTCTCCCACACATAAAAAGGGAGATTTATATTGCCACTAAGTGCATCTGCGTCAGTCATGTTTGTGGTATATCTTCCAGCCACTTTCTGCCACTGAAGCTGTGTAGTGTAATACAGTGGGCCTGATTTTTCCAGCAGTCTCCCACACATAAAAAGGGAGATTTATATTGCCACTAAGTGCATCTGCGTCAGTCATGTTTGTGGTATATCTTCCAGCCACTTTCTGCCACTGAAGCTGTGTAGTGTAATACAGTGGGCCTGATTTTTCCAGCAGTCTCCCACACATAAAAAGGGAGATTTGTATTGCCACTAAGTGCATCTGCGTCAGTCCTGTTTGTGGTATATCTGCCAGCCACTTTCTGCCACTGAAACTGTGTAGTGTAATACAGTGGGCCTGTTTTTTTTTGTAGCAGTCTCCCACACAAAAAAGGGAGATTTAAATTTTCAACAAGTTTATATACACCTTCTACCTTGTTTTACAGTACCATATAATGGTTGCTATTTTGGTTACATTTTCCCAAAAATGAGGAAGTCTGGTGGAAGAGGCCGTGGGTGGTCATTGCCATCTGGTAATGATGGTGGTGTTGGTGGTGGTGGTGGAGCATCTGGTGGTAGTGGGAAAAGCAAAATAGCACCTAAGGCTTGAGTTGTTGAGACAGCATCATCGTCTGGCTACACAAGGCCTCGAAGGCTCCCTTTTCTGGGAGTAGGAAAATCGCTTTTAAAACCGGAGCAGCAGGAAAAAGTTTTGGCTTTCCTTGCTGACTCAGCCTCTAGCTCTTTCGCCTCCTCTTCCGAAAGTTCCAAATTTAAAAGCAGCGAGTCGTCAGTGGGTGCTCCCGGGCAGGAACAAGTAACTTCCTTGTGTCCTTCACCCAAACCAAAAGTGAAGGATGCGGCAGGTGACACTACAGTTTACTCCATGGAGTTCTTTACACATACCGTGCCTGAGTTAGAAAGGGAAATTGTTAACAGTCCATTACAAGATGAATCGGACATGGAGTGCACAGATGCACAGCCACAGCTAGATTATTATGCTGTTCCATTGACTCAGATCACTACATTGCCCTCGCAGTGTACTGAGCCAGAATCTGACCCTGATGAGACTATGGTGCTATAGCACCTTACACGGTGACACAGAGGAAGGTGCACAGGACATTGAAGAGAAGGTGATAGATGACCCAGTTGTAGACCCAGATTGGCAGCCATTGGGGGAACAGGGTGCCACTGGCAGTAGCTCAGAAGTGGAGGAGGATGAGCTGCAGCAGGTATCAACATCGCAAAAGCTTTCATCTGGCAGGCCCGTATCAGGCCAAAAACGTGTGTCAAAAACAAAACCAGTTTTAGGACAGCGTGGCCATCCGGTGAAAGTAGCACAGTGTGCAATGCCTGAAAAGGTATTCGATAGTAGGAAGAGTGCAGTGTGGCAATTTTTTAACCAAGATCCGAATGATCAGTGCAAAGTTATCTGTAAGAAATGCTCAAAGACCTTTATAAGAGGGCAGAATGTCAAAAATTTAAATACAACGTGCATGCGTAGACATTTAACCAGCATGCACTTGCAAGCCTGGACTAACTACCAAACGTCCCGTTACATTGGTGCACCCGCTCAGAATGAAGGTAGTCAGCAACGCTACATTGCTTCCCTCACTGTAAGCCCACCGTTTAGGACACCACCTGCAGCAAATGCAGAGTTATCGTCGCAAGGCCAAAGCAGTCAGGGAATCACAAGGTTTTTGGTAGGAAACACTGTATGTAGGTCAACATCAAGAATATCATCACCAACCCTCTCTCAATCCGCAATGTCCACCACCACCACCGCTGCTTGTTCCACCATATGCAGCTCTCCAGTCCAGCTCACCCTACAAGAGACTCTCATTAGGAAAAGGAAGTACTCATCCTCACATCCGCGTACACAGGGTTTGAACGCCCACATTGCTAGACTAATCTCGTCAGAGAGCGAAGCTTTCAAAGCCCTGATGGCCTATGCAGTACCACGCTATGACCTACCCAGTTGACACTTCTTTGCGAGAAAAGCCATCCCAGCCCTCCACCAGCATGTCAAAGACCGCATTGTCCATGCACTGAGGCAATCAGTCAGTAGAAAGGTGCACCTCACAACAGATTCATGGACCAGTAGGCATGGCCAGGGACGTTAGGTGTCCATCACGGCGCACTGGGTTAATGTGGTGGATGCAGGGTCCACAGGGGACAGCCATAGTGGGACAGTTCTGCCTAGCCCAAGGTCTAGGAAACAGTTGGCAGTAGGCGTTCGACACCCCTCCTCCTCCTCCTCCTCCAGAAGCGAAAGCTCGTCCACAGAGTGCAGTCGCCCTACCACTCTCTCCACAAATGCCAGTGTTGCACACAAGGTGTCCCATTATGGAACAGCTAGTGGTAAGCGTCAGCAGGCTGTGTTGGAAATGAAGTGTTTGGGCGACAACAGACACACCGCGGAAGATCTGGCAGAGTTCTTGCAGCAAGAAACTCATTTGTGGCTGGGCAGTAGTGTTGAGCGATACCTTCCGATATTTGAAAGTATCGGTATCGGATTGGATCGGCCGATATCCAAAAAATATTGGATATCGCCGATACCGATACCCGATACCAATACAAGTCAATGGGACACAAATATCGGAAGTGATCCTGGATGGTTCCCAGGGTCTGAAGGAGAGGAAACTCTCCTTCAGGCCCTGGGATCCATATTCATGTAAAAAATAAAGAATAAAAATAAAAAATATGGATATACTCACCCTCGGACGGCCCCTGGCTGTCACCGCTGCAAGCGTCTGCCTCCGTTCCTAAGAATGCAGAGTGAAGGACCTTCGATGATGTCGCGGCTTGTGATTGGTTGCGTGACCGCTCAGGTGACCGCTTACACGACCAATCACAAGCCGCTACGTCATCGCAGGTCCTACACTCACTGCATTCTTAGGAACGGAGGCTTCCGGTTGCACCACTGAGGTCCAGGGGCCGTCCGAGGGTGAGTATATCCATATTTTTTATTTTTATTCTTTATTTTTTACATGAATATGGATCCCAGGGCCTGAAGGAGAGTCTCCTCTCCTCCAGACCCTGGGAACCATACGCACCGCACACGCCTGGGAGCTTATAGGAACTTCCGATTTCCGATATCACAAAAATATCGGAACTCGGTATCAGAATTCCGATACAGCGAATATCGGCCGATACCCGATATTTGCAGTATCGGAATGCTCAACACTACTGGGCAGTGTACATCTTGAGGCAGGCAAGGTAGTCAGTGATAACGGAAGGAATTTTATGGCTGCCATAGCCCTTTCAGAACTGAAACACATACCTTGCCTGGCTCACACCTTGAACCTGGTGATGCAGTGCTTCCTGAAAAGTTATCCGGGGGTTACCAGCCCTGCTCCTGAAGGTGCGAAGACTTTGCTCGCACATCCGTCGGTTGCCCGTACACTCCAGCCGTATGCAGAACCATCAGCGATCGTTGAAGCTTCCCCAGCACCGCCTAATAATCGACGTTGCAACAAGGTGGAACTCCACACTGCACATGCTTCAGAGGCTCTGCGAACAGTGGCGTGCTGTAATGTATTTGTGGGAGGATACACATACATGGGCAGGCAGTTGGATGGCAGTCATGGAGTTGTCAGGTGTGCAGTGGTCGAAGCTACAAGACCTCTGTCAAGTCCTTCAGTGTTTTAAGGAATGCACATGGCTGGTAAGTGCAGACGATGCCATCCTAAGCATGAGCATCCCACTGACGAGAGACAAATCGGTCCGTAATCTGGACCGAAAAAACGGATGTAACGTATGCGATTGTCATGCGAGTGTCATGCGAGTGCAATGCGATTTTTAATCGCATCATCCGTATGACATCAGTATGACATCCGTATTGCTGTCCGATTTTTACGCACCAGTGTCCTTTGAAAAGCCGGCAATTCAGCGCCGTGTACAGTAAAATCACACTGACAGGTTAGAATAGAGTAGATATATGCACATAGAATGTGTATATATACATATATACATGTCAGTGAGACACCTATATATGTATTTTTATATTTAATGCAGCGCTAGATAGCTTAAAAGCCTCTAATTCAATTGCCGGCTTTTTCCTTCTCCTTCACAAGCCCGACAGGATATGAGACATGGTTTACATACAGTAAACCATCTCATATCCCCATTTTTTTTGCATATTCCACACTACTAATGTTAGTAGTGTGTATGTGCAAAATTTCAGCGCTGTAGCTGCTAAAATAAAGGGTTAAATGGCGGAAAAAATTGGCGTGGGCTCCCGCGCAATTTTCTCCGCCAGAATGGTAAAGCCAGTGACTGACGGCAGATATTAATATCCAGGAGAGGGTCCATGGTTATTGGCCCCCCCGTGGCTAAAAACATCTGCCCCCAGCCACCCCAGAAAAGGCACATCTGGAAGATGCGCCTATTCTGGCACTTGGCCACTCTCTTCCCACTCCCTGTAGCAGTGGCATATGGGGTAATGAAGGGTTAATGCCACCTTGCTATTGTAAGGTGACATTAAGCCAGGTTAATAATGGAGAGGTGTGAATTATGACACCTATCCATTATTAATCCAATTGTCTGAAAGGGTTAAAAAACACACACACACATGAATAAAAAGTATTTTAATGAAATAAACACAGCGGTTGTTTTAATAATTTATTGCTCTCTCAATCCATTTGCAGGCCCTCGCTTGTCAAAATAATAAACGCACAAGATACATACCCTCAGCTGAACCGTCACGTCCCACGAAGTAATCCATCTGAAGGGGTTAAAATATTTTACAGGCAGGAGCCCTGCTAATGCAGCTGTGCTCCGTGCCTGTAATCCCCGGCGAATGAATGAAATGTAGGTCATTGACCTACATTTCCTTCAGTCGCGGTGATGCGCCCCCTGGTGGATGTCCTCATATGACCTGGAGCGTGGGAAAAAGTTCCCAGGCTGCGGTTCATGAGAACATCCAGCAGGGGCGCATCACCGCGACTCAATGTAAGTATAGATCACTGCTTTCCTTTCAGCACACGGGGGATTACAGGCACGAGCGAGTGGTTTATCGCAGCTCGTGCCTGTAATATTAGTTAACCCCTTCAGATGGATTACCGCGTGGGACGTGATCGGACATCAGAAGGTATGTATATTGTGTGTTTATTATTTTGCCAAGCGAGGGTGTTGCTGATGGATTGAGAGAGCAATAAATTATTAAAACAACCTGTGTGTTTCTTTCATTAAAATACTTTTTAATCATGTGTGTGTTTGTTTTTTAACCCTTTCAGACAATTGGATTAATAATGGATAGGTGTCATAATTGACGCCTCTCCATTATTAACCTGGCTTAATGTCACCTTACAATAGCAAGGTGGCATTAACCCTTCATTACCCCATATCCCACCGCTACAGGGAGTGGGAAGAGAGTGGCCAAGTGCCAGAATAGGCGCATCTTCCAGATGTACCTTTTCTGGGGTGGCTGGGGGCAGATGTTTGTAGCCAGGGGGGGCCAATAACCATGGACCCTCTCCTGGCTATTAATATCTGCCCTCAGTCACTGGCTTTACCATTCTGGCGGAGAAAATTGCGCGGGAGCCCACGCCAATTTTTTCCGCCATTTAACCCTTTATTTGAGCAGCTACAAATTTTGCACATACACACTACTAACATTAGTAGTGTGGAATATGCAAAAAAAAAAAGGGGGATATGAGATGGTTTACTGTATGTAAACCATGTCTCATATCCTGTCGGGTTTGGGAAGGAGAAATCAAAAGCCGGCAATTGAATTAGCGGCTTTTATGCTATCTAGCGCTGCATTAAATATAAATATACATATATAGGTGTCTCACTGACATATATATATATGTATATATACCTATTCTATGTGTATATATCTACTCTATTCTAACCTGTCAGTGTGATTTTACTGTACAGCGCGCTGAATTACTGGCTTTTCAAAGGACACTGGTGCGTAAAAATCGGACAGTACTCGCATGGTGCGAGTGCTGTGCGATTTTTTTCTCGCACCCATTGACTTGCATTGGCGAGTCTCGTCCGAGAATCGCAGCAATACGCAGCTTGCTGCGATTTTTTTCTCAGTCCGATTTCGGCTGAGAAAAAAATCGCAAATGAAAACACACCTATTGAATAACATTGGTCCGAGTGCAATCCGATTTTTTATCGGATTGCACTCGTCCGTTTTCCTCACCAGTGGAAATGAGCCCTAATGCGTCTGCTGATGCAAAGTTTGACGCACATTAAGGATCAGGCGTCTGCAGCCGAGGAGGAGGGAAGCCTTGATGACAGTCAGCCATTGTCTGCTCAGGGAACTCTCCTGGACGAGGTGGCGGATGAAGAGGAGGAGAAGGATGATGGGGATGAATATTTATGGGAGGAGGAAGCTTCTCAGGGGGCAATAGAAACTGGTGACGTTGCAAGGTCAGGTACAGGGTTTTTGCGGGAGACAAGTGATGTTGATTTGCCAGAAAGTGCTCCTTAACCCAGCACAAGCAGTGATTTGACACCTGGAACATTGGCCCACATGGCTGATTATGCCTTGTGTATCCTAAAAAGGGACCCCCGCATTATCAAAATGATGACTGATGACGATTACTGGTTGGCCTGCCTCCTGGATCCATGCTATAAAGGGAAATTGCAAAATATCATGCCACATGAGGACCTTGAGCAAATATTGGCTACCAAACAAGCAACTCTTGTAGACCGTTTGGTTCAGGCATTCCCAGCACACAGCGGTGGTGATGTTTCTCACACGAGCTGCAGGGGGCACCATGGCAGAAGTGTTAGAGGTGCACAAATCAGAAGTGGCGTTGGACAGAGGGGTTTTATGACCAGGTTGTGGAGTGATTTCGCAATGACCGCAGACAAGACAGGTACTGCTGCATCAATTCAAAGTAACAGGAGACAACATTTGTCCAGTATGGTTACGAACTATTTTTCCTCCCTTATCGATGTTCTCCCTCACACATCATTCCCCTTTGATTACTGGGCATCTAAAATAGACACCTGGCCTCAATTGGCAGAATATGCATTACAGGAGCTCGCTTGCCCAGCTGCTAGTGTGCTATCAGAAAGAGTATTCAGTGCTGCTGGTTCAATACTGACCGACAAAAGGACTCGTCTGTAGTGTTGAGCAATACCGTCCGATACTTGAAAGTATCGGTATCGGATAGTATCGTCCGATACCCGAAAAGTATCGGATATCGCCGATACCGATACCCGATACCAATACAAGTCAATGGGACACCAAGTATCGGAAGGTATCCTGTATGGTTCTCACGGTCTGAAGGAGAGGAAACTCTCCTTCAGGCCCTGGGATCCATATTAATGTGTAAAATAAAGAATAAAAATAAAAAATATTAATATACTCACCTCTCCGACGCAGCCTGGACCTTACCGATGTAACCGGCAGCTTCCGTGACCAATCACAAGCCGCGACGTCATCTAAGGTCTTTCAAGCGCTCATTCTTAGGAACGGAAGCTGCCGGTTACATCGGTAAGGTCCAGGTTGTGTCGGAGAGGTGAGTATATCAATATTTTTTATTTTTATTCTTTATTTTACACATTAATATCGATCCCGATACCGATTCCCGATATCACAAAAGTATCGGATCTCGGTATCGGAATTCCGATACCGCAAATATCGGCCGATACCCGATACTTGCGGTATCGGAATGCTCAACACTACTCATCTGGCTAACCAAAATGTTGATAATCTAACCTTCATTTAAATGAACCACTCATGGATTTCTAATTATTTTGCCCCACCTTCCCCTGCTGACAGGTAGCTTTCCTGTAAAAAGGTCTTGCTTTTGGACTCCTCTTACTGACTGCTCCAATTCCTCCATTTGCAGCTGCTGAATGTCCACCATAGGTCATTTTTACACCTCCCTAAATGGGCTGACTCCCCCCACGGGGCTGTGGTCACCACTTGGCGCAAGCACTCTTGCGAGTGCCCACTTTTGGCCGACTGCACTGGCACAGGGTCCCTCATAATACAATGAAGTGTCTCTGGAGTTGGTGGTGCATAGGGTTGAGCGAAACGGATCGTTCTTTTTCATAAGTCGACGACTTTTGGCAAAGTCGGCGTCTCATGAAACCCGACCCGATCCCTGTGTGGGGTCGGCCATGCGGTACGCGATCTTGGCGCCAAAGTCGCGTTTCGTATGACGCGTTTAGCGCCATTTGTTCAGCCAATGAAGGAGTGTGGGCAGAGTGATGACATAGGGGTTAGTGGCGTGCACGCCTATCATCATTTTATCGCTTGTGCGCAGTAGGGATTTGCAATGTGTAAAACAAAATTTTCGGGGCTGGGACGGAGGGGAGAGAGAGAGAGAGAGAGAGAGAGAGAGAGAAAAGAAAAAAAAATTATCCCCATTGACGTGCATAGGGTTTCGTGTTCTGGCCGATCCTCGACTTTTCGCAGTAATCGGCCGATTTCGCCCGACTCGACTTTTCAAAAAGTCGGGTTTCGCGAAACATGACTCGACCCTAAAAAAGTCAAAGTCGCTCAACCCTAGTGGTGCACACCCAACGTCAGACACACCGTCGTAATATGAGGGGCCCTTGGCCAGTACCGCCGCCCATGAGAGAGTGTCCCCCCCAGCTCAAACAGTGCTCTACCACTTGCAAAACTTACCTCTCACTGCTCCACCACTGTTTAGTCTGTGCTGTTAAATCCTTCAATGGCACTGCCAATACAAATTTGTTGAAATGATAGATGATAGTAAAAATATACAGGTGCCCTGCCCTCCATTTAGACCTGTGAATACTGTGCGCGAACTACCACTGCCTGCTACTCAGCAGAGGAACCCACCCCTGTACCTGTACTTTGCCACCAGTTTATTTAGGAACATTTTTTGCAGACATTTAGCCCACTTTACTATTTTGGCCAACTTACTGTGTCAGCCACTTCTTCCAGTTGTCTTCCACCGAACAAACCAGTGCCGCCAGTTTACTCCTGTTACCAGTTTAGAACAGCATAGAGCCAACTTTTTTATTTTATTTATTCCTCCGCTGACCAAACCAATGCTGCCTGTGTACCCCTGTAACCTATTTTAAACTGCATTGAGCCTACTTTTTTATTTTAGGCCTAGTAAGTCTGTGCCACTCCTTGCAATTGTCCTTCGCTGACCAAACCAATGCTGCCTGTGTACCCCTGTAACCTATTTTAAACAGCATTGATCCTACTTTTTTATTTTAGGCCTACTACATGTGTCTGTCTGCGCCACTCAATACAACTGTTCTCCACTGAACAAAGCTGAGCTTCAATCTTCATGGTTTTGGCCTATATTTAGAATATGAAAATGCATTTGGCCTACTAGTTTGGTTGGGCCTACTAACGGTGTCTGCCGCTCCTTGCTTTTCTCCTCCACTGAACAAAGCAATGCCGCCTGTTTACTCCTGTTGCCAATTTTGAACTTCATTTGGCCCACTTTATTATTTGGGCCTACTAACTGTGTCTGCCACTCATTACAGTTGTCCTCCACTGAACAAAGCAATGCCACTTGGTTAGTCCTGTTACCAATTTTGAACTGCATTTAGCCTAGTTACTTATTTGGGCCTACTCACTGTGTCAGTCTCTCATTACAGTTGTCCTCCACTGAACAAAGCAATGCCGCCTGGTTAGTCCTGTTACCAATTTTGAACTGCATTTAGCCTAGTTACTTATTTGGGCCTACTAACTGTGTCAGCCTCTTATTACAGTTGTCCTCCACTGAACAAAGCAATGCCACCTAGTTAGTCCTGTTACCAATTTTGAACTGCATTTAGCCCACTTTATTATTTGGGCCTATATCTGTGTTTCCTCCTCATCCTGCCCATTGCCCAGCCAGTGCTACATGAGTCTGCTGGTACATTGACCCAGACCACTACATTCCTCTTGCACTCTACACAGCCAGAATCTGACCCTGCTGAAAGTCAGGTTCCCCTTCCCACATACTATACCACCTTACACAGGGACAAAGAGGAAGGTGCAGATGAAAGTGCAGGTTCCTTCATCATGTGGGGGGGCAAACTCATTGGTGACGTCACTGGCACAGGGCCCCTCATAGTACGCAAAAGTGTCTCTGCCGATGGGAGGCGCCCCCGCCGTCAAACACACCGCCGTACTTTGAGGGGCCCTGTGCCAGCGCCAATGCTAATGAGTGTGCCCCCCCTACTTGCTCAGGATCACAGCACTTGCAAAGTTGAAATACTTACCTCTCCCTGCTCCACCGCCGTGATGTAGTCCGTGTTTCCTGGGCCCACGAAAAACTTGAGCCAGCCCTACCCCCCCACAACTTTAGCCAAATGACCCCCAATTTTCAATGCCTAACTATTATTATAAGGTAAATTAAGATTGACAAGCTTAAGTAACAAGAATGGATGTTTTTGGCATTAAAATGGGCACTGTAGGTGTTTTCCTGTCCTCCACTCACTGCCGACTTTACTTCCCCATTGACTTGCATTGGGTTTCGTGTTTCAGTCGGATCCCCGACTTTTCGCAATAATCGGCCGATTTCACCTGACCCAACTTTTGACAAAGTCGGGTTTCGCGAAACCCGACTCGATCCTAAAAAAGTAAAAGTTGCTCAACTTTATTGACAAGTACTCTCTCCATCCAATACGGTGTTGCATAGTCATAACCTCTGATGATGTCAGACGGCCAGCCAATCACATTAATGTCATAACCCAGATAGCTACAGCATTACAGTGACTCACAGGCAGTCATCACATGCTTATTAGCTGCATAACAGGTGCCAAAGATGAGGGTAGGGATTCAAATCTTGTACATCGAGCACTATCCATTACTCTTCGAATAATGAGCACCATGATACTTGAGTGATAACCGTGTATCACCGAGCAAGTACGTTCATCCCTAATGACAAATAGTAAATTTTTGAACAACAAAATTTGTACACCTGTAGCAGGTCAATTTTGGTTTTTATTTCAAATTTTGCCTTCATTTCAAACCAACAAAATTGCACACAAAAAAGGTTCTACAGTATAGATGACAATAGTCAATTTTTTTAGAAAAAATGTTTTTGAACTCTACCAGGCCATACAGTTGTTCCCGGCTGGGAATGGAGCTCAGTGACCAGAGGTAACCTCTATGACGTCACCCACGGTCACAAGCAGTTCATTCTTCAGTGGTTTTGAGCCAGGACGGTTGCATCTTAGCACCGTCCAGGTTGACAACTGTATAGTATATCCCCAGATATGGATTACGGCATGGGACAGAACGATGCACAGATATGGGTATACTGTTGATTTTTTATTTTACTTTTATTACAGGAGATCGAGGGCTTTGCTTGGATTATGCGTTACAGTAAGTATGGTTTAATTAAGAATAATAAAAGGAGTCTATGTAATTTTTTTAAAATAAAAGCTTTATTCTGGCTGTGTCTTTATTTAACAATACAACTAGAGGATTAGTAATGGATAGGTGTCTTATAGACGCTTCTTTATTACTAAGCCGTGGGCTTGATGTCACCGTTGACATCAACCCCATAACTCTTACCCCACTGGCCACCACTACAGGGCAAGTGGAAAGAGCTGAGCAAAGCGCCAGAATTGGCACATCTAATAGATATGCCTTTTCTGGGCAGCTGTGGGCTGCTATTTTTAGTCTGGGGGGGTCAATATCCATGGCCCCTTACCAGCCTGAGAATACCAGCCCCCAGTTGTGAGCTTTAGCAAGGCAGGTTGTCAAAAATAGGGGGGGCTCCACTCTGTTTTTTTTAAATTATTTATTTAAATAATTAAAAAATATGGTATGGGGATCCCTCTATTCTTGATATACAACCTTGCTGAAGTTGACAGCTGAGGGTTGCAGCCCCCAGCTGTGAGCTTTGTCTGGCAGGTTATCAAAAATTAGAGGGGATCCCATGCTGTTTTTTTTAATTACCATATTTATTTACAGCACAGGAGCGGCAGATGAATACTCCCATCCACCGCTCCTGCTGTCACTGCTATTAGCAGCAGCAGGGGTAGGCTGCCACCTTTTGTGTCTTTTATTACTTAAATGTAGCTCTCATCATTCTCCCCTGTTCGTGCCGATCACTGGCAGAGCAGGGAAGAATGAGGAGAGCCATGTTCAGCACTTGGCTCTGGGGAGCAGCACTTACTGTAATGCTTCTTTCCCGGCACCAAAGCGTGTCACATGGATGACATCCACGTGTGTTATGTGTACACACGTGTGCGGGACGTTTTATGGCCCGTGCAGACATTAAAAAATGGACATGTCAGTGTGTTTTGCCCATGGACACATGGTCCCTGGAAACACACTGACATGTTCACAGACCCATTCACTTGAATAGGCAAATAGCTCTCTGTTCCTCCCGAGTCTCTCCTCATGGCTAAGTAGCACTGTACAGCCACATATGGGGTATTGCCATGTTCAGTAGAAATTGTGGAACATATTTTATTTCCATTTTTCCCCACTTCTTGTGTGAAAATGTAAAATCTTTGGCTAAAACAAAATTTTGAAGGTAAAAATGTAGTTATTTTGTCCTCACTGCCCAAAGGTAAAAAATTCAGTGACACACCCATGGTATCAGTATGATCATTGCACCCATAGATGAATTAATTGAGAGGTGCAGTTTGTAGTTCATCAAATGGGGGTTCTGCTGTTTCGGCACCTCATGGGCTCTCCCAGTGGGTCATGGCACCTGCAAACCATAACAGTAAAATAAGGCGCTCCTTCCCTTCTGAGCTATGCCATGCACCCAAATGCATATATAGGGTATCAGCGCACTCAGGACAAATTGAATAATAACTTTTGGTGTCCAATTTCTTCTGTTAAACATGGAAAAATAAAAAATCAGGGGCAAAAAGATCATTTTTGTGAAAAAAATATGTTTTTTTTAGGGCTCTATGTTATAAACTTCTGTGAAGCACTTGGGAGTTCAAAGTGCTCACCACACAAACTAGATAAGTTCCTTATGGGGTCTAGTTTCCAAAGTGGTGTCACTTGTGGGGGGGTTTCCACTGTTTAGGCACATGAGGGGCTCTCCAAACGTGACATGGCGTCCGATCTTAATTCCAGCCAATTTTGCGTTGAAAAAGTAAAATGGCGATCCTTCCCTTCCGAGCTATGCTATGCGCCCAAACAGTGATTTACCCCCACATATTGAATACCAGCATACTCAGCACAAATTGCACAACAAATTTTGAGGTTTAATTTTTACTGTCACTGTTAGAATCTGTTTTGTTTTGACCATCCACCATCTTGTTATGGTTTTCTGGCTGCTGATCTTTTTCCCCTGGTGCTGGGTTGTCTTAGGTCAGATGATTGTATCACCCTTTATTACCCAGCAAGTGCCTCCCATTCCTTGCTGTTCAACAGTGTTAATCCACTAAAGTTCTGGGTACGTGCTTTGATAGCTTTCTGTGCTTGGATTTTATGCAGTTCTGGGATCTCTAGTTCTGTTATCTTTAGTTTCTGTTTTCAGCTGGTTTCTGCAGCCTTCTCTGTGTTTCCTATTAGGAGGTGACCTGTTTTTTATACCCAGTCCTTATGCCTTTTAGCGACCTCCTTCCCCTTATCTACAGGTCTTTGCTGAGTTTAACCTAGGATCGTCAGTGGGTCTATGCGCAAAGAATGGGGTTGCCCACTCCATCGTATGGTATCAGCCTAGTCTCAGCGCAGGGTCAGTTTTCCCCTTTCTATCCTAGTTCCATGCTACAGTTCCATAACAATTACCCTTGGAAAAATAAATAATTGGGGGCAAAATTATCATTTTTGTGAAAAAAATATGATTTTTTATTTTTATGGCTCTACGTTATAGACTTCTGTGAAGCACATGGGGGTTCCAAATGCTAACAACACATCTAGATAAGTTCCTTAGGGGTCTGGTTTCCAAAATGGTGCCACTTGTGGTGGGTTTCCACTGTTTAGGTGCATGAGGGGCTCTCCAAATGTGACATGGCATCCGATCTTAATTTCTGCCAATTTTGCAATTAAGAAGTAAAACTGCGCTCCTTCCCTTCTGAGCTCTGCAATGCACCCAAACAGTGGTTTACCCCCAAATATGGGGTATCTGCATACTCACGACAAATTGTACAACAACTTTTGAGGTCCAATTTCTACTGTTACCCTTGGAAAAATAAATAATTGGGGGCAAAAATATCATTTTTGTGAAACAAATATGATTTTTTATCTTCAAGGCTCTACGTTATAAACTTCTGTTAAGTACTTGGTGCTCAAAGTGCTCACCACACATCTAGATAAGCTCCTTAGGGGGTCTAGATTCCAAAATGGTGTCACTTGTGGGGGTCTCAACTGTTTAGCCACATCAGGGGCTCTCCAAACGTGACATAGCACCCGATCTCAATTCCATCCAATTTTGCATTGAAAAGTCAATCAGTGCTCCTTCCTTTCTGAGCTCTGCCATGCTCCTAAACAGTGGGTAACCCCCACATGTGGGGTGTCAGCATACTCAGGATGAATTACACAATAACTTTTGGGGTCCAATTTCTCCTGTACCCTTGGTAAATTAAAAAATTTGAGCTAAAAAGATCACTTTTGTGGAAAAACTATGATTTTTTATTTTTACAGCTCTACGTTATAAACTTCGGTGAAGCACTTGGGGGTTCAAAGTGCTCACCAGACATTTAGATAAGTTCCTTAGGGAATCTAGTAGTTTACAAAATGTTGTCACTTGTGGAAGGTTTCCACTGTTTAGGCCCACGAGGGGCTCTCCAAACGCGACATGGCGTCCCATATTAATTCCAGCCAATTTTGCGTTGAAAAAGTAAATCTGCGCTCCTTCCCTTCCGAGCTCTGCCATGCACCCAAACAGTGGTTTACCCCCACATATGGGGTATCAACATATTTAGGACAAATTGCAAAACAACGCTTGAGGTCTAATTTCTACTGTTACCCTTGGAAAAGTAAATAATTGGGAAAAAATATCATTTTTGTGGAAAAACTATGATTTTTTATTTTTACGGCTCTATGTTATAAACTTCTGTGAAGCACTTGGGGATTCAAAGTGCTCACCACACATCTACATAAGTTACTTGGGGGTCTAGTTTCCAAAATAGTGTCACTTGGGGGGATTTCCACTGTTTAAGCCAGGGGTTGGGAACCTCAGGCAAGCGAGCCTCATGTGGCTCGTGGTGACTTTTCTTGCAGCCCTTTGGCATGTCCCCATAGTCCGCAATCATCGGGCGGCAGCAGTATCCTTTCAGCTGCCAGCCCTTTAACTCCCAAGTGCATGGTATGCAGCTTTAATTACAGAATGCTGCCTGCCTACACATGAATAGTGCCATGATCAGGGTGGGTGGGGTTAGCATCCTGGTGGCAGGGCTAGCACCCAATGCACTCCCATCCTCCTGTCCCAGAAGACAAGATGCTGCCATAGAGTCCAGAGCGATCTCTGTGCATGCCGGCTGCTCTGTGCCTGTCTGCTGGTGATTTCTGTGCCTCTCAAATATGTGCCCCCCTCCAGCTATGTACCCGAATATGATCTCTGTGCCTCGCAGCTATGTGCCCCCTGTGATCTCTGTGCCCCACCAACTATATGCTCCCCCTGTGATCTCTGTGCCTCCCAAATATGTTCCCTATGTGATCTCTGTGCCCCATGATCTCTGTGGCTCCCAGCTCTGTGCCCCCTGCGATTTCTGTGGCCCCTCTGATCTCTGTGCCCCCCCTGTGATCTCTGTGTCAATAGCTATGTGCGCCCTGTGATTTCTGTGCCCCCAGCTATGTGCCTCCTGTGATTTTGTTGACCCCAGCTATGTGCCCCCTGTGATCTCTGTGCTCCCCTACTATATGCCCCATTGTGATCTCTGTGGGTTCCAGCTATGTGCCCCATGTGATCACTGTGCCCCACTGTGATCTCTGTGCCCCCTGTGATCTCTATGACCCCAGATATCTGTCCCCCTGTGATCCCTGTGCCCCCAAGATGTGTGCCCCTGTGATTTCTGTGCCCCCACAGGCTCTCTGCCCCAGCTATATGCCCCCTGTGATTTTTGTGCCCTCCAGCTACGTGCACCCCTGTGATCTCTGTGGCTCCCAGCTTTGTGTCCCCCTGTGATCTATGTGCCCCCTGCTATGTACCTCCCTGTGATATTTGTGCTCCCCTGTCATCTCTGTTCTCCCTGTGATCTCTGTCCCCTCCAGCTACATGCCTCCCAGCTATGCCTCCCCTGTGATCTTTTTGCCCCCTGTGATCTTTGTGCCCCCCAGTGATCTTTGTGTGTTCTATGTACACCCCCTGGTAATCTCTGTGAGCCCCTGGTGATCTCTGTGTGCTCCCCAGAGATCTATGTGCCTCATTGGCGATGCCTGTCCCCCACTGGGCTGTATGTGCCCCAAATGATATGTATAATCCCCAGTGATACATTTGCCCCAGAAGTGATGTCTATTTGCCTATTTGCTAAATTTCCATTTTTTCACTTATAATCGCAAGTCATACCAAAGAAATTTTATGACTAGCATGAAGTACTATATGTCACAAAACAACAGTGTCAGAATCAACGAGATCCACTGAAGTGTTCCAGAGTTATTACCTCATAACAGGACAGTGGTCAGAATTGTAAAAATTGTCTTGGTCATTAACATGCAAACCATCCTCGGGGGTAAAGGGGTTAAACACTGTGGATGACTAAAAAAATCCATAAAAGTTTGGGAAGTTTTTTTCAGTTTTCTATAATATCATAATCAAACAATAACCACGTTAAACCACATGGATGAATAATTGAATTCGTAAAAATTTTGGAAGTTTTTTTGTAGGTTTACATATCACCGTAATGTGACAATGACTGCGTTAACCTGTATGGATAGATAATTGAATCCATAACATTTTTTGAAGGGTTTTTTGCAGCCTTATATGCCACCATAATGTAACAAGATATGTGCTAAACTGTATGAATGATTAATATAATCCATAAAAAAATGTTATAATGTATTTTTGGAGTTTTATATACCACCTAAATTTAAAACAAAGCATTTAATACTCTATTGAAGAGTAATTTAATCCAGACAAGTTTTTCAATGCTTTTTTGGAATGTTATATAACACCCTAATGTCAAGGAAAATGCCTAATACTTTATGGAGGACCAGTTGAATTCAAACAAATTGTGGTAGTTAGGGTTGAGCGACCTTTACATTTATAGGATCGGGTCGGGTTTCACGAAACGCAACTTTTTCAAAAGTCGGGTCGAGTGATATTGGCCGATCCTATAAAAAAGTCGGGGTCGGCGTCGGCCGAAACTCGAAACCCAATGCAGTGCATTGGGTTTCCAATGGTTCCCAGGGTCTGAAGGAGCGGAAACTCTCCTTCAGGCCCTGGGATCCATATTTAAGTGTAAAATAAAGAATTAAAATAAAAAATATCGCCATACTTACCATCTGATGCGCCCTGGTACTAAGCGGGAACCTTCCTTCCTTAGAATCAGCCTTCCAGGACCTTGCGGTGACGTCGCGGAGACGTCGCGGCTTGTGACTGGTCGCGCGGCCGCCCATGTGACCGCTCGCGCGACCAATCACAAGCCGCGACGTCACCGTGACGTCACCGAAGGTCCTGGAAGGGCTGATTCTTAGGAAGTAAGGCTGCCGGAAAGAAGCCGAGGGTGAGTATATTCCTATTAGGTATATACTCACCCTCGGACCCGCCCTGCTTCTTTCCGGCAGCCTTCCTTCCTAAGAATCAGCCCTTCCAGGACCCTCGGTGACGTCACGGTGACGTCGCGGCTTGTGATTGGTCGCGCGAGCGGTCACATGGGCGGCCGCGCGACCAATCACAAGCCGCGACGTCACCGCGACGTCACCGCAAGGTCCTGGAAGGCTGATTCTAAGGAAGGAAGGTTCCCGCTTAGTACCAGGGCGCATCAGATGGTAAGTATAGCGATATTTTTTATTTTAATTCTTTATTTTACACTTAAATCTGAATTCCAATACCAATTCCCGATATCTTAAACATATCGGGAATCGGTATCGGAATTCCGATTCCAGATTCAGAAGATCGCCGACTTCATGGCCGACCCCACACAGGGGTCGGGTCGGGTTTCATGAAACCCGACTTTGCCAAAACTCGGCGACTTCTGAAAATTGCCGACCCGTTTCGCTCAACCCTAGTGGTAGTGGCTAGAGATGATAGAATATTTCAATGTTCGGTTCGGATTACGATCGCCAAATGTGCAATATTAGCTGATTACTTCATCGAATATTCGCCGAACATAACCAAACTCAATTCATGTCAATTTGAGGCAAAAGCAAAGAAAACACCTTATAATGGCTCCAAATGCTGCCAGAACACATCAAATGAGGGACAGACACCAAGAAAGTGGCCTCAATTCATCCACAGTACAAAAAAGTGTTTTCCATAATTCTAAGTGGCACTGTATTTTATAATCTGTTTTAAATGTATTTTATGTCACATATAACCATTTACATTTGCTATATAATTATATTGTAATTTTATGATATTAACATCTGTTATAATCTAATTTTATTATATTTATATATTTCTGCAAATTTTTTTTGTGTTTTTACATATTTTTGAAAGTTTTTTTTAAAGATTTTTTTTCCCTTTGAAAGTTTTTTTTTCCTTTTTTTTTAAATATATTTTTTATATATTTATGTAATGCTTTTACTCTCATTATGTCACCTTGTAGACTTCTAACTTCTATAGCAGCTATATAGTGGGTGTGTCAGGAACTAGTTTTAGTGGTCCACACACTATTTAGCATAATACTACTTCCTATAAAGCTATCCACTGTTTTGGAACACTTATGACAATATACCTGAGGAAGACATTTATACTGTCGAAACGCGTTGTATGTACTTTTTCTTGAGAAATAATAAAAACCTTTTTTGGATAATAAGAAGCCTTGTATCCTACACCCATGGGAGTGCAAATATACTGGTATAAAATTTATTGGATAACACTCCTATGGTTACTTGGTCTGAGTGATGTACTAGCTACCAGGAATTTGCAGCATACCAACCACAGAAGAAATCCATTTTTGAACACCTAATGGTCCCAAGTGTTGTGAATTCTGCTCTTGGGCTCCCTCCGGTGGTTGTAAGTGGTAGCGCTGCGGTCTCTGAATCGCAGCATTTATCAGGTGTGTTCACTTTTTGCAATTCTGACTGGGCTATTTAGTCTTGCTTGACCCTTTAGTCAGTGCCAGTTGTCCATTGTTCCTGGAGGATTCACATCCCTGCCTGGTCTCTCCTGCTTTGCTGTTCATTTCAACAAAGATAAGTTCTGGCCTTGATTTTTGCTGTCCACATGCTGTGGCCTTATTGTTCAGTTCTTTTCCATGTTTTTGTGTTGTCCAGCTTGGTCTGTATAAGGATTTGTTTAGCCAAGCTGGTATCTCTGGAGATGCAGATATACCCTCCATATCTTTAGTTAGCTGTGGAGATTTTGTATTTTCTGTGGTGGATATTTTCTAGTGTTTTCATACTGACCGCATAGTACTCTGTCCTATCCTTTCTATTTAGCTAGAAGTGGCCTCCTTTGCTAAATTCTCATTTCAGTCTGTGTATGTTTTTTCCCTCTCCTCTCACAGTCAATATTTGTGGGGGGCTGTCTATCCTTTGGGAATTTTCTCTGAGGCAAGATAGTTTTCCCTTTCTATCTCTAGGGGTAATTAGTCCTCCGGCTGTGTCGAGATGTCTAGGGAGCGCTAGGTACATTTCACGGCTACTTCTAGTTGCGGTGTTAAGTTCAGGGTCTGCGGTCAGTACAGGTACCACCTTCTCCAGAGTACATCTCATGCTGCTCTTAGGCCACCAGATCATAACAGTACAACTGGCCAACAATGAGTTAACCGCATCTCAGAAGAAGGGATGGAAAGTGCTGAGCCATTTTTTTTTCTGTAGTCTGTTGTGTTTTGTTTTTTTCTTCCCTCTTTACCTCTGGGTGGCTCAGGAGTTCGGCGCTGGTATGGATGTTCAGGGATTGGCTTCTCGTGTGGATCAACTTGCTGCTAGAGTAAAGGGTATTTCCGATTATGTCATTCAGACTCCGGTTTTAGAGCCTAGAATTCCAACTCCTGTTTTGTTTTTTGGGGACAGGTCCAAATTTTTGAGCTTTAAAAATAACTGTAAACTGTTTTTTGCTCTGAAACCCCGTTCCTCTGGTGATCCCATCCAGCAGGTTAAAATTGTTTTATCTCTGCTGCGTGGTGACCCCCAGGATTGGGCATTTGCCCTGGAACCTGGGAATCCGGCGTTGCTTAATGTAGACACCTTTTTTCAGGCAATTGGGTTATTGTATGATGAACCTAATTCAGTGGATCATGCTGAGAAGACCTTGTTGGCCCTGTGTCAGGGTCAAGAAGCGGCAGAATCATATTGCCAGAAGTTTAGAAAATGGTCTGTACTGACTAAATGGAATGAGGATATGAGGATACCTTGGCTGCAATTTTCAGAAAGGGTCTTTCTGAATCCGTTAAAGATGTTATGGTGGGGTTCCCCACGCCTGCTGGTCTGAGTGATTCTATGTCTCTGGCCATTCAGATTGATCGGCGCTTGCGCGAGCGCAGAGTTGTGCACACTATGGCATTGTCTTCCGAGCGGAGTCCTGAGCCTATGCAGTGTGATAGGATTGTGTCTAGAGCTGAACGACAAGGATTCAGACATCAGAATAGGTTGTGTTTTTACTGCGGCGATTCTGCTCATGTTATTTCTGATTGCCCTAAGCGTACCAAGAGTATCGCTAGTTCTGTTACCATCAGTACTGTACAACCTAAATTTCTGTTATCTGTGACCCTGATCTGCTCATTATCGTCATTTTCTGTCATGGCATTTGTGGATTCAGGCGCCGCTCTAAACTTAATAAACTTAGAATTTGCCAGACGTTGTGGTTTCCCCTTGCAGCCTTTGCAGAGTCCTATTCCTTTGAGGGGCATTGATGCTACACCGTTGGCTAAAAATAAACCTCAGTTTTGGACACAGCTGACCATGTGCATGGCGCCAGCCCATCAGGAAGATTGTCGTTTTCTGGTGTTGCATAATTTGCATGATGCTATTGTGCTGGGTTTCCCATGGTTACAGGTGCATAATCCGGTATTAGATTGGAAATCTATGTCTGTGACTAGTTGGGGTTGTCAGGGGGTTCATGGTGACGTTCCTTTGATGTCAATTGCCTCCTCCCCCTCTTCTGAAATTCCTGAGTTTTTGTCAGATTTCCAGGATGTATTCAATGAGCCCAAGTCCAGTTCCATTCCACCGCATAGGGACTGTGATTGTGCTATTGACTTGATTCAAGGCTGTAAGTTCCCTAAGGGCCGACTTTTCAACCTGTCTGTGCCAGAACATACTGCCATGCGGAGCTATGTTAAGGAGTCCTTGGAGAAGGGGCATATTCGGCCATCTTCTTCACCATTGGGAGCAGGGTTTTTTTTGTTGCCAAAAAAGATGGCTCCTTGAGACCCTGTATTGATTATCGCCTCTTGAATAAGATCAAGGTCAAATTCCAATAACCTTTGCCTTTGCTTTCTGATCTGTTTGCTAGGATTAAGGGGCTAGTTGGTTTACTAAGATTGACCTTCGAGGGGCATATAATCTTGTTTGTATTAAGCAGGGTGACGAATGGAAAACTGCATTTAATACGCCCAAAGGCCATTTTGAATACCTTGTGATGCCATTCGGACTCTCTAATGCTCCATCTGTGTTTCAGTCCTTCATGCATGATATATTTCGGAATTATCTTGATAAATTCATGATTGTATATTTGGATGATATTTTGATTTTTTCAGATGATTGGGAGTCTCATGTGAAACAAGTCAGGATGGTATCTCAGATCCTTCATGATAATGCCTTGTTTGTGAAGGGGTCTAAGTGCCTCTTTGGAGTACAGAAGATTTCTTTTTTGGGCTTCATTTTTTCTCCCTCATCTATAGAAATGGATCCGGTTAAGGTTCAGGCCATTCATGATTGGATCCAGCCCACATCCGTGAAGAGCCTTCAGAAATTTTTGGGCTTTGCTAATTTTTATCGCCGTTTCATTGCCAACTTCTCCAGTGTGGTTAAACCCCTGACCGATTTGACAAAGAAAGGCGCTGATGTGGCGAATTGGTCCTCTGCGGCTGTTTCTGCCTTTCAGGAGCTTAAACGCCGATTTACTTCTGCCCCTGTGTTGCATCAGCCGGATGTTTCTCTTCCTTTTCAGGTTGAGGTTGACGCTTCTGAGATTGGGGCAGGGGCCGTTTTGTCTCAGAGGAATTCTTATGGTTCCTTGATGAAACCGTGTGCCTTCTTTTCTCGAAAGTTTTCGCCTGCGGAACGCAATTATGATGTCGGCAATCGTGAGTTGTTGGCTATGAAGTGGGCATTTGAGCAGCGGCGACATTGGCTTGAGGGGGCCAAGCACCGTATTGTGGTCTTGACCGATCATAAGAATCTGATTTATCTCGAGTCTGCCAAACGGCTGAATCCTAGATAGGCCCGATGGTCCCTGTTTTTCTCCCGTTTTGATTTTGTGGTCTCGTATCTTTCGGGTTCTAAGAATGTTAAGGCTGATGCCCTCTCTAGGAGCTTTTTGCCTGATTCCCCTGGGGTCCTTGAGCCGGTCGGCATTCTGAAGGAAGGGGTGATTCTTTCTGCCATCTCCTCTGATTTACGACGGGTTTTTCAGGAATTTCAGGCTGATAAACCTGACCGCTGTCAAGTGGGGAAATTGTTTGTTCCTGACAGATGGACTAATAAATTGATTTTGGAGGTTCATTGTTCTGTGTTGGCTGGTCATCCTGGGATTTTTGCTACCAGAGATTAGGTTGGTAGGTCCTTCTTTGTCACGGGATGTGCGTTCTTTTGTGCAGTCCTGTGGGACTTGTGCGCGGGCCAAGCCTTGCTGTTCCCGCGCTAGTGGGTTGCTTTTGCCTTTGCCGGTCCCTGAGAGGCCTTGGACGCATATTTCTATGGATTTTATTTCGGATCTTCCAGTTTCCCAGAGGATGTCAGTTATCTGGGTGGTTTGTGACCGGTTTTCTAAGATGGTTCATTTGGTACCTTTGCCTAAGTTGCCTTCCTCTTCTGATTTGGTTCCATTGTTTTTTCAGCATGTGGTTCGTTTGCATGGCATTCCGGAGAATATTGTGTCCGATAGAGTTTCCCAGTTTGTTTCTAGGTTTTGGTGGGCCTTTTGTGCTAGGCTGGGCATTGATTTGTCTTTTTCTTCCGCATTTCATCCTCAGACAAATGGCCAAACCGAGCAAACTAATCAGACTTTGGAAACTTATTTGAGATGCTTTGTGTCTGCTGATCAGGATGATTGGGTGGCTTTCTTGCCATTGGCCGAGTTTGCCCTTAATAATCAGGCTAGTTCTGCTACCTTGGTTTCACCCTTCTTTTGTAACTCTGGTTTTCGTCCTCGTTTTTCTTCGGGGCAGGTTGAGCCTTCTGATTGTCCTGGGGTGGACTCTGTCGTTGACAGGTTGCAGCAAATTTGGGCTCATGTTGTTGACAATTTGGTGTTGTCTCAGGAGGGGGCTCAGCATTTTTCTAACCGTCGTCGGTGTGTTGGTTCCCGGCTTCGGGTTGGGGATTTGGTCTGGTTGTCTTTCCGTCATGTTCCTATGAAGGTTCCTTCCCCTAAGTTTAAGCCTCGGTTTATTGGCCCTTATAGGATTTCTGAGATTATCAAACCAGTGTCTTTTCGTTTGGCCCTTCCAGCCTCTTTTTCCATCCATAATGTTTTTCATAGATCTTTGTTGCGGAAATATGTGGTGCCCGTTGTTCCCTCTGTTGATCCTCCTGCCCCGGTGTTGATTGATGGGGAGTTGGAGTATGTGGTTGAGAAGATTTTGGATTCTCATTTTTCGAGGTGGAAGCTTCAGTATCTTGTCAAATGGAAGGGTTATGGCCAGGAGGATAATTCTTGGGTTGTTGCCTCCGATGTTCATGCTGAGGATTTGGTTCATGCCTTTCATTTGGCTCATCGGGATCGGCGTGGGGGCTCTGGTGAGTGTTCGGTGACCCCTCCTCAAGGGGGGGTACTGTTGTGAATTCTGCTCTTGGGCTCCCTCCGGTGATTGTAAGTGGTAGCGCTGCTGTCTCTGAATCGCAGCATTTATCAGGTGTGTTCACTTTTTGCAATTCTGACTGGGCTATTTAGTCTTGCTTGACCCTTTAGTCAGTGCCAGTTGTCCATTGTTCCTGGAGGATTCACATCCCTGCCTGGTCTCTCCTGCTTTGCTGTTCATTTCAACAAAGATAAGTTCTGGCTTTGATTTTTGCTGTCCACATGCTGTGGCCTTATTGTTCAGTTCTTTTCCATGTTTTTGTGTTGTCCAGCTTGGTCTGTATAAGGATTTGTTTAGCCAAGCTGGTATCTCTGGAGATGCAGATATACCCTCCATATCATTAGTTAGCTGTGGAGATTTTGTATTTTCTGTGGTGGATATTTTCTAGTGTTTTCATACTGACCACATAGTACTCTGTCCTATCTTTTCTATTTAGCTAGAAGTGGCCTCCTCCTTTGCTAAATTCTGATTTCAGTCTGTGTATGTTTTTTCCCTCTCCTCTCACAGTCAATACTTGTGGGGGGCTGTCTATCCTTTTGGGATTTTCTCTGAGGCAAGATAGTTTTCCCTTTTCTATCTCTAGGGGTAATTAGTCCTCCGGCTGTGCCGAGATGTTCAGGGAGTGATAGGTACATTCCACGGCTACTTCTAGTTGCGGTGTTAAGTTCAGGGTCTGCGGTCAGTATAGGTACCACCTTCTCCAGAGTACATCTCATGCTGCTCTTAGGCCACCAGATCATAACACCCAAGTGACCTATATGCAAGATAACAAGACTTATAAAAGGTGAGTGCCACCTATATTCACCTACGACCTAATTATACATTTAAATTTAGATTGGTGCGCTTTTTTCCTTTCCTCTCCTTTTACCAGAAACAGTACAAATTGTAGCATGGCACTGCAGCAATCAGCCAGGCATGAGGTAACGGGGTCTGGGACAGCATTTATAGCTTTCAATTGAATGTCACTGTAAGATTAGGTGGCTGAGGGATCGGTACAGGCCTCCTTTGCTGGGAGCCCTGATACCACATGCAACACCTGTACCTGCTTTCATGCTGAGCCACACTTAGGCAGCACAAATATCAGTTTTGTAGTCTACCATTATCAGAAAAATTTAAGGATAGTAACACGGGTAGTTGAGTCCAAGAAAGTGGACGCCTGACGGTCTCAAATGCCTACTATTTCAAGCAGCACACATGAAGGAGACCCAACCAGGAGTGTTCACATTTCCAAAAAGTATTGGCAGACAGAACCAAAGTGGCATCAATTTCACCACAGTAGAAATAGTATAAAAGGGACCAGCAGGTCTTCCACTACTCCCAATCCAGCAGATGGACACCCAACCTGGAGTGTTCACATTTAAACAAATGAGGGCCTTACACTACAGAAGTAGAACACATTTCATGAAAGTAGAAATAGTATAATAGTGACTAACAGGTCTTCCAGTACACCTAATCCAGTAGATTTACACCCAACATGTAGTGTTCACATTTCCAAAAATTATTGGCAGACAATACCAAAGTGGCATCAGTTTCACCACAATCGAAATAGTATAATAGGGACTGACAGGTCTTCCACTTAACCCAATCCAGCAGGTGTTCACATTTAAACAAATGAAGACTTTACACCACAGAAGTGGCATATATTTCAAGAGAGTAAAAATAGTATGATACACACTTCCAAAAATTATTGGCAGACAATACCAAAGTGGCATCAGTTTCACCACAATAGAAATAGTACAATAGGGACTGACAGGTCTTCCACTAAGCCCAATCAAGCAGATGGACACCCAACCAGAAGTGTTCACATTTGCAAAAATTATTGGCAAACAATACCAAAGTTGCATCAATTTCACCACAGTAGAAATAGTACAGTAGGGATCGAAAGGTCTTCCACTACGCCCAATCAAGAAGATGGACACCCAACCAGGAGTGTTCACATTTAAGCAAAAGAGGGGATTACACCACAGAAGTGGCATAAATTTCACAAGAGTAGAAATAGCAAAATAGTGACCAACAGGTCTTCCACTACACCCAATCCAATAGATGGACACCCAACAAGAAGTGTTCACATTTGCAAAAATTATTGCCAGACAATACCAAAGTGGCATCAATTTCACCACAGTAGAAATAGTATAATAGGGACTGACAGGCCTTCCACTTAACCCAATCCAGCAGGTGTTCACATTTAAACAAATGAAGACCTTACACCACAGAAGTGGCATATATTTCAAGAGAGTAAAAATAGTATGATAGAGACCGACAGGTCTTCCACTATGCCCAATCATGAAGATGGACACACAACCATGAGAGTTCACATTTCCAAAAATTATTGTCAGACAATACCAAAGTGGCATCAATTTCACTACAGTAGAAATAGTATTTCACCAAAGTAGAAATAGTATAATAGGGACCGACAGGTCTTTCAGTACACCCAATCCAGCAAATGGACATCAGGAGTGTTCACATTTCCAAAAATTATTGGCAGAAAATACCAAAGTTGCATCAATTTCACCACAGTAGAAATAGTACAATAAGGACCGACAGGTCTTCCACTATGCCCAATCAAGCAGATGATCACCTAACCAGGATTGTTCACATTTCCAAAAATTATTATTGACAGACATGACCAAAGTGGCATCAATTTCACCACAGTATAGACAGTATAATAGGGACTGACAGGTCTTCCACTACACCCAATCCAGCAGATGGACACCCAACCTTGAGTTTACACATTTTAGAAAATGAGGTCTGGACACCACTGCCGTGTAATAAATGTCACTAGAATTAAAATAGTATAAATGGGACCAACACGTCTTCCACTACAGCTAACCCATCAGATGTAGACCAACTATGGCTGTTCACATTTCCACAAATTTGTGTTAACATCATCATCAGCAGAAGCCACACTAAAGATATCACAGAGTGCAGTTACTTGACATTAATGCATCACACTAAAAAATGCAATATTATACCAAGTCTGTACAGTCTACGATTGCGGTGCAAATGTCCTTGGAGATCCATGAGTTGTTCATCTTGATGAAAGTTAGTTGGTCTAAATTGGACAGCTGGCTATGCTTATAAATCAGGACACGGCCTGCTGCGCTCAGTATATGTTCTGAGAGAACACTGGCTGCTGGGCAGGATAAAACCTCCAAGTCATGTGAGGCAAGCTAAGGCCACTCATTCAGTATGGAAGACCAAAATGTGAAAGGGTCCAAACCCTCCCTGATGATATATTTATATTCAGTTCTAGATATTCCTGCACCATCATCTCCATTCATTCACCACGTGTAAGACTACTTCGTCCTGCCCTGGATCCAAGCTAAAAAAAATGTGGGCATCGGTGCAGATTTCCTCCTCTTGACTCTGTGAAGCTAATGAGTACACTTCTGGTGACCATGGCATAGAATGTGTGAACAGCTCTGCAGACTCACCAATCTGTGGTTCTGTATAGTCAGTTCTACGTTTGAAGAGTTGGAATGGTGGGGGGAAGCAAGAGTAATGTGGGTGCCACCTCTGCGGACTGTACTGGGTGCGATGTTGAGGTGGAGGAAGAGGAGGTTAGGACACTTGAAGCTGCACTGGCCATCCACTCGAGCACATGCTCTTTCTGGGCCTCATCAGCAAGGCATAACACTGTGCGTCTGCCAAAGAAAGGTAATGGAGTAGCCCGTCCAGTAACAGAAGTTGTCAGTAGTGTTGAGCGATACCTTCCGATATGCAAAGGTATCGGTATCGGATTGGATCGGCCGATATCCAAAAAATATCGGATATCGCCGATACCGATACCCGATACCAATGCATATCAATGGGACACAAAATTTCGGAATGGTTCCCAGGGTCTGAAGGAGAGGAAACTCTCCTTCAGGCCCTGGGATCCATATTCATGTATAAAATAAAGAATACAAATAAAAAATATTGATATACTCACCCCTCAGACGGCCCCGGCTCTCACCGGTCCAAGCTTCTGCCTCCGTTCCTAAGAATGCAGGGAGTGAAGGACCTTCGATGACGTCGCGGCTTGTGATTGGTCGTGTGACCGCTCATGTGACCGCTCACGCGACCAATCACAAGCCGCGACGTCATCGAAGGTCCTTCACTCCCTGCATTCTTAGGAACGGAGGCTGCCGGTTACACTGCTAAGAGCCAGGGTCTGCCGGAGGGGTGAGTATATCAATATTTTTTATTTTTATTATTTATTTTTTACATGAATATGGATCCCAGGGCCTGAAGGAGAGTCTCCTCTCCTCCAGACCCTGGGAACCATATGCACCGCACACTTCCGATTCTGATTTCCGATATCGCAAAAATATCGGAACTTGGTATCGGAATTCCGATACAGCAAATATCGGCCGATACCCGATATTTGTAGTATCGGAATGCTCAACACTAGTTGTCAGATGTCTTTGCATAAGGCGTGATGTTGGTTCACTAGTGCTTTTCACTAACCTTACCACCTACCCCACGTACACATTGAACACCATGCCTAATTTCCCTTCCACCATGGCTTCAATTTTTCCAAGGCATGTAGCTCAGATAGTATGGTAGGAGCACAGTATTAGCAGCAAAAAATAAGATTTATAAGATTTTAAACTCTGCACCACCTCTGCAAACAGCTGAATTTCAGCTGCAGTAAATTCCATTAGTCACAGAAGAAAGAATTGTTTGAGTGTGGATGAGGCCTGTATGAGAAAGAAGATATGTTACAAACAATATGAAAGTCAGATGTCCCCTACTGTATGATGTTAGGAACACAGAAATTTTTGGTGGCCTCTGAATCAGGCCTCTATAACACACTAGAAGGTACAAACTAATTGAATGTGAGATGTCCCTTCCTGTATCACACTAGGAAAAGAAGATTTTTTTGGTGGCCTCTGTATCAGGCCTCTGTAACACACTACATGCTACAAACTAATTGAATGTGAGATGTCCCCTACTGTATTACACTAGGAACAGAAGAATTTTTGGTTGTTTCTGTATCAGGCCTCTATAACACACTAGATGCTGCAAACTAATTGAATGTGGGATGTCCCCTATTGTATGACACTAGGAATGGAAGAATTTTTTGGTGGCCTCTGTATCAAGCCTCTGTAACACACTAGATGCTACAAACTATTTGAACTATTTGCTGCTCCTGGGCCACCAGATCATAACACAAAGCACATTATACTGTATAGATGAAATTATAGAAATTTTTTTCACCTTCCCCAAAAAAATGTACTGCAAACCCTAAGCCCTGCCTAAAAACTGTATTGGAATTAAAACATTTTTCAACACTGTTTTGGGGAGTTATATGCCGCCAACATTTTCCACAGAGCATGTAATACTCTATGAATGAGTAACTGAATCGAGAAAAAAAATCAACGCTTTCTAGAAGTGTTCTATAGCACAAAGTATGTAATACCCTATAGATGAAAATATAGTACATTTTTTCAAACACCCCCCAAGAAAAAAGTGGTCAAGTGCAGGAGATACTCTATATATTTTGCAACAAACTGCAATCACTAAGCCCTCCCTATAGGCTGTATTCTGCCACTATCTTTGCTCCTGCAACTGTCCCTCCCTAAAATAAATGTAGAATGTACTGATACAAACAGCAAAGCACAGAATTAGCCCTTATAATTACTGTTAGCATGATGGTTCAGAATCAGCACCAATATCAGTGCTAGAGGACTCTGATTCGTTCAACTGTGCACACACAGTCCTGGACACATACTCTGTCCTTCCAATAAGAACTGTACCTGAGCTGTGCAATGGCGTCAGTGTGGCAGCGCCTCTCCTTTTATAACCCCTGATGATGTCACGTAGCCAGCCAAATACAATAATGCCACTACGGCACGCAGCATTACAGTGACTCGCAGGCAATCCCCACATGCTTATTGGATATGTAACAGGTACCAAACATTAGGGAAATTAATTTGAGTTTCAAATTCAAGCACCAGTATTTGCTGCCGAGTGCTGTGCACATATGAGCACCCAGATACTCGAGTGATATCTGAGTATCGCCAAGCACGCTCTCATCCTTAGCCATTTCCTCAAGCACATTATTCTATTTTAATTCCAACAATGCTTTAGCCCTTATTCACATGTTAGTACTTGGTCAGTATTTTGTATCAGTGTTTGTCTGCCAATCCCATGAGTGGAATAATCAGAGGAATACCATAGCTGAAAGATTGACACCTGTCCTGTGTATTGGAGACATCCCTGGTTTTTGCATACAAACACTGATGAAAAATCAGATGTTTGAATGAGGTATTACAGAAATTATCATCACTGTTCCCATTGGGGCTCAAAAATTCCCTATGAGTATGCCTTTAGAGTGTGGGACGAAAACCACAAAACATACAAACTGTGCAGTTGTTGTCCTTGGAGGGATTTGAGCCACCCTGCTGGCCAGGGTTGCATTTAGTATGAAGTAAATCACGGTACTCCTGATTGTTTCTCAAGTAGGGTCCAAAACCAATACAGTATATGAAAGAATTGTGCTCATCACAAGAACAAGTGGTGAATGCCACGCTCAGTGCACTATTTGGGTTTTTCTTACTTCACTAGATACTGTGTAACTTCCTTTTTTCCCTATCTACTTGTGCACTAGGTACTCTGAGGAAGGTCGTTTGAGAGCGAAACGTCTATTTTTTGTACCTGTTTATATGGACTGCAATTAAAATTAACAAATATATTCAATTTTGAGTGCCAATTTTTTAATATACAGGGTTGCATTCAGTGTCTGCTCCTGGATGCTGCATATTTGCTCCTATTCATCAATAACAGCTGATTAGTGCCAGGATTCAGATCCCCAAAGATCTGAAATTGATGCCCTATCTTGGAGCTCTACAGAAGCTTAAAGCTGCATGATACTGACATTACAAATGATTCTTTGCCAAGCACAACTATTAATTATGAATGTGTTCATACAAAAATTAAGGATTGTTACATATTTACTAACTGTTGGCTTGCAATTGAAACCAGCAAGTCACAAAATATTACATTCACTATCATTATTTGTGATGGAGCAGCGTGATATTGCATTGTTATGTTGCGTGGCTCCAAGTCACCATGATACCCGAGCTTATTATTCATCTGATACCAATTTAATGGAAGCCCTTGACTTTCATACACAAACTGTAACAGTTAAATGAGTTTAGCTGACTGCACTGTACTGTATACTGTTACATAGAAAGAGTTCATCTCACCCACAAAAAAAATTCCAACAAGCTGGAGCAAGGAAATCGGCTATTCAGATGGAGTAAATAGCAAACAATTCAAAACTCCAGCTCTGCGGTGTGCAGAAAAATGTATTTCATAGGAAATCCAAAGGCTTAAATTCAGGCATCAAATGTCACATACAAAAATCCATAAAAAACAATGTAGATCTATGCGTTTCAGATGTGAACCATCCTTAATCATTATGACAAATGATGATTTTCATTTGAAATGCATAGTTCTACACTGTTTTTTTCTTATGGATTTTTCATCATGATTATGGATGGTTCTCATCTGAAACGCGTAGATCTACGTTGTTTTTATGGATTTTTGTTCATGACATCTGATGTCTGAAATTTAACCCTTGGATTTTCTATGAAATAAATTTTTCTATATAATGCAGAACTGAAATTTTGCCTTGTTTACTGTATACAGTGCAACAATTCAGATTGTATGTAGGACAATACTCATTTAATTGTTGAAGCATGTGATTCAATGTTTTGTGACTGATCACTGAGCCTTCAGATGTAAAAGATAGCAATTTGACTATGGTGGTTCATTTTTTACTCCATATAACGATATTACAGTATTATACCATCTTTCTGAGTGATTTTTTTTTTATTTTTTTTATTACGAACATATACTTATGACCACAAAATCTTAGATATTGTTTTAGTGTTATGTGTTGAATTATTAAAACTGATGTTTAATAGGCACTCTGATATGGTTTAAATTCTGTAAAATGAACTGAATAAATTCAGAGCATTGCCACTAGATGGTGACCGTTGTATGTTCTTTCCCTCGTGCTCAAGTATTAGAGCTGGCAAAATAGAATTGGAGAACAGGCTAAGTGGTCTTCTCTGAACTAATGACAGTAACAAATTACAATTTGCAACAATATTGCTTTATTTTATCACAGTACATTCAATGTGTATACAACGTGTTTAGAATTATTTGTATTGATTTTGTGTGTGATTTTTAAAATGCTACATTTCAACTCGACAGCCCGGCTTACTTAGGAAGTATGAAAAATATACACCTAAACTACTGTGCAGGTTTGCTTTATTTGTCTGCGACTCAAAGTCAACATTCTTTCAAGACTTTTATACTAGCAATTTCAGATATTACTAGAAAATAAATATGCTGAGATAAAAAAAAATCTATATTGCAGATAGAAAATATTCATCATAGAAAAAAATAGTCAACATGAAGTTTTAAAAGTCAATTTGGAAATACTTTAAATGCCCCAATTGTGAATAGCCTTGTATTTTTAAAAAGGTTTAGAAGGGACATGTCATGTTAAAAACTCTATTAACCAGCAGATATGAGGTTTATCTGCACTTAAATCACAGCTGCAGGGATGAGATTTACTTTACTCCTCCCTACAGCCCCTGGATTTCAGTCATACAGCCTCAGCTTTAGTCACCATTCAGAATACAGTTAGTAGCAGCTGTAAACACACCTCTGCTCTGACTTACATCCAATCCTGTACTGATGCACTGCTGAGCCAGCTGTCAGACAGGGCAGAGGCATGATTACAGCCGCTGCTCACTATTTACTGAGCAGTGACTGAAGCCACACATTTATGACTGAAAGCCAGAGAATGATGGCAGAAATATAGTTCATTTCCTCACTGTAAGGCCTCTTTCACACTTCCGTCTTTTTGCCTCCGTCGCAATCCGTAGTTATGGCAAAAAAACGGATCCTGCAAATGTGCCCGCAGGATCCTTTTTTTTGCCATACACTTAAATGGACGATGGATTGCGATGGATGCCCACACGTCACATCCATCGTGCGACGGATGCGTCATGTTTTGGCGGTCCGTCGTGACAAAAAAAGTTCAATGTAACTTTTTGTCCGTCGGATCCGCCATTTCCGACCGCGCATGCGTGGCCGCAACTCCGCCCCCTCCTCTCCGCTCATCACAATGGGCAGCAGATGCGTTGTAAAACTGCATCTGCTGCCCACGTTGTGCTAAATTTAGCACAACATCCATCGGTACATCGGGCCAACGGTTTGCGACGGCCCTGTACCGACAGAAGTGTGAAAGTAGCCTAATCTGGCTTTCAGTGTTCTGGCCAAGCCGCTTTAGAATACTATTAACCCCATATCTGGAGGTGAATAGCATTTTTTGACATGACATGTTCCCTTTAAGATTTTTTTTCACAAATAACCCTGAATAATGATTCCAAAATGGAGTTATCCATACATGCATCAAGACCATCTGAATGCTATAATGTAAAGCAGTGGCAATTCAGTACAATAGGATTTAAATATAGCCTAATTATATTTTTAATGTAAGTGAAAGCATTGATATATTTTCATCTTCAAAAGCCTGTATTTGATACATGTATTTATAGAACCCTTCAGTCAATTACATCTGTCTGTTAACAACCTAAGCGCTATTCCAAGGATTCATGGTTTCCATCTTGCATTGCTGATGGCTAATAATTGTGCCAAAATAAATGTTTCTATATCCCTTACAATTGTACATTTATGATGTGCAATGTTAGCAATAAGGTTAAAAAAATAATTATATTGTTTAGAGGATTTGTAATGGAACCAATAATAAACAAATTTAAAAATAAATGCAAGAGGAAATGTTATAACATTGAAAAATAGCCATAGTGCTTATGTACTGATATTTATTCTCTAAGTGCAATGATGAATCACAGCAGTTACTATCTGCTGAGGACAATCACTATGGCTGGTTTTACATTTGCGGATGGAAGGCTGTGTATGTCCTCTGTGAAGCTCCGCCCACCGCCGCACCTCCTCTGGTCAGCTCCGCCTACGTAGGCATGCAGCGTGCATACCCTATCTTTACCGTTAGGTATGCAGGTCATGCTGATGTATGTGGATGCCTCCGCATGCGTCGTTTTGACAGTGCGGCGACCTGCGATGAATGCAACGAGTTGCAATTTGGTGCCGTCGCCGCACCTTCAAAACGACGCATGCGGAGGCATCCACATACATCGGCATGGCCTGCGTACCTAATGTTAAAGATAGGGTACACACGCCGCATGCCGACGTAGGCGGAGCTGACCAGAGGTGGTGCTGCGATTGGCGGAGCTTCACGGACTATGTACGTAGCCCTTCATCTGCAAAATGTGAAACCAGCCTAACCCTAGCATTGATGCAAGTATGTATGGCAAATGGTCACTGAAGCAAGAAATTGATTGTCACATGCTGACATAGCAGGCAATTGTTCCTGGAATCTAAACAAAGGTGAGCAAGTACAAAGCCGTTTTTATATGCCAGTCTCTCTGCCATTGCCCTCCTCAACTGAACCAGTAAGTTTATGCAGTTGGCTAAGAAGACAGGGCTTTCCATTTCCCACCCCTGCAGAAGACGTTAAGCATATATCATGGGTACTGTATATGGACACTATGACATGGTATCCTGGACAAAGGAAGCTTCTTCTCCAAACATTACTTGCTCTTGGGCCAGATGTCTTACATTTCGGAAGAAAGGTTCTATATTAGCTAACTGCTAGAAGTCTCTTATATTTCACCCCCAGGTTTCTTTCCTTTCACAAATTACACAAGATTATACCTTTTGCTCTCTGTATTACTGATCCCACTCTTGCATCATTTTGCTGCATTCATCATTCCTCTTTACTAAGGATTGCGGTGATATTTTGAAATTGGGAACTGGTGATTAACCTAGCGTTATGTATGGGAAAGAAAGAGAGAAAAAAATGAGAAGTTTCTGCGAGCACTAAGGCCTCTTTCACAAGTCGGTGTCTCTGGTACATGTGCTGACAGTTTTCACACGTACTGGATACACATACACATGTAGACCCATTCAAATGAATGGGTCTGTGCACATGTCAGTGTGCTTCCACGGACCATGTGTCCATGTGCAAAACACGCTGACATGTCCATTTTATACTGTCAGCACAGACGGCAAAATGTCCCGCACACGTATACATGGAGAGCAAACACTGATGTCCTCCACATGACACACATCGGCAACGGGAAGAAGCGCTACTGTAAGCGCTGTTGCCTGGCAGCTGGTGCTGAAGCCAGCTCTCATCATTCTTTCCTGCTAAATTCTGAACGACAGCAGGTGGGGGCTTTTGGGACTCTTACCCCATCATCCGACACCTTCAGCCGCTAATAACAGTTGACAGTAGGTGCGGATGATCGGGGTATTGGGTATTCCACAGCCGCCGGTTGCGATCGTTTGGAAATAAATGAATGAAAACTGCAACATGGGTTCCCCCCATTTTATTGAACCAACCAGACAAAACTCCCCAGCTGTCAGGTTCTGCAAGGTTGGTTATTAAGAATAGAGGCGTCCCCATGCTGTTTTTTTAATAATTCAAATAAATAATTTTAAAAAATGGCGTGAGGTCTCCCCATGTTTGACAACCAGCCTTGCTAAAGCTCACAGCTGAGGGGGGGGCTGCTATTCTCAGACTGGTAAGGGTCCATTGATATATCCCCCAGCCTAAAAAAACAGCCTGCAGCTGCCCATAAAAGGTGCATCTATTAGATGTGGCTTTTCTGGCACTTTGCCTGACTCTTCCCACTTGCCTTGTAGCGGTGACAAGTGGGGTAATATTTGTGGGGTTGATGTCACCTTTCAGGTATGATGTTGTATGTATGTATGTATATATGTATGTATATGTATGTATGTATTATGTTGCTTATGTGTCAGCGGTTTAGACATTACTTGTTAGTAGTGTTGAGCGATACCTTCCGATATGCAAAGGTATCGGTATCGGATTGGATCGGTAGATACCCAAAAAGTATCGGATATCACCGATACCGATACCCGATACCCGATACCAATGCATATCAATGGGACACAAAATATCGGAATGGTTCCCAGGGTCTGAAGGAGAGGAAACTCTCCTTCAGGCCCTGGGATCCATATTCATGTATAAAATAAAGAATAAAAATAAAAAATATTGATATACTCACCCCTTAGACAGCCCCTGGCTCTCACCGGTCCAAGCGTCTGCCTCCGTTCCTAAGAATGCAGAGTGAAAGACCTTCGATGACGTCGCGGCTTGTGATTGGTCGCGTGACCGCTCATGTGACCGCTCACGCGACCAATCACAAGCCGCGACGTCATCGCAGGTCCTACACTCACTGCATTCTTAGGAACGGAGGCTGCCGGTTACACCGCTAAGGTGCAGGCTCTGCCGGAGGGGTGAGTATATCCATATTTTTTATTTGTATTCTTTATTTTTTACATGAATATGGATCCCAGGGCCTGAAGGAGAGTCTCCTCTCCTCCAGACCCTGGGAACCATACACTGGGAACTTCCGATTCTGATTTCCGATATCACAAAAATATTGGAACTCGGTATCGGAATTCCGATACCGCAAATATCGGCCGATACCCGATACTTGCGGTATCGGAATGCTCAACACTACTTGTTAACTTCATTAATTTAAATCTATGCCTAATGAGGTCCTTGCAGCTGACTGGTTTCATATAACACTCTCACAAGAGGATGGTTTGAATATCTAAAACTTACTACATGATAGCAGCAGGTATATTTTGCATATATTTCGTGATTGCTAACAGCCTGCATTTATTTATTCTTATCTGCAAATCTTTGCATTGGGCTACTATTTAGAGGTTTGTTAACTATCAAATATTATGGCATGTAGGACTCTGGTGTATTGTACACATCATTTGTATGACCCATACTCTTTTGATTGTAATCGAAGCTGTGTACTTTTTAAATGTTTTTAATGTTTTTTGTATGTGGTGGTTTTCAATAAAAAGCATTCTTATATAACACTTCATAAAAAATTCTCTTGGTGATCCCCTTCTTTTTTATGCATACACTTTTTCTTTGATTTGTGCATTTTTACAGCTCTACGTTATAAACTTCTGTGAAGCACTTGGGGGAATTTAAAAGTGCTCACCACACATCTAGATAAGTTCCTTGGGGGGTCTAGTTTCCAAAATGGGGTCACTTGTGGGGGGTTTCCACTGTTTAGGCATATTAGCATTAGAGGCTCTCCAAACGTGACATGAAGTCCGATCTCAATTCCAGCCAATTTTGTATTGAAAACTCAAACTTCTTCCCTTCCAAGCTCTGCCATGCGCCCGAACAGTGGTTTACCCCTATATATGGGGTATCAGCGTACTCAAGACAAATTTCACAACAACTTTTGGGGTCCAATTTCTCCTGTTACCCTTGATAAAATAAAAAAAATTTTGGTCTGAATTAAATTTTTTTGTGAAAAAAATGTTAAATGTTCATTTTTTTAAAAAACATTAAAAAAATTCCTGTGAAGCACTAGAAGGGTTAATCAATTATATTAAATGTGGTTTTGAGCACCTTTAGGGTGGTTTTTAGAATGGTGTCAATTTTTTGTATTTTCTATCATATAGACCCCTCAAAGTGACTTCAAATGTTAGGTGGTCGCTAAAAAAAAAATGGTGTTGGAAAAATGAGAAATTTTAACTCTTATAACTTCCTAAAAAAGTTTGGGTTCCAAAATTGTGCTGATGTAGAGTAGACATGTGGGAAATGTTACTTATTAAGTATTTTGTGTGACATATCTCTGTGATTTATGGGCATGAAAATTCAAACTTGGAAAATTGCTACATTTTCAAAATTTTCGCCAAATTTCCATTTTTTTCACAAATAAACGCAAGTTATATCAAATAAATTTTACCAATGTCATGAGAAAACAGTGTCAGAATCAGCAGAATCCATTGAAACGTTCCAGAGTTTTTAACCCCATAAAGGAACCGTGGTCAGAATTGTAAAAATTGTCACGGTCATTAACCCCTTTACCCCCAAGGGTGGTTTGCACGTTAATGACCGGGCCAATTTTTACAATACTGACCACTGTCCATTTATGAGGTTATGACTCTGGAATGCTTCAAAGGATCCCGGTGATTCTTACAAACTTTTCTCGTGACACTTTGTACTTCATGACAGTGGTAAAATTTCTTTGATATTACCTGCGTTTATTTGTGAAAAAAATGGAAATTTGGCAAAAATTTTGAAAATTTTGCAATTTTCCAAATTTGAATTTTTATACAATTAAATCACAGAGATATGTCACAAAAAATACTTAATTAGTAACATTTCCCACATGTCTACTTTACATCAGCACAATTTTGGAACCAAAATTTTTTTTATTAGGGAGTTATAAGGGTTAAAAGTTGACCAGCAATTTCTCATTTTTACAACACCATTTTTTTTTAGGGACCACATCTCATTTGAAGTCATTTTGAGGGGTCTATATGATGGAAAATACCCAAGTGTGACACCATTCTAAAATCTGCACCCCTCAAGGTGCTCAAAACCACATTCAAGAAGTTTATTAACCCTTCAGGTGTTTCACAGGAATTTTTGGAATGTTTAAATAAAAATGAACTTTTAACTTTTTTACACAAAAAATTTACTTCAGCTCCAATTTGTTTTATTTTAAAAAGGGTAACAGGAGAAAATGGACCCCAAAAGTTGTTGTGCAATTTGTCCTGAGTATGTGGATACCCCATATGTGGGGGTAAACCACTGTTTGTGCGCATGGCAGAGCTCGGAAGCAAAGGAGCGCCATTTGACTTTTCAATGCAAAATTGACTGGAATTGAGATGGGACGCCATGTTGCATTTGGAGAGCTCCTGATTTGCCTAAACATTAAAACCCCCCACAAGTGACACCATTTTGGAAAGTAGACCCCCTATGGAACTTATCTAGATGTGTGGTGAGCACTTTGACCCATTAATTGATTCACAGCAGTTTATAATGCAGAGCCGTAAAAATAAAAAATCATATTTTTTCACAAAAATGATCTTTTAACCCCCAATTTTTTATTTTCCCAAGGGTAAGAGAAGTAATTGGACTCGAAAAGTTGTTGTACAATTTGTCCTGAGTATGCTTATTCCCCATATGTGGGGGTAAACCACGGTTTGGGCGCATGGGAGAGCTCAGAAGGGAAGGAGCGCCATTTGACTTTTCAATGCAAAATTGACTGGAAATGAGAAGGCACGCCATGTTGCGTTTGGAGAGCCACTGATGTGCCTAAACATTGAAACCCCCCACAAGTGACACCATTTTGGAAAGTAGACCCCCTAAGGAACTCATCTAGATGTGTTGTGAGAGCTTTGAACCCCAAGTGTTTCACTACAGTTTATAATGCAGAGCCATGAAAATAAAAATTCTTTTTTTTCCCCACACAAATTATTTTTTAGCCCCCAGTTTTGTATTTTCCCAAGGGTAACAGGAGAAATTGGACACCAAACATTGTTGTCAAATTTGTCCTGAGTACGCTGATACCCCATATGTAGGGGGAACCACCATTTGGGCGCATGGGAGAGCTCGGAATGGAAGGAGCGCCATTTGGAAAGCAGACTTAGATGGAATGGTCTGCAGGCGTCATGTTGCATTTGCAGAGCCCCTAATGTACCTAAACCATAGAAACCCCCCACAAGTGACCACATATTGTAAACTAGACACCCCAGGGTACTTTTCTGGATGTGTTGTGAGAACTTTGAACCCCCAAGTGTTTCACTACAGTTTATAACACAGAGCCGTGAAAATTAAAAATCCTTTTTTTTCCACAAAAATTATATTTTAGGCCCCAGTTTTGTATTTTCCCAAGGGTAACAGGAGAAATTGGACACCAAAGTTGTTGTCCAAATTGTCATGAGTATGCTGATACCCAATATGTGGGGGGGGAACTACCATGTGGGTGCATGGGAGAGCTCGGAAGGGAAGGAGCACCATTTGGAATGCAGACTTAGATGGAATGGTCTGCAGGCGTCACATTGCATTTGCAGAGCCCCTAATGAACCTAAACCATAGAAACCCCCCATAAGTGACCCCATATTGGAAACTTGACCCCCCAAGGAACTTATCTCGATGTGTTGTGAGAACTTTAAACCCACAAGTGTTTCACTACAGTTTATAACGCAGAGCCGTGAAAATAAAAAATCCTTTTTTTTCCACAAAAATTATATTTTAGGCCCCAGTTTTGTATTTTCCCAAGGGTAACAGTAGAAATTGTACACCAAAAGTTGTTGTTGTCCAATTTGTCCTGAGTACGCTGATACCCAATATGTGGGGGGAACCACCGTTTGGGCGCATGGCAGAGCTCGGAAGGGAAGGAGCGCCATTTGGAATGCAGACTTAGATGGATTGGTCTGCAGGTGTCACATTGCATTTGCAGAGCCCCTGATGTAACTAAACAGTAGAACCCCCCCATAAGCGACCCCATATTGGAAACTAGACCCCCCCAAGGAACTTATCTGGATGTGTTGTGAGAACTTTGAACCTCCAAGTGTTTCACTACAGTTTATAACGCAGAGCCGGGAAAATAAAAAATATTTTTTTTTTACACAAAAATTATTTTTTAGCCCCACAGTTTTGTATTTTCCCAAGGGTAACAGGAGAAATTGGACCCCAAAAGTTGTTGTACAATGTGTCCTGAGTATGCTGATACCCCATATGTTGGGGTAAACCCCTGTTTGAGAGCTCGGAAGGGAAGGAGCACTGTTTTACTTTTTCAACGCAGAATTGAGATCAGACACAATGTTGCATTTAGAGAGCCCCTGATGTGCCTAAACAGTGGAAACTCCCCAATTATAACTGAAACCCTAATCCAAACACACCCCTAACCCTAATCTTAACTGTAACCCTATCCACACCCCTAACCCTGACACACCCCTAACCCTAATCCCAACCCTATTCCCAACCGTAAATGTAATCCAAACCCTAGCCCTAACTTTAGCCCCAACCCTAACGTTAGCCCCAACCCTAACTTTAGCCCCAACCCTAACCCTAACTGTAGCCCCAACCCTAGCCCCAACCCTAACCCTAGCCCTAACCCTAACCCTAGCCCTAATCCTAGCCCTAACCCTAACCCTAGTCCTAACCCTAGCCCTTGCCCTAACTCTAGCCCTAATTCTAGCCCTAACCCTAGCCCTAACCCTTACCCTAATGGGAAAATGGAAATAAATACATATTTGGAATTTTTTAATTTTTCGTAACTAAGGGGGTGATGAAGGGGTGGTTTGATTTACTATTTATAGGGTGTTTTCTAGCGGATTTTTGATTGGCCACTGTCACACACTAAAAGATGCTTTTTATTGCAAATAAATGTTTTGTGCGTTACCACATTTTGAGTGCTATAATTTTTCCATATTTTGGTCCACAGAGTCATGTGAGTTCCTGTTTTCTGAGGGACGAGTTGACGTTTTTATTGGTAACATTTTCGGCCACGTGACATTTTTTGATCACTTTTTATTCAGATTTTTGTGAGTCAGAATGACCAAAAAACAGCTATTCATGAATTTCTTTTTGGGGGGGCGTTTATACCGTTCCGCGTTTGGTAAAAAGGATAAAGCAGTTTTATTTTTCGGGTCAGTACAATTACAGCGATACCTCATTTATATCTTTTTTTATGTTTTGGCGCTTTTATACGATAAAATAGAAAAAATAATTATTTTTGCATCGCTTTATTCTGAGGACTATAACTTTTTTATTTTTCGCTGATGATGCTGTATGGCAGCTCATTTTTTTGCGGGACAAGATGATGTTTTCAGCGGTACCATGGATATTTATTTCCGTCTTTTTGATCACATGTTATTCCACTTTTTGTTCGGCGGTATGATAATAAAGCGTTGTTTTTTGCCTCGTTTTTTTTTTACGGTGTTCACTGAAGGGGTTAACTAGTGGGACCGTTTTATAGGTCGGGTCGTTACGGACACGGCGATACTAAATATGTGTACTTTTATTATTATTTTTTTATTATTTAGCTAAGGGAATGTATTTATTGGAACAATATATATTTTTTATTATTATTTATTTAGGAATTTATTTATTTTTTACACATGTAATTTTTTTTTTTTTTACATTTTTACTTTGCCCCAGGGGGGACATCACAGTAAAGTGACAGATCGCCGATCTGACACTTTGCTGTGCACTGTGTCAGATCGGCGATCTGAAGTGCACAGCTCCAGGATCCCTGCAGGACCCGGATGCAGCCCCGCGGCGATTTTGGATCCGGGGCTTGCAGGGAGGAGACGCTCGGTACAAGGTGAGCACATCACCTTGTACCGATCGTCTCAGGGAAGCACACAGGGAGCCCCCTCCCTGCGCGAGGCTTCTCTATACCGCCGGAACACTGCGATCATGTTTGATCGCAGTGTGCCGGGGGTTAATGTGCCGGGGGCGGTCCGTGACCGCTCCTGGCACATAGTGCCGGATGTCAGCTGTGATAGTCAGCTGACACCCGGCCGCGATCGGCCACGCTCTCCCCGTGAGAGCGGCTGATCGTGCTGGACGTACTATTCCGTCCTTGGGAAGTAGGGCCCACCCCACATGGATGGAATAGTATGTCCAATGACAGAAAGGGGTTAACATGCAAACCACCCTTGGGGATTAAGAGGTTAAAATCCGAAATGTTGGCCTACTGAAATGTATGTTCAGTAAATGCACGCAATACTTGGTTGGGGCTACTTTTGCAGCAATTACTGCATCAATGTGTCGTGGCATGAAGGCGATCAGCCTGTGGCACTGCTGAGGTGTTATGGAAGCCTGGGTTGCTTTGATAGCAGCCCTCAGCTCATCTCCATTGTTGTGTCTGGTGTATCTCATCTTCCTCTTGACAAAACCCCATAGATTCTCCATGGGGTTAAGATCAGGCAAGTTTGCTGGCCAATCAGGTAAGTGATATTGATGCTTTTAGAACAGATATTGGTACTTTTGGCAATGTGGACAGGTGCCAAGTTCTGCTGGAGAATGAAATTTCCATCTCCAAAAAGCTTGTTGGCAGAGGGAAGCATGAAGTGCTCTCAAATTTCCTGGTAGACAGCAGTGCTGACTTTGGTCTTGATAAAACACAGTGGACCTACACCAGCAGATGACATGGCTCTCCAAACTATCACTGATTGTGGAAACTTCACACTAGGCCTCAAGCAGCTTGGATAGTGTGCCTCTCCACTCTTCCTTCAGAATCTGGGACCTCAATTTCCAAATGAAACGCAAAATTTACTTTCAACGGAAAACAACTCTTTGGACCACTGAGCAACAGTCCAGTTCTTTTTCTCCTTGGCCCAGGTAAGATGCTTCTGGCATTGTCTATTGGTCATGAGTGGCTTGACACAAGGAATGCAACACTTGTAGCCCATGTCCTAGATACACTACCGTTCAAAAGTTAAAGGTCACCCATACAAGTTTGTGTATTCTATGAAAACTCATACTTTTATTAATCAAATGAGTTGCCAAATGAAATTAAAATCTAGTCCAGACATTGACAAGGTTCAAAAAAAGATTTTTATTTGAAATAATAATTTTCTCCTTCAAACTTTGCTTTCATCAAAGAATGCTCCCTTTGCAGCAATTACAGCATTGCAGACCTTTCTAGCAGTTAATTTGCTGAGCTAATCTGGAGAAATTAAACACCATGCCCCTCCCACGTGTTGGTTTGGCTTGATAGGCACTTTCTGCGTACCATACGGTCAAGCTTCTCCCACAACAGCTCAATGGGGTTGAGATCTGGTGACTGCGCAGGCCACTCCATTACAGATAGAAACCCAGCTGCCTGCTTCTTCCCTAAAAAGTTCTTGCATAATTTGGAGGTGTGCTTTGGATCATTGTCCTGCTGTAGGATGAAACTGGCTCTAATCACATGCTGTCCAAAGGGTATAGCATGGTTTTGCAAAATAGAGCGATAGTCTTCCTTATTCAATATCACTATTACCTTGTACAAATCTCCCACTTTACCAGCACCAAAGCAACCCCAGACCATAACATTACCTCCACCATGCTTGACAGATGGCGTCAGATACTCTTCCAGCATCTTTTCAGTTGTTCTGACTTTCACAAATGTTCTTCTGTGTGATCCAAACACCTCAAACTTGGATTTGTCTGTCCATAACACTTTTTTCCAATCTTCCTCTGTTCATTGTCTGTGTTCTTTTGCCCATATTAATCTTTTCCTTTTATTAGACAGTCTCAGATATGGCTTTTTCTTTGCCACTCTGCCCTGAAGGCCAGCATCCCGGAGTCGCCTCTTTACTGTAGACTTTGATACTGGCGTTTTGCGTGTACTATTTAATGAAGCTGCCAGTTGAGGACCTGTGAGGTGTCGATTTCTCAAATTACAGACTCTAATGTACTTTGTCTTGTTGCTCAGTTGTGCAGCGGGGCCTCCCACTTCTCTTTAAATTCTGGATAGAGCCTGTTTGGGCTCTCCTCTGAAGGGAGTAGTACACACCGTTGTAGGAAATCTTTAGTTTCTTGGCAATTTCTCGCATGGAATAGCCTTCATTTCCAAGAACAAGAATAGACTGTGGGGTTTGACATGAAAGTTCTTTTTTTGAGAGTTTAATGGGACCAACAAATGTAATGCTCCAGATTCTAAACTAGCTCAAAGGAAGGTCAGGTTTATAGGTTCTCTAATCAGCCAAACTGTTTTCAAGGGTATTCTAACCATCCATTAGCCTTCTTACACAGTTAGCAAACATAAAGTACCATAAGAACATTGGAGTGATGGTTGGTGGAAATGGACCTCTATACACCTGAAGATATTGCATTACAAACCAGATGTTTGCAAATAGAATAGTAATTTACCACATTAACAATGTATAGAGTGTATTTCTGAATCATTTAATGTTAGCTTCATTGTAGAAAAAAGTGCTTTTCTTTAAAAAATAAGGAAAATTCTAAGTGACCCTAAACTTTTGAACAGTAGTGTGCATTTGTGTTGTGGTGGCTCTTGAAGCAGTGACTTCAGCAGCAGCCCACTCCTTGTGACTCCCCAAAATTCTTCAATGGCCTTTTCTTAACAATCTTTTCAAATCTGTGGTTATCCCGGTTGCTTGTGCACCTTTTTCTACGTACTTTTTCCTTCCACTCAGCTTTCCATTAATGTGTTTGGATACAGCACTCTGAACAGCCAGCTTCTTTAGCAATTACCTTTTGTGGCTTACCCTCCTTGCATAGTGTGTCAATGACTGCCTTCTGGAAACCTGTCAAGTCAGCAGTCTTCCCCATGATTTTAGAGCCTACTGAAACAGACTAAGGGACCTTTTTAAATGCTTAGGAAGCCTTTTCAGATGTTTTTGGTTACCTATACTAATTTACTGAGATACTGACTTTTGGGTTTTCATTGGCTGTAAGCCAATCATCAACATAAACAGAAATTAACACTTGAAATAGATCACTCTGTTTGTAAATGACACTTTATAATTTATGAGTTTCAATTTTTGCATTGAAGAACTGAAATAAATTAACTTTTTGATTATATTCTGATTTTGTGAGAAGCACCTGTATGTATATACACACATTATATTTATGTGTGCAGTGTGTGTACTGAATCTACAGGGTGGGCCATTTATATGCATACACCTGTGTGGGCCATTTATAGAGTTGGATCCAAAATGGCTGACTTCAAAATGGCCACCATGGTCACCACTCATCTTGAAAAGTTTTCCCCTTTCCATATACTAATGTGCCACAAACAGGAAGTTGATATCACCAACCATTCCCATTTTATTTTGGTGAATCCATATACATGGCCCACCCAGGTGTATCCATATAAATTGCCTACCCTGTATATGTCTACTGTTTATACTGTATATGTAGGTGTGCAATGTGCATATATACATACTCTATGTACACTGTACATTTATGTGTGCACTGTGGATATATACTGATATACGTACACACACTATAAGACTTCAAGCTGTCATTCATGTTAGAGGATGCAATACACGGTATGAAGAAATGGGGTATGTGAACTTTCGATCAGGGTCATTTGGATGTTTTGGGTTGTCATTATGATTTAAAAAGAAAAAACACAGTAGTTTGACAATAAATGGCTTCAACTACAACTAACCATGAGTGGAGTAAAGTTTTGGTGTCATCATTCATGTTTTTTGAAAAAACTGACTTAGATGAACACCTAGCTTGTTTATATTCATAGTTAGCCAGGCGTAATAATGAAAGCCTGCAGAGTTATGATTTAACCCTAGCCTACCTGGCATTGCTATATTACATATATATAGCCCAAAGCTGAGGACTGGGCGCATCTGCCAACACACAAAGCCTACAGGGCTTTAAATTGACCTGAACAAGAGGCCTGTGCATGATGACACAAGGGTGAGCTAGTAACACTAATAACATGCCTCAAAGTTCTTGCCACTTTGACACCAACAAGGTTGACTTCTGACTGGCCAAGCAGCAATGCGTTTTCGAGCAGGTTCTTGCTAGTGATGAGTGAGTTACTCAAGCTTTCCGAGCATGCTCGGGTGTTCTCCGAGTATTTTGGGTGTGCTCGTAGTTTATGTTTTTGTCTCCACAACTGCATGATTTGCGGCTGTTAGACAACCTGAACACATGCAAGGATTTGCCTGTTTGTAAGGGAATCCCCACATGTATCCAGGTATCCAGGCTGTCTAGCAGCCACAAATCATGCAGCTGCGGAGACAAAAACATAATCTATGAGCACACTCAAAATACTTGGAGAACACCCGAGCATGCTCAAAAACATCGAGTAACGAGCACACTTGCTCATCACTAGTTCCTATCTTTCCAGGGTTTTAAAAAGTTGCCATAATATATTGTATTTGAAAGGCCTTCCTTTTCCATGGTCGGTGTACTTTGCAGCTATCCTCCTGTCATGGGTGTGCCACGTGTGACAGACAGTCATCCTGATCTCTCTGTAGAAGGTCTTTGCGATTAGCACCTTTTTGATTTTTGCATCTCTCTTATGGAGCAGTATCCTTCTCCATCTATGACCAAACAGTTATCTGCACCTTCTGCTGCTAATCACACACCTGTGCTGTAGATTTAAATACTTTCAATTGGTGCAGAATGGTGCTGATGTTAGCTCTTACGTGTATGTGTCCAGTTGGAAGTACTAACAGTTGGTTAGTTCCTTCTCAGAGGACTCTTGCAGGATTGCTGGCGTGACATCTCGGTTGTTTTCTCAAACTAAGAGTTTGTCTACCCTCTCTGTCTTTAGTTGTAGTGGGGACTGACTAGTGAATCCCTTCCCTAACCAGGGCTTATCACTAGGGTCAGGCAGGGATTAGGCTCAAGGGAGAAAGCGGCCCCAAGCAGCCGCGAAACATGCGTCGGGACCCTCCATCCGACCCCCCTTGTTCCCACTCATCTGCTGGTAAGCATTGCACCTTTTGCTAGTTACTTCCGCACTTTATATGAAAGATAGACAGGTGTTACTTTATCCTTAGTCACTTTATGGATGCATGCTGACCTCCAAGTGTCCACTTTTGGATGCACTGCTCACTCAGGGTTATGGTCTTTGGACCTTTATGTTATTTTTTCAGGGACTCGTGTGCAATGTGAGATGGTGATAGGTGGGGGGTGGGGTATATAGCAATCTGCATTGTTTATGGCTCTTTATGTACTGTTGAGATGTTTTATCTTTTCTATGAATTAATAAAGTTATATGACTATTTTTACCGGATGTAATCAGTTTGCTCCTTTTTCTCCTATTTTTGTCTGATGTTTATTGGAGCTGAGGTTGTTTGAACAGGGGTTGTGGACAATTGGTGTCGCTACCCCTGTTTCTCAAATATGTATATGGGATTTCTGTTGCTATTATTTAAAAGGGTACCTAGACTGCACATCCAAATATTATACAGTTATCTACTGCAGCTAAGCAAATGATCAATAATAAACATGAGGTTCTTAGTTAATATTTTTATCAAAACGTATTAGCCCACAGCTACATTATAACGACCTCCACGACCTCTTTACTTAGTGTGACACAGCATTTAAACCACTACCACCATTGTGCTATTCCAGTTTGTGGAGGAATCCAAGTACCCAACGGCATACATGCTGCCAGGCAAAGCCCCTAAAGCTCTGAGTCACATCACCCCAAATACATTGCACTGCATTAACAAGTACTACCACACATATGTTAGATTACACAAACCCTAACAATCTTTTCATAAAATTTCTAAAAAAAAAAATGTTTCTTAGTATTTATATTGCAGCTACATACTTATTATAGCACCTAATGCTATAAGATCTTCCATGACCTCTTAGAACAACCATCTAATGTGTATATCCACTTCTATCATACCAATTATTAATGCACAATAGTAGGAATCAGTCCACCATCAAAAGATCCAGGAAATGGGACCAAGGCACTGAGCATGTGTGACCACGATCAATGACAAATGAGCTGGCCATTCTCAAAAACAAAAGAGTGGAATCACATGAAATGTGTAACAGCTATATTTAGACACAAAACATATTTATATTATTACATTCCAGAATAAAAATTGGTACATTCAGAATCAATTGTTGAATAACTTCATTGTTAAACAAGGCATGCAAAACCAATCTAAAAGTCTAAGGTACATAAAAGAAAAAATATAAACTACGCTAAAAAATACTGCAACCAGCCAGGAATTATCTCTGCAGTGGAGACCAGCCAGGTACTTTCAATACAGTTAAAGCTGCTGGATGAATGTAAGGATAACTGGAATCCTCCAAAACAAAAGTTGCTCTTATGGCTCTCCTATGGATGGCTCTTTTGTTACTTTCTGAGAGGGAGACAGCACTCTATTTTCCCATACATCATTACAGTTATATGAGATGGTACTGTTTTCTTACAACAACCCCTTTATGGTATTTTCCTACATTCTGCTGTGTATTCTCTTGTGGAATATTAGCTTCTTTTTACAGTACCATCATTATGCATGACATTTTAAGTAATCTGTTGCACACAATGTGATAATATAAAAAAAAGGTTATGCATCTTAGACGTAGTGGAGCAAAAGTTAAAATTCTGATAACGAAAATAGGTTACGGAGGGAAGGGGTTAAATTTGGGCCTCATTCACATCCAATTTTCCCACACACAGTAAAAATTTGACTGATTATTTTGTTTGTTTCCATATTTACAGAATCTTTTAGCTGTATTGCTCTGCAGTCAGCTGGCATCGGTCACTCTTCACCTCTGGGCTCTTATGCAACTAAACGGTTAGGGTTTAACTTCATCTGTTCACCTGTGAATCAATCTGAACTTGCATTCACTAAAGGCAACCATTTAGGATGCATTTCAAGCTTGTTTTTGCATCTCTCTTATAATTTTCCAGCCCCATCTGTATCATTACAGTGACATAATGTTTCATGCCAAATTCCTATGGGATTAATTTGTTCAATCTTTGATATGGCATCTTACTTCATTTATAATCCACTAATTACATTTCTCTTACAGTGTACAACATCAGAGGTAGATACAAGCTTTCAACTGGCTAGTCCATACCTCCTTACTAAAGGAAAGTATGAAGAAGTGAAGAATAAAAATCAATGAGAGATGAGATTTTCAGAAATTTGTGGTTATTATTATTATTATTATTATTATTATTATTTATATAGCACCATTAATTCCATAGTGCTGTACATGAGAAGGGGTTACATACAAAGTTGTAGATATCGTTTACAGTAAGCAAATTTATGATGACAGACTGGTACAGAGTGTAGAGGACCCTGTCCTTGCAGACTTACATTCTACAGGATAATGGGGAAGTGACAGAACCTCTGGGATGCAGCAGCTCTGATGGTGGTCAGGCGGCAGCTCGGGTGATGGTGAGGCGGCAGAATTGTTATTGCAGGCTGTAAGCTTTCCTGAAGAGATAGGTTTTCAGGTTCCGACTGAAGGATCCGAGGGTCGTGGATAATCGGACGTGTTGAGGCGTTGAATTCCAGAGGATGGAGGATATTCGGGAGAAATCTTGGAGGCGGTTGTGTGAGGAACTAATAAGTGTGAAGGAGAGTAGGAGGTCTTGGGAGGATCAAAGATTACGTGAGGGAAGATATTGGGAGATTAGTTCAGAGATATAGGGAGGGGACAGGTTGTGGATGGCTTTGTAGGACAGTGTTAGTAGTTTGAATTGAATTTGTTGGAGAATTGGGAGCCAGAGGAGCAATTTGCAGAGGGGATAAACAGGGGAGTAGCAAAGAGAGAGGTGGATTTGTCGGGCAGCAGAGTTGAGGAAAGACTGGAGTGGTGCAAGAGAGTTAGCGGGGAGGCCACAGAGGAGGGTGTTGCAGTAATCAAGGCAGGAGATGATGAGGGCATGCACAAGAGTTTTAGTAGATTGACTGTTGAGGAAGGGATGTGTTGTGAATTTGCTTCTTGCTCCCTCTAGTGGTTACTAGTTTTTTGACTCTGGTTTTTCTGTCATTCCTTTTATCCGCTCCTGGGTCGTTAGTTAGGGGTGTTGCTATATAAGCTCCCTAGACCTTCAGTTCAATGCCTGGCAACGTAGTTATCAGAGCTAGTCTGCTGTGCTCTTGTCTACTGATCCTGGTTCCAGTTATATCAGCTAAGTCTGCCTTTTGCTTTTTGCTATTTGTTTTGGTTTTGTATTTTTGTCCAGCTTGTTCCAAATCTATATCCTGACCTTTGCTGGAAGCTCTAGGGGGCTGGTGTTCTCCCCCCGGACCGTTAGACGGTTCGGGGGTTCTTGAATTTCCAGTGTGGATTTTGATAGGGTTTTTGTTGACCATATAAGTTACCTTTCTTTATTCTGCTATCAGTAAGCGGGCCTCTCTGTGCTAAACCTGGTTCATTTCTGTGTTTGTCATTTCCTCTTACCTCACCGTTATTATTTGTGGGGGGCTTCTATCCAGCTTTGGGGTCCCCTTCTCTGGAGGCAAGAAAGGTCTTTTGTTTTCCTCTACTAGGGGTAGCTAGATTCTCCGGCTGGAGCGTGTCATCTAGAATCAACGTAGGAATGATCCCCGGCTACTTCTAGTGTTGGCGTTAGGAGTAGATATATGGTCAACCCAGTTACCACTGCCCTATGAGCTGGATTTTTGTATTCTGCAGACTTCCACGTACCTCTGAGACCCTCGCCATTGGGGTCATAACAGTTTGCCAGGCCAGTATTAAATGTTTAATGCGTTGCAGAAGAGGGATTATAAGAAAGAAGATTCTGAGTTTTTTTTTTGTTTTTTTTTTCTTTCTTCTTCCCCTTTACCTCAGAGTGGCTATGCTTGCTGCAGACATGAATGTCCAGACCTTGATTACAAGTGTGGACCAGCTGGCTACTCGTGTGCAGGGCATACAAGACTATGTTATCAGAAATCCTAGGTCAGAACCTAAAATACCGATTCCTGAACTGTTTTCCGGAGACAGGTTTAAGTTTAGGAATTTTGTGAATAATTGTAAATTGTTTTTGTCCCTGAGACCCTGTTCATCTGGAGACTCTGCTCAGCAAGTAAAAATAGTTATTTCGTTCTTACGGGGCGACCCTCAGGATTGGGCTTTTTCGCTGGCGCCAGGAGATCCGGCATTGGCTGATATTGATGCGTTTTTTCTGGCGCTCGGTTTACTTTATGAGGAACCCAATCTTGAGATTCAGGCAGAAAAGGCCTTGCTGGCTATGTCTCAGGGGCAGGACGAGGCTGAAGTGTATTGCCAAAAATTTCGGAAATGGTCCGTGCTGACACATTGGAACGAGTGTGCACTGGCCGCTAATTTTAGAAATGGCCTATCTGAAGCCATTAAGAATGTTATGGTGGGTTTTCCCATTCCCACAGGTCTCAATGATACTATGGCACTGGCTATTCAAATTGACCGGCGGTTGCGGGAGCACAAAACCGCAAATTCCCTCATGGTGTTGTCTGAACAGACACCTAATTCGGTGCAATGTGATAGAAAAACCGCTAATTCCCTCATGGTGTTGTCTGAACAGACACCTGATTTAATGCAATGTGATAGAATCCTGACTAGAAATGAGCGGAAAATTCATAGACGCCGGAATGGCTTGTGCTACTACTGTGGTGATTCTACACATGTTATCTCAGCATGCTTTAAACGTATAGCTAAGGTTGTTAGTCCTGTCACCGTTGGTAATTTGCAACCTAAATTTATTCTGTCTGTAACTTTGATTTGCTCACTGTCGTCTTATCCTGTCATGGCGTTTGTAGATTCAGGTGCTGCCCTGAGTCTTATGGATCTGTCATTTGCTAAGCACTGTGGTTTTACTCTTGAACCATTAGAAAATCCTATTCCTCTTAGGGGTATTGATGCTACGCCATTGGCAGCAAATAAACCGCAGTATTGGACACAGGTTATCATGTGCATGACTCCTGAACACCGCGAGGTGATACGTTTCCTGGTTTTACATAAAATGCATGATTTGGTTGTTTTAGGGCTGCCATGGTTACAGACCCATAATCCAGTCCTGGACTGGAAGGCTATGTCAGTCTCAAGTTGGGGCTGTCGTGGTATTCATGGGGATTCCCTGCCTGTGTCTATTGCTTCTTCTACGCCTTCGGAAGTTCCGGAGTATTTGTCTGATTATCAGGATGTCTTCAGTGAGTCTGAGTCCAGTGCACTGCCTCCTCATAGGGACTGTGACTGTGCTATAGATTTGATCCCAGGCAGTAAGTTTCCTAAGAGAAGACTGTTTAATCTGTCGGTACCTGAACATACCGCTATGCGTTCATATATCAGGGAGTCTCTGGAGAAAGGACATATTCGTCCGTCTTCTTCCCCCCTTGGTGCGGGATTCTTTTTTGTGGCAAAAAAGGACGGATCTTTGAGACCTTGTATTGATTATCGGCTTTTAAATAAGATCACTGTCAAATTTCAGTATCCTTTACCGCTGTTGTCTGACTTGTTTGCCCGGATTAAAGGTGCCAAGTGGTTCACCAAGATAGACCTTCGTGGTGCGTACAACCTTGTGCGCATTAAGCAAGGTGATGAATGGAAAACCGCATTCAATACGCCCGAAGGTCATTTTGAGTACTTGGTGATGCCTTTTGGGCTCTCCAATGCGCCTTCAGTTTTTCAGTCCTTTATGCATGACATTTTCCGGAAGTATCTGGATAAATTTTTGATTGTTTATCTGGATGATATTTTGGTTTTTTCTGATGATTGGGATTCGCATGTGGAGCAGGTCAGGTTGGTCTTTAAAATTTTGCGTGAAAATTCTTTGTTTGTCAAGGGCTCAAAGTGTCTCTTTGGTGTACAGAAGGTTCCCTTTTTGGGGTTCATTTTTTCCCCTTCTGCTGTGGAGATGGACCCAGTCAAGGTCCGAGCTATTCTTGATTGGACTCAGCCCTCGTCGGTTAAGAGTCTTCAGAAGTTCTTGGGTTTCGCTAACTTCTACCGTCGTTTTATCGCTAATTTTTCTAGCATTGTGAAACCGTTGACGGATATGACCAAGAAGGGCTCCGATGTAGCTAACTGGGCTCCTGCTGCCGTGGAGGCTTTCCAGGAGTTGAAGCGCCGGTTTACTTCGGCGCCTGTTTTGTGCCAGCCCGATGTCTCACTTCCCTTTCAGGTTGAGGTGGATGCTTCAGAGATTGGAGCAGGGGCCGTTTTGTTGCAGAGAGGCCCTGGTTGCTCTGTTATGAAACCTTGTGCCTTTTTCTCCAGGAAGTTTTCGCCTGCCGAGCGAAATTATGATGTGGGCAATCGGGAGTTGTTGGCCATGAAATGGGCATTTGAGGAGTGGCGTCATTGGCTCGAGGGTGCTAAGCATCGTGTGGTGGTCTTGACTGATCACAAAAATCTGATGTATCTCGAGTCTGCTAAACGCCTTAATCCGAGACAGGCCCGCTGGTCATTGTTTTTCTCCCGCTTTGATTTTGTTGTCTCGTATTTACCAGGTTCAAAGAATGTGAAGGCCGATGCTCTTTCTAGGAGCTTTGTGCCTGATGCTCCTGGAGTCGCTGATCCTGTTGGTATTCTTAAAGATGGAGTTATCTTGTCAGCTATTTCTCCGGATCTGCGACGTGTGTTGCAGAGATTTCAGGCTGATAGGCCTGAGTCTTGTCCACCTGACAGACTGTTTGTCCCGGATAAATGGACCAGCAGAGTCATTTCCGAGGTTCATTCCTCGGTGTTGGCAGGTCACCCGGGAATTTTTGGCACCAGAGATCTGGTGGCCAGGTCCTTTTGGTGGCCTTCCTTGTCAAGGGATGTGCGGTCATTTGTGCAGTCCTGTGGGACTTGTGCTCGAGCTAAGCCTTGCTGTTCTCGTGCCAGCGGTTTGCTCTTGCCCTTGCCTGTCCCGAAGAGACCTTGGACACATATCTCCATGGATTTCATTTCTGATCTTCCGCTATCTCAGGGCATGTCCGTTATCTGGGTGATATGTGATCGCTTCTCCAAGATGGTCCATTTGGTTCCTTTGCCTAAGCTGCCTTCCTCTTCCGATCTGGTTCCTGTGTTTTTCCAGAACGTGGTTCGTTTGCACGGCATCCCTGAGAATATTGTGTCAGACAGAGGATCCCAGTTCGTTTCTAGGTTCTGGCGATCCTTTTGTAGTAGGATGGGCATTGATTTGTCGTTTTCGTCTGCTTTCCATCCTCAGACTAATGGACAGACGGAGCGAACCAATCAGACTTTGGAGGCTTATTTGAGGTGTTTTGTCTCTGCTGATCAGGACGATTGGGTGACATTCTTGCCGTTGGCTGAGTTTGCCCTTAATAATCGGGCTAGTTCCGCCACCTTGGTTTCGCCTTTTTTCTGCAACTCTGGTTTCCATCCTCGCTTTTCTTCGGGTCATGTGGAGCCTTCTGACTGTCCTGGGGTGGATTCTGTGGTAGATAGGTTGCAGCGGATCTGGAATCATGTGGTGGACAACTTGAAGTTGTCACAGGAGAGGGCTCAGCGCTTTGCCAACCGCCGCCGCGGTGTGGGTCCCCGACTACGCGTTGGGGATTTGGTATGGCTTTCTTCCCGCTTTGTTCCTATGAAGGTCTCCTCTCCCAAATTTAAACCTCGTTTTATTGGGCCTTACAAGATATTGGAAATCCTTAATCCTGTATCTTTTCGTCTGGATCTTCCTGTGTCGTTTGCTATTCACAATGTATTTCATAGGTCCTTGTTGCGGCGGTACATTGTGCCTGTAGTTCCTTCTGCTGAGCCTCCTGCTCCGGTGTTGGTTGAGGGCGAGTTGGAGTACGTGGTGGAGAAGATCTTGGATTCTCGCCTCTCCAGGCGGAGGCTTCAGTACCTGGTCAAGTGGAAGGGCTATGGTCAGGAGGATAATTCCTGGGTGGTCGCCTCTGATGTTCATGCGGCCGATTTAGTTCGTGCCTTTCATGCCGCTCATCCTGATCGCCCTGGTGGTCGTGGTGAGGGTTCGGTGACCCCTCACTAAGGGGGGGGTACTGTTGTGAATTTGCTTCTTGCTCCCTCTAGTGGTTACTAGTTTTTTGACTCTGGTTTTTCTGTCATTCCTTTTATCCGCTCCTGGGTCGTTAGTTAGGGGTGTTGCTATATAAGCTCCCTAGACCTTCAGTTCAATGCCTGGCAACGTAGTTATCAGAGCTAGTCTGCTGTGCTCTTGTCTACTGATCCTGGTTCCAGTTATATCAGCTAAGTCTGCCTTTTGCTTTTTGCTATTTGTTTTGGTTTTGTATTTTTGTCCAGCTTGTTCCAAATCTATATCCTGACCTTTGCTGGAAGCTCTAGGGGGCTGGTGTTCTCCCCCCGGACCGTTAGACGGTTCGGGGGTTCTTGAATTTCCAGTGTGGATTTTGATAGGGTTTTTGTTGACCATATAAGTTACCTTTCTTTATTCTGCTATCAGTAAGCGGGCCTCTCTGTGCTAAACCTGGTTCATTTCTGTGTTTGTCATTTCCTCTTACCTCACCGTTATTATTTGTGGGGGGCTTCTATCCAGCTTTGGGGTCCCCTTCTCTGGAGGCAAGAAAGGTCTTTTGTTTTCCTCTACTAGGGGTAGCTAGATTCTCCGGCTGGAGCGTGTCATCTAGAATCAACGTAGGAATGATCCCCGGCTACTTCTAGTGTTGGCGTTAGGAGTAGATATATGGTCAACCCAGTTACCACTGCCCTATGAGCTGGATTTTTGTATTCTGCAGACTTCCACGTACCTCTGAGACCCTCGCCATTGGGGTCATAACAGGGATGGGTTCTGGAAATATTTTTGAGTTGGAAGCAATAGGAGGTGGCTAGAGATTGGATGTGCGGTTTGAAGGACAGGGCAGAGTTGAGAGTTACTCCGAGGCAGCGGATTTCAGGTGCGGGAGAGAGGGTGATGCCATTTACCATAATAGATAGGTCGGGTAGGAGAGATACGTGAGATGGAGGAAAGATGATGAGTTCGGTTTTGTCTACATTGAGTTTTAGGAAGTGAGAGGTGAAGGAGGATATAGCTGATGGATAGGGTTGAGCGACTTTCATTTTTTTAAGATCGAGTCTGGTTTTGTGAAACCCGATTTAGTCCAGAGTCGAGTCGAGTGAAGTCGGCCGATTATCGCTAAAAGTCGGGGATCGACCGAAACACGAAACCCAATGCAAGTCAATGGGGAAGCATAGCCGGCAGTGAGTGGAGGCCAGGAAAACACCTACAGTGCACATTTTACTGCCAAAAACATCCATTCTTGTTTTCTGAAGCTTGTCAATCTTAATTAACTTTATAATAATAGTTGGGCACTGGAAATTGGGGGTCATTTGGCAAAAGTTGTGGGGGTAGGGCTGGTTCAAGGTTTTAGTGGGCCCAGGAAACATGGACTACGTCATGGCGGTGGAGCAGGGAGAGGTAAGTATTTCAACGTTGCAAGTGCTGTGATCCTGAGCAAGCAGGGGGGGCCCACTCGTTCGCATTGGCTCTGGCACAGGGCCCCTCAAAGTACGGCGGTGTGTTTGCATGGCGGGGGCGCCTCCCACCAGCAGCGACACTTTTGCGTACTCTGAGTGGCCCTGTGCCAGTGACGTCGCCAACGAGTATGCCCCCCCACCTGATGAAGGAACCTGCACTTTCATCTGCACCTTCCTCTTTGTCCCTATGTAAGGTGGTATAATATGCGGGAAGGGGAACCTTACTTTCAGCAGGGTCAGATTCTGGCTGTGTAGAGTACAAGGGGAATGTAGTGGTCTAGGTCAATGTACCAGCAGACTCATCTAGCAGTGGCTGGGCAATGGGCAGGATGATGAGGAAACAGATATAGGGCCAAAGAATAAAGTAGGCTAAATGCAGATCAAAATTGGTAACAGGACTAAACAGGCGGCATTGCTTTGTTCAGTGGAGTAGCAAACCCAAGAGCAGCAGACACTGTTTCAAGGGCCTAACCACACTAGTAGGCCAAATGCAGTTTAATATCTGATAGTATAGGCCGAAAGCCAGAATGTGGAAGCTCAGCTTTGTTCAGTTGAGGACAACACCAGGGAGGGGCAGACACCGTTAGTAGGCCCTAACCACCATTTTGTTTTTTAAAAAACACTTAATGAGAGCCAGAAGGTTGAAGCTCAGCTTTATTCAGTTGAGGGCAACACCAGGCAGGGGCAGACACCGTTAGTAGGCCGGAACCACCATTTTGTTTAAAAACAGCAGTTAATCAGAGCCGGAAGGTAGAAGCTCAGCTTTATTCAGTTGAGGGCAACACCAGGGAGGGGCAGAAGCCGTTAGTAGGCCCTAACCACCATTTTGTTTTTTAAAAAACACTTAATGAGAGCCAGAAGGTTGAAGCTCAGCTTTATTCAGTTGAGGACAACACCAGGCAGGGGCAGACACCGTTAGTAGGCCGGAACCACCATTTTGTTTTTTAAAAAACACTTAATGAGAGCCAGAAGGTTGAAGCTCAGCTTTATTCAGTTGAGGGCAACACCAGGCAGGGGCAGACACCGTTAGTAGGCCGGAACCACCATTTTGTTTTTTAAAAAACACTTAATGAGAGCCAGAAGGTTGAAGCTCAGCTTTATTCAGTTGAGGGCAACACCAGGCAGGGGCAGACACCGTTAGTAGGCCGGAACCAGCAATGTGTTTAAAAACAGCAGTTAATCAGAGCCGGAAGGTAGAAGCTCAGCTTTATTCAGTTGAGGGCAACACCAGGGAGGGACAGAAGCCGTTAGTAGGCCCTAACCACCATTTTGTTTTTTAAAAAACACTTAATGAGAGCCAGAAGGTTGAAGCTCAGCTTTATTCAGTTGAGGGCAACACCAGGCAAGGGCAGACACCGTTAGTAGGCCGGAACCACCATTTTGTTTTTTAAAAAACACTTAATGAGAGCCAGAAGGTTGAAGCTCAGCTTTATTCAGTTGAGGGCAACACCAGGCAGGGGCAGACACCGTTAGTAGGCCGGAACCAGCAATGTGTTTAAAAACAGCAGTTAATCAGAGCCGGAAGGTAGAAGCTCAGCTTTATTCAGTTGAGGGCAACACCAGGGAGGGACAGAAGCCGTTAGTAGGCCCTAACCACCATTTTGTTTTTTAAAAAACACTTAATGAGAGCCAGAAGGTTGAAGCTCAGCTTTATTCAGTTGAGGGCAACACCAGGCAGGGGCAGACACCGTTAGTAGGCCGGAACCAGCAATGTGTTTAAAAACAGCAGTTAATCAGAGCCGGAAGGTAGAAGCTCAGCTTTATTCAGTTGAGGGCAACACCAGGGAGGGACAGAAGCCGTTAGTAGGCCCTAACCACCATTTTGTTTTTTAAAAAACACTTAATGAGAGCCAGAAGGTTGAAGCTCAGCTTTATTCAGTTGAGGGCAACACCAGGCAGGGGCAGACACCGTTAGTAGGCCGGAACCAGCAATGTGTTTAAAAACAGCAGTTAATCAGAGCCGGAAGGTAGAAGCTCAGCTTTATTCAGTTGAGGGCAACACCAGGGAGGGACAGAAGCCGTTAGTAGGCCCTAACCACCATTTTGTTTTTTAAAAAACACTTAATGAGAGCCAGAAGGTTGAAGCTCAGCTTTATTCAGTTGAGGGCAACACCAGGCAGGGGCAGACACCGTTAGTAGGGCGGAACCACCATTTTGTTTTTTAAAAAACACTTAATGAGAGCCAGAAGGTAGAAGCTCAGCTTTATTCAGTTGAGGACAACTTGAATTAGGGACTGCATACAGACTTAGCAGGCTGTCCCCTGTGTGGACCATGCATCCAATACATTAACCCATTGAGCCACAAAGGACACGTAACCTTCCGTGGCCATGCCTACAGGTCCATGTGTCTGTTGTCAGGTGTACCTTTGTCAGTGTAGGCCTATTGGAAGGAGGGACCGCAGACAGGCTTCAAAGGCCTAACACAATAAAATGGGCTGGCTGTAGGCACTTTAAAATTGGTTCCAGGGGTACACGGGCAGCAGTGGTCTGGTCAGTGGAGGCCTAGTGGAAGGAGGGACCGCAGACAGGCTTCGAAGGCCTAACACAATAAAATGGGCTGGCTGTAGGCACTTTAAAATTGGTTCCAGGGGTACACGGGCAGCAGTGGTCTGGTCAGTGGAGGCCTAGTGGAAGGAGGGACCGCAGACAGGCTTCGAAGGCCTAACACAATAAAATGGGCTGGCTGTAGGCACTTTAAAATTGGTTCCAGGGGTACACGGGCAGCAGTGGTCTGGTCAGTGGAGGCCTAGTGGAAGGAGGGACCGCAGACAGGCTTCGAAGGCCTAACACAATAAAATGGGCTGGCTGTAGGCACTTTAAAATTGGTTCCAGGGGTACACGGGCAGCAGTGGTCTGGTCAGTGGAGGCCTAGTGGAAGGAGGGACCGCAGACAGGCTATCAAAGGCCTAAAATAACAAACAATAGGCTCATGGCAGTTTTACAGCGGTTACATGGATACACGGGCAGGCAGCTGGTGATGAGTGGAGGAGTATTTAAAGTAGGGACCGCAGACAGGCTATCAAAGGCCTAAAATAACAAACAATAGGCTCATGGCAGTTTTACAGCGGTTACATGGATACACAGGCAGCTTGGTGGTGAGTGGAGGAGTATTTAAAGTAGGGACCGCAGACAGGCTATCAAAGGCCTAAAATAACAAACAATAGGCTCATGGCAGTTTTACAGCGGTTACATGGATACACAGGCAGCTTGGTGGTGAGTGGAGGAGTATTTAAAGTAGGGACCGCAGACAGGCTATCAAAGGCCTAAAATAACAAACAATAGGCTCATGGCAGTTTTACAGCGGTTACATGGATACACGGGCAGGCAGCTGGTGATGAGTGGAGGAGTATTTAAAGTAGGGACCGCAGACAGGCTATCAAAGGCCTAAAATAACAAACAATAGGCTCATGGCAGTTTTACAGCGGTTACATGGATACACGGGCAGGCAGCTGGTGATGAGTGGAGGAGTATTTAAAGTAGGGACCGCAGACAGGCTATCAAAGGCCTAAAATAACAAACAATAGGCTCATGGCAGTTTTACAGCGGTTACATGGATACACAGGCAGCTTGGTGGTGAGTGGAGGAGTATTTAAAGTAGGGACCGCAGACAGGCTATCAAAGGCCTAAAATAACAAACAATAGGCTCATGGCAGTTTTACAGCGGTTACATGGATACACAGGCAGCTTGGTGGTGAGTGGAGGAGTATTTAAAGTAGGGACCGCAGACAGGCTATCAAAGGCCTAAAATAACAAACAATAGGCTCATGGCAGTTTTACAGCGGTTACATGGATACACAGGCAGCTTGGTGGTGAGTGGAGGAGTATTTAAAGTAGGGACCGCAGACAGGCTATCAAAGGCCTAAAATAACATACAATAGGCTCATGGCAGTTTTACAGCGGTTACATGGATACACGGGCAGGCAGCTGGTGATGAGTGGAGGAGTATTTAAAGTAGGGACCGCAGACAGGCTATCAAAGGCCTAAAATAACAAACAATAGGCTCATGGCAGTTTTACAGCGGTTACATGGATACACAGGCAGCTTGGTGGTGAGTGGAGGAGTATTTAAAGTAGGGACTGCAGACAGGCTATCAAAGGCCTAAAATAACAAACAATAGGCTCATGGCAGTTTTACAGCGGTTAGGCTACGTTCACATTTGCGGCCAGCGCCGCAGCGTCGGGCGCCGCAGCGGCGCCGCATGCGTCATGCGCCCCTATATTTAACATGGGGGCGCATGGACATGCGGCGCACTTGCGTTTTGCGCCGCATGCGTCGCTGCGGCGCCCGCGTCGGGGCGCAGAGGACGCAGCAAGTTGCATTTTTGCTGCGTCCAAATTCAATGAAAAAAACGACGCATGCGGCGCAAAACGCAGCGTTGTGCATGCGTTTTGCTGCGTTTTTGTTTGCGTTGTGCGCTGCGGCGCCGACGCTGCGGCGCACAACGCAAATGTGAACGTAGCCTTACATGGATACACAGGCAGCTTGGTGGTGAGTGGAGGAGTATTTAAAGTAGGGACCGCAGACAGGCTATCAAAGGCCTAAAATAACAAACAATAGGCTCATGGCAGTTTTACAGCGGTTACATGGATACACGGGCAGGCAGCTGGTGATGAGTGGAGGAGTATTTAAAGTAGGGACCGCAGACAGGCTATCAAAGGCCTAAAATAACAAACAATAGGCTCATGGCAGTTTTACAGCGGTTACATGGATACACGGGCAGGCAGCTGGTGATGAGTGGAGGAGTATTTAAAGTAGGGACCGCAGACAGGCTATCAAAGGCCTAAAATAACAAACAATAGGCTCATGGCAGTTTTACAGCGGTTACATGGATACACAGGCAGCTTGGTGGTGAGTGGAGGAGTATTTAAAGTAGGGACCGCAGACAGGCTATCAAAGGCCTAAAATAACAAACAATAGGCTCATGGCAGTTTTACAGCGGTTACATGGATACACGGGCAGGCAGCTGGTGATGAGTGGAGGAGTATTTAAAGTAGGGACCGCAGACAGGCTATCAAAGGCCTAAAATAACAAACAATAGGCTCATGGCAGTTTTACAGCGGTTACATGGATACACAGGCAGCTTGGTGGTGAGTGGAGGAGTATTTAAAGTAGGGACCGCAGACAGGCTATCAAAGGCCTAAAATAACAAACAATAGGCTCATGGCAGTTTTACAGCGGTTACATGGATACACAGGCAGCTTGGTGGTGAGTGGAGGAGTATTTAAAGTAGGGACCGCAGACAGGCTATCAAAGGCCTAAAATAACAAACAATAGGCTCATGGCAGTTTTACAGCGGTTACATGGATACACAGGCAGCTTGGTGGTGAGTGGAGGAGTATTTAAAGTAGGGACCGCAGACAGGCTATCAAAGGCCTAAAATAACAAACAATAGGCTCATGGCAGTTTTACAGCGGTTACATGGATACACGGGCAGGCAGCTGGTGATGAGTGGAGGAGTATTTAAAGTAGGGACCGCAGACAGGCTATCAAAGGCCTAAAATAACAAACAATAGGCTCATGGCAGTTTTACAGCGGTTACATGGATACACAGGCAGCTTGGTGGTGAGTGGAGGAGTATTTAAAGTAGGGACCGCAGACAGGCTATCAAAGGCCTAAAATAACAAACAATAGGCTCATGGCAGTTTTACAGCGGTTACATGGATACACAGGCAGCTTGGTGGTGAGTGGAGGAGTATTTAAAGTAGGGACCGCAGACAGGCTATCAAAGGCCTAAAATAACAAACAATAGGCTCATGGCAGTTTTACAGCGGTTACATGGATACACGGGCAGGCAGCTGGTGATGAGTGGAGGAGTATTTAAAGTAGGGACCGCAGACAGGCTATCAAAGGCCTAAAATAACAAACAATAGGCTCATGGCAGCTTTACAGCGGTTACATGGATACACAGGCAGCTTGGTGGTGAGTGGAGGAGTAGTGCAAGGAGTGTCTGTCCCAGTACTCCCAAAATATAAATAGATGTTAATGTCTCGCAAAACAACCAAAACAAAAAAAAAGGTGGCTTACTTAGGTACAGGGGTGGGCTCATCTACTGAGTTTCTGACATAGTAATTTGGCAGTAACTATTTAATGGTGCCAATATAGGACACAGACACAGACTACTTTAAGTTGCATCATAGATGTCTACAAATTTGTATTGTCAGTGCCAGACATTGAATGATGTCAGCGAATAGACTAAAGATTGGTGGAGCTGTGCGACATAATTTTGCACGTGGTAGAGCACATTTTGAGATAGGGTAGGGGGGAACTCTCTTGAGGCCGGCGGGACCGCCCCAGGGCCCCTCATGTTACAACGGTGTGTCTGATGTTGGGTGCGCACCGCCACCGCCAGAGACACTACATTGTACTATGAGGGACCCAGTAGCAATGCCGTCAACCAAAAGCGAGCACACCCACCTCTTCAGACAAACAGCAGTCTCACGGGTGCTTGCGCCAAGTCGCGATACCACGGCCCCGTGTGGGGAGTTTTGCCATTTAGGGAGGTGTAAACATGTCGTATGCTGTACAATCAGCTGCAGCAAATTAGACATTAGAAAAGTAATTCACAGGCAAGAGCTTTTCATAGGAAAGCTAGGTGTCGGCCGGGCAAGGTGGGGCAAAAGATTTCGAAATCCAGTTGTGGTTCATTTTAATGAATGTTAGATCGTCAACATTTTGGGTAGCCAGACGAGTCCTTTTTTCGGTTAATATTGAACCTGCAGCACTGCATACTCTTTCTGATAGGACACTTGCTGCCGGGCAAGCAAGCTCCTGCAATGCATATTCTGCCAATTCTGGCCAGGTGTCTAATTTGGAGGCCCAGTAATCAAATGGGAATGACGGTTGAGGGAGAACATCGATAAGGGATGAAAAATAGTTAGTAACCATACTGGACAAATGTTGTCTCCTGTCACTTTCAATTGATGCAGCAGTACCTGTCCTGTCTGCGGTCATAGCAAAATCACTCCACAACCTGGTCAGAAAACCCCTCTGTCCAACGCCACTTCTGATGTGTGCACCCCTAACACTCCTAGTCTGCTGCCCCCTGGAGCTCGTGTGAGAACGATCACGTGCGCTGTGTGCTGGGAATGCCTGAAGCAAACGGTCAACAAGAGTTGATTGTTTGGTTGCTAATATTAGTTCCAAGTTCTCATGTGGCATAATATTTTGCAATTTGCCTTTATAGCGTGGATCAAGGAGGCAGGCCAACCAGTAATCGTCATCGTTCATCATTTTCGTAATGCGTGTGTCCCTTTTTAGGATACGTAAGGCATAATCCACCATGTGGGCCAAAGTTCCAGTTGTCAAATCTCCGGTTGTGATTGGTTGAGGGGCAGTTGCAGGCAAATCTACGTCACTTGTGTCCCTCAAAAAACCAGAACCCGGCCGTGACACGCAACCAATTTCCTGTGCCCCCGGGAAAGGTTCGGCATTAAAAATATACTCATCCCCATCATCCTCCTCGTCCTCCACCTCCTCTTCGCCCGCTACCTCGTCCTGTACACTGCCCTGACCAGACAATGGCTGACTGTCATCAAGGCTTTCCTCTTCCTCTGGTGCAGACGCCTGCTCCTTTATGTGCGTCAAACTTTGCATCAGCAGACGCATTAGGGGGATGCTCATGCTTATTACGGCGTTGTCTGCACTAACCAGCCGTGTGCATTCCTCAAAACACTGAAGGACTTGACACATGTCTTGTATCTTAGACCACTGCACACCTGACAACTCCATGTCTGCCATCCTACTGCCTGCCCGTGTATCCTCCCACAAATAAATAACAGCACGCCTCTGTTCGCACAGTCTCTGAAGCATGTGCAGTGTTGAGTTCCACCTTGTTGCAACGTCTATGATGAGGCGATGCTGTGGAAGGTTCAAAGACCGCTGATAGGTCTGCATACGGCTGGCGTGTACAGGCGAACGTCGGATATGTGAGCAAAGTGCACGCACTTTGAGGAGCAGGTCGGAGAACCCAGGATAAGTTTTCAATAAGCACTGCACCACCAGGTTTAAGGTGTGAGCCAGGCAAGGAATGTGTTTCAGTTGGGAAAGGGATAGATGGCAGCCATGAAATTCCTTCCGTTATCACTCACTACCTTGCCTGCCTCAAGATCTACTGTGCCCAGCCACGACTGCGTTTCTTGTTGCAAGAACTCGGACAGAACTTCCGCGGTGTGTCTGTTGTCGCCCAAACACTTCATAGCCAATACAGCCTGCTGACGCTTGGCAGTAGCTGGCCCATAATGGGACAACTGGTGTGCAACAGTGTCATCTGCCGATGGAGTGGTTGGCAGACTGCGTTCTGTGGAAGAGCTGTAGCTTCTGCAGGAGGACGAGGAGGAGGAGGAGGAGGGGGTGCGAACGCCTACAGCCAACTGTTTCCTAGACCGTGGGCTAGGCACAACTGTCCCTAAATTGATGTCGCCTGTGGACCCTGCATCCACCACATTCACCCAGTGTGCCGTGATGGACACATAACGTCCCTGGCCATGCCTACTGGTCCATGCATCTGTAGTCAGGTGCACCTTTGTACTCACAGATTGCCTGAGTGCATGGACGATGCGCTGTTTAACATGCTGGTGCAGGGCTGGGATGGCTTTTCTGGAAAAAAAGTGTCGACTGGGTAGCTCGTATCGTGGTTCAGCGTACTCCATCAGGACTTTGAAAGCTTCGCTTTCAACTAACCGGTAGGGCATCATCTCTAACGAGATTAGTCTAGCTATGTGGGCGTTAAAACCCTGTGTACGCGGATGCGAGGATAAGTACTTCCTTTTTCTAACCAGAGTCTCATGTAGGGTGAGCTGGACTGGAGAGCTGGAGATCGTGGAACTTTCGGGTGTGCCGGTGTACATGGCAGACTGAGAGACGGTTGGAGACGGTATTGTTTCCGCCGGTGCCCTAGATGCAATATTTCCTCCTACAAAACTGGTGGTTCCCTGACCCTGACTGCTTTTGGCTGGCAAAGAAACCTGCACAGATACTGCCGGTGGTGCGGAAAATGGTGGCCTTACAGTGACGGAAGGGATGTTGCGTTGCTGACTAGCTTCATTGGCCGAGGGTGCTACAACCTTAAGGGACGTTTAGTAGTTAGTCCAGGCTTGAAAATGCATGGTGGTTAAGTGTCTATGCATGCAACTAGTATTTAGACTTTTCAGATTCTGACCTCTGCTTAAGCTAGTTGAACATTTTTGACAGATGACTTTGCGCTGATCAGTTGGATGTTGTTTAAAAAAATGCCAGACTGCACTCTTCCTAGACTCGGATCCCTTTTCAGGGATTGCAGACTGAGCTTTAACCGGATGGCCACGCTGTCCTCCAACAGGTTTTGGCTTTGACACGCGTTTTGGGCCAGATACGGGCCCGGCAGATGGAACCTGTTGCGATGTTGATGCCTGCTGCGGCCCCTCCTCCACCTCCGCTTCTGAACTACTGCCGCCTGCACCCTGTTCCCCCAATGGCTGCCAATCGGGGTCAATAACTGGGTCATCTATTACCTCCTCTTCGAGCTCGTGTGCAACTTCGTCTGTGTCACTGTGTCGGTCGGTGGTATAGCGTTCGTGGCGGGGCAACATAGTCTCATCAGGGTCTGATTGTGGATCTGTACCCTGAGAGGGCAATGTGGTGGTCTGAGTCAAAGGAGCAGCATAGTACTCTGGCTGTGGCTGTGCATCAGTGCACTCCATGTCAGAATATACTTGTAATGGGCATGGCCTGTTAAATGTTTCACTTTCTAAGCCAGGGACGGTATGTGTAAAGAGCTCCATGGAGTGACCCGTTGTGTCGCCTGCTGCATCCTTCTCTCTTGTTGTAGTTTTTGCTGAGGAGGACAAGGAAGTGACTTGTCCCTGACCGTGAACATCCACAAGCGACGCGCTGCTTTTACATTTACCAGTTTCGGAAGAGGAGGCAAAAGAGCTAGAGGCTGAGTCTGCAATGTAAGCCAAAACTTGCTGTTGCTGCTCCGCCTTTAAAAGCGGTTTTCCTACTCCCAGAAAAGAGAGCGTTCGAGGCCTTGTGTAGCCTGACGACGAAACTGGCTCCACAGCTCCAGACTTAGGTGGAATATTTTTATCCCCTCGACCACCTGATGCTCCACTACCACTACCATCATTACCAGCTGACAATGAACGCCCACGACGACCTCTTGCACCAGACTTCCTCATTGTTTTAAAATCTTAACCAAAGTAACTTTATTTGTTGCTGTCAAACAACTTACACGGTGAGCTATAACTTCAGTATGATTTCAATATCCCTTAACAGGTTGGTGAGACCACAAGGAAAATCAGGCACAATGTTACACACTCTGTTTTCTGTGGCACAAAATCACAGAGATGACACACACGCAGGACTGTCACTCAAGCACTAATGTCAATATTAATCTCCCACCTAATTTATTTTTTTTTTTTTCTTAGGGAGACTTTAGAAACCAAATAATATTTAAAAAAAAACAAAAAAAAAAAAACAACAAAAAAAAGGCTTTCTATGGCCCACAATTAGAGAGAGAGAGGTGGCACACCCAGGAGTCAAGACTGGCGCACAAGCTGAAAGGGCAATATTACTCTCCCACTGTTTTTTTAAGTTTTTTTTTTATTATTTTCAGGGAGACTTTAGAAACCAAATAATATTAAAAAAACCAAAAAAATAAATAGCCTTTCTATGGCCCACTGAATGAGAGAGAGAGGTGGCACACCCAGGAGTCAAGACTGGCACACAAGCTGAAAGGGCAATATTACTCTCCCACTGTTTTTTTATGTATTTTTTGTTTTTTAAGGGAGACTTTAGAAACCCAATAATATTTAAAAAAAAAAAAAAAAAAGGCTTTCTATGGCCCACTGAATGAGAGAGAGAGGTGGCACACCCAGGAGTCAAGACTGGCACACAAGCTGAAAGGGCAATATTACTCTCCCACTGTTTTTTTATGTATTTTTTGTTTTTTAAGGGAGACTTTAGAAACCCAATAATATTTAAAAAAAAAAAAAAAAAGGCTTTCTATGGCCCACAATTAGAGAGAGAGGTGGCACACCCAGGAGTCAAGACTGGCACACAAGCTGAAAGGGCAATATTACTCTCCCACTGTTTTTTATGTATTTTTTGTTTTTTAAGGGAGACTTTAGAAACCAAATAATATTAAAAAAAAAAAAAAAAAAAAAGGCTTTCTATGCCCCACAATTAGAGAGAGAGAGGTGGCACACCCAGGAGTCAAGACTGGCGCACAAGCTGAAAGGGCAATATTACTCTCCCACTGTTTTTTTAAGTTTTTTTTTTTTTTATTTTCAGGGAGACTTTAGAAACCAAATAATATTAAAAAAACCAAAAAAATAAATAGCCTTTCTATGGCCCACTGAATGAGAGAGAGAGGTGGCACACCCAGGAGTCAAGACTGGCACACAAGCTGAAAGGGCAATATTACTCTCCCACTGTTTTTTTATGTATTTTTTGTTTTTTAAGGGAGACTTTAGAAACCCAATAATATTTAAAAAAAAAAAAAAAAAAAAAAAGGCTTTCTATGGCCCACTGAATGAGAGAGAGAGGTGGCACACCCAGGAGTCAAGACTGGCACACAAGCTGAAAGGGCAATATTACTCTCCCACTGTTTTTTTATGTTTTTTTTTTTTCAGGGAGACTTTAGAAACCAAATAATATTAAAAAAACCAAAAAAATAAATAGCCTTTCTATGGCCCACTGAATGAGAGAGAGAGGTGGCACACCCAGGAGTCAAGACTGGCACACAAGCTGAAAGGGCAATATTACTCTCCCACTGTTTTTTTATGTATTTTTTGTTTTTTAAGGGAGACTTTAGAAACCCAATAATATTTTTTTTTTTTAAAAAAAAGGCTTTCTATGGCCCACTGAATGAGAGAGAGAGGTGGCACACCCAGGAGTCAAGACTGGCACACAAGCTGAAAGGGCAATATTACTCTCCCACTGTTTTTTTATGTATTTTTTGTTTTTTAAGGGAGACTTTAGAAACCCAATAATATTTAAAAAAAAAAAAAAAAGGCTTTCTATGGCCCACAATTAGAGAGAGAGGTGGCACACCCAGGAGTCAAGACTGGCACACAAGCTGAAAGGGCAATATTACTCTCCCACTGTTTTTTTATGTATTTTTTGTTTTTTAAGGGAGACTTTAGAAACCAAATAATATTAAAAAAAAAACAAAAAAAAAAAGGCTTTCTATGCCCCACAATTAGAGAGAGAGAGAGGTGGCACACCCAGGAGTCAAGACTGGCGCACAAGCTGAAAGGGCAATATTACTCTCCCACTGTTTTTTTAAGTTTTTTTTTTATTATTTTCAGGGAGACTTTAGAAACCAAATAATATTAAAAAAACCAAAAAAATAAATAGCCTTTCTATGGCCCACTGAATGAGAGAGAGAGGTGGCACACCCAGGAGTCAAGACTGGCACACAAGCTGAAAGGGCAATATTACTCTCCCACTGTTTTTTTATGTATTTTTTTTTTTTTTAAGGGAGACTTTAGAAACCCAATAATATTAAAAAAAAAAAAAAAAAAAAAGGCTTTCTATGGCCCACTGAATGAGAGAGAGAGGTGGCACACCCAGGAGTCAAGACTGGCACACAAGCTGAAAGGGCAATATTACTCTCCCACTGTTTTTTTATGTTTTTTTTTTTTCAGGGAGACTTTAGAAACCAAATAATATTAAAAAAACCAATAAAATAAATAGCCTTTCTATGGCCCACTGAATGAGAGAGAGAGGTGGCACACCCAGGAGTCAAGACTGGCACACAAGCTGAAAGGGCAATATTACTCTCCCACTGTTTTTTTATGTATTTTTTGTTTTTTAAGGGAGACTTTAGAAACCCAATAATATTTAAAAAAAAAAAAAAAAAGGCTTTCTATGGCCCACTGAATGAGAGAGAGAGGTGGCACACCCAGGAGTCAAGACTGGCACACAAGCTGAAAGGGCAATATTACTCTCCCACTGTTTTTTTATGTATTTTTTGTTTTTTAAGGGAGACTTTAGAAACCAAATAATATAAAAAAAAAAACAAAAAAAAAAAGGCTTTCTATGCCCCACAATTAGAGAGAGAGAGGTGGCACACCCAGGAGTCAAGACTGGCGCACAAGCTGAAAGGGCAATATTACTCTCCCACTGTTTTTTTAAGTTTTTTTTTTTCAGGGAGACTTTAGAAACCAAATAATATTAAAAAAAACAAAAAAATAAATAGCCTTTCTATGGCCCACTGAATGAGAGAGAGAGGTGGCACACCCAGGAGTCAAGACTGGCACACAAGCTGAAAGGGCAATATTACTCTCCCACTGTTTTTTTATGTTTTTTTTTTTTCAGGGAGACTTTAGAAACCAAATAATATTAAAAAAACCAAAAAAATAAATAGCCTTTCTATGGCCCACTGAATGAGAGAGAGAGGTGGCACACCCAGGAGTCAAGACTGGCACACAAGCTGAAAGGGCAATATTACTCTCCCACTGTTTTTTTATGTTTTTTTTTTTTCAGGGAGACTTTAGAAACCAAATAATATTAAAAAAACCAAAAAAATAAATAGCCTTTCTATGGCCCACTGAATGAGAGAGAGAGGTGGCACACCCAGGAGTCAAGACTGGCACACAAGCTGAAAGGGCAATATTACTCTCCCACTGTTTTTTTATGTATTTTTTGTTTTTTAAGGGAGACTTTAGAAACCCAATAATATTTAAAAAAAAAAAAAAAAAAAGGCTTTCTATGGCCCACTGAATGAGAGAGAGAGGTGGCACACCCAGGAGTCAAGACTGGCACACAAGCTGAAAGGGCAATATTACTCTCCCACTGTTTTTTTTATGTATTTTTTGTTTTTTAAGGGAGACTTTAGAAACCCATTAATATTAAAAAAAAAAAAAAAAAAAAAAAAAAAAGGCTTTCTATGGCCCACAATTAGAGAGAGAGGTGGCACACCCAGGAGTCAAGACTGGCACACAAGCTGAAAGGGCAATATTACTCTCCCACTGTTTTTTTATGTATTTTTTGTTTTTTAAGGGAGACTTTAGAAACCCAATAATATTTAAAAAAAAAAAAAAAAAGGCTTTCTATGGCCCACTGAATGAGAGAGAGAGGTGGCACACCCAGGAGTCAAGACTGGCACACAAGCTGAAAGGGCAATATTACTCTCCCACTGTTTTTTATGTATTTTTTGTTTTTTAAGGGAGACTTTAGAAACCCAATAATATTTAAAAAAAAAAAAAAAAAAAGGCTTTCTATGGCCCACAATTAGAGAGAGAGGTGGCACACCCAGGAGTCAAGACTGGCACACAAGCTGAAAGGGCAATATTACTCTCCCACTGTTTTTTTATGTATTTTTTGTTTTTTAAGGGAGACTTTAGAAACCAAATAATATAAAAAAACAAACAAAAAAAAAAAGGCTTTCTATGCCCCACAATTAGAGAGAGAGAGGTGGCAGACCCAGGAGTCAAGACTGGCGCACAAGCTGAAAGAGCAATATTACTCTCCCACTGTTTTTTTAAGTTTTTTTTTTTTTATTTTCAGGGAGACTTTAGAAACCAAATAATATTAAAAAAACCAAAAAAATAAATAGCCTTTCTATGGCCCACTGAATGAGAGAGAGAGGTGGCACACCCAGGAGTCAAGACTGGCACACAAGCTGAAAGGGCAATATTACTCTCCCACTGTTTTTTTATGTATTTTTTGTTTTTTAAGGGAGACTTTAGAAACCCAATAATATTAAAAAAAAAAAAAAAGGCTTTCTATGGCCCACAATTAGAGAGAGAGGTGGCACACCCAGGAGTCAAGACTGGCACACAAGCTGAAAGGGCAATATTACTCTCCCACTGTTTTTTTATGTATTTTTTGTTTTTTAAGGGAGACTTTAGAAACCAAATAATATAAAAAAAAAACAAAAAAAAAAAGGCTTTCTATGCCCCACAATTAGAGAGAGAGAGGTGGCACACCCAGGAGTCAAGACTGGCGCACAAGCTGAAAGGGCAATATTACTCTCCCACTGTTTTTTTAAGTTTTTATTTTTTTATTTTCAGGGAGACTTTAGAAACCAAATAATATTAAAAAAACCAAAAAAATAAATGGCCTTTCTATGGCCCACTGAATGAGAGAGAGAGGTGGCACACCCAGGAGTCAAGACTGGCACACAAGCTGAAAGGGCAATATTACTCTCCCACTGTTTTTTTATGTATTTTTTGTTTTTTAAGGGAGACTTTAGAAACCCAATAATATTTAAAAAAAAAAAAAAAAAAGGCTTTCTATGGCCCACTGAATGAGAGAGAGAGGTGGCACACCCAGGAGTCAAGACTGGCACACAAGCTGAAAGGGCAATATTACTCTCCCACTGTTTTTTTATGTTTTTTTTTTTCAGGGAGACTTTAGAAACCAAATAATATTAAAAAAACCAAAAAAATAAATAGCCTTTCTATGGCCCACTGAATGAGAGAGAGAGGTGGCACACCCAGGAGTCAAGACTGGCACACAAGCTGAAAGGGCAATATTACTCTCCCACTGTTTTTTTATGTTTTTTTTTTTTTCAGGGAGACTTTAGAAACCAAATAATATTAAAAAAACCAAAAAAATAAATAGCCTTTCTATGGCCCACTGAATGAGAGAGAGAGGTGGCACACCCAGGAGTCAAGACTGGCACACAAGCTGAAAGGGCAATATTACTCTCCCACTGTTTTTTTATGTTTTTTTTTTTCCAGGGAGACTTTAGAAACCAAATAATATTAAAAAAATCAAAAAAATAAATAGCCTTTCTATGGCCCACTGAATGAGAGAGAGAGGTGGCACACCCAGGAGTCAAGACTGGCACACAAGCTGAAAGGGCAATATTACTCTCCCACTGTTTTTTTATGTTTTTTTTTTTCCAGGGAGACTTTAGAAACCAAATAATATTAAAAAAACCAAAAAAATAAATAGCCTTTCTATGGCCCACTGAATGAGAGAGAGAGGTGGCACACCCAGGAGTCAAGACTGGCACACAAGCTGAAAGGGCAATATTACTCTCCCACTGTTTTTTTATGTATTTTTTGTTTTTTAAGGGAGACTTTAGAAACCCAATAATATTTAAAAAAAAACAAAAAAAAGGCTTTCTATGGCCCACTGAATGAGAGAGAGAGGTGGCACACCCAGGAGTTAAGACTGGCACACAAGCTGAAAGGGCAATATTACTCTCCCACTGTTTTTTTATAAATTTTTTGTTTTTTAAGGGAGACTTTAGAAACCCAATAATATTTAAAAAAAAAAAAAAAAAAAAGGCTTTCTATGGCCCACAATTAGAGAGAGAGGTGGCACACCCAGGAGTCAAGACTGGCACACAAGCTGAAAGGGCAATATTACTCTCCCACTGTTTTTTTATGTTTTTTTTTTTCAGGGAGACTTTAGAAACCAAATAATATTAAAAAAACCAAAAAAATAAATAGCCTTTCTATGGCCCACTGAATGAGAGAGAGAGGTGGCACACCCAGGAGTCAAGACTGGCACACAAGCTGAAAGGGCAATATTACTCTCCCACTGTTTTTTTATGTTTTTTTTTTTTCCAGGGAGACTTTAGAAACCAAATAATATTAAAAAAACCAAAAAAATAAATAGCCTTTCTATGGCCCACTGAATGAGAGAGAGAGGTGGCACACCCAGGAGTCAAGACTGGCACACAAGCTGAAAGGGCAATATTACTCTCCCACTGTTTTTTTATGTATTTTTTTGTTTTTTAAGGGAGACTTTAGAAACCCAATAATATTTAAAAAAAAAAAAAAAAAAGGCTTTCTATGGCCCACTGAATGAGAGAGAGAGGTGGCACACCCAGGAGTGAAGACTGGCACACAAGCTGAAAGGGCAATATTACTCTCCCACTGTTTTTTTATGTATTTTTTGTTTTTTAAGGGAGACTTTAGAAACCCAATAATATTAAAAAAAAAAAAAAAAAAAAAAAGGCTTTCTATGGCCCACAATTAGAGAGAGAGGTGGCACACCCAGGAGTCAAGACTGGCACACAAGCTGAAAGGGCAATATTACTCTCCCACTGTTTTTTTATTTATTTATTTTTTTCAGGGAGACTTTAGAAACCAAATAATAAGAAAAAAAATAAATAAATAAATAGGCTTTCTATAGCCCACTGAATAAGAGATAGCACACACAGCAGTGGCACACAAGCCCTGACTGAGGCCAATATTTTTCTACCACTGATTGATGTAGTGTTTTTGTGTTGAGGTAGAATTTAGAACACAAATCACGGAAAAAATAAATAGGCTTTCTATGGCCCACTGAATGAGAGAGAGAGGTGGCACACCCAGGAGTCAAGACTGGCACACAAGCTGAAAGGGCAATATTACTCTCCCACTGTTTTTTTATGTATTTTTTGTTTTTTAAGGGAGACTTTAGAAACCCAATAATATTTAACCCCTTCACCCCCAAGGGTGTTTGCACGTTAATGACCGGGCCAATTTTTACAATTCTGACCACTGTCCCTTTATGAGGTTATAACTCTGGAACGCTTCAACGGATCTTGGCGATTCTGACATTGTTTTCTCGTGACATATTGTACTTCATGATAGTGGTAAAATTTCTTCGATATAACTTGCGTTTATTTGTGAAAAAAACGAATATTTGGCGAAAATTTTGAAAATTTCGCAATTTTCCAACTTTGAATTTTTATGCCCTTAAATCACAGACATATGTCATGCAAAATACTTAATAAGTAACATTTCCCACATGTCTACTTTACATCAGCACAATTTTGGAACCAAAATTTTTTTGGGTGACGGAGTTATAAGGGTTAAAAGTTGACCAGCAATTTCTCATTTTTACAACACCATTTTTTTTTAGGGACCACATCTCATTTGAAGTCATTTTGAGGGGTCTATATGATAGAAAATACCCAAGTGTGACACCATTCTAAAAACTGCACCCCTCAAGGTACTCAAAACCACTTTCAAGAAGTTTATTAACCCTTCAGGTGTTTCACAGGAATTTTTGGAATGTTTAAATAAAATTAAACATTTAACTTTTTTTCACTCAAAATTTGTTTCAGCTCCAATTTGTTTTATTTTACCAAGGGTAACAGGAGAAAATAGACCCCAAAATTTGTTGTACAATTCGTCATGAGTACGCTGATACCCCATATGTGGGTGTAAACCATTGTTTGGGCGCAGGGCAGAGCTCGGAAGGAAAGGAGCGCCATTTGACTTTTCAATGCAAAATTGACTGGAATTGAGATGGGACGCCATGTTGCATTTGGAGAGCCCCTGATGTGCGTAAACATTGAAACCCCCCACAAGTGACACCATTTTGGAAAGTAGACCCCCTAAGGATCTTATCTAGATGTGTGTTGAGCACTTTGACCCAACAAGTGCTTCACAGAAGTTTATAATGCAGAGCCGTAAAAATAAAAATCATATTTTTTCACAAAAATGATCTTTTCGCCCCCATTTTTTTATTTCCCCAAGGGTAAGAGAAGAAATTAGACCACAAAAGTTGTTGTGCAATTTGTCCTGAGTACGACGATACCCCATATGTGGGGATAAACCACTGTTTGGGCACATAGCAGAGCTCGGAAGGGAAGGAGCGCTATTTTACTTTTCAATGCAAAATTGACTGGAATTAAGATGGGATGCCATGTTGCGTTTGGAGAGCCCCTGATGTGCCTAAACATTAAAAACCCCCACAAGTGACACCATTTTGGAAAGTAGACCCCTTAAGGAACTTATCTAGATGTGTGTTGAGCACTTTGACCCAACAAGTGCTTCACAGAAGTTTATAATGCAGAGCCGTAAAAATAAAAATCATATTTTTTCACAAAAATGATCTTTTCGCCCCCATTTTTTTATTTCCCCAAGGGTAAGAGAAGAAATTAGACCACAAAAGTTGTTGAGCAATTTGTCCTGAGTACGACGATACCCCATATGTGGGGGTAAACCACTGTTTGGGCGCATAGCAGAGCTCGGAAGGGAAGGAGCGCTATTTTACTTTTCAATGCAAAATTGACTGGAATTAAGATGGGATGCCATGTTGCGTTTGGAGAGCCCCTGATGTGCCTAAACATTAAAAAACCCCACAAGTGACACCATTTTGGAAAGTAGACCCCCTAAGGAACTTATCTAGATGTGTTTTGATAGCTTTGAACCCCCAAGTGTTTCACTACAGTTTATAACGCAGAGCCGTGAAAATAAAAATTCCTTTTTTTTTTCACAAAAATGATTTTTAGCCCCCAGTTTTGTATTTTCACAAGGGTATCAGGATAAATTGGACCCCAAACTTTGTTGTTCAATTTGTCCTGAGTACGCTGATACCCCATATGTGGGGGGAACCACTGTTTGGGCGCATGACAGAGCTCGGAAGGGAAGGAGCGCCATTTGGAATGCAGACTTAAATGGATTGGTCTGCAGGCGTCACGTTGCATTTGCAGAGCCCCTGATGTACCCAAACAGTACAAACCCCCCACAATTGACCCCATATTGGAAACTAGACCCCCCAAGGAACTTATCTAGATGTGTTGTGAGAACTTTGAACCCCCAAGTGTTTCACTACAGTTTATAACGCAGAGCCGTGAAAATAAAAATTCCTTTTTTTTTCACAAAAATGATTTTTTAGCCCCCAGTTTTGTATTTTCACAAGGGTACCAGGATAAATTGGGCTCCAAAAGTTGTTGTCCAATTTGTCCTGAGTACGTTGATACCCCATATGTGGGGGGGAACCACTGTTTGGGTGCATGACAGAGCTCGGAAGGGAAGGAGCGTCATTTGGAATGCAGACTTAAATGGATTGGTCTGCAGGCGTCACGTTGCATTTGCAGAGCCCCTGATGTACCCAAACAGTACAAACCCCCCACAAGTGACCCCATATTGGAAACTAGACCCCCCAAGGAACTTATCTAGATGTGTTGTGAGAACTTTGAACCCCCAAGTGTTTCACTACAGTTTATAACGCAGAGCCGTGAAAATAAAAATTCTTTTTTTTTTCACAAAAATGATTTTTTAGCCCCCAGTTTTGTATTTTCACAAAGGTATCAGGATAAATTGGACCCCAAAAGTTGTTGATCAATTTGTCCTGAGTACGCTGATACCCCATATGTGGGGGGGAACCACTGTTTGGGCGCATGACAGAGCTCGGAAGGGAAGGAGCGCCATTTGGAATGCAGACTTAAATGGATTGGTCTGCAGGCGTCATGTTGCATTTGCAGAGCCCCTGATGTACCCAAACAGTACAAACCCCCCACAAGTGACCCCATATCGGAAACTAGACCCCCCAAGGAACTTATCTAGATGTGTTGTGAGAACTTTGAACCCCCAAGTGTTTCACTACAGTTTACAACGCAGAGCCGTGAAAATAAAAAATCTTTTTTTTCCCACAAAACTTATTTTTTGGCCCCCAGTTTTGTATTTTCCCAAGGGTAGCAGGAGAAATTGGACCCCAAAAGATGATGTCCAATTTGTCCTGAGTACGCTGATACCCCATATGTTGGGGTAAACCCCTGTTTGGGCACACGGGAGAGCTCTGAAGGGAAGGAGCACTGTTTTCCTTTTTCAACGCAGAATTGGCTGGAATTCAGATCGGATGCCATGTCCCGTTTGGAGAGCCCCTGATGTGCCTAAACAGTGGAAACCCCCCAATTATAACTGAAACCCTAATCCAAACACATCCCTAACCCTAATCCCAACGGTAACCCTAACCACTCCTCTAACCCAGACACACCCAACCCTATTCCCAACCGTAAATGTAATCCAAACCCTAACCCTATCTTTAGCCCCAACCCTAACTGTAGCTCCAACCCTAGCCCCAAACCTAACCCTAACCCTAGCCCTAACCCTAGCAATAACCCTAGCCCTATCACTAGCCCTAACACTAGCCGTAACACTAGCCCTAACCCTAGCCCTAACCCTAGCCCTAACCCTATCCCCAACCCTAGCCCTAACCCTAACCCTAACCCTAGCCCCAACCCTAGCCCCAACCCTAGTCCTAACCCTTGCCCTAACCCTAACCCTAGCCCTAACTCTAGTCCTAACTCTAGCCCTAACCCTAGCCCCAACCCTAGCCCTAACCCTAACCCTAGCCCTAACCCTTGCCCTAACCCTAACCCTAGCCCTAACTCTAGTCCTAACTCTAGCCCTAACCCTAACCCTAATGGGAAAATGGAAATAAATACATTTTTTTATTTTTTTATTTTTCCCTAACTAAGGGGGTGATGAAGGGGGGTTTGATTTACTTTTATAGTGGGTTATTTAGCAGATTTTTATGATTGGCGGCTGTCACACACTGAAAGACGCTTTTCATTGCAAAAAATATTTTTTGCGTTACCACATTTTGAGAGCTGTAATTTTTCCATATTTGAGTCCACAGAGTTATGTGAGATCTTGTTTTTTTGCGGGACGCGTTGACGTTTTTATTGGTAACATTTTCGGACACGTGACATTTTTTGATCGCTTTTTATTCCGATTTTTGTGAGGCAGAGTGATCAAAAACCAGCTATTCATGAATTTATTTTGGGGGAGGCGTTTATACCGTTCCGCATTTGGTAAAATTGATAAAGCAGTTTTATTCGTCGGGTCAGTACGATTACAGCGATATCTCATTTATATCATTTTTTTATGTTTTGGCGCTTTTATACGATAAAAACTATTTTATAGAAAAAAATAATTATTTTGGTATCGCTTTATTCTCAGGACTATAACTTTTTTATTTTTTTGCTGATGATGCTGTATGGCGGCTCTTTTTTTGCGGGACAAGATGACGTTTTCAGCGGTACCATGGTTATTTATATCAGTCTTTTTGATCGCGTGTTATTCCACTTTTTGTTCGGCAGTATGGTAATAAAGCGTTGTTTTTTGCCTCGTTTTTTTTTTTTTTTTCTTACGGTGTTTACTGAAGGGGTTAACTAGTGGGGCAGTTTTATAGGTTGGGTCGTTACGGACGCGGCGATACTAAATATGTGTACTTTTATTGTTTTTTTTATTTTATTTAGCTAAAGAAATGTATTTATGGGAATAATTTTTTTTTTTTTCTTTATTTAGGATATTTTTTTTATTTTTTTTTTACACACATGTGGGGAATTTTTTTTTTACTTTTTTACTTTGTCCCAGGGGGGGACATCACAGATCATTGATCTGGCAGTGTGCACAGCACTCTGCCAGATCTGTGATCTGCTGTGCAGGGCTGCAGGCTTACCAAGCGTCTGCTCTGAGCAGACACTCGGTAAGCCACCTCCCTCCCTGCAGGACCCGGATGCCGCGGCCATCTTGGATCCGGGACCTGCGGCGAGGAGGGAGGTAGGAGACCCTCAGAGCAACGCGATCACATCGCGTTGCTCCGGGGGTCTCAGGGAAGCCCGCAGGGAGCCCCCTCCCTGCGCGATGCTTCCCTATACCGCCGGTACACCGCGATCATGTTTGATCGCGGTGTGCCGGGGGTTAATGTGCCGGGGGCGGTCCGTGACCGCTCCTGGCACATAGTGCCGGATGTCAGCTGCGATATGCAGCTGACACCCGGCCGCGATCGGCCGCGCTCCCCCCGTGATCGCGGCCGATCTGCTATGACGTACTATCCCGTCGAGGGTCAGATAGGCCCAGGTCACCTCGACGGGATAGTATGTCAAAGGTCACAGAGGGGTTAAAAAAAAAAAAAAAAAAGGCTTTCTATGGCCCACAATTAGAGAGAGAGGTGGCACACCCAGGAGTCAAGACTGGCACACAAGCTGAAAGGGCAATATTACTCTCCCACTGTTTTTTTATTTATTTATTTTTTTCAGGGAGACTTTAGAAACCAAATAATAAGAAAAAAAATAAATAAATAAATAGGCTTTCTATAGCCCACTGAATAAGAGATAGCACACACAGCAGTGGCACACAAGCCCTGACTGAGGCCAATATTTTTCTACCACTGATTGATGTAGTGTTTTTGTGTTGAGGTAGAATTTAGAACACAAATCACGGAAAAAATAAATAGGCTTTCTATGGCCCACTCAGTGAGAGATGGCACACACAGGGATGGCACTGTAGCAGAAATGCCAATCTTAATCTCCCACAAAAAAAAAAAAACAAAACAGGGACTGTCCTACAATTACTATCTCCCTGCAGTAATCTAAGCCAGGTATGGCAGGCAGCAATAGGAGTGGACTGATGCACAAATTAAATAAAAAGTGTGGACAAACAAAAAAGATAGCTGTGCAGAAAGGAACAAGAGGATATGTGCTTTGAAAAAAGCAGTTGGTTTCCACAGTGGCGTACACACAGCAATACAGCTATCACGGAGCCTTCTAGGGCAGCCCAATGAGCTACAGCGCTGAGGAAAAAAAAAAAAATAGCTTCCACTGTTCCTGCACACCGAAGGTGGTGTTGGACAGTGGAAATCGCTACAGCACAAGCGGTTTGGTGGTTAGTGGACCCTGCCTAACGCTCTCCCTGCTTCTGACGAAGCGGCAGCAACCTCTCCCTAAGCTCAGATCAGCAGCAGTAAGATGGCGGTCGGCGGGAACGCCCCTTTATAGCCCCTGTGACGCCGCAGACAGCAAGCCAATCACTGCAATGCCCTTCTCTAAGATGGTGGGGACCAGGATCTATGTCATCACGCTGCCCACACTCTGCGTTCACCTTCATTGGCTGAGAAATGGCGCTTTTCGCGTCATTGAAACGCGACTTTGGCGCGAAAGTCGCGTACCGCATGGCCGACAAGCACAGGGGTCGGATCGGGTTTCATGAGACGCCGACTTAGCCAAAAGTCGGCGACTTTTGAAAATGATCGACCCGTTTCGCTCAACCCTACTGATGGACACTCCGGGATTCTGGACTGCAGAGAGGTGACATCTGGGTCAGAGAGGTAGATCTGAGTGTCGTCCACATACAGGTGGTACTGGAAACCATGGGACTTTGAGTTTTCCTAGGCCAAGGGTATAGATTGAAAAAAGTAGGGGCCCAAGGACAGAGCCTTGAGGGATTCCAACAGAAGGAGTGCGGGATGAGGAAGTAGTGTGGGAGTGGGAAATGCTAAATGTGTGGTTGGAGAGGTATGAGGCAATCCAGGACAGGGAAAGGTCTTTGATGCTAAGGGAAGAAAGAATCTGTAGCAGTAGGCAGTGGTTGACTGTGTCGAAGGCAGAGGACAGGTCGAGAAGGAGGGGGATGGAGAACCTTGTGTTAGCTTTGGCTGTGAGTAAGTCATTAGTAATTTTGGTCAGGGCAGTTTCTGTGGAGTGGTGGGGGCAGAAGCCAGATTGGAGGTTGTCTAGGAGAGAGTTAGATGAGAGGTGGAAGTAAAGTTGAGCATGGACATACTGCTCAAGGAGTTTAGAAGCAAACGGGAGCAGTGATATGAGGAGATAGCTGGGCATAGCAGTTGTGTCAAGGTTAGTTTATTTGAGGATGGATGTTATGGTGGCATGTTTGAAGGCAGAGGGGAAGGTACCAGAAGATAGGTTGAAGAGAAGGGTTAGGGCTGGAATGAGCGTGTTAGTAAGGTTGGGGAGCAGGTAGAAAGGGATCGGTTCAAGTGCACAGGTGGTGAGGGAAGGGCAGAGGTCTAGTATATGGAGTGCTTAGGGTGGTGGAACAGTAAAGGTTTGCCTTGTTTGGTAGATCTTATTTTTGAAGTAGGTGGCAAAGTCCTCGGCAGAGATGAGGGGAGTTGGAGGTGGCAGTGATGGGTGGAGGAAAGAGTTGAATGTGCTGAACAGTTGTTTTGAGTTGTAGATTAATGAAGATACAAGGTTTGTGAAATAGGTCTGTTTAGCAGAGGTGAGGGCTAATTTGAAGGCAAGTGTACCTTGTTTGAAAGCAATGAAGTTCTCTGGCAGGCATTTTTTCTTCCAACGATGCTCCACGACCCTGGATGCTTGTCAAAGTTTTTTGGTTACATTGTTGTGCCAGGGTTGCCTATTGATTTGTCGCACTTTGCCATGCATGAGAGGGGTGACTGAGTCTATGGCTGATAATAATAATCTTTACTTTTATATAGCACTAACATATTCCGCAGTGCTTTACAGTTTTGCACATTATCATCGCTGTCCCCGTTGGGGCTCACAATCTAAATTGCCTATCAGTATGTCTTTGGAATGTGGGAGGAAACCGGAGATCCCAGGAGGAAACCCACGCAATCACGGAGAGAACATACCAACTCTTTGCAGATGTTGTCCTTGGTGGGATTTGAACTCAGGACACCAGTGCTGCAAGGCTGCGGTGCTAACCACTGCACCACCGCGCTGCCCTGATGTGAGGGTAGCGTTATAGAAAGCAGTGACGCTGTCCATGTCGTGGAGTGAAGATATGGAGGACAGAGGTAAAAGAGAGTCTGAGTGTCTGTGAATGTCTAGGTGTGCGAAGTTTCTGTGAGGATGTGCTAGTGGCTGGACATGGGTGGGTGAGGAGGACAAGGATGAGAAGGTGAGCAGATGGTGGTCAGATAGGGGGAAGGGAGAGGTTGTGAGGTTAGATAGGGAACAGAGGTGGGTGAAGATGAGGTCTAGTGTATGTCCTTCTGTGTGGGTGGCTGTGAAGGACCACTGATTAAGTCTAAAGGATGAGGTAAGGGATAGAAGTTTGGAGGCTGCTAGCTGGCAGGTGTCAGTAGGGATTTTAAAGTCGCCTATGATGATGGTGGGGATGTCAGCAGAGAGAAAGTGAAGAAGTCAGGTGGAGAATTGGTCGATGAAGGCAGTGGCTGAGCCTGGTGGTTGGTATATGACAGCCATTTGGAGATTAGAGGGAGAGTAGATAGGGACAGAATGAACCTCAAAAGAAGGGAGGATAAGGGAGGGTGGAGTAGGATAGGGTTGAAGGAGCAGTTTTTAGAAAGAAGGAAACCCACTCTTCTGCCATGTATGTTGCCAGAGAGGAGCGTGCGTAAAGTGAAGGCCACTGTAACTCAGTTCAGCAGGGGAGGCCGTGTCAGGGGGCGTCAGCCAGGTCTCAGTGAGGGCTAGGATGGAAAGGTTGCGGGACGTAAAGATATCGTGGATCATGTGGAGCTTGTTGCAAACAGAGCGGGCATTCTAAAGTGCTCCAGAGAAAGGAAGTAGGGGGATGGGGGTCAGTGGCACAAATTTTAAGTGTGAGGGATTGTGGCAGTTTCTCTTAGTGTGAGAAGTATAGGGGTGAGGATTAGTGGGATGTATGATGCAGGGAGGCCAGGATTGGGGGATATGTCACCAGCAGTGAGAAGAAGCGAAGAAATGGAAAGCAGGTGGGTGAAGGAGAGTGATCAGCTTATATTATATTTTAGTAGAAGTCTGAGCTTAACCCCTTAAGCCCCGAAGGTGGTTTGCACGTTAATGACCGGGACAATTTTTACAATTCTGACCACTGTCCCTTTATGAGGTTATAACTCTGGAATGCTTCAACGGATCTTGGCGATTCTGACACTGTTTTCTCGTGAGATATTGTACTTCATGTTAGTGGTAAAATTTATTCGATATAACTTGTGTTTATTTGTGAAAAAAACGGAAATTTGGCAAAAATTTTGAAAATTTCACAATTTTCCAACTTTGAATTTTTATGCCCTTAAATCACAGAGATACGTCACGCAAAATACTTAATGAGTAACATTTCCCACATGTCTACTTTACATCAGCACAATTTTGGAACCAAAATTTTTTTTTTGTTAGGGAGTTATAAGGGTTAAAAGGGGTCTATATGATGGAAAATACCCAAGTGTGACACCATTCTAAAATCTGCACCCCTCAAGGTGCTCAAAACCACATTCAAGAAGTTTATTAACCCTTCAGGTGTTTCACAGGAATTTTTGGAATGTTTAAATAAACATGAACATATAACTTTTTTTCACACAAAATTTACTTCAGCTCCAATTTGTTTTATTTTACCAAGGGTAAAAGGAGAAAAATGGACCCCAAAAGATGTTGTGCAATTTGTCCTGAGTACGGCGATACCCCATATGTGGGAGTAAACCACTTTTTGGGCACATGACAGAGCTCGGAAGCGAAGGAGCGCCATTTGACTTTTCAATGCAAAATTGACTGGAATTGAGATGGGACGCCATGTTGCATTTGGAGAGCCCCTGATGTGCCTAAACATTGAAACCCCCCACAAGTGACACCATTTTGGAAAGTAGACCCCTTAAGGAACTTATCTAGATGTGTGGTGAGCACTTTTACCCACCAAGTGCTTCACAGAAGTTTATAATGCAGAGCCGTAAAAATAAAAAATCATATTTGTTTCACAAAAATGAATTTTCGCCCCCAATTTTTTATTTTCCCAAGGGTAAGAGAAGAAATTAGACCCCAAATGTTGTTGAGCAATTTGTCCTGAGTACGCTGATACCCCACATGTGGGTGTAAACCATTGTTTGGGTGCATGGCAGAGCTCGGAAGGGAAGGAGTGCCATTTGACTTTTCAATGCAAAATTTACTGGAATTGAGATGGGACGCCATGTTGCGTTTGGAGAGCCCCTAATGTGCCTAAACATTGAAACCCCCCACAAGTGACACCATTTTGGAAAGTATACCCCCTAAGGAACTTATCTTGATGTGTTTTGAGAGCTTTGAACCCCCAAGTGTTTCACTACGGTTTACGCAGAGCCGTGAAAATAAAAATTATTTTTTTTTTCAGAAAAATGATTTTTAGCCCCCAGTTTTGTATTTTTACAAGGGTAACAGGATAAATTGGACCCCAAACGTTGTTGTCCAATTTGTCCTGAGTACGCTGATACCCCATATGTGGGGGGGAACCTCTGTTTGGGCGCATGGCAGAGCTCGGAATGGAAGGAGCGCCATTTGGAATGCAGACTTAGATGGCTTGGTCTGCAGGCATCACGTTGCATTTGCAGAGCCCCTGATGTACCCAAACAGTACAACCCCCCCACAAGTGACCCCATATTGGAAACTAGACCCCCCAAGGAACTTATCTAGATGTGTTTTGAGAGCTTTGAACCCCCAAGTGTTTCACTACAGTTTATAACGCAGAGCCGTGAAAATAAAAATTCTTTTTTTTTTCAGAAAAATGATTTTTTAGCCCCCAGTTTTGTATTTTTGCAAGGGTAACAGGATAAATTGGACCACAAAAGTTGTTGTCCAATTTTTCCTGAGTACGCTCATACCTTATATGTGGGGGGGAACCACTGTTTGGGCGCATGGCAGAGCTCGGAAGGAAAGGAGCGCCATTTGGAATGCAGACTTAGATGGATTGGTCTGCAGGCATCACGTTGCATTTGCAGAGCCCCTGATGCACCCAAACAATACAACCCCCCCACAAGTGACCCCATATTGGAAACTAGACCTCCCGAGGAACTTATCTAGATGTGTTTTGAGAGCTTTGAACCCCCAAGTGTTTCACTACAGTTTATAACGCAGAGCCGTGAAACTAAAAATTATTTTTTTTTTCAGAAAAATGATTTTTTTAGCCCCCAGTTTTGTATTTTCACAAGGGTAACAGGATAAATTGGACCCCAAAACTTGTTGTCCAATTTGTCCTGAGTACGCTGATACCCCATGTGTGGGGGGAACCACTGTTTGGGCGCATGGCAGAGCTCGGAAGGGAAGGAGCGCCATTTGGAATGCAGACTTAGATGGAATGGTCTGCAGGCATCATGTTGCATTTGCAGAGCCCCTGATGTACCCAAACAGTATAAACCCCCCATAAGTGACCCCATATTGGAAACTAGACCTCCAAAGGAACTTATCTAGATGTGTTGTGAGAACTTTGAACCCCCAAGTGTTTCACTACAGTTTACAACGCAGTGCCGTGAAAATAAAAAATCCTTTTTTTCCCACAAAAATGATTTTTAGCCCCCCAAATTTTTATTTTCCCAGAGATAACAAGAGAACTTGGACCCCAAAAGTTGTTGTCCAATTTGTCCCGAGTACGCTGATGCCCCATATGTTGGGGTAAACCCCTGTTTGGGCGCACGGGATAACTCGGAAGGGAAGGAGCACTGTTTTACTTTTTCAACGCAGAATTGTCTAGAATTGAGATCGGACGCCATGTCGCATTTGGAGAGCCCCTGATGTGCCTGAACAGTGGAAACTCCCCAATTCTACCTGAAACTAATCCAAACACACCCCTAACCCTAATCCTAACTGTAACACTAACCACACTCCTAACCCTGACACACCCCTAATTCTAATCCCAACCCTAATCCCAACCGTAAATGTAATCCAAACCCTAACCCTAGCTTTAGCCCCAACCCTAACCCTAACTTTATCCCCAACCCTAACTTTATCCCCAACCCTATCCCTAACTTTAGCCCCAACCCTAACTTTAGCTCCAACCCTAGCCCCAACCCTAACCCTAACCCTAGCCCTAACCCTAACCCTAACCCTAACCCTAGCCCTAACCCTAGCCCTAACCCTAGCCCTAACCCTAGCCCTAACCCTAACCCTAACCCTAGCCCTAACCCTAACCCTAGCCCTAACCCTAGCCCTAACCCTAGCCTTAACCCTAACACTAGCCCTAACCCTAGCCCTAATGGGAAAATGGAAATAAATACATTTTTTAAATTTTATTATTTTTCCCTAACTAAGGGGGTGATGAAGGGGGGTTTGATTTACTTTTATAGCATTTTTTATATCGGATTTTTAAGATTGGCAGCTGTCACACACTAAAAGACGCTTTTTATAGCAAAAAAGTTTTTGCGTCTCCACATTTTGAGACCTATAATTTTTCCGTATTTTGGTCCACAGAGTCATGTGAGGTCTTGTTTTTTGCGGGACGAGTTGACGTTTTCATTGGTAACATTTTCGGACATGTGACAGTTTTTGATCACTTTTTATTCCGATTTTTGTGAGGCAGAATGACCAAAAATCAGCTATTCATGAATTTCTTTTGGGGGAGGCGTTTATACCATTCCACGTTTGGTAAAATTGATAAAGCAGTTGTATTCGTTGGGTCAGTACGATTACAGCGATATCTCATTTATATCATTTGTTTATGTTTTGGCGCTTTTATACGATAAAAGCTATTTTATAGAAAAAATAATTATTTTGGCATCGCTTTATTCTGAGGACTATAACTTTTTTATTTTTTTGGTTATGATGCTATTTTGCAGCTCGTTTTTTGCGGGACAAGATGCCGTTCTCAGCGTTACCATGGTTATTTATATCCGTCTTTTTGATCGCGTGTTATTTCACTTTTTGTTTGTCGGTATGATAATAAAGCGTTGTTTTTTGGCTCGTTTTTTTTTTTCTTCTTACGGTGTTCACTGAAGGGGTTAACTAGTGGGACAGTTTTATAGGTTGGGTCGTTACGGACGCGGCGATACTAAATATGTGTACTTTTATTGTTTTGCGGTTTTTTTAGATAAAGAAATGTATTTATGGGAATAATATTTTTTTTTTCTTCATTATTTAGGATTTTTTTTTTTTTTTACGCACGTGGAAATTTTTTTTTTTACTTTTTTACTTTGTCCCGGGGGGGACATCACAGATCGCCGATCTGATAGTTTGCATAGCACTCTATAAGATTGGCGATCTCACTCACATCGCCGCAGGCTTACCAGCGCCTGCGCGGTACCCGGAAGTACTCCCTGCAGAACCCGGATGCAGCCCCGTGGCCATTTTGGATCCGGGGCCTGCAGGGAGGAGACGCTTGGTACAAGGTGAGTACATTCCCTTGTTCCGATAGTCTCAGGGAAGCCCGCAGGGAGCCCCCTCCCTGCGCGATGCTTCCCTGTACCGCCGGTACACCGCGATCATGTTTGATCGCGGTGTGCCGGGGGTTAATGTGCCGGGGGTGGTCAGTGACCGCTCCTGGCACATAGTGCCGGATGTCAGCTGCGATAGGCAGCTGACACCCGGCCGCGATCGGCCGCGCTCCCCCCGTGAGCGTGGCCGATCGCTATGACGTACTATCCCATCACTGGGAATTAAGTCCCAGGTCACCTTGACGGGATAGTACGTCATATGGGATTAAGGGGTTAAGGAGCAGGTCTGCAGATGAAGCGAGTTAGGGAGTAAGAGAGAGGGGGAGATAGTTATTTGATTCGAGAGTGCAGGGGTTTGGGGATAGCAAAGGAGAATGAGGATTAGTGGAGCAAAAACGGTGAGGACAAATGTGAGCATGGTTAAAGAGCAGTGTAAGAAAAGAAAAGGTAAGTAAAATTAGAAGACAATGATTAGTCTTACCTTCTGACCGATTTCTGGACTGTTTCTGGCATTTACTGATGTTACACTTTAAAGATGTCACACTTTACATGATATCACATCTGACCAAGGTTCCATGAAAATTCTAACACTTTGCAATTCACTTCACAATTAAATAAAAATGCCCTGCTGCCACTTTGGAAAATAATTTAGGGTTGGCAAAAGAAAAAGAAAAAAAAATCTAGCACTCAAACTAACACTCACCTCACTGCTTAACTCTCCAGCTATTACTGAGTTTATAGGATGAAGATACCGCGCGTGATGGCAGAAGGAAGAAGTGAGGTGAACATTATTTTTTTTTAATAAAAACCATCCTCTACTAATTCCCTCCTACATTATAACAGCGCACATCCTCATTACACAAAAAATTCCCTCCCATATAGTCAATTTTTGAGGGTTAAGAGATTAAACAGTAGTGAAGAAGGCTATATAAGACAATCCCAAGAGCTATATGACAGATTTAGAGCATGAGGTTACCCCCAGTCCGTGTTAAAAAGAGCTAAAATAAGAGCAGAGGCACATGAAATTACAAATGTCCAAAAAGACAATACCGCACAAAAAAGATTTGTCTTTAGTTTTAAATTTGGCCCCATGGATAACTGTATCAGATCGGCCATCAGAAAAAGTTGGCATATTTTGGAGAGAGATCCTGTCCTTACAGAATTAACCAGTCGGGGGCCCATGTTTGCTTGCCGTAGAGGCAGGAATTTAAAAGATATTTTAGTGCGCAATAGGGTGGTCACCAAAAACAATAATTGGTTGCAGTCAGGAATCCCGCGAGGAAATTTTAAATGCTGACATTGCAACTTTTGTGAATATCATTTGGTTGATAAGACAATTCATATAGGGCCGATTTATCACACAGTCAGAGACTTCATATCTTGTAGAACGACACATATAGTTTATGTAGTGTTTTGTCCCTGCGGGTATTATTATGTGGGTAAAACTATTCGCCGCCTGTTCGTAAAGTTTAGAGAACATTTTAATTCTATAAAAACAGGCAAGGGGGTTCCCTGTTTGATTAATCACCTACGTGTCCATCATGACGGCAACGCAGCAGTCTTGCGCTTTGCCAGTCTAGAACGAGTTACACTCCCCTTACAAGGTGGAGATCACAATAAGCTGTTGCTTCAGAGAGAGGGCAGATGGATATTAAGAGTTAACGCCATAGGCCCTATGGGTCTAAATGAGAGAACAGACATGTCTATGTTCCTATAAGCCATATAACTTTGTTTGTATTTGTAAGAGATAATTTTGGAGAGGTGTCATTGTGAATATGTAAATCATTCTGTTTTTAATGTTTGTTCTTTTAATTGATTAGTAAGTTTTAGGTTGTCTCATTTGACGCTGGTATAGGGGCGGGGACGGTGCGGCGTCCCAGCTGCTTTTTGTTCTCCTCCTTCCAGTCTCACTTCAGACCTGTAGAAGCGCACAAGCGCGAAACGGTCCGTCGTCTCGTGACACCTTCGTTCTCCTGTAAGACCTTGCTACTAATATTTTTTATGCCACAATAAAGGACTGAAAAAGGCTTCGGATGGTGAGTGCCCTCTTTTTCTACTTTTTTCAATACGTTGTGGACTGTGAATCACTTGCGGAGCACCCCGTTCCCCAGCTCTGGCAACATAGACGCATAACACAGCATTGAAACCCAGTGTCTCTGATTTAACCAGCTGATAGTGCGGATTTTTTTCTTTGTGTTTCATTATTTTTTTTTATATTTTACATTTTAAATTTTCGTAAATCTCTATATGCAGCCAATTTAATATATGAAAAACATTATATTTTTGCTTCTGTTTTTGTTTTCTCATTGTCCAATAACAGTTAACGTTTCTTTATTATTAACTTGTTTTGCACGTGCATTTTTTCTATATGCACAATTTTTCCAACAATATATTTAATGCTTGGAGAGTTGAGGGGATTTTGTTTACCAAATAAAATTGATACCAATTAATGAATAATTTCTCATATTGTATTTATTGGTGTGCTTATTAGTTCTGGATTGTTTTTGCTCCTTTTTCTCTATCTATATCTTACATGTATTATAGATAGATATACATTATGTGTATCTGGGTTCTAGAGAGTCCACAGGGCATAATAGGAAAAATTCAATTTGTGGCAAATTTATTCATCGCAAATCAAATTTTTGAAGAAAATTTGACCAAGCTGGTGATTTTGAATCCCATATGATCCGCTCATCACTAGCATTTAGTCTTCATTTCAAGTTCTAACTTTGATGCATGCATAAGAATTTCTGACTTTTGATCCTTGGTGGTATATAGAGTAACATGAAAGAAAATTACTGCTGCACACCAAACATGCTGTTTTTATGAGAAACCATTACATAGAGATTCTTTCTTAGATATTACCCCCCTACACTTAATCAGGTGAATTAGAAACACTGCAAATTAACAGCAATTTTCACTGCAGTTTACAGTTTCTGTAGCAACCAATTTCCTTGATCCTCATTCCTGATTATTTAATTCTACAGGGATTTAATATATGCTAATTGCAGCTTATTACGGGACCATCAGTTATTTACCAAACTACTGCTCAGATATCAGATACTAAGCAATTAGCTTGAATATGGCAGATTTTATAAACAAAAAACCCTCAAAATAGTCAGGAAGATGGCAAATCACTTACAAGTCTTTGATCAATGATTTTCACCCTGAAAAGAACCTGTCTTATCATAATGTACACTCGATATTATAGATACATTATATCTATGTAAGAAAAGAGTTAAAAATGGACAGTACTTCAAGCTTCAGCATATGGACAGCAAATTAAATTCATCATTAGTCCTATAAAGTTGCTCTCTTTTTAGATTCTTGTGTACTAAAAGCCGAGAATTTAAATTAGCATTTTTTTTTAGACTTTACATATTGTCATACATTTGTGCTGCAATATAATAATAGTCAGTAGGTTATTTCTAATTTCCAATACAATAACAAATTGATTTCTTAAAGTATATTACATTTTTAAAGCACGACCCCAGCATTTTTTTTCAGCACTGTAGTGGTGCCACTAATCTAAGTTATAGCTATAGTACAAAAAATGGGGGTCAAATATAAAACTTAGCATTTAATATTACATTTGAAAACATCACTCAAATGGTTGCGTGTACACGAATAAGACAAACATGGTATAGTAAAAATCTCAACCTGAGTGACAAATTTCAGCTAGCTAGAAGGCTCTGTTCAGCTGTAGTATGCAGTGGAGACCTATCATAACCCTGCAAAATGGTATGAGATGTTACCAAAAACTCCACTGATGAATCTACTGAAAAAGGAAATGCATCGGGCTCGGGAGTAGTCCTCAGTCTTTGATCCTGCTGAGAAGGGTATTAAGTGGGCATCAAAATCTAGCCCCTACCCTCAGTGCTCTCAGAAGATCATCATTCAAGCACCTGGTAATATCCAACAAGGACCTGGGTGACATCTATCCTTAACCATTAATTCCTATCAAATGAATCATATTTGATTGGGTTTTGCACTTGAATCATATCAGGCAAAATTAGGGTTCTGAATTGACTGTTTCCAACAACCTAGTGTCTGAGTCACAGTTGAGGTTTTTACTATACCATGTGTTGTGAGTTTGGTTTTTGGGCTCCCCCGGTGGTCACTGGTGGTACTGGACTTGTGTGCTTCACTTTCTCTGTTCACCTGTTTCCATCAGGATATGGGTGTATCCTATTTAGCCTTGCTGCTCAGTTATTCTAGTGCCGGCCATCAATGTAACCAGAGCCTTTCTGTTGCATGTTCCTGCTTCTAGACTACTATCAGCTAAGTTGGACTCTTAGTCCTAAGTTTGTTTTGCATTTTTGTTCCAGTTCACAGTTATGTTATTTTTCTGTAGCTGGAAGCTCTTGTGGGCCGAAATTGCCACTCCGGTGTCATGAGTTGACACATGAGTCTTAAAGTAATTTCGGGATGGTATTTTAATAGGGTTTTCAGCTGACCGTGAAGTTCCCTATTGTATCTTCTTGCTATCTAGTAAGCGGACCTCGCTTTGCTGAACCTACCTTCATACTGCGTATGTCTTTTCCTCTGAACTCACCGTCAATATATGTGGGGGGCTTCTGTCTCCTTTTTGGGGGAATTTCCCTAGAGGTAAGCCAGGTCTGTCTTTTCCTCTATTAGGGTTAGTTAGTCCTCCGGCTGGCGCTAGGCGTCTAGGGATAAAACGTAGGTACGCCACCCGGCCACTGTTAGTTGTGTGGTAGGTTTAGCTCACGGTCAGCACGAGATTCCATCACCCAAGAGCTGTTCTGTTATTTATGTTCTCTGACGTTCCCTTGCCATTGGGAACCATGACAACCATGTTTTTACTATACACTTTGAGTGATGTTTTTTAAATGTAAGATTAAATATTAAGTTTTATTAATATCACTCGCCATTTCTTCTTTAGTTTTGAAACAGGTGGAATTCCCTCTATTTGGTTATATTTGATTAAATTAGCAATTAGCAATTGCACTTAGTTTTGAACTAATCTAAGGTCCCTGACCGAAGTATTATATTTACCAGCTGCCGTCTTCAGTTCTTCCCATTGCTGCTACTGTCTTGTGTCACTATATTGTGACCACAATTTCAGACTAACAGGAAGTCAGCTAACGGTCACAAGCTCTCAATGTAAATTTATGAGAGCTTTGCTGTGGCCTTATTTTGGTGCTCAATGACTTACATTTAGTTGTGTCTTCTGGGTTGACCAGAAAACACTGGAGCGAGTGGGCAGGTCACAACATGCAGATGATAAATCTTCTGAGGAAGAGATTCTCGAAACGCGCGTCAGGGGGTATGTTGTGGCAGCCTGGACTTTGGGTAATTATGTGTTTTCATTAGTCTAACATTTATTGTGAACTCTTTCATTTTATGTATGACTATGATGTTCAGAGAAATACCTGAGCAATTGTACTTATCATATATTGCCCCTTATCATTGAACTAACAGTACCCAGTCCTTTGGTATGCCCTTGGTCCATATGCATATGCACTTTTTTATCTGATCCATTTTAAGCATTGTGCTTTATAATGATTTACTTACGGAAGGTTACTATTGATGTTATGTATGCAAGTACTCTTTTTTGGACCTGATGCATTTCTCTGCCCAATGTTTGCTTGTCCTTTTTGTATTATGTCATCCCTTTTTTAATTATGTTTTATATATGGCTCAATAAAAATTATTTTTATATGATCTCTTAGGAGTACTTTCTTTGTAGGCTGTCCTCATCTTCCAAAATGGTGGGCACATGCGCAGTGAGCCCGCCGAATCTGCCGGCCGGCAGATTCATTCCAGGGACATTTTGATCACTGTAATAGAACCTATCACAGTGTTCAAAATAAAAATATAGTAAATAAACACTCCCCTTTATCACCGACATAGGTAGGGAAAATGATGAAATAAAGAAAATATATTTATTTTTATTTTTCCACTAGGTTTAGGGTTAGAATTTGGGTTAGGGTTAGAGTTAGGGTTAGGGTTGCAATTAGGGTTAGGGTTAGAATTAGGGTTAGAGTTGCAATTAGGGTTAGGGTTGCAATTAGGGTTAGGGTTGCAATTACGGTTAGGGTTAAAATTAGGGTTAGGGTTAGAACTAGGCTATGTGCATATGATGCGGATTGGCTGCTGCTGCAGTTTTCCATCACGTTTACAGTACCAAGTAAACATATGGAAAAGCAAATCCGCTGTGCCCATGGTGCAGAAAATACTGCCTGGAAACGCTGCGTTGTATTTTCTGTACCAAGTCAATTCTTTGTGTGGATTCTCCAGCGTTTTACATCTGTTCCTCAATAGGAATCCGCAGGTGAAATCCGCACTGAACGCTGAAAATCCACGGTGAATCCGCAAGTAAAACGCAGTGCGTTTTACCTGCGGATTTTTCAAACACGGTGCGAAAAAATCCGTGAATGAATCCACAACGTGGGCACATAGCCTTAGAGTTAGGGTTGGAGCTAGAGTTAGGGTTGGACTTAGTGTTAGGAATTAGGGTTAATATTAGGATTAGGGGTGTAATGGGTTTAGGGTTAGGCTTGTGGTTAGGGTTATGGTTAGGGTTGGGATTAGGGTTAGGGGTGTGTTGGGGTTAGGGTTGGAGTTAGAATTAAGGGGTTTCCACTGTTTAGGCACATCAGATGGTCCCCAAACGCGACATTGCGCCACCATTGATTCCAGATAAATCTTGTATTCAGAAAGTCAAATGGTGGTCCCTCCCTTCCGAGCCTCGACGTGCACCCAAACAGTGGTTTACCCAAACATATGGGGCATAAGGATACTCAGGAAAAATTTCAAAACAACTTTGGGGGTCTAAATTTTCCTGTTACCCTTGGAAAAATTAAAAACGGGGGCTAAAAATTATTTTTGTGGGAAAAAATGATTTTTTATTTTCACGGTTCTGCGTTATAAAATTCTGTGCAGCACTGGGGGTTCAAAGTGCTCACCACACATCTAGATAAGTTCCTTGGGGGGTCTAGTTTCCAAAATGGGGTCACTTGTGGTGGGTTTCTACTGTTTAGGCACATCAGGGCCTCTGCAAACGCAACATGACACCAGCAGGCCATTCCATCAAAGTCTGCATTTCAAAACGTCACTACTTCCCTTCCGAGCCCCGACGTATACCTAAACAGTTGTTTACCCCCACATGTGGGGTATCAGTGTACTCAGGACAAACTGGAAAACAGCTATTGGGGTACAATTTGTCCTGTTACCCTTGTGAAATTAAAAAAATTGCGGGCTAAAATATCATTTTTTTGAGGAAAAAATGATTTCTTATTTTCACGGCTCTGCGTTATAAACTTCTGTGAAGCACTTGGGGGTTTAAAGTGCTCAACACACATCTAGATAAGTTCCTTGGGGGTCTAATTTCCAAAATGGGGTCACTTGTGGGTGTTTCTAATGTTTAGGCACATCAGGAGCTCTCCAAACGTAACATGATGCCCGCAGACCATTCCATCAAAGTCTGCATTTCAAAACGTCACTACTTCCCTTCTAAGCTTTACCATGCACCCAAACAGTGATTCCCCCTCATTTGGGGTATCAACCTACTCAGGACAAACTAGACCACAACTTTCGTGGTCCAATTTCACCTGTTACACTTGTGAAAATAAGACACTGCGGGCTAAAAAATAATTTTTGAGGAAAGAAAAATGATTTTTTATTTTCACGGCTCTGTGTTATAAACTTATGTGAAGCACTTAGGGGTTCAAAGTGCTCATCACAATCTACATAAGTTGCCTGGGGGTCTAGTTTCCAAAATGGTGTCACTTGAGGGGGAGCTCCAATGTTTAGGTACACAGGGTGTTAGGTCTAGCGGAACGCACCAAATAATTAGAGAAAAGGAATAAGGTGCGTTTGCAGCCCGGGGTCCACCGTGCAGAGATGGAACCTTCTGCTAAGCAATGACGAACTATATGGCGGTACAATGAGGCTACACACATGGGTTAGCTTCACCCTGTGTGAAAGAAGCAAACCCTGTTATGTCACAGAGCCGCAGTACCGCAGGTAACAGAAATAATAAAGTAGCACGAGAGTGCAGCCTTTACCGCTCTGGCAGATGCCACTAACCACCAAGACTTGGGTTAGGAAAGCGTGGAGATAGTGCATGTCGCCACACTGGTGGTCACAGTAATAGACGCTGTTTGTGTACTAGTGTTGGTAACAAATCGGGCGCTAAATTACAATCATCCTCCTAATGCGAGCATTCAAACACAAGGGAGGGGATGTTTAAAGAGCGACGTTCACTCACAATACACACACGTAAACAAGAGTATACTAGCGCATGGCCGTGCAGCCATGCGAACCTTTTACAGCTGCAGCAAGTTCAGGACCTTCCCAGTGTACCAATGAGAACTGCTACAGTAACTGAGCAACTTCAGGACCTTCCTAGAGGACCAATAGGAGCTGCTGCAGTTCCTGAGCATGTGACCCCAGACCTCCACTGAGAGGTCTTCCTTTGGGCATGCTCAGAAGGGGAAAAGCAAAACTTAGTCCCAGAGACGTCTACTCGCCGCTGATCAGTACAGGCTACAATGGCAGAGCCTGGAAAGGCAGCAGTAACTAGTGTTGAGCATTTCGATACCGCAAGTATCAGGTATCGGCCGATATTTGCGGTATTGGAATTCCGATACCGAGTTTCGATATTTTTGTGATATCGGAAATCGGAATCGGAAGTTCCCAGTGTATGGTTCCCAGGGTCTGGAGGAGAGGAGACTCTCCTTCAGACCCTGGGATCCATATTCATGTAAAAAATAAAGAATAAAAATAAAAAATATGGATATACTCACCCCTCCGACGGAGCCTGGACCTCAGACGTGCAACCGGCAGCCTCCGTTCCTAAGAATGAGCGCGTGAAGGACCTGCGATGACGTCGCGGCTTGTGATTGGTCGCGTGAGCGGTCACATGAGCGGTCACGTGACCCATCACAAGCCACGACATCATCGCAGGTCCTTCACTCGCTCATTCTTAGGAACGGAGGCTGCCGGTTACAGCGGTTACTACCAGGGCGCGTCAGAGGGTGAGTATATCCCTATTTTTTATTTTTATTCTTTATTTTACACATGAATATGGATCCCAGGGCCTGAAGGAGAGTTTTCTCTCCTTCAGACCCTGGGAACCATCCAGGATACCTTCCGATACTTGTGTCCCATTGACTTGTATTGGTATCGGGTATCGGTATTGGCGATATCCGATATTTTTCGGATATCGGCCGATACCATCCGATACCGATACTTTCAAATATTGGAAGGTATCGCTCAACACTAGCAGTAACCTTTTGCATAGAATCAGATTGAGCGAGACTCTGGGACCGACGTCTCCGCTGAGCAGACTCCACTGCGGCCGATGCAGACTGAGAGACTGCAGCAGACATGGTTCGAGATTCCCCCTGTGCAGCGGTGGGAACTCAACTCCTAACATTACCCCCCATCCTAAGGCCCCCACTCCTTGGGCCTCACTACGCTCAAAGGCCGCAATGAGCAGCGGAGCCAGAATGTGCTCCACATGTTCCCAGGTTCTGTCCTCTGGGCCGTGACCCTTCCAGTCCACCAGGTAGAACTTTTTGCCACATACCACCTTGCACCCCAAGATAGCATTCACCTCATAATCATCAGTGGACGAACCCGATGTCCCGGCAGATGACTCAGAAAACCGGGACATATGAACGGGCTTTAAGAGGGACACATTAAAGGTGTGGGTGATACCCAGGTGTGGAGGAAAAGGCATACAATAGACCACAGGGTTAACCTGTTCCAGAACCTTGAAAGGCCCTAAGTAGCGAGGCGTAAACTTAGTGGACTCAACTCGCAGCCTGATATTGCAGGCGGAGAGCCACACTAAGTCGCCAGGAGCAAAGGTCAGAGCTGGACGCCGATGTGCATTGGCAGAGACCCTCATTCTCTCCTTGGAAGCCCAGATAGCATCCTGTGTACGGTCCCAGATGTCCCATGATTCAACTGCCCAGTCTGCCACCCTAGAATCAGCAGAAGACATCAGCATGGGCACAGGAACCCGTGGATTCTGGCCGTAATTAAGGAGGAATGGGGTCTGCCCAGTGGAGTCGGCTACAGCGTTGTTCAAAGCAAACTCTGCCTAAGGTAGCAGGGATGCCCAGTCATCCTGCCTGGCTGAGACAAAATGTCATAGATATGTGACCAGGGTCTGGTTGGCCCTCTCTACCAACCCATTCATCTTGGGATGGTACCCTGAAGAGAGATTCAGCTCAATACTAAGTAGGCGACAAAGCTCTCTCCAGAACCGAGACGCAAACTGGGGACCCCAGTCACTGACAATCTTACCAGGCATACCGTGTAAACGGAACACATGTTTGACAAACAACGCCACCAAGGATCGTGCCGAAGGTAACCGTGGGATAGGCACCAAATGCACCATTTTAGAGAAATGGTCGGTAACTACCCAAATAACGGTGCAGCCATGGGACTTGGGTAAGCCTACCACAAATTCCATCCCGACCATCTCCCAGAGCCTATCAGCCACCGGTAGGGAGTAGAGTAACCCAGCAGGCCATTGCCAAGGAGACCTCTTCTTGGTGCAGGAGACGCACTCCGGAATATAGTCTCTAACATCACGAGCCATATGCAGCCACCAGTATGTCCTCGCCAGAAGCTCAGGTGTCCTTTTTGATCCCAAAATGTCCACCCACTCTGGACAAGTGAGCCCAAGAGAGAACCTCCGGTCGCAAATTGGATGGAGCGAAAGTCTTGCCCGGAGGCACAGACTCTAGCAACACTGGAGCCACAGTTCTCAGACTCCCGGAGGAAACAATTAGCCAAGGCTCCTCCTCCTTTGATGACACCATGGAACGGGAGAGAGCATCGGCACAAATGTTCTTCTCCCCAGAGAGGAAATAAAGGGTGAAGTGGAACCGGGAGAAGAACAGGGACCATCTGGCCTGGCGAGAATTCAGCCACTTCGCTGTCTGCAAATATACTAAATTCTTATGGTCAGTGTAGACTTGGAAGGGAAAGCGAACCCCTTCCAGAAGGTGTCTCCATTCTGAAAAAGCCAACTTCATTGCTAACAACTCCCTGTACCTGATGGAACAATTCCACTCCGCCGGAATGAAGGTCTTGCAGAAAAAGAAGGAAGGATGCTTCCGACCTTGAGCGCCCTTTTGGAAGAGAACCGCTCCAGCTCCGACAGATGAGGCATCCACTTCAATAATAAAAGGCTTATCTACATTGGGACGATGCAGAATGGGAGTGCTAGCAAAGTGGGACTTAACAGATAAGAAGGCTTTGGAGACCTCCTTTGACCACAATTTGGGATTTGCTCCCTTCTTGGTGAGGGCTACCAAGGGAGCTACCAAAGTAGAAGTAGAAATGGGGGAATGAAGTGACAATAATAATTAATGAACCCCATATAGCACTGTACCGCCTTGATAGAATGGGGTTCCTGCTAGTCCATCACTGCTTGTAGCTTGACAGGATCCATAGCTAATCCCTGGGCAGAGATGATATAACCCAGGAAAGGCAAGGACTCCTGCTCAAACACACACTTCTCCAACTTGTCATAGAAGGAGTTTGCCCATAGGAGAGCGAAAACTCTGCAAATATCTTTCTGGTGGGAATCAATATCTGGAGAGAAGATGAGAGTATCATCCAGATAGACCACTGAGGTGGAAAGCATATCCCAGAAGATGTCGTTTACAAAGTCTTGGAAGATGGCTGGGGCATTACAGAGCCCAGAGGGCATCACCAGATATTCATAGTGCCCATCTCTGGTATTAAAGGCCGTCTTCCACTCGTCCCCCTCACGGATGCGAATCAGGTTGTAGGCACCCCGCAGATCTAGCTTAGAAAATACCCTAGCTCCCCGGAGCCTATTGAAGAGCTCAGATATCAGGGGAAGAGGGTACTTATTCTTAAAGGGTAATGGCATTAAGACCCATGTAGTCTATACATGGAAGTAATTCTCCGCTCTCCTTCTGCATGAAGAAGAACCCCGCCCCCACAGGTGACACTGACTTCCTAATGAAGCATCTTGCCAGATTCTCATGGATGTACTGTGACATTGCCTCCATCTCCAGGAGAGACAGGGGATAGACACATACCCAAGGAGGCTCTGCCCCTGGCAAGAGGTCGATAGAACAGTCATAAGGGAGGTGAGGTGGAAGAGTCTCCTCAGCTTTCTTGGAGAAAATGTCTGCATAGGACCAGTAGTGTTGGGGAAGAGATCTAAGATCTGTGGGTATCTCCATAGAGGTAACCTGAACACACTCCCTCTGACATCTACCTTCACAGGATTTACTCCTTCCAAGAAATCTCCCAGAGGACCACTCAATATGTGGGGAGTGGTAACGCTACCAAGGTATCCCTAGAAGATACCTCGGGAATGACGAGGAGGGAGATGATCTCCTGATGAGATGGAGATGTGGTTAAAGAAAAGGGGACAGTCTGATGTGTGATCTGTGAAGGTAGTGCTGACCCATTCTCCACTTACGGTCTTACGGTCACTGGTTTGGCTAGCATAACCAGGGGTATTGCATGCCATTGGGTGAAGGAAGAAGACCTGAAGTTTCCCTCCGCCCCAGAATCTAAACAAAGCTCAACCATAAAAGTGGAAGGGCCAAAATTGACCCCTTGAAGGGCAATTTGGAGGAAAATGCCGCTGTGTCTAGTGAAACTCCTCCTACAGTTACTAGACACGGTTGTTTCCCTGCCACTGTGGACAATTCTTGGAATAATGTCCCGACTGTTGGCAGACACTACAGACCATGGGTGTTTGAGCAGCCCGAGACTTAGGACTTGCTTGAGATACCTCCATGGCCTCATAGTGCTCGGACGCCTGTACAGGTGACTCCAGAGGTTTGGTGAAACCTCTGTATACACTGGGCTCGCCCCAACCTTCGCTCATTAAAACGGAGGTCTATGCAAGTGGATAAAGTTATTAACTCCTCCAGTGTAGTGGGAATCTCCCTAGTGGCCAAGGCATCCTTTATATTGTCAGCCAGTCCTCTCCAAAACACTGGAATCAGGACTTTATCTGGCCACTCCAGCTCAGATGCTAATGTCTAGAAGTTGACGGCAAAATGGCTGACCATGGACGAACCCTGTGTCAATGCCAACAGTTGACGTGTCGAATCATGGGTGACACAAGGTCCCAAAAAGACCTGTTTCAGAGTGTCCAGGAACCTGAGAGCACTCTGCCCCACATGATCGCCACGCTCCCACAGCGGCATTGCCACTCCAATGCCTTACCCGACAGAAGGGATATAATAAATCCCACTTTAGCCCTTTCCATTGGAAAACGTGCAGCCAGGAGCTCAAGATGTATAGCGCACAGACTCACGAATCCCCGACACAGCTTACTGGCTCTAGCAATCTTGTCCAGTAACAGAAGACGAGATAATGTCGGAGCAGGGGTGGCAGTGGGCAGACTGGCTGCAGCCACTCTAGCAGCCTGGACATCGACTGTGGTAATAACCACAGCCAAGGTTGTGCGCTCAAGAGCCTCCAACCTACCCTCCAGCTGCTGGATGTACCATTGTAATTGCTGTTTGTCCGCCATTACTAGCCAGACCCTGGCGCTAGTGTAATGTTAGGACTGGCGGAATGCACTAAATAATAGTAATAGGGAATATGAGGTGCAGAGACACCTGCTGCTGAGTAATGGAGGACGGACGCTTGCTCACACGTGGGTTAGACCTCACCCAGTGTGAATAGAAGTGAACTCTGTTGCCTCACAGAGTCGCCACAAATATGCTGCGCCCTGTTAGCAGTCACAGGGTGCAGCTGAAAGACACTAATAGGATCCCTATGAATCACCCCCACTAAGCTGGTGGTTGGACCCGCTCTGACCCTCGGTGGCTTTTGAGCCGACGCCTGAGGATGCCCTGAGTCAGATGCTGAGTCTAAGCGGGAATTACCACCCTAAACTTACAGGCTGTCAGGAAAGCGCACTGATTGTGCACGGTGCCATATAAGCGGGCACTGCAAAGGCACTGTAATGTGTGCTTAGAGTGCAGATGGCACTGTCAGGAGCTAGATAGCATATGGAAAGAGATGACTACGGCACTCAGGGATTCTTGGGAGGTGCTCAAGTTGGGAATCCAACCCGTAGATATAAACTAAGAATATACTTGGCACTCAGGAGAAATTTGTTGCAAGATTCAAAAGTAGATTTTTATTTTGGTGCATCCAGTTCAACATATAAACGTTTTCGGTCTCGACAACTGAGACCTTCATCAGATATAGTTGTCAACGCTGCAGTGTATATACAAAAAACAAGAGAAATGCTTTAAACAAAGGAAATACTGTTGCACAATGATACATAAGAAAATAAACGACAGAGCATGTGATCCATACTGTATTATAAGAAACACAGTCTGCGTACGAATATGGGTAATGTTACCCATATTCGTACGCAGACTGTGTTTCTTATAATACAGTATGGATCACATGCTCTGTCGTTTATTTTCTTATGTATCATTGTGCAACAGTATTTCCTTTGTTTAAAGCATTTCTCTTGTTTTTTGTATATACACTGCAGCGTTGACAACTATATCTGATGAAGGTCTCAGTTGTCGAGACCGAAAACGTTTATATGTTGAACTGGATGCACCAAAATAAAAATCTACTTTTGAATCTTGCAACAAATTTCTCCTGAGTGCCAAGTATATTCTTAGTTTTTAGGAGCTAGATAGCAAACATCCACCATACATGAGCAAACAACAACACTAGGAAGGGGGATGATTAAAGAGCGACTTTCACACATCTACACACACACGTTTTTAAGTATACACTAACGCATGGCCGAGCGGCCATGCAAACCTTTTATAGCAGTAGTGCTACAGGCCCTTCCAGATGGTCCAATAGGAGGTGCAACAGGACCTGAGCATGTGACCCCCGACCTCTAATGAGAGGTCATCCTGTGGGCATGCTCAGTATGAGAAAAGCAGGACTTGGTCCCAGAAAGACCTGCTCGCTGCTGATCAGTGCTGGCTACAAAGGCAGCAGTAAACAGTCGCACAGTACCAGCTTGAGCCAGATGCTGGGACCGATGTCTCCTCTGAGCAGGCTCCACTGTGGCTGGAGAAGAATGGGAGAACGCAGCGGACATGGTTCGAGATTCCCCCTGTGTGGAGGTGGGAACTCGACACCTAAGGCTACTTTCACACTACACTTAACAGTGTGTTAAGTAGCACAACAGGGGCAGTAGATGCAGTTTTTCAACACATCCGCTGCCCCATTGTAATGTCCGGGGAGGAGGGGGCGGAGTTCCGGCTGCGCATGTGCGGTCGGAAATGGCGGACACGACGGTCTGCCAAAACACGACGCATGATGGATGCAACCTGTGGCCATACGTCGCAATGCGTCGATAATGCAAGCCTATGGAGAAAAAACACATCCTGCGGGCAACTTTGCAAGATGCGTTTTTTCTCCAAAACGACGCATTGCGACTTACAGCAAGCGATGCTATTGTGAAAGTAGCCTAACAAAGTTTCCAGTAGGCATTTAGAAAAAGTGTTTGGCTGCCATATCATTTTGTTAAAAAAAAATGAACTACACTATACTTACCCTACCCAGTTCCAGTTCTTTATCTCCAGCATTGCCTCAGTCTGTGTTGTTTGCCTGCAGTGGTGACAGAACTGATATCAACAACTGAACTCAGTGGCACGTGCCAGCTACATGAGCGTAGCCAATGAGCTCATTGATTGATCTGAGCTCAATAACTAAACATAAGTATTGGAGCAAGGCCGGAGAAACAGCATGGAGGGTAAATAAATTGCAGTTTGTTTATATATAATGAATGAAGTCAGCACGAAAAGGTTTTCTAATAGAAAACAATCTCTTTAACCCCTTGATGACTGGAGGAATTTTTCGTTTTGAATTTTCGTTTTTTGCTACCCTTCTTCCCAGAGCCATAACTTTTTTATTTTTCCATCAATATGGCCATATGAGGGCTTGTTTCTTATGGGATGTATTGTACTTTTAACGACACCATTGGTTTCAACATATATTGTCCTGAAAAATGGGAAAAAATTCGAAATGCTGTGAAATTGAATTGCAAAAATAGTGAAATACCACAGTTGCTTTTTGTGTTGCTTTTTACTAGGTTCACTAGTTGCTAAAATGGACCTGCCATTATGATTCTCCAGATCATTACAAGTTCATAGACACCAAACATGTCTTAGTTCTTTTTTATCTAAGCAGTGAAAAAAAATTCCAAACTTTGTTAAAAAAAAAAAAATTGCTCCATTTTCCGCTGCCTGTAGCCTCTCCATTTTTTGTGATCTCAGATCAGCTGAGGTCTTGTTTTTTTGCATGCCAAGCTGCTGTTTTTAATGATAGAATTTTGGTACAGATGTGATCTTTATCGCCCATTATTGCATTTTAATGTGATGTCACAGCAATAAAAAAAAGTTACTCTGGCGTTTATACTTTTTTTTTCTCGCTACGTCGTTTAGTGATCAGGTTAATCCTTTTTTTATTGATAGATCAGGCGATTCTTAACACGGTGATACCAAATATGTGTATATTTGATTTTATTTATTGTTTTATTTTGAGTCGGGTGATAGGAGGGTGATTTGAACTCAGTGTCGGAGCCCACATCAAAGGGAGGGAGTCCGACGTAGGAGTACTATTACTCACAATGTCGGAAAGGGGTTAAGATACATACATCTTTAATCACTGCTATTATAGTAACAATGTGAGGAATGTATTGTTTTATAATATACATTGGGGTTTTTTGATCAAAGATTGGATAAGTAAAATTGAACTGTGAAGAAAAGAGCGAAAAGACAACAAGTCTAGCAGCATATTTATGGAATTTAGAATGCAGTGTTCCATAACAAAGTAGTACAAGAAAATTTTGTTACAATTAGTTTCAGGAAACCCTACTAATCTATGTGATAAAACATCTAAACATATCTGTTGCGAAATTTCTTAGCTTTTCTGCACATATTTTATTCATTGCCAAAGAATAGGTAAAACAACAACAAAAAATCTACCTCTGGATAAGAAAAAGAAAAAAAACAAGCAGCACTATCACGCATTTTAAAGTCAGTGAGCGTGCAAAATCTTTAAGGCAATTACCAAACCTCTATGTAGTTAAAAAAAAAAATAAAGCAGCACTCCATCAAGAGCTTAGGAAAAAGTGTGATTTAATAGCTCATTGGAGCTCAGCAACATTTCGGTTCTGTTGAGAACCTTTCTCAAGCCTTTCATTTTTTTGAGCTACCTCTGGATTAGGGTATGTGTCCACGATCAGGATGGCCGGCGGTATCGTCGGAGCGGCAAACCCGCTCAGCGCTAAGTCCCGCCCCCTTCTGGGACGCGATGATGCCGGATGTGTTCATTGCACACATCCGGCATCATCGCACCCCTCGCATAGGGCCCTGTGTTATTCCTTGCGGTGGCGCAGCATCGCCGCAAGGAACACGGACATGCTGCGATCTTAAAAGACGCGAAGCATGTCCGGAGTCGCAGGGCCGACAGATGCGTGTTAACACGCATAGTGGACACGGGATTTCATAAAATCCCCTCCACTATGCTGGAACATCTGGACGCTGCGTGTTTGACGCTGCGGCCCCATGCAGCGTCAAACACGCAGCATTTCCTGAACGTGGACACGTACCCTTAGAGCTAGATTTACATTTTTTTCCAATCCATTCTCACTGCTACAGATGCAAAACCTTTTCTGTGCACCGCTCAACATACTCAGAATAGTGTGTCTGTGTCAGCTGAAACAAAAAGTTAAAGCATCCAACTTTTATTAATTCTTGTTAAACCCCAAGAATGAACTGTTTGATTTTTGTTCTTGTATTAATTACTAGTGGATCATTTTAACTTTGTGGAATCAAACATCTCACAAACAGCAACAAACTGTGGCCACCACAAAACACTGTCCCGTGCTCTGTCTGCTGAATGTATATTGCAGGAATTAATGCTCACTCATATGAGCACATATTTGTTTTGTGTACTGTCTTTGTGAGCCATAGACCACATACGGAGTGGAGTCAGAACCATTATAGTCATTGTACCAATGCATATGGCCAATTTTCTACATGTCCACATACTGTACATCAGAATGAAAATAATTGCAGCATATAGTATTGTGATCTGTTTTACATATGAGAATAATGCAAGCAAAGTAAAGGCAGCTCCATCTTCCATCCATAGTGCAAAGGAACATGCAAATTTGCACATGCAACTAGAGATGAGCAAACTTGTTCTTAAAATGTTTTCCAATCTCAAATTCAGCACAAAACGTAGCTCATTCGGATTCATGTTTGGATTCTCATGCATTTTTCGTCAAAGTCGGCAAAATTTGGGCACAATTTGGTAAATGATCGTGTTTTCACTAACACTTTTGTTAGGATTTTGGCTAGGATATTGGTTCTGTATGATGAATGGGGGAGATGTGTTTTATGAGGGGATGAGGTGTGTACATAGCTCAATGGAGCGGCAGAGTGTAATTTATTTTTATTAACTTAATCTGTGTACATTCCAGCAGCCAATAAGGGTGCAGAAACCATCCACTGCATAAAGACACAAGGTCTTCTGCCATTGACTGCTGAAGTCACATGTCCCTCTCTATGCAGTAATGTTCATCATTATTGGCACCCATGAAGTTTAAGTACATAATGTGGAATATCTGCTGAAAAAATGAATCAAATGAAATAGTTATTTGTATATAGCACTTGTATTAAATACAAAAGAGCAAATGATAAAAAATTTAAAACAAAAAAAAATGGGAGGAAAACTAGAAAACCATAAAGCTTCCTGTTGCACTGGTATTGGCATCATTTATATTAAATTAGTATGGAAACACATTTCTCGCTTGTGGTAAATCACAAATGAGAATCACCTGTAGTGTTGAGCGATACCTTCCAATATCAAGAAGTATCAGTATCGGATTGGATCGGCCGATATTCAAAAAATATCGGATATCATCGATAACGATACCAGATACCAATGCAAGTCAATGGGACAAAAATATCGGAATTAAAATAAACCCTTTCTTTCCTTGTAGGTTAATTCTACATGAAGAAAAACAACTAAGAACAATGTAGGATGTATTGGGGGAGGTGGAGAAGACATTAAAGGCATAGAGGTTTAGCCCAATCAAATGGACTAGCAGGAATTATTTTTTTAAGACGTTCAGAGTTACAAAGATATTGACTATGTTAAGATTTTTTATATTTTGTCAGATATTTATGTTTCACTACTTCCATGCTCTTCACCTTCTTTTTAACTTCTCCCACACTTTCTTCTTCATCATCCTCAGCAGCAAAAAAGCTCCTCTATGTAATCCTATATAGTGTTTTTCCACAATCTAGCAGGATACGGATGGAAAGCCACTAATAGGATAAATTGTAAAAAATGTGTAGCAGGCTGCACTAATTGAAAAAAGGACAATGGAACGGTATGAGCCAGTGACGCACCCTGAACTGATTATAACCAGCTGCGGCGGCAGACTTGACTACAGAGTGAGCTGCACTCCCACACAGACCTTGCAGACAGCCGTGAACGGTACTGCAAGGCCAAACACAAGGTTCTCACACAGCAGTTGCTAAATTAGCCTGGGTAAAGCACAATGAAGCAAATCGCTATCTCAAAACTGGGCCTCTGTCAGAACACAGCATCCTGTCCCTAACTGAATTAAAAGCAGAATAAACCTAAAATGGCAGCGGTGACTTTTATAGTGCATCATGACATAATTTCAGCAGCCAATCACAGCCATGCCAGTAGTTACATGCCTAACATGCAGAACAGGATGTGTCCACACTTCTAATGATTCCTCATTGGCTGAATTCTGGCTCTTTGAATTATGGGAACTTCCGATTCCGGTATCCGATATACTGAAAGTATCGGAACTCTGTATTGGAATTCTGATACCACGAATATCGGCCGATACCCAATACTTGGGGTATCGGAATGCTCAACACTAATCACCTGTGATTAATTGACAGTGGCCATGTGACATGAAGTAGCCAATGAACGATGACTTCAGTGTCTTAAAAAGCCTCTTGATAAGCCCTGTTCCTTTGTCACAATGGTGAAGTCAAAGGAGCTGTTTGAGAACATCAGTACTGCAAAGCCGAGAATTCTGACGGGTACAAAGCCATCTCCAAAGACCTTGGTATCCCACTTTCAACAGTGCACAATTTTATTAAGAAGTTTGGCAAGCAAGGAACCATCAAGAATCTCCTTGGATGTGGGAAAAAGAGGAAAATTGACAAGAGATGTCTTCGAATCTTGGTGCGAATGGTGGAAAAAATGCCACTTCAAACATCCAAAGTCCTGAAGGCTAACCTGGAACAGTCTGGAGTCATGGTTTCAAAAAGTTCCATATGCCACACACTAAACCAAGCAAAGCTTTATGAACAAAGGCTAAGGAAGAAACCATTGCTGAAGAAAAGATATAGAAAGAAGCGATTAATCTTTGCCAGAGAGTTACTTGACAAACAGCAATCATTCTGGGAAAATGTTCTGTGGACAGATTAAACAAAAATAGAGCTTTTTGACAAAGCAAGGCAACAGTTTGTTTACAGACAGCTCAATGAAGCTTAGAAGGAAAATAATAAAGAACACTCTACCAACTTTTAAGCATGTTGGAGGATCCATAATGTTGAGGGGTTGCTTTGCTTCATCCTGGAGGATATAGCTTATCACATTTTAAATCACTTTGAGTTGTCTGTATGATAGCAGATACCCAAAAGTGACACCATTTTAAAAACTGCACCCATGAAGGTGCTCAAAACCACTTTCAAGAAGTTTATTAACCCTTCAGGTGCTTCACAGGAGATTTTTGAGTGGGGAAAAAAAAAATAACATTAACCTTTTTTCACAAAAAAATTACTTCAGATCCAATTTTCTTTATTTTGATTAGGGTAACAAGAAAAAATGGACCTGAAAATGTGTTGTGTAATTTCTCCTGAGTTGGTCAATATCTAATATGAGGGAGAAAAGTACTTTTCAGGTGCAGGGCAGGGCTTGGAAGGGTAGGAGCTAGTGATGAGTAAGTATGCTTGTTATTTGAGTTTCTCCAAGCATGCTCAGCTGCATGATTTGCGGCTGCTAGACAGCTTGAATACATGTGTGGATTGCCAAACAAACAGGTAATTCCCACATGTGTTCAAGCTGTCTAGCAGTTGCAAATCATGCAGCTGCGTTGACATAAACTAAATCTCTGAGCACGCTGAAATACTTGGAGACCACATGAGGATGCTCGGAGAAACCCAAGTAACAAGCACACTCGCTCATCACTAGAAGGAGCGTCATTTGACTTTTTGAAGGTAAAATTTCCTGGAATCATTACCGGACGTCTTGTCCCACTTGGAGAGCCATTGATGTGCCTAAACAATGGAAACCACCCCACAAGTGATCCTATTTTGGAAACTAGACCCCTCAAGGAATAAGTTTAAATGTGTGGTGAGCACCTTGAACCCCCAGGTGCTTCAAAGAAGTTTTAATGTTGAGCTGTGAAAATAAAAAAATCACATTTTCCCCACAAATTTGGCCCCAAATTTAGCATTTTCATAAGGGGAACAGGAGAAATTGCACCATACAATTTGTTATGCAATTTCTCCTGAGTACGTCGATGCCCCATATATGGGGGAAAACTACTTTTGAGACACAGTGCAAAGCTCAGAAGGGAAGAGGCGTCATATTGGAATTCAGATTTTTCTTTAATGGTTTGAGGGTGCCATGTCACATTGGCAGAGCCCCTGAGGTGCCAGAATGACAGAAACTCACTATATTTGAACTCATTTTACAAACTACACTCCCCAGTGAATTCATTTAAGGATGCAGGGATCATATTGGCACCACTTGTGCCTCACAGAATCATATTCCATTGAGCATTGAAGAAAGAATAAACTACATTTTTACCACTAAAATGTTGTTTTAGCACAAAGTTTTTATTTTTTCTAAGGGCTAATAGAATTTTTTCTACAACAAACAGGTCTTTTTTTCCAGAGTATGCCAATACCCTACATGTAATCGGGAAATATTTTTTCAGGCACATTGCAAATCTCAGAAGAGTAGGAGCACTAGATGTTACTGTTATGGCTTGCGTGTGCTATTACCTACTCGGAGAGCCCAAGAGGTGCCAACACAGCAGAGCCCCCCATAGGTGACCCCATTTTACAAACTACACCTCTCAATGAATTCATCTAGAGGTGCAGTGATCATATTGACACTAGAGGTGTGTCACAGGATTTTTAACCATTGGACAGTGAAGACAAAATAACTACATTTTTAGCACCAAAATTTTGTTTTAGCCCCATATTTTACATTTTCACACAAGAAGTGTGTAGGAATGGCACCAATATTTGTCCCACAATTTCTACTGAATGTGGTAATACCCCATTTTTGGCTGAAGGGTATGGAGAGACTAGCGAGGAACAGAGAGCTCCTTGCCCCCTGGAGCACGGATGTTTCTAGAACAGTGTGCAGACTCTACAGTGCCTTGCGAAAGTATTCATCCCACTGGAACTTTTCAACCTTTTTCCACATATCATGCTTCAAACATAAAGATATCAAACATAAATTTTTGGTGAAGAATCAAAAACAAGTGGAACACAATTGTGAAGTTGAACGAAATGTATTGGTTACTTAAAATTTTTGTAGAAATTCAAAAAACGAAAAGTGTGGCGTGCACTATTATTCTGTTCCTTTAACTTAATACTTAGTTGTGCCACCTTTGCTGCGATTACAGCTGCAAGTCACTTGGGGTATGTCTCTATCAGTTTTGTACATGGAGAGACTGAAAATCTTGCCCATTCTCCCTTGGCAAACAGCTTGAGCTCAGTCAGGTTTGATGGAAATCGTTTGTGAACAGCAGTTTTCAGCTCTTTCCACAGATTCTCGATTGGATTGAGGTCTTGACTTTGACTTGGCCATTCTAACACCTGGACACGTTTATTTGTGAACCATTCCATTGTAGCTTTTGCCTTATGTTTGGGATTATTGTCTTCTTGGAAGACAAATCTTTGTCCCAGTCTCAGGTCGTTTAAAGATTCCAACAGGTTTTCTTCAAGAATGGTCCTGCATTTGGCTCCATCCATCTTCCCATCAATTTTAACCATCTTCCCTGTCCCTGCTGAAAAAAAGCAGACCCAAACCATGATACTGCCACCATGTTTGACAGTGCAGATGGTGTGCTCAGGGTGATGAGCTGTGTTGCCTTTGTGCCAAACAAATCATATGGCATTGTTGCCAAAAAGTTTGATTTTGGTTTCATCTGACCGGAGCACCTTCTTCCACATGTATGGTGTGTCTCCCAGGTGGCTTGTTGAAAACTTTAAATAACACTTTTTATGGATATCTTTGAGAAATGGCTTTCTACTTGCCACTCTTCCATAAAGGCAAGATTTGTGCAGTGTACGACTGATTGTTGTCCTATGGAGAGACTGTCCCACCTCAGCTATAGATCTCTGCAGTTCATCCAGAGTGATCATGGGCTTCTTGGCTGCATCTCTGATCAGTCTTCTCTGTTGTGGATTCTGTTTGTGGGCTCCCTCTGGTGGTTACTGCTGGTACTGGGTGACTTTGGTGGGTTGCGGCCTTTGGTTTCCACCTGTCCATCAGAGGCTGGGTGTTTCCTATTTTACCTGGCCTTTCTGTCATTCCCTTGCCGGCTATCAATGTATTCAGATGTGCTCTGTTTGGTTCCTGCCTACCTGCTCCCAGATCTTTCAGGATAAGCTAAGTGCTGATTTTCAGTTGTTGGTTTTTTTGTCCAGCTTGCTTATTATGTCTCTATGCTAGCTGGTAGCTCTAGTGGACTGAGGTTCTCCCCATGTGCCATGAGTTGGCACATGGGTTCTTGTAATCTCAGGATGGTTTTTTTTTATTAGGGTTTTTTGCTGACCGCTCAGTCCCCTTTTGTATCGTTCTGCTTTCTAGTTTACAGCGGGCCTCAATTTGCTAAAGCTATATATATCATCTCTATGTGTGTGCCTTCCTCTCATTTCACCGTCAATACATGTGGGGGGCAACTATATCTTTTTGGGGTTCATTCCTCTGGAGGCAAGTGAGGTCTTTATTTTCTCTGCAGTACTAGTTAGCTCTTAGGCTGGTGCGTGGCGTCTAGAACCAACGTAGGCACGCTCCCTGGCTATCTCTAGTTGCGTTTGTCAGGCGTAGGGCAGCGGTCAGCCCAGGTTCCATCACCCTAGAGCTCGTCCGTTATTTATTTGTACTTTGCTTGTCCTGTGCTATCCCTAGCCATTGGGGATTCATGACAGTATAGCCGGCCCACAAAGTGTTAATTGTTTGGGCTGAAGCAGGAGAAAAAGAAGTGTTTAAGGGAATTTTTTTTTTTTTTTCCCTTCAGAGTTTTGCTGCCTAGCCCTTAATTGCTGTCTAGCTGCTTCTTACCTCCTCTTAACCCTTGAATGGCTCTGATCTTAGCTGTTTAACATGGATGTCCAGAGTTTGGCTTCCAGCCTGAGTAATCTCGCGGCAAAAGTTCAAAACATACAGGATTTTGTTGTTCACACTCCCATGTCTGAACCTAGAATTCCTATTCCAGAGTTCTTTTCTGGAGATAGATCTACCTTCCTGAATTTCAGGAACAATTGTAAATTGTTTCTTTCTTTAAAATCTCGCTCCTCTGGAGACCCTGCTCAACAGGTCAAGATTGTAATATCTTTCCTGCGGGGCGACCCTCAGAATTGGGCATTTGCATTGGCACCAGGGGATCCTGCATTGCTCAGTGTGGATGCGTTTTTTCTGGCATTGGGATTGCTCTATGAGGAACCTAACCTGGAGATTCAGGCTGAAAAGGCTTTATTAGCCCTCTCTCAGGGGCATGATGAAGCGGAAATATATTGTCAAAAATTTCGGAAATGGTCGGTGCTTACTCAGTGGAATGAGTGCGCCCTGGCTGCAAACTTCAGAAATGGTCTTTCTGAGGCCATTAAGGATATTATGGTGGGGTTTCCTACGCCTACAGGTCTGAATGAGTCTATGGCTATGGCCATTCAGATTGATCGGCGTTTACGGGAGCGCAAACCCGTGCACCAGTTGGCGGTGTCTTCTGAACAGGCACCTGAGACTATGCAATGTGATAGAATTCAGTCCAGAAGTGAACGGCAAAATCATAGGCGGAAAAATGGATTGTGTTTTTATTGTGGTGATTCAGCTCATGTTATATCAGCATGCTCTAAACGCACAAAAAGGGTTGATAAATCTTTTGCCATTGGTACTCTGCAGCCTAAGTTCATTTTGTCTGTGACTCTGATTTTTTTCACTGTCTTCCATTTCTGTCGATGCCTATGTGGATTCGGGCGCTGCCCTGAGTCTTATGGATTGGTCATTTGCTAAACGCTGCGGTTTTAGTCTGGAGCCTCTGGAAGTTCCTATTCCTCTGAAGGGAATTGACTCTACACCATTGGCTATGAATAAACCGCAGTATTGGACACAAGTGACCATGCGCATGACTCCCGTTCATTAGGAGGTGATTCGCTTCCTTGTACTGTATAATTTACATGATGTACTAGTGCTTGGTCTGCCATGGTTACAAACTCATAATCCTGTCCTGGACTGGAAAACAATGTCTGTGTTAAGCTGGGGATGTCAGGGGGTTCATAATGATGCACCTCCGATTTCAATCGCTTCATCTACTCCTTCTGAGATCCCTGCGTTTTTGTCTGATTATAGGGATGTTTTTGAGGAGCCTAAGCTCAATTCGCTCCCTCCTCATAGAGAGTGTGACTGTGCTATAGAATTGATTCCTGGCAGTAAGTTCCCTAAGGGTCGTTTATTTAATCTGTCACTGCCAGAGCATACTGCTATGCGGAATTATATTAAGGAGTCCTTGGAAAAGGGACATATTCGTCCATCTTCGTCCCCTCTGGGAGCAGGTTTTTTTTTCGTGGCAAAAAAAAGATGGTTCCCTGAGGCCTTGTATAGATTATCGCCTTTTGAATAAGATTACAGTCAAATATCAGTATCCATTGCCATTATTAACTGATTTGTTTGCTCGCATTAAGGGGGCTAGGTGGTTCACTAAGATAGATCTTCGCGGTGCGTATAATTTGGTGCGGATAAAACAGGGTGATGAGTGGAAAACCGCATTTAATACGCCTGAGGGCCATTTTGAGTATTTGGTAATGCCTTTTGGACTCTCCAATGCTCCGTCAGTCTTTCAGTCCTTTATGCACAATATTTTCCGTGAATATCTGGATAAGTTTATGATTGTGTATTTGGATGATATTTTGGTGTTTTCTGATGACTGGGAGTCTCATGTTCTACAGGTCAGGAAGGTGTTTCAGGTTCTGCGGGCCAATTCTCTGTTTGTGAAGGGCTCAAAGTGTCTCTTCGGAGTCCAGAAGATTTCTTTTTTGGGGTACATTTTTTCTCCTTCTACTATTGAGATGGATCCCGTCAAGGTTCAGGCTATTTGTGACTGGACACAACCTACATCTGTTAAGAGCCTTCAGAAGTTCTTGGGGTTTGTTAATTTTTATCGTCGGTTCATTGCTAATTTTTCCAGTATTGTTAAACCTTTGACTGATTTGACTAAAAAGGGTGCTGATGTTGCTGATTGGTCTCCTGCGGCCGTGGAGGCCTTTCAGGGACTTAAGCGCCGGTTTTCTTCTGCTCCTGTGTTGTGTCAACCAGATGTTTCACTTCCTTTTCAGGTTGAGGTTGATGCTTCCGAGATTGGAGCGGGGGCGGTTTTGTCACAGAGAAGTTCTAATGGCTCGGTGATGAAGCCATGTGCATTCTTCTCTAGAAAATTCTCGCCCGCCGAGCGCAATTATGATGTGGGTAATCGGGAGCTTTTGGCCATGAAGTGGGCATTTGAGGAGTGGCGTCATTGGCTTGAGGGTGCTAAACATCGTGTGGTGGTCTTGACTGATCACAAGAATCTCATTTACCTTGAGTCTGCCAGGCGTTTGAATCCTAGACAGGCTCGTTGGTCGTTGTTTTTTTCTCGTTTCAATTTCGTGGTTTCATACCTGCCAGGTTCAAAGAATGTGAAGGCAGATGCTCTTTCCAGGAGTTTTGTGCCTGACTCTCCTGGAGCCTCTGGGCCTACTGGTATCCTTAGGGATGGGGTAATATTGTCCGCCGTATCCCCAGACTTGCGACGTGCATTGCAGGAGTTTCAGGTGGATAAACCGGATCGTTGTCCACCAGAAAGACTGTTTGTTCCGGATGATTGGACCAGTAGAGTCATCTCCGAGGTCCATTCTTCTGTGTTGGCTGGTCATCCTGGAATATTTGGTACTAGAGACTTGGTGGCCAGGTCTTTTTGGTGGCCTTCCTTGTCTAGGGATGTGCGCACCTTTGTGCAGTCTTGTGAAGTGTGTGCTCGAGCTAAGCCTTGCTGTTCTCGGGCCAGTGGGTTGTTGTTATCCTTGCCCATCCCGAAGAGGCCTTGGACGCACATTTCCATGGATTTTATTTCTGATCTCCCGGTTTCACAGAAAATGTCCGTTATCTGGGTTGTGTGTGACCGCTTTTCTAAGATGGTTCATTTGGTGCCCTTGCCTAAGTTGCCCTCCTCCTCTGAGTTGGTCCCTTTATTTTTTCAGAACGTGGTTCGTTTGCATGGGATTCCGGAGAATATCGTTTCTGACAGGGGATCCCAGTTTGTGTCTAGATTTTGGCGGACGTTTTGTGCCAAGATGGGCATTGATTTGTCTTTCTCGTCTGCATTCCATCCTCAGACGAATGGCCAGACGGAGCGAACTAATCAGACCTTGGAAACTTATTTGAGGTGTTTTGTTTCTGCTGATCAAGATGACTGGGTTGCTTTTTTGCCACTGGCCGAATTTGCTCTTAATAATCGGGCTAGTTCTGCCACGTTGGTCTCTCCTTTTTTTTGTAATTCGGGGTTTCATCCTCGTTTTTCCTCTGGTCAGGTGGAGTCTTCGGATTGTCCTGGAGTGGACGTGGTGGTGGACAGGCTGCACCAGATTTGGAATCAGGTGGTGGACAATTTGAAGTTATCTCAGGAGAAGACTCAGCAGTTTGCTAATCGCCGTCGCCGTGTGGGTCCCCGACTTCTTGTTGGGGATTTGGTGTGGTTGTCTTCTCGTTTTGTCCCTATGAAGGTCTCTTCTCCTAAGTTCAAGCCTCGATTCATCGGTCCTTATAGGATCTCGGAGATTCTTAACCCTGTATCTTTTCGTTTGGATCTCCCAGCATCGTTTGCTATTCATAATGTGTTCCATCGGTCGTTGTTGCGGAGGTATGAGGTGCCCATTGTTCCTTCGGTTGAGCCTCCTGCTCCGGTGCTGGTGGAGGGAGAATTGGAGTATGTTGTTGAGAAGATCTTGGATTCTCGTGTTTCCAGACGCAAACTCCAGTATTTGGTTAAGTGGAAGGGTTATGGTCAGGAAGATAATTCCTGGGTGGTCGCCTCCGATGTTCATGCGACTGATTTGGTCCGCGCCTTCCATAGAGCTCACCCTGATCGCCCTGGGGGTTCTCATGAGGGTTCGGTGACCCCTCCTCAAGGGGGGGGTACTGTTGTGGATTCTGTTTGTGGGCTCCCTCTGGTGGTTACTGCTGGTACTGGGTGACTTTGGTGGGTTGCGGCCTTTGGTTTCCACCTGTCCATCAGAGGCTGGGTGTTTCCTATTTTACCTGGCCTTTCTGTAATTCCCTTGCCGGCTATCAATGTATTCAGATGTGCTCTGTTTGGTTCCTGCCTACCTGCTCCCAGATCTTTCAGGATAAGCTAAGTGCTGATTTTCAGTTGTTGGTTTTTTTGTCCAGCTTGCTTATTATGTCTCTATGCTAGCTGGTAGCTCTAGTGGACTGAGGTTCTCCCCATGTGCCATGAGTTGGCACATGGGTTCTTGTAATCTCAGGATGGTTTTTTTGATTAGGGTTTTTTGCTGACCGCTCAGTCCCCTTTTGTATCGTTCTGCTTTCTAGTTTACAGCGGGCCTCAATTTGCTAAAGCTATATATATCATCTCTATGTGTGTGCCTTCCTCTCATTTCACCGTCAATACATGTGGGGGGCAACTATATCTTTTTGGGGTTCATTCCTCTGGAGGCAAGTGAGGTCTTTATTTTCTCTGCAGTACTAGTTAGCTCTTAGGCTGGTGCGTGGCGTCTAGAACCAACGTAGGCACGCTCCCTGGCTATCTCTAGTTGCGTTTGTCAGCGTAGGGCAGCGGTCAGCCCAGGTTCCATCACCCTAGAGCTCGTCCGTTATTTATTTGTTCTTTGCTTGTCCTGTGCTATCCCTAGCCATTGGGGATTCATGACACTTCTCCTTGTTTGAGTTGAAAGTTTAGAGGGACGGCCAGGTCTTCATAGATTTGCAGTGGTATGATACTCCTTCCATTTCAATATGATCACTTGCACAGTGCTCCTTGGGATGTTTAAAGTTTTGGAAATAATTTTGTATCCAAATCTGGCTTTAAACTTCTCCACAACAGTATCACGGACCTGCCAGTTGAATTCCTTGGTCTTCATGATGCTCTCTGTGCTTCAAAGAGAACCCTGAGACTATCACAGAGCAGGTGCATTTATACAGAGCCTTGATTACACATAGGTGGATTATATTTATCATCATTAGGCATTTAGGACAACATTGGGTCATTCAGAGATCCACAATGTACTTCTGGAGTGAGTTTGCTGCACTGAAAGTAAAGGGGCCGAATAATATTGCACGCCCCACTTTTCAGTTTCTTTAATTTCTACAAAAATTTAAAATAACCAATAAATTTCATTCAACTTCATAACTGTGTTCCACTTGTTGTTGATTCTTCACTAAAAATTTACATTTGGTATCTTTATGTTTGAAGCATGATATGTGGGAAAAGGTGGAAAAGTTCCAGGGGGCCAAATACTTTCGCAGGGCACTGTATATACAGAGCCCCTAATTGATAGAAAAACAGAATCCCCCCTCACGTGACCCCATTTTGTAAACCATGCCCCTTGAGGACTTTATCTACAGGAGTAGTGATGACTTTGACTCCATGGGTATTTTCCAGACACAAGCAGCAATGAATGTTGCCTAGTGAAAATTGCAAACTTCCATTGCAGTGACCAGTATGCTGTAGTGACAAAAACGTTGCAGTCACCAGTACGTTATGCCCAGCCTGTGCTTCTGGAGGCATGTTCTTGTAAGTTTGGCAGGTTATGATTACTTCAGGAATGCCAAATGTGGACACAATATGTGGTTTAGGTACACTGTGGGGCTCAGAAGGGAGGGGGCATTTGGATTTGGGAGTGTAGAATTTACTAAATTTCTTTTGACTGGTGAGGAGCTATTTCGCTTTTTCCAGATCCTTTGTGCTACCAGTAGCGTGTAAGCCCCCTATATTTTCATTAACAGATGACAGAACTGAGGGAGAGATTGCTTTTTTTGTGGAATGAGTTGAAGCTTTTATTGGGAACATTTTACATAATGTTTGGGATAACATAATTTATCCAGTTCTTTACGCTGGCCATTTACTTTGGGATTTCCATCTAAATATCTTAGTGGCATGATTCAGATGAAACCCCTGAGGGATCCATTCACTATATTGAGGCAGCAGAGTTACTCTGGACTCTGTCTGGACTCTTTTCAGTGGTATCCTTATTTTCAGAAGTGCACAAAACTGTGGTCGAAGGCACTTTTATGCAATCATAAATAAGATGGACACCACCAGATCACAGGTCAGATGGTATCCACAGTGCCTCCATCTGCCTCATTATAAAGAATCTTCACCAAAGGTTCCATCTGAATCACGTATTTCAGAGATTTACATGGAAACACCGTTGCAAGTGCTCAGCGCAGAGCGCAGGTTAAATGCGGTCTGAGCCTTACTGCGATCTTTGGGAGGCAGAATGAAAAAATCAACAGCAGTTGAAGAATTGGTTTTGTTAATTTTTTTGCCGTTCCTCCTGCAATATAATTGATTAGGCAACTTTATTCTTCGGGTCGGTGCAATTACAGCGATACCAGATTTATTTCTGGTTTTTATGTGTGGTTGCTGTCACACACTAAAAAAAGCTTTTTATTGCAAAAAATATTTTTTTGTGTCATCATATTTAGAGAGCTATAATTTTTCTATATTTTGGCCCGTAGAGTCATGTGAGGGCTTTTTTTTGCAGGACGAGATGATGTTTTTATTGGCTCCATTGTCGGACACATGACTTTCTTATTGCTTTCTATTACGACTTTTGCAAACAAAAAACAGCAATTCTGGAATTTTTTTGGTGGGTTCATGCTCTTCGGTGTATGGTAAAATTGATAAGGCAGTTTTATTCTTTGGGTGAATATGATTAGAGCGATACCTCATTTAAATCTTTTTTTTATGCTTTGGCATAAGTAAAAACTTCTTTATGGAAATTTTTTTTTTATTTTACTCTCTTTATTCTGAGAGCTATAACTTTTATATTTTTCCGCTGATTGTTCTTTGTGGGACAAGATGTCATATTTTAGAAGTAAAATGTTTTTTTATATCCGTCTTTTTTATCGTGTTTTATTCCACTTTTTGTTTGACGCTAGGATGATAAAGCATTTTTTTGCTTTGTTTTTTATTTATTTTTTATGGTGTTCACTATAGGTGATAACTAGTAGGACATTTTTATAGGTCAGATCCTTGTAGACTCGGTGATACCAAATATGTGTACTTTCATTGTTTATATTTTTTTTCATATATATGAATTTATAGATACAGTATCTTTTAATTTTTTTATTATTTTTGATTGTTAAAACATATTTTTACAGTTATTTTCCTTTTTTTTTACTTTTTTACTTTATCCCACTATGGGACTATCATTTTTTGCAGGCTGATCGCTCGTACAGCATGGGGATGCAGCAGCATCCCAATGCTGTGCAAACTGTCAGCTCTGCATTGACAGGAAAAGTTGCTAATCATGCACTACACATGATCAGCAACTTTTCTAGCTCTGTTGACATGTCATGATGACATCAGGTCACCATGGCAAAGATCAGTACCCCACGTAATGCTACGGGGTCTCCGAGAAGTAGAGGGGCTGTCATCCCTCTGCCAGCTCCCGGAATGCTGTGATCATGTTCAATCACAGCACTGGCACTTAGTGTCAGAATCAGCTGACACCAGACAGCAATTGCTATGCAGCAATAATATGTCCCTGGTCAAATAGGCCCAGGGCACAAGGACGTATTATTAAGACAAATGTCAGAAAGGAGTTAAACTCTGAATAAAAAATTATGACTTTTTGCTCCAATTGTGGCCAGCTTCATGAAAATTGGTGGAGTATAGGTGGGATGGGGCATGGTTAGCTCGTCCACTTAATTTATGAAAATTTATGCCTCTTTCACCATATATGTACTGCGGTCCCTGAGTGTAGATAATCACTGGCAAAAGAGCACGGCAATTATAAGATGCAATAAATGTATTAAATGTCTTAGACTTCCTAATGAATTAATGAATTGGTTCCTATAAATTTTCTTGAAAGCTGTGAAAAATATTATCACCAGTAAGAACTATTTTTTTCTTTTACATTTATGTACTCTACTGAGCTTTCCTAAAACCTCTTGGTATTTTAGATGACATGTAGCATACAATTTGCTGCATTATTCATGCCATCAAAAATACTGGAAATCTAAAGGAACCTTGACATACCATTAGATTGAATGAGGTCACTAAGATCCATTTTTGTATTTATTATCCGCATGCAAAAGTCATGTTGCTAGTATAAAGGCACCTAAGAAGGAACTTTCTTCTGGACCACTTGTTTGCATACCCTTTTTGAGTAACTTGAAAGTGTTTAATGGCCCATTTATCAAATATGTTAACTTGCTCACTAAGTTGTTAATTATATGAATACAATTATGCTTTGCTGTTTTACTTTCAGCTTTGTGCATCGCATTGATCATTTTGTTTAATAAGGTGTGACTGATCAGAATTACTGTGCACTACAGCATCCTGCTCAGAGCATTTCAGGGAAAGATCTTCCTTGGTGATTAAAAGAAAATAACTTTTACTGGAAAAAAGTGTCCATTTAAGTGCTCTTTATATACAAAATTAGCCATTTATACAAATAAGTAGCAAACAAGTGTCAGACAGTGGCAAACTGCACAAAGTAGAGCAATAAATTCCTTTTTGGCTAAACTTCCACAAACAGTAGTTACAGAGCTTTAATAAACAAGTAAGACATTAGTAACAATAAATATTTTTTACTGTTAAACTATGAAAAGTACAATTAAGAAACAAATTCAATATGATACTATCCCATTACACGTGGTACACATGCAATACAAATATTTTTCCTTTTTCTCTTCGACATGTAACTATGTGTAGTCACCAAAACATCAAACGATTATGTAGATTCCATGTGTTTGTGATTTTTTTAATGTTGTTGTTTCAGCTCCATGCATGACTGAGTTGTTTTTTAGCATTTTTTTTAGATTGGCTTAAAAAAATACTTTTATAACAATTGTTATTTAGATAAACTGACAAGAAGCAAACATTAACATTTGTGATTCAAGAATATAGTTTATGTGACGATGCTAGGTGTAGTAAGATCAAAATTGGTTGGTACTATATTTCTAATTAAAATAAATTTATTACGATATGCAGAGACCATATATTTCATACAGTGTGAGGTAAGATTTGTATTGTACTCAACATGGAAGTGAACAATGCCTCTGCTCTAGGACTCTTGATGAAAAAGTTGCTGAATGTCCCCTTATTACCAATTTAAAACCCAAACTATAGTATATTTCTTCAGCCAAAACCAGTGAAAGCTCAGAGAACAGAATTTTGTTTTGAGCTTTCATTCAAGTGGTGGCTGTAAGCTATCAATTTTATCATATACGATTTGAAAAGAAGCAGTAAATTAGCACAAAAAAGGTAAAAAAAAACTTAAAACTTAAATGGAGATACCGGTAATTAAATCTACAAATTTAAAAGTAGAGTTAAAAGACAAAATTGGGTAGATATTAGTGATGAGCGAGCACTAAAATGCTAATGTGCTCGTTGCTCTGGTTGAGAAAATTGGAATACTCGGGTACTCGACCCAAGCAACGAGCCCAATGTAAGTCTACGGGAAACCAGAGTATTTTTACCGCGATCCCCTGGGGGTCCTTTTAAGGTCTAAAAATGATAGAAACACTGCTCAAATGACATGGGAACATCATGGGGATCGCCCCTGGAAGCATTTCTGACTCCTAGGTCACAGCTGTAAGCAATGTTGTCAGAGTTTCACGCCATTTTTACAGGTGCACCAAAAAACATACAAAAACAAAACCAAAATGTATTTTGCTGGGAAATATTATAGGGTACATCCTTTCCAGGCTAATGAATTGTGAATAATGCAAAATATTGTACCCCAGACCAAAATGTTCCTCCACCACTTGGGCTATGTTCACACTCAGCCTTTTTGATGCGTTTTTCAACTTTAACATTGCTTTCAACCAATACAAATGCATTCACTGGTAAATGTCATTGTAACATTTAACAACCCTAGCTGGCCAAGTTGTGTGTGACACATAAGGAGACACATCATGTTTCATCTATGAAGGAGGGACTCTAAAAGTCACAAAGCCTATTTTTAGAGGGGCATCAAGTGGCATTAATATTCTTAAAGGGACATTATTAAACAGTGGGTCTCCTATGCTGTTATTGCCTATGCAGTGAGTAGCTGGGCTGCCAAGAATTACAACGCACGCCAATACCCCTTTCATGAGAGGTACAGGAGGTCTTCCTGAAAAATTGTTGAATTGAATGCAAGGCATGACCTGCTGCCAAGTCATATGCACCCAAATAAGCCTGTTAACATAGGTCCTGGATGGCCAGAGTAAAACCCACTTCACATTCTTCAGTTGGTCCTGCCATACAGTTTCCTTATGCATTGAATGCAAGGGCCGCCTTGACCCAAATTTGCACACATCTCAATTCCCCCTTGGAAGAAACATGGAGGAGGGCCTCCTAAAAAAAATGTCCCATTACAAAAGAGCTGGTCTCCTAGACTCGTAATGCTAAGTGTATTGGCTGATAAACATTTCCCCATGGGGTGTACATTTTTTAAACAATTTTTTATGGGGATCATAGACACCCTTGCCAACAAATTGACTGGCTGTAGCAGAATGGAACACATTAACCCTGGTGATCTAGTGGCAGTGGATGATGAGATGTGGAGGAAGGCCTCATTAAAAACTAGGCCCAATTTAAAGGAGCGGGTCTCCTAGACTTGAAATGCCCATACACTAAGTGTATGGACTGACAAACATTTCCCCATGGGGGGTAAACAATTGTTTTTTTAAATTCAGCCCGAAATAGTGTTTACTGTTTAGAGCTAGGGTGACACACAGCAAAAAAAGGTGAATGGAAGCCTGAAAAGTACTCTTTGTAGACCAAACAAACATGAGGTGTGTCACAAAGATACCACAGGGTAAAATATGTGGCCTGTGTTTTTATTTTGACCTCAAAAATAGTGTATAGAAATCAGGTCAAAGACAGCAAATACAGTGGAATGTAGCCTTGAAATATCACAATTTGTAGGCCACAGATACATCTGGCGTTTGACTGAGATACCAGACTCTTCAATAAGTGGCCTGTATATTTTTTTTTACTGCTAAATACTGTTTAGAGCTATGGTAATACACCACAAAAAAAGGAGAATGGAAGCCTCAAAAGCACACTTAGTAGCCCACAGATAGCTGAGGTGTGTCACGGAACTATCACACTGTAATATGTGCCTTTTTTTGTTTTTTTGACAAGATAGTGTATAGACTTAGGGTACTAGACAGACCAAAAATTGAAATGTATGCATGAAAACCAACTATTTTTAGACCACACATAGAACGGACGTCGGACGGAGATAACAGACTTTTTCAATATGTGGCCTGTATTTTTAAAAATTTTTGAAACCACAAAATAGTGTATACACCAAGGGTATCAAAAACTGGAATGTATGGCTGAAAAGCCAAGATCTGCAAACCACAGATAGACCAGATGTGTGACTGAGATAACAGACTGTTTCAATATGTGGGCTGTATTTTTTACAATTTTAAAAACAACAAATTACTGTATACAGCAAGGGTATCAGACCAAAAAAATTTAATGTATGCCTGCAAAGCAAGGATTTGGACACCACAGATACACTGTGCGTCTGACGGAAATAACAAAATGATCAAAATGTGGCCTTGATTTTTTTGAGACCACCAAAATTGTGTCAATAAATAGGATATGACCCTAAAAAAAAACATTTGTAGTACTAAAATTGTAAAATAGTTAGTACAATGATATGTGATGCGTGTGGCGTACAAATCACAGTGCTAAATATAAGAACTGTAGCAAAATACTTTTTTGCCAGCTAAAGATTTTTTGTTCACCAAATTGTTGTCCAAAAATGTTGTAATACACTCAAAAAAAAATTAGTACAAAAAAAAAAGGCCAGAATTTTATGCGCACTCACATCTGATGCCTGGGACAAAAACAACCTTTTTAAATTGTTAGATGTCAATGCTCTTGTATTAAAATTACCTGGCTGTAGTCTGCAGTGTGACCAAGCCAATAAATGTTGTAAAAAATGGGGCTTTGTATTGCTTTGTAATAACATTTGCAGGTATAAGGTGCCCCCCAAAAAAATCATGGCCACAGATTACTGCAGCTTGGTATATATATAAAATATGCAGCAGCAGACAGTAATGGAGAGTTTTGATGTATGCAGGGAGATCTATAGACTCACATACAGTGCCTGCATGCCTTTCAGTGATGTGGATATGTGCACATAGCCTTCCCTGCCTACCTAGCACAATTAAAAACTTGGCCCAATGTAAAGGAGCGTGTCTCCTAGATTTGTAATGCCCATACACGAAGTGCATGGGCTGAAAAAAAAATCCCCATTGGGGGTACATATTTTAACAATATTTTATGGGCATCATTGACACCCTTGCCGAAAATTGGATTGGCTGTAACAGCACAGAACACGGTAACCCTGGTGATCTAGTGGCGTAGAATGAGGATACATATTAATGATGAATCATACTGAAATCAAACAAATAAATAAAGCATATGAATCCACCTATGAAAGAAAATAACAAAAGGGAGGGGCGACCACAGGTTCATAGATATGAAGCCAGAATGTGTCCAATGAGATATGTTGGCACCTAGCAACAGCTCAGAGACAGGGATATAAATAAAAATATAATATATAACAGTATTTTAATATTTTTATATTGCAGAGGTATACACTAGGTCATAAGAGGATGGTCCAGAGATAGGAAAAATGGGAAATATAAGAATAAATGGGAAGAAAATACATACATCTCATTTTTATGACATTTCCCCCTGCAGGAGTAACATTTGTTTTGGTTTCCAATTAGTAACGGGCATCATAACGACACCCTTGCCAAAAATTGGACTGGCTGTAGCAGCACAGAACACGTTAACCCTGATGATCTATTGGCAGTGGATGATGAGATGTGGAGGTAGGCCTTATTAAAAACTAAGCCTAATGTAAACGAGAATTTCTCCTAGACTTGTAACGCCCATACATAAAGTGCATGGACTGACAAACATTTCCCAATGGGGGGGGTACATATTTTAACCTCTTCACGACCCAGCCTATTTTGACCTTAATGACCTGGCCATTTTTTGCAATTCTGACCAGTGTCTCTTTATGAGGTAATAACTCAGGAATGCTTCAATGGATCCTAGAGATTCTGAGATACTTTTTCCTGACATATTGGGCTTCATGTTAGTGGTAAATTTAGCTCAATAATTTTTGCATTTATTTGTGAAAAAATTGGAAATTTGGTGAAAATTTTGCAAATTTCACAATTTTCAAATTTTGAATTTTTATTCTGTTAAACAAGAGAGTTATGTGACACAAAATAGTTAATAAACATTTCCCACATGTCTACTTTACATCAGCACAATTTTAGAAACATTTTTTTTGTTACAAAACTTTAAGGGTTAAAAGTTGCCCAGCGATTTCTCCTTTTAGAAACAAGATTTACAAACCTTTTTTTTAGGGACCACCTCACATTTGAAGTCAGTTTAAGGGGTCTATATGGCGGAAAAAAAACAAAAGTGACACTATTCCAAAAACTGCACCCCTTACGGAGCTCAAAATTGCATTCGAGAAGTTTATTAACCCATAAGGTGTTTCACAGCAGCACAAGCAACTTGGAAGAAAAAAATGAACATTTAACTTTTTAGTCACAAAATGATCTTTTAGCAACAATTTTTTTATTTTCCCAAGGGTAAAAGGAGAAAGTGGACCCCAAAAGTTGTTGTACAATTTGTCCTGAATACGTTGAAACCACATATGTGGTGGGAACCACTGTTAGGGCGCACGGCGGGGCTTGGAAGGGAAGGAGCGCTGTTTGACTTTTTTTTTAATGGAAAATTAGCTCCAATCGTTAGCGGACACCATGTCACGTTTGGAGAGCCCCTGTGTGCCTAAAAATTGGAGCACCTGGGAAAATTGCATTGCTGGGAAAATTCTTCTGAGTACACCGATACCTCATATGTGGGGGGTAAACCACTGTTTGGGTGCACGGCAGGGCTCAGAAGGGAAGCAGCGCCATTTGACTTTTTGAATGAAAATAAGCTCCCTTTGTTAGCGGACACCATGTTGTGTTTGCAGATCCCCTGATGTACTTAAACATTGGAGCTCCCCCAAAATAGACACCATTTTGAAAACTAGACCTCCCAAGTAACTAATCTAGATGTGTGGTGAGAACTTTGAACCCTCAAGTCCTTCACAGAAGTTTATAATGCAGAGCCGTGAAAATGAAAAATCTTTTTTTTCCTCAAAATTGATTTTTTAGCTCACAATATTTATTTTCACAAGGGTAAAAAGAGAAATTTGACCCCAAAAGTTGCTGTCTAATTTGTTCTCAGTAAGTAGGTACCCCACATGTGGGGAGAACCCACTGTTTGGGCACATGTCGGGGCTCGGAAGGAAGTAGTGATGTTTTGGAATACAGACTTTGATAGAATGGTCTGCGGGCGTCATGTTACGTTTGCAGAGCCCCTGATGTGCCCAAATAGTGGAAACCCCCCACAAGTGACCCCATTTTGGAAAATAAACCCCCATCAAACTTATATAGATGTGTGGTGAGCACTTTTTACCTCCAAGTGCTTCACAGAAGTTTATAACGCAGAGCCATGAAAATAAAAAATAATTTTGTTTCCTCAAAAATTATATTTTAGCCCACAATTTTTAATTTTCACAAGGGTAACAGGATAAATTGGACCCCAAAAGTTGTTCGGTTTGTCCTGAGTACGCTGGGACCCCATATGTGGGGGTAAACCACTGTTTGGGCAAACGTCGTGGCTCGGAAGAGAAGTAGTGACATTTTGGAATGCAGACTTTGATGGAATGGTCTGCGGGCGTCATGTTATGTTTTCAGAGCCCCTGATGTGCCTAAACAGTAGAAACCCCCCCACAAGTGACCCCATTTTGGAAACTAGACCCCCCAAGGAACTTGTTTAAATGTGTGTTGACCACTTTTTACCCCAAGTGCTTCACAGAAGTTTATAACGCAGAGCCGTGAAAATATATATATTTTTTCAAAAATGATTTTTTAGCCCGTAATTTTTTTATTTTCACAAAAGTAACAGGAGAAATTAGACCCCAAAAGTTGTTGTCCAGTTTGTTCTGATTACGCTGATACCTCATATGTAGGGGGACCACTGTTTGGGAACATGTCGGGGCTCGGAAGGGAAGTAGTGACGTTTTGGAATGCAGACTTTGATGGATTGGTCTGCGGGCGTCATGTCGTGTTTGGAGACCCCCTGATGTGCCTAAACAGCGGAAATCCCCCTAATTCTAATTCCAACCCTAAACCCAACACACCCCAAACCCTAACTCTACCCCTAATCCCAACCCTAATCCTAACCCTACCCCTAATCCCAACCCTACCAATAACCCTAACCGTACCCTTAACCCTACCTCTAATCCCATCCCTTTTCCTAACCCTACCCCTAATACCAACCCTAACCCTACCCTTAATCCCAACCCTAATCCTAACCCTACCACTAATATCAACCCTAACCCTAACCCTACCCCTAATCCCAACCATACCCCTAATCCTACCCCTAATTTTAGCCCCAACTCTAACCCTAATAGGAAACCTGGCGCAGGGGTGTGATTACCGAGGCAAGGGGGAGATCAGCGGGGCAAGAAGAGATCAGTGGGGCAGGAAGAGATCAGCATTGCAGAGGGAGGATTAGCAGGGCAGGGTGGAGATTAGCGGGGCATGGCAGAGATTAGCAGGGCAGGGGAGAAATCAGCAGGGCAGGGAGAGATCAGTGTTGCAAGGGGGAGATCAGTGTCGCAGGGGAGAGATCAGCTTTGCAGGGGAAGATCAGTGTCACAGGGGGATATCAGCAGGGCAGGGGGAGATCAGCATCACAGGGGAGATCAGCGTCATGGGGGAATCAGCGTCGCAGGGGGGAGATTAGCATCACAGGGGGAGATCAGCGTCTCAGGGGGAGATCAGCGGGGCAGGAAGGAAATCAGTGGGGCAGGGGCAGATCAACATCACAGGGAGAGATCAGCAAGGCAGGGGGGCGATCAGGTGGCAGATCAGCATCACAGGGGGAGATCAGCATCACTGGGGAGATCAGCGGGGCAGAGGGGTGATCAGGGGCAGATGAGCGTCGCAGGGGGAGATCAGCATTGCAAGGGGAGATCAGCATTGCAGGGGGAGGGTGATCACTGGGGCGGGGGGTGATCACCGGCGCAGGGGGGAGGGAACAGAGGTCAGGGGAGCAGAAGTGGGAAGAGGAGGGAGCAGAGGTTGGGGGGAAGCAGAGGTGCGAGGCAGGAGCGGAGGTTAGGGGGGAAGGGAGTGGAGGTTGGGGGCATGGATTTGGACAGCAGGGGAAGCAGAGGGGACTACCTGGCGGTGGGAGTGAGGAAGGCGATCAAGGTGAGTATGTGGCAGAGAAGCCAGCAGGCACCTCACTGTTCAGCTTCCATGGACACCATGAAGCTGGACAGCGAGGCAGCCATCGCTCATTCCGCCCCTCCACATCTGAATGGAGAGATAGCGTCACATGGACGCTAGCTCCAATCAGATCTGGGGTGGTGACAAAAAGGGTAACCAGAGCGATCGTAGCCAAGGGGCGGCAAAGCCACCCCCTGGGATAAAGTACAAGTCCTCCTTTTCCTGCAGGTTGGGTGAAATTTGAGTTAACCCTTTCACTCGATCTGCAAGAATGCGATCATTCTTTGACACAGCATATGCGTCACAGGTCAGATTGGCACCGACTTTCATGACACATATGCTGTCGGGAAGGGAAGGGGCTAACAATATTCTATGGGCATCACAGATACCCTTGCCAAAAATTGGACTGGCTGTAGCAGCACAGAACACATTAACCCTGGTGATCTAGTGGCAATGGATGATGAGATGTTGAGGAAGACCTGTTTAAAAACTAGGCTTAATGTAAAGGAGTTTGTCTCCTAGACTTGTAATGCCCATACATGAAGTGCATGGACTGAAAACATTTCCCCATGGGGGATACATATTTTAACAATATTCTATGGGCATCATAGACACCCTTGCCAAAAATTGGACTGGCTGTAGCAGCACAGAACATGTTAACCCTGATGATCTAGTGGCGGAGAATGAGGAGACATATTTAATGATGAATCATACTGAAATCAAACAAATGAATAAAGGATGTGAGTCCACCTATGAGAGAAAATAAAAAAAAGGGAGGGGCGAGCACAGATTCATAGATATGAAGCCAGAATGTGTCCAAGAAGATATGTTGGTCCCTAGCTACAGCTCAGAGACAGGGATATAAATAAAAATATAATGTAACAGTATTTAAATATTTTTATATTGCAGAGGTGTACACTAGGTTATAAGAGGATGATCCAGAGATAGGAAAAATGGAATATATAAGAATAAATGGGAAGAAAATATGTACATCTTATTTTGATGACAGTTCCCCCTGGGGGAGTTTATTTTGGTTTCTAATTAGTAACGGGTATCATAAAAACACACTGGCATAAAAATTGAGTGACTTTTGCATCACGGAATATGTTCACCCTGGTGGTCTACTGGTTGTGGATGATGAGGATAAGGAGGAGGATAACACCAAACAGACCAAATCAGGAAGCAGATACCCATGTGTGGTTGTGAAGTGGTGCATGAGAATACACCTCCACCAAAAAGACAATGTATTTGAGGTTATGTTTCGCTGTTTTCATTCGGTGGTGTACAGAAGTATAGCCCAATCCAGCCCTTGTTCATTTTTATAAGAGTCAGCCTGTCAGCATTGTCAGTTGACAGGCGGATGAGCTTATGTCTTATAATTCCACCAGCGGCACTAAAAACCCGCTTTGACAGAACGCTAGCAGCAGGGCAAGCCAGGACCTTCAGGGTGTAGAGAGCCTGTTCATGCCACGTGTTCAGCTTGGATAGCCAATAATAAAAGATACAGAGGAATCCCAGAGGACATTTGTATGATCTGCAAGGTGCTCCTTTAGCATCTTCCCAAACATTGCACTTCTTGTGCCATCAACCCTTGCCTCTGTGCCGGCATGATGGGAGGGTCTGAGAAAACTGTCCCAGAACTTTGCCATTGTTCCCCTGCCTGAGCTGGATTGTACTTCTGTCTCTCTCGCTTGGACTCCTTGGTTTTACAAGAAACTCTGACGTCTGCTGCCAACGTTCTCACATGGGAACTTTTTCAGTAATTCCACTACAAGGGCCCTCTGGTACAGCAACATTTTTACACACCTGTCTGCCCTTGGGAGAAGAGATTGAAAGTTCTCCTTGTAGCGTGGGTCTAGAAGTGTCACCAATCAGTAATGAGAGTCACCGAAAATTTTATTAATGCATGGGTCACGTAAAATGCAGCGCAACATAAAGTCAGCCATGCGTGCCAGACTGCTAACGGAAAAATACTTCCGTGTCCTCACCAACAGGACCACTGACCATGTTGTCCTCCTCCACCTCATCTTCCTCCTCCTCCCTGTCCTCAGGCCATCCCCGCTGAACAGACGGTATGACAGCTGTGCTTGTAGTACCGTCTATAGCACATGAAAGTAGCTCCTTTTCTTCCTCCTCCTCCTCATTGTCTACCAATCCACGTTGGGACGACATGAGCCTGTTCTGAGTGTATGGTTCCTTGCTCCATGTCCTCGTGCTTTGCCTGCAAGTCATTCTCTTTAATTGTGAGCAGCGGTTTTTAGAATGCTGAGAAGTGGGATGGTGATGTTAATTATGGCATCATCACTGCTCAGCATCTTGGTGCAGTCCTCAATGTTTTGGAGGATGGACTTAATATCGACAGCCTTGTTGATACTGGTAGTCAACAGCTGCCCTCTTCTCCTTACAAATCCTTTCCAACATATGCAGTGTAGAGTTCCAATGCGTGGGGACATGACACACCAGTCGGTGAGCCGGAAGCTGCAAACACTGTTGAAGCACGGCAAGGGCGGCTGAAGCTATAGCTGACTTTCGAAAATAGGCAGACAAACGGTGTACTGTCACTAGCTGATCCGGCAGCTTCAAGTAGCGTTTGGGAAAATGTTGAATCATGAGGTTAAGCACATGGGCCAAGCAAGGTATGTTTCGGGGTATGTGCCCCTCATCAGTGTGGAGTAGGAAACTGGCTATTAGGAGCAGTGCCTAGTGAAAAGACTATAAACATAAGGATGAATGACCTTGGGGAGATCAAAACATCCAACACCGCGGAGACACCATCACGTGTTTCTCAACGCAGTGATCCAGAACACTGCCCCCATCCCTTAAGGGAAATATGCAAATGCATGTAAAGAAGCCGTGGAGACACCATCACGTGTTTCTCAACGCAAGCAATGAATAGCCAGGTCTTTCACCGGGAAGGAACAACCACGGGAAGGGCAGCATCCAATAAAGGAAAACCACCTATGCCAAAACATGGTATCCATCCACAGACAGCTGTTTCGGGGTATTTGCCCCTCATCAGTGTGGAGTAGGAAACTGGCTATTAGGAGCAGTGCCTAGTGAAAAGACTATAAACATAATGATGAATGACCTCGGTGAGATCAAAACATCCAACTCTGCGGAGACACCATCACGTGTTACTCAACGCAGTGATCCAGAACACTGCCCCCATCCCTTAAGGGAAATATGCAAATGCATGTAAAGAAGCCGCGGAGACACCATCATGTGTTTCTCAACGCAAGCAATGAATAGCCAGGTATTTCACCGGGAAGGAACAACCACGGGAAGGGCAGCATCCAATAAAGGAAAACCACCTATGCCAAAACATGGTATCCATCCACAGACAGCTGTTTCGGGGTATAGGTGGCATAGGTGGTTTTCCTTTATTGGATGCTGCCCTTCCCATGGTTGTTCCTTCCCAGTAAAAGACCTGGCTATTCATTGCTTGCGTTGAGAAACACGTGATGGTGTCTCTGCGGCTTCTTTACATGCATTTTCATATTTCCCTTAAGGGATGGTGGCAGTGTTTAGGATCACTGCGTTGAGAAACACGTGATAGTGTGTCTCCTCGGTGTTGGATGTTTTGATCTCCCCGAGGTCATTCATCCTTATGTTTATAGTCTTTTCACTAGGCACTGCTCCTAATAGCCAGTTTCCTACTCCACACTGATGAGGGGCAAATACCCCGAAACAGCTGTCTGTGGCTGAAAATTGTTCCCTCCAAATTCAGGTGAGAGAGTCCCTTTAATTTGATCACCTCCTCTCCTTAGGGGAGGAACATGGTCAATGATTCGAAATTTAATTTTTTTCAGTATGATCTTTTTCCACAAAGTGTTTTGATATAGGCAAGTCAAGCTTCTTCCTTGTCATATATCTGTGGTGATTCACACGGGTTTTAAAATCCCAAGTGGTTTCACCCACGTACCAGAACTTGCACGGGTATTCCAATAGATAAATGACATAAGCACTTGAGCATGTCAAATAATGTCTAATAGAAAAAAATTAATTAGAGATTGGATATCGTAAACTGTCACCTTTCAACATGTTAATACAATTAACGCATCCCAAACAAGGATAACATCCCATTCTGTGCCTTCCTGTGAGATATAATTGGGTACCGGATTTTTTTTCGACCGATGTCTGCATGGACCAATTTGTCCTTAATATTACTTGAATGCCTGTATGATACCAGGGGAGGTGATTTAAATATTTCTATTTCAGGAAGAAATTTATTTAGCATAGGCCAGTGCTTCCTAACTATCCCCACTACATTTTTACTCTCTCCACAGTAGTTAGTTACCAAAAGGATTCTTAATAGTGTATTATCCTGTTTATTATTTTTTGACAAAATGCTATCCCTACCCAGTGATTCTGACACTGTTTTCTCATGACATATTGTACTTCATGATAGTGGTAAAATTTCTTTCATATGACTTGCGTTTATTTGTAAAAAAACCCTGAAATTTGGTGAAAATTTTGAAAATTTCGCAATTTTCCAACTTTTAATTTTCATGCCCTTATATCACACAGATATGTCACATAATATATATAATAAGCAACATTTCCCACATGTCTACTTTACATCAGCACAATTTTGGATCCAATTTTCTTTGTTAGGGAGTTATAAGGGTTAAAATTTGACCAGCGATTTCTCATTTTTACAACACCATTTTTATTAGGGACCACATAACATATGAAGTCACTTTGAGGGGTCTATATGATAGAAAATACCGAAAAGTGACAACATTCTAAAAACTGCACCCCTCAAGGTACTCAAAACCACCACATTCAAGCAGTTTGTTAACGCTTCAGGTGCTACACAGAAATTTTTGGAATGTTTAAAAAAAAATGAACATTTAACTTTTTTTCACAAAAAAATTAATTCGGATCCAATTTGTTTTATGTTACCCAGGGTAACAGGAGAAATTGGACCCCAAAGGTTGTTGTGCAATTTGTCCGGAGTACGTTGATACCCCATATGTGGGGGTAAACCACTGTTTGTGTGCATGGCAGATATTGGAAGGGAAGGATAGTCGTTTGACATTTCAATGCAAAATTGGCTGAAATTGAGATTGGATGTCATGTTGCATTTGGAGAGCCTCTGATGTGCCTAAATAGTGGAACCCCCCAAGTGACACCATTTTGGAAAGTAGACCCCTAAAGAACTTATCTAGATGTGTGGTGAGAACTTTTAGCCCCCAAGTGCTTCACAGTATTTATAGAGAGTATAATAGTAAATATATACTATTTATAGCGAGTTTTTATGTTTGGCAGCTGTCACACTCTAAAAAACACTTTTTATTGCAAAAAATAGTTTTTTCATCACCACATTTTGAGAACTATAATTTTTCCATATTTTGGCCCACAGAGCCCTCTAAGGTCTTGTTTTTTGTGGGAAAAGTTGATGTTTTAATTGGTACCATTTTCGGGCACATGACATTTTTTGGTCACGTTCTATTATGATTTTTAGGAAGCAGAATGATCAAAAACCAGCAATTCGTGAATTTTTTTTGGGGGGCCTTTATACCGTTCCGCGTTTGTCAAAATTGATAAAGCAGTTTTATTCTTCAGGTTAGTACAATTACATGGATACCTCATGCATATTTTTTTTTATGTTTTGGCGCTTTTATACAATAAAAACTATTTTATATAAAAAAAAATATTTTTGCAACACTGTATGGTGGCTCGTTATGCAGGACAAGATGACGTTTTCAGCAGTACCACGTTTATTTATATTCGTGTTTTTGATCGCGTGTTATTCCACTTTGGTGGTATGATGATATAGCATTTTTTTTTTGCCTTGTTTTTTTATGGGGTTTACTAAAGGAGTTAACTAGTGAGACAGCAACTCTGTGATATTAATATATGTACTTTTATTGTTTTGTTTTGTTCTTATTTACATAAAGAAATTTATTTATCAAAAAAACATTTTTTTCTTTATTTAGGAATTTAAAAAAAAAATTTTTTGCACATACTAATTTTTTTTTTTTTTTACTTTTTTACATTGTCCCAGGATGGGACATCACTATATAAAGTCAAATCACTGATCTGACACTTTGCACTGCACTGTATCAGATTAGCAATCTGACTGGCAGTGAAGTAGGCTTGCAGACGCCTGCTCTTAGCAGGCATTCACAAGCCACCTCCATGCAGGACCTGGAAGGACCCCATTGCCATCTCATGGAGACCCTCAGGACAATGCGTTGTTCTGAGGGAAGAACACGCAGGGAACCCCCTCCCTGCGTGATGCTTCTCTATGCCTCTGCCGGCACCAGAATGCCACGATCTTGTTTGATCAGTGTTCTGGGGGTTGGTTAAAGTGCCGGGCTCCTGGCACTTAGTGCCGGGTGTCAGCTGTGAGAATCAGCTGACACCCAGCCCCTATTGGCCGCACACCACCCGTGTGCATGGCCGATCGCCTTCGACATACTATCCTGTCCATGGTCAGATGGGCCCAGCCCGCATGGACGGGATAGTACATTGGATGTCAGAAAGGGGTTAAAGATGACAGATTTCTTTTGGACTTTAATCCAAAAAATATACATACCGTATATACTCGAGTATAAGCCAAGATTTTCAGCCCATTTTTTTTAGGCTGAAAGTGCCCCTCTCGGCTTATGCTCAAGTCATTGTCCCAGGGGGTTGGCGGGGGAGGGGGAGTGGCAGAAGTGACGGCTGTCACATCATACTCACCCCCACCTGACGCATCTCTGCACGTTCCTGCTTCTCCGATGGTCTCTGGTGCTGGCAGTTTATTCCTGTGTTCAGCAGTCACATGGTACCGCTCATTAAAGTAGTGAATATGGACGTGCCTCCACTCCCATAGGCATGGAGCGCATATTCATTACTTTAATGAGTGGTACCAGGTGACCGCTGAACACAGGAACAAGCTGCCAGGATGTGGTGAGTATGACGGGGGAGGGTTAGCCATGTGATATTCACCTGTCCCCATTCCACCACTGGGCTCTGTCTTCCGCGTCCTCTGGCTGTGACGTTCAGGTCAGAGAGCGCGATGACATGTTTAGTGCTCACCCCCTGCCTGAACAGTCACTGCAGAGAGCCAGAAGACACAGAAGCGCATGACGGTGGAACGGGGGCAGGTGAATATAACAAGTGCCAGGAGCCTGAGCCAGCGATGACTCCTGCATCTGGCCCCCATAGTGCACCAGTGTCACTGCCTGCTCAGGACACTTGGCGCCCAGCGATGAGAGGTGAATATGTCATTTTTTTTAAACCGCAGCAGCAGCATACGGGGCATATTATTCTATGGAGCATCTTATGGGGCCATTATTAACCTTTGTGCAGCATTATATGGGGCATATTTTAGTATGAAGCATCTTATGTGACCCATGATGAACTTTATGGAGCATTATATTGGGCGCATTTTGTATGGAGCATCTTATGGGGCCCATCATGAACTTTATGGAGCATTACATGGGGCATATTTTGTATGGAGCATCTTATGGGGCCCATCATGAACTGTATGGAGCAATATATGGGGCTCCTAATTCAATATGGATATTCAAAAACATTTAACCTACTGATGTCGCAATCAATTTTACTTTTATTGGTATCTATTTTTATTTTTGAAATTTACCAGTAGCTGCTGCATTTCCCACCCTAGGCTTATACTCCAGTCAATAAGTTTTCCCAGTTTTTTATGGCAAAACTAGGGGTTTCGGCTTATACTCGGGTCAGCTTTTTTTAATATTTTACATTTTAAAAATTGCAAAAAGGAAAATGTACTGATGCTGAAGTTTTTTCATCCTGAATGGTTAGTATCTAGTAGCTCCCCCTTTTGCAAGTAATACAGGATGCAAATGCTTTTTGTAGCCAGCCATGAGTCTTTCAATTCTTGTTTGAGGGATTTTTATTAATTCTTCCTTGGAAAATTCTTCCAGTTCTGTGAGATTCCTGGGTTTTCTTGCATGCACTGCTATGTTCAGGTTTAGCCACAGCATTTCAATGGTGTTCAGATCAAGGGACTATGATTGCCATTGCAAAACCTTTAGCATGCGCCTTTTGCGGTAGTTTATTGTGAATTTTGACTTGTGTTTAGGATCATTATCCATTTGTAGAGGTCATCCTCTTTTCAACTTTAGCTTTTTTACTGAAGGTATTATGCTTGCATCAAGAATTTGTTGAAATTGAATTGTTATTGAACCAATTGTTGTCGCTATCTGTGAAATGCTCCCAGTGCCATTGGCTGCAAAACAACCACAAAGCATGATTGATCTACCCCCATGCTTAATGGTTAGTAAGATGTTCTTTTCCTGAACAGCTGTGCCCTTTTTTCTCCACACATACTTTTGATAATTGTGGCTAAAAAGTTCTAGTTTAACCTCATCAGTCTACATGACGTATTTCCAAAATCCGTCAGGTTTGTTTAGATTTTCTTTTGCAGACTTCCAACGGTGAATTTTATGGACACAGGAGAGGTTTTGCCCATTTTTAACATGAAAAAAATGACCACGTATATATTTTTCCCTTAAGCACAAAGGAAATGTGTCATCTTTAACTTTAGGCATTTTAGAAATCATTTCATCTTCAACTTGCTTAACTGTTTACAATTAATAGTATTTTTGACCAGGGGTGCCCAAACTTTTACATGCCACTGTAGATAGATATGTTTTATGTATTTGTTTTATCACTGCTTTACTGCCTGTAAGTTTGGTAATTAGCTGCAGTGCTGTTTGTTCATGTTTGTTCTTTATCTTCAGATACTTGGGATTTGTTGACTGTTTCAAACCTTAAAAATGCAAAATAATGCAACAAACTGAAAACAAATGCATACAGATCAGACTGTCCTTGAACTGATAGAAGAGAATATCCCTTCAGCATCTATGATGCAGTAAGCTCACATCTCTTTAAAACAAGCTGCAGAACATTCACAGAAAAAAGAATCAGTTTTGTGAATTGTAATTATTGTAGCTTTGAATTTTTCTTGCTGGGAAATGGTCATTCTGACAGATGGTAAGCACAATTAGTTTCTTGTGTGACCTTGTTGATTTATAATAGGTGGGTAGTAGATTGGATTCCTATTATCCCTTGACACGGCTTTCAGTTTCATTACCTATAATTGTGAATGTTAGTAGTGATGGGAGTCATGACATATGTCTGCAATAGTAGAGGTAAATGCCCACGACAAGTTGTACAAGAGCTGTTTGTGTGACAGTTACTTTCAGTTTTTCTTCATCTTGGTTCCAGCATTTTCCATAATTCCTATAATTTATATTGTTTGACTATGGCAATGCTTACAGTTCAGATTATTTGACAGAATGCAAAATGACCTTCACAGAGAAATGAGTCTTATGTTCTGCTGTCACTCTCTGCTTACAGTGAGAATTGGAGACAACTGGATTGTATTCTATTTCTGGCAGGCAATGGCTAAATATTTGTCCTATTTTCTTTCCTGATGTTTGTGTGCCTGACCTACTGTACAAGTACAAATTAAATATTGTTTGAAATGCTTAACAGTTTTGCAATCTGAATCAAGTCAATGGCATACAGTATATTGTCTTGCTTTTCACTTAAAGACTTATCTACAATCAGGCTCGGACTGGCCCATAGATAAACAGGGGAATCCCCCAGTGGGCCCCTGTGCAGATCTGGGCCCCCAACCCCACTATATTGTCATTATTTGGCATAATTCAGTTGATTTTCTCTGTACATAAAAAGCAGCCTATCATCATTCATTAACCAAACTACCCAGTTTATTATTATATAGAGATATAGATAAATTAAACGAGGGTAGTGTAATATTTGTATGCAGGTGAAAAGTGGGCCCCCACAGTCAATGTTACTGGTGGGCCCTTAGCAACCCAGTCCCACACTACAATTCTTAAAAATTAACCAATCTGGAAATATCTTAAAATGATAAATTAATCATTATTTAACAATTCCACCAGTTCTCCAGCGCCATGATTCCAGTTCATAATTCACATTGATCCTTGACATGACCATTGCAGTCAGTAACACACCTTATAAGCATCATATTTGAGATTAGTGATTAGCTGCAGTAGTGGCATGCATAATGGAAATGAATCAACACTGTGGGGCTAGTCAGCAGGGATGTCATTAGGCATTTTGTGAAAGGCCCGGACACCCGCATTTTCAATAGTTTTCAATGCAGTGGACTTCGGGAAAATGGTTGCCAGAGGCAGTGCATGTGTAGACTGAGATCTCTGTGTCAAGATTTCAATCTCAGCATGTGACGCCACCGGCCACCATTTTCCTGAAGTCCACGGCATTGAAAACCATGGCAAGTGTGATGACTTTTTTGGCCTGAGAACAACCCCTCCTACCCGCCTGGGACCTGCAATATCGACTCCACTCCTACCACCCCCACCTTCCTGCAGCAGCAACCCTGGGACCACTCTTCACCCCTGTCTGTAAAATGTATTCATATTATAAGACGCACGCTAACTTTCCTTAAAAAATTTGGTCGACAAAAGTGCATCTTGTAATCCAACCAATACGGTTTGTAAATATGGTATCGCTGTAATCATACTGATCTGAAGAATAAAGCTGTCTTTCACTTTTACCACATGGAGAACAGCGTATTAAAAATATTATAAAAACAAAAAACAATTCATGAATTGCTGTTTTTTGCTCAAGCTGCCTCTCAAAAATTGGAATAGAAAGCGATCAAAAAAGATGAAGTGCCCAAAAATGGAACTAATAAAAACAATTTATCCCTCAAAAAACAAGCCCTTACATAACTCCGTCTACAAAAATATAAAAAATTATGCCTCTCAAAATGTTCAAAAGCTTTTTTAGTATGTGATAGTCGAGTAGTAGTATGTTCTCCTCGTGTTTGCATGAGCTTCCTCCTGGTAATCCGGTTTTCTCCCACAATCCAAAGACATTGATAGGGAATTTAGATTGTGAGTCCCAATGGGGACAGTGCCGATAATGTCTGTAAAGAGCTGTGGAATTGATGGTGCTATGTAAGTGAGTAAAGTAAATAAATAAATTGGACTGACCCAAAGAATAAAACCCTCAAATTCACTTATACCATATGAGAAATGGCTTAAATAAATAAAGCCAATCCTTCACCTGATATTGAATTGTTTTTTCTGCCTCCCAAAAATGACAGTAATGCTCAGTCTCACATTTATCATGCTCTCTACGCTGAGCTCTTACATCAAGTTAAAATATGTGATTTAGACTGAACTTCTGATGAAAGATTTCTTGCTATGAGGCAGATGGAGTCAAGAAAAAATGAGGGCAAGAAAAAACGTGATCCAAAATTGTATGTAAAATGTTTCCAATAAAAGCTTCAACTCAATCACCAAAAAAAGAAGTCCACACTCAGAACCATCATCTATCAACAGAAATATAGGGGGCTTCCACGTTACTGATAGCACAAAGGCTCTGGAAAAGCGCTATGACTCTTCACCCTTTAAAGCAATCTGGCGAATTCTCCGCATGCAAATATAAATTTTCCTTCTCCTTCTGAGGCTTACAGTGTGCCTAAACAACGTTCAGTGTCCCATTGCTCAGAATTTCTGTAGCCATGAGAGCCCACTTAATTTACTGGTGCATGTCCCCAAAAGCGCAAGCTGGGCACAATGTATGGGCACCACAAAATATTAGGAACTACAACATAGCTAGAAACTATAACGTAACTGAGCACAACAATGTATGGGCACTATGATGGCAGATTAGCAATTTTTACTCAGCAACATTCATTGCTGCTTGGTATTGGAAAACTCACATGCAGTTAAAAATGCCATTACACCAGTACATACAATCCTAAAGGGGTATAATTTCCAAAACATGGTAGATAAGGGGAGATTCTGTTCTTCATCACTTGAGCACTCTGTAAATGCCAGCAGCAAATTATATAAAAATGTATTCTCCAAGAGTCAAATAGCACATCATCCCTCCGAGTCTCGCTGTGTTACTAAGCAGTATTGTATAGCCACATATGGGTTGATGCCAAATGTAGCAGAAATTTCTTGCACCCATAGACTTTCATTGGCTAGTCTCGGCCGAGATACGCTGAAAATCACAGCATGCTGCGATTTCTCTCGCATGTATAATACGGCCGAAAAGAAAACTGATGATGGGAGCTGCCCCATAGATTAACATTGGTCCTAGTGCTATGCTATTTTTTCTCGTATAGCACTAGTCCGTATTCCTCTTTAGTGCGACTCCGGCCTAACAATGGTGATCGCAACACCGGGGTCCGTAAAAATCGACCCAAAACATGTTCTCTAGGGTATCAGCTACCCCTGGTAGCTAAGACCCCAGAGAAATTCTGACACTGGGGGCGCTATACACTTAAACTTCAGCGCTGTTAAAAATCGGTGCAATGGTTTAAGTACCCTTAACTGCCACCATTAAAAGACGTATTGGGGGTTGTCAAGGGGTTAAACCTGCTGTCAAGTTCAATCCTGCCCCATCACTGATTGGCTGCTTTCTGCTTATGCACAGTTTACATACAAAGCTGTCAAAGAGTGGTGTGGGCAGGGTTATATGGAGCTCAGCATTTAGAGAACTGCTTTGTCTGCAAAAGATAGAACAGTATTTAATCTTCCTATTTGTAATGAGCAGTGCACTCTGATCTTCTATTTCTATGATGGAAAAGCCTAAAATGGTGCTCTTTGGACAGGAGATAATCCAAGAAAATAATAAGGGACATTCAATTTGCTGAGAATAGTTTTGCTGCAAATCAAATTTGTTGATAACATCCATGCAATTTGGTGACTGCAATTTTTTTTTACATTCGCTCATTTTTCGATATAAGATACTAAACACAGCATAATCATAGAGGGGCTTTACTTTATCAAAAAGAAACCACCCAAAAGATAATAAAAAGTCCTTCTAGGGAGAAAATGAACAAATATAATTATAATTGTGATATGCCCACATACAGATTGAAAATTAATACTTCATATTATCTTCAATTACTTATTTCTCTCCTTCTATAGCTAAAAAAAAGAAAGCAGCACTCTATTTAAAGAACTAGAAAAAATATGGTTTGAGAACTTGAGAAAGGTTGAGAACCAAAATGCTGCTGAACCACAACAGACTATTAAACCACATTTTTTCTAATTCTTTAAATGGAGTGCTGTTTTCTTTTTTTTAACTATCTGGAGCATTGGTAATTGCTTGGAAGATTCGCACCCATGTTAACTTTTTCCTGCTTGCTAGTGCGGCTTCTTTTTTTCTTTTTTTCCTTCTAGATAGATTGAAAATTATTATGGTTTCTCTTCGTTTTTCTTGAAGTATACCATTATAGAAGAAAGAAAATTTGTATTCTTCTACTTGCTTTACAAATAAGTCTCCAATAATTTTCAAATCTGGTATTTTTTCAAATTACCTTCTTTATTCCAGAATTTTGCAAACTCTCTTTTCCCCATCTTTCTACCAGCTATCCTTTGGGAATTACATTAATTATCCAATTTCTGCCAAGTACTGTAAATAAAGTTGTAAAATAATGTATTAAATAAATCCTTCACATTTTCTGCCATTTTATTAATTTAGTTCTTTTTTCCAGCCAGTTTATAAATTGATGATGCACATTAGGTGAGACTTGAACACAGTTGTGCGCCAAACATTATGGACCACATTAATCTTTGTAACCATGAATGATTTTGGATGATGATCAATTTGGATCATGATTATTTCTTTGGTGAAAGGGGAATAAGGCACTGCCAGACTGATAGAGACAGCTGCCTTCAGTATACAGTGATCAGGCATGTATCCATGTATCAGCCAGTCTTTTGATCCTGCCAATATTGATTTAGATGACTTTTTTCTCATGTGCATGGCTATTTGGATGTCTATTTTTAGTAGAATAAAAATTTTAATAGAGTAAGAATTCATGGAAATAGGTCGAATTTCCCTGACTGCTTGTTTCCTTTACATTACAGTAATTGTGCTCATTGACTAACTTTAATGTAAAGACAAACAATATTACAAAACCTTATGGTAAACTACCAGATAACATGTAGTAAATACAGCACTTATATTTTTCATAATTACAAATGTGATTACACATCAGTTGAAAGAATCTTTCTTATACTGCACTGATATTCTACAGAATATATGATTCAGTATCTATTAACATCTCGAAGCAGCCTAGTACTTATACACCGTATACAAAGGTCGGCTATTCTGTCGGCTAATGGCAAATCTCCTATGCTGTGAAACAACATGATTCCTATTATCATAGAACATTTAGATGGTGGAGTTGTAATGATTTCCAGAGAGAAAGCTAAGTTAGGAACATTACATTCCTACTGTTAATTCATTAATTCTTCTATAAATAATAATGAAGCTTTGTCATTTCTTTAATTCTGGTCCTCTTCCATCCAACGAGGTTAACCTGTAATTGGAATTTATGGCATGTTTTACATTTTCATAATTTTAGTTATAATGCATTATTTTTATACGAGTGCACGTTTTTACAAGGTATTTTGAGTTCATTTATAGTGCTTATAATGATTTTCAAAGTTTTTAACTTAGTACTTTTTTCTTTTCATACTTTATACATCAAGAAATAAAGCTACTGTGTATATTATAAATGGACAACTACAAAATACTAAGTATACAAACTGTGCTTAACATAAATGAGTACACCCCAAAATATTTGTCAGACAATCCTTAGCTTTACTTCAAAATCAACATTTTCAAAATATTTCCACAAATGTGTGCCATTGATTGTAATTTGTTATTTTGGACACCCAAAAACATTTTTTTCCTAACAAATTCATTCAAGACCATGCAAAGATGAGTATACATCAATGAAAGTTCTAGGAGTAAAGCTAACATGTAAGGCTCATTCGCATGTTAACCTTTTGCATACAATGGGCTATTTGTTTGTTTTTTTATTGAATAGCACCCATACACATGAAAGTCTATGAGGGTGTTTAATTGTTCTGGATTTTTGGGGGACCGAGTGGTCCATGCAAAATTGTGGAGACTCGACTGAGTGTCAGCTCAAACTCGGCAATGAAAGTCTATTGCTCAGTGAAAAAATCGGACAGAACTCGGATGCTGTCCGTTTTTCATTAACTAATAGAAGGTGGAGAAACTTACTTTTTTCTCATCTGTGAAAAAGTTGATGAAATTCAAATCAAACCCTGATTAAACTCATGAATTTATCATTAATATCTGATTAAACTGGTTAAAATCGCTTATGAAGCGCCATCCATTTTCTCTTACGTCAAAAAAACCTGACACCTTAATGAGACCTTAGACCAGTGTTCCCCAACTCTGGTCCTCAAGAGCCACCAACAGGTCATGTTTTCAGGATTTCCTTAGTATTGCCCAGGTGATAATTGCATCACCTTCACAGGCAATAATTCAATCACCTGTGAAATATTAAGGAAATCCTGAAAACATGACCTGTTGGTGGTTCTTGAGGACTGGAGTTGGGGAACACTTCCTTAGACTTTGAAATTTTAATTAACAAGAATTCAACCACAGGTAGGTCTACTTATTTATTAAACAGATGTCCAGCAGTCTGTTACTCTAAAAGGGTGCCGCTTAACAAAGAAAGCCCTTTCCTATATAATGTGTCAGCACTGGCAGCACATGGAAAAGAAATGACAACAAATCTGAGAAAGAAGACAATTAATTTAAACAAGAAGGCTTCAAGATGATCAGAAAAGCTTTATTTATCAATCAGAATACTGTAGCAAAATTGATGAAAAAAGTTAGCAAAGATGGAACTTCAACCATCTCACAGAGACATTCAAGCTGACAAGGGAATGCTTCACCTAGTGGGAGCGTCTTCTGAATAAAAGCAACATTCAAATTCACTGCAGTTAGATAAAGGGCTAGAAAGTCAAGCCAGAATAAATGTTTTCACTGACACAATATTGCATACACTGCAGAGGAGAGGCATACATGAGTGTCAATCCAATTAAGCCTCTCCCTAAAGGAGTGATCTGAAGGCAAAGCTTTAACTTCCTATCTATTTAGTCCCATAATTTAAGCTATTTTCTATACTTGCTTTAACAATTCCCTACCATTCCCTAACTTCTCTATCTAACTGCTTTTGTATTTTTTTCATTTTTTTCCTATTTTCTATCACATGATGATTCATTTGAATATCACAAGTGCATGCTTGGGTACTCAAGCAAAACATCCTCTGAGCGGCAGAGTCTGTGGTCACTATGACAGACTCAGCCTCATCCTTGAAAGTTCGGCACTGGCAAACTAGATATAATTGGAGAAAGGATGAAAGTACAATTGTTACTAGACATTACTGATAAAAATCTACTGCTATCTACTGGGTTGAAGATGAAATGAGGGTGAACATTTCAGCAAGACAATGATCTAAAACACAAAGCCAAAAAACACTCAATTGGTTTCAGAGAAAGAAAATAAACCTGATAGAGTGACCCAGCCAATCACCTGACCTGAATTTAATAAAAAAATTATGGAAGTAACTAAAGCTCAGAGTTCATAGAAAGACCTCATGGAGCCATCAAAACTTGAATAGTGTTTGGGTGGAAGAATGGGCCAAAATCACACCTGAGCAATGTATGCGACTAGTTACTCCATACAGGAGACGTCTTGAAGCTGTCGTCACGAACAAAAGTAACCTTGGTGGCTTGGTAGCAATTTATTTTTTTTTTTATTGAAAATACTTATATTTACTTTCCCTCTATTTTATAAAACTTGCCTGTTTATTATATCTACACACACATGCACATACAAATAAGATAATGATATTCAAGAAAGGAATGTGCAATAAAGTGATTTATGGCCAATTAATGTCCAATTGATGTAATAATAATGACTCATTTCCTTAAAGAGCTAACTTACAATCAATGCACAAAAAAGCTTTTGTTAAAATCCATTTGAAAAATGGAAAATATGAGAGGCTGATATTTGTTCCTTTACTGACAAGTCTTTATTCTCAGATAGATCTAAAATACATAATGAATGAATTACGCTATTGTTTCTAGTTTTTCTCAGATAGTTCCACTCATTACATACAATTGTATTTACCAAATATTCTATTTAGGAACTATGTTGTCATTGGAAAATGTTGTACATGATCATTTTAAAACATTTTCTCCATCTGGATAATTACAGTACTTCATGCCTGGGGTCAGGAAGCTTCCTTGTTAATCTTGGTGAAATATTACAATCCATATTTTAACCTGATAAATATTAACCCTGCTTAAAAATAATCCGTTTGGTGTCATTAACCAATGTTATATGCGCCGTTTATGAACTTGTTAGGGAAAGCAAGAAGAAAAATGCATATCACAAATGTGCACAGGGCACTTTACCCCTACCTTTGCAGCTTGCAAATTTCATCCGATGACAATGGGGCAGAGTTCCTCCTGCAAATTAAACAAATGGCAAATGTAGTAGAAGATTGCTTCTTTCTCCTCCACCTTCTCTAGGGCCTTCACCTGCACCCTAAACCTCTGCCTTTATGAAACATGCGTTCCAACAGTGCAGTGGAAATGCTCTCCACTTCTATACTCTGCAGCAATGACTCACCGCAATTAGGCAGTGTTAAAATTAATATTCCTTGGAGATCACAGTCGCACAGCTCAAGAGTTGATGGCAGCTATCCAGGCTGACTTAGAGTAATGGCTGTCTCCTTTGAACCTGGAGCGAGGGAAGGCCATGTGCGATAATGGTGCAAACCTGATGGTGGCCCTGCACTAGGGCAACCTCACACACATGCCATGCATGGCTCAAGTCCTCAACCTGGTGGTACAGCAATTTCTCCGCCATTATATTGGCCTGGATGAGCTGCTGCAGAAAGCACAGTGGCTGTGTGCTCATTTCCGATGATTGCAACCCACAGGTCATCGACTTGCATCACTTCAGCGGTCTTTTGGCCTAATGATTATCGATTTGATTTGCGATGTGCCAACATGGTGGAATTTCACTCTGCACATGTTACAGTGGTTGTGGAAGCAGCAATGAGCCCTGGAGCAGTAGGTCCTTTTGCATAATCTGGGCCAACACAGTATGGATGTGGTGCAAATCATCAAGCAAGCATCAATATTCCTGTCATCTACATGCTGGAACACACTTTGAATAGTCTGTGAGAGGAGGTGGTGGTCACAGAGGAAGAGGAGGAAACAGAGGAGGATGCGGAAAGGATAACAATATCTGTAAGTTCTGGACTGTTGCAGCACAGGCGGGTCTATGGGAGGGTGGATTACAGCAATCGAGGGGGGATCATGGTACCAGACAAACTGTTAGTGAAGGTGCAGGAACCGAGGAACACATGGAGGAGGATGAGGTGATGGACACGCAGCAGTCAGGAAAGTAAGAGGATAATTATCCCCTCTCTGTGGTCTGTGGTTGGCGGGAGGGGACAGAGGAAGCAACCTTGAGTGCTAGCCTGCCACCAACACACCATGGACTTGGACCTCATCGAAACACCTGACACATGAACACTTTCTTGCTGCACTATCTTCAACATGATGGCCATATTCTTGTAAGATCTATGGTACAAGAGTAAATTTTGGCAGATGATTCCACTCCTGGAAAAGGACGCGTGCATGCTTGTATATTGAAACACTTTTGTGGGAAAAAATGCAGGGGTGAGAACATGGCTCAAAATAGGGTTTTATCCACATAGGGTTGGGTATAAGCATAAAATTGTGCTAACCTGATTAGACTTGTCATGCGCTTGTAGTATATAACAGCTGCTGCAGATCCACGGGTTACAACAACGTAACATAGAAGGCTCTTTATCCAGAAGAAATTCTTTGTGGAGATCCTCTGCACTGCTGGATGGTTGAAATGACATCAAACCAAGTACAATTTAATAATAATAAATGTATCGGACATCTTTTCAACCATCCAGCAGTGCAGAGCATCTCCACTAATTATTTCTTCTGGATATGGAAATATGCTTGTAGACAATCTTAAGAGTGGTCTTATCCAAGACAGCAGTGATTCACACAGTGTGCATACCAGTTCTAGACTTTCAACCCAAGAATATCAAGGCGCCACAGCAATAACATTAGCAGCAGCATTGTAAGTTCCATAAGCAATTTCTGTGAGTTATTTCACATATCTTTTAGACCAGCCCATGCACCAGCAGAACAAGTCTGACATGTTGTGAATGAATTGAGAAGATGGTGCAAGGGTATCTCAAGCTCAGTGTCAATGCCATCAGAGGGAATTAGGACTCTTTTGCATTTTAGTCTTCAAAAATTGGAGATTGGCCTGAGCTCACCTGTCAAGCCGTGTAGGTTTAATCATTCCCGGCAGCAAGCATTCTCTCAGTATCTGTCTTCAGTACTGCTGGTGGTGTCCAGACAGAAAAGCACATCAGACTGTCCCCTGAAAGTGTAGACCACCTAAGTTTCATCAAAATGAACAAAACATGGATCTCCAATGACTTTAACATCCCAGTCTCACACTAGGCAGACTAGGCAATGGTGTAATTTTAGTGCCATTCATTGATCTCGCATTATTGCAGTCTTTGATACCTTTGTCATGGCTTTGGTGCCTGCTGTTGCTACTGCTGCTGATGTTACAATTTTTTGAAATGTGTAGACTACAAGTTGGAGCTCCATCTGGTGAGCTGCCTGTAGCAGAAGGTGTGTCAGAGGCTATTATACTGTTTCTACTCTGTGGAAATTCATGCCACTTTAGTGGTGTTTGACAGTATTTTTTTGAAATGTGGAGACTCCAAGTTGGGTCTCTATCTGGTGGGTTGCTTGTAGTGCAGGATGTGTCAGAGGCCTATTATACTGTTTCAATTCTGTGGAAATTGATGCCACTTTAGTTGTGTGTGAAAAGAATTTTTGAAACGTGGAAAATCCAAGTTGGGTCTCCTTCATGTGTGTTGCTTGTAGCATTAGGGCTCCCAGACTGGCAGGCCTGCACTTACTGTCACTCAACTCTCTGTGTTACTATCCTTTCATTTTTCTATCAATTGTACTGTATGAAACTGGTGTTTGTGCTATTTGAGTGTGGCTTTGAAAAAAAAATAAGCTGTTGCACAAGGTATCAAGGCTCCTAGCAAAGAAGGCTTACACTGCTAGCTTAAAGGGACTCTGTCACCTGAATTTGGAGGGAACAATTTTCAGCCATAGGGGCGGGGTTTTCGGGTGTTTGATTCACCCTTTCCTTACCCGCTGGCTGCATGCTGGCTGCAATATTGGATTGAAGTTCATTCTCTGTCCTCCGTAGTACATGCCTGCACAAGGCAATCTTGCCTTACGCAGGCATGTACTATGGAGGACAGAGAATGAACTTCAATCCAATATTGCAGCCAGCATGCAGCCAGCGGGTAAGGAAAGGGTGAATCAAACACCCAAAAACCCCGCCCCTATGGCTGAAAATTGTTCCCTCCCAATTCTGGTGACAGAGTCCCTTTAACACCAGGTCTTAATTTAAACTTCAATTGAAAGCTCTAAATGCTGGCCCAGACCCTGATATCTCATGCATGATCCTTGGCTGACTGCTTTTGTTCCATTATAAAATGTTCCACTGTGGGTCAGTTGATTAGTCTACTACCTGTGTTACTTTCATTACATTTTTCTACCAATAGTAGTTTATGAAACTGATGTTTGTGCCATCTGAGTGTGACTGGGAGAAAGAAAAAGCTGTTGCATGAGGTATCAGGGCTCCCAGGAAAGAAGGCTTACACCGCTTCCTTTACCACCAGTTCTTAATTTAAACTTCAAATCAAAGCTCTAAATGCAGGCCCAGACCCTCATACCTCAAGCATGGCCCATGGCTGACTGCTGCTGTGCCATTAGCAAATTTCTACTTTGGGTCAATTGATGCCACCTTTCCTTGTGTCTTCTTCTAATTGTACCTATTTGGGAAGATTTTTGTCAACCCTTAAGATGTTGTGCAAAGACTTGATTTGGCCCCCCATTGAATTTAATGGGGTTTGGGTATATTCATGTAGTTTTTAAAATGGGGTCACTTTATGGGAGATTCTGCTGTTCTGGCCCAACACGAGTTGAGGAGGACATGGCACCCATAAATTAAAACAACATAATCTGCTCTATAATATGGTGCTCCATCCCTTCTAAGCTTTCCTCATTTTAGTGGTAAAAATGTAATTATTCTTTATTCTGCACCACTAGATCAATTCATTGATGGGTGTACTTTGTAAAATGGGGTTACATATTGTGGATTCTGCTGTTCTAGCACCTCATGGACTTTGCCACTGTGACATGTCACACTCAAACCATTCCAGCAAAATCTGTGCTCCTTTCCTTCATACCTTTGCACTGTGCCTCCAAAGTAGCTTTCGACTATATATCGGGTAAAGGTGTACTCAGAAAATATTGCGGAACAAATTGAAATGTTTCTTGCACGCTATTAACTCTCCTGAAAATTAAAAAACTTGAGCCAATGCAACATTTTATTGGAAAAAATGGTAATTTTCCCTTTACTCAGCCCAGTTTTATTCAATTCTGTGACTCTCCTGAGGTTTAAAAATGAACACTCCACACCTAGATGGATTTCTCGACAGGTTTAGATTCCAAAATGTGTTCAATAGTGTTTTTTTTTGATGTTTTGGCACGTCAGGGGCTCTTTAAGTGTGACTTGGCATCTGCAATCTATTCCAGCCAGTATGGCTCTCAAAAATAGAAATGGCACTCCTTTCCTTCCAAGCCCTTCCCAGCACCCAAACAGTAGTTTTCCATTATATGTCAGCAATCAGTGTACTCAGGAGAAATTGCCCAACAAATTTGTTTGGTTAATATTTTTCCTATTACATTTGTAATAAAAAAAAAATGTGGGGCAAAAACAACAATGTTGTGGTAAAAATGTATTGGTTCATTTCCACGGCTCAACATTATAAAATTTTGTGGAGCATCTGTGGGTTCAAGGTGCTTACCATACTACTAAATAAATTCCTTGAGGGGGTTGTTTCCAAAATGGGATCAATGCAATTTCCACTGTTTAGGCTCTTCAAATGCGAAATGGCATCTGTTATGTGTTAAAGCCAATTTTACGCTCCAAATGTAAATGGCGAGCCTTACCTTCAGAGCCATGCAATGCACCCAAACAGTAGTTTTTAATACCATATGGGGTATTGGAGCACTCAGGTGAAAGTGCTCAACAAATTTTGGGTACATTTTTTCCTGTTACCCTTGCGAAAATAAAAAAATTTGGGCTATAGCAACATTTTATGGGAAAAATTGCATTTACAGTGCCTTGCAAAAGTATTCCGCCCCCTGGAACTTTTCAACCTTTTCCCACATATCATGTTTCAAACATAAAGATACCAAATGTAAATTTTTGCTGAATAATCAACAACAAGTGGAACACAATTGAGAAGTTGAATGAAAATTATTGGTTATTTTAAATGATTGCGGAAATTCAAAAACTGAAAAGTGGGGCATGCAATATTATTCGGCCCCTTTACTTTCAGTGCAGCAAACTCACTCCAGAAGTTCAGTGTGGATCTCTGAATGATCCAATGTTGTCCTAAATGCCTAATGATGATAAATATAATCCACCTGTGTGTAATCAAGGCTCCGTATAAGTGCACCTACTCTGTGATAGTCTCAGGGTTCTGTTGTAGCACAGAGAGTATCATGAAGACCAAGGAACACGACAGGCAGGTCCGTGATACTCTTGTAGAGAAGTTTAAACCTGGATTATTGTACTTGTTTTTATTATGTATACCCCACCTTACATGTAAAGCGCCATGGAATAAATGGCGCTATAACAATAAATAATAATAATAATAATAATTTGGGTACAAAATGATTTCCAAAACTTTAAACATCCCAGGGAGCACTGTGCAAGCGATCATATCGAAATGGAAAGAGTATCATACCACTGCAAATCTACCAAGACACGGCCATCCCTCTAAACTATCATTTCAAACAAGGAGAAGACTGATCAGAGATGCAGCCAAGAGATCCATGATCACTCTGGATGAACTGCAGAGATCTACAGCTGAGGTGGGACAGTCTGTCCATAGGACAACAATCAGTCGTGCACTGCACAAATCTGGCTTTTATGGAAGAGTGGCAAGAAGAAAGCCATTATTAAGAGATCCATAAAAAGTGTTGTTTAAAGCTTGCAACAAGCCACCTAGGAGACACACCAAACTTGTGAAAGAAGGTGCTCTGGTCAGATGAAACCAAAATCAAACTTTTTGGCAACAATGCCAAATGATATGTTTGGCATAAAGGCAACACAGCTCATCACCCTGGACACTCCATCCCCACTGTCAAACATGGTGGTGGCAGTATCATGGTTTGGGCCTGCTTTTCTTCAACAGGGACAGGGAAGATGGTTAAAATTGATGGGAAGATGGATGGAGCGAAATACAGGACCATTCTTGAAGAAAACCTGTTGAAGTCTGCAATAGACCTGAGACTGGGACAAAGATTTGTCTTCCAACAAGACAATGATCTCAAACAGAAAGCAAAATCTACAATGGAATGGTTCGTGAATAAACATATCCAGGTGTTAGAATGGCCAAGTCAAAGTCCAGACCTCAATCCAATCGAAAATCTGTGGAAAGAGCTGAAAACTGCAGTTCACAAACGATCTCCATCAAACCTCACTAAGCTCGAGATGTTTGCCAAGGAAGAATGGGCAAGAATTTCAGTCTCTCGATGTACAAAACTGATAGAGACATACCCCAAGAGACTTGCAGCTGTAATCGCAGCAAAAGGTGGCGCAACAAAGTATTAAGTTAAAGGGGCCGAATATTATTGCACGCTCCACTCACAAAAATTTAAAATAACCAATAAATTTTGTTTAACTTCACAACTGTGCTCCACTTATTGTTGATTCTTGACTAGTGTTGAGCATTCCGATACCGCAAGTATCGGGTATCGGCCGATATTTGCTGTATCGGAATTCCGATACCGAGATCCGATACTTTTGTGGTATCGGGAATCGGTATCGGGATCGATATTAATGTGTAAAATAAAGAATAAAAATAAAAAATATTGATATACTCACCCTCTAACGCGCTCTGGTTGTAACCGCCAGCTTCCGTTCATAAGAATGAGCGCTTGAAAGTCCTTAGATGACGTCGCGGCCTGTGATTGGTCGCGGAGCGGTCACGTGACTGCAACGCGACCAATCACAAGCCGTGACATCATCTAAGGTCTTTCAAGCGCTTGAAAGACCTTAGATGATGTCGCGGCCTGTGATTGGTCGCGGAGCGGTCACGTGACCGCAACGTGACCAATCACAGGTCGCGACGTCATCTAAGGACTTTCAAGCGCTTGAAAGACCTTAGATGATGTCACGGCTTGTGATTGGTCGCGTTGCAGTCACGTGACCGCTCCGCGACCAATCACAGGCCGCGACGTCATCTAAGGACTTTCAAGCGCTCATTCTTATGAACGGAGGCTGGCGGTTACAACCAGGGCGCGTCAGAGGGTGAGTATATCAATATTTTTTATTTTTATTCTTTATTTTACACATTAATATGGATCCCAGGGCCTGAAGGGGAGTTTCCTCTCCTTCAGACCCTGGGAACCATCAGGATACCTTCCGATACTTGGTGTCCCATTGACTTGTATTGGTATCGGGTATCGGTATCGGCGATATCCGATACTTTTCGGGTATCGGCCGATACTATCCGATACGATACTTTCAAGTATCGGACGGTATCGCTCAACACTATTCTTGACCAAAAATTTACATTTGGTATCATTATGTTTGAAGCATGATGTATGGCAAAAGGTTGAAAAGTTTCAGGGGGCCAAATACTTTCGCAAGGCACTGTATATTTTTGCAGCTCAAAGCTATAAAATTCTGTATAGCACCTGTGGGTTCAAGGTGCTCACCACACAACAAAATGGTACTCCTTCCCTTCCGAGTCCTTCTGTTTGTCCAAACTATTTTTTCCTCCATATATGGGATAACCATGTAGTCAGGAGATATAGTACAACAAATTGATGGTCAAATATATGTTGTTATCCTTGTGAAAATGCAAAATTTGGGACTAAAGCAACATTTTGGGGGGAAAATGCTAAATTTTCATTTTTTTCTTTCAAATTGCTTTCATTTCACCTGAAGGGTTAATAAACTTATTGAACGTGGTTTTGAGACATTTTTAAAATGGTGGCACTTTTGGGTATTTTCTGTCAAATAGGCCCCTCAAAGTCACTTCAAATGTGATGTGCTTAAAAAATTGGTTTTGTAAATTTTGTGGGAAAACAAGAAGTTTATCAGCTTTTACTTCCTAATACAAATAACTTTTCTTTTAAAAATGTTGCTGAAGTAAAGTAGACATGTGGTAAATGTTATCTATTAAATATTATGTGTGATATAATTATCTGGTTAAAGGGCACAAAAATTAAAAGTTTGAAAATTGCAAAATTCTGATATTTTCACAAACAAATGCAAACAATGCAAACAAACCTATCCATTACAGTAAATGGCTGCCCACTCTCTCCAGTCCCACAAGCTCGCTGCCTCGGGGTAATCCTTGACGCTGATCTCTCCTTCAAACCACATATCCAAGCCCTTTCCACTTCCTGCCGACTTCAACTCAAAAATATTTCACAAATCCGTTCATTCCTCAACCAAGAATCTGCAAAAACCCTAGTCCATGCCCTCATCATCTCTCGCCTCAACTACTGCAACCTCCTGCTCTGTGGCCTCCCCTCGAACACTCTTGCACCCCTCCAATCTATTCTAAACTCTGCTGCCCGACTAATCCACCTGTCCCCCCGCTTTTCTCCGGCCTCTCCCCTCTGTCAATCCCTACACTGGCTCCCCATTGCCCAGAGACTCCAGTACAAAACCCTAACGATGACATACAAAGCCATCCACAACCTGTCTCCTCCATACATCTGTGACCTCATCTCCCGGTACTTACCTACATGCAACCTCCGATCCTCACAAGATCTCCTTCTCTACTCCCCTCTTATCTCCTCTTCCCACAATCGTAAACAAGATTTCTCTCGCGTATCATCCCTACTCTGGAACCTTCTACCACAACACATCAGACTCTCGCCTACCATCAGAATCTTCAAAAAGAATCTGAAGACCCACCTCTTCCGACAAGCCTACAACCTGCAGTAAACACCAATCAACCAACCGCTGCACGATCAGCTCTATCCTCACCTACTGTATTCTCACCCATCCCTTGTAGATTGTGAGCCTTCGCGGGCAGGGTCCTCACTCCTCCTGTACCAGTTATGACTTGTATTGTTTAAGATTATTGTACTTGTTTTTATTATGTATACCCCTCCTCACTTGTAAAGCGCCATGGAATAAATGGTGCTATAACAATAAATAATAATAATAATAATAATAAAAACAATATCAAATTAAGTTTACCACTATCATAAAGCACAATGTGCCATGAAAAAGCAATTTGAGAATCACTGGGATACTCTGTTGTGTTCCAGAGTTATTACCACATAAATTGACACCAATCAGAATTGTCCATTTTGGCCCAGTCAGGAAGTTGAAAACAAACTGGGTGTGAAAAAAGTTAAAAATTTAACCCCTTCCTGACCTTGGTATTTAACATTTTTGCGTTTTTGTTTTTTGCTCCCCCTCTTTTCAAAGCAATAACTTTTATGTTTTTCCCATCAATATTGTCAAGTGTGGGATGAGTTTTACTTTGAACAACAACACTAATTTTACCATACAGTACATGGGAAAACGGGAAAAAAGATTCCAAGAATGGTAAAATTTCTAAAAAAGTGCAATTCCACAATAGTTTTTTATTTTTTATATTTATCATGTACACTAAATGCTGAAACTGAAATGCCATTATGAATCACCAGGTCATTACGAGTTCACAGATACCAGACATGTATAGGTTCTTTTTATATTTAAGTGGTAAAAAAACATCCAAAGTTTGTAAAAAAATAAAAATAAAAAAATTAATAAATAAAAGCGCAATTTTCCAAAAATTTTTTTCAGGATCTGAGGCTGGGCAAGAGTTTGTTTTTTGCTTGCCGAGCTGTTGTTTTTATTAATATAATTTTGGTGTAGATATGATGTATTGATTGCCTTTTATTGCATTTTAATGCAATGTTACGGTAATTAAAAAATGCAATGATAGCGTTTTGATTCTATTTTTTGTTACGCCATTTATTTATTATTTATTTATTCTAAATAAAGCGATACCAAATATTTGTATTTTTGATTTTTAGTGTTTATTTGGAATGGGGCAAAAGGGGGGTGATTTGAACATTAATATTTTGTAAAACTTTTTTTTACATTGTACTTGCTGCAATAGTCTACTTTGGAGACTTGAAGCTGCAATTTTCTGATCGCTTGTGCTTTACATAGCAGGATTCAGCACTGCTATGCGTAGCAAATGTCATCATCTTCTATGAATGCTGGCCACTTGGTGGTGCTCAAAGTTGTCATGTCAACCCATCGGCGCTCCATGACAATATTACAGGGGCACTGATGGGTGTGGTTCGCAACTCGCTTCCGGTGTCCTCATGTTAGATGCCGCTGTCAGAGATTGACAACAGCATTTAACAAGTTAACAGCTGTGAGTAGATCGCAATTCTCCCCGTGGCTGTTAGTGACACATGACAGCTGATCAGATCAGATGTGCCTGAAAAGATGCGAGCTTAGTGCCAGAGACTGCATCAAAGGGAGAGAGGTGACCTATGACATATAGATACATCGAAGGTCATACAGTGGTTCAAGACCAAATTACTAAATAAACTTATGAGCCGCTAGAAATGTGATGAATAAAGTTTACACTGAAAAATCATGAGCTGAGTTGAGTGGATATGGCTAAGGTGTATGTCATCTTTTGGATTTAACTTTACTTTGCCATGTCATGTGAATTGTATGATGGCAGACATCTATTCAGAAAAACTTTCACTTCCACTGTTAATGTTCCCTTATATCTATTTTACTCAGATAAGTGCGGCCCTTTCCTAAATGCTCGTCTCATTGAATGTTTTCCAATGACCTTCACCTTTATCTTCCTCATCTGCTAATCACTTACATTCATGCATTAATCATCTCTTCTTCAATTCATGCAGTAAATATATCAATGTACATGGAAATTCCTCTTTCTTAATCTTCTTGAAAGCCTGATCTGTTCTTTCCTTCCTAAGCAGGCTCCTGTTTTTGTTTTATTATTTGCATGAAATGTCTATAAGAATTGTCTCCATGAGCATTACTGAATCATTACTGACTATTGCACTTCAATTCTGTAGCACAATACTTGTACCACTCACTCTTCTACAGTACAAACAATATGAAATCTGATGCAGGAACAAAAATTTTGCAGTATCAGTTCTCTATTTAATGACTTAGTAAGTTTTTGTTTAACATTTTATGTAAGTCAGTTAATGAAGCTCGTAAGAGTGAATAAAATTGACAAATTTATAGGAAAGGATGGAAAAAGAGACAAAGTAGTGCAGCCAATAATTTTGCTATGTTTTCCAGAGAAGGTAGTTACAGGTACTTCTCACAAAATTAGAATATCATCAAAAAGTTAATTTATTTCAATTCTTCAATACAAAAAGTGACACTCATATATTATATAGAATCATTGCAAATAGGGTGATCTATTTCAAGTGCTTATTTCTGTTGATGACTATGGCTTACAGACAATGAAAACCCAAAAGTCATTATCTCACTAATTTAGAATAATTAACAAAAACACCTACAAAGGCTTACTAAGCATTTAAAAAGGTTACTTAGTCTGTTTTAGTAGGCTCAACAATCATGGGTAAGACTGCTGACTTGCCAGATGTCCAGAAGGCAGTCATTGACACACTCCACAAGGAGGGTAAGCCACAAAAGATCATTGCTAAAGAAGCTGGCTATTGATAGAGTGCTGTATGCAAGTATATTAATGAAAAGTTGAGTGGAAGGAAAAAGTGTGGTAGAAAAAAGGTGCACAAGCACCCGGGATAACTGCAGCCTTGATTGCATTGGTAAGAAAAGGCCATTCAAAAATTTGGGGGAGGTTTAAAAGGAATGGACAGCTGCTGGAGTATTGCTTCAAGAGCCAGAACACAAAGAGATGTATCGAGGACATGGGCTACAAGTGTCGCATTCCTTGAGTCATGCTACTCATGACCAATAGACAACACCAGAAGCATCTTACCTGAGCCAAGGGGGAAAAGAAATGGACTCTTGCTCAGTGGTCCAAGGTGTTGTTTTCAGATTAAAGTAAATTTAGCATTTTGTTTGGAAATCAAGGTCCCAGAGTCTGAAGGAAGAGTGGAGGTGCACACAATTCATGCTGCTTGAGGTCTAGTGTGACGTTTCCACAATCAGTGATGGTTTGGGGAGCCATGTCATCTACTGGTGTAGGTCCACTGTGCTTTATCAAGACCAAAGTCAGTGGAGCCATCTACCAGGAAGTTTTAGAGCACTTCCCTCTGCTGACAAGCTTTTTGGTGATGCAAAATTTCATTCTCCAGCAGGACTTGGCACCTGTCCACATTGCCAAAAGTACCAACACATGGTTTAAAAACAACAGTATCACTTTGCTTGATTGGCCAGCAAACTCGCATGTCCTTAACCATGTCAAGAGGAAGATGAGTGACACCAGACTCAACAATGCAGACAAGCTGAAGGCTGATATCAAAGCAACCTGGGCTTCCATAACACCTCAGCAGTGACACAGGCTGATTGCCTCCATGCCATGCCGCATTGATGCAGTAATTGATGCAAGAGGCAATTATTGAGTGCATTTACTGAACATATGCTTCAGTAGGCCAACATTTCAGATATTAAAATCATTTCTCAAGCTGGTGTTATAAAGTATTCTAATTTTCTGAAATAATGACTTCTGGGTTTTCATTGGCTGTAAGCCACAATCATCAACACTGACAAAAATACACACTTGACATAGATCCCTCTGTAATGACTCTATATAATATATGAGTTTCACTTTTTGTATTGAAGAACTGAAATAAACTAACTTTTTGTGGTTATTCTAATTTTGTGAGAAGCACGTGTATGTATTTTTTCCTTCAATTACAAAATATTTAGTACAGCTTTATAACATTTAGTACAACAAACATGGGGAGAACATGCCATTGGAAAGTGCGATTGATACAGCATTTGTACAGATCCTGGAAAAAGAAGATGTGTTCCAGCTTCTGGAAAAATTTTCAGAGTAATCTTTATTCCATCAAAACACAATTAAAAAAATAGTGGACAGGAACAAGAGCAAGCAACACATTTCGAACATGGTTGTTCTTTTGGTAAGCTTGGTAAAGAGCAACCATGTTCGAAACACGTGCTCCTGTTCCTGTCGATTATTTTTTTAATTATGCAAAAAACTGCAATGTATTGTTTAGATAATCAAGACATTGCAGGTTCACAAACCCTAAGGTGACTATATAAACAAGTAAAAAAATAAAACAAACTATATGTTTAAACCAATCCTTTTTGCTCCAAATATGTATAGTGAGCTGTTGTGAATTTGGTTTTTGGGCTCCCCCGGTGGCCACTGGTGGTACTGGACTTGTGTGCTTCACTTTCTCTGTTCACCTGTTTCCATGAGGATATGGGAGTATCCTATTTAGCCTTGCTGCTCAGTTATTCTAGTGCCGGCCATCAATGTAACCAGAGCCTTTCTGTTGCATGTTCCTGCTTCTAGACTACTATCAGCTAAGTTGGACTCTTAGTCCTAAGTTTGTTTTGCATTTTTGTTCCAGTTCACAGTTATGTTATTTTTCTGTAGCTGGAAGCTCTTGTGGGCCGAAATTGCCACTCCGGTGTCATGAGTAGTGTTGAGCGATACCGTCCGATACTTGAAAGTATCGGTATCGGAAAGTATCGGCCGATACCGGCAAAATATCGGATCCAATCCGATACCGATACCCGATACCAATACAAGTCAATGGGACTCAGGTATCGGACGGTATCCCTGATGATTCCCAGGGTCTGAAGGAGAGGAAACTCTCCTTCAGGCCCTGGGAACCATACAAATGTGTAAAATAAAGAATTAAAATAAAAAATATCGCTATACTCACCTGTCCGACGCAGCCGGGACCTCGGCGATTGTAAGCGGCAGCGTTGTTTCTTTAAAATTCGCGCTTTTACTTGCTTACGTGAATTCCCGGCTTCTGATTGGTCAGGGCGGCCATGTTGCCGGGACTCGGACCAATCACAGCAAGCCGTGACGAAATTACGTCACGGCTTGCTGTGATTGGTCCGCGTCCCGGCAATATGGCGCCGTGACCAATCACAAGCCGTGACGTCACGGGAGGCTGGACACGCGCGCTTTTCAAAATAAGCGCGTGTCCAGCCTCCCGTGACGTCACGGCTTGTGATTGGTTAATGGCGGCCATGTTCCTGGGACGCGGACCAATCACAGCAAGCCGTGACGTAATTTCGTCACGGCTTGCTGTGATTGGTCCGCATCCCGGCAATATGGCGCCGTGACCAATCACAAGCCGTGACGTCACGGGAGGCTGGACACGCGCGCTTTTCAAAATAAGCGCGTGTCCAGCCTCCCGTGACGTCACGGCTTGTGATTGGTTAATGGCGGCCATGTTGCCGGGACGCGGACCAATCACAGCAAGCCGTGACGTAATTTCGTCACGGCTTGCTGTGATTGGTCCGCGTCCCGGCAACATGGCCGCCCTGACCAATCAGAAGCCGGGAATTCACGTAAGCATGTAAAAGCGCGAATTTTAAAGAAACAACGCTGCCGCTTACAATCGCCGAGGTCCCGGCTGCGTCGGACAGGTGAGTATAGCGATATTTTTTATTTTAATTCTTTCTTTTACACCTTTTTACATTAATGTTGTTTCGATACCGATATCCGATATTACAAAAATATCGGATCTCGGTATCGGAAATTCCGATACAGCAAGTATCGGCCGATACCCGATACTTGCAGCATCGGAATGCTCAACACTAGTCATGAGTTGACACATGAGTCTTAAAGTAATTTCGGGATGGTATTTTAATAGGGTTTTCAGCTGACCGTGAAGTTCCCTATTGTATCTTCTTGCTATCTAGTAAGCGGACCTCGCTTTGCTGAACCTACCTTCATACTACGTATGTCTTTTCCTCTGAACTCACCGTCAATATATGTGGGGGGCTTCTGTCTCCTTTTTGGGGGAATTTCCCTAGAGGTAAGCCAGGTCTGTCTTTTCCTCTATTAGGGTTAGTTAGTCCTCCGGCTGGCGCTGGGCGTCTAGGGATAAAACGTAGGTACGTCACCCGGCCACTGTTAGTTGTGTGATAGGTTTAGCTCATGGTCAGCTCGAGATTCCATCACCCAAGAGCTGTTCTGTTATTTATGTTCTCTGACTTTCCCTTGCCATTGGGAACCAAGACAGTATGGCCGGCCAAGGGTTAAAACCGTTGGCAGAAGAAAGGAGAGAAAAAGAAGTCTGCAGATTTTTTTTTTTTTCTTCTGAGCTTGCTTTTTAGTTGACTCAGTTGCATTTCTGCTCTAATTGCAGCCTTTGTCTCTCTCTCTCCTTCTAATCCTTGAATGGCTCTGATCTCACCTGATTAAAATGGATCCTCAGAGTTTGGCTACAGGTTTGAATAATCTTGCTATGAAGGTTCAAAATTTACAGGATTTTGTTATTCATGCTCCTATATCTGAACCTAGAATTCCTATACCAGATTTTTTCTCCGGGGATAGATCTCGTTTCCTGAATTTCAAAAATAATTGTAAATTATTTATTTCCCTGAGATCTCGCTCCGCTGGAGATCCCGCACAGCAGGTTAAGATAGTAATTTCCTTGCTGCGGGGTGACCCTCAAAACTGGGCATTTGCATTGGCACCCGGGGATCCTGCGTTGCTCAATGTGGATGCGTTTTTTCTGGCTTTGGGGTTGCTTTATGAGGAACCTAACTTAGAGATTCAGGCTGAAAAAGCCTTGATGGCCCTATCTCAAGGGCAAGATGAAGCTGAAATATACTGCCAAAAATTTCGTAAATGGTCTGTGCTTACTCAGTGGAATGAGTGCGCCCTGGCGGCGAAGTTCAGAGAGGGTCTCTCTGATGCCATTAAAGATGTTATGGTGGGGTTCCCTGCACCTACAGGTCTGAATGAGTCCATGACAATGGCTATTCAGATTGATCGGCGTTTGCGGGAGCGCAAACCTGTGCACCATTTGGCGGTGTCTTCTGAGAAGGCTCCAGAAAATATGCAATGTGATAGAATTCTGTCCAGAAGCGAACGGCAGAATTTTAGGCGAAAAAATGGGTTGTGCTTCTATTGTGGTGATTCAACTCATGTTATATCAGCATGCTCTAAACGTACAAAAAAGGTTGATAAGTCTATTTCAATTGGCACTTTACAGTCTAAGTTTATTCTGTCTGTGATCTTGATTTGTTCATTATCGTCAATTACCGCGGATGCCTATGTCGACTCTGGCGCCGCTTTGAGTCTAATGGATTGGTCCTTTGCCAGGCGCTGTGGGTTTGATCTAGAGCCTCTGTAAGTTCCTATACCTCTGAAGGGTATTGACTCTACACCATTGGCTAGTAATAAACCACAATACTGGACACAAGTGACTATGCGTATGAATCCAGACCATCAGGAGATGATTCACTTCCTTGTGTTGTACAATCTACATGACGTTTTGGTGCTCGGATTACCATGGTTACAATCTCATAACCCAGTCCTTGACTGGAAAGCAATGTCTGTGTTAAGCTGGGGATGTCAGGGGGCTCATGGGGACGTACCTTTGGTTTCCATTTCGTCATCTATTCCCTCTGAGATTCCGGAATTTTTATCTGATTATCGTGATGTTTTTGAGGAGCCTAAGCTTGGTTCACTACCTCCTCACAGAGATTGCGATTGTGCCATAGATCTGATTCCGGGCAGTAAATTTCCAAAGGGTCGTTTATTTAATCTATCTGTACCTGAACATGCTGCTCTGCGGGAATATATTAAGGAGTCCCTGGAAAAGGGACATATTCGTCCTTCTTCATCTCCCTTAGGAGCCGGTTTTTTCTTTGTATCTAAAAAAGATGGCTCTTTGAGGCCGTGTATTGATTATCGACTCTTGAATAAAATTACAGTCAAATATCAGTATCCTCTGCCACTGCTTACTGATTTGTTTGCTCGAATAAAAGGGGCTAAGTGGTTCTCTAAGTTTGATCTCCGTGGGGCGTATAATTTGGTGCGAATTAAGCAGGGGGATGAGTGGAAAACCGCATTTAATACGCCCGAGGGCCATTTTGAGTATTTAGTAATGCCTTTTGGTCTTTCAAATGCCCCTTCAGTCTTTCAGTCCTTTATGCATGACATTTTCCGTGAATATTTGGATAAATTTATGATCGTGTATCTGGATGATATTTTGATTTTTTCGGATGACTGGGATTCTCATGTCCAACAGGTCAGGAGGGTTTTTCAGGTTTTGCAGGCTAATTCCTTGTGTGTGAAGGGTTCTAAGTGTATTTTTGGGGTTCAAAAGATTTCTTTTTTGGGGTACATTTTTTCCCCCTCTTCCATTGAGATGGATCCTGTCAAGGTTCGGGCTATTTGTGATTGGACGCAACCTTCTTCTCTTAAGAGCCTTCAGAAATTTTTGGGCTTTGCTAATTTTTATCGTCGATTTATAACTGGTTTTTCTGATGTTGCTAAGCCTTTGACTGATTTGACCAAAAAGGGTGCTGATGTTGCTGATTGGTCCCCTGCTGCTGTGGAGGCCTTTCGGGAGCTTAAGCGCCGCTTTTCTTCCGCCCCTGTGTTGCGTCAGCCTGATGTTACTCTTCCTTTTCAGGTTGAGGTCGATGCTTCCGAGATCGGAGCTGGGGCGGTCTTGTCGCAGAAAAGTTCCGACTGCTCCGTGATGAGACCTTGTGCGTTCTTTTCTCGAAAATTTTCGCCCGCCGAGCGAAATTATAATATTGGTAATCGGGAGCTTTTGGCTATGAAGTGGGCTTTTGAGGAGTGGCGTCATTGGCTTGAGGGGGCCAGGCATCAGGTGGTGGTATTGACCGATCACAAGAATTTGATTTATCTTGAGTCTGCCAGGCGCTTGAATCCTAGACAGGCGCGCTGGTCGTTGTTTTTCTCTCGGTTTAATTTTGTGGTCTCATACTTACCGGGTTCTAAAAATGTGAAGGCGGATGCCCTTTCTAGGAGTTTTGAGCCTGATTCCCCTGGTGATTCTGAACCTACAGGTATCCTTAAGGATGGGGTGATATTATCTGCTGTTTCCCCAGACCTGCGATGGGCTTTGCAGGAGTTTCAGGCGGATAGACCTGATCGTTGCCCGCCTGGTAGACTGTTTGTTCCTGATGATTGGACCAGTAGAGTCATCTCGGAGGTTCATTCTTCTGTGTTGGCAGGTCATCCCGGGATCTTTGGTACCAGGGATTTGGTGGCTAGGTCCTTCTGGTGGCCTTCCCTGTCTCGAGATGTACGAGTTTTTGTGCAGTCTTGTGATGTTTGTGCTCGGGCCAAACCTTGTTATTCTTGGGCTAGCGGATTGTTGTTATCTTTGCCTATTCCGAAGAGGCCTTGGACTCACATCTCTATGGATTTTATTTCTGATCTCCCTGTTTCTCAGAAAATGTCTGTCATCTGGGTGGTGTGTGACCGTTTTTCAAAGATGGTTCATTTGGTGCCCTTGCCTAAGTTGCCTTCCTCATCCGAGTTGGTTCCTCTGTTTTTTCAAAATGTGGTTCGCTTGCATGGTATTCCGGAGAATATCGTTTCTGACAGGGGGACCCAGTTCGTGTCTAGATTTTGGCGGGCGTTCTGTGCTAGGATGGGCATTGATTTGTCTTTTTCGTCTGCGTTCCATCCTCAGACTAATGGCCAGACTGAGCGAACTAATCACACCTTGGAGACTTATTTGAGGTGTTTTGTGTCTGCAGATCAGGATGACTGGGTTGCCTTTTTGCCGTTGGCGGAGTTTTCCCTCAATAATCGGGCTAGTTCTGCCACTTTGGTTTCTCCTTTCTTTTGCAATTCGGGGTTTCATCCTCGTTTTTCTTCCGGTCAGGTGGAGTCTTCGGATTGTCCTGGAGTGGATACTGTGGTGGATAGGTTGCATCGGATTTGGGGACAGGTGGTGGACAATTTGGAGTTGTCCCAGGAAAAGACTCGGCATTTTGCTAACCGCCGTCGTCGTGTTGGTCCTCGTCTTCGTGTTGGGGACTTGGTGTGGTTGTCTTCTCGTTTTGTCCCTATGAGGGTTTCTTCTCCTAAGTTTAAGCCTCGGTTCATCGGCCCATATAAGATTTTGGAGATTCTTAACCCCGTGTCCTTTCGATTGGACCTCCCAGCATCTTTTTCTATCCATAATGTCTTCCATCGGTCATTGTTGCGCAGGTATGAGGTACCGGTTGTGCCTTCCGTTGAGCCTCCCGCTCCGGTGTTGGTTGAGGGTGAATTTGAGTATGTTGTGGAGAAGATCTTGGACTCCCGTGTTTCCAGGTGGAAACTTCAGTATCTGGTCAAGTGGAAGGGCTACGGTCAGGAGGATAATTCTTGGGTGACAGCCTCTGATGTTCATGCCTCTGATTTGGTCCGTGCCTTTCATAGGGCTCATCCTGATCGCCCTGGTGGTTCTTGTGAGGGTTCGGTGCCCCCTCCTTGAGGGGGGGCTACTGTTGTGAATTTGGTTTTTGGGCTCCCCCGGTGGCCACTGGTGGTACTGGACTTGTGTGCTTCACTTTCTCTGTTCACCTGTTTCCATGAGGATATGGGAGTATCCTATTTAGCCTTGCTGCTCAGTTATTCTAGTGCCGGCCATCAATGTAACCAGAGCCTTTCTGTTGCATGTTCCTGCTTCTAGACTACTATCAGCTAAGTTGGACTCTTAGTCCTAAGTTTGTTTTGCATTTTTGTTCCAGTTCACAGTTATGTTATTTTTCTGTAGCTGGAAGCTCTTGTGGGCCGAAATTGCCACTCCGGTGTCATGAGTTGACACATGAGTCTTAAAGTAATTTCGGGATGGTATTTTAATAGGGTTTTCAGCTGACCGTGAAGTTCCCTATTGTATCTTCTTGCTATCTAGTAAGCGGACCTCGCTTTGCTGAACCTACCTTCATACTACGTATGTCTTTTCCTCTGAACTCACCGTCAATATATGTGGGGGGCTTCTGTCTCCTTTTTGGGGGAATTTCCCTAGAGGTAAGCCAGGTCTGTCTTTTCCTCTATTAGGGTTAGTTAGTCCTCCGGCTGGCGCTGGGCGTCTAGGGATAAAACGTAGGTACGTCACCCGGCCACTGTTAGTTGTGTGATAGGTTTAGCTCATGGTCAGCTCGAGATTCCATCACCCAAGAGCTGTTCTGTTATTTATGTTCTCTGACTTTCCCTTGCCATTGGGAACCATGACAGTGAGCATTAAAAACTAAAAATAATTAAAATATTTGGTATCTCTGCATGAATAATAGTCTGAATGAATGGAAAAATATCTAATATTTATCCCATATAGTGAATGCCGAAATAGGAAAGATTTAATGATGACAAAATCACAAAGGCAAAAATTAAATAAAAATACAGAGGTCACCAGTAGTGATGAGCAAGTATACTCATTGCTTGGGTTTGCTCGAGCATGCTCGGATGGTCTCTGAGTATTTGTGAGTGCTCGGAAATTTAGTTTTTGTCAATGCAGCTGCATGATTTACGGCTGCTAGCCAGCCTGAGTACGTGTGGGGTTTGCCTGGTTTCTAGGGAATCCCCAAATGTGTGCAAGCTGTCTAGCAGCTATAAATCATGCACTGTGTGAACAAAAACAAAATCTCCAAGCACTCACAAATACTTGGAGACCACCTGAGCATGCTCGGGCAAACCCGAGCAACTAGTATACTCATCACTAGTCACCAGGTCTTAAGAAGACTAAAATGCTATCACTAAAAACTATAGCTTATTCTCACAATAAGCTAGTCTTCATATAATGCTATTAACTGAAAAGAAAATCATTCTGGCTCTAAGAATATGTCAACTGATTTAAAGTAGTTTTTTTAACAATGTTTTTTAAGTAGGGAAAAATAATATTAATTCTGCACTACCATAATGATACTGACATTCAGGACAGAGATACCAGATCATTTTTTTTACCACAAAGTTAGCATCATAAAGAAAAACTAAATTAAACGTAGAATTTCAGCTTTGCCATAGTTCCACCCCACTTGGAATTATTTCCTGTTTTCCAGCACATGATACGTTAAAATAAATTCTATCATTAAAACAATAACTTATCATTCAAAAAATAAAGCCGTAATATGGCTACAATGATGGAAAAATTAAAAAAACGATGACCTTTGGAAAAAGAGGGAGGAAAAATCTAAAGAGCAAAAATGAAAAATAGCCTGTTGTATTTTCTTTTTATTAGATAAATCATCGAACATCATGGTAAAGTCTTACATTTCTGCAATAGTTTAAAAACTTGTAAAAATCTAATTATTGGCAGAATAATTTATTCAGCCTCATTAGTATTAGCAGATGTTGATTTTGACATATCAACTGTATTCTCTGTGTTTTCAGTGGCATTTCAACTTCTTTTAATTTCCGAAGTGGCATTTAAACATCTTCCTGCATCAGGAATTTCCGTTGCACTTTTCTAAATTACAAAACAGAATAATAGTTTGCCTGTTCTTACATCTGTTCTAAGCCATTCCATGCACATGCAATGAAGTGGAAATAGAGAATAGGGTGATATTAATAAAAGTTCATGCTGAGCAAAATAGCCTAGCTATGTATACAGCGTGGATTGCAGATTCTGAAGCAATAATCAAAGTGGTATTTGATATTTTGTTTCTAAATTTAAATCATATGATATAATATTTATAGTGTCAATGATTCAGTGCCCAAATTAGTTCTACAGTAATTTATTTTCACACTTTCAAAGCTATAATCTTAATGCATCATTAGGCACATTACAAATAAGCTTTTAAATAGCATAAAATATATGATTTCAAGGAATAAAATGTGAAATTGTTATTTCTAAGTGAAAAAATGCATTATAAAGAAAAATCTGAGCCCAAGTGAAATAGTTCCAGACCTGAATGCCTTGCATCCTGCACACTTAAACAAATATTCAACATGTAAAGCATGGCAGTCAATAATGAATAAAACATTGCATTGTTTTATCTCAAGGAGGCTAAAATATATAATAAACAATATGACAGTCTTAAGGAAGAATGAAACCAAATGGTAACATTTGACCATAGTTGCCTGAAGCATGTAAACAACCATGCCTTTTTATTTGGTCATCTTATTGCAATACAAGAATGTTGGAGAAATAAAAAAAGCAGGGTTAAGGGAAAATATGAATTAAAATTTAATTTTATTATTCTTATTTTATAGATTTTTTTCAAACTATTAACCACAGATCTTGTTATGTGTATTAGGTATTTTATAAACACCACTGCAGTTCACTATATCCTGATTGATTGAGTTCAGGGTTAGGTTAAATTCAACTAATTGGAGTCTGAACCACTGTCCCTAAAGCCGAGGTCACACTTGCGTGTGCAATGCGAGAAACTCGCACGAGTCTCGCGCATCGATTCCTGGGACTGCTGCCAACACTGGGGACCTGAGCGTTCAGCTGCATAGAAATACATGCAGACACACAGTCCGGTCCCAAGTACCGGCGGCAGTGTCAGGTATTGATGCGAGAGACTTGCGCGAGTTTCTCGCATTGCACTCGCAAGTGTGACCCGGCCTAAAATTAACTTCTGTTGTCCAACTACATTAATGGCACTATTGATTCTTATTATGGGATGTTTTGAATGTTCAGCTATAACATCCACCCCTCTCTATCTTCACCCCTTGCTAGATATGTTGTGGTCTTGATCTTGACCAAAGCTTGTAAGGTTTAGTATCATTCTGATATATAATTGGAGAATATCCACTGTGTCCTCAAGAGGGGTATATATAATATTAACCACCCTAAGGGTACCGTCACACAGTGCAATTATGATCGCTACAATTATGATCGCTACAACGGCACGATTCGTGACGTTCCAGCGATGCATTTACGATATCGCTGTGTCTGACACGCTACTGCGATCCGGATCCCCGCTGAGAATCGTACGTCGTAGCAGATCGTTTGAAACTTTCTTTCGTCGTCTAGTGTCCCGCTGTGGCGGCATGATTGCATTGTGTGACACAGGTTGTATACGATGTGCGCACAGTAACCAACGGCTTCTACATCGCAAATACGTCATGAAATTATCGCTCCAGCGCCGTGTATTGCAACATGTGTCCGCAGTATACGACGCTGGAGCGATACTTATACGACGCTGCAACGTCACGAATCGTGCCGTCGTAGCGATGAAAATGGCACTGTGTGACGGTACCCTAAGATGTATGGAATTAAAACACCCTCCTTTGAGGAGACACTCTAGTGGCATGTATGATTAATTATTCACTAGGTAAATACATGGGCTCTCTAATAGTGTATTATATTTTAGATCATCCCATCATGTATGAATTAATTCTCTCTAGTGGAATAAACCTAACCAATACACATTGGTATACTGACCATAATTATCACCTAAGAAAGGGAATAAACTATTGTTTTACTATATTAGGTAGCTCTGCATAGAGCATAGTCCACATGAAATATTTGACTGAAATGTTTCGATCTTTATCATCATAAGGTGACCTATTTGTGAAATAGGCATTTTATACAGAGATTGAGTTCTTCGTGGGCATGCCACCAATTAATTCTGCAATGTTGGGTAATTGTTTGAGACTAGGGGCAACTTAGGTCATTGGCAGTAATATATTATCACTGCCAATTGATTTGACAGTATCACTGGTAGTCCCTGATCCTGTCCCCTTTGATGTACCCTGTGGGGATAATGGAGATTCACACTCCGCTGCTATCCACTATGTCGAGCTTGGAGCAGAGATGGCTAGGTGATTTAGCTATCATTAAATGAAATTATAACCAAAGAGAAAAACAACGCAGTAATTTAGGCACGCTGGATCCCTATTGTTACTACCCGCATCCCATGTACTGGAGACTGTGAGAATGAAAATGGTACATTAAATACATAGGAGCACTACCCACATCCCATACAGTTCAAAGGTCATGCGGGAATCAGATAGTATCCTCATTCGCATTTCAAACAATTAGATGCCATACAGGAATCATAGTGGCATGATACAAATAATTAGCATGCAGTCAAGGAAAAAGGCAGCGCACTGAAATCGGGTGCACTTATTTCCTAGAATCAGTCCCTGTGTCTCATACAATTAGAAATCCTGCATGAGTGAAAGTTGCATGCTAATCAGCTAAGAATAATACCCACATCTCATACATTCAGAGATCTATGGGGATTAAAGGTGTGAGTCTCTAATCTAACTGCCCATATCTCCTAAGTTAAAGACCATGCGGGGTTTGGAATTACATAGTATGGGTGGATAGTGTCATACCGATTTTGCAATGAAATCAATAGCACACTAGTAAACTAACAACCACTCTCACGTCTCATACATTCCATTCAGAGACCTATGGGAATCAAATTGTTAGCTGATTCTCTAATATAACTGCCCGTGTCTCATATAATCAACGACCACACACACCACGGAGCAGCATGGTGCATGTGGGTAACAAAGTGCCAGTGTTACTCTGAAATCAATCCATCTCAGGATTATGTCCCTGATGCACATTTCGTCGGGGAACAGGTTTTCTCTAAGGGCGGGTTCCGCCACATTTAGAACCCATTGATACATCCTGTCATGACTGACAGGTCTGTTAACCAATACCATTCCAGTCTGTCATCGTAAATTTGCTTACTGTAAACGATATCTGTAACTTTGTATGTAACCCCTTCTCATGTACAGAACCATGGAATTAATGGTGCTATATAAATAAATAATAATAATATTTTTTTTCCGGATTCATGATCCATTTACGAGGCAAGTATGAAGATATTATGAGCATGTACATATTAACATTGAATCAAATCCTACTCCAATGAAGTACAAAGTTAATAGGTGTTAACAGAACCTCCATTGATTCAGTTATACTCTAAGAGCTTCTTTGTCTTCATATTTCATAGGTATTTTCATACTGTTATAAGGGGAACTAATCAATTACACCTACATCTGGGCTCCAATATGTATGCTTATAAATATCTCCCTAAGCAGTTTTGCCCTTTTATATTAAATTGGCTACAATCATTGAAGCAAAGAAGCTGTTCATAAAGTTCAAAGGGGTCACCTCCATGTACCCATGACTAGTGATGAGCGAATTTGTTTGGAAGACAATCTCCAAACATAAATTAGGCACACATATGGCACATTCTCACTGGTGAACGGAAACACAAGCAAAATTTTAAAAAATACGTAAAGATCGATAACATTCTGTAATAAGTGCTGGAAAATATTTACATTGCCATAAAAGTATTTTCAGCACTTTTTCAACGATAATGGTGGTGTATCATGAGCATTTTGCATGTGTTTAATGAAGTGAGGGATTTACAGAGCTCAGAAGCGCGGCGTTCTTGTAAATGTGGAAACATCCACAATGTGCTGACACTATGGATTGTGTAGGCTGCTGACATCACATGTCCCTCTCCATGTAAAGAGCAAACATCTTGTTTTAGTGCCATTTTGACACTGTAACAGTGCAGAGAGGCTGCTCCTGACACTGGCACTGTTAGCAGCAAGATTTTAGCTAGTTAGCTAGGTGGTTGTAAATCAGTCAGAGAGTGTAGCTATCTAGTGTCCAGTGTGGCTGTTAAATTTACCTTCCAGCATTTTTTTCTTGGCCACTACTGACGTCCACAGACAAAGCCATCAGGGCACATGTTTTACAAATTTGTTGTGCACTGCTTCTATTGTGCTCTATGCATGAGTATAGCATTTTAATAATTTTTTTTTACTAACTAAATGATAAACAACCTTCTGTCATGTCAGACGCTGTTCAGACCAGGTCATCCGACAGACAGCGGTAATTCCGCTTTTGTCCACTATGCGCTCATTGGCGTCGGCTAGATTTTGTCTAGCTGGTCTGGCGTTAATTTACCTGGTGCTCGGATTGGAAGCTGGGCCATGCCCACTGCCTTTAAATAGTTCTCCTGAACATTGGGCGTCGCCGATTATAGCTTCTGTCTTGTGCGTGGTTATCTCGGTCTGGAGTGGTGAGCTAAGTAGTTGGAGTATCGTTGCTGGTGGTGTATTTCCCTTTGTCTTATTTTCCCCTTCCCATATTTGTATTTGTTTTGCCCTTTGCATTTATAGTGTATTCCTGAGTGACTGCGGTGTGGTGCTTATTTTTCCGTTATCCTTGTCTGTGCTAACTGTGGGTATTGGAGTGTGGTCTCTTCACTGGTGGGGGAGTGGTGATTTCAGCCTAGGGTTGAAACAGGAGATAGAGCGAGGGTGGAGGCCCAGACATGCACACCATCAGTGTAAACTCTGGGAGAGGGTCAGTCAGGGTTTCCCTAGTCTGAGGGAAATCGCAGGGGCCCGGGTTATTAGTTCTTTCCTACTTAGGTCTCCCGTGACATTATAATCGGTCAACATTATTTCCAAGGATCCCATGATTTCCATAACCCGCCAGTTGGAGGCGCTGTCCCTACAGGTCACTGAGTTGAGGGGGGCAGTGCAGCAACAGGGACTAGCAGTATCTAATGTGCAAGCCGGAGTTACAGGTAAAATTGCTGAGCCTAAGTTTCCTTTGCCTGAAAAGTTTGCTGGGGAACGCAGTAAATTTGTTTCTTTTCGTGAAGCTTGCAAACTGTATTTCCGTATGCGCCCGATCTCCTCCGGTAATGAGGCTCAGCGTGGGGGCCTGGTGTTGTCATGATTAAGTGGGGATCCCAAGCATGAGCGTTTTCTTTGCCGTCTGATTCTGCTACATTTAACTCAGTGGAGAGTTTTTTTCTGCTCTAGGACACATTTACGATGATCCGGACAGAATGGCTCTAGCAGAATCTAAGATATGCACTATTTGCCACGGGGAGCTTGTTGCAGAGGATTACTGTTCTGAATTTCGCCGCTGGGCGGTCGACACACAGTGGATTGATCCCGCGCTGCGGAGTCACTTTATTCATGGAGTGTCTGATAGGGTTAAAAAAGCCCTCCTGATGTACGAGACTCCTGCTTCACTAGATTCCGCTATGAGTCTTGTTGTCCGCATTGATCACCGTTTGCGTCAGGGGGATCATGAGACGCTGCCTGTGGGAGAAGGTTTAGGTTCACGTGAGGTTGCTGCAGGTGAGCTCACGGAACCTATGCAAATCGCAGGGGTATCACATGTTAAGCATCGAGCCCCTGTACTCAGGAAGCAGGGAGCCTGTTTTTACTGTGGTAAAACTGGTCATTTTATTAATATCTGTCCTCTGCTGTCAAAGAAAAAAGCAACGTCGGAAAACTTCTAATCTCAGAGGGTGTGGAGGAGTCCAATCTGAGCTTATGTATATCCTCCATGATGGTTTCTCAGTGCATGCTCCCTGCCAAAGTTGTTGTCGCTGGCAGAGAGCTGCCAATCACTGTTTTTGTGGATAGTGGTTGTGCCACAAATCTCATTGATGAGGAGTTTGCGCGCACTGCTGGTTTTAGGATTGAAAAACTGCCTAATCCTATCCGCGTGGTCACCATCAATTCTGCTCCTCTCCCACAGGGGGAGATTACTGAGTTTGTGGCTGAGGTTAAACTCCACATTGGGGTTCTTCATTTCGAGCAGGTTACATGTAAGGTGCTCAAGAGTCTTCCGGCACAATTGGTTCTGGGTTTTCCATGGTTGTCTACACACAACCCGGTTATTGACTGGAAAACTCAGGACATAATTCAGTGGAGTGATTTCTGTCAGGAGAATTGCTTGGCCACATGTGTTTCTGCTGTGACTTCACGCGTTCCTGAGTCACTTCTGGATTTTGTGGATGTGTTCTCTGAGAAGGGTTGTTCAGAGTTGCCACCACATCGCTCCTATGACTGTACTATCAGGTTTAAACCAGGGGCCAAATTGCCTAAAGCAAGGATGTTTAACATCTCCGGTCCGGAGAGACAAGCACTAAAGGATTACATTGCTGAAAGTTTGAGCGAAGGGCACATAAGGCCTTCATCCTCACCAGTGGCAGCAGGGTTCTTCTTCGTTAAGAAGAAAGATGGTGGACTACGGCCGTGTCTGGATTTCAGGGAGTTAAACCAGATTACGGTTCGTGATCCATACCCTATGCCATTGATACCGGATTTGTTCAACCAGGTGGCAGGTGCTAAGTGGTTTACCAAGCTTGACCTCAGAGGGGCGTACAACCTCATAAGAGTCCGTCAAGGTGATGAGTGGAAGACGGCTTTTAATACCCCTGAGGGTCATTTTGAAAATTTGGTGATGCATTTTGGGTTGACAAATGCACCTGCAGTGTTTCAACATTTCATAAATGATGTGTTCTCGCATGTTTTGGGGAAATTCGTTATTGTGTACCTAGATGACATCCTCATATATTCTTGCGACCGTGATATTCATTTCAGGCAGGTGTTACAGCTTCTCTGAGAGAATAAGCTATATGCAAAACTGGAGAAATGTGTATTTTCGGTACAGGAGTTGCCTTTCTTGGGTTATATTGTGTCTGCTTCTGGTTTTAAAATGGACGCCGCTAAGGTGCAAGCGGTGTTGCATTGGGAACGGCCTGATAACCTAAAAGCACTTCAGCGGTTCCTTGGGTTTTCTAACTACTTTAGGAAGTTTATCAAGGATTTTTCTATCATTGCTAAACCGCTAACTGACATGACTAAAAAGGGTACCAATTTCTCCGTTTGGCCTGAGGCTGCTGTGTGCGCATTTGAATCTCTTAAGAACAGGTTTGTTTCGGCTCCCATTCTTGTGCAGCCAGATGTATCGAAACCTTTTGTTGTAGGAGTCGATGCGTCTGAGGTTGGTGTGGGGGCGGTGCTGTCACAAGGCTCATCCTTGAGCGGTTTGCGTCCATGCGCCTATTTTTCCAAGAAACTGTCGCCCGCCAAACGTAACTACGATATCGGCAACAGAGAGTTGTTGCCAATCAAATTGGCCTTTGAGGAATGGCGACACTTCTTGGATTGGTCAGTTCATCAGGTTACTGTTATTACCGACCATAAGAATTTGCTTTATTTGGAATCTGCCAAGCGTCTGTCTCCCAGGCAGGCTCGCTGGGCATTGTTTTTCATGTGGTTCAACTTTGTTGTCACTTACAGACCGGGGTCTAAAAACACTAAGGCGGATGCTTTGTCCAGGTGTTTTCCGGAGGGAGAGCCTCGGGAAGATCCAGTACCCATCCTCCAAAAGGGTGTTGTGGTTTCGGCTCTCACTACTGAGGTTGAGGCTGAGATTGCCGAGGCCCAGGAGGAGGTACCATCTGAGCTTCCCATCAACAAAACATTTGTACCGCTTCATCTCTGCTTAAAGGTTTTGGCGGAGCATCATGATGCTGTCCTGGCTGGCCATTCAGGGGTTAGGGGTACCTTGGAGTTGGTGTCACGTCAGTTTTGGTGGCCCAAGATCCGACTGGACGTAGTCTCATACGTGTCAGCTTGCACCACGTGTGCTAGGACTAAGATGCCCTGCTCCCGTCCTGTTGGCACTCTACTTCCTCTCGAGGTACCTAGTAAGCCATGGACGGAAATCTCCATGGATTTTATCACTGACTTGCCCTCCTCAGCTGGGAACACGGTCATCTTGGTGATTGTTGATCGGTTCTCAAAAATGTTGCACTTTGTGTCTTTGCCTTCGTTGCCTAACGCTAAGACTCTGGCTCAGGTATTTGTGCAGGAGGTGGTCAGACTTCATGGGGTTCCATCTGACATCGTTTCTGATAGGGGGTCTCAGTTTGTGGCAAAATTTTGGAAAGCATTTTGTTCATGGCTGGGGATCAAGTTGTCTCATTCTTCAGCGTTTCATCCTCAGTCAAATGGTCAGACCGAGCGTATGAACCAAAATTTGTAACAGTACTTACGCTGCTTTGTTTCAGATAAGCAGGAGGAGTGGTCGAAGTTCCTTCCTTTGGCTGAGTTTGCCCTCAATAATAACCGCCAGGAGTCATCTGGGGAGTCTCCGTTTTTTTGTATTTACGGGCTTCATCCTCAGTTTTGTACTTTGAGTCAGGGGGGCTCTTCCGGCATCCCGGAGGAAGACCAGTTAGGAGCACAATTATCATCAGTCTGGAGGAGAGTTAAACAGCACCTGTTGAGTGTGGGTGCTAGGTACAAAGGTGTGGCTGACAGTAGGCGTGTGCTAGGTCCGGACCTGAGTGTGGATGACTGGGTGTGGTTATCCACAAAAAACATAATACTCAAAATACCATCCCTTAAATTGGGTCCACGGTTTATTGGTCCATTTAGGGTCGCCGCTGTCATTAACCCAGTAGCGTACCGGTTGGAGCTTCCTACGGTGTATAAAATACACAACGTGTTCCACAGATCGTTGTTAAAGAAGGTTGTGGGTCTTGTGGACATGACACCAATGCCTTCTCCAGTCTTGGTGGATAATAATTTTGAATTTGAAGTCTCCAAGGTGGTTGACTCTCGTGTAGTGCGCCGCACTTTACAGTACTTGGTACACTGGCGTGGTTTTGGGCCTGAGCAGAGGTCCTGGGTACCAGCCTCGGACGTTCATGCGGATCGGCTGGTCAGGTTGTTTCACCGACGCCATCCGGACAAGCTGGGTCCTATAAGTCGTGAGGGCCCTGGGGTCCCTCGTAGAAGGCGGGGTACTGTCATGTCGGATGCTGTTCAGACCAGGTCATCCGACAGACAGCGGTAATTCCGCTTTTGTCCACTATGCGCTCATTGGCGTCAGCTAGATTTTGTCTAGCTGGTCCGGCGTTAATTTACCTGGTGCTCGGATTGGAAGCTAGGCCATGCCCACTGCCTTTAAATAGTTCTCCTGAACATTGGGCGTCGCCGATTATAGCTTCTGTCTTGTGCATGGTTATCTCGGTCTGGAGTGGTGAGCTAAGTAGTTGGAGTATCGTTGCTGGTGGTGTATTTCCCTTTGTCTTATTTTCCCCTTCCCATATTTGTATTTGTTTTGCCCTTTGCATTTATAGTGTATTCCTGAGTGACTGCGGCGTGGTGCTTATTTTTCCATTATCCTTGTCTGTGCTAACTGTGGGTATTGGAGTGTGGTCTCTTCACTGGTGGGGGGGGGGGTGGTTTCAGCCTAGGGTTGAAACAGGAGATAGGGCGAGGGTGGAGGCCCAGACATGCACACCATCAGTGTAAACTCTGGGAGAGGGTCAGTCAGGGTTTCCCTAGTCTGAGAGAAATCGCAGGGGCCCGGGTTATTAGCTCTTTCCTACCTAGGTCTCCCGTGACACCTTCTTTATTCCACCATGTCATTTAGTGCTGTGGTGATATGAAACTGTCTGCAGACCTAATGCACATTTAAAAAAATATATAATTTTTCAGTTACAAAAAGTTAGACAGCCCACCGTATCACACTTTGTCATCTTGTTGGGTTGAAACTAAGCTGTCTGCAGATCTTATGCACATAACCAAATTTTTGTTCTATTGCTAAACGTCATACAGAAGGGAACCTGACTGTAATATAGTTTGTAGCATCTAGTGTGTTATAGAGGCCTGATCCAGAGGTCACAATAAAATTCTTGTGTTCCTAACATCATACAGTAGGGGACATCTGACATTCAAATTGTTTGTAGCATATCTTCATTGTCATTCAGGCCTCATTCACACTCAAACAATTATTTCTTCTGTGACTAATGCGATACAGCATGCCATATCTCACCTTGGAATTTTCTATCGCTGAAATTCAGCTGTTTGCAGAGGTGGTGCAGTTTAAAATCTATTTTTTTGTTGATAATACTGTGCTCCTACCACAACATCTGAGCAACATGACTGGGAAAAAGCGAGGCCATAATGGAAGGGGAATTAGCCTTGATGTTCAAGGTGTACGTGGGGTAGGTGGTAAGGTTAGTGAAAGCACTAGTGAACTAACAACGTCACGTCCTATGCAAAGACATCTGAAGACTGCTGTTACTGGACGAGCTTCTCCAATACCTTTCTTTGGCAGACACACAGTGGTATGCCTTGTTAATGAGGCCCAAAAAGAGCATGTGCTCAAGTGGATGGCAAGAGCAGTTTCAACTGACTATACAGAACCACAGATGGGTGAGTCTGAAATGTTGTTCACACATTCTATGCCATGGTCATCAGAAGTGTACTCAAAGGCTTCACAGAGTCAATAGGAGGAAATCTGCACTGATGCCCAAATTCTTTTTAGCTTGGATCTGGGTCAGGATAAAGTAGGGTCCAAACAGCATCCTGACCCTTGTCATCACACATTAACCCCTGGGGGGAGGTGATCCTGATGAGACTCAAATATCTGAGGCTCACACAGACTGTACTGTGCTGTCAGGGCAGTAAGAGGAGGAGGGTGACTCCAAGGGCTAGGAATGTGATAACATAGACGATGATAATGATGATAATGAGGTGTTAGATCCCAGTTGGCATGAACATTGAGGCACACAGTTGAGTAGGCCATCTGAGGAGGAAGAAGAGGAGGTTAAGTTGCACCGTATGTCACAGACACATAGTGATGCAGCCACAATGAGCAATGCATCCTCAGCCACAACTGTGACTGTGAGCAGCAGCTTCTGTGGGTTTGCAGCTCGTAGGTGTGGCAAGGGTTGCCTGGGCCTTTTTTGACACTGCAAATGATGAACCAATTCACGTAATTGGCCAACTTTGCAAAAAAAACTGAGTAGAGGTAAAAAGTGCAATAATTCATCAACTACTTGTATGAACCTTTACATGGGCAAAAATGTGGACCAGCAGACCTCAACAACCATCAACTGCCCCATCAATTTCATCTGCTGCTTCTTCCTCCTCTGTTACCATGTCACGAATTGAGATGCAGGTCTTCGACTGCAAAACCTCTGGTTCTTTACCTGCTCCAGTCACGCTGACTGAGAGTCCTACGTCAGCTGTAATGGAAGTGGACATGCCTGCTGGTTTTGACCGATCTCAGAGAATGAGCACACCACAACTTTCTCAATCCACCATAACATCTCTGCCTGCACCTCTCTCATGGTCTAGTAGTTTGTCCGGTTCGCTGTACTCCGCCCTCTCTAAGCACTACAGCAAGCCTATGGTTCTGCAGTTGTGGTCATGTAAAAGATTATTTCCTCCTACAAATGGCAAAGCAAAGCGGTTAAACTCCACCATCTCCAATCTATTGGCCCGAAAATGCTGCTTTTCTGCTTGGTAGATACAGACTGTTTCTGAAATCTGATGGCCGTCACAGTCCCCAAGGACCAATTTCCAAATCACTATTACTTTTCTAAGAAAATTGTGCCTGCGCAACACCTGCATATTGCAGACTACATCACCCATTCCTTGACTAAATCTATGTCTGCCAGGGTGCATTTCATCACAGACACTTGGAAGAGTAAGCTTTGCCAAGGGCATTACATCTTGCTGACTGGGCACTGGGTGACTCTGGTGGCTGTTATGGTTCCCAATGGCAGGGGAACATCAGAAGCATAGAAAAAACGGACAAGCTCTCGGGTGATGGAAACTAGAGCTGACCGCGATGCTAAACCTATACACACAACTAATAGTAGCCAGGGAACGTACCTACGTTTTCGCTAGACGTCTCGCACCAGCCGGAGAGCTAACTACCCCTAGTAGATGAAACACAGTCCTGGCTTGCCTCCAGAGGAAAATCCCCCACAGGAGATAGTAGCCCCCCACATATAATAACGGTGAGTTAAGATGAAAAGACAAACGTAGTATGAAAGCAGATTTAGCACAGCGAGGCCCACTAACTAGATAGCAGAAGGATACAATAGTGGACTTCGCAGTCAGCTACAAAACCCTATCAAATACCATCCTGAAATTACCTTAAACTCATGTGCCAACTCATGGCACCGGAGTGGCAATTTCAGCCCACAAGAGCTTCCAGCTGCAGAGAATCACATAAGTGCAAACTGGACAAAAAATACAAAATAGACAAAGGACAGAAATGTCCAACTTAGCTGGTCAGCAGACTGGGAGCAGGTACATGCAACAGAAAGACTCTGGTTACATTGATGGCCGGCATTGGAATGACTGAGGAACAAGGCTAAATAGGAAACTCCCACATCCTGATAGAAAAAGGTGAAAAGCTCAAAGACACCAGTACCACAAGCGACCACTGGGGGAGCCAAACAACCGAATCACAACAGGTGGCTGGGGGGCAGGCACTGCTCCACAAGACTTGGAATCCCTAAGGCTTGCAGGAAAGACCTCTATATTTAACACTTTCTCCACTGCTTCTGTCTCCTCCTCTATCTCCTCTAGGGCCTCCACCTGCGCCCTCAACCTCTGCCTTAATAAGATATGTGTTTCAACAGTGCAGAGTGAATCCCCACCACCTGTGTACTGCACACCCAGGGTTCACCACAATCAGGCAGTGTTAAAATTGATATGCCTTGGAGATCACAGTTATATAGCTGAAGAGATTTTGACATCTCTCCAGGCCGAGTTTGTGCAAAGGCTGTCTCCGCTGAATCTGCATCCAGGGAAGGCCATGTCCAATAACCTTGTGAAACTGGTGTCCACCCTATGGCAAGACAAATTCACACATATCACTTGCATGGCTCATGTCCTCAACTTGGTGGTACAGCATTTTCTCTGCCACTATCCTGGCCTGGGTGAGGTGCTGCAAAAAGAACTGAAGCTGTGTGCTCATTTCTGCTGTACCCATTCCTCAGGTCATCGACTTGAATCGATACAGAGGTCTTTGTCCATGCCAGTTAGAAGGCTTATTTGCGATTTTTCGACACGGTGGATTTCAACTCTGCACATGTTGCAGCAACTGTGGCAGCAGCAATGAGTAGTGTTGAGCATTCCGATACCGCAAGTATCGGGTATCGGCCGATATTTGCGGTATCGGAATTCCGATACTGAGATCCGATATTTTTGTGATATCGGGAATCGGTATCGGGATCGATATTAATGTGTAAAATAAAGAATAAAAATAAAAAATATTGATATACTCACCTCTCCGACGCAGCCTGGACCTTACTGATGTAACCGGCAGCTTCCGTTCCTAAGAATGAGCGCTTGAAAGACCTTAGATGACGTCGCGGCTTGTGATTGGTCGCGTGAACGGTCACGTGACTGCCACGCGACCAATCACAAGCCACGACGTCATCTAAGGTCTTTCAAGTGCTTGAAAGACCTTAGATGACGTCGCGGCTTGTTATTGGTCGCATGGCGGTTACGTGACCGCTCACGCGACCAATCACAAGCCGCAACATCATCTAAGGTCTTTCAAGCGCTCATTCTTAGGAACGGAAGCTGCCGGTTACATCGGTAAGGTCCAGGCTGCGTCGGAGAGGTGAGTATATCAGTATTTTTTATTTTTATTCTTTATTTTACACATTAATATCAATCCCAGGGCCTGAAGGAGAGTTTCCTCTCCTTCAGACCCTGGGAACCATACAGGATACCTTCCGATACTTGGTGTCCCATTGACTTGTATTGGTATCGGGTATTGGTATCGGTGATATCCGATACTTTTTGGTTATCGTCCGATACTATCTGATACCGATACTTTCAAGTATCGGACGGTATCGCTCAACACTAGCAATGAGCCTTGATGCTGTATGTCATGTCATAAAGCCTGGGCCAATGCAGTATGAATGTGGTGCATATCACATTTACAGAGTGGGCACAGATTAAGGAGCTCTGCACCCTTCTGCATAGTTTTGAAAAGGCCACTATGATGTTAGCAGTGATAACGTCATCATCAGCATCAGTATTCCGGTCACTTATATGCTGGAGCAGACCTTGAATAGCCTGTGGGAAGAGGTGGTGGTCCCAGAGGAAGAGGAGGAAGCAGAGGAGGATGTGGAAAGGATAACATTGTCTCTAAGTGCAATACTGTCATCACACAGGCGGGTGCCAAAGGAAGGTACATTACTGTGATCAATGAGGGTTGGTGATGACCGACAAACTGTTAATGAAGGTGCAAGTTTTGAGGAAGAAATGGAGGAGGAAGAGGTGATGGGTGAGCAACTGTCTGGAGTTGAAGAGGATAATCAACACCTCTCTGTTGTTACTGGTTGGTGGGAAGGGATGGAGGAAACAAGCATCATTGTTACCCAGCCACAAACACAGCATGGGCTTGGACCTCATGGTAGAGCCCGACATGTGAGTGACTTCTTGCTGCACTATCTAATACATGATCCCCATATAGAAATTATTAAAACTAGTGCTGAATACTGGGTTGCCACTCTGTTTGACACACATTCTAAAACCAAATTTTGCCAGATGCATCTGGCCCTGGAAAGGAACCCGCGAATGCTGGAGTATCAAAACACGCTTTTACACAACCTTAAGAGAGGTTTTCACCAAGACAACACTGAAGCACACAGTGAGCATCGCAGCTCTAGACTTTCAACATCTGGCACGTCAATACCTCAATGCCAAAACAATAGCAGCAGCAATAGTGTAAGTGAAAAAAGCCATTTCTGTGAGTCCTTTGACACTTTTTTAGACCAGCTTGTGCACCAGCACAACAGTCACGTGGTGAATGAATGGAGAGAATTGTGCAAGAGTATCTAGAACAGAATATCAATACCATCAGGGAGAATTTGGACCCTTTCACATTTTGGTCTTCCAAAATGGATGAGTGGCCTGAGCACCCCACACATGCCTTGGGGGCTTTAATATGCCCTGCGGCCAGTATTCTCTCAGAATGTGTCTTCAGCACTGCTGGTTGTATCCTGATGGAAAAGCTTAGCAGGCTGTCTCCTGAAAATATAGACCACCTATCTTTCATCAAGATGAGCAAGTCATGTATCTCCAAGGACTTTTGCACTCCAATCGCAGACTGTATAGAATAGGCGATGTTCCATTTTTTAGCATGTTGTATTAATCTTGCGAAACTGCACTCTGTGATTTCTTTAGTGTGGCTTCTGTGCCTGCTGTTGCTGCAGATGTCCCCACAAATTTGTGGAAATGTGAACAGCCATGGTTGGTCTACATCTGATGGGTTGTGTGTAATGGAAGACCTGTCGGTCCCTATTATACTATTTCTACTTTTGTGAAATTTTTGCCGCATCTGTGGTGTCAGGCCCAAATTTTTTGAAAATTGAAAACTCCAGTTTAGGTTTCCATCTTATAAATTGTGTTCAAAGTGCTGCCCATTGTGTTGGATTGTCAGTGCAACCTGCGTCTCCCACTCTTGACACACTGATAGCAACACCGCAAAAGAAATGCTAACCTAAGGGTGTCAGATTCCTTGTAGGAATGCTTGGACCTGACCCCCATAATGTGGTGGTGCACCATCTTGCTAGCTCAGGGAATGTGCCATCTTCAGTGCATAAAGAGGGCAACACATCATGTAGCAATTTCAGATATCCAGTGTCATTGAGGTTTCCATTGATGAAGAATGGCCCCACTATCTATACCCCATATACCACACCATACCATCAATTCTGGGTGTCAGGTCTGAGCATTCCTACGTAAACAGTTTCCTGGAAAGTGGATTGGTCATCGTGAGCCAGTTGAATGGCCACCATTTTATAAGTGGTCATAAACTTGTAAATAACTCAAGAAATAATAAAGCTGTGTTAAAATCAAGCACACCATTGTTTTTCTTGTGAAATTCTCAATAGGTTTAATGTGTCACATGACCCTCTTCCCATTGAAAAAATAAAGTAGGATCCAAAATGGCTGACTTCAAAATAGCCACCATGGTCGCAACCCATCTAGAAAAGTTTCCCCCTCCCATATACTAATGTGCCACAAACAGGAAGTTATCACCAACCATTCCCATTTAATTTAGGTGTATCCATATAAATGGCCCACCCTGTACATTTTATCAAGACATTTTATTTCTTTTCATTTAGGTGCATAATATAGGTTACATTTTGTAACAAATTATCCAGTGTTTTATTTTAGTTTTGTAATTAACATTAGTCCAATGACACTGCTGAAAATTGACATAGTCATGTGTCCAGTTTGGTGTTTTTTTCAAAATAATACAGTATAAAAGGACAACCATGCCTGACAGTCACACTAGGTTTTTGTTATGATGAAGAGGTCCTGAGTGACCTCGAAACGCGTTGACCCTGTAAACCTGTATAATAAATGTTGTAATTTTTATCCGTTGGAAACCACTGTGGATTCACCTGCAGCAGTGTATGAGTGTCATCTCCTTTCCTGGTTGTTTCATACTGTTTGGTCCATCCAGTGACCAAAATCCTTACAGCAGCTGATATATATTTCATGCCAGTTACACATCACTCTGTAGCAACCATACAAGGTGAGTGGATTCATTTAGTTGCAATCTATTTTTTACCCTATTGCGCTTTTTTCATTCCTAGTTTCTTGACTGCAGACTTTTGAATCCTCTCAGTGCACGCACTTTGTGCTGTGAGAATGGCTGTTCTATGCCTCGGTGATGACGCTCAGGCATACTCCTGGTCAGAATCTGTCTAGTGGGCCTCGCTCAATATAAGTATATGGAACAAGGCCAGATCCTGTCTAGTCCATTCCCCATTACTATCTGATTTTGTTATTTTGCATGAATGAAAACATTTGGGGTGCACGTCACTAAAAATGAAAAGCTCTTTTCAGTAATGAGCAAACACTTGCCTGTTATGATCCTTAGTGGCTGAGGATCACGAATAGACCAGCAAGTGAATAAACTAAGGACAAGCTCTAGGGAGATGGTAACTGGACTGATCGCAAATCTGAACCTATCCAAAACAACTAGAGGTAGCCGGTGAACGTGCCTAAAAAATTTCCTAGACGTCTCGAGCCAGCCTGAGGAACTAGCTACCCCTAAAGAGAAAGAAAGACCTCACTTGCCTCCAGAGAAATAATCCCCAAAGATATAGAAGCCCCCAACAAATATTAACAGTGAAGTAAGAAGAAGGCACATACGTAGGGATGAAATCAGATTCAGCAAAAGAGGCCCACTAGTACTAGAAAGCAGAAAATAGAGCAGGGGTCTATGCGATCAATAAAATACCCTTACAAAATATCCATCCTGAGATTTCAAGAACCCACGCACCAACTAATGGTGTGTGGGGAGAAACTCAGTCCACTAGAGCATCCAGCAAGCGAGGGAATCACATTTTAGCAAGCTGGACAAGAAAACATGATAAACACTGCTGATCAAAAAATGAGCAAACAAAACTTAGCTTGTCCTGGATGGACTGGGAGCAAGGTAGTCAGAAGGAATCTGAGTAGCACTGATTACATCGACAGCCGGCAACAAGTGGAAGTAAAACAGAGCTATATAGGAACCTCCCAGAGGATAACGAATCAGCTGATAGCCAGAGACCAGCAGGATAACAAACAAAGCCACCAGGGGGAGCCCAAAGCAGAAGTCACACCATACCACCAGTGACCACAAGAGGGAGCCCGAAAACAGAGTTCACAACAGTACCCCCCCTTAAGGAGGGGTCACCGAACCCTCATGAAATTCCCCAGGGCGATCAGGATGAGCCACATGGAAGGCACGAACCAAATCGGCCGCATGAACATCAGAGGCGACAACCCAAGAATTATCCTCCTGACCATAGCCCTTCCACTTGACCAAATACTGGAGCCTCCGTCTAGAAACACGAGAATCCAAGATCTTCTCCACCACGTATTCCAATTCTCCCTCAACCAGCATCGGGGCAGGAGGCTCAACCGGAGGAACCACAGGTACCACATACCTCCGCAACAACGAGCGATGGAACACATTATGAATAGCAAATGATGCCGGGAGGTCCAGACGGAATGACACAGGGCCAAGGACTTCCAGAATCTTATAAAGACCGATAAACCGAGGCTTGAACTTAGGAGAGGAGACCTTCATAGGAACGAAGCGAGAAGACAACCACACCAAGTCCCCAACGCGAAGTCGGGGACCCACACAGCGACGGCGGTTGGCAAAGAGCTGAGCCTTCTCTTGTGACAACTTCAAATTGTCCACCACATGATTCCAAATCTGATGCAACCTATCCACCACAACATCCACTCCAGGACAGTCAGAAGGCTCCACCTGACCCGAGGAAAAACGAGGATGAAACCCCGAAATACAAAAAAAAGGAGAAACCAAAGTAGCAGAACTAGCCCGATTATTAAGGGCAAACTTGGCCATCAGTAAAAATGTAACCCAGTCGTCCTGGTCAGCAGAAACAAAACATCTTAAATAAGTCTCCAAGGTCTGATTAGTTCGCTCGGTTTGGCCATTCGTCTGAGGATGGAAGGCCGACGAAAAAGACAATTCAATGCCCAACTTAGCACAAAAGGTCCGCCAAAATCTAGACACAAACTGGGATCCTCTGTCAGAAACAATGTTCTCAGGAATCCCGTGCAAACGAACCACATTTTGAAAAAACAGTGGAACCAACTCGGAGGAGGAAGGCAACTTAGGCAAGGGCACCAAATGGACCATCTTAGAAAAACGATCACTCACCACCCAGATAACAGACATTCTCTGAGAGACAGGGAGATCTGAAATAAAATCCATGGAAATGTGCGTCCAAGGCCTCTTCGGGACAGGCAAAGGTAACAGCAAACCACTGGCACGAGAACAGCAAGGCTTCGCCCGAGCACAAATTCCACAAGACTGCACAAAGGAACGCACATCCCGTGACAAGGAAGGCCACCAAAAAGACCTGGCCACCAAGTCTCTGGTACCAAATATTCCAGGATGGCCCGCCAACACCGAAGAATGAACCTCGGAGATGACTCTGTTGGTCCATCTATCCGGGACAAACAGTCTCTCCGGTGGACAGCGGTCAGGTCTATCCGCCTGAAACTCTTGCAGCACACGTCGCAAATCTGGGGAGATGGCAGACAAAATCACTCCTTCTCTAAGGATACCAGCCGGCTCTGAATCTCCAGGAGAGTCAGGCACAAAACTCCTAGAAAGAGCATCAGCCTTCACATTCTTCGAACCCGGCAGGTACGAGACCATGAAATCAAAACGAGAGAAAAACAACGACCAACAAGCCTGTCTGGGATTCAGCCGCTTGGCCGACTCGAGATAAATCAAATTCTTGTGGCCAGTCAAGACCACCACACGATGTTTAGTTTCCTCGAGCCAATGTCGCCACTCCTCAAATGCCCACTTCATAGCCAACAGCTCCCGATTACCGACATCATAATTCCGCTCGGCAGGCGAAAACTTTCTTGAAAAGAAAGCACATGGCTTCATCACAGAGCCATCGGGGCTTCTCTGCGACAAAACAGCCCCCTGTTGTGAAATTGGATTTTGGGCTCCCCCGGTGGCCACTGGTGGAATTGAACTGGTGTGCATCATCCTCTCTGTTCACCTGTTTCCATCAGGATGTGGGAGTCGCTATTTAGCCTTTCTCCTCTGTCACTTCCATGCCGGTCAACATTGTAATCAGAAGCCTTTCTGTGCATGTTCCTGCTGCTAGACAACTCCCAGCTAAGTTGGACTTAGTCCTTGTTTGTTTTTGCATTTTGTTCCAGTTCACAGCTGTAGTTTCGTTTCTGTGTCTGGAAAGCTCTTGTGATCTGAAATTGCCACTCTGATGTTATGAGTTAATACTAGAGTCTTAAAGTAATTTCAGGATGGTATTTTGATAGGGTTTTCAGCTGACCATGAAAGTGCCCTTTCTGTCTTCCTGCTATCTAGTAAGCGGACCTCAATTTTGCTAAACCTATTTTCATACTACGTTTGTCATTTCATCTAAAATCACCGCCAATATTTGTGGGGGCCTCTGTCTGCCTTTCGGGGAAATTTCTCTAGAGGTGAGCCAGGACTATATTTTCCTCTGCCAGGATTAGTTAGTCCTCCGGCCGGCGCTGGGCGTCTAGGGATAAAACGCAGGCTACGCTACCCGGCTACTGTTAGTTGTGCGGCAGGTTTAGTTCATGGTCAGTTTAGTTTCTATCCTTCCAAGAGCTAGTTCGTATGTTTGCTGGGCTATGTTCTCTTGCCATTGAGAACCATAACAGTTTGACCGGCCTAAAAGGGTTAAATTAATTGACAGAGAAAGGAGAGAAAAGAGAAGTCTGCTGAAGATTTTTTTTTTTTTTTCTCAGTTCTGAGTGTGCTTGTAATTGAATCTCTTGCAAGTCTGCCTATATTGCAGCCTTTCTCTCTCTCTCTCCTTCTAATCCTGGAATGGCTCTGTGTTCACCTGTTTAAAATGGATATTCAGAGTTTAGCTGCAGGTTTGAATAATCTCACCACGAAAGTTCAAAACTTACAAGATTTTGTTGTTCATGTTCCTATATCTGAACCTAGAATTCCTTTGCCTGAATTTTTCTCGGGGAATAGATCTTGCTTTCAAAATTTCAAAAATAATTGCTTTTAATAATAAGTTGTTTTTGTCCCTGAAATCTCGCTCTGCTGGAGATCCTGCTCAGCAGGTCAGGATTGTGATTTCTTTGCTCCGGGGCGACCCTCAGGATTGGGCTTTTGCATTGGCTCCAGGGGATCCTGCGTTGCTCAATGTGGATGCGTTTTTTCTGGCCTTGGGGTTGCTTTATGAGGAACCTCAGTTAGAACTTCAGGCGGAAAAGGCCTTGATGTCCCTATCTCAGGGGCAAGACGAAGCTGAAATATACTGCCAGAAATTCCGTAAATGGGCTGTGCTTACTCAGTGGAATGAGTGCGCCCTGGCGGCGAATTTCAGAGAGGGTCTCTCTGATGCCATTAAGGATGTTATGGTGGGGTTCCCTGTGCCTGCGGGTCTGAATGAGTCCATGACAATGGCTATCCAGATCGATAGGCGTCTGCGGGAGCGCAAACCTGTGCACCATTTGGCGGTGTCTACTGAGAAGACGCCAGAGAATATGCAATGTGATAGAATTCTGTCCAGAAGTGAACGGCAGAATTTTAGACGAAAAAATGGGTTGTGCTTCTATTGCGGTGATTCAACTCATGTTATATCAGCATGCTCTAAGCGTACTAAGAAGCTTGATAAGTCTGTTTCAATTGGCACTTTACAGTCTAAGTTTATTCTATCTGTGACCCTGATTTGTTCTTTATCATCTATTACCGCGGATGCCTATGTCGACTCTGGCGCCACTTTGAGTCTTATGGATTGATCCTTTGCCAAACGCTGTGGGTATGATTTGGAGCCTCTTGAAACTCCTATACCCCTGAAGGGGATTGACTCCACCCCATTGGCTAGCAATAAACCACAATACTGGACACAAGTAACTATGCGGATTAATCCGGATCACCAGGAGATTATTCGCTTTCTTGTGCTGTATAACCTACATGATGTGTTGGTGCTTGGATTGCCATGGCTGCAATCTCATAACTCAGTCCTTGACTGGAAAGCTATGTCTGTGTTAAGCTGGGGATGTAAGGGGACGCATGGGGACGTACCTGTGGTTTCCATTTTATCATCTATTCCCTCTGAGATTCCTGAATTCTTGACTGAATATCGTGACGTTTTTGAAGAACCTAAGCTTGGTTCATTACCTCCGCACCGGGAGTGCGATTGTGCCATAGATTTGATTCCGGGTAGTAAATACCCTAAGGGTCGTTTATTTAATCTGTCTGTGCCTGAACATGCTGCTATGCGAGAATATATAAAGGAGTCCTTGGAAAAGGGACATATTCGTCCTTCGTCATCTCCCTTAGGAGCCGGTTTTTTCTTTGTGGCTAAGAAAGATGGCTCTTTGAGGCCGTGCATTGATTATCGGCTTTTGAATAAAATCACGGTTAAATATCAATATCCGTTGCCACTGCTGACTGATTTGTTTGCTCGCATAAAGGGGGCCAAGTGGTTCTCTAAGATAGATCTTCGTGGGGCGTATAATTTGGTGCGAATTAAGCAGGGGGATGAGTGGAAAACCGCATTTAATACGCCCGAGGGCCACTTTGAGTATTTGGTGATGCCTTTTGGTCTTTCAAATGCCCCTTCAGTCTTTCGGTCCTTTATGCATGACATTTTCCGTGATTATTTGGATAAATTTATGATTGTGTATCTGGATGATATTTTGATTTTTTCGGATGACTGGGACTCTCATGTCCAGCAGGTCAGGAGGGTTTTTCAGGTTTTGCGGTCTAATTCCTTGTGTGTGAAGGGTTCTAAGTGCGTTTTTGGGGTTCAAAAGATTTCCTTTTTGGGATATATTTTTTCCCCCTCTTCCATCGAGATGGATCCTGTCAAGGTTCAGGCTATTTGTGATTGGACGCAACCCTCTTCTCTTAAGAGTCTTCAGAAATTTTTGGGCTTTGCTAACTTTTATCGTCGATTTATTGCTGGTTTTTCTGATGTTGTTAAACCATTGACTGATTTGACTAAGAAGGATGCTGATGTTGCTGATTGGTCCCCTGCTGCTGTGGAGGCCTTTCGGGAGCTTAAGCGCCGCTTTTCTTCCGCCCCTGTGTTGCGTCAGCCTGATGTTGCTCTTCCTTTTCAGGTTGAGGTCGACGCTTCTGAAATCGGAGCTGGGGCGGTTTTGTCGCAGATAAGTTCCGATTGCTCCGTGATGAGACCTTGTGCTTTTTTCTCGCGTAAATCTTCGCCCGCCGAGCGGAATTATGATGTTGGGAATCGGGAGCTTTTGGCCATGAAGTGGGCTTTTGAGGAGTGGCGTCATTGGCTTGAGGGGGCTAGACATCAGGTGGTGGTATTGACTGACCACAAAAATCTAATTTATCTTAAGTCCGCCAGACGCCTGAATCCTAGACAGGCGCGCTGGTCGTTGTTTTTCTCTCGGTTTAATTTTGTGGTGTCCTACCTGCCGGGTTCTAAGAATGTTAAGGCGGATGCCCTTTCTAGGAGTTTTGAGCCTGACTCCCCTGGTAATTCTGAACCTACAGGTATCCTTAAGGATGGAGTGATATTGTCTGCCGTTTCTCCAGACCTGCGGCGGGCCTTGCAGGAGTTTCAGGCGGATAGACCTGATCGTTGCCCACCTGGTAGACTGTTTGTTCCTGATGATTGGACCAGTAAAGTCATTTCTGAGGTTCATTCTTCTGCGTTGGCAGGTCATCCTGGAATCTTTGGTACCAGGGATTTGGTGGCAAGGTCCTTCTGGTGGCCTTCCCTGTCTCGAGATGTGCGAGGCTTCGTGCAGTCTTGTGACGTTTGTGCTCGGGCCAAGCCTTGTTGTTCTCGGGCTAGTGGATTGTTGTTGCCCTTGCCTATCCCGAAGAGGCCCTGGACGCACATCTCGATGGATTTTATTTCGGATCTTCCTGTTTCTCAGAAGATGTCTGTCATCTGGGTGGTGTGTGATCGTTTCTCTAAGATGGTCCATTTGGTTCCCCTGCCTAAGTTGCCTTCTTCTTCCGAGTTGGTTCCTCTGTTTTTTCAAAATGTGGTCCGTTTGCATGGTATTCCGGAGAATATCGTTTCTGACAGAGGTACCCAATTCGTGTCTAGATTTTGGCGAGCATTCTGTGCTAGGATGGGCATAGATTTGTCTTTCTCGTCTGCTTTCCATCCTCAGACTAATGGCCAGACCGAGCGGACGAATCAGACCTTGGAGACATATTTGAGGTGTTTTGTGTCTGCAGATCAGGATGATTGGGTTGCTTTTTTGCCTTTAGCGGAGTTTGCCCTCAATAATCGGGCCAGTTCTGCCACCTTGGTGTCTCCCTTTTTCTGTAATTCGGGGTTTCATCCTCGATTTTCTTCTGGTCAGGTGGAATCTTTGGATTGTCCTGGAGTGGATGCTGTGGTGGAGAGGTTGCATCAGATTTGGGGGCAGGTAGTGGACAATTTGAAGTTGTCCCAGGAGAAGACTCAGCTTTTTGCCAACCGCCGGCGTCGGGTTGGTCCTCGGCTTTGTGTTGGGGACTTGGTGTGGTTGTCTTCTCGTTTTGTCCCTATGAGGGTTTCTTCTCCCAAGTTTAAGCCTCGGTTCATCGGCCCGTACAAGATATTGGAGATTCTTAACCCTGTGTCCTTCCGTTTGGACCTCCCTGCATCTTTTTCTATTCATAATGTTTTTCATCGGTCATTATTGCGCAGGTATGAGGTACCGGTTGTGCCTTCCGTTGAGCCTCCTGCTCCGGTGTTGGTTGAGGGCGAGTTGGAGTACGTTGTGGAAAAAATCTTGGACTCCCGTGTTTCCAGACGGAAACTCCAGTATCTGGTCAAATGGAAGGGATACGGTCAGGAGGATAATTCTTGGGTGACTGCCTCTGATGTTCATGCCTCCGATTTGGTCCGTGCCTTTCATAGGGCTCATCCTGATCGCCCTGGTGGTTCTGGTGAGGGTTCGGTGCCCCCTCCTTGAGGGGGGGTACTGTTGTGAAATTGGATTTTGGGCTCCCCCGGTGGCCACTGGTGGAATTGAACTGGTGTGCATCATCCTCTCTGTTCACCTGTTTCCATCAGGATGTGGGAGTCGCTATTTAGCCTTTCTCCTCTGTCACTTCCATGCCGGTCAACATTGTAATCAGAAGCCTTTCTGTGCATGTTCCTGCTGCTAGACAACTCCCAGCTAAGTTGGACTTAGTCCTTGTTTGTTTTTGCATTTTGTTCCAGTTCACAGCTGTAGTTTCGTTTCTGTGTCTGGAAAGCTCTTGTGATCTGAAATTGCCACTCTGATGTTATGAGTTAATACTAGAGTCTTAAAGTAATTTCAGGATGGTATTTTGATAGGGTTTTCAGCTGACCATGAAAGTGCCCTTTCTGTCTTCCTGCTATCTAGTAAGCGGACCTCAATTTTGCTAAACCTATTTTCATACTACGTTTGTCATTTCATCTAAAATCACCGCCAATATTTGTGGGGGCCTCTGTCTGCCTTTCGGGGAAATTTCTCTAGAGGTGAGCCAGGACTATATTTTCCTCTGCCAGGATTAGTTAGTCCTCCGGCCGGCGCTGGGCGTCTAGGGATAAAACGCAGGCTATGCTACCCGGCTACTGTTAGTTGTGCGGCAGGTTTAGTTCATGGTCAGTTTAGTTTCTATCCTTCCAAGAGCTAGTTCGTATGTTTGCTGGGCTATGTTCTCTTGCCATTGAGAACCATAACAGCCCCCGCTCCAATCTCGGAAGCATCAACCTCCACCTGGAAGGGAAGTGAGACATCTGGCTGACATAAGACCGGAGCCGAAGAAAACCGACGCTTCAGCTCCCGAAAGGCCTCCACAGCCACAGAAGACCAATTAGTCACATCAGAACCCTTCTTGGTCAAATCCGTCAAAGGCTTAACAACGCCAGAAAAATTAGCTATGATATGAAGCGACGGTAAAAATTAGCAAAACCCAAGAACTTCTGAAGACTCTTAACAGATGTAGGCTGTGTCCAGTCATGAATAGCCTGAACCTTGACTGGGTCCATCTCAATAGTAGAAGGAGAAAAAATGAAACCCAAAAAAGAAAACGTCTGGACTCCAAAAAGACATTTTGAGCCCTTCACAAATAAAGCATTGTCACGTAGGACCTGAAAGACCATCCTGACCTGCTTAACATGAGACTCCCAATCATCCGAAAAAAACAGAATATCATCCAGATACACAATCATAAACTTATCCAGATATTCACGGAAGATGTCATGCATAAAGGACTGAAAGACTGAAGGAGCATTAGAAAGTCCAAAAGGCATCACCAAGTACTCAAAATGGCCTTCAGGCGTATTAAATGCAGTTTTCCATTCATCACCCTGTTTTATACGCACAAGGTTATACGCACCACGAAGATCTATCTTGGTGAACCAACTAGACCCCCTAATGCGAGCAAACAAATCAGTTAACAATGGCAAAGGAAACTGAAATTTGACCGTGATTTTATTCAAAAGGCGATAATCAATACAGGGTCTCAGGGAACCATCCTTTTTAGCCACAAAAAAGAATCCTGCACCAAGAGGGGATGAGGACGGGCGAATATGTCCCTTCTCTAAAGACTCCTTTATATAACTCCGCATGGCAGCATGCTCCGGCACAGATAAATTGAAAAGTCGTCCCTTAGGAAACTTACTACCAGGAATCAAATTTATAGCACAATCACAGTCCCTATGAGGAGGTAGAGAATTGAGTTTGGGCTCCTCAAATACATCCTGGTAGTCTGACAAAAACGTAGGGACTTCAGAAGGAGTGTACGAAGCAATTGACACCACAGGAGCGTCACCATGAATTCCCTGACAACCCCAACTTGACACTGACATAGCTTTCCAATCCAGGACTGGATTATGAGTCTGCAACCATGGTAGACCCAACACGACGACATCATGCAAATTATGCAGTACAAGAAAGCGAATCACCTCCTGATGAACAGGAGTCATGCACATGGTCACTTGTGTCCAGTACTGAGGTCTATTCGTAGCCAATGGTGTAGAATCAATTCCCCTTAGTGGAATAGGGAATTTTAAAGGCTCCAAATCAAAACCACAGCGCCTGGCAAATGACCAATCCATCAGACTCAGGGCGGCACCTGAATCTACAAAAGCATTAACCGGGTAAGATGACAGGGAACAAATCAGGGTAACAGACAAAATGAACTTAGGCTGTAAAGTACCAATGGTGACAGATTTATCAACCTTTTTTTTGCGCTTAGAGCATGCTGAGATAACATGAGCTGAGTCACCACAGTAAAAGCACAACCCATTTTGCCGTCTATAATTTTGCCGTTCACTTCTGGTTAGAATTCTGTCACATTGCATAGATTCAGGTGTCTGTTCAGAAGACACTGCCAAATGGTGCACAGGTTTGCGCTCCCGCAAACGCCGATCAATCTGAATGGCCAGAGTCATTGACTCATTCAGACCTGCAGGCATAGGAAACCCCACCATGACATTCTTAATGGCTTCAGAAAGACCTTCTCTGAAATTTGCAGCCAGGGCACACTCATTCCACTGAGTAAGCACCGACTATTTCCGAAATTTCTGGCAGTACACCTCTGCTTCATCTTGCCCCATGCGAGAGGGCCAATAACGTTTTTTCAGCCTGGTTCTCAAGAATAGGTTCCTCATAGAGCAATCCAAGGGCTAGAAAAAACGCATCTACACTAAGCAATGCAGGATCCCCTGGCGCCAATGCGAAGGCCCAATCTTGGGGGTCACCACGCAAAAAGGAAATGATAATCTTAACTTGCTGAATGGCATCACCAGAGGAACGAGGTTTCAAAGAAAGAAACAACTTACAATTGTTCCTAAAATTCAGGAACCTAGATCTATCTCCAGAAAACAACTCCGGAATAGGTATTCTAGGCTCTGACATTGGACTGTGAACAACAAAATCCTGAATACTTTGAACCCTAGCAGCAAGATGATCCAGACTGGAAGCCAAGCTCTGGACATCCATGTCAGCAGCTGAACTCAGAGCCACACCAAGATTAAGAGGAGGAGAGAAGCTAGCCACAGCAGCTAGACACACTTTCCTCAGTTCACTATGATCAGCAATTTGGTTAAATTCTGACAATTTTTTTTAATTCAAATAATCACATCCATTTGTATACTTTTAGTATTAGACTGTACAAAACCTGCACTGCAATTGTATGCCAAACTATGTTGGCACTTTTGTATGCAATTTTAGGAAATGACTTTAAAAATACAGTATGTACCTATGTTGTCAATAATGAATTCACAGACTCAGCATTTAGTTTTTGAAGATGATCTATTCCAAAACCACAAATCACTGTCCATTTACAAAATCACACTGTCGTAAATGCTTAAAAATGCATCAGTGCTACCAGATGGCAATTGATAATTAAATAAAAATTGATTGAAATAATTATTTTTTTTATTATTTATTGTAAATATTAATGCATGCTGTCTGATAACACTACTCAAAGTTTATAGAACTTCACAAAATAGAATGTCATTTTATTAGCATTAAACTTGACACAGTTCACAAAGGAAAAAGGGTCAAATGCTGTAGTATTAGATTGTAATTGAGAACAGAATTGAACATCAGACTACTTCAATTACAAGAAGCAGGACCATAAAACTGTAGTACAAGTAATTACATTGGTCACATTCAGGGCTCAAAATTGATCAGTACTTGGATTGATGACTTCCTCTTTATAGAAATGAATTTTACTTATTACTTTTATCCTGACAAATCAGTTTTCTTAACTTATCACAGTTTCTTTGGTAACTGTCTTAGCATTATTACTGGTTGACTAAAATTGTATCAGAATCATGATAGGTTTTGTAACACCTTGTATGACTGAATAGTTATGTGACAGCTAGCTGTATATCTATAAATGGGTTAGTCAAAGACAATTGCAACCTTAATTGAGACTCATTAGAAGCAGAAATAATAGCAAAAATCATATGTGTTTCTTAGGGTGGTCCCAGGACTTATATTGCGGAAACTGTACATCTAACCACAATATGGTTTATTTAGATGTATGGTAACTGTGGCTGCTAATGCAAAAAAAGAATGAAGAAAAACATTTATGAGGATGTTTACCCATGTGTTTTCTCATTCATCAACAATTATTTTTTTGCCCATTTGAACAAAAAAAGAAAAGTAAAATAACAAAAAAAACCTCTCTAATGCTAATAAATAGCATATTGACTTTGGTTCAAATTTCCCAAAATTCACAGATCCTCATGAATTCAAACACTGATTTGATTTATGAATTTGGTCAAATAAAATATGCCAACGTGCTAGTTAACCCTCTCGCAATGAGGTATTCTCCTCCCCTTCTGCCCAGAAGCATGACATTTTAATTTTTCTGTCCACATAGACATGTGAAAGTTTGTTTTTTTGTAAGACAAGTTGCAATTTCATAACATAGTGTACTGAAAAACGGGGAAACATTTTTAAATGGGAGAAATAGTGTAACAAATGAAATTCTGACATTTAGGAATTGTTTTTGCAGTCTATATTTTTTGGTAAAAATGGCCACCAAATATGATTCTGCTCACCAGTACAGTCACGGCGATACCACAAATGTTTAGTTATTTTATTATTTTAATGGTGAAAAAATAATCTGAAGTTTACAAAAAAAAATTGAAGGGTTATGTCACCATTTTCCGAGACACTGAACCTTTTCATTTTTCGGTTGAGGGAACTGCAAAATGGCTAATGTTTTGGAGGCAGAGACAATGTTTTTATTTATATCATATTGGATAGATGTGATGACTAGATTGATTGATAAAATCTTTTTGTGGTATTGCAGTGACGAAAAAACATAATTTTGGCGTTCTTGACATTTTTTCATTTATAATGTTAAGGATATCGCTCCATAACAGAGATGCAAAAATCAAGAAGGTGTTTTAGCTAATAGCAAAGACCTTCTACAGATGAATCCAGGATGACTGTCTGTCACACCTGACATAACAGTGACAGTACCCCCATTCTATGAGTGACCTCCGGACACTCGGGTCCTGGTTTTTCAGGATGGGAGGCATGGAATGAACGAACCAGTCTAGGGGCATTCACCTGTTTCTGAAACTTACATCAGCTCTTCTGGACCATAACTCCTCCAGTGCACCAAGTACTGCAGGTAATGACCGGAATCAACAATACTCGAAATCTGGAACTCCAAAGTACCATCAAGAATGATTGGAGATGGCGGCAGGGGAGAGGACTCAAGAGGTTCAACATACTACTTGAGCAGAGACCTGTAAAACACATTGTGAATTTTAGGAGCCTGGGGAAACTCAAGTTTTAATGAAAGTGATTATTTTATAGGGGCCCATAAACCTAGGTCCAAGTTTCCAGGAAGGGATCTTAAACTTGATATTCCAGGTAGACAACCACACAAAGTTATTTACCCTTAGGTTTGGACCTGGCGAGCGTTTTCTGTGAGCCATACATTTGTACTTGTCTCCCATGACCCTCAAATTTCTCTGAACCCAGCCACACTGAAAAGAGCGATGAAGCAAAGCATTCCTCCTCAGGAACTCCCAAAGTCCCTCCCTCACAAAAAGTACCAAACTGTGGATGGAAACCGTATGCACCAAAGAATGGTGACATGCTGGTAGATTCTTGGCGATGATTATTAATTGCAAACTGGGCTAACAGTAAATAAGATGCCCAATCCTGCTAGTTTTCAAAGATAAAATAACTGAGGCAAGTTTTCAAATTCTGATTAATGTGCTTGGTCTGTCCATTCAACTGAGGATGGAAAGCAGAAGAAAAGGACAGCTGCACCCCCAGTTGAATACAGAATGCTTTCCAGAATTTAGAAACAAATTTTGTCCCCCGAACTGACACCACATCGGAGGGAACCCTGTGAAGCTTCATGATCTCATTTACAAAATCCTGTGCAAGAGTCCTGGCATTCGGAAGTCCTGGTGAAGTTATGAAATGCACCATTTTACTGAACCTATCTACAACCACCAGAACCACAGTTTTGAATGCCAATACCTGTAGGTCAATAATAAATTCCATAGACAAGTGTGTCATTGGTCTGTAAGGAATTGGTAGTGGAAGAAGAGGACCAGACTGATGGGTATGCGATACTTTAGAACGCGTGCAGACACTGCAAGCAGACACCTGTTTAACCACATCCCAATGCAACCCCGGACACTAAAAACGATGAGAAAAGAGGTCCACGGCTTTTAACCTGGATGACCAATAAGTACAGAGTTATGATGCTCCCTAATTACTTTATGGTGCAAATCAGATGGTACAAATAACCTATCCCCTTCTGCAATGTTTGGGCAGGGTCCTCATGGTCACCACCACCAGGGAAGCTTCAGGACAAAGCATCTGCCTTGGTGTTTTTAACTCCTGGACAAAAAGTGACCACAAAATTTAATATAGTAAAGAACAGGGACCACCTAGCTTATCTAGGGTTGAAATGCTTAGCCGACTGAAGATATAACAGATTCTTGAGTTCCGAGATTACAGTAATAGGATGTACTGACCCCTCCGAATAATGTTGCCATTCCTCGAATGCCAATTTAATCACTAAAAGTTCTCTATTACCCACATCATAAATTCTCTCAGCCAAGGATAATTTTTTGGGAAAAAAAGGCACATGTATGCCATTTACCCAGGGATGGACGCTGAGACAACACAGCTCCAACCCCTATTTCCGACTCATCCACTTCTACAATAAAAGGTTGCAAAACATCAGGTTGACTGAGTAAGGGTGCAGTGTCAAAACAACTCTTTAAAGTGGAAAAAGCCTGCTGAACAACAACTGACCATTTAGAAAAATTAGACCCCTTCCTTGTCATGTTAGTTAGGGGTATCACCATTACCAAATCATTTTGAATAAACTTCCGGTAAAAATTTGTAAAACCTAGAAAACGCTGTAATGCTTTCAGATTCTTGGGATGGACCCAATCGACTACAGCCTGCACCTTTTCCTGATCCATCTGAAAACCCAAAGATGACAATAGGTACCCCCAAAACTGTACCTCCTGGAAGGCGACAACATCTTTCTCTAGTTTAGCATAAAGTTTGTTATCCCTCAATATCTGAAGCACCTGTCTCACATGCCACTGATGTGTCTCCACATCAGGTGAATAAACAAAAATATCATCACAAATCTGCCCTCCAAATGATGGAAAATATAATTAATGAAATTGTGGAATACCGCTGGTGCATTGGTCAGAACAAAAGGCATAACCAGACACTCCAAATGTCCCTCAGGGGTATTGAATGCCATTTTCCATTCATCCTCTTCCCTAATTCTAACCAGGTTATAAGCCCACCTTAAATACAACTTGGAGAAATTCTTAGCTCCCACCATCTGATTGAATAAATTAGGAATCAGAGGAAAAGGATATGAATCTCAGATAGTAAATAGATTCAATTCCCGGAAATCTAAACAGGGATGGAGACTGCCATCTTTATTTTTCAACAAAAAGAACCCTGCTGCTACGGGCGAAGATAAAGGTCTGATATGTCCCTTCTGAAGACTCTAAAGGTACCTTCACACTAAGCGACGCTGCAGCGATATCGACAATGATGCCGATCGCTGCAGCGTCGCTGTGTGGTCGCTAGAGAGCTGTCACACAGACAGCTCTCCAGCGACCAACGATGCCGAGGTCCCCGGGTAACCAGGGTAAACATCGGGTTACTAAGCGCAGGGCCGCGCTTAGTAACCCGATGTTTACCCTGGTTACCATTGTAAAAGTAAAAAAACAAACAGTACATACTCACCTTCTGCTGTCTGTCACACGTCCCTTGCTGTCTGCTTCCTGCACTGACTGTGATTGCCGGCCATAAAGTACAGCACAGCGGTGATGTCACCGCAGTGCTCTGCTTTCACTTTACGGCCGGCAATCACAGTCAGTGCGGGAAGCAGACGGCAAGGGACGTGTGACAGACATCAGAGGGTGAGTATGTACTGTTTGTTTTTTTTACTTTTACAATGGTAACCAGGGTAAACATTGGGTTACTAAGCGCGGCACTGCGCTTAGTAACCCAATATTTACCCTGGTTACCACTGTAAAACATCGCTGGCATCGTTGCTTTGGCTGTCAAACACGACGATACACGCCGATCTGATGACCAAATAACGTTCTGAACTTTCAGCAATGACCAGCGATATCACAGCAGGATCCTGATCGCTGCTGCGTGTCAAACACAACGATATCGCTATCCAGGATGCTGCAACGTCACGGATCGCTAGCGATATCGTTTAGTGTGAAGGTACCTTTAGCAAAAAATCATTCATAGCTTATCTTTCAAGATCAGACAGATTGTACAGTCCTGTCTTGGATAGTTCAGCTCTGAGAGTCAGATTAATAGAACAGTCATATGCTTGATAGGGGGGCAAATCCTGACATCCTTCCTCCAAAGCCTGACAAAAATGCTGGTAAGGTCCCTGTGGTTACTGCAGAAAGGATAATGTTTAGGCAGTTAAAATGACAGTAATCTCCCCACTCCACAATTTCTCAGGATTGCCAATCCACAGTTGGATTACGCTTCACCGACCAGGGTAAACCCAGAACAAGAGGAGAGAAGAGACCCTCCAGGACATAACAAGGAATTACCTCATAATGAAAAGACCCCTCCCTCAGTCTTATGCTATGTACAATTTTTGTCAGTGTAATCTCTGCAAGTGGCACTGAGTCGATGGCGTAAGTAGGAATAGGCTTAGCTAAGGTAGAGTAAGCAAGCCCATGAGTTCTAGCAAACTTAGCATCAATCATACTGACTCCAACTCCACTGTCTACAAACACAGAAATTTCCTCAGTCCTGCTCTCTAGCACAGCCTCTGATGTCAGGACAAAAAGAAAACTACAGATTAAAGACGAACATAAGTTTGAGTTTCAAACTCCAGGCTCTCAATGGTTAGTTGAGTCTCTTTTTGTTTAGGAATCAAAGGACAGTCCCTAATAAAATGTCCCTTCCTCTCACAAAAAACTTTCTGTGAAGTTCTGAAAAGTAAGTGCCTCTCTAACTATTCTGTAATGTGCAGCGATTACAGGCACATAAGGTTGTGCACCGGCACATGTGTATCAGCGCGTCAGCCCTCTTTTTCACTTTCATTTTATACATTTGTTTGGGCAGATTTGCGCAGCCCATCTGCCAGGGTGCCAGTGGCTTTCACATTATAGTGACACAGTACAGCGCCAGTGTGTTTTGTTTTTACACATCTTTTAACCTTTCCTTGACAAAATTGTCTTCTAAGAGTCGGGTCATTCCATTTGATATTGGTTGCACACCTGCGGAATTCTGAGCTATAAGTCTCCACTGAACAATTTCCTTGTTGAAGGTGTCAGAGCCTGGATTCAGTCAAGGAAATACGTTCAGGATCATCATAGATAAGGGCTAATGCCTGAAAAACCCTTTTATGGACTGGAAACAAATAGAAACCTGTGACAAAAAAAGCCCAGGATTGAGGATCCCCTTGCAACAGTGAAATCACAATTCCCACACATTGCTCCTTGTCCCCAGATGAGTAAGAACAAAGTTTAAAATACAGTTTATAAGCTTCTTTAAATACAAAAAAACTGTCCATGCCTCCTGAAAACCTGTCTGGTAGGACAATTTTGGGTTCAAGCTGGACCAGTCTACCCCCAGAGTCCCCCACACCAGGAGTCTGAAGCTGCTGCAGTTGCTGCTGAACCTCAAAATAAAGGTTGGTCACCTCCCATCAAAACCTCTGTAGCTGCTCTGCCAGCATAGAAACAGGATCCACAAACCTGGAAATAGAAAAAACGTACAAAAAAGAGTATTTTTTTTTCTTTTACAAAAGTGTACATCTGGTGTTAATGTCACCTGGGTGAAGGATAAGCAAGTGCACAACAATGGGGAGAGGGTGGGGGAGCCCAAACACTAGGAAAGTGGGGAGTGGAGACCCCTAGGCAAATCTACAATCACCCTGTCTGCCCTAACCATCCCTATATAAGTTCTGCACCTATCGCCGAGTAGAAACATAGTCCCTGCCTGACTCTAGCGATAGGCCCTAGTTAGGGAGGGGATAGCTAGAAAACAGTCATTCACCACTACAACTAAGGACAATGAGGGTAGACGAACAAGGAGAACACTTAGCTTGAGAAGACAACCTAGATGTCAAGCCAGAAATCATCCAAGAGTCAACTGAGAAGGAAGAAACTGACTGTTGGTACATCCAACTAGACAGAGACAAGTAAGAGCTAACACCAGCAGCATGATGTAGCAAGTGAATGTATTTAAACCTACAGCACAGGTGTGTAATTAGCAGCAGAAGGTGGAGATAACTGTTGGGTCCTAGAAAGAGAAGGATATCGCTCCGTAACAGAGATGCAAAAATCAAGAAGGTGCTTGAGCTAATCCTAAATATCTTCTACTGCCAGATCCAGGATGACTGTCTGTCACATCTAACACACCCGTGACAAGTATACAGAAGAAATAACAAATATATGGACCAACAACGAATGTCAGAACATATCATAGTACATGTAGGAAAGGTTTTTGGAATACAGACATATTCACTCAATTCACATAATTTATATACACAGCTTAGCTGAAGTACAGTATCACATTTTAAATATGAAATGTTATACAGGGTGTGCCATTTATATGGATACACCTGGGTGGGCAATGTATATGGCTACACCTAAATAAAATGGGAATGGTTGGTGATATAAACTTCCTGTTTGTGGCACATTAGCATATGGGAGGGGGAAAACTTTTCAAGATGGGTGGTAACCATGGCGACCATTTTGAAGTCAGCCATTTTTTAATGCAACTTTATAAATGGCCCACTCAGGTGTATCCATATAAATGGCTCATCCTGTTGAAAAATTCATACAATAATCCTGCACTGTGTATGGGATGGTATTTCATCCATCACTGTAAGGAATTTTGTATGTTAAAGCAAATTGATCCTAATCTTCATGAGAACTGTAACCTTGGGGAGGGCAAATCACAAGTACATGCACTGCAGTTAAGCGCTTATCTAAGACAGAGAGGAGTATATTGGCATAAGGCACTTACTGGATTGAGAAAACAAAGACGTTAGAATATTTGGTGCTGGTAATCAGGTTATATGACTGTGTAAATTGAATAAGCACGAGTGACTTATTTCACTCGTTGTGATATAATGCTAATATATGTCACCATTACTGTGAGGCCTAGGGAAGCCAGAAGTGTCACCAGTGTGGAGGTAGTTGGTGGGGTGAGATAACAAAACTTTTGGGAGGTGACTGTGATGGAATTATAGCCCGTGTGAAGTGGAAATAGTGCACTGTACCAAGAGAAGAAAGGCATAAGCAACTTATTACAACTTATTTGTAAGTAGAAAAAGGGGAATAGAAGGAAAAAATGGAAAAACAGATGGAACAAAAAATATTTTCCTTTGCTTATTTTCATTTCACTGTGACGCGGCAGTGTGATTCATACAGTCTGATCAGAATGTGAAGCTAATAATCTCGTGATCATTTTTTTTAAGTTTTGCTCTTAGCCACAATAGAACAATCACTAAGTTTTGGATGTGTAGTCCATGTCTTTTTCTGCAGCTCTGGTATATTGCATGAAGTGAAGCCTCTTTTTTTGATTCTTTTACTTGGCATCTGCACTAAAAGAGTTGTGTTTCACCTATTTTCTCAGCTTTTAGATCCCAATTCATCAAGCCTGGCATTTTTAAAGCCAGGCTGATTCATTACGAGGCACACATCTGACATGTACCTCCGTATATGCTTCATCACAGGTTGGAGATTTGTGACATATAAGGAATATTGTAGCTCATCATGAATTTGACTTTTAGAGTTGTCACATGTCTGTCCCACTGTAGTTCTGTCTATTTTGACAGAGCTGGCAAAATGGTGTGAGAACAGCAAAAGTCACTAAATTTTATTACAATCCCAAGTTGCACTACAATTTTGTGACTTTTCAAAGCTCTTCATGACAGAAATCTATCTTAAAAGCTCTACTTAATTAGGCTCTTCTCTTAGTCAGAGAACATGTGAATTTTTCCAGCCCCATTCACTTGGTGTTGGTGCTGTGTGGCAGCCATTGTTGCTGTGGTGCTGTGCCTATGGGATGGTGCTAAATGGAGCCATTGGGACTCTGTCTTGCAGTGTGGGTCATGTGGAGTACCTCTACTTGTGCTTCAGTGGTGATCAGCCCATGGCACTTCACCTTTAAGCTCAGGGATCCACTAACAGGTTTGGAGAGAAGTGACAGGGTTCTTTATACAGTTTGATCAATATATTAAACTAAGAACCTCGTGCTAAGTTTTGTACATTTTTGCTTAGTTGCAATAAATCAAATTATACGTTTTGAATGCGCTGTCCATATCTTTTTCTACAGGTATGGTATCTTGCGTCCTATCCACACAACCAGCAATAGTATTGCATGATACCTGAATTCCTTCTTGTCTCCGCTGATTAAAAGTGTCTTTCACACTTTGCTGCATAAAGGCCTGCCTACTCAACTTTGCAGAGTCAAGTTGCTGTCTGCACATTCAACTCTGTTACATCAATGTACCTACTTGGCTCTTCATTTCTATTCATTGTAGGTGCTTTCCTCACACTTGGCTCCACTGCATCTAACATTTTCAACTATGCTGCTGCATGTGCAGTCCTGTATACTCAGCTCTACTGGTCCTCACATTTACACGTGTTGTCCGACTAGTCCAACTAGTCCAACTCCAATACATCATAAATCCATGCTGCTCACCCTGTCCAATGGCTTAGCAAATAATCCTAACTAGGTGAACCCAGGACATCATTTATTTCCACCTCATTAAAAATAGTTTACAATGTACTAGATTTGGATTTTATTGTTGGTTACCTGCAGTAACCATCAATCAATCAAACCACTGCATGACCAGCTCTACCGTCACCTGCTGTATTCTCACCCACCCCTTGTAGATTGTGAGCCCTCGCGGGCAGGGTCCTCTCTCCTCATGAACCAGTCGTGACTTGTATTGATTAAAATTATTATACATGTTTTTTATTATGTACACCCCTCCTCACATGTAAAGTGCCATGGAATAAATGGTGCTATAATAATAAATAATAATAATAATAATTAGTGAGAAGGATACCTGAGCACTATTTTTGAGATTGTCACAAATTTTGATCTGTGGTTCTAATTTTCTTTATTGAGTTCAATAGAAAATGAAACAGTAACACCACTGTCCTGGAAAGTATGTTCTGGATTTCTTTAAGTAAATCTATCTTGATTTGGACAAAAGGTTTAAATATGTTGTAACTTTCCAGATTGATTAAAAATATAGTACTTTTATTTAATTTAGCAATTGACTTATTTTGATATGATATTAAACATAAGTAATACAGTACACAACCAATAGTTAGTGCCATCAACCTGTTAAAAACAGAAAAATAATTGGTCTAATAAAAACAGTAGGTAAAATACAAAATGTATCTGATCTACAAAAAGGCTACAAACAATTGAGGACCCATGACCTTTCATTCTAATGGTCAAATGAAATGCACTGGGGAGAATACATGACAGAAAGGAGAAATAGTTACGATGGCTGCTGGACTTCATTTGACAGTTAATAAAACCCATCAAGTATACATTATGTTAGATTAACCAAGATTCGGATTCCATATGACAACTCATTATTATTAAAGGCAAGTAGAGGATATTTTGAAATACACCCTCGAGTGATTCATGCTAAAATATGTATGGCAAACTCTTGAATGTCAAGGACACTTTAGCTACGTGTAATGAAAAAATGCATGTAATCTGTAGTTTGAAAACTATTGTATACATCTCCAAGGACTAGAACATCACAACTAATGTTATTTAAAATTGTCGTTCCCTAGTCAGAGTCCAACTGCTCAGTAAATATTTATGAACAATTGGCAATGAAACAAAAAGGAAACACTTACAACATGAATTCCTATTGAGTATACACACAACATGAAAAGCACATAATGCTCAAGTGTGAACTTAAAATTGTTTTCATAAAGGAAAATAATTATCAAAAAAATAAATTGATTATAGTATATAAAAACCTAGAAAATTATTTGGGCTGAAAACAAATGTAAATGTAAAGTGCTGTTATTTCTTAAATAATAATAATAAGAAAAATGTAATAAATAATCTCTCTCTCTGTCTCTCATTTTTTCTTTCTCTCTCTCTCTCTCTCTCTCTCTCTATATATATATATAATATATATATATATATATATATATATATATATATATATATATATATATATATATATATATATATATATATATATATATATATATATATATCTGTACAGTCATGGCCAAAAGTGTTGGTACTCTTGAAAATGTTACAGAAAGTGAGGTGTCTATTTTAAAAAAAATTATTACAATTACATGTGACTTGTTATACACATGTTTATTTCCTTTGTGTGTATTGGAGCAACACAAAAAAGAGAGGAAAGAGAAATTAGACATCATTTCACACGAAAACCCCAAAATGGGAAGAACAAAATTATTGTCACATATCAAAAAATTTGGTAAACAACTTTGTTTCAAGCATGTGAAGATCGTTTAAACTCACCTGTGGCAAGTGACAGATGTGGGTAATATTAAAATCACATCTGAAACCAGATTAAAAGGGGAGAAGTTGCAATTTTTGCATTGTGTGTCTGAGTTTGCCACAGTAAGTATGGAGATCAGAAAGAGGAGAAGCGAACTGTCTGAGAACTTGAGAACCGAAATTGTTTGAAAATATCAATAATTTCAAGGTCCATCTCCAGAGATTTTGATGTTCCTTTGTCCATGGTTCATCACAAAATCAAGAAGTTTACAACCCATTGCACCGCTCAAGAGTTGTAGACAGGTATCCAGGTCAAGTTAGAGCATTGGCTGTCTCCACTAAACCTGGAGCCAGTGAAGACCATGTGCAATAAAGATGCAAACCTGGTGACAGCCCAATGCCATGGCAATCTCACACCCATGCCTTACATGGCTCACATCCTCAACCAGGTTGTACAGCAAGTTCTCAGCCACTATGCCAACCTGGATGCGCTGCTGCAGAAAGCACAGTCACTATGTGCTCACTTACAATGATTGCACCCCATAGGTCTTTGACTTGCATTGCTACAGAGGTCTTTCGGCCTACTGGTTATCTGATTGATTAGCGATGTTTTGACAATGTGGAATTCCACTCTGCACATGTTTCATCATCTGTGGCAGTAGTGACGAGCCCTGGTGCAGTATGTCCTTTTTCATACCTGGGAATGTAAAGGCATCATCACCAAAACACATTTGTTTAGCACATTTTTTAGACCAGCCCATGCACCAGCAGAACAGAATATGAGTCTGTTACGTTGTGAACGACTGGAGAGAATGGTGCAGGAGTATCTGGAGCTTAATGTGATCTGGGGGGTTCGGATCCTTTTACATTTTGGTCTTGAAAAATGGAAGAGTGTCCTGAGCTCACCTGTCATGCCTTGGAGGTGTTGTCATGCCAGGCCGGCAGCGTTCTCTGTGTGTTAGGCGCTGCTGGTGGTCTCCTGATAGATAAGTGCATCCAGATGTCCCCTCAAAGTGCAGATAACATAACTTTTGTTAAAATTAACAAGTCATAGATCTCTGTTGACATTTGCAACCCAGTCACAGTTTGGGCAGATTAGACGATGTTGTCATTGTTAGTGTCATGTATTGATCTTGCGTTGTTGCAGTCTGTAACATCTTTGTGGTGTCTTCTGTGCCTGCTGTTGCTACTGCTGTTGATGTTACAAACAGTTTTTTGAAATGTGGAGAGTCCAAGTTGGGTCTCCATCTGGTGGGTTGCCTGTAGTAGAGGATGTGCCAGAAGCCTATGATACTGTTTCTACTCTGGGGAAATTGATGCCACTTTTTTGCTGTGTGACAATTATTTTTTGAAATGTGGAGACTCAAAGTTGGGTCTTCATTTGGTGGGTTGCCTGTGTATGGCGGAAGGTGTGTCATAGGTCAATTTTACTGTTTCTTCTCTGTGGAAATTGATGCCACTTTAGTGGTGTGTGACAATAGTTTTTTTAAAATGTGGAGAAACCAAGTTGAGTCTCCATCTGGTGGGTTGCGTTTTGTGAAAGGTGTGTCAGAGGCCTATTATAATATTTATACTCTGTGGTAATTGATGTTACTTTAGTGGTGTGTTACAATTTTATTTTGGAAATTTGGAGACACCAAGTTCGCTCTCCATCTGGTGGGTTGCCCATGTAAGTAGGTCAACTACTTGTGTTACTTTCCTTACATTTTTCTACCAATATTACTGTATGAAACTGATGCTTGTGCCATCTGAGTGTGGCTGGAAAAAAAATTGGAGGTGTTGCATGAGGTGTGAGGTCTCCCAGCTAAGAAGGCTTACACCACTCCTTTAACCACCAGGTCCTTATTGAAGCTTCAACTCCAAGCTGTAAATGCTGGGTCAGACCATTATACCTCATGCATGGCCCATGGCTGACTGCTACAGTGCTATTTGCAAATTTCTACTGTGGGTCAATTGATGCCACTTTTCATGTTGTCTTCCCCTAATTTTAGCTATTTGGGAAGCTTTTTGTCACCCCTTATGGTGTTGTCTATGCATTTGGTTTTTCCTCCCAGTGAATCTAATGGAGCTCCAATACACTCATCGAACCATTCGGTGAACTGTTCGGTGAATCCAAAAGATGTTTTTACACCCATGAGTGCCATAAAAATAAAATCCAGAGAAAACAATGGCTGAATTGCAATTTTTCCTTTTACCTCATTACACTTATTATATTTTCCTGTATTCCAGTATATTCCAGTACATTTTAACATACAATGAATGGAGTCATTCAAAACTGCACTTTGTCCTGCAAAAAAACGTGCATTTAGAAAAGGGAGGAGTAAAAAACTAATTATAGCAGTGGGCTCTCAACCACATAAAACATTGTTTTCCTATGCAAAAGAAAATACTATACCTCATGCATGCTTCTTTTGAAAAAAAAAGACCCAAAAATGCACCAAAAGAAAAAAAAAACACTACAGAAAAAATAGACTGTAGTGCAACTCATATTTGCCTATTGATGCACAGGTAACTGGCTGAAGATCTTTTTGCCTAAAATTTCTAAAAAAAACTGCAGAAAACAACGTCGCAGCCATAAAAAAAGCAATGTCATGGGTTTACCACGACAAAGAGGAATCAGAAGACCACAACGTCTGATTTCTGCTACATCCACACTGTTTAGAAGCAATTCACCTTCATATTAAATGGTGCAAGTTTCTTTTAGCAGTCCAGGGGTTAATCTGCTCAGTTGAGAGCTCTTAGAAGCTTTTCTGCAATAAGGCTCTCAGCTTTTCACAGTTAGATACTCACATATCTTATATAATCTGAGCCCTGGCTAGCATGCATTGCTAGAGCTAGCTTACTGTGTGCTGCATGATTAGGAGATGGTGGTTTGTTGTAGTTGTTTGAAAAGGCATTTTGGGGATTTATCTGAGACTGTTGTGAGGTTTTGGGTGTTTGCTGATACCCTTCTCCTACTTTGTTTTTTTCCCATCCCCCACTCCCTGGTGTTTACCTCTGTTATTTGTGTGAATATATTTGTATGATTGGTATTATTCTTTATCCCTGTTTGTATTACCTTTTTGTCTTTTTGGTGTATAACAGTACACTTCTATTCGCCTCTCCCCTGGAAAGACTGAGGGCGGATTCAACAGCTATGGCAAGGTACATGGCCCCGGCATCTTCACCATCAGAAGTAATCCAGAGAACAGTGTGAGCTAGGGCACCCCTAGCATTAGGGACAGGGAAGTATCCACTTGTCCAGAGACACCAGACAACAGAATAGTGACATGCAACTAGAGACCAGTTTTAATTTTTCCACAGTAGTTTTATTAATAAAAGCTGATCTATGGTTGATCGTTTCAGGCATCAATTAAAGAATACCCATTGTTAAAAATGGTATTTAATATATAAATCATGCAGATGAAAATGTTCAACTTTGTAATACATCTTATCATAGAAATTTACTTCCATCTTCTCCAGGACTGATCTTGTATCTTCAAAATTCTTAATTCACTAGCAAAACCTGTATTAAATTAAAACATTTTCCCATTAGTGAGATAGGAGATAGCAGTTGTTTCTGACAAGATTTTATGGAGAAAGAATAGGGGAAGAAAAAAGAGGCGCTCTGACTCTAGCTTCTCTCACCGCCTTGTACTCCTATCTACATAGAATGTTATGGGCCTCAACTACCATCTCCTTTCTCAGTAATCGGAAAGTCTGTCTTCATGGAATATAGATTTAACCAAGTGAACTGAGAATTTTGAGAATGACTGATCAGTTCTGGTGAAAAAAAAAGTGGATTTCTCTGATAAATTGTATTTAAAAGGTTTTATTTTATTTTTTGTGTATTATTGATTTATGAATTAAACATTAAAATGATGATTACTATTTGAAGTCTTATTATTGGATATGTTTTATAAATGAGGCCCAAAGAGTTCTCTTCAAAAATGCTGTTTGCCATGGCGCCTTTTACAGGACTTGCAAGCAAAGATTCTAAATCAGGAAAGCCTGTTAACTATTCCCTTTTTTTATTTTGTCCATTTCTTGCATTTTAATTCCTTTTTTTTCCTCGGTTAAAACAGTTGAAATAATATCCAACATTTGATACAGCACTCTGTTGATTTTTCCAATAAATTGAGCATACTCTGATGCTACACAGCATATTTCATTCTGACTACTATACTTTTATCAAGAGTTCTCTTTATTTAATTCATTGCTATTGAGAGACATACAATCCTTTCAAGCTTTCTTATTTTCCAGTTGAGCAGTCTTCACCAAATGAACTGTGTTTTTTATTGGGATGATAAAAATGTGCATAAAAGTACCAAACCTCCGCAAAGGCTTCCAGCGGCATAATGCCGGGAAATGTTTTGATGGTTAAATATTACAATCATGACTTTCTTTCAATGAATGTTACTTCTTCACTGTATAACCCTCATTTGTAATATTTTTATGCACGGTTGCATTTTTCTGCACTTCCATTAAGTATCTTATTTCAACATGCTATTTATTCAGTGGTGACCTTTGTAATAAACCTCTTAAAATGTAAAATATATCTTCCATTGAAATTAGACTGCCAATATTATACCCTTGAAACACTTCAGTTCTCATGTTTAGAGATTTTAAAGAGACATAAAGTCATTGTGATTTCCAGCTCTTATTAGTTTTCTAGTCATGCAACAATGGTGGGAATATTAGAGGATTACTGAAACAACTCACTGAGAGGATAATATCTAATCTCCTATTGTTGCTTTGAGCATACGTAATATTTTCAATTATTTAGGTTAATGGTTTCCGATCAACCACTGGACCAAACATACTGCATGTAATAAGAATACCATTCTATTTTTATATGTCACGATGTTATGCAGGACAGTATCCAAGAAATGGTGAATATTTTCAGCTTTGTCCCCATATGATTGTTTTATTTGGTCATACAATGAATCCCAACAGTATCTGATGAACACCCTTCACTTATAATGGGCTCTGTTTGAGTGACGTGGTGTCCACAGTTTTAAGGACAAGTACCATGCTGAATGCTAAACTATTTTTTGTGCTTCTTACATCTGAAAAATGAGGCTCTTCAGCAGCTGCAGTGTGTTGTGATGCCATCTCCAATTGACAGACAGTACCACAAAATGTCAACTTTGCGCATCCCAATAAATGGCATAAATTAAAGATAAAAGGAGAATATATAGGTTTTCCACTATTAATTTAACCTCTTTTCACATGTTCTAGCGCTTTTTGTCAGTTTTTTAATATACTTCTGATACCTGACCTGCTTCTATAAGCTTATCTCTATGTGTGTCTTATAGTATGCTGTTGTGATGCAGTCACTGCTACTACCAATATGCGGACTGGCATAGGACAAACTTACTAATAACATGTCACTGGTAGGGGCAGGGTTATCTCTGAGTGACCTCAGTATGAGCATGCATGCTCAGATAAGATGTCACTCATCTCCTGTGCCTGGATTCTGTGGGTGCTTTGAAGTATTGTCCCTTCAGCTGACAAGCTCTGTGATGTGCTGCTCATCAATAGAAAGGATATCACAGAGATTGTCAGCTGAATGGTTAGCACTTCATAGCTTCGGCAGAGTCCGTCTTCATCATGGATGACCGAGATCAGATCCTCCTGGGTTTCTTGCCATAGCATTTCACTTCATTCAAATGTTGAAGGATACTTAGAACTGATACTAATGCTCCCTTAGCATCAATTTTTCTCTGCTGTCCATGTCCAGGAAGAATAGCTACATTGCCATGGGCACTTCTTGATTATGTTATGCACCGTGGACAAAGGAACATCAAGATTTCTCGAGATGGACTTATAACTTGAGATTGTTGATATTTTTCAACAATTTTTGGTTCTCAAGTCCTCAAACAGTTTTCTTTTCTTCATCATTGTTGAAAAATCGATTTTCTCCAGCCCACATAACGTATTTTAGCCAACTGGATCCATCCCAATACAGTTAGAGCACCATAGAAAGAATGAACTAATGCTGCTCAGAGAAAATTTTGATGCAGGAGCTGCACAATGAGAATTAAGTATGGCTCATTCACATTTAGTAGATTTGCTGCAACTAAATAAAACTTTTTGCTTCTCAATTGTTTTTGCAATATGTGCATGCAATTCCAAAATTCCCATTCATAGGTATGGGATTGTCTCAATATCAAATTGTAAATCTGTAGTCTGTTCCAATATTCAGTTCAGCTCACAAATGTAGCTTTTTCTTTTGTATTGCTATTAAATCATTGTATTGTTAAATATAGGACATTACCTCTGTTGACAATTATCACTTTTTTGTATCATGAAACCTTCCTAAAATATTCGACAAATAGATTTCTACATTTAAAGAGTTCTCATTTCAAAAAACATTTCATCAGATGATGAGCTTGTAAAAGTAAAGGTCAGAAGTCCAAAGAAAAATGTATTCATTTTGCTCTTAGTAAAAAAAAGATTCTCATATTTACAGTTGTGACCAAAAGTATTAACACCCCTGCAATTCTGTCAGCTAGTACTCAGTTTCTTCCTGAAAATGATTGCAAACAAAAATTCTTTGTTATTATCTTCATTTAATTTGTCTTAAATGAAAAAAACACAAAAATAATTGTCCTAAAGCCAAATTGGATATAAATCCACACCAAACATAAAAAAGGGTGGACAAAAGTATTGGCACTGTTCGAAAAATCATGTGATAGTTCACTAATTTGTGTAATTAACAGCACCTGTAACTTACCTGTGGCACCTAACAAGGTGTTGGCAATAACTAAATCACACTTGCAGTCAGTTGACATGGATTAAAGTTGACTCAACCTCTGTTCTGTGTCCTTGTGTGAACCACATTGAGCATGGAGAAAAGAAAGAAGACCAAAGAACTGTCTGAGGACTTGAGAAACCAAATTGTGAGGAAGCATGAGCAATCTCAAGGCTACAAGTCCATTTCCAAAGATCTAAATGTTCCTGTGTCTACCGTGCGCAGTGTCATCAAGAAGTTTAAAGCCCATGGCACTGTGGCTAACCTCCCTAGATGTGGACGGAAAAAAATTGACAAGAGATTTCAACGCAAGATTGTGCGGATGTTGGATAAAGAACCTCGACTAACATCCAAACAAGTTCAAGCTGCCCTGCAGTCCGAGGGTACAACAGTGTCAACTCATACTATCCGTTGGTGTCTGAATGAAAAGGGACTGTATGGTAGGAGACCCAGGAAGACCCCACTTCTTACCCTGAGACATAAAAAAGCCAGGCTGGAGTTTGCCAAAACTTACCTGAAAAAGCCTAAAACGTTTTGGAAGAATCTTCTCTGGTCATATGAGACAAAAGTAGAGCTTTTTGGGCAAAGGCATGAACATAGAGTTTACAGGAGAAAAAAAAGAGGCATTCAAAGAAAAGAACACGGTCCCTACAGTCAAACGTTGCGGAGGTTCCCTGATGTTTTGGGGTTGCATAGCTGCCTCTGGCACTGGACTGCTTGACCGTGTGCATGGCATTATGAAGTCTGAAGACTACCAACAAATTTTGCAGCATAATGTAGGGCCAAGTGTGAGAAAGCTGTCTCACTCAGAGGTCATGGGTCTTCCAACAGGACAATGACCCAAAACACACTTCAAAAAGCACTAGAAAATGGTTTGAGAGAAAGTACTGGAGACTTCTAAGGTGGCCAGCATTGAGTCCAGACCTGAATCCCATAGAACACCTGTGGAGAGATTTAAAAATGGCAGTTTGGAGAAGGCACCCTTCAAATATCAGGGACCTGGAGTAGTTTGCCAAAGAAGAATGGTCTAAAATTCCAGCAGAGCATTGTAAGAAACTCATTGATGGTTACCGGAAGCGGTTGGTCGCAGTTATTTTGGCTAAAGGTTGTGCAACCAAGTATTAGGCTGAGGGTGCCAATACTTTTGTCTGGCCCATTTTTGGAGTTTTGTGTGAAATGATCAATGTTTTGCTTTTTGCTTCATACTCTTATGTGTTTTTTTCATTTAAGACAAATTAAATGAAGATAATAATACCAAAGAATTTATGATTGCAATCATTTTCAGGAAGAAACTGAGTATTATCTGACAGAATTGCAGGGGTGTCAAGACTTTTGGCCACAACTGTAGGTTGTGAAAAATTACTAGCATAGGTGTTTAAAATGTTAAATAAAATGTTATATTTGACATAACTGTCTCTGGTAGAGTTGGGCACAGAGTTGATTTAGAATTACTTTTCCTCAAATGTTCAGGTACTAGGAATGTGAATTATTTGTAATTTGATTAGCGAGGAACACGTAAAAAAATAAATTCCCAACGCTTTTCACACATTACTGATGCTGAAGACAGAGTGAGCTAATAACGACAGGTGCGGCAGCATGAACTTTCCCATAATGAATTGCAGCTATCATATCAAATGGTTTAGCGCAGCCAATCAGCGAGAACTACCATAGCGACCATAAAACATTAGAGCATGCCATGGAATGCATCTTTACAATTTTACAGCTTATGAATGATCAGAGCGCACAGCTAATTCCACATAGAGAAAAAAAAAAAAGACTTTTTACATTTGTGGTGTATATACATTGAAAATAGGAGTGTTAATCTTAGTTTGTTAATATTAAGATGATTCAAATGTTACAGGGTGCCATAGTTGAAAAAGTCATTCACTGTGACTGTGATTTGATGGGTCCGTGATATACTGCATAAACTGTGCCTTAAGGTGAATCTGTCAATGAGTGTCACCCTTCTAAGCCGTCTATATGGAAATTCAGATCATAGAATGTTGAATACAATGATACCTTGATATCTGCTATCTGATGTCTTAGGCTACTTTCACACATCAGGCTTTTTGTTTCAGGCAAAATCCGGCAATTTTTTAAAAAAAGGATCCATTTTTTTTTTTTACGCCGGATCTGTTTTTTTCCCATAGAGTTGTATTAGCGCCGGATTGTGCCTGATGGACAGATGTTTCATCCGTTTTTTGCCGGATCTGTTCAAAAAGTCATTTCCGGTGGACTCTCTCTCTCTCTCTTCTTCTTCCTTTTCCTCTTCCCCGGGACCAGGAAGTAAAAAAAAAATAATAATACATGCGCATTAAAGAAGACCGGATCCGGCTAAAAAACGGATCCAGGGCATCAGTTTCTCGCAAAAAAGTCGGATCAGTTTTTTTTAAACATAAGCCGGATTTCACCTGACACAAAAAACCTGATGTGTGAAAATAGCCTTATTGTAGATACAGCAAATTAAATAAGTATTAAGCACTGCACAAATTGTCTAAGTAAATATATTTCTAACGGGGCTATAAAATTCTCAACACAAGTCATCAAATGCACACAGGCAAAAAAATGAAACCATAGGTGTCCATAAATTTTGTTATGTGTATTGAACACAAAGAAAGGAGCAAAAAGGCATGGAAAGTAATGACACCAGCTGATATCTATCAGTAATTGAAAGTAATACTGGTACTTAGTGTCACGACTCTGAGTACCAGTATCCCGGGACCAGGGGACCTGTTATGGACTGGTGATTTAGGAGCGACCTGCGACGAGCTCTGAGCAGGTGGGAACTATACTGACCGCAGTTCCTGATCTCAACACAACACTAGAAGTAGCCGTGGGATGTTCCTGTCACTCCCTAGACTCCTCGTCACAGCCTAAGAGCTAACTACCCCTAAAGGTAGAAACAGGAAAGCTATCTTGCCTCAGAGAAAATCCCCAAAGGATAGGACAGCCCTCCACAAATAATGACTGTGAGTGGAGAGGGAAATGACATACATAGAATGAAACAAGATGTAGCAAAGGAGGCCACTTCTAACTAGATAGATAGTACAGGACAGAACACTGTGTGGTCAGTAATAAAAAATAGAAAAAGTCCACCACAGAGAATGTAAAAATCTCCACACCTGACTAAAGGTGTGGAGGGCAAAATCTGCTGCCCAGAGCTTCAAGCTTAGCTGAATAGATCCATACTGATAAGCTGGACTAAAGAGAAGAAACATAAAATGTGCTGAACAATAAGGCCACAACAAGTGGACTGCAAAAGGACAAGCAAGGACTTATCTTTGCTGAACTGGTCAGAGTGTCAGAGAAATCCAAAAGAGCTGTGACTCCAAGCAGGAACAATTGACAACTGGCATTGACTGAGGGATAAGGCCAGACAAAAATAGCCGAGCCAGAAAGACGATCAGTGGAAGCAGCAGCTGATGCTAAATCCAAGAAGCAGCCATTCCACTCAAAACCACAGGAGGGAGCCCAAGAGCAGAACTCACAAAAGTGCCACTTACAATCACCGGAGGGAGCCCAAGAGCAGAATTCACAACAGTACCCCCCCCTTGAGGAGGGGTCACCGAACCCTCACCAGAGCCCCCAGGCCGATCAGGACGATGTTATGATCCTAGAGGCTGAGGATCACAAAACGGACTAGCTAAGTTTTTGAACATAGACACGAGCTCTAGGAAGGTGGAAACTGGACTGACCGCAAAACCTGATCCTAACCAACACACTAAAGGTAGCCGGTGAACGTGGCTAAAATCCTGCACGTCTCGACGCAGCCTGAGAAACTATCTACTCCTGGAGGGAAAGTAAGACCTCACTTGCCTCAAAAGAAATCACCCCAAAGATATAGGAAGCCCCCAACAAATAATAACGGTGAGGTAAGGGGAAAACACAAACGTAGAAATGAAAACAGATTCAGCAAATGAGGCCCGCTAATACTAGATAGCAGAAGACAGATGGGGAACTGTGCGGTCAGTAAAAAACCCTATGCAAAATATCCACGCTGAGAATACAAGAACCCCCACACCAACTAACGGTGTGAGGGGAGAAACTCAGCCCCCTAGAGCTACCAGCAAGCAAGGAAATCACATATTAGCAAGCTGGGCAAGAAACAAAAAATAAACCAAGAAACATATGACCACTGATGGTCAAAAAATGAACCAAGCAAAACTTAGCTTCTCTTGAAGAGACTGATAACGAAGGACTGCAGGAGAGCTCCAAAATAGCACTGAAGACATTGACAGCAGGCAACAACTGAGAGTCCAGGTGAACTAAATAGGAAACCAGCTAACAGATAACGAGACAGCTGATCAGCCTCAGACCTGCAGAATGACACAAAGAACCACCAGAGGGAGCCCAAAGACAGCACTCACACAGTATCAGTTGTGACCACAAGAGGGAGCCCAAAAACAGAGTTCACAACAGTACCCCCCCTTGAGGAGGGGTCACCGAACCCTCATCAAAACCCCCAGGGCAATCAGGATGAGCCACATGGAAGGCATGAACCAAATTGGCCACATGAACATCAGAGGCGACAACCCAGGAATTATCCTCCTGACCATAGCCCTTCCACTTAACCAAATACTGAAGCCTCCGTCTAGAAATACGAGAATCCAAGATCTTCTCCACCACGTACTCCAATTCGCCCTCAACCAGCACCGGAGCAGGGGGTTCAACAGAAGGAACCACAGGCACCACATACCTCCGCAACAAAGACCTATGGAACTTGTTATGAATGGCAAACGACGCTGGGAGGTCCAAACGAAATGACACCGGGTTAAGGATTTCCAAAATCTTATAAGGACCGATGAAGCGAGGCTTGAATTTAGGAGAGGAAACCTTCATAGGAACATACCGAGAAGACAGCCATACCAAATCCCCAACAAGAAGTCGGGGACCCACACCGCGACGGCGGTTGGCAAAGCGCTGAGCCTTCTCCTGTGACAACTTCAAATTGTCCACCACATAGTTCCAAATCTGTTGCAACCTATCCACCACAGAATCCACCCCAGGACAGTCAGAAGGCTCAACCTGACCCGAAGAAAAATGAGGATGAAAACCAGAATTGCAGAAAAAAGGCGAAACCAAAGTAGCAGAACTAGCCCGATTATTAAGGGCAAACTCGGCCAATGGCAAAAAAGTCACCCAATCATCCTGATCAGCAGAAACAAAACATCTTAAATAAGTTTCCAAGGTCTGATTAGTTCGCTTGGTTTGGCCATTCGTCTGAGGATGGAAGGCCGACGAAAAAGACAAATCAATGCCCATCTTAGCACAAAAGATCCGCCAAAATCTGGACACAAACTGGGATCCTCTGTCAGACACAATATTTTCATGGATGCCGTGCAAGCGAACCACATTCTGAAAAAATAGAGGAACCAAATCGGAGGAGGAAGGCAACTTAGGCAAGGGCACCAAATGGACCATTTTGGAAAAACGATCACACACCACCCAGATGACCGACATTCTCTGAGAGACTGGAAGATCCGAAATAAAATCCATGGAAATGTGCGTCCAAGGCCTCTTTGGGACAGGCAAAGGCAAAAGCAAACCGCTGGCACGAGAACAGCAAGGCTTAGCCCGAGCACAAATCCCACAGGACTGCACAAAGGAACGCACATCCTGCGACAAGGAAGGCCACCAGAAGGACCTAGCCACCAAATCTCTGGTACCAAAAATCCCAGGATGGCCTGCCAACACTGAAGAATGAACCTCGGAAATAACTCTGCTGGTCCATCTATCTGGGACAAACAGTCTCTCTGGTGGGCATCGGTCAGGTCTATCCGCCTGAAATTTCTGCAGCACTCGTCGCAAATCTGGGGAAATGGCAGACAAAATCACTCCCTCTCTGAGGATACCAGCTGTCTCTGAAACTCCCGGAGAGTCAGGCACAAAACTCCTAGAAAGAGCATCAGCCTTCACGTTCTTCGAACCAGGCAGGTACGAGACCACGAAATCGAAACGGGAGAAAAACAACGACCAACGAGCCTGTCTAGAATTCAGCCGCTTGGCAGACTCGAGATAAATCAGATTTTTGTGATCAGTAAAGACCACTACACGATGCTTAGCTCCCTCGAGCCAATGTCGCCACTCCTCAAATGCCCACTTCATAGCCAACAACTCCCGATTACCAACATCATAATTCCGCTCGGCAGGTGAAAACTTTCTTGAAAAGAAAGCACATGGCTTCATCACAGAGCAATCAAAGCTTCTCTGCGACAAAACAGCCCCTGCTCCAATCTCAGAAGCATCAACCTCGACCTGAAAAGGAAGAGAGACATCAGGCTGACACAAAACTGGAGCCGAAGAAAACCGGCGCTTCAGCTCCCGAAAGGCTTCCACGGCCGCAGGAGACCAATTAGTCACATCAGAACCCTTCTTGGTCAAATCCGTCAAGGGTTTAACCACGCCAGAAAAATTAGCAATGAAGCGACGGTAAAAATTAGCAAAACCCAAGAACTTCTGAAGACTCTTAACAGATGTAGGCTGAGTCCAGTCATGAATAGCCTGGACCTTGACTGGGTCCATCTCAATAGTAGAAGGAGAAAAAATAAAACCCAAAAAGGAAACCTTCTGTACTCCGAAGAGACATTTTGAGCCCTTCACAAATAAGGCATTAGCACGCAGGACCTGAAATACCATCCTGATCTGCTTCACATGGGACTCCCAGTCCTCAGAAAAGACCAAAATGTCATCCAGATACACAATCATAAATTTATCCAGATATTCACGGAAGATGTCATGCATGAAGGACTGGAACACAGAAGGAGCATTAGAGAGTCCAAAAGGCATCACCAAGTACTCAAAATGGCCTTCGGGCGTATTAAATGCTGTTTTCCATTCATCCCCCTGCTTAATGCGCACAAGGTTATACGCACCACGAAGATCTATCTTGGTGAACCAACTGGACCCCTTAATCCGAGCAAACAGATCAGACAACAATGGCAAAGGATACTGAAATTTGACCGTGATTTTATTTAGAAGACGATAATCTATACAAGGTCTCAGAGAACCATCCTTCTTGGCCACAAAAAAGAATCCTGCACCAAGAGGGGCGGAGGACGGGCGAATATGTCCCTTCTCTAAAGACTCCTTTATATAGCTCCGCATTGCGGCATGTTCTGGTACAGACAAATTAAAAAGTCGTCCCTTAGGGAACTTACTACCAGGAATCAAATTTATAGCACAATCACAATCCCTGTGAGGAGGCAGGGCACCGGATCTGGGCTCATCAAATACATCCTGGTAGTCCGACAAAAACTCAGGGACCTCAGAAGGAGTGGAAGAAGCAATTGATACCAAAGGAGCATCGCCATGAATCCCCTGGCAACCCCAACTTGACACAGACATAGCTTTCCAATCCAGAACTGGATTATGGGCCTGCAGCCATGGCAGACCCAACACGACAACATCATGCAAATTATGCAGCACAAGAAAGCGAATCACCTCCTGATGCACAGGAGTCATGCACATGGTCACTTGAGTCCAATATTGAGGCTTATTCTCAGCCAATGGTGTAGCATCAATTCCCCTCAGTGGAATAGGGAATTCCAAAGGCTCCAGGACAAAACCACAGCGCCTGGCAAACGACAAATCCATCAGATTCAGGGCAGCACCTGAATCCACAAAAGCCATAACCGAGTAGGATGACAAAGAACAAATTAAAGTAACAGACAAAATGAATTTAGGATGTATAGTACCAATGGTGACAGGTTTAGCGATTTTTTTAACGCGCTTAGAGCATGCTGAGATAACATGAGTTGAATCACCACAGTAAAAGCACAACCCATTTTGACGTCTATGATTTTGCCGCTCAATTCTGGTCAGAACTCGGTCACATTGCATAGACTCAGGTCTCTGTTCAGAAAACACCGCCAGATGGTGCGCAGATTTGCGCTCCCGCAAACGCCGATCAATCTGAATGGCCAAAGCCATTGAGTCATTCAGACTTGCAGGCGTGGGGAACCCCACCATAACATTCTTAATGGCTTCAGAAAGACCTTCTCTGAAATTTGCAGCCAGGGCACACTCATTCCATTGAGTAAGCACCGACCATTTCCGAAATTTTTGACAATACAACTCAGCTTCATCCTGGCCCTAAGAAAGAGCCAGCAAGGCCTTTTCTGCCTGGTTCTCAAGATTAGGTTCCTCATAAAGCAGTCCAAGCGCCAGAAAAAACGCATCCACATTAAGCAATGCAGGATCTCCTGGCACCAGAGAGAATGCCCAACCTTGAGGGTCGCCACGTAACAAGGAGATAACAATTTTAACTTGCTGAGCGGAATCACCAGAGGAACGAGGTCTCAAAGATAGAAATAATTTACAATTATTCTTAAAATTCAGAAACCTAGATCTATCTCCAGAAAACAACTCAGGAATAGGTATTTTTGGCTCTGACATAGGGCTATGAACAACAAAATCCTGAATGCTTTGCACCCTTGCAGCAAGATGATCCACACTAGAAGTCAGACTCTGAATATCCATGTCTGCAGCTGAACACAAAACCACCCAGAGATTAAGGGGATGAGAGAAGCTGGACAGACTGCAGCAAAGATAGAGAGGAAAAAAAAAAATTGTACTCAGGGCTTCTCTTATCCCACTTCTGCGATGCATTAAACACTTTTTGGCCTGCTGTACTGTTATGATCCTAGTGGCTGAGGACTAGCTAAGTTTATGAACATAGACACGAGCTCTAGGGAGGTGGAAACTGGACTGATCGCAAAACCTGATCCTAACCAACACACTAAAGGTATCCAGTGAACGTGCCTAAAATCCTGGACGTCTCGATGCAGCCTGAGAAACTATCTACTCCTGGAGGGAAAGTAAGACCTCACTTGCCTCAAGAGAAATCACCCCAAAGATATAGGAAGCCCCCAACAAATAATAACGGTGAGGTAAGGGGAAAACACAAACGTAGAAATTAAAACAGATTCAGCAAATGAGGCCCGCTAATACTGGATAGCAGAAGACAGATAGGGAACTGTGCGGTCAGTAAAAAACCCTATGCAAAATATCCACGCTGAGAATACAAGAACCCCCACACCAACTAACGATGTGAGGGGAGAAACTCAGCCCCCTAGAGCTACCAGCAAGCAAGGAAATCACATATTAGCAAGCTGGGCAAGAAACAAAAAATAAACCAAGAAACATATGACCACTGATGGTCAAAAAATGAACCAAGCAAAACTTAGCTTCTCTTGAAGAGACTGATAACGAAGGACTGCAGGAGAGCTCCAAAATAGCACTGAAGACATTGACAGCAGGCAACAACTGAGAGTCCAGGTGAACTAAATAGGAAACCAGCTAACAGATAACGAGACAGCTGATCAGCCTCAGACCTGCAGAATGACACAAAGAACCACCAGAGGGAGCCCAAAGACAGCACTCACACAGTACCAGTTGTGACCACAAGAGGGAGCCCAAAAACAGAGTTCACAACAGGACGAGCCAAGTGAAAAGCACAAACCAAATCGGCGGCATGGACATCGGAGGCAACAACCCAAGAATTATCCTCCTGGCCATAACCCTTCCACTTGACAAGATACTGAAGCCTCCGCCTCGAAAAACAAGAATCCAAAATTTTCTCAACCACATATTCCAACTCCCCCTCAACCAACACCGGGGCAGGAGGATCAACAGAGGGAACAACAGGTACCACATATCTCCGCAACAAAGATCTATGGAAAACATTGTGGATTGCAAAAGAGGTTGGAAGGGCCAAACGAAAAGACACTGGATTGATAATCTCAGAAATCTTATAAGGACCAATAAACCGAGGCTTGAACTTAGGGGAAGAAACCTTTATAGGAACATGACGAGAAGATAACCAGACTAAATCCTCCACCCGAAGCCGAGGACTAACACACCGACGGCGGTTAGCAAAACGTTGAGCCTTTTCCTGAGACAACGTCAAATTGTCTACCACATGAGTCCAAATCTGCTGTAACCTGTCCATCACAGAATCCACACCAGGACAATCAGAAGGCTCAACCTGCCCTGAAGAAAAACGAGGATGGAAACCAAAATTACAAAAGAAAGGCGAAACCAAAGTAGCCGAACTGGCCCGATTATTAAGGGCAAACTCGGCCAACGGCAAGAAAGCCACCCAATCATCCTGAACAGCAGACACAAAGCATCTCAAATAGGTCTCCAAGGTTTGATTAGTTCGCTCAGTTTGGCCATTTGTCTGAGGATGGAACGCCGAAGAAAAAGACAAATTAATGCCCATCCTAGCACAAAAGGCCCGCCAAAACCTAGAAACAAACTGGGAACCTCTGTCAGACACAATATTCTCCGGAATGCCATGCAAACGAACCACATGCTGAAAAAACAATGGAACCAAATCAGAGGAGGAAGGCAATTTAGGCAAAGGTACCAAATGGACCATTTTAGAGAACCGGTCACAAACCACCCAGATAACAGACATCTTCTGGGACACAGGAAGATCCGAAATAAAATCCAAGGAAATATGCGTCCAGGGCCTCTCAGGGACAGGCAAAGGCGAAAGCAACCCACTAGCACGGGAACAGCAAGGCTTAGCCCGGGCACAAGTCCCACAGGACTGCACAAAAGAACGCACATCCCGCGACAAGGAAGGCCACCAAAAGGACCTAGCAACCAAATCTCTGGTACCGAAAATCCCAGGATGACCGGCCAACACCAAACAATGGACCTCAGAAATTACCTTACTTGTCCATCTATCAGGAACAAACAGCTTCCCCATAGGACAGCGGTCAGGCTTATCAGCCTGAAATTCCTGAAGCACCCACCGCAAATCAGGAGAGATGGCAGAAAGAATCACCCCTTCCCTAAGAATGCCATCTGGCTCAAGGACTCCAGGAGAATCTGGCAAAAATCTCCTAGAGAGGGCATCCGCTTTAACATTCTTAGATCCCGGAAGACATGAGACCACAAAATCGAAACGGGAGAAAAACAGGGACCATCGAGCCTGTCTAGGGTTCAGCCGCTTGGCCGACTCGAGGTAAATCAGATTCTTATGATCAGTCAAGACCACAATGCGGTGCTTGGCTCCCTCAAGCCAATGTCGCCACTCCTCAAATGCCCACTTCATAGCCAGCAATTCCCGATTGCCGACATCATAATTGCGTTCCGCAGGCAAAAACTTTTGGGAAAAGAAGGCACACGGTTTCATCAAGGAACCATCAGAATTCCTCTGTGACAAAATGGCCCCTGCCCCAATCTCAGAAGCGTCAACCTCAACCTGAAAAGGAAGAGAAACATCCGGCTGACGCAACACAGGGGCAGAAGTAAATCGGCGTTTAAGCTCCTGAAAGGCCTAAACAGCCGCAGAGGACTAATTTGTCACATCAGCGCCTTTCTTCGTCAAATCGGTCAGGGGCTTAACCACACTGGAAAAGTTGGCAATGAAACGGCGATAAAAATTAGCAAAGCCCAAACATTTCTGAAGGCTCTTCACAGATGTGGGTTGAATCCAGTCTTGAATGGCTTGGACCTTAACAGGATCCATTTCTATAGACGAAGGAGAAAAAATAAACCCCAAAAAAGAGACCTTCTGAACTCCAAATAGGCACTTAGACCCCTTCACAAATAAGGCATTATCACGAAGGATCTGGAATACCATCCTGACCTGCCTCACATGAGACTCCCAATCATCGGAAAAAATCTAAATATCATCCAAATACACAATCAAGAATTTATCAAGATAATTGTGGAAAATATCATGCATGAAGGACTGAAATACAGAAGGAGCATTAGAAAGCCCGAAAGGCATCAAAAGGTATTCAAAATGGCCTTCGGGCGTATTAAATGCAGTTTTCCATTCGTCACCCTGTTTAATACGAACAAGATTATATGCCCCTCGAAGGTCAATCTTGGTAAACCAACTAGCCCCCTTAATCCGAGCAAACAAATCAGAAAGCAAAGGTAAAGGGTATTGGAATTTGACCGTGATCTTATTAAGAAGACGATAATCATTACAGGGTCTCAAGGAGCCATCCTTCTTGGCAACAAAAAAGAATCCCGCTCCCAATGGTGATGAAGACGGCCGAATATGCCCCTTCTCCAAAGACTCCTTAACATAACTCCGCATGGCGGCATGCTCGGGCACAGACAGATTGAAAAGTCAGCCCTTAGGGAACTTACAGCCAGGAATCAAGTCAATAGCACAATCACAGTCCCTATGTGGAGGAAGGGAACTGGACTTGGGCTCATCAAATACATCCTGGAAATCTGACAAAAATTCAGGAACATCAGAAGAAGGGGAAGAGGAAATTGACATCAAAAGGACGTCACTATGTACCCCTTGACAACCCCAACTAGTCACAGACATAGATTTCCAATCCAGCACTGGATTGTGTACTTGTAACCATGGAAAACCCAGTACAACAACATCATGTAAATTATGTAACACCAGAAAATGGCAATCTTCCTGATGTGCTGGAGCCAAGGACATAGTCAGCTGAGTCCAATACTGAGGTTTATTCTTGGCCAACGGTGTAGCATCAATACCCCTCAAAGGAATAGGGCTCTGCAAAGGCTGCAAAGAAAAACCACAGCGCCTGGCGAATTCTAAGTCCATTAAGTTCAGGGCAGCGCCTGAATCCACAAATGCCATGACAGAAAAGGATGACAATGAGCAAATCAGGGTCACAGACAGGAGAAATTTAGGCTGTACAGTACTGATGGTAACAGATCTAGCGACCCTCTTAATACGCTTAGGGCAATCAGAAATAGCATGAGCAGAATCACCACAGTAAAAACACAGCCCATTCTGACGTCTGTATCCCCGCTGTTCTGCTCTCAGGACTCCGTTCAGAGGATACTGCCATATGGTGCACCACTTTGCGCTTGCGCAGGCGCCGATCAATCTGAATGGCTAGAGACATAGATTCGCTCAAACCAACAGGCGTGGGGAACCCCACCATAACATCTTTAAGGGCTTCAGAAAGACCCTTTCTGAAAATTGCTGCCAGAGCATCCTCATTCCATTTAGTGAGGACAGACCATTTTCTAAATTTCTGGCAGTATAATTCTGCTGCTTCCTGACCCTGACACAGGGCCAACAAGGTTTTTTCTGAAAGCGAGAGGGAATTACACACACTATGGCGCTCGCCACAAGGGAGACGGGGAGAGTGGGCAGAGGAATAGAATAGAACAAACTAGAATAAAAAACCCCTAGCTGCTGGAACCACACAGGATCTGTGCCTATCCTGGGATTGAAATGTAGGTACTGAATAATCGCAATGCGAATAAGGTGGACCGCGCTCAGGGGTGCGTGTACTAAAGTGATGGACTGTAGGAGGTTGACAATAGCATACAATAAATGGTACTTAGATCGCTGCTATATGCTTAGACCTGCTGTGGAAGAAATACGAATCAATGTGTCATAAATGCATATGCCCGTAGCGGCTATGTAGAAGGTGCTTACTGTGATTGTTGCGCTATTCCAGCGTCCTGAGTAGAGCCCGACCTGGAGTCCGCTGAGAGGTAAGATGCGGCGTCTGCGCGGGGCGGGGGGGGGGTTGGTAGGAGGAGGAATCGGCAGCTGTAGCGGTACCTGGGAGCCCCGGCCGAGGCGTCCCTGGTAACCGCGAGGAGAAAAAAAATGGCCGCTGGCGCCGGCTCACTGGTGCCTGCAAAGTGACGTCACTAAGGTACGGAGCGGCATTGGAGCCAAAAAGGTGGCGACAAACCAACGCGTTTCAAAGGTGCTCGGCCTGACGAAGAAGGCCGAGCACCTTCGAAACGCGTTGGTTTGTCGCCACCTTTTTGGCTCCAACGCCGCTCCGTACCTTAGTGACGTCACTTTGCAGGCACCAGTGAGCCGGCGCCAGCGGCCATTTTTTTTCTCCTCGCGGTTACCAGGGACGCCTCGGCCGGGGCTCCCAGGTACCGCTACAGCTGCCGATTCCTCCTCCTACCAACCCCCCCCGCCCCGCGCAGACGCCGCATCTTACCTCTCAGCGGACTCCAGGTCGGGCTCTACTCAGGACGCTGGAATAGCGCAACAATCACAGTAAGCACCTTCTACATAGCCGCTACGGGCATATGCATTTATGACACATTGATTCGTATTTCTTCCACAGCAGGTCTAAGCATATAGCAGCGATCTAAGTACCATTTATTGTATGCTATTGTCAACCTCCTACAGTCCATCACTTTAGTACACGCACCCCTGAGCGCGGTCCACCTTATTCGCATTGCGATTATTCAGTACCAAGGTTTTTTCTGCATGATCCACAAAGTTAGGTTCATCATACAATAATCCGAGCGATTGAAAAAATGCATCTACATTAAGCAATGCCGGATCCCCTGACTCAAGGGAGAACGCCAAGTCCTGAGGATCACCACGCAGCAGAGAAATGACTATTTTAACTTGCTGAATGGGATCACCAGAGGAACGGGGCTTCAGAGCAAAAAACAATTTGCAGTTATTTTTAAAGTTCAAAAACTTGGATCTATCCCCATAAAACAAATCTGGAGTAGGAATTCTAGGCTTTAGAGCCGGAGTCTGAACAACATAATCTTGGATACTCTGTACTCTTGCAGCAAGCTGATGCACACGAGAAAACAAACCCTGAACATCCATGCCCGCGCCAAAATCCTGAACCACCCAGAGATTAAGAGGAAGAAAAAAGACAAAACAGACTAAAGAAAAAAAAAATGACTCAGAACTCTTTTTTTTCCTTCTTTTGTGATGCATTTAACTCATCTTTGGCCAGTTGTACTGTTATGGACTGGTGATTTAGGAGCCAAATGCGACGAGCTCTGAGCAGGTGGGAACTATACTGACCTCAGATCCTGATCTCAACACAACACTAGAAGTAGCCGTGGGATGTTCCTGTCACTCCCTAGACACCTCATCACAGCCTAAGAGCTAACTACCCCTAAATTTAGAAACAGGAAAGCTATCTTGCCTCAGAGAAAATCCCCAAAGGATAGAACAGCCCCCCACAAATAATGACTGTGAGTGGAGAGGGAAATGACATACGTAGAATGAAACAAAATGTAGCAAAGGAGGCCACTTCTAACTAGATAGATAGTACAGGACAGAACACTGTGCAGTCAGTAATAAAAACTAGAAAAAGTCCACCGCAGAGAATGTAAAAATCTCCACACCTGACTAAAGGTGTGGAGGGCAAAATCTGCTGCCCAGAGCTTCCAGCTTAGCTGAATAGATCCATACTGATAAGCTGGACTAAAGAGAAGAAACATAAAATGTGCTGAACAATAAGTCCACAACAAGTGGACTGCAAAAGGACAAGCAAGGACTTATCTTTGCTGAATTGGTCAGAGTGTCAGAGAAATCCAAAAGAGCTGTGACTCCAAGCAGGAACAATTGACAACTGGCATTGACTGAGGGATAAGGCCAGACTAAAATAGCCGAGCCAGAAAGACGATCAGTGGAAGCAGCTGCTGATGCTAAGTCCAAGAAGCAGCCATTCCACTCAAAACCACAGGAGGGAGCCCAAGAGCAGAACTCACAAAAGTGCCACTTACAACCACCGGAGGGAGCCCAAGAGCGGAATTCACAACAGGGGTCCCTCCCTGTCCCTATTTCTAGGGCCGCCCTGGCTCACCTTGTTCCCCGGATTACTTCTGACGATGAAGATGCCAGGGCCTCATTCTGGATATCAAACATACAAATTTACACAAACATATAACAGAGGAATGCAACAGGGAGTGGAGGATAGGGTTAAACAAAAGTAGGAGAAGAAAGGAAATTATTGCACTTTCAAAACCTAGCAACAGTCACAGATAAACTCACCAAATACCTTCTCCAACAATAACCAACAAGAACTTTCAGCCATGCAGCATTAGCTTGACAATGAGTACCTAGATTATATAGGAGATGGGTGTGGCTAACTTTGCACAGCTGAGAGCTTTAAGGGTGAGTTTCCACGGTCAGTAAATGCTGTGTGTTTGACGCTGCGCAGAGCTGCAGCGTCAAACACGCAGTGTCCAGATGTTCCAGCATAGTGGAGGGGATTTTAGGAAATCCCGTCTCCACTATGCGTGGAAATCCGCATCCGTCTTCCCTGCGACTCCGGACATGCTGCGCGTCTTTTCAGATCGCAGCATGTCTGTACACCTTGTGGGGACGCAGCGTCCCCGCAAGGCATATCACAGGGCGCTATGGGAGAGAGCGATGATCCCGGATGTGTACAGTTAACACATCCGGCATCATCGCGTCCCAGAAAGGGGGCGGGGCTTAGCGCCGAGCGGCTTCGCCGCTGCGGCGATACCGCCAGCCATCCTGACCATGGACACATACCCTTACACTCCAGGAGCTCTCAACAGAGCAGATTAACGCCAACAAACAGGCTCTCCATGCATGTGTCATGATTGTGACACAGTCGCAACACATGCAGCTGCGGAGCCGAACAGCTGATCAGCCGGAGCGATCCAGGAAGCCGGGTTCCCTCTGCAGCTTATTTGGTAAGCGCTGTAGGTTGCCGAATAAGCAGGGACCCGATCAAATTCGCTCAACTCTAGTTAGAATTACATGTTAATATCACCTTTAGAAATAAATTTACTTAGGAAACTAGTGACGTTTTCTATACTTATTTTACCAGCTGTAAATCCGTGTTTTTCTTATATGCAAATGAGCTGTGACTATGTGCTGGACACTGTTCTTCCTGATAATCCTCCACTAGAGCTTATTATAAAATGAAGAAGGCACTTCCAGTGCGACATGCAATGTCACTTTGCTTTCATACTGACACCTGTACAATGATATCAGAACTAACACAGGAGCGTTAGTACTGTAATAAAACAGTGTTCACTTCTTTTGTATTAACACATCTGCACTGCAGTTTTATTCTCATAGTGCTTCAGCTTCCATTTCAGAGGCATTACTATAAATGTTCTTCCAATGGGTCAAGCCACAACTTTCCTGTACTGTGTTGATTTTAATCAGGTACAGCTCTGCAGCAGTACTCTGACAGTAATATAAGAGAATCAATGCTGCTGCAAATACATTTAATGAAACAAAGTTCACTTGTTACTATATTATTGCTAATCTCACTGTATCTCAACACCCTCTTTCATTTAAAATAAGCTCTGTGCAGATTCTCAGGGAGATCTGTGTCCGGCCCATAGATCTTAGCAGCTCAATTACATATAAGAAAAATGTGAATTACTCTTTAACCCCTTCACCCCCGGAGCTTTTTCCGTTTTTTCATTTTTGTTTTTCGCTCCCCTCCTTCCCAGAGCCATAACTTTTTTATTTTTCCGTCAATTTGGCCATGTGAGGGCTTATTTTTTGCGGGACGAGTTGTACTTTTGAACGACATCATTGGTTTTACCATGTCGTGTACTAGAAAACGGGAAAAAAATTCCAAGTGCAGTGAAATTGCAAAAAAAGTGCAATCCCACACTTGTTTTTTGCTTGGCTATTTTGCTAGGTTCACTAAATGCTAAAACTGACCTGCCATTATGATTCTCCAGGTCAGTACGAGTTCATAGACACCTAACATGACTAGGTTATTTTTCACCTAAGTGGTGAAAAAACATTCCAAACTTTGCAAAAAAAAAAAAAAAATGTGCGCCATTTTCCGATACTTGTAGCGTCTCCATTTTTCGTGATCTGGGGTCAGGTGAGGGCTTATTTTTTGCGTGCCGAGCTGGCATTTTTAATTATAGCATTTTGGTGCAGATACATTCTTTTGATCGCCCGTTATTGCATTTTAATGCATTTTAATGCAATATCGTGGCGACCCAAAAAACGTAATTCTGGCGTTTCGATTTTTTTTCTCATTACGACATTTAGCGATCAGGTTAACGCTTTTTTTATTGATAGATCAGGCGATTCTGAACGTGGTGATACCAAATATGTGTAGGTTTGATTTTTTTTTTTAATTGATTTATTTTGATTGGGGCGAAAGGGGGTGATTTAAACTTTTATATTTTTTTATTTTTTTCACATTTTTTTTACTTTTTTTTTCACTTTTGCCATGCTTCTATAGCCTCCATGTGAGGCTAGAAGCAGGCACAACCCGATCGGCTCTGCTATGTAGCAGCGATCATAAGATCGCTGCTACACAGCAGAATTGCAGGTGTGCTGTGAGCGCCGACCACAGGGTGGCGCTCACAGCTACCGAGGATCAGTAACCATAGAGGTCTCAAGGACCTCTATGGTTACCTTCCTGACACATTGCCGACCCCCGATCATGTGACGGGGGTCGGCGATGACGTCAGTTCCGGCCGCCTGGCCGGATGCGGTAGTTAAATGCTGCTGTCTGCGTTTGACAGCGGCATTTAACTAGTTAATGGGCGCGGGCGGATCGCGATTCCACTCACGCTCATTGCGCGCACATGTCAGCTGTACAAAACAGCTGACATGTCGCCGCCGGAGCCCACCTTAAAGCGGGGGTTCTGCCAGCTGACGTACTATTCCGTCAGCTGGCAGAAAGGGGTTAATAAGACACTGGATTTCAGATCTCAAACTATCATTTTTTCAGCTTTCTATGACCGTATTGCCCATGTAGCTAGCTTAGGATAGTTGAGCCTACTGACGGATTTCCTTTAATTATAGGTAGTAATTAGTTATGAGTGAGTACCATAATATTCGCAATCGTTATATTCATAATGAGTACTTTGTACAAATAGCGTATTCGTTCCGAATAGCGAGTACAATGCAAGTCAATGGGAAATACGAGAAATTTTCTGCTGGGATCTGGGAGCCTGAGGGAAAGGCTGAAATGGATGGTAAAGTGTTGACACAGAATGGGAAAAGCCTGGAGAATATGCCTGCATGCATTTATGACTCACATATGGTTTCTAGGAATAAGTTTATCGCAGTATTACATCACGTTTACAGATACACAAGAACACCTACCAAACTTGACTTAAATTGCATTTAACACACCAAAAAGGTTAAGAAACAGTTTTTCCTGCATAATCACTTGTATATAAGGTTAAATAAACCAGAGAAACAAAAAATATCCCTTTTAGCATTTGTTCACACTTACTGTTGAGGTTTTTTACCACTTTTTACAATTAAAAGGGCTCTGACATACATTTTGTAGGTCCCTCTGTCATACATCATTTTTAGTTAGCTATTCCCCAGTACTTTACAAGGCCAGCTACAACGTACCATTAAGAATGCTGATCTTTGACCTGAGAGGCCTCATGTGGCCCAGTAGCATGCGTTTTGGAGGGACTGCTGTTACTTATATATTTGGGTGGTCCCTCCATCATTGACACTCAGATAGTGGAATACATATTCAATAGCAGTTTACAATGTGCCCATTGTAGCGAATTCTTGATACTTGATCGAGTGCAGAATGTGCATCATATTTCAAAAAATTACTTTTGGTGGCTGTGTCATAGATGCAGGAAGATAACATGACAAGGGTTTCTCTTGACAAACATTATCTACTCTGGACTACTGTAGTAGTTGCGGGCCTCAAGTTTTCAGAGGGCTATCACTCGGTCATCAACAGCCAGTGTACATTTCTTTTGAATATGTGTCCCCTATCTCAGTCACAATGTGGGACAACCTGTCACAAGGGTCTCCAATAATAAATTTTAGTTTGGAAGGACAACTCTACATTAAAAATTTGTCCACTGCACAATGTGCATAGGGTTTATAATAATTAGCCCTATGGGCTGAGTCATGGTTGACTCAGGAAGCCACTATCCCAAGTGCCTCCAATCACAAATAGTAGGTAGGCTGGAGTAGGAATACTGTCGTTGTTTGTCCACTGCATAATGTGTATAGGGTTTGTAAAAATTAGCCCTATGGGCTGAGTCATGGTTGACAAAGGAAAGAAACCATTTTTTATGGGAAGCAATTGACATTAACAGCAGTAGAATTAATCAGCATTTTCGGTGAATTTAGGTTGACTTCCTGTCATCTGGAGGGATTGAAAACTGTGGAGATATCCAGTCCTTGTTGAATTTAATCAGAGTACATCTGTCTGCATTTTCCTTGGAGAGGCATGTGCGCCTATCAGTGATGATTGACCCAGTGGAGCTGAAAACACGCTCTGATATTACACTAGCAGCTGGGCAGGCCAGCACCTCCAAGGCATGTAAGGAGAGGTCAGGCCAAGTTTACAGCTTGGACACCTAATAATTAAAGGGAACTGAAGCATCAGAAAGGACTCATGTATGGTTACTTAAGTACCCCTTGACCATGTTCTGCAATTTCTCTCTCTTTGGAATTGTTATAGGCACAGATAACCCTTGCTGTTGTGCTGGTTTATTGAAAGTTGCCCAATTTGTGCACATTTTCCTCCCACCTCTGTTGGACCTGGTGTTCATGTCTCTCCTCATTATTCCTTGGTGTTGAAAACAGCCGCTATTTCTGCCACCAGAATTGTCTGAGGGTGATGTTTGCAGCAACTGATCTACAACAGCCCCCTTGAACGATTCCATTGTACAACTCTTTGGTGACTCCAAAATGAGAGAAGGAAATTTCTCTTTGTACCGTGGATCAAGAAAGGTGGCCAACCAGTATTGGTTGTTGGATAAAATGTGTATCACTCGAGGGTCTTGACACAGGCACTTATACATGAACTGTGCCATGTGAGTCGAGCTGCAAAAGGCAAATGTTCTGTGTCCCCAACAGTAGGAACAGTACCCATCCTTTCCTCACTCTGACTTGCCTCCTCCTCCACCTTCTCCTGTCCAGCCCATCCAGGCTGCACAGACATGAAATTTGGGTTGGGTGTCCCCTCTGTAGCATTAGGAGTCACCTTGGTAGCACAGAAAAACAAGTCCTCTCCCTCCTCATCCTCCTCACCTTCCTCCCCATCAAATGTTGCCTCAGAATATTGGCTGGGCTGGGTAGTATTACCCATTGTGAAATCTGGCTCCATACCAACCTGTTGGGCACTCAAAGCTTCCTCTTTGCGATTATGCAGTGATTGATTCAAGAGACACAGCAGTGGGATGGTTACGCTATTATGCTGATTGCCACTCACAAGTTTGGTGCAGTACTCAAAGTTCTCAAGAACCTCACAAATGTCGGCGATCCATACCCACTCTACAGTTGTTAGGTATGGTGGCCGACTCTCAGTCTGACGGGCAGGTTAAAGCTGGTGCTACTGCCCTCTGCTATTCCCTTACCCTTCCAACATATGATAGGTTGAGTTCCTCAGCGTGGGCAGGTAGCAAATTAGTCAGTGACTTGGCAAGTTGAAGCACTTTTGAAGTGTTGTAAGACCATCAAAAGCGGTAGAGGAATGGCAGAAATGTCCACTAATATAGCGCACCTTTTCAAGCAGGTATGGCAAGGCAGGGTAACTTTTAAGAAAGTTCTGAACAGCTAAGTTCAGCATGTGAGCCATGAATGGCATGTGTACCAGCTTGCCGACCTTTAAAGCCACCACCAGGCTACGCCCATTATCAAAGATGACCCAACCAAGTTGGAGGTGCAGGGGGGAGAGCCACTAATCAGTCTCTTGTTTTAAAGCTTTCCACAGCTCTGCTTCAGTGTATGGTTTATTACCTAAACAGATCAGCTTTAGCATAGCATGTTGCCGCTTTGCCAATGCGCTGCTGCACAGGTCCCAGCTTGGCAGTGATGGGGAGGGTACTTCAGCAGAGGATGAGAAGCAGGAGGAGAGGAGAGAGGAAGTGGAATACTTTTGTGGCAACACAAACATTTTGCCACATTTTTTACCAAATGGTACCAATTTTTCCCTATTTTATAACATTTTCGTGTTTCTGATCATGAATATGAATGTGCCATATTTGTGCTGAATGTATGTTTGGCGATCGTTTCCTGAGCAAATATGCTCATCACTAGTTACTAACAGAGTCAAAAACCTATCTGTTGCACCCGATGTCGGTCATTGACTGCTATTTCCAGAGATTCCGCTGCTCCCTGTCAACAGAGCATCAAATTCTCTTCCTGTTGACAGGTCAGTATTACTGGCATCATGCTAACTAACAGCCGCCTTCCCCAATTAGGTAGTGGAGAAGCAGTTCTCAACCAGCATGACACCAGTAGTCCCCCCTGTCAACAGCAAGACAAACTGCAACTTTGTTGACTTGAAGTCAGTGGAAGTCTGTGACCGGGCTGTGCCAACAGAGAATGGCGCTGGTCACAGCAGGTAGGTAGCAACTACATGCCTGTTAGTGCTTAGGCACATTTTTATTTTATTTTTTTCAAAAGTCCCAGATATACCGTTTAATGTTTCAACCCTGACAGGGTCTTATTGTCATGATGTCGCTATGAGAAAAAAGAAAGGAAGGGGTTAGAGGAACTCACCTAGAGAGGAGGGTAGGAGTAGGTTACTCTGTGTAATGTAAAGTTAATCTAGCATTTCTGAAAGAGAATTAATCAGATTAACCAATCTATTTCATGGTTGAGATTTCCTTTAATAGCAGCTTTATTTTATTCTTGACATTGTCACTAAACAAAAATATTGAACACAAATCTTTTGTGTCACAGAAAGTGTGCCCCCTGCATTGTGAGATAAGTGAGCAATATTTTTTTTCATTTTTGAAGACTAAAGAAAAGTCTCCAGGATCTATAAATTTAAATCCAAGTGTCTAGCTCACAAATTGTACATGTTGTGAAAAAAAAGTTTTCTGAACACTTTCTTGGTGCAACAGTCTAATATTAGTCCCACACATCTCACCTGAATATGTTGATTACCACCTGCTTTCATCTTATTTTTCCTTAAGGTGGGGTCACACTTGCGTGAAACTCACATGAGTCTCACGTCTCAATACCTGGCACTGCCGCCAGAACTCGGGACCGGAGTGTTTGGCTGCATGTATTTCTATGCAGCTAAGTGCTCCAGTCTGAACCGCCAGCGGCAGTGCCGGGAAATTGAGATGCGAGACTCGTGCGCGTTTCTTGCAAGTCTGACCCCGGCCTTAGCCAGATACTTGGAGGTCACTTGGACTTTAGTAAGGGTTTGTTTAAGAACTTAAAATACTTTGAGACTTCAGAGTGTTATGCATGTATTTTCTTGGCAATTAGAGACTTTTAGTTGTGCGAGTCACAAAATTATTAGGTGTGAAATTAAAATTTTGGTAAAATTTAGTGCAGTTGGTTAATTCACATTTCATATAATTTACTGATCTCTAGTATCTTGCATCATAATTTTTATCTTCAGTAACATACAATAGTTTTAATATTTTTGTAATGTTTGTCTGAAACCAACAGCTCAAAAACAGAACCTCAGATAGAACTGGTGCTAGCCACTCCATATAGCAGGTTCCAGATGGCATAAAACCGAGCAATCCAGCTGGCACAGGATAAGGATCAGAATACCATAAGTCTAACTGCAGTACCAAACAAAATAGCTGACAGCGCCCAAATTAAGGGTGTGACATTCCCCCTAAGGCCACAGCAGCGACCTAATTACACCTGCTAAACAGCTAAATGTGATACACATACATTTACCCTGAATAAGTAGCATAAGTCACATTAACAGTAGTATTCTTAGCTGGCCAGTAGGGTTGAGCGACTTTCATTTTTTTAAGATCGAGTAGGGTTTTGGGAAACCCGATTTTGTCCAGAGTCGAGTCGAGTGCAGTCGGCCGATTATCGCTAAAAGTCGGGGATCGACCGAAACACAAAACCCAATGCAAGTCAATGGGGAAGCATAGTCGGCAGTGAGTGGAGGCCATGAAAACACCTACAGTGCCCATTTTAATGCCAAAAACATCCATTCTTGTTTCTGAAGCTTGCCAATCTTAATTAACTGTATAATAATAGTTGGGCATAGGGAATTGGGGGAAAGTTGTGGGGGGAGTAGGGCTGGCTCAAGTTTTTCGTGGGCCCAGGAAATGCGGACTACGTCACGGCGGTGTTGCAGGGAAAGGTAAGTATTTAAAAGTTGCAAGTGCTGTGATCCTGAGCAAGCAGGGGGGGGCCCACTCGTTCGCATTGCCACTGGCACAGGGCCCCTCAAAGTACGGCGGTGTGTTTGCATGGCGGGGGCGCCTCCCACCAGCAGCGACACTTTTGCGTACTCTGAGGGGCCCTGTGCCAGTGACGTCGCCAACGAGTATGCCCCCCCACCTGATGAAGGAACCTGCACTTTCATCTGCACCTTCCTCTTTGTCCCTGTGTAAGGTGGTATAACATGCGGGAAGGGGAACCTTACTTTCAGCAGGGACAGATTCTGGCTGTGTAGAGTACAAGGGGAATGTAGTGGTCTAGGTCAATGTACCAGCAGACTCATTTAGCAGTGGCTGGGCAATGGGCAGGATGAGGAGGAAACAGATATAGGGCCAAAGAATAAAGTAGGCTACATGCAGTTCAAAATTGGTAACAGGACTAAACAGGCGGCATTGCTTTGTTCAGTGGAGTAGCAAACCCAAGAGCAGCAGACACTGTTTCAAGGGCCTAACCACACTAGTAGGCCAAATGCAGTTTAATATCTGATAGTATAGGGCGAAAGCCAGAATGTGGAAGCTCAGCTTTGTTCAGTTGAGGACAACACCAGGGAGGGGCAGACACCTTTAGTAGGCCGGAAAAGCCTATTGCATTTTTTAAAATGGTAATTTGGAGCAGAAGGTTGAAGCTCAGCTTTATTTAGTTGAGGACAACACCAGGGAGGGGCAGAAGCCGTTAGTAGGCCCTAACCACCATTTTTTTTTTTAAAACCACTTAATGAGAGCCGGAAGGTTGAAGCTCAGCTTTATTTAGTTGAGGACAACACCAGGGAGGGGCAGAAGCCGTTAGTAGGCCCTAACCACCATTTTTTTTTTTAAAACCACTTAATGAGAGCCGGAAGGTTGAAGCTCAGCTTTATTTAGTTGAGGACAACACCAGGCAGGGGCACACAGACAGACACCTTTAGTAGGCCGGAAAAGCCTATTGCATTTTTCAAAATGGTAATTTGGAGCAGAAGGTTGAAGCTCAGCTTTATTTAGTTGAGGGCAACACCAGGCAGGGGCACACAGACAGACACCTTTAGTAGGCCGGAAAAGCCTATTGCATTTTTCAAAATGGTAATTTGGAGCAGAAGGTTGAAGCTCAGCTTTATTTAGTTGAGGGCAACACCAGGCAGGGGCACACAGACAGACACCTTTAGTAGGCTGGAAAAGCCTATTGCATTTTTCAAAATGGTAATTTGGAGCAGAAGGTTGAAGCTCAGCTTTATTTAGTTGAGGACAACACCAGGCAGGGGCACACAGACAGACACCTTTAGTAGGCCGGAAAAGCCTATTGCATTTTTCAAAATGGTAATTTGGAGCAGAAGGTTGAAGCTCAGCTTTATTTAGTTGAGGACAACACCAGGCAGGGGCACACAGACAGACACCTTTAGTAGGCCGGAAAAGCCTATTGCATTTTTCAAAATGGTAATTTGGAGCAGAAGGTTGAAGCTCAGCTTTATTTAGTTGAGGGCAACACCAGGGAGGGGCAGAAGCCGTTAGTAGGCCCTAACCAAAGTTGAAGGCCAAATGCAGTTTAATTTCTGATACTATAGGCCGAAAGCCAGAAGGTGGAAGCTCCGATTTAGACAGTGGAGGACAATTTGAATTAGGGACTGCAGACAGACTTAGTAGGCTGTCCCCTGTGGACCATGCATCCACCACATTAACCCATTGCGCCGTAATGGACACGTAATCTTCCGTGGCCATGCCTACAGGTCCATGCGTCTGTTGTCAGGTGCACCTTTGTACTCACAGATTGCCAGAGTGCATGGACAATGCGGTCTTCTACATGCTGGTGGAGGGTTGGGATGGCTTTTCTCGCAAAAGAAGTGTCGACTGGTTAGCTTGTAGCGTGGTACAGCGTAGTCCATCATGGCCTTATTAATAGTAAATAAAATATATAACTAGGCTCTATGAACTTTTAAATAGGTTCCAGGGGTACACGGGCAGCATTGGTGTGGTCAGTGGAGGAGTATTGCAAGTAGGGGCTGCAGACAGGCTATCAAAGGCCTAAAATAACAAACAGTAGGCAGTCATGGCAGTTTTACATCGGTTACATGGATACACAGGCAGGCACTCCAGGCAGCATTGTGGTCAGTGGAGGAGTATTGCAAGTAGGGGCCGCAGACAGGCTATCAAAGGCCTAAAATAACAAACAATAGGCTCATGGCAGTTTTACAGCGGTTACATGGATACACGGGCAGGCAACTTGGTGGTGGTGAGTGGAGGAGTATTTAAAGTAGGGACCGCAGACAGGCTATCAAAGGCCTAAAATAACAAACAATAGGCTCATGGCAGTTTTACAGCGGTTACATGGATACACGGGCAGGCAGCTTGGTGGTCAGTGGAGGAGTATTTAAAGTAGGGACCGCAGACAGGCTATCAAAGGCCTAACATAACAAACAATAGGCTCATGGCAGTTTTACAGCGGTTACATGGATACACGGGCAGGCAGCTTGGTGGTCAGTGGAGGAGTATTTAAAGTAGGGACCGCAGACAGGCTTCAAAGGCCTAACATAAGAAAATGGGCTGGCTGTAGGCACTTTATAATTGGTTCCAGGGGTACACGGGCAGCAGTGGTCTGGTCAGTGGAGGAGTATTTAAAGTAGGGACCGCAGACAGGCTATCAAAGGCCTAACATAACAAACAATAGGCTCATGGCAGTTTTACAGCGGTTACATGGATACACGGGCAGGCAGCTTGGTGGTGGTGAGTGGAGGAGTATTTAAAGTAGGGACCGCAGACAGGCTATCAAAGGCCTAAAATAACAAACAATAGGCTTATGGCAGTTTTACAGCGGTTACATGGATACACGGGCAGGCAGCTTGGTGGTCAGTGGAGGAGTATTTAAAGTAGGGACCGCAGACAGGCTATCAAAGGCCTAAAATAACAAACAATAGGCTCATGGCAGCTTTACAGCGGTTACATGGATACACAGGCAGCTTGGTGGTGAGTGGAGGAGTAGTGCAAGGAGTGTCTGTCCCAGTACTCCCAAAATATAAATAGATGTTAATGTCTCGCAAAACAACCACAACAAAAAAAAAGGTGGCATACTTAGGTACAGGGGTGGGCTCATCTACTGAGTTTCTGACATAGTAATTTGGCAGTAACTATTTAATGGTGCCAATATAGGACACAGACACAGACTACTTTAAGTTGCATCATAGATGTCTACAAATTTGTATTGTCAGTGCCAGACATTGAATGATGTCAGCGAATAGACTAAAGATTGGTGGAGCTGTGCGACATAATTTTGCACGTGGTAGAGCACATTTTGAGCTGGGGTAGGGGGGAACTCTCTTGAGGCCGGCGGGACCGCCCCAGGGCCCCTCATGTTACAACGGTGTGTCTGACGTTGGGTGCGCACCACCACCGCCAGAGACACTACATTGTACTATGAGGGACCCAGTAGCAATGCCGTCAACCAAAAGCGAGCACACCCACCTCTTCAGACAAACAGCAGTCTCACGGGTGCTTGCGCCAAGTCGCGATACCACGGCCCCGTGTGGGGAGTTTGGCCATTTAGGGAGGTGTAAACATGTCGTATGCTGTACAATCAGCTGCAGCAAATTAGACATTAGAAAAGTAATTCACAGGCAAGAGCCTTTCATAGGAAAGCTAGGTGTCGGCCGGGCAAGGTGGGGCAAAAGATTTCGAAATCCAGTTGTGGTTCATTTTAATGAATGTTAGATCGTCAACATTTTGGGTAGCCAGACGAGTCCTTTTTTCGGTTAATATTGAACCTGCAGCACTGAATACTCTTTCTGATAGGACACTTGCTGCCGGGCAAGCAAGCTCCTGCAATGCATATTCTGCCAATTCTGGCCAGGTGTCTAATTTGGAGGCCCAGTAATCAAATGGGAATGACGGTTGAGGGAGAACATCGATAAGGGATGAAAAATAGTTAGTAACCATACTGGACAAATGTTGTCTCCTGTCACTTTCAATTGATGCAGCAGTACCTGTCCTGTCTGCGGTCATAGCAAAATCACTCCACAACCTGGTCAGAAAACCCCTCTGTCCAACGCCACTTCTGATGTGTGCACCCCTAACACTCCTAGTCTGCTGCCCCCTGGAGCTCGTGTGAGAACGATCACGTGCGCTGTGTGCTGGGAATGCCTGAAGCAAACGGTCAACAAGAGTTGATTGTTTGGTTGCTAATATTAGTTCCAAGTTCTCATGTGGCATAATATTTTGCAATTTGCCTTTATAGCGTGGATCAAGGAGGCAGGCCAACCAGTAATCGTCATCGTTCATCATTTTCGTAATGCGTGTGTCCCTTTTTAGGATACGTAAGGCATAATCCGCCATGTGGGCCAAAGTTCCAGTTGTCAAATCTCCGGTTGTGATTGGTTGAGGGGCAGTTGCAGGCAAATCTACGTCACTTGTGTCCCTCAAAAAACCAGAACCCGGCCGTGACACGCAACCAATTTCCTGTGCCCCCGGGAAAGGTTCGGCATTAAAAATATACTCATCCCCATCATCCTCCTCGTCCTCCACCTCCTCTTCGCCCGCTACCTCGTCCTGTACACTGCCCTGACCAGACAATGGCTGACTGTCATCAAGGCTTTCCTCTTCCTCTGGTGCAGACGCCTGCTCCTTTATGTGCGTCAAACTTTGCATCAGCAGACGCATTAGGGGGATGCTCATGCTTATTACGGCGTTGTCTGCACTAACCAGCCGTGTGCATTCCTCAAAACACTGAAGGACTTGACACATGTCTTGTATCTTAGACCACTGCACACCTGACAACTCCATGTCTGCCATCCTACTGCCTGCCCGTGTATCCTCCCACAAATAAATAACAGCACGCCTCTGTTCGCACAGTCTCTGAAGCATGTGCAGTGTTGAGTTCCACCTTGTTGCAACGTCTATGATTAGGCGATGCTGGGGAAGGTTCAAAGACCGCTGATAGGTCTGCATACGGCTGGCGTGTACAGGCGAACGTCGGATATGTGAGCAAAGTGCACGCACTTTGAGGAGCAGGTCGGAGAACCCAGGATAAGTTTTCAATAAGCACTGCACCACCAGGTTTAAGGTGTGAGCCAGGCAAGGAATGTGTTTCAGTTGGGAAAGGGAGATGGCAGCCATGAAATTCCTTCCGTTATCACTCACTACCTTGCCTGCCTCAAGATCTACTGTGCCCAGCCACGACTGTGTTTCTTGTTGCAAGAACTCGGACAGAACTTCCGCGGTGTGTCTGTTGTCGCCCAAGCACTTCATAGCCAATACAGCCTGCTGACGCTTGGCAGTAGCTGGCCCATAATGGGACAACTGGTGTGCAACAGTGTCATCTGCCGATGGAGTGGTTGGCAGACTGCGTTCTGTGGAAGAGCTGTAGCTTCTGCAGGAGGACGAGGAGGAGGAGGAGGAGGGGGTGCGAACGCCTACAGCCAACTGTTTCCTAGACCGTGGGCTAGGCACAACTGTCCCTAAATTGATGTCGCCTGTGGACCCTGCATCCACCACATTCACCCAGTGTGCCGTGATGGACACATAACGTCCCTGGCCATGCCTACTGGTCCATGCATCTGTAGTCAGGTGCACCTTTGTACTCACAGATTGCCTGAGTGCATGGACGATGCGCTGTTTAACATGCTGGTGCAGGGCTGGGATGGCTTTTCTGGAAAAAAAGTGTCGACTGGGTAGCTCGTATCGTGGTTCAGCGTACTCCATCAGGGCTTTGAAAGCTTCGCTTTCAACTAACCGGTAGGGCATCATCTCTAACGAGATTAGTCTAGCTATGTGGGCGTTAAAACCCTGTGTACGCGGATGCGAGGATAAGTACTTCCTTTTTCTAACCAGAGTCTCATGTAGGGTGAGCTGGACTGGAGAGCTGGAGATCGTGGAACTTTCGGGTGTGCCGGTGTACATGGCAGACTGAGAGACGGTTGGAGACGGTATTGTTTCCGCCGGTGCCCTAGATGCAATATTTCCTCCTACAAAACTGGTGATTCCCTGACCCTGACTGCTTTTGGCTGGCAAAGAAACCTGCACAGATACTGCCGGTGGTGCGGAAAATGGTGGCCTTACAGTGACGGAAGGGATGTTGCGTTGCTGACTAGCTTCATTGGCCGAGGGTGCTACAACCTTGAGGGACGTTTGGTAGTTAGTCCAGGCTTGAAAATGCATGGTGGTTAAGTGTCTATGCATGCAACTAGTATTTAGACTTTTCAGATTCTGACCTCTGCTTAAGCTAGTTGAACATTTTTGACAGATGACTTTGCGCTGATCAGTTGGATGTTGTTTAAAAAAATGCCAGACTGCACTCTTCCTAGACTCGGATCCCTTTTCAGGGATTGCAGACTGAGCTTTAACCGGATGGCAACGCTGTGCTCCAACAGGTTTTGGCTTTGACACGCGTTTTGGGCCAGATACGGGCCCGGCAGATGGAACCTGTTGCGATGTTGATGCCTGCTGCGGCCCCTCCTCCACCTCCGCTTCTGAACTACTGCCGCCTGCACCCTGTTCCCCCAATGGCTGCCAATCGGGGTCAATAACTGGGTCATCTATTACCTCCTCTTCGAGCTCGTGTGCAACTTCGTCTGTGTCACTGTGTCGGTCGGTGGTATAGCGTTCGTGGCGGGGCAACATAGTCTCATCAGGGTCTGATTGTGGATCTGTACCCTGAGAGGGCAATGTGGTGGTCTGAGTCAAAGGAGCAGCATAGTACTCTGGCTGTGGCTGTGCATCAGTGCACTCCATGTCAGAATCTACTTGTAATGGGCATGGCCTGTTAAATGTTTCACTTTCTAAGCCAGGGACGGTATGTGTAAAGAGCTCCATGGAGTGACCCGTTGTGTCGCCTGCTGCATCCTTCTCTCTTGTTGTAGTTTTTGCTGAGGAGGACAAGGAAGCGACTTGTCCCTGACCGTGAACATCCACAAGCGACGCGCTGCTTTTACATTTACCAGTTTCGGAAGAGGAGGCAAAAGAGCTAGAGGCTGAGTCTGCAATGTAAGCCAAAACTTGCTGTTGCTGCTCCGCCTTTAAAAGCGGTTTTCCTACTCCCAGAAAATAGAGCGTTCGAGGCCTTGTGTAGCCTGACGACGAAACTGGCTCCACAGCTCCAGACTTAGGTGGAATATTTTTATCCCCACGACCACCTGATGCTCCACTACCACTACCATCATTACCAGCTGACAATGAACGCCCACGACGACCTCTTGCACCAGACTTCCTCATTGTTTTAAAATCTTAACCAAAGTAACTTTATTTGTTGCTGTCAAACAACTTACACGGTGAGCTATAACTTCAGTATGATTTCAATATCCCTTAACAGGTTGGTGAGACCACAAGGAAAATCAGGCACAATGTTACACACTCTGTTTTCTGTGGCACAAAATCACAGAGATGACACACACGCAGGACTGTCACTCAAGCACTAATGTCAATATTAATCTCCCACCTAATTTATGTATTTTTTTTTTCAGGGAGACTTTAGAAACCAAATAATAAGAAAATAAATAAATAAATAAATAGGCTTTCTATAGCCCACTGAATGAAAGGGAGAGAGGTGGCACACCCAGGAGTCAAGACTGGCACACAAGCTGAAAGGGCAATATTACTCTCCCACTGTTTTTTTATGTATTTTTTGTTTTTTAAGGGAGACTTTAGAAACCCAATAATATTTTAAAAAAAAAATAAATAGGCTTTCTATGGCCCACTGAATGAAAGGGAGAGAGGTGGCACACCCAGGAGTCAAGACTGGCACACAAGCTGAAAGGGCAATATTACTCTCCCACTGTTTTTTTAGGTTTTTTTTTTTTTTTCAGGGAGACTTTAGAAACCAAATAATATTAAAAAAAAATAAAAAATAAATAGGCTTTCTATAGCCCACTGAATGAGAGATAGCACACACAGCAGTGGCACACAAGCCCTGACTGAGGCCAATATTTTTCTCCCACTGATTGATGTAGTGTTTTTGTGTTGAGGTAGAATTTAGAACACAAATCACGGGAAAAATAAATAGGCTTTCTATGGCCCACTGAATGAAAGGGAGAGAGGTGGCACACCCAGGAGTCAAGACTGGCACACAAGCTGAAAGGGCAATATTACTCTCCCACTGTTTTTTGTATGTTTTTTTTTTTTTTTTCAGGGAGACTTTAGAAACCAAATAATATTAAAAAAACCAAAAAAAAAATAGCCTTTCTATGGCCCACTGAATGAGAGAGAGAGGTGGCACACCCAGGAGTCAAGACTGGCACACAAGCTGAAAGGGCAATATTACTCTCCCACTGTTTTTTTATGTATTTTTTGTTTTTTAAGGGAGACTTTAGAAACCCAATAATATTTAAAAAAAAAATAAATAGGCTTTCTAGGGCCCACTGAATGAGAGGGAGAGAGGTGGCACACCCAGGAGTCAAGACTGGCACACAAGCTGAAAGGGCAATATTACTCTCCCACTGTTTTTTTAGGTTTTGTTTTTTTTTTCAGGGAGACTTTAGAAACCAAATAATATTAAAAAAAAAAAAAAAAAAATAGGCTTACTATAGCCCACTGAATGAGAGATAGCACACACAGCAGTGGCACACAAGCCCTGACTGAGGCCAATATTTTTCTCCCACTGATTGATGTAGTGTTTTTGTGTTGAGGTAGAATTTAGAACACAAATCACGGAAAAAATAAATAGGCTTTCTATGGCCCACTGAATGAAAGGGAGAGAGGTGGCACACCCAGGAGTCAAGACTGGCACACAAGCTGAAAGGGCAATATTACTCTCCCACTGTTTTTTTATGTATTTTTTGTTTTTTAAGGGAGACTTTAGAAACCCAATAATATTTAAAAAAAAAAAATAAATAGGCTTTCTATGGCCCACTGAATGAGAGGGAGAGAGGTGGCACACCCAGGAGTCAAGACTGGCACACAAGCTGAAAGGGCAATATTACTCTCCCACTGTTTTTTTAGGTTTTTTTTTTTTTTTCAGGGAGACTTTAGAAACCAAATAATATTAAAAAAAAAAAAATAGGCTTGCTATAGCCCACTGAATGAGAGATAGCACACACAGCAGTGGCACACAAGCCCTGACTGAGGCCAATATTTTTCTCCCACTGATTGATGTAGTGTTTTTGTGTTGAGGTAGAATTTAGAACACAAATCACGGAAAAAATAAATAGGCTTTCTATGGCCCACTGAATGAAAGGGAGAGAGGTGGCACACCCAGGAGTCAAGACTGGCACACAAGCTGAAAGGGCAATATTACTCTCCCACTGTTTTTTTATGTATTTTTTGTTTTTTAAGGGAGACTTTAGAAACCCAATAATATTTAAAAAAATAAATAAATAGGCTTTCTAAGGCCCACTGAATGAGAGGGAGAGAGGTGGCACACCCAGGAGTCAAGACTGGCACACAAGCTGAAAGGGCAATATTACTCTCCCACTGTTTTTTTAGGTTTTTTTTTTTTTTTCAGGGAGACTTTAGAAACCAAATAATATTAAAAAAAAAAAAAAAAATAGGCTTGCTATAGCCCACTGAATGAGAGATAGCACACACAGCAGTGGCACACAAGCCCTGACTGAGGCCAATATTTTTCTCCCACTGATTGATGTAGTGTTTTTGTGTTGAGGTAGATTTTAGAACACAAATCACGGAAAACATAAATAGGCTTTCTATGGCCCACTGAATGAAAGGGAGAGAGGTGGCACACCCAGGAGTCAAGACTGGCACACAAGCTGAAAGGGCAATATTACTCTCCCACTGTTTTTTTATGTATTTTTTGTTTTTTAAGGGAGACTTTAGAAACCCAATAATATTTAAAAAAATAAATAAATAGGCTTTCTATGGCCCACTGAATGAGAGGGAGAGAGGTGGCACACCCAGGAGTCAAGACTGGCACACAAGCTGAAAGGGCAATATTACTCTCCCACTGTTTTTTTAGGTTTTTTTTTTTTTTTCAGGGAGACTTTAGAAACCAAATAATATTAAAAAAAAATAAAAAAAAATAGGCTTGCTATAGCCCACTGAATGAGAGATAGCACACACAGCAGTGGCACACAAGCCCTGACTGAGGCCAATATTTTTCTCCCACTGATTGATGTAGTGTTTTTGTGTTGAGGTAGATTTTAGAACACAAATCACGGAAAAAATAAATAGGCTTTCTATGGCCCACTCAGTGAGAGATGGCACACACAGGGATGGCACTGTAGCAGAAATGCCAATCTTAATCTCCCACAAAAAAAAAAAAAAAAAAAAAAAAACTGTCCTACAATTACTATCTCCCTGCAGTAATGTAAGCCAGGTATGGCAGGCAGCAATAGGAGTGGACTGATGCACAAATTAAATAAAAAGTGTGGACAAACAAAAAAGATAGCTGTGCAGAAAGGAAGGAACAAGAGGATATGTGCTTTGAAAAAAGCAGTTGGTTTCCACAGTGGCGTACACACAGCAATACAGCTATCACGGAGCCTTCTAGGGCAGCCCAATGAGCTACAGCGCTGAGGGGAAAAAAAAAAAAATAGCTTCCACAGTCCCTGCACACCGAAGGTGGTGTTGGACAGTGGAAATCGCTGCAGCACAAGCGGTTTGGTGGTTAGTGGACCCTGCCTAACGCTCTCCCTGCTTCTGACGAATCGGCAGCAACCTGTCCCTAAGCTCAGATCAGCAGCAGTAAGATGGCGGTCGGCGGGAACGCCCCTTTATAGCCCCTGTGACGCCGCAGACAGCAAGCCAATCACTGCAATGCCCTTCTCTAAGATGGTGGGGACCAGGATCTATGTCATCACGCTGCCCACACTCTGCGTTCACCTTCATTGGCTGAGAAATGGCGCTTTTCGCGTCATTGAAACGCGACTTTGGCGCGAAAGTCGCGTACCGCATGGCCGACAAGCACAGGGGTCGGATCGGGTTTCATGAGACGCCGACTTAGCCAAAAGTCGGCGACTTTTGAAAATGATCGACCCGTTTCGCTCAACCCTACTGGCCAGTCATTTATATCCGCATTGCTACCTCATCTATCACCTGTAACAGAATAAATAACATGGACAGGGTTTATGGAGCAATAACCTATTTCCTTTCACGATAGACACTCTGCGGTAGGAACCATTGAGGGAGTATTCTGCTGTCTGTAGTGAAATTGTACTGGTATGACGATTATACTCTGTGGAGCGTAATAGAGTGTCACAAATTGTGCATTGGAGGGTGTTGTACTGAGAGGACATTACAAAGTTTTGAGGACACTTGATCATATTTATGTGCCTGTGGTAATGTGGCAGGCTTCACTATTTGTTGGGAGAATCATACAGCATGTTGCATGCATTTTTGGGGGCATCATACTATCTGGGATTTGTGAAACTGATATTGTAGTGGGGAAGAACGGTAAGGGGCTTCAACATCGGCAAATTTACTGAGAACCTGCTGCAATGCATGCTCCTCTTCCTGTCTTTAAAAGTTATGAAGTTTGCTATTCTGTGATGCCTTATATGCTGCATGTCACCATCTACACAACTGAAAGATGATGAAGATGGGCAAATTGGAATATTGTTTTGGGGCCTCAGGGTCCCTACGTACAGCCTTGTCATCTGGATCAACACAATAACACTACGAGCTAGACTTGACGTGTCTGTTTTTTCAACCTTATCATCTATAAAACTATTGAACAGTTAACCAAAAAAATACGACTTTTTGCTGAACGTGAAAGCTTTATTCTTCTAAATGTAATAGATGTTCACTTTTCAGGCCTAGTAGCGAAGATACAATTGTACTTTGGTGCATTGGTCTATCATGATTACATTGATCCTAGCCTGTTTTCTTCCAAATTCTTATAAACTTTCTTGTTACTTCAGTCCACCCATTTCCCTAAATTCTTTAGTCTCCCTCCAATGCTCCTGCTCCTGTTAGACAGTTTTGAACATAAAAGCAATACCCAAAATTTCCAGGTGCGCAAATCCTTCTCTTGCTACAGTAGGAGCCATGAGAATAGTAGAAAATTGTATTTGGTGTCCTGCTATTGAATTTAAATTTACAATGCTTTTGAAAGAATGTTTTTGCTTCAGTATGCAAAAATATTTATGAAGTCTGGAAAAGACTCATATTTCTAGATTATTTCAAACTTACATACATATTCAGATAATGCTAGTTATTTGTGCTTCATCTGAGCCAGATCAAAAGAAAAAAATATCAGAAATAAAAATGGACAATATCCGATATCTTCATTAACAGAAAAATAAATAATTTGAGTGGGTCAATAACTGTATGCATTTTTGTTTTTGCTTGAGTAATTTACATTTTTGTATATTTTTTATAGCTGTAGCTATTTAAAATAATAAATGCCTTGCCTTATCTAGTCTAAATTTATAAATGTAGGTGATTTAAAGGGAAGGCCTTAGTAAGTGGTCAAATGTTGGCATTATTTTGCATTATGAAGATTTTGACACAAACCTTGATACACTAAGATGTGAAGTCTGTAATAAACCAATGAACTTTTTTAGGATTTCTTTTAAATTTAAGCTAATATTTGATTACAACTAGAAATGAACGGATCAATTCACAGGACTCCAGTCTAGTATCCAGGTCTGTGGTGACTGATTACAAAAGGGGAACTTCTTACTGTCTGATGTCATGGCTTTTAATCAGCCAGAGCCTTGATTAGAGATTAAACACCATCATGGAAACCAAGAAACACACCAGACAGGTAAGGGATAAAGTTGTAAAGAAGAGGAAAACTCAGTTAGATTATAAAAAAAATAGCCCCAGCTCTGAGCATATCACAGGGCACTATTCAATCTATCATCCAAAATTGGAAGTAGTAAGGCACAACTGCAAACCTACCAAGACATGGCTGTTCACCTAAACTGACATCCGAAGCAAGGAGAGTATTAACTAGAGAAGTAGAGAAGAGGCCCATGGTCTCTATGGAGGAACTGCAGAGTTGATGGGAAGATAGATGGACCTAAATATAGGGCAATCCTAGAGGCAAACCTGTTAGAGACTATACAATATTTGAGACTGGCAGTATGTTTAGGGTCACTGTCCTCCTGGAAGGTGAAACTACTCCCCAGAGCTACAATGGAATGGTTTAGATCAATGCAAATTCATGCATTTGAATGACCCAGTCAAAGACTAAATCTAATCTAAAACACCATTATTTTTAGGGACTACATCACATTTGAAGTCATTTTGAGGGGTCTATATGATGGAAAATAACCAAGTGTGACACCATTCTAAAAAGTGCACCCCTCAAGGTGCTCAAAACCACATTCAAGAAGTTTATTAACCCTTCTGGTGCTTCACAGAAATTTTTGGAATGTTTTTTTTCACAAAAAATTTACTTCAGCTCCAATTTGTTTTATTTTACCAAGGGTAACAGGAGAATATGGACCCCAAAAGTTGTTGTACAATTTGTCCTCAGTATCCCAATACCCCATATGTGGGGGTAAACCACTGTTTGGGTCCATGGCAGAGCTCGGAAGGGAAGGAGCGCCATTTGACTTTTCAATGCAAAATTGGCTGGAATTGAGATGGGACGCCATGTTGCGTTGGGGAGCCACTAATGTGCCTAAACATTGAAACCCCCAAATTGAAACCATTTTGGAAAGGAGACCCCCTAAGGAACTTGTCTAGATGTGTAGTGATCACTTTGACCCGCCAAGTGCTTCACAGAAGTTTATAATGTAGAGCCGTAAAAATAAAATATAATATTTTTTAACAAAAAATAACTTTTCGCCCCCAATTTTTTATTTTCCCAAGGGTACCAGAAGAAATTGTACCCCAAAAGTTGTTGTGCAATTTGTCCTGAGTACACTGATACCCCATATGTGGGAATAAACCACTGTTTGGGTGCATGGCAGAGCTCGGAAGGGAAGGAGCGCTCTTTGACTTTTCAATGCAAAATTGGCTGGAATTAAGATGAGATGCCATGTTGCATTTGTAGAGCCCCTGATGTGCCTAAACATTGAAACCCCCCACAAGTGACACCAAAAATCATATTTAAGCCCCCAGTTTTGTATTTTTCCAAGGGTAACAGGAGAAATTTAACTCCAAAAGTTGCTGTGCAATTTGTCCTGAGTATGCTGATACCCCATATGTGGGGGTTAACCACCATTTGGGTGCATGGCAGAGCTCAGAAGAGAAGGGGCGCCATTTGGAATGCAGACTTAGATGGAATGGTCTGTAGGCATCATATTACATTTGCAGAGCCCCTAATGTACCTAAACAGTAGAAACCCCCACAAGTGACCCCATATTGGAAACTAGACCCCCCAAGGAACTAATCTAGATGTGTTGTGAGAACTTTGAACCCCCAAGTGTTTCACTACAGTTAATAACGCAGAGCCGTGAAAATAAAAAAATCATTTTTTTCACAAAAATTATCTTTATCACCCAGTTTTGTATTTTCCCAAAGGTAACAGGAGAAATTGATCCCCAACAGTTGTTGTCCAATTTGTCCTGAGTACGCTGATACCCCATATGTGGGGGGAAACACCGTTTGAGCGCATGGCAGAGCTCAGAAGGGAAGGAGTGCCATTTGGAATGCAGACTCAGATAAATTGGTCTGCAGGTGTCACGTTGCATTTGCAGAACCCCTGATGTACCTAAACAGTAGAAACCCCCCACAGTTAATAACGCAGAGCCGTGAAAATAAAAATTTTTTCCATATTTTGGTCCACAGAGTCATGTGAGGTCTTCTTTTTTGTGGGACAAGTTGCCTTTTTTATTGGTAACATTTTCGGGCACGTGACATTTTTTGATTGCTTTTTATTCCGATTTTTGTGAGGCAGTATGACAAAAAAACAGCTATTCATGAATTTCTTTTTTGGGGGGGGCGTTTATACCGTTCCGCCTTTGGTAAAATGGATAAAGCAGTTTTATTCTTCGGGTCAGTACGATTACAGCGATACCTCATTTATATCATTTGTTTTTGTTTTGGCGCTTTTATATGATAAAAACTATTTTATAGAAAAAATAATTATTTTTGCATCGCTTTATTCTGAGGACTATAACTTTTTAATTTTTTCGCTGATGACGCTGTATGTTTTTTGCGGGACAAGATGACGTTTTCAGCGGTACCATGGTTATTTATATCGGTCTTTTTGATCGCATGCTATTCCACTTTTTGTTTGGCGGTTTGATAATAAAGCGTTGTTTTTTGCCTCTTTTTTTACAGTGTTCACTGAAGGGTTAACTAGCGGGACAGTTTTATAGGTTGGGTCATGACGGACACAGCGATACTAAATATGTGTGCTTTTATTTATTTTTTTTATTTAGATAAAGAAATGTATTTATGGGAACAATATATATATATATATTTTTTCTTTATTTAGGAATCCTTTTTTTTACACATCTAAATTTTTTTTTTTTACTTTATAACATTTCCCCGGGGGGGCATGATGTTATAAGGTCAGATGCCTTGTACCGAGCCTCTCTGAGCGATGCTTCCCTATGCCCCCGGAACGCTGTGATCATGTTTGATCACAGTGTACCGGGGGGTTAATGTGCATAGCGAAAATACCGGAAGGGCCTTTTGAGGGACTTCCAAGATGTTTAGTAGTATCGCGTTTATGGATGCAAAGAATAATGGTATACAGTAGATAAGTGCCATTGAAAATCTCTTATCTATATATATAAGAGGCATCGTGATTACTCGCTAATCCCGCCCCCTGCACAGTAGCTCTGCCCCCCACCTCATCACCACACACAGTCCCGCCCCCACCACATTACTACACATAATCCCGCCCCCCCACCACATCACCCCACATAATCCCACCCCCACCACATCACACTCGCTAACCCCGCCCCCTGCACAATAGCTCCACCCCCACCACATCACCACACATAATCCCGCCCCCCACCCCATTACCACACACAATCCCGCCCCCACCACATTACCACACATAATCCTGGTGGCCCACCACTTCACCACACATAATCCCGCCCCTTCACCACCACACATAATCTCACCACCAAACACATCACTATGCATAATTCCGCCCCCAACACATCACCACACATAATTCCGCCCCCCCACCACATCACCACACATAATCCCACCCCAACACATCACCACGCATAATCCGCCCCCCAACACATCACCACGCATAATCCTGTCCCCAACACATCCCCACACATAACACAATCCTACCCCCCCACCCCATTACCACACAAAATCCCGCCTGTTATGACCCCAATGGCAGAGGGTCTCAGGAATAATGCTAAGTCAGTAAATACAGAAAACCAGCTCATATGGCAGTGGTAACTGGGCTGACCATATAACTAATCCTAGCACCACAAATACCAGCAGCCGGGGAACGTTCCTACGTTGATCCTAGACGTAGAGAGCTAACTACTAGGGTTGAGCGAAACGGGTCGATCATTTTCAAAAGTCGCCGACTTTTGGCTAAGTCGGCGTCTCATGAAACCCGATCCGACCCCTGTGCTTGTCGGCCATGCGGTACGCGACTTTCGCGCCAAAGTCGCGTTTCAATGACGCGAAAAGCGCCATTTCTCAGCCAATGAAGGTGAACGCAGAGTGTGGGCAGCGTGATGACATAGATCCTGGTCCCCACCATCTTAGAGAAGGGCATTGCAGTGATTGGCTTGCTGTCTGCGGCGTCACAGGGGCTATAAAGGGGCGTTCCCGCCGACCGCCATCTTACTGCTGCTGATCTGAGCTTAGGGACAGGTTGCTGCCGCTTCATCAGAAGCAGGGAGAGCGTTAGGCAGGGTCCACTAACCACCAAACCGCTTGTGCTGCAGCGATTTCCACTGTCCAACACCACCTTCGGTGTGCAGGGACTGTGGAAGCTATTTATTTATTTTTTTCCCCTCAGCGCTGTAGCTCATTGGGCTGCCCTAGAAGGCTCCGTGATAGCTGTATTGCTGTGTGTACGCCACTGTGGAAACCAACTGCTTTTTTCAAAGCACATATCCTCTTGTTCCTTCCTTTCTGCACAGCTATCTTTTTTGTTTGTCCACACTTTTTATTTAATTTGTGCATCAGTCCACTCCTATTGCTGCCTGCCATACCTGGCTTACATTACTGCAGGGAGATAGTAATTGTAGGACAGTTTTTTTTTTTTTTTTGTTTTTTTTTTGTGGGAGATTAAGATTGGCATTTCTGCTACAGTGCCATCCCTGTGTGTGCCATCTCTCACTGAGTGGGCCATAGAAAGCCTATTTATTTTTTCCGTGATTTGTGTTCTAAAATCTACCTCAACACAGAAACACTACATCAATCAGTGGGAGAAAAATATTGGCCTCAGTCAGGGCTTGTGTGCCACTGCTGTGTGTGCGCTATCTCTCATTCAGTGGGCTATAGCAAGCCTATATTTTTTTTTTTTTTTTTTTTTTTTAATATTATTTGGTTTCAAAAGTCTCCCTGAAAAAAAAAAAAAACCTAAAAAAACAGTGGGAGAGTAATATTGCCCTTTCAGCTTGTGTGCCAGTCTTGACTCCTGGGTGTGCCACCTCTCTCCCTCTCATTCAGTGGGCCATAGAAAGCCTATTTATTTTTTTTTTTAAATATTATTGGGTTTCTAAAGTCTCCCTGAAAAAAACAAAAAATACATAAAAAAACAGTGGGAGAGTAATATTGCCCTTTCAGCTTGTGTGCCAGTCTTGACTCCTGGGTGTGCCACCTCTCTCCCTTTCATTCAGTGGGCCATAGAAAGCCTATTTTTTTTTTTTTTTTAATATTATTTGGTTTCTAATTCTCCCTGAAAAAAAAAAAAAAACCTAAAAAAACAGTGGGAGAGTAATATTGCCCTTTCAGCTTGTGTGCCAGTCTTGACTCCTGGGTGTGCCACCTCTCTCCCTCTCATTCAGTGGGCCATAGAAAGCCTATTTATTTTTTTTTTTAAATATTATTGGGTTTCTAAAGTCTCCCTGAAAAAACAAAAAATACATAAAAAAACAGTGGGAGAGTAATATTGCCCTTTCAGCTTGTGTGCCAGTCTTGACTCCTGGGTGTGCCACCTCTCTCCCTCTCATTCAGTGGGCCATAGAAAGCCTATTTATTTATTTTTTTAAATATTATTGGGTTTCTAAAGTCTCCCTGAAAAAACAAAAAATACATAAAAAAACAGTGGGAGAGTAATATTGCCCTTTCAGCTTGTGTGCCAGTCTTGACTCCTGGGTGTGCCACCTCTCTCCCTTTCATTCAGTGGGCCATAGAAAGCCTATTTTTTTTTTTTTTTATATTATTTGGTTTCTAATTCTCCCTGAAAAAAAAAAAAAAACCTAAAAAAACAGTGGGAGAGTAATATTGCCCTTTCAGCTTGTGTGCCAGTCTTGACTCCTGGGTGTGCCACCTCTCTCCCTCTCATTCAGTGGGCCATAGAAAGCCTATTTATTTTTTTTTTTAAATATTATTGGGTTTCTAAAGTCTCCCTGAAAAAACAAAAAATACATAAAAAAACAGTGGGAGAGTAATATTGCCCTTTCAGCTTGTGTGCCAGTCTTGACTCCTGGGTGTGCCACCTCTCTCCCTTTCATTCAGTGGGCCATAGAAAGCCTATTTTTTTTTTTTTTTTAATATTATTTGGTTTCTAATTCTCCCTGAAAAAAAAAAAAAAACCTAAAAAAACAGTGGGAGAGTAATATTGCCCTTTCAGCTTGTGTGCCAGTCTTGACTCCTGGGTGTGCCACCTCTCTCCCTCTCATTCAGTGGGCCATAGAAAGCCTATTTATTTTTTTTTTTAAATATTATTGGGTTTCTAAAGTCTCCCTGAAAAAACAAAAAATACATAAAAAAACAGTGGGAGAGTAATATTGCCCTTTCAGCTTGTGTGCCAGTCTTGACTCCTGGGTGTGCCACCTCTCTCCCTTTCATTCAGTGGGCCATAGAAAGCCTATTTTTTTTTTTTTTTTAATATTATTTGGTTTCTAATTCTCCCTGAAAAAAAAAAAAAAACCTAAAAAAACAGTGGGAGAGTAATATTGCCCTTTCAGCTTGTGTGCCAGTCTTGACTCCTGGGTGTGTCACCTCTCTCCCTCTCATTCAGTGGGCCATAGAAAGCCTATTTATTTTTTTTTTTAAATATTATTGGGTTTCTAAAGTCTCCCTGAAAAAACAAAAAATACATAAAAAAACAGTGGGAGAGTAATATTGCCCTTTCAGCTTGTGTGCCAGTCTTGACTCCTGGGTGTGCCACCTCTCTCCCTCTCATTCAGTGGGCCATAGAAAGCCTTTTTTTTTTTTGGTTTTTTTAATATTATTTGGTTTCTAAAGTCTCCCTGAAAAAAACAAAAAAAACATAAAAAACAGTGGGAGAGTAATATTGCCCTTTCAGCTTGTGCGCCAGTCTTGACTCCTGGTTGTGCCACCTCTCTCTCTCTAATTGTGGGCCATAGAAAGCCTTTTTTTTTTTTTTTTTAATATTATTTGGTTTCTAAAGTCTCCCTGAGAAAAAAAAATAAATAAATTAGGTGGGAGATTAATATTGACATTAGTGCTTGAGTGACAGTCCTGCGTGTGTGTCATCTCTGTGATTTTGTGCCACAGAAAACAGAGTGTGTAACATTGTGCCTGATTTTCCTTGTGGTCTCACCAACCTGTTAAGGGATATTGAAATCATACTGAAGTTATAGCTCACCGTGTAAGTTGTTTGATAGCAACAAATAAAGTTACTTTGGTTAAGATTTTAAAACAATGAGGAAGTCTGGTGCAAGAGGTCGTCGTGGGCGTTCATTGTCAGCTGGTAATGATGGTAGTGGTAGTGGAGCATCAGGTGGTCGTGGGGATAAAAATATTCCACCTAAGTCTGGAGCTGTGGAGCCAGTTTCGTCGTCAGGCTACACAAGGCCTCGAACGCTCTCTTTTCTGGGAGTAGGAAAACCACTTTTAAAGGCGGAGCAGCAACAGCAAGTTTTGGCTTACATTGCAGACTCAGCCTCTAGCTCTTTTGCCTCCTCTTCCGAAACTGGTAAATGTAAAAGCAGCGCGTCGCTTGTGGATGTTCACGGTCAGGGACAAGTCGCTTCCTTGTCCTCCTCAGCAAAAACTACAACAAGAGAGAAGGATGCAGCAGGCGACACAACGGGTCACTCCATGGAGCTCTTTACACATACCGTCCCTGGCTTAGAAAGTGAAACATTTAACAGGCCATGCCCATTACAAGTATATTCTGACATGGAGTGCACTGATGCACAGCCACAGCCAGAGTACTATGCTGCTCCTTTGACTCAGACCACCACATTGCCCTCTCAGGGTACAGATCCACAATCAGACCCTGATGAGACTATGTTGCCCCGCCACGAACGCTATACCACCGACCGACACAGTGACACAGACGAAGTTGCACACGAGCTCGAAGAGGAGGTAATAGATGACCCAGTTATTGACCCCGATTGGCAGCCATTGGGGGAACAGGGTGCAGGCGGCAGTAGTTCAGAAGCGGAGGTGGAGGAGGGGCCGCAGCAGGCATCAACATCGCAACAGGTTCCATCTGCCGGGCCCGTATCTGGACCAAAACGCGTGTCAAAGCCAAAACCTGTTGGAGCACAGCGTTGCCATCCGGTTAAAGCTCAGTCTGCAATCCCTGAAAAGGGATCAGAGTCTAGGAAGAGTGCAGTCTGGCATTTTTTTAAACAACATCCAACTGATCAGCGCAAAGTCATCTGTCAAAAATGTTCAACTAGCTTAAGCAGAGGTCAGAATCTGAAAAGTCTAAATACTAGTTGCATGCATAGACACTTAACCACCATGCATTCTCAAGCCTGGACTAACTACCAAACGTCCCTCAAGGTTGTAGCACCCTCGGCCAATGAAGCTAGTCAGCAACGCAACATCCCTTCCGTCACTGTAAGGCCACCATTTTCCGCACCACCGGCAGTATCTGTGCAGGTTTCTTTGCCAGCCAAAAGCAGTCAGGGTCAGGGAATCACCAGTTTTGTAGGAGGAAATATTGCATGTAGGGCACCGGCGGAAACAATACCGTCTCCAACCGTCTCTCAGTCTGCCATGTCCACCGGCACACCCGAAAGTTCCACGATCTACAGCTCTCCAGTCCAGCTCACCCTACATGAGACTCTGGTTAGAAAAAGGAAGTACTTATCCTCGCATCCGCGTACACAGGGTTTTAACGCCCACATAGCTAGACTAATCTCGTTAGAGATGATGCCCTACCGGTTAGTTGAAAGCGAAGCTTTCAAAGCCCTGATGGAGTACGCTGAACCACGATACGAGCTACCCAGTCGACACTTTTTTTCCAGAAAAGCCATCCCAGCCCTGCACCAGCATGTTAAACAGCGCATCGTCCATGCACTCAGGCAATCTGTGAGTACAAAGGTGCACCTGACTACAGATGCATGGACCAGTAGGCATGGCCAGGGACGTTATGTGTCCATCACGGCACACTGGGTGAATGTGGTGGATGCAGGGTCCACAGGCGACATCAATTTAGGGACAGTTGTGCCTAGCCCACGGTCTAGGAAACAGTTGGCTGTAGGCGTTCGCACCCCCTCCTCCTCCTCCTCGTCCTCCTGCAGAAGCTACAGCTCTTCCACAGAACGCAGTCGGCCAACCACTCCATCGGCAGATGACACTGTTGCACACCAGTTGTCCCATTATGGGCCAGCTACTGCCAAGCGTCAGCAGGCTGTATTGGCTATGAAGTGTTTGGGCGACAACAGACACACCGCGGAAGTTCTGTCCGAGTTCTTGCAACAAGAAACGCAGTCGTGGCTGGGCACAGTAGATCTTGAGGCAGGCAAGGTAGTGAGTGATAACGGAAGGAATTTCATGGCTGCCATCTCCCTTTCCCAACTGAAACACATTCCTTGCCTGGCTCACACCTTAAACCTGGTGGTGCAGTGCTTATTGAAAACTTATCCTGGGTTCTCCGACCTGCTCCTCAAAGTGCGTGCACTTTGCTCACATATCCGACGTTCGCCTGTACACGCCAGCCGTATGCAAACCTATCAGCGGTCTTTGAACCTTCCCCAGCATCGCCTAATCATAGACGTTGCAACAAGGTGGAACTCAACACTGCACATGCTTCAGAGACTGTGCGAACAGAGGCGTGCTGTTATTTATTTGTGGGAGGATACACGGGCAGGCAGTAGGATGGCAGACATGGAGTTGTCAGGTGTGCAGTGGTCGAAGATACAAGACATGTGTCAAGTCCTTCAGTGTTTTGAGGAATGCACACGGCTGGTTAGTGCAGACAACGCCGTAATAAGCATGAGCATCCCCCTAATGCGTCTGCTGATGCAAAGTTTGACGCACATAAAGGAGCAGGCGTCTGCACCAGAGGAAGAGGGAAGCCTTGATGACAGTCAGCCATTGTCTGGTCAGGGCAGTGTACAGGACGAGGTAGCGGGCGAAGAGGAGGTGGAGGACGAGGAGGATGATGGGGATGAGTATATTTTTAATGCGGAAACTTTCACGGGGGCACAGGAAATTGGTTGCGTGTCACGGCCGGGTTCTGGTTTTTTGAGGGACACAAGTGACGTAGATTTGCCTGCAACTGCCCCTCAACCAATCACAACCGGAGATTTGACAACTGGAACTTTGGCCCACATGGCGGATTATGCCTTACGTATCCTAAAAAGGGACACACGCATTACGAAAATGATGAACGATGACGATTACTGGTTGGCCTGCCTCCTTGATCCACGCTATAAAGGCAAATTGCAAAATATTATGCCACATGAGAACTTGGAACTAATATTAGCAACCAAACAATCAACTCTTGTTGACCGTTTGCTTCAGGCATTCCCAGCACACAGCGCACGTGATCGTTCTCACACGAGCTCCAGGGGGCAGCAGACTAGGAGTGTTAGGGGTGCACACATCAGAAGTGGCGTTGGACAGAGGGGTTTTCTGACCAGGTTGTGGAGTGATTTTGCTATGACCGCAGACAGGACAGGTACTGCTGCATCAATTGAAAGTGACAGGAGACAACATTTGTCCAGTATGGTTACTAACTATTTTTCATCCCTTATCGATGTTCTCCCTCAACCGTCATTCCCATTTGATTACTGGGCCTCCAAATTAGACACCTGGCCAGAATTGGCAGAATATGCATTGCAGGAGCTTGCTTGCCCGGCAGCAAGTGTCCTATCAGAAAGAGTATTCAGTGCTGCAGGGTCAATATTAACCGAAAAAAGGACTCGTCTGGCTACCCAAAATGTTGACGATCTAACATTCATTAAAATGAACCACAACTGGATTTCAAAATCTTTTGCCCCACCTTGCCCGGCCGACACCTAGCTTTCCTATGAAAAGCTCTTGCCTGTGAATTACTTTTCTAATGTCTAATTTGCTGCTGCAGATTGTACAGCATACGACATGTTTACACCTCCCTAAATGGCCAAACTCCCCACACGGGGCCGTGGTATCGCGACTTGGCGCAAGCACCCGTGAGACTGCTGTTTGTCTGAAGAGGTGGGTGTGCTCGCTTTTGGTTGACGGCATTGCTACTGGGTCCCTCATAGTACAATGTAGTGTCTCTGGCGGTGGTGGTGCGCACCCAACGTCAGACACACCGTTGTAACATGAGTGGCCCTGGGGCGGTCCCGCCGGCCTCAAGAGAGTTCCCCCCTACCCCAGCTCAAACTGGGCTCTACTACGTGCAAAATTATGTCGCACAGCTCCACCAATCTTTAGTCTATTCGCTGACATCATTCAATGTCTGGCACTGACAATACAAATTTGTAGACATCTATGATGCAACTTAAAGTAGTCTGTGTCTGTGTCCTATATTGGCACCATTAAATAGTTACTGCCAAATTACTATGTCAGAAACACAGCAGATGAGCCCACCCCTGTACCTAAGTATGCCATCTTTTTTTTTGTTTTGGTTGTTTTGCGAGACATTAACATCTATTTATATTTTGGGAGTACTGGGACAGACACTCCTTGCACTACTCCTCCACTCAGCACCAAGCTGCCTGCCCGTGTATCCATGTAACCGCTGTAAAACTGCCATGAGCCTATTGTTTGTTATTTTAGGCCTTTGATAGCCTGTCTGCGGTCCCTACTCCTCCACTGACCACCAAGCTGCCTGCCCGTGTATCCATGTAACCGCTGTAAAACTGCCATGAGCCTATTGTTTGTTATTTTAGGCCTTTGAAGCCTTTCTGCGCTCCCTCCTTCCACTAGTCCTCCACTGACCAGACCACTGCTGCCCGTGTACCCCTGGAACCAATTTTAAAGTGCCTACAGCCAGCCCATTTTATTGTGTTAGGCCTTCGAAGCCTGTCTGCGGTCCATACTTCCACTAGTCCTCCACTGACCAGACCACTGCTGCCCGTGTACCCCTGGAACCAATTTTAAAGTGCCTACAGCCAGCCCATTTTATTGTGTTAGGCCTTCGAAGCCTGTCTGCGGTCCATACTTCCACTAGGCCTCCACTGACCAGACCACTGCTGCCCGTGTACCCCTGGAACCAATTTTAAAGTGCCTACAGCCAGCCCATTTTATTGTGTTAGGCCTTCGAAGCCTGTCTGCGGTCCATACTTCCACTAGGCCTCCACTGACCAGACCACTGCTGCCCGTGTACCCCTGGAACCAATTTTAAAGTGCCTACAGCCAGCCCATTTTATTGTGTTAGGCCTTCGAAGCCTGTCTGCGGTCCCTCCTTCCACTAGGCCTCCACTGACCAGACCACTGCTGCCCGTGTACCCCTGGAACCAATTTTAAAGTGCCTACAGCCAGCCCATTTTATTGTGTTAGGCCTTCGAAGCCTGTCTGCGGTCCATACTTTAAATACTCCTCCACTCACCACCAAGCTGCCTGCCCGTGTATCCATGTAACCGCTGTAAAACTGCCATGAGCCTATTGTTTGTTATGTTAGGCCTTTGATAGCCTGTCTGCGGTCCCTACTTTAAATACTCCTCCACTCACCACCACCAAGCTGCCTGCCCGTGTATCCATGTAACCGCTGTGAAACTGCCATGAGCCTATTGTTTTTTTATGTTAGGCCTTTGATAGCCTGTCTGCGGTCCCTACTTTAAATACTCCTCCACTCACCACCACCAAGCTGCCTGCCCGTGTATCCATGTAACCGCTGTAAAACTGCCATGAGCCTATTGTTTGTTATTTTAGGCCTTTGAAGCCTTTCTGCGCTCCCTCCTTCCACTAGTCCTCCACTGACCAGACCACTGCTGCCCGTGTACCCCTGGAACCAATTTTAAAGTGCCTACAGCCAGCCCATTTTATTGTGTTAGGCCTTCGAAGCCTGTCTGCGGTCCATACTTCCACTAGTCCTCCACTGACCAGACCACTGCTGCCCGTGTACCCCTGGAACCAATTTTAAAGTGCCTACAGCCAGCCCATTTTATTGTGTTAGGCCTTCGAAGCCTGTCTGCGGTCCATACTTCCACTAGGCCTCCACTGACCAGACCACTGCTGCCCGTGTACCCCTGGAACCAATTTTAAAGTGCCTACAGCCAGCCCATTTTATTGTGTTAGGCCTTCGAAGCCTGTCTGCGGTCCATACTTCCACTAGGCCTCCACTGACCAGACCACTGCTGCCCGTGTACCCCTGGAACCAATTTTAAAGTGCCTACAGCCAGCCCATTTTATTGTGTTAGGCCTTCGAAGCCTGTCTGCGGTCCATACTTTAAATACTCCTCCACTCACCACCAAGCTGCCTGCCCGTGTATCCATGTAACCGCTGTAAAACTGCCATGAGCCTATTGTTTGTTATGTTAGGCCTTTGATAGCCTGTCTGCGGTCCCTACTTTAAATACTCCTCCACTCACCACCACCAAGCTGCCTGCCCGTGTATCCATGTAACCGCTGTAAAACTGCCATGAGCCTATTGTTTGTTATGTTAGGCCTTTGATAGCCTGTCTGCGGTCCTTACTTTAAATACTCCTCCACTCACCACCTAGCTGCCTGTGTATCCATGTAACCGATGTAAAACTGCCATGACTGCCTACTGTTTGTTATTTTAGGCCTTTGATAGCCTGTCTGCGGCCCCTACTTGCAATACTCCTCCACTGACCACAATGCTGCCTGGAGTGCCTGCCTGTGTATCCATGTAACCGATGTAAAACTGCCATGACTGCCTACTGTTTGTTATTTTAGGCCTTTGATAGCCTGTCTGCGGCCCCTACTTGCAATACTCCTCCACTGAGCACAATGCTGCCTGGAGTGCCTGCCTGTGTATCCATGTAACCGATGTAAAACTGCCATGACTGCCTACTGTTTGTTATTTTAGGCCTTTGATAGCCTGTCTGCAGCCCCTACTTGCAATACTCCTCCACTGACCACACCAATGCTGCCCGTGTACCCCTGGAACCTATTTAAAAGTTCATAGAGCCTAGTTATATATTTTATTTACTATTAATAAGGCCATGATGGACTACGCTGTACCACGCTACAAGCTAACCAGTCGACACTTCTTTTGCGAGAAAAGCCATCCCAACCCTCCACCAGCATGTAGAAGACCGCATTGTCCATGCACTCTGGCAATCTGTGAGTACAAAGGTGCACCTGACAACAGACGCATGGACCTGTAGGCATGGCCACGGAAGATTACGTGTCCATTACGGCGCAATGGGTTAATGTGGTGGATGCATGGTCCACAGGGGACAGCCTACTAAGTCTGTCTGCAGTCCCTAATTCAAATTGTCCTCCACTGTCTAAATCGGAACTTCCACCTTCTGGCTTTCGGCCTATAGTATCAGAAATTAAACTGCATTTGGCCTTCAACTTTGGTTAGGGCCTACTAACGGCTTCTGCCCCTCCCTGGTGTTGCCCTCAACTAAATAAAGCTGAGCTTCAACCTTCCGGCTCTCATTATGTGGTTTTAAAAAAAAAAATGGTGGTTAGGGCCTACTAACGGCTTCTGCCCCTCCCTGGTGTTGTCCTCAACTAAATAAAGCTGAGCTTCAACCTTCCGGCTCTCATTATGTGGTTTAAAAAAAAAAAATGGTGGTTAGGGCCTACTAACGGCTTCTGCCCCTCCCTGGTGTTGTCCTCAACTAAATAAAGCTGAGCTTCAACCTTCCGGCTCTCATTAAGTGGTTTTAAAAAAAAAATGGTGGTTAGGGCCTACTAACGGCTTCTGCCCCTCCCTGGTGTTGTCCTCAACTAAATAAAGCTGAGCTTCAACCTTCCGGCTCTCATTAAGTGGTTTTAAAAAAAAAAAAAATGGTGGTTAGGGCCTACTAACGGCTTCTGCCCCTCCCTGGTGTTGTCCTCAACTAAATAAAGCTGAGCTTCAACCTTCCGGCTCTCATTATGTGGTTTAAAAAAAAAAAATGGTGGTTAGGGCCTACTAACGGCTTCTGCCCCTCCCTGGTGTTGTCCTCAACTAAATAAAGCTGAGCTTCAACCTTCCGGCTCTCATTAAGTGGTTTTAAAAAAAAAATGGTGGTTAGGGCCTACTAACGGCTTCTGCCCCTCCCTGGTGTTGTCCTCAACTAAATAAAGCTGAGCTTCAACCTTCCGGCTCTCATTAAGTGGTTTTAAAAAAAAAAAAAATGGTGGTTAGGGCCTACTAACGGCTTCTGCCCCTCCCTGGTGTTGTCCTCAACTAAATAAAGCTGAGCTTCAACCTTCCGGCTCTCATTATGTGGTTTTAAAAAAAAAAATGGTGGTTAGGGCCTACTAACGGCTTCTGCCCCTCCCTGGTGTTGTCCTCAACTAAATAAAGCTGAGCTTCAACCTTCCGGCTCTCATTAAGTGGTTTTTAAAAAAAAATGGTGGTTAGGGCCTACTAACGGCTTCTGCCCCTCCCTGGTGTTGTCCTCAACTAAATAAAGCTGAGCTTCAACCTTCCGGCTCTCATTAAGTGGTTTTAAAAAAAAAAAAAATGGTGGTTAGGGCCTACTAACGGCTTCTGCCCCTCCCTGGTGTTGTCCTCAACTAAATAAAGCTGAGCTTCAACCTTCCGGCTCTCATTATGTGGTTTAAAAAAAAAAAATGGTGGTTAGGGCCTACTAACGGCTTCTGCCCCTCCCTGGTGTTGTCCTCAACTAAATAAAGCTGAGCTTCAACCTTCCGGCTCTCATTAAGTGGTTTTAAAAAAAAAATGGTGGTTAGGGCCTACTAACGGCTTCTGCCCCTCCCTGGTGTTGTCCTCAACTAAATAAAGCTGAGCTTCAACCTTCCGGCTCTCATTAAGTGGTTTTAAAAAAAAAAAAAATGGTGGTTAGGGCCTACTAACGGCTTCTGCCCCTCCCTGGTGTTGTCCTCAACTAAATAAAGCTGAGCTTCAACCTTCCGGCTCTCATTAAGTGGTTTTAAAAAAAAAATGGTGGTTAGGGCCTACTAACGGCTTCTGCCCCTCCCTGGTGTTGTCCTCAACTAAATAAAGCTGAGCTTCAACCTTCCGGCTCTCATTAAGTGGTTTTAAAAAAAAAAAAAATGGTGGTTAGGGCCTACTAACGGCTTCTGCCCCTCCCTGGTGTTGCCCTCAACTAAATAAAGCTGAGCTTCAACCTTCTGCTCCAAATTACCATTTTAAAAAATGCAATAGGCTTTTCCGGCCTACTAAAGGTGTCTGCCCCTCCCTGGTGTTGTCCTCAACTGAACAAAGCTGAGCTTCCACATTCTGGCTTTCGCCCTATACTATCAGATATTAAACTGCATTTGGCCTACTAGTGTGGTTAGGCCCTTGAAACAGTGTCTGCTGCTCTTGGGTTTGCTACTCCACTGAACAAAGCAATGCCGCCTGTTTAGTCCTGTTACCAATTTTGAACTGCATGTAGCCTACTTTATTCTTTGGCCCTATATCTGTTTCCTCCTCATCCTGCCCATTGCCCAGCCACTGCTAAATGAGTCTGCTGGTACATTGACCTAGACCACTACATTCCCCTTGTACTCTACACAGCCAGAATCTGTCCCTGCTGAAAGTAAGGTTCCCCTTCCCGCATGTTATACCACCTTACACAGGGACAAAGAGGAAGGTGCAGATGAAAGTGCAGGTTCCTTCATCAGGTGGGGGGGCATACTCGTTGGCGACGTCACTGGCACAGGGCCCCTCAGAGTACGCAAAAGTGTCGCTGCTGGTGGGAGGCGCCCCCGCCATGCAAACACACCGCCGTACTTTGAGGGGCCCTGTGCCAGTGGCAATGCGAACGAGTGGGCCCCCCCCTGCTTGCTCAGGATCACAGCACTTGCAACTTTTAAATACTTACCTTTCCCTGCAACACCGCCGTGACGTAGTCCGCATTTCCTGGGCCCACGAAAAACTTGAGCCAGCCCTACTCCCCCCACAACTTTCCCCCAATTCCCTATGCCCAACTATTATTATACAGTTAATTAAGATTGGCAAGCTTCAGAAACAAGAATGGATGTTTTTGGCATTAAAATGGGCACTGTAGGTGTTTTCCTGGCCTCCACTCACTGCCGACTATGCTTCCCCATTGACTTGCATTGGGTTTCGTGTTTCGGTCGATCCCCGATTTTTAGCGATAATCGGCCGACTGCACTCGACTCGACTCTGGACAAAATCGGGTTTCCCAAAACCCTACTCGATCTTAAAAAAATGAAAGTCGCTCAACCCTACTAACTACCCCTAGAAGGGAAAAGAAAGACCTTTCTTGCCTCCAGAGGAAATACCCCAAAAAGTTGGATAGAAGCCCCCCACAAATAATAACAGTGAGGTAAGAGGAAAAGACAAACATAAGAATGAGCTAGGAATTTAGCAAAGAGAGGCCCACTAGCTAATAGCAGAATATAGAAAGATAACTTATATGGTCAGCAAAAAATCCTATCAAAAATATCCACACTGGAAATTCAAGAACCCCCGAACCGTCTAACGGCCCGGGGGGAGAACACCAGCCCCCTAGAGCTTCCAGCAAGGTCAGGAATCACATAGTACAAGCTGGACAAAAAATGATAGCAAACAAATAACCCAAAAAACAAAGAAGCAAGACTTAGCTTAATTTAGCACGAACCAGGACCAGCAAACAGGAGCAAACAGAATGTGTCTGATAACACCGATGCCAGGCACTGGACTAAGGTTCCAGGAGGTTTATATAGCAACACCCCTGAAGTAACGACCCAGCTGGGTGCAAACAGAGGGAAGGAAATCCCAGAATAATATCACTAGTAACCACTAGAGGGAGCCAAAAAAGTCTAATTCACAACAGTACCCCCCCTTTAGGAGGGGTCACCGAACCCTCACCAAGACCACCAGGGCGATCAGGATGAGCAGCGTGAAAGGCACGAGCCAAATCGGCCGCATGCACATCAGAGGCAACCACCCAGGAATTATCCTCCTGACCATAACCCTTCCACTTGACCAAATACTGAAGCCTCCGCCTGGAGAGACGAGAATCCAAGATCTTCTCCACCACGTACTCCAACTCGCCCTCAACCAACACCGGAGCAGGAGGCTCAGCAGAAGGAACCACAGGCACAACGTAGCGTCGTAACAAAGACCTATGGAACACGTTGTGAATGGCAAACGAAACCGGAAGATCCAAGCGAAAGGACACAGGATTAAGGATTTCCAATATCTTGTAAGGACCGATGAAGCGAGGCTTAAATTTAGGAGAGGAGACCTTCATAGGAACAAATCGAGAAGACAGCCACACCAAATCCCCAACACGAAGTCGGGGACCCACACCGCGGCGGCGGTTGGCAAAACGCTGAGCCTTCTCCTGTGACAACTTCAAGTTGTCCACCACATGATTCCAGATCTGCTGCAACCTATCCACCACAGAATCTACTCCAGGACAGTCAGAAGGCTCCACATGTCCCGAGGAAAAACGAGGATGGAAACCAGAGTTGCAGAAAAATGGCGAAACCAAAGTAGCGGAACTAGCCCGATTATTTAGGGCAAACTCAGCCAACGGCAAGAAGGTCACCCAATCATCCTGATCTGCCGAAACAAAACACCTCAAGTAAGCTTCCAGAGTCTGATTAGTTCGCTCAGTTTGTCCATTAGTCTGAGGATGAAAGGCAGACGAGAACGATAAATCAATGCCCATCCTAGCACAAAAGGATCGCCAGAACCTGGAAACAAACTGGGATCCTCTGTCAGACACAATATTCTCAGGAATGCCGTGTAAACGAACCACATTCTGAAGGAACACAGGAACCAGATCGGAAGAGGAAGGCAGCTTAGGCAAAGGCACCAAATGGACCATTTTTGAAAAGTGATCACATACCACCCAGATGACAGACATACCCCGAGACACCGGGAGATCAGAAATGAAATCCATGGAAATATGTGTCCAAGGCCTCTTTGGGACAGGCAAGGGCAAGAGCAACCCGCTGGCACGGGAACAGCAAGGCTTAGCTCGAGCACAAGTCCCACAGGACTGCACAAATGACCGTACATCCCGTGACAAGGAAGGCCACCAAAATGACCTAGCCACCAGATCTCTGGTGCCAAAAATTCCCGGATGACCTGCCAACACCGAGGAATGAACCTCGGAAATGACTCTGCTGGTCCACTTATCAGGAACAAACAGTCTGTCAGGTGGACAAGAGTCAGGTCTACCAGCTTGAAATCTCTGCAACACACATCGCAAATCAGGAGAAATGGCTGACAAAATAACTCCTTCTTTAAGAATACCAACAGGTTCTGTGACTCCAGGAGAGTCAGGCACAAAGCTCCTTGAAAGAGCATCAGCTTTCACATTCTTTGAACCTGGTAAATACGAGACCACAAAGTCAAAACGGGAGATAAACAATGACCAGCGGGCCTGTCTAGGATTCAAGCGTTTAGCAGACTCGAGATACATCAAATTTTTGTGATCAGTCAAGACCACCACACGATGCTTAGCACCCTCGAGCCAATGACGCCACTCCTCAAATGCCCACTTCATGGCCAGTAATTCTCGATTGCCCACATCATAATTCCGCTCAGCAGGCGAAAACTTCCTAGAGAAGAAAGCACATGGTCTCATTACCGAGCAACCAGGGCCTCTCTGTGACAAAAAGGCCCCTGCCCCAATCTCAGAAGCATCCACCTCGACCTGAAAGGGAAGTGAGACATCAGGCTGGCACAAAACAGGCGCCGAAGTAAACCGGCGCTTCAACTCCTGGAACGCCTCCACGGCTGCAGGAGCCCAGTTAGCAACATCAGAACCTTTCTTGGTCATATCCGTCAAAGGTTTAACAACGCTAGAAAAATTAGCGATAAAACGACGGTAGAAGTTAGCAAAACCCAAGAACTTCTGAAGACTCTTAACTGACGTGGGTTGAGTCCACTCATGAATAGCTCAGACCTTGACTGGGTCCATCTCCACAGCAGAAGGGGAAAAATAAACCCCAAAAAGGGAACTTTCTGTACTCCAAAGAGACACTTTGAGCCTTTAACAAACAAGGCATTCTCACGCAAAACCTGAAACACCATCCTGACCTGCTCCACATGTGAGTCCCAATCTTCAGAGAAAACCAGAATATCGTCCAGATAAACAATCATAAATTTATCCAGATACTTCCGGAAAATATCATGCATAAAGGACTGAAATACTGAGGGAGCATTAGAAAGCCCAAAAGGCATCACCAAGTACTCAAAATGACCTTCGGGCGTATTAAATGCAGTCTTCCATTCATCACCTTGCTTAATGCGCACAAGGTTGTATGCACCACGAAGATCTATCTTGGTGAACCACTTGGCACCCTTAATCCGGGCAAACAAGTCCGACAAGAGAGGCAAAGGATACTGAAATTTTAGTGATTTTATTCAGTAGCCGATAGTCAATACAAGGTCTCAAAGATCCGTCCTTCTTAGCCACAAAAAAGAATCCCGCACCAAGAGGGGAAGAGGATGGACGGATATGCCCCTTCTCCAGAGACTCCTTGATATATGAACGCATTGCAGCATGCTCAGGCACTGACAGATTAAATAATCTTCCCTTAGGAAATTTACTACCTGGAATCAAATCTATGGCGCAGTCACAGTCCCTATGAGGAGGCAGAGCACTGGATCTGGACTCACTGAATACATCCTGATAATCAGACAAATACTCAGGAACTTCCGAAGGAGTAGAGGAAGCAATAGACACCGGCGGGGAATCAGCATGAATTCCCTGACAGCCCCAACTTGACACAGACATTGCCTTCCAATCCAGGACTAGATTGTGGGTCTGTAACCATGGCAGACCCAAAACGACCAAATCATGCATTTTATGCAGAACAAGAAAACGAATCACCTCCCGATGTTCAGGAGTCATGCACATGGTCACCTGCGTCCAAAACTGCGGTTTATTTTTCGCCAATGGTGTAGCATCAATACCTCTAAGAGGAATAGGATTTACTAACGGTTCAAGAACAAAACCACAGCGCTTGGCAAATGACAGATCCATAAGACTCAGGGCGGCACCTGAATCCACAAACGCCATAACAGGGTAAGAAGACAAAGAGCAAATTAAAGTCACAGACAAAATAAATTTAGGTTGCAAATTACCAATGGTGACAGGACTAACAACCCTTGTTAGATGTCTAGAGCATGCTGATATAACATGTGTAGAATCACCACAGTAAAAACACAACCCATTCTGACGTCTATGATTTTTCCGTTCATTTCTAGTCTGAATTCTATCACATTGCATTAAATCAGGTGTTTGTTCAGACAACACCACCAGAGGATTAGCGGTTTTGCGCTCCCGCAAACGCCGGTCAATTTGAATAGCAAGCGCCATAGAATCATTCAGACTTGTAGGAATGGGGAAACCCACCATCACATTCTTAATGGCTTCAGAAAGGCCATTTCTGAAATTTGCGGCCAGAGCGCACTCATTCCACTGAGTAAGCACGGACCATTTCCGAAATTTTTGGCAATACACTTCAGCTTCATCCTGACCCTGAGAAATAGCCAGCAAGGCTTTTTCTGCCTGAATTTCAAGATTGGGTTTCTCGTAAAGCAATCCGAGCGCTAGAAAAAACGCATCAATATTCGCCAATGCCGGATCTCCTGGCGCTAGCGAGAAAGCCCAATCCTGAGGGTCGCCCCGTAAAAAAGAAATAACAATTTTAACTTGCTGAGCAGAATCTCCAGATGAACGGGGTCTCAGAGAAAGAAACAATTTACAATTATTCTTGAAATTCCTAAACCTAAATCAATCTCCAGAAAACAATTCCGGAATAGGTATTTTAGGTTCAGACATAGGACTACTGGTAACAAAATCTTGTATACCCTGCACACGAGCTGCCAGCTGGTCAACACTTGTAATCAAGGTCTGCACATTCATGTCTGCAGCAAGCACACGCCACTCAAAGGTAAAGGGGAGGAAGAGAAGGAAAAAAAAAAACTCAGAATTTCCTTTCTTATTATCCCACTTCTGCAATGCTTTAAACATTCAATATTGGCCTGGCATACTGTTATGACCCCAATGGCAGAGGGTCTCAGGAATAATGCTAAGTCAGTAAATACAGAAAACCAGCTCATAGGGCAGTGGTAACTGGGCTGACCATATAACTAATCCTAGCACCACAAATACCAGCAGCCGGGGAACGTTCCTACGTTGATCCTAGACGTCTCGCGCCAGCCGGAGAGCTAACTACCCCTAGAAGGGAAAAGAAAGACCTTTCTTGCCTCCAGAGGAAATACCCCAAAAAGTTGGATAGAAGCCCCCCACAAATAATAACGGTGAGGTAAGAGGAAAAGACAAACATAAGAATGAGCTAGGAATTTAGCAAAGAGAGGCCCACTAGCTAATAGCAGAATATAGAAAGATAACTTATATGGTCAGCAAAAAATCCTATCAAAAATATCCACACTGGAAATTCAAGAACCCCCGAACCGTCTAACGGCCCGGGGGGAGAACACCAGCCCCCTAGAGCTTCCAGCAAGGTTAGGAATCACATAGTACAAGCTGGACAAAAAATGATAGCAAACAAATAACCCAAAAAACAAAGAAGCAAGACTTAGCTTAATTTAGCACGAACCAGGACCAGCAAACAGGAGCAAACAGAATGTGTCTGATAACACCGATGCCAGGCACTGGACTAAGGTTCCAGGAGGTTTATATAGCAACACCCCTGAAGTAACGACCCAGCTGGGTGCAAACAGAGGGAAGGAAATCCCAGAGTAATATCACTAGTAACCACTAGAGGGAGCCAAAAAAGTCTAATTCACAACACCCGCCCCCCACCACATCACCACACATAATACCGCGCCCCCACCACATCACCACACATAATCCCGCCCCCACCACATTACCACACATAATCCTGCCCCCACCACATTACCACAGATAATTCCACCCTCCACCACATTACCACATGTAATCCCACCCCACATCACCACACATAATCCCGCCCCCCTACCACATCACCACACATAATCCCGCCCCCCCACATTACCACAGATAATCCCACCCCTCCCCCACATTACTGCACGAGGCTCCGTCCCCACACATTACCACACGAGGCTCCGTCCCCACACATTACCACATGTGGCTCTGTCCCCACACATTCCACACGAGGCTCCGTCCCCACACATTACCACACAATGCTCCATCCCCCCACATTACCACACGAGGCTCCATCCCCACACATTACCACATGAGGCTGTGTCCCCACATATTACCACACGAGGCTGCATCCCCACACATTACCACACGAGGCTGCGTCCCTACACATTACCACATGAGGCTCCGTCCCCCCACATTACCACACGAGGCTCCGTCCCCACACATTACCACACGAGGCTCCATCCTCACACATTACCACATGAGGCTGCGTCCCCACTCATTACCACATGAGGTTCTGTCCCCACACATTACCACACGAGGCTCTGCCCCCACACATTACCACACGAGGCTCCGTCCCCACACATTACCACACGAGGCTCCGTCCCCACATATTACCACACGCAGCACTTCTTTTCTATGTAATTCAATCACTTCAGCCAAGGTAAACGTACATTTAATTGCATAATCACCAGCAGCGTTAATTAGATAGCAATGAGCGAGCCGAGCGTTAGCTGGCTGGAAACAGCTAGTAAAGTCATATTATCCAAAATCGAAGTGAAGCAGACTAGGGAAATGTTCACAGGGATCCATTGGTGTCTACTATATAACGGAAAACAGCTGTACATGGATAATTCTCCAAAAAACTAAAGTCGGTCACATCCGGAATAAGGACCTCACACAGGCAGACTATTAATGGATCCGTAGAGATAAATGGTCACAGAGAGCGGGTTACTTGATACACATCTTGGGTCTAGGGAATGAATGTGGGATAGATTTTTAACAACATGACCTGATATCCTAAATCTTGGTATCACAAGCCAAGTGTGTTTTTTATCCTTCCACAACCCTGCAGGGATTTCTCCCTCATCTGACCGTGTGTGTGCTTTATTGTGGTTATGTGTATATGCACACGCATTCACACATGTGTGCATGTATACTATATATATGGATATTTACCTCCCCCCCAGGTATTCAAATCCTCACAGGTTGATTCCATGAATATAGTTTCCTTCCCCTTTTTGCTTCATACCCTAGCATGCACTATTTTCTGGTGCATGCTCTCTATGACCATGGGTACACACACAGGGATTTGATTGATTTATTTATACATTATTTATTTCCTTTGCACTATGCACTTTACCTAATCTCCACACTACATTCTTGATTGGCTATATTACCTCTAGGACCAGTATAGATGGTATGATATTCATTATTACCCCATTTATATTATCAGGTTTTTCCATTTCTCTTTAAACTGTCTGTTGGAGTAGTATTTGATGTTTTGCATAATTTGTATTGTTGTACTCAGCTTACTACATCATTATCATGTACAGTGTTTGCGTTTTTTCTCATCATCTTTGTGGCTAAGTTGCATTTCCAACTTTTAATGTGTTTTTAACTAAATTTATGTACTTGAATAAAATTATTTCTTTATGTGAATCAATCTTGGTGGACTGTTGTGAATGCCGTTCTTGGGCTCCATCCTGTGGTTGCAAATGGTATTTTTGGGAGTTCTGCTCTTGGGCTCCCTCTGGTGGTTTCAAGTGGAACTTAGCAGCTGCGTTCACTAATCGGTTCCCTGGCCTTGTTATTTAACTGGGCTTTTGGCTGTAGTGGATGCCAGCTGTCAATGTATTTCCTGTGGATTCAGTCCTTTCCTGGAAGTTCTTTGTTGGCCAGTCCATTTTCAGCTTAAGATAAGTTCTGCTAGTTTTTGGGTGTTTCTCTGCTTATGACCTTCTGTTCAGTTTACATCGTTACATAGTTACATAGTTACATAGTTATTAAGGTTGAAGGAAGACTTTAAGTCCATCTAGTTCAACCCATAGCCTAACCTAACATGCCCTAACATGTTGATCCAGGGGAAGGCAAAAAAACCCCATGTGGTAAGAGTAAGCTCCATCATGGGGAAAAAAATTCCTTCCCGACCCCACATACGGCAATCAGACTAGTTCCCTGGATCAACGCCTTATCAAGGAATCTAATATATATACCCTGTAATATTATAATTTTCCAGAAAGGTATCCAGTCCCCTCTTAAATTGAAGCAATGAGTCACTCATTACAACATCATATGGCAGAGAGTTCCATAGTCTCACTGCTCTTACAGTAAAGAATCCGCGTCTGTTATTATGCTTAAACCTTTTTTCCTCCAGACGTAGAGGATGCCCCCTTGTCCCTGTCACCGGTCTATGATTAAAAAGATCAGCAGAAAGGTCTTTGTACTGTCCCCTCATATATTTATACATTAACATAAGATCACCACTTAGTCTTCTTTTTTCCAAACTAAATAGCCCCAAGTGTAATAACCTATCTTGGTATGGCAGACCCCCCAGTCCTCTAATAACCTTGGTTGCTCTTCTCTGCACCCGCTCCAGTTCAGCTATGTCTTTCTTATACACCGGAGACCAGAACTGTGCACAGTATTCTAAGTGTGGTCGCACTAGTGACTTGTATAGAGGTAAAATTATGTCCTCCTCATGAGCATCTATGCCTCTTTTAATGCATCCCATTATTTTATTTGCCTTTGTAGCAGCTGCCTGACACTGGCCACTGAATATTAGTTTGTCATCCACCCATACACCCAGGTCTTTTTCATTGACGGTTTTGCCCAGAGTTTTAGAATTAAGCACATAGTTATACATCTTATTACTTCTACCCAAGTGCATGACCTTACATTTATCCCCATTAAAGCTCATTTGCCATTTATCAGCCCAAGCTTCTAGTTTACATAAATCAGCCTGTAATATAAAATTGCCCTCCCCTGTATTGATTACCCTGCAGAGTTTAGTGTCATCTGCAAATATTGAAATTCTACTCTGAATGCCCCCTACAAGGTCATTAATAAATATGTTAAAAAGAAGAGGGCCCAATACTGACCCCTGTGGTACCCCACTACTAACCGTGACCCAGTCTGAGTGTGCTCCATTAATAACCACCCTTTGTTTCCTATCCCTGAGCCAACTCTCAACCCACTTGCACATATTTTCCCCTATCCCCATTATTCTCATTTTATGTATCAACCTTTTGTGTGGCACCGTATCAAAAGCTTTTGAAAAGTCCATATACACTACATCCACTGGGCTCCCTTGGTCCAGTCCGGAACTTACCTCTTCATAGAAGCTGATCAAATTATTCTGACATGAACGGTCCCTAGTAAACCCGTGCTGATACTGGGTCATGAGGTTATTCCTCTTCAGATACTCCAGTATAGCATCCCTTAGAATGCCCTCCAGGATTTTACCCACAGTAGAGGTTAAACTTACTGGCCTATAATTTCCGAGTTCAGTTTTTGTCCTCTTTTTGAATATTGGCACCACATTTGCTATACGCCAGTCCTGTGGTACAGACCCTGTTATTATGGACTCTTTAAAGATTAAAACTTCATCCACTTCATCTCCTCTTCCTCTCACTGTCGGGGTACCTCAGGGCTCAGTCCTTGGCCCCCTTCTCTTCTCCCTCTACACGGCCCCAATTGGACAGACCATCAGCAGATTTGGCTTTCAGTACCATCTTTACGCTGATGACACACAACTATACACGTCAGCCCCTGACCTTACCCCCGCTGTACTACAGAACGCCACTGACTGTCTGTCTGCAGTCTCTAACATCATGTCCGCTCTCTATCTGAAGCTCAACCTCTCCAAAACTGAACTTCTTCTGCTCCCGCCTTCTACTAACCTCCCTAAATCTGACATTTCCCTCTCCGTGGGTGGCACCATAATAACACCTAGGCAGCAGGCACGCTGTCTGGGTGTCATGTTTGACTCCGATCTCTCCTTCAACTCCCACATACAATCTCTTGCCCGCTCGTGCCGCTTACACCTAAAGAACATCTCTAGAATCCGCCCTTTTCTCACCATGGAGACAACAAAAACTCTCACTGTTGCCCTAATCCACTCCCGCCTGGACTACTGTAACTCTCTTTTAATTGGCCTCCCCCTCACGCGACTTTCCCCTCTCCAGTCTATCCTTAATGCAGCAGCCAGGGTCGTCCATCTGGCTAATCGTTACTCGGACGTGTCCGCTCTTCGCCAGTCATTACACTGGCTGCCCATTCATTACAGGATACAATTCAAAGTACTTGTTCTCACCCACAAAGCTCTCCACAGTGCGGCACCCCCTTACATCTCCTCCCTCATTTCTGTCTATCGGCCTAGCCGACCTCTGCGCTCTGCAAACAACTTTCGACTAACCTCTGCACTAATCCGTACCTCCCACTCCCGACTCCAAGACTTCTCCCGTGCTGCGCCAATCCTCTGGAATGCTCTACCCCAAGATATTAGGACCATCCACAACTTGCATAGCTTTAGGCGCTCACTCAAAACTCATTTGTTCAGAGCGGCCTATCACGTTCCCTAATCAGTCATTTTATGTTTGTGTGTGTGTGTAGCCCATTCACTATCTCATCTACCCCCCACCCCCTGAAGATGGCTGGACCATCATTGTAAATACATCATTGTAAATACACACCTGTACTTTGTATCTCCCCACCTCATTGTAGATTGTAAGCTCTCACGAGCAGGGTCGTCTTATTTTGCTTTATTGCTGTATTGTTAACATTGTTACCTATGACTGTTGTGTTTGAAACTGTTAAACTGTAAAGCGCTGCGGAATATGTTGGCGCTATATAAATAAAGATTATTATTATTATTATTATTAAAAACAATGGTCTATCAATGACTGTACTTAATTCCTGCAGTACTCGGGGGTGTATCCCATCCGGGCCCGGAGATTTGTCAATTTTTGTGATTTTTAGACGCCGCCGTACTTCCTGCTGGGTTAAGCAGGTAACATTAAATTGGGAATTATTATCACTAGTCATATTGGCTGCCATGGGATTTTCTTTTGTAAATACTGATGAAAAAAAGTCATTTAGCATATTGGCTTTTTCCTCATCCTCATCCACCATTTCACCCAGACTATTTTTAAGGGGGCCAACACTATAATTTTTTAGTTTCTTACTATTTATGTAGTTAAAGAATATTTTGGGGTTATTTTTACTCTCTCTGGCAATGAGTCTCTCTGTCTCAATTTTTGCTGCCTTGATTTGCTTTTTACATAATTTATTTAAATTTTTGTATTTATTTAATACCTCCTCACTACCTACTTCCTTTAATTTTCTAAATGCTTTCTTTTTTCACTTATTGCGCCCCTTACAGCTTTATTTAGCCATATTGGTTTCCTCCTATTTCTAGTATGTTTATTCCCATACGGTATATACTGTGCACAGGTCCTATCCAGGATGCTAATAAATGTCTCCCATTTTCTTTGTGTACTTTTATGTCTCAGGATATCGTCCCAGTTAATTGCACCAAGATCCTCTCTCATCCGTTGGAAATTTGCCCTCCGGAAGTTTAGTGTCCTTGTCACCCCTCTACTACACATCTTATTAAAGGAGACATGAAAACTTATTATTTTGTGATCACTATTCCCCAAGTGACCCCCAACCCTTATATTTGATATGCGGTCTGGCCTGTTGGTTAATATTAGGTCTAGCAGTGCCCCCCTTCTTGTTGGGTCCTGAACCAGTTGTGAAAGGTAATTGTCTCTCATAGTTGTCAAAAACCGATTACCTTTACTGGAACTGCAGGTTTCTGTTCCCCAATCTATTTCAGGGTAGTTGAAGTCCCCCATAATAATGACTTCTCCTTGAGTTGCAGCTTCATCTATTTGCTTTACAAGGATATTCTCCATTGCTTCCATTATTTTTGGAGATTTATAACAAACCCCTATCAGTAATTTATTATTTTTTCCCCCTCCCCTTATCTCCACCCACAGGGACTCTACATTTTCATTAGATTCGTCTATATTATCACGCAGGATGGGTTTTAAGGTCGATTTTACAAACAGACACACCCCACCCCCTCGCTTATCTGTACGGTCATTTCTGAAAAGGCTATAGCCCTGCCAGTTAACAGCCCAGTCATGGCTCTCATCCAGCCATGTTTCAGATATCCCCACCATGTCATAATTATGTTCCAACAACATTAGTTCTAATTCGTCCATTTTGTTGGCGAGGCTTCTGGCATTAGTATACATGCACTTGATGTTCCTCTCTGTACCTCTATTCTTTCTTAAACTACTAACTGTTCTAACCCCACCCCCCATGCCTCCGCCACCCCCAACTTCCTTATTTGTGCCCAGGTCTCTATCTGCCCTATCTTCCCCTCCTATAAAATGAATACCCTCCCCCCCAATCCCTAGTTTAAACACTCCTCCAACCTTCTAACCATTTTCTCCCCCAGCACAGCTGCACCTTCCCCATTGAGGTGCAGCCCATCCCTTGCGTAGAGCCTGTAGCCCACTGAGAAGTCGGCCCAGTTCTGCAGGAACCCAAACCCCTCATTCCTACACCAATTCTTGAGCCACTTGTTAACCTCCCTAATCTCCCGTTGCCTCTCTGGCGTGGCACGTGGTACAGGCAGTATTTCAGAAAATACCACATTGGAGGTCCTTGCTTTCAGCTTGCAGCCTAATTCCCTGAAATCATCTTTAAGGACTTTCCACCTACCTCTAACTTAGTCATTTGTGCCAATGTGCACCATGACCGCTGGGTCCTCACCAGCCCCTCCCAGTAATCTGTCCACCCGATCAGCGATGTGTCGGACTCGAGCACCAGGTAGGCAGCACACTGTTCGACGATCCCTGTCTTTGTGACAGATTGCCCTATCTGTTCCCCTAATAATTGAGTCCCCCACTACCAGCACCTGTCTGGCCTGCCCTACTCTCCTATTTCCCTCCTTACTGGAGCAGTCACTCCTCCGGCTTTCAGAGGACATGCCTGGCTGCAGCAGTGCTACTGCTGTACTGGCACCCCCCTCATCTGCCAACTTAGCAAACTTATTGGGGTGAGCCAGATCAGGACTAGCCTCCCTGGCACTCTTCCCTCTACCCTGCTTTCTGACTGTCACCCAGCTAACTGCCTCACTGTCCTGCAGCTCCATCCTACCATCCCCCTCCTCATCTATCCCATTGAGCGTCTGCTCTGTGAGCAGAAGACTCCTCTCCATATTGTCTATGGATCTCAGTGTTGCCAGCTGCACATTTAGATCCAGTATCTGGGTTTCCAAATGCACAACGTGCTCACATCTCGCACAGCAGTATGCACCCTCGACCGGCTGATCAAGGACTGCATACATGTGGCAAGATGTGCACTGGATGGCATTAACAATTGTGGAGCACATTTCCTAATGGGGATTGCACCAGACAGAAACGTTAAATAAAAATAAATACAAAGTATTAATTAACACTCGGAACAGCAGTTCCTCCCTTGGAAACTCCCTGATTCCAAAGTCACTGAGTCACAAGTCACACTTACCGCCGTCCACACTTACACTCAGGTCACACTCAGCTCGCTCACACTCGCTATGCTGAAGATTTAAAGATTTTTTTTTTTTCCTCTATTTCCCTTCAACAACAAGCCACCTTACTGCTCAAATGCACTTCCAAAAAGTTTAAGTTATGTCTCTTTTGTCCTGCTTCTCATTATGAAATATTCCGGCTAGTTGGAAGCTCTGGGGTCACAGATTTGCCCCTCCACACCGTGAGTCGGTGTGGTGGTTATTTTTTGTAAACTCTGCGTGGACTTTTAGTTTTTATACTGACCGCACAGTAGCCTTTTCTATCTCCGTCTATTTAGATAGTATTGGCCTCCTTTGCTAAAAATCTAGTTTCATTTCTGAGTTTGTCATTTCCCTCTCCACTCACCGTCAATATTTGTGGGGGGCTATCTTCCTTTGAGGGTTTCTCTGAGGCGAGATAGTTTTCCGTTTCCATCTTCAGGGGTAGCTAGTTCTTAGGCTGTGCAGAGGCGTCTAGGCAGAGTTAGGTACGCTCCACGGCTATTTCTAGTGTTGGTGTTAGGAGTAGGGATTGCGGTCAGTAAAGTTGCCACCTCCTCAGAGCTAGTACTTTATTTGTTTTACCCACCAGGTCATTTCAGTGCTGCTCCGTATTCACTAGGTCATATCAGTGATTACTGTCTGTGGAGCTGCTACCTCCTCTAAGCTTGTCCATGATTGGTTTTACCCACCAGGTCATCTCAGTACCGCTCCGTAACATAACAGTTACTGTTGTGAATTCTGTTCTTGGGCTCCATCCTGTGGTTGCGAATGGTATTTTTGGGAGTTCTGCTCTTGGGCTCCCTCTGGTGGTTTCAAGTGGAACTTAGCAGCTGCGTTCACTAATCGGTTCCCTGGCCTTGTTATTTTACTGGGCTTTTGGCTGTAGTGGATGCCAGCTGTCAATGTATTTCCTGTGGATTCAGTCCTTTCCTGGAAGTTCTTTGTTGGCCAGTCCATTTTCAGCTTAAGATAAGTTCTGCTAGTTTTTGGGTGTTTCCCTGCTTATGACCTTCTCTTCAGTTTAATTTGATTCCTGGCTGTAAGTTCCCTAAGGGTCGACTTTTCAATCTGTCTGTGCCAGAGCATGCCGCTATGCGGACTTATGTAAAGGAGTCCTTGGAGAAGGGGCATATTAGCCCGTCTTCGTCACCGTTGGGAGCGGGGTTCTTTTTTGTTGCTAAGAAGGATGGCTCCTTGAGGCCCTGTATAGATTATCGCCTTCTCAATGAGATCACAGTCAAATTCCAGTACCCTTTGCCTTTGCTCTCTGATTTGTTTGCTCTGATTAAAGGGGCTAGCTGGTTTACCAAGATTGACCTTCGAGGGGCGTATAATATGGTCCGCATCAAACAGGGTGATGAATGGAAAACAGCATTTAATACGCCCGAAGGCCATTTTGAATATCTTGTGATGCCTTTCGGGCTCTCTAATGCTCCATCTGTGTTTCAGTCCTTTATGCATGATATTTTCCGGGAGTATTTGGATAAATTTATGATTGTATATTTGGATGATATTTTGCTTTTTTCCGATGATTGGGAGTCTCATGTGAAGCAGGTCAGGATGGTATTTCAGATTCTCCGTGCTAATACACTGTTTGTGAAGGGGTCTAAGTGCCTTTTTGGAGTTCAGAAGGTTTCTTTTCTGGGGTTCATTTTTTCTCCCTCGGCTATTGAAATGGACCCTGTTAAGGTCCAGGCTATTTATGATTGGACTCAGCCCACATCTGTGAAGAGCCTTCAGACATTTTTGGGCTTTGCTAATTTTTATCGCCGCTTTATTGCTAATTTTTCTACTGTGGTTAAACCTCTGACCGATTTGACCAAGAAAGGTGCAGATGTGGTGAATTGGTCCTCTGCGGCTGTGGAGGCCTTTCAGGAGCTTAAGCGTCGTTTTACTTCTGCCCCTGTGTTGCGTCAATCAGATGTTTCTCTCCCTTTTCAGGTTGAGGTTGACACTTCTGAGATTGGGGCAGGAGCTGTTCTGTCTCAGAGAAGTTCTGATGGCTCTGTATTGAAGCCGTGTGCTTTCTTCTCCAGAAAGTTTTCGCCTGCTGACCGTAATTATGATTTCGGCAATCGGGAGTTGTTGGCTATGAAGTGGGCATTCGAGGAGTGGCGACATTGGCTTGAGGGAGCCAAGCATCGTGTTGTGGTCTTGACCGACCATAAGAATCTGATTTACCTTGAGTCGGCCAAGCGGTTGAATCCTAGGCAGGCTCGGTGGTCTTTGTTTTTCTCCCGTTTTGATTTTGTGGTCTCGTATCTTCCGGGATCTAAGAATGTGAAGGCTGATGCCTTGTCTAGGAGTTTTTTGCCTGATTCTCCTGGAGTCCATGAGCCGGCTGGTATTCTCAAGGAGGGGGTGATTCTTTCTGCTATCTCCCCTGATTTGCGGCGGGTGCTTCAGGAGTTTCAGGCTGATAGACCCAACCGCTGTCCTGTGGGGAAATTGTTTGTTCCTGATAGATGGACTAGTAAGGTGATTTCTGAGATTCATTGTTCGGTGTTGGCTGGTCATCCTGGGATCTTTGGAACCAGAGATTTGGTTGCCAGGTCCTTTTGGTGGCCTTCTTTGTCACGGGATGTGCGTTCCTTCGTGCAGCCCTGTGGGATCTGTGCCCGGGCTAAGCCCTGCTGTTCTCGTGCTAGTGGGTTGCTTTTGCCTTTGCCTATCCCTGAGAGGCCCTGGATGCATATTTCCATGGATTTTATTTCTGATCTTCCTGTTTCTCAGAAGATGTCTGTCATCTGGGTGGTTTGTGACTGGTTTTCTAAAATAGTCCATTTGGTACCTTTGCCTAAGTTGCCTTCCTCCTCTGATTTGGTTCCTTTGTTTTTCCAGCATGTGGTTCGTTTGCATGGTATTCTGGAGAATATTGTGTCTGACAGAGGTACCCAGTTTGTTTCTAGGTTTTGGCGGTCCTTTTGTGGTAGAATGGGCATTAATTTGTCTTTTTCTTCGGCGTTTCACCCTCAGACAAATGGACAGATGGAGCGAACCAATCAGACCTTGGAAACCTATTTGAGATGCTTTGTGTCTGCTGATCAGGATGATTGGGTTACTTTCTTGCCATTGGCCGAGTTTGCCCTTAATAATCGGGCTAGTTCGGCTACTTTGGTTTCGTCTTTTTTTGTAATTTTGGTTTTCATCCTCGTTTTTCTTCAGGGCAGGTTGAGCTTTCGGCCTGTCCTGGGGTAGATTCTGTGGTGGACAGGTTGCAGCGGATTTGGACTCATGTGGTGGACAATTTAACATTGTCTCAGGAAAAGGCTCAACGTTTTGCTAACCGCCGTCGGTGCGTTGGTCCCCGTCTTCGGGTTGGGGATTTGGTCTGGTTGTCTTCTCGTCATGTTCCTATGAAGGTCTCTTCCCCTAAGTTCAAACCTCGTTTTATTGGTCCTTATAGGATTTCAGAAATTATCAATCCGGTGTCTTTTCGTTTGGCCCTTCCAGCTTCTTTTTCCATTCATAATGTGTTCCATAGATCTTTGTTGCGGTGAGGGGGAGCTGGAATATGTGGTGGAGAAGATTTTGGATTCTCGTCTTTCAAGGTGGAAACTTCAGTATCTGGTCAAGTGGAAGGGTTATGGCCAGGAGGATAACTCTTGGGTTTTTGCCTCCAATGTTCATGCTGCCGATTTGGTACGTGCTTTTCATTTGGCTCGTCCCGATCGGCCTGGGGGCTCTGGTGAGGGTTCGGTGACCCCTCCTCAAGGGGGGTACTGTTGTGAATTCCGTTCTTGGGCTCCATCCTGTGGTTGTGAATGTTATTTTTGGGAGTTCTGCTCTTGGGCTCCCTCTGGTGGTTTCAAGTGGAACTTAGCAGCTGCTTTCACTAATCGGTTCCCTGGCCTTGTTATTTAACTGGGCTTTTGGCTGTAGTGGATGCCAGCTGTCAATGTATTTCCTGTGGATTCAGTCCTTTCCTGGAAGTTCTTTGTTGGCCAGTCCATTTTCAGCTTAAGATAAGTTCTGCTAGTTTTTGGGTGTTTCCCTGCTTATGACCTTCTGTTCAGTTTAATTTATGTCTCTTTTGTCCAGCTTGTCATGAAATATTCCAGCTAGTTGGAAGCTCTGGGGTCGCAGATTTGCCCCTCCACACCGTGAGTCGGTGTGGTGGTTATTTTTTGTAAACTCTGCGTGGACTTTTAGTTTTTATACTGACCGCACAGTAGCCTTTTCTATCTCTGTCTATTTAGATAGTATTGGCCTCCTTGGCTAAAAATCTAGTTTCATTTCTGAGTTTGTCATTTCCCTCTCCACTCACCGTCAATATTTGTGGGGGGCTATCTTCCTTTGGGTGTTTCTCTGAGGCGAGATAGTTTTCCGTTTCCATCTTCAGGGGTAGCTAGTTCTTAGGCTGTGCAGAGGCGTCTAGGCAGAGTTAGGTACGCTCCACGGCTATTTCTAGTGTTGGTGTTAGGAGTAAGGATTGCGGTCAGTAAAGTTACCACCTCCTCAGAGCTAGTACTTTATTTGTTTTACCCATCAGGTCATTTCAGTGCTGCTCCGTATTCACTAGGTCATATCAGTGATTACTGTCTGTGGAGCTGCTACCTCCTCTAAGCTTGTCCATGATTGGTTTTACCCACCAGGTCATAACAGCGGACTCTGTTTGTTCCTACATTTCCTTTGGTTACCTTATGGTCCTCCTCTTTGGTATTTTGAGCTGATCATTTTTTATTTAAATGACAAACATGTCTGTCTAATGGCTGCATTTTGTGAGTAGCAAACTGGTGTCAGCACACAACTGTTTTGAAACCTATATACATGTAAAATGCACATGTTAATTAAATAACATGAGCAATATAGGAATAACCTCTTAACGACCAATGACGGACATAGCCCGTCATTGCCAGGTGTCAGTTTCTGCACCAGGATGGGCTATATCTGTCATGCATTTAAACTGTCAATGTGTGTGATCACTGTGCCGACAGCTGTCATAGACAGTTGAGCAGCAAGGGATGAGGTGCAGGAACCCATGCCATTGGTCCCTAAACCCAGATCGCTGTGATTGGTAAGTCAATCTGATCACAGCATGATCAGGCAGGATATGCTGAAATATCAGCACTTCTTGCCTAATCAGAGTAGCAGCTCAGCTCTGACAATGGCCGAACATCTGCACTAACAGCATTGATACTATCAGTGTCAATGCTGCCCCTGGCTGTTAACCCCTTAAATGCTGCGATCGAGAATGATCGCAATATTCAGTAGGGAGGCAGAAGGATGGGACCTCCCTCTACCTTCAGATCGGCTCCCTCGTGAAGTCATCGCGGGGGCATGATCTTTACCATGGCCACTGGGTCGCCAAGCTACGGAAAGCTTCTAAGACCACTGCTCACAGCGTGGGGTCAGAAGCTTTCAAAATAGGTATGATGCACTGCAAAGCTATTGTATTGCAATAATAGTGTATTGCTATTATACCTGCAATCAAAGTAAAAAAATGGGAGAGTCAAATATAGCAACTAAGTAAAAAAGTTTAAACATTTTTAAAAAGCAACGATATGTAAAAAAAAATTACAAAATAATAATAATAAAAAATTACACTAATAAATAAACATTTTAATGTAAAAAGAAATGAAGAAACAAAAAAGTACACGTTTGGTATTGCCGCATCCATTACAACACTATTTATAAAAGTGTCACACTAGTTAACCCCTTCAGTTATTGCCATAAAAAAACCACACAAAAAATTATTAAACTATGCTTTATCATCATACTGCTTGGAAACAGTGGAATAAAATGAGATCAAAAAGACGAATATAAACAAAATTAGTATTGCTGAAAACATCATCTTGTTCCACATAAAACAAGCCTCCATAAAGCTTCATCAGCGGAAAAATAAAAAATGTTATAGCTCTCAGAGTAAAACGATGAAAAAAATAATTATTATTTCAAATAGATTTTATTGAGTAAAAGCGACAAAATGTAAAAAAAATATATAAATGGGTTATCGCTGTAATCGTGTTGACCCTAAGAATAAAGCTTCCTTATCAATTTTACCACACGTAGAATGGGTAAAAAAAAACAATTCCTGAATTGCTAGTTTTTGTTCATTTTGCCTCCACAAAAATTGAAATAGAAAGCGATTAAAAAAGTCATGTGAACGAAAATGATATGATGATGCAGATCTTGGAAAGGATTTGTGAGCAGAAGAGAGCAGTTGTTGACTACCAGTATCAACAAGGCCACCGGTATTCAGTTCAGACTCCACACATAAGACCTAATGAGTAGGCATGGATGTCAGACATATGTACCATCCTCCAAAACTTTGAGGACTCCACCAAGATGGTGAGAGGCGATTATGCCATAATTAGCATCACCATCCCATTTCTCTGTGCTCTGAAATGCTTTCTGCTCACAATCAAAGAGGATGCATTGCAGACAGAGCACGATGAGATGGAGCAAGGAACCATACAGGGTGATTACACACATCCCAGCCTCATCTCATCCCAACGTGGATTGGGTAACAATGAGGAAGAGGAGGAAAAAGAATATTAGCTAGCTTCATGGTCTATAGATGGTACTACCTGCACAACTGTCATATTGTCTGTTCAGAGTGGATGGCTTAAGGGCAGGCAGGAGGAGGAGAACATGGTCAGTAGTCCTCTTAGTGAGGAAATAGAAGTCATGCCTGTTAGAAGTCTGGCACACATAGCTGAAATTTGGTTTTGCTGCCTTTCCTGTGACCCTCACATTCTCAAAATTTTGGGTGACAGTCATTACTGGTTGGTGCACTTCTAGACCTATGCTACAAGGAATACTTTCTATCTCTTATTCCCAAGGCGGATAGGTCTACTAAAATGGGGCAGTTCCAGAAGACCCTTGTTGTGGAATTATTTAAAAAATTCCCATCTGAAAACGCTGGCAGCAGGGGTCACAGTTCGTTGGACAACCAAGGAGTACAGGCGAGAGAGACACAACTCCAATCCAGCAGAGGTAGGGGAATGCTGGCAAAGTTCTGAGAGAGTTTTTTCAGACCTTCCCATTGCACAGGCTCTGAGGCGTGTGGTATTCTCACAAGGAGTGCAAAGTTTTGGAAGATGCTGAGGGAGTACCTTGCTGACTGTACCAACATTCTCCGTGATTCCTCCGTGCCTAATAATTATTGGGTATCCAAGCTGGACACTTGGCATGAACTGGCTCTCTATGCCTTGAAGGTCCTGTCCTGCCATGACGCTAGCTTTTTGTCAGAGTGGGTTTTTAGTGCCGCTGGTGGAATTATAACTGATAAGCGCATCCACCTGTCAGCTGAAAATACTTACAGGCTGACTGCTATAAAGATGAACAAGGGTTGGATTAGGCCAGACTTCTCAACACCACCGAATGATAGCAGCATAACATAAACTCAAATCCAGTGTCTTTTTTGGGGAGGTCTATTCACATGCACCTCTTCACACCAACACATGGGAATGCACTTCATGATTTTAGCTATTTGCTGTTGTCCTCCTCCTTCTCTTCACACCCACACATGATTATACGCTTCCTGATTTTGGCTATTTCCTGTTGTCCTCCTCCTTCTCCTCACCCTCATCCTCCACTGCCATATCACCATGCTGACCGTGGTCCATGATGAAACACCCACGTAATTTTTTTAAAGGGTGTTTATGATGCCAGTAAAAACATTTGTATACAGTCTGATCATGTATACCCGCCAGATGTAAATGTGTGTCAGCCCATACACTTAGTGCATGGGTTTTACAAGTCTAGGAGACCCGCTCCTTTCTAATGGGAACATTTTTTTATAAGCCCCTCCTCCACATCTCTTCCTGTTTCCAAATTTTTGGCACCCCTTGCATTCATTGTATAAGAAAACACTATGGGAAACCCACTTCCTAATACAGGGAACTTTTTTTTATGAGGCCCTCCTTTAGGTCTCTTCCAAGGGGCATTGGAGTAGGTCCAAATATTTGGCAGCCCTTGCTTTCACTGCATAGGCACTGCATAGGCAAGCAGTATGAGAGACACACTTCCTAATAATGGGAACTTTGTTTTCAGGAGACCTTCCTGTACATCTCTTCAAAGGGGTATTGGGGTGCGTCCAAATTTTTGGCAGCCCTGCCACTCACTGCATACGCAATAATAGTATAGTAACAACAAAGCATAGCCCGATGATGGCTCTCTAAGAGTGAGGGCCAAATGCTTGCCCTTTAAGAATAGTAAAGGCCACCTCATGTGTTGTGAATTCCGTTCTTGGGCTCCATCCTGTGGTCATGAATGGTATTTTTGGGAGTTCTGCTCTTGGGCTCCCTCTGGTGGTTTCGAGTGGAACTTAGCAGCTGCTTTCACTAATCGGTGCCCTGGCCTTGTTATTTAACTGGGCTTTAGGCTGTAGTTGATGCCAGCTGTCAATGTTTTTTCCTGTGGATTCAGTCCTTTCCTGGAAGCTCTCTGTTGGCCAGTCCATTTCAGCTTAAGATAAGTTCTGCTAGTTTTTGGGTGTTTCCCTGCTTATGACCTTCTGTTCAGTTTAAGTTATGTCTCTTTTGTCCAGCTTGTCATTATGAAATATTCCGGCTAGTTGGAAGCTCTGAGGTCGCAGATTTGCTCCTCCACACCGTGAGTCGGTGTGGAGGTTATTTTTTGTAAACTCTGCGTGGACATTCAGTTTTTTTATACTGACCGCACAGTAGCCTTTTCTATCTCCGTCTATTTAGATAGTATTGGCCTCCTTTGCTAAATCTAGTTTCATTTCTGAGTTTGTCATTTCCCTCTCCACTCACCGTCAATATTTGTGGGGGGCTATCTTTCCTTTGGGGGTTTCTCTGAGGTGAGATAGCTTTCCGTTTCCATTTTCAGGGGTAGCTAGTTCTTAGGCTGTGAAGAGGCGTCTAGGCAGAGATAGGAACGCTCCACGGCTATTTCTAGTGTTGGTGTTAGGAGTAGGGATTGCGGTCAGTAAAGCTACCACCTCCTCAGAGCTAGTACATGATTTGTTTTACCCACCAGGTCATCTCAGTACTGCTCCGTACCCACCAGGTCATAACACTCATGGCCCTATAAAAATAGGCTTTGTGACTTTCAGAGTCCCTCCTTCATAAATGAAACAGGATGTGTCAGATGATGTGTCACACACCACATGGCCAGATAAGGTTGTAAAATGTTAAAATGACATTTCTCAGTGAATGCATTTGTCTTTGCTGAAAGCAATGGTAAAGTTCAAAAATGCATCAAAAATGCTATGTGTGAACATAGCCCAAGGAGTGGAGTAGAATTTTTTTTTGGTTATTTATTTTGCCTTATGTAAAAGTCATTACCCTGGAAAGGATGTTCTTTAACATATTTCGCTCAGTGGATAGCACTGCAGCCTTGCAGCGCTGGAGTCCTCGGATCAAGCCCCACCCTGGACAACATCTGCAAAGAGTTTGTATGTTCTCCCTGTGTTTTCATGGGTTTCCTCCGGGTTCTCCAGTTTCCTTCCACATTCCAAAGACATACTGATAGGGAATTTAGATTGTGAGCCCCATTGGGGACAGCGATGATAATGTGTGCAAACTGTAAAGCGCTGTGGAATATGTTAGCGCTATATTAAAATAAAGATTATTATATTTCCCAAAAAATCCATTTTGGTTTCATTTTTGTATGTTTTATTGTGAGTCTGTAAAGTGAAGTAAGACTCTGACAACATTGTTCACAGCAGTGAACTGGGAGTCAGTAATGCTTCCAGGGGTCTTCCCCATGCTGTTCCCATATAATTTGAGCACTGTTCACATCGATTTCCACAATTTCTAGTCCCTCTGCAGACCGCCGGGGTGGCCATCGGAAAATGCTTGAGTTTCCCATAGACTTACATTAGGTTTGTTGCTCGGGTCGAGCACCCGATCATTCCAATTTGCTTGACCCGAGCAACGAGCACCTGAGCATTTTAGTGCTCGCCCATCACTAATAAATATGGTAGTGCTGTAATCTCATCTACCTGAAGAATAAAGTTGCCATATCATTTATACCGCACGAAGAACGGAATAAAAAACAAATAAACCTAATTCTTCACCTGCTTAGATTTGATCATCTTGCCTCTCAAAGATCGCAGTAAGGCTCAGCTCACAATTATCCTGCGCTCTGATTTCTGTATAAATCTCTGAAATACGTAATTCAGAGGGAACCCCCAGCGAAAGATCCCCTATAAAGAGGCAGATTGAGATACTGTGGATGTCTTCTGACTAGTGTTGAGCGATACCTTCCGATACTTGAAAGTATCGGTATCGGATAGTATCGGCCGATACCTGAAAAATATCGGATATCGCCGATACCGATACCACATACCAATACGAGTCAATGGGATACAAGTATCAGAAGCTATCCTGGATGGTACTTTGTGCAAAAAAAAAAAAAAGAGCATGAACCGCACATCCCAAAATCATACGTTGATCTAAAGCCGCTAGGCAAAAATTTATATACTGAACATGAGGTTTTCAGTTTAACATTCTGATCAGACTGTATGAAGCCCACTGCCACTTCACGGCAAACCTCGTAGTGGGTCCTAATGCCCTAACGGAGCGGAGCCGTGCGGCGACCACCGCCGCAGCGGCCATGCACCAGCAGGGCGGACGGCCTGTTGCCCCACAGCAACCATGCTGCGAGACTGAGCCCCCATGACTCCAGACCGCGCCGCCCCACCAGCACAAAGCCACAGCAGCAATGGCCGCCACACAGCACCAGCACCAAAATGAAAGGAGCATTTAAACTCACCTTCCTCCAGCTCTTCAGTGAGAGCCAAGATGGGCTAGACCCCTTACTTTGCAGTCTCCTGCTCATGTTCAGTATATAAATTTTTGCCTAGCGGCTTTAGATCAACATATGATTTTGGGATGTGCGTTTCATGCTCTTTTTTTTCTTTTTTCACAAAGCATGTTCTTGTCTCTTTCTTGGACCAGCACTCCTCCCATTTGGCACAGGTGATTTTAATTAGCATGCTCTTTTTTTTTCTTTTTTCACAAAGCATATCCTGGATGAGGAGGTTATGTTGTGGCTTCTCACAGACATGAAGAAATGAATCCACGACAATTACTGCATCCTCAGCCTCAACTCTGTGGATAGCAATGGTCATGAGTGTGCAGTTCGCAAGGCAGGCAAGAGTTGTCTAGCCTGGGCCTTTTTTTAGACCGCAAAGGATTACCCAACTCACATTATCTGCCAAATTTGCATGAAAAAAACTCAGTAGAGGCAAAAATTGCAATAATTCAACATGCCTTATTGTGGGAATCTCACAGCTCTAAAATGAGGGCTAGCGGCCCTCGCCAACCACCATCTATCCCATTAACCACATTTTCTGCTTCTTCCTCCTTTGTCATCATTCCAAGTATTCTCTAACAGGTCTCTGGATGCAGAAATTCCACTTATTTACCCCCTTTAGTTGGGGTGAGTGAGAGCCCATCAGCTGTTATGGAAGTAGACTTGACTGCTATTTTTTTGTCACCGAGCACAGCATATCTTTCTCAATCCACCATAACATCTCCACCTGCACCTCACTCACAGTCCAGCAGTTTGTCCTTTTCTCTATACTCTGCCTTCTCTCAGCACAGCAGCAAGCCCTCGGTCCCAGAGTTGTGGTCACGTAAAAGAATGTTTCCTCTTACACATGACAGAGCTAAGAGCTTGAACTCCACCATGTCCAATCTGTTGGCCACATAAATGCTGCCTTACAGCCTGTTGCCTACATATGGTTTCAGAAAGTTGATCGCCATTGCAGTCTCACAGTACTAGTTTTCCAGTCACCATTACTTCTCTAAGAAAGTTGTACCTACGTTGCATTAGCTTGTCAGAGACAACATCACCCATTCCCTGAAAAACATCTATATCTGCCAGAGCGCAATTCACCACTGATACCTAGAAGAGCATATATGGGCAAGGTCATTACATCTCACTGACTGGGAATTGGGTGACTCTGGTGGCTGTGGGTGCATGTGGCTAAGGGGCTGCTCCACATGTCTTTGAATCTCCAAAGCTTGTGGGACAAATCTCTGTATGTAACACTTCCTCCACAGCTTCCGCCTCCTCTACATCCTCTAAAATATATATATTTTTCTTTGTAAGTACTGGGCTAAATTAATTTTATCTAGAACTTGTGTAAAAGGGTTTTTCTGTTTACATGATGGATAACTCATGTCCACATTGCAAATGGATAGAATCTAGCTAAAACTTACTGTATATGGGTATTTATGCTAATACAACAACATGCGGTGATGGTCATGCCTTCCCTCACACGAAAGGCACCTTGTTGATTTTCTTGTTATTGTTTATATGTGTGTTTTTTAGAATTATGCATAATAAAATATTGTAACTTTTATAAACAAACACACTGCTTCTATTGCTTATTAGTATGTTTTTCCTTGCAATTTGACAACGCTGGGTCACACTGTTGGATTATATATGTTTTGTAAATAACCATAATCTATTGGGACATTTTTTGTTTGATAAAAGTGATCAAATTAATATGCGATGGAGAGCAAAGTCACACAGCTCAAGAGTTTTGGACAGCTATCCAAGCCGAGTAAGAGCAAAAGCTGTCTCCAGTGAATCTGGAGTCAGGGAAAGTCGAGTGTGATAATGGTCCAAACTTTGTGGCGACCCTATATCTGGGCAACCTTACACACGTGCCTTGCATGTCTCATGTCCTCAACTTGGTGGTACAGCAAGTTTTCTGCCACTATCCCAACCTGGATGTGCTGCTGCAGAAAGCACAGTCGCTGTGTGCTCACTTCCACCTATCACACCCTGCAGGTCATTAACTTGCATCAATACATAGGTCTTTTGACCTCATTGTTAACTGCTTGTTTTGCAATGTTCTGACATGGTGGAATTCCACTCTGCACATATTACAGCAACTGTGGCAGCAGCAATGAGCCTTGTGGCAATATGTCCTTTTGCATATCTTGGGCAAATGGATGTGGTGCAAATCTCCCTTGCAGTGTGAGCACAGATGAAAGACCTCTGCACCTCTCTGCACAGTTTTGAAATGGCTACTAAGATGGTTACTGCTGATGAAGTCATCATAAACATCACTATTTCGGTCATCTACATGCTGGACCACACTTTGAATAGCATGCATGAGGATATGGTGGTCCAAGAGAAAGAGATGAAGCAGAGGTGGATGCAGAAGGGTTAACAATATGTAAAATTTCCAGACTGTCATCGCAAAAGGCTGGGAACCATGGGAGGATGGCTTACATCAATCGATGGAGGCTCACGGTGCCAGACAAACTGTTAGTGAAGGAACAGCAGAGGAACAAATGGAGAATGGATGCGGAACAGTGAGGAGATTAAGAGGATAATGATCCCATCTCTTTTGTCTGTGGTTGGCTGGAACGGACGAAGGAAGCAACCTTGAATATTACCCCACCAACAACACACCACGGACTTGGACCTCATGGAAGTGCACAACACAGGAGTGCCTTCTTGCTGCCTTCTTAAACATGATGCCCATATTCTTAGGGTTAGAATTAGTGCTAATTCATGCATACCCAGCAGGTCTCAGAACTTAGAAATAGTGCTGACTACTGGTTTGCCTTTCTATTAGATTCACGGTACAAGAGTAAATTTTGCCAGATGCTTTCTCCCCTGGAAGGGGCATGCTAGTAGATCGAAACATGCTTGTAGACAATCTTAACAGTGCTTTCCTCAAGATACACAGTGAGGTACACAGTGTGCATCATCGTTCTAGATGTCTAACCCCGGGAACGTCAAGACGTCATCGCAAAAATATTACTGTATCAGTGTCACTGGCATATACAATTTCTGTGAGACATTTCACACATTTGTTAAACTCTGTTGTACTGGTGCACGGGCTGGTCTAAGTCTGTTACATTGGGATAAACTGGAGAGGATGGTGCAGGAGTATCTGGAGCTCAATAGTAAAAAAAAAAAACATCATGGGAGGTTTGGATCCTTTTGCATTTTTGTCTTCAAACATGGAAGAGTGACCTGAATTTGCCTGTCACGCCTTGGAGGTTTTGTCATGACCGGCAGCCAGTGTTCTCTCATAACGTGTCTTCAGCACTTCTGGTGGTGTCATGATGGATAAGCGCATCCGTCTGTCCCCTGAAAGTGTAGACCACCTAACTTTCACTAAGATGAATGAGTCATGGATCTCCAAAGACTTTTGCATCACAGTAACAGACTGGGGAGACTAGGTGATGGTGTAGTTTTTAGTGTCATGCATTTATCTCGCATTATTGCAATCTGTGCCACCTTTGTGGTGGCTTATGTGCTTGCTGATGCTACTGCTGCTGAGATTACAAACATTTCTTTGAAATGTGACGACTCCAAGTTGAGTGGGTTGCCTGTAATAGTAGGTGTTTTGGGGGCATATTATACTGTTTCTACTCTGTGAAAATTGATACCACTTTAGTGGTGTGTGACAATAATTTTTTTAAATGTGGATACTCCAAGTTTGGTCTCCATCTGGTGGGTTAGCTGTAGTAGGAGGCGCATCAGAGGCATATTATACAGTCTATGCTCTATGGAATTGATGCCACTTTAGTGATGTATGACAATAAGTTTTTGAACTGTGGAGAATCCAAGTTGGGTACCATTCATGTGTGCTGCCTGTAGGACTCCGAGATAGGCAGGTCTGTATTTTCAATAAAGTACTTGCCTTACTTTCCTTATATTTTTCTTAACAATAGTACTGTATGAAATTGATATTTGTGCCATCTGAGTGCGGCTGAAAAAAAATGGAGGTGTTGCACGAGAAATCAGGGCTCCCAGCTAAGAAGGCTTGCACTGCTCCCATAACCACAAGGTCCTCATTAAAGCTTCAATTCCAAGCTGAAAATGCTGGGCCAGACCATGATACCTCATGCATGGCCCATGGCTGACTGCTGGTGTGCCATTTGCAAATTTCTACTGTGGGTCAATTTATGCCACATGTATTCCCTTTATTTGAGCAGTTTGGGAAGCTTTTTGCCACCCTTTAAGGTGTTGTGTATACGTTTGGTTTGGCCTCCCATTGAATTTCGGGTGCATTCATTGAACTGTCCGGCAAACATGCTCGGCAAACATCTAAACATTTGGTGAACCAAACCAAACCTAGAAAGCTTTGCTCATCTCTACTCATATGATAAAATAAAATTTGCCTTTCAGAACTACAACCAGCCATGCAAAATATGATATGTTTATTCAAAACAAAGCTATGGCTCTTTGAAAAAGAGGAAAATTCTAAAACGAAAATTGGCTGTGCTTCCAAAGGCTTATGAATAGTGTTGAGCATTCCGATACTGCAAGTATCGGGTATCGGCCGATACTTGCTGTATCGGAATTCCGATACCGAGATCCGATATTTTTGTGATATCGGGTATCGGTATCGAAACAACATTAATGTAAAAATGTGTAAAAGAGAGAATTAAAATAAAAAATATTGCTATACTCACCTCTCCGACGCAGCCTGCACCTTACCGAGGGAAGCGGCAGCGTTCTTTGTTTAAAATTCGCGCTTTTCTTTCCTTTACGTGAGTCCCGGCTTGTGATTGGTTGCGTGCCGCCCATGTGACCGGGACGCAACCAATCACAGCAAGCCGTGACGTAATTTCAGGTCCTTAAGGATTTTAAAATTACGTCCCGGCTTTGTGATTGGTTGCGTCGCAGTCACATGGGAGACACAACCAATCACAAGCCGTGACGTCACGGGAGGCTGGACACGCGCGCATTTTAAAATGGGCGCGTGTCCAGCCTCCCGTGACGTCCCGGCTTGTGATTGGTTGCGCCGCGGTCAACCAATCACAAGCCGGGAGGCTGGACACGCGCCCATTTTAAAATTTTAAAATGCGCGCGTGTCCAGCCTCCCGGCTTGTGATTGGTTGACCGCGGCGCAACCAATCACAAGCCGGGACGTCACGGGAGGCTGGACACGCGCCCATTTTAAAAAGCGCGCGTGTCCAGCCTCCCGTGACGTCACGGCTTGTGATTGGTTAATGGCGGCTATGTTGCCGGGACGCGGACCAATCACAGCAAGCCGTGACGTAATTTCGTCACGGCTTGCTGTGATTGGTCCGCGTCCCGGCAACATGGCGCCGTGACCAATCATAAGCCGGGACGTCACTGGAGGCTGGACACGCGCGCTTTTTAAAATGGGCGCGTGTCCAGCCTCCCGTGACGTCCCGGCTTGTGATTGGTTAATGGCGGCCATGTTGCCGGGACGCGGACCAATCACAGCAAGCCGTGACGTAATTTCGTCACGGCTTGCTGTGATTGGTCCGCGTCCCGGCAACATGGCCGCCCTGACCAATCACAAGCCGGGACTTCACGTAACCAAGTAAAAGCGCGAATTTTAAACAAACAACGCTGCCGGTTCCCTCGCTGAGGTCCAGGCTGCGTCGGAGGGTGAGTATAGCGATATTTTTTATTTTAATTCTTTCTTTTACACATTTATATGGATCCCAGGGCCTGAAGGAGAGTTTCCTCTCCTTCAGACCCTGGGAACCATCAGGAATACCGTCCGATACTTGAGTCCCATTGACTTGTATTGGTATCGGGTATCGGTATCGGATTGGATCCGATACTTTGCCGGTATCGGCCGATACTTTCCGATACCGATACTTTCAAGTATCGGACGGTATCGCTCAACACTACTTATGAATAATAATGATAATAATAATAATAATAATTATATTAACATTAGTGTTGAGCGATACCTTCCGATATCGGAAAGTATCGGTATCGGAAAGTATCGGCCGATACCGTCAAAGTATCGGATCTAATCCGATACCGATACCCGATCCCAATGCAAGTCAATGGGACGAAAATATCGGAATTAAAATAAACCCTTTCTTTCCTTGTAGGTTCATTCTACATGAAGGAAAACAACTAAGAATAATGTAGGATGTATTGGGGGAGGTGGCGGAGACATTAAAGGCACAGAGGTTTAGCCCAATCAAATAGAATAGCAGGATTTTGTGGGTTTTTTTTATGACGTTCGGCGTTAGAAAGATTTTGACTATGTTTTTTTTTTTTTGTCAGATATTGATGTTTCACTACTTCCACACCCTTCACCTTCTTTTTTACTTCTCCCACACTTTCTTCATTATCCTCATCATCAGCTTCTTTGACATCAACTTCTTCACCTTATTCATATTCTTCTTCATCTTCTACCTATAATTTTTTTTTTTTACATTGTTCATATTCTTTTTATTTAACTATTATCTTCTTCATATTCAACTTCTTCATCATATTCTTATTTGTGACAGGCATTCCCATAGTTGTTATCTATAAAAGTTTGAAGATTACACCTTCCGTTCTGCCTGTCACAAAAGAGTTACATTTGTCCGCGTTCAGTTTGGCCTGCAGCATCAGGCTTTATCCAGGGGCACCACGAGGAGGAACGGACTCACCCCCATACACTGCTTAGTCTTCTTCTGCTTATAATTTAGATAATATCTTTTGCTCTGATATTTAGTGTTATGCTTAATGTTCTTCTGCTCTTTGTTCTGCAGCCTCTTGTTCTTCTGCTTCTCGGTCTCCCATGTCGTCGTCTCCAGGGTCGTCGTCTCCGGGGTCGTCGTCATCGGGGTGGTCTTCAGGGTCATTGTCTCCAGGGTCGTCGTCATCTCAGTGGTTGTCGTCTCTGGTGTCGTCGTCATCTTAGGGGTGGTCTTCCAGGTCGTCGTCTTTAGGGTCTTGAACTTGGAAATGTAGCAGAAGGTACAAGAAGGCTGAGAAAATGCAGAGAAACAGCTGATGGAACTGCAACTCGGATGGCTACCTGAAGGTCCAAGAGCCAATGGAACTACCGAGGACCAGCTGACGTTACTGGAACCCGGTTACTAAGCAGGAGGTACCCGTGCCTGAAAGCACTACCAAGGACCACCTGACGTTGGTGGAACTCGGATACCCAGAGGGAGGCATCTAAGCCAAAGGCTCTGCCTGGAACCAGCTGACGGTACTGGAACCAGGATGGGGAGCAGAAGGTACAAGAGCAAAAGACACTGCCAAGAACCAGCTGACGGTACTGGAACCCGGATGGGTAGCCGAAGGTCCAAGAGCCAATGGAACTACCGAGGACCAGCTGACGTTACTGGAACCCGGTTACTAAGCAGGAGGTACCTGTGCCTGAAAGCACTACCAAGGACCACCTGACATTGGTGGAACTCGGATACCCAGAAGGAGGCACCTAAGCCAAAGGCTCTGCCTGGAACCAGCTGACGGTACTGGAACCAGGATGGGGAGCAGAAGGTACAAGAGCAAAAGACACTGCCGAAAACCAGCTGACGGTACTGGAACCCGGATGGGTAGCCGAAGGTCCAAGAGCCAATGGAACTACCGAGGACCAGCTGACATTACTGGAACCCGGTTACTAAGCAGGAGGTACCCGTGCCTGAAAGCACTACCAAGGACCACCTGACGTTGGTGGAACTCGGATACCCAGAAGGAGGCACCTAAGCCAAAGGCTCTGCCCGGAACCAGCTGACGGTGCTGGAACCAGGATGGGGACCTATTCAAGCTTATCTTCCTAGAGCCCCAACTAGCGGTGTTGGAGCAAAGGGTCAGCAGGGGGAGCAGAGTGTAGGCCGAAGCCTTCACTGGAGGCATTTGTAGGTCTGTTGTGTCTGCGTGGTGTTTGCAGGACACGTTGCCGGCTACACAGCAGGGGAACAGCTGGCGGTGCTGAACCCCACTGACACATTGGCGGGTGTTTTTCTCTGTGCAGCCAGCACTTCGGGGCACCAACTGGCGGTGTTAGAGCCCAGGCTCTGCAGGGGGAGCAGAGTGTAGGCTGAAGCCTAATTGAACCAATTTTAAAGGTAACCTTTAACCCCCCCTCAGGTGTTACAAACTAGAGGAGCCACGCCTTATGCAGCAGTAGTGCTGCACAAGTCAAAGGTTGCTCTTTTAATTTTGTTCCTTGCACAAGCTGAATGAAACACGTACAAAATTTTGGCCCTTATACAGTCAATCTGTCTTGGAGGCGGGAGTTCTCTTCGTAATGAGACGCAGCACAGCTGGCAAAAATACCACCTTGGTGCTTGGTGCAGCCTCCTGAGCATCGCATTTTGATGTACAGGAGTCTGCGTTGTTGCGTTATCCCTTGACCATGCGCTGCCCGTCTTCTAACATCATTTCATGTCGGCTGGTGCGGTTCGCGATGCCCATGAATCCCAGCCCCGCAGTGTCTTTACAGTGTTTCACACTGCGGTGCTGGGATTCATGGCCTGGCGCAGTACATATGTTCGCCTCTCGCTCGTGTCCTTACACCTGCTACAGACTGTGCGGTGTCAGCTGATCCCTTATCGCATGCCACGGCCATGAAGCCGCACAGTCTGAAGCAGGCAGAAGGAGCTGAGTGACAGCCTGGCGAAGATATGCACTGCTCATGCCCGTCAATCACACCCTCGCAGTCAAAATAAATAAGACACCGAGGGGCGTTGTGTCAGTCACGGCGGCCGCAGAGGCGCAGCCAGCCAAACAATGATGCCAGAAGACGGGCAGCGCTACCAAGGGGGATGCAGCGTGTCATTACAAAGGAAAGTCACAACTCAGGGACGGTTTAATGGTCACAGAGGACACATTTTAGACGTGTTCAGTTCCACATGTGCAAGGAGAATAAGTTTCTGAGCCACCTTGCACACATGCAGCATTACTGCTGTACAAGGTGGTGGTGAAACATACAAACGCCTGGGGGAGGGGGGACAGGTTCCCTTCAATTTCAGTTCTTGTGTCTGCGTGGCTGTTGCATGACACATTGCCGGCTACACAGCAGGGGAACAGCTGGCGGTGCTGAACCCCACTGACACATTGGCTGGTGTTTTTCTCTGTGCAGCTAGCAGTACCGGGCACCAACTGGCGGTGTTAGAGCCCAGGGTCAGCAGGAGGAGAGGGAGCAGAGTGTAGGCCGAAGCCTGCACTGGTGGCAGCTTTGTGTCTGCGTGGCTGTTGCAGGACACGTTGCCGGCTACACAGCAGGGGAACAGCTGGCGGTGCTGAACCCCACTGACACATTGGCGAGGTGTTTTTCTCTGTGCATCCAGCACTTCGGGGCACCAACTGGCGGTGTTAGAGCCCAGGCTCTGCAGGGGGAGCAGAGTGTAGGCCGAAGCCTGCACTGGAGCAAGTTGAAAGGGAACCTTTAACCCCCCCAGGCGTTTGTAGCTGAAAGAGCCATCTTGTACAGCACTAATGCAGAAAAAGGTAAACTTATCTCTTTTAATTATGGTCCTTGCAAACGCTGAACTTGACACTTCTGAAATGTGTCCCCTCACACCGTTAAACCGTCCGGTTGGAGGGACTTTCCTTTGTCATGTGACGCAGCACAGCCGTCATTCTTACCCCCTTGGCGATGTGCGCCACCTCCTCAGCGTTGTTTGAATCTGTCCCAGAGCCTGCGCTGTTAGGTTAGCCCTTGGCCATGCACACATTTTGCGCTGCCCATATTCTGACATCATTTGGTGTCAGGCTGGCTGCGCCTGTGCGGCCGCGCTGGCCAAGATCCCACCTCGCAGTGTCGTCCAATGTAATCCCACTGCGGGCCTGGGATCCATGGGCATGCGCAGTGCATATCTTCGCCTCTCACTCCCCTCCTTCCAGCTTCTTCAGACTGTGCGGCGTCACGGCCGTGGCATGCTATTAGGGATCAGCTGACGGAGCATAGTCTGAAGAAGGCGGAGGGAGATGAGTGAGAGGCGGATGTTAAGATATACACTGCGCATGTCCATGGATCACAGGCCCGCAGTGGGATTAAATCAGAAGACACTACGAGGCGGGAGCTCTGCCAGCGTGGCCGCACAGGCGCAGCCAGCCTGACACCAAATTATGTCAGAAGACAGGCAGCGCAAAATGTGTGCATGGCCAAGGGCTAACATAACAGCGCAGGCTCCAGGACAGATTCAAACAACGCTGAGGAGGCGGCGCACATCGCCAAGGGGGTAAGAATGACGGCTGTGCTGCATCACATGACAAAGGAAAGTCCCTCCGACCGGACGGTTTAACGGTGTGAGGGGACACATTTCAGAAGTGTTCGGTTCAGCGTATGCAAGGAGCACCACGAAAAGAGGCACTTTTCCCTTTTGCATCATTACTGCTGCACAAGGTGGCTCTTTCAGTAACAAACGCCTGGGGGGGCAGGTTCCCTTAAATTTAAGTTGTGCCTGCGTGGCAGTCGCATGACACGTTGCCGTATACACAGCAGGGGAGCAGCAGGCATTACTGAACCACACTAACACATTGGCGAGGTGTTTGGCTCTGTGCGGACAGCACTTCCGGACAACAACTAGCGGTGTTGGAGCCCAGGGACAGAAGGAGGAGGAGGAGGTGGAGGAGAGAGGAGGGATTGCCACACACACAGCCGGGGAACAGCTGACGTTACTGAACCCCAATAACAGAGGAGCAACTGTTGAGTGTGCGGACAGCACTTCTGGACAACAACTAGCAGTGTTGGAGCCCAGGGACAGCAGGATGAGGAGGAGGAGGTGGAGGAGATAGGAGGGATTGCCACACACACAGCTGGGGAACAGCTGACGTTACTGAACCCCAATAACAGAGGAGCAACTGTTGACTGTGCGGACAGCACTTCCGGACAACTAGCGGTGTTGGAGCCCAGGGACAGAAGGAGGAGGAGGAGGTGGAGGAGAGAGGAGGGATTGCCACACACACAGCTGGGGAACAGCTGACGTTACTGAACCCCAATAACAGAGGAGCGACTGTTGACTGTGCGGACAGCCCTTCTGGACAACAACTAGCGGTGTTGGAGCCCAGGGACAGAAGGAGGAGGAGGAGGTGGAGGAGAGAGGAGGGATTGCCACACACACAGCTGAGGAACAGCTGACGTTACTGAACCCCAATAACAGAGGAGCGACTGTTGACTGTGCGGACAGCACTTCTGGACAACAACTAGCGGTGTTGGAGCCCAGGGACAGCAGGATGAGGAGGAGGAGGTGGAGGAGATAGGAGGGATTGCCACACACACAGCTGGGGAACAGCTGACGTTACTGAACCCCAATAACAGAGGAGCGACTGTTGACAGTGCGGACAGCACTTCCAGACAACAACTAGCGGTGTTGGAGCCCAGGGACAGCAGGATGAGGAGGAGGAGGTGGAGGAGATAGGAGGGATTGCCACACACACAGCTGGGGAACAGCTGACGTTACTGAACCCCAATAACAGAGGAGCGACTGTTGACTGTGCGGACAGCACTTCCGGACAACAACTAGCGGTGTTGGAGCCCAGGGACAGCAGGAGGAGCAGAGGAACACAGTGTAGGCTGAAGCCCGATTGGAGAAAGTCAAAAGGGAACCTTTAACCCCCCCAAGGCGTTTGTAGCTGAAAGAGCCAGCTTGTGCAGCACAAAGGATGCAAAAGGAAAAGGTGGCTCTTTTCATTATGCTCCTTGCAAACACAGAACTAAACACATATTATAAAATGTGTCCCCTGATACCGTGAGACCGTCCCAGAGGTGGGACTTTCCTTCATAATATGACGCAGCACAGCCGTCATTCCTACCCCCTTGGCACCGTGCTTCGGCTCCTCAGCGTTGTTTGAATCTGTCCCGGAGCCTGCGCTGTTATGTTATCCCTTGGCCAGGCACACTTAGCGCTGCCCATCTTCTGACATCATTTGGTGTCAGTCTGGCTGCACCTGTGCGGACGCGCTGGCCGAGAGCCCGCCTCGCAGTGTCATCTAATGTAATCCAACCGCGGGCCTGAGATCCGTGGCCATGCGCAGTGCATATCCTCGCCTCTCACTCCCCTCCCTACGGCTTCTTCAGACTGTGCGGCGTCACGGCCATGGCATGCTATTAGGGATCAGCTGATGGCGAACAGTCTGAAGAAGGCGTAGGGAGATGAGTGAGAGGCGGAGGTTCAGATATGCACTGCGCATGTCCATGGATCTCAGGCCTGCAGTGGGATTAAATCAGAAGACACAGCGAGGCGGGATCTCGGCCAGCGCGGCCGCACAGGCGCAGCCAGCCTGACACCAAATGATGTCAGAAGACGGGCAGCGCTAAGTGTGCCTGGCCAAGGGATAACATAACAGCGCAGGCTTCGAGACAGAATCAAACAACGCTGAGGAGCCGGCGCACGTCGCCGAGGGGGTAAGAATGACGGCTGTGCTGCGTCACATTATGAAGGAAAGTCCCACCTCCAGGAAGGTTTTACGGTATCAGTGGACACATTTTATAAGTGTTAAGTTCTGCGCGTGCAAGGAGCAAAACAAAAATAGCTACCTTTTCCTTGTGCAGCATTACTGCTGCACAAGGTGGCTCTTTCAGTAACAAACGCCTTGGGGGGGGGACAGGTTCCCTTACATTTAAGTTATTGTGTCAGCATGGCGGTCGCAGGACACATTGCCGGCTACACAGCTGGGGATCAGCTGACGTTACTGAAACCCAATAACACTGGGTCGTATGTTTTGACTGTGCAGACGGCACTTCTGAGCCTCAACTGGTGGTGTTGGAGCCCAGGAATTTAAGTTCAGGTGGTAGAAAGATGAACACAACAGGAGACCTGGATACTGTAGACAGTCACCTAATTATTTAATCAGGAAGAGGAGTGGCAAATTCCTGCGAGATCCAGGCCTTGTTCATTTTCAGGAAAGTAAGCCGGTCAACATTATCGGACGATAGTCGCATGCGACGGTCAGTTAGTACACCACCTGCAGCACTAAAGACGCGTTCCGATAATACACTAGCCGCAGGGCAAGCCAGCACCTCCAATGCATACTGGCTTAGCTCTGGCCATGTATCCAGCTTTGAGACCCAAAACTTGAAAGGGGAAGAGCCGTCTGGGAGTACAGCAAGAGGGCAAGACATGTAATCTGTCACCATCTGATGGAACCGTTGCCTCCTGCTGACTGGAGCCGTCTGTCATGGTGTAGACTTTTGTGGCGGGCACACAAAAGTGTGCCACAGTTGGGCCATACTGGTCTTGCCTTGGGCAGAGACACTGCTTCTGCTCCCTCTTTGTGCAGAGCCTCCTCCACTGCCTGGATGCACTGAGCTGCTTTGTAAAGCACTAGCAGCACTTCTCTCAGTTGGACTGGAGAAGATGATGGAATTCACCAGTGTGTCTTGGTACTCCCGCATTTTTTGCTCCCGGTTCAACGGTGTAATGAGGCTTTCTACGTTGTCCTGGTAGCGAGGATCGAGGAGGGTGAACACCTAATAATCAGACATGTTGAGAATGTGGGCAATGCGGCGGTCGTTTCTCAGGCACTGCAGCATGTAATCCACCATGTGCTGCAGACTGCCAACTGGCCAAGAAACGCTGTCCCCTGCTGGAGGCGTGATCTCTGCCCGCTCGTCATCACCCCACCCTCGCTGTACACACTGAGTACTGGACAATTGTGTAACTCCCTCCTCTGGACGGATGTCTTCCTCCTCCATTGACTCCTCCTCATCCTCCTCACAAAGTGTCCCCTGCCTACGCGTTTGTGAGGAACCACGTGGCGCTGACTGTCCAGAAGATGATGGAAATGGTGAATCCTCATCCTCCACCTCTTCCACAACATCATCCCTTAGCACTTGCAGTGATTTTTCAAGCAGGCAGATAAGGGGGACAGTCATGCTGACTAGTGCATCATCTGCACTCGCCATCCACGTGGAATAATCGAAGGGACGCAAAACCTGGCAGACGTCATTCATAGTGGCCCACTCTGTGGTTGTGAAGTCTGAACGGCGCTGAGTGCGACTTCTTTGCGCCTGATGCAGCTAGTACTCCATTACAGCTTGCTGCTGCTCACACAACCGCTCCAACATATGTAACGTGGAATTCCACCTGGTAGGTAGGTCACATATGATGCGATGCTCCGGCAGGTGGTGTCGGCGCTGCAGAGCCGCAATGCGCGCTTTTGCCGTGCTGGAACGCCGCAAGTGAGCACACTCTAGGCGGACCTTGTGCAGCAGTGCATCAAGATCCGGATAGTTCCTCAAAAAACTCTGCATGACCAAATTGAGCACATGTGCCAGACATGGGATTTGAGTGAGGTTGCCGAGGCCCAGAGCTGCCACCAGATTTCGGCCATTATCACACACTACCATGCCTGGCTGGAGATTCGCTGGCACAAACCACACATCGCTCTCCTGCTTGATGGCATTCCAGAGCTCCTGCGCTGTGTGGCTTCGATTCCCCAAAGAAATTAATTTCAAGACGGCCTGTTGACGTTTGGCCACGGCTGTGCTCATGTCAGTCGTAACAGGTAAACGTTCATCTCGGGTCCATGTGGAGGTGGACTGTGACGGCTCCTGCAGCGATGATTCTGAGGAACTGGTGTAAGAGGAGGAGTCAATGCGTACAGAATGGATTCCTGCAATCCTTGGAGTGGGCAGGACATGTCCTGTGCCACTCGCACGATCTGTACCCGGCTCAACAACATTAACCCAATGGGCAGTGAGGGAAAGGTATCGCCCCTGTCCATGTTGACTGGTCCACGCATCGGTGGTGAGGTGGACCTTGCTACTGATGGCGTTCAGTAGCGCATGTTTTATGTGTTCCTCCACATGCTTGTGCAGGGCAGGGACAGCTTGCCTGCTGAAGTAAAAGCGGCTGGGCACATTGTACTGTGGGACTGCCAATGACATCAAGTCACGGAAGCTGTCAGTCTCCACCAGCCTGAATGACAGCATTTCCAGTGACAGAAGTTTGGCAATGCCTGCAGTCAGATCCTGTGCTCGTGGGTGGTTTGACGAGAAAGGCCGCCTTTTCTCCCATGCCTGTACTACCGATGGCTGTAGACTGGGCTGGGAGTGTGTGGATGACTGGGAACGTTGTGCTGCGGGTGGAATTACAGTGGGTCTCTGGACAACAGGGCCAGAGGTTCTTCCACGGCGATCCTGGGAGGAAGCCGAACCAGCTGCGTGTGAGCTGGAGGAAGAGGCAACACGAGCTGAAGACGTGGTAGCTGCCGCTGTTGGTTGGCCTAGCTCTTCAGTGTGTTTTTCTAACTCCGCCACGTGCCTGGTGCGCACATGTTTCCACATGTTGGAGGTATTGAGGTTGCTGACATTTCGACCTCTTTTGACTTTGTGATGACACACCTTGCATTTGACATAGCAAATGTCATCTGCAACTGTGTCAAAAAAGGACCAGGCACTGCAAGTCTTGAGAGCGCCCTTTTTGGCTTTTGGAAGAGACATGCTCCTAACGGGTGCCAAAGTGGAGGCTGCAGGATCCGCAGTCTTCCCCCTCCCTCTCCCTCTTTGGCCCGTTTGGGGAATCTCTTCCTCAGAGCTGCTCCCACCACCTTCCTGTCCCTCACGCCAAGATGGATCAAGGACCTCATCATCTACACTACCCTCTGCCATCAACTGCTCCTCCTGGGTAGTCTCAGCAGCAGAGCACGCACCAGAAAGTGGCACCTGAGTGTCATCAGCGGATGCGTCCTGCGATGTGGTGACCGGAGGCACTGGCCCACCCGCCTCTTCAGAGGAAGAGAGAAAAAGCGGTTGGGCATCACTGCACCCTGCCTCTTCTTCCATTTCTCCAATGCTGCTTGGCTGGCCCCCTGTTTCCAAGCCAAGAGATTCAGAGAACAGAAGTAGAGACGGCTCCTGTCCTGGGATCTCTGTCTGCCTGGGCAATTTGGCAGGTGGTGAAGAGACAGATGGCTGCTCTCCAGTGCTCTGTGTCTGAGAGGATGTGGCACTAATTGAAGTCGATGCGTTAGCTGCCATCCATCCGACAACGGCTTCAATTTGTTCTTCACGCAGCAGCGGTGTACGGCGCTCTGGGACAAAGCTGCGCATGAAGGACTGTTCCCTGGTGAAACTGGGTGCTGAGGAGTCACCGGTGCCCGCAGCAGGCACAGAATCCCCCCCTCCTCTCCCTGCTCCGCGCCCACGCCCACGTGCCTTACTCCCTGCCTTCATCATCTTGGTTGACTGATAAAGATAAGCAGAAAAGTACTAACGGCTTTGTGTGCTTATTCCTGAACAGCTCCGAGTCCTAACAGGTATAAGAAACACTAATTTTCTAAAGTGTGGACTAGACTTTAATAATGTGGCCTACAGAAATGTAAAGTAGTGTGTTTGGTGAACTTTATTATTTATTTATTTTTGGGGGGCTGAACTGACAACAAAGAGAGCTGCACTCACACGGAGACCGTGCAGACAGCCGTAAACGGCGCTGCAAGGCCCAAAAACCCTCCTCTACGTTATCCTATGTAGTGTTTTTCCACAAGTTAGCTGGATACGGGTGGAAAGTCACTAATAGGAATTTTTTGGAAAAATGTGCAGCAGCCTGCACTACTTAAAACAAAAGGAAAATTGATTTTACGGTATGACGCAGTGAAGAACCCTGAGCTGGATACAACCAGGCTATGACTGCTCACAGACTACAGGGCGAGCTGCAGTCACACGGAGACCGTGCAGACAGCCGTAAATGGTGCTGCAAGGCCCAAAAACCCTCCTCTACTTTATCCTATGTAGTGTTTTTCCACAAGTTAGCTGGATACGGGTGGAAAGACACTAATAGGAATTTTTTGAAAAAATGTGCAGCAGCCTGCACTACTTAAAACAAAAGGAAAATTGATTTTACGGTATGACGCAGTGAAGAACCCTGAGCTGGATACAACCAGGCTATGGCTGCTCACAGACTACAGGGCGAGCTGCAGTCACACGGAGACCGTGCAGACAGCCGTAAACGGCGCTGCAAGGCCCAAAAAACCTCCTCTACTTTATCCTATGTAGTGTTTTTCCACAAATTAGCTGGATACGGGTGGAAAGTCACTAATAGGAATTATTAGAAAAAATGAGCAGCAGACTACACTACTTGAAAAAAAATAAAAAAAATTGAACAGTATGAGGCAATGAACCACCCTCCCTGAACTGAATACAACCAGCTATGGCCTATTGGCTGCACACAGACTAGAGAGTGGGCTGCACTCACACACACACACAGACCTTGCAGATCGCTGTGAAAACAGCGCTGCAAGGCAAAAGCAAGGTGATTAGTAGGTGAACACAGCGGTTGCTAAATTAGCCTTGGAAAAGAACAATGAAGCAAATCGCTATCTCTAAACTGGCCCTCAGTCAGCAAACAGCGTCCTGTCACTAACTGAATTCACAGCAGAGTGAGCGCAAAATGGCGCCAGCGACTTTTAAACTGCAGCATGACATCATTTCAGCAGCCAATCACAGCCTTGCCAGTAGTTTCATGCCCTCCATGCTGAACAGGAGGAATCATTCTCATTGGCTGAATTCGTGCAAATTTGTGCAGTTTGAATCCTGGGAACTTCCGATTCCGGTATCCGATATGCGGCAAGTATCGGATCTCGGTATCGGAATTCCGATACCGCTAAGTATCGGCCGATACCCGATACTTGCGGTATCGGAATTCTCAACACTAATTAACATTAATAATAATCTTTTGTTTTTCAATCATTTACCATAAACCAGCTTTTTTTTTACATTTTTTGCACATGGTTAGGGATAAGCGGACTCGTGTAAGTTTGGGTTCTGGTACCCGACCCAAACTTTAGTCCAAAGTTCAATTCGAGTACCAGAAGTGTACTTGAATTTTAACCAGAACCTGAACCCCCATCAGATATTAACAATTTGTTTTATTGCTTAAAGGGAACTCTCATCTGATTCATGCTGCCTAAACCACAGTCAGCATGAATCAGAGTCCGACTGGATCTTTGAAGACTGATATGTTGCACTACAAAATACAACAGCATTTCAGAGTACAAATACATTTAAAAGCCTTGTGGCACTAGAATGACTTGCTCAAGAGGACTGACTGACAGGTTTTTCCCTACAGGTGCTCAAAAAATTAGAATATCACCAAATGCTAATTTATTTCCGTTCTTCAATACATAAATTGAAACTCATACATTATATAGAGTAATTACAAACAGAATGATATATTTCAAGTGTTCATTTCTGTTAATGTTGATGATTATGGCTTACATCTAATGAAAACCAAAAAGTCATTATCTCAATAAATTAGAATAATTAACAAAAAATACCTGCAAAGGCTTCCTAAGTGTTTAAAAAGGTCCCTTAGACTGTTTCAGTAGGCTCCACAATCATCGAGAAGACTGGTGACTAGTGTTGAGCGATACCGGAAAGTATCGGTATCGGAAAGTATCGGCCGATACCGTCAAAGTATTGGATCTAATCTGATACCGATACCCGATCCCAATGCAAGTCAATGGGACGAAAGTATTGGAATTAAAATAAACCCTTTCTTAACTTGTAGGTTCATTCTACATGAAGGAAAACAACTAAGAATAATGTAGGATGTATTGGGGGACGTGGCGGAGACATTAAAGGCACAGAGGTTTAGCCCAATCTAATAGAATAGCAGGATTTTGTTTTGTTTTTTATGACGTTCGGCGTTAGAAAGATTTTGACTATGTTAATTTTTTTTTTATTTTGTCAGATATTGATGTTTCACTACTTCCACGCCCTTCACCTTCTTTTTTACTTCTCCCACACTTTCTTCTTCATTATCCTCATCATCAGCTTCTTTGACATCAACTTCTTCACCTTATTCATCTTCTTCTTCATCTTCTACCTATTATTTTTTTTCTTACATTGTTCATATTCTTTTTATTTAACTATTATCTTCTTCGTATTCAACTTCTTCATCATATTCTTATTTGTGACAGGCATTCCCGTAGTTGTTATCTATAAAAGTTTGAAGATTACACCTTCCGTTCTGCCTGTCACAAAAGAGTTACATTTGTCCGCGTTCAGTTTGGCCTGCAGCATCAGGCTTTATCCAGGGGCACCACGAGGAGGAACGGACTCACCCCCATACACTGCTTAGTCTTCTTCTGCTTATAATTTAGATAATATATTTTGCTCTGATATTTAGTCTTATGCTTAATGTTCTTCTGCTCTTTGTTCTGCAGCCTCTTGTTCTTCTGCTTCTCGATCTTCCAGGTCGTCGTCGTCTCCAGGGTCGTCGTCTCCGGGGTCGTCGTCATCGGGGTGGTCTTCAGGGTCATCGTCTCCAGGGTCGTCGTCATCTCGGTGGTTGTCGTCTCTGGTGTCGTCGTCATCTTAGGGGTGGTCTTCCGGGTCATCGTCTTTAGTCTCTTGAACTTGGAAATGTAGCAGAAGGTACAAGAAGGCTGAGAAAATGCCGAGAAACAGCTGATGGAACTGGAACTCGGATGGCTACCCGAAGATCCAAGAGCCAATGGAACTACCGAGGACCAGCTGACGTTACTGGAACCCGGTTACTAAGCAGGAGGTACCCGTGCCTGAAAGCACTACCAAGGACCACCTGACGTTGGTGGAACTCGGATACCCAGAGGGAGGCACCTAAGCCAAAGGCTCTGCCCGGAACCAGCTGACGGTACTGGAACCAGGATGGGGAGCAGAAGGTACAAGAGCAAAATACACTGCCGAGAACCAGCTGACGGTACTGGAACCCGGATGGGTAGCCGAATGTCCAAGAGCCAATGGAACTACCGAGGACCAGCTGACGTTACTGGAACCCGGTTACTAAGCAGGAGGTACCCGTGCCTGAAAGCACTACCAAGGACCACCTGACGTTGGTGGAACTCAGATACCCAGAGGGAGGCACCTAATCCAAAGGCTCTGCCCGGAACCAGCTGACGGTACTGGAACCAGGATGGGGAGCAGAAGGTACAAGAGCAAAAGACACTGCCGAGAACCAGCTGATGGTACTGGAACCCGGATGGGTAGCCGAAGGTCCAAGAGCCAATGGAACTACCGAGGACCAGCTGACGTTACTGGAACCCGGTTACTAAGCAGGAGGTACCCGTGCCTGAAAGCACTACCAAGGACCACCTGACGTTGGTGGAACTCGGATACCCAGAGGGAGGCACCTAAGCCAAAGGCTCTACCCGGAACCAGCTGACGGTGCTGGAACCAGGATGGGGACCTATTCAAGCTTGTCTTCCTAGAGCCCCAACTAGCGTTGTTGGAGCAAAGGGTCAGCAGGGGGAGCAGAGTGTAGGCCGAAGCCGTGTAGTGTAGGCGGCAGCTTTGGGTCTGTTGTGTCTGCGTGGCTGTTGCAGGACACGTTGCCGGCTACACATCAGGGGAACAGCTGGCGGTGCTGAACCCCACTGACACATTGGCGAGGTGTTTGGCTCTGTGCAGCCAGGACATCTGGGCCCCAACTGGCGGTGTTAGAGCCCAGGGTCAGCAGGAGGAGCAGAGGGAGCAGAGTGTAGGCCGAAGCCTAATTGAACCAATTTCAAAGGTAACCTTTAACCCCCCCTCAGGTGTTACAAACTAGAAGAGCCACAGCTCATGCAGCAGTAGTGCTGCACAAGTCAAAGGTTGCTCTTTTAATTTTTCTCCTTGCACACGCTGAATGAAACACGTATAACATTTAGCCCTTTATACAGTCAAACTGTGTTGGAGGCGAGAGTTCCCTTCGTAATGAGACGCAGCACAGCTGGCAAAAATACCACCTTGGTGCTTGGCGCGGCCTCCTGAGCATTGTTATTTGCTGTACAGGAGTCTGCGCTGTCGTGTTATCCCTTGGCCTTGCGCTGTTAGCGCTGCCCATCTTCTGACATCATTTAATGTCGGCCATTGAGGTTTGCGATGACCATGAATCCCAGCCCCGCAGTGTCTTTACATAGTTAAACCACTGTGGGACTGGGATTCATGGCCTGGCGCAGTACATATGTTCGCCTCGCACACTCGGGTTCTTACACCCGCTTCAGACTGTGCAGCATCAGCTGACCCCTTATCGCATGCCACGGCCATGAAGCCGCACAGTCTGAAGAAGGCAGAAGGAGATGAGGGACAGGCGAACATATGCACTGCTCATGCCCATCAATCACACCCTCGCAGTCCAAATAAATAAGACACCGAGGGGCGTTGTGTGGGTCAGGGCGGCCGCAGAGGAGCAGGCAGCCAAACAATGATGCCAGAAGACGGGCAGCGCTACCAAGGGGGTTGCAGCGTGTCATTACAAAGGAAAGTCACACCTCCGGGACGGTTAAATGGTCACAGAGGACACATTTTTGACGTGTTCAGTTCCACATGTGCGAGGAGAATAAGTTTATGAGCCACCTTGCACACATGCAGCATTACCGCTGTACAAGGTGGCTGTAAAACATACAAACGCCTGGGGGAGGGGGGACAGGTTCCCTTCAATTTCAGTTCTTGTGTCTGCGTGGCTGTTGCAGGACACGTTGCCGGCTACACAGCAGGGGAACAGCTGGCGGTGCTGAACCCCACTGACACATTGGCGAGGTGTTTTTCTCTGTGCAGCTAGCACATCTGGGCCCCAACTGGTGGTGTTAGAGCCCAGGGTCAGCAGGAGGAGCAGGGGGAGCGGAGTGTAGGCCGAAGCCTGCACTGGCGGCAGCTTTGGGTCTGTTGTGTCTGCGTGGCTGTTGCAGGACACGTTGCCGGCTACACAGCAGGGGAACAGCTGGCGGTTCTGAACCCCACTGACACATTGGCGAGGTGTTTGGCTCTGTGCAGCCAGCACATCTGGGCCCCAACTGGCGGTGTTAGAGCCCAGGGTCAGCAGGAGGAGCAGAGGGAGCAGAGTGTAGGCCGAAGCCTAATTGAACCAATTTCAAAGGTAACCTTTAACCCCCCTCAGGTGTTACAAACTAGAAGAGCCACAGCTTATGCAGCAGTAGTGCTGCACAAGTCAAAGGTTGCTCTTTTAATTTTTCTCCTTGCACATGCTGAATGAAACACGTATAACATTTAGCCCTTTATACAGTCAAACTGTGTTCGAGGCGAGAGTTCCCTTCGTAATGAGACGCAGCACAGCTGGCAAAAATACCACCTTGGTGCTTGGCGTGGCCTCCTGAGCATCGCATTTTGCTGTACAGGAGTCTGCGTTGTTGCGTTATCCCTTGGCCATGCGCTGCCCGTCTTCTGACATCATTTCATGTCGGCTGGTGCGGTTCGCGATGCCCATGAATCCCAGCCCCGCAGTGTCTTTACAGTGTTTGACACTGCGGGGCTGGGATTCATGGCCTGGCGCAGTACATATGTTCGCCTCTCGCTCGTGTCCTTACACCTGCTACAGACTGTGCGGCGTCAGCTGATCCCTTATCGCATGCCGCGGCCATGAAGCCGCACAGTCTGAAGAAGGCGGAAGGAGCTGAGTGACAGCCTGGCGGAGATATGCACTGCTCATGCCCGTCAATCACACCCTCGCAGTCCAAATAAATAAGACACCGAGGGGCGTTGTGTCGGGCAGGGCGGCCGCAGAGGCGCAGCCAGCCAAACAATGATGTCAGAAGAAGGGCTGTGCTACCAAGGGGGTCGTTGCATGTCATTACAAAGGAAAGTCACACCTCAGGGACGTTTTAATGGTCTCAGGGGACACATTGTAGATGTGTTCTGTTTCACGGGTGCAAGGATAGTAAGTTTATGAGCCACCTTGCACACATGCAGCATTACTGCTGTACAAGGTGGCTGTAAAACATACAAACACCTGGGGGTGGGGCGACAGGATCTCTTCAATTTCAGTTCTTGTGTCTGCGTGGCTGTTGCAGGACACGATGCCGGCTACACAGCAGGGGAACAGCAGGCGGTGCTGAACCCCACTGACACATTGGCTGGTGTTTTTCTCTGTGCAGCTAGCAGTACCGGGCACCAACTGGCGGTGTTAGAGCCCAGGGTCAGCAGGAGGAGGAGAGGGAGCAGAGTGTAGGCCGAAGCCTGCACTGGCGGCAGCTTTGTGTCTGCGTGGCTGTTGCAGGACACGTTGCCGGCTACACAGCAGGGGAACATCTGGCGGTGCTGAACCCCACTGACACATTGGCGGGTGTTTTTCTCTGTGCAGCCAGCACTTCCAGACAGCAACTAGCGGTGTTGGAGCCCGGGCTCTGCAGGTGGAGCAGAGTGTAGGCCGCAGCCTGGAGCAAGTTGAAAGGGAACCTTTAACCCCCCCCCAGGCGTTTGTAGCTGAAATAGCCGTCTTGTATAGCACTAATGCTGGAAAAGGTAAACTTAGCTCTTTTAATTATGGTCCTTGCACATGCTGAACCTTACACTTTTGAAATGTGTCCCCTCACACGGTTAAACCATCCGGTCGGTGGAACTTTCCTTTGTCATGTGACGCAGCACAGCCGTCATTCTTACCCCTTGGCGCTGTGCGCCTCCTCCTCAGCGTTGATTGAATCTGTCCCGGAGTCTGCGCTGTTATGTTATCCCTTGGCCAGGCACACTTAGCGCTGCCCGTCTTCTGACATCATTTGGTGTCAGGATGGCTGTGCCTGTGCGGCCGTGCTGCACGAGATCCCGCCTCACTGTGTCATCTAATGTAATCACTCTGCGGACCTGTGATCCATGGGCATGAGCAGTGCATATCCTCGCCTCTCACTCACATCCATACGGCTTCTTCAGGTTGTGCGGCGTCACGGCCGTGGCATGCTATTAGGGATCAGCTGACAGCGCACAGTCTGAAGAAGGCGTAGGGAGATGAGTGAGAGGCGGAGGTTAAGATATGAACTGCTAATGTCCATGGATCACAGGCCCGCAGTGGGATTAAATTAGAAGACACTACGAGGCGAGATAGGAGGGATTGCCACACACACAGCTGGGGAAAAGCTGACGTTACTGAACCCCAATAACAGAGGAGGGACTGTTGGCACTGTGCGGACAGCACTTCTGGACAGCAACTAGCGGTGTTGGAGCCCAGGGACAGGAGGAGGAGGAGGTGGAGGAGATAGGAGGGATTGCCACACACACAGCAGGGGAGCAGCAAGCTTTACTGAACCCCAATAACAGAGGAGGGACTGTTGGGACTGTGCGGACAGCACTTCTGGACGGCAACTAGCGGTGTTGGAGCCCAGGGACAGGAGGAGGAGGAGGTGGAGGAGATAGGAGGGATTGCCACACAAACAGCAGGGGAGCAGCAGGCTTTACTGAACCCCAATAACAGAGGAGTGACTGTTGGGACTGTGCGGACAGCACTTCTGGACAGCAACTAGCGGTGTTGGAGCCCAGGGACAGGAGGAGGAGGAGGTGGAGGAGATAGGAGGGATTGCCACACACACAGCAGTGGAGCAGCAAGCTTTACTGAACCCCAATAACAGAGGAGGGACTGTTGGGACTGTGCGGACAGCACTTCTGGACGGCAACTAGCGGTGTTGGAGCCCAGGGACAGGAGGAGGAGGAGGTGGAGGAGATAGGAGGGATTGCCACACACGCAGCAGGGGAGCAGCAGGCTTTACTGAACCCCAATAACAGAGGAGCGACTGTTGGGACTGTGCGGACAGCACTTCTGGACGGCAACTAGCGGTGTTGGAGCCCAGGGACAGGAGGAGGAGGAGGTGGAGGAGATAGGAGGGATTGCCACACACACAGCAGGGGAGCAGCAAGCTTTACTGAACCCCAATAACAGAGGAGGGACTGTTGGGACTGTGCGGACAGCACTTCTGGACGGCAACTAGCGGTGTTGGAGCCCAGGGACAGGAGGAGGAGGAGGAGGTGGAGGAGATAGGAGGGATTGCCACACTCACAGCTGGGGAACAGCTGACGTTACTGAACCCCAATAACAGAGGAGGGACTGTTGGGACTGTGCGGACAGCACTTCTGGACAGCAACTAGCGGTGTTGGAGCCCAGGGACAGGAGGAGGAGGAGGTGGAGAAGATAGGAGGGATTGCCACACACACAGCAGGGGAGCAGCAGGCTTTACTGAACCCCAATAACAGAGGAGCGACTGTTGGGACTGTGCGGACAGCACTTCTGGACAGCAAGTAGCGGTGTTGGAGCCCAGGGACAGGAGGAGGAGGAGGAGGTGGAGGAGATAGGAGGGATTGCCACACACACAGCTGGGGAACAGCTGACATTACTGAACCCCAATAACAGAGGAGGGACTGTTGGGACTGTGCGGACAGCACTTCTGGACAGCAACTAGCGGTGTTGGAGCCCAGGGACAGGAGGAGGAGGAGGTGGAGGAGATAGGAGGGATTGCCACACACACAGCAGTGGAGCAGCAAGCTTTACTGAACCCCAATAACAGAGGAGGGACTGTTGGGACTGTGCGGACAGCACTTCTGGACGGCAACTAGCGGTGTTGGAGCCCAGGGACAGGAGGAGGAGGAGGTGGAGGAGATAGGAGGGATTGCCACACACACAGCAGGGGAGCAGCAGGCTTTACTGAACCCCAATAACAGAGGAGCGACTGTTGGGACTGTGCGGACAGCACTTCTGGACGGCAACTAGCGGTGTTGGAGCCCAGGGACAGGAGGAGGAGGAGGTGGAGGAGATAGGAGGGATTGCCACACACACAGCAGGGGAGCAGCAAGCTTTACTGAACCCCAATAACAGAGGAGGGACTGTTGGGACTGTGCGGACAGCACTTCTGGACGGCAACTAGCGGTGTTGGAGCCCAGGGACAGGAGGAGGAGGAGGAGGTGGAGGAGATAGGAGGGATTGCCACACTCACAGCTGGGGAACAGCTAACGTTACTGAACCCCAATAACAGAGGAGGGACTGTTGGGACTGTGCGGACAGCACTTCTGGACAGCAACTAGCGGTGTTGGAGCCCAGGGACAGGAGGAGGAGGAGGTGGAGAAGATAGGAGGGATTGCCACACACACAGCAGGGGAGCAGCAGGCTTTACTGAACCCCAATAACAGAGGAGCGACTGTTGGGACTGTGCGGACAGCACTTCTGGACAGCAAGTAGCGGTGTTGGAGCCTAGGGACAGGAGGAGGAGGAGGAGGTGGAGGAGATAGGAGGGATTGCCACACACACAGCTGGGGAACAGCTGACATTACTGAACCCCAATAACAGAGGAGGGACTGTTGGGACTGTGCGGACAGCACTTCTGGACAGCAACTAGCGGTGTTGGAGCCCAGGGACAGGAGGAGGAGGAGGTGGAGGAGATAGGAGGGATTGCCACACACACAGCAGGGGAGCAGCAGGCTTTACTGAACCCCAATAACAGAGGAGCGACTGTTGGGACTGTGCGGACAGCACTTCTGGACGGCAACTAGCGGTGTTGGAGCCCAGGGACAGGAGGAGGAGGAGGAGGTGGAGGAGATAGGAGGGATTGCCACACAAACAGCAGGGGAGCAGCAGGCTTTACTGAACCCCAATAACAGAGGAGCGACTGTTGGGACTGTGCGGACAGCACTTCTGGACAGCAACTAGCGGTGTTGGAGCCCAGGGACAGGAGGAGGAGGAGGTGGAGGAGATAGGAGGGATTGCCACACACACAGCAGTGGAGCAGCAAGCTTTACTGAACCCCAATAACAGAGGAGGGACTGTTGGGACTGTGCGGACAGCACTTCTGGACGGCAACTAGCGGTGTTGGAGCCCAGGGACAGGAGGAGGAGGAGGTGGAGGAGATAGGAGGGATTGCCACACACACAGCAGGGGAGCAGCAGGCTTTACTGAACCCCAATAACAGAGGAGCGACTGTTGGGACTGTGCGGACAGCACTTCTGGACGGCAACTAGCGGTGTTGGAGCCCAGGGACAGGAGGAGGAGGAGGTGGAGGAGATAGGAGGGATTGCCACACACACAGCTGGGGAACAGCTGACGTTACTGAACCCCAATAACAGAGGAGGGACTGTTGGGACTGTGCGGACAGCACTTCTGGACAGCAACTAGCGGTGTTGGAGCCCAGGGACAGGAGGAGGAGGAGGTGGAGGAGATAGGAGGGATTGCCACACACACAGCAGGGGAGCAGCAGGCTTTACTGAACCCCAATAACAGAGGAGGGACTGTTGGGACTGTGCGGACAGCACTTCTGGACAGCAAGTAGCGGTGTTGGAGCCCAGGGACAGGAGGAGGAGGAGGAGGTGGAGGAGATAGGAGGGATTGCCACACACACAGCTGGGGAACAGCTGACATTACTGAACCCCAATAACAGAGGAGGGACTGTTGGGACTGTGCGGACAGCACTTCTGGACAGCAACTAGCGGTGTTGGAGCCCAGGGACAGGAGGAGGAGGAGGTGGAGGAGATAGGAGGGATTGCCACACACACAGCAGTGGAGCAGCAAGCTTTACTGAACCCCAATAACAGAGGAGGGACTGTTGGGACTGTGCGGACAGCACTTCTGGACGGCAACTAGCGGTGTTGGAGCCCAGGGACAGGAGGAGGAGGAGGTGGAGGAGATAGGAGGGATTGCCACACACACAGCAGGGGAGCAGCAGGCTTTACTGAACCCCAATAACAGAGGAGCGACTGTTGGGACTGTGCGGACAGCACTTCTGGACGGCAACTAGCGGTGTTGGAGCCCAGGGACAGGAGGAGGAGGAGGTGGAGGAGATAGGAGGGATTGCCACACACACAGCAGGGGAGAAGCAAGCTTTACTGAACCCCAATAACAGAGGAGGGACTGTTGGGACTGTGCGGACAGCACTTCTGGACGGCAACTAGCGGTGTTGGAGCCCAGGGACAGGAGGAGGAGGAGGAGGTGGAGGAGATAGGAGGGATTGCCACACTCACAGCTGGGGAACAGCTAACGTTACTGAACCCCAATAACAGAGGAGGGACTGTTGGGACTGTGCGGACAGCACTTCTGGACAGCAACTAGCGGTGTTGGAGCCCAGGGACAGGAGGAGGAGGAGGTGGAGAAGATAGGAGGGATTGCCACACACACAGCAGGGGAGCAGCAGGCTTTACTGAACCCCAATAACAGAGGAGCGACTGTTGGGACTGTGCGGACAGCACTTCTGGACAGCAAGTAGCGGTGTTGGAGCCCAGGGACAGGAGGAGGAGGAGGAGGTGGAGGAGATAGGAGGGATTGCCACACACACAGCTGGGGAACAGCTGACATTACTGAACCCCAATAACAGAGGAGGGACTGTTGGGACTGTGCGGACAGCACTTCTGGACAGCAACTAGCGGTGTTGGAGCCCAGGGACAGGAGGAGGAGGAGGTGGAGGAGATAGGAGGGATTGCCACACACACAGCAGGGGAGCAGCAGGCTTTACTGAACCCCAATAACAGAGGAGCGACTGTTGGGACTGTGCGGACAGCACTTCTGGACGGCAACTAGCGGTGTTGGAGCCCAGGGACAGGAGGAGGAGGAGGAGGTGGAGGAGATAGGAGGGATTGCCACACAAACAGCAGGGGAGCAGCAGGCTTTACTGAACCCCAATAACAGAGGAGCGACTGTTGGGACTGTGCGGACAGCACTTCTGGACAGCAACTAGCGGTGTTGGAGCCCAGGGACAGGAGGAGGAGGAGGTGGAGGAGATAGGAGGGATTGCCACACACAGCAGTGGAGCAGCAAGCTTTACTGAACCCCAATAACAGAGGAGGGACTGTTGGGACTGTGCGGACAGCACTTCTCGACGGCAACTAGCGGTGTTGGAGCCCAGGGACAGGAGGAGGAGGAGGTGGAGGAGATAGGAGGGATTGCCACACACACAGCAGGGGAGCAGCAGGCTTTACTGAACCCCAATAACAGAGGAGCGACTGTTGGGACTGTGCGGACAGCACTTCTGGACGGCAACTAGCGGTGTTGGAGCCCAGGGACAGGAGGAGGAGGAGGTGGAGGAGATAGGAGGGATTGCCACACACACAGCTGGGGAACAGCTGACGTTACTGAACCCCAATAACAGAGGAGGGACTGTTGGGACTGTGCGGACAGCACTTCTGGACAGCAACTAGCGGTGTTGGAGCCCAGGGACAGGAGGAGGAGGAGGTGGAGGAGATAGGAGGGATTGCCACACACACAGCAGGGGAGCAGCAGGCTTTACTGAACCCCAATAACAGAGGAGGGACTGTTGGGACTGTGCGGACAGCACTTCTGGACAGCAAGTAGCGGTGTTGGAGCCCAGGGACAGGAGGAGGAGGAGGAGGTGGAGGAGATAGGAGGGATTGCCACACACACAGCTGGGGAACAGCTGACATTACTGAACCCCAATAACAGAGGAGGGACTGTTGGGACTGTGCGGACAGCACTTCTGGACAGCAACTAGCGGTGTTGGAGCCCAGGGACAGGAGGAGGAGGAGGTGGAGGAGATAGGAGGGATTGCCACACACACAGCTGGGGAACAGCTGACGTTACTGAACCCCAATAACAGAGGAGGGACTGTTGGGACTGTGCGGACAGCACTTCTGGACGGCAACTAGCGGTGTTGGAGCCCAGGGACAGGAGGAGGAGGATGTGGAGGAGATAGGAGGGATTGCCACACACACAGCAGGGGAGCAGCAGGCTTTACTGAACCCCAATAACAGAGGAGGGACTGTTGGGACTGTGCGGACAGCACTTCTGGACGGCAACTAGCGGTGTTGGAGCCCAGGGACAGGAGGAGGAGGAGGTGGAGGAGATAGGAGGGATTGCCACACACACACAGCAGGGGAGCAGCAGGCTTTACTGAACCCCAATAACAGAGGAGCGACTGTTGGGACTGTGCGGACAGCACTTCTGGACAGCAACTAGCGGTGTTGGAGCCCAGGGACAGGAGGAGGAGGAGGTGGAGGAGATAAGAGGGATTGCCACACACACAGCAGGGGAGCAGCAGGCTTTACTGAACCCCAATAACAGAGGAGGGACTGATGGGACTGTGCGGACAGCACTTCTGGGTGGCAACTAGCGGTGTTAGAGCCCAGGGACAGGATGAGGAGGAGGAGGTGGAGGAGATAGGAGGGATTGCCACACACACAGCTGGGGAACAGCTGACGTTACTGAACCCCAATAACAGAGGAGGGACTGTTGGGACTGTGCGGACAGCACTTCTGGACGGCAACTAGCGGTGTTGGAGCCCAGGGACAGAAGGAGGAGGAGGTGGAGGAGATAGGAGGGATTGCCACACACACAGCTGGGGAACAGCTGACGTTACTGAACCCCAATAACAGAGGAGCGACTGTTGACTGTGCGTACAGCACTACCAGGCAACAACTAGCGGTGTTGGAGCCCAGGGACAGCAGGAGAAGCAGAGGAACACAATGTAGGCCGAAGCCTGATTGGAGAAAGGGAACGTTTAACCCCCCCCAAGGCGTTTGTAGCTGAAAGAGCCAGCTTGTGCAGCACAAAAGATGCAAAAGGAAAAGGTGGCTCTTTTCATTATGCTCCTTGCAAACACAGAACTAAACACTTATAAAATGTGTCCACTGAAACCGTGAAACCGTCCCGGAGGTGGGTCTTTCCTTCGTAAGATGATGCAGCACAGCTGTCATTCCTACCCCCTTGGCGCCGTGCCCCGGCTCCTCAGCGTTGTTTGAATCTGTCCCGGAGCCTGCGCTGTTATGTTATCCCTTGGCCAGGCACACTTAACGCTGCCCATCTTCTGACATCATTTGGTATCAGCCTGGCTGCGCCTGTGCGTCCGCGCTGGCAGAGATCCCGCCTCGCAGTGTCGTCTAATGTAATCCCACCGCGGGCCTGGGATCCGTGGCCATGCGCAGTGCATATCCTCGCCTCTCACTCTCCTCCCTACGGCTTCTTCAGACTGTGCGGCGTCACGGTCGTGGCATGCTATTAGGGATCAGCTGACGGCACACAGTCTGAAGAAGGCGTAGGGAGATGAGTGAGAGGCGGAGGTTCAGATATGCACTGCGCATGTCCATGGATCTCAGGCCCCCAGTGGGATGAAATCAGAAGACAATGCGAGGCGGGCTCTTGGCCAGCGCGGCCGCACAGGCGCAGCTAGCCTGACACCAAATGATGTCAGAAGATGGGCAGCGCTAAGTGTGCCTGGCCAAGGGATAACATAACAGCGCAGGCTCCGTGACGGAATCAAACAACGCTGAGCAGCCGGGGCACGGCGCCAAGGGGGTAGGAATGACAGCTGTGCTGCGTCATATTACGAAGGAAAGTCCCACCTCCGGGACGGTTTTACGGTATCAGTGGACACATTTTATAAGTGTTAAGTTCTGCATGTGCAAGGAGCTAAACAAAAATAGCTACCTTTTCCTTGTGCAGCATTACTGCTGCACAAGGTGGCTCTTTCAGTAACAAACGCCTTGGGGGGGACAGGTTCCCTTACATTTCAGTTGTTGTGTCAGCGTGGCGGTCGCAGGACACATTGCCGGCTACACAGCTGGGGATCAGCTGACGTTACTGAAACCCAATAACACTGGGTCGTATGTTTTGACTGTGCAGACGGCACTTCTGAGCCTCAACTGGCGGTGTTGGAGCCCAGGAATTTAAGTTCAGGTGGTAGAAAGATGAACACAACAGGAGACCTGGATAACATAGACAGTCACCTAATTATTTAATCAGGAAGAGGAGTGGCAAATTCCTGCGAGATCCAGGCCTTGTTCATTTTCAGGAAAGTAAGCCGGTCAACGTTATCGGAGGATAGTCGCATGCGACGGTCAGTTAGTACACCACCTGCAGCACTAAAGACGCGTTCCGATAATACACTAGCCGCAGGGCAAGCCAGCACCTCCAATGCATACTGGCTTAGCTCTGGCCATGTATCCAGCTTTGAGACTCAAAACTTGAAAGGTGAAGAGCCGTCTGGGAGTACGGCAAGAGGGCAAGACATGTAGTCTGTCACCATCTGATGGAACCGTTGCCTCCTGCTGACTGGAGCCGTCTGTGATGGTGTAGACTTTTGTGGCGGGCACAGAAAACTGTGCCACAGTTGGGCCATACTGGTCTTGCCTTGGACAGAGGCACTGCTTCTGCTCCCTCTTTGTGCAGAGCCTCCACCACTGCCTGGACGCACTGAGCTGCTTTGTAATGCACTAGCAGCACTTCTCTCAGTTGGACTGGAGAAGATGATGGAATTCACCAGTGTGTCTTGGTACTCCCGCATTTTTCGCTCCCGGTTCAACGGTGTGATGAGGCTTTCTACGTTGTCCTGGTAGCGAGGATCGAGGAGGGTGAACACCCAATAATCAGACATGTTGAGAATGTGGGCGATGCGGCGGTCGTTTCTCAGGCACTGCAGCATGTAATCCACCATGTGCTGCAGACTGCCAACTGCCCAAGAAACACTGTCCCCTGCTGGAGGCGTGATCTCTGCCCGCTCGTCATCACCCCACCCTCGCTGTACACACTGAGTACTGGACAATTGTGTAACTCCCTCCTCTGGACGGATGTCTTCCTCCTTCATTGACTCCTCATCATCCTCCTCACAAACTGTCCCCTGCCTACGCGTTTGTGAGGAACCACGTGGCACTGACTGTCCAGAAGATGATGGAAATGGTGAATCCTCATCCTCCACCTCTTCCACAACATCATCCCTTAGTGCTTGCAGTGATTTTTCAAGCAGGCAGATAAGGGGGACAGTCATGCTGACTAGTGCATCATCTGCACTCGCCATCCGCGTGGAATAATCGAAGGGACGCAAAACCTGGCAGACGTCATTCATAGTGGCCCACTCTGTGGTTGTGAAGTCTGAACGGCGCTGAGTGCGACTTCTTTGCGCCTGATGCAGCTGGTACTCCATTACAGCTTGCTGCTGCTCACACAACCGCTCCAACATATGTAACGTGGAATTCCACCTGGTAGGTAGGTCACATATGATGCAATGTTCCGGCAGGCGGTGTCGGCGCTGCAGAGCCGCAATGCGCGCTTTTGCCATGCTGGAACGCCGCAAGTGAGCACACTCTAGGCGGACCTTGTGCAGCAGTGCATCAAGATCCGGATAGTCCCTCAAAAAACTCTGCACGACCAAATTGAGCACATGTGCCAGACATGGGATGTGAGTGAGGTTGCCGAGGCCCAGAGCTGCCACCAGATTTCGGCCATTATCACACACTACCATGCCTGGCTGGAGATTCGCTGGCACAAACCACACATTGCTCTCCTGCTTGATGGCATTCCAGAGCTCCTGCGCTGTGTGGCTTCGATTCCCCAAAGAAATTAATTTCAAGACGGCCTGTTGACGTTTGGCCACGGCTGTGCTCATGTCGGTCGCAACAGGTAAACGTTCATCACGGGTCCATGTGGAGGTGGACTGTGATGGCTCCTGCAGCGATGATTCTGAGGAACTGGTGTAAGAGGAGGAGTCAATGCATACAGAATGGATTCCTGCAATCCTTGGAGTGGGCAGGACACGTCCTGTGCCACTCGCACGATCTGTACCCAGCTCAACGACATTAACCCAATGGGCAGTGAGGGAAAGTTATCGCCCCTGTCCATGTTGACTGGTCCACGCATCGGTGGTGAGGTGGACCTTGCTACTGACGGCATTCAGTAGCGCGTGTTTTATGTGTCCCTCCACATGCTTGTGCAGGGCAGGGACGGCTTGCCTGCTGAAGTAAAAGTGGCTGGGCACATTGTACTGTGGGACTGCCAATGACATCAAGTCACGGAAGCTGTCAGTCTCCACCAGCCTGAATGACAGCATTTCCAGTGACAGAAGTTTGGCAATGCCTGCAGTCAGAGCCTGTGCTCATGGGTGGTTTGACGAGAAAGGCCGCCTTTTCTCCCATGCCTGTACTACCGATGGCTGTACACTGGGCTGGGAGTGTGTGGATGGCTGGGAAAGTGGTGCTGCGGGTGGAATTACAGCGGGTCTCTGGACAACAGGGCCAGAGGTTCTTCCACGGCGATCCTGGGACGAAGCCGAACCAGCTGCGTGTGAGCTGGAGGAAGAGGCAACAGGACCTGAAGAGGTGGTAGCTGCCGCTGTTGGTTGGCCTAGCTCTTCAGTGTGTTTTTCTAACTCCGCCACGTGCCTGGTGCGCACATGTTTCCACATGTTGGAGGTATTGAGGTTGCTGACATTTCGACCTCTTTTTACTTTGTGATGACACACCTTGCATTTGACATAGCAAATGTCATCTGCAACTGTGTCAAAAAAGGACCAGGCACTGCAAGTCTTGGGAGCGCCCTTTTTGGCTTTTGGAAGAGACATGCTCCTAACGGGTGCCAAAGCGGAGGCTGCAGGATCCGCAGTCTTCCCCCTCCCTCTCCCTTTTTGGGCCGTACGGGGAATCTCTTCCTCAGAGCTGCTCCCACCACCTTCCTGTCCCTCACGCCAAGATGGGTCAAGGACCTCATCATCTACACTACCCTCTGCCCCCAACTGCTCCTCCTGGGTAGTCTCAGCAGTAGAGCACACACCAGAAAGTGGCACCTGAGTGTCATCAGCGGATGCGTCCTGCGATGTGGTGACCGGAGACACTGGCCCACCCGCCTCTTCAGAGGAAGAGAGAAAAAGCGGTTGGGCATCACTGCACCCTGCCTCTTCTTCCATTTCTCCAATGCTGCTTGGCTGGCCCCCTGTTTCCAAGCCAAGAGATTCAGAGAACAGAAGTAGAGACGGCTCCTGTCCTGGGATCTCTGTCTGCCTGGGCAATTTGGCAGGTGGTGAATAGACAGATGGCTGCTCTCCAGTGCTCTGTGTCTGAGAGGATGTGGCACTAATTGAAGTTGATGCATTAGCTGCCATCCATCCAACAATGGTTTCAATTTGTTCTTCACGCAGCAGCGGTGTACGGCGCTCTGCGACAAAGCTGTGCATGAAGGACTGTTCCCTGGTGAAAGTGGGTGCTGATGAGTCACCGGTGCCCGCAGCAGGCACAGAATCCCCACGTCCTCTCCCTGCTCCGCGCCCACGCCCACGTGCCTTACTCACTGCCTTCTTCATCTTGGTTGACTGATAAAGATAAGCAGAAAAGTACTAACGGCTTTGTGTGCTTATTCCTGAACAACTCCTAACAGGTATAAGAAACACTAATTTTCTAAAGTGTGGACTAGACTTTAATATGAGCTAATGTGGCCTACACAAATGTAAAGTGGTGTCACTGGTGTGTTTGGTGAACTTTATTATTTATTTATTTTTGGGGGGCTCAACTGACAACAGAGAGAGCTGCAGTCACACGGAGACCGTGCAGACAGCCGTAAACGGCACTGCAAGGCCCAAAAACACTCCTCTACGTTATCCTATGTAGTGTTTTTCCACAAGTTAGCTGGAGACGGGTGGAAAGACACTAATAGGAATTTTTTGAAAAAATGAGCAGCAGACTACACTACTTAAAACAAAAGGAAAATTGATTTTATGGTATGACGCAGTGAAGAACCCTGAGCTGGAGACAACCAGGCTATGGCTGCTCACAGACTACAGGGCGAGCTGCAGTCACACGGAGACCGTGCAGACAGCCGTAAACGGCGCTGCAAGGCCCAAAAACCCTCCTCTACGTTATCCTATGTAGTGTTTTTCCACAAGTTAGCTGGAGACGGGTGGAAAGACACTAATAGGAATTTTTTGTAAAAATGTGCAGCAGCCTGCACTACTTAAAACAAAAGGAAAATTGATTTTATGGTATGACGCAGTGAAGAACCCTGAGCTGGAGACAACCAGGCTATGGCTGCTCACAGACTACAGGGCGAGCTGCAGTCACACGGAGACCGTGCAGACAGCCGTAAACGGCGCTGCAAGGCCCAAAAACCCTCCTCTACATTATCCTATGTAGTGTTTTTCCACAAGTTAGCTGGAGACGGGTGGAAAGACACTAATAGGAATTTTTTGAAAAAATGAGCAGCAGACTACACTACTTGGAAAAAAAAAAAAAAAGAACAGTGTGAGGCAATGAACCACCCTCCCTGAACTGAATACAACCAGCTATGGATGGCCTATGGCTGCACTCAGACTAGAGAGTGGGCTGCACTCACACACACACACACACACACAGACCTTGCAGATCGCTGTGAAAACAGCGCTACAAGGCAAAAGCAAGGTGATTAGTAGGTGAACACAGCGGTTGCTAAATTAGCCTTTGAAAAGCACAAAGAAGCAAATCGCTATCTCTAAACTGGCCCTCAGTCAGCAAACAGCGTCCTGTCACTAACTGAATTCACAGCAGAGTGAGCGCAAAATGGCGCCAGCGACTTTTAAACTGCATCATGACATCATTTCAGCAGCCAATCACAGCCTTGCCAGTAGTTTCAGGCCCTCCATGCTGAACAGGATGTGCCGACACTTGGAATCATTCTCATTGGCTGATTTCGTACAAATTTGTGCAGTTTGAATCCTGGGAACTTCCGATTCCGGTATCCGATATGCGGCAAGTATCGGATCTCGGTATCGGAATTCCGATACCGCTAAGTATCGGCCGATACCCGATACTTGCGGTATCGGAATGCTCAACACTACTGGTGACTTGACAGATATCCAGAAGACAACCATTGACACACTTCACAATGAAGGTAAGCCACAAAAGGTCATTGCTAAAGAAGCTGGCTGTTCACCGAGTGCCATATTTAAGCATATTAATGGAAACTTGAGTGGAAGGAAAAAATGTGGTGGAAAAAGGTGCATAAACAAGCAACTGGGATAACCGCAGCCTTGAAGGGGTTCTTAAGAAAAGGCCATTCAAAAATTTGGGGGAGATTCACAGAGTGGACTGCTGCTGGAGTCATTGCTTCAAAAGCCACCACACACAAACATATCCAGGACTTGGGCTACAAGTGTCGCATTTCTTGTGTTAAGCCACTCATGAGCAATAGATAATGTCAGAAGCATCTTACCTGGGCCAAGGAGAAAAAAAAACTGCAATGTTGCTCAGTGGTCCAAGGTGTTGTTTTCAGATCAAAATAAGTTTTGCATTTCATTTGGAAATCAAGGTCCCAGAGTCTGGAGGAAGAGTGGAGAGGCCACAATCCATGCTGCTTGAGGTCTAGTGTGAAGTTTTCACAATCAGTGATGGTTTGGGGAGCCATGTCATCTGCTATTGTAGGTCCACCACTGGACTGGACAGGCTAGTGTTTTATCAAGATCAAAGTCAGCGCAGCCATCTACCAGGATATTTTAGAGCACTTGATGCTTCCCTCTGCCAACAAGCTTTTTTGAGATGGAAATTTCATTCAACAGCAGGACTTGGCACCTGTCCACATTACAAAAAGTATATGGATAAATAGAGAATCTATGGTGTATTGTAAAGAGGAAGATGAGAGACACCAGATCCAACAATGCAGATGAGCTGAAGACTTATAGCAAAGCAACCTGGGCTTCCATAACACCTCCGCAATGACACAGGCTGATCGTCTCCATGCCACGCCACATTGATGCAGTAATTGATGCAAAAGGAGTCCCGATCAGGTATTGAGTGCATTTACTGAACATACATTTCAGTAGGGCAACATTTCAGATTTTAAAATCCTTTTTCAAGTTGGTGTTATAAAGTACTCTAATTTACTGAGATACTGACTTTTGGGTTTTAATTGGCTGTAAGACATAATCATCAACATTAACAGAAATAAACAATTGAAAGAGATCACTCTGTTTGTAATGACTCTATACAATATATGAGCTAAACTTTTGTATTGAAGAACTGAAATAAATGAACTTTTTGATGATATTCTAACTTTGTGAGAAGCACCTGTACATGTATGAAAAAGGAGACACCTTTCACTCAAGTGGATTAGCCACTTAGGATCATCCCCGGACTGGTCTTCTGAGTGGTGTAGACCCCAACCGTCTTTTAAATGTATCTTCATAGAAATTTAGGTTTACACCTTCCAATACAAAAGCATATTTAATGGACCTAGTCCCTTTTGGTGATGCTCAATATACGATTTTTAATAGAATAGATTTTCACACACAAATACATATACCGTACATATATATATATATATATATATATATATATATATATATATATATATATATAGTTTAAGAACAAGTACAGCATTCCTCAATATTCCATGACGAGCTATAGGGTTTCACATTCACAGAACTGGAACTACGGCTGTTTTGCGTCCCAAGTTATACGTAACACAAGATACATGGTAACGAGCCACAAAAATGTGAAATGGCCAGAATGCCAATTCTGTCAATAAGGAACACCCTTGATTGCCCAATAGTCATGGAATATATTTTACATACAGAATATGGTAATTGACAATTTATTTGACCTTTTAAAGATATTTTGTCTCTGAAACAACAGAGTGTTTCTGAATAAAATATTACTGCTTGAAATGACAGAGCCGAACTCTGAATCAGGCTGTCCATGGATTGAGCAGCATGAGTTCACTGTCAGCTACACTGTCAGTCTGTAATGGTCTTAGTTAGCAGGGGGCCTCAAACTGTCCCATAAACTGGGACCCTAACTATCACTGTCCCAGGGGTACTCTTGTTGGTAGACAGGCCTGTGTCTCTGACCTCACTCTTCTCCTGATAATCCCTATTCTGTCCCCTCCCCTATTCAATAATGTCCGGGACAGAAATTTAATTTGAACAAGACAAAACAGGGCTTACACAAACCCTCTATCATACAAAAGCACCAACTACCAATAGGGAAAAGGATAGAGACAGGGAGGAATAAACTAAACGGGAAACAGGGACCAGGAGATAAACACACACATGCAACAAAACACCTCTGAAACAACTTATCTGCAAAAACACTTAGCATGAACACACTGCAAAGGAAGATAAAATCTCCCATAGCAACAATGCACTCCTATCCAAAGCAAGGAAGTAGAGCTTTCACTGGCAAGATAGAGTGGGTCTATCCAGGTTTTATAGGAAAAGTTAACAACCAAATCTGAAGCAGCTGAACTTAAGCTGCATGTTTCTGACCAGATCATGTAATTCACTGGACCACCCACTATATAAGCAAACGTTTAGAAAAAAAAAATTATACTTCATGGCTTTTTAGGTTTCATAGTTTCATAGTTTCATAGTTTTAGGGTTGAATGTAGACTTAAGTCCATCGATTTCAACCAATTATAGATAACATGTTGATCCAGAGGAAGGTAAAAACCACATAGGATAGACATTAATAGCTGTATATTAAGGGAAAAATTCCTATTTATTTCCACATTGGGCAATCAGAGTAGCTCCCTGGATCAACGCCCCATCACAGAATCTAGTGCCCATAACCTCAAATATTATGTTTATCAAGAAAGGCATCCAGGCGTTTCTTGAATTTTAGTAGTGAATGAACCATTACAACTAGGGTTGAGCGACCTTTACATTTATAGGATCGGGTCGGGTTTCACGAAACCCGACTTTTTCAAAAGTCGGGTCGAGTGAAATCGGCCGATCCTATAAAAAAGTCGGGGTCGGGGTCGGCCGAAATTCGAAACTCAATGCAGTGCATTGGGTTTCCAATGGTTCCTAGGGTCTGAAGGAGCGGAAACTCTCCTTCAGGCCCTGGGATCCATATTTAAGTGTAAAATAAAGAATTAAAATAAAAAATATCGCCATACTTACCATCTGATGCGCCCTGGTACTAAGTGGGAACCTTCCTTCCTTAGAATCAGCCTTCCAGGACCTTGCGGTGACGTCGCGGTGACGTCGCGGCTTGTGATTGGTCACGCGGCCGCCCATGTGACCGCTCGCGCGACCAATCACAAGCCGCGACGTCACCGTGACGTCACCGAGGGTCCTGGAAGGGCTGATTCTTAGGAAGGAAGGCTGCTGGAAAGAAGCCGAGGGTGAGTATATTCCTATTAGGTATATACTCACCCTCGGACGCACCCTGCTTCTTTCTGGCAGCCTTCCTTCCTAAGAATCAGCCCTTCCAGGACCTTCGGTTACGTCACGGTGACGTCGCGGCTTGTGATTGGTCGCGCGAGCGGTCACATGGGCGGCCGCGCGACCAATCACAAGCCGCGAAGTCACTGCGACGTCACCGCAAGGTCCTGGAAGGCTGATTCTAAGGAAGGAAGGTTCCCGCTTAGTACCAGGGTGCATCAGATGGTAAGTATAGAGATATTTTTTATTTTAATTCTTTATTTTACACTTAAATCTGAATTCCGATACCAATTCCCGATATCTTAAACATATCGGGAATCGGTATCGGAATTCCGATTCCAGATTCAGAAGATCGCCGACTTCATGGCCGACCCCACACAGGGGTCGGGTCGGGTTTCATGAAACCCGACTTTGCCAAAAGTCGGCGACTTCTGAAAATTGCCGACCCGTTTCGCTCAACCCTAATTACAACATCATGTATCATGTTAAAAATATCAAAGAATTTACTTTTTATAATTGTATTTATACTAAAAATATCTCACCTTTTCTCTATTAGGGGTCTTGATGTTGTCTTTCCTTTTAAGAAGCTGCTATTTAGATATTAAACTAATATTGCAATAATTTTAAATGCAGAGAAGCCTAAATAATAACCCCAAAAAATCAATGTTAGATCGAATGAAGTTTAAAATGACATATTCAATAAAATATCAGTATTGCACTTAATGAAAACATGTAGAGAAGCAATACATCTTTGAGGCTGACATAAAAAATAATCATTTGTGACACTTAAATGCTGTGAAATAACTAGATAGTAATGTCTGTTGATAAAGTACAGGGGAAAGTACATTTGACATTTTCTTGTAGAGTCCTTTAAATAGTTTAAATTAAAATAATTCCATCTGCTTGCAAAAAATATATCAGTAGTCAATGGAAAGGCTAAATAAAATTCATACTGCTTTAGCTTGTAGGAAACCAAATGCCTAATAAGAAGTGCATGTACCCAACATTAGCAATAACATATGAAGAACATTGTCACAACCTCAAACTTCCTCCTCAATATGATAAAAAGCTCAGATGTTGGTTTACATCATCCCCATGACCCTTTGTGGTATGTATTTTGAACACAGTCTGTTTTTCTCATCTATTGTTTGCAATCAATGCTGTGGCCTTGACAAGTGTAAGCATTCAATGTCTTCAGTAAAGGAATTTTTGGTTCACTCTCTTTTCCAAGGCTTTAAAGAGAGAGCCTCCTCTATAGCATATCTGGCCTTGATATTAATTCTAAAGCATGTTTGCATGCACTATTCATTTCAATATCTTTCTTGATAGGAAAAGCATACAATTGTAAACCAGAGTATACAGACGTGTGCTACTCTAAACAGTAAAACAACTTTTAAAGTATTATAACTAAAACAGTTTAACCCTTGAGAACTGTTCAAGAATTTTCAAATTGTTGCATAATTGCTAGAAATTATGTTGAATGATTCTAAAGTGTAACTACACTTCAGTAAGAAAATTGACACTGCCGCATTTACTGAGTAAAACAATTCTCTTTCATTGTAGCATATGCAGGATACTAAGTAAAAGCAAACAGCACATGACTTAAGGCCATTTTATGTTCATCATGACTCTTCCTCAGGGCTTTATAAAGCTTGTCAAGCCCTGAGGAAGCTCTATGATGGACATGAAATGGCCATAGGCTGTGTGTTGTTTGCTTTTACTTAAGATCCTGTACATGCCATAAGGAAGGAGAATTGTTTTACTCAGTGAGTGCAGTAGTTTGAATATTCTTACTGAATCACTACATTATGATAGAAGTGAATCACTACATGAACTGCATCCTCATCAAAAACAGGAGAAAACACAGAGTGACCAATAGTTCAGGTAAAACAATTATAAATTTTATTAGAATATAATACATTTAAAAAAAATCAAGCATGACAAGCATAAAAAACACACTCTGGAGTCACGTGCAAAAGATAGTGATAACACAGCTAGTACAAATATAATACTCCCATGATAGTAATAGGCTGTGAAGATATAAAATGACAAGCTCGGCCACAAGGTAACTGTAAACGTAAAATGGGCAGAAATAGGCTGCCACAGGGTGAAGTGACTAGATAAGGGCAGAGCTTACCAAAAATGTGCACGGACCCAGAGTAAGATGGCAGGAACACCGACGCGCATTTCATGTCCACACTGGTCACTTTATCAAGGAGATACAGTGGCAAGGACCTTAAGAAGCCATGGAAATAAGTCACATGGCCCATCACCTGGTCACAATTGACCAATAAAAAGCGGGGCTATCGGCGCAAGTAATTAAGAATTAGAAATATTGAATGGCATCATATCCATAGGTCATCAAAACCACATGAGATCTTATCATGCGAGACTGCTGCAGAATGTGGCACTGGTAAGGCCGGCGTCACACTCAGCGTAAGACAATACGGTCCGTTTTTTACGGCCGTAATACGGAGAAATGTTCCCAAAATAGTGATCCGTAGGCAGGGTGTGTCAGCGTATTTTGCGCATGGCATCCTCCGCATGTAATCCGTATGGCATCCGTACTGCGATATTTTCTCGCAGGCTTGCAAAACCGACATCTAATGGATTTATGTGCTCAAATGTTCGGTAAAACATATATACAGTATATATATATATATATATATATATATATATATATATATATATATATATGTCATTGAGACACATATATATATATTCTGTATTTATATTTAATTCAGCGCGATATATGTGAAAAGCCAGTAATTCAATTGCTGGCTTTTCATTTCTCCTTCACAAACCCGACAGGATATGAGACATGGTTTACATACAGTAAACCATCTCATATACCCTTTTTTTGCACATTCCACACTACTAATGTTAGTAGTGTGTATGTGCAAAATATGGGCGCTGTAGCTGCGCAAATAAAGGGTTAAATGGCGGAAAAAATTGGCGTGGGCTCCCGCGCAATTTTCTCTGCCAGAATGGTAAAGCCAGTGACTGAGGGCAGATATTAATAGCCTAGAGAGGGTCCATGGTTATTGGTCCACCTGGCTACAAACATCTGCCCCCAGCCACCCCAGAAAAGGCACATCTGGAAGATGCGCCTATTCTGGCACTTGGCCACTCTCTTCCCACTCCCTGTAGCGGTGGGATATGGGGTAATGAAGGGTTAATGCCACCTTGCTATTGTAAGGTGACATTAAGCCAGATTAATAATGGAGAGGCGTCAATGATGACACCTATCCATTATTAATCCAATTGTCTGAAAGGGTTAAAAAACACACACACACATTATTAAAAATTATTTTAATGAAATAAACACACAGGTTGTTTTAGTATTTTATTGCTCTCTCAATCCATCAGAACACCCTCGCTTGGCAAAATAATAAACGCACAAGATACATACCCTCAGATGAACCGTCACGTCCCACGAAGTAATCCATCTGAAGGGGTTAATTATTTGACAGGCAGGAGCTGTGCTAATGCACTCGCTCGTTTCTGTAATCCCCGGGGAATGAAGGAAATCTGAGTGATCTGTACTTACATTGAGTTGCGGTGAGGCGCCCTCTGGTGGATGTTCTCATGAACTGCAGCCTTGGAAAAGTTCCCACGCTCGAGTTCATATGAGTTCATCCACCAGAGGGCGCATCACCGCAACTCAATGTAAGTACAGATCACTCAGATTTCCTTCATTCCCCGGGAATTACAGACACGAGCGAGTGCATTAGCACAGCTCCTGCCTGTCAAATAATTAACCCCTTCAGATGGATTACTTCGTGGGACGTGACGGTTCATCTGAGGGTATGTATCTTGTGCGTTTATTATTTTGCCAAGCGAGGGTGTTCTGATGGATTGAGAGAGCAATAAAATACTAAAACAACCTGTGTGTTTATTTCATTAAAATAATTTTTAATAATGTGTGTGTGTGTTTTTTAACCCTTTCAGACAATTGGATTAATAATGGATAGTTGTCATCATTGACGCCTCTCCATTATTAATCTGGCTTAATGTCACCTTACAATAGCAAGGTGGCATTAACCCTTTATTACCCCATATCCCACCGCTACAGGGCGTGGGAAGAGAGTGGCCAAGTGCCAGAATAGGCGCATCTTCCAGATGTGCCTTTTCTGGGGTGGCTGGGGGCAGATGTTTTTAGCCACGGGGGGGGGCAATAACCATGGACCCTCTCCTGGCTATTAATATCTGCCCACAGTCACTGGCTTTACCATTCTGGCGGAGAAAATTGCGCGGGAGCACATGACAATTTTTTCCGCCATTTAACCCTTTATTTGAGCAGCTACAGCGCCCAAATTTTGCACATACACACTAACATTAGTAGTGTGGAATATGCAAAAAAAAGGGGGATATGAGATGGTTTACTGTATGTAAACCATGTCTCATATCATGTCGGGTTTAGGCAGGAGAAATGAAAAGCCGGCAATTGAATTACCGGCTTTTCAATAACACCGCTGCGTATTTCTCGCAGGTCACACTGCTGGTCCGTGTGGAATCCGTATTTTTCTCACCCCCATAGACTTTCATTGGCGTATTATTTGCGCAATACGCTGACAAACGCAGCATGCTGCGATTTTGTACGGCTGTAGAGTACCGTATAATACAGATCAGTAAAATACGGCTGATAGGAGCTGGGACATAGGGAATAATTGTGCCGTGTGTTATGCGTATTTTACGGACATATTTTCTGCGCTCTTATGTCCGTAAAACTCGCTAGTGTGACCCCGGCCTAAGGGTGATGGAAGATGGGACATTAAAAGGAAAAACTTGACCTCTCCATAAGTATTAATGGCACTAGACAAAGAATACACATAAAAATAGATATTACAATAAAAAGAAACCAATAACAATAAAAGCAAAAACCATCTAAGATGGGGAGATGCAAAATGGTTAAAGGGGGACATAATATGGAAGGAACCCTTCGTTATAGAAATGAGGCAAAGCTTAAAGTCTCTTTTAGGCCTTTGGGGGCCATAGTATCCAAGGTTACAATCCATTTGGCCTCTTTCTGAGCCAATAGTCTTTTATAATTGCCTCCACTAATGCCCAAATGAATTATATCTATACACCTCACCTTCAGTGTCTTGGCATCACAATCATGATATGCCTTAAAATGGAGGGGAATGGTTTTAAGGTCAGAGGGATTGGCCACCATCTTGGCCACACAAATGTCCCGCACATGCTCACACACCCGTACGCGTAGTTCTCTGGAAGTCAAGCCAACGTATATCATGGAACACCCACACATAGAATAATATATCACATTGGTGCTACCACATGATATCTGCTGTGTGATTTGAAATTGTTTTGAACCATCAGATGACTGAAAAGAAGAGCAGCACAGGACATTTGGGCAGGCAAGACAGTGGCCGCAAGGAATTATCCGGGGATAGGGCCTCTAGTACCAAATGGATTAGACAACTCAGGAATATAATGACTGTTGACATGTAAATCATTAAGATTTTTGGACTTTCTAGAGGTCATAGATGGGAAGCTACCAGTAGACGGACCCAGGGAGGGTTCAGCACCAAGAATAGCCCAATGTTTTGAGGGGATATCTTTCATATTACTCCACTCATGACTGAATGTTGAGATAAACAGAATTTTTTGACTGCCACTACTACCCCCTTGTTCTTCCCGTCCCATAGGTATAGGAGATCATTATAGGGGGTCTTCTTTGCACTATCATAACCCCTCCTTATACACCTGTTACTGTAACCACAATTCTGAAAGCATGTCCTGAGATCAACAGCCTGTTGATCAAATCGATCATCAGGGGAAAGGACAGCCACAACCAATATATAGAGATACCCAGAAAACCACCAAGCAGGGAATGATTATAAAATGCCTTTATTATATATAATTGGAAATTAAGTATAACAAAATTGTGCGCACAACAGGACAAGAAACAATAAATTAAAAACAATATTAGAAATAGATGGTAGAGGCTGACCCAGATTATATTTATATATATCTACATATACAGGTAGTGTATCCCTCTAATAAAGTGTAATCAACCAAAAAATAATAAAAATTAAATAAATAAAACAACCGCAACAAGGTGTGATATATATAAAAAAATAATAACCATACATGAGAGGATATTTATATCACATATGCAGTATATCATCTATTGGTGTCTATTACTATAACCAGATTGATATAATCATATCCCACGTATAAGTATAAAGTGCAAATGGTATGTGTGCAAACTGCAATATAAAATGTGCAAGTGGCAAGTACAAAGAATGTGCCTTGTGTGTCAGCCTATGTGTAATTCAGCACCGCGTATCTGTGTGTCCACATATGCAACACTGTGAAGTGCAAAGTGCAAAGTGCTGCCTGCCGTCAGGCTACTGCAGGAGTCCCACAAAAAAACAACTAAAGTGCACTGTGTAAATAAGAGGGAAATATACGCAATCTACCTTAATGCCAGGGTCAGCCACATCCGGTAATAGCGCACCCCGACGCGCGTTTCGGATCTTAATCCTTCGTCATGTCATGACATGACATGATTAAGGGAGCTTAGTCTTCAGAAACGCGTTGAGATTCTTACCCATATGGTTTGTGCTGAAGTTTGTATCCTCCATGTTTAAGTTTGTGAATAAAGAAAACTTTTTTTCACGGATTCGGTGAAGCTGGACATTTTCTTCTATAAGAGCATTGACCAAAGTGGGCTTCCTGTAGACATCCATCTGAATATACCGATTAGTATCAATCATCAGAGAGACGTCCAGGAAGTCAATGCTGGCAGGATCAGACTTATAAGTCAATTTGATGTTAAATGCATTAACATTGAGAAATGCCATAAATTCCCTGAGCTCAGTTTGGTTGACACTCCTCTTCAGATCCATCAATCAGGTGGATTACTACTAGACAACTCTCTTAGAATGAAGGTGCCGGTGGGAAGTCTTGATCTTGGTAACATTATTATACCTATGTTAATATCTCTGTGGCCGAGCGAATGTGCCCTGTTGCCCTCCTTGTCCCACATGGGATTGGGCATCTCAGTGCCTCCTGCGCTTCCCTGGGGATTTCCACCTCCCCGCGCGTGCGCAGTGATGCCTGACATTCAGATTTTCTCACATCGGGACCTGTCGGGCGCAATGCGCATGAGCCGATAGCCCCGAAGACAGAAATGTGGACAGGTAATAATTTGGAGGACTGAATGTCCAGTACAGGAGAGACAGAAGTGATTGATAAGTGGTGAAGAAATATGTTCCTCTGGTAACATATATTAAAAATGATTGCTATTTTAATTTTTTCTGTTAATGCATGAGAAAAGTGTAGATAGTGATACTCCTTTGTTTTTACTGTTCATCGTGCTTTTTGTTCTGTCACTAAGCTATTCTGCATGTCCTTCTCCCAATTACATTGAGTCTGAAAGCTAGGTGGACCACTGTGGCCATACAGAACACATTTCAATTTACAAAATTATTGTTACTGGGGTATTTCTAGTTTTAACACGTTCTATCTCAGCACTGCGCTGTTTATCCGGGCGTCATTCAGATACCTCATGCATTATTTGCTGTATTTGGTAATATATCCCTCTCCCCGGGCACTGTGTGCATCATTCGTCCAGGAGAAATGTTGCACTTTGAACAATGAGTGAGCTGTGTATATGGAAAAGTTCAATATTATTTGGGCATTGTATGCTAATCTTATGACAATATGTGCAATGTTTTTCTGTTATCTATTTTAGCTATTTATCTGTGAGCTGAATTATTATCTTATCACTATGACAGTAAATGATCATTTCACATTAATAAAGCATAAAGTCCAATTTAAGTTTTGAAAAGCTGCATTATTATGGCACAACTCAAGGCTGCGTTAAAATTTTACAACTTTTGGCATTCTTGAGCCATTTTTGCCCAGCTCTGACAAACTGGACAGAGCTGAGGAGGACAAGAGTGTGGCAACCACCATGATTCACATTAATGATGAGCTGCAGCATTTCCTAAGCCAGAAATCTTACTCCACCAGGGACTGGAGTAGGATGTATTGCAAGGCGCATGTTTGTCCCTTCATGAATTAGGAGAGTCTGACTCCAGCACATATTCTCTCATACAGACCAGCGTGAACAACACTACTGTTGATGAATTGGGCCCAGAGTACAGAAATTATGTTGTTATGCTGAATAATTAGGATGAAGTGGTTGGGCAGTGGCTCCTATTCTATTTTCATGATTAATGATAAGTGATGCTGTTGTTTGCTAAATTACAGTAAGTTCCCACATTTTGCCATCTTGAATTTGAAAGCTATAGTTATCCCTGAAGGTTTATTAACCTGAACATGAAGACCATTTTGGAAACGTTAAGAAATCTAAGAGTTTACAATTTCTCAAGAAATATAAAAAAATGTGAAGGCAGTAAAGGTGAAAAACAAGGAAACTCGAACTAGAAACTTAAAAGAAGTCGGACTAACAGGACACAGTGTTAGGTATATAGAAGAATAGAGGATGCTATAAGGAACTATTAGTTAGAAAATAACAGAATGTACAAATTATCTGGTTCTTCCTTCACCCTGAATGTCTACGTGCAATCCCAATGTGACATAAAATTACTTTATGCCAAGGTCAGCTCTGTCATCTTTCTGTGCTTCATTTAGTCACATAGACATGGAAGTTGGTCTGATTAGTTGCAAGTGGCTGCTCATTAAGACACAACACATACAGAGACGAGACAGACAAAACATGAATGTAAAAAATAGTACAGTTGCTGCCAAATAACTCAGGGAAATGAAGCAGATACTGGAAGTCTATGCTGAAACATAAGAGAATTAACATTGCATAACCCATAAATTAGCTTTAACGTGACTACTCAATCTGAAAAAAGGGCAAGGAGTGAATATGACACAATTGCATTTTAAAACTGTTTATAAAGTATTTGATTTAAAGGGAATCAGCTCATTCTACCTCCCCAAGCCAATTTTATGTGTGTGTGGATTATAAGAACAAAAGTGAATTCATACTTATTTTAAATTAAAAAATACTGTTCTGTTGTACAGAAATTTGCTTTAAACACAATTTGCAAATGACTCTGGAAGTGCTCTGGGTGGAGCAGAATACTTCCGCTGCCTCATTTCCATTCTCAGCCAGCACCCTTTGCTAGTTACTTGATATACTGCAACAGTGCTGTCAATCACATAGTGGATTTAAACAGCAGAATTGGAAGTGTTTCTGCGCTCTCTGGAATACGACACAATTAGTGGTAAAATAAAATTGTAGGTTTATTGTCAATGTGATTCAGAGTCCACAGACTCCTTCTTCAGGACAACCATAAATATGGTTATTTATGTAAGGTTTTCCCGAAGAAAGAGTTGCTTAACACTGAAACGCGTTGACAATAAACCTACAATTTTATTTTACCCTAATTTTGTTGCATTCCAGAGAGCGCAGAAACACATCCAATGCTGCTATTAAAATCTACTGTTTTCATGGAAGCTGCTGCATCTGGTTTTCAGGCTCTAAGTGTTGTGTCTAATACAACCACATAACGTGAGCAGTTCTATCTTTAATTATCAACCTGTTAATGTGGATGAGATCCTATTATTGCGCTCTTGAATTTTTTTGCAATCACAAAGTGAAGCACAGTAAGCCTGAAAATGGAGATGGGAGCTAACATGTTGGAAGTGCTCTGCCCTACCCAAAGCACTTCCAGCCCCTTTTGCATATAATTTCTAAAGTGTTATTTCTCTGCAACAGAGCAGCACTTTTGTGAAAAAAAAAACAAACAAAAAAAACACTGATTTACTTGTGCTCTTATAATTTTCTCACACCAGAAATTGGTTAGAGAAGGAGGATTGGGGAATGGGGTTAAAACAGGTTGACAAATTCTCTTCAATCCTGCAGCTTTATTTTGAGCTTGCTAAACATTTCGATACACCAGATTCAGTGACCTGTTTCAATTACTTCTTCAACTTCAAGAAAAAAATGTGTATTCCTCATGGACCTTTAAATTCTCCTGATATGTGCACTATTTAACATAGAAATAAATACTTTGCTAATACTGTTTAAAATCATAGCTTTTAAGCTTCTATTCTACCAGTATATTATGAGTTATTGTGGCTGCATGATTTGTTTGACGACCTCAACACTTGTGGGGATTCTCTAAGGAACAGGCAATCCCTGCATGTGTTCTGGCTGTCTAACAGCCGCAAATCATGCGGCCGCGGGGACTCGAACATAATATACGAGCACGCCCAAGATATTCAGATAACATCAGAGCATTCTCGGATAAGATGTTATTCGAGCACATTCACTCATCACTAATGAAAACCCATGTAATGAAACTGGAGGAGATTTGTAAATTATCCAGACAGCAGAGCGCTGGTGACTTTTCTGCATTATGGGCTTTTGCACTTGACGTCCCCATACTGTATATACCGTATATATATAAATATATATATAAATATTTTCATACCCTCTGTTCTGCTAACCAAATCAAAGTCAAGGTGCAATTGAAAAAGATGTGAAGAGCTGCAAGTAAGAGTATTATGGCAAGAATTACAATTAAACTGTAATTGGTCATTTACATGTTAACTATTGCCTTCCTGTCAAATCATTGCAGTCACTGCCTAAAAACTGGCATAGCAGTGCAAATGAAAATAGAGAGAAGTACAAAATATGAAAATTCTTTGAGATCCAAAATGATGACTGTAAACTAGTAGGAATGTAAATGGTAGTCATCTGAAATTGTATATTTGACCTTGGCTTTTTCTCTGATTTCTTCTAATTTAATTTATTTTATAATGAAACAATGCTGTCCTATTGATTGCCACATTTCCAGTAAGAGCACAATAATAACAGAGCAAAATATGATAACAATTTTAATGTCACTTCCAATGATGCACAAGAATTCCATCACATTGCAACTGTCTTAATTCCAGTGCTGTGAGTTTTTCTCTATTAGCATTCTACACCATCGGTTTACTAATTTGTTTAGGGTGATTTTTCATTGCATTTTGACCGATTGCTGAGCTAGTGTAACATGTTCTAAAGTTGTTTCCTATTATGTTTAATGAATGTTGTGCAGAGCTATATCATCAACATAAATCATCTATGCATGGAGAGTGTTCAGATCATTTATCATCACAGGAAAGAGTACAACACTATTATTGAACTAAAGCGCTCTGACACTAGAACGCTGTCTATGGCAGACCTTTCCAGATGACACAGGACATTACACATTCTATGCCATTGTTAGCCTCTGCTTAAGAATATATTTACTTAAATGAATGTGTGTGTCACGTTTGCTAAGTATAAAGAATTTAATTTAGGAAAAGTTATAAAAAGAAGTTATATGACAAAGTCGAATTGCAACTAAAAAAGTTACACATACAATAAGAAACTATGCAAATATACAACAACAATACTGCAAAACTCTACCACTTTTGAATTGCACGGCATGAGACAGTTGTGACACATCTATACAAAAAAGTGACAGTCATGTAAAAAAAGCTTTGCTTAAATCAATAATCCGAGCAAATATTAAAACCTTATCGGAGGAGTATGCTTATTTCTCCTAGTGCTTCTAACCACCTGTGTCTTGAACACCTCATTTATTCGGAAAACCTGTTAAATTGATTTTGCTCAAGACAGAAGATACAATGAGGTACAATGAGGGATCAATGTAATTCTGTCTAAGAGAGAGAGACACACAAAGACCATGCTGCTGCTTTTTACGCAGAGGCGTAGCTAGGGTTTTGGATCAGGGGGGCAAAATGTCTGAGTGGGCCTCTAACCAGGTAACCTTGATAACAACTAGGTGATACACCCTAATAGTGAATGTTGGAGAACCTCAGCTGATAACTGTGATGTTACTGAAAATAATCTCTATATAAAGACCAACATGGATATTACCGTCAGTGGTAAATACCAGTCCTACAGAACATTTAAGAGATTACAGCACAGTTACAGATAATGACTTACCGCTGATGTTCTTTCTGATGAAATCGTTCACTTTTCCTGTGTTTTCCATCTGGCCCAGACCGACATGACAACTTCTTCCAGCCATGACTCGGCTGCAGAGATTACAACAAAGACACATTTCACTTCTCATATTTTCAGCACTATCCCCAATGGGACTATTCCCAACCTGCACAAACTCTTCATCCTGCTGATACCCCATTGGTGAGCCACTGCTGCCGTATGTGACCCTATTACTGCACCTGCTGTGTGGTTTTCTGTGCCCTCTAAATGCTAAAGCAACCCTCTAGAATATAGTAATGCCAAGTGCAAGTGCCCTAGAAAACAGTGCCTATATTTTGCAGCCTAGAAAGTAATATTGCCCTGCATGCCCCTTTGACAGTCACAGTAACCTGAGTTCCCCTATAACAATAAGAGCCCACTTTACATTTACAGCTCCCATATTCACAGCATGATGCTCTATTATACACAGTATAATGCCCCATCACTGTAAATATACTGACCTCTTAGTATCCCCCAAATTGTTTTGCTCCAACACTGTATGATGCCCCCATCACTGTAATCTCCACAATGTATGATGGCCCACCAGATAGCCTTCATACAGTATAATGCACAAATAATTCTCAATATAGTATAATGCATTTCCCATAGTCTTCCATATAGTATAATGCACTCCCCATTTGTAGACTCAATATAGTATAATGCACTTGCCATGGGCAGACTCTATATTAAAATGCAGCTCCTCATAGGCAGACTCTATAGTATAATGCAGACCCCATGGGCACACTCTATATAGTATAATGCACTCCCCATAGGCAGACTTTATAGTATAATACACTCCCCATAGGCAGACTCTATGGTATAATGCAGTCCCCATAGGCATGATGGGAGAGGGATAGGAATGCTCCTTCTCTCATGAATGTGGTCAGCTGTATCGGCATCTAGCTGATACAGCTGAATCTGCAATGATGGGTAAGGGGGCCCACTGCTGGCATGGGGTGACCCATTGCTGGCACCAGGACCCCCCACCTGCTCAGGGGGCTCCTTTATAATATAATGCACTCCAAATTTGCACAATCTATAGTATAATGCAGCCCCCATAGGAAGACTCTATAAAGTATAATGCACTTCCCATAGGCAGACACTATAGTATAATGCACTCCCCATAGGCATGATGGGAGAGGGATTGTAACTCTCCTTCTCTCATCAATGTGGTCAGCTGTATCGGCATCTGGCTTATACAGTTGAACCTGCAATGACAGGTAAGGGGCCCACTGCTGGTATGGGGGACCCGCTGCTGGCACCATGGCCCACCCACTTGCTCAGGGGCTCCAAAGTGGCCAAATGGCTGGGCACGCTGATATAGTTAGAGTAGCCTAGCTCCAGGAGGACCCCCTCAGAGCACATGGCGACCGCCCCTCTGCCCCCTGTAGCTTCACTACTAGGCACACAGGATCTATCGAGAATTCATGAGAATAAAACTTTGGGATATTTAATAGTATTCTGTGTTGTGGAGGTATACATGTTTCCCCTACCAGGCATAAAAGACAATAAACTGTACTATTCATTTGTACACAGAGGGAAGAATTTACTTATTTTGTTAAAGTCATTTTTCTTCTTTGACTTGAGGTTTTGCTTACGTTTGTGTGCAAAAACCATCAAAATTTTGCCCAATTCATGAATTTTCCGCAGAGCCCCAAATTGTCTTTTTTTCCAGTCTTTTACTGGTTGTGTGAGTTTTTAACAGGAAAAGTCACACATTTCACAAACTTTGCAAAAATGAAGCCAAAATAACGAACGTACATGAAATCACTCCAACTCCAAGTGTAGACTGGAATAGAGTTGCGCCAAATTTTGTGAGCATTTTAAAAAGTCTCATTTTATAAATCTCCCTAAATCATTGTGAAACTCAATACAGACATAATAATCAGAACACTAACTAAACCACAAAAAAAACCTTTAAAAATTGTGCAAGTCATTTGGTTGGTGAATATGACACAAATCAAAAATTCACTAATTAAGAAATAGTTTTCAGAATATTATGAACTAAGTAGATTATTGCATGTTGTAATTTTTTATTTGATTTTGCAGTGGCACTGTGGCCTTAGTTTATTACTAAGAATCTAAGAATAAAATGAGCAGAAGAGTCAGAGGTGACATAGAAAGAGTCTCATAATTGACAGACTGATACAGAGAGAACTCTAGAAATTATTCAGTCTCAAATAATTAGATATTTGAATATCAACATTTTCAGTTTCAAACTGTTCTTTATATGAGAAATGAAACATACTGTTCCCAATTAGCCTTTAGTTTTGCACTTCATAACACTACTTTCAATTTATAATTGTGCTTAAAATGTTGAAGTCACAAAATAAACTTTCAGATATAACTTGCTGCTGCCTCTTGGGCACATAGGATAAGACCTGCTTAAAAATCATGATCATTTTTGTCCTCTTTTCCTGTCTTGCTAGAGGCTTCTTGGATGTTTGATCTGTATTGAGTTTGATGTTTCCATTGTTTAGTGATTGACTGTGAGTGGTGTTAACTAGTATCTTCTGCACCAGTTGCCCCTTTGTGTGACTGGTGATTATCAGATTTCTTACTAATTGACCTTGTTTCTGGCGAACTGACTTTGTGCTGTCCCATTTGAATTCTATGACAGCTGTCTTGCTCCTGGCTGTAGAGCTTGATTATTTTTCTCTTTTGGTTCATTTCAGACTACAGCAGTCATGTCTGAAAGTAAGAGCTTGTAATGATCTGTTTTAATAGCATATGTGCCTGTTACTATATAATTTTTACGATAAGATTTCAAATATGTTGTACAAAATCTATTTGGGTACATCACAATTATAACAAGATGTGAGAAAAAAAACAAAAATAACAATCCTTTTTCGCTCCTTGCATCCTTTTTAGGCTGACGTCACACTAGCGTATACAAAATCACTCCGGTTTTGATTCAGAAAAGTAGGACAAGTGTCATGCAATTTTTCTCAACTAACATCCATATGACATGCGTATGCAATCTGTATCCAGTGTATTTTTAGCATAATCCTTTACATACTGTAATTCTCTAAGTAATTTAAAGATAGTTTTCAAACTAATAAAACAATCTTATATACAAAGATAGATAGTTAGATAGATAGATAGATAGATAGATAGATAGATAGATATGGGATGGATGGATGGATAAATGGATGGATAGATAGATAGATAGATAGATAGATAGATAGATAGATAGCCATGATGGGCTATTAAATTTGAATACCTTCATAACCTTATCCACAATGGTGTGCTGCCTCTGATTTTTGGACTTCTATGACAAGGTTTGGTACATGCCTGAGGGGCCTTGCACCCTGATTTTTGTTTTTCTTTTCTGTGCTGCTCTCACTTTTTTGCGATAGATAGATAAATAGATAGATAGATAGATAGATAGATAGATAGATAGATAGATAGATAGATAGATAGATATTTTCTGGTGTATAAGACGACTGGGATTATAAGACTACCCCCAAATTTTCCATATAAAATATGGAGTTTGGGATATACTCGCCGTATAAGATGGGGGTCATCTTATACGCCCAGTCGTCTTATACGGCGTGTGCGGTGTGGATGGTTCCCAGGGTCTGGAGGAGAGGAGACTCTCCTTCAGGCCCTGGGATCCATATTCATGTAAAAAAAAGAATAAAAATAAAAAATATGGATATACTTACCCTCCGACGGCCCCCGGCTCTCAGCGGTGCAAGCGTCAGCCTCCATTCCTAAGGATGCATTGAGCGAAGGACCTGAGATGACATCGCGGTCACACGACCATGACGTCATTTCCGGCCTTCGCGCAATGCATCCTTGGGAACGGAGGCCGCCGCTTGCACCGCTGAGAGCCGGGGGCCTTCGGAGGGTAAGTATATCCATATTTTTTACTTTTATTCTTTTTTTTTACATGAATATGGATCCCAGGGCCTGAAGGAGAGTCTCCTCTCCTCCACACCCTGGGAACCATCCAGAACCGCTCCCTGCACATGCCATACCTGGCGTTTAATACGACCACCGACTTTTGAGATGATTTTCAGGGGTTAAAAAGTTGTCTTATACGCTGGAAAATATGGTAGATAGATAGATAGACAAAAATAGGGGCACCCCATGTCATTTGTTTTTAAATATTTTTTATTCAATAGGTTAAATAAGGTTAAACACCTTTTATTGCACATGAAAGGCACCAAATGTGCTAGTTTATTATATGTAGGGAGTTTGTGACATAAAATTTCTACATGACATCTATCTGTATATATTTTCTATCTATTCTATCCATCTTTCTATCTTAATAATTAAAGAAAATGTAGCAGCACTACGAAAAAAAGTGTACAATAAAACCTGTAAAGGTGGTGTCCAAACCCTTTTTGCGCACCCTTTTTGGGGGGGGAGGGTGCGCAGGCCGCGGACCATGTGCAGTGCTGGCTGCGCTACATAGATGATCTATTTATAGTTTGGCAGGGTAGTGAGGAGCAGCTCCGGAGTTTTATGGATGGCCTGAACTCGAATCATTTTAACATCAGACTTACATATAAATACAGCAGGACTGAGGTGGACTTTTTGGACGTCAAAATATTGGTTGATTGTGATTTACATCTGCAGACAGACGTCTATCGTAAGCCCACCTCGGTTAATGCACTGCTGCATGCGAGTTCGGGCCATCCTGGGACCACTATTAGGGCCATCCCAGTGGGCCAATTCCTCAGAATGAGACGCATCTGCTCATCTGAGGAATTTTTTGAAGCACAGGTGACGGACCTCCGTGACAGATTTCGGATGCGCGGATACAGTGAACGCTGTATAAAACGGGGCTATCTGCGGGCTAAGAGTAACAGCCGTCCATCCTTGCTACATGGCCAAGCTAAAATCAGACAGAGCAGTGACCAATAGGGTTGAGCGACTTTCATTTTTTTAAGATCGAGTAGGGTTTTGGGAAACCCGATTTTGTCCAGAGTCGAGTCGAGTGCAGTCGGCCGATTATCGCTAAAAGTCGGGGATCGACCGAAACACGAAACCCAATGCAAGTCAATGGGGAAGCATAGTCGGCAGTGAGTGGAGGCCAGGAAAACACCTACAGTGCCCATTTTAATGCCAAAAACATCCATTCTTGTTTCTGAAGCTTGTCAATCTTAATTAACTTTATAATAATAGTTGGGCATAGGGAATTGGGGGTCATTTGGCAAAAGTTGTGGGGGGAGTAGGGCCGGCTCAAGTTTTTCGTGGGCCCAGGAAATGCGGACTACGTCACGGCGGTGTTGCAGGGAAAGGTAATTATTTAAAAGTTGCAAGTGCTGTGATCCTGAGCAAGCAGGGGGGGGGCCCACTCGTTCGCATTGCCACTGGCACAGGGCCCCTCAAAGTACGGCGGTGTGTTTGCATGGCGGGGGCGCCTCCCACCAGCAGCGACACTTTTGCGTACTCTGAGGGGCCCTGTGCCAGTGACGTCGCCAACGAGTATGCCCCCCCACCTGATGAAGGAACCTGCACTTTCATCTGCACCTTCCTCTTTGTCCCTGTGTAAGGTGGTATAACATGCGGGAAGGGGAACCTTACTTTCAGCAGGGACAGATTCTGGCTGTGTAGAGTACAAGGGGAATGTAGTGGTCTCGGTCAATGTACCAGCAGACTCATTTAGCAGTGGCTGGGCAATGGGCAGGATGAGGAGGAAACAGATATAGGGCCAAAGAATAAAGTAGGCTACATGCAGTTCAAAATTGGTAACAGGACTAAACAGGCGGCATTGCTTTGTTCAGTGGAGTAGCAAACCCAAGAGCAGCAGACACTGTTTCAAGGGCCTAACCACACTAGTAGGCCAAATGCAGTTTAATATCTGATAGTATAGGGCGAAAGCCAGAATGTGGAAGCTCAGCTTTGTTCAGTTGAGGACAACACCAGGGAGGGGCAGACACCTTTAGTAGGCCGGAAAAGCCTATTGCATTTTTTAAAATGGTAATTTGGAGCAGAAGGTTGAAGCTCAGCTTTATTTAGTTGAGGACAACACCAGGGAGGGGCAGAAGCCGTTAGTAGGCCCTAACCACCATTTTTTTTTTTTAAAACCACATAATGAGAGCCGGAAGGTTGAAGCTCAGCTTTATTTAGTTGAGGACAACACCAGGGAGGGGCAGAAGCCGTTAGTAGGCCCTAACCACCATTTTTTTTTTTTAAAACCACATAATGAGAGCCGGAAGGTTGAAGCTCAGCTTTATTTAGTTGAGGACAACACCAGGGAGGGGCAGACACCTTTAGTAGGCCGGAAAAGCCTATTGCATTTTTTAAAATGGTAATTTGGAGCAGAAGGTTGAAGCTCAGCTTTATTTAGTTGAGGACAACACCAGGGAGGGGCAGAAGCCGTTAGTAGGCCCTAACCACCATTTTTTTTTTAAAACCACTTAATGAGAGCCGGAAGGTTGAAGCTCAGCTTTATTTAGTTGAGGACAACACCAGGGAGGGGCAGAAGCCGTTAGTAGGCCCTAACCACCATTTTTTTTTTTTAAAACCACATAATGAGAGCCGGAAGGTTGAAGCTCAGCTTTATTTAGTTGAGGACAACACCAGGGAGGGGCAGAAGCCGTTAGTAGGCCCTAACCACCTTTTTTTTTTTAAAACCACATAATGAGAGCCGGAAGGTTGAAGCTCAGCTTTATTTAGTTGAGGACAACACCAGGGAGGGGCAGAAGCCGTTAGTAGGCCCTAACCACCTTTTTTTTTTTTAAAACCACATAATGAGAGCCGGAAGGTTGAAGCTCAGCTTTATTTAGTTGAGGACAACACCAGGGAGGGGCAGAAGCCGTTAGTAGGCCCTAACCACCATTTTTTTTTTTAAAACCACATAATGAGAGCCGGAAGGTTGAAGCTCAGCTTTATTTAGTTGAGGACAACACCAGGGAGGGGCAGAAGCCGTTAGTAGGCCCTAACCACCTTTTTTTTTTTTAAAACCACATAATGAGAGCCGGAAGGTTGAAGCTCAGCTTTATTTAGTTGAGGACAACACCAGGGAGGGGCAGAAGCCGTTAGTAGGCCCTAACCACCTTTTTTTTTTTTAAAACCACATAATGAGAGCCGGAAGGTTGAAGCTCAGCTTTATTTAGTTGAGGACAACACCAGGGAGGGGCAGAAGCCGTTAGTAGGCCCTAACCACCATTTTTTTTTTTAAAACCACATAATGAGAGCCGGAAGGTTGAAGCTCAGCTTTATTTAGTTGAGGACAACACCAGGGAGGGGCAGAAGCCGTTAGTAGGCCCTAACCACCATTTTTTTTTTTAAAACCACATAATGAGAGCCGGAAGGTTGAAGCTCAGCTTTATTTAGTTGAGGACAACACCAGGGAGGGGCAGAAGCCGTTAGTAGGCCCTAACCACCTTTTTTTTTTTTAAAACCACATAATGAGAGCCGGAAGGTTGAAGCTCAGCTTTATTTAGTTGAGGACAACACCAGGGAGGGGCAGAAGCCGTTAGTAGGCCCTAACCACCATTTTTTTTTTTAAAACCACATAATGAGAGCCGGAAGGTTGAAGCTCAGCTTTATTTAGTTGAGGACAACACCAGGGAGGGGCAGAAGCCGTTAGTAGGCCCTAACCACCTTTTTTTTTTTTAAAACCACATAATGAGAGCCGGAAGGTTGAAGCTCAGCTTTATTTAGTTGAGGACAACACCAGGGAGGGGCAGAAGCCGTTAGTAGGCCCTAACCACCTTTTTTTTTTTTAAAACCACATAATGAGAGCCGGAAGGTTGAAGCTCAGCTTTATTTAGTTGAGGACAACACCAGGGAGGGGCAGAAGCCGTTAGTAGGCCCTAACCACCTTTTTTTTTTTTAAAACCACATAATGAGAGCCGGAAGGTTGAAGCTCAGCTTTATTTAGTTGAGGACAACACCAGGGAGGGGCAGAAGCCGTTAGTAGGCCCTAACCACCTTTTTTTTTTTTAAAACCACATAATGAGAGCCGGAAGGTTGAAGCTCAGCTTTATTTAGTTGAGGACAACACCAGGGAGGGGCAGAAGCCGTTAGTAGGCCCTAACCACCTTTTTTTTTTTTAAAACCACATAATGAGAGCCGGAAGGTTGAAGCTCAGCTTTATTTAGTTGAGGACAACACCAGGGAGGGGCAGAAGCCGTTAGTAGGCCCTAACCACCTTTTTTTTTTTTAAAACCACATAATGAGAGCCGGAAGGTTGAAGCTCAGCTTTATTTAGTTGAGGACAACACCAGGGAGGGGCAGAAGCCGTTAGTAGGCCCTAACCACCATTTTTTTTTTTAAAACCACATAATGAGAGCCGGAAGGTTGAAGCTCAGCTTTATTTAGTTGAGGACAACACCAGGGAGGGGCAGAAGCCGTTAGTAGGCCCTAACCACCTTTTTTTTTTTTAAAACCACATAATGAGAGCCGGAAGGTTGAAGCTCAGCTTTATTTAGTTGAGGACAACACCAGGGAGGGGCACACAGACAGACTCCTTTAGTAGGCCTGAAAAGCCTATTGCATTTTTCAAAATGGTAATTTGGAGCAGAAGGTTGAAGCTCAGCTTTATTTAGTTGAGGGCAACACCAGGGAGGGGCAGAAGCCGTTAGTAGGCCCTAACCAAAGTTGAAGGCCAAATGCAGTTTAATTTCTGATACTATAGGCCGAAAGCCAGAAGGTGGAAGTTCCGATTTAGACAGTGGAGCACAATTTGAATTAGGGACTGCAGACAGACTTAGTAGGCTGTCCCCTGTGGACCATGCATCCACCACATTAACCCATTGCGCCGTAATGGACACGTAATCTTCCGTGGCCATGCCTACAGGTCCATGCGTCTGTTGTCAGGTGCACCTTTGTACTCACAGATTGCCAGAGTGCATGGACAATGCGGTCTTCTACATGCTGGTGGAGGGTTGGGATGGCTTTTCTCGCAAAAGAAGTGTCGACTGGTTAGCTTGTAGCGTGGTACAGCGTAGTCCATCATGGCCTTATTAATAGTAAATAAAATATATAACTAGGCTCTATGAACTTTTAAATAGGTTCCAGGGGTACACGGGCAGCATTGGTGTGGTCAGTGGAGGAGTATTGCAAGTAGGGGCTGCAGACAGGCTATCAAAGGCCTAAAATAACAAACAGTAGGCAGTCATGGCAGTTTTACATCGGTTACATGGATACACAGGCAGGCACTCCAGGCAGCATTGTGGTCAGTGGAGGAGTATTGCAAGTAGGGGCCGCAGACAGGCTATCAAAGGCCTAAAATAACAAACAATAGGCTCATTGCAGTTTTACAGCGGTTACATGGATAGACGGGCAGGCAGCTTGGTGGTGGTGAGTGGAGGAGTATTTAAAGTAGGGACCGCAGACAGGCTTCAAAGGCCTAACATAAGAAAATGGGCTGGCTGTAGGCACTTTATAATTGGTTCCAGGGGTACACGGGCAGCAGTGGTCTGGTCAGTGGAGGAGTATTTAAAGTAGGGACCGCAGACAGGCTTCAAAGGCCTAACATAAGAAAATGGGCTGGCTGTAGGCACTTTATAATTGGTTCCAGGGGTACACGGGCAGCAGTGGTCTGGTCAGTGGAGGAGTATTTAAAGTAGGGACCGCAGACAGGCTATCAAAGGCCTAACATAACAAACAATAGGCTCATGATGGCAGTTTCACAGCGGTTACATGGATACACGGGCAGGCAGCTTGGTGGTGAGTGGAGGAGTATTTAAAGTAGGGACCGCAGACAGGCTATCAAAGGCCTAAAATAACAAACAATAGGCTCATGGCAGTTTCACAGCGGTTACATGGATACACGGGCAGGCAGCTTGGTGGTGGTGAGTGGAGGAGTATTTAAAGTAGGGACCGCAGACAGGCTTCAAAGGCCTAACATAAGAAAATGGGCTGGCTGTAGGCACTTTATAATTGGTTCCAGGGGTACACGGGCAGCAGTGGTCTGGTCAGTGGAGGAGTATTTAAAGTAGGGACCGCAGACAGGCTTCAAAGGCCTAACATAAGAAAATGGGCTGGCTGTAGGCACTTTATAATTGGTTCCAGGGGTACACGGGCAGCAGTGGTCTGGTCAGTGGAGGAGTATTTAAAGTAGGGACCGCAGACAGGCTATCAAAGGCCTAACATAACAAACAATAGGCTCATGGCAGTTTCACAGCGGTTACATGGATACACGGGCAGGCAGCTTGGTGGTGAGTGGAGGAGTATTTAAAGTAGGGACCGCACACAGGCTATCAAAGGCCTAAAATAACAAACAATAGGCTCATGGCAGTTTCACAGCGGTTACATGGATACACGGGCAGGCAGCTTGGTGGTGAGTGGAGGAGTATTTAAAGTAGGGACCGCACACAGGCTATCAAAGGCCTAAAATAACAAACAATAGGCTCATGGCAGTTTCACAGCGGTTACATGGATACACGGGCAGGCAGCTTGGTGGTGGTGAGTGGAGGAGTATTTAAAGTAGGGACCGCAGACAGGCTTCAAAGGCCTAACATAAGAAAATGGGCTGGCTGTAGGCACTTTATAATTGGTTCCAGGGGTACACGGGCAGCAGTGGTCTGGTCAGTGGAGGAGTATTTAAAGTAGGGACCGCAGACAGGCTATCAAAGGCCTAACATAACAAACAATAGGCTCATGATGGCAGTTTCACAGCGGTTACATGGATACACGGGCAGGCAGCTTGGTGGTGAGTGGAGGAGTATTTAAAGTAGGGACCGCAGACAGGCTATCAAAGGCCTAACATAAGAAAATGGGCTGGCTGTAGGCACTTTATAATTGGTTCCAGGGGTACACGGGCAGCAGTGGTCTGGTCAGTGGAGGAGTATTTAAAGTAGGGACCGCAGACAGGCTATCAAAGGCCTAACATAACAAACAATAGGCTCATGATGGCAGTTTCACAGCGGTTACATGGATACACGGGCAGGCAGCTTGGTGGTGAGTGGAGGAGTATTTAAAGTAGGGACCGCAGACAGGCTATCAAAGGCCTAAAATAACAAACAATAGGCTCATGGCAGTTTCACAGCGGTTACATGGATACACGGGCAGGCAGCTTGGTGGTGGTGAGTGGAGGAGTATTTAAAGTAGGGACCGCAGACAGGCTTCAAAGGCCTAACATAAGAAAATGGGCTGGCTGTAGGCACTTTATAATTGGTTCCAGGGGTACACGGGCAGCAGTGGTCTGGTCAGTGGAGGAGTATTTAAAGTAGGGACCGCAGACAGGCTTCAAAGGCCTAACATAAGAAAATGGGCTGGCTGTAGGCACTTTATAATTGGTTCCAGGGGTACACGGGCAGCAGTGGTCTGGTCAGTGGAGGAGTATTTAAAGTAGGGACCGCAGACAGGCTATCAAAGGCCTAACATAACAAACAATAGGCTCATGGCAGTTTCACAGCGGTTACATGGATACACGGGCAGGCAGCTTGGTGGTGAGTGGAGGAGTATTTAAAGTAGGGACCGCACACAGGCTATCAAAGGCCTAAAATAACAAACAATAGGCTCATGGCAGTTTCACAGCGGTTACATGGATACACGGGCAGGCAGCTTGGTGGTGAGTGGAGGAGTATTTAAAGTAGGGACCGCACACAGGCTATCAAAGGCCTAAAATAACAAACAATAGGCTCATGGCAGTTTCACAGCGGTTACATGGATACACGGGCAGGCAGCTTGGTGGTGGTGAGTGGAGGAGTATTTAAAGTAGGGACCGCAGACAGGCTTCAAAGGCCTAACATAAGAAAATGGGCTGGCTGTAGGCACTTTATAATTGGTTCCAGGGGTACACGGGCAGCAGTGGTCTGGTCAGTGGAGGAGTATTTAAAGTAGGGACCGCAGACAGGCTATCAAAGGCCTAACATAACAAACAATAGGCTCATGATGGCAGTTTCACAGCGGTTACATGGATACACGGGCAGGCAGCTTGGTGGTGAGTGGAGGAGTATTTAAAGTAGGGACCGCAGACAGGCTATCAAAGGCCTAACATAAGAAAATGGGCTGGCTGTAGGCACTTTATAATTGGTTCCAGGGGTACACGGGCAGCAGTGGTCTGGTCAGTGGAGGAGTATTTAAAGTAGGGACCGCAGACAGGCTATCAAAGGCCTAACATAACAAACAATAGGCTCATGATGGCAGTTTCACAGCGGTTACATGGATACACGGGCAGGCAGCTTGGTGGTGAGTGGAGGAGTATTTAAAGTAGGGACCGCAGACAGGCTATCAAAGGCCTAAAATAACAAACAATAGGCTCATGGCAGTTTCACAGCGGTTACATGGATACACGGGCAGGCAGCTTGGTGGTGGTGAGTGGAGGAGTATTTAAAGTAGGGACCGCAGAAAGGCTTCAAAGGCCTAACATAAGAAAATGGGCTGGCTGTAGGCACTTTATAATTGGTTCCAGGGGTACACGGGCAGCAGTGGTCTGGTCAGTGGAGGAGTATTTAAAGTAGGGACCGCAGACAGGCTTCAAAGGCCTAACATAAGAAAATGGGCTGGCTGTAGGCACTTTATAATTGGTTCCAGGGGTACACGGGCAGCAGTGGTCTGGTCAGTGGAGGAGTATTTAAAGTAGGGACCGCAGACAGGCTATCAAAGGCCTAACATAACAAACAATAGGCTCATGGCAGTTTCACAGCGGTTACATGGATACACGGGCAGGCAGCTTGGTGGTCAGTGGAGGAGTATTTAAAGTAGGGACCGCAGACAGGCTATCAAAGGCCTAAAATAACAAACAATAGGCTCATGGCAGTTTTACAGCGGTTACATGGATACACAGGCAGCTTGGTGGTGAGTGGAGGAGTAGTGCAAGGAGTGTCTGTCCCAGTACTCCCAAAATATAAATAGATGTTAATGTCTCGCAAAACAACCAAAACAAAAAAAAAAGGTGGCATACTTAGGTACAGGGGTGGGCTCATCTACTGAGTTTCTGACATTGTAATTTGGCAGTAACTATTTAATGGTGCCAATATAGGACACAGACACAGACTACTTTAAGTTGCATCATAGATGTCTACAAATTTGTATTGTCAGTGCCAGACATTGAATGATGTCAGCGAATAGACTAAAGATTGGTGGAGCTGTGCGACATAATTTTGCACGTGGTAGAGCACATTTTGAGCTGGGGTAGGGGGGAACTCTCTTGAGGCCGGCGGGACCGCCCCAGGGCCCCTCATGTTACAACGGTGTGTCTGACGTTGGGTGCGCACCACCACCGCCAGAGACACTACATTGTACTATGAGGGACCCAGTAGCAATGCCGTCAACCAAAAGCGAGCACACCCACCTCTTCAGACAAACAGCAGTCTCACGGGTGCTTGCGCCAAGTCGCGATACCACGGCCCCGTGTGGGGAGTTTTGCCATTTAGGGAGGTGTAAACATGTCGTATGCTGTACAATCAGCTGCAGCAAATTAGACATTAGAAAAGTAATTCACAGGCAAGAGCTTTTCATAGGAAAGCTAGGTGTCGGCCGGGCAAGGTGGGGCAAAAGATTTCGAAATCCAGTTGTGGTTCATTTTAATGAATGTTAGATCGTCAACATTTTGGGTAGCCAGACGAGTCCTTTTTTCGGTTAATATTGAACCTGCAGCACTGAATACTCTTTCTGATAGGACACTTGCTGCCGGGCAAGCAAGCTCCTGCAATGCATATTCTGCCAATTCTGGCCAGGTGTCTAATTTGGAGGCCCAGTAATCAAATGGGAATGACGGTTGAGGGAGAACATCGATAAGGGATGAAAAATAGTTAGTAACCATACTGGACAAATGTTGTCTCCTGTCACTTTCAATTGATGCAGCAGTACCTGTCCTGTCTGCGGTCATAGCAAAATCACTCCACAACCTGGTCAGAAAACCCCTCTGTCCAACGCCACTTCTGATGTGTGCACCCCTAACACTCCTAGTCTGCTGCCCCCTGGAGCTTGTGTGAGAACGATCACGTGCGCTGTGTGCTGGGAATGCCTGAAGCAAACGGTCAACAAGAGTTGATTGTTTGGTTGCTAATATTAGTTCCAAGTTCTCATGTGGCATAATATTTTGCAATTTGCCTTTATAGCGTGGATCAAGGAGGCAGGCCAACCAGTAATCGTCATCGTTCATCATTTTCGTAATGCGTGTGTCCCTTTTTAGGATACGTAAGGCATAATCCGCCATGTGGGCCAAAGTTCCAGTTGTCAAATCTCCGGTTGTGATTGGTTGAGGGGCAGTTGCAGGCAAATCTACGTCACTTGTGTCCCTCAAAAAACCAGAACCCGGCCGTGACACGCAACCAATTTCCTGTGCCCCCGTGAAAGTTTCCGCATTAAAAATATACTCATCCCCATCATCCTCCTCGTCCTCCACCTCCTCTTCGCCCGCTACCTCGTCCTGTACACTGCCCTGACCAGACAATGGCTGACTGTCATCAAGGCTTCCCTCTTCCTCTGGTGCAGACGCCTGCTCCTTTATGTGCGTCAAACTTTGCATCAGCAGACGCATTAGGGGGATGCTCATGCTTATTACGGCGTTGTCTGCACTAACCAGCCGTGTGCATTCCTCAAAACACTGAAGGACTTGACACATGTCTTGTATCTTCGACCACTGCACACCTGACAACTCCATGTCTGCCATCCTACTGCCTGCCCGTGTATCCTCCCACAAATAAATAACAGCACGCCTCTGTTCGCACAGTCTCTGAAGCATGTGCAGTGTTGAGTTCCACCTTGTTGCAACGTCTATGATTAGGCGATGCTGGGGAAGGTTCAAAGACCGCTGATAGGTCTGCATACGGCTGGCGTGTACAGGCGAACGTCGGATATGTGAGCAAAGTGCACGCACTTTGAGGAGCAGGTCGGAGAACCCAGGATAAGTTTTCAATAAGCACTGCACCACCAGGTTTAAGGTGTGAGCCAGGCAAGGAATGTGTTTCAGTTGGGAAAGGGAGATGGCAGCCATGAAATTCCTTCCGTTATCACTCACTACCTTGCCTGCCTCAAGATCTACTGTGCCCAGCCACGACTGCGTTTCTTGTTGCAAGAACTCGGACAGAACTTCCGCGGTGTGTCTGTTGTCGCCCAAACACTTCATAGCCAATACAGCCTGCTGACGCTTGGCAGTAGCTGGCCCATAATGGGACAACTGGTGTGCAACAGTGTCATCTGCCGATGGAGTGGTTGGCCGACTGCGTTCTGTGGAAGAGCTGTAGCTTCTGCAGGAGGACGAGGAGGAGGAGGAGGGGGTGCGAACGCCTACAGCCAACTGTTTCCTAGACCGTGGGCTAGGCACAACTGTCCCTAAATTGATGTCGCCTGTGGACCCTGCATCCACCACATTCACCCAGTGTGCCGTGATGGACACATAACGTCCCTGGCCATGCCTACTGGTCCATGCATCTGTAGTCAGGTGCACCTTTGTACTCACAGATTGCCTAAGTGCATGGACGATGCGCTGTTTAACATGCTGGTGCAGGGCTGGGATGGCTTTTCTGGAAAAAAAGTGTCGACTAGGTAGCTCGTATCGTGGTTCAGCGTACTCCATCAGGGCTTTAAAAGCTTCGCTTTCAACTAAACGGTAGGGCATCATCTCTAACGAGATTAGTCTAGCTATGTGGGCGTTAAAACCCTGTGTACGCGGATGCGAGGATAAGTACTTCCTTTTTCTAACCAGAGTCTCATGTAGGGTGAGCTGGACTGGAGAGCAGGAGATCGTGGAACTTTCGGGTGTGCCGGTGTACATGGCAGACTGAGAGACGGTTGGAGACGGTATTGTTTCCGCCGGTGCCCTAGATGCAATATTTCCTCCTACTAAACTGGTGATTCCCTGACCCTGACTGCTTTTGGCTGGCAAAGAAACCTGCACAGATACTGCCGGTGGTGCGGAAAATGGTGGCCTTACAGTGACGGAAGGGATGTTGCGTTGCTGACTAGCTTCATTGGCCGAGGGTGCTACAACCTTAAGGGACGTTTGGTAGTTAGTCCAGGCTTGAAAATGCATGGTGGTTAAGTGTCTATGCATGCAACTAGTATTTAGACTTTTCAGATTCTGACCTCTGCTTAAGCTAGTTGAACATTTTTGACAGATGACTTTGCGCTGATCAGTTGGATGTTGTTTAAAAAAATGCCAGACTGCACTCTTCCTAGACTCGGATCCCTTTTCAGGGATTGCAGACTGAGCTTTAACCGGATGGCCACGCTGTCCTCCAACAGGTTTTGGCTTTGACACGCGTTTTGGGCCAGATACGGGCCCGGCAGATGGAACCTGTTGCGATGTTGATGCCTGCTGCGGCCCCTCCTCCACCTCCGCTTCTGAACTACTGCCGCCTGCACCCTGTTCCCCCAATGGCTGCCAATCGGGGTCAATAACTGGGTCATCTATTACCTCCTCTTCGAGCTCGTGTGCAACTTCGTCTGTGTCACTGTGTCGGTCGGTGGTATAGCGTTCGTGGCGGGGCAACATAGTCTCATCAGGGTCTGATTGTGGATCTGTACCCTGAGAGGGCAATGTGGTGGTCTGAGTCAAAGGAGCAGCATAGTACTCTGGCTGTGGCTGTGCATCAGTGCACTCCATGTCAGAATCTACTTGTAATGGGCATGGCCTGTTAAATGTTTCACTTTCTAAGCCAGGGACGGTATGTGTAAAGAGCTCCATGGAGTGACCCGTTGTGTCGCCTGCTGCATCCTTCTCTCTTGTTGTAGTTTTTGCTGAGGAGGACAAGGAAGCGACTTGTCCCTGACCGTGAACATCCACAAGCGACGCGCTGCTTTTACATTTACCAGTTTCGGAAGAGGAGGCAAAAGAGCTAGAGGCTGAGTCTGCAATGTAAGCCAAAACTTGCTGTTGCTGCTCAGCCTTTAAAAGCGGTTTTCCTACTCCCAGAAAAGAGAGCGTTCGAGGCCTTGTGTAGCCTGACGACGAAACTGGCTCCACAGCTCCAGACTTAGGTGGAATATTTTTATCCCCACGACCACCTGATGCTCCACTACCACTACCATCATTACCAGCTGACAATGAACGCCCACGACGACCTCTTGCACCAGACTTCCTCATTGTTTAAAAATCGTAACCAAACTAACTTTATTTGTTGCTGTCAAACAACTTACACGGTGAGCTATAACTTCAGTATGATTTCAATATCCCTTAACAGGTTGGTGAGACCACAAGGAAAATCAGGCACAATGTTACACACTCTGTTTTCTGTGACACCAAATCACAGAGATGACACACACGCAGGACTGTCACTCAAGCACTAATGTCAATATTAATCTCCCACCTAATTTATTTTTTTTTTTTTCTCTGTGAGACTTTAGAAACCAAATAATATTTAAAAAAAAAACAAAAAAACAAGGCTTTCTATGGCCCACTGAATGAGAGATGGCACGCACAGGAGTGGCACACAAGCCCTGACTGAGGCCAATATTTTTCTCCCACTGATTGATGTAGTGTTTTTGTGTTGAGGTTGATTTTAAAACACAAATGAAGGAAAAAAATAAAAAGGCTTTCTATGGCCCACAATTAGAGAGAGAGGTGGCACACCCAGGAGTCAAGACTGGCACACAAGCTGAAATGGCAATATTACTCTCCCACTGTTTTTTTATGTATTTTTTTTTTATTTTCAGGGAGACTTTAGAAACCAAATAATATTTAAAAAAAAAAAAAAAAACAAGGCTTTCTATGGCCCACTGAATGAGAGGGACAGAGGTGGCACACCCAGGAGTCAAGACTGGCACACAAGCTGAAATGGCAATATTACTCTCCCACTGTTTTTTTATGTATTTTTTTTTTTTATTTTCAGGGAGACTTTAGAAACCAAATAATATTAAAAAAACCAAAAAATAAATAGGCTTTCTATGGCCCACTGAATGAAAGGGAGAGAGGTGGCACACCCAGGAGTCAAGACTGGCACACAAGCTGAAAGGGCAATATTACTCTCCCACTGTTTTTTTATGTATTTTTTTTTTTTATTTTCAGGGAGACTTTAGAAACCAAATAATATTAAAAAAACCAAAAAATAAATAGGCTTTCTATGGCCCACAATTAGAGAGAGAGGTGGCACACCCAGGAGTCAAGACTGGCACACAAGCTGAAATGGCAATATTACTCTCCCACTGTTTTTTTATGTTTTTTTTTTTTATTTTCAGGGAGACTTTAGAAACCAAATAATATTAAAAAAAAAACAAAAAAACAAGGCTTTCTATGGCCCACTGAATGAGAGGGAGAGAGGTGGCACACCCAGGAGTCAAGACTGGCACACAAGCTGAAATGGCAATATTACTCTCCCACTGTTTTTTTATGTATTTTTTTTTTTTATTTTCAGGGAGACTTTAGAAACCAAATAATATTAAAAAAACCAAAAAATAAATAGGCTTTCTATGGCCCACTGAATGAAAGGGAGAGAGGTGGCACACCCAGGAGTCAAGACTGGCACACAAGCTGAAAGGGCAATATTACTCTCCCACTGTTTTTTTATGTATTTTTTTTTTTTATTTTCAGGGAGACTTTAGAAACCAAATAATATTAAAAAAACCAAAAAATAAATAGGCTTTCTATGGCCCACAATTAGAGAGAGAGGTGGCACACCCAGGAGTCAAGACTGGCACACAAGCTGAAATGGCAATATTACTCTCCCACTGTTTTTTTATGTTTTTTTTTTTTATTTTCAGGGAGACTTTAGAAACCAAATAATATTAAAAAAAAACAAAAAAACAAGGCTTTCTATGGCCCACTGAATGAGAGGGAGAGAGGTGGCACACCCAGGAGTCAAGACTGGCACACAAGCTGAAATGGCAATATTACTCTCCCACTGTTTTTTTATGTATTTTTTTTTTTTATTTTCAGGGAGACTTTAGAAACCAAATAATATTAAAAAAACCAAAAAATAAATAGGCTTTCTATGGCCCACTGAATGAAAGGGAGAGAGGTGGCACACCCAGGAGTCAAGACTGGCACACAAGCTGAAAGGGCAATATTACTCTCCCACTGTTTTTTTATGTATTTTTTTTTTTTATTTTCAGGGAGACTTTAGAAACCAAATAATATTAAAAAAACCAAAAAATAAATAGGCTTTCTATGGCCCACAATTAGAGAGAGAGGTGGCACACCCAGGAGTCAAGACTGGCACACAAGCTGAAATGGCAATATTACTCTCCCACTGTTTTTTTATGTTTTTTTTTTTTATTTTCAGGGAGACTTTAGAAACCAAATAATATTAAAAAAAAACAAAAAAACAAGGCTTTCTATGGCCCACTGAATGAGAGGGAGAGAGGTGGCACACCCAGGAGTCAAGACTGGCACACAAGCTGAAATGGCAATATTACTCTCCCACTGTTTTTTTATGTATTTTTTTTTTTTATTTTCAGGGAGACTTTAGAAACCAAATAATATTAAAAAAACCAAAAAATAAATAGGCTTTCTATGGCCCACTGAATGAAAGGGAGAGAGGTGGCACACCCAGGAGTCAAGACTGGCACACAAGCTGAAAGGGCAATATTACTCTCCCACTGTTTTTTTATGTTTTTTTTTTTTTTTCAGGGAGACTTTAGAAACCAAATAATATTAAAAAAAAAAAAAAAAAAAAAAAAAAAATAGGCTTGCTATAGCCCACTGAATGAGAGATAGCACACACAGCAGTGGCACACAAGCCCTGACTGAGGCCAATATTTTTCTCCCACTGATTGATGTAGTGTTTTTGTGTTGAGGTAGATTTTAGAACACAAATCACGGAAAAAATAAATAGGCTTTCTATGGCCCACTGAATGAAAGGGAGAGAGGTGGCACACCCAGGAGTCAAGACTGGCACACAAGCTGAAAGGGCAATATTACTCTCCCACTGTTTTTTTATGTATTTTTTGTTTTTTCAGGGAGACTTTAGAAACCCAATAATATTTAAAAAAAAAAATAAATAGGCTTTCTATGGCCCACTGAATGAGAGGGAGAGAGGTGGCACACCCAGGAGTCAAGACTGGCACACAAGCTGAAAGGGCAATATTATTCTCCCACTGTTTTTTTAGGTTTTTTTTTTTTTTTTCAGGGAGAATTAGAAACCAAATAATATTAAAAAAAAAAAAAAAAAATAGGCTTGCTATAGCCCACTGAATGAGAGATAGCACACACAGCAGTGGCACACAAGCCCTGACTGAGGCCAATATTTTTCTCCCACTGATTGATGTACTGTTTTTGTGTTGAGGTAGATTTTAGAACACAAATCACGGAAAAAATAAATAGGCTTTCTATGGCCCACTCAGTGAGAGATGGCACACACAGGGATGGCACTGTAGCAGAAATGCCAATCTTAATCTCCCACAAAAAAAAAAAACAAAAAAAAAAAAAAAACTGTCCTACAATTACTATCTCCCTGCAGTAATGTAAGCCAGGTATGGCAGGCAGCAATAGGAGTGGACTGATGCACAAATTAAATAAAAAGTGTGGAAAAACAGAAAAGATAGCTGTGCAGAAAGGAAGGAACAAGAGGATATGTGCTTTGAAAAAAGCAGTTGGTTTCCACAGTGGCGTACACACAGCAATACAGCTATCACGGAGCCTTCTAGGGCAGCCCAATGAGCTACAGCGCTGAGGGGAAAAAAAAAAAAAAATAGCTTCCACAGTCCCTGCACACCGAAGGTGGTGTTGGACAGTGGAAATCGCTGCAGCACAAGCGGTTTGGTGGTTAGTGGACCCTGCCTAACGCTCTCCCTGCTTCTGATGAAGCGGCAGCAACCTGTCCCTAAGCTCAGATCAGCAGCAGTAAGATGGCGGTCGGCGGGAACGCCCCTTTATAGCCCCTGTGACGCCGCAGACAGCAAGCCAATCACTGCAATGCCCTTCTCTAAGATGGTGGGGACCAGGATCTATGTCATCACGCTGCCCACACTCTGCGTTCACCTTCATTGGCTGAGAAATGGCGCTTTTCGCGTCATTGAAACGCGACTTTGGCGCGAAAGTCGCGTACCGCATGGCCGACAAGCACAGGGGTCGGATCGGGTTTCATGAGACGCCGACTTAGCCAAAAGTCGGCGACTTTTGAAAATGATCGACCCGTTTCGCTCAACCCTAGTGACCAAATCAGATTTATTTCTACCTTTAATAGTCGTTGGTCCCAGATGAGGGAAACCCTCAAACGACACTGGAATGTGTTACAAACGGATTCTGTCCTGTCAAAATATCTACCCAAAGACCCCCTTATGACAGCTAGAAGAAGTCAGAATCTGGGAGATATGCTTGTGCGCAGTCATTATGTCCCTGAAAGAAGTAACCCCTTCAATTCCCGCGGACCACCACAGGGTTGTTTTCCCTGTGGGAAATGTCTGGCTTGTAGGAATATGCTGAGAACATCCACCTTTGTCTCCTCGGACGGAACTCGCAGTTTTTCTATCAGGCAATACATAACATGTGCAACCACACAGGTCATTTATTATGCTACCTGTGGTTGTCACAAAATTTATGTGGGCTTGACATCACGCCAGCTGAGGATACGCACTCGTGAGCACGTGCGCGATATTATAGCGGCAGCCTCGGTGGAAGACCTGTCTCTACTTAAGACCATACCCAGGCACTTCAAGATATTTCATCATAGTGATCCGAGGACGTTTATGGTCAGGGGTATTCAGCATATCCAACTTGGGGTCCGTGGTGGGGACATTAAGCGGGTTCTCGCCCAGAAGGAATGTAGGTGGATTACCATCATGGGTACTATGTCCCCCCACGGGCTCAATGAGTCACAGGGGTTTGCTTCCTTCCTCTGACCTTGAACGTCCTTGAGTTGTACTCTGCTGCCCTTAGTGTCTGTTACTGCTGTCTGATGATTTTAGCTGGTTTTATTTGTTGTCTTTATGTGTTGCTTATTTATTGTTTTTATCTTCTCTTCTTTGTAGTTAATATATGTAACACATCATGTATCCTATCCCATCATTGTACCATTGGTCCTGTGCAGAGGAGTTATGAATATCGCTTCTCTAACATCTACTTACAAACGGCTTTCCGCGTGTCTTCATTTCGGCACCCATTTAAGACATTGAGGACCTGGAGAGAGAGAAAGCGTGACTTTGTGACATATATGAAAAACGTTTCTCATTTCTTTGGATGGAGTTTTTGTTCTATAGTGTACAATCATTGGTTTTTAGCACAATATATATATTGGTGATGTTGTACATTTGGGTTCTTATGTGCATATATGATAGAGATATCTATACGCTTGGGTACCTATATAAATTGTCGCCCTTCAATATACTACATGCAGTAGTATCTTTGTATATTTCTATATGCATTTTTTGTGCAGGTAATAGTGCACTTGGTTGCTCTTGCCCTCATGGTTTGTGTGTGCTCCTACTGCCATGTGTCCGGGTGGCCTGTCCGTGGTGGCAGCCTGGCGCCGGCTGCTTTCTGCTGGCCTGGCCATGGGACATAGGCATGTTAGGGACAACCCTTCTGTGAGGCTGAGCCTATCGTGCATGTAAATTTACATATGTTACATACTGTGCAGCTTGTATTCACCCAATCGTATTGACTACCATTTCATATGTACCATTGTTAATCTTTATAAATATTTTCTTTATGCACACGTCACTTTATCTTCTATCTCCTCTTGTCTGGCATATTGTGCGCTTGCGCGCTTCCTGTACCTGACGATCGCTCCTGTTCCATTTTCCCCTGCTCTGCTGTGCTTCGCTGCGTGGTGTGGGCTGGCGCCGGCCGCACCATGTGACTGTCACTGGTAGGCGGGGTTATGGGGGGGAGCCCTGTGTTCGGATGCCGGCAAGTGCGCTTGCGCTGTAGGTGCATTTCCATGGGTACGATTATGTCAGGTGATCTACTACACCTGACATATAAGGAAGGATCATTGCATGAGTAAAACCACGCCCCCTGAAGAAGGTGATCTCGCACCGAAACGTGCGTTGGGGTGAGAGCGCGGTTGCACCTGTCTTTATCACGAAATGGGTAATTATTTTTGTTCAGGCAGCGTTTATTTTGCATGATATCTCTACTTGGGCATTTGGGGGACTTTATATCCTTTCGCTACTATGGGTAGGTTGGAGTCTTCTGACTGATAGTATCTGGACGGCTACCGCATGTGTTAGGCGGCTACAACCTGCTGCTGACTGCTATATTTCCTCTTTTTACTACAGCATGTCCAATAGGATACTATTCACCATCCTGTTTGTGGCACCCATTACACATCTTATGCCTTTATGTGGGCTTATCCATACGCATATTGGCCAGAATTTTACTATGACCCATATATACTGATGAGGTGTACTGCTTCTCTCTTTTTTCTTGGAATGTCACATTAACTATTCTATAGTGTTACAATATTACTGTATTGCTCACGGCTGTGCACACATTGGTGCACAATATTGATTTTATGTTTGTATAGATTATTTAATAAAGTTTCAATTTATCTTTATAAATACTGGCATTCAGACTCTATTTTTCTCCTGTCTGTAATCCATTAGTTTGAGTCGTTCTTTGCCCTATACTTTAAATGCAATTCAGCATTAAGATGCAACTACATGCATGGTAACAAGTGTATTCTAATTATGTTTTGGGGACTATTTGTATAATTAAAGAAAATGTAGCAGCACTACGAAAAAAAGTGTACAATAAAACCTGTAAAGGTGGTGTCCAAACCTCCAAAGAAAAAAATCTGAAAAAAACAGGCAGCACTCCAAAAATCAAAATGAAAATCTGTGGCTTTACTGATCCATTAGCTGCAACGTTTCGGCAGATTTTTCTGCCTTTCTCAAGCAGTGGACAAACATCAAGTGAACATTTAAATAGTGTTTCCACAGTATACCATCCATCAAATATGTACAATGTTAATTGATACATCAGGTTCTCATACCAGCACATTCAGTGATACATGTGAACAAGTCAACCAGTTGATATACATCTGTTTCTAAAGTGCAGCAGTGTAATAAAGTTCCAATGAGCTCATATAAAGAAAGATTTCCTTTTATTAGCCAGTCTCAGATATGGCTCTTCTTTGCCACTCTGCCCTGAAGGCCAGTATCCCGGAGTCACCTCTTCACTGTAGACATGTTTTCCCCAGCTCCAGTCCTCAAGAGCCACAAACAGTTCATGTTTTCAGGATTTCTTTCGTATTTCCCAGGTGATGAAATTCTTGCCTGAGCAGGTGATGCAATTATCACGATGCAATAGCAATACTAAGGAAATACTGAAAACATGACCTATTGGTGGCTCTTGAGGACTGGAGTTGGGGAACACTGCTGTAGATGTTGACACTGGCATTTTGCGTGTACTGTTTAACGAAGCTGCCAGTTGAGGACCTGTGAGGCATCAATATCTTAAACTACAGACTCTAATGTACTTGTTTTGTTGCTCAACTGTGCAGCCAGGCCTCCCACTTCTCTTTCTACTCTGGTTAGAGCCTGTTTGTGCTCTCCTCTGAAGAGAGTAGTACACAAGTTGTAGGAAATCTTCAGTTTCTTGGCAATTTCTCTCATGGAGTAGCCTTCATTTCTAAGAACAAGAATTGACTGCCAAGTTTCTAATGAAAGTTTTATCTGTCCATTTTGAGAGTTTAATGGAAACAATAAATGTAATGCTCCAGATTCTCAACTAGCTCAAAGGAAGGTCAGGTTTATAGGTTCTCTAATCAGCCAGACTGTTTTCAGCTGTGCAACATACTTGCACAAGGGTTTTCAAGGGTATTCTAACCATCCACTAGCCTTCTTACAAAGATAGCAAACACAAAGTATCATAACAACACTGAAGTGATGGTTGTTGGAAATGGGCCTCTATACACCTATGAAGATATTGCATTACAAACCAGATGTTTGCAGCTAGAATAGTCATTTCCATATTAACAATGTATAGAGTGTATTTCTGAATCATTTAATGTTAGCTTCATTGAAGAAAGGTGCTTTTCTTTCAAAAATAAGGAAATTTCTAAGTGACCCTAAACTTTTGAACGGTAGTGTAGAAACAACAATACTAACCTTTTAACTCAGGAATAGTGTTGAGCGATACCTTCCGATATCCAAAAATATCGGTATCGGATTGAATCGGCCGATATCCCAAAAATATCGGATGTCACCGATACCGATATCGGAAACCAATGCAAGTCAATGGGACCCAAATATCGGAATTAAAATAAACCCTTTCTCTCCTTGTAGGTTAATTCTACATGAAGGAAAACAACTAAAAATAATGTAGAATGTATTATGGGAGGTGGAGGAGACATTAAAGGCATAGAGATTTAGCCCAATCAAATGGAATAGCAGGAATTATTTTTTTTTTATAGCATTTCAAGGGACAGTAGTTTTGCAATGCCAGCATTCAGAGCCTGTGCTCGGGAGTGGTTTGCTGAGTATGGACGCTTTTTCTCCCATGCCTGTGCTACCGATGGCTGTAGACTGTCCTGGGAGTGTGAGGATGACAGGGAACGTGGTGCTGTGGGTGGAATTACACTGTGTCTCTGTCCAACAGTGCCAGAGGTTCTTCCATGGCAATCCCGTGAGGAAGCCGAACCAGCTGTGTATGAGCTGGAGGAAGAGGCTACAACACGAGCTGAAGAGGTGGTAGGTGCCACTGTAGGTTGGCCTAGGTCTTCAGTGTGTTTTTGTAACTCCACCACGTGCTTCGTCCGCACATGTTTCCACATATTTGTGGTATTGAGGTTGCTGACTCTTTTCCCTCTTTTGACTTTCTGATTACACAGCTTGCATTTGACAAAGCAAATGTCATCTGCAACTGTGTCAAAAATGGACCAGGCACTGCAAGTCTTAGGAGCGCCCGTTTTGGGTTTTGAAAGAGGCATGCTCCTAATGGGTGCTGAAGTGGAGGCTACAGGCAACGCAGTCTTCCCCCTCCCTCTCCCTCCTTTTTGGGCCGTTCAGGGAATCTCTTCCTCAGAGCTGCTCCCACGGCCTTCCTGTACCTCACGCCATGATGTGTCAAGGACCTAATCATCTGCACTACCCTCTTTCAACAACTGCTTCTCCTGGGTAGTCTCGGCAGCACAGTACGCACCAGAAAGTAGCACCTGAGTCTCATCATCAGATGCGCACTGAGGTGTGCTGACCATAGGCACTGGCCCACCCGCCTCTTCGGATTCAGAGAGACAAAGCAGTTGCGCATCACTGCATACTGCCTCTTCTTCAGTTTCTCAAATGCTGCTTGGCTGGTCCCCTCTTTCCAAGCCTAGAGATTCAGAGAACAGAAGGAGAGATGGCTCCTGTCCTGGGCTCTCTGACTGCCTGAGCAATTTGGCAGGTGGTGAAGAGACAGATGGCTGCTCTTCAGTGCTCTGTACCTGAGAGGATGTGGCACTATTTGAAGTCGATGCATTAGCTGCCATCCATCCAACAACAGCTTCAATTTGTTCATCCCGCAGCAGTGGGGTATGGCGAGCTCCTGCAAAGCTGCAGATGAAGGACTGTTCCCTGCTAAAACTGGGGTATGATGAATCACAGGTGCCCGCAGCAGGCACAGAATCCCCACGTCCACTCCCTGCAGAAACTTCACACCCACGACCACGTGCCTTACTCCCTGCCTTCTTCATCTTGGTAGACTGATAAAGAGAGGCAGAAAAGTACTAAGGGCTTAGTGTGCTTATTCCTGAACAGCTGCTAACAGGTGGACTAGACTTTAATATGAGCTTATGTGGCCTACACAACTGTAAAGTGGAGTGTTTGGTGAACTACATTAACTTTATGTTTTCTTCACAAAAAGACACTGGATGTGCCCAAAGATGTAAAACCAATAGTATCACACACTTTTTGTAGCGATTACAATGCAGGAAGGTGTCCTACAATGCAATAGATGAGGCTCCAAAAATAGGCTAATACTAATCTGGCTGGGGCTGCAGGGCACAAGGCTACAGAAAGACTCCTCTATGTACTCCTATATAGTGTTTTTCCGCAATCTAGCAGCATACGGATGGAAACCCACTAATAGGATAAATCAGGAAAAATGTGCAGCAGGCAGCACTAATTGAAAAAAGGACAATGGAACAGTATGAGGCAGTGACGCATGCTGAGCTGACTACAACCAGCTGAGGCTACGGAACAGGCGACAGCGTGAGCTGCACTCACACAGAGACCTTGCAGACAGCCGTGAACAGCGCTGCAAGGCCAAAAAAAGCTCCTCTATGTACTCCTATATAGTGTTTTTCCACAATCTAGCAGGATACGGAAGGAAACCCACTAATAGGATAAATCAGAAAAAATGGGCAGCAGGCAGCACTAATTGAAAAAAGGACTATGGAACAGTATGAGGCAGTGACACACGCTGAGCTGACTACAACCAGCTGTAGCTTCAGAACAGGCGACAGCGTGAGCTGCACTCACACAGAGACCTTGCAGACAGCCATGAACAGCGCTGCAAGGCAAAAACAAGGTTCTCACACAGCGGTTGCTAAATTAGCCTGGGTAAAGAACAATGAAGCAAATCACTATCTCAAACTATCCCTCAGTCAGAACAGCAGCGCCCTGTCCCTAACTGAATTCACAGCAGAGTGAACCCAAAATGGCAGCGGTGGCTTTTATAGTGCATCATGACATCATTTCAGCAGCCAATCACAGCCATGCCCTTACTTACATGCCTAACATGCATAACAGGATGTGCCCACACGTCTTAGGATTCCTCATTGGCTGAATTAAATCAAACTGGCTCATTGCACTATGGGAACTTCCGATTCTGGTGTTCGATATTGAAAATACAGCAAAACAAGGCAGAGATGCTTACCTGCCTAGGCCACCAAACAAATGCACTCTCAGGATGCAGTGGACCCATGTGGTAGAAAAAACACAGGTGCAGCATAACCGATGAAGCAGCCACTCACAACCTACCAAATTAATGGAGGGGGTGGCTGCTTGGCACATTGCTGCACATAAAAGACTTGTATGCGGCGCTGTTCACACAATGGAGATGCACAGCAAATTTTTTTTTTATGTGTTTTTTGCACTTTTTTTCCAGGGTGCAGCTGGGCCCATTTTTGTCTTGTAAACTGTGGTGTCTGTTCACATGGGGTGCATTTGGATAGCGCTGGGCAGGCCCGCCTGATCTAATAGAAGGGTGTCACTACTAGGCTTGCCTGGATGCTGTGCATCTACATTGTGTGAACAGCGCCGCATACAAGTCTTTTATGTGCAGCAATGTGCCAAGCAGCCACCCCCTCCATTAATTTGGTAGGTTGTGAGTGGCTGCTTCATCGGTTATGCTGCACCTGTGTGTTTTCTACCACATGGGTCCACTGCATCCTGAGAGTGCATTTGTTTGGTGGCCTAGGCAGGTAAGCATCTCTGCCTTGTTTTGCTGTATTTTCTATATTTGGAGGATCTTTGAATCCTCTTTTTGTGCTTTTGCTGTTTAGAGTTTGGTATTCGATATTGCCAAAGTATCGGAACTCAGTATCGGAATTCTGATGCCGCAAAAATTGGCCAATACCCAATATTTGCAGTATCGAAATACTCAACACTACTCAGTAAGCGTTCAGAAATCAATATTTTGTGGAATAACCATGATTTTTAATCAAAGTTTTCATGCGCCTTGGCATGCTTTCCATCAGTCTATCACACTGCTTCTGGAACAAAAATGTAAGCAGTTCTTCTTTGTTTGATGGCTTGTGACTATCCATCATCCTCTTGAATACATTCCAGAGATTTTCAATGGGGTTATGGTCTGGAGATTGGGCTACCCATGACAGGGTTTTGATGTGGTGGTCTCTTAATTTTTGCCAGAGTCAAGAGGAGGAAATCATTTGCACTGATGCCCAATTTTTTTCAGTTTCATCCATGGTCAAACGAAGTAGGGTCTGAGCAGAATCCAAACCCTCATCAACAGACATTACCCCAGGTGGGTGGAGGTGATCCATTTGTAATGAAACTCAGATACTTGAGGCTCCTTGGACTGTGCTATCAGGGCTGGGAGAGGAGGAGGGTGACTCTCAGGGTGAGGAGTGGGAGAACCGAGAGGATGATGATGAAGTAGTAGATCAAACTTGGTGTAAACCCAGAGGCATACAGCTGAGTAGCTCAGCAGAGGACGAGGATTAAGATGAAAAGGACACATTGCAGCTTCCCGCAGACACAGAATTATGCAACCATGACAAGCAATGCATCCTAAGCCCCAACTCTGGCAGTGGTATGCAGCATCCATGGCTCTGCAGTTGCCTAACTTGGGTCTTTTTTTCAAACTGACAAAACGGTAAAGATCATGTTATCTGTAGTGATGTGCAAATAGTCAAATGTTCGCATTCAGTAAAATCATCACCAATAATTTCTAATATCTGTGTATTCGCACCGAATAACGAATCCAATACAAGTCAATTGGAAAGTCAAATTTTTTTCTGCTGTACCCAACAAACAGGTTTGGGGGCATGGGAAAAAAGCTGAAAAGGATGGGAAAGAGCTAAAACTAAATGGGAACAGCATGGAGAAGATGCCTGCATGCCTTTCTGACTTACATATCGTATCTGGGTATAACGTTGTCAGACTATTGCATCAGTTTTACGGATTTATAAAAAGACCTACAAACCCAAATCTAGTTTTTTTTTAAAAGGAAAAATGGTAAGAAACATTTTTCCTTCATAATTACATGTATATAACGCAGAATTTAAAAAAATTAAGATAGCAATTTAGCATATGTTCACATGGAGTGTTTTGGCTTTAGTTTTTCCATTAACATTTGTGAGGGCACTCACTCCTGCGTTTGGGAGGTCCCTCCCTCATTCCAAATTGATTGCAAGATAGTGGAATACATTTTCCCAATCCCTTCACAATGCCAGTTCAAACATGCCCATTAGAATTTTGGGCTTCACCCGCCACCGCCACCATTTTCACCACCATGTCATTATGTGGCCCTTGCTTCTCATGTTCAGAGTGCCAGCAGGTGCCGTGAAACCTGAGTTCTGGTACGGCCCTCAGGTGGCCCTGTATCATACAATTGGGAGGTCCCTCCCTCATTCATCATTGTTAGCTAAGAAGTGAAATATATATTGCCCATCAATTTACCATGCCAGCTAAAAATTTTGGGCTTCGCCCGCCACAACCACCATGTCCACGGCCATGTCATTATGCAGACCTCGCTTCATATTTTAAGAGGGCTAGCAGGTGCGGGGAAACCTGAGTTTTGTGTGCTCCACAGTTCATTTTGGCCACTGGATCCCATTAGAGCTACTGTCATAGTGGTGAAGCTGCTGTAAGGTGAATGTAATACAGGAGTTGGGGGATCTGTATGATCATTGTCAGGAAATTGGAATACAGTGTATGCAAGCAAGGGCCTGTATTGTGCTCATTCTGTCAGGCCTGAAAACCATGTCAGGAACATGTACATGCCTCATTTGAATTTGAAGCAGCCTCCTCAATGGAAAGCCAGGAGTGCCATCGACCAATCTGCACAAGCCTACACAGTTCTTCTGGAAACTGCCCAACAAGGCAGAATGTATCTTTTGCATGGTATTGAGCAACAATGGAGTAATTACAGGACATATCCCAGAGAGTCTCAAGGTCTATGGAGTGTATTACTCAGGTGACAAGCAGTGCTACAGAGCTCAGGTAAAGGCCTTAGTGTTGCAATCAACATGTTCCAATATATGTGATGCTGCGGCCTGAATAGGTCTGTGGAACATATTAACCCAGTGTCTAAGACCTGCTTAAAATGTACAGAAACTAGCCAATACCCTACCACCATTTTTTGCAAGGACCCAAATTTAGAAAATGTAAGGGAAGCAATAGTTTAATAAAGAGACACAAGTCTCATTTCGGAGCCTGGAAGATTCAGCAATGGTCTTTGTCCAGCACCGGACAATGTGAAATACTAACATATATGTACGTGCTGTCTAACTAACAATTTGTGAACAGACATATATGCTGACAAGGGACAACTGAGAGTTGCACTGGACAACTAACTGGATGTGGCTGCTGACTGTTGTGTCTGTGCAACTGCAGCTTGTGGATAGGAGGCATCAGCGCCTCATTCCTGGACAGCAGATTGTGAAGGATGTAACACAGGGGAAGGGCCAGTGGTTTCACCATCAGACACAGATTTTGTACCCAGGCGTTCCACCCACCTACTGGGGTGCTGAGTATTTGAGCAGTATATGGCGTATGCTAACAGACAGAGGTATTATGGTGAATTTTCCTTTATAGAAGGATGTGTGGGTATGATTTTCAAACTATCATCACAAATAGAGTGCATGTTTCATTACTCATATTATTACTCTGTTTAAGGCTGAAACCTGAAGAATTGTGTGAAGCATATTAATGCAGTGATGTTCCAAAATGTATAAGTGCAGACTCAATTATCAACATCAGGCAACCAGATACTGGCTTTAAAAGATCGTGAGAAGGGCAGCACAATAAAACAATTATAATAATAGAATATATAGAGATTGTGCAGTTGTCAAATTTCTACTCTCAATGTACAAAGTTTTCCAAAAATTATCTGAAGGGGTCTGCATCATACATGCTGAAAGATGCCATTATGGGTACCTCATAATACATTTTGCAGTTATTAGAATAGGTAGAGATAGGGAGTACAGGTTTCACCATTGCACAATGTGCATAAATTTCACAAGATTACTCAAGGGGTCTTTTTCAGACCAGCTGGAAGACGCCAGGATGGGGACCTCACAACTAGTGTTGAGCATTCCGATACCGCAAGTATCGGGTATCGGCCGATACTTGCGGTATCGGAATTCCGATACCGGGATTCCGATACTTGCCGCGTATCGGATACCGGAATCGGAAGTTCTAAGATTCAAAAAGCAGAAATTCAGCCAATGAGATTGATTCCAAGTGTGGGCACATCCTGTTTAGCATGGAGGGCATGAAACTACTGGCAAGGCTGTGATTGGCTGGTGTAATGATGTCATGATGCAGTTTAAAAGTCGCTGGCGCCATTTTGCGATCACTCTGCTGTGAATTCAGTTAGTGACAGGACGCTGTTTGCTGACTGAGGGACAGTTTAGAGATAGCGATTTGCTTCTTTGTGCTTTCCAAAGGCTAATTTAGCAACCGCTGTGTTCACCTACTATTCACCTTGCTTTTGCCTTGTAGCGCTGTTTTCACAGCGATCTGCAGGGTCTGTGTGTGTGTGTGTGTGAGTGCAGCCCAGTCTCCAGTCTGAGTGCAGCCACATAGGCCATCCATAGTTGGTTGTATTCAGTTCAGGGAGGGTGGTTCATTGCCTCATACTGTTCCTTTTTTTTTTTTTTTTCCCAAGTAGTGTAGTCTGCTGCTAATTTATTCAAAAAAATCCTATTAGTGTCTTTCCACCCGTCTCCAGCTAATTTGTGGAAAAACACTACATAGGATAAAGTAGAGGAGGGTTTTTGGGCCTTGCAGCGCCGTTTACGGCTGTCTGCACGGTCTCCGTGTGACTGCAGCTCGCCCTGTAATCTGTGAGCAGCTGTAGCCTGGTTGTCTCCAGCTCAGGGTTTTTCACTGCGTCATACCGCCAAATCAATTTTCTTTTTTTTCAAAGTAGTGTAGTCTGCTGCTAATTAATTTAAAAAAATCCTATTAGTGTCTTTCCACCCGTCTCCAGCTAATTTGTGGAAAAACACTACATAGGATAAAGTAGAGGAGGGTTTTTGGGCCTTGCAGCGCCGTTTACGGCTGTCTGCACGGTCTCCGTGTGACTGCAGCTCGCCCTGTAATCTGTGAGCAGCTGTAGCCTGGTTGTCTCCAGCTCAGGGTTTTTCACTGCGTCATACCGCCAAATCAATTTTCTTTTTTTTCAAAGTAGTGTAGTCTGCTGCTAATTAATTTAAAAAAATCCTATTAGTGTCTTTCCACCCGTCTCCAGCTAATTTGTGGAAAAACACTACATAGGATAAAGTAGAGGAGGGTTTTTGGGCCTTGCAGCGCCGTTTACGGCTGTCTGCACGGTCTCCGTGTGACTGCAGCTCGCCCTGTAATCTGTGAGCAGCTATAGCCTGGTTGTCTCCAGCTCAGGGTTTTTCACTGCGTCATACCGCCAAATCAATTTTCTTTTTTTTCAAAGTAGTGTAGTCTGCTGCTAATTAATTTAAAAAAATCCTATTAGTGTCTTTCCACCCGTCTCCAGCTAATTTGTGGAAAAACACTACATAGGATAAAGTAGAGGAGGGTTTTTGGGCCTTGCAGCGCCGTTTACGGCTGTCTGCACGGTCTCCGTGTGACTGCAGCTCGCCCTGTAATCTGTGAGCAGCTATAGCCTGGTTGTCTCCAGCTCAGGGTTTTTCACTGCGTCATACCGCCAAATCAATTTTCTTTTTTTTCAAAATAGTGTAGTCTGCTGCTAATTTATTCAAAAAAATCCTATTAGTGTCTTTCCACCCGTCTCCAGCTAATTTGTGGAAAAACACTACATAGGATAAAGTAGAGGAGGGTTTTTGGGCCTTGTAGCGCCGTTTACGTCTGTCTGCACGGTCTCCGTGTGACTGCAGCTCTATCTGTTGTCAGTTCAGCCCCCAAAAAATAAATAAATAATAAAGTTCACCAAACACACCAGTTACACCACTTTACATTTCTGTAGGCCACATTAGCTCATATTTGTGTCTAGTCCACACTTTAGATAATTAGTGCTTCTTATACCTGTTAGGAGGAGTTGCTCAGGAATAAGCACACAAATCCGTTAGTACTTTTCTGCTTATCTTTATCAGTCAACCAAGATGAAGAAGGCAGTGAGTAAGGCACGGGGGCGTGGGAGCCGTCGCGGAGCAGGGAGGGGACGTGGGGATTCTGTGCCTGCTGCGGGCACCGGTGACTCATCAGCACCCACTTTCACCAGGCAACAGTCGTTCATGCGAAGCTTTGTGTCCGAGCGCCGTACACCGCTGCTGCGTGAAGAACAAATTGAAGCTGTTGTCGGATGGATGGCAGCTAATGCATCAACTTCCATTAGTGCCACATCCTCTCAGACACAGAGCACTGGAGAGCAGCCATCTGTCTCTTCACCACCTGCCAAATTGCCCAGGCAGACAGAGAGCCCAGGACAGGAGCCGTCTCTACTTCTGTTCTCTGAATCTCTTGGCTTGGAAACAGGGGGCCAGCCAAGCAGCATTGGAGAAATGGAAGAAGAGGCAGGGTGCAGTGATGCCCAACAGCTTTTTCTGTCTTCCTCTGAAGAGGCGGGTGGGCCAGTGGCTCCGGTCACCACATCGCAGGCCGCATCAGCTGATGATGACACTCAGGTGCCACTTACTGGTGCGTGCTCTGCTGCTGAGACTACCCAGGAGGAGCAGTTGGGGGCAGAGGGTAGTGTAGATGATGAGGTCCTCGACCCATCTTGGCGTGAGGGACAGGAAGGTGGTGGGAGCAGCTCTGAGGAAGAGATTCCCCGTACGGCCCAAAGAGGGAGAGGGAGGGGGAAGACTGCGGATCCTGCAGCCTCCGCTTTGGCACCCGTTAGGAGCATGTCTCTTCCAAAAGCCAAAAAGGGCGCTCCCAAGACTTGCAGTGCCTGGTCCTTTTTTGACACAGTTGCAGATGACATTTGCTATGTCAGATGCAACGTGTGTCATCAAAAAGTCAAAAGAGGTCGAAATGTCAGCAACCTCAATACCTCCAACATGTGGAAACATGTGCGCAACAGGCACCCGGCGGAGTTAGAAAAACACACTGAAGAGGTAGGCCAACCAACAGCGGCAGCTACCACCTCTTCAGCTCGTGTTGCCTCTTCCTCTACCTCACACGCAGCTGGTTCGGCGTCCTCCCAGGATCGCCGTGGAAGAACCTCTGCCCCTGTTGTCCAGAGACCCGCTGTAATTCCACCCGCAGCGCCACTTTCCCAGTCATCCACACACTCCCAGCCCAGTCTACAGCCATCGGTAGTACAGGCATGGGAGAAAAGGCGGCCTTTCTCGTCAAACCACCCACGAGCACAGGCTCTGACTGCAGGCATTGCCAAACTTCTGTCACTGGAAATGCTGTCATTCAGGCTGGTGGAGACTGACAGCTTCCGTGACTTCATGTCATTGGCAGTCCCACAGTACAAAGTGCCCAGCCGCTTTTACTTCAGCAGGCAAGCCGTCCCTGCCCTGCAGAAGCATGTGGAGGGACACATAAAACACGCGCTACTGAACGCCGTCAGTAGCAAGGTCCACCTCACCACCGATGCGTGGACCAGTCAACATGGACAGGGGCGATACCTTTCCCTCACTGCCCATTGGGTTAATGTCGTTGAGCCGGGTACAGACCGTGCGAGTGGCGCAGGACGTGTCCTGCCCACTCCAAGGATTGCAGGAATCCATTCTGTACGCATTGACTCCTCCTCTTACACCAGTTCCTCAGAATCATCGCTGCAGGAGCCGTCACAGTCCACCTCCACATGGACCCGTGATGAACGTGTACCTGTTACGACCGACATGAGCACAGCCGTGGCCAAACGTCAACAGGCCGTCTTGAAATTAATTTTCTTGGGGAATCGTAGCCACTAGGGTTGAGCGAAACGGGTCGATCATTTTCAAAAGTCGCCGACTTTTGGCTAAGTCGGCGTCTCATGAAACCCGATCCGACCCCTGTGCTTGTCGGCCATGCGGTACGCGACTTTCGCGCCAAAGTCGCGTTTCAATGACGCGAAAAGCGCCATTTCTCAGCCAATGAAGGTGAACGCAGAGTGTGGGCAGCGTGATGACATAGATCCTGGTCCCCACCATCTTAGAGAAGGGCATTGCAGTGATTGGCTTGCTGTCTGCGGCGTCACAGGGGCTATAAAGGGGCGTTCCCGCCGACCGCCATCTTACTGCTGCTGATCTGAGCTTAGGGACAGGTTGCTGCCGCTTCATCAGAAGCAGGGAGAGCGTTAGGCAGGGTCCACTAACCACCAAACCGCTTGTGCTGCAGCGATTTCCACTGTCCAACACCACCTTCGGTGTGCAGGAACAGTGGAAGCTATTTTTTTTTTTTTTTCCCCTCAGCGCTGTAGCTCATTGGGCTGCCCTAGAAGGCTCCGTGATAGCTGTATTGCTGTGTGTACGCCACTGTGGAAACCAACTGCTTTTTTCAAAGCACATATCCTCTTGTTCCTTCCTTTCTGCACAGCTATCTTTTTTGTTTGTCCACACTTTTTATTTAATTTGTGCATCAGTCCACTCCTATTGCTGCCTGCCATACCTGGCTTACATTACTGCAGGGAGATAGTAATTGTAGGACAGTTTTTTTTTTTTTTTTGTTTTTTTTTTGTGGGAGATTAAGATTGGCATTTCTGCTACAGTGCCATCCCTGTGTGTGCCATCTCTCACTGAGTGGGCCATAGAAAGCCTATTTATTTTTTCCGTGATTTGTGTTCTAAAATCTACCTCAACACAGAAACACTACATCAATCAGTGGGAGAAAAATATTGGCCTCAGTCAGGGCTTGTGTGCCACTGCTGTGTGTGCGCTATCTCTCATTCAGTGGGCTATAGCAAGCCTATATTTTTTTTTTTTTTTTTTTTTTAATATTATTTGGTTTCAAAAGTCTCCCTGAAAAAAAAAAAAAACCTAAAAAAACAGTGGGAGAGTAATATTGCCCTTTCAGCTTGTGTGCCAGTCTTGACTCCTGGGTGTGCCACCTCTCTCCCTCTCATTCAGTGGGCCATAGAAAGCCTATTTATTTTTTTTTTTAAATATTATTGGGTTTCTAAAGTCTCCCTGAAAAAAACAAAAAATACATAAAAAAACAGTGGGAGAGTAATATTGCCCTTTCAGCTTGTGTGCCAGTCTTGACTCCTGGGTGTGCCACCTCTCTCCCTTTCATTCAGTGGGCCATAGAAAGCCTATTTATTTTTTTTTTTAAATATTATTGGGTTTCTAAAGTCTCCCTGAAAAAACAAAAAAAACCTAAAAAAACAGTGGGAGAGTAATATTGCCCTTTCAGCTTGTGTGCCAGTCTTGACTCCTGGGTGTGCCACCTCTCTCCCTCTCATTCAGTGGGCCATAGAAAGCCTATTTATTTTTTTTTTTAAATATTATTGGGTTTCTAAAGTCTCCCTGAAAAAAACAAAAAATACATAAAAAAACAGTGGGAGAGTAATATTGCCCTTTCAGCTTGTGTGCCAGTCTTGACTCCTGGGTGTGCCACCTCTCTCCCTCTCATTCAGTGGGCCATAGAAAGCCTTTTTTTTTTTTGGTTTTTTTAATATTATTTGGTTTCTAAAGTCTCCCTGAAAAAAACAAAAAAAACATAAAAAACAGTGGGAGAGTAATATTGCCCTTTCAGCTTGTGCGCCAGTCTTGACTCCTGGTTGTGCCACCTCTCTCTCTCTAATTGTGGGCCATAGAAAGCCTTTTTTTTTTTTTAAAATATTATTGGGTTTCTAAAGTCTCCCTGAAAAAACAAAAAATACATAAAAAAACAGTGGGAGAGTAATATTGCCCTTTCAGCTTGTGTGCCAGTCTTGACTCCTGGGTGTGCCACCTCTCTCCCTTTCATTCAGTGGGCCATAGAAAGCCTATTTTTTTTTTTTTTAATATTATTTGGTTTCTAATTCTCCCTGAAAAAAAAAAAAAAACCTAAAAAAACAGTGGGAGAGTAATATTGCCCTTTCAGCTTGTGTGCCAGTCTTGACTCCTGGGTGTGCCACCTCTCTCCCTCTCATTCAGTGGGCCATAGAAAGCCTATTTATTTTTTTTTTTAAATATTATTGGGTTTCTAAAGTCTCCCTGAAAAAACAAAAAATACATAAAAAAACAGTGGGAGAGTAATATTGCCCTTTCAGCTTGTGTGCCAGTCTTGACTCCTGGGTGTGCCACCTCTCTCCCTTTCATTCAGTGGGCCATAGAAAGCCTATTTTTTTTTTTTTTTTAATATTATTTGGTTTCTAATTCTCCCTTAAAAAAAAAAAAAACCTAAAAAAACAGTGGGAGAGTAATATTGCCCTTTCAGCTTGTGTGCCAGTCTTGACTCCTGGGTGTGTCACCTCTCTCCCTCTCATTCAGTGGGCCATAGAAAGCCTATTTATTTTTTTTTTTAAATATTATTGGGTTTCTAAAGTCTCCCTGAAAAAACAAAAAATACATAAAAAAACAGTGGGAGAGTAATATTGCCCTTTCAGCTTGTGTGCCAGTCTTGACTCCTGGGTGTGCCACCTCTCTCCCTCTCATTCAGTGGGCCATAGAAAGCCTTTTTTTTTTTTGGTTTTTTTAATATTATTTGGTTTCTAAAGTCTCCCTGAAAAAAACAAAAAAAACATAAAAAACAGTGGGAGAGTAATATTGCCCTTTCAGCTTGTGCGCCAGTCTTGACTCCTGGTTGTGCCACCTCTCTCTCTCTAATTGTGGGCCATAGAAAGCCTTTTTTTTTTTTTTTTTTAATATTATTTGGTTTCTAAAGTCTCCCTGAGAAAAAAAAATAAATAAATTAGGTGGGAGATTAATATTGACATTAGTGCTTGAGTGACAGTCCTGCGTGTGTGTCATCTCTGTGATTTTGTGCCACAGAAAACAGAGTGTGTAACATTGTGCCTGATTTTCCTTGTGGTCTCACCAACCTGTTAAGGGATATTGAAATCATACTGAAGTTATAGCTCACCGTGTAAGTTGTTTGATAGCAACAAATAAAGTTACTTTGGTTAAGATTTTAAAACAATGAGGAAGTCTGGTGCAAGAGGTCGTCGTGGGCGTTCATTGTCAGCTGGTAATGATGGTAGTGGTAGTGGAGCATCAGGTGGTCGTGGGGATAAAAATATTCCACCTAAGTCTGGAGCTGTGGAGCCAGTTTCGTCGTCAGGCTACACAAGGCCTCGAACGCTCTCTTTTCTGGGAGTAGGAAAACCGCTTTTAAAGGCGGAGCAGCAACAGCAAGTTTTGGCTTACATTGCAGACTCAGCCTCTAGCTCTTTTGCCTCCTCTTCCGAAACTGGTAAATGTAAAAGCAGCGCGTCGCTTGTGGATGTTCACGGTCAGGGACAAGTCGCTTCCTTGTCCTCCTCAGCAAAAACTACAACAAGAGAGAAGGATGCAGCAGGCGACACAACGGGTCACTCCATGGAGCTCTTTACACATACCGTCCCTGGCTTAGAAAGTGAAACATTTAACAGGCCATGCCCATTACAAGTATATTCTGACATGGAGTGCACTGATGCACAGCCACAGCCAGAGTACTATGCTGCTCCTTTGACTCAGACCACCACATTGCCCTCTCAGGGTACAGATCCACAATCAGACCCTGATGAGACTATGTTGCCCCGCCACGAACGCTATACCACCGACCGACACAGTGACACAGACGAAGTTGCACACGAGCTCGAAGAGGAGGTAATAGATGACCCAGTTATTGACCCCGATTGGCAGCCATTGGGGGAACAGGGTGCAGGCGGCAGTAGTTCAGAAGCGGAGGTGGAGGAGGGGCCGCAGCAGGCATCAACATCGCAACAGGTTCCATCTGCCGGGCCCGTATCTGGACCAAAACGCGTGTCAAAGCCAAAACCTGTTGGAGCACAGCGTTGCCATCCGGTTAAAGCTCAGTCTGCAATCCCTGAAAAGGGATCAGAGTCTAGGAAGAGTGCAGTCTGGCATTTTTTTAAACAACATCCAACTGATCAGCGCAAAGTCATCTGTCAAAAATGTTCAACTAGCTTAAGCAGAGGTCAGAATCTGAAAAGTCTAAATACTAGTTGCATGCATAGACACTTAACCACCATGCATTCTCAAGCCTGGACTAACTACCAAACGTCCCTCAAGGTTGTAGCACCCTCGGCCAATGAAGCTAGTCAGCAACGCAACATCCCTTCCGTCACTGTAAGGCCACCATTTTCCGCACCACCGGCAGTATCTGTGCAGGTTTCTTTGCCAGCCAAAAGCAGTCAGGGTCAGGGAATCACCAGTTTTGTAGGAGGAAATATTGCATGTAGGGCACCGGCGGAAACAATACCGTCTCCAACCGTCTCTCAGTCTGCCATGTCCACCGGCACACCCGAAAGTTCCACGATCTACAGCTCTCCAGTCCAGCTCACCCTACATGAGACTCTGGTTAGAAAAAGGAAGTACTTATCCTCGCATCCGCGTACACAGGGTTTTAACGCCCACATAGCTAGACTAATCTCGTTAGAGATGATGCCCTACCGGTTAGTTGAAAGCGAAGCTTTCAAAGCCCTGATGGAGTACGCTGAACCACGATACGAGCTACCCAGTCGACACTTTTTTTCCAGAAAAGCCATCCCAGCCCTGCACCAGCATGTTAAACAGCGCATCGTCCATGCACTCAGGCAATCTGTGAGTACAAAGGTGCACCTGACTACAGATGCATGGACCAGTAGGCATGGCCAGGGACGTTATGTGTCCATCACGGCACACTGGGTGAATGTGGTGGATGCAGGGTCCACAGGCGACATCAATTTAGGGACAGTTGTGCCTAGCCCACGGTCTAGGAAACAGTTGGCTGTAGGCGTTCGCACCCCCTCCTCCTCCTCCTCGTCCTCCTGCAGAAGCTACAGCTCTTCCACAGAACGCAGTCGGCCAACCACTCCATCGGCAGATGACACTGTTGCACACCAGTTGTCCCATTATGGGCCAGCTACTGCCAAGCGTCAGCAGGCTGTATTGGCTATGAAGTGTTTGGGCGACAACAGACACACCGCGGAAGTTCTGTCCGAGTTCTTGCAACAAGAAACGCAGTCGTGGCTGGGCACAGTAGATCTTGAGGCAGGCAAGGTAGTGAGTGATAACGGAAGGAATTTCATGGCTGCCATCTCCCTTTCCCAACTGAAACACATTCCTTGCCTGGCTCACACCTTAAACCTGGTGGTGCAGTGCTTATTGAAAACTTATCCTGGGTTCTCCGACCTGCTCCTCAAAGTGCGTGCACTTTGCTCACATATCCGACGTTCGCCTGTACACGCCAGCCGTATGCAGACCTATCAGCGGTCTTTGAACCTTCCCCAGCATCGCCTAATCATAGACGTTGCAACAAGGTGGAACTCAACACTGCACATGCTTCAGAGACTGTGCGAACAGAGGCGTGCTGTTATTTATTTGTGGGAGGATACACGGGCAGGCAGTAGGATGGCAGACATGGAGTTGTCAGGTGTGCAGTGGTCGAAGATACAAGACATGTGTCAAGTCCTTCAGTGTTTTGAGGAATGCACACGGCTGGTTAGTGCAGACAACGCCGTAATAAGCATGAGCATCCCCCTAATGCGTCTGCTGATGCAAAGTTTGACGCACATAAAGGAGCAGGCGTCTGCACCAGAGGAAGAGGGAAGCCTTGATGACAGTCAGCCATTGTCTGGTCAGGGCAGTGTACAGGACGAGGTAGCGGGCGAAGAGGAGGTGGAGGACGAGGAGGATGATGGGGATGAGTATATTTTTAATGCGGAAACTTTCACGGGGGCACAGGAAATTGGTTGCGTGTCACGGCCGGGTTCTGGTTTTTTGAGGGACACAAGTGACGTAGATTTGCCTGCAACTGCCCCTCAACCAATCACAACCGGAGATTTGACAAGTGGAACTTTGGCCCACATGGCGGATTATGCCTTACGTATCCTACAAAGGGACACACGCATTACGAAAATGATGAACGATGACGATTACTGGTTGGCCTGCCTCCTTGATCCACGCTATAAAGGCAAATTGCAAAATATTATGCCACATGAGAACTTGGAACTAATATTAGCAACCAAACAATCAACTCTTGTTGACCGTTTGCTTCAGGCATTCCCAGCACACAGCGCACGTGATCGTTCTCACACGAGCTCCAGGGGGCAGCAGACTAGGAGTGTTAGGGGTGCACACATCAGAAGTGGCGTTGGACAGAGGGGTTTTCTGACCAGGTTGTGGAGTGATTTTGCTATGACCGCAGACAGGACAGGTACTGCTGCATCAATTGAAAGTGACAGGAGACAACATTTGTCCAGTATGGTTACTAACTATTTTTCATCCCTTATCGATGTTCTCCCTCAACCGTCATTCCCATTTGATTACTGGGCCTCCAAATTAGACACCTGGCCAGAATTGGCAGAATATGCATTGCAGGAGCTTGCTTGCCCGGCAGCAAGTGTCCTATCAGAAAGAGTATTCAGTGCTGCAGGGTCAATATTAACCGAAAAAAGGACTCGTCTGGCTACCCAAAATGTTGACGATCTAACATTCATTAAAATGAACCACAACTGGATTTCAAAATCTTTTGCCCCACCTTGCCCGGCCGACACCTAGCTTTCCTATGAAAAGCTCTTGCCTGTGAATTACTTTTCTAATGTCTAATTTGCTGCTGCAGATTGTACAGCATACGACATGTTTACACCTCCCTAAATGGCCAAACTCCCCACACGGGGCCGTGGTATCGCGACTTGGCGCAAGCACCCGTGAGACTGCTGTTTGTCTGAAGAGGTGGGTGTGCTCGCTTTTGGTTGACGGCATTGCTACTGGGTCCCTCATAGTACAATGTAGTGTCTCTGGCGGTGGTGGTGCGCACCCAACGTCAGACACACCGTTGTAACATGAGTGGCCCTGGGGCGGTCCCGCCGGCCTCAAGAGAGTTCCCCCCTACCCCAGCTCAAACTGGGCTCTACTACGTGCAAAATTATGTCGCACAGCTCCACCAATCTTTAGTCTATTCGCTGACATCATTCAATGTCTGGCACTGACAATACAAATTTGTAGACATCTATGATGCAACTTAAAGTAGTCTGTGTCTGTGTCCTATATTGGCACCATTAAATAGTTACTGCCAAATTACTATGTCAGAAACACAGCAGATGAGCCCACCCCTGTACCTAAGTATGCCATCTTTTTTTTTGTTTTGGTTGTTTTGCGAGACATTAACATCTATTTATATTTTGGGAGTACTGGGACAGACACTCCTTGCACTACTCCTCCACTCAGCACCAAGCTGCCTGCCCGTGTATCCATGTAACCGCTGTAAAACTGCCATGAGCCTATTGTTTGTTATTTTAGGCCTTTGATAGCCTGTCTGCGGTCCCTACTCCTCCACTGACCACCAAGCTGCCTGCCCGTGTATCCATGTAACCGCTGTAAAACTGCCATGAGCCTATTGTTTGTTATTTTAGGCCTTTGAAGCCTTTCTGCGCTCCCTCCTTCCACTAGTCCTCCACTGACCAGACCACTGCTGCCCGTGTACCCCTGGAACCAATTTTAAAGTGCCTACAGCCAGCCCATTTTATTGTGTTAGGCCTTCGAAGCCTGTCTGCGGTCCCTCCTTCCACTAGGCCTCCACTGACCAGACCACTGCTGCCCGTGTACCCCTGGAACCAATTTTAAAGTGCCTACAGCCAGCCCATTTTATTGTGTTAGGCCTTCGAAGCCTGTCTGCGGTCCATACTTCCACTAGTCCTCCACTGACCAGACCACTGCTGCCCGTGTACCCCTGGAACCAATTTTAAAGTGCCTACAGCCAGCCCATTTTATTGTGTTAGGCCTTCGAAGCCTGTCTGCGGTCCATACTTCCACTAGGCCTCCACTGACCAGACCACTGCTGCCCGTGTACCCCTGGAACCAATTTTAAAGTGCCTACAGCCAGCCCATTTTATTGTGTTAGGCCTTCGAAGCCTGTCTGCGGTCCCTCCTTCCACTAGGCCTCCACTGACCAGACCACTGCTGCCCGTGTACCCCTGGAACCAATTTTAAAGTGCCTACAGCCAGGCCATTTTATTGTGTTAGGCCTTCGAAGCCTGTCTGCGGTCCATACTTTAAATACTCCTCCACTCAGCACCAAGCTGCCTGCCCGTGTATCCATGTAACCGCTGTAAAACTGCCATGAGCCTATTGTTTGTTATGTTAGGCCTTTGATAGCCTGTCTGCGGTCCCTACTTTAAATACTCCTCCACTCACCACCACCAAGCTGCCTGCCCGTGTATCCATGTAACCGCTGTGAAACTGCCATGAGCCTATTGTTTTTTTATGTTAGGCCTTTGATAGCCTGTCTGCGGTCCCTACTTTAAATACTCCTCCACTCACCACCACCAAGCTGCCTGCCCGTGTATCCATGTAACCGCTGTAAAACTGCCATGAGCCTATTGTTTGTTATGTTAGGCCTTTGAAGCCTTTCTGCGCTCCCTCCTTCCACTAGTCCTCCACTGACCAGACCACTGCTGCCCGTGTACCCCTGGAACCAATTTTAAAGTGCCTACAGCCAGCCCATTTTATTGTGTTAGGCCTTCGAAGCCTGTCTGCGGTCCATACTTCCACTAGTCCTCCACTGACCAGACCACTGCTGCCCGTGTACCCCTGGAACCAATTTTAAAGTGCCTACAGTCAGCCCATTTTATTGTGTTAGGCCTTCGAAGCCTGTCTGCGGTCCATACTTCCACTAGGCCTCCACTGACCAGACCACTGCTGCCCGTGTACCCCTGGAACCAATTTTAAAGTGCCTACAGCCAGCCCATTTTATTGTGTTAGGCCTTCGAAGCCTGTCTGCGGTCCATACTTTAAATACTCCTCCACTCACCACCAAGCTGCCTGCCCGTGTATCCATGTAACCGCTGTAAAACTGCCATGAGCCTATTGTTTGTTATGTTAGGCCTTCGAAGCCTGTCTGCGGTCCATACTTCCACTAGGCCTCCACTGACCAGACCACTGCTGCCCGTGTACCCCTGGAACCAATTTTAAAGTGCCTACAGCCAGCCCATTTTATTGTGTTAGGCCTTCGAAGCCTGTTTGCGGTCCATACTTTAAATACTCCTCCACTCACCACCAAGCTGCCTGCCCGTGTATCCATGTAACCGCTGTAAAACTGCCATGAGCCTATTGTTTGTTATGTTAGGCCTTTGATAGCCTGTCTGCGGTCCTTACTTTAAATACTCCTCCACTCACCACCTAGCTGCCTGTGTATCCATGTAACCGATGTAAAACTGCCATGACTGCCTACTGTTTGTTATTTTAGGCCTTTGATAGCCTGTCTGCGGCCCCTACTTGCAATACTCCTCCACTGACCACAATGCTGCCTGGAGTGCCTGCCTGTGTATCCATGTAACCGATGTAAAACTGCCATGACTGCCTACTGTTTGTTATTTTAGGCCTTTGATAGCCTGTCTGCGGCCCCTACTTGCAATACTCCTCCACTGAGCACAATGCTGCCTGGAGTGCCTGCCTGTGTATCCATGTAACCGATGTAAAACTGCCATGACTGCCTACTGTTTGTTATTTTAGGCCTTTGATAGCCTGTCTGCAGCCCCTACTTGCAATACTCCTCCACTGACCACACCAATGCTGCCCGTGTACCCCTGGAACCTATTTAAAAGTTCATAGAGCCTAGTTATATATTTTATTTACTATTAATAAGGCCATGATGGACTACGCTGTACCACGCTACAAGCTAACCAGTCGACACTTCTTTTGCGAGAAAAGCCATCCCAACCCTCCACCAGCATGTAGAAGACCGCATTGTCCATGCACTCTGGCAATCTGTGAGTACAAAGGTGCACCTGACAACAGACGCATGGACCTGTAGGCATGGCCACGGAAGATTACGTGTCCATTACGGCGCAATGGGTTAATGTGGTGGATGCATGGTCCACAGGGGACAGCCTACTAAGTCTGTCTGCAGTCCCTAATTCAAATTGTCCTCCACTGTCTAAATCGGAACTTCCACCTTCTGGCTTTCGGCCTATAGTATCAGAAATTAAACTGCATTTGGCCTTCAACTTTGGTTAGGGCCTACTAACGGCTTCTGCCCCTCCCTGGTGTTGCCCTCAACTAAATAAAGCTGAGCTTCAACCTTCCGGCTCTCATTATGTGGTTTTAAAAAAAAAAATGGTGGTTAGGGCCTACTAACGGCTTCTGCCCCTCCCTGGTGTTGTCCTCAACTAAATAAAGCTGAGCTTCAACCTTCCGGCTCTCATTATGTGGTTTAAAAAAAAAAAATGGTGGTTAGGGCCTACTAACGGCTTCTGCCCCTCCCTGGTGTTGTCCTCAACTAAATAAAGCTGAGCTTCAACCTTCCGGCTCTCATTAAGTGGTTTTAAAAAAAAAATGGTGGTTAGGGCCTACTAACGGCTTCTGCCCCTCCCTGGTGTTGTCCTCAACTAAATAAAGCTGAGCTTCAACCTTCCGGCTCTCATTAAGTGGTTTTAAAAAAAAAAAAAATGGTGGTTAGGGCCTACTAACGGCTTCTGCCCCTCCCTGGTGTTGTCCTCAACTAAATAAAGCTGAGCTTCAACCTTCCGGCTCTCATTATGTGGTTTTAAAAAAAAAAATGGTGGTTAGGGCCTACTAACGGCTTCTGCCCCTCCCTGGTGTTGTCCTCAACTAAATAAAGCTGAGCTTCAACCTTCCGGCTCTCATTAAGTGGTTTTTAAAAAAAAATGGTGGTTAGGGCCTACTAACGGCTTCTGCCCCTCCCTGGTGTTGTCCTCAACTAAATAAAGCTGAGCTTCAACCTTCCGGCTCTCATTAAGTGGTTTTAAAAAAAAAAAAATTGGTGGTTAGGGCCTACTAACGGCTTCTGCCCCTCCCTGGTGTTGTCCTCAACTAAATAAAGCTGAGCTTCAACCTTCCGGCTCTCATTATGTGGTTTAAAAAAAAAAAATGGTGGTTAGGGCCTACTAACGGCTTCTGCCCCTCCCTGGTGTTGTCCTCAACTAAATAAAGCTGAGCTTCAACCTTCCGGCTCTCATTAAGTGGTTTTAAAAAAAAAATGGTGGTTAGGGCCTACTAACGGCTTCTGCCCCTCCCTGGTGTTGTCCTCAACTAAATAAAGCTGAGCTTCAACCTTCCGGCTCTCATTAAGTGGTTTTAAAAAAAAAATGGTGGTTAGGGCCTACTAACGGCTTCTGCCCCTCCCTGGTGTTGTCCTCAACTAAATAAAGCTGAGCTTCAACCTTCCGGCTCTCATTATGTGGTTTTAAAAAAAAAATGGTGGTTAGGGCCTACTAACGGCTTCTGCCCCTCCCTGGTGTTGTCCTCAACTAAATAAAGCTGAGCTTCAACCTTCCGGCTCTCATTAAGTGGTTTTAAAAAAAAAAAAAATGGTGGTTAGGGCCTACTAACGGCTTCTGCCCCTCCCTGGTGTTGCCCTCAACTAAATAAAGCTGAGCTTCAACCTTCTGCTCCAAATTACCATTTTAAAAAATGCAATAGGCTTTTCCGGCCTACTAAAGGTGTCTGCCCCTCCCTGGTGTTGTCCTCAACTGAACAAAGCTGAGCTTCCACATTCTGGCTTTCGCCCTATACTATCAGATATTAAACTGCATTTGGCCTACTAGTGTGGTTAGGCCCTTGAAACAGTGTCTGCTGCTCTTGGGTTTGCTACTCCACTGAACAAAGCAATGCCGCCTGTTTAGTCCTGTTACCAATTTTGAACTGCATGTAGCCTACTTTATTCTTTGGCCCTATATCTGTTTCCTCCTCATCCTGCCCATTGCCCAGCCACTGCTAAATGAGTCTGCTGGTACATTGACCTAGACCACTACATTCCCCTTGTACTCTACACAGCCAGAATCTGTCCCTGCTGAAAGTAAGGTTCCCCTTCCCGCATGTTATACCACCTTACACAGGGACAAAGAGGAAGGTGCAGATGAAAGTGCAGGTTCCTTCATCAGGTGGGGGGGCATACTCGTTGGCGACGTCACTGGCACAGGGCCCCTCAGAGTACGCAAAAGTGTCGCTGCTGGTGGGAGGCGCCCCCGCCATGCAAACACACCGCCGTACTTTGAGGGGCCCTGTGCCAGTGGCAATGCGAACGAGTGGGCCCCCCCTGCTTGCTCAGGATCACAGCACTTGCAACTTTTAAATACTTACCTTTCCCTGCAACACCGCCGTGACGTAGTCCGCATTTCCTGGGCCCACGAAAAACTTGAGCCAGCCCTACTCCCCCCACAACTTTCCCCCAATTCCCTATGCCCAACTATTATTATACAGTTAATTAAGATTGGCAAGCTTCAGAAACAAGAATGGATGTTTTTGGCATTAAAATGGGCACTGTAGGTGTTTTCCTGGCCTCCACTCACTGCCGACTATGCTTCCCCATTGACTTGCATTGGGTTTCGTGTTTCGGTCGATCCCCGACTTTTAGCGATAATCGGCCGACTGCACTCGACTCGACTCTGGACAAAATCGGGTTTCCCAAAACCCTACTCGATCTTAAAAAAATGAAAGTCGCTCAACCCTAGTAGCCACACAGCGCAGGAGCTCTGGAATGCCATCAAGCAGGAGAGCGATGTGTGGTTTGTGCCAGCGAATCTCCAGCCAGGCATGGTAGTGTGTGATAATGGCCGAAATCTGGTGGCAGCTCTGGGCCTCGGCAACCTCACTCACATCCCATGTCTGGCACATGTGCTCAATTTGGTCGTGCAGAGCTTTTTGAGGGACTATCCGGATCTTGATGCACTGCTGCACAAGGTCCGCCTAGAGTGTGCTCACTTGCGGCGTTCCAGCACGGCAAAAGCGCGCATTGCGGCTCTGCAGCGCCGACACCGCCTGCCGGAACATCGCATCATATGTGACCTACCTACCAGGTGGAATTCCACGTTACATATGTTGGAGCGGTTGTGTGAGCAGCAGCAAGCTGTAATGGAGTACCAGCTGCTTCAGGCGCAAAAAAGTCGCAGTCAGCGCCGTACAGACTTCACAACCACAGAGTGGGCCACTATGAATGACGTCTGCCAGGTTTTGCGTCCCTTTGATTATTCCACGCGGATGGCGAGTGCAGATGATGCACTAGTCAGCATGACTGTCCCCCTTATCTGCCTGCTTGAAAAATCACTGCAAGCGCTAAGGGATGATGTTGTGGAAGAGGTGGAGGATGAGGATTCACCATTTCCATCATCTTCTGGACAGTCAGCGCCACGTGGTTCCTCACAAACGCGTAGGCAGGGGACCGTTTGTGAGGAGGATGAGGAGGAGTCAATGGAGGAGGAAGACATCCGTCCAGAGGAGGGAGTTACACAATTGTCCAGTACTCAGTGTGTACAGCGAGGGTGGGGTGATGACGAGCGGGCAGAGATCACGCCTCCAGCAGGGGACAGCGTTTCTTGGGCAGTTGGCAGTCTGCAGCACATGGTGGATTACATGCTGCAGTGCCTGAGAAACGACCGCCGCATCGCCCACATTCTCAACATGTCTGATTATTGGGTGTTCACCCTCCTCGATCCTCGCTACCGGGACAACGTAGAAAGCCTCATCACACCGTTGAACCGGGAGCGAAAAATGCGGGAGTACCAAGACACACTGGTCAATTCCATCATCTTCTCCATTCCAACTGAGAGAAGTGCTGCTAGTGCATTCCAAAGCAGCTCAGTGCGTCCAGGCCGTGGTGGAGGCTCTGCACAAAGAGGGAGCAGAAGCAGTGCCTCTGCCCAAGGCAAGACCAGTATGGCCGAACTGTGGCACAGTTTTCTGTGCCCGCCACAAAAGTCTACACCATCACAGACGGCTCCAGTCAGCAGGAGGCAACGGTTCCGTCAGATGGTGACAGACTACATGTCTTGCCCTCTTGCTGTACTCCCAGACGGCTCTTCCCCTTTCAAGTTTTGGGTCTCAAAGCTGGATACATGGCCAGAGCTAAGCCAGTATGCATTGGAGGTGCTGTCTTGCCCTGCGGCCAGTGTATTATCGGAACGTGTCTTTAGTGCTGCAGGTGGTGTACTAACTGACCGTCGCATGCGACTATCCTCCGATAACGTTGACCGGCTTACTTTCCTGAAAATGAACAAGGCCTGGATCTCGCCGGAATTTGCCACTCCTCCTCCTGATTGAATAATTAGGTCACTGTATACGTTATCCAGGTCTCCTGTTGTGTTCATCTTTCTACCACCTGAACTTAAATTCCTGGGCTCCAACACCGCCAGTTGAGGCTCAGACGTGCCGTCTGCACAGTCAAAACATACGACCCAGTGTTATTGGGTTTCAGTAATGTCAGCTGATCCCCAGCTGTGTAGCCGGCAATGTGTCATGCGACCGCCACGCTGACACAACAACTGAAATGTAAGGGAATCTGTCCCCCCCCCCCCAAGGCGTTTGTTACTGAAAGAGCCACCTTGTGCAGCAGTAATGCTGCCCAAGGAAAAGGTAGCTATTTTTGTTTAGCTCCTTGCACACGCAGAACTTAACACTTATAAAATGTGTCCACTGATACCGTAAAACCGTCCCGGAGGTGGGACTTTACTTCGTAATGTGACGCAGCCCAGCCGTCATTCCTACCCCCCCGGCGCCGCGCACCGGCTCCTCAGCGTTGTTTTATTCCGTCCTGGAGCCTGCGCTGTTATGTTATCCCGTGGCCAGGCACACTTAGCGCTGCCCGTCTTCTGGCATCATTTGGTGTCTGGATGGCTGCGCCTGTGCGGCCGCGCTGGCAGAGAGCCCGCCTCGCAGTGTCTTCTGATTTAATCCCACTGGGGGCCTGGGATCCATGGACATGCGCAGTGCATATCTGAACCTCCACCTCTCACTCATTTCCCTATGGCTTCTTCAGACTGTTCGGTGTCAGCTGGTCCCTAACAGCATGCCACGGCCGTGACACCGCACAGTCTGAAGAAGCCATAGGGAGATGAGTGAGAGGTGGAGGTTCAGATATGCAGTGCGCATGTCCATGGATCCCAGGCCCCCAGTGGGATTAAATCAGAAGACACTGCGAGGCGGGCTCTCTGCCAGCGCGGCCGCACAGGCGCAGCCATCCAGACACCAAATGATGCCAGAAGACGGGCAGCGCTAAGTGTGCCTGGCCACGGGATAACATAACAGCGCAGGCTCCTTGACGGAATAAAACAACGCTGAGGAGCCGGTGCGCGGCGCCGGGGGGGTAGGAATGACGGCTGGGCTGCGTCACATTACGAAGGAAAGTCCCACCTCCGGGACGGTTTTACGGTTGCAGGGGACACATTTTATAAGTGTTTAGTTCTGTGTTTGCAAGGAGCATGATGAAAAGAGCCACCTTTTCCTTTTGCATCTTTTGTGCTGCACAAGCTGGCTCTTTCAGCTACAAACGCCTTGGGGGGGGGTTAAAGGTTCCCTTTCGACTTTCTCAGGCTTCGGCCTACATTGTGTTCCTCTGCTTTTCCACCTGTCCCTGGGCTCCAACACCGCCAGTTGCCGTCCAGAAGTGCTGTACGCACAGTCAACAGTCCCTCCTCTGTTATTGGGGTTCAGTAACGTCAGCTGTTCCCCTGCTGTGTGTGTGGCAATCCCTCCTACCTCCTCCAACCTCCTCCAACCTCCTCCTCCTCCACCTGTCCCTGGGCTCCAACACCGCCAGTTGCCGTCCAGAAGTGCTGTACGCACAGTCAACAGTCCCTCCTCTGTTATTGGGGTTCAGTAACGTCAGCTGTTCCCCTGCTGTGTGTGTGGCAATCCCTCCTACCTCCTCCAACCTCCTCCTCCTCCAACCGTCCCTGGGCTCCAACACCGCCAGTTGCCGTCCAGAAGTGCTGTACGCACAGTCAACAGTCCCTCCTCTGTTATTGGGGTTCAGTAACGTCAGCTGTTCCCCTGCTGTGTGTGTGGCAATCCCTCCTACCTCCTCCAACCTCCTCCAACCTCCTCCTCCTCCACCTATCCCTGGGCTCCAACACCGCCAGTTGCCGTCCAGAAGTGCTGTACGCACAGTCAACAGTCCCTCCTCTGTTATTGGGGTTCAGTAACGTCAGCTGTTCCCCTGCTGTGTGTGTGGCAATCCCTCCTACCTCCTCCAACCTCCTCCTCCTCCAACCGTCCCTGGGCTCCAACACCGCCAGTTGCCGTCCAGAAGTGCTGTACGCACAGTCAACAGTCCCTCCTCTGTTATTGGGGTTCAGTAACGTCAGCTGTTCCCCTGCTGTGTGTGTGGCAATCCCTCCTACCTCCTCCAACCTCCTCCAACCTCCTCCTCCTCCACCTGTCCCTGGGCTCCAACACCGCCAGTTGCCGTCCAGAAGTGCTGTACGCACAGTCAACAGTCCCTCCTCTGTTATTGGGGTTCAGTAACGTCAGCTGTTCCCCTGCTGTGTGTGTGGCAATCCCTCCTACCTCCTCCAACCTCCTCCTCCTCCAACCGTCCCTGGGCTCCAACACCGCCAGTTGCCGTCCAGAAGTGCTGTACGCACAGTCAACAGTCCCTCCTCTGTTATTGGGGTTCAGTAACGTCAGCTGTTCCCCTGCTGTGTGTGTGGCAATCCCTCCTACCTCCTCCAACCTCCTCCTCCTCCACCCGTCCCTGGGCTCCAACACCGCCAGTTGCCGTCCAGAAGTGCTGTACGCACAGTCAACAGTCCCTCCTCTGTTATTGGGGTTCAGTAACGTCAGCTGTTCCCCTGCTGTGTGTGTGGCAATCCCTCCTACCTCCTCCTACCTCCTCCAACCTCCTCCTCCTCCACCTGCCCCTGGGCTCCAACACCGCCAGTTGCCGTCCAGAAGTGCTGTACGCACAGTCAACAGTCCCTCCTCTGTTATTGGGGTTCAGTAACGTCAGCTGTTCCCCTGCTGTGTGTGTGGCAATCCCTCCTACCTCCTCCAACCTCCTCCTCCTCCAACCGTCCCTGGGCTCCAACACCGCCAGTTGCCGTCCAGAAGTGCTGTACGCACAGTCAACAGTCCCTCCTCTGTTATTGGGGTTCAGTAACGTCAGCTGTTCCCCTGCTGTGTGTGTGGCAATCCCTCCTACCTCCTCCAACCTCCTCCAACCTCCTCCTCCTCCACCTGTCCCTGGGCTCCAACACCGCCAGTTGCCGTCCAGAAGTGCTGTACGCACAGTCAACAGTCCCTCCTCTGTTATTGGGGTTCAGTAACGTCAGCTGTTCCCCTGCTGTGTGTGTGGCAATCCCTCCTACCTCCTCCAACCTCCTCCTCCTCCAACCGTCCCTGGGCTCCAACACCGCCAGTTGCCGTCCAGAAGTGCTGTACGCACAGTCAACAGTCCCTCCTCTGTTATTGGGGTTCAGTAACGTCAGCTGTTCCCCTGCTGTGTGTGTGGCAATCCCTCCTACCTCCTCCAACCTCCTCCTCCTCCACCCGTCCCTGGGCTCCAACACCGCCAGTTGCCGTCCAGAAGTGCTGTACGCACAGTCAACAGTCCCTCCTCTGTTATTGGGGTTCAGTAACGTCAGCTGTTCCCCTGCTGTGTGTGTGGCAATCCCTCCTACCTCCTCCTACCTCCTCCAACCTCCTCCTCCTCCACCTGCCCCTGGGCTCCAACACCGCCAGTTGCCGTCCAGAAGTGCTGTACGCACAGTCAACAGTCCCTCCTCTGTTATTGGGGTTCAGTAACGTCAGCTGTTCCCCTGCTGTGTGTGTGGCAATCCCTCCTACCTCCTCCTACCTCCTCCAACCTCCTCCTCCTCCACCTGCCCCTGGGCTCCAACACCGCCAGTTGCCGTCCAGAAGTGCTGTACGCACAGAGCCAAACACCTCGCCAATGTGTTAGTGGGGTTCAGCACCGCCAGCTGTTCCCCTGCTGTGTATACGGCAACGTGTACTGCGACCGCCACGCAGGCACAACAAGTTAAATGTAAGGGAACCTGACCCCCCCCCCCCCCCAGGCGTTTGTTACTGAAGGAGCCACCTTGTGCAGCAGTAATGATGCAAAGGGAAAAAGTGCCTCTTTTCGTGATGCTCCTTGCACATGCTGAACCAAACACTTATGAAATGTGTCCCCACACAGCGTTAAACCGTCCGGTAGGTGGAACTTTCCTTTGTCGTGTGACGCAGCACAGCCATCATTTTTACCCCCTTGGCGCCGTGCGCCGCCTCCTCAGCGTTGTTTTAATCTGTCCCGGAGCCTGCGCTGTTAGGTTAGCCCTTGGCCATGCACACATGTTGCGCTGCCCGTCTTCTGACCTCATTTGGTGTCAGGCTGGCTGCGCCTGTGCGGGTGCGCTGGCCGAGATCCCGCCTCGCAGTGTCGTCTAATGTAATCCCACCGCGGGCCTGTGATCCGTGCCCGTGCGCAGTGCATATCCTCTCCTCTCACTCCCCTCCCTACGGCTTCTTCAGACTGTGCGATGTCAGCTGGTCCCTAATAGCATGCCACGGCCGTGACACCGCACAGTCTGAAAAAGCCGTAGGGAGGGGAGTGAGAGGAGAGGATATGCACTGCGCACGGGCACGGATCACAGGCCCGCGGTGGGATTACATTAGACGACACTGCGAGGCGGGATCTCGGCCAGCGCACCCGCACAGGCGCAGCCAGCCTGACACCAAATGATGTCAGAAGACGGGCAGCGCAAAATGTGTGCATGGCCAAGGGCTAACCTAACAGCCCAGGCTCCGGGACAGATTAAAACAACGCTGAGGAGGCGGCGCACGGCGCCAAGGGGGTAAAAATGATGGCTGTGCTGCGTCACACGACAAAGGAAAGTTCCACCTACCGGACGGTTTAACGCTGTGAGGGGACACATTTCATAACTGTTAGGTTCCGCATGTGCAAGGACCATAATTAAAAGAGCTAAGTTTACCTTTTCCAGCATTAGTGCTGTACACAATGGCTCTTTCAGCTACAAACGCCTGGGGGGGGGGGGGTTAAAGGTTTCCTTTCAACTTGCTCGAGTGCAGGCTTCGGCCTACACTCCGCTCCCCCTGCTCCTCCTGCTGACCCTGGGCTCCAACACCGCCAGTTGGGGCCCGGTACTGCTAGCTGCACAGAGAAAAACACCTCGCCAATGTGTCAGTGGGGTCCAGCACCGCCAGCTGTTCCCCTTCTGTGTAGCCGGCAACGTGTCCTGCAAAAGTCACGCAGACACAACACACCCAAAGCTGCCGCCTGTGCAGGCTTCGGCCTACACTCCCCTCCCCCTGCTCCTCCTCCTCCTGCTCCTCCTCCTGCTGTCCCTGGGCTCTAACACACCGCCAGTTTTTGCCCAGATGTGCTAGCTGCACAGAGAAAAACACCAGCCAATGTGTCAGTGGGGTCCAGCACCGCCAGCTGTTCCCCTGCTGTGCAGCCGGCAACGTGTCCTGCAAAAGCCACGCAGACACAAGAACTGAAATTGAAGGGAACCTGTCCCCCCTCCCCCAGGCGTTTTTACGTTATCCAGCCACCTTGTACAGCGGTAATGCTGCATGTGTGCAAGGTGGCTCAGAAACGTATTCTCCTCGCACATGTGGAACTGAAAACACGTCTGCAATGTGTCCTCTGTGTGACCATTTAACCGTCCCGGTGGTGTGACTTTCCTTTGTAATGACACGCTGCAACCCCCTTGGTAGCGCTGCCCGTCTTCTGGCATCATGGTTTGGCTGCCTGCGCCTCTGCGGCCGCCCTGACCCACACAACGCCCCTCGGTGTCTTATTTATTGGGACTGCGAGGGTGTGATTGATGGGCAGGATCAGTGCATCAGTTCGCCTGTCCCTCCTCTCCTTCCGCCTTCTTCGGACTGTGCGGCTTCATGGCCGTGGCATGCGATAAGGGATCAGATGACGCCGCACAGTCTGAAGCGGGTGTAAGGACCCGAGTGTGAGAGGCGAACATATGTGCTGCGCCAGGCCCTGAATCCCAGCCCCGCAGTGTTTTAACAATGTTAAGACACTGCGGGGCTGGGATTCATGGGCATCGCGAACCGCACCGGCCGACATTACATGATGCCAGAAGATGGGCAGCGCTAACGGCGCTAGGCCAGGGGATAACACGACAGCGCAGACTCCTGTACAGCAAATAACAACGCTCGGGAGGCTGCACCCAGCACCAAGGTGGGATTCTTGACACCTGTGCTGCGTCTCATTACAAAGGGAACTCTCGCCTCCATTACACAGTTTGACTGTCTAAAGGGCTGAATGTTATACGTGTTCCATTCAGCGTGTGCAAGGAGAAAAATTACAAGAGCAACCTTTGACTTGCGCAGCACTGCTGCTGCATAAGCTGTGGCTCTTCTACTTTGTAACCCCTGAGGGGGGGTTAAAGGTGACTTTTGAAATCGGTTCAATTAGGCTTCGGCCTACACTCTGCTCCCCCTGCAGAGCCCGGGCTCCAACAACGCTAGTTGCTGTCCGGAAGTGCTGGCTGCACAGAGCCAAACACCTCGCCAATGTGTCAGTGGGGTCCAGCACCGCCAGCTGTTCCCCTGCTGTGTAGCCGGCAACGTGTCCTGCAAAAGTCACGCAGACACAACACACCCAAAGCTGCCGCCTGTGCAGGCTTCGGCCTACACTCCCCTCCCCCTGCTCCTCCTCCTCCTGCTCCTCCTCCTGCTGTCCCTGGGCTCTAACACACCGCCAGTTTTTGCCCAGATGTGCTAGCTGCACAGAGAAAAACACCAGCCAATGTGTCAGTGGGGTCCAGCACCGCCAGCTGTTCCCCTGCTGTGCAGCCGGCAACGTGTCCTGCAAAAGCCACGCAGACACAAGAACTGAAATTGAAGGGAACCTGTCCCCCCTCCCCCAGGCGTTTTTACGTTATCCAGCCACCTTGTACAGCGGTAATGCTGCATGTGTGCAAGGTGGCTCAGAAACGTATTCTCCTCGCACATGTGGAACTGAAAACACGTCTGCAATGTGTCCTCTGTGTGACCATTTAACCGTCCCGGTGGTGTGACTTTCCTTTGTAATGACACGCTGCAACCCCCTTGGTAGCGCTGCCCGTCTTCTGGCATCATGGTTTGGCTGCCTGCGCCTCTGCGGCCGCCCTGACCCACACAACGCCCCTCGGTGTCTTATTTATTGGGACTGCGAGGGTGTGATTGATGGGCAGGATCAGTGCATCAGTTCGCCTGTCCCTCCTCTCCTTCCGCCTTCTTCGGACTGTGCGGCTTCATGGCCGTGGCATGCGATAAGGGATCAGATGACGCCGCACAGTCTGAAGCGGGTGTAAGGACCCGAGTGTGAGAGGCGAACATATGTGCTGCGCCAGGCCCTGAATCCCAGCCCCGCAGTGTTTTAACAATGTTAAGACACTGCGGGGCTGGGATTCATGGGCATCGCGAACCGCACCGGCCGACATTACATGATGCCAGAAGATGGGCAGCGCTAACGGCGCTAGGCCAGGGGATAACACGACAGCGCAGACTCCTGTACAGCAAATAACAACGCTCGGGAGGCTGCACCCAGCACCAAGGTGGGATTCTTGACACCTGTGCTGCGTCTCATTACAAAGGGAACTCTCGCCTCCATTACACAGTTTGACTGTCTAAAGGGCTGAATGTTATACGTGTTCCATTCAGCGTGTGCAAGGAGAAAAATTACAAGAGCAACCTTTGACTTGCGCAGCACTGCTGCTGCATAAGCTGTGGCTCTTCTACTTTGTAACCCCTGAGGGGGGGTTAAAGGTGACTTTTGAAATCGGTTCAATTAGGCTTCGGCCTACACTCTGCTCCACCTGCAGAGCCCGGGCTCCAACAACGCTAGTTGCTGTCCGGAAGTGCTGGCTGCACAGAGCCAAACACCTCGCCAATGTGTCAGTGGGGTCCAGCACCGCCAGCTGTTCCCCTGCTGTGTAGCCGGCAACGTGTCCTGCAAAAGTCACGCAGACACAACACACCCAAAGCTGCCGCCTGTGCAGGCTTCGGCCTACACTCCCCTCCCCCTGCTCCTCCTCCTCCTGCTCCTCCTCCTGCTGTCCCTGGGCTCTAACACACCGCCAGTTTTTGCCCAGATGTGCTAGCTGCACAGAGAAAAACACCAGCCAATGTGTCAGTGGGGTCCAGCACCGCCAGCTGTTCCCCTGCTGTGCAGCCGGCAACGTGTCCTGCAAAAGCCACGCAGACACAAGAACTGAAATTGAAGGGAACCTGTCCCCCCTCCCCCAGGCGTTTTTACGTTATCCAGCCACCTTGTACAGCGGTAATGCTGCATGTGTGCAAGGTGGCTCAGAAACGTATTCTCCTCGCACATGTGGAACTGAAAACACGTCTGCAATGTGTCCTCTGTGTGACCATTTAACCGTCCCGGTGGTGTGACTTTCCTTTGTAATGACACGCTGCAACCCCCTTGGTAGCGCTGCCCGTCTTCTGGCATCATGGTTTGGCTGCCTGCGCCTCTGCGGCCGCCCTGACCCACACAACGCCCCTCGGTGTCTTATTTATTGGGACTGCGAGGGTGTGATTGATGGGCAGGATCAGTGCATCAGTTCGCCTGTCCCTCCTCTCCTTCCGCCTTCTTCGGACTGTGCGGCTTCATGGCCGTGGCATGCGATAAGGGATCAGATGACGCCGCATAGTCTGAAGCGGGTGTAAGAACCCAAGCGAGAGGCGAACATATGTACTGCGCCAGGCCATGAATCCCAGCCCCGCAGTGTTTAAACTATGTCAATACACTGCGGGGCTGTGATTCATGGGCATCGCGAACCGCACCGGCCGACATTAAATGAGGTCAGAAGATGGGCAGCGCTAACGGCGCTAGGCCAGGGGATAACACGACAGCGCAGACTCCTGTACAGCAAATAACAACGCTCGGGAGGCTGCACCCAGCACCAAGGTGGGATTCTTGACACCTGTGCTGCGTCTCATTACAAAGGGAACTCTCGCCTCCATTACACAGTTTGACTGTCTAAAGGGCTGAATGTTATACGTGTTCCATTCAGCGTGTGCAAGGAGAAAAATTACAAGAGCAACCTTTGACTTGCGCAGCACTGCTGCTGCATAAGCTGTGGCTCTTCTACTTTGTAACCCCTGAGGGGGGGTTAAAGGTGACTTTTGAAATCGGTTCAATTAGGCTTCGGCCTACACTCTGCTCCACCTGCAGAGCCCGGGCTCCAACAACGCTAGTTGCTGTCCGGAAGTGCTGGCTGCACAGAGCCAAACACCTCGCCAATGTGTCAGTGGGGTCCAGCACCGCCAGCTGTTCCCCTGCTGTGTAGCCGGCAACGTGTCCTGCAAAAGTCACGCAGACACAACACACCCAAAGCTGCCGCCTGTGCAGGCTTCGGCCTACACTCCCCTCCCCCTGCTCCTCCTCCTCCTGCTCCTCCTCCTGCTGTCCCTGGGCTCTAACACACCGCCAGTTTTTGCCCAGATGTGCTAGCTGCACAGAGAAAAACACCAGCCAATGTGTCAGTGGGGTCCAGCACCGCCAGCTGTTCCCCTGCTGTGCAGCCGGCAACGTGTCCTGCAAAAGCCACGCAGACACAAGAACTGAAATTGAAGGGAACCTGTCCCCCCTCCCCCAGGCGTTTTTACGTTATCCAGCCACCTTGTACAGCGGTAATGCTGCATGTGTGCAAGGTGGCTCAGAAACGTATTCTCCTCGCACATGTGGAACTGAAAACACGTCTGCAATGTGTCCTCTGTGTGACCATTTAACCGTCCCGGTGGTGTGACTTTCCTTTGTAATGACACGCTGCAACCCCCTTGGTAGCGCTGCCCGTCTTCTGGCATCATGGTTTGGCTGCCTGCGCCTCTGCGGCCGCCCTGACCCACACAACGCCCCTCGGTGTCTTATTTATTGGGACTGCGAGGGTGTGATTGATGGGCAGGATCAGTGCATCAGTTCGCCTGTCCCTCCTCTCCTTCCGCCTTCTTCGGACTGTGCGGCTTCATGGCCGTGGCATGCGATAAGGGATCAGATGACGCCGCATAGTCTGAAGCGGGTGTAAGAACCCAAGCGAGAGGCGAACATATGTACTGCGCCAGGCCATGAATCCCAGCCCCGCAGTGTTTAAACTATGTCAATACACTGCGGGGCTGTGATTCATGGGCATCGCGAACCGCACCGGCCGACATTAAATGAGGTCAGAAGATGGGCAGCGCTAACGGCGCTAGGCCAGGGGATAACACGACAGCGCAGACTCCTGTACAGCAAATAACAACGCTCGGGAGGCTGCACCCAGCACCAAGGTGGGATTCTTGACACCTGTGCTGCGTCTCATTACAAAGGGAACTCTCGCCTCCATTACACAGTTTGACTGTCTAAAGGGCTGAATGTTATACGTGTTCCATTCAGCGTGTGCAAGGAGAAAAATTACAAGAGCAACCTTTGACTTGCGCAGCACTGCTGCTGCATAAGCTGTGGCTCTTCTACTTTGTAACCCCTGAGGGGGGGTTAAAGGTGACTTTTGAAATCGGTTCAATTAGGCTTCGGCCTACACTCTGCTCCACCTGCAGAGCCCGGGCTCCAACAACGCTAGTTGCTGTCCGGAAGTGCTGGCTGCACAGAGCCAAACACCTCGCCAATGTGTCAGTGGGGTCCAGCACCGCCAGCTGTTCCCCTGCTGTGTAGCCGGCAACGTGTCCTGCAAAAGTCACGCAGACACAACACACCCAAAGCTGCCGCCTGTGCAGGCTTCGGCCTACACTCCCCTCCCCCTGCTCCTCCTCCTCCTGCTCCTCCTCCTGCTGTCCCTGGGCTCTAACACACCGCCAGTTTTTGCCCAGATGTGCTAGCTGCACAGAGAAAAACACCAGCCAATGTGTCAGTGGGGTCCAGCACCGCCAGCTGTTCCCCTGCTGTGCAGCCGGCAACGTGTCCTGCAAAAGCCACGCAGACACAAGAACTGAAATTGAAGGGAACCTGTCCCCCCTCCCCCAGGCGTTTTTACGTTATCCAGCCACCTTGTACAGCGGTAATGCTGCATGTGTGCAAGGTGGCTCAGAAACGTATTCTCCTCGCACATGTGGAACTGAAAACACGTCTGCAATGTGTCCTCTGTGTGACCATTTAACCGTCCCGGTGGTGTGACTTTCCTTTGTAATGACACGCTGCAACCCCCTTGGTAGCGCTGCCCGTCTTCTGGCATCATGGTTTGGCTGCCTGCGCCTCTGCGGCCGCCCTGACCCACACAACGCCCCTCGGTGTCTTATTTATTGGGACTGCGAGGGTGTGATTGATGGGCAGGATCAGTGCATCAGTTCGCCTGTCCCTCCTCTCCTTCCGCCTTCTTCGGACTGTGCGGCTTCATGGCCGTGGCATGCGATAAGGGATCAGATGACGCCGCATAGTCTGAAGCGGGTGTAAGAACCCAAGCGAGAGGCGAACATATGTACTGCGCCAGGCCATGAATCCCAGCCCCGCAGTGTTTAAACTATGTCAATACACTGCGGGGCTGTGATTCATGGGCATCGCGAACCGCACCGGCCAACATTAAATGAGGTCAGAAGATGGGCAGCGCTAACGGCGCTAGGCCAGGGGATAACACGACAGCGCAGACTCCTGTACAGCAAATAACAACGCTCAGGAGGCTGCACCCAGCACCAAGGTGGGATTCTTGACATCTGTGCTGCGTCTCATTACAAAGGGAACTCGCGCCTCCAACACAGTTTGACTGTATAAAGGGCTAAATGTTATACGTGTTTCATTCAGCGTGTGCAAGGAGCGAAATTAAAAGAGCAACCTTTGACTTGTGCAGCACTACTGCTGCATAAGCTGTGGCTCTTCTACTTTCTAACCCCTGAGGGGGGGTTAAAGGTTACCTTTGAAATTGGTTCAAGTAGGCTTCGGCCTACACTCTGCTCCCCCTGCAGAGCCCGGGCTACAACACCGCTCGTTGCTGTCCGGAAGTGCTGGCTGCACAGAGCCAAACACCTCGCCAATGTGTCAGTGGGGTCCAGCACCGCCAGCTGTTCCCCTGCTGTGCAGCCGGCAACGTGTCCTGCAAAAGCCACGCAGACACTTGCTCTTGTACCTTCTGCTCCACATCCTGGTTCCAGTACCGTCAGCTGGTTCCGGGCAGAGCCTTTGGCTTAGGTGCCTCCCTCTGGGTATCCGAGTTCCACCAACGTCAGGTGGTCCTTGGTAGTGCTTTCAGGCACGGGTACCTCCTGCTTAGTAACCGGGTTCCAGTAACGTCAGCTGGTCCTCGGTAGTTCCATTGGCTCTTGGACCTTCGGCTACCCATCCGGGTTCCAGCACCGTCAGCTGGTTCTCGGCAGTGTCTTTTGCTCTTGTACCTTCTGCTCCCCATCCTGGTTCCAGTACCGTCAGCTGGTTCCGGGCAGAGCCTTTGGCTTAGGTGCCTCCCTCTGGGTATCCGAGTTCCACCAACGTCAGGTGGTCCTTGGTAGTGCTTTCAGGCACGGGTACCTCCTGCTTAGTAACCGGGTTCCAGTAACGTCAGCTGGTCCTCGGTAGTTCCATTGGCTCTTGGACCTTCGGGTAGCCATCCGAGTTCCAGTTCCATCAGCTGGTTCTCGGCATTTTCTCAGCCTTCTTGTACCTTCTGCTACATTTCCAAGTTCAAGAGACTAAACACGATGACCCGGAAGAACACCCCTAAGATGACGACGACACCAGAGACGACAACCACCGTGATGACGACGACCCTGGAGACGATGACCCTGAAGACCACCCCGATGACGACGACCCCGGAGACCACCCCGATGACGACGACCCCGGAGACGACGACCCTGGAGACGACGACGACCTGGAAGACCGAGAAGCAGAAGAACAAGAGGCTGCAGAACAAAGAGCAGAAGGACATTAAGCATAACACAAAATATCAGAGCAAAAAAATATTATGTAAATTATAAGCAGAAGAAGACTAAGCAGTGTATGGGGGTGAGTCCGTTCCTCCTCGTGGTGCCCCTGGATAAAGCCTGATGCTGCAGGCCAAACTGAACGCGGACAAATGTAACTGGTTTGTGACAGGCAGAACGGAAGGTGTAATCTTCAAACTTTTATAGATAACAACTACGGGAATGCCTGTCACAAATAAGAATATGATGAAGAAGTTGAATATGATGAAGATAATAGTAAAATAAAAAGAATATGAACAATGTAACCCAAAAAATAATAGGTAGAAGATGAAGAAGAAGATGAATAAGGTGAAGAAGTTGATGTCAAAGAAGCTGATGATGAGGATAATTAAGAAGAAAGCGTGGGAGAAGTAAAAAAGAAGGTGAAGGGCGTGGAAGTAGTGAAACATCAATATCTGACATAAAAAAAAAAAAAAATAACATAGTCAAATTCTTTCTAACGCCGAACTTCATAAAAAAAAATAAAAAATCCTGCTATTCTATTACATTGGGCTAAACCTCTGTCCCTTTAATATCTCCGCCACGTCCCCCAATACATCCTACATTATTCTTAGTTGTTTTCCTTCATGTAGAATGAACCTACAAGTTTATTAAGGGTTTATTTTAATTCCGATATTTTCGTCCCATTGACTTGCATTGGGATCGGGTATCGGTATCGGATTGGATCCGATATTTTGACGGTATCGGCCGATACTTTCCGATACCGATACTTTCCGATATCGGAAAGTATCGCTCAACACTACTCACAACACATTTTGCAGTTATTGCAAGAGGTAGAGATAGGGAGTACAAGTTTCACCATTGCACGATGTACACAATTTTTAAAAAAATTACCCAAGGGGTCTCTATGAGTCTATCTGAAAGATGCCATGATGATGACAACACAAAACATTTAGTAGTTACTATAAGAGTTAGAGATAGGGAGTACAAGTTTCACCATTGCACAATGTGCAAAGTTATCCAAAAATTATCCCAAGGGGTCTGTATCTTAAACGCTGAAAGAGGCCGTGATGGGGACTTCACAATACATTTAGCAGTTATTTCAAGAGGTAGAGATAGGGAGTACAAATTTCACCATTGCATAATGTGCAAAGTTTTTCACAAATTACTCAAGAGGTCTTTATCATAAACGCTGAAAGAGGCCATGATGGGGACTTCACAATACATTTAGCAGTTATTATAAGAGGTAGAGATAGGGAGTACAAGTATCATAATTGCACAAAAAGTTAAAAAACATTACTCATGTGGAGTATACATAGATGACCACTAAGTACTTGTTGCAGGAGGAGCAGGAGGTGACTTCCTGAACAAAATGATCTGCATGGTAAGGGATGGAAATTAAGACAACTTCCAAAACAAAACATTTGGCCTGCTTGAAAAAAAAAAACAAAAAAAACATTTGGCCTGCATTTACATAGCGTTGTCATCTGTAGGGCTTACAAAGTCAGAGGAAATCCAGCCCTTGTTCAATTTTAGAAGAATCAGCCTGTCTGCATTTTTGGTTGACAGCCATGTGCGCCTATCCATCACGATTGCACCTGTCGAACTAAAAACCCGCTCAAACAATCCACTCGCGGCAGGGCATGGCAGCATCACCAAGGCATACAAGGAAATGTCGGGCCAAGTGTGCAGCTTGGACAACCAATAGGTAAAGGCCACTGAATAATCAGGAAGGATGCTGGTATGGTCAACATGTTGGTCAACTTCCCCCTCCTCATCATAGTTACACCCACAGATAGCCTTTGCTGATGTGACGATTTCATGAAAATGGCCCAGTTGGACATTGCCCCCACCCTGAGTTGTTCCTGGTTTGTGTGTCCCTCCCCTGTAATCCTTGCTGGTGAACAAAGCCGGTACCTATGCCAGCAGCATTGTCTGTGGGCAATCTTTTTAGGAAGTGTTCCACAAAGGCTCTCTGGCATGCATACACTGAAAATGGCACGTCAGCCTCCGACATTAGAGAAGTAAATTTCTCCTTGTACCATAGGTCAAGAAAGGTATACAGCCAGTATTTCATGTTGGACAAAATGTGTTTCACACTAGGGTCTTGAGAAATGCATCTGGACATGAGCTCTACCATGTGTGTCATACTACAAAGAGTCAAGTGTTCAGTGTCCTCGCCAGGAAGAATACTAACCATCCTCTCCTCCTCATGACACACAGCCTCCTTCTCCTCTTCAGGCCATCCATGCTGGACATGAAGCTGGAAGTCCCCTCTGTAGCACAGAGCAAAATCTCCTGTTCCTCTTCCTCCTCCTCCTCTTGTTCCTCGTCATCACTCAATTTGGCTTGAGAATATTTTGTGAGGCTGCACTGTGTGGTATCAGCCACTATACAATCTTCCTCCATAGCCACCTGCTCGACAATCAAAGCTTCCTCTTTGATATTCTACAGTGAGCATTTTAATAGACAGAGCAGCGGGATAGTTATGCTGATAATGGCATCATCCACACTCACCATCTTGGTGAAGTACTCAAAGTTTTGTAGAACATCACATATGCGATCCACACCCATTCGACAGTTCAGTTGTTAAGTGTGGGGGCTGCGTGTTACTCTAATGGGCATTGAGAAGCTGGAATTCAGACATTTCCCTCTTCTGCTCAATAAGCCTTGCCAACATATGAAAGGTCAAATTGCAGCGTGTTGGCAGGTCACAAATCAGTCGGTGATGAGGCAAATTTAACTACCCTCACAGAGGTGTTGTGTTATGTACAAATTCACTGTATCTTGCAATGTGTGTAATTTTTTTTAAGATATCAGCTTTATTGCACACAGCAACAGCAGACTCATGAAAATTATAGATAAATAGTCATGTTTGTGTATCTCAGCAGGCTTTGTGCCAATCACAAAACTGCTACATAAAGATGCGCTATTTATTAAACAAATAGAAAATTATATTTATTTTCATATTGCCTTGCTAATACACTGCAACAGTGGACTAATGAAAATTATTGCCACCACTAAATTGTAACATTTGTTTATCTCTGCCCAGATTGCAGCAGTCGCACAACTGCTAGATAAAGATATGCTATTTATTAAACAAAAGAAAATTATTTTTATTTTTAGATCACCTTGCTGGCACACTGCAACCCTGGACTAATGAAAATTATTGCCACTGCTGAATTTTGACGTTTATTTATCTTTGCCCGGATTGCGCTAGTCGAACAACTGTTAGATAAAGATATGCTATTTATTGAACCAGTAGAATTTTTTTTTAGATTGCCTTGTTGACACACTGCAACAGTGGACTAATAAAAATGATTGCTACTGCTAAATTGTGATGTTTGCTTATCTCGTCACAGATTGCACCAGTCGCATAACTGCTAGATAAAAATACGCTATTTATTTTACCAATCAAAACTTTTGGGAAATTTTTAGATCACCTTAATGAGACATGCCAAGAGCAGACTCGATGAAATTACTGGAAAATAGTGATGTTTCCTTAGCTCTACAAGTTTTGTGCCACTTGCACAACTGCTAGATAAATATGAGCTATTTAAGCAATAGAAAAGGAATATGATTTAGCAATTAGCTTTAAAAATCAAGGCTACTATTTTCTGGCACTGAGTAATATTATTTAGCTTTAAAAATATTTTTTATAGGCTGCTACACAGGAATATTATGCAGCTCCAAAAATATAGTTTTATATATGCTGATTCTGCCTAATATTATTTCCTTCAAAAAAGAGCTTATTTGTATATTAAGATAGTGCATGAAACCCTCCCTATTTCCCTCTAATCCCACAGTTTGTTTTTTTAATTATAAACTATACAACACAATGGAAAATAGCAGAGATCTGCAGCATGTACTTGCAATGATGATAACACTCAGGTGCATTTTACTCTCCCTCCTATTATATCTCTCCCTACTAAATCCCCACCTAACAAAGAACTAATCTTCATAATCTTCAGCTCTTAAAAGAGCTTTCTGAAATGATTTTCTCTCCCTATATGCTCCAATTACTCTCCCATCACTCACACTATGCTCTCCCTACACTGTTTCCGGCTCCAATGTATGCAAAATGGCACCGGCAGTCATTAAATATCCCCTATGATGCTATAAGGCCAACCAATCACAGTAACGCCACACCAAAGATGGCTCTGACATTACTGTGATTGGCAAGCCAGCCCAGCATGTTCATTGGCTGCAAACAAAGTGCCAAATATGTATGGCAGATCACTTGAATATACCAAGGTGAATACCAAATTACTACATCGAATAGCCCGAATAGTGTACTATTCTTGCAAGTAACAAATAGTGCTGAATGTATTTGCTCTTCACTAGTTATCTGCCAAGTTTGTAAAAAATGACAGAGCAGAGTTAAAAAAATGCAATAATTTGACAACTACATGCTTGAACTGGAACATGCACGATTAACATGTGTTAATCTGAGAATCTCACTGTGCTGGAATGCAAACTAGTGTGCCTTGCCAACCACTGTCCAACCCATCAACCGCATCTTCTGATTCTTCCTCCTCCCATACTGTGGCAAGTGTTGTCACACAGGGAGACTGAGAGAATGTCAGCAGATATAGAAATGGACATTCCTTGTGTTTTTGACTGTCCTTAGATACCAAGCACACCCCATCTTTCTCAATCCACTGTAACATCTCCGCCTGCACTTCTCTCACAGTCCAGCAGCTTGTTGTGTTCACCTTACTCCACTCTGTGTCAGCACAGCAGCCAGCCATCATTTGTGCAGTTGTGCTCACATAAAAGATTGTTTCCTCCTACACATGGCAAAGCTAAGAGCTTCAACTTCACCATCTTCAATCAACTAATAATAACCTTTATTTATATATTGCAAACATATTCCACAAACTGTAGCTTTACAAGTCAGCAGCTCATATAAAACAGTGAACAGTTGCAAAGTTTATGATAACCACACAACTAAAGCAAAAATAATGATGACCATGCTCTTCAGAGCTTACAATCTACAATGAGGCAGGAGTGACATAAAGTACAAGTGCTTATTTACAATGATGGTACAACTATTTTGAGGAAATGGGGATAGATAAAGGCTCAATACGGATTTTGGGTATGGTTGAGTTTGATGGTGAATTATGTTTAGAGACGTGGAGAATATGATATATATATATATACAAAGGACTTTGATTACGGAACGTGATAGTCTTCCTTAAACAGATGTGTTTTTGGGGAAAGCCTAACAATGTTTAAGATGTGGTTATACTCCTAATTTCATAGGGGAGAAAGGGTAAAAGATGAGTTATTTAAATAGGAAATTGAACTGAGGCGGACAAAACCAGATCATGGGTGTTACTGACTTTATGTGTTTCAGAGGTTGAAAGTTGTGAGAGGCCACAAAAAGTGGCTAGAGATAGAAACTCAGATGCATTTGGGGAGGTGAGGCTGCTGAAGTCTCCACCAGTATAAAGGTTGGCAATTTTGAGGCCATGAAGTGTGGCAGCAAGGCAAAAAAGTGGTGGTCAAAGAAGTGAATGGGTGACCTGGCGGATGGTATATGACTGCTACTCGGAGGGAGAGGGGATGGAAGACCCTGATAGTGTGAACCTCCAAATAAGAATGGCGTCCAATAGGCCTATATTTATAACTTTTTTTAAAAACAAGATTGTTGGTGCAGCAAGGAGTGTGGGGTTATCATACACCTAGCAATGATCGTACGGCGGGATATACACAGATTCCATACATTCTATCAAGGAGGTGGATATAACATACGCTAACTATTATTTTTCCAAGAACTAATAATTGTGAACAGCTTGTGGCCTCCTTGGATGATCCTCGCTCAATCGTGTCATTGTCTGGATGATAATAGCGAGCAGAGAGCTCTTCGATACAAAGATCACAGCGGTTGTTTCTATGTGATGCGCGGCCTGTGATCTCTGTGATTATTGCATAGCCATTCCAATCTGTTGGCCACAGAAATGCAGCCTTTCTGCCTTGTGGATACAGACTGTTTCCAAAAGCTGATGGCCATCGCAGTCCTCCAGTACCAGTTGTCCAGTCACCATTATGTCTCAAAAAAAATGTGCCTGCGCTACACCAGCTTGTCGCAGATAACATCACCCGTTCCCTGAAAAATTCTGTCTGCCAGGGTGAATTTACATCTAGCTGACTGGGCACTGGGTGACTCTGGTGGCTGTGGGGACAGTGGTGGAAGGGTCTGCCCCACAAATCTTGCATTCCCCAAAGCTTGCAGGGCACTTGGGGATGGAGAACTAAACCACTACACACCATAAAATGGATAACTCAACTACTAGACATCAGGGGTTGGACAACTAAACTAATAAACAGCCAGGGTTAGTGCATTAAACCACTACACACCATAAGATGGATAGCTAAACTGATAGACTAGATAACAGGGGTTGAAGAGCTAACCTACGAAACAGCTATGATTGTAGACCAAAACAAATTCACAAATAGAAATTGATGTTCAGCCTCACTCATGTGGCACAAATATCAATTTTGTTGACAACTAATGTCAGAAAAATATAAGAATAGTAACACTGGTAGTTGACTCAAAGAGAGTTGAGGACTGCCGGTATCGGATGCCTACTGTTACAGACAACAAACATGAAGGAGACCAAACCAGTAGCGTTCTCAATTCCAAAAAATTGTGGCAGACAACAAAGTGGCATCAATTTCACAAGAGTAGAAATAGTATAATAGAGACCGACAGGTCTTCCACTACATCTAACCCAGCAGATGGACAGTTGGAAACCCAACCAGGAGGGTTCACATTTCCAAAAATTAGTGGCAGACAGCAACAAAGTGGCATCAATTTCACCACAGTAGAAATAGTATAATAGGTACCTACAGTTCTTCCACTACACCCAATTCAGCAGATGGACAGTTGGACACCAAACTAGGGGTGTTCACATTTCCAAAAATTAGTGGCAGACACCACAAAAGTGGCATCAATTTCACCAGAGTAGAAATAGTATAAAAGGGATCGACACATCTTACACTACAGCCAACCCAGCAGATGGACACCCAAGCAGGACTATTCACATTTCCACAAATTAGTGTTAGCATCTGCAGCAGCAGCAACAGCAGGTACAGAAACCTCACTAAAGATTTCACATGAGAACAATGTATCACACTAAAAAATATACCATCCAGTAATGTAACAACTCTGCATGGCCTCCCATCCCTCACACATCATGTTTCTCACTGCTCCAGGTCATGTTGTGATTTCTGTCTGCTGCCGGCTCCATGTTCTGTGCCTCTTGCTTTCTGCCTGCTCTCTGCATGCTTCCTGGCTGTGTACATAGGGGGCGGCGCCAGAACTCTCAGGTTCTTATGTAATCATGGTGCACCTGTCTAATGTGTTCCTGACCAATTAACAAGAGGCCTCTAGTATTTAGGGCAACTCCACCCTGTGGACCTCGGCTGTGCAATGTGTTAACTCAGTTAGTGTTTTGCTACTGAGCTGCCAGGTCGTGCTCTGTGTTTTGCCTTCTCCGGAGGCTTCACTCCTAGCTTTGCCTTGTACTTGTCTGTCCGCCCTCTGGGAGGCAGAATATCCTGGTCCCTGTGTCTTTGTTCCTGTACCTTGTCTTGTACCATTACCTTGTCTGAACTCTGTCCTACCTCTGTCTCCCTGTCTTCTTTTCTGTGGCTTCTTTCTCTGCTGTGTCCTCTCTGTCTGCTTATGCTCCGCACTCTTGCCGCTCTGCCTACTAAGTACTCTTGTGACTCTGCCTGTGCTCCGTACTCTGGCAGCTCTGCTTATGTTCTGCACTCTTGCAGCTCTGCCTGCTTAGTACTCTTGTGACTGTCTGTGCCCCATACTCTTGCAGCTCTGCTTATGCTCTGCACTCTTGCGGCTCTGCCTGCTCAGTACTCTTGTGATTCTGCCTGTGTTCCGTACTCTTGCAACCCTGCTGTGCTCTGCATTCTTGCCACTCAGCTTGCTCTGTACCCTTGTCTCTCTGCCTGCTCTGTACTCTTGCAGCTTGGTCTGTACTACGTACTCCTGTGGTTCTGCTTCGTTCTGGTTCTGCTGCTGCAGAACCTCTTGCTGCTCTACAGCTCTTATCCGCAGCCTTGCAATTCTCCTTCTGTGTGAACAGGTCCAAACCTGCTTCTTCATATTCAATTTCTTCCTGCCTGTACCAGTACCTATATTTGCTGTGTGAACAGGTCTCTACCTATCACCTATCTCTGGGTGAACAGGACCCTACCTAATCCATACACCATGCCTGCCCTGTGTCTCAGCCGTGCCTGCCTGCCCTGTGTTTCAGCCGTGCCTGCCTGCCCTGTGTCTCAGCCGTGCCTGCCTGCCCTGTGTCTCAGCCGTGTCTACCTGCCCTGCTGCCTGCCGCACAAGCCTGACCTCACCATCAGAGGCTCCAGTGAAAACCAAGGCAGCTGTCCTAGTCACACCCCTTCCATGGTAGTCTGGTTTGTGGCACAGTGGTCCACAACCCCCTGGCTCATGCCCACCAGTCAGGGCATGAGCGTGACAAGTAACATAAGTTGTCAGTTGTCTTTGGATAGGGCGTGACGTTATTTGTTCACTAGTGCTTTCACAATCATTACCACCTACCCTACATACACCTTGAACACCAAGCCTAATCCCTTTTCCACTATGTACTCACTTTTTCCCAGTCATGTTGCTCAAATAGTGTGCTAGGAGCACATAGTTAGCAACTAAAAATTAGATTTTTTTACTGTGCACCATCTCTGCACACAGCTGTATTTCAGCAACACTAAATGAGAAGGTGAAATATGGCATGCTAAATCATGTTAGTCACAGAATAAAGAATTGTTTCAGTGTGAATGAGACCTGTATAACATAGAGTAGATGTTCCAAACAATTTCAAACTGAGATCTCCCCTACTGTATGGCCTTAGTAACAGAAGAAAATAAATAATTCTTTAAGTGTGGATGAGGGTGGAATAACAGACTAAATTCTTCACACAATTTCAAAATGAGATCTCCTCTACTGTATGACATTAGTAACAGAAGAAATATTTTTTTCTTTGGATGAGGTCTGTATAACATAGCCTAGATGTTCCAAACAATTTCAAACTGAGATCTCCCCTACTGTACGACGTTATTAACAGAAGACAGAATTGTTTAAGAGTGGATGAAGGCTATATGACAAACAAGATTTGCTGCAAACAATTTCAAAATGAGATCTCCCCTACTGAATGATGTTAGAAACAGAAGAAATTATATTTTTGTGTGGATGATGCCTGTATAACATAGAATAGATGCTCCAAACAATTTCAAAATGAGATTTCCCCTACTGTATCCTGTTCCGCTGCTATAGTATCAAAATGGAGCTAAAAAAATGTCCACTTTTTATGTTGAAAGGGATATATGATTTCAGCAGCGAATGACACAAGCTGTTGCGTCAGGATATTGCAGATGCTTTCTGTGCCCTGATTGGCTAGTCACAATGTGCACACAAAACGTTAGAAGAAAAAAAAATGACAGTTTACAAGCAAGCAGCTAATCTGAGCTCTCCCACCCCCTACCTTCATAAAACATGTGCTCCACACTTATAATACACCACCATTGTCGTAGCCAAAGTGCTGAAAAAACTTTAGTGGCAAAGAAAATATTTTCCTGCACTTTTTACCGAATGTTTCTGATTTTTTCCCGATTTTATAAAAATGTGCTTGTGTTTCCAATCACAAATCCGAATGTGCCATATTTGTGCCAATTTTAGATTTAGCTATTGTTTTTAGAACAAATTCGCTCATCACTAATGGTAACCACAGCCATGTCTGTGACTACAATGCACTCCACTGGCTCAGTATGCTTCTAAGCACATTCTGGTGGATAGATAACTGTGTTCATATATGACTCCCCTCACTGTGTCACAAGTTGAATAAATTGCTACGTCTACATTCTACACAGGTAACGAAAAATAAGGAAAAGATTCAGCTTACTACACAGTGTGATCACAGGTCCCGGTTGGTGTGTTTCTGGATGGTGCTAATCCTGCCTGTGATTGCAGCCAAATAGAAGCAGTGGAGGAGGAAGGAGGAGTGAGGTATGCCACAACCATCCAGGTGGTAAAAAATTAAGTTTTATTAGAACTCAAAACATAATCTAATAGGAAAACTGATGCTTTATTTGAACGTCCATGACAGCACCACCTGAGTGAGCAGATTCGCCCTTCAGGAACAGGAAACCTACAGATACAAAAGGGCGGCACCTCTCCCATGCATCAGTTGGTTTCCTGTTCCTGGAGGACAGGATGCCATACAGATTGTCTGTCTTTTGATCATCAGGATTCCCAGGTCGGCTGTCCGACTCAGGTAGCGAGGAGGTCTCCTACCTCGGTCAGGGCGGAGTCCCTGGAAGTGCCACGGTGGGCCCAGTTAGGGCTCCATGACAGTGTGCGGAGCAGGTGGAGTGGGGTCCGGAGGATTGCCATGTCCAGGAGCCAGCGCCAGATGTAAGTATGCCCCTGGGCTGTTCTGGTCCTCCTGGTGTGCAGTTCCTTCTTTGGCTTCAGGCTGGATGCTGGTGCTGGTTGGCATGGCGTGGTGGTGAGCGTGGGGGCCGTGCGGGGCCTGGCCAGGCCTTGGAGCCGCACCACTGCTCTCCTGCACGTCCCCACGCATTATTTTGAGCTCCGGAAGTGATGCAGCGGGTGGGCGGGGCTAAGGTGCAGGGCCAGAAGTCAGGAGCCAGCTGGATTTCTTCCACATAAGCGTCCCCAGGTCACGGCAGTGTGGTGCGGGCATGGCGGTTTGGGCAGCGGGGAGGGGCAAAGCACTGTGGAATGGGCTACGGAATGGGGGGCCAATCCCCTGGCAACACACTCTCCTGCTGACCCAGAATATTCAGGGGAGGGCTATATAAAAGCCTCATGACATGCTGTGGGGCTGCTTTTGGCCCATTACAGCAATGGATGAGCCAGAGGCTCCCATGGAGCTGGTGCAGGAGCAGGAGCATGCAAACCCTCAGCTGAAAAACCGATGATGAAGCGAGCAGCCCAGCCACAGAGGTTCTTCCAGGCTGAAGGATTCAGCTCGTTACCCCCATGATCTGGTACCTACCTCTACTGCTTGGGTAAGAGATCTCAGTGAATGTACCATGATGCAGTATTTCCCTCATTTATTTTTCTAGGGGAAAAGATGCTCTGATAAAACGAAAAACAGGGAGTGTGCCCTTTGCAGTTGTCCCTTGCCAGATGCCTGCCCTTTAAAGTTGTGTCAGCCATGTTTGCGACAGATGGTAGGGGGTTAAATAAAGGGGGAGCGGTAGTCCCTAGTTAAGACATTGTCCTTTACTCTTTACCACAAGCCTAAGGGAAATTATTTGAATGGAAGTAAAAGATTCCCTAAAATCCCTATCTCAAGGGGGTTCAAGGGGGTTCTTCTTAGAAGAAAAGAGGAGCAAGTTTCTCAGGGTCAGAGTCCTCAGCTGCCCCTAGGAAAGGCGATTATTCTTCAGAGGCCTCTGCCTCCTCTTCTGCATCATCTTCAGAATAAGATTTCAACTGTTTTTGCTGCCCCCTAGATCAGTTGGACAAATTGGTCAAGTCAGCAAGGGTAAGGGGGTATTTGACACAAATCTTTCTGCGCAAAATATGATGATCGGTGGCCTTGACCCTAGGAAGTGCAAATCCTTCCCATTAAATGACAAAGTTCAAGGCTCGATAACTACAGAGTGGAAAAAGCCAAAGAAAAAGGGCTGTCTACCACCAGCCTTCAAACGGAGATATCCCTTTGAGGACCCCTTAGTGAACAGATGGGATAAAGCCCCAAAGTTTGATGCAGCTGTATCTAAGGCTTCCAAAAAATCCTCCATTCCGTTTGATGATATGGCCTCCTTAAAAGATCCACTAGATAAGAAAGCGGACTCATTTCTAAAAGGGACATGGGAAATGTCAGCCAGTGCCCTAAGACCAGCAGTGGCTGCAACATGCACAGCCAGAACCACGATGGTCTGGCTGGACCAGCTTGAATCCAAGTTGGAAGATAGAGCCTCAAGAGAATCCACCCAAAAGTCCCTGCCAATAATTCAGAACACCGCCGCCTTTTTAGCCGATGCTTAGGCAGACTCGGCAAGGATGGTGGACAGGGCCGCAGGTCTATCAAATGCTGCCCGAAAAGCTCTGTGGCTAAAGTGTTGGCCAGGGGACATCCAGGCCAGATCCTGTCTCTGCTCCATTCCATGTGAGGGAGAATATTTATTCTGTCCGGTTCTAGATGAACTTTTGGAAAAGGCTGGAGATGACAAAAAGAAATTTCCCAGTTTGCCGACCCCTTCTTGTAGGCGTCCCTTCACCAGGAAAAAAAAATTTCAAAGAATGTCCAGAGATCAAGGCAGATGGGGTGAAAAAAAGAGAGGTACCTGGTTTATGTTTGGAGGTGGGGGGAACCAGGAAGGAGCATCCCGTGAGCCTAAGAAACCACCTCAATGACTTGCAGCTCCGGTTGGTGGTAGGCTAACTGCCTTCTACCCAGCCTGGTCCCTGATTTCTAATAGCAATTGGATTTTGGGGTTGATAGCTCTGAGTCTTCTATTAGAAGTTTCCTGTATTCCCCAGATCAGATTTGAGACTACCCCACTCAGATCTTCCCCATTGGAGCAGGAGGACCTGGAAGCCGAAATTCATGACCTTTGCAGAAAAAAAGTCCTGACAGAAGTGCCAGAGGAAGATAGGGTAGAGGTTTCTACTCCCCTCTGTTCCTAGTCCGCATGCCAGACGGCTCCTTTAGGACCATAATTAATCTGAAAGCCCGCAATGAATTTCTGATCATTCGGCCATTTAAAATGGAATCAATCAATTCCACAATAAAATTGTTATTTGAAAACTGCTTTATGGTGGCGCTAGATCTAAAAGATGCCTACTACCACATATCCAATCACGCAGTTCTCCTGCGATTCCTTAGAGTGGTGATTCATTTAGAGGGTTCAATCCGACATTTCCAATATGTTGCCCTTCCCTTTGGTATCGCAGTCGCCCCCTGGGTGTTCAATAAGGTTATAGCTGAGGTTTAAGGTTATAGCTGAGGTTATGGCCAATCTGCGTGAGTCAGATATTCTAGTAATTCCCTATCTTGATGACTGTTAGAGCTAATGGAACGCACTGAGTATAAATAGGTAGCTACAAGGTGCGTTCACAGCCTGGGGTCCAACGTGCAGAGATATCTGCTGCTAAGAAATGGCGGAAAAACACTGAGCTCACACGTGGGTTAAGCTTCACCCCGTGTGAACTGGAAGCGATCTCTGTTGCCTCACAGAGTCGTGCTGTACACAAAACTATTACCCTAACTAGGGTTTTGCTTGCTCTGGAACTCTTCTGGGCTAACCGCACCTATGAAGATACCAGATGCTAAGCCAAGTCTAGTTGCCCCCACTGATGCTAGCTGCCTGCCTGAGTGTACAGTCCCAAAGCTACAGCCTCACACCACATATGAATAGAGTGGTATAGTACCTACTGGCAGAAGCCAGTGCGGCCATGCGAACCTTTTATAGTTGCAGCTCTTCAGGACCTTCCTGGTGGACCAATAGGAGCTGCTACAGGGTCTGAGCATGAGACCCATGACCTCCAATGAGAGGTCTTCCCGTGGGCATGCTCAGTGCGTGAAAAGCAGGACTTAGTCCCAGAAAAGCCTGCTCACCGCTGACCAATGTTGGCTACAAAGGCAGAGCCTGGAAAGGTAGCAATAACCATTTGCACAGTATCAGGCTGAACCAGATGCTGGGACCGATGTCTCTGCTGAGCAGGTTCCACTGTGGCTGGAGGAGAATGGGAGACCGCAGCAGACATGGCTCAAGATTCCCCCTGTGCAGCGGCAGGAACTTGACACCTAACATTGACTTCCTTATTATAGGCGGAACATTGTTTGGAGCAGTTACAAAAGACAATGTCTGCCCTAGAGCGGTTAGCGTGGCTACTAAACATCAAAAAATCCCGACTGCAGCCCATTAGAGTTCAGCAATTCTTAGGCCTAATCTTAGATTCCCAGATTCAGGAATGCCGTCTGCCTGCTGAAAAGTTAGTCCACCTACACTATCAGGTCCTGAACTCCTCTAACAACCCTCCAAGTCTCTAAGGAAAGCCATTTCTCTTTTGGGCTCTCTCATTCTGTATTCCCACGGTCCGCTGGGCCCAGTTCCATATAAGGAAACTACAGTACGAGGTTTTGTCACACCAGAAAACTTAGGAGGGTTACCTTGAAGGCCAGCTAACTTTGTCCTGAACTGCTATAAAATCCCTCGATTGGTGGCTTGACGGAAACAATCCATCCAGAGGGTGCCCTGGGAACATAACATAACCCTTATAGTCACCATGAATGCAAGCTTTATCGGTTGGGGGTGCATATGGGTGAGGTGGTAGTTCAGGGATTATGGGAGCATCATCAGGTAGAGATGTCTTCTAACCTGAAAGAATTATCAGCAGTGGAATAGGCAGCTAAAAGACTCCTTGTGTATCTACAGGGTCATCATGTACGAGTGTTCTCCGACAATCAGGTCACCGTGGCATATATAAATCACCAAGGCGGGACTCGTTCCACACCCCTGATGAATGTAGCAGAACATTTGTTCCAAGTAGCAGAGCAACATTTTCTGTCTTTAAGGGCTCTGCACATAAAAGTAAAAGAAAACATCACAGTGGACTACTTAAGCCACAATCTTCTCAAACAAGGGGACTGGCCTAAAAACTGCAATCTTCGACCTGATTGTGCAGAGTTGGGGTCAGCCAGAGGTGGATCTCTTAGCCACCAGAAAGAACAGGAAGGTGAGACGTTTTTGCTCACTAAATTCCAGAGAATACCCTTTGGCAGTAGATGCTTTTTTGATAAAGTGGGACTTCAGACTAGCCTATGCCTTCCCTCTCCTGTCTCTACTGCCCCTAGTGATGAGGAAAATCAAGATAGACAGGGTGAGAATTATAGTGATCTCCCCATTTTGGCCAGGAGGACATGGTTCTCGTGCCTCAGGACTATGTCAGCGTCCACCCATGTGTCCTACCAGCCATCCCGAATCTCCTATCCCAGGGCCCAGTCTACCATCCTCAAGTGGATGGATTTCATCTGAAGGCATGGATTTTGAACGGTCACTGCTGATAGGAGTTTCTCACCAGGCTTGATTAATACCCTCCTTAAAAGCAGAAAAGTAATCACAACTCAAATATACGTCAGAATCTGGAAAAGGTTCCTTCAGGGGTGGTAGCTGGCAATTCAACACCAATAAATCAGATCCTTGAATTCCTACAAAGAGGTTTGGACATGGGGCTATCCACTAGTACCCTTGAATAGCAAGTGTCTGCCTTAGGAGCTCTTTTTAGCTGTAACATTGCCGGTAATCACTGGATCAATAGGTTCATTAAAGCGGCAAGTAGGTCCAGACCAGTGGTGAAAGATAGGCTCATGCCGTGGGATTTAAATTTAGTCCTCATGGCTATGACAGAGGCCCCATTTGAACCTATCTCAGTGGGTTCCTTAAAAAAATCTGTCCCTTAAAGTAGCCTTTCTGGTAGCACTGACTTCAGCCCATAGGAATAAGTGACATCCAGGCATTATCCAGGCTTCCTCCCTAAACACAATTTAGAGGTGATAGAGTAATACTTAGACCTGACCCAGCATACCTGCCAAAGGTAGTATTTACTTTCCATAGAATGTAGGAAATAGTCCTTCAGTCCTGGTAACGAAAAGGAAGAAAAACTCCACACCCTAGAGGTTAGATGTCTCCTAGAATACACAATCGTTGTGTTTGACACGCAGCAGCGATCAGGATCCTGCTGTGATATCGCTGGTCGTTGATTAAATTTCAGAACTTTATTTGGTCGTCAGATCGCCGTGTATCGTTGTGTTTGACAGCAAAAGCAACGATACCAGCGATGTTTTACAATGGTAACCAGGGTAAATATCGGGTTACTAAGTGCAGGGCCGCGCTTAGTAACCCGATGTTTACCCTGGTTACCAGTGTAAAATGTAAAAAAACAAACACTACATACTCACCCTCTGATGTCTGTCACACGTCCCTCGCCGTCCGCTTCTTGCACTGACTGAGCGCTGGCCGTAAGTGAAAGTACAGCACAGCGGTGACGTCACCGCTCTGCTGTTAGGGCCGGCGCTCAGTCAGTGCAGGAAGCGGACGGCGAGGGACGTGTGACAGACATCAGAGGGTGAGTATGTAGTGTTTGTTTTTTTACATTTTACACTGGTAACCAGGGTAAACATCGGGTTACTAAGCGCGGCCCTGCACTTAGCAACCCGATGTTTACCCTGGTTACCCAGGGACCTCGGCATCGTTGGTCGCTGGAGAGCTGTCTGTGTGACACCTCTCCAGCAACCAAACAGCGACACTGCAGCGATCGGCATCGTTGTCTGTATCGCTGCAGCGTCGCTCAGTGTGACGGTACCTTTACTGATCCCTGGAAAAAAGATAACGCCTCATTTATATTCTATTAGGGCACTAGGAAGGGCCTTAGGGCATCAATAATCATGCTAGCTAAATGGATCAGGGAAGCCATTTCACTAGCATACATCTCAAAGGGCAGGTTGGCACCTGGAAGACTGAGGGTGCATTCCACTAGAGCCATGGAAACCTCGTGGGCCGAGAGATCGGAGGTTTCGATTGACCAAATATGTATGGCTCCTACTTGGTCCTCTCCAAGCACATTTTTTAATCATTACAGACTGGATCCGGGTATTTCCTTAGACCTCTCCTTTGGTGTAAGGGTGCTGCAGGCTGTAGTCCCTCCCTAAATTATTTATTACTCTCTGCAATTCTCTCAGGTGGTGCTGTCATGGACATTCGAATAAAGTCTTAGTTATTCACCGGTTAACGGTGTTTTTCGAAGGTCCATGACAGCACCTGAGTATTCCCTCCCCTTTTTTTGCTTAGTTCTGGGTGTGCACTTCTTCCTCTTATGATCCACATTTGGTGGATTAGTTAGTAGTAATAGCATTGTACATAAATCATGCTATTAACTTTGGTGGTCCTCTTGTGCTCTGTAATCCAACTGATGCATGGAAGAGGTGCCGCCCTTTTGTATCTGTAGGTTTCCTGTTCCTGAAGGGCGGATCCCCTCTCTCAGGTGGTGCTGTCATGGACCTTCGAAAAACACCGTTAACCGGTGAGTAACTAAGACTTTTCTGGCACCTCAGTGCCCTTAGTCATAGGATAAATAGTGACAAATAAATGGGAGTATATATGGACAATAGAAATGACTCACAAACATGATGTTAATTAAAATTAATTTGATGATGCAGACAGGGTGTGCGGTTTTGTGCATATTTGAATATATTGAGCTGTGAACCTAAATGACATTTAAATACCACTTAACCTGACTACATGTTATGAAGTCCTTACTGGTAGAAAGATTAATTTATTAACATTCATGAATGACGTGTTGCTGATGTTGTGTTAATTTTATATATATATAGAATAAATTGTTTTTGTAATTCATATTATTTGGATACTTCATATCCAAATGAAGTAGACAATATGCTTCTCGCAGGGTTAATTGTTTCTGCCAATTCCCTCCATGGTTTGGACTTTTCACTTTTTCAACCCAAAAGAACGAAAAGCTGGATAAATCCCCCTGATGTATTAACCCCTTAATCCCATATGACGTACTATCCCGTCGAGGTGGGGTGGGCCTTAATTCCCACCGACGCGATAGTACGTCATAGAGATCGGCCGCGCTCACAGGGGGAACGCGGCCGATCGCGGCCGGGTGTCAGCTGCCTATCGCAGCTGACATCCGGCACTATGTGCCAGGAGCGGTCACGGACCGCCCCGGCACATTAACCCCCGGCACACCGCGATCAAACATGATCGCGGTGTACCGGTGGTACAGGGAAGCATCGCGCAGGGAGGGGGCTCCCTGAGGGCTTCCCTGAGACGATCGGTACAAGGCGATGTACTCACCTTGTACCGAGCATCTCCTCCCTGCAGACCCCGGATACAAAATGGCCGCGGGGCTGCATCCGGGTCCTGCAGGGAGTACTTCCGGGTGCTGTGCAGGCGCTGGTAAGCCTGCACGGCTGTATGTCAGATCACCGATCTGACAGAGTGCTGTTCAAACTGTCAGATCAGTGATCTGTGATGTCCCCCCCTGGGACAAAGTAAAAATGTAAAAAAAACAATTTCTACATGTGTAAAAAAAAAATCCTAAATAAAGAAAAAAAAAAATTATTATTCCCATAAATACATTTCTTTATCTAAAAAAACCCAAAAAAACAATAAAAGTACACATATTTAGTATCGCCGCGTCCGTAACGACCCAACCTATAAAACTGTCACACTAGTTAACCCCTTCAGTGAACACCGTAAGAAAAAAAAAACGAGCCAAAAAACAACGCTTTATTATCATACCGCCGAACAAAAAGTGGAATAACACGCGATCAAAAAGACAGATATAAATAACCATGATACCACTGAAAACGGCATCTTGTCCCGCACAAAACGAGCTGCCACATAGCATCATAAGCAAAAAAATAAAAAAGTTATAGTCCTCAGAATAAAGCGATGCCAAAATAATTATTTTTTCTATAAAATATCTTTTATCGTATAAAAGCGCCAAAACATAAAAAAATGAATAAATGAGGTATCGCTGTAATCGTACTGACCCGATGAATAAAACTGCTTTATCAATTTTACCAAATGTGAACGGTGTAAACGCCTCCCCCAAAAGAAATTCATGAATAGCTAGTTTTTGGTCATTCTGCCTCACAAAAATCGGAGTAAAAAGTGATCAAAAACTGTCACGTGTCCTAAAATGTTACCAATAAAAACGTCAACTCGTCCCGCAAAAAACAAGACCTTACATGACTCTGTGGACAAAAATATGGAAAAATATAGGACTCAAAATGTGGAGACGCAAAAACTTTTTTGCTATAAAAAGCGTCTTTTAGTGTGTGACAGTTGCCAATCATAAAAATCCGATATAAAAAATGCTATAAAAGTAAATCAAACCCCCCTTCATCACCCCCTTAGTTAGGGAAAAATAATAAAATTAAAATTTTTTATTTATTTCCATTTTCCCATTAGGGTTAGGGTTAGGGCTAGGGTTAGGGTTAGGGTAAGGGCTAGGATTAGGGCTAGGGTTAGGGTTAGTGTTAGGGCTAGGGTTAGGGCTAGGGTTAGGGTTAGAGTTGGGGCTAGGGTTGGAGCTAAAGTTAGGGTTGGGGCTAAAGTTAGGGATAGGGTTGGGGCTAAAGTTAGCGTTAGGGTTGGGGCTAAAGTTAGGGTTAGGGTTGGGGCTAAAGTTAGGGTTAGGGTTTGGATTACATTTATGGTTGAGATTAGGGTTGGGATTAGAATTAGGGGTGTGTCAGGGTTAGGGGTGTGGTTAGGGTTACAGTTGGAATCAGGGTTAGGGGTGTGTTTGGATTAGGGTTTCAGGTAGAATTGGGGAGTTTCCACTGTTCAGGCACATCAGGGGCTCTCCAAAAGCGACATGACGTCTGATCTCAATTCCAGCCAATTCTGCATTGAAAAAGTAAAACAGTGCTCCTTCACTTCCGAGCTCTCCCATGCGCCCAAACAGGGGTTTACCCCAACATATGGGGTATCAGTGTACTCGGGACAAATTGGACAACAACTTTTGTGGTCCAAGTTCTCTTGTTATCCTTGGGAAAATAAAAATTTGGGGGGCTAAAAATCATTTTTGTGGAAAAAAAAGGATTTTTTATTTTCACGGCTCTGCGTTGTAAGCTGTAGTGAAACACTTAGGGGTTCAAAGTTCTCCCAACACATCTAGATAAGTTTATTTGGAGGTCTAGTTTCCAATATGGGGTCACTTGTGGGGGGGTTGTACTGTTTGGGTACATCAGGGGCTCTGCAAATGCAACGTGACGCCTGCAGACCAATCCATCTAAGTCTGCATTCCAAATGGCGCTCCGTCCCTTCCGAGCTCTGCCATGTGCCCAAACAGTAGTTCCCCCCACATACGGGGTATCAGCGTACTCAGGAAAAATTGGACAACAACATTTGGGGTCCAATTTATCCTGTTACCCTTGTGACAATACAAAACTGGGGGCTAAAAAATAATTTTTGTGAAAAAAAAGGAATTTTTATTTTCACGGCTCTGCGTTACAAACTGTAGTGAAACACTTGGGGGTTCAAAGTTCTCACAACATATCTAGATAAGTTCCATGGGAGGTCTAGTTTCCAATATGGGGTCACTTGTGGGGGGTTTGTACTGTTTGGGTACATCAGGGGCTCTGCAAATGCAACGTGATGCCTGCAGACCAATCCATCTAAGTCTGCATTCCAAATGGCGCTCCTTCCCTTCCGAGCTCTGCCATGCTCCCGAACAGTGGTTCCCCCCACATATGGGATATCAGCGTACTCAGGATAAATTGGGCAACAACTTTTGGGGTCCAATTTATCATGCTACTCTTGTAAAAATACAAAACTGGGGGCTAAAAAAATCATTTTTGTGAAAAAAAAAAGAATTTTTATTTTCATGGCTCTGCGTTATAAACTGTAGTGAAACACTTGGGGGGGTTCAAAGCTCTCAAAACACATCTAGATAAGTTCCTTAGGGGGTCTACTTTCCAAAATGGTGTCACTTGTGGGAGGTTTTAATGTTTAGGCACATCAGGGGCTCTCCAAACGCAACATGGCGTCCCATCTTAATTCCAGTCAATTTTGCATTGAAAAGTAAAATGGCGCTCCTTCCCTTCCGAGCTCTGCTATGCGCCCAAACAGTGGTTTACCCCCACATATGGGGTATCGTCGTACTTAGCACAAATTGCACAACAACTTTTCTGGTCTAATTTCTTCTTTTACCCTTGGGAAAATAAAAAATTGGGGGCAAAAAATCATTTTTGTGAAAAAATATGATTTTTTGTTTTTACGGCTCTGCATTATAAACTTCTGTGAAGCACTTGTTGGGTCAAAGTGCTCATCACACATCTAGATAAGTTCCTTAAGGGGTCTACTTTCCAAAATGTTGTCACTTGTGGGGGGTTTCAATGTTTAGGCACATCAGGGGCTCTCCAAACGCAACATGGCGTCCCATCTCAATTCCAGTCAATTTTGCATTGAAAAGTCAAATGGCGCTCCTTTCCTTCCGAGCTCTGCCATGCGCCCAAACAGTGGTTTACCCCTACATATGGGGTATCAGCGTACTCAGGACAAATTGTACAACAAGATTTGGGGTCCATTTTCTCCTGTTACCCTTGGTAAAATAAAACAAATTGGAGCTCTAATAAATTTTGTGTGAAAAAAAGTTAAATGTTCATTTTTATTTAAACATTCCAAAAATTCCTGTGAAACACCTGAAGGGTTAATAAACTTCTTGAATGTGGTTTTGAGCACCTTGAGGGGTGCAGCTTTTAGAATGGTGTCACACTTGGGTACTTTCTATCATATAGACCCCTCAAAATGACTTCAAATGAGATGTGGTCCCTAAAAAAAAATGGTGTTGTAAAAATGAGAAATTTCTGGTCAACTTTTAACCCTTATAACTCCCTAACAAAAAAAAAAAATTGGTTCCAAAATTTTGCTGATGTAAAGTAGACATGTGGTAAATGTTACTTATTAAGTATTTTGCGTGACATATTTCTGTGATTTAAGGGCATAAAAATTCAAAGTTGAAAAATTGCGAAATTTTCAAAATTTTCGCCAAATTTCCGTTTATTTCACAAATAAACGCAAGTTATATCGAATAAATTTTACCAGTGACATGAAGTACAATATCTCACGAGAAAACAATGTCAGAGTCGCCAAGATCTGTTGAAGCATTCCAGAGTTATAACCTCATAAAGGGACAGTGGTCAGAATTGTAAAAATTGGCCCGGTCATTAACGTGCAAACCACCCTCGGGGCTTAAGGGGTTAAAGAGAAGTGTTTTACTGCTCCTGAATATGTGCTATTGTGGCATTTGATGCTGGCAATATGCTCTGTGATTCTTTTATTTATTTTTCTTATTGTCCATTATTATTTTTCTTATTTCATATTACAAGTGCGATACATGCGACATATGCAAAAGACTATGTGATCACTTATACCTATAAAAAGTTGAAATTCGATCCAACTTTGTATAGCAAAACTTCACTCTCTCTTTGTATTAATGAAGGGCACTACAAGGGTATGGCTCCACGGTCCGGAGGGGCGGCGGTATCGCCGCAGCGGCGAAGCCGCTCGGCGCTAAGCCCCGCCCCCTTCCTGGGACGCGATCATGCCGGATGTGTTAACTCTTCACATCCGGGATGATCGCTCGCCCCCAAAAGGGCCCTGTGATATGCCTTGCGGGGACGCTGCGTCCCCGCAAGGTGTACGGACATGCTGCGATCTGAAAAGACGCGCAGCATGTCCGGATTCGCAGGGCCGCCGCGTGCGGGTTTCCACGCAGAGTGGAGACGGGATTTCATACAATCCCCTCCACTATGCTGGAACATCTGGACGCTGCTTTTTTGACGCTGCAGCTCTGCGCAGCGTCAAAAAAGCAGCGTTTCCTGACCGTGGAAACATACCCTAAGGAGCAATAATCATCAGCTTTTCGTTCTTTCGGGTTTATAGATTGTTCAGAGTCAATAAAGACCTATCTTGCAAGAAAACTTTTGAAAATGTTAAAAATGTCTTAAGAACACGTTCCAGCCAGTACTTAAAGGGAATCTGTCAGCAGGTTATTTTTTAAATAATATGAGGGCAACATGATGCAGGGGCGAAAAACTGATTCCAGCAAAATGTCACTCTGTGTGTTGTTTCAATAAAATCAATGTTTTATCAGCAGGAGATTAATATTACAGGACTATGTGTCTCATGTCAACTGCTTTGTGTAAATCCACCGCTGATTAGCAGCTTTCTATGAATATATAGTGAATACACAATTTTGTAGTCAGTAATGGGGGGTGGGGTTATACAATGCTCAGCATTCTGAGGACCGCTAGATCTGAAGCACAGAAAACTGTGATTGTATCAAAATGAGAGCATGCAGACCAATAAATTACACATAGTTGGAGTCAAGATCTCTGTCTTATATTATGCTGCCTCCAAATTACATAACAAAAACTTGGTGATAAATTCCCTTTAATGTTAACTCCCATTTATTAGCATTATCATTCATGTAAGTTTTAGGTAAGTGACTATATGGTAAATTTTGGCTAATTCACAGGTAGCATGGCCAAAGATGTCTATGTGTAACTGCTACATCACAGCACACTACAAGTGACTGGGGTCACATTGCGCCCCCTGAGGCACCACAACAAGTAAGACACAGGTAAAAGTGGAGTACAGTTTTGAGGATCAGCATTGAGGATCAGCATTCATCATGGAAGAAACTGCTTGTATTTTTTCGAACAGAAACACTGGCAAAACAGTCAAAAAGACACCCTGATGTGTTTTGGGTGTATGTTGAGCCTTCTTAATAATAATAATAATAATAATAATAATAATAATTTTATTTATATAGCGCTAACATATTCCGCAGTGCTTTACAAATTATAGAGGGTATTTGTACAGACAATAGACATTACAGAGTAACAAAAACACAGTTCAAAATAGATATCAAGAGGAGTGAGGGCCCTGCTCGCAAGCTTACAATCTATAGGAAAAAGGGAGACACGAGAGGTGGATGGTAACAATTGCTTTTGTTGTTCGGGCCAGCCACATTTGTTCTGAAAATCATCTCCAGAGTGGAAAACATCTGAAGAATTGCCTGCTCACTTCGTTTAGCCCCTTGGTGTCTTTGTAAACCTGAAGTGAAACACGCTCACAAGTATAAACATATGATTAGCAAGCAGTTTTTATATAGTAATGCATATGCTTGTTCTTTTGAGCATTTTATTGGCACATTTTCAGAGCGGACTAGCAGACTGATCGGAAAAAGAGGTCATGTGCACATAGCCTAAGCCAACCAAAAAAACAAAAGCAAAGAGAAAACCAACATTGATTTTGGTCACCATGTATTGACAATATTGATATATGTGGAGTGCCCGCCAGGGACGTGGAAATACTCGGTACCAGGCCGGTTCTTAAAGGGATGTGCCACGGCAGCAGTGACCGGGTCTGTGGCCCTTGGTGTCCAATAAAAGAGTTAATGTAATGAAAAGGGGAATTGTTCATGACACCACTTGTGGTGTTTGGCAATAAAAGTGTAAGCCGACGCTGCTTCAGAGTCCACTGGGGCTGATGGTGATGCAGCAGAGTTGGTACAGCTCTCCACAGGTAGAGCTAGACCCCAGGGCAACTGTATGAATAAATGGTGGAATGATGGTGGCTGTGGTAGGCTGGGTAAGTGTTGTAGAAATAACGCAAGCTACACAGTAAGGTGCAGTTTCCACTTTTACTCACAGTTTTCCAGTCCACACACGTCAGCCTGATGCTGTGTTCTTCAGGTTAGTGGTCCAGCAAACTGCCAGACACATTGGGATGCACCTTTCCAGGACTCCTTTTGTATGCCTTTCTCTGGCCGTCTCAATACACTGGCATTCCTCTTCTCCTGCTCAGCTCCTTACCCACAGTGTCCAAAGCCAGCAGCCACAAACCTGGTCAGGCGACGTCCTCTGAGTCCCCTGGATTCTATACGGCTGCATTTTTGGTGAAGTATGAGTGGATGTGGCTGTGCTTCTTGCAAAAGCCACACTCTCTGGTTCCTTAGCTGAACTTGAAGTATTCCACTTAGTTGGGGTTGGTCCCTTGTCTGTTACTTGGTCCCTCCAAGTCTGGATGCAGGCCCCATATGTGGTTTCTGTACTACCTGTGCCTCTAGGACCCCTTCTGTCCTCCCGTGAGTTCCTTCTATCTCTCCCTCTCAGTTCTCTCTTCCACTTGTCAGGAGCTGCAGACCCATATGTCTGCCCAGCTCCACTACTCTCACAACCTCTCTGACTCTAGCTTCCTAAGCTCCTCACCTACTCTACCTACCCCACCCACTCCCCAACATCCTTTCTTATCCAGCCTGGGATGAGGCCTTCCTCCCTAAGGGTACGCCCAGGTTCCCCCAACTGAACTGGTGTGTGTCCTGGATAGTGCTCCCTCCTTACCTGAGAGTGGGATACCACACCTCTGGGTGAGGTGCAGTACCTCTGTGGCAACTGGACCCCTGGGACGCCACATACCCCCCCCCATTACTCACAGAACATCCGCGAGCTGGAACATAGTAAAACAGGTGTTACAAGAAATGTCCACTCCATTTCTGTAATGCATCACAACAGGTATAAAAGTTGAAAAACTTTTCTTCCCTTTATGGGAGGCACCCCAAATTTAAATGTTGCAATTTTAAACAATTCTATCAAATAGAGTATAAAACATGGTCTTTCTTTACTTAAACTTTAGAATATCTGCAAAAAACATTAACACTGTTGTCAATGAACTCTTCTTCTGTGAGCTCACCATGCCAGTCCTAATTAAAGGCAGTAACATTTTAGTAATACATTTTCCTTTTTAAATTTAATAAAACAAACATTTTAATATTAAGCGCCATAGAACATCTTTATATAAAGTTCTATAAAACTTTCTCCATTAAGTTCAGTAGGTTTCAATGGGATCCCAAGCAGAAGCATCCCACTCTTTAGTGCAATATGGGGGACCTGTCTCAAACCCCCAACATAGGCTTGTGCGTGGCTACAAGGCATAGCTGGTCTCCTTGCTGGACCACTTCTTTGGCTACGACAGACAGTTATTGCTCTTTGTTCTGTTAGTAAAGGGATAGAGTGTCCTACTCACACTCTTAAAGGGGTTATGTAAAACCAATAAGAAGCACATTAAGATGTGCTAGCTATGTACATCAAAAGTTCTGGTCACTCACTGTCCATGACCCTATTGTCTCTGTATTAACAGGAACCAAACGTTACCTGGTTAATTAAACTATCAACTTTACTCTTTATCAACTATTTACAGACAAATGCTATATATTGCTCACTTCTGCTGTTTCCGGGGCAGTATCTGGTGCTGGCCACTCCCTGGCCGGGGAAGTCCGTGTGCTAATGTTACTCCAGGTAACACAAAGAGGTCATGGCCTATGAAGTCATGCACAGTCAGATCATGTCCTGCCACGGTGTCTGGGTGGCCTGGGAACGTACTGCAATCGGTTTTGTTGCTACTGCAGCCTCTGAGGTAGTTACTGTGCAAATGGTCAGTTTTGTATAGGCCGTAGGGTTTAGTGCCACAGTTGGAGTGGCAGCTGTGACCATTTTGGCTCTAGGTGTAGTTAGCACCACTTGTGTCTCAGGTCTAGTAGCCTCTCAGTCAGGAGCGGTGGTTCTGCATTTCTGGACATTCAGGGCATACCAGCCTTTCTCACCGAAATGCCGGGTGTAGGTCAAACGATCCCCTGGATACAGATCCCTATCCGGGTGTCCCTCCAAGAGGTGAGATTCCACATCCCTCCAGTTGACAAACACAACTGTCAGTAAGTCGGGCTCCTTTATACATTTCTAGCCTCCTTTAAGTCTAAAGGCAACTACGGTGCCCTGTCTCAGCGGGCCCCAATTTACCTGTCCTGCCCTGCGGGCCTGAACCTTGGCCTGCAGATCCCTCTCAACATTTGCCTTACGCTGGGCATTGTGTTCCTTGTCCTCTACCTCCCACTTAAGGGCTATCTCTTGCTGATACTCTTCCCAGATAAGGACATCCACCTTTTCTAATACCTTCTGTTCTTCCCCAGAGAACCCAATTAAATCTGTCTCTGGGTTTGCCCAGCAGTACACCACTTTCTCAGCATATACCTCCCCTGGTGGATTCATGGGCTGGAGTTGGGCCCTCCAATGACTCTCGATACCTGAGGACAGATCCCAGTCTAGATGAGTACAAACCCGGCCGGGTTCACAGACTGGCGGTGTGGTTAATGGACCCACCAAAAGCTCCTTGGCTACCAGGGCAGGGTCAGCGACAGTACCGCTGAGATCAGGGGCCACTGGATTGAACGCTACTTGACCAGCTTCACCTTCAGGACCGCTTTCCACCTGGATACTGTGGACAGCTGCATCAGCAGGAGTTGGTTGCTGAGCTCCTCCATTTCAGCTCCTAGGAACTCTGGGACCTCTGCTGACAGCTGGCTATGGTTTCCATCCTGTTGGTTGGCGGACCCTTAGCTTCCACCCCACGCCCCCGGTCTTCACCACTTGCCATCTTGCCATCTGGGTCTTTTCTTGCACCAAGGTTCGGTTCGCACTCTCTCCATCATGTGCAGAGTTTCTTTTTTTTCTTCTTCCCACCATTCAAGATAAGGAGGCGGATCTCGCTGGCTGACTGACAGGTTCTTAAGGTGCTGAAATACTTGGAGTTAATGGCCATGATCTTTGTGCCCTTACTCTGATGCCGCCCATGATGATACGCCCTACAGCACACCATGTGGGGTAGCAATGGTGGCAATTCAACAGTTCAACAAAGTCTATGGCACACATCACCCAGTTTGCTGGGTTGGTCCATCCTGTTCGTGATGCCAAAATGGAGCACCCCCAAGGGCCTTGGGATGCTCAATACCGGGCCGGGCAGTGTTCTTAAAGTGGAAATGTCATGGAAGCAGTGACCTGTTATGACCCCAATGGCAGAGGGTCTCGGAAATAAATACCAAGTCTGCAAACACAAAAAAACAGCTCATAGGGCAGTGGTAACTGGGCTGACCGTATATCTAATCCTAGCACCACAAATAGCAGCAGCCGGGGAACGTGCCTACGTTGGTTCTAGACGTCTCGCGCCAGCCGGAGAACTAACTAACCCTAGAAGGGAAAAGATAGACCTTTCTTGCCTCCAGAGAAAAGACCCCAAAAGTTGGATACAAGCCCCCAACAAATAATAACGGTGAGGTAAGAAGAAAAGACAAACGTAAGAATGAACTAGGTATTTAGCAAAGAGAGGCCCACTGACTAATAGCAGAATATAGTAAGATGACTTATACGGTCAGCAAAAACCCTATCAAAAATATCCACGCTGGATATTCAAGAACCCCCGAACCGTCTAACGGCCCGGGGGGAGAATACCAGCCCCCTAGAGCTTCAAGCAAAATCAGAAATCACATTTAGTACAAGCTGGACAAAAAATAAGAGCAATACAAATAACCAAAAAACAAGGAAGCAGGACTTAGCTTAATTTTGCAAGAACCAAGACCAGCAGACAGGAGCAAACAGAAAGTACTGATTACAACGATGCCAGGCACCAGACTGAGAATTCAGGAAGTTCATATAGCAACACCCCTGGACTAACGACCCAGGTGGTGCCAAACTGAGGAAAGACAATCCCAGAATCATATCACTAGTGACCACAAGAGGGAGCCAAAAAAGTCTAATTCACAACAGTATCCCCCCTTTAAGGAGGGGTCACCGAACCCTCACCAAGACCACCAGGGCGATCAGGATGAGCAGCGTGAAAGGCACGAACTAAATCGGCCGCATGCACATCAGAGGCAACCACCCAGGAATTATCCTCCTGACCATAGCCCTTCCACTTGACCAGATACTGAAGCCTCCGCCTGGAGAGACGAGAATCCAAGATCTTCTCCACCACGTACTCCAACTCGCCCTCAACCAACACCGGAGCAGGAGGCTCAACAGAAGGAACCACAGGTACAACGTACCGCCGCAACAAAGACCTATGGAACACGTTGTGAATGGCAAACGACACCGGAAGATCCAAGCGAAAGGACACAGGATTAAGGATTTCCAATATCTTGTAAGGACCGATGAAGCGAGGCTTAAATTTAGGAGAGGAGACCTTCATAGGAACAAATCGAGAAGACAGCCATACCAAATCCCCAACACGAAGTCGGGGACCCACACCGCGGCGGCGGTTGGCAAAACGCTGAGCCTTCTCCTGTGACAACTTTAAGTTGTCCACCACATGATTCCAAATCTGCTGCAACCTATCCACCACAGAATCTACCCCAGGACAGTCAGAAGGCTCCACATGTCCCGAGGAAAAACGAGGATGGAAACCAGAGTTGCAGAAAAAAGGCGAAACCAAAGTAGCGGAACTAGCCCGATTATTAAGGGCAAACTCAGCCAACGGCAAGAAGGTCACCCAATCATACTGATCTGCAGAAACAAAACACCTCAAATAAGCCTCCAGAGTCTGATTAGTTCGCTCCGTTTGTCCATTAGTCTGAGGATGAAAGGCAGACGAAAACGACAAATCAATGCCCATCTTAGCACAAAAGGATCGCCAGAACCTGGAAACAAACTGGGATCCTCTGTCAGACACGATATTCTCAGGAATGCCATGCAAACGAACCACATTCTGAAAAAACAAAGGAACCAGATCGGAAGAGGAAGGCAGCTTAGGCAAAGATACCAAATGGATCATCTTGGAAAAGCGATCACATACCACCCAGATGACAGACATGCCCTGAGACACCGGAAGATCAGAAATGAAATCCATGGAAATGTGTGTCCAAGGCCTCTTCGGGACAGGCAAGGGCAAGAGCAACCCGCTGGCACGAGAACAGCAAGGCTTAGCTCGAGCACAAGTCCCACAGGACTGCACAAATGACCGCACATCCCGTGACAAGGAAGGCCACCAAAAGGACCTAGCCACCAAATTTCTGGTGCCAAAAATTCCCGGATGCCCTGCCAACACCGAGGAATGAACCTCAGAAAAGACTCTGCTGGTCCACTTATCAGGAACAAACAGTCTGTCAGGTGGACAAGAGTCAGGTCTACCAGCCTGAAATCTTTGCAACACACGTCGCAAATCCGGAGAAATGGCTGACAAGATTACTCCCTCTTTAAGAATACCAACTGGTTCTGCGACTCCAGGAGAGTCAGGCACAAAGCTCCTTGAAAGAGCATCAGCCTTCACATTCTTTGAACCTGGTAAATACGAGACCACAAAGTCAAAACGGGAGAAAAACAATGACCAACGGGCCTGTCTAGGATTCAGGCGTTTAGCAGACTCGAGATACATCAGATTTTTGTGATCAGTCAAGACCACCACACGATGCTTAGCACCCTCGAGCCAATGACGCCACTCCTCAAATGCCCACTTCATGGCCAACAACTCCCGATTGCCAACATCATAATTCCGCTCAGCAGGCGAAAACTTCCTAGAGAAAAAAGCACATGGTCTCATTACAGAGCAACCAGGGCCTCTCTGCGACAAAACGGCCCCTGCCCCAATCTCAGAAGCATCCACTTCAACCTGAAAGGGAAGTGAGACATCAGGCTGGCACAAAACAGGCGCTGAAGTAAACCGGCGCTTCAACTCTTGGAAAGCCTCCACGGCTGCAGGAGCCCAGTTAGCAACATCAGAACCTTTCTTGGTCATATCCTTCAAAGGTTTAACAACGCTAGAAAAATTAGCGATAAAACGACGGTAGAAGTTAGCAAAGCCCAAGAACTTCTGAAGACTCTTAACTGACGTGGGTTGAGTCCAATCATGAATAGCTCAGACCTTGACTGGGTCCATCTCCACCGCAGAAGGGGAAAAAATAAAACCCAAAAAGGGAACCTTCTGTACTCCAAAGAGACACTTTGAGCCCTTAACAAATAAAGCATTCTCACGCAAAACCTGAAACACCATCCTGACCTGCTCTACATGCGAGTCCCAATCATCAGAAAAAACCAGAATATCGTCCAGATAAACAATCATAAATTTATCCAGATACTTCCGGAAAATATCATGCATAAAGGACTGAAACACTGAAGGAGCATTAGAGAGCCCAAAAGGCATCACCAAGTACTCAAAATGACCTTCGGGCGTATTAAATGCAGTATTCCATTCATCTCCTTGCTTAATGCGCACAAGGTTGTACGCACCACGAAGATCTATCTTGGTGAACCACTTGGCACCTTTAATCCAGGCAAACAAGTCCGACAACAGCGGCAAAGGATACTGAAATTTAACAGTGATTTTATTCAGAAGCCGATAGTCAATACAAGGTCTCAAAGATCCGTCCTTCTTGGCCACAAAAAAGAATCCCGCACCAAGAGGGGAAGAGGATGGACGGATATGCCCCTTCTCCAGAGATTCCTTGATATACGAACGCATTGCGGTATGCTCAGGTACAGACAGATTAAATAGTCTTCCCTTAGGAAATTTACTACCTGGAATCAAATCTATAGCGCAGTCACAGTCCCTATGAGGAGGCAGAGCACTGGACCTGGACTCGCTGAACACATCCTGATAATCAGACAAATACTCAGGAACTTCCGAAGGAGTAGAGGAAGCAATAGACACCGGCGGGGAATCACCATGAATACCCTGACAGCCCCAACTTGACACAGACATTGCCTTCCAATCCAAGACTGGATTATGAGTCTGTAACCATGGCAAACCCAAAACGACCAAATCATGCATTTTATGCAGAACAAGAAAACGAATCACCTCCCGATGTTCAGGAGTCATGCACATGGTTACCTGTGTCCAAAACTGCGGTTTATTTTCCACCAATGGCGTAGCATCAATACCTCTAAGAGGGATAGGATTTACCAACCGCTCAAGAACAAAACCACAGCGCTTGGCAAATGACAGATCCATAAGACTCAGGGCAGCACCTGAATCCACAAACGCCATAACAGGGTAGGAAGACAATGAGCAAATTAAAGTCACAGACAAAATAAATTTAGGTTGCAAATTACCAATGGCGACAGGACTAACAACCCTTGTTAGGCGTTTAGAGCATGCTGATATAACATGTGTAGAATCACCACAGTAAAAACACAACCCATTCTGACGTCTATGATTTTTCCGTTCATTTCTAGTCTGAATTCTACCACATTGCATTAAATCAGGTGTTTGTTCAGACAACACCACAAGAGGATTAGCGGCTTTGCGCTCCCGCAAACGCCGGTCAATTTGAATAGCCAGCGCCATGGAATCATTCAGACTTGTAGGAATGGAGAAACCCACCATCACATTCTTAATGGCTTCAGAAAGGCCATTTCTGAAATTTGCGGCCAGAGCACACTCATTCCACTGAGTAAGCACGGACCATTTCCGAAATTTTTGGCAATACACTTCAGCTTCATCCTGGCCCTCAGAAATAGCCAGCAAGGCTTTTTCTGCCTGAATTTCAAGATTGGGTTCCTCATAAAGCAATCCGAGCGCCAGAAAAAACGCATCAGTATTTGCCAATGCCGGATCTCCTGGCGCAAGCGAGAAGGCCCAATCCTGAGGGTCGCCCCGTAAGAAAGAGATAACAATTTTAACTTGCTGAGCTGAGTCTCCAGATGAACGGGGTCTCAGAGATAGAAACAATTTATAATTATTCCTGAAATTCCTAAACTTAAATCGGTCTCCAGAGAACAGTTCAGGAATAGGTATTTTAGGTTCAGCCATAGGACTACTGGTAACAAAATCTTGTATGCCCTGCACACGAGCAGCAAGCTGGTCCACACTTGTAATCAAGGTCTGGACATTCATGTCTGCAGCAAGCTCAAGCCACTCAGAGGTAAAGGGGAGGAAGAAAGAGAGGAAAAAAAAAAAAAAACCTCAGAATTTCCTTTCTTATTATCCCACTTCTGCAATGCATAAAACATTCAACTTTGGCCTGGCATACTGTTATGACCCCAATGGCAGAGGGTCTCGGAAATAAATACCAAGTCTGCAAACACAAAAAACCAGCTCATAGGGCAGTGGTAACTGGGCTGACCGTATATCTAATCCTAGCACCACAAATAGCAGCAGCCGGGGAACGTGCCTACGTTGGCTCTAGACGTCTCGCGCCAGCCGGAGAACTAACTAACCCTAGAAGGGAAAAGATAGACCTTTCTTGCCTCCAGAGAAAAGACCCCAAAAGTTGGATACAAGCCCCCAACAAATAATAACGGTGAGGTAAGAAGAAAAGACAAACGTAAGAATGAACTAGGTATTTAGCAAAGAGAGGCCCACTGACTAATAGCAGAATATAGTAAGATGACTTATACGGTCAGCAAAAACCCTATCAAAAATATCCACGCTGGATATTCAAGAACCCCCGAACCGTCTAACGGCCCGGGGGGAGAATACCAGCCCCCTAGAGCTTCCAGCAAAATCAGAAATCACATTTAGTACAAGCTGGACAAAAAATAAGAGCAATACAAATAACCAAAAAACAAGGAAGCAGGACTTAGCTTAATTTTGCAAGAACCAAGACCAGCAGACAGGAGCAAACAGAAAGTACTGATTACAACGATGCCAGGCACCAGACTGAGAATTCAGGAAGTTCATATAGCAACACCCCTGGACTAACGACCCAGGTGGTGCCAAACTGAGGAAAGACAATCCCAGAATCATATCACTAGTGACCACAAGAGGGAGCCAAAAAAGTCTAATTCACAACAGACCTGGTCTGTGACCCTGGGCGTCCAATAAAAATGAAAAGGGAAATAGTAGAGGGGATAAATGAAATAGTTTGTGATACCACCTGTGGTGTTTGGCAATAAAGGTGTTAGCTGACACTGCTTCAGAGTCCACTGGGGCTGATGATGATGCAGCAAAGTTAGATGTAGGTAGATGTAGACACCAGGGCAACTGTGTGAATAAATGGTGGGAGGATGGTGGTTGTGGTAGCCAGGTAAGTGTTGTAGAAATAACGCAAAGGACACAGTAAGGTGCAGTTTCCACATTTACTCACAGTTCTCCAGTCCACACACATCAGCCTGATGCTGTGTTCTTCAGGTTAGTGGTCCAGCAAAGTCCCAGGCAAATTGGGATGCACCTTTCCAGGACTCCTTTCATATACCTTTCTCTGGTTGTCTCAATACACTGGCATTCCTCTTCTCCTGCTCAGCACCTTACCCACAGTGTCCCAAGCCAGCAGCCACAAACCTGGTTGGGCGACATCCTCTGAGTAGTCTCGATTCTATACGGCTGCCTTTTTGGTGAAGTATCGGTCATTGTGGCTGTGCTTCTTGCAAAAGCCACAACCTCCGGTTCCTTAGCTGAACTTGAAGTATTCCACTAACTTGGGGCCGGTCCACTGTTTGTGACCTGGTCCCTCCACATCTGGATGCGGGTCCCATGTGTGGCTTCTGCACTACCCTTGCCCCTATGACCTCTTCTGTCCTGCCAGGAGTTCTTTCTTCTGCTTGTCAGGATCTGCAGAACCGCACTTCTGCTCAGCTCCACTACTTTCACAATCTCCCTGATTCTAGCATCCTAAGCTTCTCCCTTACTCTACCTACCCCACCAAGTCCCCAACACTCTTTCCTATCCAGCCTGGGATGAGGCCTTCCTCCCTAAGGGAATGCCCAGGTGCCCAGACTGAACTGGTGTGTGTTGGATGTGAGTCTTAGAGTTACATTAGTGTGTAGTGCTCCCTCCTTACCTGAGAGTGGGATACCACACCCCTGGGGGAAGAACTGTACCTCTGTGGCGACTGGACCCCAGGGGCACCAAATATGCATGTGTATTATTGCTTACTCATGAGTTTCCGATTGTCAACCAAGCAGGATGTAAATGCTATTCACATGCAGATTAACACCAGATCTGGAGGTAAATGGCTTTTCTGTATATGACAGTTTACCTTAAAGGCAGTAAGAAAGTGAGAAGTATCTGATGAACACATTATTTTTCCATAAAGGTAAAGCATATGTATTCTTTTGCCAGCCTAGTAAGTAAAGGTACAAATATTTATACATAATTTTTTACCGTCTTTAGAAACTCACATAACAAAACTCAAAAAGTAAAAGGTAACATGGAATTTAGAAATTAATATGTTCAATTTGCGTCAAACGGGGATTCTCAAAACCTGTCACTGTGTTTTCTCCTTGTTTTCACCACGCACCACTTAATGTTAAATTTAATTTTCTGTCTCTCTTAGGGGCTGAGAAAACATTACTGTATCCACCAGCTGTTATATGATTTCAGCGGTTGAGTGAGTTTTCTTATTTGAGGAACTATATTGTAAAGTAGAATTTCCCTGAGCCTTCAATAGCCAAGAATACACAGTCATTCATTACAATAACAGCGTCCTGTAATAGTAAATACCTTGTGGTTAATGAACACATCTGTGCACGTCTTCTTTCTTACCCTTGGGGAATTTTTGTACAACAAGATTTCAATATACCCAAGACAGGATCCACATTCACTATTATTTACAGCATCGTGCAAAGGGATCCGATTTATCATGCTTGTAGGTACTGAACCTGTAAAATAAACATCACAAGCTAATTATACAGTGCAAGTAGCATGGCACCATTTTATATGTACAAGTCATCATGAGAAATGCTAAAAATAAAATGTTTATTTTAGGGGTATATAGAAATAATCTACATTCTCATCAACTGCTGCATTTACTATTCTGAGCTGAAATCTCCCAGCATTCCTGCAGTGTTGCAAAAATTTAAAATGCTTAGAATATATAGATACACTTTGTTCCAGTATCTGAAACCTTTATTCTGTTGTACTGTACAATATACAGGGTGAGCCATTTATATGGATACACCTAAATAAAATGGGAATGGTTGGTGATATAAACGTCCTGTTTGTGGCACATTAGAATATGGGAGGGGAAAAAAACTTTTAAAGATGGGTGGTGACCATAGCGGACATTTTGAAGACAGCAATTTTGGTTCCAACTTTATTTTTTCCAATGGGAGAAGGGTCATGTGACATATCAAACTAATTGAGAATTTTTCAAGAAAAACAATGGGGTGCTTGGTTTTAATGTAACATTATACTTTCATGAGTTATTCACAAGTTTATGACCACTTATAAAATGTGTTCAAAGTACTGACCATTGTGTTGGATTGTCAATGCAATCCTCTTTTCCCACTCTTGACACACTGATAGGTCCAACTGCACCAGCATATGGTCTCACAAGGGGTCTGAGGATCTCATCTCGGTACCTAATGGCAGTCAGGCTACCTCTGGCAAGCACATGGAGGGCAGTGCGGCCCTCCAAAGAAATGCCACCCCACACCATTACTGACGCACTGCCAAACCGGTCATGCTGAAGGATGTTGCAGGCAGCAGATCGCTCGCACAGCATCTCCAGACTCTGTCACATGTGCTCAGTGTGAACCTGGTTTCATCTGTGAAGAGCACAGGGCGCCAGTGGTGAATTTGCCAATCCCAGTGTTCTGTGGCAAATGGCAAGCATCCTGCATAGTGTTGGGCTGTGAGCACAACCCCCATCTGTGGACATCAGGCACTCAGACCATCCTCACGGAGTCGGTTTCTAACCGATTGTGCAGACACATGCACATTTGTGGCCTGCTGGAGGTCATTTTGCAGGGCTCTGGTAGTCCTCCTCCTGTTCCTCCTTGCACAAACGCTGAGGTAGCGGTCCTGCTGCAGGGTTGTTGCCCTCCTAAGGCCCCCTCCACATCTTTTGGTGTACTGGCCTGTCTCCTGGCAGTGCATCCAGCCTCTGTACAATACGCTGACAGACACAGAAAAACTTCTTTCTACAGCTCACATTGATGTGCCATCCTGGATGAGCTGCACTACCTGAGCCACTTGTGTGGGTTCTAAAGTTCGTCTCATGCTACCACCAGCATGAAAGCTCAACCAACATTCAAACGTGACCAAAACATTAGCCAGAAAGCATTGGTACTGGGATGTCGTCTGTGGTCCCCACCTGCAGAACTACTCCTTTATTGAGGGTGTCTTGATAATTGCCATTAATTTCCAGTGCTGTCTACTCCATTTGCACAACAGCATGTGAAATTGATTGTCAATCAGTGTTGCTTCCTAAGTGGACAGTTTTCACAGAAGTTTGATTTACTTGGAGTTATATTCTGTTGTTTAAGTGTTCCCTTTCTTTTTTTGAGCAGTGTATTATCAGGCATATGTATATATATATATATATATATATATATATATATATATATATATATATATATAATCAAATGCAACAAAATTGTGAATTAATATATAAATGTATGAAAACTATGGGAAAAATTATAACAACAATGAATAACAAAGAGAAATACTGTACGTAGAATTGAAATACGTAAAAAGCAAAGGGTGATTGGATGGGAAAAAGTGACACGAAAAGTATATGTATTAAAAAGAAAATGTAATTAATTAAATCCAAAATATTACTTTAAAAATATAATAATAATAATAATAATAATAATAATAATAAAATAATCAGTATGGTTTTAGCCATAGGTAAATATATGTCAGCAATGGTCAACACCTGATTCATTTTGATAAATACATAATTTTCCATGCTAGAATTGGCATCATCTGAGCTTAGAAAAGTATTGTAGCAACCACTCATGTATTTGTTACACTTACTGCTTTATCATCTTCTGCATGAGTTGCTTCACTGGGTATCATTGCCATCCAGATATATGATGCTGCTGCAGTAAGTACCTGGTAAGTGGCAGTGTCCAGAGGAAAGAGAAAGTCTAAGAGTGAGGAGGGTAAAAATACAAGTCTGGCCTAAGTTGTGAATCATTGTCATTATGATGGTCAAGGTTCTTTATTAATATGTGTTATTGTAAATGTTGGAGACAAACTGCAGACGTGAACACCAAATATTATCTTATTTTACAGTCATCAGAAGAAATCATTAAAGTGGTCTGAGTTGTAAGAAGAAGAAAAAAGATAACATTTTTAATCCAAAAATATGTCAACTTTGGGTAACTGAATTTGTAGATTATCTTTCACCACTTCATACTTTTAGTAGATCTTAGTATATCCCATGAAGCAACAATTCTGGACAATCTTTTCCTAACGCCTCATTCAGACATCTGAATGACTTACTTATCCAAATGGCTTCCATGCTATACTATGTTTCCCAGCTAAGACAACTCGTAAAATTCAGAAGACAAATGCATTTTTAGAAGAAAGTTATGCATTATTTTTCTATATATTAGCTTTCCTATATACCCAGGAACTGCAAAAGACATATCCAGTCCAAACTCTAAAATAAGAGACCATGAGATAGCATATGGCATGTAGAACAGTAATACACCCTAATTATCTCCCTCTATATAGACTTAAAAAAATTAAAAAAAAGCTAAATTTTCCCCCACACAACTGATTTTCTGCAGGAAGGCTACAAAACTAGACAAACAGCTTTGTGACAGAGTCAAACAGAGGACAGTGTCATTTAGGTTACAAATTACACTTGTACAAGATGCATAACTTACAAGGGTAGTCTTCTTCTTCAGCTTGAACTTTGCTTGCTGAAGCTTTCTGCATTTTAATCTAATGAGCTGAATGCACATCAGAGAAGTCTCATTATGCCATATACAAAAGTCCTTGTGTTCCGTGTTTACCACCCAGTACACCCAAAATAGCAGGCAGTAAAATACGAGGAGTTTTGTAAAACTGAACACAAGAGCTTTTTACTGGAAACAGGATGGACGATGTGGACTTTTACCAAACTGATACAAGAAAAAAGTGTGTAAGTATGCAATACTCCAACTTTCTTGAAAACATATTTCTACTTTTTGTAAGTGAATAAAACAAAAATTACAGTGATAATCGAGGATCTGAAGTCCTAACACTGCAAGCATGAAAGCCATAGAAATGTACATTTCATAAAGGCAACTTTTAACATTTTCTTACTGCAATATGATTTAGACAAATAATGCTTCAAAATCATTTAAATCTATTCCATGTGGATTTTAAGCTAAATATTTTTATTTCTAAGAAAAGGAAATGTTATATTAAAAAGATTCATGTACTTAATTTACTAAAATTATTTTTAATGACAGTTTAGGTATGATTACAATTAGCATACATTTTCTTTCAAGAGCTTATATACAATGATTTACAGAGAAGTTTATTTAAGATCAATATGTGAACCTGCTCTTATGCCATTTTTCCTCCCATATGCAGTGATTGTTACTAAATACAAACTATTCCATTGTTTGACCAGAAGTGTGAGGTTCAATATTTTGTAGCTTTGATGCCAATTAGTAATTATTGTTGCGAGAGTTGAGTTCTATTGGTTCCTTGGTACATATAAGATGTTTTAATTAATATTATAATTATTAGTGCCCATTCATGCTGACATATTTTTCTATCTATCTATCTATCTATCTATCTATCTATCTATCTATCTATCTATCTATCTATCTATCTATCTACAGTATCTATCTATCTATCTATCTATCTAAATCTATAAATAGTCATTATGAAAAGATGGAAGCAAAATATTCAAAATAACTTGATTCAGTATTGTGTATGATCGCCACAAACAGAATGCAGTTTGTTGTTTGAGGAATACTCTGCCAGTGTAAATGCACTTGTGTAAATAAATCATCAAGATCTGCTCACAATGATTGGCAACACAAAAGACAGATGGAAGGTGCAAACCACCTGTTAAGAAGAGATTCCAAACATTTTAAGAATAAACCAATATATTTTAATTGATATACATATTTAAAAACACTTAAAAAGACAGGGAATAAGACTTCCAAATAAGGGATGGGAAACTACTGTATGCCAAGAAATAGAAAGTTTAAAAATAGGTAGGTAGACACCTGAAAGATAGGAAGAGAGAGGGTGGTAGAGTGAGGCTGGGGGTATATGACAAGTAAATAAATATAGTTTTGATTGTCATGAAGTCCTTTAAGAGGCTCTGCAGAAAATGCAACTGTAGCTACTTGTCATGAATAGATGCCCATAAATTAGGTGTATATGCAAAGACCTTTTCGTCAGTAATACCTAACAAGTTATAAAAATATTAAAGTCATGAAGTAGTTGTATATTACCTCCTCACAGATAACAAATGGTAGTACAGTCAGGATTGCGTACGACGTTCCCCTCATACCCTTGTGCAAGTAAATAATCAAGATCCTCTGCCGGCAGCTCACAAAGATTTCCAGAAATTGTAATAGAATAGTTAACTAAGCATATTTTGCATCACCAGTAGTGATGAACGAGTGTACTCATTGCTCGGATTTTCCCGAGCACACTCGGGTGACCTCCTAGTATTTATTAGTGTTTGGAGATTTCGTTTTCATCACCTCAGCTGAATGACTTACAGCTGATAAACAGCTTGAATACATGCGTTGATTCCCTAGCAACCAGGCAACTCTTAAATGTACTTAGGCTGGCTAGTAGCTGTAAATCATTCAGCTGAGGTGATGAAAACTGAATCTCCGAGCACTAACAAATACTCGGAGGTCACCCGAGCAATGAGTACACTCGCTCATCACTAATCAGCAGCCTTCTATCTGTATTATATATCACAATATTGAACCTATTAGAAGTAACAATTCTACAAGTAAATATCAAACGTTTAGCGAGCCTTGCAATATGACTTGGAATAAAAGCCAAACCAGAATTCGAATTTGCAGACACAGTGTTTTGGGGAAGCAGGAAATCACACTCCCTTTTTTTATAACATGATCGTGGAGTATATAAAAAAATATGTATATAGTAAATAAGCCAAAATTGCAGAGCTTGTGGTAAAAAATATCAAAAAGTTATATGTGACAAATATGTGCCTTCTGAGCTTTTCACTGTGCCTGAAAATTATTTCCCGATTACATGTAGGGTGTTCGTGCACTCTGGAAAAAATAGACTTCAGTTTGTTGCAAAATAATTTTCTATTAGCTCTTAGAAAAATTTAAAACTTGGGGCTAAAGCAACAGTTTTGTGAGGAAAATGTTATTTTATTATTTTCACAGCTCAACATTATAAACTTCTGTGAATCACTTGGGGATTAAAGGTGCTCACCACATATCTGGATACATTGCTTGAGGGGTCTAGTTTCCAAAATGGGGTCACTTGTGGGGGGTAGTTTTGGCACATCAATGGCACTCCAAATGGGACATGACACCCGCTAATGATTCCAGGAATTTTACATTTAAAAAGTCAAATGACGCTCATTACCTACATACCATGCGCCAAAACTGTGGTTTTCTCCCTCATATGGGGTATCGACATACTTGGTAGAAATTGCAAAACAAATTGTATAGTTACCCTAATGAAAATAAATATTTTGTGCTAAAAACATCTTTGTGGGAAAAATGTGATTTTTTTATTTTTACAGTTCAACGTTATAAAGTTCTGTGATGCACCTGAGGGCTAGGTATGCTCACCACACATCTAGATAAGTTCCCTGAGGAGTCTAGTTTCCAAAATAGTGTCACTTGTGGGGGATATTCACTGTTTATGCACATCAGAGGCTCTCCAAATGTGATATGGCATCTGCCAATTGTGCCAACAAATCTTGCATTCAAAAAGTGAAATAGCACTCCTTCCCTTCAGAGCTCTGCTGTGTGCCCAGTGATTTTCTCTTTCATATGGGGTATCAGCATACTCAGGAGAAATTTGCACAACAAATTGTATGGAGCAGTTTCTCTTGTTACCCTTATGAAAATGCAATATTTTGTGCTAATAACATATTAGTGGGGAAATTTTTTATTTTTTTTATTTTTACGGCTCAACTTTATAAATTTCTGGGAAGCACCTGAGGGTTTAATATGCTCACCACAGGCACATCACAGGCTCTCTAAATGTGACATGGTGCCTGCCAATTGTGCCAGCAAATTTATGCATTCAAAAAGTCAAATGGCACTCCTTCCATTCCGAGCTCTGCCGTGCGCCCAAACAATGTTTTTCTCTTTCTTATGGGGTATCTGCATCCTGAGGAAAAATTACACAACAAATTTTGAGGTCCACTTTTTCCTATTACCTTTGTCAAAATAAAAAAAAAATTGGATCTAAAGTCAATTTTGTGAAAAAAAGTTAAATGTTAATTTTTATTTAAAAAAAAATTCCTGTGAAGAACCTGAAGGGTTAATTCACTACTTGAATGTAGTTTTGAGCACCTTATATTGCCTTGCGCTGGCGTGTACTCCGGAGGACAGAGAATGAACTTCAATCCAATATTGCGGCCAGCATGCAGCCAGCGGGTAAGGATAGGGTGAATCGAACACCCGAAAACCCCGCCCATATGACCCAAAACTGGTCCCGCCAAATTCAGGTGACAGGTTCACTTTAATCATTCAAGTGCACTCAACAAGGTCAACCAATAACAACCTCAATTTCAGCATGACATGGCATATAAATACATGTGTTTTTCTGTGTGGCACTCATATACTATATAATTACCATACATACCCATAATTCCACAGCCTTTCTTGCTGCAATTTTAGAATTGAGGTTAATTAATATATATATATATATATATATATATATACATTTGTGCTCACAAGTTTATTAGCCCCGGCAGAATTTTTGCTTTCTTGTCCTTTTTTCAGAGAATATGAATGACACCACTAAAATGTTTTCTCCACTCATGGTTGGTGGTTGAGTGAAGCCATTTATTATCAAACTTGTGCTTTCTCTTTTTAAATCATACAGCCAACCCAAAACATCCAAATCACCCTGATCAATGGCTTACATACCCTTGTGAATTTGGCTTGATAACATCCACAGAAGTTGACACAAATGGGTTTGTCTGGCTACTAAAGGTAACATCCTCACCTGTGACACCTGTTTGCTTGTAATCAGTGTGTGTGCATAAAAGCTGAGTGAATTTCTGCGATTCAGACAGACACTTGCATCTTTCATCCAGCCACTGACATTTCTGGATTGTAAGTCATGGGGAAAGCAAAAGAATTGTCAGCAGATCTATGGGAAAAAGTAGTTGAACGGCATAAAACAGGAAAGGGATACAAAAAAAATCAGAGGAATTGATAATGACAGTCATCAGCATTCAAACTGTGATTAACAAATGGAAAATCAGGGGTTCTGTAAAAACAAAACCACAGTCGGGTAGACCAACAAAAATTTCATCCACAACTGCCAGGAAAATTGTTCAGGATGCAAAGAAAAACCCACAAATAAAATCAGCTGAAATAGTGGACTCTCTGAAAACTAGTGGTGTGCTGTTTCAAGATAATAAGGAGGCACGTGAAGAAAAATGGGTTGCAAAGTCGAGTCGCCAGAAAAAAGCCAGTACTGCACAAATGCCACAAAGTATCTAGCCTACAATATGCAAAACAGCACAGAGACAAACCTCAAAACTTCTGGAATATGGTAATTTGGAGTCACGAGTAGTGTTGAGCATTCCGATACTGCAAGTATCGGGTATCGGCCGATACTTGCTGTATCGGAATTCCGATACCGAGATCCGATATTTTTGTGATATCGGGTATCGGTATCGAAACAACATTAATGTAAAAATGTGTAAAAGAGAGAATTAAAATAAAAAATATTGCTATACTCACCTCTCCGACGCAGCCTGCACCTTACCGAGGGAAGCGGCAGCGTTCTTTGTTTAAAATTCGCGCTTTTCTTTCCTTTACGTGAGTCCCGGCTTGTGATTGGTTGCGTGCCGCCCATGTGACCGGGACGCAACCAATCACAGCAAGCCGTGACGTAATTTCAGGTCCTTCAGGATTTTAAAATTACGTTCCGGCGTTGTGATTGGTTGCGTCGCAGTCACATGGGAGACGCAACCAATCACAGCAAGCCGTGACGTAATTTCAGGTCCTTAAGGATTTTAAAATTACGTCCCGGCTTTGTGATTGGTCCGCGTCCCGGCAACATGGCCGCCATTAACCAATCACAAGCCGTGACGTCACGGGAGGCTGGACACGCGCGCTTTTTAAAATGGGCGCGTGTCCAGCCTCCCGTGACGTCCCGGCTTGTGATTGGTTGCGCCGCGGTCAACCAATCACAAGCCGGGAGGCTGGACACGCGCCCATTTTAAAATTTTAAAATGCGCGCGTGTCCAGCCTCCCGGCTTGTGATTGGTTGACCGCGGCGCAACCAATCACAAGCCGGGACGTCACGGGAGGCTGGACACGCGCCCATTTTAACATTTTAAAATGCGCGCGTGTCCAGCCTCCCGGCTTGTGATTGGTTGACCGCGGCGCAACCAATCACAAGCCGGGACGTCACGGGAGGCTGGACACGCGCCCATTTTAAAAAGCGCGCGTGTCCAGCCTCCCGTGACGTCACGGCTTGTGATTGGTTAATGGCGGCCATGTTGCCGGGACGCGGACCAATCACAGCAAGCCGTGACGTAATTTCGTCACGGCTTGCTGTGATTGGTCCGCGTCCCGGCAACATGGCCGCCCTGACCAATCACAAGCCGGGACTTCACGTAACCAAGTAAAAGCGCGAATTTTAAACAAACAACGCTGCCGGTTCCCTCGCTGAGGTCCAGGCTGCGTCGGAGAGGTGAGGATAGCGATATTTTTTATTTTAATTCTTTCTTTTACACATTTATATGGATCCCAGGGCCTGAAGGAGAGTTTCCTCTCCTTCAGACCCTGGGAACCATCAGGAATACCGTCCGATACTTGAGTCCCATTGACTTGTATTGGTATCGGGTATCGGTATCGGATTGGATCCGATACCTTGCCGGTATCGGCCGATACTTTCCGATACCGATACTTTCAAGTATCGGACGGTATCGCTCAACACTAGTCACGAGACCAAAATTGAACTTTTTGGTTGCAACCATAAACATTACATTTGGAGAAAGGTCAAGAAGGCCTATGATGAAAGAAACACCATTCCTACTGTAAACCACAGAGGTGGATTGGAGATGATTTGAGGATGTTTGAGCTACAAAGGCACAGGAAACTTGGTCAAAGTTGAAGGAAAGATGAATGCAGCACATAATTAGCAAATACTTGGACGTTCCAACATGGCATCAATCCAAGACACATGGCCTAGTCAACCTGTCATTGGCTACAGCAGAAAATAGTGAAGGTTCTGAAGTGGCCATCTGAGTCTCCTGACTTCAATATCATTGAGCCACTCTGGGGAGATCTCAAGCGCGTAGTTCATGCTAGACAGCCCAGGAATTTACAGGGTCTGAAGGCTTTTGTCAAGAACAGTGGGCAGCTTTACCATCTGTGAAAATAAAAAATCTCATTCACAACTACCACAAAAGACTTCAAGCTGTCATTGATGTTAGAGGGGGCAATACATGGTATAAGAAATGGGGTATGTAAGCTTTTGATCAGGGTCATGTGGATGTTTTGGGTTGTCATTATGATTTAAAAAAAGAAAACACAGTAGTTTGACAATAAATGGCATCACTCAGCAACTAACCATGAGTGGAGAAAAAATTTTGGTGACATCATTCATATTCTCTGAAAAAAGGCCAAGAAAGCAAAAATTCTGCTGGGGTATGTAAAGTTTTGAGCACAACTGTATATGCTATGCAGATATTCCTGTGTACAATTCCCGCTACTTGGTTGTGGCATTCTGTATACGCTGTTCCTACTTGCATTTTGCATCCTGCCACTAGGTGTTGGACTGTTTCTAAGGTTTCTTTACATAGTCTGCACCTTGGGCCTTGACTTGAGTAGGTAGATTCCTGCTTCTATGGATCTGTTACTTAGTGCTTGCTCTTGTGCCACTATAATTAGTGGCTCTGTGCTGTCTCGGAATAAACGTACTCCAACCATTGATAGGATTTCTCCATGTCAGCCACCTCCATATCTGTCAATGGTACTTCCCATGTAGCGGCTTGTCTTGCAATGGGTAATTGGTTTGCCACAACTGAGGATTGTACTGTGTGTGATGTTAAGGTGCAGAAAAAGGAGGAGAGGACACTTGATGCAGTGCTTGCCAACCAATGGAGCACATGATATTTCTGGCCCTCTTCTATAAGGCGTACTGCTGTGTGACTGCCAAAGTAAGGGAGTTAAGTAGCCTATTAAGAAACAGATGTTGAAACTTGTCTTTAACAGGATGAGACAGTCTTTCTTTAGTAGAGCTTTCAGTAACATTACCACCTAACCCAAGTACACGTTGAACACTAAACCTATTCCCCCTTACACCACAACCCCCTTTTTTCCCACTCACATTGGATGTTTTCTTCTCTTTTACCCAGCTATTTCACAACCCTAGGCCCAGACCTGTTTGTCACCTGTCACTAAGTTATCAGTCAGTATTTGTTTGATGAGATAGTGTTTCTGGACCACACTATTAGCGGAAAGAATTCGGATTCAAACATGTGGGCTGGTGTCTGTACCACACTTTTAACAGAAAGGATTTAGAATCTGAAATGTGGCTGCACCAAAGTTTTAGCACAAACAATTTAGATTAGATAATATGAATATGGCCTCCTGCTTGCACCTCAATATTATCACAAACAATTTAGATTAGGAAATGTGACCTTCTACCTGCACTGCAATATTAGCACAAACAATTTAGATTAGGAAAAGTGGCCTCCTGCCAGTACAATATTAGCCCAAATAATTTAGATTGGGAAATGTGGCCTCCTGCCAGTGCCAGAATATTATCACAAATGATGTGTTAGATGTTGGGATTGTCCCACTGCACCAGACAGATCACAAACATTGCCAGGTGCTGTGGTCTCCCATTCAGCTCCAGCCAAGGCGAGTGCTGCTAAGCACAGATGTCGGTCCAAGCGTCTTGCTCAGGCTCGTGGTATACACTTGGTTACTGCAGGTTCTCCAGCCAAGTCTATGGGAACCTGTGATATTCTGGTGCAGTCCTGTACTCCGGAGTCTAAGTCCAGAGATCACCTTACTGAGCATGTCAATGATGAGGCGCCTTCTCATTGGTGGCCAGACATTATCTGCTCTGGTGATGTGGCAGCTCCGGATTGGCCCATGGACGATGCCACAGCCAGCTGAGCATAAGTTTTTGGGTTGGAACCTAGGGTTTAAAAGGCCCTCAGCGGCGCATGTGGGTGCGCTAGTATCACTGATGTGTGGTATTTGTGAGTGGATACTTTACCACTCTGTTTGCACGTGATGCTCTATACACTAAGAGTTCTTTCATTGGCAGGTAGGGTTAGGACTGGGTAGCTACCCCTTTGCTAAGAATCTGTTTCCTCCATGTGTGCAGTTAGCACAGCTTAGTTACAGAGCAAGTCCATCCCTCGGGTTACACCTCTCAGGGAAAGCATCAGGTCTTTGCACCTAGCATCACATTAGTTCTTTCCTTTGGCTCTGCATCTGCTTCATTCTTGTGTGCGATTGGCACAGTTTAGTGGCAGAGTGCGCGCAACCCACATGCTATCATCCCTGTGCTGGTTAACAGGATATAGTACTCAGGATATTGAGTGCAGTACCTCTCAGTGAAGTAACTGAGCTTGATACTTTGCGTTCTGTTCATACTGTGTGGAGTTAACACAGTCTGATTAAGGTTAACACTCACTGCTTTGTCCCGCCATTGTTCACACTGGCAGCAGTTATACATCTCTGCACGGTGGACCCCGGGTTGCGATTGCAGTTTAATTTATATTTTATTTAGGGTAATCCTCCAACCCTAATAACATGTGCCTTTCTGCATGCATCACAATATTAGTGTAAACTAGTGTATTAGTTACAATAGCTATATTTTTACATTCTTAAAGACCAACCTCTCTTAGAGCATGGATGCTCTTTCTCAGGTAAGTGACGATCAGGCACTGGGTCATGCAAGATGTAAAAAATCACATGCTTTATTAGATCAAGTTGCTTTCAACCATTCTCTATGGTCTAGTACCAATGTTCTTGTTTTCATTATAGAACATTTGACAGTAAATTGCGATAAATATGGACATTAAAATCCTACAAAACACTGTCTTGTTTGCCAGCTTTCCTTCCTAAGCAGCACTACATTTTCTCAGGATTTCAGAATTTATGTCACCTCCTTTGCGGGACTAGACGATGAAGTCTAGTCTTTGTAGACAAGGCAGACTAGCCTTTGCTCACAATGAGCATCAGTAAGATTTGAGTGTCCATGACCAAATTCACCAGTCTTGGAAATGTTCCAAGCAGACCCAGTCAATTTTCTGTAGCATTTTAGCTTGTGTAAAAGTCACTCTAATAGTTACTCTATCAATTATTGACTGACTTATCAAAGCAAAAGTCACCATGAACAGAAATAGAAGACAAGCTGGGGAAATATCCAAGGGACAGAAGCAATAAAACAGAGTCACAGTACCATTATCTAAATGAATTTTAAGAGCAGAAACAATAATTAGGAGCTGTCATAAAAGCTGCCATTCTTCCTCCAGACTCTGTGACCTTGATTTCCAAGACCGAGTGTGAAGTATCCACAATCAGTGTTGGTTTGGGGAGCCATATCATCTGCTGCTGTAGGTCCACTGTGTTTTTTCAAGACCAAAGTCAGGACAGCTGTCTGCCAGGAAATTTGAGAGCACTTCATTCTTCCCTCTGACGACAAGCATTCTGGAGAAGGAAATTTCATTCTCCGGCAGGAATTGGCACGTGTTCACACTGCCAAAAGGGCCAAATCCTGATTTAAAAACATCAGTATCACTGTGCTTGATTGGCCAGCAAACTCGTCTGACCTTAACCCCATAGAGAATCTATGGGGAATTGTGAAGAGGAAGATGGGGACACCAGACCCAACAATGCAGACAAGCTGAAGGCTGCTATCAAAGCGACTTGGTCTTCCATAACACCTCAGCAGTGCCACAGGCTGAATGCCTCCATGCCATGCCCCATTGATGCGGTAATTGATGCAAAAGGAGCCCCAACCAAGTATTGAGTACATTTACTGAACATATATTTAAGTAGGCCAACATTTCTGATTTGAAAATAATTTTTTCAAGCTGGTGTTATAGAGTATTCTAATTTACTGAGATAATGAATTTTGGGTTTTCATTGGCTGTAAGCTATAATCATCAACATTAACAGAAATAAACATTTGAAATACAACACTTTGTAATGGCGCTGTATAATATATGAGTTTCACTTTTTGTATTGAAGAACTGAAATAAATTAACTTTTTGATGATATTCTACTTTTGTGAGAAGCACGTGTACCTTATGACACATCTATCAAATGCTGGTGCAAAGCTGAATCTTTATGATGGTATTCCACTTTTTCCATTAGTGAACTTTATTGGAAGGAGATCTATAAAAGATCAATTAGTTGATAGTTTTCATTGACACCCAAAACCATCTGACACATCATTTGACAGTATAGTTGTGTGCACCAAAATGTGTGATGGCTGAAAGTTTTATAGATGTAGATTTTTCAAAGGTACAACCTATTTTCATTTGAAACATTACAGCTGTGGGCTTCTAGACTAGTCCCCTGATGAATGTCCACATAGTTAGCAAGGCTGAAAAAACACATTTGTCCATTCAGTTCAGCCTATATTCCGTCAGAATAAATCTCCAGATCTACGTCCTTCTAAAGAACCTAATAACTGTAAGATACAATATTGTTCTGCTCCAGGAAGAGATCCAGGCCTCTCTTGAACCCCTCAACTGAGTTCGCCATCACCACCTCCTCAAGCAAGGAATTCCAGATTCTCACTGACCTAACAGTAAAGAATCCTCTTCTATGTTGGTGGAAAAACCTTCTCTCCTCCAGATGCAGAGAATGCCCCCTTGCGACCGTCACCTTCCTTGGTATAAACAGATCCTCTGAGAGATATTTGCATTGTCCCACATGTTTGAGACAAAACGCATGTGGGCACAATTCATTACGATTATGTAATGTAAATTCTATTCATTTCTGTTTGACAGTTCATTATTATCATGTGAATGGCATCTTCATTATTTTTCTATAATGTATATTTTACTTACTTTGCGACAATTTTCACATATTGTTAATTTACAGCCATTCCTACTGTTGCATAATAGCACAGTTTATTATTTACTATAGGGTATTTTTCATACATTGTTCATTATCAGCTATTTTGATCATTTCATGGGGACAGCTTATTAAGATTTTATGATGATTTTTTTATTGAGATATAGTGCATTAGGATCATGTGATCTGTTTACTGTGGCACTTGTTCACTAACAGTAATTTATATTACTACATGGGGCACAATTTATTGTATGTGCCACTTAGTGTGCTTAACGGTCCTATATGTAATTAAATATACTATATTTCAGAAGTGGAAATCATGATTGAAACAGTATGCACAATTTATATATCATAATAGTCACCTGATTACAGTCACAATTCTGTACTTTATGTCTGGATTGAACACGATAAAATTGAGAAATCTATATTTATCTAGTGTATGGTTTAATTCAAGAACTAAAGTTAATGTAATTCCTATCATTATATTAGAATAGTTAGTTATTTCCATTGAGCAGGGATTAATGAATACAAGTAATAGCCATAAAATCCATTATTTTAAAGATTAAAAAAAAGTGTTTTAAAATACTGGAAAAAAAATTGAATCACCCTCATTTTTCCCATTAAAAATAAATAAATAATAAAAAATAAACATATGTGTTATCATTGCATCCATAAAAATATGATGTATCAAAATAAAAAAAGCATATTAACCTGACTGGTAAAAGCCATGGATAGAAACATTTTTTGATGATTTTCACACAAAAAACAAGCCTTCATTTTGCTCCAACTCGACCAAAAAATGAAACTGTTATGAGTATCAAAACAAGATGATACAAGGGAAATTTATACAGGACTTTACTTATTTTTCTGTTTGCAGAATTAACTTACAGGCAAGAAGTTGATAACTACCTGTCTGTCCTGCCTGGAGCAGATCTGTGCTGGCTGAGAGTGGTCACGGACTGCTCCTGCCAACGGTCTGCTCTTTGACTTTGTGTCACTACCCATGTCATTCTGATGGACAGTTGGCTTCATATTGCCTATCTGCAGGGAGCCAGCTGTCAATTTGCATGATATCTGCAATGACGCTCCATCAAGAAAGCGGAATGGAAGAGGAAGAGCTGCTTTGCTGACACAAGGTCAAGTGAAACCACAGAATCACCAGTAGGAGAGGTCTGTGATTAGTAATGGTAGAGCACTAAAATGATGGAGTGCTCAGTACTCGCATCTAGCAGGTTGAACGCTCAGATAGGTTTAACTTGAGTATCGAGTATAATGGAGATCAACGGATAACTCGAGCATTTTTCCAGAAGACCCTTACATGAGTGCTGGGGGGAAGGAAAAATGCTTAAATGGATGTAAACAGAGCTAAAATGGAATTGGGAAGACCCTTGGACCCATCTCTGACTCCAAGGGAACAATGTTGTCAGAGTACTTCTTCACTTTTTACAGACTGACAGTAAAACACTCAAAACAAAAAATAAAATGGATTTTACAGGAAAAATAAGTTAGGAAACATTCTTTCCTTGTATATTAGGGTATATTAGTCAAAGTGGGTCCTTCACCCCTTAATAGCTCTCACCGTTTTTCCCGGTCACCTATGACTACAGTAAATGACATAGTAGAGTGGGAGCCAAAACTACACCCACCTGTAGTCATCAGTAAATATAATTTTAAAATTTTACTACCTTATCTGGCACGTGGTATGTTCCATGGTCAGACACACTTGTTTAATTTGTGAAGGACAGACTCTGAAACTCACAAAGCCTATGCGGACAATGTAAGAACTTCCAAAAATTAGAAGGAAGAGGGACTTTGCTAAATGCTATATTAGAAAATAGCAAAAAGGGACCTAAAACATAACATTTAATAGACCCATTAAAATGACATAGCACAATATATCCATAATGATATTCCCCCTTGGGATGAAACGCGTAGGGAGGTGGTCCTGATTATGAACAGTCTATGGAATTCGTTATGATCCATTGGTTTTTTCGGTCTAAACACAATAAGAGGGTAAAGCTTCCATGTGGCAATTTCATCAACTGGTGAGATTGTTGAAATTTTTATGTAGCCTTATTTGTGTTAGCATACTTGGAGATCTTCAGTAGTGTTGAGCGATACCGTCCGATACTTGAAAATATCGGTATCGGATAGTATCGGCCGATACCCGAAAAGTATCGGATATCGCGGATACCGATACCCGATACCAATACAAGTCAATGGGACACCAAGTATCGGAAGGTATCCTGATGGTTCCCAGGGTCTGAAGGAGAGGAAACTCCTTCAGGCCCTGGGATCCATATTAATGTGTAAAATAAAGAATTAAAATAAAAAATATTGATATACTCACCCGTCCGGAGGCTCCTGCACCTTACCGCTGTTAACCGGCAGCCTGCTTTGCTTAAAATGAGCGCGTTCAGCACCTTCCATGACGTTATGGCTTCTGATTGGTCGCGTGCCGCTCATGTGACCGCCACGCGACCAATCACAAGCCGCGACGTCATTCTCAGGTCCTAAATTCCTAGAATGAGGAGTTTAGGGCCTGAGAATGACGTCGTGGCTTGTGATTGGTCGCGTGGCGGTCACATGAGCGGCACGCGACCAATCAGAAGCCGTGACGTCATGGAAGGTGCTGAACGCGCTCATTTTAAGCAAAGCAGGCTGCCGGTTACTACCAGGGCGCGTCAGAGGGTGAGTATATCCCTATTTTTTATTTTAACTCTTTATTTTTTACATGGATATGGATCCCAGGGCCTGAAGGAGAGTTTGCTCTCCTTCAGACCCTGGGAACCATACACTGGGAACTTCCGATTCCGATTCCCGATACCACAAAAGTATCGGATCTCGGTATCAGAATTCCGATACCGCAAGTATCGGCCGATACCCGATACTTGCGGTATCGGAATGCTCAACACTAATCTTCAGTGGTACTGATATCTTTATATGTATGCTGGTATTTAACAGTTGCATGAATATCGTTATGGATTTATGCAATTGGTTTGTCTGCTATACCTGAGCAAGAATTCTTTTGTTCAAAGACTGCTAGTTGAGTGCAGTGAACTGTTTAAAATTTATATCTTTTGTCTCTTGACTTATAGTCAGATAAATGTTTGATTAATTGTTGGTTAATATACATGTTTTGTCTTTTATGTTGTGCTATGTCACTTTAATGGGTCTATTAAATGTTATGTTTTAGGTCCCTTTTTGCTATTTTCTACTTAATTTTTGGGCATTATTTTCTTATATATTTGATTGGTAATTAATCCTTGGCTAGGCAATAAATGCTATATTAGACATAAAGAAGGCCCTCATACACATTCTGTTAAAATGGTTAGGTAATTGGACTCCTAGACTCATAAAGTCTATGAACTAAGTGCTAGGGCTGCCACAAATTAGAAGGAAGGACTAAAATACACCATGAAAGACACTTAGAGGAGGCCCTCAGAACACCTTTTTTCCCTTTTTTAAGGATTTTGACTTGTAAACTGAAAAAAGCATGTGCACTAAGTGCAAGAATATATGTGTTAGGAGTCGAGTTTCCTCTGCTGCACAGGAGGAATCTCGATCCGTGTCGGCCGCAGTGGAGCCTGCTCAGCGGAGACGTCGGTCCCAGCGTCTCACTGAGTCTGATTCAGTGCCAAGGGTTATTGCTGCCTCTCCAGGCTCTGCTATTGTACCCTGTACTGATCTACGGTGAACAGGCTTTTCTGGGACTAAGTCCTGCTTTGCACACACTGAGCATGCCCAGGGTAAGATCTCTCACTGGAGATCAAGGGTCACATGTTCAGGTACTGCAGCCAAATCTATTGGTCTTTCTAGGAAGGTCCTGTAGGTACGCAGGCTCTGTAGCAGTTTCTCATTTGTCCTCTTTTGGAAGGTCCTGTACGTGCTGCTGCTATTTAAGGCTCGCATGGCCGCACGGCCATGCGCTAGTATCTTCTAAAGTTACATGCTTTGCGCCACTGTGGTCATATGCGTGAATGTGTTCAGGGACCCGGCTGAAATAAGCCCCTAGAATGCTGGCACCTCCGGCGAGGAGTGTTGTGTGCATGCATGACCACTGACTGCTCTCTTCTGGGTAGTTAGCCTGTGTCTCTGTGAGAGTTAACAGGGCACAGAGCTTTGCTTTCTCGGCCGCTCTGTGAAGCTAACAGAGCTGGTTAATACCACCATATTGAGCCGCCATTCACTTGGCGGCAGGATATTTCCTGCACGGTGGTCCCCGGGTTGCGAACGCACCAATCACATCAATAAATATATTCGGTGCATTCCGCAAACCCTAACAGTATACTAGCGCCAGGGTCTGGCTAAGTAATGGCGGACGAACAGCGATTGCAGGGGTACATCCAGCTGCTGGAGAGCCAGTTGGCGTCTCTCGAGCGTGCAACCTCGGCGGTGGATGTTACCGCAATTGCTGTTCAGGCTGCTAGCATGGCTGCAGCAGCTTTACCCACTGCCACCTCTGTTCCGACCTTATCCCACCTTCCGTTGCCTGAAAAATTCTCTGGGGACAGTAAGTCCTGTAGGGGATTCGTGAGCCAGTGCGGTATACATCTCGAGCTCCTGGCTACACGTTTTCCCACAGAGCGGGCAAAGGTGGGATTTGTAATTTCTCTCCTATCGGACAGCGCTTTGGAGTGGGCTACGCCGCTGTGGGAGCGCAACGATCATGTGGTGCAGAGTGTTCCTCGGTTTCTGGGCACTCTGAAGCAGGTCTTCGTAGGACCTCAAGTCACCCATGATACGGTGCTCCAACTGCTGGCATTGACTCAGGGTTCGACCATGGTCAGCCAATTTGCCATTCTCTTCCGGACTTTAGCATCTGAGTTGGAGGGGTCAGATAAAACCCTCATCCCAGTATTTTGGAGGGGGCTGGCTGACCATGTGAAGGATGCTTTGGCCACTAGGGAGATTCCCGCTACACTGGAGGAGCTCATATCTATATCAACTCGCATTGACCTTCGTTTTCACGAGCGAGGGTTGGAGCGAGCCCAGTGTAAGCAGAGGTTTCGGCTGGCTCCCACCTTTGCCAGACCTTTGGAATCTCCGGTCCAGGTGCTCGAGTCACATGAGGCCATAGGGGGGTCGCAAGGGGGGTCTAAGTCCCAGGCCGCTCATGCCCTTAAGGTCTGTCTTGTTTGCCAGCAGTCCGGACATCTTGCCTCCAAGTGTCCGCAGCGGTCGAGGAAACGTCAGCGTCTAGTGGCAGTTGGAGGAGGTACTTTAGACACGGCGACGTTTACCTCAAAATTGTCCTTCAAGGGGAAAATTACCATAGGCCCATCCACTCTTATGGTAGAGCTTTGAGTGGACTCTGGGGCGGAGGGTAATTTTATGTCTTCCGCTTTCGCTCAGCGACACGCAATACCCCTGGTGATGCTCGCCAAGCCAATAACCATTCGAGTGGTAAATGGGTCGACACTACCTTCACAGATTACACACCAAACCATCCCTTTCACTCTTTCTGTATCTCCATCACATCAGGAGATTATTTCTCTTTTGGTCCTTCCTGAGGGAGTTGATGAGGTCCTGTTGGGGATACCCTGGCTTCGTTTTCATTCTCCTCATATAGAGTGGTCCTCAGGGAAAATTTTGGGATAGAGTAAATCCTGTGAGGGTAGATGTCAGAGGGAGTGCGTTTAGGTTGCTACAACTGAGGTACCCGGAGATCTTTCCTCTCTCCCCAAGCACTATTGGCCTTATGTGGACGTGTTCTCCAAAAGGGCTGCGGAGACCCTTCCGCCTCACCCCCCCTATGACTGTCCTATCGATCTCTTGCCTGGTGCTGAGCCTCCCCGGGGTCGAGTCTATCCGTTATCTTTCCCGGAGACGAAGGCAATGTCTCAGTATATCCAAGAAAATCTGGCAAGGGGTTTTATTAGGAAGTCAGTATCACCTGCAGGGGCTGGGTTCTTCTTCGTGCAGAAGAAGAGTGGAGAATTACGTCCATGCATTGACTACAGGGGTCTTAACGCCATCACCATTAAAAACAAGTACCCACTACCCCTGATATCAGAGCTCTTTGATAGGCTACGGGGAACAAGAGTATTTACTAAATTAGATCTGCGGGGTGCTTATAACCTGATTCGCATCCGTGAGGGGGACGAGTGGAAGATGGCTTTTAACACCAGGGATGGGCACTATGAATATCTGGTGATGCCCTTCGGGCTCTGTAATGCCCCAGCCGTTTTCCAAGACTTTGTGAATGACATCTTCCGGGAGATGCTCACCACCTCGGTCATAGTCTATCTGGATGATATTCTCATCTACTCTCCAGATATTGACTCCCACCGGAGAGATGTTTGCAAAGTCTTCGACCTCTTACGGGCAAACTCCCTCTATGCCAAGTTGGAGAAGTGTGTGTTTGAGCAGGAGTCCTTGCCATTCCTTGGTTATATCATCTCTGCCCAGGGTTTGGCTATGGATCCTGCCAAACTACAGGCTGTGATGGAGTGGCAGGAACCTCATTCACTTAAAGTGGTTCAGCGCTTTATGGGGTTCATCAATTACTATCGCCAGTTCATTCCACACTTTTCAACTTTGGTAGCTCCCTTGGTTGCTCTCACCAAGAAGGGAGCAAATCCCAAGTTGTGGTCGGAGGATGTCTCCAAGGCATTCCTTTCGATTAAGTCACACTTCACTAGCGCTCCTATTCTACATCGCCCCAATGTAGATAAGCCATTTATTATGGAGGGGGATGCCTCATCCTTTGGTGCTGGAGCAGCCCTTTTCCAAAAGGATGCTCAAGGTCGGAAGCATCCTTGCTTCATCTTCTCCAAGACCTTCACACCAGCGGAGAGGAATTATTCCATCGGGGACAGGGAGTTGCTAGCAATGAAGTTGGCTTTTTCTGAGTGGAGACACCTCTTGGAGGGAGCTCGCTTTCCCTTCCAAGTATTCACCGACCACAAAAACTTGGTGTACATACAGACGGCCCAGCAGCTGAATTCTCGCCAGGCCAGATGGTCCCTGTTCTTCTCCCGGTTCCATTTTACTCTCCACTTTCTCTCTAGGGAGAAGAACATTCATGCCGACGCCCTCTCCCGCTCCGTAGTGTCATCTGAGGAGGAGGATGAGGAGCCTCGGCTTATTGTCCCCTCTGAGAGCCTGAGAACCGTGGCCCCGGTTTCACTAGAGTCTATGCCCCCGGGCAAAACTATCGTACCAGCGAATTCGCGACCGGAGGTTCTCTCTTGGGCTCACTCGTCCAGAGTGGGTGGACATTTTGGAACCAAGAGGACATCTGAGCTTTTGGCGAGGACGTACTGGTGGCCGCATATGGCCCGCGATGTCGGGGGCTACATTCGGGCGTGTGTCTCCTGCACCCAGAATCGGTCTTCACGACAACGGCCTGCTGGGTTACTTTACCCCATGCCGGTGGCAGACAGGCCCTGGGAGATGGTCGGGATGGACTTTGTGGTGGGTTTGCCCAAGTCTCGCGGCTGTACCATCATTTGGGTCATCACTGATCATTTCTCGAAAATGGTGCATTTGGTGCCGCTAACACGGTTACCTTCTGCACGGGCCTTGGTGGCGTTGTTCATTAAACATATCTTCCGCTTACATGGAATGCCTGATAAAGTTGTCAGCGACCGGGGCCCCCAGTTTGCGTCTCGGTTTTGGAGAGAGCTCTGCCGTTTACTCAGCATAGAGCTGAATCTCTCCTCTGCATATCATCCCGAGATGAATGGGTTGGTAGAGAGAACCAATCAGACTCTGGTGACATACTTACGTCATTTTGTCTCTGCTAGGCAGGATGACTGGGCATCTTTGCTACTTTGGGTGGAATTTGCCTTGAACAACGCCGTAGCCGATTCCACTGGTCAGACTCCTTTTCTCCTTAATTACGGCCAGCATCCGTGTGTTCCTGTGCCCATGCCCGTGTCATCCACCGATTCTAGGGTGGCAGACTGTTATGATCCTAGTGGTAGAGGATCTCTGATATTCCGGCAAGATAGGATAGCAAAAACATAAATACTGCTCTAGGGAGGTGGAAACTGGGCTAACCGCATACCTGATCCTAACACACACAACTAGAAGCAGCCGGTGAACGTGCCTACGTTGGTTCTAGACGTCTCGAGCCAGCCGGAGAACTGACTACCCCTAGAGGGAAAATAAGACCTCACTTGCCTCCAGAGAAATCAAACCCCAAAGATATAGAAAGCCCCCAACAAATAATAACGGTGAGGCAAGAGGAAAACACAAACATAGAGATGAACTAGATTCAGCAAAGTGAGGCCCACTAGTCTAGATAGGCAGAAAATAGACAGTGGACTATGCGGTCAGCAGAAAACCCTACAAAACATCCACGCTGAATATTCAAGAACCCCCACATCGACTGACGGTGCGGGGGGAGAATATCAGCCCCCTAGAGCTTCCAGCGAGCCAGGAAATCAATATAAAGCAAGCTGGACAAAAACACTGAAAAATGCAAATGATCCAAAGTATTAAAAACGGACTTAGCTTTTCTTGCATGAGACTGACTGAAAGGAATCCGGAGGAGACCATATAGGTCTGGATACAATGATGCCAGGCAAGAGACTGAGTCCAGAGGAGACTTAAATAGGGAACAGCCGCTGCTTAACGACACAGCTGGAGCTAAGGCCTGCAACAAGACATGCCTAACACAATACCGTTAGTGACCACCAGAGGGAGCCCAGAAACACAGTTCACAACAGTACCCCCCCTTGAGGAGGGGTCACCGAACCCTCACCAAGACCCCCAGGGCGATCAGGATGAGCAGCGTGAAAGGCATGAACCAAATCAGCCGCATGAACATCAGAGGCGACAACCCAGGAATTATCCTCCTGACCATAGCCTTTCCACTTAACTAAATACTGGAGTTTCCGTCTAGAGATACGAAAATCCAGAATCTTCTCCACCACGTACTCCAACTCGCCCTCAACCAAAACCAGGGCAGGAGGCTCAACAGCAGGAACCATAGGCACCTTGTACCACCGCAACAAGGACCTATGGAACACATTATGAATAGCAAATGACGCTGAAAGGTCCAAGCGAAAAGACACCGGGTTAAGGATTTCCAAAATCTTATAAGGACCGATAAAGCGAGGCTTGAACTTAGGAGAGGAGACTTTCAAAGGAACATGCCGAGAAGACAACCAAACCAAATCCCCAACACGAAGTCGGGGACCCACACCGCGGCGGCGGTTGGCAAAACTCTGGGCCTTGTCTTGTGACAATTTCAAATTGTCCACCACATGGTTCCAAATCCGCTGCAACCTATCCACCACAGAATCAACCACAGGACAGTCAGAAGGTTCAACCTGGCCCGAGGAGAAATGAGGATGAAAACCAGAGTTGCAGAAAAAGGGTGAAACCAAAGTGGCAGAACTAGCCCGATTATTAAGGGCAAACTCGGCCAGTGGCAAAAAGGTAACCCAGTCATCCTGATCGGCAGAAACAAAACATCTCAAATAAGTCTCCAACGTCTGATTAGTTCGCTCGGTCTGGCCATTAGTCTGAGGATGAAAAGCCGATGAAAAAGACAAATCAATACCCATCTTAGCACAAAAGGATCGCCAGAATCTGGACACAAACTGGGATCCTCTGTCAGACACAATATTCTCAGGGATGCCGTGCAAACGAACCACATTCTGAAAAAACAAAGGGACCAAATCAGAGGAGGAAGGCAACTTAGGCAAGGGCACCAAATGGACCATTTTAGAAAAACGATCGCACACCACCCAGATGACAGACATCTTCCGAGACACCGGAAGATCCGAAATGAAATCCATGGAAATGTGCGTCCAAGGCCTCTTCGGGATAGGCAAGGGCAAAAGCAACCCGCTGGCACGAGAACAGCAAGGCTTAGCCCGAGCACAAATCCCACAGGACTGCACAAAAGAACGCACATCCCGCGACAAGGAAGGCCACCAAAAGGACCTAGCCACCAAATCTCTGGTACCGAAAATCCCAGGATGTCCCGCCAACACTGAAGAATGAACCTCAGAAATGACTCTGCTAGTCCATCTGTCAGGGACAAACAGTCTCTCCGGTGGGCAACGATCAGGTCTATCAGCCTGAAACTTCTGCAGCACTCGTCGCAAATCTGGGGAAATGGCAGAGAAAATCACTCCCTCTCTGAGAATACCAGCCGGCTCCGAGACTCCCGGAGAGTCAGGCACAAAACTCCTAGAAAGTGCATCAGCCTTCACGTTCTTTGAACCAGGCAGGAACGAGACCACAAAGTTAAAACGGGAGAAAAACAACGACCAACGAGCCTGTCTAGGATTCAGGCGCTTGGCAGACTCGAGGTAAATTAGATTTTTATGATCAGTCAAGACCACCACACGATGTCTAGCTCCCTCGAGCCAATGTCACCACTCCTCAAATGCCCACTTCATAGCCAACAACTCCCGATTACCAACATCATAGTTCCGCTCAGCAGGCGAAAATTTTCTTGAAAAGAAGGCGCATGGCTTCATCACGGAGCCATCAGAACTTTTTTGCGACAAAACAGCCCCTGCACCAATCTCAGAAGCATCAACTTCAACCTGGAAGGGAAGAGAGACATCCGGCTGGCACAAGACTGGCGCTGAAGTAAACCAACGCTTCAGCTCCCGAAAGGCCTCCACGGCCGCAACAGACCAATTAGCAACATCAGAACCCTTCTTGGTCATATCCGTCAAAGGTTTAACCACGCTGGAAAAATTAGCGATAAAACGACGGTAAAAATTAGCAAAGCCCAAGAACTTCTGCAGGCTCTTAACAGACGTGGGCTGAGTCCAGTCATGAATGGCACGGACCTTGACTGGGTCCATCTCCACAGTAGAAGGAGAAAAAATAAAACCCAAAAAAGAAACCTTCTGTACCCCGAAGATACATTTTGAGCCCTTCACAAATAGAGCATTCTCCCGCAGAACCTGAAACACCATCCTGACCTGGTTCACATGGGACTCCCAATCATCAGAAAAAAACTAAATATCATCCAGATAAATAATCATAAATTTATCCAGATATTTCCTGAAAATGTCATGCATGAAGGACTGAAACACAGAAGGGGCATTCGATAATCCAAAAGGCATCACCAGGTACTCAAAATGACCCTCGGGCGTATTAAATGCCGTTTTCCATTCATCTCCCTGCTTTATGCGCACAAGGTTATACGCACCACGAAGATCTATCTTGGTAAACCAACTGGATCCCTTAATCCGAGCAAACAAATCAGCCAACAATGGCAAAGGATACTGAAATTTAACCGTGATCTTATTCAGAAGACGATAATCTATGCAAGTTCTCAAAGACCCGTCCTTCTTGCCCACAAAAAAGAATCCTGCACCAAGAGGAGAAGAGGATGGGCGAATATGTCCCTTCTCCAAAGACTCCTTTATATAACTCCGCATCGCGGCGTGCTCTGGCACAGATAAATTAGAGAGTCGTCCCTTAGGAAACTTACTGCCAGGAATCAACTCTATAGCACAATCACAGTCCCTATGAGGAGGAAGGGCACTGGACTTGGCCTCATTAAATACATCCTGAAAGTCTGACAAAAACTCAGGGATCTCAGAAGGAGTAGAAGAAGCAATAGACACCAATGGAGAATCGCCATGAATCCCCTGACACCCCCAACTAGACACAGTCATAGCTTTCCAATCTAAAACTGGATTATGGGCCTGCAACCATGGCAGACCCAGAACGACATCATCATGCATTTTATGCAGTACCAGAAAACGAATCACCTCCTGATGCACAGGAGTCATGCACATGGTCACTTGCGTCCAATACTGAGGTTTATTCTCTGCCAATGGCGTAGAATCAATTCCTCTAAGAGGAATAGGATTTTCTAAAGGCTCCAGGACAAAACCGCAGCGCTTGGCAAACGACAAATCCATCAGACTTAAAGCAGCACCAGAATCTACAAAAGCCATAACTGAGTACGAAGATAATGAACAAATTAAAGTCACAGACAAAATAAATTTAGGCTGAAAAGTACCAATGGCGACAGGATCAACAATTTTCCTTAAGCGTTTAGAGCATGCTGAGATAACATGTGTTGAATCACCACAGTAGAAACACAACCCATTTTGACTTCTATGATTTTGTCGCTCGACTCTGGTCAGAATTCTGTCACAATGCATAGAATCAGGTGACCATTCAGACAGCACCGCCAAAGGATTAACAGATTTGCGCTCCCGCAAACGTCGATCAATTTGAATGGCCAGAGCCATTGAATCATTCAGACCTGTAAGGATTGCAAACCCCACCATCACATCTTTAATGGCTTCAGAAAGACCATTTCTGAAATTTGCGGCCAATGCACACTCATTCCATTGAGTAAGCATGGACCATTTCCGAAATTTTTGACAATATACCTCAGCTTCGTCCTGACCCTGAGAGATAGCCAGCAACATCTTTTCAGCCTGATTTTCAAGATTAGGCTCCTCATAAAGCAAACCAAGTGCCAGGAAAAACGCATCAACATTCCCCAATGCAGGATCTCCTGGCGCCAGAGAGAAGGCCCAATCTTGAGGGTCGCCGCGCAAGAAGGAAATAACTATCTTAACTTGCTGAGCGGAATCACCAGAGGAACGAGGTTTCAGAGACAGAAACAATTTGCAATTATTCCTAAAATTCAGGAACTTAGATCTATCTCCAAAAAACGGCTCAGGAATAGGTATTTTTGGTTCAGACATCGGGCTATGGATAACAAAATCCTGAATGCTTTGCACCCTAGCAGCAAGCTGATCCACACTAGAAGTCAGAGTCTGGACATTCATATCTGCAGCAGAGTTCCAGCCACTCAGAGAAAAAGGGGATGGAAGAAGCTAGGCAAACTGCAGCAACACAAAAAAAAACAAAAAAAACCCAAAAAACTCAGAACTTCTTTTTAATCCCGCTTCTGCGATGCAATAAACATTTTCTTATGGCCTGGCATACTGTTATGATCCTAGTGGTAGAGGATCTCTGATATTCCGGCAAGATAGCAAAAACATAAATACTGCTCTAGGGAGGTGGAAACTGGGCTAACCGCATACCTGATCCTAACACACACAACTAGAAGCAGCCGGTGAACGTGCCTACGTTGGTTCTAGACGTCTCGAGCCAGCCGGAGAACTGACTACCCCTAGAGGGAAAATAAGAACTCACTTGCCTCCAGAGAAATCAAACCCCAAAGATATAGAAAGCCCCCAACAAATAATAACGGTGAGGCAAGAGGAAAACACAAACATAGAGATGAACTAGATTCAGCAAAGTGAGGCCCACTAGTCTAGATAGGCAGAAAATAGACAGTGGACTATGCGGTCAGCAGAAAACCCTACAAAACATCCATGCTGAATATTCAAGAACCCCCACATCGACTGACGGTGCGGGGGGAGAATATCAGCCCCCTAGAGCTTCCAGCGAGCCAGGAAATCAATATAAAGCTAGCTGGACAAAAACACTGAAAAATGCAAATGATACAAAGTTGTTGTGAATTTGCTTTTTGCTCCCTCTAGTGGTTACTAGTTTTTTGACTCTGGTTTTTCTGTCATTCCTTTTATCCGCACCTGGGTCGTTAGTTAGGGGTGTTGCTATATAAGCTCCCTGGACCTTCAGTTCAATGCCTGGCAACGTAGTTATCAGAGCTAGTCTGCTGTGCTCTTGTCTACTGATCCTGGTTCCAGTTATATCAGCTAAGTCTGCCTTTTGCTATTTGTTTTGGTTTTGTATTTTTGTCCAGCTTGTTCCAAATCTATATCCTGACCTTTGCTGGAAGCTCTAGGGGGCTGGTGTTCTCCCCCCGGACCGTTAGACGGTTCGGGGGTTCTTGAATTTCCAGTGTGGATTTTGATAGGGTTTTTGTTGACCATATAAGTTACCTTTCTTTATTCTGCTATCAGTAAGCGGGCCTCTCTGTGCTAAACCTGGTTCATTTCTGTGTTTGTCATTTCCTCTTACCTCACCGTCATTATTTGTGGGGGGCTTCTATCCAGCTTTGGGGTCCCCTTCTCTGGAGGCAAGAAAGGTCTTTGTTTTCCTCTACTAGGGGTAGCTAGATTCTCCGGCTGGAGCGTGTCATCTAGAATCAACGTAGGAATGATCCCCGGCTACTTCTAGTGTTGGCGTTAGGAGTAGATATATGGTCAACCCAGTTACCACTGCCCTATGAGCTGGATTTTTGTATTCTGCAGACTTCCACGTTCCTCTGAGACCCTCGCCATTGGGGTCATAACAGTTTGCCAGGCCAGTATTAAATGTTTAATGCATTGCAGAAGAGGGATTATAAGAAAGAAGATTCTGAGTTTTTTTTTCATCCTTCCCCTTTACCTCAGAGTGGCTATGCTTGCTGCAGACATGAATGTCCAGACCTTGATTACAAGTGTGGACCAGCTGGCTACTCGTGTGCAGGGCATACAAGACTATGTTATCAGAAATCCTAGGTCAGAACCTAAAATACCGATTCCTGAACTGTTTTCCGGAGACAGGTTTAAGTTTAGGAATTTCGTGAATAATTGTAAATTGTTTTTGTCCCTGAGACCCTGTTCATCAGGAGATTCTGCTCAGCAAGTAAAAATTGTTATTTCGTTCTTACGGGGCGACCCTCAGGATTGGGCTTTTTCGCTGGCGCCAGGAGATCCGGCATTGGCTGATATTGATGCGTTTTTTCTGGCGCTCGGTTTACTTTATGAGGAACCCAATCTTGAGATTCAGGCAGAAAAGGCCTTGCTGTCTATGTCTCAGGGGCAGGACGAGGCTGAAGTGTATTGCCAAAAATTTCGGAAATGGTCCGTGCTGACACATTGGAACGAGTGTGCACTGGCCGCTAATTTTAGAAATGGCCTTTCTGAAGCCATTAAGAATGTTATGGTGGGTTTTCCCATTCCCACAGGTCTGAATGATACTATGGCACTGGCTATTCAAATTGACCGGCGGTTGCGGGAGCGCAAAACCGCAAATTCCCTCATGGTGTTGTCTGAACAGACACCTGATTTAATGCAATGTGATAGAATCCTGACTAGAAATGAGCGGAAAATTCATAGACGCCGGAATGGCTTGTGCTACTACTGTGGTGATTCTACACATGTTATCTCAGCATGCTCTAAACGTATAGCTAAGGTTGTTAGTCCTGTCACCGTTGGTAATTTGCAACCTAAATTTATTCTGTCTGTAACTTTGATTTGCTCACTGTCATCTTATCCTGTCATGGCGTTTGTAGATTCAGGTGCTGCCCTGAGTCTCATGTATCTCTCATTTGCTAAACGCTGTGGATTTACTCTTGAACCATTAGAAAATCCTATTCCTCTTAGGGGTATTGATGCTACACCATTGGCAGCAAATAAACCGCAGTATTGGACTCAGGTTACCATGTGCATGACTCCTGAACACCGCGAGGTGATACGTTTCCTGATTTTACATAAAATGCATGATTTGGTCGTTTTAGGGCTGCCATGGTTACAGACCCATAATCCAGTCCTGGACTGGAAGGCTATGTCAGTCTCAAGTTGGGGCTGTCGTGGTATTCATGAGGATTCCCTGCCTGTGTCTATTGCTTCTTCTACGCCTTCGGAAGTTCCGGAGTATTTGTCTGATTATCAGGATGTCTTCAGTGAGTCTGAGTCCAGTGCACTGCCTCCTCATAGGGAATGTGACTGTGCTATAGATTTGATCCCAGGCAGTAAATTTCCTAAGGGAAGACTGTTTAATCTGTCGGTACCTGAACATACCGCTATGCGTTCATATATCAAGGAGTCTCTGGAAAAAGGACATATTCGTCCGTCTTCTTCCCCTCTTGGTGCGGGATTCTTTTTTGTGGCAAAAAAGGACGGATCTTTGAGACCTTGTATTGATTATCGGCTTTTAAATAAGATCACTGTCAAATTTCAGTATCCTTTACCGCTGTTGTCTGACTTGTTTGCCCGGATTAAGGGTGCCAAGTGGTTCACCAAGATAGACCTTCGTGGTGCGTACAACCTTGTGCGCATTAAGCAAGGTGATGAATGGAAAACCGCATTCAATACGCCCGAAGGTCATTTTGAGTACTTGGTGATGCCTTTTGGGCTCTCCAATGCGCCTTCAGTTTTTCAGTCCTTTATGCATGACATTTTCCGGAAGTATCTGGATAAATTTTTGATTGTTTATCTGGATGATATTTTGGTTTTTTCTGATAATTGGGATTCGCATGTGGAGCAGGTCAGGTTGGTCTTTAAAATTTTGCGTGAAAATTCTTTGTTTGTCAAGGGCTCAAAGTGTCTCTTTGGTGTACAGAAGGTTCCCTTTTTGGGGTTCATTTTTTCCCCTTCTGCTGTGGAGATGGACCCAGTCAAGGTCCGAGCTATTCTTGATTGGACTCAGCCCTCGTCAGTTAAGAGTCTTCAGAAGTTCTTGGGCTTCGCTAACTTCTACCGTCGTTTTATCGCTAATTTTTCTAGCATTGTGAAACCTTTGACGGATATGACCAAGAAGGGCTCCGATGTAGCTAACTGGGCTCCTGCTGCCGTGGAGGCTTTCCAGGAGTTGAAACGCCGGTTTACTTCGGCGCCTGTTTTGTGCCAGCCTGACGTCTCACTTCCCTTTCAGGTTGAGGTGGATGCTTCGGAGATTGGGGCAGGGGCCGTTTTGTCGCAGAGAGGCCCTGGTTGCTCTGTTATGAAGCCTTGTGCCTTTTTCTCTAGGAAATTTTCGCCTGCCGAGCGAAATTATGATGTGGGCAATCGGGAGTTGTTGGCCATGAAATGGGCATTTGAGGAGTGGCGTCATTGGCTCGAGGGTGCTAAGCATCGTGTGGTGGTCTTGACTGATCACAAAAATCTGATGTATCTCGAGTCTGCTAAACGCCTTAATCCGAGACAGGCCCGCTGGTCATTGTTTTTCTCCCGCTTTGATTTTGTTGTCTCGTATTTACCAGGTTCAAAGAATGTGAAGGCCGATGCTCTTTCTAGGAGCTTTGTGCCTGATGCTCCTGGAGTCGCTGATCCTGTTGGTATTCTTAAAGATGGAGTTATCTTGTCAGCTATTTCTCCGGATCTGCGACGTGTGTTGCAGAGATTTCAGGCTGATAGGCCTGAGTCTTGTCCACCTGACAGACTGTTTGTCCCGGATAAGTGGACCAGCAGAGTCATTTCCGAGGTTCATTCCTCGGTGTTGGCAGGTCACCCGGGAATTTTTGGCACCAGAGATCTGGTGGCCAGGTCCTTTTGGTGGCCTTCCTTGTCAAGGGATGTGCGGTCATTTGTGCAGTCCTGTGGGACTTGTGCTCGAGCTAAGCCTTGCTGTTCTCGTGCCAGCGGTTTGCTCTTGCCCTTGCCTGTCCCGAAGAGACCTTGGACACATATCTCCATGGATTTCATTTCTGATCTTCCGCTATCTCAGGGCATGTCCGTTATCTGGGTGATATGTGATCGCTTCTCCAAGATGGTCCATTTGGTTCCTTTGCCTAAGCTGCCTTCCTCTTCCGATCTGGTTCCTGTGTTTTTCCAGAACGTGGTTCGTTTGCACGGCATCCCTGAGAATATTGTGTCAGACAGAGGATCCCAGTTCGTTTCCAGGTTCTGGCGATCCTTTTGTAGTAGGATGGGCATTGATTTGTCGTTTTCGTCTGCTTTCCATCCTCAGACTAATGGACAGACGGAGCGAACCAATCAGACTTTGGAGGCTTATTTGAGGTGTTTTGTCTCTGCTGATCAGGACGATTGGGTGACATTCTTGCCGTTGGCTGAGTTTGCCCTTAATAATCGGGCTAGTTCCGCCACCTTGGTTTCGCCTTTTTTCTGCAACTCTGGTTTCCATCCTCGCTTTTCTTCAGGTCATGTGGAGCCTTCTGACTGTCCTGGGGTGGATTCTGTGGTGGATAGGTTGCAGCAGATCTGGAATCATGTGGTGGACAACTTGAAGTTGTCACAGGAGAAGGCTCAGCGCTTTGCCAACCGCCGCCGCGGTGTGGGTCCCCGACTACGCGTTGGGGATTTGGTGTGGCTTTCTTCCCGCTTTGTTCCTATGAAGGTCTCCTCTCCCAAATTTAAACCTCGTTTTATTGGGCCTTACAAGATATTGGAAATCCTTAATCCTGTATCTTTTCGTCTGGATCTTCCTGTGTCGTTTGCTATTCACAATGTATTTCATAGGTCCTTGTTGCGGCGGTACATTGTGCCTGTAGTTCCTTCTGCTGAGCCTCCTGCTCCGGTGTTGGTTGAGGGCGAGTTGGAGTACGTGGTGGAGAAGATCTTGGATTCTCGCCTCTCCAGGCGGAGGCTTCAGTACCTGGTCAAGTGGAAGGGCTATGGTCAGGAGGATAATTCCTGGGTGGTCGCCTCTGATGTTCATGCGGCCGATTTAGTTCGTGCCTTTCATGCCGCTCATCCTGATCGCCCTGGTGGTCGTGGTGAGGGTTCGGTGACCCCTCACTAAGGGGGGGGTACTGTTGTGAATTTGCTTTTTGCTCCCTCTAGTGGTTACTAGTTTTTTGACTCTGGTTTTTCTGTCATTCCTTTTATCCGCACCTGGGTCGTTAGTTAGGGGTGTTGCTATATAAGCTCCCTGGACCTTCAGTTCAATGCCTGGCAACGTAGTTATCAGAGCTAGTCTGCTGTGCTCTTGTCTACTGATCCTGGTTCCAGTTATATCAGCTAAGTCTGCCTTTTGCTATTTGTTTTGGTTTTGTATTTTTGTCCAGCTTGTTCCAAATCTATATCCTGACCTTTGCTGGAAGCTCTAGGGGGCTGGTGTTCTCCCCCCGGACCGTTAGACGGTTCGGGGGTTCTTGAATTTCCAGTGTGGATTTTGATAGGGTTTTTGTTGACCATATAAGTTACCTTTCTTTATTCTGCTATCAGTAAGCGGGCCTCTCTGTGCTAAACCTGGTTCATTTCTGTGTTTGTCATTTCCTCTTACCTCACCGTCATTATTTGTGGGGGGCTTCTATCCAGCTTTGGGGTCCCCTTCTCTGGAGGCAAGAAAGGTCTTTGTTTTCCTCTACTAGGGGTAGCTAGATTCTCCGGCTGGAGCGTGTCATCTAGAATCAACGTAGGAATGATCCCCGGCTACTTCTAGTGTTGGCGTTAGGAGTAGATATATGGTCAACCCAGTTACCACTGCCCTATGAGCTGGATTTTTGTATTCTGCAGACTTCCACGTTCCTCTGAGACCCTCGCCATTGGGGTCATAACACAAAGTATTCAAAACGGACTTAGCTTTTCTTGCATGAGACTGACTGAAAGGAATCCGGAGGAGACCATATAGGTCTGGATACAACGATGCCAGGCAAGAGACTGAGTCCAGAGGAGACTTAAATAGGGAACACCCGCTGCTTAACGACACAGCTGGAGCTCAGGCCTGCAACAAGACATGCCTAACACAATACCGTTAGTGACCACCAGAGGGAGCCCAGAAACACAGTTCACAACAGCAGACTGGGCGGTGGAGGCACGTGACATCTGGGACCGCACACAGGATGCCATCCGGGCCTCCAAGGAGAGAATGAGGGTCTCGGCTGATACACACCGGCGCCCCGCTCCGACCTTTGCTCCTGGCGACTTAGTGTGGCTCTCCGCCCGTAACATCAGGCTGCGAGTTGAGTCCACTAAGTTTGCGCCTCGCTACATTGGCCCATTCAAGGTTCTGGAACAGGTGAACCCTGTGGTCTACCGTTTGGCTATTCCTCCACACCTTGGTATTTCCGATACCTTTCACGTTTCCCTCTTAAAGCCCATTCTTTTCTCCCGGTTTTCTGAGTCATCTGCCGGGACATCGGGTTCATCCACGGATGAGTTTGAGATGAATGCTATTGTGGGGTGGAAGGTGGTACATGGCAAGAAATTTTATTTGGTGGATTGGAAGGGTCACGGTCCAGAGGATAGAACCTGGGAGCCTGTGGAGCACATTCATGCTCCGCTGCTCACTGCAGCTTTTGAGCGTAGCGAGGCTCAAAGAGGGGGGCCATAAGAGGGGGGGTAATGTTAGGAGTCGAGTTTCCTCTGCTGCACAGGGGGAATCTCGATCCGTCTCTGCTGCGGTCTCCCATTCTCCATCGGCCACAGTGGAGCCTGCTCAGCAGAGGCGTCGGTCCCAGCGTCTCACTGAGTCTGATTCAGTGCAAAGGGTTATTGCTGCCTCTCTAGGCTCTGCTATTGTACCCTGCACTGATCTATGGCGAACAGGCTTTTCTGGGACTAAGTCCTGCTTTGCACACACTGAGCATGCCCAGGGTGAGATCTCTCACTGGAGATCAATGGTCACATGTTCAGGTACTGCAGCCAAATCTATAGGTCTTTCTAGGAAGGTCCTGTAGGTACGCAGGCTCTGTAGCAGTTTCTCATTGGTCCTCTTTTGGAAGGTCCTGTATGTGCTGCTGCTATTTAAGGCTCGCATGGCCACATGGCCATGCGCTAGTATCTTCCAAAGTTACATGCTTTGCGCCACTGTGATCATGTGCTTGAATGTGTTCAGGGACCCGGCTGAAATAAGCCCATAGAATGCTGGCAACTCTGGCGAGGAGATTGTGTATGAGAGTATTCAGGGACCCGGCTGAACTAAGCCCCTAGAATGCTGGCAACTCCGGCGAGGGGTGTTGTGTGCATGCATGACCACTGACTGCTCTCTTCTGGGTAGTTAGCCTGTGTCTCTGTGAGAGTTAACAGGGCTCAGAGCTTTGCTTTCTCGGCCACTCTGTGAAGCTAACAGAGCTGGTTAATACCGCCATATTGAGCCGCCATTCACTTAGCGGCAGGATATTTCCTGCACGGTGGACCCCGGGTTGCGAACGCACCAATCACATCAATAAATATATTCGGTGTGTTCCGCAAACCCTAACAATATGTAAGAGAGTTGAAGAGGTAGACATCATAAACATCCTTTAAAAATTATAAAGGAAGGCATCATACACACCCTAGAAAAATTAAGAACGAGGGTTGCATTATGACCCAATAAAATTATGAGCAATGGCCACCTGATGACCCTTTAACATTTTGGAGTGAGGTTCGCTAGATGACCCTCTAAAAATTCTGAGTGAGGGCCATTCGATGACCCTCTAAAGATTGGGAGTGAGAGTCTGATGATGACTGTCTAAAAATTATGAGTGAGGGCAGTATGATGCCCATCTAAAAATAATGAGTAAAGGCCACCTACTTTCTGTCTAAAAATTTGGAACGAGGGCAGCATGATGAAACTGTTGATATGGTGGATGAGGAGGACAAGAAAAGGAAGAAACCATATATCCTCTTTTGGGAGGAAGAAGTGCATGGGAATACTTGAGAAAAAAAAGGAACATTTAAATAGGCTTTTTGTTTTGCTGCTGTCATCTTGTGAGTTTGAGAACTCTGGGCCAATCCAAGCCTTGTTCATTTTAGTAAGAGTCAGCCTGCCAACATTTTCAATTGACAGGCGGCTGCGCCTATCAGTTACTATTCCCCTGTGGCACTAAAAACCTGCTCTGACAACACGCTAGCTGCATCACTGGATGGCACTTCCATGGCATAGAGGGGCAGTTCATGCCACATGTCCAGCTTGGATTCCCAATAGTTGTACGGCACAGAGAAATCACAGAGGATGCTGGTATGGTCAGCTCGGTACTCTTTCACCTTTTTCAAAACTTCTCCTTTCTTGTCAGACTACCTCGGGCATCAGGGCCTTGGCACTGGGAGGATTTAATGAAACTGTCCCAGACCTTTTATAGTGTCCCTTGCCTCTTTTGGACCTGATGTGTGTATCCCTCATCTCTTCTCTTTGTTTTTTTAATAAACTATGACCTCTGCCGTTAGTGTTGTCAGTTGGGAATTTTTGTACTAATTTTTCATGTCTGGAATTGCACCATTCTACTAGCCCTCTCCGCCGCAGAAAGGAGAGATGGAAAATTCTCCTTGTAGCATGGCTTGAGAAGTGTGAACAACCAGTAATCAGTGTTGGCCAAGATGTATACAATGTGAGGGTCAGGGGAAAAGCTGTGAGACATGATGTCAGCCATATGTGTCAGACTCCCAACAGGCAGGACTTCCCTGTCCCCACCAGGAGGATGACTCCATTTCCTCCTCCTCCTTCTCTTCCTCTTCAGTCCATCCACGCTGAACAGACAGGAAGAAGCTGGCAACCATCTCCTGTTCCTCCTCCTCCTCCTCATTATCACCCAATCCGCTTTGAGAAGATGAGATGAGGCTGGGCTGGGTAGTATCACCCAGTGCACTTTCTTCCTCCATCTCCACCGGGTCCACATGCAAAGCTTCGTCTTTAATTATACGCAACGAGCATTTAACTAGATACAGAAGCGAGATGGCTCCCTTATTATGGTGCCATCGCTAATCACTATCTTGGTTAATATCTCAAAGTTTTGAAGCACCTCACAGATGTAAGACATCCAAGTACAAAGTGATGGCGCAGACAAAAGGTTGCAAAAGGCGTCAATGCCAACAAACCTAGACGGCAACATTTCTAGGGCAAGTAGTCTGGAAATGTGCACGTTTAGTTTTGGGCCTGTGTTAGGTGGCTTGGTATTTACATTTGCATTCTTATGCTTGAGGTAGAGACAGCTGAACCCTGTGCTGGGAAAAAGACTTGTACGTGGTTGCTCATGGTGGTTGCAAATGTGCCTTGACAGGTGCAGGTTGCCTGCACACTGGACAGAGGATTGGCAAGCATGTAGCACAGGGGAAGAGGTAGTGGTGCCACCCAAACGTGCTGATTGTGGACACATGCCTTCGACACACCTAGTCGGGTGCGTTGATGACATGTGACTGAGCATGCTGGTGGTGGTCAGGCTGGGAGTTTTCAGGCACCTGCTGATCTTGGCACAGCACAGGTTGCAAATGATCATTCTTTTATTGTTCCTTTAAAGAAACAAATCACCTAACACTTTGCCTGGGATTTTGCCCCATGCGGGTGCTTTGGGGAACAGTTGCCTCCCTCTGGTCACCCCACTGCCTCTTCCTGCCTGTTGCAGTACTTTGGATCCCTCCTAGTCTCTGCGCTGTTGGCCTCGCTCTGCATGGCACCTTCCCAGATTGAGGCAGTGACAACTTCTACCACTTCACCTTACACTTTGCATTTTGGTCCTGCTGACTTGTTTACTTAGCAACATCACTTGCTGGCAACTGTGTCTCATCATCATCTACCTTTTAAGACACTAATTGCTGTTCCTCACTGTTGTCTTCTTATTGTGGCTACTAAAATATTTGGGCATCACAACACATGATATCCTCATGTCCCTCTTAAAATATGCAGAGCTGGGGGACAGAATTAATAAATGGAGATATAAAAAGCTAGGTTTTGTAGATTAGCATGTTTGTTGTGCTCCCACAGCAGGCACAGTTTCACCTGGGCCACGGCCTCGGTCCCTGCGTGCACCAACAGCAGAACTTCCACTTCTCCATCACTTACCGGCCTTGCACATTTTAAATTAGAGATAAAAAATGCCATGAAAAGGACTTTTATCTACTGTATAGGTTGCAGCAGCAGTATACCTATAGAAGGACTGTAAGGCAATAAACTCTGCCTATATGGCTCTAATCCAAAACTGTCCCTAATCCACCAGCTATCCCTACATTGAGTGCACTGATTATATGCCTGATCTAAACTAACATCTGCCTGATCTAAACTAAGATCTCCTTCCTAGATCAGCTCTAAGGGTACCGTCACACAGTGGCATTTTCATCGCTACGACGGCACGATTTGTGACGTAGCAGCGTCGTATAAGTATCGCTCCAGCGTCGTAGACTGCGGTCACACGTTGCAATACACGGCGCTGGAGCGATAATTTCATGACGTATTTGCGATGTAGAAGCCGTTGGTTACTGTGCGCACATCGTATACAACCTGTGTCACACGATGCAATCATGCCGCCACAGCGGGACACTAGACGACGAAAGAAAGTTTCAAACGATCTGCTACGACGTACGATTCTCAGCGGGGATCCGGATCGCAGTAGCGTGTCAGACACAACGATATTGTAAATACATCGCTGGAACGTCACGAATCGTGCCGTCGTAGCGATGAAAATGCCACTGTGTGACGGTACCCTAACTGAACTGCTTCCATAGAACAAGGTGCCCAGCATTGTGTCACCAGGTCTTATATAAGACCTGATGATGCAATGCGGCTAGCTAATCACAATAATGAAAGTAGCCAGCATGGCTACAGCAATGCCGTGTATGTTGATATGCTACCTCTTCCAGCAAGCCTACAAACCTGCAGTAACCACCGATCCACCAAACTACTAATGACCAGGCCACTTTTTACAATTCTGACTATTGTCCTTTTATGAGCTAATAACTCTGGAATGCTTCCTTGGATCCCAGTGTTTCTGACACTGTTTTCTCATGACATATTGTACTTCATGACAGTGGAAAAATTACTTTGACATGACTTGTATTTATTTGTGAAAAAAAATGAAAATTTGGCAAAAATTTGGAAAATTTTGCAATTTTTAAACTTTGAATTTTCATGCCCTTAAATCAAAGAGATATGTCACAAAAATACTTAATAAGTCACATTTCCCACATGTCTATTTTACATCAGCACAATTTTGGAACCAACATTTTTTTGTTAGGAAGTTATGAGTGATTTCTCATTTTTACAACACCATTTTTTTAAGGGACCACATAACATTTGAAGTCACTTTGAGGGGTCTATATGATAGGAAATAACCAAAACTGACACTATTCTAAAAACAACATCCCTCATTGTGCTCCAAACCACATTTAAGAAGTTTATGAACCCTTCAGGTGCTTCACAGGAAATTTTGGAATGTTTGATAAAAAAAATGAACATTTAACTTTTTTTCACAAAAAAATTCATTCAGATCCAATTTGTTTTATTTTACCAAGGGTAGCATGAAAAATTGGACCCTAAAAGTTGTTGTACAGTTTATCCTGAGTACACCAATACCCCATGTATGGGGGTAATCCTCTATTTGGGCGCATTGCAGAGCTCAGAATGGAAGGAGCGCCGTTTGGCTTTTCAATGCAAAATTGGTTGGAATTGAGATTGGACGCCATGTCGCATTTGGAGAACCCCTGATGTGCCTAAACAGTGGAAACCCCCCAAAATGACACCATTTTGGAAATTAGCCCCCCTACAGAACATATCTAGGTGTGTGGTGAGAACTTTGAACCCCAAAGTGCTTCACAGAAGTTTATAATGTAGAGTCATAAAAATAAAAAAATCATATTTTTTTCACAAAAATGATATTTTTGCCCCCAATTTTTTATTTTCCCAAGGGTAACAGGAGAAATTGGACCACAAAAGTTGTTGTGCAATTTGTCCTGAGTACACCGATTCCCCATATTGGGAGTAAACCACTGTTTGGGCTCATGGCAGAGCTCGAAGGGAAGGAGCACATTTGACTTTTTCAATGCAGAATTGGCTGGAATTGAGATCAGATGCCATGTCGGGTTTGGAGAGCCCCTGATGTGCCTAAACAGTGGAAACCCCACAAGTGACCCCATTTTGGAAACTAGACCACCCAAGGAACTTATCTAGATGTGTGGTGAGCACTTTGAACCTCCAATTGTTTCATTAAAGTTTATAATGTAGAGCCGTAAAAATAAAAAATAAAAAAAATTCCACAATAATGATCATTTAGCCAGCAATTTTTTATTTTCCCAAGGATATCCGTAGAAATTGGACCCCAATCGTTGTTGTGCAATTTATCCTGAGTACGCTGACACCCCATATGTGGGGGGAACCACCGTTCGGGCACATGGCAGAGCTCGGAAGGGAAGGATCGCCGTTTTGGAATGCAGACTTTGATGGAATGGTCTGCGTGCATCACGTTGCTTTTGCAGAGCCCTTGATGTACCTAAACAGTAGAAACCCCCACAAGTGACCCCATATTGGAAACAAGACCCCCAAGGAACTCATCTAGATGTGTTGTGAGAACTTTGAACCCCCAAGTGTTTAACTAAAGTTTATAATGCAGAACAGTGAAAATAAAAAATCATTTTTCTTCCACAGAAATTATTTTTTAGCCCCCAATTTTGTATTTTCACAAGGGTAACAGAAGATATCGGACCCCAAAAGTTGTTTTCCAATTTGTGTTGAGTATGGTGATACCCCATATGTGGGAGAAATCTACTGTTTGGGCACACGTCGGGGCTCGGAAGGGAAGTAGTGACATTTTGGAATGCAGACTTTGAAGGAATGATCTGCGGGCGTCATGTTGCATTTGGAGAGCCACTGATGTGCCTAAACAGTAGAATCCCCTCTATAAGTGACCCTATTTTGGAGACTAGACCCGCAAGTAACATATCTAGATGAGTTGTAAGAACTTTGAACCCCCAACTGTTTTACTAAAGTTTATAACGCAGAGCCGTGAAAATAAAAAATCATTTGATATGATTTTTTAGCCCCCAAATTTGTATTTTCACAAGGGTAACAGGAGAAATTGGACCACAAAAGTGGTTGACCAATTTGTAATGAGTATGCTGATACCCTATATGTGGAGGTAAACCACTGTTTGTTTGCATGGCAGAGCTCAGAAGGGAAGGAGCACTGTTTTACTTTTTCAACGCAGAATTGGCTCGAATTGAGATCAGACATCATGTCGCATTTGGAAAGCCCCTGATGTGCCTAAACAGTGGAAACCCCCTAATTCTAACTCCAAACCTAACCCCAACACACCCCTAACCCTAATCTCAACCCTAACCATAACCTTAACCACACTCCAAACCCGAACACACCCCTAACCCTAATACCAACCCTAACCATAACCTTAACACACCCCTAACCCCAACACACCCCTAACCCTAATCCCAACCCTAACCATAACCCTAACCATACCCTTATCCCTGACACACCCTAACCATACCCCTATCCCTGACACACACTAACCCTAATCTCAATGCTAATCCCAACCCTAATCCTAATACCAACCGTAAACATAATCCAAACCCTAACTCCAACTCTAGCCCCAACCCTAACATGAACTTTAGCCCCAACCCTAACTTTAGCCACAACCCTAACCCTAACCATAACTCTAATGGGAAAATTGAAATAAATACATATTTTTACTTTATTTTTCCTTAAAGAAGAGGGTGATAAAGGGGGGGTTTGATTTACTATTTATAGTGGGCTTTTAAAGAGGGTTTTAATGTTTGGCAGCTGTCACACACTAAAAGATGCTTTTTTTGCAAAAAAAAGTTTTTGCAATACCACATTTTAAAAGCTTTAATTTTTCCATATTTTGGTCCACAGAGTCATGTGAGGTCTTGTTTTTTGCAGGACAAGGTGACGTTTTGGTTGGTACCATTTTCGGGCACATGACATTTTTTGATTGCTTTTTATTTTGATTTTTGCAAGGCAGAATGAACAAAAACCATCAATTCATGAATTTCTTTTAGGGGGCGTTTTTACCATTCCACGTGTGGTAAAATTGATAAAGCAGTTTTACTCTTCGGGTCAGTACGATGATAGCGATACCTCATGTATATCTTTTTTTAAGTTTTGGTGCTTTCATACAGTAAAAACTATGTTATATAAAAAAATTATTATTTGCATCTTTTTATTCTGAGAGCTATAACTTTTTTATTTTTCAGGTAATGGAGCTGCATCGCAGCTTGTTTTTAGCCGGACAAGACAACATTTTCAGCGGTACCACGTTTATTTATATCCGTCTTTTTTCATGTAATTGCACTTTTTGTTCGGCGGTATGATGATAAAGCATTGTTTTTTGCCTTGTTTTTTTTAATGGTGTTTCCAAAAGGGGTTAACTAGTGGAACAGTTTTATAGGTAGGGTCGTTACTAGTGTTGAGCATTCCGATGCTGCAAGTATCGGGTATCGGCCGATACTTGCTGTATCGGAATTCCGATACCGGGATTCCGATACTCTTGTGGTATCGGGTATCGGGTATCGCAACAACATTAATGTTAAAATGTGTAAAAGAGAGAATTAAAATAAAAAATATCGCTATACTCACCTCTCCGACGCAGCCGGGACTTCAGCGAGGGAACCGGCAGCGTTGTTTGTTTAAAATTCGCGCTATTACTTGGTTACGTGAATTCCCGGCTTGTGATTGGTCAGGTCGGCCACGTTGCCGGGACGCGGACCAATCACAGCAAGCCGTGACGAAATTACGTCACGGCTTGCTGTGATTGGTCCGCGTCCCGGCAATATGGCCGCCCTGACCAATCACAAGCCGTGACGTCACGGGAGGCTGGACACGCGCCCATTTTAAAATGAGCGCGTCCAGCCTCCCGGCTTGTGATTGGTTGACCGCGGCGCAACCAATCACAAGCCGTGACGTCACGGGAGGCTGGACACGCGCCCATTTTAAAATGAGCGCGTGTCCAGCCTCCCGTGACGTCACGGCTTGTGATTGGTCAGGGCGGCCATATTGCCGGGACGCGGACCAATCACAGCAAGCCGTGACGTAATTTCGTCACGGCTTGCTGTGATTGGTCCGCGTCCCGGCAACATGGCCGACCTGACCAATCACAAGCCGGGAATTCACGTAACCAAGTAATAGCGCGAATTTTAAACAAACAACACTGCCGGTTCCCTCGCTGAAGTCCCGGCTGCGTCGGACAGGTGAGTATAGCGATATTTTTTATTTTAATTCTTTCTTTTACACATTTATATGGTTCCCAGGGCCTGAAGGAGAGTTTCCTCTCCTTCAGACCCTGGGAACCATCAGGAATACCGTCCGATACATGAGTCCCATTGACTTGTATTGGTATCGGGTATCGGTATCGGATTGGATCCGATATTTTGCCGGTATCGGCCGATACTTTCCGATACCGATACTTTCAAGTATCGGACGGTATCGCTCAACACTAGTCGTTACGGACACGGCAATACTAAATATATACTTTTATTGTTTAGATTTTTCTTAATTTAAATATTTATTTATTTTTGTAAAATATTTTTACAATTATTTTAACTTTTTTTAATTTCATTCTTAGTTTTACACTTTGACCCACTATGAAACAATCATTTTATGCAGGCTGATCGTTTCTATAGCATGCAGATCTGCACTGCGCATGACAGGAAGTGTCCCAGCTCTGGAGACCTGGATGTCATCATGACAACATCGGGTCTCCATGGCAGCAATTGAGGCAGAGAGGCTGTCAGCCCCTAAGCCAGCTCCAAAATGCTGCGATCATGTTTGATCTAGTGATCCTGGGGCCCTTAGTGCCGGGTGTCAGCTGTGAGAATCAGCTGACACCTGGCCGCGATCAGCCGCGCTCCCCCCGTGAGCGCGGCTGATCACCTTTGATGCACAATTAAGCCCCAGGTCACATGGATGGAATAGTACGTCCAATGCCAGAAAGGGGTTAAGAGTACTGTACCTTTTTTATTATGTATACCCCTCTTCACATGTAAAGCGCCATGGACTAAATGGCAATATTATAATAAGTACGGTGCCTTGCGAAAGTATTCGGCCCCCTGGAACTTTTCAACCTTTTCTCACATATCATGCTTCAAACATAAAGATACCAAATGTCAATTTTTGGTGAAGAATCAACAAAAAGTGGAACACAATTGTGAAGTTGAACAAAATTTATTGGTTATTTTAAATTTTTGTGGATATTCAAAAACTGAAAAGTGGGGCGTGCAATAATATTCGGCCCCTTTAACTTAATACTTTGTTGCACCACCTTTTGCTGCAATTACAGCTGCAAGTTGCTTGGGATATGTCCCTATCAGTTTTGTACATCGAGTGACTGAAATTCTTGCCCATTCTTCCTTGGCAAACAGTTCGAACTCAGTGAGGTTTGATGGAGATTGTTTGTGAACAGCAGTTTTCAGCTCTTTTCAAAGATTCTCGATTGGATTGAGGTCTGGACTTTGACTTGGCCATTCTAACACCTGAATACATTTATTTGTGAACTATTCCATTGTAGATTTTGCTTTATGTTTGGGATCATTGTCTTGTTGGAAGACAAATCTCCATCCCAGTCTCAGGTCTTTTGCAGACTCCAACAGGTTTTCTTCAAGAATGGTCCTGTATTTGGCTCCCTCCATCTTCCCATCTATTTTAACCATCTTCCCTGTCCCTGCTGAAGAAAAGCAGGCCCAAACCATGATGCTGCCACCACCATGTTTGACAGTGGGGATGGTGTATTCAGGGTGATGAGCTGTGTTGCCTTTACGCCAAACATATCGTTTGGCATTGTTGCCAAAAAGTTCAATTTTGGTTTAATCTGACAAGAGCACCTTCTTCCACATGTTTGGTGTGTCTCCCTGGTGGCTTGTTGCAAAATTTAAACTACACTTTTTATGGATATCTTTGAGAAATGGCTTTCTCCTTGCCAGTTTTCCATAAAGGACAGATTTTTGCAGTGTACGACGGATTGTTGTCCTATGGACAAATTGTCCCACCTCAGCTGTAGATCTCTGCAGTTCATCCAGAGTGATCATGAGCCTCTTAACTGCATCTCAGATCAGTCTTCTCCTTGTTTGAGATGAAAGTTTAGAGGGACTGCTGGGTCTTGGTAGATTTGCAATGTTATAATATTCCTTCCATTTCAATATGATTGCTTGCACAGTGCTCCTTGGGATGTTTAAAGTGTTGGAAATCATTTTGTATCCAAATCCGGCATTAAACTTCTCCACAACAGTTTCACGGACCTGCCTGTTGTGTTCCTTGGTCTTCATTATGCTCTCTGCGCTTCAAACAGAACCAGATTACACACAAGTGGATTATATTTATCATCATTATGCTTTTAAGACAACATTGGATCATTAGAGATCCACAATGAACTTCTGGAGTGTGTTTGCTGCACTTAAAGTAATAGGGCCGAATAATATTGCATGCCCCACTTTTCAGTTTTTGAATTTCCACAAAAATTTAAAATAACCAATAAATTTCATTCAACTTCACAATTGTGTTCCACTTGTTGTTGATTATTCACCAAAAGTGTACATTTGGTATCTTCATGTTTGAAGCATGATATGTGGGAAAAGGTTGAAAAGTTCCAAGGGGCCGAATACTTTTGCAAGGCACTGTAATAATAATAATAATAATATGCTATCACCTGCGAAACATGCGATCGATCGATACTTGATCAAGTAACAAGCGTACCTGAGCATTCCAATGATCGATTGAGTATTGAGCAGTTGTGAGCACGCTCGCTCATCACTATCCATGACTACTCTGAGCTGCCAGAGAGCTACTTTCTGTCTGTAAAGTTTTAGTTACTTAAGAAAAAAAAAGCAAAGTCTCAGATAACTCATTTAAACAAAAACTTTGCATGTTACATATTTTTGTAAATGTATTGACATGGAGAATCATGTTTCCCTTTTATTCGTAGAGCATAGTGAACGCTGTCAAAACAAAGCCTAAAATACATTTATGATAGTGCATTTCTTGTACAATTTCACTGCACTTGGAATTTTTTTTTTTACTATTTTTTGTGCAATAAATGATCAAATAAATTATTGTAATTCAAAGCTACAAGTTAACCAGTTAAAAGCAAGCACTCATGGTTATATCGATGGAAAAATAAAAAAGTTATGGCTCTTGGAAGAATGGAATGAAAAAACAAAAGCGCAAAATCAGAAAATGACTTGGGATGGGATTACATGGGGTATGGGATTATAAGGGTATCCACTACTTTTTATGATGTTAAAAATTTGTGCATAGTAATCATACATGTGCATTTTTCTAGCCATGCTTGCCTCTTACATCATACCCTATTCATTTCATAATCCCCTCCCCAATTTTGCAGTCGATGTTTGCTGTCATATTGTACTCTACTCCTGACTATAACTCTTTACCATTTGAGTTTTCCTACTTCCATCTTTATTTGTGCTCTTCCATGGTTTTAAACAATTTATTTCTTTACGCTTTTCATAACTACTTATGTATTATTGGATTATCACTTTTATATCAGTTTTAATGTATGATTTTGTTTTAAGTTGCTTTCTAATGCACTTAGCTCCTGTGTTAGTTATGCACCAATTTGGTAGCCTTTTTTACTTTTAATATCACATGCATGTGCGCTTTGACTGTACTAGGCCTGATGAAGAAATCAGTTTGGTAATGAAATGCTTAGCCTGACTGTCTTACCAAACATGGAACTTTCGCTACATCTTCTATTCTTTGGATGGTCATTATCAGCAGTGAACAAGTCCTGGATGCTTATTACTGTCTTCAATCTTTTGGCTTCTTCCTCTGGTGGGAATCATCAGTTAACTATCCAAGAGAAAAAGTATCGGCACTCACCAGTTTCCTCTGTGCTTTAAAAGTCCTTTATTTTAAATAATCTGGACATTCATCAAGCGGTAGTGCGGCGTGCAAGGGGTGACATGCGGGGAGACATGTGGACGATGGCCGTTTCGCGCTCAGGTAGCGCATCACGTATTGGATATTTATTGCATTGTTGGCTATTGCATCACCATAAAAAAATACATTTCCTCAGAGGCTATTATAGTCTGCATCTACAAGACTACCATATCACTGGTGCCTATTCGTGTCCTCACTCTTGCAAGATCATCAGGTAACCGCTGCTGGAAATTACTTTCAGCAATGATCATATTCCATCTGAGCCAAAAGAAAAAGCTAAGAAAGTGCTTTTTCAGGCTCAAATTAAATAAAACTTCTGATTCCCTCACCTTTAGACTGGGGTGGGACTCTGGAAGCAGTTCAGAGGAGAGGCAGAGGTCCAGTAATTGATCATGCTGTTTTTGTTTATACCAAAATGGGCTTGATTTTAAAATCATAGTGCATAGAGGAAACGTTAACTTTTCACTTCACACAACACAGTTCATTGAAAATATCACATTAATGAAGATTAATCATAACACGTTAAATGTCAAATTAACATTTTGTAATTTTTTTTAAAATAGCATTTATTGTACTCGATATTAGATGCAAAAGTAAATCATCCTGAAAATCTGTAACCAAAGATCCTCCTCTTTACATGACAAACCAAGATGAGCATCTTGGATGGCTAGTCCAAAACTGGTCACTAAATACTTGTCCCTTACCTGCTCACTTATACTGACAGGTCTCTGTTTGCATGTTTGTGTTGTGCATGTGTGTGCATAGGGAGAGACTGTCAATCTAGTGGAAGGGGGAGGGGGCAGGGAGAAGCCATTGGGAACTTGCCTTGGACTAGTCATGTGAGACATATAGTTCCCACCTGGCTTTTCAAAGTATAACATTAATGTAGTTATTATTTGATTAATGAATTACTGTCTAATTCACTTTAGCGAAAAATGGATCATTCCAGTGATGCACAATGTTATCAATTGTAATAATAATAATAATAATTCACTCAATGCTTTATATGCATTCTCATTTATTACCCTAATATGAATTTACTCTTATATTGTATAAAATTGTTGCCTGCCCTTGCACTGCCAGGATTGACTGGTCAGTCCTGGCCATGCACTGATTATGGTTTAGAAGGTGCAATTCTTGATGACGGACACCTTTTTCACCCATTACAAATGCGATAGACAGGGATGAATGTGTTAAGGATGGTTCTACAAATTAGGTGCAGGAGATGTTAAAATGACCATTGCTCAGGCTCTGGCATCAGAGGCTGGAATCTGTAATTGGGAGATATCAGAGACCAGTTTTACTCTTGTAGAGTCCACTTAAAATACAAGGTTATAGCTTTGCTGTACTGTAGGAAAGGAACTGGTTAAAAAATACATTGCTCCCATGTACAACATAGAAATGTGGCAGTGACTTTGTATATAAACTTTCTAATTATATTGGAGGATAAGATTTCATCTACAGTATGTGGCAGCTTATTTCTATATATGGCCATACCTAAGCTTTGTATTCAAAGCATTATCGTGTATAACAAGGTTCTTTAGATGAAAGGTGTTATCAGCTTGAAGAAGAAAATACTTTAGAGATGCACTAAGGTCAGAAAGAGTGAACATCCAGCGCATTGTATGTGATGCTTTAGAGGCACTTTTAAAGCTGCAAAGGTTTTAGAATGTTAAATGTTTTCGCTAACCATATTATTTATAAGGATTTGAACTGACAGATGTAGATATATCTCCGAACGAGATCTATATTTGCAAAGAGAATAGAGCAATAAAATGATAAGAGTAGTGCAACCGGGAAATAGAAATTTTAAATCCTTATTCAAGCCCTATAAAGATATGCAGCTGTTTAAACAGATAATGTCTTCGGTAAATGTTTGCTGCAGCATCAAATATATTGGGGATTAATAACCTAAAGTCAGTTTATCTCTATTATTAAGTTTATCATTTACAGTTTACTAGCTATCGTTCTGGGCATGACATTGAAGTATGTGCCCAGTACACTATAAACTTCTACTTTGTAGAAATATAAGGAAAGGTGAATAAATAAAGTTGACTGATACCTAAATAGAGAGATAGATAAATAAATAGATAGGAACAATATTTTAAATACGTGCCTTCCTCTGGTTATAACCACTAGCAACTAGCTAACTGTCACTATGTCAGTAGTCACTAGGAACTTGCCTTTGACAAGTCTTCTCAGACATACAGTATATAGATCTGGCAACAATTAAGAGACCAATGCAAAATGTTCAGCTTGTCTGATTTTTCACTTTATAGTTATATTTTTGATTAAAATCTAAATTGTTCTTTTATTCTATAAACTTCTGACAACATGTATCCGAATTTCCAAGCAATAAATTTTGTATTATTTTCTGATAAAGAAAAATGGTCAATATAAAAAACAAACCAGTGCTTTCAGACCTCAAATAATGCAAAGAAAACAATTTCATAATCATTTAGAAACAACAATACTAATGTTTTAACTCAGGAAGAGTTCAGAAATCAATATTTTGTGGAATAACCATGATTTCTAATCACAGCTTTCATGTGTCTTGGCATGCATTCCACCAGTCTTTCACACTGCTTCTGGTGCAAAAATGTAAGCAGTTCTTTGTTTGATGGCTTGTGACTATCCATCATCCTCTTGATTATATTCCAGAGGTTTTCAATGGGGTTCAGGTCTGGAGATTGGACTGCCCATGACAGGGTTTTGATGTGGTGGTCTCTTAATTTTTGCCAGAGCTGCAGTTCCCAGCTGGCTTTTCAAAGTATAACATATAATGCTGGAATAATGCAGTCAGTGTCTGATTCATTCTGAGGTTTAGACATGAATCTATTGTCTAATTCCCATGAATTATATTACTACACAATATGCACAATATTAAGTTGCATAATTCGTCCCATGCATTACCCTAAACTCTCTTATAATACACTAGTGTCAATTCACTCTTATATTAGTATAAAATAGTTCCCTGTCGTTCCACTGCCAGGATTGACAGGGCAGCATGGTGGCTGAGTGGTTAATAGTGCAACCTTTCAGGGCTGTGGCCCGTTGTTGAAATCCCACCAAGAACAACATTTGCAATGAGTTTGCATGTTCTTCTCATCTATGCAAGGGTTTACTTCCACATTCCAAAGATCTACTGATGTTTTAATAGACAGAGCAGCGGGATGGTTACTCTGATAATAGCATCATCAGCGCTCACCATCTTGGTGCAATAGTCAAAGTATTGAAGAACCTCACATATATCAGTGATCCACACCCACTCGACAGTTGTTATTTGTGGGGGCTGAGTGTTACTCTGACTAGCATTGAGAAGCTGGAATTCGGCCACTGCCCTCTGCTGTTCATTAAGCCTTGCCAACATATGAAAGGTCAAATTCCAGCCTGTGGGCAGGTCACAAATCAGTTTGTGATGAGGCAATTTAAAGAGCTGCTGCAGCACAGCCAGACCGCTGAAAGCCTGGGATTACTTTTGGAAATGGTGCTGACACGGCGCTCCTTGGCAAATAGGTCCTGGTAAGTCAAGGTATGTTTTTAAAAACTGCTGTGCAACTAAGTTCAGCACATGGGCCATGCTTGGAACATGTACCAGCTGGCTGAGCTTTAAAGCTGCCACCAAGTTTCGCCTATTATCGCACACAACCAGACCTGGTTTGAGGTTCAGCAGGGAGAGCCACTGATCAGTCTGGTTGTGAGCTTGATCATCTAAACAGATAAGCTTCAGCAGAGCATGCTGCCGCTTAACCATGGCAATGCTTCAGAGCTCCCAGCTGGGGAGTGATGGGGAGGCTAGTTCATCTGATGAAGAGGAGGAGGAGAGACAGGAATTGAAATACGAGGAGATGGAAGTTGGGCCTGCTATTCTTTGTGTGGGTAAGATGTGTGATGTCCCAGACTTCAAAAGGTTCATCCAGTATTTCATCATTGAAATGTAGCATCCCTGTCCACAAGAACTTCTCCACATGTCTGTGGTTAGGTGAACCTTCCCTGTGACTGCATTGGCTAGAGCATGGCTAATATTTTGTAACACGTGCTTTTGCAATGCCCGAATGGCACACTGGTAAAAATAGTGGCAGCTGGGAATCAAATACCATGGGGCTGCCACCACCAAGAGGTCACAGAAGGACTCTGTGGCCACAAGCCAAAATGACAACATTTCCATGGCTAGCAATCTGGCAATATGGGTGTTTATTGTTTGGGCCTGTGGGTGGGTTGATTTTTCTGCTTCCTGTGAAATGTCTGGGGCAGGGACAACTGAATGCTGCACTGGGTCAATGAACTGGTTACTGACTGTTGTGTCTGTGCAGCCACAGCTGGTGGGCAGGAGACATCAGTGCCATGATTCATGGACAGCAGATTGGGGAGGCCATAACACAGGGAAGAGGTAATGGTTTCACCCTAAGATGCAGATTTTGTACCCTGTTGTTTTGTCTGAAGGACTTTCTGAAAAAACTACCATACAGGGGAACAACACACCCTTGGCCTGTTGTCTAGTTAAGTGGTGGGCTCTGTGGAACAATTAAAAGAGTTCTCTCTCTCGTCAAGCCACTACCTCTTCTTGCCTGTTTTCATGCTATGGATCCATCCCTCTCTGCACTGTTGTGCTCTCTAGGCATGTCACTGTGCCAGGTTGGATTAATGGCCTCTTCATCAACCATGTGGTCTTCCAATTCATCAATCTGTTCCTCTTCTGAGTTGCAATTTTAGGCTTACCTGATGGCAACTATGCATGATAATTATCCTTCACCTCTTTAGACATGAATTGACGATCCCAACATAGCATTCTCCTGGCTGTGGATGCTCAAATGTTTGTGCATCACTGCACGCCACCTCTTCATGACCCTCTTTAATGGTGCACATTGAGAGGCCTAAATAATTGCAAGGGAAACTAAACAGTTCCGCGGAGTGGCCAGCATTGGGGTTATATGTCTCCTAGGACTCTTTATAGGAGAAAGAAGGAGGACCAGGTTGAGGATTTTGAGGCCAAGGTTCTTGGCTACTGTGATTGGAATGTGTGGAAGACTTAGTGGTGCTGCTTGTTAACACACTGGAACCTTTGTCTGCCATCTAACCCAAAACATCATCGCACTTGTCTGGGTTCGACAGTGATGTAGCGCACTGACCAGACTTTGACAGAATGCTGTAACGAGATAAAGTCACCTTCTAATCTGTCACATGGCCTTGATGGGCATCATCACATCCACATCCCTGTTCTTTAATGTCACGTGGCCTCGGTGGGTGCCACCACATCCACATCCTCATTCCTTAACATCAGCCTTTCTCATATTGAATGTGTTAAGAAAAAAAATGAATGGCCTTATTTTTCACAAGTACCCTCACAGATGTGTTATGTACAAATTGTGATGCTAGTCACTTCTCACATCCAAGCCATGAGTCAGAATGATCAAGAAGTCTAAGGTCAGAAGCCAGAAGGGTACATCATAAACAGAATGAAGTGACAAAAGCATAGTCAGATAGCGTTCCGAGGTCATAGTACCGAAAGGATAACGGACCACATAAGAAGGGGTTAAACAAGTGGGGGTAATAGCGAAGTCTAAGGTCAGTCAACAGATCAAGCATACAGAACTCAAGGCACAGGAGAACAAACCTCATAAGCTGAATGTACAGAGTTCTGGGAGACAGAGCTCAATCAAGTAGCATGGCAATTACCTGGAATAATGAACACTTAGAGATAGTCGACACCTCATTGTTTCAGATTGGATAGTCAAGCATGTATGCTGCTTCCAAAGCGCTGCCAGCTATTGAACGCAGGTGAAGCCGCATGTGTTCTTTGAATTGTGCGGTTCACTGCACATTATACATTGTACGGGTGAAATTTATCGTGCTGAGGCTAACGTGTCTGCAAGATAAACAGACATGCTGCAGTCTGGAAAGACGCTCTACATGTCTGTCTCCGCAGGAGAGCCGTGAGCGTCTGTGCATGCATTGTGCGCATAGGATTTCTTGAAATCCCATATACTATGCTCTAACATCTGGACACTGCGGGTTTGATGCTGCGCAGGTATGCAGTGTCCAACCTACAGCATTTACTGATCATGTGCACATACTCTAATTTTTCCACTCTTGATTTCAGCTTACAAATACTGAGAACAAATACTGACCAAATTCTGATAATGTGAAAGTAGCCTCATACTGTAGCTGTTCTGTGCATTTGCAGTTCCTAATGGAGAAATCTCTTCCATATGCTTGGAGGATTAGTTTTTGAAAAATTTGTTTTTCAAAAGATTTAATTTTCTTTTTTTCATTTTTGTGGACGTTTTCTTGATTTCATTTTCAGCATAAAATGTATTTTTATATAAAAACTATATTTTCTAACTTTAGATAAATTTAGATTTTCTGTTTTAAAATATTAGAAATGATCAGGTTTTACTAAAAGGACATTGTTATATTCTTTAAATTAAGAGAGCAGAGGACATTGAGATATACAGACAAATGGTATGTATGAGTACAAGATACTTTTATTATGTTAGGCCTGAATATACCCATTGTACAAATGACACTGCTGGTTACAGAAAACAATACGTTTTACTGTGCTCGTGAACACATTTCAAATGAGCAGCTGCAGACTGCAACCAAAAAAAGTACATTTAAATTAATACATACATAAAGTCATAAAGTACATGTATACAATACACACTGCGATGACTTTCATAAATTTCAAATTCATATGTTTACAATCTGATTTTCATTTTTATTTGTTCATTTCAGGGTTTTGAAGACTGTGATTTTATGTGCTCCAGAAAAGAGATTGAAACATACACAATGTAAAGTGTATGTTGTTTGAAATAAATTTCGAGGATAATTTGTTTATTTGAACATTGGATTGTACAATATGAGAAACATTTCCACATGGTTTTATATATTGTTGGAGCTTAACATACTATGGCCTTGTATCATGAGTATGAACTTGTTGAACATTTATACTCAAGAAATCAAACTAGAAAACCACGTAAGGGTAAAGAGAGGATGGTCATGGGAGCCACTGCATGTCACCGAGGAGCAAGAAGTGAAAAAGCCAATGTATGTTGGGCAGGTAAGTCATGTACAGATATAACTTTAGGTTCAAGATAAAAGTTATATAAAATTAGGAAGCACACTTGCATGTTTTTACCCTATCAATGATCCCTTTTGTCATACTGAAAAAAATCTGAATTAAAGATGAACAAATTTTAGAAAAAAAATGTAGATCCTTCCAAATACTGCTTTTCTGTGATTCACTTTGTATGAATCCAGCAAAATATTGGACAGCCAACTGCCATTTTGCTAATTTGTAGGGGACTGAGAAAGGGATGAAAAAAAATATTTCTCACCTCATTGCACACCTAACCCATAACTGTAGCTCGCAGTCCCTCCAGGCTCTTTTTCAATACTTCACAATATATGATTTTTTTCCTTTTGTTACAACACCAAATAAATCTTAAGCAGCACAATATGCATTGTCTTAGCACTACAACACTGCCAAAGAGAAATTGAGCTTCCAGGCACAAGAATTGAGCACAAATGTAAAAAAAATATAAATATTTTTTAAATAAATATCACAATAGATAAGTGAATTAAAAAGGGGCTTCAAAATCGAGAGACTTAAAATAAAGGCTAATAGATTACAATTATAATACATAGTTAATAAGGGTATATACAATACATATGATTATACTAGGATACCAGCCTATCAATAGATTACCCATACATGCCACCGGTTACTACATCTCTTCTTTAATATTCATGCTGTGTATAATAAATAGCTAACCAGCATAGTGAGTATTAATAAAGTATATTATCTTTTCAAATAGAAATTTGCTGAAGCCAAACTAAGGGCCAACACCATGTTCCTCCACCTTGACGCGCGTTTTGCTTTGCTTCTTCTGTGTGCGTGGTCTGAGGTCTAGTTAGCAAATCAGGAGACAAACCTTGTATTTGGTGAGATCTCTGAGCGTGATAAGTCACATGTTAATTGCATTCAATAAATTAAGTGAATTGCTGAATTAGAATTTTAGTAGATCCATTTATCACTACTTATGGTAAAACTTCTGTACAAAATATCAGAGCCACACAAAGATAGTGTAAAGACTATTATCAGTCTCTGGGAGCCATAAAACATCGGGCTATGCATAGTATTGTACAGTAAGCATAATAAGAATAGGTCATAAAGGACCACTAGAATGTATGTATAATATACTATATACTGTCAACACCATATAAACGCACAATAGAGAAGATTTATTAATTCAGTTACACCAGTTCTTTTTCTAACAATATTATTTTTATACTGGATGCCATATTTTATGCTTCCTGACACATTTAATGAAACTAATAACAATGGGTTTAACGTTCAAGTTTGATTTAGTGTGATAACATCAATGAAAATAATAGCCTAGTGGTACTTACTAAAGCACTTAAAAAAGTAATATATGTGCCATTATGGGGAAAGAGACATACAATGTTTTTCTTGCTGCAGTAAAACGCATAGTTTGAGCACAAATTATTTTGAGCACAGGTACAAAATGTGTTGAATTATTATATCATATGACTATAAAGTATAATATTTGTTGAGTCAATTAAAACATTAGTTTAATTAAGAGAGTAACATACTCCTGGCAAACTATGCATTGCTGTTGACAAGATGGTCGTGGTATACAATGTAAAAAATATGCAAATCAGTATATCTTTATTCATTATATTTACATCATTAATTGTGATCTATGCTAAAAGTAAGAATTCAAAATGGTATAAGAAAAAGCATTAAAAATTATTATATAAAACCTTGCATCGAGGGATATGAGCTTTCACAGCCATTTGCCGTAGTCATGCATTTCATTGAAACCACCTTTCATCCAAAGCTCTATTAGATGATATATTCATAATTAAGAATAAGTATTTAAAATATTTACTTTATTATCAAAATATTTCTTGAGAAAAAAGTAAAAGCAGCAAAAGAATTGCTATGTATTCTAATAGCACTTTTACTTAATTTGACAATTTCATATTGGACCAATCTATCTCATAAAATAATTATCTTAATGAGACATTTTGCTCCTTTGTTGTTTATGTTTTCATATATTTAGCATGAACTGTACTCTAGTATGCCCTATAATTGTTCTGCCCTGCTTGCCAGCCAGAAATTAAGCAGGTTTAAGTTGTAACTAAGTGGAACATTTAATTGGACCCACAGGGTAATGGCAACAATTAATTAACTGTTTTGTTAAGGTCTGCACTAAAGAGCTAGTGCCTTTGTTCTACGCAATTAAATAGATGCCAGTGGATCTTTCCCTTGCACATATACATCAAGAGTTACTTTACAGTCTTGCTCTAAGTTATTTACCATACACATTAGCAACTTGTTAGGTCTTTAATTAGCATGTTATTTTTCAGAAATGGAGCATAATTTTTAACTATTTTAAACAAATAACAATATTTTATCTACAATTTTACAGATTATTTTCTTATTTTCAAATGAATTTTTTTCTGACTATAAATGAATGGCGATATCAAAATATTGTAGCATTATTCACCTCATTCTTTTATTGTTCTGGTTCACTGTGCAGACTGGGGACGCTAAAAAAGGAGTCACTCAAATTAACTTTTTTTTAAAGATTTAATCAAAACATTGAAGGTATTCCTTTCTTTCTTAATGACCAGAATGTCACCAGTACCTGCTTAGAGGAGTGCTAATTCAAAAAAATAAGTCCAAAAATACAATTAGGGTGCTAGACACTCAAAAATATAGCATTCGCATTTTCCAAAATAGCGGTATTTTACCGCCTAAGGATATGAAGTGATTCTAGCGGCAATATAAAATTCATGATTTTTTAATATATAATTAAAAACATAACATAGAAAGGAATGCAAAATGAAAAAAACAGGGTAGGAACAAACCTCCAAAAAGGGGTGTGCATAAGCAAAATCAGGCTGGGCCAACCTTATAATTCAATGTCCTATGACATAGGGATGTATAATAAAGCATTATCAGGCATACCAATATATTAAATTCCATCTCATTAGTGATATTGAAGATATGTAAGAGGTTTTAAAACAATATAAAGTAATTAGTGCCGGAAAGGAACCTAATTGATAAACATTAATGGACAAGCTATTGCATCGGCATGCATGATAGTAAATATTTATATGAACAACTGTAATATTGTGCATATATTAAGTCAAAAAATGCCATGAAAAAGTGAGTAGGCAAAATAATTGCATCACCTGAAAGGAATAGAGGTGCCAAGATTTAGAGGTAGGCAAGGACAGCCGCACATCCCCTACCCCCAATCAAAACATTGAAGTTATTCCTTTCTTAATTACCAGAATGCCACCAATACAATCTAGCGACTATAAAAAATATATACATATATTGATACTACAACACTAATACAGTAATAGCACAACAATGGCACACATTCAATCCCACAATTACCTAATAATATTTTCCATCCACATTACCTAATCACACACAACCAAAAACAGTCACTTCACCTAACATTCGCTTGCTCTAGATGAACACATGTGGCAACATTGGTCTGGTTTAAGGGGGTTAATGCAAGGATCCAAGTATGCAGGTGCGGGTTAATGCAGGGGTGCAGGAGTTAAGAATTCAAGTATAATGTAGGGGGTTAGGGAAGGTTACTTAGCCCATTATGCTCATCCTCTTGTGATGTTGCCATGTACAAAGATAGAGAGATCCTGGGCTGCTCTTGGGATTGTAAGCCCGGTAGAAAAGAGGCATGTGCATTGCCAGGTGTGGGGGATGATTTGCACTAAGATTCTTCCCCCCATTACGGAGAGAAATTATGTAGATTTGCAACCTCACCTGATAGAACGGGATGGTTTTGCCAACTGTCCCATTCCTGTTTACACTGCCTTAACAAATGTAATGTCCATCTGCTTTTGATATCCAGACAAGAGATCCCCCTATCCTTTATAAAGGCAAGGGAGTATCATCAAGATGCTCCATGCTGAAGCCGGATGATACTGCTTTTTTGCTTTTTCCTCTTTCCTGTACAAATATTTTTAAAGGCAGACAACATGGCTAAGTAATTTACTTTAAACAACTTTGGAAAGGGGGCTGAGTGTAATTCTTTACACAATGGTTAATGGCAGTGTCACAATACATTTGTGTGTGTTATTTTGAGTGTGTAAATATATATATATATATATATATATATATATATATATATACAGTATACTGTATATATATATATACATATAGTCATGGCCGAAGGTGTTTGCACTCTTGAAATTGTTCCGGAAAATGAAATATTTCGCCCAGAAAATGAAATATTTTGCCCAGAAAATGTTTTCAATTACTGTATATGTTGTGAATTCTGCTTTTGGGTTCCCTCTGGTGGTTGTTGATAGTAATGCAGTTGTCCCTGGGTTGCAATCCTGGGCAGGTGTTCCTGCTGATTGCAGCTCTGACTGGGATATTTAGGTGTGCAGGATTCATTAGCCCTTGCCAGTTGTCCATTGTTCTTGGAGGTTTTGCATCTCTGTCTGGTTCCTCCTGCCCTGCTGCTAATTCAGCAAAGATAAGTGTCTGGTTTTTGTTTCTACAGCACACATGCTGTGTGCTTTACAATTCAGTGCTATTCATGGTTTTTTCTTGTCCAGCTTAGACTGTGTTTGGATATTTTCAGTCAAGTTGGATTCTCAGGAGAAGCAGATATACATTCCATGTCTTTAGTTAGATGTGGAATTTTTGTATTATCTGCCGTGGATATTTTTAGGGTTTTAATACTGACCGCTTAGTATTCTGTCCTATCCTTTCCTATTTAGCTAGCGTGGCCTCTTTTGCTAAATCCTGATTTCTGCCTGCGGGTGTCTTTTCCTCTAATACTCACAGTCAATATTTGTGGGGGGCTGCCTATCCTTTGGGGTTCTGCTCTGAGGCAAGATAGAATTCCCATTTCCATCTATAGGGGTATTTAGTCCTCCGGCTGTGTCGAGGTGTCTAGGATGTGTTAGGTACACCCCACGGCTACTTCTAGTTGCGGTGTCAGTTTAGGGTTTGCGGTCAGTACAGGTTCCACCTTCTCCTGAGAACGTCCCATGCGGCTCCAAGGTCACCAGATCATAACAGTACATCTGGCCATCAATGAGTTAAATGCATCTCAGAAGAAGGGAAGAAAGGTGTTGAGCCATTTTTTTTTGTAGCCTGCTTTGTCTTTTCTTCCCTCTTTTTCTCTGGGTGACTGAGGAGTCTTGTGCTAGCATGGATGTTCAGGGATTAGCTTCTCGTGTAGACCAGCTTGCTGCTAGGGTACAGAGTATTTCTGATTATATTGTTCAGACTCCAGTTTTAGAGCCTAAGATTCCTTCTCCTGATTTGTTTTTTGGGGACAGGTCCAAATTTTTGAGTTTTAAAAACAACTGTAAACTGTTTTTTGCTCTGAGACCTCAATCCTCTGGTGATTCCATTCAGCAGGTTAAAATTGTCATCTCCCTGCTGCGTGGCGATCCTCAGGATTGGGCATTTTCCCTGGAATCTGGGAATCTGGCCTTGCTTAATGTAGATGCCTTTTTTCAGGCTTTAGGATTATTATATGATGAACCAAATTCTGTGGATCAAGCGGACAAGACCTTGTTGGCCCTGTCTCAGGGTCAAGAAGCCGCAGAATTGTATTGTCAGAAGTTTAGAAAATGGTCTGTGTTGACCAAATGGAATGATGATGCTTTGGCGGCAATTTTCAGAAAGGGTCTTTCTGAATCCGTTAAAGATGTTATGGTGGGGTTTCCCACGCCTTTCGGTCTGAGTGATTCTGTGTCTCTGGCCATTCAGATTGATCGGCGCTTGCGGGAGCGCAGAACTGTGCGCGCTGTGGCGTTGTCCTCAGAGCAGATGCCTGAGCCAATGCAGTGTGATAGGATTCTGTCTAGAATGGAGCAACGGCGATTCAGACGTCAGAATAGGTTGTTTTTTTATTGTGGCAATGCTTCTCATGTCATTTCAGTCTGCCCTAAGCATACCAAGAGGATCGCTAGTTCATTTACCATCAGTACTGTACAACCTAAATTTCTGTTATCTGTGTCCTTGATTTGCTCATTGTCATCATTTTCTGTCATGGCGTTTGTGGATTCAGGCGCCGCTTTGAACTTAATGGACTTTGAGTTTGCCAGGCATTGTGGTTTTCCCTTACAGTCTTTGCAGAACCCTATTCCTTTAAGGGGGATCGATGCTACACCTTTGGCTAAAAATAAGCCCCAGTTCTGGACACAGGTGACCATGTGCATGGCGCCAGCCCATCAGGAAGATTGTCGATTTCTGGTGTTGCATAATTTGCATGATGCTATCGTGCTGGGTTTTCCGTGGTTGCAGGTACATAATCCTGTGTTGTATTGGAAGTCTATGTCTGTGACTAGTTGGGGATGTCAGGGGGTTCATAATGAAGTTCCTTTGATGTCAATCTCCTCTTCTTCCTCTTCTGAAATTCCAGAGTTTTTGTCTGATTTTCAGGATGTATTCGATGAGCCCAAGTCCAGTTCCCTTCCACCGCATAGGGACTGTGATTGTGCTATTGACTTGATTCCAGGCTGTAAGTTTCCTAAGGGCCGACTTTTCAACCTGTCTGTGCCTGAACATACCGCCATGCATAGTTATGTTAAGGAGTCTTTGGAGAAAGGGCATATTCGGCCATCTTCTTCACCGTTGGGAGCAGGATTTTTTTTTGTTGCCAAGAAGGATGGTTCCTTGAGACCCTGTATTGATTATTGCCGCTTGAATAAGATCACGGTCAAATTTCAATACCCTTTACCTCTGCTTTCCGATTTGTTTGCTAGGATTAAGGGGGCTAGTTGGTTTACGAAGATTGACCTTCAGGGGGCATATAATCTTGTTTGTATTAAGCAGGGTGATGAATGGAAAACTGCGTTTAATACGCCCGAAGGCCATTTTGAATACCTTGTGATGCCATTCGGGCTCTCTAATGCTCCAACTGTTTTTCAGTCCTTCATGCACGATATCTTCCAGACTTACCTTGATAAATTCATGATTGTATATTTGGATGACATTTTAATTTTTTCCGATGATTGGGAGTCTCATGTGAAACAGGTCAGGATGGTATTTCAGATCCTTCGAGATAATGCTCTGTTTGTGAAGGGGTCTAAGTGTCTCTTTGGAGTGCAGAAGGTTTCTTTTTTGGGCTTCATTTTTTCTCCCTCATCTATAGAGATGGATCCGGTTAAGGTTCAGACCATTCATGATTGGATTCAACCCACATCCGTGAAGAGCCTTCAGAAATTTTTGGGCTTTGATAATTTTTATCGCCGTTTCATTGCTAACTTCTCCAGTGTGGTTAAACCCTTGACCGATTTGACAAAGAAAGGCGCTGATGTGACGAATTGGTCCTCTGCGGCTGTCTCTGCTTTTCAGGAGCTTAAATGCCTATTTACTTCTGCCCCGGTGTTGCATCAACCGGATGTTTCTCTTCCGTTTCAGGTTGAGGTTGTCGCTTCTGAGATTGGGGCAGGGGCCGTTTTGTCTCAGAGGGATCCTGTTGGTTCCTTGATGAAACTGTGTGCCTTCTTTTCCCGTAAGTTTTCGCCTGCTGAAAGCAATTATGATGTCGGCAATCGGGAGTTGTTGGCTATGAAGTGGGCATTTGAGGAGTGGCGACATTGGCTTGAGGGAGCTAAGCACTGTATTGTGGTCTTGACTGATCATAAAAATCTGATTTACCTCGAGTCTGCCAGACGGCTGAATCCTAGACAGGCTCGATGGTCCTTGTTTTTTTCCCGTTTTGATTTTGTGGTCTCGTATCTTCCGGGTTCTAAGAATATTAAGGCTGATGCCCTCTCTAGGAGTTTTTTGCCTGATTCTCCTGAGGTCCTTGAACCGGTCGGCATTCTGAAAGAAGGGGTGGTCCTTTCTGCCATTTCCCCTGATTTACGATGGGTTCTTCAGGAATTTCAGGCTGACAAGCCTGACCGCTGTCCAGTGGGGAAACTGTTTGTTCCTGATAGATGGACTAGTAGAGTGATTTCTGAGGTTCATTGTTCTGTGTTGGCTGGCCATCCTGGTATTTTTGGTACCAGAGAATTGGTTGGTAGGTCCTTTTGGTGGCCTTCTTTGTCACGTGATGTGCGTTCTTTTGTGCAGTCCTGTGGGACTTGTGCGCGGGCCAAGCCTTGTTGTTCCCATGCTAGTGGGTTGCTTTTGCCCTTGCCAGTCCCTGAGAGGCCCTGGACGCATATTTCTATGGATTTTATTTCTGATCTTCCAGTTTCCCAGAAGATGTCGGTCATCTGGGTTGTTTGTGACCGGTTCTCTAAGATGGTCCATTTGGTGCCTTTGCCTAAATTGCCTTCCTCTTCTGATTTGGTTCCGTTGTTTTTTCAGCATGTGGTTCGTTTGCATGGTATTCCGGAGAATATTGTGTCCGACAGAGGTTCCCAGTTTGTTTCTAGGTTTTGGCGGGCCTTTTGTGCTAGGCTGGGCATTGATTTGTCTTTTTCTTCCGCATTTCATCCTCAGACAAATGGCGAGACCGAGCGAACTAATCAGACTTTAGAAACTTATCTGAGATGCTTTGTGTCTGCTGATCAGGATGATTGGGTGGCTTTCTTGCCATTGGCCAAGTTTGCCCTTAATAATCGGGCTAGTTCGGGTACCTTGGTTTCGCCCTTCTTTTGTAATTTTAGTTTTCATCCTTGTTTTTCTTCGGGGCAGGTTGAGCCTTCTGACTGTTCTGGTGTGGATTCTGTGGTTGACAGGTTGCAGCAGATTTGGGCTCATGTGGTGGACAATTTGGTATTGTCTCAGGAGGAGGCTCAACGTTTTGCTAACCGTCGTAGGTGTGTTGGTTCCCGGCTTCGGGTTGGGGATTTGGTCTGGTTGTCTTCCCGTCATGTTCCTATGAAGGTTTCTTCCCCTAAGTTTAAGCCTCGCTTTATTGGTCCTTATAGGATTTCTGAGATTATTAATCATGTGTCTTTTCGATTGGCCCTTCCGGCTTCTTTTGCTATCCATAATGTCTTCCATAGATCTTTATTGCGGAAATATGTGGTGCCCGTTGTTCCCTCTGTTGATCCTCCGGCCCCTGTGTTGGTTGATGGGGAGTTGGAGTATGTGGTTGAGAAGATTTTGGATTCTCGCTTTTCGAGGCGGAGGCTTCAGTACCTTGTGAAATGGAAGGGTTATGGCCAGGAGGATAATTCTTGGGTTTTTGCCTCTGATGTCCATGCTGCTGATTTGGTCCGTGCCTTTCATCTGGCTCGTCCTGATCAGCCTGGGGGCTCTGGTGAGGGTTCGGTGACCCCTCCTCACGGGGAGGGTACTGTTGTGAATTCTGCTCTTGGGTTCCCTCCGGTGGTTGTTGATAGTAATGCAGTTGTCCCTGGGTTGCAATCCTGGGTAGGTGTCCCTGCTGATTGCAGCTCTGACTGGGATATTTAGGTGTGCAGGATTCATTAGCCCTTGCCAGTTGTCCATTGTTCTTATGTAGATTTGCAACCTCAACTGATAGAACGGGATGGTTTTGCCAACTGTCCCATTCCTGTTTACACTGCCTTAACAAATGTAATGTCCATCTGCTTTTGATATCCAGACAAGAGATCCCCCTATCCTTTATAATGGCAAGGGAGTATCATCAAGATGCTCCATGCTGAAGCCGGATGATACTGCTTTTTTGCTTTTTCCTCTTTCCTGTACAAATATTTTTAAAGGCAGACAACATGGCTAAGTAATTTACTTTAAACAACTTTGGAAAGGGGGCTGAGTGTAATTCTTTACACAATGGTTAATGGCAGTGTCACAATACATTTGTGTGTGTTATTTTGAGTGTGTAAATATATATATATATATATATATATATATATATATATATATATATATATATATACAGTATACTGTATATATATATACATATAGTCATGGCCGAAGGTGTTTGCACTCTTGAAATTGTTCCGGAAAATGAAATATTTCGCCCAGAAAATGAAATATTTTGCCCAGAAAATGTTTTCAATTACTGTATATGTTGTGAATTCTGCTTTTGGGTTCCCTCTGGTGGTTGTTGATAGTAATGCAGTTGTCCCTGGGTTGCAATCCTGGGCAGGTGTTCCTGCTGATTGCAGCTCTGACTGGGATATTTAGGTGTGCAGGATTCATTAGCCCTTGCCAGTTGTCCATTGTTCTTGGAGGTTTTGCATCTCTGTCTGGTTCCTCCTGCCCTGCTGCTAATTCAGCAAAGATAAGTGTCTGGTTTTTGTTTCTACAGCACACATGCTGTGTGCTTTACAATTCAATGCTATTCATGGTTTTTTCTTGTCCAGCTTAGACTGTGTTTGGATATTTTCAGTCAAGTTGGATTCTCAGGAGAAGCAGATATACATTCCATGTCTTTAGTTAGATGTGGAATTTTTGTATTATCTGCTGTGGATATTTTTAGGGTTTTAATACTGACCGCTTAGTATTCTGTCCTATCCTTTCCTATTTAGCTAGCGTGGCCTCTTTTGCTAAATCCTGATTTCTGCCTGCGGGTGTCTTTTCCTCTAATACTCACAGTCAATATTTGTGGGGGGCTGCCTATCCTTTGGGGTTCTGCTCTGAGGCAAGATAGAATTCCCATTTCCATCTATAGGGGTATTTAGTCCTCCGGCTGTGTCGAGGTGTCTAGGATGTGTTAGGTACACCCCACGGCTACTTCTAGTTGCGGTGTCAGTTTAGGGTTTGCGGTCAGTACAGGTTCCACTGTTGTGAACTCCGTTTTCAGGCTCCCTCTTGTGGTCACAGATGGTATTGTGTGACTTTGGTTTTTTGGCTCCCCCTGGTGGTTTGGTTTATTATCCTGTGGGTCTGCTGGATCAGCTGCCTCGTTATTCACCAGGGAGGCTCCTATTTAGCCCTGCTTCATTTCCACTTGTTGCCGGCTGTCAATGTATTCAGTGCTATTCTGATTACTCCTGATTATCTCATTTTCTGCCTCTTCAGGATAAGCTAAGTTCTGTTTGAATATTTTTTGCTCATCTGCCTGCAATATGATTTCTGTGTATGATGAGTCTAGTCCAGCTTGCTAACATGTGATTTCTTTTTTCTGGTAAGCTCTGGGGTACGGAGTTGCTTCCCCCGCACCGTTAGTTGGAGCGGGGGCTCGAGCAATCTCTGTGTGGATATTTTGAATAGGGTTTTTCATTGACCGCACAGTTCTCTTCCTATTTTCGGCTATCTAGTATTAGCGGGCCTCATTTGCTAAATCTGATTTCATCTCTGCGTTTGTGCTTTCCCCTTAACTCACCGTTAATATTTGTGGGGGGCTATTCTACATCTTTGGGGTATTCCACTGAGGCAAGTGAGGACTTACTTTCTCTCTAGGAATAGTCAGTTTCTCAGGCCGTGACGAGACGTCTAGGATTTTTTAGGTAACGTTCCACGGCTGCCTATAGTTGTTTGCGGATAGCATCAGGTTGCGGTCAATCTAGTTACCACTTCCCCAGAGCTAGTAGTCTGTTCAGTTACTTAGCTAGTCTGACCTGTGATCCTTGTCACTAGGATCATAACAGTACAGCCGGCCGGTAAAGTGTTAATTGCATGGCAGAAGCAGGAGAAAAGAAGCTTGGAGATATTTTTTTTTTTTTTTTTTGCTGTCGTGTGTCTAGCTGCTGTGTGTCTAGCTTCTCTCCTCCTCTTAATCTTGGTGTGGCTCTGAGTTCAGCTGCTGATATGGATATCCACAGTTTAGCCTCCAGTGTAGATCATCTTGCTGCAAGGGTACAAAGTATTCAGGATTTTGTTGTGCACAGTCCTATGTCAGAGCCTAGAATACGTATTCCGGAGTTGTTTTCTGGAGATAGATCTAGGTTCCTGAATTTTAAGAACAATTGTAAATTGTTTCTTTCTTTGAAACCTCGTTCCTCTGGGGATTCTGTTCAGCAAGTTAAGATTATTATTTCTTTCTTGCGTGGCGACCCTCAAGATTGGGCCTTCGCATTGGCGCCAGGGCATCCTGCATTGCTCAGTGTGGATGCGTTTTTTCTGGCCCTTGGATTGCTCTATGAGGAACCTAATCTTGAGAACCAGGCTGAAAAAGCATTGTTGGCCCTCTCTCAGGGGCAAGATGATGCAGAGGTGTACTGCCAGAAATTTCGGAAATGGTCGGTGCTTACTCAATGGAACGGGTGTGCCCTGGCTGCAAATTTCAGAAAAGGTCTTTCTGAAGCCATTAAGAATGTCATGGTGGGGTTCCCTATGCCTGCAGGTCTGAATGAGTCAATGACTCTGGCCATTCAGATTGATCGGCGTTTGCGGGAGCGCAAACCTGCGCACCATTTGGCGGTGTCTTCTGAACAGACACCTGAGTCTATGCAATGTGATAGAATTCTGACCAGAAGTGAACGGCAAAATTATAGACGGCAAAATGGGTTGTGCTTTTACTGTGGTGACTCAGCTCATGTTATCTCAGCATGCTCTAAGCGCACAAAAAAGATTGACAAATCTGTCACCATCGGTACTTTACAGCCTAAGTTTATTTTGTCTGTTACCCTGATTTGTTCACTGTCATCTTACCCGGTTATGGCTTTTGTGGATTCAGGTGCTGCCCTGAGTCTGATGGATTTGTCATTTGCCAGGCGCTGTGGTTTTGTTTTGGAGCCTTTAAAATTCCCTATTCCACTAAGGGGAATTGATGCTACACCATTGGCTACGAATAAACCTCAGTACTGGACACAAGTGACCATGTGGTGTCAATTGCTTCATCCACTCCTTCTGAGGTCCCTGCATTTTTGTCAGATTACCAGGATGTATTTGATGAGCCCAAACTCAGTTCTCTACCTCCTCATAGGGATTGTGATTGTGCTATAAATTTGATTCCTGGTAGTAAGTTTCCTAAGGGACGACTTTTCAATTTGTCAGTGCCGGAGCATGCTGCTATGCGGAGTTATATAAAGGAGTCTTTGGAGAAAGGACTTATTTGCCCCTCCTCCTCCCCTCTTGGTGCGGGGTTCTTTTTTGTGGCTAAGAAGGATGGTTCCTTGAGACCTTGTATTGATTATCGCCTTCTAAACAAAATCACGGTCAAATTTCAGTATCTTTTGCCATTGTTATCTGATCTGTTTGCTCGCATTAGGGGGTCTAGTTGGTTCACCAAGATAGATCTTCGTGGTGCGTATAACCTTGTGCGTATTAAGCAGGGTGATGAATGGAAAACTGCATTTAATACGCCCGAAGGCCATTTTGAGTACTTGGTGATGCCTTTTGGACTTTCTAACGCTCCTTCTGTCTTTCAGTCCTTTATGCACGACATCTTCCGCGAATATCTGGATAAATTTATGATTGTGTATCTGGATGATATTCTGTTTTTTTCGGATGATTGGGAGTCCCATGTTAAGCAGGTCAGGATGGTGTTTCAGGTCCTGCGTGCCAATGCTTTATTTGTGAAGGGCTCAAAATGTCTTTTTGGAGTCCAGAAGGTCTCTTTTTTGGGTTTCATTTTTTCTCCTTCTTCTATTGAGATGGACCCAGTCAAGGTTCAGGCTATTCATGACTGGACTCAGCCTACATCTGTTAAGAGTCTTCAGAAGTTATTGAGCTTTGCTAATTTTTACCGTCGCTTCATCGCTAATTTTTCTGGTGTTGTTAAGCCATTGACGGATTTGACCAAGAAGGGTTCTGATGTTACTAATTGGTCTCCTGCGACTGTGGAGGCCTTTCGGGAGCTGAAGCGCTGGTTTTCTTCGGCTCCGGTCTTATGTCAGCCAGACGTCTCCCTTCCTTTCCAGGTCAAGGTTGATACTTCTGAGATTGGAGCGGGGGCTGTTTTGTCGCAGAGAAGCTCTGATGGCTCTGTGATGAAGCCATGTGCTTTCTTTTCAAGAAATTTTTCGCCTGCCGAGCGGAATTATGATGTTGGTAATCGGGAGTTGTTGGCTATGAAGTGGGCATTTGAGGAGTGGCGACATTGGCTCGAGGGAGCTAAGCATCGTGTGGTGGTCTTGACTGATCACAAGAATTTGATTTATCTCGAGTCGGCCAAGCGGCTGAATCCTAGACAGGCTCGTTGGTCGTTGTTTTTCTCTCGTTTTGATTTCGTGGTCTCATACCTGCCTGGTTCGAAGAATGTGAAGGCTGATTCTCTTTCTAGGAGTTTTGTGCCTGACTCTCCTGGTGATTCAGAGCCAGCTGGTATCCTCAGAGAAGGGGTGATTTTGTCTGCCATCTCCCCAGATTTGCGACGAGTGCTGCAGGAGTTTCAGGTGGATAGACCTGACCGTTGTCCACCGGAGAGACTGTTTGTCCCGGATAGATGGACCAGCAGAGTTATTTCCGAGGTTCATTCTTCGGTGTTGGCAGGCCATCCTGGGATTTTTGGTACCAGAGATTTGGTGGCTAGGTCCTTCTGGTAGCCTTCCTTGTCGCAGGATGTGCGTTCCTTTGTGCAGTCTTGTGGAATTTGTGCTCGGGCTAAGCCTTGCTGTTCTCGTGCCAGTGGCTTGTTGTTGCCTTTTCCTGTCCCGAAGAGGCCTTGGACGCACATTTCCATTGATTTTATTTCAGATCTCCCTGTCTCTCAGAGAATGTCGGTCATTTGGGTGGTGTGTGATCGTTTTTCTAAAATGGTCCATTTGGTGCCCTTGCCTAAGTTGCCTTCCTCCTCCGAGTTGGTTCCTCTGTTTTTTCAAAATGTGGTTCGTTTGCACGGGATCCCTGAAAATATTGTTTCCGACAGAGGATCCCAGTTTGTGTCTAGATTTTGGCGGACCTTTTGTGCTAAGATGGGCATTAATTTGTCTTTTTCGTCGGCCTTCCATCCTCAGACGAATGGCCAAACCGAGCGCACTAATCAGACTTTGGAAACCTATTTAAGATGTTTTGTTTCTGCTGATCAGGATGACTGGGTGACTTTTTTGCCATTGGCCGAGTTTGCCCTTAATAATCGGGCTAGATCTGCTACTTTGGTTTTGCCTTTTTTTTGTAATTCAGGGTTTCATCCTCGTTTTTCCTCGGGTCAGGTGGAGTCTTCTGACTGTCCTGGAGTGGATGTTGTGGTGGATAGGTTGCATCAGATTTGGAATCATGTGGTGGACAATTTGAAGCTGTCACAAGAGAAGGCTCAGCGCTTTGCCAACCGCCGTCGCTGTGTGGGTCCCCAACTTCGCGTTGGGGATTTGGTGTGGTTGTCTTCTCGCTTTGTTCCTATGAAGGTCTCCTCTCCTAAGTTTAAGCCTCGGTTTATCTGTCCTTATAAGATTTTGGAAGTCCTTAACCCTGTGTCATTTCGTTTGGACCTCCCGGCATCGTTTGCTATTCATAATGTGTTCCATCGGTCGTTGTTGCGGAGGTATGTGGTGCCTGTGGTTCCTTCGGTTGAGCCTCCTGCCCCTGTGCTGGTTGAGGGAGAATTGCAATACGTGGTGGAGAAGATCTTGGATTCTCGTATTTCTAGACGGAGGCTTCAGTATTTGGTTAAGTGAAAAGGCTATGGTCAGGAGGAAAATTCCTGGGTTGTCGCCTCTGATGTTCCTGCGGCCGATTTGGTTCGTGCCTTCCATGTGGCTCACCCTGATCGCCCTGGGGGTTTTGATGAGGGTTCGGTGACCCCTCCTCAAGGGGGGGTACTGTTGTGAACTCCATTTTCAGGCTCCCTCTTGTGGTCACAGATGGTATTGTGTGACTTTGGTTTTTTGGCTCCCCCTGGTGGTTTGGTTTATTATCCTGCGGGTCTGCTGGATCAGCTGCCTCGTTATTCACCAGGGAGGCTCCTATTTAGCCCTGCTTCATTTCCACTTGTTGCCGGCTGTCAATGTATTCAGTGCTATTCTGATTACTCCTGATTATCTCGTTTTCTGCCTCTTCAGGATAAGCTAAGTTCTGTTTGAATATTTTTTGCTCATCTGCCTGCAATATGATTTCTGTGTATGATGAGTCTAGTCCAGCTTGCTAACATGTGATTTCTTTTTTCTGGTAAGCTCTGGGGTACGGAGTTGCTTTCCCCGCACCGTTAGTTGGTGCGGGGGCTCAAGCAATCTCTGCGTGGATATTTTGAATAGGGTTTTTCATTGACCGCACAGTTCTCTTCCTATTTTCTGCTATCTAGTATTAGCGGGCCTCATTTGCTAAATCTGATTTCATCTCTGCGTTTGTGCTTTCCCCTTAACTCACCGTTAATATTTGTGGGGGGCTATTCTATATCTTTGGGGTCTTCCACTGAGGCAAGTGAGGACTTACTTTCTCTCTAGGAATAGTCATTTTCTCAGGCCGTGACGAGACGTCTAGGATTTTTTAGGTAACGTTCCACGGCTGCCTATAGTTGTTTGCGGATAGGATCTGGTTGCGGTCAATCTAGTTACCATTTCCCCAGAGCTAGTATTCTGTTCAGTTACTTAGCTAGTCTGACCTGCGATCCTTGCCACTAGGATCATAACATTCCACCTTCTCCTGAGAACGTCCCATGCGGCTCCAAGGTCACCAGATCATAACAATTATACATATTTTCTTTCATATAATGTTAGAGTTGGACGAGACCTCAAGGGCCATCGTGTCCAATCCCCTGCTCGATGCAGGATTCATTAAACCATCTCAGTCACACATCTGTCCAGCCTCTGTTTGAAGACTTCCATTGAAGAAAAACTTAACTCCTTTCTGACCTCGGACGGGATAGTACGTCCGAGGTCAGAAGCCCCTCTTTGATGCAGGCTCCGGCGGTGAGCCCGCATCAAAGCCGGGACATGTCCCGGCATGGGCAGAATCGCGATCTTCCCATGCCTATTAACTAGTTAAATGCCGCTGTCAAACGCAGACAGCGGCATTTAACTACCGCATCCGGCCGGGCGGCCAGAAATGACGGCATCGCCGACCCCCGTCACATGATCGGAGGTCGGCGATGCTTCAGTATTGTAACCATAGAGGTCCTTGAGACCTCTATTGTTACTGATCCCCGGCAGCTGTGAGTGCCACCCTGTGGTCGGCGCTCACAGCACACCAGATTTTCTGCTGCATAGCAGCGAAAAGCAGATCGCTGCTGTCTAGCAGAGCCAATCGTGCTGTACCTGCTTCTAGCCTCCCATGGAGGCTTTTGAAGCATGGCAAAAGTTAAAAAAAAGTTACAAAAAATTTGAAAAAAATAAAAAAAATAAAAGTTTAAATCACCCCTCTTTCGCCCCAATCAAAATAAATCAATAAAAAAAAAATCAAATCTACACATATTTGGTATCGCCAAGTTTAGAATCGCCCGATCTATCAATAAAAAAAGCATTAACCTGATCGCTAAACAGCGTAGCGAGAAAAATATTCGAAACTGCCAGAATTACGTTTTTTGGTCGCCATGACATTGCATTAAAATGTAATAACGGGCAATCAATAGAACGTATCTGCACCAAAATGCTATCATTTAAAATTTCATCTCGGCACGCAAAAAATAAGCCCTCAACTGACCCCAGATCATGAAAAATGGAGACGCTACTACGAGTATTGGAAAACGGCACAATTTTTTTTTTAGCAAAGTTTGGAATTTTTTTCACCACTTAGGTAAAAAATAACCTAGTTATGTTAGGTGTCTATGAACTCGTACTGACCTGGAGAATCACAATGTCAGGTCAGTTTTAGCATTTAGTGAACCTAGCAAAAAAGCCAAACAAAAAACCATTGTGGCACTGCACTTTTTTTGCAATTTCGCCGCACTTGGAATTTTTTTCCCGTTTTCTAGTACACGACATGCTAAAACCAATGATGTAGTTCAAAAGTACAACTCGTCCCACAAAAAATAATACCTCACATGGCCAAATTGACGGAAAAATAAAAAAGTTATGGCTCTGGGAAGGAGGGGAGTGAAAAACAAACACAGAAAAACGAAAAATCCCAAGGTCATGAAGGGGTTAATACCTGTCATGGCAACCTGTTCCACTTATTGAACACCCTCACTGACAAAAAGTTTTCTAATATCTAATCTGTATCTTCTCCCTTTCAGTATCGTTCCATTGCTTCTCGTGTTTCCATGTGCAAATGAGAATAATGATTATCCCCCATACTGTGTCATCCCTTCAGATATTTGTAGACAGCTATTAAGTCTACTTTTAGTCTTGTTTTTTGCAAGCTAAACATTCCCAGATCCTTTAACTGTTCCATTTAGGACATACTTTGCAGCCTGTTCGCCATCCTGGTAAATCTTCTCTGAACCTGCTTCAGTTTTTCAATGTCCATTCTAAAATCTGGTGCCCAGAACAGAACACAGTATACCAGATGAGGCTTCATCAAAGAGGAGAATAGGGGGGTAATTACTTCTCTATGCTTCTCTTAATGCATCCTAGAACTGTGCCTTTTTTCTACTGCATCACATTGTTGACTCATGTGCAGTGTGTGACCTATTAGTATACCCAAGTCTTTTTCACATGTGCTTGCTGCTTAGCTCTATTCTTCCTATTTTATAGATGTAAATTTTGTTTTTCTTGCCCAGATGTAAAATCTTTCATTTCTCTCAGATAAATACCATTCTATTAGTCGCTGATCTTGTTCAATCTTATCTAGAGCCTTCTGAATCCTTTCTCTGCCTTCTCCAGTTGTTAGCGATCCCTTCTAGCTTTGCATCATCTGCAAATGTAATTAGTTTACCGTCAATTCCCTTATCTAGATCATTTATAAAAATGTTGAACAATACTGGGGCAAGGACAGAGGCTTGTAGTATCCCACTTGAAACACTTTTGCATGTGTATTCATTATCACTCTTTGAGTATGCTCACTGTGCCAGTTATGAATCAACCTAATCATATCCTTGTCAATTCCATACTTGTCATTTGTTCAATAAGGATCATATAGATACTTTATCAAATGATTTGCTGAAGTCAAGATATACTTTATCTACTGCATTTCCCTGTTCCACCCAGTCTGTAATGCCATCATAGAAGGAAATTATATTACTGTAGTCTGGAATGACTTGTTTGCTACAAACCCATGCTGGAAGTGGTTAATTACTGTATTCTTATCCAAGTACTTACATCTATGCTGTCTAATAATTTGCACAAATATCTTTCCTGGTATAGAAGCAAGAATGGTTTCACACTAGCATACAGGAGGGCTGCGGCGTACTTTCTCCTTTCTTCCTCCCTGAAACCCGCCTACGCTGCGCCTATGCTCTGCCTATTACTCCTTGTGTCCTGCATTGCCCTGCGTACCTATCTTTTATATTGGGTACGCAGGCCATGCAAATATATGTGGATGCTTCTGAATGCGTCGTTTTGATGCTGCTCCGACTGCAACAAAATGCAACATGCAACAGCGTCAAAACAGCGCATGTGAAGGCATCCACATACATTCGCATGGCCTGTGTAATCAATGTTAAAGATAGGTTTGCAGGGCAACACAGGATGCAAGGAGCATAGGCAGAGCATAGGTGGGGTTTCAGGGAGGAAGTACGCTGCCATCCGCAGCCCTCTCGTACGCTAGTGTGAAACCAGCCTAAGGCTCACTGGCCTGTAAATTCCTAGCTCCATCTTCTTTACTTTTTTGAAGATAGGGACAGCATTTGCCTTTCTCCAATCTTTTGGGACTTCTCCTGTTTTCCAGGATTTTTCAAAGATTCTGGCTAGTGATTTTGCCATTTCCTCTGCTATCTATTTCAGAACCCTAGGATATAATTAATCTGGAAATGAAGATTTATATTTGATGGCACCCTCAAGTTAATATTTGTTTGCATACCCTTCAGAATACATAACTGTAATCAATCACTCCCTATAACTATCAACAAGCTTCTTTCATCTCTTAACTGGAATTTTGGACCACTGTTAAAAAAAATTTCTCTAAGTCTCTTATATTTGTGGGGTGCCTTCTCCCAACAGCAATTTTAAGATCCCTTCACAGGTGTTCTAAGGGATTTAAATCCAGACTCATTGCTGGTCGCTTCAAAACTTTCCAGCACTTTGTTTCATTCATTTCTGGGTGTTTCTTGAAGTATGTTTGGGGTCATTGTCCTGCTGGACCTGAACCAAGCTTTCTGATACTGGGCAGTACATTACGACCCCAAATCCTTTAGTAATCTTGAGATTTCATGATACTTTGCACATAGTTAAGTCACCCAGTGCCAGTAGCAGCAAAACAACTTCAAAATATCTTTGAATCTCCACCATACTTGACTGTAGGTAATGTGTTCTTTTCTTTGTAGGCTTCATTCCATTTTCTGTAAACAGTAAAATGATGGGGCTTACAAAACAGGTCTTTCTTGGTCTCATCTGTCCACAAGACACTTTCCCAAAAGGATTTTGACTTGCTCACATACATTTTGGCAAACTGCTGTCTTGCTTTTTCACATCTCTTTGTCAGCAATGAGGTCCTCCTTGGTCTCTTGTTATAGCATTTCATTTTGTTCAAATGTCAATGAATAGTTCACACTGACACTAATGCACCTGTCCCTGACCAAGTAAAACAGCATGACATTTTTTGGAACAAAGCTGTTTGCTCACAATTTTGGAAAGGTGCCAATAGTTTTACCCAACCCATTTTTGGGGTTTTGTGTGAAATTATGTCCAATTTGCATTTTTTCTTTTGTTATTTCAATATAAACAAATGAAAGATACATATGTATAAACATGACTGACAAAAGGAGAAAACTAGGAGCATATGGATGATTGAATAGTAGAAAATGCTTTATTTAAATAACATATAATTAACAGGCTTCGTAGCAAAATACAAAAAAGCACAAAACATGCATAATATGTGTACTAGACAAGGATGTTTAAAAGAAGAGTGGGTAACCCCCGGTGTGCACTCACAAAGAAACCACCATACAGGGCTACGTATTGTGAAGACAGCTGCTACAAAACACCTATATCGCTATAGTAGTGCAAAACACGCCATGTGGTGTGTAGTAAACGGTTAAAGTTTTTATTAGAAAAAGAGCAGCGCTTACCCGTGGGAGGCACAAAGTAGAGCACACCGGTTAGGGTCCACCAAACGCGACCCTCGACGCGCGTTTCGCCCGCAAAGAGACGGCTTTTTCAAGGGAAGGTGATAATGAATGTATCTGACGTCCTTAAATAGCGCCGGTAGCAATACATGTGACCGGGCACCTGGTCTGAATCAGCCAGTGGTTGCGGATTTAGACGGCGCATGCGCGCGCTGAGAGCCGGACCCGGCATCACAGATCGCGTCATACAAGGTGGGCGTGCCTGGGAAAACCCAGAGCGCACGCGCCAAGTAACAAGACGCCGCTGGGACGACGGGTAGGGCAAAGTGCGCAACGCAGGCGCACTACCGCAGACCAGATGGATGTCAGCCCAGAATTGCGGGATAAATGGGCGCATGCGCACATCGCAAGCCAAGCCAGACGTCACAGGCTGCGTCATGCATTGCGAGGGCGCCGAAGGCGCACAAGCAAGGCAAACAGGACGCCGCTGGGACGAGTGGCAGGGCAGAGCGTGTAACGCATGCGCTCCACCACACTAAACCTGCCCTGATGGAGCATCTGCCCGTTGCAAGTAAAAAGATGTTAGATTCTCAACCGCTGAAGTGTACCATAGCATATATAATGTACCTTAATAAATAAAGAGCAACAACCAGCATATATAAAATAGACAGTATATAAGGCAATACATCTGAATAATAGAACATAAATTACAGATGGTGGACTGGTCCATCAGACGTTGGTTGTAGCTGAAGAATGGTCACTGTTAGCGGTAAATTCAACTCGGGCAGGAGAAGGTTGTGCCAAAATAAGGACATCAGTACTTCAAACATCATGATGCAACTAAAAACATATAAGGGAAGATAAGCTTAAAATTTGATAAAAATAAAAAACATACAAAAGGACCCCAAATGGATATCCACTCAAAGGGGGGAGATGTTACAAAATGGAGGGCAGGATATGAAAGGGAGTAAGGAACCATAGAACACCTACAATACAAGATTCAGACCAGGTGCCCGGTCACATGTATTGCTACCGGCGCTATTTCAGGACGTCAGATACATTCATTATCACCTTCCCTTGAAAAAACCGTCTCTTTGCGGGCGAAACGCGCGTCGGGGGTCGCGTTTGGTGGACCCTAACCGGTGTGCTCTACTTTGTGCCTCCCACAGGTAAGCGCTGCTCTTTTTCTAATAAAAACTTTAACCGTTTACTACACACCACATGGCGTGTTTTGCGCTACTATAGCGATATAGGTGTTTTGTAGCAGCTGTCTTCACAATACGTAGCCCTGTATGGTGGTTTCTTTGTGAGTGCACACCGGGGGTTACCCACTCTTCTTTTAAACATCCTTGTCTAGTACACATATTATGCATGTTTTGTGCTTTTTTGTATTTTGCTACGAAGCCTGTTAATTATATGTTATTTAAATAAAGCATTTTCTACTATTCAATCATCCATATGCTCCTAGTTTTCTCTTTTTGTCAGTAATCTTTATGGAGTTGGTTTTCTCTATCGGTGGGGGGTCATTTAGCACTATTTAGTGCTGGTCGTCTCTTCCCCCCTCCCGTTTGTACCTAATATGTTGCCTGAATTTGTCATTATTATTGTTTCTGTGTTTTTCACAGCTGTTTACAGGCCCACTATGGACTTCAGGGCACGAGACTCTACATGGCGTGCCCAAATAAACGATACATTCAAGGATGGTTTTAATGGGGGTTTGGAGGGATCAGGCAGTGATTTACGGGAGACTATTGGACATTTCAAGGACCTCCTGAAAAAAAGAACAAGGGTATGGTGGAATCATGCCTACCTTGAAAAATATCTGGAGGGGGGGCTTATTCCCTGTGGACTGAGAATTCAGGTCTTTCCATCATTCCCTACTCTAGATGAGGATTTTAAGAATAGGTGGGAGGAACTTTCAAATACTTGCTCATTTGGATTTATGACACTACTTAAGGGCTTGGATCTATCTAAGTTGGGTGAGATTGAGGCTGAGATTGAGACTGTCCAAATAAAGCTTAAAAAGGACATGTCAGGGGAAGATATCAAAAAATTAAATGACGATGTGGATATAGAGTTACAGAAATGGGTTAACGAGATTCAGGGTCTTAAAGCAAAGAAATTTAAACGTGACGTACAGGATAAACAAACCTCCAATGTTTACAGATGGCGAAGTCTGGGGGATCGATCTCGCCCCCGCTTCAGAAACTTTTCAAGCTCCAGATCACGCTCTAGATCTACTAAATCAAATGCTCCTCATGAGGATAATTTATTATATACTGAAGTAAGGGGGGAGCTGTTGTGGATTCTGTTTGTGGGCTCCCTCTGGTGGTTACTGCTGGTACTGGGTGACTTTGGTGGGTTGCGGCCTTTGGTTTCCACCTGTCCATCAGTGGCTGGGTGTTTCCTATTTTACCTGGCCTTTCTGTCATTTCCCTTGCCGGCTATCAATGTATTCAGATGTGCTCTGTTTGGTTCCTGCCTACCTGCTCCCAGATCTTTCAGGATAAGCTAAGTGCTGATTTTCAGTTGTTTGGTTTTTTGTCCAGCTTGCTTATTATGTCTCTATGCTAGCTGGTAGCTCTAGTGGACTGAGGTTCTCCCCATGTGCCATGAGTTGGCACATGGGTTCTTGTAATCTCAGGATGGTTTTTTTGATTAGGGTTTTTTGCTGACCGCTCAGTCCCCTTTTGTATCGTTCTGCTTTCTAGTTTACAGCGGGCCTCAATTTGCTAAAACTATATATATCATCTCTATGTGTGTGCCTTCCTCTCATTTCACCATCAATACATGTGGGGGGCAACTATATCTTTTGGGGTTCATTCCGCTGGAGGCAAGTGAGGTCTTTATTTTCTCTGCAGTGCTAGTTAGCTCTTAGGCTGGTGCGTGGCGTCTAGAACCAACGTAGGCACGCTCCCTGGCTATCTCTAGTTGCGTTTGTCAGGCGTAGGGCAGCGGTCAGCCCAGGTTCCATCACCCTAGAGCTCGTCCGTAATATATTTGTACTTTGCTTGTCCTGTGCTATCCCTAGCCATTGGGATTCATGACAGTATAGCCGGCCCACAAAGTGTTAATTGTTTGGGCTGAAGCGGAGATATATTGTCAGAAGTTTCGGAAATGGTCGGTGCTTACTCAGTGGAATGAGTGCGCCCTGGCTGCAAACTTCAGAAATGGTCTTTCTGAGGCCATTAAGGATATTATGGTGGGGTTCCCTACGCCTACAGGTCTGAATGAGTCTATGGCTATGGCCATTCAGATTGATCGGCGTTTACGGGAGCGCAAACCCGTGCACCAGTTGGCGGTGTCTTCTGAACAGGCACCTGAGACTATGCAATGTGATAGAATTCAGTCCAGAAGTGAACGGCAAAATTATAGGCGGAAAAATGGATTGTGTTTCTATTGTGGTGATTCAGCTCATGTTATATCAGCATGCTCTAAACGCACAAAAAGGGTTGATAAATCTTTTGCCATTGGTACTCTGCAGCCTAAGTTCATTTTGTCTGTGACTCTGATTTTTTCACTGTCTTCCATTTCCGTCGATGCCTATGTGGATTCGGGCGCTGCCCTGAGTCTTATGGATTGGTCATTTGCTAAACGCTGCGGTTTTAGTCTGGAACCTCTGGAAGTTCCTATTCCTCTGAAGGGAATTGACTCTACACCATTGGCTATGAATAAACCGCAGTATTGGACACAAGTGACCATGCGCACCTCCGTTCATCAGGAGGTGATTCGCTTCCTTGTACTTTATAATTTACATGATGTACTAGTGCTTGGTCTGCCATGGTTACAAACTCATAATCCTGTCCTGGACTGGAAAACAATGTCTGTGTTAAGCTGGGGATGTCAGGGGGTTCATGATGATGCACATCCGATTTCAATCGCTTCATCTACTCCTTCTGAGATCCCTGCGTTTTTGTCTGACTATAGGGATGTTTTTGAGGAGCCTAAGCTCAATTCGCTCCCTCCGCATAGAGATTGTGACTGTGCTATAGAATTGATTCCTGGCAGTAAGTTCCCTAAGGGTCGTTTATTTAATCTGTCACTGCCAGAGCATACTGCTATGCGGAATTATATTAAGGAGTCCTTGGAAAAGGGACATATTCGTCCATCTTCGTCCCCTCTGGGAGCAGGTTTTTTTTTTGTGGCAAAAAAAGATGGTTCCCTGAGGCCTTGTATAGATTATCGCCTTCTGAATAAGATTACAGTCAAGTATCAGTATCCATTGTCATTATTGACTGATTTGTTTGCTCGCATTAAGGGGGCTAGGTGGTTCACTAAGATAGATCTTCGCGGTGCGTATAATCTGGTGCGGATAAAACAGGGTGATGAGTGGAAAACCGCATTTAATACGCCTGAGGGCCATTTTGAGTATTTGGTAATGCCTTTTGGACTCTCCAATGCTCCGTCAGTCTTTCAGTCCTTTATGCACAATATTTTCCGTGAATATCTGGATAAGTTTATGATTGTGTATTTGGATGATATTTTGGTGTTTTCTGATGACTGGGAGTCTCATGTTCTACAGGTCAGGAAGGTGTTTCAGGTTCTGCGGGCCAATTCTCTGTTTGTGAAGGGCTCAAAGTGTCTCTTCGGAGTCCAGAAGATTTCTTTTTTGGGGTACATTTTTTCTCCTTCTACTATTGAGATGGATCCCGTCAAGGTTCAGGCGATTTGTGACTGGACACAACCTACATCTGTTAAGAGCCTTCAGAAGTTCTTGGGGTTTGCTAATTTTTATCGTCGGTTCATTGCTAATTTTTCCAGTATTGTTAAACCTTTGACTGATTTGACTAAAAAGGGTGCTGATGTTGCTGATTGGTCTCCTGCGGCCGTGGAGGCCTTTCAGGAACTTAAGCGCCGGTTTTCTTCTGCTCCTGTGTTGTGTCAACCAGATGTTTCACTTCCTTTTCAGGTTGAGGTTGATGCTTCCGAGATTGGAGCGGGGGCGGTTTTGTCACAGAGAAGTTCTAATGGCTCGGTGATGAAGCCATGTGCATTCTTCTCTAGAAAATTCTCGCCCGCCGAGCGCAATTATGATGTGGGTAATCGGGAGCTTTTGGCCATGAAGTGGGCATTTGAGGAGTGGCGTCATTGGCTTGAGGGTGCTAAACATCGTGTGGTGGTCTTGACTGATCACAAGAATCTCATTTACCTTGAGTCTGCCAGGCGTTTGAATCCTAGAAAGGCTCGTTGGTCGTTGTTTTTTTCTCGTTTCAATTTCGTGGTTTCATACCTGCCAGGTTCAAAGAATGTGAAGGCAGATGCTCTTTCCAGGAGTTTTGTGCCTGACTCTCCTGGAGACTCTGGGCCTACTGGTATCCTTAGGGATGGGGTAATATTGTCCGCCGTATCCCCAGACTTGCGACGTGCATTGCAGGAGTTTCAGGTGGATAAACCGGATCGTTGTCCACCAGAAAGACTGTTTGTTCCGGATGATTGGACCAGTAGAGTCATCTCCGAGGTCCATTCTTCTGTGTTGGCTGGTCATCCTGGAATATTTGGTACTAGAGACTTGGTGGCCAGGTCTTTTTGGTGGCCTTCCTTGTCTAGGGATGTGCGTACCTTTGTGCAGTCTTGTGAAGTGTGTGCTCGAGCTAAGCCTTTCTGTTCTCGGGCCAGTGGGTTGTTGTTATCCTTGCCCATCCCGAAGAGGCCTTGGACGCACATTTCCATGGATTTTATTTCTGATCTCCCGGTTTCACAGAAAATGTCCGTTATCTGGGTTGTGTGTGACCGCTTTTCTAAGATGGTTCATTTGGTGCCCTTGCCTAAGTTGCCTTCCTCCTCTGAGTTGGTCCCTTTATTTTTTCAGAACATGGTTCGTTTGCATGGGATTCCGGAGAATATCGTTTCTGACAGGGGATCCCAGTTTGTGTCTAGATTTTGTCGGACGTTTTGTGCCAAGATGGGCATTGATTTGTCTTTCTCGTCTGCATTCCATCCTCAGACGAATGGCCAGACGGAGCGAACTAATCAGACCTTGGAAACTTATTTGAGGTGTTTTGTTTCTGCTGATCAAGATGACTGGGTTGCTTTTTTGCCACTGGCCGAATTTGCTCTTAATAATCGGGCTAGTTCGGCCACGTTGGTCTCTCCTTTTTTTGGAATTCGGGGTTTCATCCTCGTTTTTCCTCTGGTCAGGTGGAGCCTTCGGATTGTCCTGGAGTGGACGTGGTGGTGGACAGGCTACATCAGATTTGGAATCAGGTGGTGGACAATTTGAAGTTATCTCAGGAGAAGACTCAGCAGTTTGCTAATCGCCGTCGCCGCGTGGGTCCCCGACTTCTTGTTGGGGATTTGGTGTGGTTGTCTTCTCGTTTTGTCCCTATGAAGGTCTCTTCTCCTAAGTTCAAGCCTCGGTTCATCGGTCCTTATAGGATCTCGGAGATTCTTAACCCTGTATCTTTTCGTTTGGATCTCCCAGCATCGTTTGCTATTCATAATGTGTTCCATCGGTCGTTGTTGCGGAGGTATGAGGTGCCCGTTGTTCCTTCGGTTGAGCCTCCTGCTCCGGTGCTGGTGGAGGGAGAATTGGAGTATGTTGTTGAGAAGATCTTGGATTCTCGTGTTTCCAGATGCAAACTCCAGTATTTGGTTAAATGGAAGGGTTATGGTCAGGAGGATAATTCCTGGGTGGTCGCCTCCGATGTTCATGCGACTGATTTGGTCCGCGCCTTCCATAGAGCTCACCCTGATCGCCCTGGGGGTTCTCGTGAGGGTTCGGTGACCCCTCCTCAAGGGGGGGTACTGTTGTGGATTCTGTTTGTGGGCTCCCTCTGGTGGTTACTGCTGGTACTGGGTGACTTTGGTGGGTTGCGGCCTTTGGTTTCCACCTGTCCATCAGTGGCTGGGTGTTTCCTATTTTACCTGGCCTTTCTGTCATTTCCCTTGCCGGCTATCAATGTATTCAGATGTGCTCTGTTTGGTTCCTGCCTACCTGCTCCCAGATCTTTCAGGATAAGCTAAGTGCTGATTTTCAGTTGTTTGGTTTTTTGTCCAGCTTGCTTATTATGTCTCTATGCTAGCTGGTAGCTCTAGTGGACTGAGGTTCTCCCCATGTGCCATGAGTTGGCACATGGGTTCTTGTAATCTCAGGATGGTTTTTTTGATTAGGGTTTTTTGCTGACCGCTCAGTCCCCTTTTGTATCGTTCTGCTTTCTAGTTTACAGCGGGCCTCAATTTGCTAAAACTATATATATCATCTCTATGTGTGTGCCTTCCTCTCATTTCACCGTCAATACATGTGGGGGGCAACTATATCTTTTGGGGTTCATTCCGCTGGAGGCAAGTGAGGTCTTTATTTTCTCTGCAGTGCTAGTTAGCTCTTAGGCTGGTGCGTGGCGTCTAGAACCAACGTAGGCACGCTCCCTGGCTATCTCTAGTTGCGTTTGTCAGGCGTAGGGCAGCGGTCAGCCCAGGTTCCATCACCCTAGAGCTCGTCCGTAATATATTTGTACTTTGCTTGTCCTGTGCTATCCCTAGCCATTGGGATTCATGACAGTGAGCAACCTGGACCCAGCATGTATACCAAAAAAATCATCACACGACAGGCTTCAAAAACAATGGCTGCAGCTGGCAAACAACCGGGGACGAATAACAACGGTGGTCTCCAGGTATTAAATTTATCCACGCGGTCCTTTTCTGGCATTCAGATTGAGGTCCTGAGTAAGGGGTTAAACTTTTCACCTACTAACTCTTTCGATTATTTTCTAGCTTTGAAAGACCTTCACTTGTTTTCCCGAAAACTCATATTCAAAAAGCTTCATCACAGGAGTCATCAAACCCAGGGGCCTTTGTCTGAGACAGAAAGGGGGGCTTTGCAGGACCTAGAGGATCTCCTGGAGGAGCAAGCAAGTAATCCTCAAGGTATGTTTCCACCTGTCTGCATGCCCAGATCCACGAGGTTCCCCCCCTTGTCTCTATGTCCTGCTGTGGATATTTTCACCCAGATGGTGACGGAAGACTTTAAACATTTGTCTTCGAGGCGCAAATTTGATAATCTGACGTCGAGACAGAGAATGGCCATTAAGGAACTACAGTCTTTTAAAGACATTGTTATTAAACCAGCAGACAAGGGGGGGAACATCGTGATCTGGCCATGTGTCAAATATGAAAAAGAGGTGTTCCGTCAGCTACGGGATGGCACCACTTATACCAAGTTAACTTACAACCCTCTGCCCTCCTTTTCGTCTCAGCTACAGGCTATCCTTGGTGTGGCCTTTGAGAAAGGGGTCACAGACAAAAAGGCATTGGAGGGTCTGAAAGTCAGATCCCCAAAGATACCAACCTTCTACTTACTCCCAAAGATCCACAAGGACCCCGTCAACCCACCGGGACGTCCGATCGTGTCAGGCATTGAGGGCCTATGTGAGACGATATGCAAATTTCTTGATTTTTATTTAAAACCTTTGGTTGAAATTTTACCATCGTATGTTAGAGACACGACGGACATCCTTACGCGGGTTGGCGGTGTCCTTGTGGATCCTGGTGTCCTCTTGGTCACCGCCGATGTGCAAACACTATATACGTGTATTGACCATGAGGATGGTCTTGCTGCGGTCCGCCTCTTCTTGGGGACCTCCGACCTGGGCGGCCCCATGTGTGAGTTAATCCTCGAGCTGTTGCGCTTTATCCTTACCCACAATTTTTTTACATTTAAGGACAAGTTTTTTCTACAAAAACGCGGCACAGCCATGGGCGCGGCCTGCGCCCCCTCGTACGCCAATCTCTTCCTTGGCTCATGGGAGAGACAGATTTTTGGCGACGGGAGGGTGCGGGGCGCGGACCATGTGCTGTGCTGGTTAAGATACATAGACGACGTCCTCTTTTTGTGGGAGGGGACGGCGCAGCAGCTCGGGGATTTCATGGGTCAACTCAACGACAACCCGCTTAACATCAGGTTGACATACAATTGTGATTCGGAGCATATTGACTTTCTGGACGTCAGACTGGAGGTCGACAGTACACGTCGCTTCCAGACTGATGTCTTCAGAAAATCTACAGCTGTCAATGCGTTATTGCACGCTGACTCCGCTCACAATCCTACCACCATTGGGGCCGTCCCGGTCGGACAGTTCCTAAGAGTGAGGCGGATCTGCTCCACCGATGAAAAATTTTTTGCACAGGCGGTTGACCTCGAGGGGCGCTTTAGAGATCGTGGATATAGCCGCAGAACTATTAGGCGGGGTTTTGACAGAGCAAGGAGGACACCTCGTAGAGATCTTTTACAGTCTGGTAACAATGACCGGAGGAGGAGGAAGGATGGAGAAAAAGTTAGGTTTATTACGACCTACAATCATGAGTGGTCTAGTATGAGGGATATACTTAAAAAACATTGGCCAGTCTTGATGACTGAACCCTCATTGGCTCAAGCTGTGGGGGAATTCCCGCTGATGACGGCTAAGAGATCCCCCAACTTGAGCAGCCTCCTCGTCCGTAGCCATTATGTGCCACCTATCATCAACCCTTTTGGTACTAGGGGTCCTATACTTGGCTCCTACCAATGTGGCCATTGTATGGCATGTGCCAATATCATACGGGCTACCACTTTCAAATCCTCGGATGGCACTAAAGAATTTTCCATCAGGCAGCGCATTTCATGCGGTACATCTAACGTCGTATATTACGCCACATGTAGTTGTTCCCTAATCTATATTGGGTTGACATCGAGAGAGTTGCGCGTACGCGTTCGCGAACATGTTAGGGACATATGTGCTGCCAAAACCGTAGAGGATGACTCTGACCTGAAAACAATTCCACGTCATTTTAAGACGGTTCATGGATGTGATGCCAGGACGTTTCAGGTCAGAGGCATTGAAAGTATCCATCTTGGGGCACGAGGGGGCAACTATATAAAGGTTCTTGCCCAGCGTGAAGTGGGCTGGATAGTCCGTGTAGACACCATGGTTCCAAAGGGACTTAATGAGTACCTAAGTTTTTCCCCCTTTGCCCGCATGGATGTACCAGCATGGTGCTGGGTGTTCTCTTCTGTTTCGTCCTACCTTCCACACTCAACTCTATTGTTTTTTATGATTATATAAAAAAGATCCTCTTGTATTGTAGGTGTTCTATGGTTCCTTACTCCCTTTCATATCCTGCCCTCCATTTTGTAACATCTCCCCCCTTTGAGTGGATACCCATTTGGGGTCCTTTTGTATGTTTTTATTTTTATCAAATTTTAAGCTTGTCTTCCCTTATATGTTTTTAGTTACATCTGTCATGATTCTCAATGGCGAGAGAACATAGCCCAGCATATATGAGAACTAGCTCTTGGAAGATGGAAACTATACTGACCATGAACTAAACCTGCCGCACAACTAGAAGTGGCCGGGTAGCATGCCTACGTTTTTTTATCCCTAGATGCCCAGCGCCAGCCGGAGAACTACCTAATCCTAGCAGAGGAAAAGACAGTCCTGGCTCACCTCTAGAGAAATTTTCCCAAAAGGCAGACAGAGGCCCCCACATATATTGGCGGTGATTTTAGATGAAACGACAAACGTAGTATGAAAATAGGTTTAGCAAAAATCGAGGTCCGCTTACTAGATAGCAAGAAGACAGAAAGGGCACTTTCATGGTCAGCAGAAAACTCTATCAAAACACCTTCCAGAAATTACTTTAAGACTCTAGCATTAACTCATAACACCAGAGTGGCAATTTCCGCTCACAAGAGCTTTCCAGACACAGTAACGAAACAGCAGCTGTGAACAGGAACAAAATGCAAAAACACACAAGGACAAAAGTCCAACTTAGCTGGGAGTTGTCTAGTAGCAGGAACATGCACAGAAAGGCTTCTGATTACATTGTTGACCGGCATGAAACTGACAGAGGAGCAAGGTTATATAGCGACTCCCACATCCTGATAGGAGCAGGTGAACAGAGGGGATGATGCACACAAGTACAATTCCACAAGTGGCCACCGGGGGAGCCCAGAATCCAATTTCACAACAGTACCCCCCCCTCAAGGAGGGGGCACCGAACCCTCACCAGAACCACCAGGGCGATCAGGACGAGCCCTATGAAAGGCACGGACAAGATCGGAGGCATGAACATCAGAGGCAGTGACCCAAGAATTATCCTCCTGACCGTATCCCTTCCATTTGACCAGATACTGGAGTTTCCGTCTGGAAACACGAGAGTCCAAGATCTTTTCCACAACGTACTCCAACTCACCCTCAACCAACACCGGAGCAGGAGGCTCAACGGAAGGCACAGCCGGTACCTCATACCTGCGCAACAATGACCGATGAAAAACATTATGAATCGAAAAGGATGCAGGGAGGTCCAAACGGAAGGACACAGGGTTAAGAATCTCCAATATCTTGTACGGGCCGATGAACCGAGGCTTAAACTTAGGAGAAGAAACCCTCATAGGGACAAAACGAGAAGACAACCACACCAAGTCCCCAACACAAAGCCGAGGACCAACACGACGACGGCGGTTGGCAAAAAGCTGAGTCTTCTCCTGGGACAACTTCAAATTGTCCACCACCTGCCCCCAAATCTGATGCAACCTCTCCACCACAGCATCCACTCCAGGACAATCCGAAGATTCCACTTGACTGGAGGAAAATCGAGGATGAAACCCCGAATTACAGAAAAACGGGGACACCAAGGTGGCAGAGCTGGCCCGATTATTGAGGGCGAACTCCGCCAAAGGCAAAAAAGCAACCCAATCATCCTGATCCGCAGACACAAAACACCTCAAATATGTCTCCAAGGTCTGATTAGTCCGCTCGGTCTGGCCATTAGTCTGAGGATGGAAAGCAGACGAAAAAGACAAATCTATGCCCATCCTAGCACAGAATGCCCGCCAAAATCTAGACACGAATTGGGTCCCTCTGTCAGAAACGATATTCTCCGGAATACCATGCAAACGAACAACATTTTGAAAAAACAGAGGAACCAACTCGGAAGAAGAAGGCAACTTAGGCAAGGGAACCAGATGGACCATCTTAGAGAAACGGTCACACACCACCCAGATGACAGACATCTTATGAGAAACAGGCAGATCCGAAATAAAATCCATCGAGATGTGCATCCAAGGCCTCTTCGGGATAGGCAAGGGTAACAACAATCCACTAGCCCGAGAACAACAAGGCTTGGCCCGAGCACAAACATCACAAGACTGCACAAAGCCTCGCACATCTCGTGACAGGGAAGGCCACCAGAAGGACCTTGCCACCAAATCCCTGGTACCAAAGATTCCAGGATGACCTGCCAACGCAGAAGAATGAACCTCAGAGATGACTCTACTGGTCCAATCATCAGGAACAAACAGTCTACCAGGTGGGCAACGATCAGGTCCATCCGCCTGAAACTCCTGCAAGGCCCGCCGCAGGTCTGGAGAAACGGCAGACAATATCACTCCATCTTTAAGGATACCTGTGGGCTCAGAATTACCAGGGGAGTCAGGCTCAAAACTCCTAGAAAGGGCATCCGCCTTAACATTCTTAGAACCCGGTAGGTAAGACACCACAAAATTAAACCGAGAGAAAAACAACGACCAGCGCGCCTGTCTAGGATTCAGGCGCCTGGCAGACTCAAGGTAAATTAAATTTTTGTGGTCAGTCAATACCACCACCTGATGTCTGGCCCCCTCAAGCCAGTGACGCCACTCCTCAAAAGCCCACTTCATGGCCAAAAGCTCCCGATTCCCAATATCATAGTTCCGCTCGGCGGGCGAAAATTTACGGGAAAAAAAAGCACAAGGTCTCATCACGGAGCAGTCGGAACTTCTCTGCGACAACACCGCCCCAGCTCCGATTTCAGAAGCGTCGACCTCAACCTGAAAAGGAAGAGCAACATCAGGCTGACGCAACACTGGGGCGGAAGAAAAGCGGCGCTTGAGCTCCCGAAAGGCCTCCACAGCATCAGGGGACCAATCAGCAACATCAGCACCCTTCTTAGTCAAATCAGTCAATGGTTTTACAACATCAGAAAAACCAGCAATAAATCGACGATAAAAGTTAGCAAAGCCCAAAAATTTCTGAAGACTCTTAAGAGAAGAGGGTTGCGTCCAATCACCAATAGCCTGAACCTTGACAGGATCCATCTCGATGGAAGAGGGGGAAAAAATGTATCCCAAGAAGGAAATCTTTTGAACCCCAAAAACACACTTAGAACCCTTCACACACAAGGAATTAGACCGCAAAACCTGAAAAACCCTCCTGACCTGCTGGACATGAGAGTCCCAGTCATCCGAAAAAATCAGAATATCATCCAGATACACAATCATAAATTTATCCAAATAATCGCGGAAAATGTCATGCATAAAGGACTGGAAGACTGAAGGGGCATTAGAAAGACCAAAAGGCATCACCAAATACTCAAAATGGCCCTCGGGCGTATTAAATGCGGTTTTCCACTCATCCCCCTGCTTGATTCGCACCAAATTATACGCCCCACGGAGATCAATCTTAGAGAACCACTTGGCCCCCTTTATACGAGCAAACAAATCAGTAAGCAGTGGTAACGGATATTGATATTTAAACGTGATTTTATTCAAAAGTCGATAATCAATACACGGCCTCAAAGAGCCGTCTTTCTTAGACACAAAGAAAAAACCGGCTCCTAAGGGAGATGACGAAGGACGAATATGTCCCTTTTCCAAGGACTCCTTTATATATTCTCGCATAGCCGCGTGTTCAGGCACAGACAGATTAAATAAACGACCCTTAGGGTATTTACTACCCGGGATCAAGTCTATGGCACAATCGCACTCCCGGTGCGGAGGTAGTGAACCAACCTTGGGTTCTTCAAAAACGTCACGAAAGTCAGACAAGAATTCAGGAATCTCAGAGGGAATAGATGATGAAATGGAAACCAAAGGTACGTCCCCATGAGTTCCTTTACATCCCCAGCTTAACACAGACATAGCTCTCCAGTCGAGGACTGGGTTATGAGATTGCAGCCATGGCAATCCCAGCACCAAAACATCATGTAGATTATACAGCACCAGAAAGCGAATAACCTCCTGGTGATCCGGATTAACACGCATAGTCACTTGTGTCCAGTATTGTGGTTTATTACTAGCCAATGGGGTGGAGTCAATCCCTTTCAGAGGTATCGGAGCCTCCAATGGCTCCAAATCATACCCACAGCGTTTGGCAAAGGACCAATCCATAAGACTCAAAGCAGCGCCAGAGTCGACATAGGCGTCCGCGGTAATAGATGACAAAGAACAAATCAGGGTCACAGATAGAATAAACCTAGACTGTAAAGTGCTAATTGAAACAGACTTGTCAGGCTTCTTAGTACGCTTAAAGTATGCTGATATAACATGAGTTGAATCACCACAATAGAAGCACAACCCATTTTTTCGTCTAAAATTCTGCCGCTCGCTTCTGGACAGAATTCTATCACATTGCATATTTTCTGGCGTTTTCTCAGTAGACACCGCCAAATGGTGCACAGGTTTGTGCTCCCGCAGACGCCTATCGATCTGAATAGCCATCGTCATGGACTCATTCAGACTCGCAGGCACAGGGAACCCCACCATAACATCCTTAATGGCATCAGAGAGACCTTCTCTGAAAATCGCCGCCAGGGCGCACTCATTCCACTGAGTAAGCACAGACCATTTGCGGAATTTTTGGCAGTATATTTCAGCTTCATCTTGCCCCTGAGACAAGGACATCAAGGCCTTTTCCGCCTGAAGCTCTAAATGAGGTTCCTCATAAAGCAGCCCCAAGGCCAGAAAAAACGCATCCACATTGAGCAACGCAGGATCCCCTGGTGCCAATGCAAAAGCCCAGTCTTGAGGGTCGCCCCGGAGCAAGGAAATTACAATCCTGACCTGCTGTGCAGGGTCTCCGGCAGAGCGAGACTTCAGGGACAAAAACAATTTGCAATTATTTTTAAAATTTTGAAAGTGAGATCTATTCCCCGAGAAGAATTCAGGCAAAGGAATTCTAGGCTCAGACATAGGTGCATGAACAACAAAATCTTGCAAATTTTGTACCTTTGTGGCGAGATTATTCAAACCTGTAGCTACACTCTGAAGATCCATTTGAAACAGGTGAACACAGAGCCATTCAAGGAGTAGAAGGAGAGAAATAGAGGAAGGCTGCAGTATAGGCAGACTAGCAAGTGATTCAATTAAGAGCACACTCAGAACTAGAGGAAAAAAAAAAAAAAAAATTGTAGCAGACTTCTTTTTTCTCTCCTTTCTCAGCCAGTAATTTAACCCTTTTTTTTTGGGCCGGTCAAACTGTCATGATTCTCAATGGCGAGAGAACATAGCCCAGCATATATGAGAACTAGCTCTTGGAAGATGGAAACTATACTGACCATGAACTAAACCTGCCGCACAACTAGAAGTGGCCGGGTAGCATGCCTACGTTTTTTTATCCCTAGATGCCCAGCGCCAGCCGGAGAACTACCTAATCCTAGCAGAGGAAAAGACAGTCCTGGCTCACCTCTAGAGAAATTTTCCCAAAAGGCAGACAGAGGCCCCCACATATATTGGCGGTGATTTTAGATGAAATGACAAACGTAGTATGAAAATAGGTTTAGCAAAAATCGAGGTCCGCTTACTAGATAGCAAGAAGACAGAAAGGGCACTTTCATGGTCAGCAGAAAACTCTATCAAAACACCTTCCAGAAATTACTTTAAGACTCTAGCATTAACTCATAACACCAGAGTGGCAATTTCCGCTCACAAGAGCTTTCCAGACACAGTAACGAAACAGCAGCTGTGAACAGGAACAAAATGCAAAAACACACAAGGACAAAAGTCCAACTTAGCTGGGAGTTGTCTAGTAGCAGGAACATGCACAGAAAGGCTTCTGATTACATTGTTGACCGGCATGAAACTGACAGAGGAGCAAGGTTATATAGCGACTCCCACATCCTGATAGGAGCAGGTGAACAGAGGGGATGATGCACACAAGTACAATTCCACAAGTGGCCACCGGGGGAGCCCAGAATCCAATTTCACAACATACATCATGATGTTTGAAGTACTGATGTCCTTATTTTGGCACAACCTTCTCCTGCCCGAGTTGAATTTATTGCTAACAGTGACCATTCTTCAGCTACAACCAACGTCTGATGGACCAGTCCACCATCTGTAATTTATGTTCTATTATTCAGATGTATTGCCTTATATACTGTGTCTATTTTATATATGCTGGTTGTTGCTCTTTATTTATTAAGGTACATTATATATGCTATGGTACACTTCAGCGGTTGAGAATCTAACATCTTTTTACTTGCAATGGGCAGATGCTCCATCAGGGCAGGTTTAGTGCGGTGGAGCGCATGCGTTACACGCTCTGCCCTGCCACTCGTCCCAGCGGCATCCTGTTTGCCTTGCGTGTGCGCCTTCGGCGCCCTCGCAATGCATGACACAGCCTGTGACGTCTGGCTTGGCTTGCGATATGCGCATGCGCCCATTTATCCCGCAATTCCGGGCTGACATCCATCTGGTCTGCGGTAGTGCGCCTGCGTTGCGCACTTTGCCCTACCCGTCGTCCCAGCGGCGTCTTGTTACTTGGCGCGTGCGCTCTGGGTTTTCCCAGGCACGCCTGCCTTGTATGACGCGATCTGTGACGCCGGGTCCGTCTCTCTACGCGAGCATGCGCCGTCTAAATCCGCAACCACTGGCTGATTCAGACCAGGTGCCCGGTCACATTTATTGCTACCGGCGCTATTTAAGGACGTCAGATACATTCATTATCACCTTCCCTTGAAAAAGCCGTCTCTTTGCGGGCGAAACGCGCGTCGGGGGTCGCGTTTGGTGGACCCTTACCGGTGTGCTCTACTTTGTGCCTCCCACGGGTAAGCGCTGCTCTTTTTCTAATAAAAACTTTAACCGTTTACTACACACCACATGGCGTGTTTTGCGCTACTATAGTGATATAGGTGTTTTGTAGCAGCTGTCTTCACAATACGTAGCCCTGTATGGTGGTTTCTTTGTGAGTGCACACCGGGGGTTACCCACTCTTCTTTTAAACATCCTTGTCTAGTACACATATTATGCATGTTTTGTGCTTTTTTGTATTTTGCTACGAAGCCTGTTAATTATATGTTATTTAAATAAAGCATTTTCTACTATTCAATCATCCATATGCTCCTAGTTTTCTCCTTGTAATAGCGGCTCCATCTAATATGTTGCCTGAATTTGTCATTATTATATGTATAAACATGTCTTATTGCAATAATTTTAATAACCGCAGTTCTAATTCACCACAGTGAAATTCTTCCTGTACACTGCGATGAACTCGCCTCTGTACTGTGAGACTTTTTCTCACTGTGCTAGCGGTGATCTCACAGGAGGGATGTCACCACAGTTCATTGGTCCGGCTGGGAATGCAGCCTCAGTGACCAGTGGTAACCTCAGTGAGGTCACCGCTGCTCATTGATGCTGCACTCACAGCAAATCATTCATTTGTGGTTCTCATACTGGATAGTCACATTTTGGCACCATCCAGGTTAAAAACTATTTATCCCCAGACATGGATTCTGGCATGGGGCAGAATATCAGACAGATTAGGGATATTATTGTTTTGTACTTTTGTTTTATTACAGGAGAAGAAGGATTCAATGGAATGGGGATTAGGTGAGTATAACTGTGTTAGTTATTTTTAAATAAAAAGGGAAAAGGGAAAAGTGTGTTTTGTTTTTATTTTCAAATAAAATTATTCTTGCTGTGTTTATTTGCAATATATTTTTAGGATTAGTGATGGTGAGACATCCTATAGACACCTCTCAATTTCTAATCTGTGGGCTTGAAGTCACCGGATAACATAAAAGTGACATCAACCCCACAAATATTACCCCAATTGCTACCACTACAGGGCAAGTGGAAAGAGCCAGGCAAAGTGTCAGCATTGGCGCATCTAGTACATGTGCCTTTTCTGGGTGGCTGCATGCTGCTATTTTTAGGCTGGGAGGACAATATCCAAGGCCCCTTACCCAAGGCTGACTGTCAAAAATGGGGGTGACACATTTTTTAAATTATTTATTTAAATAATTATTAAACCAGCATGGGGACCCCTTTATTCTTGATAACCAGTCTTGCTAAGGCTGACAGCTGAGGGTTGCAGGCCACAGCTGTCAATTTTGCCTGGTTAGTTAGCAAAAAAACAGGGGAACCCACATTTTTTTTTTATTATTTATTAAGAATGCAGGTGCCGGCTGATGAATACTCCCAGCAGCTGCCGCCTGCTGTCACTGTTATTAGCAGCAGCAGGCATCAGCTGATGGCAGCAGTAGTCCCATCAGCCAAACACAGTGACCGGAGATAAACTTTTCACCTCCGATCACAGCTGTGGGCTCACACTGTCATCTGACAGCATGTGAGCAGCAGCTGTCTGACCGGTGGTAATGATTTTACCACCAATAAGAAGCAGTGTTTGCTGTTCTGTCATGCACATGACAGCGCAACAAACACCCAGTGTTCGGTGGATCGAGCCTGGACAGGTACACAGACTTTCTGGTAAAGTCCGTCTTTGGTGTCCATGCCCGAACAGCAGGTGTTCGGTATGGACGCCGAACTTTGCTATTTGGGTTCGCCCATCTCTTCTGACTAACACCAGACAGTGAGTGTAACTATTTATGTGCTTGGTAGCTAGGTAATCTAAATATGGCATCATGTTAGTTTCTCAAAGAATCTTTTATAGCCTTCATATAATAACACAGGACCTTAAAGCGAATTACACTTGAGAAAATGTATTAAAGATTCTTATAGATGAATCATCAATCATGCTGCCAGTTACATTCTTACTATTTGCAACTGGTCCAGGCAATCACCAGGTCAAATTTTCTGTGATAACCATCACAGTCAGGAATAAGCTTGTATGATCTCAACCACCTATCACAGAAGTAGCAAGTTCTTGCCATTCTGGTGGATAATCTATGTACCAAATAAAAATTACATATACAATATATATATATATTGTATGTTAGAGGCCATGACTTCCGTTCCATGTGGGATGCATCATAGCACTGTTTGTTGCTGTGGTCTCCCATTCAGGTCCTGCCACTGGGTCTGATGCTTAGTGTAGACATTGGTCCCATCATCTTGCTCAGTCTCCTCTTATACATGTGGTTATTTATACCTCTCAAGCTAAAGTATATGGTAACCAGTGGTATACAGAGGCAACCCCACTCTCTGGAGTCTAAGTCCAGGAACCACCTTTTACTGAGCATGTCCATGATGTGGCGCCTTGTCATTGGTGCTCTGGTGATGTGGCAGCTCCGGATTGGCCCACAGATGATGCCCTGTCTGACTGGGCATGAGTGTTTGGGGTGGAGCCTGGTGCATCAAGGGCTATCCGTGAAGCACATGGGCATGCTAGCGTCATTTGTGTTTGTTTGTTGTGTATGTGTGGGTGGATACGCTACCGCTCTGTCTGTGTGTTTTGTGTGTTTTGCACCACATCAGCTACCAGTGGGATATCAGTGATCTGCATCAGCAAGTGTACAGGGCTGGGCTAGTGCCATTACACCTCTAGAGAAGAGATTGGCTGTGTGAGTTAAGGGCTGGCATCAAGCCACTAGAATTACGGCTCATCCGGAGAGGAGGTTTGCTGCGTGTTCTTGCTGTGAGTTTTTGTTATCTGTTTTCCATCCCGTGTGGATGCTATACTCCCCTTTGGGGTTAACAGGGTATTGCACCACAGAGCATGTTCAACCCACATGTTCTTTTGCAGTGGTTCTAATGGGGTATTGCACACTTCCTATTGTCCCTGTACCCCTCGGTGGTTAGCTGAGTTGGTACTTACTGTCCCAGCGTTTTGCTCAGGCTCCTGATATACGTGTGGTTACTGCTGGCTCTCCAGCTATAGTCTACAGTAACCAGTGATATACAGAGGCAGCCCAATCTCTGGAGCTAAGTCCAGGAATCACCTTACTGAGCATGTCCGTGATGTGGTGCCTTGTCATTAGTGCTCAGATGCTTTCTGCTCTGATGATGTGGCAGCTCCGGATTGGCTCACGGGTGACACCATGTCCTACTGGACATGAGTGTTTGGGATGGAGCCTGGTGCATAAAGGGCTTTCCGTGAAGCATGCGGGCATGCTAGCGTCACTTGTGTTTAGTGTATTTGTGGGTGGATACGCTATCGCTCTGTCTGTGCATTTGGTGTGTTTAGCACTGTATCAGCTACCAGTGGGACATCAGTGTGTTCTGTGTCAGCATGTGTTCATCATGTTCTCGCTTACTGTGAGTATTTGCTATCTGTTTCTGTCCCATGTGTATGTTATACTTCCCTGTGGGGTTGACAGGGTATGGCACCAGAGAGCAAGTTCAACCCACATGTTCTTTTGCAGTGGTTTAAATGGGGTATTACACTCTTCCTATTTTCCCTGTACCCCTCGGTGGTTAGCTAAGCTGGTACTTACTTTCTCTGTACCCCTCGGTGGTTAGCTGAGCTGGTACTTACTTTCCCTGTACCCCTTGGTGGTAAGCTGAGCAATTTCTTTACTTTCCCTGTGCCCCTTGGTGGTTAGCTGAGCTGGTACTTACTGTCCCTGTACCTCTTGGTGGTTAACTGTATTGGTACTCCTCTACCTTTGCATTTCTGAGTGTTATCTTGGTTTGGCTTTCTGCATTCAATTCACACTGTATTTGTGTATTACCTTAAACCACAATGTATATTTTTGATTTTGAATAGGTTGGCATAATTAGTCAGCAAAATCAGAAAGCAAAAGATATTTATTAGCAAAAAGATGTATAAAAAGAATAGGCATCTGTGCTTTACCCAAAAAGTTATATCCAACATATATTATATTCTTTGACAGTTTTGTTCAATGCATTAGAAAATGAGGGCTAAAGGCAGAAGGATTACTGTTGAGATAAAGAAAGTTATTTAACTAACTGTGAAAGATTAATGTGGAAAGTTTACAAATTAGTTAAAAATACTTGACATTTTGACCAGGCATGAACTGTGCTTTTAGGAAGAAAACTATAAAATACAAATGTCTATAATTAGCTATTATTATTATTATTATTATTATTATTTATTGTTATAGCGCCATTTATTCCATGGCGCTTTACAAGTGAGGAGGGGTATACATAATAACAAGTACAATAATCTTGAACAATACAAGTCATAACTGGTACAGTAGGAGAGAGGACCCTGCCCGCGAAGGCTCACAATCTACAAGGGATGGGTGAGAATACAGTAGGTGAGGGTAGAGGGTATTAGGGATGTAAACATGTATTTGTCTGGTTTACAATATGCAGCAAAAAAAATCTTTTGTATTTTGGAGTATCAATGGAGAATACAATTTTATATTATCAATTTAAAATTATAATTGTTAGGATATGACTTGTGATGAGGGAGTATACTTGTTACTCTGATTTCCCCGAGCATGCTCGGGTGGTCTCCAAGTATTTTGGCGTGCTCGCAGATTTAGTTTTTGTCGCCGCAGCTGCATGATTTGCGGCTGCTAGACAAGCTGAATACATGTGGGAATTCTCTAACAAACAGGCAACCCCCACATGTATTCAGGCTGTCTAGCAGTCACAAATCATGCAGCTGCCGCGACAAAAACTAAATCTTCGAGCACACCAAATACTGTGAGACCACCTGAGCTTGCTCGGGGAAACCTGAGTAACAAGTATACTCGCTCATCACTAGATATGACTGTTAGAATATTCATTTAGTTAAGAATGTTAGCTCCAATAAAATGGTTAATATTAAAGTTATTTGGAGTGGGAAAAAATTATAGAATCATGTACATCTAGTGACTTTAGCCCATTTAGAGAATGTGCAACTTACAACATCTCTTTACTTTTTTTCCCCATATGGATATAAAGTCTTCTAGTCCCTGCCTCTTGACCTTCTGCATTTTCTTATACATCTCATCTGAATAAACAATGATAAATATACAAAACATTACATGGAGTAAAAACTCAAGATTCCTAACGGCTTCCTGGTGATTGTGGTTTGGTTAGATATCACATCAAACTTGTGTGTTGAAGTTGAACAGTTGACTTTGATCTGATTTTGAGAGTCTGCTTTGTTTTTTCATTTCTATGTGCCAGAATGAGCAGGAAGTTGAATAAAGTCCCGTTAAGTAAGAGCAGATGTTCCTGACACATGAGAGTAGTTGATCTTATGCTTCTAGCTTAACCTAGCTTGTTTCTTTGCCTTACCTTTATTTTGCCTGGACTGAAAAATATGAGGTATTATATACTCACCTACACCATTTCAAATTTTTGGAGATTTAATGATAAAATACAGTTGCGATATTTACCTATTGCTGCTATTGATACTATATGTAAAGTTGTATTTTGTAATTTTATAAAATCAATATTTTGTTAATTATCTTCACAGCTGAAAACCGACTCTGATGGACATGATGGCTCAATTAAATATGTTTTATTTGGAGACGGAGCTGGAACAGTATTTGTCATGAATGAATATTCTGGAAAGATTTCCGTGCTGAAAAAACTTGACAGAGAAGAAAAGCCATTTTATACTCTCAGAGCCCAGGCTATAAACAGATTCACCGGCGTTCCTGTTGAAGCAGAATCAGAATTTGTCATCAAAGTGTTGGATATCAATGACAATGAGCCAAAGTTTATCAACGAACCTTATATTGCTGAAGTTTCAGAGATGTCTTCTAAAGGTATTGCATTTGATTAAGAACTATAGTACTGTGTGAAATGGAATATGAAATAACATGATAAAAAGTGTAACTAAAGATATAAAAATCCAAGGAAAATATAATTAATTGAGAAAATGCTATAATAGAATCTAAATAAATATCTTTCAAATTATTTGTGAAAGACGTATTAGGTTATTTGAACCATTTTTTGGCAGAGAAAATGTGTTGATTTTGGTGCATCTTGTCATGTGGGAAAAGAGAGACTTTTTATTTTTCTCTCTTCTCTTGTCAATTTTCTAAATACTGGGCAAGATCTAGTAGATGGGTAGGACCAACCAAGGCCTCATAAATTGACTATGACTTCTGCCAAAATTTGAAGTAATTTCTAACAGAAACTCATGCCAGTTTATAACTGGCACCAATTTCAGCTTGTGTTAGTAACACTCAAATGATAACACTGGCTAAGCAGATCTTTTTGAATCTTGTTGTCTACATGGGATGGCATCCTAACATTTAACCCCTGTACCCCAAGGGTGGTTTGCACGTTAATGACCGGGCCAATTTTTAAAATTCTGACCACTGTCCCTGTATGAGGTTATAATTCTGGAATGCTTCAATGGATCCTGGTGATTCTGACACTTTTTTCTCATGACACATTGTACTTCATGATAGTGGTAAAATTTATTTGATATTACCTGCATTTTTTGTGAAAAAAATGGAAATTTGGTGAAAATTTGGAAAATTTCGCAATTTTCCAACTTTGAATTTTTATACAATTAAATCACAGAGATATGCCGCACAAAATACTTAACAAGTAACATTTCCCACATGTCTACTTTACAACAGCACAATTTTGGAACCAAATTTTTTTTTTTTGTTAGGGAGTTATAAGGGTTAAAATTTGACCAGCAATTTCTCATTTTTACAACACCATTTTTTTTAGGGACCACATCTCATTTGAAGTCATTTTGAGGGGTCTATATGATAGAAAATACCCAAGTGTGACACCATTCTAAAAACTGCACCCCTCAAGGTGCTCAAAACCACATTCAAGAAGTTTATTAACCTTTCAGGTGTTTCACAGGAATTTTTGGAATGTTTAAATAAAAATAAACATTTAACTTTTTTACAAAAAATTTTAATTCAGCTCCAATTTGTTTTATTTTGCCAAGGGTAACAGGAGAAAATGGACCCCAAAAGTTGTTGTACAATTTGTCCTGAGTATGCCGATACCCAATATGTGGGGGTAAACCACTGTTTAGGAGCATGGCAGAGCTCGGAAGCGAAGGAGCACCATTTGACTTTTTAATGCAAAATTGACTGGAATTCAGATGGGACGCCATGTTGCGTTTGGAGAGCCCCTGATGTGCCTAAACATTGAAACCCCCCACAAGTGACACCATTTTGGAAAATAGACCCCCTAAGGAACTTATCTAGATGTGTGGTGAGCACTTTGACCCATTAAGTGATTCACAGAAGTTTATAATGCAGAGCCATAAAAACAAAAAATCATATTTTTTCACAAAAATGATCTTTTTGCCCCCAATTTTTTATTTTCCCAAGGGTAAGAGAAAAAATTGGACACCAACAGTTGTTGTACAATTTCTTCTGAGTACGCTGATACCCCATATGTTGGGGTAAACCACTGTTTGGGCGCAAGGGAGAACTCGGAAGGGAAGGAGCGCCATTTGACTTTTCAATGCAAAATTGACTGGAATTGAGATGGGATGCCATGTTGTGTTTGGAGAGCCCCTGATGTGCCTAAACATTGAAACCACCCGCAACTGACACCATTTTGGAAAGTAGACCCCCTAAGGAACTTATCTAGATGTGTGGTGAGCACTTTGACCGACCAAATACTTCACAGAAGTTTATAATGCAGAGCAGTAAAAATAAAAAATCATATTTTTTCACAAAAATATTTTTTTTGCCCCCAATTTTTTATCTTCCCAAGGGTAAGAGAAGAAATTGGACCCCAAAAGTTGTTGTACAATTTGTCCTGAGTGCGCTGAAACCTCATATGTGGGGGTAAACCACTGTTTGGGCGCATGGCTGAGCTTGGAAGGGAAGGAGCGCCATTTGACTTTTCAATGCAAAATTGACTGGAATTGAGATGGGACGCCATGTTGCATTTGGAGAGCCCATGATGTGCCTAAACATTGAAACCTCCCACAAGTGACACTATTTTGGAAAGTAGACCCCCTAAGGAACTCATCTAGATGTTTTGTGAGAGGTTTGAACCCCAAAGTGTTTCACTACAGTTTATAACGCAGAGCCATGAAAATAAAAATTCTTTTTTTCCCAAAAAAATTATTTTTTAACCCCCAGTTTTGTATTTTTTCAAGGGTAACAGTGTAAATTGAACCCCAAAAGTTGTTGTCCAATTTGTCCTGAGTACGTTGATACCCAATATGTAGGGGGGAACCACTGTTTGGGCGCAAGGGAGAACTCGGAAGGGAAGGAGCGCCATTTGACTTTTCAATGCAAAATTGACTGGAATTGAGATGGGATGCCATGTTGTGTTTGGAGAGCCCCTGATGTGCCTAAACATTGAAACCACCCTCAACTGACACTATTTTGGAAAGTAGACCCCCTAAGGAACTTATCTAGATGTGTGGTGAGCACTTTGACCGACCAAATACTTCACAGAAGATTATAATGCAGAGCAGTAAAAATAAAAAATCATATTTTTTCACAAAAATATTTTTTTTGCCCCCAATTTTTTATCCTCCCAAGGGTAAGAGAGGAAATTGGACCCCTAAAGTTGTTGTACAATTTGTCCTGAGTACGCTGAAACCTCATATGTGGGGGTAAACCACTGTTTGGGCGCATGGCTGAGCTTGGAAGGGAAGGAGCGCCATTTGACTTTTCAATGCAAAATTGACTGGAATTGAGATGGGACGCCATGTTGCATTTGGAGAGCCCATGATGTGCCTAAACATTGAAACCCCCCACAAGTGACACTATTTTGGAAAGTAGACCCCCTAAGGAACTCATCTAGATGTGTTGTGAGAGGTTTGAACCCCCAAGTGTTTCACTACAGTTTATAACGCAGAGCCATGAAAATAAAAATTCTTTTTTTCCCCAAAAAATTATTTTTTAACCCCCAGTTTTGTATTTTTTCAAGGGTAACAGTGTAAATTGAACCCCAAAATTTGTTGTCCAATTTGTCCTGAGTACGTTGATACCCAATATGTAGGGGGGAACCACTGTTTGGGTGCATGGCAGAGCTCGGAAGGGAATGAGCGCCATTTGGAATGCACACTTAGATGGATTGGTCTGCAGGCATCACGTTGCATTTGCAGAGCCCCTGATGTAACTAAACAGTAGAAACCCCCCTTAAGTGACCCCGTATTGGAAACTAGACCCCCCAAGGAACTTATCTAGATGTGTTGTGAGAACTTTGAACCCCCACGTGTTTCACTACAGTTTATAATGCAGAGCTGTGAAAATAAAAAATCCTTTTTTTTACACAAAAATTATTTTTTAGCCCTCAGTTTTGTATTTTCCCAAGGGTAACTGAAGAAATTGGACCGCAAAAGTTGTTGTCCAATGTGTCCTGAATACGTTAATACCCCATGTGTTGGGGTATACCCCTGTTTGTGCGCACGGGAGAGCTCAGAAAGGAAGAAGCACTGTTTTACTTTTTCAATGCAGAATTGGCTGGAATTGAGATTGGACGCCATGTCGCGTTTGGAGAACCCCTGATGTGCCTAAACAGTGGAAACCCCCCAATTATAACTGAAACCCTAATCCAAACACACCTCTAACCCTAATCACAACTGTAACCCTAACCACACCCCTTACCCTGACACACCCCTAACCCTAATCCCAACCCTATTCCCAACCGTAAATGTAATCCAAATCCTAACCCTAATCTTAGCCCCAACCCTAACTTTAGCCCCAACCCTAACCCTAACTGTAGCCCTAACCCTAGCCCTAACCCTAATCCTAGCCCTAACCCTAACCCTAGCCCTAACCCTAGCCCTAACTTTAACCCTAACCCTAGCCCTAACCCTAACTCTAGCCCTAACCCTAGCCCTAACACTAACCCTAAGCCTAGCCCTAACCCTAACCCTAATGGGAAAATGGAAATAAATACATTTTTTTATTTTTTTTATTTTTCATAACTAAGGGTGTGATGAAGGGGGGTTTGATTTACCATTGATAGTGTGTTTTCTAGCAGATTTTTTATTGGTAGCCGTCACACACTAAAAGACGCTTTTTATTGCAAAAAATGTTTTTTGCGTTACCACATTTTGAGAGCTATAATTTTTCCATATTTTGGTCCACAGAGTCATGTGAGGTCTTGTTTTTTGCGGGATGAGTTGACATTTTTATTGATAACATTTTCGGGCATGTGACATTTTTTGATCGCTTTTTATTCCGATTTTTGGGAGGCAAAATGACCAAAAACCAGCTATTCATGAATTCCTTTTTGGGGGGCCGTTTATACCATTCCACATTTGGTAAAATGGATAAAACAGTTTTATTCTTTGGGTCAGTACGATTACAGTGATACCTCATTTATATCATTTTTTTATGTTTTGGTGCTTTTATACGATAAAAACTATTTTATAGGAAAAATAATTATTTTTGCATCCCTTCATTCTGAGGACTATAACTTTTTAATTTTTTTTCGCTGTTGATGGTGTATGGCAGCTCATTTTTTGCGGGACAAGATGTTGTTTTCAGTGATACCATGGTTATTTATTTCCGACTTTTTGATCACGTGTTATTCTACTTTTTGTTCGGCGGTATGATAATACAGCGTTTTTTGCCTGTTTTTTTTTTTTTACGGTGTTCACTGAAGGGGTTAACTAGTGGGACAGTTTTATAGGTCGGGTCGTTATGGACGCGGCAATACTAAATATGTGTACTTTTATTGTTTTTTTTATTTAGCTAAAGGAATGTATTTATTGGAACAATATTTTTTTATTATTATTATTTATTTAGGAATTTTTTATTTTTTTTTACACATGTAATTTTTTTTTTTTACATTTTTACTTTGCCCCGGGGGGTATCACAGTAAAGTGACAGATCTGACGTGCACAGCTCCAGACTTCTCGGCGCCTGCTCTGAGCAGGCGCTGTGAAGCCACCTCCCTGCAGGACCCGGATGCAGCCCCGTGGCCATTTTGGATCCGGGGCCTGCAAGGAGGAGACGTTCGGTACAAGGTGAGCACATCACCTTGTACTGATCGTCTCAGGGAAGCATGCAGGGAGCCCCCTCCCTGCGCGATGCTTCCCTGTACCGCCGGAACACTGCAATCATGTTTCATCGCAGTGTGCCGGGGGTTAATGTGCCGCTCCTGGCACATAGTGCCAGATGTCAGCTGCGATAGTCAGCTGACACCCAGACGCGATCGGCCGCGCTCCCTCCGTGAGCACGGCTGATCGCACTGGACGTACTATTCCTTCCTTGGGAAGTAGGGCCCACCCCACATGGACGGAATAGTACGTCCAATGGCAGAAAGGGGTTAAATACATCGGCGAGGATTCATTAGGACTAGATCAAAATCATGCTACGCCTGTATTGATGAGCAGGACAGTAGCTTAATTCATTAAGGCTGATTTCACATTAGCATTTGGGGGCTTTGCGGAGGGCTGTGTACTTCCTCCGTTAAGCCCCGCCTACTTTCTTCATGCTTCTGCATGGGTCCTGCGTACCTATCTTTAATATTGAGCATGCAGGACATCCAGATGTATGCGGATGCGTTGTTTTGACGTGCCCGCCGTCTGCACAAGACTCAACTTGTTACGTTTCCGTGCAGTCGGCAGGCATGTCAAAACAACGCATCCACATACATCCACATACATCCGCATGTCCTGCGTACCCAATATTAAAGATAGGTACGCAGGACGCATGCAGAGGTATGCAGAAGTAGCGGGGCTTACCGGAGGATGTATGCAGCCTTCTGCAAAGCTCCTGAACGCTAATGTGAACTTAACCTAAGAGGCACCGACCACTTAATGTATTCAGATCTCCTTCTGAGTGGTATGTGCATCCGTGAGCCATGCCAGAAATGCTACTCCAGTCAAACACTGGAGTAAAATTTCTAGCTTAAAAAGACAGCCACATTTCATGAATCGTAGAAGTGACCACCCATTGACCCTGACTGCATCCCAAGCTCTCTGCATTGTGCCAGAGATGATCCAAAGTGGTGCGAAAAAGGCAAAAGTCAGAGAAAAAATTGCAACTGATCAAAGCATTTACGCCATTTTTTAGTATAGAAGCTTTGACGAATCAGCTCCAAATGCAAATACAATATCCAACTAAATCCATTATTAGCCAGTTATGTACAAATCCAGACAAAATACAAGTTTAGTTGTGGGGTAGGACAATTTCCTGCTGAGAGCATTGGTAATATGTTTCATGAGACAGTTACGCCGTATCATGAGTGACTTGAGGTCCCAAAAAGACCTGTTTCAGGTTGCTCAGGAAATGGAGAGCACTCTGCACCACATGATCGTCGTGCTCCCACAGCGGCGTAGCCCACTCCAATGCCCTGTCTGAAAAGAGGGCTATAATGAATCCAACTTTAGCCCGCTCTGAGGGGAAACGTGCAGCTAGGAGCTCAAAGTGTATCGCACACTGGTTCATGAATCCCCTGCATGACTTGCTATCGCCAGAGTACCTATCTGGCAGCGGGAGGCGGGATAAGGTCGGAACAGAGGTGGCAGTGGACAAACTAGCTGCAGCCATGCTAGCAGCCTGAACAGCTACTGCGGTAACATCCACAGCTGAGGTTGTGCGCTCAAGAGCCGCCAACCTGCCCTCCAGCTGCTGGATATACCGCTGCAGTCGCTGTTCGTCCGCCATTACTAGCCAGACCCTGGAGCTAGTATAATGTTAGGGCTAGCAAAACGCACCAAATAATAGAGAGGTAGATATGAAGTGCGTTCGCAGCCCGGGGTCCACCATGCAGAGATGGTACCTGCTGCTGAGTAATGGCGGATGGACACTTGCTCACACGTGGGTTAGACTTCACCCAGTGTGTATGGAAGCAAACTCTGTTGCATCACAGAGTCGCCAAAATACGCTGTGCCATATTAGCAGCCACAGGACGCAGCTGCAAGACACTAGTGGGATCCCTATGAATCACCTCCACTAAACTTGTGATTGGACTCGCTTTGACCCTCGGTGGCTTTTGAGCCCATGCCTGAGGATGCCCCGAGTCAGATGCAGAGTCCAAGCGGGAATTCCCACCCTACACTGACAGGCTGTCAGGAAAGCACATTGATTGAGCATGGTGCCGTACAGATGGGCACTGGAAAAAGGCAATGTAACGTGTGCTACGTGTGCAGGAAGCACTGTCGGGCGCTAGATAGCTTCCACCATTCGAGAGCAGTCTACAACACAAGGAATGGGAATGATTAAGGAGCTTTCATCCATTGACAATCATTCATCTACACACACACGTTATCAAGTTTATACTAGCACATGGCCATGCGGCCATGCAAACCTTTTATAGCGGAAGCTCTCCGGCACCTTCCTAGTGATCCAATAGGAGCTGCTACAGGACCTGAGCATGTGACCCCCGACCTCCAATGAGAAGTCGTCCCTTGGGCATGCTCAGTAGAGAAAAAGCAGGACTTAGTCCCAGGAGCATCTGCTCACCGCTGATCAATGCTGGTTACAATGGCTGGACCTGGAAGGGCAGCAGTAACTAAGCGCACAGTATCTGCCGGAGCCAAACGCTGGGACCGACGTCTCTGCTGAGCAGGCTCCACTGCAGCAGGAGAAGAATGGGAGACCGCAGCGGACATGGTTCAAGATTCCCCCTTTGCAGCGGCGGGAACTCAACATCTAACACACATTACCCTCCATTTAGTATTGAAAGGCAGCGATATTGTAACAAAAAAAAACATGTAATACTGGTGAAAAAGCTTTCAATGTTGGTGCTTCAACTCTTTGTATTAACAAATATTATTGTTTATGTGAACCTCATGAATTCATAGCTAAATGAAAATGATTTATGTAAATGCCCATGTAGACCTCAGCATTATTTATTTAGCTTGTTTTGGGTAACACCTTTTTGACACGGGTAAAAGTAGCATCCAATTATCCCCATAGGCAAAAAATGTCAGGAAAAATAATAGGGCAATACATTTTTTAAAAATGCTCTAGTACTGTTTTTTTTTCGTGAGGAATACCATTAAAGAAAGAGTATCAAAGAAACAGCAGCAAAAAAATAAGTGTAAGCAAAAATCTATAAACTATGGCTCATTGGTTTCATATGACAAAAGTGCTAAAAGCAAAACACAAGAGGCCACCTTATTTAAAGATTGACAAATATAAGAGCAAGTACAATCATTTTGATTCTTAAGAAAAGCAGAATTTTCATACTACACTTTACTGTTTGTTGCTTAGGTTACCATCCACCTCAGAGTAACCATTTTCCTTGGCATGGGGTAAGTGCTTGCTACACAGCTTGCAAGTGCAATAATGAAGCTGACCAGATCACTGGATTCAGCCAGCTTCAGTGCCCCTGAACCCTTCCGATGCAGCAGAGACTAAGTTACCTCTACTAGCTGCATGGGAGAGTTCTTAATTCAAACTTGAGGTAAGAGCATGTTGTTTGTCTGAACTGCTAGTGTTCAAGGGTTTACCACCCATATAAAATGGGACATCATAAGAGCCTGGGGCTGCAGTCACTTCTTTCTAGCATCTATCACCCCTTCTGGAATAGGACATCATCAGATGACGGCGCCGTAGCTACAGTACTTACTACAATTTCTTTCATCATTGCCCTCTGAAGATATCCTGGAACCATGGTGCTGATAATAGATGTGGTAGAGGTGAGGGCAGCATTGGCTTTCTGCTTCTGTATGTGCCACCATGGTTTCTAACTATGATACAGGACAATTTTAAGGGGAAGAGATATAAATAGTGAGTGACACCAGTGACTCCTCATAGCTTCTATCACCACCCTCAATTGAATCGTTATCAGGGAACAGTGATAGAACCTGTGTTAGTGACACCAGCAACTCCCTCTGATGCCCATTGATGACATCTTGTTTCACAATTAAAAGCTTCAGTGGCAGGGACAGGAGCAGAGTCTTAGTGCCCTGCTCACCTCTCCACCAGCTTCGAACACCATGGATCCAGAACTTCTTTAATGGGTGGCAACACAACAAACTGTAATAAGTAACTGCAGTGCTACCACCTGATGATGTCCTGTTCCAGGAGGGGTGATTGACATTGCAGGGAAGTGAGTGCAACCCCAGTCTCCTGTAATGTCATATTTGAGACTCAAGCAAAACATCACAGAAAGTAAAGTAAAAAAAATGTATTTAATGATTAGCAGGATAGGGATGAGTGTAGGGTATGTAAAAAAAGCAAATTTCAAACATTACTAGTGTATAAAAAGAGATATTTTGAAAGGACACTAGGTGATAGACTACCCCTTTAACTAAAATTTGTCTTCAATACATAACAAAACTTCAGTTATCCAAGGAAACAATAAAACTGTTCAATAATACATTCTGTCCCACTGGATTGGTTTACATGTACACATGCTATTCAAGATGATGAGATGATTGGTTGTGAAATGGAAGTTTGATGATTTTCTGTGTATGCTTATAAATATTCTTCATCATTTCGCTTGTACAGTAAAGGCTTTCTTTCACTTTGCTTGAAGATACCTGTGAATTTCTTGTGAAAGTAAATCTAGCAATACTATTTTCTCAAGAAAGGTCAGGAAGGGCTTATTGTATTTTAAGCCATGGGATTTTGATTCTAAACCAAAAAAAATCTTCAAATATTAGATTTTGTACTTTAGGTTCAAGATGAGTTTGCGGAAAAGAGTCACATAGAAATCCAACCATCATAGGGCAGTCACGTAAGCAATTTCTTTTGTGTGTGTCTGTGTTTCTGCATTTATTAGGCACAATCCTAGAAAGCAGAATATTGCGGGGCCTTTACATTTCTATTTTGCTTTGTGTCAGAGATGTCATCAGTCATATATAATTGGATTGAGATTACTTACAAAGCAAAATTCCATTTATCTACCCCTTGGCATATTAGTATTCTTGTATGCACCAAATTTATTTAATATGATTATTTTTTATGTTCTAGACATCGTTAATTGATATAAATCACATTGTTCAAGTAACTTTTTCATAGATTGCCTAGATTGTCTAGGCAGTTATACAATATGACTTCATAATAATAGCTATGATCAATTGGAAAAAAGATAATTTGAAAATCAAAGTTTGAATTAATGTTAACAATTACATGTAAATTTCAAAAGTATGCACGGAGGTAGCTGAGCTGAGGATGTGAATTAAAGCAACCCATCATCATCACAATAAGTTTTCAGTGCAATTCTGTTTCCCTGCAGGGATATATTGTGAATCATGTGAATTACACCATCACACAAAAGAAATTTAACAAAAGTAAATCAAATTCATCTTCATAGAATTATCTATTATCCAGACCTCCATTACAAGTCCCGAAATTACGTGTTAAATTTTAGTAAATTCAGAGTAATGACTGTAAATCTTGTAAAGCCAAGCAAATAAGGCAGCACACTGCAGCGCTAAAACATGCAAACATGAAATATGAAAACTAAACCGCATTACTGCACTAGAAATATGAAAAATGAGAGCACTTAGCGCATAAAAATGGCCAATTTTATGTGTACCTGGTAGCCACTTTACGGCATCTCTCTTATACCAGGTCCTATGCTTGCCTTCCTCGCTGAGAATAAACGTCTCCATGTGAATGGGCACCTGTGAAAACCTCTTCCTAGACTCATATTCTCTATCTCTGTGGAGGGATAATGGACCTGCTGCAATTAAAACACCTGTGACTAGGAGGCGGAGTGCTCGGTCAGAAGGCTTTTTCAAATGTAAATCTTGTAAGGCATTACCTTTTTAGTTATTTAACATTTTCTAAAAATATTTTATATCAGCGTAATATTAAAGAAAATATCCACTTTGTAGGTATTACTGGATGTAGCAGTTCTGACACAATCAAAGCTTTTAGATTTAGAATGAAGCAGAGCTGAGAAAGCTAATCCCGCCCTCACCAGGTGCTCCATGCACAAAGACGGTAGACAGTGAGCTGCTTATCACAGGTGAAGGGGGTGATGCCCAAACTAACATAATCCAGCAATGTTAATCTCTTAGTGATAAATCCTTCATAGTTAGTAAAGAACAGCAGGCACTTTGACCAGTGACACACTCCTGAATTTTGCCTCTTATCTTTTGCTGTCTTCAGATTACATCACAAAAAACTGCTGACAGATTCCGTTTAATTAATACTGTACAACTTACTAATATATTTGCATTTAAAAAGGTGCACAGATATTGGAGTAGTCCTTTGTCCAGGCTGCTCCTCTTCCTATAGTGGATCAAAACAAGGTGGTTAGTTACTGCTGCTCTGTGTGAATATGGCTAACTGAATGGCATATTGCAATAGATAAGTTGTATAGGTGTATTTCTTTATTACACGTGGCTTATATAGTGCCATCATATTCTGCAGTGCTTTTCATTATCACAACTCTCCCCATTGGGGCTCACAATGTAAATTCCCTATCAGTAAGTCTTTGGAGTGTGGAAGGAAACTGGAGAACACAGATGAAACTCACTGGGAGAACATATGCTGCCCACATGAATGCATCACTAGGGAATGGGAGTTGAATTAGATAAATTATACTATATTTTTCTTATTAAATAAATTGTGTTTTGATAAAAAAAAGAGCTATAAAATGTTGGCTTTTAATTGTATCCTCTCCCTGCAACTTGCTGTCCACTGCCTGTTGTCAAGACTGATCTGTTTGTAGTTACAGACAAGCAAGACAGGTTACAGGATGTGAGGGTCCTCACAAAGATTCCAGGTTCGGCACCAGAAATCACAATATCGCAATAGAATAAAATGGTGTCAATCTGAAGTAGTGGTGCTCAGAATCCACAAATAGCCAGAATAGATTGCTGTATAGTATAAAAATGAAGTTAAGAAAATATATATGGATAATTTTCATATTGCTTTTATGTCATCTTAAAAGCAATAAAAAAATTATCTGGTGAGTTCTGTATATATTTTCTCGACTTGATATTTAAGCTAAAAGATGCAGGGGCATGTTTTTACAAGATATATGTGAGTGTCCTTACATGCCTTAGCTCTATGCTAGCTCTTACACACTGTGGAACAGCCACTGTGCCGTATTCAGCTCAGTACAGCACACAATAGCGAGCGAGCTCCTGGACTTTTTTATTTTGCTATGATCAGCCTCTCTTCAAACATTTTCCAGTTATTTTCACTTGTCTGCTAGTTTACCTCATAATTAGTGTTGAGCATTCCGATACCACAAATATCGGGTATCGGTCGATATTCGTGGTATCGGAATTCCGATACCGAGTTCCGATACTTTCAGTATATCGGATACCAGAATTGGAAGTTCCCATAATTCAAAGAGCCAGGATTCAGCCAATGAGGAATCATTAGAAGTATGGGCACATCCTGTTCTGCATGCTAGATATGTAACTACTGGCATGCCTGTGATTGGCTGCTGAAATGATGTCATGATGCACTATAAAAATCGCCTCCGCCATTTTGGGTTCACTCTGCTGTGAATTCAGTTAGGGACAGGACACTGTGTTCTGACTGAGGGCCAGTTTTGAGATAGCAATTTGCTTCATTGTGCTTTACCCAGGCTAATTTAGCAACCACTGTGTGAGAACCTTGTTTTTGCCTTGCAGCACTGTTCACGGCTGTCTGTACGGTCTCTGTGTGAGTGCAGCTCACTCTGTAGTCTGGTCTGCAGCCACAGCCGGTTGTAGTCAGCTCACGGTGCGTCACTGCCTCATACCGTTCCATTGTCCTTTTTGCAATTAGTGCAGCCTGCTGCACATTTTTTCAAATTTATCCTATTAGTGGCTTTCCATCCGTACCCTGCTAGATTGTGAAAAAACACTATATAGGATTACATAGAGGTGCATTTTTTGGCCTTGCAGCGCCGTTCACGGCTGTTTGCACAGTCTCTGTATGCCTTTAATGTCTCTTCCACCTCCCCCAATACATCATACATTATTCTTAGTTGTTTTCCTTCACGTAGAATTAACCTACAAGGAAAGAAAGGGTTTATTTTACTTCCGATATTTTGGTCCCATTGACTAGCATTGGTACTTGGTATCGGTATCGGCGATATCTGATATTTTTTGAATATCGGCCGATCCAATCAGATACCGATACTTCTGGATATCGGAAGGTATCGCTCAACACTACTCATAATAGGATCACTTATATTATCTCCTGCTGTATGCCCCTCATACATTTTCTGCATCTGGTATCTCACACTGCATATATTTTTCACTTGCCTCCATGATTCAGATACCACATTAGCACTTCTATTCTCCACTTCTCTCTTCATCCCAGAATTGTCAACTATCTCATATCCCACTAGTATTTCACTTGTCTTTTTGTTTCTCATAGCATATTAGCAGTACAAATTTAAACCGCAAAGTGAGAACTAAGGGAAGGGATGTTGGTGGACATACTGCTGACAAGCTCCATCAGTATGCTACATATCTCCTGCTTATAAGAGAGCTGAGAGTAGTGCTGACAGAGGATACTGCAGCTGGGCAAAGCATAAAAACAGCAAGGAGACATAGAAGTTACAAGCATTTATTACAGAATTGGAAAACTTTTATTACAGATATATTTTAATCAATGAAATCAATGTATGCATTGTATAATGCCTTCACATGGATCTGGCAAGTCACCCTAATCTTGAATGGTACAAAAGACAATTTCAGCATTACTCATGCGGAATTACCGTGATTATTGACTTTTTCTATATTCTATGACATTCTAATTAATATAACACAGATTTAGAGAAATTCAGTTTTTATAGGTAGCAGAGCGTCATAAAAGTTTGGGAGAGCTTACTGCATCCCCATCAACAATGGAGGAAAAAATCAAAAGTCATCTTAGAAATTTGTATTTACTTTCTACTTCAAGGTCAAAGTCTCCACACTTTATTTATATTGTCTCTCTCTCTCTAAATATGGTGGTGGATACTGGTAGGAGAGTGTGTTCGGAAATGCTCGATACTCGATGGAGCATCGGGGTGCTCGATTCAGTGTTGAGCACTGCTGAATATCGCGTGATGCTCAAGTGCTTGGGTATCAGGTAAGAAACTCATTTGAATCATCTGAGCTGCTCGCCACACTTAAGTGGGTTTCTGGGACTCCTCTGTCAGTTGAGTCGAGAGAGACTGTATGTACTGAGAAAAATGCTTGAGTTTCACATTCACTTCCTTTATACTCGCTGTTCGAGTCGAGCACATCCGACATGCTAGTTTCGAATACCGAGCACTCAAGAATTTAAGCGATCGATCAAGACTAGCAGTGGATACTGTGTTGGAAGCTGCAAACATGTTTTGACTAAGACCTTTAAAAAAAACAAAAAAAAAACCTTGAGCTTTGACTTCTCTGAATGGAGCTAATATTTTTATGCTGATATTGAGTCATCTCTTCAGTATTCTTAAATGTCTCATGCTTTAAGCATGCTTTCAGGTTAAATATGTTATTGCTTTCTCTTATTGCCATTTAACTAATTCCTAATGGAGCAGAGAGAGTTAATATTCTGCAGAGCATGCCCTACATCACACTAGTGTACAAAAAAGAACGTGCTGATGTTTAGAGGTTCTTGTCTCAGAAAATAGGAAATATTTCATCTCTCTTACCCCAGGGAAAGATTTACAATGTTATTCCATCCTCATGGATTTATTTTCTTAATACTCTTTCTATGAAGGATTATATCAAAGCATTCATTTCAGTGTATAGTATTTGGAAAGTGATAGAACTTTTCAGGTTCTTTTGCTTGCATTGTTACAGTTTATCCTTTGCTGAAGAGCAAATGAATACATTTAGATTTATTATATACGTGTAAAAATGCTTAAGTAAAATTATTCAGCACTGGTTAATGCTAAAGATCTTCCTTTTTAACAATACACAGCTGTCTTTTCTGGAAAAAATGTCCAACTAAAAACTAAGATTATGTGCTGCAAATATAAAGTTATGTATGTTTTTCTAAAGAGGTATAATGAATGAGCATGGATTAAGAGAAATGTTTTAATCTTTCCAAAGGCATTTATTATTCTGTCTGCTTTCTTGCAAGTAGCTGTTATATATATAATTGGTAAAGAAATTTATTCTAAAAATGATATAAAAATGAGACATTCTTATATCTACTAAAAGTCAAGCAGCAGAGTCAAGGATATCATTTACATACAGTATATCACAAAAGTGAGTACACACATTTTTGTAAATATTTTATTATATCTTTTCATGGGACTACACTAAAGATATGACGCGTTAATGTTAGAAGTTAGAATGTGAACTAGTCAGTGTACATGACCGTTGGAAACAAAAGTGAGGTCACCTCACTTTTCAAACTGTTACAAGGTCTCAGGTATGAGTGGGGAGCAGGTATGTTAAATTTCCTGTTTGGAATTTCAATATGGCACCTCATGGTGAATAACTCTCTGAGAATTAGAAAAAAAAATGTTGCTCTACATAAATATGACCTAACCTAAGGCAGAATAAAATGAAAAAAATGCCCTGCTGTAAGTAAATAAGTAAAAGCAATAGTGCACATAAATAACATTGGGTACCTAGTAAACATAATTTTTGATAAAAAAAAAAAAAAGTGTAAAAGCCATCCCACCAGGGTCAAGATGCACGCAAGTTTGGGATGGTCCTAACCTCTAATATTAAAAGCTTACCAAACATCATGGTGACTTCCTGTATGAATAAGGGCTGAGCAGGACCAAGTAACAAACATGGATGCACAGCTAGTCAGAAGATTTTTAAATGTAAAATTCAGCTAACAGGAATGGAGGCCACACACTTACCTGCACTAATTGCAAAAAACTAAACTAAACTGAAAAAGTGAAGTGGAAACAAATTGATATGCATGTGCACACTGGCCATAAAACAGACAAAACCCAAGACAGAAACAAAAATGAAAAAATGCCTTGCTGTAAGTAAATAATTAAAAGCAACAGTGGATATAAATAACATTGAGTACTTAGAACTTTCATAAAAAAAGCATAGAAGTCATTCCGCCAATGTCAAAGTGTACCCAAGATCAGTATCACGAACTGTATACTGACTACTTTACATACATACATACATACATTTAACTCCCTTTGTATGCATTATTTTAAATTATGTATTTGTATTTACCTATGAACTTAATTTTATATATTAACCCCTTAACCCCTGGAGCTTTTTTCGTTTTTTTCGTTTTCGTTTTTCGCTCCCCTCTTTCCGAGAGCCATAACTTTTTTAATTTCTGTCAATATGGCCATGTGAGGGCTTATTTTTTGTGGGTCGAGTTGTACTTTTGAACAACACTATTGGTTTTAGCATGTGCTGTACTAGAAAAAAGGAAAACAATTCCAAGTGCGGAGAAATTGCAAAAAAAGTGCAATCCCACAATTTTTTTTTTTTGCTTTTATTTTTTGCTTTTTTGCTAGGTTCAATAAATGCTAAAACTGACCTGCCATTATCATTCTCCAGGTCATTATGAGTTCATAGACACCAAACATGTCTATGTTCTTTTTTATCGAAGTGGTGAAAAAAATTACAAACTTTGCTTAAAATAAAATTGCGCAATTTTCCTATACCCAGTTAACAAAAACTGACATTGCAGATACACATCAATATATACTGTCAAAGTAAACCTGCTACTCACAGTGAGGGCTGCTCTTAAGCAAATATTAATCCTACAAAGAAAAATGGAGCCTACACATAAAGTGTGATCTGTACTAATAAATCGATCTCCACTCTGGTACTTATTTAAAACAATCAACTTTATTAAGACAAAAACAATTTTTTTAAAATAAAGTTACTACATGTTAAGGAAGGTACATATCCACCAAAGGGACTACCCGCCTGAGGAAAATGCAAACATATATAGGCTATTGACTTAACAACAAATACCTATCGCTGCTATAGTGTAGGAAGCTCATTCAAAAGGCACCCCTAGTGGGGAAAACACATATGCCCAATAAATACTTAGAAATAAGACTCCCAACATATTTGGCTCCAGAAGAAGCGAACGCGAAACACGCGTCGGGGCAGAGGGACGCCGAGGTCTTTGCTATAGGCTGACAGAGAGGTAATATACCTTCATATACCTGTATTGTTACATTATATATGGAGCGCCAAATATGTTGGGAGTATTATTTCTAAGTATTTATTGGGCATATGTGTTTTCCCCACTAGGGGTGCCTTTTGAATGAGCTTCCTACACTATAGCAGCGATAGGTATTTGTTGTTAAGTCAATAGCCTATATATGTTTGCATTTTCCTCAGGCGGGTAGTCCCTTTGGTGGATATGTACCTTCCTTAACATGTAGTAACTTTATTTTAAAAAAATTGTTTTTGTCTTAATAAAGTTGATTGTTTTAAATAAGTACCAGAGTGGAGATCGATTTATTAGTACAGATCACACTTTATGTGTAGGTTCTAACGTAGTGGTACATATACCCCTCGTTTGAGAGGGAGTTGTTTTGTTGTAATATTGAGCAAGTCTTACGTGAATATAAAGAAAAATGGAGCACAGATGCTCTCAATAACTGTGGTGAGGCTAGTGTAGCTATCAAGAGTATAAGTTTTATTAATAACTCACTCACAAACTTAGTGTTAGGGCTGGCGGAATGCAACAAATAATTATAAGGATGATATAAGGTGCATTCGCAGCCCGGCGTCCGCCGTGCAGAGATGACACCCGCTGCTCGGTAATGGCGGACAATATATGGTGATATAATGTGAACACATGAATTAACTTCATCCGGTATGTATGGAAGCGAACCCTGTTGTGTCACAGGGCCACAATACTGCACAGAGAGTGCAAGTAAGGAGTCACAGAACTCTGCCCCTAGACTCAAGGTCAGAGTCCCTCAAGACCTCTTGCGCTCGACACTGCTTCAGTGGTGTCAGGAGTAAGCTAAAAATAGATTTAGCGCACTGGGTGCATGCAGCACCGCTCTGGCGAACACCACTAACCACCCTAACTAGGGACAGGTAAGCGCACTGGTAGCACATGGTGCCGCACTGGCTAATGCTGTTGATTGACGCTATAGATTGTGCCTGGTGCTGGATGGCACTACCTGGCACTAGACAGCTCCAACATTCGCGAGCATTCATCAACACTAGGGACGGGAATGATTTGGAGCCTTCACCAGAACAGACATACATCCACACACACACAATAATTAATTTATACTAGCGCATGGCCGCTAGCAGCCTTCCAGGACCTTCTTAGTGCTCCAATTGGTGCTGCTACAGGACCTGAGCATGTGACCCCCAACCACCAATGAGAGGTTGTCTCGTGGGCATGTTCAGTAGAAGAAAAGCAGTCCCTGGAATGTCTGCTCGCCGCTGATCAATGCTGGTTACAAAGGCTGAGCCTGGAATGGCAGCTGTAACCAAATGCACAGTATCTGCTTGAGCCAGACGCTGGGACCGATGTCTCTGCTGAGCAGGCTCCACTGCGGCTGAAGGAGAATGGGAGACTGCAGCTGACATGGTTTGAGATTCCCCTTGTGCAGTGGTGGGAACTTGACACCTAACACTAAGATTATAATGATCACATTCAAGTATATGGACAAATGAAAGGAGGAAATCTAAATACAAAATGTCTCCAACAGATTCCCTAACTGCATCAAGTGAGTGCACATAGTATCAATATGTATTTTTTATCGCTATGCCGTTTAGAGATCAGGTAAATTTTTTTTATTGATCAGGCGATTCTGAATGCGGTGATACCAAATAGTGTAGGTTTGATTTTTTCTATTATTATTTTGAATGTGGCAAAAGGGGGGTGATTTGAACGTTTTGATTTTTTTCATTTTTTTTTCATATTTTTAAAAACATTTTTTGCCATACTTCAATAGCCTACATGGGAGGCTAGAAGCTGGCACAGCTTGATTGGCTCTGCTATATAGAGGCTATGCTCAGATCGCCTCTATGTAGTAGAATTACAGCATTGCTATGATCGCCGACCACAGGGTTGAGCTCACAGTATTCTGGCATCAGCAACCATAGAGGTCTCTCCTGCTGACATGCTGATGACCCCCGATCACATGACAGGGTCTTCGGACCCCGCATTTCTGGCCGGATTGCCGGAAGAGCTTGTTAAATGCCGCTGTCAGTTTGACAGCGGCATTTAATTAGTTAATAGGTGCGGGTGGATCGCAATTCCACCCGCGCCTATTGTGGGAACATGGCAGCTGTTCAAAACTGCTGACATGTCCCTGCTTTGATGCGGGCTCACCGCCAGAGCCCACATCAAAGCGAAGGTACTGCCATTGGACGTACTATTCCATCTGATGGCAGAAAGGGATTAAAAGTCACAACAATTCAACATTGCTTAGATCTCTCCATTGAACAGAAATACGGTCAATGTGCACAGAATAGCTTTTCACAGTTACTGCAAATTAGATGGAGGTACTTCCATGCTCTGAACTGTCCCTCTAGCCTTTTCCCAAAGATGCTGCATAGGATAACTAATTGGTAACAACGAAGGTGTGGAAGGCAAGTAAAATTCCTTGTTATGTTCTTGGTACCAAATAATGAGTAAACTGGTTATTTTTCCTGGACCTCACCATTTTCTGTACTCTCCTTAAATAGTTAAACAAGAAAACCAAATAAGCTTGGCAATTTTTTGAAATATAGGCTTTGCTTAATCTAGCACCGGGTACCATGCCTCCTTTGTCACTCAGATAACTCGTTTTTACCATTCTAATGTATATTTTTGCTCAAACTGATTCAGCAAAAGCTGAGGAATTATGGGTCTAATTTCCAGGTTCCTAATAAAGTGCTCAGTCAGTATATTCATTGAATAATTTATCTTGCATTGATCTTAGATTACAACTTTTATAATAGTTCAGAGATATTCTTAAAGATCTATTGCTACTGGAAATAATAGAAAAATGTATGAGCTCCTGGTGTCAATACACATACCCTGATGTCACAACACCTCAATGTGCATCGTCCTAGGTTTAGGCAGCACCTCGGGCATGCACTTCATGATGTTGTAGTGACAGTGACCTACTCAGCACAGTGACGATGACAGAGGAAGACATCTTGCACAGTTCTGAATAAAAGTGGCCATAGGGAGATTTTTGTAGAACCACATGAAATGCTGCAACTACGGGAAAGATGAGCAATGATGTGAGTATTTTTTGTTTCAGCCCATACTGGGCCTTCTACAAATCAGTAAAGGTACCTTCACACTAAGCGACGCTGCAGCGATATCGACAATGATGCCGATTGCTGCAGTGTCGCTGTGTGGTCACTGGAGAGCTGTCACACAGACAGCTCTCCAGCGACCAACGATCCCGAAGTCCCCGGGTAACCAGGGTAAACATCGGGTTGCTAAGCGCAGGGCAGCGCATAGTAACCCGATGTTTACCCTGGTTACCAGTGTAAATGTAAAAAAACAAACACTACATACTTACATTCGCTTCCCCCGGCGTCCGCTTCCCTGCACTGTGTAAGCGCCGGCAGTAGCAGGGCACAGCAGTGACGTCACCGCTGTGCTCTGCTTTTCCGGCCGGCACTGACACACTCAGTGCAGGAAGCTCTGAGCAGCAGCGCAGACGCCGGGGGACGTGACAGACATCAGAGGGTGAGTATGTAGTGTTTTTTTTTTTACTTTTACAATGGTAACCAGGGTAAATATCGGGTTACTAAGCGCGGTCCTGCGCTTAGTAACCCAATATTTACCCTGGTTACCATTGTAAACCATCGCTGGCATCGTTGCTTTTGCTGTCAAACACGACGATACAGGCCGATCTGATGACCAAATAAAGTTCTGAACTTTCAGCAACGACCAGCGATATCACAGCAGGATCCAGATCGCTGCTGCGTGTCAAACACAATGATATCGCTATCCAGGATGCTGCAACGTCACGAATCGCTATCGTTATCGCTGCAAAGTCGTTTAGTGTGACGGTACCTTAACATGGCAGATGGCGAATCACCATTTTGCTGAATTTGCACAAAATGAATCACAAAAGAAAATTAGATTCAGGAGAAACCTAAGAACAGTCAAGATGAATTCAATTTGCTTCAAACCAATATACTCATCTCTATTGACTAACGAACCCCTAACGACGTAGGTGAACTCCAACAATGCAGTGGGAAAGTAATTTTATCTTATCAATTGCATATTACTTGGTATAAAAACTTCTCTTCCTGGAATGCAAATCACCAGAGAAAGCACTTTGCATTTACATTTAATCTGCAAGGAGTTCTTGGAGATTTCAGCTCCATTCCCTGCAGAATTGTGAATGCCACCATGAGCTATTATTCATCCTATAAAGTTAGACATTTTCATGAACATTAATTCTATATGTAAACTGTTAAACGATGTTACAAATGGTCAAATACGCTAAATCTTTTTTTCATTAAAATACTTTTGTAAAGTTAAGTTAATAAAATTGAGTTATTTACTTCTAAGTGTTAAATGCATAGTTACTGTAGGATTTATGGAGAGAAAATGACTTCAGGCTAGTCAGTATAATGTCATTAATTTACTATAAATATAAATTCAGAAAAGAGCTAAATTTATCTTTTAATACAACTGTAAGTACAATCAGTCATTTCAAGAGAATTTGTCATGATGAATGACTAGTTTTTAATTTCCTACCTACACCTTTATTAGGATAAAGGAAACCTGTCAGCAGGATTGTGCACAGTAACCTACAGACAGTGTCAGGTTGATGCTGTTATACTGATTAAAATGATACCTTGGTTGATGAAATCCATCTTGTGGTTGTTGTTAAATCTTTGTTTTCAGTTTAGAGTAATTGATATGTTCGTGCTCCGGGGCAGCCTGTGGGGGTCTTCATGTGGTGCTCCGATTAGGTATTCATCAGTATGGCTTCTAACAGGTCACTGGTCCCTCAGTGACCTGCCATTTATTTTACATAATGACTATTGCAAATATTGTATTGTAAAAATATTATTCACCAGTATGGCTTCCGATGGGTTGGCAGGTCACTGATCCCTCAGTGACTTGCCCCTTGGTTTACATAATGAATATTCTTAGTGTTGAGCAAATACATTTGGCACTATTCGTTACTAGCACAAATAGTGCTGTATTCAGGTTATTTGTTACTCGGCGAGTAATTAGCTATTCGCCTTGGTATATTTGAGTGACCCACCAGCATGTTTGCATTATATTTGCAGCCAATGAACATTTGCTTGCCAATCACAGTAATGCCAGTGCCATCTTTGGAGTGGAATTACTGTGATTAGCCAGGCTTACAGCCTAATAGGGAATATTTAATCCCTGCCAGCGCCATCTTGTGCACATTACAGCAAGAAACAGTGTAGTGAGAGCATAGTGTGAGCATAGGAAGAGTGAAAGCAGTGTATAGGGATAGTTTGTGATTACAAAAATCTCTTTTAAGAGCTACTGAGTGAAGATTAGTCAACTGTTAAGTTGAGATGGCGTAGGGAGATATTTAATATGAGGGAGAGAGAAAGGCAGGGTGTGATCATTGCAAGTACATGCTGCATATCTCTGCTAATTTGCATTGTGTTGTATAGTGTAGGAACAGACTGTGGGATTCGGGAGAGAGGCAGGGTTTCATCCAGTACCATAATTCACAAAACAGCTCTTTTTAGAGCCAAATATTATTACTCAGTGCCATCATATACTAAAAAAGATTTTTTTGAAGCTACATAATATTCCGGTATACCAGCATATACTAAACCATTTTTTTTACAGCTAAAAAATATAAGTCAGTGCCAGCATATACGAAACGTCTTTTTAAAAGCTAATTGCTAAATAATATTCCTTGCCTTTTGCTGAAATAGCCAATATTTATATAGCAGTTGTGCGACTGGCACAAAACCTGCTGAGATACGCAAATGTCTCACTATTTATCAGTAATTACCCTGAGTCTGCTGTTGGCGTGTGTCACAAAGGCAATAGAAAAAAAAAATCCATTTATTAAATAAAAAGCATATATCTATCTAGCAGTTGTGTGACTGTCACAAAGCATGCAGATTACTGTGCACGATCCTGATGACAGGTTCCATTTAAGTCATCACTACTTTCCTGAGCATTTTACCATTACAGTGTCTGGCCATGAAAGATCAAAGTAACAAAAAGAGGAAAATTTGTAAAAAAGTTATAAAATTGTGTGATAAGCTGTGATGGAAAAATGTGAACAATTTTCCAGTTTTATGCGAGTACTGCCATATAAAAAAGAGAGTGGGCTTAGCAGAAGGGGACCTAACAACCAACCACAGTCTGAGATAGTCACTATTGTTCATGACAGAAAGTGACTGTAGAAATCTACTTTACCTCATAACTAGTGTTGAGCATTCCGAAACCGCAAGTATCGTGTATCGGACGATATTTGCTGTATCGGAATTCCGATACCGAGTTCCGATATTTTTGTGATATCGGAAATTGGAATCGGAAGTTCCCAGTGTATGGTTCCCAGGGTCTGGAGGAGAGGGGACTCTCCTTCAGGCCCTGGGATCCATATTCATGTAAAAAATAAAGAATAAAAATAAAAAATATGGATATACTCACCCCTCCGGCGGACCCTGGACCTTAGCAATGTAACCGGCAGCCTCCGTTTCTAAGAATGCAGTGAGTGTAGGACCTGCGATAATGTCGCGGTTTGTGATTGGTCGCGTGAGCGGTCACATGAGCGGTCACGCGACCAATCACAAGCCGCGACGTCATCGAAGGTCCTTCACGCTGCATTCTTAGGAACGGAGGCAGACGCTTGGACTGCTGACAGCCAGGGCCCGTCCGAGGGGTGAGTATATCAATATTTTTTATTTTTATTCTTTATTTTATACATGAATATGGATCCCAGGGCCTGAAGGAGAGTTTCCTCTCCTTCAGACCCTGGGAACCATTCTGATATTTTGTGTCCCATTGATATGCATTGGTATCGGGTATCGGTATCGGCGATATCCGATATTTTTTGGGTATCGGCCGATCCAATCCGATCCCGATACCTTTGCATATCGGAAGGTATCGCTCAACACTACTCATAACTAATATTTCGTTTTCATGACAACCATGTGTCTTCTAATGCAATTGGTGAATCTTACTCCAGTGGGCTTCTGTTTAAGGTTGCCATAGGAAACAACACTCTTGAATTGACACCATAGTGCTTTATTGCTTCAAAGTAGTTTCATCCTAAGAAGGCATATTTTTAACAGTTTAAAAAAAGCTGACCATGAAATCTCAGGCAAACAAAATGGCATGAACACATTGGAATTGTCATACCCAGATAAGTTAACACTCAGAGTTTGCATTATTATCTATCAAGGTGAGATAAGAACTAAGCACTATATCAGTTTAAAGATACAAAATCATTAGAGAATCAACGAGCCAAGAGATATCACTGATTGATTGAGCCAAGAGAACTTGATTTTGATTGCCAGATCAAAAGTTTGAGGGTTAAAGTCATTTAGTGAGTGTAGTTGCATGCACTAGCACTGCTGAACTGAAGCATCTTACAGCTGTCCTTTTTCCAGAAATATCTAGCAGTGTGACATTTACTCTTGAATAGAGATGATATTTTGAAAACGATTGCCAAACATAAATTTGCCACAAATATAGTACATTTGGGTTCGTGATCAGTAGCACAAGCATTTTTCTTAAAATCTGAAAAAGTCGGTAACATTTGGTAAAAGATAGAATAAAAGCTGGCAATTCATGTGCCGCGTTCATTAAAACTACAGTGTGACAGGTTAGAATTGAATAAATAGGTCAGATATATACACATAGAATAGATAGAGAGATAGATATATAGATGTCAGTGACACACACACACACACATATATATATATATATATATATATATACTGTATATACATATATACTGTATATGTATGTATATATATTACATACATAGAAGTAAAGCTGGCAATTCATGTGCCACGTAATGTAAAATCACTGCAGGAGGTGGCAGGATAGAAGCTGCGGATTACATATAGTAAATACAAGTAGAATAGGTAGACATAGATATGTATGTTACATATACAATTAGTATAGTGTGTGCAGCTTACTCTACATGTATTTAAATAATAAAAGATTACTTTTCTGAAAAAAATTGCATGGGATCCCGCATAATTTTCTCAACCAGCAGATGGCTTGGGGCAGATGTTTATAGCCCGGGAAGGGGGTAATACACATGGAGCTTCCCAGGCTGTTAATATCAACTCACAACTGTATACTTAGCCTCTACTGGCTATCAAAATGGGGGGCCCTAAAAAAATGATGTGGGGTCCTCCTGTAACTAATAACCAGCAAAGGCTATGTAAACAGCTGTGGGCTGATATTAAGGGGCCAGGGAAGGGGCCATGGATACTGGCACCCCAGGCTAAAAACATCAGCTCTCAGCCACACAAGAAAAGGTGCATCTCTATGATGTGCCAGTCCTGGCACTTAGCCTTGCTCTTCCCACTTGCTTAATAGCGGTGGCAAGTGGAGTGATATTTGGGGGGTTTGATGTCATCTTTGTATTGTCAGGTGACATCAAGCCCCGAGGTTAGTAATGGAGAGGCATCAATAAGATGCCCCCATTACTAACCCCATAGTCACATTGTAAGAAAACGCAGACACCCAGAAAATAGTCCTTTAATTGAAAGACACAGAATCCTTTAATAATTTTAATTAAACCATACTTATGACCTCGCCCATTTCCTCGATGCCCTCATCATCTGCAAAAGAGGTAAAAAAACAACAAAATTCCTTTCTTTCCACAGAGATGATTTTAATCCTTTTGTCCCACGACGGGTCTAGCTCTGCTACATTTAGATGGCAAGCTGTATTGGTGCATGATGCATCCATACAGCCTGTCAATCAGCTGTCCCTGAGCACCATGTGCTCAGTGTCTGCCTGTGAACTGCTGCTCCTTGTTTGAGGGCACTGCAAGCGTGAGAAAGTTCTCCTGCTTGTGGTGCCATCTGACAGGTCCTGCGAGTTCACAGTCAGTGAACTTACTTCACTTTTCTAACGTCAGAGTGAGTACCGTGGGAAAATTTACCATGGCGCTCACACTGACATCACATGCAGCCTGACATCTAGATGTAGCTGAGTGATGAGGTCACCACAGTTCAAGCTCAGTCACTTCGCAGATTATGGTGAGAAATTCTCACCGTGATCTGCGGTGATCTTTCAATTCTTGTTTGAAGGATTTTCATGCATTCTTCCTTGGAAAATTTCTTCCAGTTCTGTGAGATTCCTGGGTTATCTTGCATGACAGCTATTTTGAGGTTTAACTACAGTTTTTCAATAATGTAAGGATCAGGGGACTTTGAAGGCCATTGTAAAACCTTCAGATTCTGCCTTTGGAGTTAGTTTATTGTGGATTTTGATGTGTATTTAGGATCATTATCCATTTGTAGAAGTCAGCCTCTTTTAAAATGCATTGTATTATAGATGGTGTTATGTTTATATCAAGAATTTGCTAAATTTGAATTTAGTCCATTCTTCCCTCTACCTGTGAAATGTTACCTGTGCCATTGGCTTCAACACAACCCCAAAGCCTGATTGATCCACCCCCATACATAATGGTTGGTGAGATGTTCTTTTCCTGAAATTCTGTGCCCTTTTTTTATCCACACATACCTTTGAAAACTATGGCCAAAAAGTTCTATTTTAATCTTATCAGTCCACTGGAGTTGCTTCCAAAATGCATCAGCCTTGTTTAGATGTTCTTTTGCATAATTCTAATGATGAATTTTCAGGTGAGGATGCAGGAGAGGTTTTCTTCTGATGACTCTTTCATGAAGGCCATATTTATGCAGGTGTCTCTGAACAGTAGAACATTGTACCACAACTCCAGAGTCTGCAAAATATTTCTGAAGATCTATTACATTCAAGCGGGAAGTTCTGATTTGTCTCTCCAGCAATCCTTCCAGCAGCTCTCACTGAAATTTTGCTTGGGCTTCCAGACCTTTTCTTGACCTCCACTGTTCCTATTACCTGCCTTTTCTAGATTACATTTCAAACTGAGGAAAGGGCATCTTGAAAATACTTTATCTTCTTATAGCCTTCTCCTGCTTTGTGGGCCTCCCCCATTTTCATTTTCAGAGTGCTAGGCAGCTGCTTAAAAGAGCCCATGGCTGTTTTTTGGCACAAGGTTAGAGGTGGCTGGGTTTTTATAAAACTGGGAAATTTGCGTCACATGGCCTTTTTTAACGATGTAATAATGATAGTGAACAAGCCACAGCCCTAACAGGCTAATTAAGATGTGAAACCTTGGTCAAAGTTATGTGAGAGCACAAATCTCCACAGGTACCCAAACTTTTTCATCTGCCCATTTAACTTTTTGTAATAAAAAAAAAAACAAAAAAACATATATATATATATATATATATATATATATATATATATATATATATATACATACAGTGGGTACGGAAAGTATTCAGACCCCATTACATTTTTCACTTTTTGTTTCATTACAGCCTATTGGTAAATTCAAAAAAGTTCAATTTGTTCACATTAATGTACAGTCTTAACTGAAAAAAAAACAGAAATGAGAAAATCTTTACAAATTTAATAGAAAAGAAAAATTACAACATGGTCATAAGTATTCAAACCTTTTGCTCATACACTCATATGTAAGTCACATGCTGTTCATTTACTTAGGATCCTCCTTGAGATGTTCTACTCCTTCATTGGAGTCCAGCTGTGTTTAATTAAACTGACAGGACTTGATATGGAAAAGCACACACCTGTCTATATAATACCTTACAGCTCACAGTGCGTGTCAGACCAAATGAGAATCATGAGGTCAAATAAATTGGCCAAGGAGCTCAGAGACAGAATTGTGGCAAGGCACAGATCTGACCAAAATTACAACAGAATTTCTGCAGCACTCAAGGTTCCTAAGAGCACAGTGGCCTCCATAATCCTTACATGGAAGAAGTTTGGGACCACCAGAAGTCTTCCTAGACTTGGCCGTCCAGCCAAACTGAGCAATTGTGGGAGAAGAGCCTTGGTGAGAGAGGTAAAGAAGAACCACAAGATCAATGTGGCTGAGCTCCAGAGATGCAGTAGGGAGATGGGAGAAAGTTCCACAAAGTCAAATATCACTCTGCAGCCCTCCACCAGTCTGGCCTTTATGGCAGAGTGGCCCAACGGAAGCCTCTCCTCAGTGCAAGACATATGAGAGCCCGCATAGAGTTTACTAAAAATCACATGAAGGACTTCCAGACTATGAGAAATAAGATTCTCTGATCTTATGAGGCAAAAATAGAAATTTTTGGTGATAATTCTAAGCGGTATCTGTGGACAAAACCAGGCACTGCTCATCACCTGCCCTTACAATCACAACAGTGAAACATGTTGGTGGCAGCATTATGCTATGGGGGTGTTTTTCAGCCTCAGGACAGGACGACTGGTTGTCACTGAAGAAAACGTGAATGCACTCAAATACAGAGATATTCTGGATGAAAACCTCTTCCAGAGTGCTCTGGACCCCAGACTTGGCTGAAGGTTCACCTTCCAACAAGACAAAGACCCTAAGCACACAGCTAAAATAACAAAGGAGTGGATTCAGAACAACTCTGTGACCATTCTTAACTGGCCCAGGCAGAGCCCTGAGCTAAACCCCACTAAGGGGTCTCTAGAGAGACCTAAAAATGGCTGACCAGCATCATTCACCATCCAACCTGATGTAACTGGAGAGGATCTGAAAGGAAGAATGGCAGAGGATCCCCAAATCCAGGTGTGAAATACTTGTTGCATCATTCCCAATACTTATGACCATGTGATATTTCAGTTTTTCATTTTTAATCAATTAAAAGAAGACTACATTTTTGTTTTTCCCAGTCAAGATGGTTTACAGCGTGTACATTAATGAGAAAACATGAACTTTTTTGAAATTACAGTATATATATATATATATATATATATATATATATATATAGAGAGAGAGAGAGAGAGAGTATATGCATATATATATATAGATAATGTAGATTAGTCCGAGGCCCCAAGGATAATTTGCCAAAAATAATTTTATTTGACCAAGCATACAGTAAACCAACGTTTCGGCCAAAATAGGCCTTTGTCAAGGCGATAATCTACAAGCATAATAGAAAAGTAACAATCAATATACATATTAAGAAGCAAGGAAAACATATATACATAACTTTATCATTTATCAGGAGGACAATGAGTAAGTAACATACCAAAACCAATAATTCAAATTTAATAGCTCTTTTTATTTACTGCCATAAAAATTAAACATAAATACATAGGTCTTTAGTACAAAAATCATGTGAATCACTCTAAAGTGTTAAATTTGACACAGGGTGGAGTATGTCAGACTGAAAATAAATACTAGACGAGCAATGAGGGATCATCACATTGCTTATATGCTAGGTGCCTGTATGATCACCATGATAGGTATATTACTGCCTACAAGCAGGCGCCCCCTGAGGAAGCGACATACCTTTTACGCGAAACGCGCGTTGGGGATTCTGACGCAGGCTGGAGAAGGACGTCTGACCTTACTATGGGTAAATTAAGCTGTCCTTTTTGTATATGAATAAGGGATTAAGCTGTTTGCAGCATATGGTGTGGATACTGTGTTAGAAATGGGAATGACTATAACTGCAACTGGCAATTTACTCTCTTCAGTTATCCACAGCATATGGTGTGAGTGCGGCAATATGAGTGGGAGGGAATATGCTTGTAGGCAGTAATATACCTATCATGGTGATCATACAGGCACCTAGCATATAAGCAATGTGATGATCCCTCATTGCTCGTTTAGTATTTATTTTCAGTCTGACATACTCCACCCTGTGTCACATTTAACACTTTAGAGTGATTCACATGATTTTTGTACTAAAGACCTATGTATTTATGTTTAATTTTTATGGCAGTAAATAAAAAGAGCTATTAAATTTGAATTATTGGTTTTGGTATGTTACTAAGGCTACTTTCACACTAGCGTTAACTGCATTACGTTTCAAAACGTCTTTTTTCAGAAAAAACGCATCCAGCAAAACTTTTTGCTGGATGCGTTTTTTTCCCATAGACTTGTATTGGCGACGTATGGCGACGGATTGGCATACGTCGTGTACGTTTTACGACGGATGCGTCGAAATTTGGCGACACGTCGTCTCAAAAAAACGTAGATTGTAACGTTTTTTGTCTCCGCCTAAAAAACGTGTCGCGACGCATCCTGCGGCATACGTCGTTGGCTGCAATGGAAGCCTATGAGCGACGGATGCGTCGGGACACGTCGTACGACGCAATACAGCGCTGCAATACGTTTTTTTTACACTGAGCATGCTCAGAAGAAGTATTTTGTTGCCAATTGGTCAGACACCCCCAAATCTATATAAACCTGGCCTGGGCCTTCAACCCCACATATGCCAGCAAGAGCCAGAGAGAAGACTGCCAGCAAGAGCCAGAGAGAAGACTGCCAGCAAGAGCCCAGCCAGCAACAGGACCCCAGCCAGCCACAGGAGCCAGCCACCATAGAGCCAGCCACAGGAGACAGACATAGGACCCCAGCCAGCCACAAGACCCGAGCCAGCCACAGGACTCCAGCCACAGGAGCCAGCCACCATAGAGCCAGTGTGAGTATTGCAATTTTTGTGTGCATCTGTGTGCCTGTGCATTTGTGTGTGTATATGAGGTACTGACTACAGAAAGAGCTTAAAACCTGAAGAGAACCTGAGGCCTGCCATCGTCCTGCACCAGCCAGTGCCATGCTAGAGTCCAGATGCAGCCTGATTCCAGCCACTGTGAAGACCTGCTGCTTCAGCCAAAGGATTGTCAGCCTTTTGTATGTGTGTGTGTGTGTATGCGTCTTCTGATTGGGTTCACCTTTCTGCCTTTGTTGTACATATGTGTATTTGCATAAAGCTATGTGCGTGCATGTGTATGTGTGTATTTTTTTTACGGCTGTGTGATTTTGTATCATGTGCCTGCACCATATTATGCCTTTGCCAATTTTATGCCTGTTCATGTGGGAGGGTATGTGTCCATGTGCAGGATTGCATCAGGATGTGGTCAGGATTTTCCATCAGTATTTGTACGCCAAAATCAGGAGTGGGTGATAAAATCAAAAGTGTGCCTGTTTTCCTATTATACTTTACCTAATTTTTACACTCCTGGTTTTGGCTTACAAATACTGATGGGAAATCCTGACCAAATTCTGATGCAATCCGGAATGTGGAAACATACCATGCATGTTTTTTGTGTACGTCTTGTTGATTGCATGTGCATTTGTCCATGCTGTAATTGGTTATTTGCCTTTTTCTGATGTATGGACTGTATAGTGGTCTGTGCAGCATGTGGTTTAAATGTGTTTTTTTTTTTTTTTTTAAATCTGATGTGTTTTTTAAAAAAGTCTAGCGGTCTGCAGCTTGTGGTTTGAATGTGTGAGTGTGGGGTTTTTCTATTTAATAAAAGTGTTGATTTTATTTTAATTACTGTTATAACCATTAGCAGTTGAAGTACTTGTATTTAAAATAAAGAGCATGTCAGCTCCTAATTGTGATTTTTAAAAAAAGAGAGAAAAAAAATAATAATAATAAAATGTGTTTTAAAAAAATGTCCGTAGTATTATTTCATAAAGGTAAATTTAAAACTGGTGTATGTACCAATGGTTACACATGCAATACAGGGTTGGTTGAGGGCTCATTTTTTTAATAAAGGTTAACTTGTAAAGTTTTTTTTTTTTTTTGGGGGGGGGGGGGAGGTTATTTTTTTTAAATAAAATGTGTCAAATATATTTTTTCATAGTGTTAACATTTTAAAATTTTATTTTTTGGGACATGGAAATGAATGGTATAACGTGCAACTTTTTGGGGTTTTTTTTTGTTCACCTGTATGAACATTTCTGACATCATTTCAGTAGGGTGTTTATCATTGAACATTACCTAGTTCAGGGGGTGGTCTAACTATAGATCCATTATACATATTAACAGATAAACCAGGACCGCAGCCACAGCCGCTGCCCACTAGGACCACAGCCGCTGTCCACCAGGACCACAGCCGCTGCCCACCAGGACCACAGCTAAGTGTTAGAAGTAAGTTTTGAAGACCCACAATCTGCTACTTCAATGTGTCGAGCAGATTGCAAGTGTCTCTTTAACTTACAGAAACACCAGGACCACAGCCGCTGCCCACCAGGACCACAGCCGCTGCCCACCAGGACCACAGCCGCTGCCCACCAGGACCACAGCCGCTGCCCACCAGGACCACAGCTAAGTGTTAGAAGTAAGTTTTGAAGACCCACAATCTGCTACTTCAATGTGTCGAGCAGATTGCAAGTGTCTCTTTAACTTACAGAAACACCAGGACCACAGCCGCTGCCCACCAGGACCACAGCCGCTGCCCACCAGGACCACAAAACAATGTCCTCTTCTGACAGCCCTCCTCCACAGCAACAGCGTGTATCGGTAAAAGTTAACGCAAAAAATGGGTTTATTTTTTTTTGGTTTTTTAAAATTACATTTTGATGTCTAACCACATGCATAAATTATGTTTCAACAGGAAGCTGAATCAGATGAGGAGCTGTCAGAAGGGGGCGAGACGGGTGGAGAGATGCTAGTGGAGGAGGAACCAAGTGTAAGTAGTGGTGAAACAGTTTTTTCGCACATCACACTGCACCATACACAAAACAGATTTTCATACATAACTAAACACAGAAAATATATGCCTACATTACTGAGAATTTGTTTCCTTTATTTCAGGCTGCTGCTGCTGCTGCTCCTGCTGCTGCCGCTGAAGGCTCTCCCAGACACTCCCAGAGTCGGCGGACTCGTCGCCGCGGTCAGCCATCAGTGAGTTGTTTTTTTTTGGGAGGGGTATTCTATTGGTACTTTAGTGTTTCAGTGTACTAATTTGTTTGTTTTCCTTTTTTTTTTTTTGGCACAGGCTTCACAGCGTGCTCCCGCAGAAGAGGATGATGATGATGATGACGACATTGATATTGAGAATCTCATCGAGGAGGTTCGCGAGCGGGAGCCGCTGTGGAACATGGCTGACCGCAGGCATGCTGATACCGGTGTCACCCGTCGGCTCTGGGACGAAGTGTGTCGCAACCTGTTTCCAAGGCGGGAGAGCCTTCATCCTCAGCAGCAGAGCAAACTAGGTAAGTATTCACTTTCCAGTGATGTTTTGAGCTGACTGTAATGTATTGCATTTACCAATTTTTTGTTTTTTCTTTTGATTCTTGTCTTCACAGTTGGAAAGATTAGGAAGCGGTGGCGGTCACTGAGGGATCGCTTTAAGAGGGAATTCAACGATGAGATGAAGGCCCCGAGTGGCTCTGCAGGAAGGAAGAGGAGCAAATATAAATATGGCCAGGCCCTCTCCTTCCTGAGGCGAACCATGCTAAGCAGAGTGTAAGTATTCTACAGCCCACTAATAACCATGTTAACCTGTCTACTTAGTTTGCTTTCAGTCAGGGCTTTTTCATTCCAATGTATTAATTTTTTTTTTTTTTCTTTCACAGCACCTTCTCCAGCCACCGGGCGCCTGCATCTTCCTCTGCGCCCTCTGGAGCGATCCCTCCTGAGTCCGCCACTGAGGGCCACGTCGGTAGGCCCCACACCTCTGTCCCCTCCTCTGACCCCTCTGTCCCCTCCTCTGACCCCTCTACTTCATCCGCCCCAAGCAGTGGAGCATTATTGCAGGCTTCATTGCTCGCATCTGATGCTGAACAGTTAGCGTTCCCTTTACCCCACCCCTCTGATCCTGCCACCTCGACACCACCATTAGGTTCGTGGCGGCAGCGACAGAGGGGTCAGGAAAGGAGCTATGCTCCTGAGTTCTTACACCTGAATGCATCCTTCCAAGGCTCTTTCAAAATTTTGGGAGAGCAAGTGACTGCTGGTTTCAACATGGTGCAGTCACGCATCAGTGAAACAAGCCGTGAAACCAGCAGTCGCTTGGATAGGCTGCATTCAGCTGTAAGTCCCGATCCGGCCAATCTTTTTTTCCAATCCATGCTCATGAGCATGGAGAAGCTTTCTTTTGAGCAACAGATGCGGGTAATGAATACCTGCCATAATGCTGCACTGCAGGCCATTAATGAATCGACCCACACACCTCCCCACACCTCCACTCCAATTCCACCCCAGGCCCCATTTCCACACCATACCCCCCATTACCAAACCCAGCCCCAATACCCACACCAGCACCATTACCAAACCCAGCTCCAATCCCCACACCAGCACCATTACCAAACCCCACGCCAGTCCCACTACCCTACCCAGTCACAATACCCGACCCAGTCCCCACAACAATCCCGGCCCCCAGACCAAATTACTTCCCCAATGTTTTCCTTACTCAACTTTTCTCTTCCCCCTACCCCAACACCACCCCCCTCTGGTCAGCCTCTTGGTTTAACCCCCCCTTCCACTGCACCCCAAACAAGTAGGGTTTCCCCACCTATCGACGTGGTCCAACCTTCCTGCCCCTCCTCCTCTCATATCTCCACCCAACACTTTGAAAATTTGTAAAGTGTTATTAATGTAAATAATATTATAAAAAATGTTCAAATTTTTCAAAAAAAAAGTTGGAAAATAAAAATATATTTTTTTTGCAAAACAAAAAAAAAAAGAGATAAAATAAATTTCTGATTACAATTCTACTCTTTGTGTGTGTGTGTGGATTTAATAAGGTAATATAATAAAAAAAGGTTTAATAAAAACAAACACCAGACATGTAAAAGGTATAACATAATGGTTTTACTAGCAAGAAAACCACGCTTTTGGGCCTTTTTTTTGGGGGGGGGCTGAAACACTTTTTTTACATAAAAAAAAACACATGGGAAACAGGTTACACATGGGAAACAGGTTACACATGGGAAACAGGTTACACAATCATGTCTTGCCACGGGATCCGCCCGACAGGTGAGACAAAATAATCGGCAAACTGGTCCCTCATCCTTGTAACTGAACTTGTAGAGCGAACCGAGCTGCTGCGGTAGTCCCACAAGGTGGTCTCCAACTCTTCATCATCCAAAGAAACGGGCTCCTTTGACAGGACAAAGTTGTGGAGCACCACACAGGCTTTAACTACCTCGTCTATAGTTGTTGTTTTCAGCTTGATAGCCGTCAGCAGAACTCGCCACTTCGCCGTCAATATGCCAAAGGAACACTCCACTACTCTTCGTGCTCTAGTAAGCCGGTAATTAAAGACCCGCTTGGTATGGTTTAAGTTCCGGCTACTGTACGGTTTCAGTAGGTGCGGCGACAGTTGAAAGGCTTCATCACCTACAAAAACATATTCCAGGGCTGGGTCATTTGTTCCTGGCAGTGGTGTGGCTGGCGGGAAATCGTAGGTCTCTCCATAAAGGCAACGACCCATCGGAGTTTTTAAGAACTTGCGAATCGTTGGACCGTCCATATGCTCCGATGTCCACGGCAAGGAACCTGCAGTTGGCGTCTGCAATAGCCATAAGGACGATGGAGAAATACTTCTTATAATTATAATACTCCGATCCTGTTCCTGCCGGTTTCGCAATCCTTATATGTTTCCCGTCAACTGCACCCACACAATTAGGGAAATTGCAAATTTGCAGAAACTCTTCAGCACTTCGCAACCAGATTTCCATGGATGGTTGGGGGATATACTCTGGTTGCAAAGTGGTCCAAACAGCCCGACATGTGTCCTTCACTATTCCAGAGATAGTTGAAATGCCCAGCCTGAACTGATAATGGAGCGAAGTCATAGATTCACCCGTAGCTAGGAAACTTTAAAAAAAAAATAAAAAATGTTAGAAAAAATTGCACAGACCAACAAGTTTTAATATGGCACTGTTATTTTTTTTTTAAGGACGGGACACCCAATAAAACCAGCATGAAACCAGTGTAAAAAAACTGTGGAATGTCCGCCAAGAAAACCCAAATTACATGCTGCAGAAAATAGTGCGCAATATGGCAGCGCAGTATTGTCTGCAGCGTGTAATATAACATTCGAAATGAGCAATGAGAGAAAAAAAGCAGTTGCATGTCATCAAACCCAAAAAACAAAACAAAAAAAAAAATGCAGAAAATGCAACGCAATATTTCAGCGCAGTATTTTCTGCAGTCTGTTATCTAACATTCAATATCAGCAATGACATTTAAATAAAGCAGTGGAATGTCCGCCAAGAAAACCAAAACTACATGCTGCAGAAAATAGTGCGCAATATGGCAGCGCAGTATTGTCTGCAGCGTGTAATATAACATTCAAAATGACCAATGACAGAAAAAAAGCAGTTGCATGTCATCAAACCCAAAAAACCCCCCCCCCAAAAAAAATGCAGAAAAACATTCAATATCAGCAATGACATTTAAATAAAGCAGTGGAATGTCCGCCAAGAAAACCAAAACTACATGCTGCAGAAAATAGTGCGCAATATGGCAGCGCAGTATTGTCTGCAGCGTGTAATATAACATTCAAAATGACCAATGACAGAAAAAAAGCAGTTGCATGTCATCAAACCCAAAAAACCCCCCCCCAAAAAAAAAATGCAGAAAAACATTCAATATCAGCAATGACATTTAAATAAAGCAGTGGAATGTTCGCCAAGAAAACCAAAACTACATGCTGCAGAAAATAGTGCGCAATATGGCAGCGCAGTATTGTCTGCAGCGTGTAATATAACATTCAAAATGACCAATGACAGAAAAAAAGCAGTTGCATGTCATCAAACCCAAAAAACCCCCCCCCAAAAAAAAAATGCAGAAAAACATTCAATATCAGCAATGACATTTAAATAAAGCAGTGGAATGTCCGCCAAGAAAACCAAAACTACATGCTGCAGAAAATAGTGCGCAATATGGCAGCGCAGTATTGTCTGCAGCGTGTAATATAACATCCAATATCAGCAATGAAATAAAAAAAAGAGGCTTACCGCAGGGTCACCATCAGCCGCTCCGCCGGTGTGATGGCAAGCCTCATCCTTGTATCCTGTCTTCGGATGACATCCTCCATTTTTGCAAGCAAAAAATCGAAATGTTCAATCCTCATCCGCACGTAGTTGTGGAATTTGTGTGGATTGTGCCGCAACTCCAGGTAGAGAGTGGACTGGACACCCCGGGTCATCCGTAGTTGATTAATCGGATGAATCCACAGTCGTCTCCGTCTCCGTTGCTGCAGAAGCATCCTACGCCTTTCCGCTGCCGCCTCCTTCTCCCGCACTATGATATCCAGGCGATTCGTCTCAAAGATAACGTCGGTAACCAAACTAGCAATCCTCACAAGAACACCTTCCATCGCTGCCACAAAACTAAAACCCACAAAGATGGGCTGTAAATACAGTACTATATAGTTTTTCAAATTTTCCAGTAGCCAATCAAATTTTGGGAGCCTCCCCTTTTAAAAATGGATCCGTCGGAAAAACGGATACAACGGATGGTAAAACGTATGCAACGTATGCAACGCATCCAGTATTTTCGACGGAAACGTTTAGCGGATTTGCGACGGATCCGTCGAAATGCTGGATGCGTGGCATACGTTTGTCACCGTTTTTCACTTTTTTGACGCATCCGTTTTTTCGGCAAAAAAACGGATTTGCGACGTTATGCAGTAAACGCTAGTGTGAAACTAGCCTTACTCATTGTCCTCCTGATAAATGATAAGCTTATGAGTTGTTATACCTACATGGGTCCGTGGTAATTTCTGGTGTCGTATAGAATATATACATAACTGTATGATTATATTGGTAAAAAAAAGAAGAACAAATCAGAAGTGTCCATGTGAAGTGGTCCAATGATATACCATACTGACTTATTAACATATAAGGGATACATAAATCTCATAGGTAAAATTTAACCTAGTGGCCATATACAGAAAATCACATCGATAATGGAAAAAAAAGGGGGAGAAAAAAACATTATACACGGCAATCATGTGATTACCATATACCCATAATCAATATTACCCACATAAGGGTTATTTGTCAGTAATGACAAAGAAAGACCATATTTAGACAGTCCAAGGTAAAATGGGGAGAAATAGAAAGACCACCAAAGAGTGCAATCATTACCTGTATGGTGGTACAAGAGAAAAAAGGAGCTGAAATGAGAAATAGAGGTAAAATGTGTAAGCATAATTGCCATAACCAGAGCTAAATAGTCAAGAAATACAAAACATGCAAAAAAACCATACCTGGAGAAAGAGAGGTGTGCGGGATCCCGAGATACAGCCGCAGTGTGGAAACGGTGTGCCTTGTGATCGTCATGGCGCAATTTATATTGAAGTATTACCGGAACTAGCGCTGAAACCGGAAGAAGGGCACAATCCTAAAGGATATAGCGGGCGTGCAAACTGATATGGAGACGCGTGCGCAGAATGAACAACCCGACGGAAATGGGGCAAGGTAACTGGAAGAAGGACCAAAAGGACTTAAAAAAGTTATAGCGCAAGCGCAAACGAGTCAGAATGCGCAGGTGTAGTATATAACTATTGCCGGAGGTGAGGCAAAAAATACCTGCTATACAAAAACGTTATTAGAGCGGTATGAAAAGAAGACACAAATAGTGTCTCATAAGTCTTGTGTATATATGAGCTGTCGCCGCAATAGTATAAGGGCTACCATATCTAAAAAAGAAAACAATGGTGGCTAGTGGAGTAATTGTTTTCTTTTTTAGATATGGTAGCCCTTATACTATTGCGGCGACAGCTCATATATAGGGCTGAGCGACTTTTATTTTTATAGGATCGGGTCGGGTTTCACGAAACCCGACTTTCTCAAAAGTCAAAAGTCGGGTCGAGTGAAATCGGCCGATCCTACAAAAAAGTCGGGGTCGGGGTCGGCCGAAACACGAAACCCAATGCAGTGCAATGGGATACTATGGTTCCCAGGGTCTGAAGGAGAGGAAACTCTCCTTCAGGCCCTGGGATCCATATTAATGGTTAAAATAAAGAATCAAAATAAAAAATATTGATATACTCACCCTCGGACGCGCCGACGTCACCGCAGGTCATTCACGCGCTCATTCTTAGGAAGGAAGCCTGCCGGTTAGTACCAGGTTGCGTCCGAGGGTGAGTATATCAATATTTTTTATTTTGATTCTTTATTTAACACTTAAATATGGATTCCGATACCGATTCCCGATATCGCAAACATATCGGAACTCGGTATCGGAATTCCGATACCAGATTCAGAAGATCGCCGACCTCATGGCCGACCCCACATAGGGTTTCATGAAACCCGACTTTGCCAAAAGTCGGCGACTTCTGAAAATGGCCGACCCGTTTCGCTCAACCCTACTCATATATACACAAGACTTATGAGACACTATTTGTGTCTTCTTTTCATACCGCTCTAATAACGTTTTTGTATAACAGGTATTTTTTGCCTCACCTCCGGCAATAGTTATATACTACACCTGCGCATTCTGACTTGTTTGCGCTTGTGCTATAACTTTTTAAAGTCCTTTTGGTCCTTCTTACGGTTACCTTGCCCCATTTCCGTCGGGTTGTTCATTCTGCGCACGCGTCTCCATATCAGTTCGCATGCCCGCTATATCCTTTAGGATTGTGCCCTTCTTCCGGTTTCAGTGCTACTTCCAGTAATACTTCAATATAAATTGCGCCATGACGATCACAAGGCACACCGTTTCCACACTGCGGCTGTATCTCGGGATCCCGCACACCTCTCTTTCTCCAGGTATGGTTTTTTGCATGTTTTGTATTTCTTGACTATTTAACTCTGGTTATGGCAATTATGCTTACACATTTTACCTCTATTTCTCATTTCAGCTCCTTTTTTCTCTTGTACCACCATACAGGTAATGATGGCACTCTTTGGTGGTCTTTCTATTTCTCCCCATTTTACCTTGGACTGTCTAAATATGGTCTTTCTTTGTCATTACTGACTAATAACCCTTATGTGGGTAATATTGATTATGGGTATATGGTAATCACATGATTGCCGTGTATAATGTTTTTTTCTCCCCCTTTTTTTTCCATTATCGATGTGATTTTCTGTATATGGCCACTAGGTTAAATTTTACCTATGAGATTTATGTATCTCTTATATGTTAATAAGTCAGTATGGTATATCATTGGACCACTTCACATGGACACTTCTGATTTGTTCTTCTTTTCTTGACCAATATAATCATACAGTTGTGTATATATGTTTTCCTTGCTTCTTAATATGTATATTGATTGTTACTTTTCTATTATGCTTGTAGATAACAAGACAAAAGCCTATCTTGGCCGAAACGTTGGTTTACTGTATGCTTGGTCAAATAAAATTATTTTTGGCAAATTATCCTTGGGGCCTCGGATTAATCTACATTATTATTAATTTTATCCGAGGACTTAATTATACTTGTAGCCTTTTGGCTGAATCTTAGACCCCCCTATTATATATATATAGATATACATATATATATATATATATATATATATATATATATATATATATATATATATATATATATATATATATATACACATATATATACATACATATTTATATAAATATTAATTTATTTTTGCCTAAAATAGAATGGATATGTGTAGTGATGAGCGAATGGTGAAATATTCTGAATCGGGGAAATTGTCACGAATAATTTCTAATATCAGGGTATTCGTACCAAATGACGAATCCAATGCAAGTCACTGGGAAAGCCAAATATTTTTCTGCTGGACCATACAGACAGGTCTGGGAACCTGAGGAATAACTTAAAATGGATGGGAAAGTGCTAAACTTAATGGGAACAGCATCGAGAAGATGCCAGCATGCCTTTCTGTCTTACATATGGTAACTGGGAATCATGCTGTCAGACTATTTTGCCATTTTTTACAGAATTATAAGAAGACTTACCAAACAAAAACTATTTTTTTAAAGGGTAAAAATGCTATGACACATGTTTTCCTTCATAATTACATGTATATAATGCAAAACAAAATAAAAGAAATAAAAAAATTATACTTCCCCTTTAGCATATGTTCACACAGAGCGTTTTGACTTTAGTTTTTTCCTTTTATATTTCTGTGGGCTCTCACTCCTACATTTGGGAGGTCGCTCCCTCATTCAAAATTGATAGCTAGATAGTGGAATACATATTCCCAATCACTTTACAATGCCAGCTAAAATATGCTCATTTGAATTTTGGGCTTCGCCTGCCACCACACCACGTCCACCGCCATGTCATTACGCAGCCCTCGCTTGACATTTTCAGAGGTACAGCAGGTGCTCTGAAACCTGAGTTTAATAAGGGCCCTCATGTGGCCCTGTATTATACATATGGGAAAGCTCTCACTCCAACATTTGGAAGGTCCCTCCTTTATTCAAAATTGTTAGTTAGATAGTGGAATACATATGCCCTATCACTTTACAATGCCAGCTAAAACCTGCTCATTTGAATTTTGGGCTTTGTCCACCACCACCACGTCCACCATCAAGTCATTATGCAACCTCTGTGCTTGACATTTTCAGAGGGACAGCAGATGCTGTGAAACTTGAGTTTGGGAAGGCCCTCAGGTGGCCATGTATCACACATTTGGGAGTGTTCTCACTCCTACTTTTGAGAAGTCCCTTCCTCATTCAAAATTGTTAGATAGATAGTGGAATACATATTACCCATAACTTTACAAAACAAGCTAAAACATGTCTATTTAAATTTTGGGCTTCGCTCGCTATCATCACCACGTACACCGCCATGTCATTATGCGGCCCTCGCTTGACATTATCAGAGGGCCATCTGATGCCATGAAACATGAGTTTGGGAAGGGACCTCAGACAGACCTGTCTCCTACATTTGGGAGGTCCCTCCCTCATTCATAATTGTTAGCTAGATAGTGGAATACATATTCCTCATCACTAGTGTTGAGCGATACCGTCCGATACTTGAAAGTATCGGTATCGGAAAGTATTGGCCGATACCGGCAAAGTATCGGATCTAATCCGATACCGATACCCGATACCAATACAAGTCAATGGGACTCAAGTATCGGACGGTATTCCTGATGGTTCCCAGGGTCTGAAGGAGAGGAAACTCTCCTTCAGGCCCTGGGAACCATATTAATGTGTAAAATAAAGAATTAAAATAAAAAATATTGCTATACTCACCTCTCCGACGCAGCCTGGACCTCACCGAGGGAACCGGCAGCGTTCTTTGCTTAAAATGCGTGCTTTTCCTTCCTTCCGTGACGTCACGGCTTGTGATTGGTCGCGTGCCGCCCATGTGGCCGCGACGCGACCAATCACAGCAAGCCGTGACGTAATTTTCAGGTCCTCAATGCCTAATTCTAGGCATTCAGAAATTTAAAATTACGTTCCGGCTTGTGATTGGTCGCGTCGCGGTCACATGGGCGACGCGACCAATCACAAGCCGTGACATTACGGGAGGCAGGAGACGCGCGCATTTTTAAAATTACGTCACGGCTTGTGATTGGTTGCGTGCCGCCCATGTGACCGCGACGCGACCAATCACAGCAAGCCGTGACGTGATTTCAGGTCCTGATGCCTATTTCTGCATTGAGGACCTGAAATTACGTCACGGCTTGCTGTGATTGGTCATGTCGCGGTCACATGGGCGGCACGCAACCAATCACAAGCCGTGACGTAATTTTAAAAATGCGCGCGTCTCCTGCCTCCCGTGACGTCACGGCTTGTGATTGGTCGCGTCGCCCATGTGACCGCGACGCGACCAATCACAAGCCGGAACGTAATTTTAAATTCCTGAATGCCTAGAATTAGGCATTGAGGACCTGAAAATTACGTCACGGCTTGCTGTGATTGGTCGCGTCGCGGCCACATGGGCGGCACGCGACCAATCACAAGCCGTGACGTCACGGAAGGAAGGAAAAGCGCGCATTTTAAGCAAAGAACGCTGCTGGTTCCCTCGGTGAGGTCCAGGCTGCGTCGGAGAGGTGAGTATAGCAATATTTTTTATTTTAATTCTTAATTTTACACATTAATGTTGTTTCGATACCGATACCCGATACCACAAAAGTATCGGATCTCGGTATCGGAATGCCGTTACCGCTAAGTATCGGCCGATACCCGATACTTGCGGTATCGGAATGCTCAACACTACTCATCACTTTACAATGCCAGCTAAAATATGCCCATTTGAATTTAGGGCTTTTCCAGCCACCACCACCACGTCCCCTGCCATGTCTTTATGTGTCCCTTGCTTGACATTTTCTGAGAGTCGGCAGGTGTCAAGAAACCTAAGTTTTCTAAGCTCCAGAGTTCATTTTGGCCACTGAATCCCAATGGATCCACTGTCATAGCGGGCGAAGCTGCTCTAAGATGAATATAATACAGGAGTTGGGGGAGCTGTATGATCAATGTCAGTAAATTGGTTTCCACCAGACACCAAAACCAGTTGAATCAAATTCTGAATACAGTATTTGGCCATCATAGAAAAATTGAAAAAGAACACATACCATAAGTATACAGCCTTTCCAAAACCTGTCAGATGACAAATGCACTAGCAGGATGCAGCAGGCCCTCACTTAAAAAGTCAAGGGCAGCACAGGTGAAAACTACTGATAAAAACAGCCACCCACACACCTACCAGATTATGGAGGGGTTGGCTGCCTAGTAGAAAAAAATGCACACAAATGAGGCTTGCGTAGAACGCCAGTTACATAGGTATGTGTGTTACAAAGTGTCTAGCTTACAGCCTATTAATGATACCCATAATATTATCAGGTGGGCTGCTCAGCACTATATACATGCATCCCACAGGGACAGATGCTCCAATACACCATTCCAACAAAAAGGGGCCTGCAGCATCATGATAGTGCATTTGTCATCTGACAGATTTTGGGAAGGCAGTATCCTCATTTTAGGTGGAAGCAGCCTCCTCAAGAGAAAGAAACAGGAGTGCCACTGACCAATATGCAGATGCCTACACACTTCTTATGGAAACTATCCAACAAGGCAGAATGTCTCTTTTGCATGGTTTTGAGCCACAGCAAAGCAATTACAGACTATGTTCTAGAGAGTGATGAGGTCTGTGGAGTGTATTACTCAGATAACAGGCAGTGCTGCAGATCTCAGGTAAAGGCCTTGGCAATGACCATGTTCCAATATATGTAAGGCTTTGGCCCAAATAGGTCTGTAGAGCATATTAACTCAGTCTCTTAGACCTGATTAAAATTTACAGAAACTGGTCAATACCCCACAACGATTTTTTTTAACCAAAATTTATACAATTTATGATAAGCGACAGTTTAACCCTCCGTCACATACAACTGATCTGACAGGCGCTTCTCTTTTACTTTCATTTCTCCTTCCTCACCAGATTGTGAGGAAAGCCCCTCCCTCCAGGTAGTCTCCTGTCTCTTGAAGGTCTGTGAAACCTGATATCACAGTTGGATTTCAGAGCTTCAGGGGAGAGGATATAGCTGCACAGATCTCTCAGGCTCATTGTATGTGAATACGTCACATTCAGTAAGGTTGGTATTTTATGTTTTTATTCATCACAATAGTTTATTTAGCTTGTTTTATGAATGTATAGCACAAAATGTGAGGATATTTCATAGAAATAAGGGAGATTTTATAAAAGAAAGCGGAACCAGAAGGCTTTCAAATTATGAATGTCTCAAATGTCATAAAGCAATTTGCCTGACACATGCAAAAATGGTGTGTAATTCTTGCTATTTGCTCTGCAAGTGTGACTTTTCTGGGGAAACCTCAGCATCTACTTCTGATTGAATATGTTTTTAATAGTACTTAAGGTACCTTAAAATTAGGTTTGTGTTCAAAAATTTTTTGTACATTTTTTTGAGAGTCGAACTGGGGACTATTTGGCGGGAGTTTTGAAAAGTTTGTATTTCATAGTTATTAGTTTTATGTTAAGTAAATGTTTTTTTTTGCAACTGATTATGTGTAGTCTCTTTTATTACATCCCTATGAAGGTCACTGATCACTTTTAGAGCACTGAAATTGCAAACATTAGATATTATAGGTATTTTTCCAGCAGGCGCCTGACAGGCACATTGTATGTGAACTCGTTAGTCCGAATATTGTATGTGACGGAGGGTTAATAAAGAGACACAAGTCTCATTTAGGAGTCTGGAAAAGCCAGGAATGGTCTTTGTCCAGCAATGGACAATGTAAAGTGCTAATGAATATGTAAGTAACAATTTGCGAAGAGACATATATGCTAATAAGTGACAACTGAACACTGCCCTGGGACAACGAACTGGACGTGGTCCCTGACTGTTGTGTCTGTGCAATTGCTGGTTGTAGGCAAGAGGCATCATCACTTGCTTCCTGGACAGCAGATTAGGAAGGACATAACACAAGGGAAGAGCCAGTGGGTTCATCCTAAGAAACAAATTTTTTACCCAGGCATTTAACCCACCTACTGGGGTGCTGCATATGTCAGCATTATATGGCGCATGCTAAGAGAGGTATTATGTAGAATTTCCCTTTTTAAAGGGATGTGTGGGTAAAATTTGTGAACTAGCAGAATATATTTAGAGCATGTTTCATTCCTTATATCATTCTGTGTAAGGCTGAAAACTGAAGAAGTGTGTGGAGCATAATGCACTAATTTTCCACAAAGTGCAGACCCAAAAATCAACATCAGCGTCCCAAATACATGCTTAAAAAGACCGTGAGAAGGGCAGCACAATAAAAAAAATTATGACAATAAAATTTATAGAGATTGAAAGTTGAAATTTCACCATTGCAAAATGTATAAATTTTTCCAAAAATTACCCAAGAGGTCTGCATCATACACGCTGAAAAAGGCTGTGATGGGGACCTCACAATAAATTTTGCAGTTATTATAATAGCTAGAGTTAGGGAGCACAAGTTTCACCATTGCGCAATGTACAAAGGTTTCCAAAAATTACCCAATGGGGCCTGCATCATGCACACTGAAAGAGGCTATGATGAGGACCTCACAATGCATTTTGAAGTTAATATAATTGCTAGCAATAGGTAGTACAAGATTTACCATTGCAAAATGTGCAAAGGTTTCCAAAAATTTAAAAACATGATCCACGTGGGGTACGCATATATGACTACTAAGTACTTGTTGCAGAGTAGGATGTAATTTCCAGAAGAAAATGGGTTTGGATGGTAAGGCATGGACGTTAAGACGACTGCCAAAAAAGAACATTTGGGCTGCATTTACGTTGGGTTGCTGTCATCTGTAGGGCTTACAAAGTTGGAGGAAATCCAGCCCTTGTTCAATTTTAGAAGAGTCTGCCATTTTCCATTCACAGGCATGTTAGCCTATCCATTATGATTGCACTGACCAAACTAAAAACTCACTCAGACAACACACTTGCGACAGGGCATGGTAGCACCTCCAAGACATACAAGGAGAGGTCGGGCAAAGTGTGCAGCTTGGACAACCAATAGTTATAGAGCACTGAAGAATCAGGAAGGATGCTGGTATGGTCACTTAAGTAATCCTTCACTATCTTGGTCCACATCTCCCTCCTTGATGTACTTACACCAACAGATATCCCTTACTGATGTCTGATGTGACAGTTTCATGGAAATGGCGCAGTTGGTGGACATTTACCTCCCTGAGTTGCACCTGGTTTGCGTGGCAATCCCCTGTTATCCTTGTGGGTGGCAAGAGCTGGTACCTCTGCCAGCAGCTTTGTCTGAGGTTAATCTTTTCATTAAGTTTTCAACAATGGCCCTCTGGCATGCATGCATTGAAAATGGCACGTCTGCCTCTGACATAAGAGAAGGAAATTTAACTTTGTACCATGTGTCAAGAAAGGTGCACAACCAGTAATTCTTGGTGGACAAAATATCTTTCACATGAGGTCCTTGTGAATGGCATCTGTACATGAACTGTGCCATGTGTGGCAGACTACAAAGAGTCAAACATTCAGTGTCCCCACCAGGATGAACACTAATCATCATCTCCCCTTCATCATGCATTACCTCCTCCTCCTCTTCAGGACATCCATGCTGGACAGGCATGAAGCTAGGATTGGGAGTCCCCTCTATAGCACAGATCAAAAACTCCTATTCCTACTCATCCTCCTCCTCCTCCTCCTGTTCCTCATCATATTGTGTGAGGCTGAGCTGTGGAGTATTGGCCCCTGTAAAATCCTACTCCATAGACACCTGCTCGGCTTTCAAAGCTTCCTCTTTGAGATTCTGCAGCGAAAGTTTTATTACACAGAGCAGTGGGATAGTTACGCTGATAAAAGCATCATCAGTAGTGTTGAGCGATACCGTCCGATACTTGAAAGTATCGGTATCGGAAAGTATCGGCCGATACCGGCAAAGTATCGGATCTAATCCGATACCGATACTCGATACCAATACAAGTCAATGGGAATCAAGTATCGGACGGTATCCTGTATGGTTCCCAGGGTCTGAAGGAGAGGAAACTCTCCTTCAGGCCCTGGGATCCATATTACTGTGTAAAATAAAGAATTAAAATAAAAAATATTGATATACTCACCTCTCTGACGCAGCCTGCACCTTACCGAGGGAACCGGCAGCCTTCTTTGCTTAAAATGCGCGTGTTTACTGCCTTCCGTGACGTCACAGCTTCTGATTGGTCGCGTGCCGCCCATGTGACGGCGACGCGACCAATCACAACAAGCCGTGACGTAATTTCAGGTCCTGAATGCCTAATTCTAGGCATTCAGGATTTGAAAATTACGTCACGGCTTGTGATTGGTCGCGTGCCGCCCATGTGACCGTGACGCGACCAATCACAACAAGCCGTGACGTAATTTTCAGGTCCTGAATGCCTAATTCTAGGCATTCAGGATTTGAAAATTACGTCACGGCTTGTGATTGGTCGCGTCGCGGTCACATGGGCGGCACGCGACCAATCACAAGCCGTGACGTAATTTTCAAATCCTGAATGCCTAGAATTAGGTATTCAGGACCTGAAATTACTTCACGGCTTGTTGTGATTGGTCGCGTCGCCGTCACATGGGCGGCACACGACCAATCAGAAGCCGTGACGTCACGGAAGGCAGTAAACGCGCGCATTTTAAGCAAAGAAGGCTGCCGGTTCCCTTGGTTAAGGTGCAGGCTGCGTCGGAGAGGTGAGTATATCAATATTTTTTATTTTAATTCTTTATTTTACACATTGATATTAATCCCGATACCGATTCCCGATATCACAAAAGTATCGGATCTCGGTATCGGAATTCCGATACCCGCAAGTATCGGCCGATACCCGATACTTGCGGTATCGGAATGCTCAACACTAATCATCAGCGCTCATCATCTTGGTGCAGTACTCAAGGTTTTGAAGAACCTCACATATGTCAGTGATCCAAACCCACTTGGCAGTTGCTATGTGTGGAGGCTGAGTGTTACTCTCTCAAGCAATGAGAAGCTGGAATTCAGCCACTGCCCTCTGCTGCTCATTAATCCTTGCCAACATATGAAAGGTCTAATTCCATCATTTTGGCAGGTAACAAATCAGTTGATGATGAGACAAATTAAAGTGCTGCTGCAGCGAAGCCAGACCTACAAAAGCCTGAGATTACTTTCAGAAATGGGTGCTGACATGGCGTACCTTGGTGAGTAGGTCCGGCAAGTCAGGGTATGTTTTTAAAAATCACTGTACAAGGAAGTTCAGCATGTGGGCTATGCATGAAACTTATACCAGCTTTCCATGCTTTAAAGCCACCACCAAGTGTCACCCATTATTGCACACAAACAGACCTGGTTGGAGGTTCAGTGGGGAGAGCCACTGATTGGTCTGGTCTTTTATCCCTTTCAATAGCTCTGCTACGTTTTAAGCTTTGTTGCCTAATCAGATGAGCTTTAGCAGAGTGTGCTGCCACTTCACAGTGCAGTAATGCAGAGCTCCCAGCTGCAGAGTGATGGGGAGGCTAGTTCTGCTGAGGATAATGAAGAGGAGAGACAGGAAGTGGAATACGAGGAGACTGAAACCCTGATGGAAGTTGGGCCTTAAAATTCTTGGTGTGGGTAAGATGTGTAATGTCCCGGCCTCTAACTCTGTCCCAGACTCCACAAGAACTTGTTCATGTGTCTGTGGTTATGTGGTTAGGTGGACCTTCCCTGTGACTGCATTGGCCAGAGCTGATATTGTGTAATATGTGCTTATGTAACGAGGGACGGCACACCAGGAAAAATAGTGGCAGCTTGGAATTGAGTACCATAGGGCTGCCACAGACAAGAGGTTGCAGAAAGACTCCCACAAGCCTAATTGGCAAAATTTCCAGGGCTAGCAATCTGGCAATCTGGGTGTTTAGCATTTGGGCCTGTGGGTGGGTGGATATTTCTGCTTCCTGTGAAACGTCTGAGACAGAGACAACTGAACACTATGTTGGGACAACATACTGGACGTAGTTGCTAACTGTGGTTGGTGTGCAGCCACTGGTTGTGGACAGGAGGCACCAGCGCCTGCTTCCTGGACAGCAGATTGTGAATGCCATAACACAAGGGAAGGGGCAGTGGTTTCACCCTCAGATACAGATTTTTTACCCAGGCTTTCCACCCACCTGCTGTGGTCCTTGGCTGCCATGTCCTTCTGCATACTGGTGGTGCTCAGATTGTCAGTCTTGTCTGTTTTCAGCTTGGTATGGCAGTTGCTGCAAATTTCAGTTATTTTATCTGAAGGACTGTAAAACAAAACTGCCATACAGGGGAACAGCGCATAATTGGCCTGCTATCTTGCCGATTGGGGGGCTCTATTGAACAGTTGACCGAGTTCTCTCTCTGGTCAAACCACTTTCTCTTCTTGCCTGATTTTGTGCTATGGGTCCATCTCTCTTTGCACTGCTGTGCTCGCTGGGTATGCCACCATTCCAGGTGAATCAGGGGCCTCATCATTGACCATGTCATCTTACAATTCATCAATCTTATCCTTCTTCAGAGTTGCCATTTTAGGCTGACCTGATGGCAACTGTGTGTCATGTTTATCCTCCACCTCTTCAGACATGATTTGAGCTTCCCCAACGTGGTTTTGTGGATCACTGCACTCCACCTCCTCATGACCCTCTTTAATCGATCGGACAAATTCAAAAATTGCCGACTTTCGGCAAAGTCGGTTTCATGAAACCCGACCCGATCCTAGTGTGTGATCGGCCATGAGGTCGACGATCTGCGTGCAAAAGTCGCGTTTCATATGATGCTTTCAGTGCCATTTTTCAGCCACTGAAGGAGGACGCAGAGTGTGGGCAGCGTGATGACATAGGTCTCGGTCCCCACCATCTTAGAGAAGGGCATGACAGTGATTGGCTTGCTTTCTGCGGCATCACAGGGGCTATAAAGGTGCGTGCATGCCGATCGCCATCTTACTTCTGCCGATATTAGCATAGGGAGAGTTTGCTGCAGCTTCATTAGAAGAAGGGATATAGTTAGGGAGGGAAGATTAACCCCCAAACTGCTTGTGCTGTAGCGATTTCCACTGTCCAACACCACCTTTTTTTGCAGGGACAGTGGAGGATATATCTTTGTGCATCAGCTCTACAGCTAATTAGGCTGCCTTATAAGGCTCCCTGATAGCTGCATTGCTGTTTGCACTCTGCTGTGCAAACCAACTGCTTTTTTAAAAGCAAAAATCCTGTTGCTCCTTTCTACACAGTTATCTTGTTTATTTGTCCACACTTTTGTGTGCAGCAGTCCTTTATATTGCTGCCATACTTGTCCTGAGATCATTGTAGGGAGATTGAAATTGTAATACAGTGAATTTAACCGTGAGCACTGCTAGCGTAGGTGCACGGGTAGGCTCCCACACCCTATAGTAAGTCAATGTAATAAACCCGGCACTCAACTTCAGTATAGATGCTGAATGATTTATTGTGTAGTATCAACAATAAAACGTTTCGGTCCTGCGGACCTTCCTTAGTTACTACATAGTGAGAAAATGAAATAAACATAATGATATAACAAAAAAGAAAAAAACAACTGAATAAAAAAACATAGGTATATACAACAATATGTACAAGGTATAGAAGTGGTCATGCATAAGTGGAAACATATACAATATAACGCTTAGAGACCGGTCAAAGCATACCTAATTGTGAGGTAAGTAGGGAATAAACTTCCTTGCCAATAGAGCCCTATTGGAAGCGATAGAAAGAAGAAGGAAGGAGTGAATTATATCTGTTGCGGCTAAAGTGCAGTCCAGGGAAATGTATGTACTAGCCCCATGGTGTGTACCTTTTTATCCAGAAACGCTCCTGGTATAAGCTTTAAAGCTGTAAGATAATAAGGACAAAGTCCTAATAAGCTCAACAAGTTTATATACACCTTCTGCAATAAGCAAAGAAAAAAAAAAAAAAAGGGTTGTGGTTATATAAACCTCAGCCAGCTCACCGATCAGACGCAGGTGCTCGGAACTACGTCCAGGACCACAACGAGAGAAGATACAGCAACAAAAGGAAAGCGTTCAGGCTCCATAAAACAATGTTTTTTTATTCTTTCTTTAAAATTCCTTCAATTCCATAATTCCTTGCTATTATGCAAATGCTTAGGTACAAAAAAATATGCGACGCGTTTTGATCGTATCAGATCTTAGTTGCATTGACTAAGATCTGATACGATCGAAACGCGTCACGCTTTCCTTTTGTTGCTGTATATACACCTTCTACCTTGTTTTACAGTACCATATAACGGTTGTTATTTTGGTTAGATTTTCCAAAAAATGAGGAAGTCTGGTGGAAGAGCCCATGGGCGGTGGTTGCCAGCTGGTACTGATGGTGGTGGTGGTGGTGGTGGTGCATCTGGTGGTAGTGGCAAAAGCACAATAGCACCTAAGGCTGGAGGTGTTGAGCCAGCGTCATTGCCTGGCTACACAGAGCCTCAAAGGCTCCCTTATCTGGGAGTAGGAAAACAGCTTTTAAAACCGGAGAAGCAGGAAAAAGTTTTGGCTTTCCTTGCTGACTCAGCCTCTAGCTCTTTCGCCTCCTCTTCTCTTCAGAAAGTTCCAAATATAAAAGCAGCGAGTCGTCAGTGGATGCTCCCGGTCAGGAACAAGACGTTTCCTTGTGTCCTTCACCCAAACCAAAAGTGAAGGATGCGTCAGGCGACACTACAGGTTACTCCATGGAGCTCTTTACACATCCCGTGCCTGGGTTAGAAAGGGAAATTGTTAACTGCCCATTACAAGATGAATCGGACATGGAGTGCACTGATGCACAGCCACAGCTAGATTATTATGCTGTTCCATTGACTCAGATCACTACATTGCCCTCGCAGTGTACTGAGCCAGAATCTGACCCTGATGAGACTATGGTTCCCCGTCCCGAACGCTATAGCACCTTACACGTTGTCACAGAGGAAGGTGCACATGACATTGAAGAGGAGGTGATAGATGAACCAGTTGTTGACCCAGATTGGCAGTAATTCGGGGAAGAGGGTGCCGCTGCCAGTAGCTCAGAAGCAGAGGAGGATGATCCACAGCAGCCATCTACATCGCAACAGCTGTCATTTGGCAGGCCCATATCAGGCCAAAAACGTTTGTCAAAAACAAAAACAGTTTTAGGACAGCGTGGCCATCCGGTGAAAGTAGCACAGCGTGCAATGCCTGAAAAGGTATTCCATAGTAGGAAGAGTGTAGTGTGGCAATTTTTTAACCAAGATTCGAATGATCAGTCGAAAGTTATCTGTAAGAAATGCTCAAAGACCTTTAGCAGAGGGAAGAATCTTCAAAATTTAAATACAACGTGCATGCTTAGACATTTAACCAGCATGCACTTGCAAGCCTGGACTAACTACTAGGGTTGAGCGACTTTCATTTTTTTAAGATCGAGTCTGGTTTTGTGAAACCCGATTTAGTCCAGAGTCGAGTCGAGTGAAGTCGGCCGATTATCGCTAAAAGTCGGGGATCGACCGAAACACGAAACCCAATGCAAGTCAATGGGGAAGCATAGCCGGCAGTGAGTGGAGGCCAGGAAAACACCTACAGTGCACATTTTACTGCCAAAAACATCCATTCTTGTTTTCTGAAGCTTGTCAATCTTAATTAACTTTATAATAATAGTTGGGCACTGGAAATTGGGGGTCATTTGGCAAAAGTTGTGGGGGTAGGGCTGGTTCAAGGTTTTAGTGGGCCCAGGAAACATGGACTACGTCATGGCGGTGGAGCAGGGAGAGGTAAGTATTTCAACGTTGCAAGTGCTGTGATCCTGAGCAAGCAGGGGGGGCCCACTCGTTCGCATTGGCACTGGCACAGGGCCCCTCAAAGTACGGCGGTGTGTTTGCATGGCGGGGGCGCCTCCCACCAGCAGCGACACTTTTGCGTACTCTGAGTGGCCCTGTGCCAGTGACGTCGCCAACGAGTATGCCCCCCCACCTGATGAAGGAACCTGCACTTTCATCTGCACCTTCCTCTTTGTCCCTGTGTAAGGTGGTATAATATGCGGGAAGGGGAACCTTACTTTCAGCAGGGTCAGATTCTGGCTGTGTAGAGTACAAGGGGAATGTAGTGGTCTAGGTCAGTGTACCAGCAGACATCTAGCAGTGGCTGGGCAATGGGCAGGATGATGAGGAAACAGATATAGGGCCAAAAAATAAAGTAGGCTAAATGCAGATCAAAATTGGTAACAGGACTAAACAGGCGGCATTGCTTTGTTCAGTGGAGTAGCAAACCCAAGAGCAGCAGACACTGTTTCAAGGGCCTAACCACACTAGTAGGCCAAATGCAGTTTAATATCTGATAGTATAGGCCGAAAGCCAGAATGTGGAAGCTCAGCTTTGTTCAGTTGAGGACAACACCAGGGAGGGGCAGACACCGTTAGTAGGCCCTAACCACCATTTTGTTTTTTAAAAAACACTTAATGAGAGCCAGAAGGTTGAAGCTCAGCTTTATTCAGTTGAGGGCAACACCAGGGAGGGGCAGACACCGTTAGTAGGCCCTAAACACCATTTTGTTTTTTAAAAAACACTTAATGAGAGCCAGAAGGTTGAAGCTCAGCTTTATTCAGTTGAGGGCAACACCAGGCAGGGGCAGACACCGTTAGTAGGCCAGAACCAGCAATGTGTTTAAAAACAGCAGTTAATCAGAGCTTGAAGGTAGAAGCTCAGCTTTATTCAGTTGAGGGCAACACCAGGGAGGGGCAGAAGCCGTTAGTAGGCCCTAACCACCATTTTGTTTTTTAAAAAACACTTAATGAGAGCCAGAAGGTTGAAGCTCAGCTTTATTCAGTTGAGGGCAACACCAGGCAGGGGCAGACACCGTTAGTAGGCCGGAACCAGCAATGTGTTTAAAAACAGCAGTTAATCAGAGCCAGAAGGTAGAAGCTCAGCTTTTTTCAGTTGAGGGCAACACCAGGGAGGGGCAGACACCGTTAGTAGGCCGGAACCAGCAATGTGTTTAAAAACAGCAGTTAATCAGAGCCGGAAGGTAGAAGCTCAGCTTTATTCAGTTGAGGGCAACACCAGGGAGGGGCAGAAGCCGTTAGTAGGCCCTAACCACCATTTTGTTTTTTAAAAAACACTTAATGAGAGCCAGAAGGTTGAAGCTCAGCTTTATTCAGTTGAGGGCAACACCAGGCAGGGGCAGACACCGTTAGTAGGCCGGAACCAGCAATGTGTTTAAAAACAGCAGTTAATCAGAGCCGGAAGGTAGAAGCTCAGCTTTATTCAGTTGAGGGCAACACCAGGGAGGGGCAGACACCGTTAGTAGGCCGGAACCAGCAATGTGTTTAAAAACAGCAGTTAATCAGAGCCGGAAGGTAGAAGCTCAGCTTTATTCAGTTGAGGGCAACACCAGGGAGGGGCAGAAGCCGTTAGTAGGCCCTAACCACCATTTTGTTTTTTAAAAAACACTTAATGAGAGCCAGAAGGTTGAAGCTCAGCTTTATTCAGTTGAGGGCAACACCAGGCAGGGGCAGACACCGTTAGTAGGCCGGAACCAGCAATGTGTTTAAAAACAGCAGTTAATCAGAGCCGGAAGGTAGAAGCTCAGCTTTATTCAGTTGAGGGCAACACCAGGGAGGGGCAGACACCGTTAGTAGGCCGGAACCAGCAATGTGTTTAAAAACAGCAGTTAATCAGAGCCGGAAGGTAGAAGCTCAGCTTTATTCAGTTGAGGGCAACACCAGGGAGGGGCAGAAGCCGTTAGTAGGCCCTAACCACCATTTTGTTTTTTAAAAAACACTTAATGAGAGCCAGAAGGTTGAAGCTCAGCTTTATTCAGTTGAGGGCAACACCAGGCAGGGGCAGACACCGTTAGTAGGCCGGAACCAGCAATGTGTTTAAAAACAGCAGTTAATCAGAGCCAGAAGGTTGAAGCTCAGCTTTATTCAGTTGAGGGCAACACCAGGCAGGGGCAGACACCGTTAGTAGGCCGGAACCACCATTTTGTTTTTTAAAAAACACTTAATGAGAGCCAGAAGGTTGAAGCTCAGCTTTATTCAGTTGAGGGCAACACCAGGCAGGGGCAGACACCGTTAGTAGGCCGGAACCAGCAATGTGTTTAAAAACAGCAGTTAATCAGAGCCGGAAGGTAGAAGCTCAGCTTTATTCAGTTGAGGGCAACACCAGGGAGGGGCAGACACCGTTAGTAGGCCGGAACCAGCAATGTGTTTAAAAACAGCAGTTAATCAGAGCCGGAAGGTAGAAGCTCAGCTTTATTCAGTTGAGGGCAACACCAGGGAGGGGCAGAAGCCGTTAGTAGGCCCTAACCACCATTTTGTTTTTTAAAAAACACTTAATGAGAGCCAGAAGGTTGAAGCTCAGCTTTATTCAGTTGAGGGCAACACCAGGCAGGGGCAGACACCGTTAGTAGGCCGGAACCAGCAATGTGTTTAAAAACAGCAGTTAATCAGAGCCGGAAGGTAGAAGCTCAGCTTTATTCAGTTGAGGGCAACACCAGGGAGGGGCAGACACCGTTAGTAGGCCGGAACCAGCAATGTGTTTAAAAACAGCAGTTAATCAGAGCCGGAAGGTAGAAGCTCAGCTTTATTCAGTTGAGGGCAACACCAGGGAGGGGCAGAAGCCGTTAGTAGGCCCTAACCACCATTTTGTTTTTTAAAAAACACTTAATGAGAGCCAGAAGGTTGAAGCTCAGCTTTATTCAGTTGAGGGCAACACCAGGCAGGGGCAGACACCGTTAGTAGGCCGGAACCAGCAATGTGTTTAAAAACAGCAGTTAATCAGAGCCGGAAGGTAGAAGCTCAGCTTTATTCAGTTGAGGGCAACACCAGGGAGGGGCAGACACCGTTAGTAGGCCGGAACCAGCAATGTGTTTAAAAACAGCAGTTAATCAGAGCCGGAAGGTAGAAGCTCAGCTTTATTCAGTTGAGGGCAACACCAGGGAGGGGCAGAAGCCGTTAGTAGGCCCTAACCACCATTTTGTTTTTTAAAAAACACTTAATGAGAGCCAGAAGGTTGAAGCTCAGCTTTATTCAGTTGAGGGCAACACCAGGCAGGGGCAGACACCGTTAGTAGGCCGGAACCAGCAATGTGTTTAAAAACAGCAGTTAATCAGAGCCGGAAGGTAGAAGCTCAGCTTTATTCAGTTGAGGGCAACACCAGGGAGGGGCAGACACCGTTAGTAGGCCGGAACCAGCAATGTGTTTAAAAACAGCAGTTAATCAGAGCCAGAAGGTAGAAGCTCAGCTTTATTCATTTGAGGACAACTTGAATTAGGGACTGCATACAGACTTAGCAGGCTGTCCCCTGTGTGGACCATGCATCCAATACATTAACCCATTGAGCCACAAAGGACACGTAACCTTCCGTGGCCATGCCTACAGGTCCATGTGTCTGTTGTCAGGTGTACCTTTGTCAGTGTAGGCCTATTGGAAGGAGGGACCGCAGACAGGCTTCGAAGGCCTAACACAATAAAATGGGCTGGCTGTAGGCACTTTAAAATTGGTTCCAGGGGTACACGGGCAGCAGTGGTCTGGTCAGTGGAGGCCTAGTGGAAGGAGGGACCGCAGACAGGCTTCGAAGGCCTAAAATAACAAACAATAGGCTCATGGCAGTTTTACAGCGGTTACATGGATACACGGGCAGGCAGCTTGGTGGTGAGTGGAGGAGTATTTAAAGTAGGGACCGCAGACAGGCTATCAAAGGCCTAAAATAACAAACAATAGGCTCATGGCAGTTTTACAGCGGTTACATGGATACACAGGCATCTTGGTGGTGAGTGGAGGAGTATTTAAAGTAGGGACCGCAGACAGGCTATCAAAGGCCTAAAATAACAAACAATAGGCTCATGGCAGTTTTACAGCGGTTACATGGATACACGGGCAGGCAGCTTGGTGGTGAGTGGAGGAGTATTTAAAGTAGGGACCGCAGACAGGCTATCAAAGGCCTAAAATAACAAACAATAGGCTCATGGCAGTTTTACAGCGGTTACATGGATACACAGGCAGCTTGGTGGTGAGTGGAGGAGTATTTAAAGTAGGGACCGCAGACAGGCTATCAAAGGCCTAAAATAACAAACAATAGGCTCATGGCAGTTTTACAGTGGTTACATGGATACACGGGCAGGCAGCTGGTGATGAGTGGAGGAGTATTTAAAGTAGGGACCGCAGACAGGCTATCAAAGGCCTAAAATAACAAACAATAGGCTCATGGCAGTTTTACAGCGGTTACATGGATACACGGGCAGGCAGCTGGTGATGAGTGGAGGAGTATTTAAAGTAGGGACCGCAGACAGGCTATCAAAGGCCTAAAATAACAAACAATAGGCTCATGGCAGCTTTACAGCGGTTACATGGATACACAGGCAGCTTGGTGGTGAGTGGAGGAGTAGTGCAAGGAGTGTCTGTCCCAGTACTCCCAAAATATAAATAGATGTTAATGTCTCGCAAAACAACCAAAACAAAAAAAAAGGTGGCATACTTAGGTACAGGGGTGGGCTCATCTACTGAGTTTCTGACATAGTAATTTGGCAGTAACTATTTAATGGTGCCAATATAGGACACAGACACAGACTACTTTAAGTTGCATCATAGATGTCTACAAATTTGTATTGTCAGTGCCAGACATTGAATGATGTCAGCGAATAGACTAAAGATTGGTGGAGCTGTGCGACATAATTTTGCACGTGGTAGAGCACATTTTGAGCTGGGGTAGGGGGGAACTCTCTTGAGGCCGGCGGGACCGCCCCAGGGCCCCTCATGTTACAACGGTGTGTCTGATGTTGGGTGCGCACCGCCACCGCCAGAGACACTACATTGTACTATGAGGGACCCAGTAGCAATGCCGTCAACCAAAAGCGAGCACACCCACCTCTTCAGACAAACAGCAGTCTCACGGGTGCTTGCGCCAAGTCGCGATACCACGGCCCCGTGTGGGGAGTTTTGCCATTTAGGGAGGTGTAAACATGTCGTATGCTGTACAATCAGCTGCAGCAAATTAGACATTAGAAAAGTAATTCACAGGCAAGAGCTTTTCATAGGAAAGCTAGGTGTCGGCCGGGCAAGGTGGGGCAAAAGATTTCGAAATCCAGTTGTGGTTCATTTTAATGAATGTTAGATCGTCAACATTTTGGGTAGCCAGACGAGTCCTTTTTTCGGTTAATATTGAACCTGCAGCACTGAATACTCTTTCTGATAGGACACTTGCTGCCGGGCAAGCAAGCTCCTGCAATGCATATTCTGCCAATTCTGGCCAGGTGTCTAATTTGGAGGCCCAGTAATCAAATGGGAATGACGGTTGAGGGAGAACATCGATAAGGGATGAAAAATAGTTAGTAACCATACTGGACAAATGTTGTCTCCTGTCACTTTCAATTGATGCAGCAGTACCTGTCCTGTCTGCGGTCATAGCAAAATCACTCCACAACCTGGTCAGAAAACCCCTCTGTCCAACGCCACTTCTGATGTGTGCACCCCTAACACTCCTAGTCTGCTGCCCCCTGGAGCTCGTGTGAGAACGATCACGTGCGCTGTGTGCTGGGAATGCCTGAAGCAAACGGTCAACAAGAGTTGATTGTTTGGTTGCTAATATTAGTTCCAAGTTCTCATGTGGCATAATATTTTGCAATTTGCCTTTATAGCGTGGATCAAGGAGGCAGGCCAACCAGTAATCGTCATCGTTCATCATTTTCGTAATGCGTGTGTCCCTTTTTAGGATACGTAAGGCATAATCCGCCATGTGGGCCAAAGTTCCAGTTGTCAAATCTCCGGTTGTGATTGGTTGAGGGGCAGTTGCAGGCAAATCTACGTCACTTGTGTCCCTCAAAAAACCAGAACCCGGCCGTGACACGCAACCAATTTCCTGTGCCCCCGGGAAAGGTTCGGCATTAAAAATATACTCATCCCCATCATCCTCCTCGTCCTCCACCTCCTCTTCGCCCGCTACCTCGTCCTGTACACTGCCCTGACCAGACAATGGCTGACTGTCATCAAGGCTTTCCTCTTCCTCTGGTGCAGACGCCTGCTCCTTTATGTGCGTCAAACTTTGCATCAGCAGACGCATTAGGGGGATGCTCATGCTTATTACGGCGTTGTCTGCACTAACCAGCCGTGTGCATTCCTCAAAACACTGAAGGACTTGACACATGTCTTGTATCTTAGACCACTGCACACCTGACAACTCCATGTCTGCCATCCTACTGCCTGCCCGTGTATCCTCCCACAAATAAATAACAGCACGCCTCTGTTCGCACAGTCTCTGAAGCATGTGCAGTGTTGAGTTCCACCTTGTTGCAACGTCTATGATTAGGCGATGCTGGGGAAGGTTCAAAGACCGCTGATAGGTCTGCATACGGCTGGCGTGTACAGGCGAACGTCGGATATGTGAGCAAAGTGCACGCACTTTGAGGAGCAGGTCGGAGAACCCAGGATAAGTTTTCAATAAGCACTGCACCACCAGGTTTAAGGTGTGAGCCAGGCAAGGAATGTGTTTCAGTTGGGAAAGGGAGATGGCAGCCATGAAATTCCTTCCGTTATCACTCACTACCTTGCCTGCCTCAAGATCTACTGTGCCCAGCCACGACTGCGTTTCTTGTTGCAAGAACTCGGATAGAACTTCCGCGGTGTGTCTGTTGTCGCCCAAACACTTCATAGCCAATACAGCCTGCTGACGCTTGGCAGTAGCTGGCCCATAATGGGACAACTGGTGTGCAACAGTGTCATCTGCCGATGGAGTGGTTGGCAGACTGCGTTCTGTGGAAGAGCTGTAGCTTCTGCAGGAGGACGAGGAGGAGGAGGAGGAGGGGGTGCGAACGCCTACAGCCAACTGTTTCCTAGACCGTGGGCTAGGCACAACTGTCCCTAAATTGATGTCGCCTGTGGACCCTGCATCCACCACATTCACCCAGTGTGCCGTGATGGACACATAACGTCCCTGGCCATGCCTACTGGTCCATGCATCTGTAGTCAGGTGCACCTTTGTACTCACAGATTGCCTGAGTGCATGGACGATGCGCTGTTTAACATGCTGGTGCAGGGCTGGGATGGCTTTTCTGGAAAAAAAGTGTCGACTGGGTAGCTCGTATCGTGGTTCAGCGTACTCCATCAGGGCTTTGAAAGCTTCGCTTTCAACTAACCGGTAGGGCATCATCTCTAACGAGATTAGTCTAGCTATGTGGGCGTTAAAACCCTGTGTACGCGGATGCGAGGATAAGTACTTCCTTTTTCTAACCAGAGTCTCATGTAGGGTAAGCTGGACTGGAGAGCTGGAGATCGTGGAACTTTCGGGTGTGCCGGTGTACATGGCAGACTGAGAGACGGTTGGAGACGGTATTGTTTCCGCCGGTGCCCTAGATGCAATATTTCCTCCTACAAAACTGGTGGTTCCCTGACCCTGACTGCTTTTGGCTGGCAAAGAAACCTGCACAGATACTGCCGGTGGTGCGGAAAATGGTGGCCTTACAGTGACGGAAGGGATGTTGCGTTGCTGACTAGCTTCATTGGCCGAGGGTGCTACAACCTTAAGGGACGTTTGGTAGTTAGTCCAGGCTTGAAAATGCATGGTGGTTAAGTGTCTATGCATGCAACTAGTATTTAGACTTTTCAGATTCTGACCTCTGCTTAAGCTAGTTGAACATTTTTGACAGATGACTTTGCGCTGATCAGTTGGATGTTGTTTAAAAAAATGCCAGACTGCACTCTTCCTAGACTCGGATCCCTTTTCAGGGATTGCAGACTGAGCTTTAACCGGATGGCCACGCTGTCCTCCAACAGGTTTTGGCTTTGACACGCGTTTTGGGCCAGATACGGGCCCGGCAGATGGAACCTGTTGCGATGTTGATGCCTGCTGCGGCCCCTCCTCCACCTCCGCTTCTGAACTACTGCCGCCTGCACCCTGTTCCCCCAATGGCTGCCAATCGGGGTCAATAACTGGGTCATCTATTACCTCCTCTTCGAGCTCGTGTGCAACTTCGTCTGTGTCACTGTGTCGGTCGGTGGTATAGCGTTCGTGGCGGGGCAACATAGTCTCATCAGGGTCTGATTGTGGATCTGTACCCTGAGAGGGCAATGTGGTGGTCTGAGTCAAAGGAGCAGCATAGTACTCTGGCTGTGGCTGTGCATCAGTGCACTCCATGTCAGAATATACTTGTAATGGGCATGGCCTGTTAAATGTTTCACTTTCTAAGCCAGGGACGGTATGTGTAAAGAGCTCCATGGAGTGACCCGTTGTGTCGCCTGCTGCATCCTTCTCTCTTGTTGTAGTTTTTGCTGAGGAGGACAAGGAAGCGACTTGTCCCTGACCATGAACATCCACAAGCGACGCGCTGCTTTTACATTTACCAGTTTCGGAAGAGGAGGCAAAAGAGCTAGAGGCTGAGTCTGCAATGTAAGCCAAAACTTGCTGTTGCTGCTCCGCCTTTAAAAGCGGTTTTCCTACTCCCAGAAAAGAGAGCGTTCGAGGCCTTGTGTAGCCTGACGACGAAACTGGCTCCACAGCTCCAGACTTAGGTGGAATATTTTTATCCCCACGACCACCTGATGCTCCACTACCACTACCATCATTACCAGCTGACAATGAACGCCCACGACGACCTCTTGCACCAGACTTCCTCATTGTTTTAAAATCTTAACCAAAGTAACTTTATTTGTTGCTGTCAAACAACTTACACGGTGAGCTATAACTTCAGTATGATTTCAATATCCCTTAACAGGTTGGTGAGACCACAAGGAAAATCAGGCACAATGTTACACACTCTGTTTTCTGTGGCACAAAATCACAGAGATGACACACACGCAGGACTGTCACTCAAGCACTAATGTCAATATTAATCTCCCACCTAATTTATTTATTTTTTTTTCTCAGGGAGACTTTAGAAACCAAATAATATTAAAAAAAAAAGAAAAAAAAAAAGGCTTTCTATGGCCCACAATTAGAGAGAGAGAGGTGGCACACCCAGGAGTCAAGACTGGCGCACAAGCTGAAAGGGCAATATTACTCTCCCACTGTTTTTTTAAGTTTTTTTTCTTTTATTTTCAGGGAGACTTTAGAAACCAAATAATATTAAAAAAACCAAAAAAATAAATAGCCTTTCTATGGCCCACTGAATGAGAGATAGCACACACAGCAGTGGCACACAAGCCCTGACTGAGGCCAATATTTTTCTCCCACTGATTGATGTAGTGTTTTTGTGTTGAGGTAGATTTTAGAACACAAATCAAGGAAAAAAAAAATGCTTTCTATGGCCCACTGAATGAGAGAGGTGGCACACCCAGGAGTCAAGACTGGCACACAAGCTGAAAGGGCAATATTACTCTCCCACTGTTTTTTTATGTATTTTTTGTTTTTTAAGGGAGACTTTAGAAACCCAATAATATTTAAAAAAAATAAATAAATAGGCTTTCTATGGCCCACTGAATAAGAGGGAGAGAGGTGGCACACCCAGGAGTCAAGACTGGCACACAAGCTGAAAGGGCAATATTACTCTCCCACTGTTTTTTTATGTATTTTTTGTTTTTTAAGGGAGACTTTAGAAACCCAATAATATTTAAAAAAATAAATAAATAGGCTTTCTATGGCCCACTGAATGAGAGGGAGAGAGGTGGCACACCCAGGAGTCAAGACTGGCACACAAGCTGAAAGGGCAATATTACTCTCCCACTGTTTTTTTATGTTTTTTTTTTTTTTCAGGGAGACTTTAGAAACCAAATAATATTAAAAAAACCAAAAAAATAAATAGCCTTTCTATGGCCCACTGAATGAGAGAGAGAGGTGGCACACCCAGGAGTCAAGACTGGCACACAAGCTGAAAGGGCAATATTACTCTCCCACTGTTTTTTTATGTTTTTTTTTTTTTCAGGGAGACTTTAGAAACCAAATAATATTAAAAAAACCAAAAAAATAAATAGCCTTTCTATGGCCCACTGAATGAGAGAGAGAGGTGGCACACCCAGGAGTCAAGACTGGCACACAAGCTGAAAGGGCAATATTACTCTCCCACTGTTTTTTTATTTATTTTTATTTTTTTCAGGGAGACTTTAGAAACCAAATAATAAGAAAAAAAATAAATAAATAAATAGGCTTTCTATAGCCCACTGAATGAGAGATAGCACACACAGCAGTGGCACACAAGCCCTGACTGAGGCCAATATTTTTCTCCCACTGATTGATGTAGTGTTTTTGTGTTGAGGTAGATTTTAGAACACAAATCAAGGAAAAAAAAATAAATGCTTTCTATGGCCCACTGAATGAGAGAGAGGTGGCACACCCAGGAGTCAAGACTGGCACACAAGCTGAAAGGGCAATATTACTCTCCCACTGTTTTTTTATGTATTTTTTGTTTTTTAAGGGAGACTTTAGAAACCCAATAATATTTAAAAAAAAAATAAATAGGCTTTCTATGGCCCACTGAATGAGAGGGAGAGAGGTGGCACACCCAGGAGTCAAGACTGGCACACAAGCTGAAAGGGCAATATTACTCTCCCACTGTTTTTTTATGTTTTTTTTTTTTTTCAGGGAGACTTTAGAAACCAAATAATATTAAAAAAACCAAAAAAATAAATAGCCTTTCTATGGCCCACTGAATGAGAGAGAGAGGTGGCACACCCAGGTTAAGACTGGCACACAAGCTGAAAGGGCAATATTACTCTCCCACTGTTTTTTATGTTTTTTTTTTTTTTCAGGGAGACTTTAGAAACCAAATAATATTAAAAAAACCAAAAAAATAAATAGCCTTTCTATGGCCCACTGAATGAGAGAGAGAGGTGGCACACCCAGGAGTCAAGACTGGCACACAAGCTGAAAGGGCAATATTACTCTCCCACTGTTTTTTTATGTATTTTTTGTTTTTTAAGGGAGACTTTAGAAACCCAATAATATTTAAAAAAAAAAAAAAAAAAAAAGGCTTTCTATGGCCCACAATTAGAGAGAGAGGTGGCACACCCAGGAGTCAAGACTGGCACACAAGCTGAAAGGGCAATATTACTCTCCCACTGTTTTTTTATTTATTTTTATTTTTTTCAGGGAGACTTTAGAAACCAAATAATAAGAAAAAAAATAAATAAATAAATAAATAGGCTTTCTATAGCCCACTGAATAAGAGATAGCGCACACACAGCAGTGGCACACAAGCCCTGACTGAGGCCAATATTTTTCTACCACTGATTGATGTAGTGTTTTTGTGTTGAGGTAGAATTTAGAACACAAATCACGGAAAAAATAAATAGGCTTTCTATGGCCCACTCAGTGAGAGATGGCACACACAGGGATGGCACTGTAGCAGAAATGCCAATCTTAATCTCCCACAAAAAAAAAAAAAAAAAAAACAGGGACTGTCCTACAATTACTATCTCCCTGCAGTAATCTAAGCCAGGTATGGCAGGCAGCAATAGGAGTGGACTGATGCACAAATTAAATAAAAAGTGTGGACAAACAAAAAAGATAGCTGTGCAGAAAGGAACAAGAGGATATGTGCTTTAAAAAAAGCAGTTGGTTTCCACAGTGGCGTACACACAGCAATACAGCTATCACGGAGCCTTCTAGGGCAGCCCAATGAGCTACAGCGCTGAGGAAAAAAAAAAAATAGCTTCCACTGTTCCTGCACACCGAAGGTGGTGTTGGACAGTGGAAATCGCTACAGCACAAGCGGTTTGGTGGTTAGTGGACCCTGCCTAACGCTCTCCCTGCTTCTGACGAAGCGGCAGCAACCTGTCCCTAAGCTCAGATCAGCAGCAGTAAGATGGCGGTCGGCGGGAACGCCCCTTTATAGCCCCTGTGACGCCGCAGACAGCAAGCCAATCACTGCAATGCCCTTCTCTAAGATGGTGGGGACCAGGATCTATGTCATCACGCTGCCCACACTCTGCGTTCACCTTCATTGGCTGAGAAATGGCGCTTTTCGAGTCATTGAAACGCGACTTTGGCGCGAAAGTCGCGTACCGCATGGCCGACAAGCACAGGGGTCGGATCGGGTTTCATGAGACGCCGACTTAGCCAAAAGTCGGCGACTTTTGAAAATGATCGACCCGTTTCGCTCAACCCTACTAACTACCAAACGTCCCATACCATTGGTGCACCTGCTCAGAATGAAGGTAGTCAGCAACGCTACATTGCTTCCCTCACTGTAAGCCCACCGGTTAGGACACCACCAGCAGCAAATGTGGAGGTATCGTCGCAAGGCCAAAGCAGTCAGGGAATCACAAGGTTATTGGTAGGAAACTCTGTATGTAGACCAACATCAAGAATACCATCAGCAACCCTCTCTCAATCCGCCATGTCCACCACCACCGCTAGTTCCACCATATGCAGCTCTCCAGTCCAGCTCACCCTACAAGAGACTCTCATTAGGAAAATAAAGTACTCATCCTCTCATCCACGTACACAGGGTTTGAACGCCCACATTGCTATACTAATCTTGTTAGAGATGATGCCCTACCGGTTGGTTGAAAGCAAAGCTTTCAAAGACCTGATGGCCTACGCAGCACCATGCTATGACCTACCCAGTTGGCACTTCTTTGCGAGAAAAGCCATCCCAGCCCTCCACCAGCATGTCAAAGACCGCATTGTCTATGCACTGAGGCAATCAGTCAGTGGAAGGTGCACCTCACAACAGATGTATGAACCAGTAGGCATGGCCAGGGACGTTACGTGTCCATCATGGCGCACTGGGTTAATGTGGTGGATGCAGGGTCCACAGGGGACAGACATAGTGGGACAGTTCTGCCTAGCCCATGGTCTAATAAACAGTTGGCTGTAGGCATTCGCCACCCCTCCTCCTCCTCCAGAAACGAAAGGTCATCCACAGAGCGCAATCGCCTGACCACTCTATCTGCAGCTGCCAGTGTTGCACACGAGGTGTCCCATTATTGAACAGCTAGTGGTAATCATCAGCAGGCTGTGTTACAAATTAAGTGTTTGGGCGACAACAGACACACTGCGGAAGTACTGGCTGAGTACTTTCAGCAACAAACTCAGTCATGGCTGGGCAGTGCACATCTTGAGGCAGGCAAGGTAGTCAGTGATAACAGAAGGAATTTTATGGCTGCCTTAGCCCTTTCAGAACTGAAACACATACCTTGCCTGGCTCACACCTTGAAACTGGTGGTGCAATGCTTCCTCAAAAATTATCCGGGGTTACCAGCCCTGCTCCTGAAGGTGTCAAGACTTTGCTCGCACATCCGCCGGTTGCCCGTACACTCCAGCTGTATGCTGAACCATCAGCGATCACTGAATCTTCCCCAGCGCCGCCTAATAATCGACGTTGCAACAAGGTGGAACTCCACACTGCACATAGTTCAGAGGCTGTGTGAACAGAGGCGTGCTGTAATTAATTTGTGGGAGGATACACATACACAGGCAGGCACTTGGATAGCAGACATGGAGTTGTCTGGTGTGCAGTGTTCGAAGCTACAAGATCTCTGTCAAGTCCTTCAGTGTTTTGAGGAATGCACACGGCTGGTAAGTGCAGACAACACCATCATAAGCATTAGCATCCCACTAATGTGTCTGCTGATGCAAAGTTTGAGGCACATTAAGGAGCAGGTGTCATGCAGCCGAGGAGGAGGGAAGCCTTGATGACAGTCAGCCATTGTCAGCTCAGGGAACTCTCCTGGATGAGGTGGCGGACGAAGAGGAGGAGGAGGAGGAGGATGATGGGGATGAATATTTATGGGAGGAGGATGCTTCTCAGGGGGCAATAGAAACTGGTGGCGTTGCAAGGTCAGGTACAGGTTTTTTTCAGGACACAAGTGATGTTGATTTGCAAGAAAGTGCTCCTCAACCCAGCACAAGCAGCGAATTGACACCTGGAACATTGGCCCACATGGCTGAGTATGCCTTGCGTATCCTAAAAAAGGGACCCCCGCATTATCAAAATGATGACTGATGACTATTATTGGTTGGCCTGCCTCCTGGATCCACGATATAAAGGAAAATCACAAAATATCATGCCACATGAGAACCTTGAGCAAACATTGGCTACCAAACAAGCAACTCTTGTAGACCATTTGGTTCAGGCATTCCCAGCACACAGCGGCGGTGATGGTTCTCACACGAGCCGTAGGGGGCAACATGGCAGAGGTGTTGGAGGTGCACAAATCCGAAGTGGCGTTGGACAGAGGGGTTTTATGACCAGGTTGTGGAGTGATTTCGCAATGACCGCTGACTCGACAGGTACTGCTGCATCGATTCAAAGTGACAGGAGACAACATTTGTCCAGTATGGTTATGAACTACTTTTCCTCCCTTATCGATGTTCTCCCTCACAGGTCATTCCCCTTTGATTACTGGGCATCTAAAATAGACACCTGGCCTGAATTGACAGAATATGTATTACAGGAGCTCGCTTGCCCTGCTGCTAGTGTGCTATCAGAAAGAGTCTTCAGTGCTGCTGGTTCAATACTGACCAAAAAAAGGACACGTCTGGCTACCCAAAATGTTGATGATCTAACCTTCATTAAAATGAACCAATCATGGATTTCAAATTATTTTGCCCCACCTTCCAATGCTGACACGAAGCTTGCCTGAAAAATGTCTTGCTTTTGGCCTCCTCTTACTGACTTCTCCAATTCCTCTATTTGCAGCTGCTGAATGTCCACCATTTTTATACCTCCATAAAAGGGCTGACTCCTCCCACAGGGCCATGGTCACCACCTGGCGCAAGCACCCGTGCGAGTGCCGTTTGCCTGGACAGGTGGGTGGGCCCACTCTAGGGCGACGGCACTGGCACAGGGTCCCTCATAGTACAATGAAGTGTCTCTGACGGTGGTGGTGCACAATCAACGTCAGACACACCATCGTAATATGAGGGGCCCTGTGCCAGTATTGCCGCCCATGAGAGAGTGTTCCCCCTAGCTTGAACAGTGCTCTACCACTTGTAATACTTACCTCTCCCTGCTCCACCACTGTGTAGTCTGTGCTGTTAAATCCTTCAAAGGCACTGCCAATACAAATTTGTTGAAATTATAGATGACAGTTAAAATATACAGGGGCCCTGGCCTCCATTTAGACCATTTAATACTTTGCGCCAACTACCACTGTCTGCTACTCAGCAGAGGAGCCCACCCCTGTACCTAGCTATGCCACCTGTTTATTTCTGAACAACTTTTTGGCAGACACTTAGCCCACTTTATTATTATTTGGGCCTACTAACTTAGTCTGCTACTCATTACAATTTTCCGAAACTGAGCAAAGCAATGTCGCCTGTTTATTTATGAACAATTTTTTGGAAGACATTTAGCCCACTTTATTTGGGCCTACTAACTGTGTCTGCCACTCATTACAGTTTTCCTCCACTGAACAAAGCAATGCCGCCTGTTTAGTCCTATTACCACATTTGAACTGCATTTAGCCTACTTTATTATTTGGGCTTACTAACTGTGTCTGCCACTCATTACAGTTTCCCTCCACTGAACAAAGCAATACACCTGTTTAGTCCTGTTACCACATTTGAACTGCATTTAGCCCACTTTATTATTTGGGCCTTCTAACTGTGTCTGCCACTCATTACAGTTTTCCTCCACTGAACAAAGCAATGCTGCCTGTTTAGTCCTGCTACCATATTTGAACTGCATTTAGCCTACTTTATTATTTGGGCCTACTAACTTACTAACTGTGTCTGCCACTCATTACAGTTTTCCTTCACTGAACAAAGCAATATCGCCTGTTTAGTCCTGTTACCACATTTGAACTGCATTTAGCCTACTTTATTATTTGGGCCTACTAACTGTGTCTGCCACTCATTACAGTTTCCCTCCACTGAACAAAGCAATACCGCCTGTTTAGTCCTGTTACCACATTTGAACTGCATTTAGCCGACTTTATTATTTGGGCCTACTAACTGTGTCTGCAACTCATTACAGTTTTCCTCCACTGAACAAAGCAATGCCGCCTGTTTAGTCCTGCTACCATATTTGAACTGCATTTAGCCTACTTTATTATTTGGGCCTACTAACTGTGCCTGCCACTCATTACAGTTTTCCTCCACTGAACAAAGCAATGCTGCCTGTTTAGTCCTATTACCACATTTAAACTGCATTTAGCCCACTTTATTATTTGGGCCTACTAACTGTGTCTGCCACTCATTACAGTTTTCCTCCACTGAACAAAGCAATGCCGCCTGTTTAGTCCTGTTACCACATTTGTACTGCATTTAGCCTACTTTATTATTTGGGCCTACTAACTTAGTGTGTCTGCCAGTCATTACAGTTTTCCTTCACTGAACAAAGCAAAGTTGCCTGTTTAGTCCTGTTACCACATTTGAACTGCATTTAGCTTACATTATTATTTGGGCCTATATCTGTGTTTTCTCCTCATCCTGCACATTGCCCAGCCACTGCTAGATGAGTCTGCTGGTACATTGACCCAGACCACTACATTCCCCTTGCACTCTACACAGCCAGAATCTGACCCTGCTGAAAGTCAGGTTCCCCTTCTCGCATACTATACCACCTTACATGTGGACAAAGAGGAAGGTGCAGATGAAAGTGCAGGTTCCTTCATGAGGTGGGGGGGCATACTCGTTGGTGACGTCACTGGCACAGGACCCCTCATAGTATGCAAAAGTGTCTCTGCCAGTGGGAGGTGCCACCCACCATCAAACACACCGCCATACTATGAGGGGCCCTGTGCCAATGCCAACGAGTGGGCCCCCCCTGCTTGCTCAGGATCACAGCATTTGCATAGTTGAAATACTTACCTCTCCCTGCTCCACCATGACGTATTCCGCATTTCCTGGGCCCACAAAAATCTTGAGCCAGCCCTACCCCCCACAACTTTAGCCAAATGACCCCCAGTTTTCAATGCCTAACTATTATTATAAAGTAAATTAAGATTGACAAGCTTAAGTAATAAGAATTGATGTTTTTGGCATTAAAATGGGCACTGTAGATGTTTTCCTGTCCTCCACTCACTGCCGATTTTGATTCCCAATTGACTTGCATTGGGTTTCATGTTTCAGTCGGCTCCCGACTTTTCGCAATAATCGGCCGATTTCACCCGACCCGACTTTTGACAAAGTCGGGTTTTGCGAAACCCGACTCGATCCAAAAAAGTAAGTCGCTCAACTCTAATTACAAGGGAGCCTAAACAGTTCCTTGGAGTGGCCAGCGTTGGGGTCATATGTCTCCTGGGACTCTTGATAGGGGAAGAAGGAGGACCATGTTGAGGATTTTGAGGACCAGCCTCTTGGCTACTGAGACTGGATGGTGTGGAAGACTTGGTGGTGAAGCTTGTCAACACACTGGATCTTTTGTCTGCCATCAAACTCACAACAGCTGCACACTTGTATGGGTTCGTCAGTGGTGTAGCGCGGTGACTGAATTTTGACAAGAAGCTTTAACGAGACACAGTCACTTTCTGATCTCTTATACCCCTTGGCGGGCACCACCAAATTCACATCCCTGTTTCTTAACATCACCCTTTCCCATATTGAATGTGTTCTGCAAAAAATTTTTCCTGGCTTTATTTTTGACAAGTAACCTCATAGAGGTGTTATGTGCAAATTCCATGTGCCTAGCAATGTGTGGGTATTTTTTTCAGATATCAGCTTTATTACACAAGGCAACAGTAGACTCAGCCTTTGCAGACACCACCACATCCACATCCCTTAACGTCATCCTTTCTCATTTTGAATGTGCAATGCTTATATAAAAATAATTTCTGGCTTTATGTTTCACAAGTACCCTCACTGAGGTGTTAAATACAAACTAACTATCTTGCAATATGTATCAATTTTTTTAAGATATCAGCTTTATTACGCACAGTAATAGCAATCTCATGAAAATTACAGGTGAATAGTCACATTTGCGTATCTCAGCAAGCTTCGCGCCAGTCGCACAACTCCTAGATAAAGTTATGCTATTTATTTAACCAATAGCTAAGTAATTTTTTGTTCAATTGCCCTTATGACACATGGTAACTGCAGACTCTGGAAAATTACAGATAAATAGTCATGTTTGTGTATCTCAGGAGGCTTTTTGCATGTCACACAACTGCTAGATAAAGATATGCTATTTATTTAACAAAGAGCAAAGTACTTTTTTGTTAAATTGCCTTTATAACACACAGGAAAAACAGACTCAGAAAAACTCAGTGACACTGGTAAATATTGACATTTGCATATATCAGCAGGCTTTGTTCGAGGCACAAAAAGGATAGATAAATATACCCTTTTTATTTAACCAATAACAGAATTAAACTGTTTTATATCACCTTTATGACACATGACAATAGAATCAGGGAAATCACTGATAAATAGTGAGGTTTGCATATCTTAACAGGCTTTGCGCCAGTTGCACAACTGATAGATAAAGATGCGCTATTTATTTAGCCAATAGCAGAGTAATATTTTGTTATATCAACTTTATTACACACGCCAACAGCAGACTCAGGAAAATTAGTTTCACTGTTAAAAAAAGACATTTGTGTATATCTGCAGGCTTTGCACCAGTCACACAACTGCTACTTAAATGTACGCTATTTACATTACTAATAGCATAGTAACATTTTTATATCACCTTTATGACACAAATCAACAGCAGACTCAAGGTAATTACTTGTAAATAGTGAAGTTTGCGTATCTCAGCAGGCTTTGCGCCAGTTGCACAACTGCTACATAAAGATACGCTATTTATTTAACCAATATTTAACCAATATAAGAGTAAGTTTTTGTTTTATCACCTTTATGATGCACAGCAAGAGAGACTCAGAAAAATAATTGGCACTGGTAAATAGTGACGCTTGTGTATCTCTGCAGGCTTTGTGGCAGTCGCACAACTGCTAGAAAAATATACACTGTTTATTTAACCAAGAGCAGAGTAATTTTTTATGTCACCTTTATGACATGCCAACAGCAGACTCATGGTAATTACTGGTAAATAGTGACGTTTGCGCATCTCAGCAGGCTTTGCATCAGTTGCACAGCTGCTTGATAAGATATGTTATTTATTTAACCAATGGCAGAGCAATTTTTTTGCTCTATAGACTTTATTACACATGACAACAGCAAATTAAGGAAAACTTTTGGCACTGGTATATAGTGATGTTTGCATATCTCTGCAGGCTTTGCGCCAGTCGCACAACTGCTAGATAAATATACACTATTTATTTAACCAATAGCAAAGTAATTTTTTTTATATTGCCATTTTATGTCACACGCCAAAAGCAGAAAATGATTGTTAAACAGTGACATTTGCGTATCTCTGCAGTCTTTGTGCCAGCTGCACAACTGCTAGATAAACATACGCTATTTATTTAATCAATAGATTTTTTTTATATCACCTTTATGACACACACCAACAGCAGACTCAGAGAAATTACTGGTAAATAGTGAAATTTGCATATCTTATTAGCTTTTTCAGCAATAGGCAAGGAATATTATTCAGCAATTAGCTTTTAAAAATATGTTTAGTATATGCTTGCACTGACGAATATTATTTATCTCTAAAAAAGTGGTTCAGTGTAGGCTGGTATGCAGGAATATTATGTAGCTCAAAACATTTTTTTTTAGTATATGCTGGTACTGAGTAATATTATTTGGCTCTAAAAAGAGCTGTTTGTATATTATTGTACAAAATATGAAACCCTGCCTCTCTCACTAATCCCACAGTCTGTTCCTACAGTATACACAATGCAAAATGAAAAATAGCAGAGATCTGCAGCATGTACTTGCAAAGATAACACCCTGCCTGCCTTTCCCTCTCACTCATATCAAATCTCTCCCTATGCTATCTCAACCTAACAGAGAACTAATCACTCTCAATAGTTCTTAAAATAGTTTTTTTTGTAATCACAAACACTCCCTATACCCTGTTTTCACTCTCCCTACGCTCACACTACGTTCTTACTATTCTGTTTCCAGATGTAATGTGCTGAAGATGGCGCCAGCAGGGATTAACTATAATCTAGGATGCTGTAAGGCAAGCCAATCACAGAAATGCCACATCAAATTCGGTGCCGGGATTGCTGTGCTTGTCAAGCAAGCCCAGCATGCTGATTGACTGAAAATAAAAAACCAAACATGCTGGGTCACTCCAAAATACCGAGGCAAATAGCAAATTACTTGCTGAGTAACGAATAGCCGGAATAGTGTACTATTCGTGAGAGTAACCAATAGTGCCAAATGTATTCTTTCATCACTAGAAATGTATCATCTTTAACTTTAGGCCTTTTAGAGATCATTTAATCTCCAACTTGCTTAACTGTTCATAATAATAGTAATTATTACCAGCCAGATTAAATGGTTTTTAATCATGTCACAACATACATCTAATAGAAATGAGAAAAGTTAACTGGGTAGAATGGTAAAATGAACAATTGTAAGTACAGAGTGCTGTATAATATGATGATGACACTATATTAAGAGGATAAACACTTTGATGGGAAGGCTTCTTTATTAGAATATGTGTTCTTTTCTTTGTATTTATCCCATGTAAATAGCAAAAAGTTTATATATTTGTTGCATCACAAACAGCTTTTCAGAAGTGCAATCAAATTAAGCAAACCTAAAATGTCAAAGCAATAAGCAGCTTTGCTTTTCTCCTTAAGTCATTTTCCTCCTAATTGAATTCTTATTGTGTGATATAAAGAAATCTACTTATGACAGATCATTTTGTTATATTTGTAACTAAAAATGCAATGCAATTGAAGAAAATCTTATATTAACATAGAGACATGCCTAAACTTAAAGTTTAAAATTTACTGTGAAATAAGGCAAAAACAGAAAAAAGAACAATGTTGAAAGAATTTCAAATTTATCATTATTTATCGCTCTGAGTCCTTGCAAAAATTGAACCTCAAAAATCACTGCCTCAATGTAGTGCAATATTGTCTGTACATTCGTTCCACATATAAAGCTGTATTTTATAAATTAATTCCATGCCAAATACCACAACTGAGTTAGTAAAAGATGAAAAGTAAGAACAATGCAGACTGTCTTTATTTGGGTTCTAACATTGGCACTTAATTAAAACTTCTAAGTAACCAGCTTCCAAAACTAGAGCCCCAAATAGTTGATATACTTAAGGCATTATCTTGTACTTCCTTGACCAGTTCTTTTTTATGAACCTTTATCTTCGTTATGAGAAAATATAATTTCCTTAGTTAATAACCTCACATAATTCAGAAGCTCTATTAAAATGAGCTTTTTATTTTTAGAACATTTAGAAGATCATTAATTGAAATGGCAAAATTACCTTGTCCATTACGGTTTCCTCTGGCTCCAAAACTTTTATTCATTTTTCTCAACTCAGTTTACTGCTCAAAACTATATGTTAGATATTTTTTTCATGCAAGGAGTGAAGGAATAATATTACTATTAAAGAGGTTATCCACTACTGTAACTTTCATAGCCTATCCTTAGGATAGGTCATCAATGCCTTATCAGTGGGGGTGTGATATCGAGGATTCTTGCCGATTGTCTCTGTGCTCAGTTAAAGAGCTACTCCCTCTACTCATAATGACTATAGCCAGGTACTGCACATACGTTCCCCATTCAAATCAACATGGGATAATTGTTCAGTACTCAGCTGTAGCAACTATCAGTAGACAGAGCAGCTCCGTAAATGAGCAGTTCCAAATGCTGCCGATAGCAAAAACAGGTGATCGGCGTGTTTGCAAGATGCAGCACTCCAATACCAATCAGGCATTAATCACCTATCCTATGATTTTACGGATAGGTCATCAATGTTGAATTAGTGGACAAGTTCTTTAAGATTGAGTTTATTGGTTTTAGTCCATTCTGTGCTATGTGGATTAGGGGTCTTCTCCGTCCTCAGCATCAATATGGTGACTCTGAGCCAACTGCTTGGAGACACTACATTGACGAAGGAGGGAAGATCCCTGGTCAGAAAATATCAGCTTAACAAAAAAAATTTCTTTAAGGTATATAAGTTGCAAACCAAAACCTCGGTGACATTCTAGATGTCATAAAAAAGGGGGTGAGAACCACCTCCCCATACAAAGCAACAATAGAATACCCGCTCCCAGAATCATGCAAAGAAGGAGAAAAGCTGGAGCAACTAGGTAAAAAATATACTTTATTAACAATAATCTCAAGTGAGTACAAAAGTCATAACACCACAATAAAAGAAAAACCAGGATAGACACAGATATGCCCAGAAGAGTCCACCATTGCACATGCCCATATAAGTAGATATAGCAATCCATTAAGTAAAGTGACAGTGCATAAGGTTATATTACTATGGTAAGATTGCCATCAGTGGTCATATGAAAGTCAGTACATTATGTGCATGGACTTTCTTTTATCTGTGCCCAGGTGGGAGTGTGCATGCGCCCCGACGCTCTGTGCTGCCGATATGCACCGGCGCGTCTTGTGCCTTCCTCGCATGCATGGGGTTAAAAACTTCTTTCTTCCCTGCTTGCATAGGGATGTGTGATGCTCTGGTGCATAGTATGGGGCCTGAGCTGGGCGGGCCGCTTGCGCCGCTAATAACCACTCTTATTGGCCACCCGGACATCACATGTCCAGTCACATGGCCATAAAAGGTCCTGTTCCTCTCTTAAACCTTACTTCCTCTTGACAAAGCGGTGCTTTTGCACGCGAAACGCGCATCAAGGGTCTCCTGCATCTACACCCTGGGTCCCCCAGCTCTGCCCCCGGTAAGCTCTGCCCTTCTGGCGATGTTTTGTCCAGCGGTATTACTGATTTTCATATGACCACGGATGGCAATCTTACCATAGTAATATAACCTTATGCACTGTCACTTTACTTAATGGATTGATATATCTACTTATATGGGCATGTGCAATGGTGGACTCTTCTGGGCATATCTGTGTCTATCCTGGTTTTTCTTTTATTGTGGTGTTATGACTTTTGTACTCACTTGAGATTATTGTTAATAAAGTATATTTTTTACCTAGTTGCTCCAGCTTTTCTCCTTCTTTGCAAGGTATATAAGTTATAGCAAATACATTATTGAGATGTCTTCCGAGGATATAATAATATTGTGATCTTTATTCAGTGGGATACAAAATTGAGTGGCACAAAATAGCCTGCTATAGACCTTTTTATATTCACCTCACATGCTTCATCCTTGGAGCTAACAGATAGCAAATGCAGAGCATGCTTTCACTTTGGGATCCAGAATTAATGTTTACTCACCCTCATTGAACAAAGGTTAGCAGTATACTGAGAGTTGCTGTAGGTATTTGAGGAACTTCTTCAAAAGTATTAATCTTTTCTACATCTCAATTTTTAACAGCTCATTACTGATAATGTATACTACTGAAGTTATTGTTTTTTTTCTATTGCATGTGATAGTTTCATGTTAGGGCTAGCGGAATGCACCAAATGAATATAGAGATTTTATTATAATAGATGCGTTCGCAGCCCGGGGTCCACCATGCAGGCAAACCTGCTGCTAGCAAATGGCGGAACAATATGGCGGTATCTGTTACTTCACAGAGTAGCTGTGAACTCAAAGCACTGCACCCTGTTAGACTTCACAGTGGCACAGGCTAACTACCGAAACGAGAGCAGTCAGTGGTCATGCATGCACACAAAACTCCTAGCCGGAGGTGCCAGCATTCTAGGGGCTTGTTTCAGCCGGGTCCCTAAACACAATCATACATGACCACACTGGCGCAAAGTACATAACTTAGAACAATACTAGCGCATGGCCGTGCGGCCATGCGAGCCTTAAATAGTTGCAGCACGTACAGGACCTTAAGTTAGAAGGACCAATGAGAGGCTGCCACAGAGCGTGAGCACCTACAGGGCCTTCCTGAAGGACCAATGGCCTTAGATGCAGTGTCTGATCATGTGACCCTCGATCTCCACTGAGAGATCTTACTCTAGGCATGCTCAGAACGAGAAAAGCAGGACTTAGTCCCAGAAGCGTCTGCTCGCCGCTGCCCAGCACTGACTCCAATGGCAGAAGCAGGAAAAGCAGCAGTAACTCTCTGTACAGAGTCAGACTGAGCAAGACGCTGGGACCGACGTCTCCGCTGAGCAGGCTCCACTGTCGCAGGAGAAGAATGGGAGACCGCAGCGGAGATGGCCCGAGATTCCCCCTGTGCAGAGGCGGGAACTCGACCCCTAACATTACCCCCCCAGGCCCCCCCTCCTTGGGCCTCGCTACGTTCGAAGGCAGCAATGAGCTGTGGAGCCCGAATGTGCTCAGCAGGCTCCCAGGACCTGTCCTCAGGACCGTAACCCTTCCAGTCCACCAAATAAATTTTTTTGCCACGAACCACCTTGCACCCCAAAATAGAGTTCACCTCATAATCGTGCATAGATGAACCCGATGTCCCGGCAGATGACTCAGAAAACTGGGACATGTATACGGGCTTAAGGGGGGACACATGAAAGGTGTCGGTGATACCTAGTCATGGAGGAAGGGCTAGACGGTAGACCACGGAGTTAACCTGTTCGAGGACCTTGAAGGGAGCTAAGTAGCGAGGTGCAAACTTAGTGGACTCAACACACAGCCTGATGTTACGGGTGGAGAGCCACACTAAGTTGCCAGGAGCAAAGGTCGGAGCAGGGCGCCGATGTGCATCGGCAGAGGACCTCATTCTCTCCTTGGAGGCCTGGATAGCATCCTGAGTGCGGTCCCCAATGTCTTGCCCCTCCACTGCCCAGTCTGCTACCCTGGAATCAGCAGAGGACATGGGTATAGGCACAGGAACCCACGGATGTTGGCCGTAATTAAGGAGGAAAGGAGTCTGACCAGTGGAGTCGGCTACAGCGTTGTTAAGGGCAAACTCAGCCAATGGTTACAAGGATGCCCAGTCATCCTGCCTGGCAGAAACAAAATGTCATAAATAAGTGACCAGAGTCTGATTGGCCCTCTCAACCAACCCATTCGTCTCGGGATGATAAGCCGAGGAGAGATTTAACTCAATACAGAGTAGACGACAAAGCTCCCTCCAGAATCGAGACACAAACTGGGGACCCCGGTCACTGACAATCTTGTCTGGCATATCGTGTAAACGAAAGATATGCTTGATGAACAAGGCTGCCAGAGCCCGTGCAGACGGTAGCCGTGGAAGAGGCACCAAATGAACCATTTTGGAAAAATGATCGGTGATCACCCAGATAATGGTGCAGTTACGAGACTTGGGTAAGCCCACCACAAAGTAAATCCCGACCATCTCCCAGGGCCTGTCCACCACCGGCAGAAGATAAAGCAACCCAGCTGGCCGTTGCCGAGGGGACTTGTTCTTGGAGCAAGAGACACATGCCCGAACATAGTCTGCAACATCACGAGACATATGCGGCCACCAGTATGTCCTCGCCAGTAACTCAGATGTCCTTTTGGAACCAAAATGTCCACCCACCCTGGACAAGTGTGCCCAAGAGAGAACCTCCGGTCGCAAACTGGATGGTACAAAAGTCTTGCCCGGAGGCACAGACTCTAGCGATGCTGGGGCCACAGTTCTCAGGCTCTCAGTGGGGACAATAAGCCGAGGCTCCTCTTCCTCCTCCACAGATGACACAACGGAGCGAGAGAGAGCGTCGGCACGAATGTTCTTCTCCCCAGAAAGAAAATGGAGAGTGAAATGAAACCGGGAGAAGAACAAGGACCATCTGGCCTGGCGAGAAATTAACCGCTGGGCTGTCTGCAGGTACACCAAATTTTTATGGTCTGTGAAGACTTGGAATGGAAAACGAGCTCCCTCCAAGAGATGTCTCCACTCTGAGAAGGCCAACTTCATGGCTAGCAACTCCCTGTCCCCGATGGAAAAGTTCCTCTCTGCTGGTGAGCAGGTCTTTGAAAAGAAGAAGCAAGGATGCTTCTGACCTTGAGCATCCTTTTGGAAGAGGACTGCTACAGCACCAACAGATGAGGCATCCACCTCCATGATAAATGGCTTATCTACATCGGGGCGATGTAGGATGGGAGCGCTAACGAAGTGTGTCTTTATGGAGTTAAAGGCCTTGGAGACATCCTCAGACCACAATTTGGGATTTGCCCCCTTCTTGGTGAGGGCAACCAAGGGAGCTACCAAAGTTGAGAAGTGCAGAATGAACTGACGATAATAATTAATGAACCCCATAAAGCGCTGCACCGCTTTAAGAGAAAGGGGTTCCTGCCAGTCCATCACAGCCTGTAGTTTGGCAGGATCCATAGGCAATCCCTGGGCAGAGATGATATAGCCCAGGAAAGGTAAGGACTCCTGCTCGAACATACACTTCTCCAACTTGGCATAGAGGGAGTTTGCCCGTAGGAGGTCGAAGACTTTGCAAACATCTCTCCGGTGGGAGTCAATATCTGGAGAGTAGATGAGAATATCATCCAGATAGACTACGACCGAGGTGGTGAGCATATCCCGGAAGATGTCGTTCACAAAGTCTTGGAAAACAGCTGGGGCATTACAGAGCCCGAAGGGCATCACTAGATATTCATAGTGCCCATCCCTGGTGTTAAAAGCCGTCTTCCATTCGTCCCCCACACAGATGCGAATCAGGTTGTAAGCACCCCACAGATCTAGTTTAGTAAACACCCTTGCTCCCCGAAGCCTATCGAAGAGCTCAGATATCAAGGGCAAAGGGTACTTATTTTTAACGGTGATGGCGTTAAGACCCCTATAGTCTATGCATGGACGCAGTTCCCCACTCTTCTTCTGCACGAAGAAGAACCCAGCCCCAGCAGGTGACACTGACTTCCTGATGAACCTTCTTGCCAGATTCTCTTGAATGTACTGAGACATGGCCTTCGTCTCCGGGAGAGATAACAGATAAACTCGACCCCGGGGAGGCTCAGCACCAGGCAAGAGATCAATAGGACAGTCATAGGGGCGATGGGGTGGAAGGGTCTCTGCCGCCTTTTTGGAGAACACGTCTGCATAAGACCAATATTGATTGGGGAGAGAGGATAGATCTGCGGGTATCTCTGTTGTAGCAACCTGAACGCACTCCCTCTGACACCTACCCCCACAAGATTCACCCCAACCCAAAATTCTGCCTGAGGACCACTCGATATGAGGAGAGTGGTACCGTAGCCATGGTATCCCCACCAGGACCTCATCAATTCCTTCAGGAATGATGAGCAGAGATATAATCTCATGATGGGTTGGCTACATGGACAGAGTAAGAGGGATGGTTTGGTGTGTTATCTGTGAGGGCAGTGTCGACCCATTCACCACTCGTACCGTTACTGGTTGAGCTAGCATAACCAGGGGTATTGCATGATGTTGGGAGAAGGCTGAAGACATAAAATGGCCCTCCGCCCCACAATCCACGCAGAGCTCTACCAAGTGGGTGGATGAGCCAAAAATTATTGTCCCCTTAAAGGACAATTTGGAGGCAAACGTCGCCGTGTCTAGTGTACCTCCACCTACTACCACTAGATGCTGACGTTTCCTCGGCTGCTGGGGACATCTGGTGGCAAGATGTCCTGACTGCTGGCAAACATGACAGACCCTGTGTGCACAAGCGGTCTGGGACTTAGATCCCTCATGTGACACTTCCATGGCCACATGTGACTCAGGAACCAGGACTGGAGATTCCAGAGGTTTGGCAAAGGTGGGAGCCAGCCGAAACCTCTGCCTACACTGAGCTCACTCTAACCTCCACTCGTTAAAACGGAGGTCAATACATGTGGAGACAGATATTAACTCCTCCAGTGTGGCAGGAATCTCCCTAGTGGCCAGAGCATCCTTAACATGATCGGCCAGCCCCCTCCAAAATATGGGGATAAGGGCTTTATCTGACCACTCCAGCTCAGAAGCTAAAGTACGGAAGTGGACGGCAAATTGGCTGACCAAGGACTCACCCTGAGTTAATGCCAGCAGTTGGAGCGCCGTGTCATGGGTGACTCGAGGTCCTAAAAAGACCTGTTTCAAAGTGCTCAGGAACAGCGGAGCACTCTGCACCACATGATCACCACGCTCCCACAGCGTTGTAGCCAACTCCAAGCCCTGTCCGACAAGAGGGAAACAATAAATCCCACCTTTGCTTGCTCTGTGGGAAAACGTGCAGCCAGGAGCTCGAGGTGAATAGAGCACTGACTCACGAATCCCCTACAGGACTTGCTGTCTCCAGAAAATTTCTCTGGCAGCGGAAGGCGAGATAATCTCGGAACAGGGGTGGCAGTGGACAGGGTTGCTGCATCCATGCTAGCAGCCTGTACAGCAACTGCGGTAACATCCACAGCTGAGGTTGAGCTCTCGAGAGCCGCCAACCTACCCTGCAGCTGCTGGAAATACCGCAAAGATTGCTGAATGTCCGCCATTTACTAGCCAGACCCTGGCGCTAGTATTATGTTAGGGCTAGCACCAAATGAATATAGAGATTTTATTATAATAGATGCATTCGCAGCCCGGGGTCCACCGTGCAGGCGAACCTGCTGCTAGCAAACGGCGGAACAATATGGCGGTATGAGCTAACTCTGTTACTTCACAGAGTAGCCGTGAACTCAAAGCACTGCGCCCTGTTAGACTTCACAGTGGCACAGGCTAACTACCCAAACGAGAGCAGTCAGTGGTCATGCACGCACACAAAACTCCTAGCCAGAGGTGCCAGCGTTCTAGGGGCTTTTCTCAGCCAGGTCCCTGAATACACACACACACAAACTCCTCGCCGGAATTGCCAGCATTGTAGGGGCTTATTTCAACCGGGTCCCTGAACACAATCATCCATGACCACACTGGCGCAAAGTACATAACTTAGAACAATACTAGCGCATGGCCGTGCGGCCATGCGAGCCTTAAATAGTTGCAGCACGTACAGGACCTTATGTTAGAAGGACCAATGCGAGGCTGCCACAGAGCGTGAGCACCTACAGGGCCTTCCTGAAGGACCAATGGCCTTAGCTGCAGTGTCTGATCATGTCACCCTCGATCTCTACTGAGAGATCTTACTCTGGGCATGCTCAGAACGAGAAAAGCAGGATTTAGTCCCAGAAGCATCTGCTCGCCGCTGCCCAGCACTGACTCCAATGGCAGAAGCAGGAAAAGCAGCAGTAACTCTCTGTGCAGAGTCAGACTGAGCGAGACACTGGGACCGACGTCTCCGCTGAGCAGGCTCCACTGTGGCAGGAGAAGAATGGGAGACCGCAGCGGAGATGGCCCAAGATTCCCCCTGTGCAGAGGCGGGAACTTGACCCCTAACAGTTTCATATCTAATATGCATTACTCACATTACTGTTTTCTTCAACAAAGCCATATGAGAGCTTGTTTTTTTTTTGTAGGGAAATTAATCATTTTTGTAGAGATTTAAATAATTTTTTGTTTGCTTTGCCATTTTACCCCATAACGTTTTTAATTTTTTCAATAATGGATCTGTCTGAGAGCTTATTTTATGTGTGGTGAGCTGATGGTGGTAGTGAAACCAATTTAGATTACAAATGAAATTTTGATAGTTTTTTATTACATCATTTTATAAAGGTGTGGTGATTGAGAAACCACATTTCAGCCATTTTCATTTTTTTTATCTTCATCACATTTGCTGTGAATGAGCTCATTCATTTTATAATTTGATAGGTCAGATACATTTTTAATACTTTAAATCTTTTTCTGCTTACTAGGGAAGGGGGATTCACATTTTTTTGTTTTTATATATTTTTTATATTTAAATAAATATATAGTTTACATTTTTTAAATAATTTCCTTAGTTGACTTAAACTTGTCCTGATAGTCTGATTACTTAAACGTTATACTGCAATATTATTATAGCACATATTATAAATCACAGTGTTGTTTGAAGCTCAGTCAACATAGACGGTTTTTACCGCATGTGGAGTGAGCTCAGCTCCTAAGCTCCTTCGACACACACTCATCCCAGTGCTAGCATGCTGCTGCATTATTTTACTCTATGGGAATGATGTATGAAACAAATTAAGCCTAATTTACTGTTAAATGCGTTTTGGAGTTATATCATACATTTTATGGTCTCTTTGTTGGAGACATGAATCTAGCAGCACATTGAACTTTCTTTAAGGCCCCGTCACACACGGCGACGCTGCAGCGATACAGACAACGATGCTGATCACTGCAGCGTCGCTGTTATGTCGCTGTGTGGTTGCTGGGGAGCTGTCACACAGACAGCTCTCTCCAGCGACCAATGATCAGGGGAACGACTTCGGCATCGTTGAAACTGTCTTCAACGATGCCGAAGTCCCCCTGCAGCACCCGGGTAACCAGGGTAAACATCGGGTTACTAAGCGCAGGGCCGCGCTTAGTAACCCGATGTTTACCCTGGTTACCAAAAAAAAAAAACAGTACATACTCACCATCTGATGTCCGTCAGGTCCCTTGCTGTCTGCTTCCCGCTCTCACTGAGTGCCGCCGTACAGTGAGAGCAGAGCGCAGCGGTGACGTCACTGCTGTGCTGTGCTCTCACTGTACGGCCGGCAGTCAGTCAGAGCAGGAAGCAGACGGCAAGGGACCTGACGGACATCAGATGGTGAGTATGTACTGTTTGTTTTTTTTACATTTACGCTGGTAACTAGGGTAAACATCGGGTTACTAAGCGCGGCCCTGCGCTTAGTAACCCGATGTTTACCCTGGTTACCAGTGAAGACATCGCTGGATCGGTGTCACACACACCGATTCAGCGATGTCAGCGGGACCTCAATGACCAAAAAAAGGTCCAGGCCATTCCGACACGACCAGCGATCTCGCAGCAGGGGCCTGATCGCTGGTACGTGTCACACATAGCGAGATCGCTACTGAGGTCGCTGTTGCGTCACAAAACTTGTGACTCAGCAGCGATCTCGCTAGCGATCTCGCTATGTGTGATGGGGCCTTTAGAAAGACAGAAATTTGATTTGTAAATCAATCTGCAGGAATATTGACTCAGGTGAACATTTTTGATACACACAGATACTGGCATACTATTAAGAGCCCAGACATGCTTTACAGCATGCTATATAGATGTTCTATAGGATCTGTGAACTATGAAGGCCAGGGCAACAAAAAAAGGCATCATGCTCTTGGTGCCAACTTAGCACTATAAGACATTTGTGGAATGGCGCATTGTTTTGCTGCACCAGTTATGTTACAGGCTCAACAGTCGCTATAAAGGGATAAACTTGGTCAAGCATAATGCTTGTTTAAGCATTATTTTTCATGTAGTGTTACTTATATTTTTGTCTATTTTTTGTACACATCACTTTTTGATTGTGTTATTTCTTATACACAGTTTGTCTGAAGAAGGTCTACAATAGAAACGTCATATCTTTTACTGAGTATTTTAATTAAAATTATTTCTTCACATTATACTTGAGTGCCAAGTTCTTCATATATTGGATTACAGATTGGGCCCCTACTTGTGCACCTGCAATCAGGAGTGCCTTGTTCTAATATTCAAAAATAAAAGACCTGACTTTTTTTCTGGGGTCTTCCACTTGAAAGTTCACTTTTTTTTTATAGACAAGTATTAAAAACAATGCACACATCAAAGCCAAAGAAAAAAAAAACATGGAAAGGACACCAAAAATGACACATCAGGAAGCGCTGTCACCGTTTTCTAGAAACATCTTCTTGAAAAACTCATTGGTTACTCCAATATCTCTAAAAGAAGTCATGTACACATACCCTAATGCTTTAATAATACTATAGCTAGTAGGGTGATGATGACTACACCCTAGAGTCATAGTTATAGCCTTTTTCATACCTGTTTTGCAATTATATACTTTTTACTATACGAGTGTACCTAAAACTGCTTCATGTGATCCACAATTGATTCATGATATATACTTGATATATACATGTCTATATGCATTTTATGTGCTATATGACTACATTTCATCATGCTTTTATTTAATTTATGTACAATATTCCTCCTAGAGGTGTATCTGCCACACATTTGTGTTTTTCTTGTTTTTATAAAGTATTCTCTTTGTATAATTCTCATTTGTAATGAAAGGCAGATTAGATTGATTCTCCTGCTTTTACCAAGCTTTAGTGCTTGTATAAAATGTTTAAACAAGCTACTAATTATGTCAAGATTTTCATGGTAAGTACTCTCGACTTCAATTGTAAATGTAGGCCAGTGTGTTACATTCTATAGCTTTGCATTTAGAGTATAACTCTCTATGTAAGTGGTACTCTCCAATCCATTTATTCACAATGACATTTGATCAGCATTTAGTACTAGAGCTTGTGAAATGCAGATAGGGCTGTATACTGCATATTTTAACCAGTGTTATGCCTTAGACCAAGCAAAAATGCTGTTCTCTTTGAAACAAAGCATCTTTCTTCTATTTAGTCTTTTTTATCAGTACACAATTTAGTAAGTAAAATAAATGCTTAATATATTTGCGCTTAAAAAATGACTGTCCTGATGGAGAAGATGATTATCTAATGGCCAGGAGATAGGTATAATAGTTTGCAAATCGGTATAATGCAAACATGCAAAAACCTGGAGTTCACTTAGGAGAGCCAAATGGAAATGGATCTCCCCGTCTGGTGCTTGCTGGTAGCTTTCTTGCCCACCCCCAGAGTGAGTTATGCATAGATACTGATGATGTGAATAGAGCACTGTCCTGGCCGGTGACAGCCACTCTGTTGTGAATTTGGATTCTGGGCTCCCCCGGTGGCTACTGGTGGAATTGAACTGGTGTCTTCATCTTCTCTGTTCACCTGTTCCCATCAAGATGTGGGAGTCGCTATATAACCTTGCTGCTCTGTTAGTTGCTTGCCGGTCAACAATGTTATCAGAAGCCTCTCTGTGCTTGTTCCTGCTCCTAGACAACTACTAGATAAGTTGGACTCTTGTCCATGTTTGTTTTTGCATTTTGTTCCAGTTCACAGCTGTAGTTTCGTTACTGTGTCTGGAAAGCTCTTGTGAACGGGAATTGCCACTCTGGTGTTATGAGTTAATGCCAGAGTTTTAAAGTAATTTCTGGATGGAGTTTTTGATAGGGTTTTCAGCTGACCATGAAAGTGTCCTTTCTGTCTTCTGCTATGTAGTAAGTGGACCTCAAATTTGCTAAACCTATTTTCATACTACGTTTGTTATTTCATCTCAACTCACCGCCAATACATGTGGGGGGCCTCTGTCTCCTTTCGGGGTATTTCTCTAGAGGTGAGCTAGGACTAATATTTTCCTCTGCTAGCTTTATTTAGTCCTCCGGCTGGGCTGGGCATCTAGAATCAACGTAGGCATGCTACCCGGCCACTGCTAGTTGTGCGTTAGGTTTAGTTCATGGTCAGCTCAGTTCCCATCTTCCAAGAGCTAGTTCCTATATATGCTTATGCTATGTTCTCTTGCCATTGAGATCATGACAGTTTGACCGGCCCGCAAAGTGTTAATTGTTTGGGCTGAAGCAGGAGAAAAAGAAGTGTTGAAGGGAAATTTTTTTTTTTTTTTCCCCTCAGAGTTTTGCTGCCTAGCCCTTAATTGCTGTCTAGCTGCTTCTTACCTCCTCTTAACCCTTGAATGGCTCTGTGTCCACCTGTTTGTAATGGATCTTCAGAGTGTAACTGCAGGTTTGAATAATCTCGCCACGAAGGTACAAAATTTGCAAGATTTTGTTTGTCATGCACCTGTATCTGAGCCGAGAATTCCTTTGCCGGAATTTTTCTCGGGGAATAGATCCGGGTTTCAGAATTTTCGAAATAATTGCAAATTATTTTTGTCTCTGAAATCTCGCTCTGCCGGAGACCCTGCACAGCAGGTCAGGATTGTGATTTCCTTGCTCCGGGGCGACCCTCAAGACTGGGCTTTTTCATTGACACCAGGGGATCCTGCGTTGCTCAATGTGGATGCGTTTTTTCTGGCCTTGGGGTTGCTTTATGACGAACCTCATTTGGAGCTTCAGGCAGAAAAAACTTTGATGTCCCTATCTCAGGGGCAAGATGAAGCGGAAATTTACTGCCAAAGATTCCGTAAATGGTCTGTGCTTACTCAGTGGAATGAGTGCGCCCTGGCGGCGACTTTCAGAGAGGGTCTCTCTGATGCCATTAAGGATGTTATGGTGGGGTTCCCTGTGCCTGCGGGTCTGAATGAGTCCATGACAATGGCTATTCAGATCGATAGGCGTTTGCGGGAGCGCAAACCAGTGCACCATCTGGCGGTGTCCACTGAGAAGTCGCCAGAGAGTATGCAGTGTGATAGAATTCTGTCCCGAAGCGAGCGGCAGAATTTTAGACGGAAAAATGGGTTGTGTTTCTATTGTGGTGATTCTACTCATGTTATATCAGCATGCTCTAAGCGCACTAAAAAGCTTGGTAAATCTGTTTCCATTTGCACCTTACCGTCTAAATTTATTCTATCTGTGACCCTGATTTGCTCTTTGTCATCTATTACCACGGACGCCTATGTCGACTCTGGCGCCGCTTTGAGTCTTATGGATTGGTCCTTTGCCAAACGCTGTGGGTATGATTTAGAGCCTTTGGAGACTCCTATTCCTCTGAAGGGGATTGACTCCACCCCATTGGCTAATAATAAACCACAATACTGGACACAAGTAACTATGCGTATTAATCCGGATCACCAGGAGATTATTCGCTTTCTGGTGCTGTATAATCTACATGATGATTTGGTGCTAGGATTGCCTTGGCTGCAATCTCACAACCCAGTCCTCGACTGGAGAGCTATGTCTGTGTTGAGCTGGGGATGTAAGGGGGCTTATGGGGATGTACCTGTGGTTTCCATTTCATCATCCATTCCCTCTGAAATTCCTGAGTTCCTGTCTGACTATCGTGACGTCTTTGAAGAATCCAAGCTTGGTTCGTTACCTCCGCACCGAGAGTGCGATTGTGCCATAGATTTAATCCCGGGTAGTAAATACCCAAAGGGTCGTTTATTTAATCTGTCTGTGCCTGAACATGCTGCTATGCGAGAATATATAAAGGAGTCCTTGGAAAAGGGACATATTCGTCCATCGTCATCTCCCTTAGGAGCCGGTTTTTTCTTTGTGTCAAAAAAAGACGGCTCTTTGAGACCATGTATTGATTATCGGCTTTTGAATAAAATCACTGTTAAATATCAATACCCATTGCCGTTGCTGACTGATTTGTTTGCTCGCATAAAGGGGGCCAAGTGGTTCTCTAAGATTGACCTTCGTGGGGCGTATAATTTGGTGCGAATCAGGCAGGGGGATGAGTGGAAAACCGCATTTAATACGCCCGAGGGCCACTTTGAGTATTTAGTGATGCCTTTTGGTCTTTCTAATGCTCCGTCAGTTTTCCAGTCCTTTATGCATGATATTTTTCGCGATTATTTGGATAAATTTATGATTGTGTATCTGGATGATATTCTGATTTTTTCGGATGACTGGGACTCTCATGTCCAGCAAGTCAGGAGGGTTTTTCAGGTTTTGCGGTCTAATTCTTTGTGTGTGAAGGGTTCTAAGTGTGTTTTTGGGGTACAGAGGATTTCCTTTTTGGGATATATTTTTTCCCCCTCTTCCATTGAAATGGATCCTGTCAAGGTTCAAGCTATTTGTGATTGGACGCAGCCCTCTTCTCTTAAGAGTCTTCAGAAATTTTTGGGCTTTGCTAACTTTTATCGTCGATTTATTGCTGGTTTTTCGGAGATTGCTAAGCCATTGACCGATTTGACTAAGAAGGGTGCTGATGTTGCTGATTGGTCCCCTGATGCTGTGGAGGCCTTTCGGAAGCTTAAGCGCCGTTTTTCCTCTGCCCCTGTGTTGCGTCAGCCTGATGTTGCTCTACCTTTTCAGGTTGAGGTCAACGCTTCTGAGATCGGAGCTGGGGCAGTGTTGTCGCAGAAAAGTTCTGACTGCTCCGTGATGAGGCCTTGTGCCTTCTTTTCCCGTAAATTTTCGCCCGCTGAGCGGAATCATGATGTTGGGAATCGGGAGCTTTTGGCCATGAAGTGGGCTTTTGAGGAGTGGCGCCATTGGCTTGAGGGGGCCAGACATCAGGTGGTGGTATTGACTGACCACAAAAACTTGATTTATCTTGAGACCGCCAGGCGCCCGAATCCTAGACAGGCGCGCTGGTCATTGTTTTTCTCTCGGTTTAATTTTGTGGTGTCATACCTACCGGGTTCTAAGAATGTTAAGGCGGATGCCCTTTCTAGGAGTTTTGAGCCTGACTCGCCTGGTAACTCTGAGCCCACAGGTATCCTTAAGGATGGAGTGGTATTGTCAGCCGTTTCTCCAGACCTGCGGCGGTCCTTGCAGGAGTTTCAGGCGGAGAGACCTGATCGTTGCCCACCTGATAAACTGTTTGTTCCTGATGATTGGACCAGTAGAGTCATCTCTGAGGTTCATTCTTCTGCGTTGGCAGGTCATCCTGGCATTTTTGGTACCAGGGATTTGGTGGCAAGGTCCTTCTGGTGGCCTTCCCTGTCACGAGATGTGCGAGGCTTTGTGCAGTCTTGTGACGTTTGTGCTCGGGCCAAGCCTTGTTGTTCTCGGGCTAGTGGATTATTGTTGCCCTTGCCTATTCCTAAGAGGCCTTGGACGCACATCTCGATGGATTTTATTTCAGATCTGCCTGTTTCTCAGAAGATGTCTGTCATCTGGGTGGTGTGTGACCGTTTTTCTAAGATGGTCCATTTGGTTCCTCTGCCCAAGTTACCTTCTTCTTCCAAGTTGGTTCCTCTGTTTTTTCAAAATGTTGTTCGTTTGCATGGTATTCCTGAGAATATCGTTTCTGACAGAGGGACCCAATTCGTGTCTAGATTTTGGCGGGCATTCTGTGCTAGGATGGGCATAGATTTATCTTTTTCGTCCACTTTCCATCCTCAGACGAATGGCCAGACCGAGCGGATTAATCAGACCCTGGAGACATATCTGAGGTGTTTTGTGTCTGCTGACCAGGATGATTGGGTTGCTTTTTTGCCATTGGCGGAGTTCGCTCTCAATAATCGGGCCAGCTCTGCCACTTTGGTGTCCCCATTTTTCTGTAATTCGGGGTTTCATCCTCGATTTTCCTCTGGTCAGGTGGAATCTTCGGATTGTCCTGGAGTGGATGCTGTGGTGGAGAGATTGCATCAGATCTGGGGGCAGGTGGTGGACAATTTGAGGTTGTCCCAGGAGAAGACTCAGCTTTTTGCCAACCGCCACCGTCGTGTTGGTCCTCGGCTTTCTGTTGGGGATTTGGTGTGGTTGTCTTCTCGTTTTGTCCCTATGAGGGTCTCTTCTCCTAAGTTTAAGCCTCGGTTTATCGGCCCGTATAAGATATTGGAGATTCTTAACCCTGTTTCCTTCCGTTTGGACCTCCCTGCATCCTTTTCTATTCATAACGTTTTTCATCGGTCATTATTGCGCAGGTATGAGGTACCGGTTGTGCCTTCCGTTGAGCCTCCTGCTCCGGTGTTGGTTGAGGGTGAGTTGGAGTACGTTGTGGAGAAAATCTTGGACTCTCGTGTTTCCAGACGGAGACTCCAGTATCTGGTCAAGTGGAAGGGATACGGCCAGGAGGATAATTCTTGGGTGAATGCATCTGATGTTCATGCCTCCGATCTGGTTCGTGCCTTTCATAGGGCCCATCCTGATCGCCCTGGTGGTTCTGGTGAGGGTTCGGTGCCCCCTCCTTGAGGGGGGGGTACTGTTGTGAATTTGGATTCTGGGCTCCCCCGGTGGCTACTGGTGGAATTGAACTGGTGTCTTCATCTTCTCTGTTCACCTGTTCCCATCAAGATGTGGGAGTCGCTATATAACCTTGCTGCTCTGTTAGTTGCTTGCCGGTCAACAATGTTATCAGAAGCCTCTCTGTGCTTGTTCCTGCTCCTAGACAACTACTAGATAAGTTGGACTCTTGTCCATGTTTGTTTTTGCATTTTGTTCCAGTTCACAGCTGTAGTTTCGTTACTGTGTCTGGAAAGCTCTTGTGAACGGGAATTGCCACTCTGGTGTTATGAGTTAATGCCAGAGTTTTAAAGTAATTTCTGGATGGAGTTTTTGATAGGGTTTTCAGCTGACCATGAAAGTGTCCTTTCTGTCTTCTGCTATGTAGTAAGTGGACCTCAAATTTGCTAAACCTATTTTCATACTACGTTTGTTATTTCATCTCAACTCACCGCCAATACATGTGGGGGGCCTCTGTCTCCTTTCGGGGTATTTCTCTAGAGGTGAGCTAGGACTAATATTTTCCTCTGCTAGCTTTATTTAGTCCTCCGGCTGGGCTGGGCATCTAGAATCAACGTAGGCATGCTACCCGGCCACTGCTAGTTGTGCGTTAGGTTTAGTTCATGGTCAGCTCAGTTCCCATCTTCCAAGAGCTAGTTCCTATATATGCTTATGCTATGTTCTCTTGCCATTGAGATCATGACACCACTCTAGGTGCTCTTCCATCCTGCTGTGGAGCGACGGCTCTCTTGCTAGGTCTAGGTACTTGCAGCGTATGGTGTCCAGCCAGCAAGGACCTGTATGACGTGGAGAGTCACGTGACAAGAGATCGTAAGGAGCAGCAGAAGGACCAATTCTAACCAACGCGTTTCGGAAACTACAGTTTTCTTCTTCATGGATGGTCCTGCTTGTGAAACAAGGCTTTAAACACTAATGTTCATGAATATGCAATTAGTAGATTCTGAATAGCTCGCTCAGGACAGTCATTTTTTAAGAGCAAATATATTAAGCATTTATTTTAATTATACTTATTGCAATTTTGTGGTTATTGTTTTATTTGCAGCTGAAGAGTGCACAAATATATTAGCGCCAATGTCCCCAAGTGTACATCAATTTAATAAGTGTCATAGATTATCTATTTTCACATAAATTTGAAAGTGGTAAACCAAAGTTTTTCATTGATGTCATTAAATGAGATCATGACTTCAGTCGCTCCAGGAGTGATGCCGTGTCACATGGATCACCTTTCAATAATACTTCTGTTAACCATTTGAATGTTCTGATTTCACTTATTAAAGCTTCGGACCATATCCTTCACCAACAATTCAGATCTTAAAAGTTCTGTTAATCTAATTTTTGTTTTTGTTAAATTATAGGTACATACGTCACTCAAGTAATTGCAACAGATAAAGATGACCCAACACATGGAAATAATGCCAGGTTGGTTTACAACATTCTTCAAGGACAACCACAGTTTTCTATTGAAATAAAATCAGGTAAATCAGGTAATTTTGTTTGGAAGGGGGTGGTCTGTAGTGACACTGTATGGAATGTAGAGAGGTCAAGGTAAACACTAAAATAGGATCATTTAAAAAAGAATACAGGTTATGCTATTGCAAAATATTATCAAATATTATTGTACATACAAAAGAAAAAACATAGAATTAAAAAATCTTAGTCTCCCTTATACACATTATATGACTATTTGGCTTGTCTTTTGGCCAGCAGCTATCTCTGCTGTCTGTCCATATACAGGAGCACTAGGTCTACTGAGTGATTCTATGTCCTCTATGAGAAATCCCCTGCCAGACTTGTCAGGCAGAAGCTTATCTTTATGAGAACAAAAAAGATTATCAGTCTGTATTTGGACATGCCAGATCCCTTACTCCCCTGACAGTCATCTGTTAAGGGCCCTAATAAGTATTAATCTGTCAGAAAAAATGGACTAATATCAGCTGGTGTTAGCCTGTTGTGTTTCAGGGACTTACAGCATTTATATTTCAAGACTGGCAGTTTGCACACCACTCTGCTGATCAGCACTGTGCTTGAGCAAGATGCGCCAAATTCATTAATAGGCTCATCTGTGTAGCTACAAGAAAGGGACTGGAGTATATTTCGGTCATGATTTATATCACTTCTCTGGTTTATTTGATGATGAATTATTAGGCCTTGCCTCATTTTGGCTAAGCCCAGACCACTTTCTTAGAATCAGTCAGAGCTAGCCTGAAGTGGTATAAAAAAAAGGAAAAAGTTGCAATTTTTTTGTGCAATGATGAGTTGAGCAACAATGTTGAGACACTTCAAACAGTTTTACGAGTTCTGGTAAAAACTATTGAATCATCAACTATGACTAATTTAACCCCTTCATGACCTTGGGATTTTCCGTTTTTCCGTGTTCTTTTCTCGCTCCCCTCCTTCCCAGAGCCACAACTTTTTTACTTTTCCATCAATTTGGCCATGAGAGGGCTTAGTTTTTGTGGGACAAGTTGTATCTTTGAACAACACCATTGGTTTTACCATGTTGTGTACTAGAAAACGGGAAAGAAAATTCCAAGTGCGGTGAAATTGCAAAAAAAGTGCAGTCCCACACTTGTTTTTTGTTTGGCTTTTTTGCTAGGTACACTAAATGCCAAAACTGACCTGCAATTATGATTCTCCAGGTTACTACGAGTTCATAGACACCTAACATGACTAGGTTATTTTTTATATAAGTGGTGAAAAAAAAATTCCAAACGTTGCTAAAAAAAAAAAAATAGTGCCATTTTCCGATACCCGTAGCGTCTCCATTTTTCATGATCTGGGGTGGGTTGAGGGCTTATTTTTTGCATTCTGAGCTGGCGTTCTTAATGATACCATGTCGGTGCAGATAAGTTCTTTTGATCGCCCGTTATTGCATTTTAATGCAATGTCATGGCAACCAAAAAAACTATTCTGGCGTTTCAATTTTTTTTCTCGCTACGCCATTTAGCGATCAGGTTAATGCTTTTTGTTTATTGATAGATCAGGCGATTCTGAACGCGGTGATACCAAATATGTGTAGATTTGATTTTTTTTTATTGATTTATTTTGATAGGGGCGAAAGGGGGGTGATTTAAACTTTTATATATATTTTTTTTTTCAAATTTTTTTACTTTTTTTAACTTTTGCCATGCTTCTATAGCCTACATAGGAGGCTAGAAGCTGGCACAACACGATCGCCTCTGCTACATAGCAGTGATCTGATGTTCGCTGCTATGTAGCAGAATTGCAGGTGTGCTGTGAGCGCCGACCACAGGGTGGCGCTCACAGCTGCCAGGGATCAGTAACCATAGAGGTCTCAAGGACCTCTATGGTTACTATTCTGAAGCATCGCTGACCTCCGATCATGTGATGGGGTTCGGCAATCCGATCATTTCCGGCCGCCCGGCCGGAAGCGGTAGTTAAATGCCGCTGTCTGCGTTTGACAGCGGCATTTAACTAGTTAATAGGCGCGGGCGGATCGCGATTCTGCCCGCGCCTTTTACGGGCACATGTCAGCTGTTCAAAACAGCTGACATGTCCTGGCTTTGATGCGGGCTCACCGCCGGAGCCCGCATCAAAGCAGGCCTTCTGACCTCGGACGTACTATCCTGTCCGAGGTCAGAAAGGGGTTAATGCTGGAAAAAAATATATATCTTTGTACTGTGTTAGCGAGTAGATAGAGAAATATTAACATTTGAGCGTCTTCAGTGGTTGATACCCTTAAATGGCTAACTGAAAAGATGGAAACAAAAAACAAGCTTTCGAGAAGTCAATGATACCTTGGTTGTTTCTTAATCTTTATTTTCAGCTTTGTGTTAATGAGATTCTCGTGCCCTAAGGTGGGGTCGGGTCTGAAATATAAGACTTTGTAGACTACTTAAATTGTATAAAAGGTCCAGCAAAATACAAAATTTGTCCCTTTTTGAAAACAAGAAGTGATATCAACGCTTGTGAAACGCGTATCGGGGTACATGGCCGCACCCTTGGCAGGAGTTACTGCATAATGGGTAATTAAATCTTTTGATTTTTCACGATTATTTCACTGCATAACGAACACCAGAGTTACTCTATCACCGGATTACACAGGTCTTACAGCAGCATGGTTTGATCTGGGCCGACTCGCTCAGTCTCTCTCAGGTTCTGTTGTGAGACTGCTTGATTTGACCCATTATCTCACCTTGTGGCCATTTCTATGAATCAGGTTAAAATTGTTTGAAAACAGTGTTTTGTTTATTTGTACTGACCCTAGTCTCCAGCCACTGCATCATTGTCACCTTTGTGGACCATTAATTTTTATATATCCCTATAAATAAATAAAACATGTAGAAAATATTTGTAATAATATTTGTGTATTGTGTATATATATATATATATATATATATATATATCTTTTTGTACAAATAAAATTGTATTTCATGATATATAGTGACTCAGATACTCCTTTTAATTCAATGGGTACAACATTAACCATTGAATGGTGGGCAATCCTTGCATGTGTATTGGCTGTCTAAGAGTCATCAAATTCGTGATAGTCACCCATGATACTCGATCGAGTAACGAGAATACCTGAGTATCCCAATGCTCAATCGAGTATCGAGCAGTGCCAAGCACGCTTGCTCATCACTAATTGGTACACTGATTGAACTTAAATTGAATAGTCAATGGCATATTGAAATGATATTTAATTGCAGATATGTTTTATTAGGCTTGACAACAGATATTGTGGTGTCCTTGAACTAATCATGGTAGAAAATGAAAAAGTTTTAGCTCCAGGTATGTGTGCAGCTTTTCAATTTGAGGGTTTTTTAATCAGACCTTTTTTTTAACTTTAACTGTTCAAGTCGATTGAATTTATTGAGGTCTGAGTGAACTTAGTTTGTCATGATGATAGGATTCAAGGTCAACTTTTTCATCCCCAAGTATTGCAACATGATTGTGAGCATTTTTCAGAGATCAAAGGTTGTGGCATGATGAGAAATGTTATCTATACTAGCATAAGTGAGGATAAGACCTTGTCTACAGCTCTCTGTCCTCTGCCTAGTATTTTTCTATATTTATTTTCCAAAAAATGACATTTATATACCAAATATTTATTTGTTAGCAACAGGTCATTAAATATTTTGAAACACATCTGACTGTGACTTTTAAAGCTATGTTACTATATATCTTTCCAATGTTTCCAATGGTTGGAGAGAAATGCGTAATGTATAGCAATAAATGCATAATACATTATGATGTATATTCATCATAATTTATATATGTGGGATCTAGAATACAGCTTAAGTTTTCATATTTGTAGAAGCTTTTGGATCTCATTGTAAATTACATAAATTGAAGTACCATGTATGTAGTATTGTCAATGTTCTTATTTTTCATAAGAGTTAATAAGGGCAGGGGCATGCATAGAATTCATTGGGCCCCATAGCTCAAGTTTTAACTGCCCCCAACAATAAAAAAAAAACTAATATTTTCATTGCACCCATAAATTAGGATGCCATAAAATAGCTCCTTAAACATTGTATGATAACACCACAGTGAATTCTTCCACAGTATCTCTACGTGCAAAGTATGATGATTCTACTGTACCCAACCTCAACTCCCCCGACAAAGTGTGGTGACTCCAACACAGTATGATCCCCCATCTGTAACACACTGACACACTGAGCCGAGCTTGGGACACAGCTTCAGTGAAGGGCGATAATGTCATAGAAGTTTCTGCCAGTCCCTGCCAGCTGTTCCCATGCTCAGTTCAGTGTGAGATGGCCAATGACCTGTGGGAACTTTTATGATGGCACTGCTACCACTGTGAGAATTTCCTCACAGTGCTAGAGGTGATTTCATTGAAGTCACCAAACTTCACTGGCCGCTCACAAAGATGTGCCTGTGGGAACCGCAGCTTCAGTGACCTGCAGCAACCTCAATGATGTCACCACAGGTTACTGAAGCTCTGACACTCAGTTCAGTGTCTTCTGAATGCCAGGGTGATCAGTTGCATCATGTCATCATTCAGCAAGGCATCCAGAGATGAAGGAGAGATGTATTACAGGGTAGGACAAACGGAATATCATCCAACAGGTGAGGAATAAGGTATTTTTTGTTTTACACTAATAAATAGGTAAAAGAGGGTGAGGAGTGTTTGTTTTAAACAAAGGAGTCTATGTCTTTCTTTCAGTTGAAGGCCTTTTTTCTGTCTGGGTATTTTTAACGTGACCATGGGGTTAGTAATGGGGGTGTCTTATAGAAGCCTTTCAATTACCAATCCCTGGACTTGATGTCAGTGGCCATAAAACAACTGACACCAACACCTAACCCAATTGTCTCTCTTTGCACCGTACCAGGTAAAGTGGGAAAAATGAGGCTAAGCTCCAGACTTGGTGCATCTTATTGATGCAACAATTCTGAGGCCACTGAGGGCTGATGTTATTAGCCTGGGAGGGGGGGGGGGCAATAATGATTGCCATTCCCAAGCTATTAATATCAGCCCATAGCTGTCTGTTTAGCCTTTGCTGGTTAGAATTTATAGGGAGGACCCTACGTCATTTTTTTCTGGGGTCCCTCTGTAAACTAACCAGTAAAGGCTAAGAAAATAGCTGTAAGCCATTAAAAACAGCCAGCCTGGGAACATTTAGGACTAATGGCACCTTTCACAGATTATTAATATCAGCCCTAGAGCCATCTGCTTTCTCTCTGCTGGTTATGAAAATGATGAGGGACCACACACAATTTTCTTTTATTTACTTAAAAATAAAAAAAAACTGGTGCAGAAAAGAAACACACAAAGCACTGATAATATAAGACACTAGCATATTGCTATCAATCTATGTATATACAGTATATATATATATATATATATATACTAGATTGTGGCCCGATTCTAACGCATCGGGTATTCTAGAATATGCATGTCCCCGTAGTATATGGACAATGATGATTCCAGAATTTGCGGCAGACTGTGCCCATCGCTGATTGGTCAAGGCAACCTTTATGACATCATCGTCGCAATGGCAACCATTATGACATCTACGTCGATACTGTGCCCATCGCTGATTGGTCGAGGCCTGGCGGCCTCGACCAATCAGACGCGGGATTTCCATTATGACATCATCGTCGCCATGCTGTGCCCGTTGCTGATTGGTCAAGGCCTGGCGGCCTCGACCAATCAGAGACGCGGGATTTCCAGGACAGACAGACAGACAGACAGAAAGACAGACAGACGGAAAAACCCTTAGACAATTATATATATAGATATATATTTATCTAGCTATAAACACGTAGTCAAAATTGTTGGTATCCCTCGTTTAATGACAGAAAAACCCACAATGGTCACAGAAATAACATGAATCAGACTAAACTAATAATAATTTAAACATAACGATCCTCCTGTGATTCTCAACACTAGGATCAAGAAGTGTTTCAAAACATGAGATTTAAAACAGTTCAATTTATTTATTTAAACATCAATAGATAGCAAAGCAATAAAAACGAATGGTGCCTCAGACCAAACAAAAGCAGAGGCCAAGCAAAAAGTGGAACACAGCAAAAATTATTAAGTAAAAGGATTTTTTTTTTAATCCACAGAATTTAAGATCCTCTAATAATAAAGGTATATATGTATACATAGTCAGTAACACGTTTGCAACGCTCTCAATTGAGCTCTAATAGTATAATATTTGCAACAAACAACTAACCATGCTGTCAGTGTACAGAGGGGAAAGGAAGACAAAAAGTCATATCCACAGTTTCAGAACAGGTGCTAAGGGCGCAATTCACCCATAGAGCGGAACACCCCTGACAAAATACTATTGTTTAATCCCTTCAAAGCCCCACAATATTGCACAAGATCAGTTCCTCAACATATTACCTTTAACCGTGTCCCACCGAAAATCCACTGCCAAGTGATAGGGTGTGCCTCCGAACCCCAGGGTTTATTTGTTGCAAATATTATACTATTAGAGCTCAAGTGAGAGCGTTGCAAGCGTGTTACTGACTATATATACATATATACCTTTATTATTAGAAGATCTTAAATTCAGTGGATTAAAAATAAAAAAATCCTTTTACTTAATCATTTTTGCTGTGTTCCACTTTTTGCTTGGCGTCCACTTTTGTTTGGTCTGAGGCACCATTCGTTTTTACTGTTTTGCTATCTATTGAAGTTTAAATAAATAAATTGAACTGTTTTAAATATCATGTTTTGAAACATTTCTTGATCCTAGTGTTGAGAATCACAGGAGGATCGTTATGTTTAAATCTTGTTATGGAGTGTAGCCTATTTCCGTGTAGGGTTTATGGGCTTGGGTAATATGCTTATTAAACTAATAATAAATTAAAGATCTATGAAAATGAACAAATGAAAGTCAGACATTGGTTTTCAACCATGCTTCCACAGGATTTAAAAAAAAATAATAATTACCTGGGAAGCTCCATAGGTTATACCAAATTCCAGGGCTATAAACATCTGCTCCTAGCCATCGGCTTTTCCTCTGCTGGTTGAGAAAATTATGCAGGATCTCACACAATTTTTTTTAGAAACTAATCTTTTATTAATTAAATACATGTACAGTAAGCCGCACACACTGTACTAATAGTGTTTGTCACAGACATCTATATATCTACTTATTCTATTTGTATTTACTAGATGTAATCCATCTCTACTATCCTGTTGGATCCTGCTGTCATTTTACACAAAGCAGCTGCTTGAATTGCCAGCTTTTCTTCTATCTATGTACAACACGTGGTCAAAATTGTTGGTAACCCTCGTTTAATTACAGGAAAACCCACAAGGGTCACAGATATAACCTGAATCTGACAAAAGTAATAATAAATAAAAGATCTATAAAAATGAACTTTACGGCTGGCAGAACGCACCAGATAATATTAAGGCCAGTCTCACACATCCAGATAATTCCGGTACTGGAAAAATCGGTACCGGAGTTATCCGTGTCCGTGTGTCTGTGTGCTCATGTGGCACATCAGTGTGGCACACGTGCGGCAGCCGTGTGCCACCCGTGTGCCGACTGAGGACCACACAGACCGTGCAGGAGACAGCGCTACAGTAAGCGCTGTCCCCCTGCGTGTGGTGCTGAAGCCTGTATTCATCCCTTCTCCCCAGCAGCGTTCGCTGGAGAGAAGGAATGAAAAATCATGTTTTTTTTGTTTGTTTTTAGAATAAAGTTCCCGGTCACCTCCCGCCTCCCATCCCCTGTGCGCCCGCCCGCCCGCTTGCATTCAAATACTCACCCTGCGCTCGCAATGCTTCCTCTCAGCGCTGCAGCTTGTCCTGTATGAGCGGTCACATGGTACCGCTGATTACAGGGATGAATATGTGGCCCCACCCCTACGGGAGGTGGAGCCACATATTCATCACTGTAATGAGCCGTACCACGTGACCACTCATACAGGACAAGCTGCGGCACTGAGAGGAAGCATCGCGGGAGCTGGGTGAGTATTTTAATGGAAGCGGGCGGGCGCACAGGGGGTGGGAGGCGGGCGGTGACCGGGAACTTTATTTTAAAAACAAACAAAAAAACCCCATGATTTTTCATTCCTTCTCTCCAGCGAACGCTGCTGGGGAGAAGGGATGAATACCGGCTTCAGCACCACACGCAGGGGGGACAGCGCTTAACTCTAGCACTGTCTCCTGCATGGTCTGTGTGGTCCTCAGTCGGCACATGGACAGCACACGGACGGCATCCATGTGCGGTACGTGTTGACACGCAGCCATTGACTTTAATGGGTCCGTGTGATCCGTGCGCTCCAACGAACACTGACATGTTTACGTGTTTTTCAAACAGACACACGGTCCATGAAAACATGCTGACATGTGCAGAGACACATTTATTTTAATGTGTCTATGTGAGTCAGTGTCTCTGGTATGTGAGGAAACTGTCACCACACGTACCGGAGCCACTGACGTGTGAAACGGGCCTAAGGAAGATATAAGGTGTGTTCGCAGCCCTGTGTCCACTGTGCATTGATGAAACCTGCTGCTAAGTAATGGCGACACTCTACAGCGGTATTACATCTAAGTACACATGTGTTAACGTCACCCAATGTGAACAAATGTGAACTCTGTTGCTCCACAGAGTCACAGAGCACAATATGAACGCTGAACCCTGTTAGCTGTCATAGGGCAGAGCAGGAGCTAGTGGGATCCCTAGCACTCACCCCCACTAAGCTGGTGGTTGAACTCGCTCTGTCACTCAGTGGCTTTTGAGCCCATGCCTGAGAACTCCCAGTGACAGATGCTGAGTTCAAACAGGAATTCCCACCCTACTCTGAAAAGGAACTGTGTTCAACCTGTAAGTGCAGATGCAACTGCGAAACTGCTAACTGTAAACTATAGCGCATGGACTGCATGCAGCATTGCACTTGTGTACACCGCTAAAGATGCTGACCAAGTGTGTGGCGATAGCTAAGCCACTAATTGGTGCTGTATCCTAGCTCCACTCACCCCACCCTAATGCCCATGCAACAACCGGAGGGAAGGGGAACATTAAGGAACATTCACCAGATACAGTCATACAAGCACACACACACAATTTTGGTTTATACTAGTGCATGGCTGAGCAGCCATGCAAGCCTTTTATAGATGTAGCCCTCCAGGACATCCCTAGAGGTCCAATTTGATCTGCTAAAGGACCTGAGCATGTGACCTCCGACCACCAATGAGAGGTCTTCCCATGGGCATGCTCAGTAGATGAAAAGCAGTACTTAGTCCCTGGAATGTCTGCTCGCCGCTAATCAATTTTGGTTACAAAGGTTGAACCTGGGATGGCAGCTGTAACCAGATGCACAGTTTCAGCTTGAGCCAGATGCTGGAACCGATGTCTCTGCTAAGCAGTCTCCACTGTGGCTGAGGGGAATGGGAAACCGCAGAGGACATGGTTCGAGATTCCTCCTGTGCAGCGGCAGGAACTCAACACCTAACATGAACAAATAAAAGTCAGACATTGCTCTTCAACCATGCTTCCACAGGATTTAAAAAAAAAAAAGTAATAACCTGGGAAGCACCATAGGTATTACACCCTTCCCAGGCTATAAACATCTGCCCCCAGCCGTCGGCTTTCCCTCTGCATGTTTAGAAAATTATGCAGGATCCCACACAATTTTTTTCAGAAAAATAATCTTTTATTAAATAAATGCATGTACAGTAACCTGCACACACTGTACTAATTGTATTTGTCACAGACATCTATATACAGTATCTACCTATTCTGTTTGTATTTATATGTATATAGGGCTGCAGATACTCACTGTGCTGTTTGGTGACTGTGTGTATCACACTCAACATGGGCCATAGGAAGCAAAGGAAAGAGTTGTCTCAGGAGATTAGAATGAAAATTATAGACAAATATGTTAAAGGTAAAAATTATAAGACCATCTCCAAGCAGCTTTATGTTCCTGTGACTACAGTTGCACTTATTATTCAGAAGTTTAAGATCCATGGACTGTAGCCAGCCTCCGTGGATGTGGCCGCAGGAGGAAAATTGAAGACAAATCAAAGAGATAAATAATATGAATGGTAACAAAAGAGCCCAGAAAAACTTCTAAACAGATTAAAGGTGAACTTCAAGCTCAAAGAACATCAGTGTCAGATTGCACCATCTTTGTATGAGCCAAAGTGGACTTCATAGAAGATGACCAAGGAGGACACCATTGTTGAAAAAAAATCATAAAAAAGTCATACTGGAATTTGCTAAACTACATGTTGACAAGCCACAAAGCTGCTGGAAGAATGTCCTATGGACAGATGAGACAAATATGGAACTTTTTGGCAAGGCACATAAGCTCTATGTACACAGATCGAAAAATGAAGCATATCAAGAAACGAACACTGTCCCTACTGTAAAACATGGAGGAGGCTCTGTTATGCTCTGGGGCTGCTTTGATGCATCTGACACAGGGTGTCTAGAATCTGTGCAGGGTACAATGAAATCTCAAGACTATCAAGGGATTCTAGAGAGAAATGTGCTGCCTAGTGTCAGAAAGCTTGGTCTCAGTTGCAGATCATGGGTCTTGCAACAGGATAATGACCCAAAGCAAACAGCTAAAAATACCTAAGAATGGCTAAGAGGAAAACATTGGACTATTCTGAAGTGGTGTTCTATGAGTCCTGACCTAAATCCTATTGATCATCTTTGGAAAGAGCTGAAACATGCCGTCTGGAAAAGGCAACCTTCAAACATGAGAATTGTGCCAATATACCTGTTGAGAGGTGCAAAAGTCCCAATGACAGTTACAGGAATCATTTGATTGCAGTGATTGCCTCAAAAGGTTGTGCAACAAAATATTTTCAGGGTACCATAATTTCTGTCCAGGCCTATTTCATCAGTTTTATTTTTTTATTATTATTCTGTTTAAGTATGGTTGAAAAGAAATGTCTGACTTTCATTTGCTAATTTTCATATTTTTTTTAATTATTATTACTTTTGTCAGATTCAAGTTATTTCTGTGACCATTGTATTTTTTTCTGTCATTAAACGAGGGGTGCCAACAATTTTGACCGTGTGTATATGTTTCTCATCACTCTCTATCTTTGAACATCTTTAAAACATAACACTCTTTTATTTCTCTGCTGCATTTCATTCCTTGCATGTCATACTGACAGCACACTGACACATGGACACTGACAGTACACGGACACACAGATATTACATGCATGTCACACGGACATTGCACATGGACATACTAATGTCACACAGACACCAACATACGGACACATGGATGCAGCACACAGCCACATGGATGGCACATGGACACAGACCACAGATCACACTAGTACTGGTTTTTCCTGTACAGGAATCCCCAGGATGTGAGAAGCCTTTCTATGAAGAGTGGAAAGCAAACCAAGCTTTATATGTATATATGATAACCAAAAAAGCTTACTCTGTAGATATGGTAACTAAAGATGAGTTAGCACTAAAATGCTCTGGTGCTCATGCTTGGACCAAGCAATTCCTAATGCTAGAATGCTCATTTTGAGTAACGAGTATAATGGGAGTCAGTGGCAAATCAAAACTTTATTCTGGCAGGCCATACAAAGAGGTCTGGGGGGCAATGAAAATGCTGAAATGGATTGGAAAAGTGCTAAATGGAAGGAGAATAGCATGGGAAAGACACCTGGAAGCATTTCTGACTTCCACATTGCTGCTGAGAACACTGTCACACTTTTACTCTACTTTAAGGAGTGACAATAAAACATTGCATACCAACACAAAATAGTATTTTACAGGAATGTAATAAAAAATGTTTAGAATCATTTTTCCTGTATAATGACTTGTATATTAGGCAAAATTTAAAAAGGATTAAAAAAACTATAATTTAAGTAAACTAAAATATATTTTTTAATTAAAAAATTGGAAATTTCAGTTTAATTTATGAAGGAAGCAAGAACTGACAAAAATTATGAACTCAGGGAGTCAGATACACCCTGTGTTAGACATAAAGGAGGACCTCATACATATTCTGTTCAAATTGTCTTGTATTGGTACTCCTAGACCCCAAAAGCTATGCATTAAGTGCAAATCCTGCCAAACATTACAATCAGGGTCATCCATACACCACTGAAGACACCAACTGAATTGCCTCTTTAAAATTTTGTGAACAAAGTGTAGTTTTGGTACTTCTACACTCATAAAGGCTTTGCACAAAGTAGGGTCATCCATAGTCCTTAGAAGGCAACAACTGATGAGTCTCATTAAAATATAAAACATTAAAAACAATATGTGCTGCTCTCATCTGGTGGTGTGTAAAAGTCTAGTTTAAGCAAGGCTTTGTTCATTGTTATCAGAGTGATCCTGTCAGCAATTTCTGTTGACAGGCATCTGTGTTATGGTTCTCAATGGCAAGAGAACATAGCCCAGCATACATAGGAACTAGCTCTTGGAAGGATGGAAACTTAAACTGACCATGAACTAAACCTGCCGCACAACTAACAGTAGCCGGGTAGCGTAGCCTGCGTTTTATCCCTAGACGCCCAGCGCCGGCCGGAGGACTAACTAATCCTGGCAGAGGAAAATATAGTCCTGGCTCACCTCTAGAGAAATTTCCCCGAAAGGCAGACAGAGGCCCCCACATATATTGGCGGTGATTTAAGATGAAAATGACAACCGTAGTATGAAAATAGGTTTAGCAAAATCGAGGTCCGCTTACTAGATAGCAGGAAGACAGAAAGGGTACTTTCATGGTCAGCTGAAAACCCTATCAATACACCATCCTGAAATTACTTTAAGACTCTAGTATTAACTCATAACATCAGAGTGGCAATTTCAGATCACAAGAGCTTTCCAGACACAGAAACGAAACTGCAGCTGTGAACTGGAACAAAATGCAAAAAACAAACAAGGACAAAAGTCCGACTTAGCTGGAAGTTGTCTGGTAGCAGGAACATGCACAGAAAGGCTTCTGATTACAATGTTGACCGGCATGGAAGTGACAGAGGAGCAAGGTTAAATAGCGACTCCCACATCCTGATGGGAACAGGTGAACAGAGGGGATGATGCACACAAGTTCAATTCCACCAGTGGCCACCGGGGGAGCCCAAAATCCAATTTCACAACAGTACCCCCCCCTCAAGGAGGGGGCACCGAACCCTCACCAGAACCACCAGGGCGATCAGGAAGAGCCCTATGAAAGGCACGGACCAGATCGGAGGCATGAACATCAGAGGCAGTCACCCAAGAATTATCCTCCTGACCGTATCCCTTCCATTTGACCAGATACTGGAGTTTCCGTCTGGAAACACGGGAGTCCAAGATTTTTTCCACAACGTACTCCAACTCGCCCTCAACCAACACCGGAGCAGGAGGCTCAACGGAAGGCACAACCGGTACCTCATACCTGCGCAACAATGACCGATGAAAAACATTATGAATAGAAAAAGATGCAGGGAGGTCCAAACGGAAGGACACAGGGTTAAGAATCTCCAATATCTTGTACGGGCCGATGAACCGAGGCTTAAACTTAGGAGAAGAAACCCTCATAGGGACAAAACGAGAAGACAACCACACCAAGTCCCCGACACAAAGCCGAGGACCAACCCGACGCCGGCGGTTGGCAAAAAGCTGAGTCTTCTCCTGGGACAACTTCAAATTGTCCACCACCTGCCCCCAAATCTGATGCAACCTCTCCACCACAGCATCCACTCCAGGACAATCCGAAGATTCCACCTGACCGGAGGAAAATCGAGGATGAAACCCCGAATTACAGAAAAAAGGAGACACCAAGGTGGCAGAGCTGGCCCGATTATTGAGGGCAAACTCCGCTAAAGGCAAAAAAGCAACCCAATCATCCTGATCTGCAGACACAAAACACCTCAAATATGTCTCCAAAGTTTGATTCGTCCGCTCGGTCTGGCCATTAGTCTGAGGATGGAAAGCAAACGAGAAAGACAAATCTATGCCCATCCTAGCACAGAATGCCCGCCAAAATCTAGACACGAATTGGGTTCCTCTGTCAGAAACGATATTCTCCGGAATACCATGCAAACGAACCACATTTTGAAAAAACAGAGGAACCAACTCGGAAGAAGAAGGCAACTTAGGCAGGGGAACCAAATGGACCATCTTAGAGAAACGGTCACACACCACCCAGATGACAGACATCTTCTGAGAAACAGGAAGATCCGAAATAAAATCCATCGAGATGTGCGTCCAAGGCCTCTTCGGGATAGGCAAGGGCAACAACAATCCACTAGCCCGAGAACAACAAGGCTTGGCCCGAGCACAAACGTCACAAGACTGCACAAAGCCTCGTACATCTCGTGACAGGGAAGGCCACCAGAAGGACCTTGCCACCAAATCCCTGGTACCAAAGATTCCAGGATGACCTGCCAACGCAGAAGAATGAACCTCAGAAATGACTTTACTGGTCCAATCATCAGGAACAAACAGTCTACCAGGTGGGCAACGATCAGGTCTATCCGCCTGAAAATCCTGCAAGGCCCGCCGCAGGTCTGGAGAAACGGCAGACAATATCACTCCATCCTTAAGGATACCTGTAGGTTCAGAATTACCAGGGGAGTCAGGCTCAAAACTCCTAGAAAGGGCATCAGCCTTAACATTCTTAGAACCCGGTAGGTATGACACCACAAAATTAAACCGAGAGAAAAACAACGACCAGCGCGCCTGTCTAGGATTCAGGCGTCTGGCGGACTCAAGATAAATTAAATTTTTGTGGTCGGTCAATACCACCACCTGATGTCTAGCCCCCTCAAGCCAATGACGCCACTCCTCAAAAGCCCACTTCATGGCCAAAAGCTCCCGATTCCCAATATCATAATTCCGCTCGGCGGGCGAAAATTTACGAGAAAAAAAAGCACAAGGTTTCATCACGGAGCAGTCGGAACTTCTTTGCGACAAAACCGCCCCAGCTCCGATTTCAGAAGCGTCGACCTCAACCTGAAAAGGAAGAGCAACATCAGGCTGACGCAACACAGGGGCGGAAGAAAAGCGGCGCTTAAGCTCCCGAAAGGCCTCCACAGCAGCAGGGGACCAATCAGCAACATCAGCACCCTTCTTAGTCAAATCAGTCAATGGTTTAACAACATCAGAAAAACCAGCAATAAATCGACGATAAAAGTTAGCAAAGCCCAAAAATTTCTGAAGACTCTTAAGAGAAGAAGGTTGCGTCCAATCACAAATAGCCCGAACCTTGACAGGATCCATCTCGATGGAAGAGGGGGAAAAAATGTATCCCAAGAAGGAAATCTTTTGAACCCCAAAAACGCACTTAGAACCCTTCACACACAAGGAATTAGACCGCAAAACCTGAAAAACCCTCCTGACCTGCTGGACATGAGAGTCCCAGTCATCCGAAAAAATCAGAATATCATCCAGATACACGATCATAAATTTATCCAAATAATCACGGAAAATGTCATGCATAAAGGACTGAAAGACTGAAGGGGCATTTGAAAGGCCAAAAGGCATCACCAAATACTCAAAGTGGCCCTCGGGCGTATTAAATGCGGTTTTCCACTCATCCCCCTGCTTAATTCGCACCAAATTATACGCCCCACGGAGATCTATCTTAGAGAACCACTTGGCCCCCTTTATGCGAGCAAACAAATCAGTCAGCAGTGGCAACGGATATTGATATTTAACCGTGATTTTATTCAAAAGCCGATAATCAATACACGGCCTCAAAGAGCCATCTTTCTTAGACACAAAGAAAAAACCGGCTCCTAAGGGAGATGACGAAGGACGAATATGTCCCTTTTCCAAGGACTCCTTTATATATTCTCGCATAGCAGCATGTTCAGGCACAGACAGATTAAATAAACGACCCTTAGGGTATTTACTACCCGGAATCAAATCTATGGCACAATCGCACTCCCGGTGCGGAGGTAATGAACCAAGCTTAGGTTCTTCAAAAACGTCACGATAGTCAGACAAGAATTCAGGAATCTCAGAGGGAATAGATGACGAAATGGAAACCAAAGGTACGTCCCCATGCATCCCCTTACATCCCCAGCTTAACACAGACATAGCGTTCCAGTCGAGGACTGGGTTATGAGATTGCAGCCATGGCAATCCAAGCACCAACACATCATGTAGATTATACAGCACAAGAAAGCGAATAATCTCCTGATGATCCGGATTAATTCGCATAGTTACTTGTGTCCAGTATTGTGGTTTATTACTAGCCAATGGGGTGGAGTCAATCCCCTTCAGAGGTATAGGAGTTTCAAGAGGCTCTAAATCATACCCACAGCGTTTGGCAAAGGACCAATCCATAAGACTCAAAGCGGCGCCAGAGTCGACATAGGCATCCGCGGTAATAGATGATAAAGAACAAATCAGGGTCACAGATAGAATAAACTTAGACTGAAAAGTGCCAATTGAAACTGACTTATCAAGCTTCTTAGTACGCTTAGAGCATGTTGATATAACATGAGTTGAATCACCACAATAAAAGCACAACCCATTTTTTCGTCTAAAATTCTGCCGTTCGCTTCTGGACAGAATTCTATCACATTGCATATTCTCTGGCGTCTTCTCAGTAGACACCGCCAAATGGTGCACAGGTTTGCGCTCCCGCAGACATCTATCGATCTGGATAGCCATTGTCATGGACTCATTCAGACCCGCAGGCACAGGGAACCCCACCATAACATCCTTAACGGCATCAGAGAGACCCTCTCTGAAATTCGCCGCCAGGGCGCACTCATTCCACTGAGTAAGCACAGACCATTTACGGAATTTTTGGCAGTATATTTCAACTTCATCTTGCCCCTGAGATAGGGACATCAAGGCTTTTTCCGCCTGAAGCTCTAAATGAGGTTCCTCATAAAGCAACCCCAAGGCCAGAAAAAACGCATCCACATTGAGCAACGCAGGATCCCCTGAAGCCAATGCAAAAGCCCAATCTTGAGGGTCGCCCCGGAGCAAGGAAATCACAATCCTGACCTGCTGAGCAGGATCTCCAGCAGAGCGAGATTTCAGGGACAAAAACAACTTGCAATTATTTTTGAAATTTTGAAAGCAAGATCTATTCCCCGAGAAAAATTCAGGCAAAGGAATTCTAGGTTCAGATATAGGAACATGAACAACAAAATCTTGTAAATTTTGAACTTTCGTGGTGAGATTATTCAAACCTGCAGCTAAACTCTGAATATCCATATTAAACAGGTGAACACAGAGCCATTCCAGGATTAGAAGGAGAGAGAGAGAGGAAGGCTGCAATATAGGCAGACTTGCAAGTGATTCAATTGAAAGCACACTCAGAACTGAAGGAAAAAAAAAAAATAATAATTTTTCAGCAGACTTCTTTTTTCTCTCCTTTCTCTGCCAATTAATTTAACCCTTTGTGGGCCGGTCAAACTGTTATGGTTCTCAATGGCAAGAGAACATAGCCCAGCATACATAGGAACTAGCTCTTGGAAGGATGGAAACTTAAACTGACCATGAACTAAACCTGCCGCACAACTAACAGTAGCCGGGTAGCGTAGCCTGCGTTTTATCCCTAGATGCCCAGCGCCGGCCGGAGGACTAACTAATCCTGGCAGAGGAAAATATAGTCCTGGCTCACCTCTAGAGAAATTTCCCCGAAAGGCAGACAGAGGCCCCCACATATATTGGCGGTGATTTAAGATGAAAATGACAAACGTAGTATGAAAATAGGTTTAGCAAAATCGAGGTCCGCTTACTAGATAGCAGGAAGACAGAAAGGGTACTTTCATGGTCAGCTGAAAACCCTATCAATACACCATCCTGAAATTACTTTAAGACTCTAGTATTAACTCATAACATCAGAGTGGCAATTTCAGATCACAAGAGCTTTCCAGACACAGAAACGAAACTGCAGCTGTGAACTGGAACAAAATGCAAAAAACAAACAAGGACAAAAGTCCGACTTAGCTGGAAGTTGTCTGGTAGCAGGAACATGCACAGAAAGGCTTCTGATTACAATGTTGACCGGCATGGAAGTGACAGAGGAGCAAGGTTAAATAGCGACTCCCACATCCTGATGGGAACAGGTGAACAGAGGGGATGATGCACACAAGTTCAATTCCACCAGTGGCCACCGGGGGAGCCCAAAATCCAATTTCACAACACATCTGTCTGTTATGACCCACTGCAGCACTAAAAATCCACTAAGGCAAGATTGTAACAGCAGGACAGCACAACACCTCCGAGGCATAGAGGGACAACTCATGCCAGGTGTCCAGCTTTGAAATCTAATAGCTGAAGGTCATTGAGAAATAAGTGAGCATGCTGGTTTTGTTGGCCAGGTATTGCTTGACCATCTTTTAAAACTTTTCCCTCCTTTTTGTCAAATACCAGGTCATGAGGGCATGTACGTTGGCAGGGTGTCACAAAATTGGTCCAGGCCTTTGACCATGAACTCCTGCCTCTGCTGTACTGGTGTGTGTCTCTCTCACCTATCCTCCTTGGTTGGGCCAGAAAGCTTGCCCCCTGAAGCTAGCATTGTCTGATGGGAATTTTTTCAACATACAGTGAAGTACAAAAGGGTTGTTAGGGCTGGTGGAATGCACCAAATATATATGTTATTAAAGGTGCATTCACCGCCCGGGGTCCACCGTGCAGGGGAGGAACCTGCTGCTAGCAATTGGCGGCACTATATGGTGGTATGAGCAAACTCTGTTACTTCACAGTCACCTAGATAGGAAAACGCTGTGCCCTGTTAACCTCACAGAGGATCACAGCTACCTAACAGAGCAGAAAGCAATTAGTGGTCATGCAGTCAGCTTAGCACACAAACAACTCCTCTCCGGTGGAGCCAGAATTCTAGTGGTTATACGCCTGCCCTGAATTCAAACACACAAAACTCCTCACGGAGGTGCGGGTATTCTAGGGGCTTATTTCAGCTGAACCTGACCACAAGCAGACATAACCACAATATAGCAAAGCTCATAACATAAGCTGATACTAGTGCATGGCCGTGTGGCCATGCGAACCTTTTAAAGCTGCAGCAAACAAGGACCTTCCTAGAGGACCAATGGGAGTTGCTGCAGGACCTGAGCGTGTGACCCCCAACCTCCAATGAGAAGTCTTCCGTTGGGCATGCTTAGAAGGGGAAAAGCAGTACTTAGTCCCAGAGGCGTCTGCTTGCTGCTGACTAGTACTGGCTACAACAACTGAGCCTGGAAGAGTAGCAGCAGCCAAGCGCAGAGTATCTGCCTGAGCCAGATGCTGGGATTGACGTCTCCGCTGAGCAGACTCCACTGCGGCTGGAGAAGAATGGGAGACCGCAGCGGAGGTGGTTCGAGATTCCCCCTGTGAAGCGACGGGAACTTGACACCTAACAAGGGTAACAATATTTTGAACTTTCAGGCTCAATATCTCATTATGCACTTCTGCTTTGAACTTAAAGCTGTCATTATTTCATAGACAATCATCTTGAATATCAAATACTTAAATTTGACTTGCAACTATTTAACATATGATTACTTATGCAGATTCTTGTCATGTCACTGCATTGTTACTGTTTTGCTCCTGAAGATCTATATTTTAATATTTTGTTAGTGTTTTGTGAATCCACCTTTGGCTTTCAACACTGTCTGAATCCTTCTGGGCATGCTCTCACTCAGATTCAAACGCATGTCCACTGAAATTTGATCTCAGGACTCGTCTTTATGTTCCCAAAGTTGGTGCACACAGGTTAACTCACTTGGATAATTCTACAGTTTTGTTTTAATAATAATAATAATAATAATAATAATAATTTTATTTATATAGCGCCAACATATTCCGCAGCGCTTTACAACTTATAGAGGGGACTTATACAGACAACAGACATTACAGCATAACAGAAATCACAGTTCAAAACAGATACCAGGAGGAATGAGGGCCCTGCTGCTCGCAAGCTTACAATCTATGAGGAAAAGGGGAGACACAAGAGGTGGATGGTAACAATTGCTTTAGTTATTTGGACCAGCCATAGTGTAAGGCTCGGGTGTTCATGTAAAGCTGCATGAACCAGTTAACTGCCTAAGTATGTAACAGTACAGACACAGAGGCTATTAACTGCATAAAGTGTATGAGAACATGATGGAGGAACGTGATTATGTTGTTGTTTTTTATTAATAGGCCACACAGGGATAATTAGGTTAATGCGTTGAGGCGGTAGGCCAATCTGAACAAATGAGTTTTTAGTGCACGCTTAAAACTGTGGGGATTGGGGATTAATTGTATTAACCTAGGTAGTGCATTCCAAAGAATCGGCGCCGCACGTGTAAAGTCTTGGAGACGGGAGTGGGAGGTTCTGATTATTGAGGATGCTAACCTGAGGTCATTAGCAGAGCGGAGGGCACGGGTAGGTTGGTAGACTGAGACCAGAGAGGAGATGTAGGGTGGTGCTGAGCCATGGAGTGCTTTGTGGATGAGGGTAGTAGTTTTGTACTGGATTCTGGATTGGATGGGTAGCCAGTGTAATGACTGGCACAAGGTAGAGGCATCGGTGTAACGGTTGGCGAGGAATATGATCCTGGCAGCAGCATTCAGTTTTCAATTCTACCAACTAGTGTTTGATTGGGTTGAGGTCTTGTAACTGTGGGGACCTTCCAGCACCTCTACTTTATTGTCATTAAGCCATTTCTTCCCCAATCTTGACATATGCTTCGGGTTGTTGTCCTGTTGGAACACTATGTCTTCCTTTTCATGCCTATAGTACTTAAGTGTAGTAACTCATCTTGTATGATACTCACATATAGTTTAGCATTGAGTCCACCATCGATCCTATTTAAGTATCCAATGCCTTTGGCTGTGAAACAACCCCATATCATCAGGATTCCTCCACCGAACTGGACATTTCCTTCAATTTCTCAATCCGTTAGCCACTTTTTCCTTTGTTTCTTTCAGACCCATTTTCACCTATCAGAGCCACGTCTATTGACTTTGGTATCATTTCTACAAATCACACTTTTAAAATCTATAAATATCCACTTTTTGTACTTGTTTGAAAACTTGAACTGACACTTCTTACGACAATATTGAAGTTGAGGCCTCTTCACGTTTTTTTTGGGCCACTGTTGTGATCCGCTTTTTGGGCTCCCCTAGTGGTGGCTGGTGGTACTGGAGACTTGTGTGTTCTTTTCTGCCTCAGCTCACCTGCTTCCATCAGTTTTGGGAGTTCCCTATTTAGCCTTGCTCTCCAGTCACTTCCTTGCCGGTCATCATTGTAACCTGAGTCTTTCAGTTGCATGTTCCTGCTACCAGTCTGCTGATCAGCTAAGTGGACTCTTGTCCTTTTTGTTTTGTATTTTTTGTCCAGTTTACAGTTTGTCATTTCCTGTTACTGGAAGCTCTTGTGGACTGAAATTGCCACTCCTGTGTCATGAGTTGACACAGGAGTCTTAAAGTAATTTCAGGATGGGTTTTTGAAAGGGTTTTTCAGCTGACCGTGAAGTCCTCTTTTGTATCCTTCCTCTATCTAGTAAGTGGACCTCGCTTTGCTAAATCTACCTTCATACTGTGTATGTCTTTTCCTCTGAACTCACCGTTAATATATGTGGGGGCTACTATCATCTTTGGGGAATTTCACTAGAGGTAAGCCAGGTCTGTTCTTTCCTCTTCCAGGCGTAGTTAGTTCTCCGGCTGGCGCATGGCATCTAGGCAGCCGTAGGAATGCTTCCTGGCTACTGTTAGTTGTGTGGTAGATTTAGGTCACGGTCAGCTTGAGTTTCCATCACCCGAGGGCTAGTCTGTTATTTTGTGTTTCTGATGTTCCCATGTCATTGGGGAATCATGACAGGCCACCATTTGAAACATTTATAATGTGCATTACACAGTGCTTGCATCGACAACTGTGATCTCACTATTATGTAGAATTCAAGGCACCACCACAGCCATGTTTGTTTTCAAGGCACCACCACAGCCATGTTTGTTGAACCAGAAATTATAGACATTGCATGAGCTGAATGACTCTGATATTTTGCCTGGATGTCGACCTTTTGGACTCTGAATAGATAGACAGACTTCATTTTGCCTTCTTCCATTTGTCATGACACTCACATGATGCAGTTTATGAATTTTCTTTGCCAAGAAACCACTATGGATGAGCTGGATGATGCTGTTTCTCTTTGCTTGGGAAATCAACTTCATGGCTGCTCCTCAATTCAAACCAATGACCTTTCACTTGGGATTCAAACTAATAATACACTACATTTTGTAGTATTCAGGAAGAAAAATATTTTCCACCACCAGGGGCAAAACAGTAAAAATGCAGTGACATGACAAGAATCTGCATAACTAATCATATGTTAACTGCTTGAAATTCAAATTTATGTATGAGATAGCCAAGATGATTGTCTATAAAATAAATGGTAGTCTCACGATTAAAGCAGTTTTGGATGGTGAGATATGGAGCCTGAAAGTCAAAAGTTCAAAACATTGTTACCCTTTTGGTCTTCACTTTATTTTCCGCAATGGTCTTCTGGTATAGCACCATTTTAGAATACCTGTCTGCCTCAGGTGAACGTTGGTGGACAGCCGTTTTCAGGTCTCTCTAGAGATGCTCAATTGGGTTTAGGTCAGGGCTCTGGCTGGGCCAGTCAAGAATGGTCACATAGTTGTTCTGAAGCCACTCCTTTGTTATTTTAGCTGTGTGCTTAAGGTCTTTGTCCGTTGGAAGGTGACCTTGGGCCAAGTCTGAGGTCCAGAGTACTCTTGAAGAGGTTTTCATCCAGGATATCTCTGTACTTGGCCACATTCATGTTTCCTTTGATGTCAACAAGTTGTCCTGTCTGTATGTTTAATTAAACACAGCTGGCCTCCAATGAAGGAGTAGAACCATCTCAAGGAGGATTACAAAGAAATGGACAGCATGTGACTTAAACATGAGTGTCTCAGCAAAGGGTCTGAATACTTATGAACATGTGATATTTCAGTTTTTCTTTTTTAATAAATATGCAAAAATTTCTACATTTCTGGATTTTTTCAATCAAGATGGGGGGCAGAGTTTACAATAATGAGAAAAAAAATGAACTTTTTTTAATTTACCTAATGGCTGCAATGAAACGAGGAGTGAAAAATTTAAAAGGGACTGAATACTTTCCGTACCCACTGTATGTGACAATACTCAATTTTCGAACAACCAAATTTTTACACCTCTATTAGCACATTTTTGTTTTTGTTTTTTTACAAAAAAAAATAACACCTTTTAAGTTTTTGAGTATTTGTGACAATAGTAATTTTTTGAACAACCAAATTTCTCCATCCTTTCCAGGCAATTTTTTATTTGATTTCAAACCAAAGAAAATTCACAAAATCTGAGTTGCAGAGTATATTTCATAATAGTCAATGTAATATATATATATATATATATATATATATATATATATATATATATATATATATATATACAGGTCCTTCTCAAAAAATTAGCATATAATGTTAAATTTCATTATTTACCATAATGTAATGATTACAATTAAACTTTCATATATTATAGATTCATTATCCACCAACTGAAATTTGTCAGGTCTTTTATTGTTTTAATACTGATGATTTTGGCATACAACTCCTGATAACCCAAAAAACCTGTCTCAATAAATTAGCATATTTCACCCGTCCAATCAAATAAAAGTGTTTTTTAATAACAAACAAAAAAACCATCAAATAATAATGTTCAGTTATGCACTCAATACTTGGTCGGGAATCCTTTGGCAGAAATGACTGCTTCAATGCGGCGTGGCATGGAGGCAATCAGCCTGTGACACTGCTGAAATGTTATGGAGGCCCAGGATGCTTCAATAGCGGCCTTAAGCTCAGCTCATCCAGAGTGTTGGGTCTTGCGTCTCTCAACTTTCTCTTCACAATATCCCACAGATTCTCTATGGGGTTCAGGTCAGGAGAGTTGGCAGGCCAATTGAGCACAGTAATACCATGGTCAGTAAACCATTTACCAGTGGTTTTGGCACTGTGAGCAGGTGCCAGGTCGTGCTGAAAAATGAAATCTTCATCTCCATAAAGCATTTCAGCCGATGGAAGCATGAAGTGCTCCAAAATCTCCTGATAGCTAGCTGCATTGACCCTGCCCTTGATGAAACACAGTGGACCAACACCAGCAGCTGACATGGCACCCCACACCATCACTGACTGTGGGTACTTGACACTGGACTTCAGGCATTTTGGCATTTCCTTCTCCCCAGTCTTCCTCCAGACTCTGGCACCTTGATTTCCGAATGACATGCAAAATTTGCTTTCATCAGAAAAAAGTACTTGGGACCACTTAGCAACAGTCCAGTGCTGCTTCTCTGTAGCCCAGGTCAGGCGCTTCTGCCGCTGTTTATGGTTCAAAAGTGGCTTTACCTGGGGAATGCGGCACCTGTAGCCACACCAGACTCAGTCCACTGCTTCCTCAGGTTCCCCAAGGTCTGGAATCGGTCCTTCTCCACAATCTTCCTCAGGGTCCTGTCACCTCTTCTCGTTGTACAGCGTTTTCTGCCACATTGTTTCCTTCCAACAGACTTACCATTGAGGTGCCTTGATACAGCACTCTGGGAACAGCCTATTTGTTGAGAAATTTCTTTCTGGGTCTTACCCTCTTGCTTGAGGGTGTCAATGATGGCCTTCTTGACATCTGTCAGGTCGCTAGTCTTACCCATGATGGGGGTTTTGAGTAATGAACCAGGCAGGGAGTTTTTAAAAGCCTCAGGTATCTTTTGCATGTGTTTAGAGTTAATTAGTTGATTCAGAAGATTAGGGTAATAGGTCGTTTAGAGAACCTTTTCTTGATATGCTAATTTATTGAGACAGGTTTTTTGGGTTATCAGGAGTTGTATGCCAAAATCATCAGTATTAAAACAATAAAAGACCTGACAAATTTCAGTTGGTGGATAATGAATCTATAATATATGAAAGTTTAATTGTAATCATTACATTATGGTAAATAATGAAATTTAACACTATATGCTAATTTTTTGAGAAGGACCTGTATATATATATATATATATATATATATATATATATATATATATATATATATATATATATATATATATATATATATATATATATATATTTTTTTTTTTTAAACTGTACCAGGTCAAGCAGTTTGTACAAATTTTAACCCACTGTAATTTTACACAAAGCTTATTAAAACATATAAATGATCAATTGAATCAGGAAACAATTTTTGAATTTTTTGTGGAGAGTTATATACCACCGAAATGTACCCAAGAAAACATAATACTGTATGGATGAGCAATAAAATAGCGATAACTTTTTTAACAAGTTTTTTAAGGATTATATAGCAACAAAATGTACCCATGAAGACATAATACCCTACGGATAAGCAATATCATAGTAATACTTTATTTTAACATTTTTTGAAGCATATATAGCAACTAAATGTACCCAAGAACACGCAATACTCTGCCCCCTGTACCAGTCTACCATTTTCAGTTTGTCTACTGTAAGTGATATTCTTTTTTGTATGTAAACCCTTCTTATATACAGCACCATGGAATCAATGGTGCTATATAGTAATAATAATTATTATTATTTATTATTTTGGTGTTATTTATTCCATGGTGCATTACATGTGAGGAGGGGTATACTTAATGAAAACAAGTACAGTAATCTTAAACAATACAAGTCACGACTGGTAAACGAGGAGAGAGGACCCTGCCTACGAGAGCTCACAATCTACAAAGGATGGGTGAGAATACAGTAGGTGAGGGCAGAGCTGGTCATGCAGTGGTTTGGTGGATCAGTGGTTACTGCAAGTTGTAGGCTTGTTGAAAGAGGTAGGTCTTCAGGTTCATTTTGAAGGTTTCCACAGTAGGCAAGAGTCTGAGATGTTGTGGTAGAGAGTTCCAGAGTAGGGGTGATGCATGGGAGAAATCTTGTATGCGATTGTGGAAAGAGGAGATAAGATGGGAGTAGACAAGGAGATCTTATGAGGATCAGAGGTTGTGTGCAGGTAAGTACCGGGAGACAAGGCCGTAGATGTATGTACGACACAGGTTGTGGATGGTTTTAAAGGCCATGGTTAGGGTTTTGAACTATAATAATAATAATAATAATAATAATAATAAAAATAATGGATAACACTGACAAATTTTTGTTAAGTTTTTGGAGGCTTTCATAGCAATGAAATGTACTCAAGAACACGTTATACTGTGTGGATGATCAATATAATACCAATGCATTTTTTACCAAGTTTGTGGAGGGGGGTTAAATAGCAGCGAAAATATACCCAAGAAGATGTAATACCCTATGGATGATCAAATATATATTTGATACATTTTTTACCAAGTTTTTAGAGGTTTTTATAGCAACGAAATGTATCCAAGAACACATTTTACTGGATGAACAATATAATACCGATACATTTTGGAATAAGTATTTTGAGTGTTATATATTAATAAAATGTACTCCAGAAAATAATGAATAATAATAATAAATGTAAACAATCTATAGTTGAGCAATATAATATCTATAAATTTTTGAATATGTTTTTTGAGGGTTATATACCAACAAAATGTACTATAGACCATGGAATAGTCCAAGTGTGAACAATATAATCTCACAGAATTTGTGAACAAGATTTTTGAAGGTTATACCAGCAAAATGTACTTCAGACCACAGAATAGTCAATGGGTAAGCAATATAATACCAATACATTTTGGAACAAGTTTTTGAGGGTTACATACCAACAAAATACAAGCCGAAAAAATGTAATACTTTATGGGTGAGCAATATAATAAGGATAACCTTTTTGAGGTTTATGATATAAACCAACAAAATGTTCTGTAGACCACATAATAGTCTATGGGTGAGCAATATAATAATTATAATATTTCGAACAAGCTTTTTGAGGGATATTCAAGCGAAATGTACTTCAGACCACAGAATAGTCTATGAATGATCAATATAATAAAGCTAAAAATATTAACAAGTTATTAGAGTGTTATATGCCAATGACTGTACACCAGACAACGGAATAGTCTATAGGTGAGCAATATAATACAGATAAAGTTTTCAACAAGTTTTAAGTGGGTTATAAATCAACGAAATGTACTCCAGACCATGGAATAATCTATGTGTGAATAATATAATACTGATACATTTTTTAACATGGTTTTAGAGGCTTTTATAGCAATAAAATGTACCTAAGAAGACGTAACTTTTTTTGAGGGTTATATACCAAGAAAATTTACTCCAGACAATGGAATGGTCTATGGATGAGCAATGTAATAATGATAACATTTTGAACAAATTTTTTGAGGCCTATATAGCAACCAAATATACCTAAGAAGACGTTAGACCCTATGGATGAGGAATATCATATCAATACATTTTTTAACAGTTTGTTTGAGGCTTGTTTGTCACCGAAATCTACCCAAGATTATGTAAAAGTATATGGATGAGCAATATATTACCAATACATTTTTGATGAAGTTTTTTTAGGCTTACATAATAATAATAATCTTTATTTATATAGTGCCAACATTCCACAGCACTTTACAATTCAGCAATTCTTATACAAAAGTCATAAGTAACAAAGTTAAAGATAATGCAAACAAAGATAATTACAACCCTGCTCATAAGAGCTTACAATCTACAATGATGATACAGCCATCTTGAGGAAATGGGGGGTATATAAAGGCTGCATGAGCTACTCACCAGGTAATATTTGTAGTGCTTTTGGGTGCGGTGGAGTCTGAAGAAAAGCTATGCTCAGAGAAATAGCGAATGGGCTATTTATAAAAGACTTCGATTAGGGAACGTGATAGGCCACCCTAAACAGATGTGTTTTTAGGGAGTGCCTAAAACTGTTTAAGTTCTGGTTAGAGATGAGTGAACCTTTCAAGGTTCGGTTTGGTTTAATTCACCGAAACGATTAGACGTTTGCCAAAAAAGTTTGCGGAATGGTTCTACAAATGTATCCAAACGCAATTACAGTAGTTTCAATAGGAGTCCAAACCAAACATATACATAACACCTTCCAGGGTGATAAAAAGCTTCCCAAACAGCTAAAATGCAGGATAAATGCCATGAAAACTGGCATCAAATGACCCACAGTAGAAATTTGCAAATGGCAAAGCAGCAGTCAGCCATCGGCCTTGCATGTAGTATCAAGTCCTGGCCCAGCATTTACAGCTTGGAATTGAAGTTTCAATGAGGACCTAGTGGTTAAGAGGGATGTGTAAGCCTTTTTAGCTGAGAGACCTCATACCTCATGCAACACCACAATTTTTTTTTTCTTCCAGCCACACTCAGATGGCGCAAACTTCAGTTGCATACAGTACTATTAGTAACAAAAATGTAAGGAAAGTAACACTGGTAGTCAACTAAAAGTAAGTGCAGGCTTGCCAGTCTGGGAGCTGTACCGCAACATGCCCCACACATGAAGGAGCCCCAACTTGTAGTACAAATATTTCCCCAAATTAGGGGCCAACAACAGGAAATGTGACATCAATTTATCTACAGTAGAACAGCAGAAGTCAGCCATTTGCCATGACTGAGGTATTAGGGTCTGGGCCAGCATTTACAGCTTTGAAGTTTCAATTAAGACATGGTGGCTAAAGGAGCAGTGTAAGCCTTCTTATCTGGGAGCCCTGATACTTCATGCAACATCTTTTTTTTCCAGTCTCACTCTGATGGCACAAACATCAGTTTCATACAGTACTATTGGAATAAAAATGTAAGGAAAGTAACACAGGTAGATGACTGAATGTAAGTTCAGGCCTGCCTGTCTAGAATCCCTATTTACAAAGGCAACCCACCAGATGGAGACCCAATTTGGAGTCTCAACATTTAAAGAAAAAATTGAAACACACCACTAAAGTGGATTCAGTTTCCACAGAGTAGAAACAGTATAATAGGCCTCTGACACACCTTCTACTACAGGCAACCCACCATATGGAGACCCAACTTGGAGTTTCAACATTTCAAAAAATAATTGTCACACACCACTAAAGAGGCATCAATTTCTATTTTGATGAAAGTTAAGTGGTCTACACTTTCAGGGGACAGCAGGATGCGGTTATTTGTCAGGACTCAACCAGCAGCACTGAAGAAACTTTCTGAGGGAACGCTGGCTGCCTGGCATGACAAATCATCCAAGGTGTGGCAGGCAAGTTCAGGCCACTCTTCCATTTTTGAAGACCAAAATGCAGATGATATAAAGCCCCAGATACTCCTGCACCATCCTCTCCAGACATTTACAACGTTTCAGACTTGTACTCTGTTCTGCTGATGCATGGGCTGGTATAAAAATGTGTTAAACGACTCACAGAAATTTCTTTTGCCACCTAGGCTGCTGCTTCTAATGTTTTTGAGATGACACTTTGATGTTTCCGGGATTGGACATCTAGAACTGGGGTGCACTCTGTGTGCCTCACTGTTGTCTTTAAGGAAAAGCACTCTTAAGATTATCTATAAGTGTGTCACACTGGGTGAGGTAGAAGCTAGGTGAACAACAACGGAAAGAGGGTGGGGGAGCCCAAACACTAGGAAAGGGGAGAGTGGAGAACCCTAGGCAGATCTGGCAGCACCCTGTCTGCCCTTACATCCCTAAATAGGTTCCACACCTATCGCCAAGTAGGAACCTAGTCCCTGACTGCCACTAGCAATAGGCCCTTGATAGTGAAAGGACGGGCTGTGCACTTTTTAGCCCCCTCTACAACTAAAGACAAAACAGGAAGGCAAATGAGGGAATACACATAGCTTGAGATGACACAAGAGAGCTCACACCAGCAATCCTCCAAGAGGCTCCAAGAAGAAACTAGATGACTTCTAGCGCTTCCAACAGACAGAGGTAAATAGAGCTATCACTGGCATGTTGCTGAAGCGACTAAAGATATTTAAGCCTCCTGCAAGGGTGTGCTAATTAACTGCAGATAATGGAGATCCCCGTTAGATCCTAGAGGGAGCAGGATGTCACTCCACAGCAGAGATACAAAATCCATAATGTGCCTGCAGAGCCAGGCGCAGTAACTTTCTACAGCCGACTCCAGAATGATTGTCTGTCACACATGACACACCCATGACAGCATGTTTCGATACTCCAGCATGTGCGCATCTATTTCCAGGAGGGGAAGAATCTGGATAAATGTATTCTTGTACCAAGTATCTAACAGAGTGGCAACCCAGTAGTCAGCACTATTTTTAACCCTAAGAATGCGGGCATCGTGTTGAAGATAGTGCAGCAAGAAGGAGATTATGTTGAGCGCTTTCATGAGATACATGTCCATTATATGTTTTGGCAGGGTAACACTCAAGGTTGCTTTCTATGTCCCCTCACGCCAAACACAGAAAACAGAGAGTGGATCTTTATCTCCTGACTGTTGCACGCCCATCACCTCATCCTCTGTCATTTGTTCCTCAGCTCCTGCATCTTCACTAACAGTTTGTCTGGGACCATGAGCTCCCTTTTATCGCTGTAAGCCACCCTCCCATGGCACCCGCTGGTGCGATGACAGTCCAGAAATTTGAAATATTGTTAACCCTTTCACATGCTCCTTTACTTCCAGTTCTTCCTTTGGGACCATCACCTCCTCACACAGACTATTTAAAGTTTGCTCCAGCATGTAGGAGACCAGAATAGTAATGCTGATGATGGCATCACCAGTTCTAGCCATCTTAGTAGCCATTTCAAAACTGTGCAGAAGGGTGCAGAGGTCCTTCACCTGTGCCCACACAACAAGCGTGATTTGCACAACGTCCGGACTGTATTGTCCCAGGCTTTGCAAAAGGCTATTCTGCACCAGAGTGTAATTCAACCGTGTCATAACATTGTTAATCAAACAGTTAACTGGTAGGTCAAAAGACCTCTGTAGCGACGCAAGTCGATGACCTACGGGGTGCGATTATCGGAAGTGATCACACAGCAACTGCAGCAGCGCATCCAGGCTGGGATAGTGGTGTAGAATTTGCTGTACCACCAGGTTGAGGATGTGACCTATGCAAGGCACGTGTTTGAGGTTACCTCAGCAAAGGGCTGCCACCAGGTTTGCACCATTACTGCACATGGCCTTCTCTGGCTCCAGGTTTAGTGGCAACAGAAATTGCTTTAACTCAGCCTCGATAGCTGTCCACAACTCTTTAGCTGTGTGACTGCGATCTCCAAGGCATATTCATTTAAACACTGCCTGATTGCAGTGAGTCAAGTCATGTACAGAGGAGGAGGATATTCTATCTGCACTTTTAGAATACATGTCTGATTAAGTGTTGAGGGTACAAGTGATTAAGGTTGAGGGCACAAGTGGACACAAACACTTAGTTTGAGTTGCCAATTTCCAAAACCGATAACATTTATATTTTTTGGTCAATGGAGCTATGTGAAGGCTTGTTTTTGAGGACCTAATATTTTTATTGATACTATTTTGAAGTAAATACATTGATCACATTACATTGCATTTTTTTGTGGTTTTACAACAACTAAAATTCACATTTCAAGAATTTTGATATTCTTTTTTTTCTGTACAGTTTTTATAGGTGAATTAATTATGTATTTAAATACATCTGACTTTTCTCAGCACATCATAAGCAAATATGTGCATTTTTTTACATTTCTTTATTGTTGACTGAGGAAATGAGGAGGTCATTCAAATTTTTTTTAGTTATTTTTTTTAACATTTTTAAAATACTTTTTTCGTTACTCTTTACTTCATTTGTAAGTCCCTTTTAGGGACTTGAACCTGCAACTGTCTACTTTAGGTTGAAAGAATGCAGCATTGCTGTGTATAGTAAAAATCAGGGTCTTTTATGACACAGCCTCAGGCTGGATATCAAAGGAAAGATTACGTGACAGGCATAGGGAATTCATCTGGACCCCGTCTGTCATAATAACCCATTGGCTCCCTGCAATCATTTTGCAGGGAAGCCAATGGCTGCCCAAACTAATGTCCAGGCATAATTGCAGCACTTAAATGCCACTGTCAGCAATTGACACTGGCATTTCATAGTTTAACAGCAGCAATCATTGGATGTATTATTCGCTGCTTTTAGAGGCAGAAGTCAGCCATATATTATATCTAGCATCTGCCCTCTGTGAAGTGAATTTTGCATCTCAGCCTACTCCAAATTCCCTGAAACTCCACAACAGATCTCTCTGCCATTTGGCACTAAGGGGCTAATTTATTTATAAGGCAATGCTTTCATACAAAAGACTTACATTTATTGACATATGTTATTGGAGCAGCCCCCAAACGCAGGGCAGCGGGGTACTCGGTACTGGGTCTCTCAGTTCTGGGGATGTCACGGTGGCCTGACCCGGTCCGTGGCCCTGCTAAGGGGCCCCCAATAAAAGGTGTAGGTGGTGGTGTAGGTCGCAGTAAATAACGAGGACACAGGGTTGCAGTCTCTTTACTTCTTTACTGAAGGCTTCGGCATCCACAATCCAGAGCACTGCTAACAGGGCTGGCTGAGACCGGCCGGTCCGAAGGCACATCCAGTGTTCCCTTTGCAGGTGGAAATCAGTAGCCTACCTACTAGCGCCTGGGTGTTGTAGTACTTCCCTGCTGAGCACCACGGGATAGTCCTCACAACTGTCGTGTATGTTTCTGTTCTTTCTCTCTCTGTCCCCCAGATGATATGGATAGGACACACCCATATGATGGGGTAGGCCTGGAGTTATTTTATAGGGACCCTAGAGACGCCCCTCTCCCACAATTGCCTCCGTTGTCTTCATTAGGTGAAAAAGATGAGACAGCCAACCTAAAGTTAACTGTCCTGCCGTTGGTTCAAAGTAATGCGTAGAGTCTGTTACTTTCTCGGCATTCCGGCCACCGGCTACGCGCCTCAGTAAGATGTTGCCGATCCCGGGGCACGACTCCTACTGGTTCTATCGCCTTTGTGCTGTGATCTCGTTTCTCACTTCTCCACAATATACTTTGCTTCGTGTCCTTTCTTAAGATGCCGCCGCAATGAGGTGCAGGCACGGCTCCGTAACGATCTGTCCTTTCGCTAGGCCACTGTCAGGATCCCACCCCTGACAGGGACCCCCCTGAATCTTCCCAAGTATAGCTCTCCTCTCACTAGATGTTACCTGGGCAAATCCCAGTCAGCTTCTCTCTAACTTCCTATCCAACTCCCAGTTTTACCAGAGTGTGAGGAGTGGCCTAATACATAGAACCTTTTGCTCCCCCTGGTGGCCGGAGTGTGAAGTGTAATGTGTGACTGTGATACCTGGTCAGGTGAACTCTTTTAGTGCAATCAGACGTACCATCACTCCCCTTAGCGGCAGAGTGACGTTACTGCAACGACCAGGTCTCTGGGGCGCTGCACTATATTTCAGCTATTGCTGTTATAATGTTGATGCCTAAAGATCACATCTGTTTAACAGTTTATTAGGATAAGGCAGGTATAAGCGCAAAACTATTTCTGAAAATCCTGGACTCATTTGGCCACAAAGAGTGCTAGTTAATGTTCATTTGCTTACAATTGATCTTCTGATGTGCTTCAACTAGCATAATTATAGTGATTCATGAGACCTATTTAGAGTATTCAAAGTCCAAAGACACTCTCAAAAGAAAATGACTAACTAGTGTTTGATTGTGAAATCAATTAAAGCTGTGTCCTTGCTACATAATAAGGTCTTTTTGACAAATTAAGTTAGGGCCAGAGGGTAAATATCATAACCCATGTTCAAATAAAACCAACAAAGACTCAAAAACAGACAGGTTATCTCCACTGTGAACTAACCATATATGTTTAATTTTTTTTCACAAGTAATATTTTACTCATACTTTATGTTAAAGGCTAGTCTCAATCTGGCCTTTTGTATAAGACTATTAATGGGATACTAAATTTCTTGAAGCTGATGAATTAGTGACATAGTTTGCACTCTAATTAGGATTAAATGTTTGCTTTCAATTATAGTAATGGGAATACTAACATGTCAACTAAAAATGTTAACAGTAGATGTAAATAGAAAGGTTTTTGTAGTTCTCTCAAAGGCATTGCAAATTGTACATATTTCTTAAGCACTACTCTTAATAAAGCCAATGTGTCGGCTGATAGAAGATAATATCAATAAAATGGCTGTGGTCATTTTTCTTCTCAACTGCATTTGTCATTCAATTGTTTACAGCTTTGGATGGGCCAAAACATATTGCATAACTAAAATGTATAACTTATAGTGTCTGTTAGGGTATGTGCACAGGATCTGGAGTTGCTGAGGGTGGGACGCTGTGTACTTGTGCAGCATCCAACCCACAGTGGTCAGATGTTATAGCATAGCATTCAAGAAATCCCATGCCCACCATGCGTCCACAGATGCCTACGGATCACCCGCAGAGACAGACATGCGGGGAGTTTCTCCAGACTCTAGTCATCACAAGAGAAAGGTATTGGACGTGGTGAATTCAAACGTTTCAGTGAACACATGCGGATTCACCTGTGTTGAATAGGCGGCAGCACTTTGGATGCATTTAGCATGAGCTGTGTCCAAAGCGCTGCCACTTCCGGATCATGTGCAACCGGCCTTAGGCAAGAGTTGGAAACTTTTATTTTTCATCTATACTTTTTGAAGTGCCATGGATTTTTTTTTTGATTTATGAGATGGCAAATATTCTGCCGGGGTATATAAAATTTTGAGCACAGCTGTATCTCTCATTGTGTCAGTGGTCACATTAAGTGTTCTGCCCTTCATCACAAACAGCTCAGATCTGTCATGTATAAACTTGACAATAAGAAGGTAACAAAAATATTGCTGTAAAGATGTGAAGTGTGAATCAGACATAAAATGTACACTGTAAGCACAAGGCATAAAATAAATCATTCCTTAAAAAAACAAAAAAACAAGCAAAGTTATTTCTATTACTTTATTGTGTTTATCACAGTCCTCTCTGATGCAATATAACCATTTTCTCATGTATTTGTTCTTTTATGAAATACAAAAAGAAAATCAAAGAAGGATTGAAAAAGATAAATCAATTAACAAACCTCTGGCATTGACCAATTTACTTTCTGTATTGTTCTAACTTGACCTTAGAATTTCAAAGAAAAACAGTAGAAAATCAATAATAGTATACAATTCCCTGTTCTGGGCTAAAAAAATATGAAATTTTATTACCTTTGTTTTTAAATTTATTTATAAAAAAGAGTGGCATCAGTACTTGTTTAGGTTTTCAACACAGTATTATTGCAACTACTACAACTTGTATTGTGCCAATGTGTATAATTTATAATGATTGAAAAAAGTGGATCATTAATCAAAATGTTTTGGTGAGGGCTCACTCCCACTTGCGATGAAATCGGATGAATGCAATGCTCATTCGGCAGCACCCCCTTTCACAGTCAGACTCTGTAGTATAAGGCAGCACCCCCACAGGGAGACTCTGTAGCATAAGGCAGCACCCCTTCTTCACAGGCAGACTCTGCAGTAAAAGGCATCACCCCCCACAGGCAGACTCTGTAACACAAGGCAGCACACCCCCATACAGGCAGACTCTGTAATATAAGGCAGCACACACCCCCACACAGGCAGACTCTGTAGTATAAGGCAGCCCTCATAAAGAAAAACAATAAATAAATACTCACCTCTCTTTCTGGTTCCTGTGCTGCTCCCTACTTCTGCTCACCTCCGGTCTGCGGGCACCGGGCAGTTACATTATTGCTCCAACTGTTGGCGTCGGTGACATCAGATGCTGACAGGGGGATGATGGGAGAAGGAGCGTAGCACTCCTTCCTTCATCAATGTGGTCAGCTGCATCAGCTAGATGCCGACACACCTGACCCTGCAATGACAGGCGGGGGCCCACTGCTGGCACCGCCCCCACCTGCTCAGGGGCCCCATAGTGGCTGGGCGGCAGAGCAGGAAGATCAATTCTCCCTGCTCTGTCTCAGTATGTAACTGTATCAGTGTGCTGTGCACACCAATACAGTTACAGTAGCGTAGCTCTGGGTGGGCCTCCTCTGAGCACCGGGCCCACCCGGAGCTACAATCTTCATCCCCGGCAACGTAACTCTGTGGGCCGGGTATAGACTGCACAGGCATGTCGCGCTTGCCCAGTCTATAAAGGCTTCAGACAGAGTGACTGTCCCACCGTTTTATTGTAGTTGTGTATATATATATACACATATATAAAGTATAAAATATATATATATATATATATATATATATATATATATATATATATATATATATATATATATATACACAGTGGGTACAGAAAGTATTCAGACCATGTTAGGGCTGGTGGAACGCACCAAATAATATTAAGGGAGAAATAAGGTGTGTTCGCAGCCCGGGGTCCACCATGCAGAGATAGACCCTGCTGCTAAGTAATGGCGGAACAAAATGGCAGAAGAACGCTTGTACACATGTGGGTTAAATTTCACCCGGTGTGAATGGAAGCGAACTCTGTTACTTCACAGAGTCGCTAAAGGTACGCCTTGCCCTGTTAACAGTCACAGGGTGCAACCTGTAGACGCTAGCGGAATCCCTTTGATTTACCCCCACTATACTGATTGGACTCGCTCTGACCCTCGGTGGCTTTTGAGCACGTGCCTGAGGACGCCCTGAGTCAGTTGCCCTGAGTCCAAAAGGGAATTCCCACAATACACTGACCGGTGGTATTAACATGGCTGGGCCGTCTAGATATGGCTCTGACAGTTTGCTCTACTCACCCTAATGCCCAAACAACAACCAAGGGGATGGGAATCATTGAGGAGCTTTCACCAGTGTCAAACACACAGCACTCACACACCTAGTCAGGTTTATACTAGCGCATGGCTGAGCAGCCATGCGAGCCTTTTATAGATGTAGCCTTCTGGTCCCTTCCTAGTGGTCCAATCTGAGCCGCTACAGGACCTGAACATGTGACCTCTGACCTCCAATGAGAGGTCGTTCCATAATGGCTTACTCCAACTTATGGTCCCATGATGAGCCCCTATACTAGGAGGGGGTGAAACACGTTGGGACAAGGACACTGAGACAAAGAATGCTGCTTTTACCCAGATAAGTCTACCTATTATGGTGTTCCTAGCATGCGGGTGTTTAATTTATATGATGACATATTTATGACAACAAGCACCTTGCTATAGCATGTTCCATTGTGAAAGGAACGAGGTGTTAACTTTTTTCTAGCATGCTAGGTCAAGTTACTGGTCGCTGAGATATATTACTCTGTGTCAATCCATCACATGTGTAGACCTGAAGCATAGGGAATGGTTAAGTGTTAAATAACTTGTTGGTCTGTACATATATCATATAATAATCAACAGACACTATTAATCTATAGAATACCCTGGTTCTTTTTATAATATCATCTTTTTTAGCATAAATAGATGTAGGTGTGGTCTACATGTGGCTGACACATTGCTAAAAATTTAACTAGAGCCTTATCCAATTGGCAAGTCTTTTTTTCTGGCCCATTGATTAGGCAGAAAACTTTTTAAGGTTAAGATCACTCAGCTAGGGTTTTCTCTTTTTTGGTTTTCTAAGTAAATACACCCTGGTTTATTCAGTTTTGGTGTGATAAACTTGGTGCATTATTTCCAAGAAGACTCATGGCTGTACTAGCTTAAAGGGTGCTTCTACCTAATACTGAGCAAAGGGTCTGAATACTTAAGACCATTTGATATTTCAGCTTTTCTTTTTTAATAAATATGCAAAAATTACTACATTTCTGTTTTTTTCTGTCAAGATGGGGCACAAAGTGTACATTAATTGGCTGCAATGAAACAAAGAGTGAAAAATTTAAAAGGGTCTGAATGCTTTCCGTACCCACTGTATATAGAATAGATAGATAGATAGATATAAAGATGACAGCAACATATATAATCAGTGCTTTGCATGTGTAGCTTACTGTACATATATTTTAGTAATGATTTAACAAATTTCTCTAAAAAATGGAGTAGAATACCTCTAAATTTTAGTAACCAGCAGAGGGAACTTTGCTTTTTTATTTTTAAATTTAAAAAAATTGTCAGTACCTTTACTCCAAATAAGGGATTTTATTTAGGGTGATTTTTATTTACAAAATGAGTATGGAGTTAGTAATGGGTGCGTTTAATAGACATCTCTCCATTACTAGTGTTGAGCATTCCGATACCGCAAGTATCGGGTATCGGCCGATACTTGTGGTATCAGAATTCCGATACCGAGTTCCGATATTTTTGTGATATCGGAAATCGGAATCGGAAGTTCCCAGTGTATGGTTCCCAGGGTCTGGAGGAGAGGAGACTCTCCTTCAGGCCCTGGGATCCATATTCATGTAAAAAATAAAGAATTAAAATAAAAAATATGGATATACTCACCCCTCCGGCGGCCCCTGGACCTTACCGATGTAACCGGCAGCCTCCGTTCCTAAGAATGAGGAGTTTAGGACCTGCGATGACGTCGCGGCTTGTGATTGGTCGTGTGAGTGGTCACATGAGCAGTCATGCAACCAATCACAAGCCACGACATTATCGCAGGTCCTAAACTCCTCATTCTTAGGAACGGAGGCTGCCGGTTACAGCGGTTACTACCAGGGCGCGTCAAAGGGTGAGTATATCCCTATTTTTTATTTTTATTATTTATTTTACACATGAATATGGATCCCAGGGCCTGAAGGAGAGTTTCCTCTCCTTCAGACCCTGGGAACCATCCAGGATACCTTCCGATACTTGTGCCCATTGACTTGCATTGGTATCGGGTATCGGTATCGGCGATATCCGATATTTTTCAGATATCAGCCGATACCATCCGATACCGATACCTTTGTGTATCGGAAGGTGTCGCTCAACACTATCCATTACTAAACCCTGAACTTCATGCCAGCTGCCAATACAAAGCTGACATCAACTCCAAAACTATTATCCCACTTGCCAATACACCAAGGCAAATGGGAAGAGTGAGGCAAAGCACCAGATGTGGGGCATCTTATGGACATGACTGAGAGCTGATGTTTTTAGTCTGGAAGGAAATCAATATCCATACCTTCCTATGCTATTAATATCAGCCCACAGCTGTCTGCCTAGCCTTTGCTGATTATTAATTACATTGGGGACTCCATGTTATTTTTTTTGGGTCCCTCATTTTATTAACCAGGGAAGACTAAGTATAGAGCTGAGAGCTGATATTAATAGCCTGAGAAGCTCCACATGTATTGCCCCCTTCCCTGGCTACAAACATCTGCTCCCAGCTGTCAGCTTTCCATCTGGTGATTACTAAAATTTTGGGGGACCCATAGCATTTTTTAAAGAAATGTATTTATTCATTACTAAAATACATGTACAGTAAGATATCTATTGAATATATATAAATAATAATAATTTTAATTTATATAGCGCCAACATATTCCGCAGCGCTTTACAGTTTAACAGTTCATACACGTCATAAGTAACAATGTTCAAAATAGTACAAAAATTAAAGCAAAAAAAGATGACCCTGCTCGTTAGAGTTTACAATCTACATATATATATGAATGTATTGAAGAATATTTTCTTTGAAAGCTATCTTTAAATGACATAGGTAATCACTCTATGTAAAAGTTAATGTTAAAATCCCTTTGCATACGGATTGCATTCGCATGTCATTCGGATGTCGTTCGGATGCTAGGTGATAGAAATCACATTGTAGTCGAAAGAAAGTCAAATGCCGCTTGCATGACATTCGTCCAACTTTTCTGGATCAACATCAGAAAGAATTTTTAAATGCTAGTGAGTCTCCGGCCTTAAAGGGAACTTGTTATCTAATTCATTCTGACCTATTTCAAATTCCGCTATTTTCATTATAAAAAGTTTATTTTTATTTTTATTATTTTTAGTCTTATTTCAATTTTCATTTACCTTCTTTTTCCCTTATTTTTATTTTTCTATTTTTATTTTTTTCCGCTCTTGTTTTCACTTAAGTTCATGTACCATCTCCACCTTTTCATTCATGCAGTTCATTTCTTCCCACACATAATATAGGTCCCCTCCCCAGTCCCAGCCACACTGATACAGCAGATTCTGAGATCACATCTCAGGACAACCATTCTAGACAACCAAGCCTCACTCTGAAGCTCCCCTAGATGTCACTTCTGGTTTCGCGATACTGTAAGTGGCTCTAGCAGCGCACATTTATAGCCCACTGCCACCTATGCCTTCACACCACATCACGAGGAACCTCTACCCTTCCCCCTGGCAATGAGAACAGACAGTACTCCTCCTCCTGCCTTTGCATACCCAAGTTCCATACCTTAATCTCTGTTCTACTCCAACAGATCCAAAAGTATTGAAGGAATTCCCCAGCACTTACCCCTAGTTGCCCACCACAATAGGTTGGTACTACTCCCAACATTTGTACTTAATCTCCTTAATCTTCCTCTATCTTCCCTTTTTTCTCTCTACGCTTTCACTTCATGACATATCCCATCACATACAAATGTGATGGGAAACTTACAACATACTTCATGTTTCTAACATGTGTTGAACACGATACCTGACTAGTCCACTCAACTAGCATCAGGCCCCATGTTACATACAATTTTTCCTGTATCTTTACTTACAATATCCAGATCACTCCACACAGGTTGTACTCCTGTACTCACAGCATTGTCCTCTATGTAGCCTTCACATATGAGCTGCAGTATGTATATACTGTATATTGTAATATGTTATGTATATTTCTTTGCCTATTGCTTTGAATTTATAACCCGCTAATTACTGTGTACCTTTTCTTGTAGCAATGCTTGAAAAAGAAACAGGATCGGGTCGAAACATTGCTTGCTTTCTGCTATATTCAGAATCATCTATTTTGTTACATTTCTAGTGTGGTGACCACTGTAAAAAAATTTGCACATCTTGCATTCACCTATGAATGCGGCTGTTTTTTCTACTATTTAGTCGGACTTAGTCCGGTTCAGCCAGCACCAACCTAACCTGCTCAGTGCCACCTTCTCTAATTCCCTGAATCAGATCTTGGCTGCACCAGATATGTTTTTTCTGGAATGCTCAGGATTGTCAGAGACATTAAACTTCAATGATCCTGCTGTGATCCTAGCCAGAGACCCAACTACTCCAGCACTGCCCTCAGCCGGCTCTTTCCAGCGCTGCTGCATGTGATTGACATAGATCTGTGAATCATCTGCAGCAGTGCTGGGAATTGGCAGCCAGTGGCAGCAACAGACTAGTCAGATCACTGTCTATTAGCTTTAAAGTTGCTGTAGCATTTTAGAGACAAATATACCTGGCTACTATTGTGCAGCCAGGATCTGATTCAAGATGTCTGCTGTTGGGAAGCATGAATCAGATGACAGGTTCCCTTTAAAGGGAATCTTACAAAAAGTTAAGGTTGCATTTTCAGAGGGCAATACAAATAGAGACAGACACCTGATTTCAGTGTGTGTCACTTCCCAACATGATTTCATAAATTATTTGGTGTAGGAGAAGCCTAGCGTTATGAGGAGTCCGTGAAATTAATAAGAATCAGGTTCCTCCTTCCCTTTGGTGATTGGCAGTTTTTTCCTTATTGCTCTGCTTACAGAAGAAGCTGTTAATCAGTAGTAGGTGGGCATGGGGAGTTGCAGTTTATGGACACAGAGTACTCTTGAGAACATGCATATCAATAAGGGTATAGTCACATTAATGTCTTTTCGGTCCATATGTGTCTGTGTAAAAAAAGGATAAAACTTGGACCCAATGTTAGCCCGTGTGCTTGTTCATATGATCTATTTTTGACAAAGGCCCTGTGCTTGTGTGAAAAAAATGTGTCTTGTGTGATTACTGACCAGCTTAGTGCATGTAATTAACATGTAACTCCGGTATCCATCAATTATGTGGATTGGCCCACCCAGTAGTGCTGTGAGATAGACGCGTTCACAATTGCAGTCATGACTGTTTTTTAGTGAATTTAGCAGCCATATGAACTTATCATAAAGGGTTTATTGAACACTCAGTGCTTGGCTTACACTCCACGTGGTAAACTGTGTTTTTTATGTAAACTGCAATATACAGTGTTGATGAGTAACTGACACACATGTGAAGTAAATATTTCTCACTCTGTAGACAGGGCAACAACAAAAACTGTCATATTCCTATTATTTGAAAATATTTTGTTCTTATCTTTTTTTACAATTAGGAATAATTCGAGTTGCTTCACAAATTGACAGAGAAACTAAAGATCAATATCAAGTTATAGTGCAAGCCAAAGACATGATTGGTGATGTAGGCGCACTATCAGCTACAACAACTGTAATAATTAAAGTACTGGATGTCAATGACAATGCACCTAAATTTCAACAAAGTAAGCAAAGTTCTTCATTTTATGTTTAATGCTATGAAAATCTGGCAATGCTATTCCATATTATCATGCAAAGGAAGTGTGTCCGGCACCATCTGCTATTCACTCCTCTGGAAGGTAAGCTGAGACCAGCCATACCTTTCAGAGACTTTGGGTGCTTTTAGAAAAAAAACTGTGGCATAACATCAAAAGAAAAATGAAACCACATTCACCGTCTATTAAAACGTCAACAGTTTAATAGAAGAGATAAAACATCGGATTGCAGGAGTGAGTGGAATGCACTGATGAAAACAGCTGTTTCATGCCAAACAGCGCTTCAACAGGTGCTTATATATAACGTATTTTTTGAACTGTAAGAATCACCGGACCATAAGATGCACCTAGGTTTTGGAGGAGGAAAATACAAAACAAATTGAAGGAAAAAATGTGGTCATTATACACTGTTATGAGGGGGTAGAATCTGCTGCTGCCACCGTTATAGGGTAATGTCCCTCAATGATGTACTAATATCCCTCATCCTGGTATGCATATGTCCCCAATCCAGTTTCATATTCCCCAAACTGATATATGATCCCCATCCAGGTATATATGGCCCCCTTCATCCCCATCCTGGTATACATGGCCCCCTCATCCCTCTTCGGGTATAAATGCCGCCATCCCCATTCTGGTATACATGGCGGCCATCCTTCTATACATGGCCCCCTCATCCCCATCCTGGTATATGTGGCCATTTCATCGACATCTTGGTATAGATGTCCCTCCCATTCCCATCCTGGTATATATAGCCCCCTTCACGCTGCACACAAAAAAATTAAACCTTTCAAATTACCTTCCCTCTGCTCCCTCACAGAGCTCCTGTGCTGATGCAAGCAGCTAATTTCAGCTTGCAAGCAGCGCATGGCTGTGATGTCATGCTCTGCTTACACACAGAGGACTGCTGCTGGAATATTCACTGCTCTCCACACCTGGGACTATGGAAGTAGATAGAGAGCAATGAATACTCATTTCTTTTTAATAGCAGGTACACTGTTAGCCACAGACGACTGAGCAATCACGTGTGCCCGCTATTAAAGACAATGACTGTTCACTGCTCTTCACTCCCATGGGCATGGGGAGCAGTGAATATTCATTCACTTTAACAGCGGGCACATCTGATCTCCCAGTTACTGCAGTACGCCAAAGGCTGCAGCTAACAGTGTGCCTGCTATTAAAGCAAATTAATATTAATTGCTCCACATGCCCATAGTCCCTTCCACCAATTGGTGCATAGGGGTGGGAGGGACTATGGGAGTGGGGAGCAGTGAATATTAATTTTATTTCAACATTGGGCACAGGTGTTAGCTACAGCCGCCGGCTCCAGCTTCCTGTGATCCGCTTGTCCGCCGCTGCCGTTCCCCAAAACAGCCACAGCAGGTACATCCTATACATACTATAAGATGCACCAAAATTTTGGAGGAAAAAGGTGCATCATATAGTCCAAAAAATATTAAATATACATATTTGTATATGTACTGTACTTCTACTAAAGTTTTGACGTTTTAGAGACGATGAGTGCGATCTCCAATAACATATGCTAAAAGAAATGTACTGGTATTAGCAGCACTATTTATATTTTATGCATTTTTTTCCCTGGATTTTTTGTAAACCTAATCCAAACTCATTGAACATCCACTCCTCAACATTGAAATTGTAACACCAAGAAGGAAAAGTCATGGATTTTTGGAAATCTCACAATCTATAGACTTGTAGCCTGTAAAAGTGCAACATTTGTAAAGAAACCATTTTCAAAAACTATTTTTTAACCCAAACACATGCATTTAAGTAAAAAATTATTTCCCCAAGAGGTGGAACACCTTAACGTCAGGATTTCTGGCAGAAATTTTCCTGACAAAAACCGGACATTTCTGCCAGAAATCCGCATGTGTTTTTACCGTGATTTTACCGCGTTTTTACCGCGTTTTTGTGCATTTTTTTCCAAATGCATAGAATCGCGGGAAAAACATGGAAAATCCAATTTTTTTACCGCGATGCATTTTTTTCGTGGAAAAAATTCACCATGTGCACAAAACATGCAGAATGCATTCTAAATGATAGAATGCAGAACATATGCGTTTTAATGAGTTTTTATAATGTTTTTATCGCGAAAAAACACGAAAAAAACGCAAAAAAACTTGAACGTGTGCACATAGCCTTAATGTCTGTATTTACCTTTATAACTGTCCAACCTTTTAGAATTAAAGTGCTTTTAACATCAGTCACTACAAAGCAGGATTAGCTGAATGCTTACGGCCACATAAACAGCTCATCTCAACCACAGTGAGATACTAACTTGGAAACAAAGTATTTGGGCCCAATTTATCATTTGAAATTTTTTAAAGTCACTTTTCTTTTCATTATATTGTTTTATTAGTTAACATTTTTCCATTAAATTCTTCAAATTGGTGCATGTTGATCAGTCATTTTGTGCAAATCCAAAAATGTTCTTTATTTTGCCTTTAGCATTTTTTGTGATTTTTGAGCACAAAAAATTGCATAATAATCCTTTAAAATGTTGCACATTAGTCTTTAACCATGCTAAAAGAAGCTTCAGCCATAAACGTTACTATAGCCATTGACTAGATTGAGTCTCATTTCATGAATCTGTCTAAAAGCATCTTATAAAGAAAATATATGGAAGAAAAATAAAAAATGACAACAAAGAAATACCTATGGAAATACTTTTATTCCCCAAACAAAAGTATTCTAGGCATGATATCTACTTTCTACTTTTTCTTTTTTGGTCATATAAGTATTTACATTAAATTTTAACAATGTGCCACAAAGAAATTTTTTATTGTACATAATACGAAAATACAAAACCTATTAATAAATACAAACTCCTTTGAAAAAGTGGAGAATCAATAATGATGAATCAGAGGGAACATAATTTCTTAGCAAGACTTTTTACAATGGGTCCTTATGGCGGATCTTTCCATGGGCAACCATTCAGACAATGGCTATTCTTGTGCATATATACTATACCACATAAGCATATACTTCTGTCCATGGCCACCAATGCCATGTGCACTGAGCCTAACTTAACAATACAGCAAATTGCACTATTTTATTGTGTGGACAAATCTCAAAAACTTGAAATAAGTAAAATGGCCTATGACTGACCGGTACAATTTTATTTGTGCATTAGTTTAATTTTCAAATGATCTTCGAAATGCCACTTCAGTTTATGTCACATTCTCAGATTTCACTATTATTATTTCTACAAGTAAATATCTGATGAATATCATATGCTACATTCTTCTGTTAATAAATGCATTATTATAAAATTTGTTTAATCAGGCATGCAATAACCTGAAAGTCTAATAAACTGCTATTTGTTTCTGTTGTGAAAAATATGTCAAAATAATCTGAAATAAACACCTAAAGTACATTTTCGTCAGCATTTTATTTTTGGCCTCTAAAATTTCAAATGACTTTTTTTTTAATTATCCATCATTATATTATTTATCAGATGGTCATGAACAAATCATTGATATATTTGGATTATTTTCATGAGTCATTAAGTGTTTTCTGAATATTTGGCAATCCGAGATTTGCCAGGTTTTAACTCTAGATGGGTGAAAATAAAATTTTTCTGTACTGTGGTAATACCTAACATTTGAAGACAACAGAATATTTCACAGATTGAATTGAAATATTAAGCATGTTTGATTGAAGTGCGATCTCTTTTTCAGAGACTTACGAGATGTCAATAATAGAGTCAGCGACTATTGGAGAAATAGTTGGCATAGTTTTGGCCGATGACATTGACATTGGAAAAAATGCAGAAATTATTTATTCAATACAAGAAAGGGGAGATTACAATATGTTTAATATAAATACAGATAGTTTGACGCAAGAAGGAATAATTACTCTAAACAAGGTAAAGAACTTTGTTTTATTGTGTAGATTGAATTAATCATTTTACTTTTAAATGCTTGTCCCATCAAGACAATTGTTATGCTCTCTTACATGATCTCACGACCACTGCTTGTAACTACTCTTCATACTTATAATCGCCATAGCTTCCCTGCATGACATCCTGCTCATTGCCACTGCCTTCTACCTGGGACCATTAATGCTGCTTCTGTTGCTCATTGACTTTTCACAATTTATAGAACCTATGAGTGCCAATGCTTTTTCTTATTAGATAATGAATGACCTTTAGTCCTAAGTTTTATTAAGACTTTCCCCTAATACTCTATTCCTGAGCAATAAATTTCTTTATTTTACAGTTTAAACAAACCTGCACCTCTGAATTGTCTATTCTGCTACTGACCCAGCATAAATCCAGACTTCAATTCTCAACTCTCAAACTCTTGTATGTTCTGTCTAACTACTGAGAAGACCAAAGGGTACAAAGGATAAAAGGGTAAAAACAGGGAATCTCTTAACCCCTTTCCAACATCGGGTGTAATAGTATGCCGATGTCGGACTCCCCCTGTTTTTGGGCACATGTCAGCTCATATATATAGGAGACATGTGCCTGCAACAGCTGTGAGTGGAATTGCGATCCACCCTCAGTTGTTAACTAGTTAAATGCAGATATCAATCTCTGACTGCAGCATTTAACTCGTGCTTCCGGGAAGCGTGCCAGAAATCCTGCACATCGGTGACCCCATCACATGATCACTGGTCACCATTGGGTTGGCATGACAACCAGAGGTCTCCAGCACACCTCTATGGTTGTCATAGCCAGATTGCAATGAGCAGGGCCTAATGGTTGGCGCTAATAGCAAGTGAACATTTCTGCTACACACAGGTGATCTGATCATCGCCTGTATGTAGCAGAGGAGATCAATGTAGTGCAGCTTCTAGTCTCCCATGGAGACTACTGAAGCATGCAAAAAGTAAAAAAAAAAGTTTTAAAATATTGCAAAAATAACAAATATCTAATTGTTCAAATCACCCACTATCGCCCCATTCAAAATAAAACAATGAAAAAATCAAATATACACATATTTGAGATCCCTGTGTTCAGAATTGACCAATATATCAACATAAAAAAAATAGCCCAATCGTTAAACGGCGTAGAGAGAAAAAAAGTAAAAATACCAGAATTATGGTTTTTTGGTCGCCACAACATTGCATTAAAATGAAATAACAGGAGATCAAAAGATTGGATCTGCACCAAAATAGTATCATTAAAAACGTCAGCTAAGGGCAGAAAAAATTAGCCCTCACCCAACCCTAGATCATTAAAAAGACACTAAGGGTATCGGAAAATGGCGCATTTATTTTTAAAAAAACTTTGGCATTTTTTTCACAACTTAAATACATAGAACCTTTACATGTTTGGCATCTAAGAACTCATAATGACCTGGAGAATCATTATGGTAGGTCAGTTTTAGCATCTAGTGAACATGGTAAAAAAAGGAAAAAAACAACTGTTGGATTGCACTTTTTTGCAATTTCAATGCACTTGGAATTTATTTCCCATTTTTCAGTACACAATATGTTGAAACCAATGGTGTCCTTCAAAAGTACAACTTGTCCCAAAAAAAACAAGTCCTCATATGGCCATTTTGACAAAAAAATAAAAAGTTATGGCTCTGGAAAAAAGGGGAGCAAAAAACCAAAATGCAAAAAAAAAATGCCTCTGGTTATTAAGGAGTTAAATTGTACTACTCAGTGTCTCCAATCAAATTAAACAATATATATAAAATATAAACAATATATATATAAATTGGGCTAAAATAAGTAATGAACACATCATCATCTTTCTAAGTAAGTATATTCCCACAGGTGCTATTAACATGACATTCTCACCAGATGTCAGAAATAACTAATCCAATCCACACAGGCAAATAAATCATAAATGTCCATAAAGTAAGTTATGTGTAATAATGAGAAGTGACTGTTAGGTGTCAAGTTCCCACCGCTGCACAGGGGGAATCTCGAGCCACCTCTGCTGCGGTCTTCCATTCTTCTTCAGCCAAACTGGAGCCTGCTCAGCAGAGACGTCGGTCCCAGCATCTGGCTCAGGCAGATACTGTGCGCTTGGTTACTGCTGATCTTCCAGGCTCAGCCATTGTAACCAGCACTGTTCTGCGGCAAGCAGATGCCCCTGGGACCAAGTCCTGCTTTTCCGCTACTGAGCATGCCCAGGGGATGACCTCTCATAGGAGGTCGGGGGTCACATGCTCAGATCCTGAAGCGGTTCCTATTAGACCACTAGGAAGGTCCTGGAGAGTTCTCTCTATAAAAGGTTTGCATGGCCGCACGGCCATGCGCTAGTATGAACCTATGTTTATGAGCTTAGCTACCTTGTGGTCTGTGTCTGCATGTGTTCAGGGTTGGCTGTATAGCCACTAGAATTCTGGCACCTCCAGAGAGGAGTTTGTGTATGTGAATTTAGGGCTGGTGTATAGCCACTAGAATTCCGGCACCTCCGGAGAGGAGTTGTTTGTGTGCTATGCTGACTGTATGACCACTGCATGCTATGTGCTCTGTTAGTTAGCTGTGATCCTCTATGAGGTTAACAGGGCACAGTGTTATCCTAATCCCGGCGACTCTGTGAAGCAACAGAGCTCGCTCCTATATAGACCGGGTGACTGAACCCATGTCTATTAAGGCGTTGTACCGCCATATAGTGCCGCCATATACTAGTGGCAGGTTCTACTCCTGCACGGTGGACCCCGGGCTGCGAACGCACCTATATTATCTCAATATTCACTCGGTGCGTTCCGCCAATCCTAACAGTGACTCAGGGGAAAAGTATCGAGCACGCTTCCTAAAATTTATTTAATACTTCATTCAAAGGGTTTGTTGGCAATGACAGCTTCAAGATGCCTCCTCTTTAGAAAATCTAGTGGCATGCATTGATCAGGTGTGATTTTTGCCCATTCTTTCACACAAACAATCTTTAAATCCTGAAAGATCCATGAGCTCCTTCTATAAACTCTGAGCCTTAGTTCTTCCATAAATTTTGCATTGGTTTCACATCAGATGGTTTTCTGGGCCATTCTAGCAGCTTTATTTCTGTTCTTTTATTAAAACAACTGAGAGTTTCCTTGTCTGTGTGTTTGGGATTATTGTCTTGCTGAAATGTCCACCCTTGTTTCATTTTTATCTTCCTGGTATATAGCAGCAGATTTCTATCAAGAATGTCTTGGTACATTTGATACAGAACAAAAATATATTTTTGTACCTTGTTAACTAGTGATGAGCAAGTATGCCCGTTACTCAAGTTTCTCTGACCATGTTAGGCAATCCCCACATGTTTTCCAGCTGTCTAGCAGCTGCAAATCATGCAGCTGTGTCAACATAAACTAAATCTCTGAGCACTCAGAAACACTCAGAGACCACCCGAGCATGCTCAGAGAAACTCAAGTAACGAGCATACTCGCGCATCACTAGTGTTAACCAGCAGATAGATAATTCTGATATTATTTAGACTATTTTAACAGTTATTCAAATCTTTTCACTCCTTTATCTGAAATCTTGAAGGGAGCATTGGTTTATCGTGAAATTATGTTCTTTTCACTTTTGGATTAAGGCACCAACAGTGCTCACTGAAGCCTTTCTATATCAGCTAAGGAATGAGCTCTTCAGACCATTTAGTGGCATCATAATCATGGACCAGGTGTTAATAACAGGACAATAAAACTTTCACACTCGTTATCTATGAAATTTTCAAAAATTTATGGCCACGACTGTTCTCTCCCTGTCCCACATCTATAGTTCTGTTTCACGTCACTTGTCTTATCTATTGCATTAGTCCTGTGTCCTGTTGTGCATAAATATGTGATTCTTCAGCTTTTGTGTTATTCTATGCCTGATGAACAGACCTGAGTAGTCTTGAAAGCTTGCAATTTGTTACCATCTTTTCAGTTAGCCATTAAAGGTATTAACCACTGAGGAGTCTTAGTACATTTGTCCTTCCATTCTTCCTTCAATTATATGATGTTTTCCAATGCCTTATATTGAAAAATGGCCCCATGCCATGATATTCCCACCTACAAGCTTCACTGTTGGCATCGTGTTTTGGGGGTGATATGCAGTACCTTTTGACTTTCAAACTTGGTGTGTATCATGACATCCAAAGATTTCACTTTTAGTTTCATTTGACCAGATTATATTCCAGGAGTATCTCATATGTTTGTATAAATGTTGTTAATCAAACTTTAAACCCACTTGTACATGCTTTTTGTTCAGCAATTGAATCTTAAACGGTGAGCTTCCAGGTCATGGAAGTTGAGTGCATTACTTATAGTTTTCTTTAAGCAATTGTACCTTCTGATTCCAGGTATTTTGTATCTCCCCAGTGATAGACCTTGCATCTTGGACAACTCTTCTGATAATTAGTTTCGCTCTTCTATTTGAAAACTTACACTTCCGGATTAAGGTGGCAACAGTGCTCACCAGAGCCTTCTGTATTTTAGAAATTGTTCGGTAATCCATCCCATCAGTATGTTTTGAAACAATAAGGTTGCAAAGGTCTTGAGACTGGCTCACTGACTTTACCCATCATGAAATGTTTCTTGTGTAGCACCTTGGTAATGAGCCACATTTTTAAAGTTGAACTAGCTGATAATATTTTTCACTAAGTGGCAGGATTACCTTTTAATTATTGATAGATTTTAGTTGGTGTCATGACTTTCTATGGCTTTTTGCACCTTTCTTTTTTCATATGTTCAATACTTTTGCCCATATCATTACTCATTATTACACATAACTTAATTTCTGGACATCTATGGTTTGATTTCTTTGAGTTTGTGGATTGGATAGGTTGTTCCCGATATCTGATGAGAATTTAATATCAATAGCACTTTTAGAAATATATTTACTTATAAAATTGGTCATGCATCCAATACTTACAGTGGCTTGGCTTATATTTATTATATTGTGAACATTTACAGTACATTGAAAAAGTGATTATACCTCATGAACTTTTCAACATTTTTAATGCATTTTACTTGGAATTTATGTGACATACCAACACAAAGAAGCAAGTATTTGTGAAGTTTAAAGGATATGATACATGGTTTTGTAAACAATTTAAAAATAAATAAAGCTGAAAATTGTGACAAGCATTTGTATTCTACATGGTTGCATTAATACTCTGACCAACTTCCATGTCCCTGCAGATGAAAAGCATCCCAACAGCATGATTTTGTCACCACTATATTTGATAGTAGGGATGGTATTTTCAGGTGGATTTTCGGTGTTTTCCGCCACATGTAGCATTTTGCAGTTAGCCTTAAAAGTTTCACTTTGGACTCATTGACCAGAGCACCTTCTTCCATATGCTAGCTGTGTCCTCTACATGGGCTTTTGCAAACTTCAAATTATTACTTAAGCTTGATTTAAAAAGTGGCTTTTTTGCCACTCTTCCATAAAGGTTAGATTTGTGGAGTATACGACTGATAGTTGTCTGGTGTGCAGATTCTCCCAACTGAGCTGTGGATATCTGAAGCTACTCCAGCATGATCATGGGCCTTATGGATGCTTCTCTAATTAGTGCTCTCCTTGATTGCATTGTCAGTTTAGGTGGAAATCCATGTCTTATTATCAATGCAGTTGAGTCATATTCCTTCCATTTTCGAATGGGGGATTAGACAGTGTTACATGAGATGTGCAGAGCTTGGGCTATTTAACTCTTCTCCACAATTTTATCCATGACCTGCCTGGTGTGTTTCTTGGTTTTCATGATGCTGTTTTTATCTCTAATGTTCTCAAACAAACCTCGGAGGCCTTCACAGAATAGCTGTAGTCATACTGATAATACATTATGCAAATGAGGATTCAATTTACTTATTATGTGAATTCTGGAGGTAATTGGTCACTCAGGATTTTATTTAGGGGCATCAGACTACAGAGACTGAATATGAATGCACATCACAAACAATGTATCAAAGTTATTGTGCTAGGTAAATGTGCCAATCATTTCCCTCGATAACATAATTTTTTTATGTCAAACTGGAGGGTCGCTTTGAGCCTATAACTGGTATAGGCTACAAAGGGTGATAATTTACATATATAATGTAATTATGAAAAAATTAATTTATTTGCACCTAAATTATTGATTTTTTTCAGTATATATGACTTTGAACTGTGTCTAGATGTAACGTATTTACACTAAATAAGCCTTTGTTTGACATTTTACTTAATTATATATTTTTATTCATGTACTATATGTAGCTTGTTGACTTTGAAAGCAGAAGTAGAAGATACAGCATTCAAGTCAGAGCTGAGAACAAAAACAATCCAGAACTGTTTGACACAGCTACCATAAGAATCTATGTTGTTGATGTCGATGAACCTCCTGTGTTTCTCGAAAGAGAATATGTAATGGAAATCCCTGAAAGTTCACCAGTTGGTTCTCATGTTGGTTCTGTCACTGCAAAAGACCCTGACAACACTGATACTATAATAAGGTGAAACATCTGTACAATAATATATTACTATGAATTATGTTGTCATGGAAATTGCCAAATAATGTCTATGTACATCATTACCATAATCATCATCAGGATATCGTACACAACAAGTGTTATTTGTTTGGTTTTGTATGTAAGGTTTTTGTAAACTGACAAATGGATATATAGTATTCATATGCAGATGTATCCATCCTTATTATTTCTATCCAGAGACGTGAGGTTTTGAAAAAAAAATGATTTTTTTAATACTTTGTCAAGATATGTTTAAGCCTTATGTGCCTTATGAATTCATTATTGCTTTTCACCAAACTTTTGCATGAATAACTTTCAATTAGAGACTTATTTATTTGCAAGTTTTTCATGAAAGGATTTGTGCCTTTTTAATGTTGTCTTTTGTTGTAAATGTTCTAATTTTTATATCAATGTGGCTTTTCCAAATGTTGGAGACAGATTCATCAGATGTGACTTTTGAAAAAAAATGTACTTCAGCTTGTGTCTGGGATAAATTTTGTTCCTTGGAAATATTTTGTAGAGATTTTGCAACATTTTGCTGAACATGTGAATTTTTGCTCTAAATTGGTGCAATAATGGTTAAGAGCAAAATTAAAGACCATTTTTTACTCTGCACAAAATTCACAAACTACTTTAAAATTTGGCACAAAACACGGCAATGAATACCACTTGACAAAATATAAAAGTGAGTCAACCCCTTCATGACACATGACATATATTTACGTTATAAGTCATGTCCCTGACTTTGATGGGTGATCTGAAACAGAACCTGTATCTTTCCCCCTATATGACTGCTGATTTAATCAGCTGTCATGTGCCTGTAAACACCGCTGTCTGTCTCTTACAGCAGGATTCAACAAGCACCAGCCGGTCATTGATTCCACCCATCGGCACCGCACTCATGTGATCGCGGGGCACCAATGTGTTTTCATGACAGCCGGGGGTTTGCAGAAGACCCATGCCTATTATTACGATACTCCTGTGACGTCGGCTCATTGCCAGCGTTTATAGGAGATCGTGATTTCTAGAACTTTTAGCATAGCTGATCCACTGCTATCTACAGCCCAAGTGATCTGATAATGAAGAGAATTCAATCCTATTTGAATAAAATCTCGTCTCTAATAAATATACATACATAAAAATTGCTAATTAGATACATACTGTATTCATGCACAAGTACATACAATCATATACATACTTACATAAAGATACTTGCACACACATGTACAAACATACATACAGCACATACTATATATAGAAAAAGCATTGCACACAAGTCATAATGTTATATTTTTATTTGAATAGCTATTCTAAATTTCTCAAATTGTCACTAAGAGAAGTATATTGTGAGATCTGTTAAATCGCATGTCAAACAGCTATCGCAGCTTAACTGCCACTATGCAAATGAGTCGAGAAAACATTAAGAGTTATTAATATTGATACAAAAATACTTTTCTCTAGGTATGCCATGCTACACACCAAGCACTACAGATTATTTGATATTTCTCCAAGTAATGGTTCTATCTTTACACTAAAATCTTTGGATCGAGAAGTGGATCATTGGTATAATATTACAGTAACTGCAACTGAGGCAAGTAAGTGATTCTTGCAATGTGTCTAGTTATTATATATCTATCTACAGGTGCTTCTCACAAAACTGAAATATCAAAAAGTTAATTTATTTCAGTTCTTCAATGCAAAAAATGAATCTCATATATTATATAGAGCCATTACAAACAGAGTGATCTATTTCAATTGTTTATTTCTGTTAATGTTGATGATTATGGCTTGCAGCCAATGAAAACTCAAAAGTCATTATCTCAGTAAATTAGAATGCTTTTATAACACCAGCATGAAAAATCATTTTAAAATCCGAAATGTTGGCCTACTGAAAAGTATATCCATAGGTGCACTTAATATTTGGTTGGGGCTCCTTTTGCATCAATTACTGCATCAGTGTGGTGTGGCATGGAGGCGATCAGCCCGTTTCACTGCTGAGGTTGTATGGATGCCCAGGTTGCTTTGATAACAGCCTTCAGCTCGAATACATTTGGCACTGTTAAATATTCTTATTTTCGCACATTTATTTAATCAGGACTTAACCAGGTGCATTACTTCTTAAAGAAAAATGTCATGATATTCTCATAAAAAGTGTAGTGGTTTATTGAATTGTCCACAGAAAAACCATATTGCAGCAAAACATAAAAATAGATGAAATAGTTACTAACAGATTGTCCATGTGTAAATATCAGCACTTGTTACTCATCTTTCCCAAAGTTCTGAATGGTAACAGCCGTCTGTCTATGTGAAATCTGAAATCATCATGGCTACCAGCTGTTGCTTCCTTGTGTGACTTGTCTGATGTCCATGGAGAATGATGGTGAAGGCAGGAAGTGACAGCCCCCACGTGACAAAAAGCCCCCACACCCTCCTAAGAGACGTTTATAAATGTGTCCCACAGATCACGTGTTCCCCTTTATATGGTGTTGACTTATACTCTGAGCTACATACACAGAAATAGCCCTTTGTAATGTCAGCAAGAAGCAATGTGCTCAGTACAGAATTGAGAATAAGAAAAATTCAATTATTAATTAATATTTAACAGGCACTATTCATTACTCGCATGAATATTGCGGTATTCGGGCTACTTGTTACTCTACGAGTGATTAGATATTTGCCTCGGTATATTTGAGTGACCTGCCCAGCATGATTGGTGCTTTATTTTCTGCCAATGAACATGCTGGGCTGGCTTGCCAATCACAGTGTTGTCTGCACCATCTTTGGTGTGACATTACTGTGATTGGCTGGCATTCTAGCATCATAGGGACTATTTAAAGGCTGCCGGTGCTATCTTGTGCACATTGCCGCTGGAACCAACATAGGGAGAGTATAGATTCAGCATAGAGAGAGTGAAAGGAGCATAGGGAGAGTGACAGAAAGTGAGCATTATATGTTCCAAAAAGCTCTTTTAAGAGCTGAAAATTAATTGTGAAGAGATTACTTGTTTGTTAGGTGGGGATGTAACTAAGGAGAGGTTTAATAGGAGGGAGGGTGAAAGGCAGGCAAATAGGTGTTCTCATCATAGCAAATACATGCTGCAGATCTCTGCTATTTTCCACTGTGTTGTATAGTAGTTAGTATTATGAACAGGTTGTGGAATTAGGGTAAATTAGGGAGGCTTTTACCCACTACCAAACTATAAAAATCATTTTTTTGTAGAGGGAAATAATATCAGGTGGTACCAGCATATACAAAACCATTTATTTGGGAGCTACATAATATTCCTGTGTAGCAGCCTATAATTATTAATTTTTTACAGCAAAATAATATTCCTCAGTGGCAGCATATAGTAACATCCATTTTGAAATGTAATTGCTAAATAATATGCCTCGTCTATTGCATAAAAAGCCTAATATTTGTCTAGCAGTTGTGCAACTGGTGCAATTCGGGTAGAGATAAACGTAAGTGACATTTTAGCTGGGGCAATCATTTTCATTACTCCACCTTTGGAGTGTGTCAGCAAAATGATTGCAAAAAATCCTAATTTTCTATTGGTTTAAAAAATACAATGTCTTTATCTAGCAGTTGTGCAACTGTCGCAATCCAGATACAGATAATCTTACATGACAATTTAGCAGTGGCAATAATATTCATTACTCCGCATTTGGAGTTTGTTAGCAAGGCGATCTCCAAAAAAATAGCCACACAGTGAATTTGTACATCAGACCTTTGTAATGGTACTTGTGAAAATTATAGCCAGGATTTTTTGGTTCGCAAGCATAACGAATTCAAGATGAGAAAGGGTGAGGTTAAGGGACGTGGATGTGGTTTTGCTCGCCAAGGCATGTGACAGATCCAAGGGTGACTTTTTCTCATTCTAGGTTCCTGTCAAAATTTGGTCAGCGAATTGTTTAGCTTACAAAACGCAGGTTTTGTAGCATCTTGTGGCCCTCTGAAAATTGTAAGCGATGGCCACATAATGACATGGTGGTGGACATAGTGGTAGTGGCAGGCTAAGGCAAAAATTAAAATGGCCATGTTTGAAATGGCATTGTAAAGGGATGGGTAATATGTATTTCACTGTTGTGAATTCTGTTGTGGGTTCTGCTCTTGGGCTCCCTCCGGTGGTTATAAGTGGTATTGCTGCTGTTTGTCCTTCACAGCAGTCATCAGGTGCTTCCACTTTGGACGGGGCTATTTAGTCTGGCTTCACCCTTTAGTGAGTGCCAGTTGTCCATTGTTTTTCTGGAGGATTCACATCTCTGCTTGGTTTCTCCTGCTGGATTGTCCAAATCATCAAAGATGAGTCCTGGCTTTGTTTTTGCAGTCCACATGCTGTGGACTTTATAGTTCAGTGAATTGCTATGTTTTTTCTTGTCCAGCTTTGTCTGTGTAAGGATTTATTCAGCCAAGTTGGAAGCTCTGGAGTCGCAGAGTTACCCTCCATGCCTTTAGTTAGGTGTGGAGATTTTTGTATTCTCTGTGGTGAATTTTTGTAGTAAGTTAATACTGACCGCACAGTACTCTGTCCTGTCTTTTCTTTCTAGGTAGCGTGGCCTCCTTTGCTAAATTCTGTTTTCAGTCTGCGTTTGTAATTTCCCTCTCCTCTCACAGTCAATATTTGTGGGGGGCTGTCTTTCCTTTGGGGATTTTCTCTGAGGCAAGATAGTTTTCCTGTTTCTTTCTTTAGGGGTAATTAGTCCTCTGGCTGTGACGAGGTGTCGAGGGAGTGACAGGAACATCCCACGGCTACTTATAGTTGCGGTGTTAAGTTCAGGGTCTGCAGTCAGTATAGAGGCCACCTACTCCAGAGCTCGTCCATGCTGCTTCTAGGCCACCAGATCATAACAGTACAACTGGCCAACAATGAGTTAACCGCATCTCAAAAGAAGGGAAAGAAAGTGCTGAGCCATTTTTTTTTCTGTACTCTGTTGTGTTTTTTTTTCCCTCTTCACCTCTGGGTGGCTCAAGAGTTAGGCGCTGACATGGATGTTCAGGGACTTGCTTCTCGGGTGGATCAACTTGCTGCTAGAGTACAGGGTATTTCTGATTATATCGTGCAGACTCCTGTTTTAGAGCCTAGATTTCCTACCCCCGATCTGTTTTTTGGGGACAGGTCCAAATTTTTGAGCTTTAAAAATAACTGTAAACTGTTTTTTGCTCTGAAGCCCCGTTCCTCTGGTGATCCCATCCAGCAGGTAAAAATTGTCATTTCTCTGTTGCGTGGCGACCCGCAGGATTGGGCATTTTCCCTGGAATCTGGGAATCCGGCCTTGCTTAATGTAGACACCTTTTTTCAGGCGCTTGGGTTATTGTATGATGAACCTAATTCTGTGGATCATGCTGAGAAAACCTTGTTGGCCCTGTGTCAGGGTCAAGAAGCGGCAGAATCATATTGCCAGAAATTTAGAAAATGGTCTGTGCTTACTAAGTGGAATGAGGATGCTTTGGCGGCAATTATCAGAAAGGGTCTTTCTGAATCTGTTAAAGATGTTATGGTGGGCTTCCCCACGCCTGCAGGTCTGAGTGATTCTATGTCTCTGGCAATTCAAATTGATCGGCGCTTGCGTGAGCGCAGAGTTGTGCACACTATGGCATTGTCTTCCGTGCGGAGTCCTGAGCCAATGCAGTGTGATAGGATTGTGTCTAGAGCTGAACACCAAGGATTCAGACGTTAGAATAGGTTGTGCTTTTACTGCGGCGATTCTGCTCATGTTATTTCTGATTGCCCTAAGCGTGCCAAGAGAATCGCTAATTCTGTTACCATCAGTACTGTACAACCTAAATTTCTGTTATCTGTGACCCTGATCTGCTCATTATCATCATTCTCTGTCATGGCATTTGTGGATTCAGGCGCCGCTTTAAATTTGATGGACTTAGAATTTGCCAGACGTTGTGGTTTTCCCTTACAGCCTTTGCGGAGTCCTATCCCTTTGAGGGGTATTGATGCTACACCATTGGCTAAAAATAAACCTCAGTTTTGGACACAGTTAACCATGTGCATGGCACCAGCCCATCAGGAAGATTGTCGTTTCCTGGTGTTGCATAATTTGCATGATGCTATTGTGCTGGGGTTTCCATGGTTACAGGTACATAATCCGGTGTTGGATTGGAAATCTATGTCTGTGACTAGTTGGGGTTGTCAGGGAGTTCATGATGATGTTCCTCTGATGTCAATTTCCTCCTCCCCCTTTTCTGAAATTCCTGAGTTTCTGTCAGATTTCCAGGATGTTTTCGATGAGCCCAAGTCCAGTTCCCTTCCACCGCATAGGGACTGTGATTGTGCTATTGACTTGATTCCAGGCTGTAAGTTTCCTAAGGGCCGACTTTTCAACCTGTCTGTGCCTGAACATGCCGCCATGCGGAGCTATGTAAAGGAGTCTTTGGAGAAGGGGCATATTCGGCCATCTTCTTCTCCATTGGGAGCAGGTTTTTTTTTGTTGCCAAGAAGGATGGCTCCTTGAGACCCTGTATTGATTATCACCTCTTGAATAAGATCACGGTCAAATTCCAATACCCTTTGCCTTTGCTTTCTGATTTGTTTGCCAGGATTAAGGGGGCTAGTTGGTTTACTAAGATTGACCTTCGAGGGGCATATAATCTTGTTTGTATTAAGCAGGATGACGAATGGAAAACTGCGTTTAATACGCCCGAGGGCCATTTTGAATATCTTGTGATGCCATTCGGACTCCCTAATGCCCCATCTGTGTTTCAGTCCTTCATGCATGATATTTTTCGGAATTATCTTGATAAATTCATGATTGTATATTTGGATGATATTTTGATTTTTTCAGATGATTGGGAGTCTCATGTGAAACAAGTCAGGATGGTATTTCAGGTCCTTCGTGATAATGCCTTGTTTGTGAAGGGGTCTAAGTGCTTCTTTGGAGTACAGTAGGTTTCTTTTTTGGGCTTCATTTTTTCTCCATCATCTATAGAAATGGATCCGGTTAAGGTTCAGGCCATTCATGATTGGATCCAGCCCACATCCGTGAAGAGCCTTCAGAAATTTTTGGGCTTTGCTAATTTTTATCGCCGTTTCATTGCCAACTTCTCCAGTGTGGTTAAACCCCTGACCGATTTGATGAGGAAGGGCGCTGATGTAGCTAATTGGTCCTCTGAGGCTGTTTCTGCCTTTCAGGAGCTTAAGCGCCGATTTACTTCTGCCCCTGTGTTGCGTCAGACGGATGTTTCTCTTCCTTTTCAGGTTGAGGTTGACGCTTCTGAGATTGGGGCAGGGGCCATTTTGTCTCAGAGGAATTCTGATGGTTCCTTGATGAAACCGTGTGCCTTTTTTTCTCTAAAGTTTTCGCCTGCGGAACGCAATTATGATGTCGGCAATCATGAGTTGTTGGCTATGAAGTGGGCATTTGAGGAGTGGCGACATTGGCTTGAGGGGGCCAAGCACCGTATTATGGTCTTGACCGATCATAAGAATCTGATTTACCTCGAGTCTGCCAAACGGCTGAATCCTAGACAGGCCCGATGGTCCCTGTTTTTCTCCCGTTTTGATTTTGTTGTCTCGTATCTTCCGGGTTCTAAGAATGTTAAGGCTGATGCCCTCTCTAGGAGTTTTTTGCCTGATTCCCCTGGGATTCTTGAGCCGGTTGGTATTCTGAAGGAGGGGGCGATTCTTTCTGCCATCTCCCCTGATTTGCGACGGGTTCTTCAGGAGTTTCAGGCTGATAAACCTGATTGCTGTCCAGCGGGAAACTGTTTGTTCCTGACAGATGGACTAGTAAAGTGATTTCTGAGGTTCACTGTTCTGTGTTGGCTGGCCATCCTGGGATTTTTGGTACCAGAGATTTGGTTAGTAGGTCCTTTTGGTGGCCTTCTTTGTCACGGGATGTGCAATCTTTTGTGCAGTCCTGTGGGACTTGTGCGCGGGCCAAACCTTGCTGCTCCTGCGCCAGTGGGTTGCTTTTGCCTTTGCCGGTCTCTGAGAGGCCTTGGACGCATATTTTTATGGATTTTATTTCGGATCTTCCTGTTTCCCAGAGGATGTCTGTTATCTGGGTGGTCTGTGACCAGTTTTCTAAGATGGTTCATTTGGTACCTTTGCCTAAATTGCCTTCCTCTTCTGAGTTGGTTCCGTTGTTTTTTCAGCATGTGGTTCGTTTGCATGGCATTCCGGAGAATATTGTGTCCGATAGAGGTTCCCAGTTTGTTTCTAGGTTTTGGCGGTCCTTTTATGCTAAGCTGGGCATTGATTTGTCTTTTTCTTTCATCCTCAGACAAACGGCCAAACCGAGCGAACTAACCAGACTTTGGAAACTTATTTGAGATACTTTGTGTCTGCCGATCAGGATGATTGGGTGGCTTTCTTGCGATTGGCCGAGTTTGCCCTTAATAATCGGGCTAGTTCTGCTACCTTGGTTTCACCATTCTTTTGTAATTCTGGGTTTCATCCTCGTTTTTCTTCAGGGCAGGTTGAGTCTTCTGATTGTCCTGGGGTGGACTCTGTGGTTGACAGGTTGCAGCAGATTTGGGCTCATGTTGTGGACAATTTGGTGTTGTCTCAGGAGGAGGATCAGCGTTTTGCCAACCGTCGTCGGCGTGTGGGTTCCCGGCTTTGGGTTGGGGATTTGGTCTGGTTGTCTTCTCGTCATGTTCCTATGAAGGTTTCTTCCCCGAAGTTCAAGCCTCGGTTTATTGGTCCTTATAGGATTTCTGAGATTATCAATCCAGTGTCTTTTCCTTTGGCCCTTCCAGCCTCTTTTTCCATCCATAATGTTTTTCATAGATCTTTGTTGCGGAAATATGTGGTGCCCGTGGTTCCCTCTGTTGATCCTCCTGCCCCAGTGTTGATTGATGGGGAGTTGGAGTATGTTGTGGAGAAGATCTTGGATTCTCGTTTTTCAAGACGGAGGCTTCAGTATCTTGTCAAGTGGAAGGGTTATGGCCAGGAGGATAATGCTTGGGTTGTTGCCTCCGATGTTCATGCTGAATATTTGGTTCGTGCCTTCCATTTGGCTCGTCCGGATCGGCCTGGGGGCTCTGGTGAGGGTTTGGTGACCCCTCCTCAAGGGGGGGTACTGTTGTGAATTCTGTTGTGGGTTCTGCTCTTGGGCTCCCTCCGGTGGTTATAAGTGGTAGTGCTGCTGTTTTTCCTTCACAGCAGTCATCAGGTGCTTCCACTTTGGACGGGGCTATTTAGTCTGGCTTCACCCTTTAGTGAGTGCCAGTTGTCCATTGTTTTTCTGGAGGATTCACATCTCTGCTTGGTTTCTCCTGCTGGATTGTCCAACTCATCAAAGATAAGTCCTGGCTTTGTTTTTGCAGTCCACATGCTGTGGACTTTATAGTTCAGTGATTTGCTATGTTTTTTCTTGTCCAGCTTTGTCTGTGTAAGGATTTATTCAGCCAAGTTGGAAGCTCTGGAGTTGCAGAGTTACCCTCCATGCCTTTAGTTAGGTGTGGAGATTTTTGTATTCTCCGTGGTGGATTTTTGTAGTAATTTAATACTGACCGCACAGTACTCTGTCCTGTCTTTTCTTTCTAGGTAGCGTGGCCTCCTTTGCTAAATTCTGTTTTCAGTCTGCGTTTGTAATTTCCCTCTCCTCTCACAGTCAATATTTGTGGGGGGCTGTCTTTCCTTTGGGGATTTTCTCTGAGGCAAGATAGTTTTCCTGTTTCTTTCTTTAGGGGTAATTAGTCCTCCGGCTGTGACGAGGTGTCGAGGGAGTGACAGGAACATCCCACGGCTACTTATAGTTGCGGTGTTAAGTTCAGGGTCTGCGGTCAGTATAAAGGCCACCTACTCCAGAGCTCGTCCATGCTTCTCCTAGGCCACCAGATCATAACATTTCACTATCTTACTAAGTAATTGGCATGAGGGAGGGACCTCCAAAATGTAGATGTGAGAGCTCTCCCAAATGTATGATAAAATGCCACCTGGGGGGCCTTCACGGCACCTGCTGGCACTTTGCAAATTGTCAGTGAGGGCCGCATAATGACATGGTGGTGGGTATGGTGGTGTTGATGGGCAAAGCTCAAAATTCAAATGGGCATGTTTGAAATGGCATTGTAAAGGGGTGGGGAATATATATTCCACTATCTTGCTAACTATTTGGTTTGAGGGAGGGACCTCCCAAATGTAGGAATGAGAGCTCTCCTGAATGCATGATACAGGGCCACCTGAGGGCCCTTACCAAACTCAAGTTTCATGATACCTGCTGGCACTCTGCAAATTGTTGGAGAGGGCTGCATAATGACATGTCGGTGGACATGGTGGTGGTGACTAGTGTTGAGCATTCCGATACTGCAAATATCGGGTATCCGCCGATATTCGCTGTATCGGAATTCCAATACCGAGTTCCGATATTTTTGTGATATGGGAAATCGGAATCGGAAGTTCCTATAAGTTCCCAGGCGTGTGCGGTGCGTATGGTTCCCAGGGTCTGGAGGAGAGGAGACCCTGCTTCAGGCCCTGGGATCCATATTCATGTAAAAAATAAAGAACAAAAATAAAAAATATGGATATACTCACTTCTCTGACGGACCCTGGACATCAGCGGTGCAACCGGCACCCTCCGTTCCTAAGAATGCAGTGAGTGTAGGACCTGCAATGACGTCGCGGCTTGTGATTGGTCGCGTGACCGCTCATGTGACCGCTCATGTGACAGCGACGTCATCGAAGGTCCTTCACTCTGCATTCTTAGGAACGGAGGCAGACGCTTGCAGCGGTGACAGCCAGGGCTCGTCCGAGGGTGAGTATATCCATATTTTTTATTTTTATTCTTTATTTTTTACATGAATATGGATCCCAGGGCCTGAAGGAGAGTTTCCTCTCCTTCAGACCCTGGGAACCATCCAGGATCACTTCCGATATTTGTGTCCCATTGACTTGTATTGGTATCGGTTATCAGTATCGGCGATATCCGATATTTTTTGGATATCGGCCGATCCAATCCGATATCGATACTTTCAAATATCGGAAGGTATTGCTCAACACTAGTGGTGACAGGCAAAGCGCAAAATTCAAATGGGCATGTTTGAAATGGCATTGTAAATGGATGGGGAATCTGTATTCCACTATCTTGCTAACTATCTGGCATGAGGGAAGGACCTCCCAAATGTAGGAGTGAGAGCCCTGACAAATGTTAAAGGAAAAACTAAAGTCAAAACGCTCCGTGTAAACATATGCTAAATGGGAGGAATATATATATATATATATATATATATATACAGTATATATATATATTTATATATATATATATTTATTTTTAGCGTTATATACATGTAATTATGAAGGAAAAAATGTTTCTTAGAATTTTTCCCTTTAAACAATTTTTTGGTTTGTTAGGTCTTTTTTTAAGAATCTATAAAAACCAGCGTAATAGTCTTACAACATTATTCCCAGATATTATATGAGACAGGAAGGCATGCAGGCATCTTGTCCATGCTGTTCCCATTTAGTTTTAGCTCTTTCCCATTAATTTCAGCCTTATTTCCGTGCCCCCAGACCTGTTTCTTGGGTCCAGCAGAAAAATATTCAGCTTTCCCATTGACTTGCTTTGGATGTGCTATTGTGCAGGAATGCAAAATAGAAATTATTTTTCTGATTTTCCCAAATCCGAATATTTCACTATTCGATCATCACTAGTTATCAGTCTTCCCCATGATTGTGGAGCCTACTAAAACAAACTAAGGGACCTTTTTAAATGCTTAGGAAGCCTTTGCAGGTGTTTTTGGTTAATTATTCTAGTTTACAGAGATTATGACCAAACAACCAAAACAAATTAACTTTTTGATGATATTCTAATTTAGTGAGAAGCACCTGTATTTAGTCAATGTTGAACTGGTGTGCCAGAGGCCTACCAGTATCCAACTTTATGACCCAACTTTTCAACTACATACGCATGTGACATAATCCTCAATAACAATGAACTGGGTAGATTGTTAAATGAATAAGTTGCCGCGTTTGTCTGTACACAGTGATTTAAGTATATTGTGCCAAGTACTGCTATGTATCCACTATCTCTCAACGGTAATAATAAAAGCAGATTAAAGGAGTTGTCTCCTTTGAAAATAAGACTACTGATTTGTTCGATTGATCACCGATGACTCTGCTCTTGCACCCTTGGCTAACAGTGGTTTTAGCTGGGGAAACCACAGCCACCTGTAGCTATTATCAATGTCAGACATTCAAGATATTGCATACCCATGTAGTATAAGCATCTCTGCCGGAATTCAGATGGGCATCTCTCTGTTCTAACGTATAGAGTTTCCTAGAGAGGGATCCACTTTATGCTGTCCATATACCCTTATTGAGCACATGGATGGGTTTTATCTTCATGACATAACCCAAATAAGTCAATAAGTTTAGTTAGTCAGCAAATGCCCAAGTTTCAGTGATTTTATTTGTAAACTTATTACTTATTTATTGAACATTGCCTTTATTTTTGTTTCCCATTTAGAAACTCCAGCCTATTTATCCCATGTACATGTGTACATTCGAGTAATGGATATCAATGATAATGCTCCTCAACTTCAAAGTATACCTGATATATATGTTTGTGAGAAATCAAGGATTGGACAGGTGACTTACATAAATTCATTCTCAAATCTGAATTAGTATACTGTATGTATAATTCACTTGCTGCTGTCTACAGTCTTGTTATACTTACCAGATAATAGAGATTTGCACAGGAGCTTCAAACCCTGAGGCCATAACGAAATTCATTAGGCAGGTTATATAAAAGGTTTCCAAGTATTGTAAGATTTTCCTACTGCAGAGATTGCTGTCACATGAAGAACATTGTTTTGTTCTGCTTTGCTTCAGGGCATTACAGAGTTGTGCTCTGAAGATAATTAGCAAGCGAAGACAATGCAAGGTAAAGGTACATGACTGGTGGGAAGCCAAGCCTACCATCTATAGCACATAGTAAGGAATGTTGGTGAATGAAAACAAATTATATTGCATAGACTAGAGATCATTTCAATATTTATTTTTTTAATGTTATCTCTTCTGATAATAAACACAAATATTTAAAAAAAAAACTAAACTTTTACTTTTTGAAAATACTTTTGTCCAACATGGAAAGTTTTGAAGCTTTGCAAATCACTTTTTCAGGTAATTTTTCTTCATTCCCTTGCAAAACTGAATGTATTTGGCTTCCAAACCCCTGATTATTATTATTATTATTATTATTATTATTACAGTTTACTTGCCTGCTTTCAGCTTCATTGATTTCAAAATGTACTGATTTGGAGTAGTATGATGGCAGATAAGGATCAGCATTCAGCACCTGTCTGTTCCTCTTAGGCTATGTGCACACGTTGCGGATTTTGCTGCGGATCCGGAGCGGATCTGCAGCTGCGGGTCTGCAGCAGTTTTCCATGAGTTTACAGTACCATGTAAACCTATGGAAAACAGAAACCGCTGTGCCCATGCTGTGGAAAAAAAGACGCGGAAACGCTGCGGTTTACATTCCACAGCATTTCAATTCTTTGTGCGGATTCCGCAGCGGTTTACACCTGCTCCATAATAGGAATCCGCAGGTGTAAAACCGCAGGTGGAATGGAACCCGCACAAAATCCGCGGTAAATTTCTCAAATCCGCTGCGGAAAAATCCGCAGACCTCAAGAATACGTGTGCACGTAGCCTTAGTGTTTTCCTTACAACTCACTCACACCACCATATACATTGGACAAATGCTATCCAAATTTTCATCAGATAGCACTCAGACGGCTGAGAACCAATTTATTTCACTGACAATCTGTCCATCAAAAAACAGTGATTTCACTCTGAATTCAGATTTTGCTGACCTATTCATTAGTGCATGGGAAACATTAGGCTGCACTCGGATGGCATCTAAGTGCAGTCTTATTTCCGCGACCTCACACAATAGAAAATGCTTAGAAATTGTGTTCTCCATCTTCTCCTCACAGTGTCCTACAATTCTTTCATCTGAGACAATCAGATTACAGTATGGTAACACTTACATTAATCGGAATGTCATCGGAATGAGACAATCTACAGTCCTGTGACCCTGGCCTTAAAAGAAAAATCACCTGCAGCTTATCCCCAAAGTTAGTGAGACAGATGAGTATTTTCTTATATCACTTGCAACTGAAGGCAGGCAACTAGACCGAGAAAAAGTATCACTTGCATGCAAGTTTTTACAGGAATCAAGACAATTCCACAAATAAAGAGATTTACAAAGTTTTATAACTTTCCATGGTAAACAAAAATTTTATTATTATTACAATTAATAAACAAAATAATGGAAAATTAATTTACTATGTTGTTTCAGCTTACAAGTAATCAGGTGAGGGTAATGGCACTACCAGATGATGTCAATGAAAGTATAATTATAAACTCCTTCAGACAAGTGAATTTTCAGTTTTGAATATTATCATGTGTTAAAGATCCACACATAGAAAGCAAACAAACCAATATAAGAGAGTAACATAGAAGGAATATATTGCACTACTTCAGTATTCTGCTATGTTTTTCTGATAAGACTCATTAAGTGCTTGAAAAAAACTGTTGGCACAAAAACATCTATATGGCATATATTTTCTTCCACTTTTACAGATTCATTGTAACTACCATATTTCTCGGATTAAAAGCGTTGCTGCAGGCTGCAGGATGAGGAGGAGGGGGTGTATGGATTTGTGGTGTGGCGTGCCGCTGTGGGTGTTCGGTGCTGCGGGGGCTCTGCTGACATCTTGGGAAAGCCCAGAGCCCCCACAATTACTTGGGTTCCTATGCGGTGGACTGGTCTCCGGGAAAATGGCTGCCGGCCTGAGGCGGCGCATGCTCTCTGTGTGCTTCCCTGAGACCCTCGGAGCTACGCTCCGAGAGTCTCCTGCCTCCTCCTCCCTGCAGGCCCAGATCCAAAATGGCCATGGGGGGCCTTCCGGGTCCTGCAGGGAGGTGGCTTTCAAGCGCCTGCTCAGAGCAGGCGCCGGGAAGCCTCCCTGCAGTGCCTGTCAGATCGCTGATCTGACACAGTGCACTGAAAAGTGTCAGATCAGCGATCTGTCACTTAACTGTGATGTCCCCCCTGGGGCAATGTAGAAAAAAAAATTTTAAATTGTGTAAAAAAAAAATTCCTAAATAAAGAAAAAAAATATATATTGTTCCAATAAATACATTTCTTTATCTAAATAAAAAACAAACCAATAAAAGTACACATATTTAGTATCACTGCGTCCATAACGACCCGACCTATACAACTGTCCCACTAGTTAACCCCTTCAGTGAACACCGTAAAAAAATGAGGCAAAAACTGACGATTTATTATCATACTGCTAAACAAAAAGTGGAACAACACGCGATCAAAAAGACGGATATAAATAACCATTGTACCGCTGAAAATGTCATCTTGTCCCGCAAAAAACGAGTCATCAATGAAAAAATAAAAAAGTTATAGTCCTCCGAATAGTGTTGAGCATTCCAATACCGCAAGTATCGGGTATCGGCCGATATTTGCTGTATCGGAATTCCGATACCGAGTTCCGATATTTTTGTGATATCGGAAATCGGAATCTGAAGTTCCCAGTGTATGGTTCCCAGGGTCTGGAGGAGAGGAGACTCTCCTTCAGGCCCTGGGATCCATATTCATGTAAAAAATAAAGAATAAAAATAAAAAATATGGATATACTCACCCGTCCGGCGGCCCCGGGACCTTACCGATGTAACCGGCAGCCTCCGTTCCTAAGAATGCAGTGAGTTTAGGACCTGCGATGATGTCGCGGCTTGTGATTGGTCACGTGAGCGGTCACATGAGCGGTCACGCGACCAATCACAAGCCGCGACATCATCGAAGGTCCTTCACTGCTCATTCTTAGGAACGGAGGGTGCCGGTTACATCGGTAAGGTCCAGGGGCCGCCGGAGGGGTGAGTATATCCATATTTTTTATTTTTATTCTTTATTTTTACATGAATATGGATCCCAGGGCCTGAAGGAGAGTTTCCTCTCCTTCAGACCCTGGGAACCATCCAGGATACCCTTCCGATACTTGTGTCCCATTGACTTGCATTGGTATCGGGTATCGGTATCGGCGATATCCGATATTTTTGGGATATCGGCCGATACCATCCGAAACCGATACCTTTGAGTATCGGAAGGTATCACTCAACGCTACCTCCGAATAAAGCGATGCAAAAATAATAATTTTTTATATAAAATAGTTTTTATCGTATAAAAGCGCCAAAACATAAAAAAGATATAAATGAGGTATCGCTGTAATCGTTCTGACCCGAAGAATAAAACTGCTTCATCATTTTTACCAAATGTGGAATGGTATAAGCGCCCCCCCCAAAAAAAAAAAATCATGAATAGCTGGTTTTTGTTCATTCTACCTCACAAAAATTGGAATAAAAAGCGATCAAAAATGTCACATGCTCGAAAATGGTACCAATAAAAATATCAACTCGCAAAAAACAAGAACTCACATGACTCTCTGGACCAAAATATGAAAAAAATATAGCTCTCAAAATGTGGAGACTCAAAAACTATTTTTTGCAATAAGAAGCGTCTTTTAGTGTGTGACGGCTACCAATCATAAAAATCCACAAAAAAAACCTGCTATAAAAGTAAATCAAACCCACCTTCATCACCCCCTTAGTTAGGGAAAAATAATAACATTTAAAAAAATGTATTTATTTCCATTTTCCCATTAGGGTTAGGGTTAGGGTTGGGGCTAAAGTTAGGGTTAGGGTTGGGGCTAAAGTTAGGGTTAGGGCTGGGACTAAAGTTAGGGTTGGGGTTAGGGTTAAGGTTGGGGTTAGGGTTGGAGCTAAAGTTAGGGTTTGGGTTGGGGCTAAAGTTAGGGTTAGGGTTGGGGATAAAGTTAGGGTTAGGTTTGGGGCTAAAGTTAGGGTTAAGTTTGGGGCTAAAGTTAGGGTTGGGGCTTGGGTTAGGGATGGGGCTAAAGTTAGGGTTTGGATTACATTTACGGTTGGGATTAGGGTTGGGATTAGGGTTAGGGGTGTGGTTAGGGTTATGGTTGGGATTAGGGTTAGGGGTGTGTTTGGGTTAGGGTTTTAGTTAGAATTGGGGGGTTTCCACTGTTTAGGCACTTCAGGGGCTTTTCAAATGCGACATGATGTCCGATCTCAATTCATGCCAATTCTGCATTGAAAAAGTAAAACAGCGCTCCTTCCCTTCCGAGCTCTCCTTTGTACCCAAACAGGGGTTTACCCCAACATATTGGGTATCAGCGTACTCAGGACAAATTGGAAAACAACTTTTGGGTCCAATTTCTCCTGTTACCCTTGAGAAAATGCAAAACTGGGGGCTAAAAAATAATTTTTGAGGAAAAAGAATTTTTATTTTCATGGCTCTGCATTATAAACTGTAGTGAAACACTTGAAGGTTCAAAGTTTTCACAGCACATCTAGATAAGTTCCATAGGGGGTCTTCTTTCCAAAATGGTGTCACTTGTGGGGGGTTTCAATGTTTAGGCACATCAGGGGCTCTCCAAATGCGATATGGTGTCCCATCTCAATTCCAGTAAATTTTGCATTGAAAAGTCAAATGGCACTCCTTCTCTTCCGAGCTCTGCCATGTGCCCCAACAGTGGTTTACCCCCACATATGGGGTATCAGCGTACTCAGGGACAAATTGCACAACAACCTTTGGGGTCCAGTTTCTTCTGTTACCCTTGGGAAAATAAAAAATTGGGGGTGAAAAATCATTTTTGTGAAAAAATATGATTTTTTATTTTTACGGCTCTACATTATAAACTTCTGTGAAGCACTTGGTGGGTCAAAGTGCTCACCACACATCTAGATGCATTCCTTAGGGGGTCTTCTTTCCAAAATGGTGTCACCTGTGGGGAGTTTCAGTGTTTAGGCACATCAGGGGCTCTCCAAACGCAACATGGCGTTCCATCTCAATTCCAGTCAATTTTGCATTGAAAAGTTAAATGGTGCTCCTTCTCTTCCAAGCTCTGTCATGTGCCCCAACAGGGGTTTACCCCAACATATGGGGTACCAGCGTACTCAGGACAAATTGGACAATAACTTTTGGGGTCCAATTTCTCCTGTTACCCTTGGTTCCAAAATTGTGCTGATGTAAAGTAGACATGTGGGAAATGTTACCTATTAAGTATTTTGTGAGACATAACTCTGTGATTTAAGGGCATAAAAATTCAAAGTTGGAAAATTGCAAAATTTTCTAAATTTTCACCAAATTTCTGTTTTTTTTTCACAAATAAACACAGGTAATATCAAATAAATTTTACCACTGTCATGAAGTACAATATGTCATGAGAAAACAGTGTTAGAATCATCAGGATCCGTTGAAGCGTTCCACAGTTATAACCTCATAAATGGACAGTGGTCAGAATTTTAAAAATTGGCCCGGTCATTAACGTGCAAACCACCCTTGGTGGTAAAGGGGTTAATAGTTAGGACGGTGTCACACTAGCGAGTTTTACAGACATATGAGCGCAGAAAATACGTCCAGAAAATACGCATTGCACATGGCCCAATGATTCTCTATGGGGCATCTCCTATCTGCCGTGTATTACACATCCGTAATACAGTATATGGTATGTTACAGCATAGAAAATCGCAGCATGCTGCATTTGTCAGCGTATTGCGCAAAAAAATCCACCAATGATAGTCTTTGGGGGCGAGAAAATTAAGGATTACACATGGACCATGCGTGTGACTTGCGAGAAATACGCACCGGTGTTCTATAGAAAAGCCGTCAATTCAGTGCGGTGTACAGTAAAATCACACTGACAGAATAAAATAGAATAGGTAGAATAAATGTGTACACATAGAATAGGTATATATATATATATATATATATATAGTATCAAAAAAAAGAAAAGCAGCACAAGATAATAAAAAAGTGGACTTTATTGCTTGAACAGCGTGGCAATGTTTCGGATACAAAATCCTTTTTCAAGCATCTTCGGGCTTGAAAAAGGATTTTGTATCCGAAACGTTGCCACGCCATTCAGGCAATAAAGTCCACTTTTTTCTATTATTTTGTGCTGCTTTTCTTTTTTTGATACTATAACTGGAGGCTATTGGACTGCTGGTTGGGAAAGCTCTGCATGTTATTGAGGTAGTACTGGATGCTGTTCCAATTTTTTGGAGCATGGGAACTTTTCAGAATATTATCTCATGCTCGAGTTCATATGAGTTCATCCAGCAGGGGGCGCATCACCGCGACTCGAGGTAACTACAGTATATTCCCGTGCACTCCATTCATTCACCAAGTGTTACAGCCAGAGCACAGCTGCGTTAGCAGAGCTCCTGGGTGCAAAATGATTTAACCCCTTCAGTTGGATTTACAGCGTGGGACAAGACTGAACGACGGAAGGTATGGAATATTGTTGTTTGTTTTTTTAACTTTATTTCAGGTGACAAGGGTCTTCAGGTGGATTAAGAGTATAATAAAATATTAAAACACCATGTGTCATTATTTCATTAAAATACTTTTTAATAATGTGTGTATGTTTTATTAACCATTTCGTACTATTGGATTAATAATGGATAGGTGTCATAATTGACGCCTCTCCATTATTAACCTGGCTTAATGTCACCTTTCAATAGCAAGGTGACATTAACCCTTCATTACCCCATAGCCCACCGCTACACGGGAGTGGGAAGAGAGAGGCCAAGTGCCAGAATAGGCACATCTTACAGATGTGCCTTTTCTGGGGTGGCTGGGGGCAGATGATTTTAGCCAGGGGGGTCCTATAACCATGGTCCCTCTCTAGGATATTAATATCTGCCCTCAGTCACTGGCTTTCCCACTCTGGCGGAGAAAATTGCACGGGAGCCCATGCCAATTTTTTCCATGATTTAACCCTTTAATTTAATAGCTAGAAACCCCAAATTTTACACAGAGACACGTGTTACATTAGTAAAGAGGAGTATGTATTAAAAGAATGGATATGAGATGGTTTACTGTCTGTAAACCATGTCTCATATCCTGTCGGGTTTGTGAAGGAGATAGGAAAAGCCGGCAATTGAATTACCGGCTTTTCTGCTATCTAGCGCTGAATTAAATATAAATATATATATATGTGTCTCACTGACATATATATATATATATATATATATATATATATATATATATATATATATATACTGTATATATGTTTTTAATATTTGAGCCGATGGATCCATGATATGTCCATTTTGCAAGCCTGCAAGAAAAAATTGCCGTACTGAAGCCATACGGATGCCATACAGATGTCACACGGATACATCTGTGCATAAAAATCGCATCCTCGCATTGAATGCGGAACAGTGTTTTGGGACAATTACTGCGTATTACGGCCCAAAAAAAACGGACCGTATTTTCATACGCCTAGTGTGACGCCGGCCTTAGTGTGGGTCTGCTAGTGTTTAGTCCACAAATCCTGATAAACCAACAGTCCTTTTTAGGGCTAATTCGGCGGTACATAGATTGCAGCGCTAGGTAGGCAGGGGAGTCTATGTGCACATATCCACATCAGTGCAATGCATGCAGGCACTGTATGTGGGTACATAGATCTCACTGCATACGTCAAAATGCTACATTACTGTCTGCTGCTGCTTATTTTATATATACCTAGCTGCAGTTATCCGTGGCAATTTTTTTTTTGCATCTTATACCTGCTCATTTTATTATACAGCAATCCCTAACCCCCTTTTTTCTACCTTTATTTGCTTGGTCACGCTGCAGACTACAGCCGGGTCATTGCAATCCAAGAGCATGCAAATCTAAGAATGTAAAGAAAAATTTTTGGTCACAGGCATCAGATGTGAGTGAGCCCAAAAATCTGTCTTTTTTTGCACTATCTAATATTTTGTGAGATAAGGTCAGATTCATTCTTTTATTATTTATTGTGAAAATGCTCACAGGCAGACTCTGAGGCTATGTGCCCACGATGCGGACTGGTGTGCGGATTTTTCCGCACTGATTTTGATAAATCCGCAGGGCAAAAACACTGCGTTTTTCCTGCGGATTTATTGCGGTTTTACTGCGGATTTACCGCAGTTTTTGTGCGGATTCTACTGCGGTTTTACACCTGCGTCTTTTAATATGGAGCAGATGTCAAACCACTGCGGATTCCACACAAAGAATTGACATGCTGCGGAAAATAAACCGCAGCGTTTTCGCGCGTTTTTTTCCGCAGCATGTGCACAGCGATTTTTATCTTCCATAGGTTAACATTGTACTGTACACCACATAGAAAACTGCTGCGGATCTGCAGCGTCAAAAACGCTGTGGATCCGCAGCAAAAACCACAACGTGTGCACATGGCCTGATAAAAATGAACAAGGGCTGGATTGGGCAAGACTTCTGCACACCACCGAATGAAAACAGCGAAACATAACCTCAAATACATTGTCTTTTTTGGGGAGGTGTATTCTCATGCACCTCTTCACAAACACACATCTGTATACACTTCCTGATTTTGTCTATTTGGTGTTATCCTCATCCTCATCATCCACAACCCCTGTTTCACCAGGATGAACGTATTCCGTAATGCAAAAGTCACACAATTTTTGTGCAAGGGTGTTTTTATGATGCCGACTACTAATATGAAACCAAAAAATTTTTACTCCCCCAGGGGGAAATGTTTGTCAGTCTGGGCATTCAAAATGTAGGAGACCCGCTCCTTTAAATTGGGAACAGAGACATATGAGGAAATTCTCCACGTTTCTTCAGGCACCACCACTAGAACACAAGGGTGAAGGTATTCCGTGATCCAACAGTCATTCAATTTTTGGGCAAGGTTGTTGTTTTGATGCCCATAAATACAGTGCTTTGCGAACATATTTGGCCCCCTGGAACTTTTCAACCTTTTCCCACATATCATGCTTCAAACAAAAAGATGCCAAATGTAAATTTTTGGTGAAGAATCAACAACAAGTGGATCACAATTGTGAATTTGAGCAAAATTTATTGCTTATTTTACATTTTTGTGGAAATTCAAAAACTGAAAAGTGGGGTGTGCAATATTATTTGCCCCCTTTACTTTCAGTGCATCAAACTCACTCCAGAAGTTCATTGTGGATCTCTGATTGATCCAATGTAGTCCTAAATGCCTAATCAAGTCTCCATATAAATGCACCTGCTCTGTGATAGTCTCAGGGATCTGTTTGAAACAAAGAGAGCATCATGAAGACCAAGGAACACAACAGGCAGGTCCGTGATACTGTTGTGTAGAAGTTTAAAGCCGGATTTGAATAAAAAAATGATTTCCAAAACTTTAAACATCCCAAGGAGCACTGTGCAAGCGATCATATTGAAATGGAAGGAGTATCATACCACTGCAAATCTACCAAGATGTGGCCAACCTTCTAAACTTTCAACCCAAACAAGGAGAAAACTGATCAGAGATGCAGCCAAGAGGCCCATGATCACTCTGGATGAACTGCAGAGATCTACAGTTAAGGTGGGACAGTCTGTCCATAGGACAACAATCAGTCGTACACTGCACAAATCTGGCCTTTAAGGAAGAGTGGAAAGAAGAAAGCCTTTTCTCAAAGACATCCATAAAAAGTGTTGTTTAAAGTTTGCAATATGCCCCACGTGAAAGACACACCAAACATGTGAAAGAAGGTGCTCTGTTCAGATGAAACCAAAATCAAACTTTTTGGCAACAATGCCAAATGATATGATTGGCATAAAGGCAACACAGCTCATCACCCTGAACACACCATCACCACTGTGAAACATGGTGGTGGAGCATCATGGTTTTGGGCCTGCTTTTCTTCAGCAGGGACAGGGAAGATGATTAAAATTGATGGCAACATGGATGGAGCCAAATACAGGACCATTCTTGAAGAAAACCTGTTGGGGTCTGCAGAAGACCTGAGACTGGGATGGAGATTTGTCTTCCAACAAGACAATAATCCCAAACATAAAGTAAAATCTACAATGGAATGGTTCACAAATAAACGTATCCAGGTGTTAGAATGGCCAAGTCAAAGTCAAGACCTCAATCCAATCGACAATCTGTGGAAAGCTGAAAACTGCTGTTCACAAATGATCTCCATCAAACCTCACTGAGCTCGAGCTGTTTGCCAAGGAAGAATGTGCAAGAATTTCAGTCTCTCGATGTGCAAAACTGATAGACATACCCCAAGTGACATGCAGCTGTAATCACAACAAAAGGTGGCCAACAATGTATTAAGTTAAAGAGACTGAATAATATTGCATGCCCCACTTTTTGAGTTTTTGAATTTCCACAAAAATGTAAAATAACTAATACATTTCGTTCAACTTCACAATTGTGATCCACTTGTTGTTGATTCTTCACTAGTGTTGAGCGATACCGTCCGATACTTGAAAGTATCGGTATCGGAAAGTATCGGCCGATACCGGCAAAGTATCGGATCCAATCCGATACCGATACCCGATACCAATACAAGTCAATGGGACTCAAGTATCGGACGGTATTCCTGATGGTTCCCAGGGTCTGAAGGAGAGGAAACTCTCCTTCAGGCCCTGGGATCCATATAAATGTGTAAAAGAAAGAATTAAAATAAAAAATATCGCTATACTCACCTGTCCGACGCAGCCTGGACCTCAGCGAGGGAACCGGCAGCGTTGTTTGTTTAAAATTCGCGCTTTTACTTGGTTACGTGAAGTCCCGGCTTGTGATTGGTCAGGGCGGCCATGTTGCCGGGACGCGGACCAATCACAGCAAGCCGTGACAAAATTACGTCACGGCTTGCTGTGATTGGTCCGCGTCCCGGCAACATGGCCGCCATTAACCAATCACAAGCCGTGACGTCACGGGAGGCTGGACACGCGCGCTTTTTAAAAAGCGCGCGTGTCCAGCCTCCAGTGACGTCCCGGCTTATGATTGGTCACGGCGCCATGTTGCCGGGACGCGGACCAATCACAGCAAGCCGTGACGAAATTACGTCACGGCTTGCTGTGATTGGTCTGCGTCCCGGCAACATGGCCGCCATTTACCAATCACAAGCCGTGACGTCAAGGGAGGCTGGACACGCGCGCTTTTTAAAATGGGCGCGTGTCCAGCCTCCCGTGACGTCCCGGCTTGTGATTGGTTGCGCCGCGGTCAACCAATCACAAGCCGGGAACTGGACACGCGCGCATTTTAAAATTTTAAAATGCGCGCGTGTCCAGCCTCCCGGCTTGTGATTGGTTGATCGTGGCGCAACCAATCACAAGCCGGGACGTCACGGGAGGCTGGACACGCGCCCATTTTAAAATGCGCGCGTGTCCAGCCTCCCGTGACGTCACGGCTTGTGATTGGTTGCGTCTCCCATGTGACTGCGACGCAACCGATCACAAAGCCGGGACGTAATTTTAAAATCCTTAAGGACCTGAAATTACGTCACGGCTTGCTGTGATTGGTTGCGTCGCCCATGTGACTGCGACGCAACCAATCACAACGCCGGAACGTAATTTTAAAATCCTGAAGGACCTGAAATTACGTCACGGCTTGCTGTGATTGGTTGCGTCCCGGTCACATGGGCGGCACGCAACCAATCACAAGCCGGGACTCACGTAAAGGAAAGAAAAGCGCAAATTTTAAACAAAGAACGCTGCCGCTTCCCTCGGTAAGGTGCAGGCTGCGTCGGAGAGGTGAGTATAGCAATATTTTTTATTTTAATTCTCTCTTTTACACATTTTTACATTAATGTTGTTTCGATACCGATACCCGATATCTCAAAAATATCGGATCTCGGTATCGGAATTCCGATACAGCAAGTATCGGCCGATACCCGATACTTGCAGTATCGGAATGCTCAACACTATTCTTCACCAAAAATGTACATTTGGTATCTTTATGTTTGAAGCATGATATGTGGGAAAAGGTTGAAAAGTTCCAGGGGGCCGAATTCTTTTGCAAGGCACTGTAATTACTAAAAATAAAAATGTTGTACCCCCCAGGGGGAAATGTTTGTCAGCTCATACACTTAGTGTATGGGCATTCAAAATGTAGGAGACCCGCTCCTTTAAATTGGGAATAGATATATATGAGGACATTCTCCACATCTCTTCAGGCACCACCACTAGAACACGAGGGTGAAAAGGTGTTTATGATGCCTGTAAATAATTTAAAAAAAAAGGTGAACCCCAGGGAGAAATGTTTGTTAGCCCATGCACTTAGTGTATAGGCATTCCAAGTATAGGTGAAGCGCTTCTTTTTAATGTGGCAATTTTTTATGAGACCCTCCACGTTTCTTTCAAGGGGGATTGTGGTGCGTGCAAATTACAGCCAGGCCTTGCATTCACTTTATGGACAAAATTTATGGTAAAAAAAAAAGATAATAATGTGAACTTTTCTTTCATGTGGCCATCCAGTACGTGGTTTCAAAGGGTTGTTGGAGTGCATGTAACATTGGTGCAGGGCAGGCCTTGCATTCAGTGCATAAGCAAACAGTATGGGAGACACACTTTCTTCAATGAAAGACGAGTGATGAGACGGTAAAGTACATCTGCAAAAATGGTTATTGGGGTGCATGTAACTTTGGGACAGGGCAGGCTTTACATTCAATGCAATATTTTTTCAGGAGGCCCTCCTGTAAGTTTCGTGAAAGCGGTATTTGAGTGCGTCATAATTTTGACAGCCCAGCCACTCACTGCATAGGCAATAACAATATAGGAGACCCATTGTTTAATGGCCCTTTAAGAACATTAATGCCATCTGATGCCCCTCAAAAAATAGGCTCTGTGATTTTAAGAGTCCCTCCTTCATAAATAAAACAAGATGTGTCTGCTTATGTGTCACACAACACATGGCCAGCTACGGTTGTTAAATGTTACATTGACATTACCCAGTGAATGCATTTGTATTGGCTGAAAGCAATGCTAAAGTTGAAAAACGCATCAAAAACGCTGCGTGTGAACATAGCCCAAGTGGTGGAGTGGTGTAGGACCATTTTTGGTTGGTGTTAATTATTTTGCTTTATATAATTCATTACCCTGGAAAAGATATACCTTAAAGGGAACCTGTCACCTGAATTTGGCGGGACCAGTTTTGGGTCATATGGGCGGGGTTTTTGGGTGTTTGATTCATCCTTTCCTTACCCGCTGGCTGCATGCTGGCCGCAATATTAGATTGAAGTTCATTCTCTGTCCTCCAGAGTACATGTCTGCGCAAGGCAATATTGCCTTGCGCTGGGGTGTACTCCGGAGGACAGAGAATGAACTTCAATCCAATATTGCAGCCGGCATGCAGCCAGCGGGTAAGGAAAGGGTGAATCAAACACCCGAAAACCCCGCCCATATGACCCAAAACGGGTCCCGCCAAATTCAGGTGACAGGTTCCCTTTAACATATTTCCCAGCAAAATCCATTTGCAATTCGTTACCATCTTTTCAGTTAGCCATTAAAAGGTATCAACCACTGAGGACTCTCACGTCTAAATAATTTTTTATCTACTGGCTAACATGGTACCAAGATATATATATTTCCTGCATAATTTTCAGACTTTTTAGAGCATAAAAGGACCCCCGTAGTGGATCGCGGTAAAAATACTCAGATCTCCCATAAACTTACAAGCTCGGTGCTTGGGTCGAGAACCCGAGTATTCCAATTTGCTTCACCCGAGCAATGAGCACCTGAGCATTTTAGTGTTCGCTCATCACTAATCGTCATCTGGAAAGCATGCCAAGACGCATGAAAGCTGTGATTAATAATTATGGTTATTCCACAAAATATTGATTTCTGAACTCTTCCTGAGCTAAAACATCAGTATTGTTTTTTCTAAATGATTCTGAACTTGTTTTCTTTGCATTATTTGAGGTCTGAAAGCACTGTTTTTTTTTATTTTGACCATTTCTCCTTTTCAGAAAAAATACAAAATGTATTTCTTGGAAATTTGGAGACAAGTTGTCAAAAGTTTATAGTTTATGGAATAAATTAACAATTTACATTTTACTCAAAAATATAACTATAAAGAGAAAAATCAGAAAAACTGAACATTTTGCAGTGGTCTCTTAATTTTTGCCAGAGCTGTATATAATAATAATACTAATATATAATGTATATAATAAAGATCTATCCTATAGTTCATACATAGAAAGTGTTTTGTTGTCCAAACTTAATAACAGACATGGAACATGTAATGCTGTGCGTAGAATGACAAATTAATATATATAAAAGAGATTGTTCCCATAATTTATAACTTGGAGATGTTTGTTGTACAGAAAGAAGCCACATCCCCCTAGAGGAGGCAGTTGGTAAAAACGCCTTATGTGTGAGAGGCATTTTGGATACTAAACTTAGACAGCAAACATTCCCAAGGTATGAATTATAGGTATGGTCTCTTTTATATATGAATTTGTCATCTTAAGCACAGCAATACATGTTCTATGTCTCTTATTAAATTTGGACAACAAAACACTTAATATGTATGAAATTGTTGATAGATGATGTTTGATAGATCTCTATTATATTTGTACTGATTGGCTTCTTTTTGTATTACATTGCATGTTCTCTGCTCCTGCACACCTGCTAATTACTTATGTTATTTTCAGCCTCTTTGTGATTGACTGTATTTACTTTACAACAGGACCATTGCCATATCAATACGGGCGTCTGGGACGCCAGAAACGCGTCAGTTTTTTATCTTTGTATGTCGGGTTTTACAGTATAAAGAAATAAAATAGTGCTATAATTTCACCTGTGGTAGCGCTGCTCTCTTCACTTTTCCAATTCATGAGACACATATCTGTCTAAAATTTGACTACTACAACATAGAAGTGTATAACAAGAATGGCAATTTTTAAGAACACATACTGAGGTTGATTTTAAATTTCTAGATTGTGTGAGATTTGTGATTTATATCACTAAACTAGGTTACAAGATACTTGTTTACTAGCAAAATTAATTGCAATTTATGAAGAATCTTCGGATTTTTTTTTCACAGTCTGGCTACCACTCCCATTTTATATTGTGCTTCAGTAGTGTAGTAGCAAAAACGAATCCATAGTATCAGTTTTTCACAATCTGCGACGGATCAGTTGGTCCATCGAGCCAACGGATTATGACTGACGGCAAAAAACTGATGTGTGAAAGGGGCCTAACAGAATCCAATTTTGGTCATTTTATGACTCTACCTGCATTGAGCTGTGCATTCTGACCTCCTAATCCTATGCTATAAAAGTATAAAATGATGGTGCCTGATATCATTAGCCAGATGTGTGACTCTTCAGCAGCGCGTGATATGGTGCTGGGTAGGGATCGGTCATTTTCATAAATCGCCGACTTTTGGCAAATTCGGGTTTCGTGAAACCCGACCCGATCCTAGTGTGGGGTCGGCCACGCGGTCGGCGATCTTCGCACCAAAGTCACGTTTCGTATGATGCTTTCAGCGCCTTTTCTCCCTTTTCTCAGCCAATGAAGGTGGACGCAGAGTGTGGGCAGCATGATGACATAGGTCCTGGTCCCCACCATCTTAGAGAAGGGCATAGCAGTGATTGGCTTGCTCTCTGCGGCGTCACAGGGGCTATAAAGGGGCATGCACGCCGACCGCCATCCTACTGCTGCCGATCTGAGCATAGGGAGAGGTTGCTGCCTTCTCATCAGAAGCAGGGATAGCGTTAGGCAGGGTACATTAACCCCCAAACCACTTGTGCTGTAGCGATTTCCACTGTCCAACACCACCTTTTCTTTGCAGGGACAGTGGAGGCTAGATTTTTCTTCATCAGCTCTGTAGCTTATTGGGCTGCCCTAGAAGGCTCCCTGATAGCTGCATTGCTGTTTGTACGCCGCTGTGCAAACTAACTGCTTTTTTAAAAGGACAAATCCTGTTGCTCCTTCCTTTCTGCACAGTTATCTTGTTTGTTTGTCCACACTTTTGTGTGCAGCAGTCCTTTTTATTGCTGCCTGCCATACTTTTCTGAGATCATTGTAGGGAGATAGTAATTGTAGTACAGTCCCTTTTTTTATATATACCGTATTTTACGCTTTGTAAGACGCTCCGGATTATAAGACACACCCCAAATTTTGAGGAGAAAAATAGGAAAAAACTTTTTTTAATAAATTGGTGGGGCGTCTTATAATCCATGCATCTTATTACTTACCAGGGGTTGTGGCTGTGGTGGATCAGGGTCCCAGGGTCGTTGCTGGAGGCAGGAGTGGAGCATTGCTGCAGGCTGGGATGAGGGGGTCTGCAGGGGGCTTCTGTGCTGCAGGGGGGCTCCTGTGCTGCAGGCTGGGATGAGGGGTCTGCAGGGGGGCTCCTGTGCTGCAAGCTGGGATGAGGGGTCTGCAGGGGGCTCCTGTGTTGCAGGGCTGTGTCCGATGCTGCAGGGCTGTCTCCGGTGCTGCGGGGGGCTCTGGCGACATTTTGTGAAAGGCCAGAGCCCCCGGCAGTTCGTCCATGCATTCCTGTATGACTGACTCTGGGAAAATGGCCGCTGGAATCTCGAGAGATGAGATCTCAGCGCTGAAATCTCAACTCCCGAGATTCCGGCGGCCATTTTCCCGGAATTAGTCATACTGGAACGCATGGACGAACTGCCGGGGGGCTCTGGTCTTTCCCAAAATGTCGCCAGAGCCCCCCGCAGCACCGGAGCCTCCAGCATCACCCGGGGAAGCAGCGGACAACCCATGCAGCAGCGGCGGACGACAGCGGTGGCGGGCGGTAGCGGCGGCGGACACCCCCCTGTAATGGTAAGCTATCCGCTTTGTTAGACGCACCCACATTTCCCCCCTCAAATTTGGGGAAAATAAAGTGCGTCTTACAAAGCGTAAAATACGGTATATATCTTCCAGACTCTTTCTGCCCCTGAAACTGTGTAGTGTAAAACAGTGGGCCTGTATTTTTCTGCACTGTCCCACACCTAAAAAGGGAGATTTATATTGCCAATTAGTGCATCTGCGCCAGTCCTGTCTGTGGTATCTCTGTCAGTCATTTTCTGCCACAGAAACTATACTGTAATACAGTGGGCCTGATTTATTCACTAGTCTCTCCAAAAAAAGGGGATATTAATATTGCCAAATCTGTGCATCTGTGCCAGTCCTGTCTGTGGTATCTCAGTCTGTCATTTTCTGCCACAGAAGCTATACTGTAATACAGTGGGCCTGATTTATTCACTAGTCTCCCGCACATAAAAAAGGGAGATTAATATTGCCAATCAGTGCATCTGCGCCAGTCCTGTCTGTGGTATCTCTGCCAGTCTTTTTCTGCCACAGAAAGTATACTGTAATACTGTGGGCCTGTTTTATTCACTAGTCTGCCACACGTAAAAAGGGAGATTAATATTGCCAATCAGTGCATCTGCACCAGTCCTGTCTGTGGTATCTCTGTCAGTCATTTTCTGACATAGAAACTGTGGTGTAATAGAGTTGGCTTGATTTATTCACTAGTCTCCCCAAAAAAAGGGAGATTTATATTGCCAATCAGTGCATCTGCACCAGTCCTGTCTGTGGTATCTCTGACAGTAATTTTATGCCACAGAAACTATACTGTAATACAGTGGGCCTGATTTATTCACTAGTCTCTCCAAAAAAAGGGGAGATTAATATTGCCAAATCTGTGCATCTGTGCCAGTCCTGTCTGTGGTATCTCAGTCTGTCATTTTCTGCCACAGAAGCTATACTGTAATACAGTGGGCCTGATTTATTCACTAGTCTCCCGCACATAAAAAAGGGAGATTAATATTGCCAATCAGTGCATCTGCGCCAGTCCTGTCTGTGGTATCTCTGCCAGTCTTTTTCTGCCACAGAAAGTATACTGTAATACTGTGGGCCTGATTTATTCACTAGTCTGCCACACGTAAAAAGGGAGATTAATATTGCCAATCAGTGCATCTGCACCAGTCCTGTCTGTGGTATCTCTGTCAGTCATTTTCTGACATAGAAACTGTGGTGTAATAGAGTTGGCTTGATTTATTCACTAGTCTCCCCAAAAAAAGGGAGATTTATATTGCCAATCAGTGCATCTGCACCAGTCCTGTCTGTGGTATCTCTGACAGTAATTTTATGCCACAGAAACTATACTGTAATACAGTGGGCCAGATTTATTCACTAGTCTCCCAAAAACAAAAAAAAGGGAGATTAATATTGCCAAATCTGTGCATCTGTGCCAGTCCTGTCTGTGGTATCTCAGTCTGTCATTTTCTGCCACAGAAAGTATACTGTAATACAGTGGGCCTGATTTATTCACTAGTCTCCCACACATAAAAAGGGAGATTAATATTGCCAATCAGTGCATCTGCGCCAGTCCTGTCTGTGGTATCTCTGTCAGTCATTTTGTGACATAGAAACTGTGGTGTAATACAGTTGGCCTGATTTATTCACTAGTCTCCAACACATAAAAAGGGAGATTAATATTGCCAATCAGTGCATCTGTACCAGTCCTGTCTGTGGTATCTCTGTCAGTCATTTTCTGACATAGAAACTGTGGTGTAATACAGTTGGCCTGATTTATTCACTAGTCTCCCAAAAAAAGGGAGATTTATATTGCCAATCAGTGCATCTGCACCAGTCCTGTCTGTGGTATCTCTGTCAGTCATTTTCTGCCACAGAAACTATACTGTAATACAGTGGGCCAGATTTATTCACTACTCTCCCAAAAACAAAAAAAAGGGAGATTAATATTGCCAAATCTGTGCATCTGTGCCAGTCCTGTCTGTGGTATCTCAGTGTCATTTTCTGCCACAGAAAGTATACTGTAATACAGTGGGCCAGATTTATTCACTAGTCTCCCAAAAACAAAAAAAGGGAGATTTATATTGCCAATCAGTGCATCTGCACCAGTCCTGTCTATGGTATCTCTTTCAGTCATTTTCTGTGACAGAAACTATACTGTAACACAGTGGGCCAGATTTATTCACTAGTCTCCCAGAAACAAAAAAAAGGGAGTTTAATATTGCCAAATCTGTGCATCTGCGCCAGTCCTGTCTGTGGTATCTCTGTCAGTCATTTTCTGCCACAGAAACTATACTGTAATACAGTGGGCCTGATTTATTCACTAGTCTCCCAGAAACAAAAAAAGGGAGTTTAATATTGCCAAATCTGTGCATCTGTGCCAATCCTGTCTGTGTAACTCTGTCAGTCATTTTCTGCCACAGAAACTATACTGTAATACAGTTGGCCTGATTTATTCACTAGTCTCTCCCCCCCCCAAAAAAAGGGAGATTTATATTGCCAATCAGTGTATCTGCACCAGTCCTGTCTATGGTATCTCTGTCAGTCATTTTCTGTGACAGAAACTATACTGTAATACAGTGGGCCAGATTTATTCACTAGTCTCCCACACATAAAAAGGGAGATTAATATTGCCAATCAGTGCATCTGCACCAGTCCTGTCTGTGGTATCTCTGCCAGTCTTTTTCTGCCACAGAAAGTATACTGTAATACTGTGGGCCTGATTTATTCACTAGTCCCCAACACATAAAAAGGGAGATTAATATTGCCAATCAGTGCATCTGTACCAGTCCTGTCTGAGGTATCTCTGCCAGTCATTTTCTGACATAGAAACTGTGGTGTAATACAGTTGGCCTGGTTTATTCACTAGTCACCCAAAAAAAGGGAGATTTATATTGCCAATCAGTGCATCTGCGCCAGTCCTGTCTGTGGTATCTCTGTCAGTCATTTTCTGACATAGAAACTGTGGTGTAATACAGTTGGCCTGATTTATTCACTAGTCTCCCCCCCAAAAAAGAAGGGAGATTTATATTGCCAATCAATGCATCTGCGCCAGTCATGTCTGTGGTATCTCTGTCAGTCATTTTCTGCCACAGAAACTATACTGTAATACAGTGGGCCAGATTTATTCACTAGTCTCCCAAAAACAAAAAAAAGGGAGATTAATATTGCCAAATCTGTGCATCTGTGCCAGTCCTGTCTGTGGTATCTCAGTCTGTCATTTTCTGCCACAGAAAGTATACTGTAATACAGTGGGCTTGATTTATTCACTAGTCTCCCACACATAAAAAGGGAGATTAATATTGCCAATCAGTGCATCTGCGCCAGTCCTGTCTGTGGTATCTCTGTCAGTCATTTTCTGACATAGAAACTGTGGTGTAATACAGTTGGCCTGATTTATTCACTAGTCTCCCCCCAAAAAAAGAAGGGAGATTTATATTGCCAATCAGTGCATCTGCACCAGTCCTGTCTATGGTATCTCTGTCAGTCATTTTCTGTGACAGAAACTATACTGTAACACAGTGGGCCAGATTTATTCACTAGTCTCCCAGAAACAAAAAAAAGGGAGATTAATATTGCCAAATCTGTGCATCTGCGCCAGTCCTGTCTGTGTATCTCTGTCAGTCATTTTCTGCCACAGAAACTATACTGTAATACAGTGGGCCAGATTTATTCACTAGTCTCCCAAAAACAAAAAAAGGGAAGTTTAATATTGCCAAATCTGTGCATCTGCGCCAGTCTTGTCTGTGGTATCTCTGTCAGTCATTTTCTGCCACAGAAACTATACTGTAATACAGTGGGCCAGATTTATTCACTAGTCTCCCAAAAACAAAAAAAGGGAGTTTAATATTGCCAAATCTGTGCATCTGCGCCAGTCCTGTCTGTGGTATCTCTGTCAGTCATTTTCTGCCACAGAAACTATACTGTAATACAGTGGGCCAGATTTATTCACTAGTCTCCCCAAAAAAAAAAAAAAAGGGAGTTTAATATTGCCAAATCTGTGCATCTGCGCCAGTCCTGTCTGTGGTATCTCTGACAGTCATTTTCTGCCACAGAAACTATACTGTAATACAGTGGGCCAGATTTATTCAGCACTCACCCACAGATAAAAAGGGAGATTTATATTCACAACAAGTTAACATACACCTTCTACCTTGTTTTTCAGTACCATATAACGGTTGTTAGTTTGGTTACATTTTTCCAAGAATGAGGAAGGCTGGTGGAAGGGGTCGTGGCCGTGGGCGGTCATTGCCATCTGGTAATGCTGATGGTGGTGGTGGTGGTGCTGGTGGACATCGGGTGGTAGAGGGAAAATCAAAATAGCACCTAAGTCTTGAGTTGTTGAGCCAGCGTCATCGTCCGGCTACACAAGGCCTCGAACGCTACCTTTTCTGGGAGTAGGAAACTGCTGTTAAAGCTGGAGCAGCAGGAAAAAAGTTTTGGCTTTCCTTGCTGACTCTGCCTCTAGCTCTTTCGCCTCCTCTTCGGATAGTTCAAAATTGAAAAGTAGCCAGTCGTCGGTGGATGCTCCCGGTCAGGAACAAGTTGATTCCTTGTGTCCTTCCCCCAAAACAACAGTGAAGACTGCGTCAGGCGACACAACAGGTTACTCCATGGAGCTCTTTACACATACCGTGCCTGGGTTAGAAAGGGAAATAGTTAACAGCCCACTAGAAGATGATTCGGACATGGAGTGCACTGATGCACAGCCACAGCTAGATTGTCATGCTGTTCCATTGACTCACATCACTACATTGCCCTCGCAGTGTACTGAGCCCGAAACTGACCCTGATGAGACGATGGTGCCCCTTCCCGAATGTTATAGCACCTTATACGGTGACACAGAGATAGCTGAACATGAGACTGAAGAGGAGGTGATAGATGACCCAGTTGTTGACCCCGATTGGCAGCCATTGGGGAAACAGGGTGCCGCTGGCAGTAGCTCTGAAGTGGAGGAGGAGGAGCCGCAGCAGGCATCAACATCACAACAGCTTTCATCTGGCAGGCCCGTGTCTGGCAAAAAACGTGTGTCAAAACAAAAAACAGTTGTAGGACGGCATGGCCATCCGGTTAAAGTAGCACAGTGTGCAATGCCTGAAAAGGTATTCAATAGTAGGAAGAGTGCAGTCTGGCATTTTTTTAACCAAGATCCGAATGATCAGTGCAAAGTGATCTGTAAGAAATGCTCAAGGACCTTTAGCAGAGGTCAGAATGTCAAAAATTTAAATACAACTTGCATGCGTAGACATTTAACCACCATGCACTTGCAAGCCTGGACTAACTACCAAACGTCCTGTAACATTGTTGCACCACAATGAAGCTGGTCAGCAACGCTACATTCCTTCCCTCACTGTAAGCCCACTATTTACGACACCACCTGCAGCAAATATGGAGGTATCGTCGCAAGGCCAAAGCAGTCAGGGAATCACCAGGTTCTTGGGAGGAAACACTGTATGTAGGCCAACAGCAAGAATACCATCACCAACCCTCTCTGTTGTGAATTAGACTTTTTTGGCTCCCTCTTGTGGTCACTAGTGATATGACTCTGGGATTGTCTTTCCCTAGTTTGGCACCCACCTGGGTCGTTAGTCCAGGGGTGTTGCTATATAAACTTCCTGAATTCTCAGTCTGGTGCCTGGCATCGTTGTAATCAGTTCCTTTCTGTTTGCTCCTGTCTGCTGGTCGTGGTTCTTGCAAAATTAAGCTAAGTCCTGCTTCCTTGTTTTTTGGTTATTTGCATTGCTCTTATTTATTTGTCCAGCTTGTACTAAATGTGATTCCTGATTTTGCTGGAAGCTCTAGGGGGCTGGTATCCTCCCCCCAGGCCGTTAGACGGTTCGGGGGTTCTTGTATATCCAGCGAGGAAATTTTGATAGGGTTTTTGCTGACCGTATAAGTCATCTTACTATATTCTGCTATTAGTCAGTGGGCCTCTCTTTGCTAAATATCTAGTTCATTCTTACGTTTGTCTTTTCTTCTTACCTCACCGTTATTATTTGTTGGGGGCTTGTATCCAACTTTTGGGGTCTTTTCTCTGGAGGCAAGAAAGGTCTATCTTTTACCTTCTAGGGTTAGTTCTCCGGCTGGCGCGAGACGTTTAGAACCAATGTAGGCACGTTCCCCGGCTGCTGCTATTTGTGGTGCTAGGATTAGTTATACGGTCAGCCCAGTTACCACTCTCCTATGAGCTGGTTTTTTGTGTTTGCAGACTTGGTAATTACTTCTGAGACCCTCTGCCATTGGGGTCATAACACCTCTCTCAGTCTGCCATGTCCACCACCACCCCCACTAGTTCTACCATATGCAGCTCTCCAGTCCAGCTCATCCTACAAGAGACTCTCATTAGGTAAAGTAAGTACTCATCCTCTCATCCGCGTACACAGGGTTTGAACGCCCACATTGCTAGACTAATCTCGTTAGAGATGATGCCCTACCTGTTGGTTGAAAGCAAAGCTTTCAAAGCCCTGATTGCCTACACAGTGCCATGCTATGACCTACCCAGTCGACATTTCTTTGTGAGAAAAGCCATCCCAGCCCTCCACCAGCATGTCAAAGACCGCATTGTCCATGCACTCAGGCAAACTGTCAGTAGAAAGGTGCACCTCACAACAGATGCATGGACCAGTAGGCATGGCCAGGGACATTACGTGTCCATCACGGCACACTGGGTTAATGTGCTGGATGCAGGGTCCACAGGGGACAGCCATAGTGGGACAGTTCTGCCTAGCCCACGGTCTAGGAAACAGTTGGCTGTAGGCGTTCGCCACCCCTCCTCCTCCTCCTCCTCCACCTTCAGCAGAAGCGAGAGCTCGTCCACAGACTGCAGTCGCACGACCACTCCATCTGCAGCTGCCAGTGTTGCACACGAGGTGTCCCTTTATGGAACAGCTAGTGGTAAGCATCAGCAGGATGTGTTGGAAATGAAGTGTTTGGGTGACATCAGACACACAGCGGAAGTTCTGGCCGAGTTTTTGCAGCAAGAAACTCAGTCATGGCTGGGCAGTGTACATCTTGAGGCAGGCAAGGTAGTCAGTGATAACGGAAGGAATTTTATAGCTGCCATAGCCCTTTCACAACTGAAACACATTCCTTTCCTGGCTCACACTTTGAACCTTGTCGTGCAGTGCTTTCTGAAAAGTTATCCGGGGTTACCCGCCCTGCTCCTGAAGGTGCGAAGACTTTGCTCGCACATCCGCCGTTCGCCCGTACACTCCAGCCGTATGCAGAACCATCAGCGATCTTTGAAGCTTCCCCAGCACCACCTAATAATCGACGTTGCAACAAGGTGGAACTCCACACTGCACATGCTTCAGAGGCTCTGCGAACAGAGGCGTGCTGTTGTGTATTTGTGGGAGGATACACATACATGGGCAGGCAGTTGGATGGCAGACATGGAGTTGTCAGGTGTGCAGTGGTCGAAGCTAAAAGACCTGTGTCAAGTCCTTCAATGTTTTGAGGAATGCACACGCCTGGTTAGTGCAGACTCGCCATCATAAGCATGAGCATCCCCCTAATGCATCTGCTTATGCAAAGTTTGACGCACATAAAGGAGCAGGCGTCTGCAGCCGAGGACGAGGGAAGCCTTGATGACAGTCAGCCATTGTCTGCTCAGGGAAGTGTCCTGGACGAGGTGGCAGACGAGGAGGAGGAGGATGAGGAGGATGATGGGGATGAATATTTATGGGAGGAGGAAGCTTCTCAAAGGGGAATAGAAACTGGTGGCTTTGCAAGGTCAGGTACAGGGTTTTTGAGGGAGACAAGTGATGTTGATTTGCCAGAAAGTGCTCCTCAACCCAGCACAAGAAGTGAATTGACACCTGGAACATTGGCCCACATGGCGGATTATGCCTTGCGTATCCTAAAAAGGGACCCCCGCATTATCAAAATGATGACTGATGACGATTACTGGTTGGCCTGCCTCCTAGATCCACGCTATAAAGGGAAATTGCAAAATATCATGCAACATGAGAACCTTGAGCAAATATTGGCTACCAAACAAGCCACTCTTGTAGACCGCTTGGTTCAGGCATTCCCAGCACACAGCGGCGGTGATGGTTCTCACACGAGCTACAGGGGGCAACATGGCAGAGGTGTTAGGCCGGCGTCACACTTGGCGTAAGACAAAACGCCATGTATTACACGTCCGTACTACGGCCGTAATACGGAGAAATGTTCCCAAAATAGTGATCCGTAGTCAGGGTGTGTCAGCGTATTTTGCGCATGGCATCCTCCGTATGTAATCCGTATGGCATCCGTACTGCGAGATTTTCGCGCAGGCTTGCAAAACCGACATCTAATGGATTTATGTGCTCAAATGTTCATTAAAACATATATCTAATATATAATTGCCTAGAATACTACTTCCTGCAATTTGTGCCAACTTCCGTGGCTTTGTCCGGAGCTAATGTCCGGAGCTAATGTCCGGAGCTAATGTCCGGAGCTAATGTCCGGAGCTAATGTCCGGAGATAAGTGACGTCACCAGTGTCCTACACCCAGGCAGAGCACAGTGGCCCCAGGCAGAGCACAGGGTCCCCAGGCAGAACATGGGGCCCCAGGCAGAGCACAGGGGCCCCAGGCAGAGCACAGGGGCCCCAGGCAGCATATGGGGCCCCAGGCAGAGCACAGGGGCCCCAGGCAGCATATGGGGCCCCAGGCAGAGCACAGTGGCCCCAGGCAGAGCACACACCAAATCGGAGGCCGAGAGCCCCGCCAACCAAATCGGAGGCCGAGGGGCCCCGCCAACCAAATCGGAGGCCGAGGAGCCCTGCCCACCAAATCGAAGGCCGAGCGGCCCCGCCCACCAAAGCGGAGGCCGAGGGGCCCGGCCCCGCCCACCAAAGCGGAGGCCGAGGGGCCCCGACCACCACATCGGAAGCCGAGGGGCCCCGCCCACCAAATCGGAGGCCGAGGGGCCCCGCCCACCAAATCGGAGGCCGAGGGTCCCCGCCCACCAAATCGGAGGCCGAGGGTCCCCGCCCACCAAATCGGAGGCCGAGGGTCCCCGCCCACCAAATTGGAGGCCGAGGGTCCCCGCCCACCAAATCGGAGGCCGAGGGGCCCCGCCTACCAAATTAGAGGCCGAGGGTCCACGCCCACCAAATCGGAGGCCGAGGGGCCCCGCCCACCAAATCGGAGGCCGGGGGTCCCCGCCCTCCAAATCGGAGGCCGAGGGGCCCCGCCCACCACATCGGAGGCCGAGGGGCCCCGCCCACCAAATCGGAGGCCGAGGGTCCCCGCCCACCAAATCGGAGGCCGAGGGTCCCGGCCCACCAAATCGGAGGCCGAGGGTCCACACCATCCAAATCGGAGGCTGAGGGGCCCCGCCCACCAAATCGGAGGCCGACGGGCCCCACCCACCAAAGCGGAGGCCGAGGGTCCCCGCCCACCAAATCGGAGGCCGAGGGTCCCCGCCCACCAAATCGGAGGCCGAGGGTCCCCGCCCACCAAATTGGAGGCCGAGGGGCCCCACCAACCAAATCGGAGGCCAAGGAGCCCCGCCCACCAAATCGAAGGTCGAGGGGCCCCGCCCACGAAAGTGGAGGCCGAGGGTCCCCGCACACCAAATCGGAGGCAGAGGGACCCCGCCCACCAAATCGGAGGCTGAGGGGCCCCGCCCACCAAAGCGGAGGCCGAGGGTCCCCGACCACCAAATCAGAGGCCGAGGGTCCCTGCCCACCAAATCGGAGGCCGAGGGTCCCCGCCCACCAAATCGGAGGCCGAGGGTCCCCGCCCACCAAATCGGAGGCCGAGAGTCCCCGCCCACCAAAGCGGAGGCCGAGGGGTCTGGCCCCGCCCACCAAAGCGGAGGCCGAGGGGCCCCACCCACCACATCGGAGGCCGAGGGTCCCCGCCCACCAAATCGGAGGCCGAGGGTCCCCGCCCACCAAATTGGAGGCCGAGGGGCCCCACCAACCAAATCGGAGGCCAAGGAGCCCCGCCCACCAAATCGAAGGTCGAGGGGCCCCGCCCACGAAAGTGGAGGCCGAGGGTCCCCGCACACCAAATCGGAGGCAGAGGGACCCCGCCCACCAAATCGGAGGCTGAGGGGCCCCGCCCACCAAAGCGGAGGCCGAGGGTCCCCGACCACCAAATCAGAGGCCGAGGGTCCCTGCCCACCAAATCGGAGGCCGAGGGTCCCCGCCCACCAAATCGGAGGCCGAGGGTCCCCGCCCACCAAATCGGAGGCCGAGAGTCCCCGCCCACCAAAGCGGAGGCCGAGGGGTCTGGCCCCGCCCACCAAAGCGGAGGCCGAGGGGCCCCACCCACCACATCGGAGGCCGAGGGGACCCGCCCACCAAATCAGAGGCCGAGGGTCCCCGCCCACCAAATCGGAGGCCGAGGGTCCCCGCCCACCAAATCGGAGGCCGAGGGTCCCCACCCACCAAATTGGAGGCCGATGGTCCCCGCCCACCAAATCGGAGGCCGAGGGGCCCCGCCCACCAAATCGGAGGCCGAGGGGCCCCACCAAACAAATCGGAGGCCGAGGGGCCCCGCCCACCAAATCGGAGGCCGAGGGTCCCCGCCCACCAAATCGAGGCCGAGGGGCCCCGCCAACCAAATCGGAGGCCGAGGGGCCCCGCCCACCAAATCGGAGGCCGAGGGTCCCCGCCCACCAAATCGGAGGCCGAGAGTCCCCGCCCACCAAATCGGAGGATAAGGGGCCCCGCCCACCAAATCGAAGGCCGAGGGGCCCCGCCCACCAAATCGGAGGCCGAGGGGCCCCGCCCACCAAATCGGAGGCCGAGGGCCCCCACCCACCAAATCGGAGGCCGAGGGTCCCCGCCCACCAAATCGGAGGCCGAGGGTCCCCGCCAACCAAATAGGAGGCCGAGGGGCCCCGCCCACCAAATCGGAGGCCGAGGGGCCCCGCCCACCAAATCGGAGGCCGAGGGGCCCCGCCCACCAAATCGGAGGCCGAGGGGCCCCGCCAACCAAATTGGAGGCCGAGGGGCCCCGCCCACCAAATCAGAGGCCGAGGGTCCCCGCCCACCAAATCGGAGGCCGAGAGTCCCCGACCACCAAATCGGAGGATAAGGGGCCCCCTCCAACCAAATCGGAGGCTGAGGGGCCCCGCCAACCAAATTGAACGCCGAGGAGCCCCGCCCAACAAATCGAAGGCCGAGGGTCCCCGCCCACCAAATCGGAGGCCGAGAGTCCCCGCCCACCAAATCGGAGGATAAGGGGCCCCGCCCACCAAATCGAAGGCCGAGGGGCCCCGCCCACCAAATCGGAGGCCGAGGGGCCCCGCCCACCAAATCGGAGGCCGAGGGCCCCCACCCACCAAATCGGAGGCCGAGGGTCCCCGCCCACCAAATCGGAGGCCGAGGGTCCCCGCCCACCAAATCAGAGGCCGAGAGTCCCCGCCCACCAAATCGGAGGCCGAGGGGCCCCGCCAACCAAATCGGAGGCCGAGGGGCCCCGCCAACCAAATCGGAGGCCGAGGAGCCCCGCCCACTAAATCGAAGGCCGAGCGGCCCCGCCCACCAAAGCGGAGGCCGAGGGGCCCGGCCCCGCCCACCAAAGCGGAGGCCGAGGGGCCCCGCCCACCACATCGGAGGCCGAGGGGCCCTGCCCACCAAATCGGAGGCCGAGCGGCCCCGCCCACCAAAAGGAAGGCCGAGGGGCCCGGCCCCACCCACCAAAGCGGAGGCCGAGGGGCCCCGCCCAACACATCGGAGGCCGAGGGGCCCCGCCCACCAAATCGGAGGCCGAGGGTCCCCACCCACCAAATCGGAGGCCGAGGGTCCCCGCCCACCAAATCGGAGGCCGAGGGTCCCCGCCCACCAAATTGGAGGCCGAGGGTCCCCGCCCACCAAATCGGAGGCCGAGGGTCCCCGCCCACCAAATCGGAGGCCGAGGGTCCCCGCCCACCAAATCGGAGGCCGAGGGGCCCCACCCACCAAATCGGAGGCCGAGGGTCCCTGCCCACCAAATCGGAGGCCGAGGGGCCCCGCCAACCAAATCGGAGGCCATGGGGCCCCGCCCACCAAATCGGAGGCCGAGGGGCCCCGCCCACCAAATCGGAGGCCGAGGGTCCCCGCCCACCAAATCGGAGGATAAGGGGCCCCGCCCACCAAATCGGAGGCCGAGGGGCCCCACCAACCAAATCAGAGGCCGAGGAGCCCCGCCCACCAAATCAAAGGCCGAGCGGCCCTGCCCACCAAAGCGGAGGCAGAGGGACCCCGCCCACCAAATCGGAGGCCGTGGGGCCCCGCCAACCAAAGCGGAGGCCGAGGGTCCCCGCCCACCAAATCGGAGGCAGAGGGACCCCACCCACCAAATCGGAGGCCGAGGGGCCCCGCCCACCAAATCGGAGGTCGAGGGTCCCCGCCCACCAAATCGGAGGCCGAGGGTCCCCGCCCACCAAATCGGAGGCCGGTCCCCGCCCACCAAATCGGAGGCCGAGGGTCCCCACCCACCAAATCGGAGGACGAGGGGCCCCACCAACCAAATCGGAGGCCGAGGAGCCCCGCCCACCAAAAGTAAGTGCGGCCCCAAAAGTAAGTGCGCCCCCGGGTGCAAAAGTAAGTGCGCACCCGGGTGCAAAAGTAAGTGCGCCCCGGGTGCAAAAGTAAGTGCGCCCCCGGGTGCAAAAGTAAGTGCGCCCCCGGGTGCAAAAGTAAGTGCGCCCCCGGGTGCAAAAGTAAGTGCGCCCCCGGGTGCAAAAGTAAGTGCGCCTCCGGGTGCAAAAGTAAGTGCGCCCCTGGGTGCAAAAGTAAGCGTGCCCCCGGCCCCGGGTGCAAAAGTAAGCGCGCCCCCCAGTCCCGTGTGTGAAAAGTGCTGCTGTAAAGCTGGTAGCGCTGTTCAAGCACCATGTATTTCCTTCAGGAAATGCCCATCTAATATATAATTGCCTAGAATACTACTTCCTGCAATTTGTGCCAACTTCCGTGGCTTTGTCCGGAGCTAATGTCCGGAGATAATGTCTGGAGCTAATGTCCGGAGATAATGTCCGGAGCTAATGTCCGGAGCTAATGTCCGGAGATAAGTGACGTCACCAGTGTCCTACACCCAGGCAGAGCACAGTGGCCCCAGGCAGCATATGGGGCCCCAGGCAGAGCACAGTGGCCCCAGGCAGAGCACAGGGGCCCCAGGCAGCATATGGGGCCCCAGGCAGAGCACTGTGGTCCCAGGCAGAGCACAGGGGCCCCAGGCAGCCTATGGGGCCCCAGGCAGAGCACAGTGGCCCCAGGCAGAGCACAGGGGCCCCAGGCAGCATATGGGGCCCCAGGCAGAGCACAGGGGCCCCAGGCAGCATATGGGGCCCCAGGCAGAGCACAGTGGCCCCAGGCAGAGCACAGGGGCCCCAGGCAGAACATGGGGCCCCAGGCAGAGCACAGGGGCCCCAGGCAGAGCACAGGGGCCCCAGGCAGCATATGGGGCCCCAGGCAGAGCACAGGGGCCCCAGGCAGAGCACAGGGGCCCCAGGCAGCATATGGGGCCCCAGGTAGAGCACAGGGGCCCCAGGCAGCATATGGGGCCCCAGGCAGAGCACAGTGGTCCCAGGCGGAGCACAGGGGCCCCAGGCAGCTTATGGGGCCCCAGGCAGAGCACAGTGGCCCCAGGCAGAACATGGGGCCCCAGGCAGAGCACAGTGGCCCCAGGCAGAGCACAGGGGCCCCAGGCAGAACATGGGGCCCCAGGCAGAGCACAGGGGCCCCAGGCAGAGCACAGGGGCCCCAGGCAGCATATGGGGCCCCAGGCAGAGCACAGGGGCCCCAGGCAGCATATGGGGCCCCAGGCAGAGCACAGTGGCCCCAGGCAGAGCACAGGGGCCCCAGGCAGCATATGGGGCCCCAGGCAGAGCACAGTGGTCCCAGGCAGAGCACAGGGGCCCCAGGCAGCCTATGGGGCCCCAGGCAGAGAACAGTGGCCCCAGGCAGAGCATGGGGCCCCAGGAAGAGCACAGGGGCCCCAGTCAGAGCACAGGGGCCCCAGGCAGCATATGGGGCCCCAGGCAGAGCACAGTGGTCCCAGGTAGAGCACAGGGGCCCCAGGCAGCCTTTGGGGCCCCACGCAGAGCACAGGGGCCCCAGGCAGCATATGGGGCCCCAGGCAGAGCACAGGGGCCCCAGGCAGCATATGGGGCCCCAGGCAGAGCACAGTGGCCCCAGGCAGAGCACAGGGGCCCCAGGCAGAACATGGGGCCCCAGGCAGAGCACAGGGGCCCCAGACAGAGCACAGGGGCCCCAGGCAGCATATGGGGCCCCAGGCAGGGCACAGGGGCCCCAGGCAGCATATGGGGCCCCAGGCAGAGCACAGCGATATTTTTGACCACTGTGATGTGTTTCAGACCCCCTGTGTGATGTCTGGGGCCCTGTTCTTAAGTATATTAAAGATTAAAGTAACGTATATTAAAGTATATTATAGATCAAATTTGACATGTTTATGAGCACCATTGAGTGATATACTCAAGAATGACATAATTTTTCAACATTTTATGGTTTCAAACTGTAAACACTCAGAGTTTTTTTTTACTTCAACCAGAAAACCTTAACGGTTCATAAAAAACTTGACTGTTCAGGATATGATAAAAGTCATATTACATATTGATGTTCTCCCTCACACGTCATTCCCATTTGAATACTGGGCATCCAAAATAGACACCTGGCCTGAATTGGCAGAATATGCTTTACAGGAGCTTGCTTGCCCAGCTGCTAGTGTGCTATCAGAAAGAGTATTCAGTGCTGCTGGTTCAATACTGACTGAAAAAGGACACGTCTGGCTACCCAAAATGTTGATGATCTAACCTTCATTAAAATGAACCAATCATGGATTTCTAATTATTTTGTCAAACCTTTCCCTGCTGACACCTAGCTTTCCTGTAAAAAGGTCTTGCTTTTGGACTCGTCTTACTGACTGCTCCAATTTCTCCATTTGCAGCTGCTGTATGTCCACCATAGGCCATTTTTACACCTCCCTAAATGGGCTGACTCCCCCCACGGGGCCGTGGTCACCACTTGGTGCAAGCACCCGTTTGAGTGCCGTTTGGCTGAACAGGTGGGTGTACCCACTTTTGGGCGATGGCACTGGCACAGGGTCCCTCATAGTACAATGAAGTGTCTCTGGCGGTGGTGGTGCACACCCAACGTCAGACACACCATCATAACTGGGCCAGTACCGCCACTCACGAGAGAGTGTTCCCCCCAGCTCAAACAGTGCTCTACCACTTGCAAAATTACCCCTCACTGCTCCACCACTGTTTAGTCTGTGATGTTAAATCCTTCAATGGCACTGCCAATACCAATTTGTTGACATGATTGTTGCTAGTAAAAATATTCATGGGCCCTGTCCAACATTTACACCAGTTAATACTTTGCACCAACTACCACTGTCTGCAAGTCAGCAGAGGAGCCCACCCCTGTACCTAGGTATGCCACCTGTTTATTTGTGAAATTTTTTTTTTGCAAGACATTAACCTCACTTTATTATTTTGGCCTACTAACTGTGTCAGACACTCCTTACAGTTGTCCTCCACTGAACAAAGCTAGGCCACCTGCGTACTCCTGTAACCTATTTTTAACTGCATTTTGCCTATTACTTTTTTGGCCCTACTAACTGTGTCTGCCCCTCGGTGCAATCATTCTCCGCTGACCACACCAATGCTGCCTGTGTACCCCTGTATCCTATTTTAACCTGCATAGAGCCTACTTTTTTATTTTAGGCCTAGGAAGTCTGTCTGTGGTCCCTCCTTGCAATCGTCTTCCGCTGACCACACCAATGCTGCCTGTGTACCCCTGTAACCTATTTAAACCTGCAAAGAGCTTACTTTTTTATTTTAGGCCTAAGAAGTCTGTCTGCGGTCCCTCCTTAAAAATCGTCCTCCGCTGACCACACCAATGCTGCCTGTGTACCCCTGTAGCCTATTTAAAACTGCATACAGCCTGCTTTTTTATTTTAGGCCTAGTAAGTCTGTCTGGGGTCCCTCCTTGCAATCGTCCTCCGCTGACCACAACAATACTGCCTGTGTACCCCTGTATCCTATTTAAAACTGAATGGAGCCTGATTTTTATTTTAGGCCTAGTAAGTCTGTCTGCGGTCCCTCCTTGCAATCGTACTCCGCTGACCACAACAATGCTGCCTGTGTACCCTTGTAACCTATTTAAAACTGCATAGAGCCTGCTTTTTTATTTTAGGCCTAGTAAGTCTGCGCCACTCCTTCCAATCGTCCTCCGCTGACCACACCAATGCTGCCTGTGTACCCCTGTAACCTATTTAAAACTGCATAGAGCCTGCTTTTTTATTTTAGGCCAAGTAAGTCTGCGCCAGTCCTTCCAATCATCCTCTGCTGACCACACCAATGCAGCCTGTGTACCCCTGTAACCTATTTTAACCTGCATAGAGCCTACTTTTTTTATTTTAGGCCTAGGAAGTCTGTCTGCGGTCCCTCCTTGCAATCGTCCTCCGCTGACCACACCAATGCTGCCTGTGTACCCCTGTAACCTATTTAAAACTGCATAGAGCCTGCTTTTTTATTTTAGGCCTAGTAAGTCTGTCTGCGGTCCCTCCTTGCAATCGTACTCCGCTGACCACAACAATGCTGCCTGTGTACCCCTCTAACCTATTTAAAACTGCATAGAGCCTACTTTTTTATTTTAGGCCTAGTAAGTCTGCGCCACTCCTTCCAATCGTCCTTCGCTGACCACACCAATGCTGCCTGTGTACCCCTGTAACCTTTTTTAAACTGCATTGAGACAACTTTTTGGTTTAAGGCTTACTACCTGTGTCTGTCTGCGCCACTCAATACAGCTGTCCTCCTCAAAAAAAAAGCTGAGCTTCAATTGTCAGGTTTTCAGCCTATAGGAATTTGAAAACTGCATTGGGGCTACTACTTGGGTTGGGCCTACTAACGGTGTCTGCCGCTCCTTGGTGTTCTCCAGGTTTTTTTCTTGAGCTTCAATCTTCGGGCTTTCGGCCTATTTTTTTAATATTAAACTGCATTGGGCCTACTAGTCTGGTTGGGCCCTTAAAACGGTGTCTGCCGCTCCTGGGTTCTTTCCTGTGTTATTTTCCTGAGCTTCAATCTTCAGGCTTTCGGCCTACATTTTAAATATTAAACTGCATTTGGCCTACTACTTTGGTTGGGCCTAGTAACGCTGTCTGCCGCAGCTTGGTGTTGTCCTGTGTTATTTTCCTGAGCTTCAGTCTTCAGGCTTTCGGCCTATATTTTTAATATTAAACTGCATTTGGCCTACTAGTGTGGTTGGGCCCTACTAACGGTGTCTGCCGCTCCTGGGTTTTCTACTCCACTGAACAAAGCAATGCCGCCTGGTTAGTTCTGTTACCAATTTTAAACTGCATTTAGCCCACTTTATTATTTGGGCCTATATCTGTGTTTCCTCCTCATCCTGCCCATTGCCCAGCCAGTGCTAGATGAGTCTGCTGGTACATTGACCCAGACCACTACATTCCCCTTGCATGCTACACAGCCAGAATCTGACCCTGCTGAAAGTCAGGTTCCCCTTCCCGCATTCTATACCACCTTACACGGGGACAAAGAGGAAGGTGCAGATGAAAGTGCGGGTTCCTTCATCAGGTGGGGGGGCATACTAATTGGCGATGTCACTGGCACAGGGCCCCTCAGAGTATGCAAAAGTGTCATTGCCGGTGGGAGGCGCCCCCGCCGTGCAAACACACCGCCGTACTTTGAGGGGCCCTGTGCCAGTGCCAATGCAAACGAGTCCCCCCTGCTTGATCAGGATCACAGCACTTGCAAAGTTGAAATACTTACCTTTCCCTGCTCCACCGCCTTGAAGTAGTCCGCGTTTCCTGGGCCCACTAAAAACGTAGCCAAATGACCCCCAATTTCCAATCCCTAGCTATTGTTATAAGGTAAATTAAGATTGACAAGCTTCAGTAACAAGAATTTATGTTTTTGGCATTAAAATGGGCACTGTAGGTGTTTTCCTGTCCTCCACTCACTGCCGACTTAGCTTACCCATTGACTTACATTGGGTTTCGTGTTTCGGTCCATCCCCGACTTTGCGCGATAATTGGCCGATTTCACTCGACTCGACTTTTGACAAAGTCGGGTTTCGCGAAACCCGACTCGATCCTAAAAAAGTAAAAGTCGCTCAACCCTAGTGCTGGGTATTTTTTTATTTTTAAGCCGATCTGTGTAAGGCAAGTTGCAAACCATTCCAATTTAGGAAAATTGTCTTAAAATCAAATCACTACAGATTAATTCAGTGATCTCAACTGTCCAATTGAAAAAAAATAAATTGCAGCTGGCACTAGAGTTCAGAACTCATGCAGGGGAAAAATATACCATGAAACATAGTTAGATTTTATTTGGCTGCATTGTTGTTCAAAGTGTCAACAGTGTTTGATAAAATTTTAATATTTTTAGATATAATTTGTTTAGTATATTTGGAATATTTTTAGATATAAGGGTATGTTTCCACATTCCGAATATGCAGCGCTTTGGATGCAGCTCCGGCCAAAGCCCTGCTCCCTTTTGTACCATCCTTATAATTATTTGGTGCGTTCCCCTAGCCCTAACATTATACTAGCACCAGGGTCTGGCTAGTAATGGTGGACGAACAGCGACTGCAGCGGTACATCCAGCAGCTGGAGGGTAGGTTGGCGGCTCTCGAGCGCACAACCTTGGCTTTGGATGTTACCGCAGTAGCTGTTCAGGCTGCTAGCGTGGCTGCAGCTAGTTTGTCCACTGCCACCCCTGTTCTGACCTTACCTCGCCTCCCCCTGCCAGATAAGTACTCTGGCGATAGCAAGTCATGCAGGGGATTCGTGAACCAGTGTGCAATATATCTTGCGATTCTGGCTGCACATTTCCCTTCAGAGCGGGCTAAAGTGGGATTCATTATATCTCTCTTGTCAGACAAGGCGTTGGAGTGGGCTACACCACTGTGGGATCGTGACCATAATGTGGTACAGAGTGCTTTGCGGTTCCTGAGCACTCGGAAAGGTTTTTTGGGACCTCAAGTCACCCATAATACGGTGCTGCAACTGCTGGCACTGACACAAGGCTCATCCTTGGTCAGCCATTTTTACGTCCTCTTCCGGACTTAAGCATCTGAGGTGGAGTGGCCAGATAAAGCCCTCATCCCTGTATTTTGGAGGGGGCTGGCTGACCATGTGAAGGATGCTTTGGCCAGTAGGGAGATTCCCGCCACACTGGAGGAGTTAATAGCTGTATCAACTCGCATCGACCTTCGTTTTAACGAGCGAAGGTTGGAGCGAGCCCAGTGTAAGCAGAGGTTTTGGCTGGCTCCCACCTTTGCCATACCTCTGGAATCTCCGGTCCAGGTGTCCAAGCCACATGAGGCCATGGAGGTGTCACGAGCGGGATCTAAGTCTTGGATCACTCGTGCACTCAAGGTCTGTCATGTCTGCCGGTGGTCAGGACATCTTCCCTACAGATGTACCCAGTGGTCAGGAAAACATCAGCATCTAGTGGATGTAGGAGGAGGTACACTAGACACAGCGACGTTTTCCTCTAAATTGTCCATCAAAGGGACAATCACCTTTGGCCCGTCCACTCTTACAGTCAAGCTGTGTGTGGATTCCGGGGCAGAGAGGAATATTATGTCCTCTGCCTTGGCTCAATGCCACGCAATACCCCTGGGGATGCTTGACAAGCCGGTGACTGTATGAGTGGTGAATGGGTCGACTCTGCCCTCACAAATAACACACCAGACCATCCCATTTACTTTATCAATGTCTTCATCCCATCAGGAGATTATCTCCCTGCTAGTCATTCCTGAGGGAATTGATGAGGTTCTGTAAGGGATACCATGGCTGCGCTACCACTCTACTCACATAGAGTGGTCCTCTGGGAGAACTCTGGGGTGGAGTAAATCTTGTGAGGGTAGATGTCTGAGAGATTGCGTTCTGCTGGTACTTCAGTAGTAGCAACCTGATCTTTCTTTTCTTCCCAAGCATTATTGGCACTATGCGGACATGTTCTCCAAGAGGGCTGCGGAGACCCTTCCACCCCACCACCCCTATGACTGTCCTATTGACCTCTTGCCTGGTGCAGAGCCTCCTCGGGGTTGAGTCTATCCCCTATCTCTCCCGGAGATGGAGGCGATGACCCAATACATTCAGAAGAATCTGGCAAGAGGATTCATTAGGAAGTCAGTGTCACCAGCAGGGGCAGGGCTCTATTTCGTGCAGAAGAAGAATGGAGAACTACGTCCATGCATAGATTACAAGGGTCTTAACGCAATCACTGTTAAGAACAAATACCCTTTGCCTCTGATATCTGAGCTATTCAATAGGTTGCTGGGAGGGAGGGTATTTACTAAGCTTGATCAGCGGGGTGCTTACAACCTGATTTGCATCCGTGAGGGGGACAAATGGAAGACGGCATTTAACACCAGGGACGGGCACTATGAATACCTGTTGATGCCATTCGGGCTTTGCAATGCTCCTGCCGTTTTCCAAGACTTTGTGAATGATATCTTCTGGGATATGCTCACCACCTCGGTCGAAGTCTATCTGGATGATATTCTCATCTACTCTCCAGATATAGACTCCCACCGCAGAGATGTTTGCAAAGTCTTCGACCTCCTACGGGCAAACTCCATCTATGCCAAGTTCGAGAAGTGTGTGTTTGATCAGGAGTCCTTGCCTTTCCTTGGCTATATCATCTCTGCCCAGGGATTGGCTATGGATCCTGCCAAGCTACAGGCTGTGATGAACTGGCAGGAACCCCATTCTCTCAAATTGGAGCAGCTCTTTATGGGGTTCATTAACTATTATCGCCAGTTCATTCCCCACTTCTCAACTTGGTAGCTCCCTTGGTAGCCCTCATCAAGAAGGAAGCAAATCCCAAATTGTGGTCGGAGGAGGTCTCCAAGGCCTTCCTTTCTATTAAGTCTCCTTTTGCTAGCGCTCCCATCCTACATCGCCCCGATGTAGATAAACCATTTATAATGGAGGTGGATGCCTCATCCGTTGGTGTTGGAGCAGTCCTCTTCAAAAAGGATGCTCAAGGTCGGAAGCATCCTTGCTTCTTTTTCTCCAAGACCTAAACACCAGCGGAGAGGAATTATTCCATCGGGGACAGGGAGTTGCTAGCTATGAAGTTGGCCTTCGCGGATCGGAGACACCTCCTGGAGGGGGCTCATTTTTCCTTCCAAGTGTATACTGACCACAGAAATTTGCTTTATTTACAGACTGCCTAGCGGCTAAACTCTCACCAGGCTGCATGGTCCTTGTTCTTCAACCACTTCCACTTCACCCTCCATTATCTTTCCGGGGAGAAGAACATCTGTGCCGATGCACTCTCCCGCTCCGTAGTGTCATCAGTTAAGGAGGAGGAGCCTCGGTTAATTGTCCCTTCGAAGAGCCAGAGGGCCATGGCCCCGGTTTCGCTAGAGTCTCTGTCCCCAGGCAAGACCTTTGTGCCATCTAATTTGCTACCGGAGGTTCTCTCTTGGGCTCACTCATCCAGGGTGGGTGGACATTTTCAGACCAAGAGGACATCTGAGCTTCTGGTGAGGATGTACTGGTGGCCACATATGGCCCGTGACGTCGGAGACTGTATTCAGGCATGTGTCTCTTGCGCCAAGAATAAGTCTCCTCGACAACAGCCTGCTGGGCTACTTTACCCCTTTCAGGTGGCTGACAGGCCATGGAAAATGGTCGGGATGGACTTTGTGGTGGGTTTACCCAAGTCCCGTAGCTGCACCATTATTTGGGTAGTCACCGGCCATTTTTCCAAAATGGTGCACTTGGTGCCTCTTCCACACCTACCTTCTGTACGGGCCTTAGTGGCATTGTTTATTAAGCACGTTTTCCACCTACATGGTATGCCAGACAAAATTGTCAGTGACAGGGGTCCCCAGTTTGCATCTTGGTTTCGGGAGAGAGCTTTGTTGTCTTCTCAGCATCGAGCTGAATCTCTCTTCAGCATACCATCCCGAGAAAAATGAGTTGGTAGAGTGGGCCAACCAGACCTTGGTCACATACCTGCAACATTTTGTCTCAGGCAGGCAGGATGACTGGGCATCCTTGCTACCATGGGCAGAGTTTGCGATGAACAATGCCGTAGCTCCACTGGGCAGACCCCATTCCTCCTTAATTACGGACAGCATCCATGGGTTCCTGTGCCCATGCCCGTGTCTTCCGCAGACTCCAGGGTGGCAGACTGGGCTGTGGAGGCACGTGACATTTGGGACCGCACACAAGATGCTATCCGGGCCTCTAAGGAGAGAATGGGGGTCTCCGCCGATGCACATCGGCGCCCCGCTCCGACCTTTGCTCTTGGTGATTTAGTGTGGCTCTCCGCCCGTAACATCAGTCTGTGAGTTGAGTCCACTAAGTTTGCGCCTCGCTACCTAGGTCCCTTCAAGGTCCTGGAACAGGTTAATCCTGTGATCCACCGTCTGGCCCTTCCTCCATGCCTAGGTATCATCGACACCTTTCATGTGACCCTCCTAAAGTCCGTCCACATGTCCCGGTTTTTAGAGTTATCTGCTGGGACATCGGGCTCGTCTACGGACAAATATGAGGTGAATGCCATCATGGAGTGTAAGGTGGTACGTGGCAAAAAATTCTATTTGGTGGATTGGAAGGGTCATGGTCCAGAGGAAAGGTCCCGGGAGCCTGCTGAACACATTCAGGCTCCGCAGCTCATTGCTGCCTTCAAGTGTAGCTAGGCCTAAGGAGGGGGGCCATGTTAGATGTCGAGTTCCTGCCACTGCACAGGGGGAATCTCGAACCATCTCCGCTGCGGTCTCCCATTCGACTCCAGCTGCAATGGAGCCTTCTCAGCAGAAACATCGGTCCCAGCATCTGGCTCAAACTGATACTATGCAGCTGGTTACTGCTGTCCTTCCAGGCTCAGCCATTGTAACCAGTACTGATCAGCGGTGAGCAGGCGTCCCTGGGACTAGGTCCTGCTTTTCTTCTTCTGAGCATGCCCAAGGGACGACCTCTCATTGGAGGTCGGGGGTCACATGATCAGGTCCTGTAGCAGCTCCTATTGGACCACTAGGAAGGTCCTGGAGAGCTTCCACTATAAAAGGTTTGCATGGCCGCACGTCCATGCGCTAGTATAAACTTATTATTGTGTGTGTGTGGATGTATGCCTATCGATGGATGAAAGCTCCAAATCATTCCCATCCCTAATGTTTACTGTTTGCGAATGGTGGAAGCTACCTAGCGCCTGACAGTGCTATCCCGCACAGCTAGCACACGATACAGCGTCTGATAGCAGTGATCGCCAGTGCGGCGCCGTGCGCTAATAGAGCTCTTTCCTGACCCAAGTCTGGGTGGTTAGTGGTGTCTGCCAGAGCGGCACTGCACGCACTCTTGTGCAGTAGTATATTAGTTCTGTTAATCTCTGACACCCCAGTAGCGGTGTCGAGCGCAAGAAGTCTAGAGGAACTCTTTCCCTGTGCCTTGGGACAGAGTTCTGTGACTCTTTGCTTGCGCTCTTTGTGCGGTACCGCGGCCTTGTGACGCAACAGGGTTCACTTCCTTCATACCGGGTGAAGCTAACCCATGTGTGTATCCACATTATACTGCCATATAGTCTGTCATTACTCAGCAGCAGGTTCCATGTCTGCACGATGGACCCTGGGCTGCGAACGCACCTTATACCATCCTTATAATTTTTTGGTGCGTTCCACTAGCCCTATCACCGTGTGCTTAAATCTTATATCTGCGGGTTAAAAACAGTATCCCACCTGGCAGTTTGCCTTTAAGGATTCAACTAACTGACATACATTGTCTGAAATCAAATTTCCATAAAATAACATTTATTATTGTAGCAGTTTTTTGCCAAATATCATTGCAAGATTTTGGGAATTTGTATATTTGATTTTAAAAACTTTTACTAGTTCAACATAGCATTTTACTACCGTGTGACATTTTGCCTTATACCGGCTGCTAGCTCCTTAATATGTATATTTTATCCTCAGTAAAAGTCAAATTTCAAATTGCATTTACCACAGATTAAAACAAGCTCCTTAAGAAAAGAAACAGCGAGAAAGTTAAAATGACAACAGCATAAAACTCATCAGCACCACAAATTAATGGAACTATAAATGAATATCTAATAACATTAATATATATTGGGCTTTACATTTGAAGTCACATTTTTGTTCACTTGTTTATTTCTCGGAAAGATCTTGGTTTTAAAATTCTCTTTCCAAAGCTTCCAGTTTAATGAGTCCTGAAATAACACAATTCATGGCAATTAGATTGTGATCCAATCAATAACACAGCTGCTGAAGTTTTCTAAAAGCTGAACCTAACCTTGTTATCATTGTCCTAACATCAAACATCAACTTTTGCAATTGAAATTTATAAATAACTTACGGGAATCTGTTTTGCTATTGTATTATGCATTTAAGGCTTTTTTCATCAATTTCCTGGATTATATGTGCACTTTTTACAAATTAATGTCAAAGTTTTGCTGATATATCAGTTAGGTCTCATTTTAGCGTCCAATTTTTCACCAACCCATTTTATCTGTGAAGAACATGTATCAAGACATTTGCGGTGCTGTTCAATTGTTTATTTTTCAAAGAATAAACTTAATGGGTCTAAAAAAAAGAAAAAAATGGATAGCAATACTAATGTCATCCATGTGCCATTGTCATGCTTTCCATGCTTTATTATTTAATGGATAGAAGAAGCTTGAAGTAGTTTGACATTTTTTATTTTCTTGTGTGAGTGAAATTAATTAAACTTTTCTATTGTTGTGTTCTTTGAGCTACAACATTTTTTTTTTTCGGTGACATAGTAATATAAAGGGTTTTTTTTCTGGATAAGCTGTGTTTGTCATTGACATCATTTTGGGGATGTTATATCTTATTAACATACATTTTTTAACTCTTAATGAAAAGAAACACGAACAGCACAACAATTCTGCAACAACTTTATTATTTGGGTGAGACTTAATACAAATATAATTCCCAAAGGACCTATCTAAGTACAAATATGGTGACACCATATTTACTTTGTTTCATTTATTTATTGCTTTTGAACAGTTAATTCACTCTTAGCTTGTTGGTCATCATAATTTGACGGCTAAACATTTCACAACTGTCCATCAACAGATCAGAATGAAGGCTTAATTTTTGCCTTACAAACTTTATATCTCTTTGTTGCAAAGTTGTGGTACATGTGATAATTTGGTCACTTTTTATTAAATTTCTAGGAGGCCAAAAAACAGCAATTCCTCTTTTGTTTGTTTATGCATTTTTAAACACCATTCACCAATCTGTATAATTGAGACCTTATCTTTATTCTGTGGGTTGATACGTTCATGTCAATGCTACATTTATATATTTTTTTGTATGGTTTATTTTAGTTTTGAACAAGAAACTATTTTTTTTTTAAAGTCTTTTTTTTTTACCATGTTCTGATTTCCATAACTTTTGCATTTTTTCATTTATGGAGCTCTATAATTAATTTTGGGTGACAAGCTGTAGCATTTACTAGTACCACTTTTTAGTACATACTATACAACTATTTGATCAGGGTTTAATTCTTTTTTTGGTGGTAGTTATTAACAAATAATATTCAATCTGAAAAATGTTAAAATGTTATAATTTATAGAACTCTCCATACCATATACCATATTTTTTGTATAATAAAAGTTACTTTTTCCTCCAAATTTGGGAGGAAAAAGGGGTGCGTATTATAATGCATAGTCAGCTTACCAGGGGAGAGTTCATGGCGGTGGAGAGGGTAACAGGAATCAGGGTCGCTGCTTCAGGAGGCCAGCGGTGGCTGGAGTGTGGCAATACCACAGTGCCTGGATGCTCATTAGAAGTCGGCGCTGGTGGACGGAGTCCCTTTTCAATTCAGTAGCCTGCTGTGGGCTTTAGGAAAATGGTTGCCAATTTAAAAATATGCCATTGGGTCGCCTCTATTCTTGATAACTAGTCTTGCTAAAGCTGACAGTTGAGGGTCCCAGCCCGCAGCCCTCAGTTTTGCTGATTATCAAAAATACAAGGGAACTGCACATCATTTTTAAATGTATTTATTTATAGCACAGATGGCTGATGAATACTACCATCAGCCACTGCCTGCTCTAGATGTTAACAGTTGAATATAACTTTCAATATTATCCTCTGCTAGCGCTAATCACAGTGTGTGCAGGGGACAGTGATGTGAGCTGTCTTTCACACCTGGCACCGGGGAACGAACAGTACTACTGACTCCCAGGCATTGGTACGTGTCACACCAATGCAGCACATGGTTGCCACATGTATGCCACAAGTATTAAACACACATACACACAGACACGGATATCTCCAGTTCTGTTTTATCCAGTACTGGAAATATCAGGACATGTGAAAAAGCCCTTATAGTTAGAAGGTATATCCTTCTCTTTCCCTGACCTGTAGAATTTAAACCCTTATGATCATCAAGATCCTCTCTGTCATCTGTAAAGTGCAAGCACTTATGATCAAGATGCACGTCACTAATCCCAAACCATTGGCACCCGTGTCACATGACCACTGGTCATTGATGGGTTGGCATGACAACCCAGGGTCTGAGGTTACCATTGCAGGATAGCAATTGATCATTTTAGCTACATAGAACAGCACTGAAGCCCTGCTCTGTGTAGCACAAGTGATCTGATGATTGCAGCTTCTAGTTTCCCATGGAGACTATTGAAGCAAGTGAAAAGTAAAAACATTTTTTTAAAATATATAAAAAAAATAAAAGTTCAAATCACCTCCCATTTGCCCAATTCAAAATAAAACAAATAAAAAAATACACATATGTGTTATCTCCATGTTCAGAATGGCCCACTCTATCAATATATAAAAAGAAATTAATCTGATTGGTAAATGTCATAATGAGAAAAAAGTAAAAATGCCAGAATTACGTTTTTTGGTCACCATACCATTGCATTAAAATGCAATAATGAGCGATCAAAAGATCGCACCTACAACAAAGTGATATCAATAAAAATGTAGGCTCATCACCCCCCAAAAAAAGCTCTCATCCTGCCCCAGATCACTGAAAATGGAGACTCTACAGGTCTTGGAAAGTTGTGACTTTTTTTTGTATAAATTTTGTATAGTTTTTCACCACTTAAATAAAAAAGAACCTCTACATAGGGTTGAACGAAACGGGTCGGCCATTTTCAGAAGTCGCCGACTTTTGGCAAAGTTGGGTTTCATGAAACCCGACCCCTGTGTGGGGTCGGCCATGAGGTCGGCGATCTTCTGAATCTGGTATGGGAATTCCGATACAGAGTTCCGATATGTTTGCGATATCGGGAATCGGTATCGGAATCCATATTAATGTGTAAAATAAAGAATCAAAATAAAAAATATTGATATACTCACCCTCGGACGCGCCCTGGTACTAAGCGGCAGGCTTCCTTCCTAAGAATGAGCGCGTGAATGACCTGCGGTGACATCGCGGCTTGTGATTGGTCGCGAGCGGTCACATGGACAAGCCGCGACGTCATCTAAGGTCCTTCACGCGCTCATTCTGAGGAAGGAAGGCTGCCGGAAAGAAGCAGGGCGCGTCCGAGGGTGAGTATATACCTAATAGGAATATACTCACCCTCGGACGCGCCCTGCTTCTTTCCGGCAGCCTTCCTTCCTAAGAATGAGCACGTGAAGGACCTTAGATGACGTCGCGGCTTGTCCATGTGACCGCTCGTGACCAATCACAAGCCGTGACGTCACCGCAGGTCATTCACACGCTCATTCTTAGGAAGGAAGCCTGCCGCTTAGTACCAGGGCGCGTCCGAGGGTGAGTATATCAATATTTTTTATTTTGATTCTTTATTTTACACATTAATATGGATCCCAGGGCCTGAAGGAGAGTTTCCTCTCCTTCAGACCCTGGGAACCATAGTATCCCATTGCACTGCATTGGGTTTCGTGTTTCGGCCGACCCCGACCCCGACTTTTTTATAGGATCGGCTGATTTCACTCGACCCGACTTTTGAGAAAGTCGGGTTTCGTGAAACCCGACCCGATCCTATAAAAATAAAAGTCGCTCAACCCTACCTCTACATGTTTGGTACCTTCAAACTCATAATCACATGGAGAATCATAATGGCAGGTCAGTTGTTGCATTTAGTGAATATGGTAAAACAGCAAAACAAAAAACAATTGCGGAATTGCACTTTTTTTGTGCAATTTTACTGAACTTCGAATATTTTTCCTGTTTTCCAGTACACTATATGGCAAAACCAATGGTGTTGTTCAAAAGTACAACTCGTCCCACAAAAACCAAGCCTTTACATGGCCAAATTGACAGAAAAATAAAAAAGTTATGGCTCTGGGAAGAAGGGGAGCAAAACAAATGGAAACTCAAAAACCGAAAAACCCAAGGTTTCGAAGGGGTTAAACAGATAAAGCTTTTATTATTGCTATTATTATTTAATATAGGAAAAACTCTGGTGGTAAACTGTGGAAACGTAATAGAAATGTGACGCATGTAGAACAAAAGGTAGGAATTTTGTGGATGTCTCTGGAGATTTGTATATATATTCAAAGAGTATGTTTGACATAGGTCACTTGAGTTTCGAGCTTCTTCAAATTAGCGCATTATACATACATGTGTCATGGAACAAAGAAAAAAGAGACATACCAAGGATAGGGGAACACCCTAAATATAAATATATGTAGAAAAAGTTTATTTATTCCAATCCTAACAACACATACCACATAAACAGTAGTTGCACAAAAGCATAAGCATTAAAAACACCAATAGTAAAGACCACCTCAAAGGAAAAGAAAGAGGTGAAAACCCCCAGACCAAGGGTCAGGTGTACACAATGAAAATATAGCACTATATAGTTTAATGCAAAAGATTGTTATAGGACATGGTAAAATGTACTGGTGATACTGGTGTAAAAGGCGAGAATAACTATGCCAACAGGCTAAGTAGGAATCAATGCTCCAGTTAGCTGGTTCTTAACAAGGATGTAATGTTACCATATACATGTGTTTAGAAAGTCCACTAAAAATAAGTGGACCCTATATGACCAGCCAAACTGCTTAATAGCGATCTAGTACTTTAATATCGGTAAATCATGGGCTGGCTTGTCCAGCACCCAGTACAAAAAGGGGAAATATTTAACAGACAAGTATATAACCCATGCGTGTGGCCAGTATACATGTGATATATATGACCAGGCCCCTCAGCTTAAACATATGAAAAAAAATGTGAAAAAAATATATATACATCCAATATGATGAAATATATTGTGTCAAATAAGCATAGGGGACAGGTGAATGTACCCACCATGATCATCCATGAGAAAAAGTGTGCTGTTGTAGAAATGGATCAATAGCCAAAAGACACAGCTGAAGTTTACAACACATATACATGGGGAGAGGGTGGATACATGACCTGTAAAAGCATGGCAGAGCAGTCCGAGATGACTGATTCAGCTGCCAACCTATATAGCCACACTGCAAGTCCCATCACTCATGTCCAAACAAGGAGTGTGCACAACCTCAGACTAGGTCCAGGGGGGATTAAGAACCCGACGCGTGTCGCCACTGCCGTGGCTTCATCAGGGGTAAGAAATGGTATGGTACTAGATCGCTATTAAGCAGTTTGGCTGGTCATATAGGGTCCACTTATTTTTAGTGGACTTTCTAAACACATGTATATGGTAACATTACATCCTTGTTAAGAACCAGCTAACTGGGGCATTGATTCCTACTTAGCCTGTTGGCATAGTTATTCTCGCCTTTTACACCAGTATCACCAGTACATTTTACCATGTCCTATAACAATCTTTTGCATTAAACTATATAGTGCTATATTTTCATTGTGTACACCTGACCCTTGTTCTGGGGGTTTTCACCTCTTTCTTTTCCTTTGAGGTGGTCTTTATTATTGGTGTTTTTAATGCTTATGTTTTTATGCAACTACTGTTTATGTGGTATGTGTTGTTAGGATTGGAATAAATAAACTTTTTCTACATATATTTATATTTAGGCTGTTCCCCAATCCTTGGTATGTCTCTTTTTTCTTTGTTCCATGATACTTTGTTTGACATACTTCTGGGCAGATCCCCTGTACTATTTAGCTATTATTGTTGATGGTGCCCTCCGTCTTTGTTTGTAAATTATACATACATGTGCTGTCGATGATACATTTGGATTGCACACAATCCAATATTATTCCATGGGAAAGTTCAAATTTTTCATACAGACCCAGTGTCAGTGTGAATAAAATCACAGCATGCACTAGTCTCTTATGTATTTTAGATGAGACTCGCCTATACATGTTTATAGCTGTTCAGTAAAGGAAGCATCCCATGTTGATCATGTTGATCATATGTATTGCAGCCGTTTTTACAAATACAATTCAATTATTACTGTAGGAAATTTTCTTTGGTCTCCTACGCTTTTATTTAATACTGATGTATAAAAATATATGCTATATGGATGACACCATGAATGTATAAATGTAAAAAGTGGACATATGGATGATACATGAATGGCATACCATTGAATTTTAAGTAATGTTATGAATAAAAATTGTCAAGTTTTTTCTCTAAAAATCTGTTAATTTTTCATACGTTCATTTGAACCAAGCTTAAGGTATCAAACACACATCCGTGCTTACACATGTACGTGAAATAATGGTACCATGTTCATCAGGGATATGGGTCAATGCGTCATCAGTGTATGGTCCATATGTCCATTTTACCATCAATGTCACCAGTGTTTTTCACTAATGTATAGATAAATTAATAAATTATAAAGCTTCTCCTATACAGACAGCTCATGGATTGTACACTGATGCAATCCGCGTTGTTTACTTATTTTTCGTAAACCCAAAACTAAACTTGTATTGGCCTTTTCCATCCATGACACCAGAAAAAAGGTAATGTTTCTGGAAGATTTGCTCAAACACATGGTCCATGAAAAAACGTGGACATGTGAATAGCACTACAGATTAAACTAGGCACGTGTTGTATACTTGAAAAAAAATTGATATAGCATGTATGTGCAAGATGGCTATCTGAATGAAGCCTAAGTAACATTTTACTTAGATAAATACCTTAATCTGGCCACTATGTAACTGCATAGCACAACCAGTACTGTTTGGAACCCAGTATACACTGTAAGGAAAGTTCATGTGACCACTGAACTTTGAAAGTTAGTTATGTCCTCCATAGTTTTGTGTGCAGCTCAGTGTGCTCAATAGTAGAGCAGACGAGTGCAGCAACTGCCTACTATTTATTTGACTGCAGAATAGTGTATGTTGTGCTTTTTTTTCCACACAGAGCTCAGTTAGAGCCATAGTGGCACATAGGCTAGCATTACTCCATGTGTTGTCCATGTGCAAGACTGATGTTTGATTCTGTTGCACCCAAGGGTCAAAAAAAAAAAATTACATTCTGAAATACATTTAAACTGTTGACACAATTTGTCAATTTTTATACATGAGCAAAATTATTTAATTTTGCTTGAGGGTAAATCATTTTTCTGTTTCTAATGTTAGTTTTAGTAAGACTCTGTATAATGTCTATCAAGCTGAGTCTGAATATCAAAAGCATGGAAACTATTCAATCAGCATTTAAATGAAGTTGTCATGTACAAAATAATTAGCTTTTATGGAAGAATGGTATAATAACAGTTTTCTCATTTTTAATTTTCAAACATTTTGATTATATGATACTTGAAAACATGAATATACAAATTATATATGTTACCTGGTTCACAATTTTGAGGCCACATTTAAAATAAGAAATTTTTGGCTTTCTTCAAAGCTGTAAAAACACACAATGTTATAGCTTTAAAAACCCCCAAACAAGAAAAGTTATAAAATGAGTATTCCACATTTTGCACAAATTATGGATTAGTATTTGAAATGCATCATACTACAATAAGAAGTTTCTTTATTTTCTTAAACTTGATATAGATGCCATTATGGCATTGAAATGTGTAGTGGACAATAAGGAACCTTCTAATGGATATTACAGCAGCAGACTTCTTTCCAGCAGCTCAGACAATTTTTAAGCGTTGTTTTTTTTTGGTTTTGGTAATCTCACAATAATGCATTCATACATATTTGAGATTTGCAAATTGATTTGCAGAACGTAGAAGTGTCATCTGTAGAGCGTGACACACTCCCAGCTAATGAGAAGGAGCCTGGAATGTCAATGAATAAGAAACGATTCCTAGAGCCACTATCCAGGTGCCCTGGGATTCTGTTATGTCCACTGGACCATAGTTCTGCAAACGCAACTGTAATCTATCTATTAATGTTCAACATGTTACTTCAGAGTTATGGTGCATTTGTTTGGAGGCTTCAGCAGGTAACCATCTCTGCTTTTTTCTCTGTGATTTTTTTTGTCAATTTCCTGGAGGATTTTTAAGTCCTCTTTGTGCGTCTGTTAGCTTTTACTTCAGAGTTACCCATTGGTGCTCAATTGAATTCACAACAGGAGACCTTAATTGGTCACTAAATCACTTTCACCCTGTTTTTCTTCAGAAATACAACAACATGTGTTTTAGATCATTGTCATGTTGGAAAAGTGCATGTCTACCAAGGGAATGGTTGCATCTTCTCTTTCTGTATAGAGCCGGACATTTGTGAATTCATGATGCCAATAGAAAAATTAATTTATCACAATACTTCTTGGCACATTGTTAGGTGTCAAGTTCCCGCCTCTGCACAGGGGGAATCTTGAACAATCTCTGCTGCGATCTCCCATTCTTCTCCAGCCGCAGTCGAGTCTGCTCAGCGGAGACGTTGGTCCCTACGTCTTGCTCAGTCTGATTCTGTGCAAAGGGTTACTGCTGCCTTTCAAGCTTCTGCCATTGTAGCCAGTACTGGGCAGCGGCGAGCAGAGGTTTTTGGGACTACGTCCTGCTTTTCCCCTTCTGAGCATGCCCAGGGCAAGATCTCTTGTTGGAGATCAAGGGTCACATGTTTAGATAATGCAGCAAATACCATTGGTCCTCTAGGAAGGTCCTGAAGGTGCTCAACTTCTGTGGCAGCCTCCCATTGGTCCTTCTGGGAAGGTCCTTTACTTGCTGCAGCTATAAAAGGTTTGCATGGCCGCACGGCCATGCACTAGTGTACACTTGTAAACATGTGTGTGTTGATGTGTGAAAGTCATTAATTAATTATCCCCTCCCTTGTGTATGACTGCTTGCGTAAGGTGGATGATTGCTATCTAGCGCCTGACTTAGCCATCAGCACGTGACACACAATGCAGCATCAGATTGCTGTGACCGCCAGTGTGGCGCCGTGCGCTTTCACAGCGCTTTCCTTACCCAAGCCTGGGTGGTTAGTGGTGTCCGCCAGAGCGGCACCACATGCACTCTCGTGCATCTAAATGATTATTTTGGTTACGCTGACACCCCAGTTGTGGTGTCGAGCACAATAGGTCTAGTTGTACTCTAATCCCAAGTCTAGGGGTAGAGTTCTGTGACTCCTTGCTTGCGCTCTTTGTGCGGTACCGCAGCCCTGTGATGCATCAGGGTTTGCTTTCTTCATACTGGTGAAGTTAACCAATGTGTGAATCCATATTGTACCACCATATAGTCCGTCATTACTTAGCAGCAGGTTCCATCTCTGCACGGTGGACCCCGGGCTGCGAACGCACCTTACTCTATCTTTCTAATTATTTGGTGCGTTCCGCTAGCCCTAACACACATACTGTGAAACATTGATGTCAGAGTCCTTAGGAGTGCTTCTCGTGTCGGGGAACTACATTTCACTGATGGTATCATGAATTCACAGATGTAGGGCTGTATGTTGAAAGAGAAGATGTTTCTAACACTTTATGGGGTATAGTCTTTTTTTAATCAATTAATTTAAGCAAAACTGATTACTTTTTAAGGAAAGATATATTTTGAACCTTACTTTCATGTTATGGGATTAAAACAATGCTCTTTGAAACTCAGTCTTGTCAAAATTTTGGAAATTATTCTGTGCACAGTGAGATATTGATTAAAATCTTACTTTTCAAAGGGCAAGAATTTATTATGCTGAGTACTAGTATATACTAGTAGATAGCCTATGCAAGGATGGTGACTTTAATAGAAAATGCATCTACTGAAGGGCAGAGTACTTGTCTCAGGAATACCACAGGAATCTATATATGTAAATATCCATGTTTAAGAAAATGACTGTAATTTGGAATTATATTAGTAGAACTGCTAGGCATAGGAACTGCATGTGGCAGGAGCTGCAAGAAGGAACCTCCTTGAGCTTGCTAGCTCATATTTCATGCTTTACATTCCTATACAGTGCTTCAATGTGGCACTGATTTAATCAGGAGCAGGTGTGTTGAGAATCTTTGCCCCTGGATTACATTGCCTACAAAAGACGATGCACATCCCTGCATGCAGGCTATTGTAGCAGGTGCCACTTTTTAGTCATTTACCAACTTTGCATTTCTTATTTTGTCATTTTTTTATAAGAGGGTTGATTTTTTTTAAAAAAACAAAAAGACAATTAACTGTGCATGTCCGTTTTTGCATACCAGTTTTATTAGTCTAATTTGACAACCATACACTCCCCACCCATATTGTGGCCAGCTGCCACATTTTTGCTTTGCATCTGCTAACCTAGAATTTCTTGTTACTTCCTTTCTGACAGGGGTTGCATAAATGGGTTTGAAAAGATTGTCAAAAAAATATTACATCATTGCAAAAAATGTATGGTAAAAGAAAAACTTTCACTAACTATTAACAAGGTAATGTAAAATTCAAAAAATATATACACCAAGGGTTGGAATGTGGTAGCCACTAGTAGCAGCAGGAGCACCATGTCAACCACTAGCTCACACTATCCAGTCAGTAAAACTATGTGCAAGTGTACTTGGAAGAATTAATGATTTGATGTTACTTTGAAGGCTAAGGGCGGTCACACTAAATTTTGATTTGATTTAGATTTTTCTTTTCTTCATTCACTTTGCATTTTGTTAATTGATACAAATATATTATTTACTTTTCTATTTTGGAAAGTATTCTTGCTTTTGATTTTCTACTTTTACCTTTGTAACGTGTTTCAAAATGGTTGAGGTCCTTAATATTATTTTCAAATATTAATTCAAAGCCACATGAGTATACACACGTTTACGTGGAAAGTATATATTTTTAAGCACCTTACATGATGATATGGACCACTAGGTTGCTACATATTTGACATTTGACAAAACTAACAAGTGGACTCCAAGGGATTGTGAGTTATTTTCTCTATACCCCCAGGAGCAGTTATGGACTACACCAAAAGAAATTCCTCAGGTCAGAATAAGTGAATAACAGTCAACATCGATATGGACTCGAGATACTGATTTCTAGCAAAAGATTTGTAGCAAAAGCAGACTGTCTTGAGATAATTCATATTTTCACATTCATAAAAGTGTTTCTTGATTGTATACTTTAAAATTACATTTCAATGTATTTACGGTACACACTGTATTCTTGCCCTGTTATTTAGCACCAATAATGCTAGAGAGTCTATGCTGGCTAAATGTGATCTAAAAAAGATATAATCTGCTGCACGCAAGTCATATATTTACTGTAAACACGAGTTTGGAATACATCTTCATGTGCAGTTTGAGACATGGTTTTGTTTCTCATATCTATTGACTTTCACCCTAAGTTATAAAATAAAGAATTAACTTGAAATAACTCCTTCTATTGATGTGGTTTGATATTAATGCACAGTAATGCAAAAGTTGTTCAAGTAAAGTACACTCCTCTAAGCTGAAATTGCACCCTCAAGAAGGAAAAGTAATGACATTATACTATTAATAACATGTTAATGATATGAAAACTGTGAAAAAAGGAAAACTAAAATTTGAAAATATCTTGATTTATTCAGTTTCTACTATGAGAGCCATGCACAGAAACATAAGAACTTGACATGCTATTAATGAGGTTACTAATAGTTGACTTAGGAATGTTCTACCACACTGAATGCACTTGGACATGAAAAAAATCAAGATCCATTGCTGGCAGTTCCCCTTGTAATTTCTGACCTATGGTGTCCCAGATTGGCTCAGTGAGTGACACTATAATCCCAGGAGAAAGACTGGTGTTACATTCCAGACTTGTCCCCAATCGAGCACATATGGGACATTATTTGTCAGCGATTGCAAAGAAAGCTGTCAACAGCAGATCTTGATGATTGGCATGAACAAGTGTATTCAGTATGGAAGTACATTCATCAAACAAATGCATATTAGTACAGAATTTAATATTATACTGTTCATGCAGAATCAGTAACACTCAGTCAGATCCCAGCTATCATTTTTTTCATAGCAGTCATAAAATTAAAACTAAACTATGATCGGTTGCTCTTGGCAATAATTAATTTTCTTTTTAGACAGTTTTAAAAAGTCTGCACCAATATCTTTGTGTGCCAACATTTGCTCAGCAGTCAATGAAATATCTTCACTATTTTAAATGCTGTCATGAATATAAAAAAGTGTTTACAAAAAACTAAAATCCTGGTTATGGAATTTAAATAAAGTTGAACAAGCTGTATTTGTGGCAAGAATAAGAATTATCCATTTGATTTCCCATCATGCATGTTTTCTAATTGAAAAGAAAATTGCACATGGTCCCGATCAATTTGCTAAAGCACTCAAATGATTTTAGGCATTAGTTTGCAAACACTTTGCTATATATGTCAATCTAATGATTCAAATCATTTTTTTTTTCAGAGATTCAAAATTATTTTTGCACATTTTACATTGTCCAAAAGTAATGTATAATTGCAGCATTCATGCTACTTTACCTGCTAAATCCATATTTTCGATTAGCTCTTTTTAATTACTTCTTTGAATGTGTTATGTTTTCAGCTCTTTCCTAATTACAAGCATTGTGTTTAGTTTATTCAGGTTGATGCAAATGGTACTAACATATTTTTATTTCAGCCGCTGCACACTGTAACGGCAGTAGACATGGATGAACTAAATGTCAGCTACCCATTCTCTTTTACTCAACCTCCAGAGGAATCAACCAATACAAATTTTACTATCACAGACAACAGAGGTAGTGTCCTTTATTACTTTATATATAACTGTGTATACATATAAATGTATTATGCAGATGAGTAAATTAATTATTCAAAGGTTCACATCATGTAAAGGATAATGACTGTGACATGAGGCTCAGGTCAAATTCAGGCACCTAAGTGTCACAATCTGAGTGTAGAGCATGAAGAAATGACTGAACGTAGGTCCCTGACCTCAATTTGACAGCCTCAAATCTGCGGCTGCCAAGTTCAAGTCAGAAGACGCGTGGCTGGTCCATGCATCATGGTCAATATTGGGGTATTTATATATGTAAGTCTGAATTTAGCCATTTAGAGAACTTACTGAACAGGTGACTAATGTACAGGGATATCTGAGGGCAGAACCCACTGCATTGACTGTACTTGAATGATAAATTATGAAAATAAATATGGTTGCTTTTGCATCTTAATGGAGTTGTCCAGCCTAACACGTCAAGTCTGAAGTCACTGTGACTGCATGCTGTGAGGATTCTCCAGTTTCTGCTTCAGGAACAGTGGTCACATGACCAGAAGTATGCCAGACAGAATCTGACTAGCCTGCTTCTGGTAAGTATAGTGCAAGTGTATTGCATAAGGCAGGAAATGGTCTGGCCGGGAGTATGCATATCGTATACTTGCAGTCACATGCCGCTGCTCCCGGTAATGACAACAGAGAAAACTCCCAGCATGCAGTGCTTGTGCTGTGAGGAGTCACACGTTTTCTGTCACATAGAGACATAGAGTGACAGCAAACTTGTAGTGCTAAACCGGACAACCCATTTCAGCTTATGATTTTGTACAATAATTTGTGGTTGGTATTCAGATCACCCATTGAGAGTATAGGTATTTCTCTCTGCTCTTTTACTGGTCATGTAAGTACATATGACAAAATTTCTCAAGCAGAAATGTGTGTGAGTTCTTGAGGTTGAGAAACCTACTCCAGCTTAAACACATATTATGGGTTGGTGATGTGTTTGTGTAAGCAGGTGAATGGATGCAGTAACGCAGAGGCCCAGAGCAAGGGTTAACAAAAATGCAGTTTAATGAACAATAACTAACTCCTTGCAGGGAGATAATAGGGAGGGGATAACAGGTGGAAACAGTGTAATTGTTATTCAACACAACAGTCTTTTTATCAAATTTAACTTATCATGACTCCACTGTCCTTTAGTTGCTTGCAGTCTGATGAATGAAGAAATGCCGGTGGAGGCCGACACTACATCTTCAGGCTTCTCGGCTTAACATATGATCTCACTTCTGGAGACAGGAGGCGGTCACCGGTTTTGCCCGCTGAGCACCTAGTCCTTAAATCTGCAGATCCGAAGTGTAGTGCTCTGCACAAGTCCCTGCTCGGTGTGTGCCCCACTGCGCACCCACCGTTAACTGAATGCACCACGATAGTTCTCCTGGCACTTGTCCCTCACTGTGCCCGCTGGTACCTGGATACCCGCACCACGCTGTTTCTCTGCATGCCCACTGATACTTGTAAGCCCTCTCTGTACCCTTCCTGGGTCCTTGCTCCATGCCTCAGCTCCCCTCGCAGAGCACAGCCAGTCCCTGTCTTCTCTTTCCTCCGGAGGGAACCCTCTGCCTTTTCCCAAGCTAAACTCTCTGTCTTCCCACTGCTTACCACGCCTCCTCTCTTCAGGTCATGGGTCCTGTCTGGTTCCCATTTCCTTCCCCCCCTGCAACACTGGATGCAGCCTCAGCCGTTCTGGACCTGGTGTCTCAGAGGTACCCACAGCCTTGTCTCCTTCTTTACATTTGCACTTACAGATATATTATATTCTTGTTCACTACTCACATGAGTGAAATATAGAGTAGCTATTATTGCCGTTGTGTATATATTGTATTGCTCTTAGACAAAAGATTCTAACAAGGATAGGTTTGATCGTTGGAAAATAGTTAACTTAGACTATTCTATATATACCTTATTGCTTAATCTGTAAACATGACAGTCAAGCAAAGCCAAGTGGGACTAATCAGCTTAGAATTATATTGTTGTATTTCTGTTCAAATATGGAAATTATTTAATGAGTAAGTCTGTCTCTATTAAATAGAGTTCAGGCAGCATGAATTACCCCACACGCTTCATTGAAACTTTTATGCTCCCATCCTCTAAAGTAAAGATTTCTCAATTATCTTTTCATCTCTCATTTGCAAAGGTAATGTCCAACATGATGTCCGCTATTTTGATGTTGGTCATTAAAGGGTTGTCCACTACTTAGCCAAGCCCTTCTCAATCACTACATTTTTCACATGTAAAATAATAACAGCTATACTCACCTCAGGTGCCCTCACCATTTTAGTGATGTTAGTGTCTGTTCTCATGGAGATATTGATATGTCACATGAGCCCTGCACATAATGAGTAGCTGCTCCATTTTCACTTATTTTGAATAAATCTGACACCTGGTAGAAGTGAGAGCTGCTGCTGTTAATTTGGGTTGAAAAAGGGGAAATTGAAGCGGCCGCTGATTGCCTACAGGGATAGCATGACATAAAAAATATTAATCAAGAAGTGAGAGAGCTGGTGCCGACATCGCTGGAATGGTGCCCGCATCGGAGGTGAGTATAGCTGTTATTATGTTACAAAAGGGAAATATAGGCATTCAGTAGAGATTGTCTGAGCAGTGGACAACCCATTTAATGTGTTTCTGAAAATATAGATAGACAGAATTAGATAGATAGATAGATAGATAGATAGATAGATAGATATGGAATAGATAAATAGATTGATACATAGATTGATTGACAGATACAGTTTTTTTTGTGTAAGATTAAAGCATATATTGGTATTCTGCAATCACATATCTAAGTTCTTATCATTCTATTTGATGTGTCCCATGAGAACTCATTGACTTATGTACTTTTAATTTTAAGAGACAATTATAACTTCCTGATAGGAAATAAAAATGTGCACACTACATAAAAGTAAAAATCCTGGGGAAAATATTAGAATTCTTAGCATAAAAATTAATGGAAGCAATAAAATGACTTCCTTGCTCACCATTCTGTTTTATGTTTGATTAACTCATTGAATAAGACTCAAGTTTTAAGCTTGACATCTGTATATAAGTATGTTTGATTATAAATTTAAAGAAATATAACACTTTTAAATTCCCACACTTAGATCTGAAAAAGAATAAATTGAGGTGATTTTTTAAATAATAGAATTTATACTAATTAACTATATATCCTCTTGCATTTTTTAGTGTGCTTGCTACTTCTCGATTGTTAGTGTTCCTTTGTCCTACTAAGACGTTTCCCAGAAAAATTCTTTGATTATTCAAATTTCCTTAGGTGTGGCTCTCTATATATTTTCTTCTGTTTTCCCTGCTTAATCTTTCAATGTAAATGAAGCTTAGCATCTCCACATGGATTTGAACAATCTCTGATTTGATTTGTGACAAAAAAATGTGTTCAACCATCTAATTACATGAAAATTGTACTCCAATATGTCCAAGGTCATCTAAATTGTTGCCAGACTTCCAAGAATCCATTGTCTTTTGCGAAACAATTAAGTACATTCAAGCTCAATGAAAGATACCTAGCTGCCGTTATTTGTTGTAATAAAATGATGTACCTGCCAGGTTTTGGCACAATTGCATCAATTTTTTGAAACCAAAAATAAACCTTCTTTTTGTTTTTGGGTGATCTATTATTGTTACTGCATCTGGCTTGAATTTTTCCTGGTAACACCCTGAAAAAGATGGTGAGAAAGATAAAAGGTTTTGAAAACTATTCAACTAAAATTTTTTGAAATTCTTAAGTCATTTTTTTAAATATCAACCTTATAAAATAGGTTAAAAATTAAAATCATTTGGACATTAAAAAGACATTACGGAGGTCAAAACACGTTTAATCAACTCCCACGGAAACAAAATTAGGCGATCAGTGGAGGTGTCAGTGCCAATAGAACTAATAATTGCTTAAAATTCCTGAGATGTGCTCAGGAAGTTGGAACATTCTGCTCCTGCATGAATGGCTAGACAAAATTGTGTACTGGCTAAATAGTCTGTTGAGCCCGCACATTGCTTGCTATTATCTGTGCTTAGAGTTATCACTGTGTATGATAGGACTGCAAAAAACATCTATTATATTTACTGTACTCACTATTTGTGTTATATGTTGAGTTGACTATTTTGTCGTGTTAGAAATTGGGGGCAAGTTTGTCTCAAAACAATTGTCTTGAGACTTGGGCACTTGATCTTTCATGACCCTAACAATGCCCCTGCCTGTTACAAAGGTCTAGGGTAACATCAGCCACCAACACATTTAGCAGTTTTGGCATCAACACTTATATCATTTATTGCCACTCTAAGATGTATCGGCGAAACACAAGTTGGGGTGGTTAAGCACCAATCTGTGGTCAGAAATATCTTGTCATGCTGTCTCTTCAGTGTGGTTACTTTCAGTACTGTTACAATAGGAGAGGAGAAGTATGAAAAACACAAAATATCAAGAATACATCACATAAGGATACCCTATAAGGTGTAAATGCAAAGGTAGGTGCAAGAAGAGTAACTCCATGCGTATCGCCATAAAGTGCATGGCTTCCTCAGGGAAGAACTGTTAATTCCCTGTTTATAATCTATTTGTCAGGCTGCATTGGTGACACCTATTTATGGTACATTTATTTTCTATTTAGGAACTTTTTTGGTTTACCCTTTATATTTTTTTACTTTTATGTATGCTTTCATACCACTTCTTTGGACATTGGTGGATTTGGATAATTTACACTGTCATGAGCCCTATGCACATTGATTCCAACTGTGGTGTGCAATTTATGCTTTTATAAATATATATATAATTCATTGTCTTCATACTTATTTATCTATTTTGTTTATAATCACTTAGTGTTAGGTGTCAAGTTCCCGCTGCTGTACAGGGGGAATCTCGAACCATGTCCACTGCGGTCTCCCATTCTCCTCCAGCCACAGTGGAACCTGCTCATCAGAGACGTCAATCCCAGCGTCTGGCTCAAGCTGATACTGTGCTCTTGGTTATTGCTGCCTTTCCAGGCTCAGCCCTTGTAGCCAGCACTGATCAGTGGCGAGCAGACGTTCCAGGGACTATGTCCTGCTTTTCCCCTAATGAGCATGCCCACGGGTCAACCTCTCATTGGATGTCGGGGGTCACATGCTCAGGTCCTGTAGCAGCTCCTATTGGATCAATAGGAAGGTGTTGGAGAGATACAGCTATAAAAGGTTTGCATGGCCGCATGTCCATGTGCTGCTATAAATCAATTATTGTGTGTGTGTGGATGTATGACTGTTCTGGTGAAAGCTCTGAATCATTCCCATGCCTAGTGTTGATGAATGCTCATGAATGTTGAAGGTGTCTAGCGCCAGTTAGTGCCATCCAGCACCAAGCACAATCTATAGCGTCAATCAGCAGCATTAGCCAGTGCGGCACCGTGCACAACCAGTGCGCTTACCTGTCCCTAGTTAGGGCGGTTAGTGGTGCTCGCCAGAGCGGCGCTGCGCGCACCCAGTGCGCTAAGTCTATTTTTAGTTTAATCCTGACACCACTGTAGTGGTGTCGAGCGAAAGAGGTCTCGAGTGACTCTGACCCTGAGTCTTGGGGCAGAGTTCTGTGACTCCTTGTTACGCTCTCTGTGCGGTATCGCTGCCCTGTGACACAACAGGGTTCGCTTTCTTCATACCAGGTGAAACTAACCCATGTGTGTTCTCTTAATACTGCCATATAGTCCGCAATTACTGAGCAGCAGGTGTCTTCTCTGCACGGTGGACCCGGAGGTACAACAGACACGGCGACATTTTCCTCCAAATTGTTCATCAAGGGGACAATTACCATAGGCCCATCCACTCTTACGATAGAGCTTTGAGTGGATTCTGGGGCGGAGGGCAACTTCATGTCTTCTGCCTTCGCTCATCGGCACACAATATCCTTGGTGATGCTCGCCAAACCAGTGACCGTACGAGTGGTGAATGGGTCGACTCTGCCCTCATAGATAACACACCAGACCATCCCATTTACTCTTTCTATGTTGCCATCCCATCAGAAGATTATCTATTTACTTGTCATTACAGAGGGAATTGATGAGGTCCTGTTAGGGATACCTTGGCTACATTACCACTCCCCTCATATTGAGTGAGAATTTTGGGATGGAGTGAATCTTGTGAGGGTAGATGTAAGAGGGAATGCGTTCAGGTTGCTACTACTGAGGTACCCACAGATCTTTCCTCTCTCCCCAAGCACTATTGGCCTTATGCAAAGATGTTCTCCTTAGAGGGCTGTGGAGACTCTTCTGCCTCACCACTCCTATGACTGTCCTATTGACCTCTTGCCTCGTGCTGAGCATCCCCGGGGTTGAGTCTATACGTTATCTCTCCCAGAGATGGAGGCAATGTCTTAGTACATCCAGGAGAATCTAGCAAGAGGATTCATTAGGACATCAGTGTCACCCGCAGGGGCAGGGTTCTTCTTCGTGCAGAAGAAGAATGGAGAATTACATCCCTACATAGACTACGCGGGTCTTAACGCAATAACCGCTAAGAATAAGTAACCTCTGCCACTTATATCTGAGCTCTTCGATAGGTTGCGGGGGGCGAGGGTATTCACTAAGCTTGATCTGCAGAGTGCTTACAATCTGATTTGCATCCGTGAGGGGGACAAAAGGAAGAGGGCATTTAACACCAGGGATGGGCACTATGAATACCTGGTGATGCCCTTCGGGCTCTGTAATGCTCCTGCCGTTTTCCAAGACTTTGAGAATATCTTCTGGGATATGCTCACCACCTCGGTCATAATCTATCTGGATGATATTCTTATCTACTCTCCAGATATAGACTCCCACCAGAGAGATGTTTGCAAAGTCTTCGACCTCTTATGGGCAAATTCCCTCTATGCTAAGTTAGAGAAGTGTGTGTGTTTGAGCAGGAGTCCTTGCCTTTCCTGGGCTATATCAACTCCTCCCAGGGGTTGGCTATGGATCCTGCCAAGCTACAGGCTGTGATCGACTGGCAGGAACCCCATTCTCTCAAAGCGGTGTAGCGCTTTATGGGGTTCATGAACTATTATCGCCAGTTCACTCCCCACTTCTCAACCTTGGTAGCTCCCCTGGTTGCCCCCACCAAGAAGGGAGCTAATCCCAAATTGTGGTCTCCAAGGCCTTCCTCTCTATCAAGTCACACTTCGCTAGTGCTCTCATTTTACATCGCCCCGATGTTGATAAACCATTTATCATGGAGATGGATGCCTCTTCTGTTGGTGCTGGAGCAGTCCTCTTCCAGAAGGATGCTCAAGGTCGGAAGCATCCTTGCTTCTTCTTCTCCAATACCTTCTCACTGGCAGAGAGGAATTATTCCATCGGGAATAGGGAGTTGCTAACCATGAAGTTGGCCTTTTCGGAGTGGAGACACCTCCTGGAGGGGGCTCGCTATCTATAAGCGTGATTTGCCATTTAATTTCTCTGTCCTCCAATAAGATCGCACATCAGAGGACAGAGAATTAGGGTCTCTGATCGCCTCCCGATATTTTCTAGTGTCTCCTAGTGTCCCTGGATCCTCCTGCTTCTCCCCATGGCCAATGGTGTCTTCTTCTGGTAAGAAAATGGTGGGAGCATGCGCAGTGCACCCGCCAAGGTCTGTCGGCCGGCAACCAGCAAAAACAGGAAGATTTTTCCTATTTGATCATTTTGGTCACTGTGATAGACTCTATCACAGTGATCAAAATAAAAAAATAGTAAATGACCCCCCTCTTTATCACCGCCCTCTTAGCTAGGGAACAATAATAAAATAAAGAAAATCTATTTATTTCCATTTTCCCATTAGGGTTACAGTTGGGCTAAAGTGAGTTGGGCTAAAGTTATGGTTAGGGTTGGGGCTAAAATTAGGGTTAGGATATGCTTCCACATTAAGGATTCATCCAGGATTTGCTGTGTATTGGACGCTGCGTACAGTATAGTGGAGGATATTTTATGAAATTTCATATCCACTATGGGTGCAGTGCAGCATCCGGTGGCCCTGCATAACCAGACATGCAGTGCATCTTTCTAGACCGTCTCCACAAGATACATAACCCAGTCTATGAATATGATGCGGTGATTCCGCATGTGTTCAATGAACACATCCGGAATCACTGCGTGTACAACAAGGGGTGGCACTTTTGGCGGAGCTGTGTGCCCGCTGCATCCAAAGCACAAAGATTACGCCCCATGAAAACATACCCTTAGGGTTGGGGCTAACGTTAGAGTTAGAGTTGGGATTAGGGTTAGGATTGGAATTAGGTTTAGGATTGGGATTAGGGCTAGTGTTGGGATTAGGGTTAGGGTTGGGATTAGGGTTAAGGTTGGGTTAGTGGGATTAGATTTAGGGTTGGGATTAGGGTTAGGTTTGAGGTTAGGGTTATGGTTAGGGTTGAGATTAGGGTTAGGGTTGAGATTAGGGTTAGGGGTGTGTTGGAGTTAGGGATGTAACTAGGGTTATTGCTAGGGTTGGTATTAGGGTTATGGGGTGAGTTGGGGTTAGGGTTATGGTTAGGGTGTTGATTAGGGTAAGGGGTGTGTTGGGGTTAGGGTTGGAGTTAGAATTGGAGGGTTTCCACTGTTTAGGTACATCAGGGGGTCTCCAAACACAACATGGCACCACCATTGATTCCAGAAAATTTTGCGTTCAAAAAGTCAAATGGTGCTCCCTCCCTTTTGAGCTCTGCTGTGCGCCCAAACAGTGGTTTACCCCCACGTATGGGGCATCAGCATACTCGGGGCAAATTGGACAACAACTTTTGGGGTCCAGTTTCTCCTGTTACCCTTGGAAAATAAAAAAAAATATGCGTTATAAACATCTGTGAAGCATTTTGGCATCCAAAGTGCTCATCACACAACTAGATAAGCTCCTTGGGGGTCTAGTTTCCAAAATTGGGTCACTTGTGGGGAGTTTCTACTGTTTAGGCACATTAAGGGCTCTGCAAATGCAACTTGACACCCGCAAAACATTCCATCAAAGCCTGCACTCCAAAACATCACTACTTCCCTTCTGAACCCCGACATGTGCCCAAATAGTGGTCCCCCCACATATGGGGTATCAGCTTACTCAGGACAAACTAGACAACAACTTTTGGGGTCTAATTTCTCCTGTTACCCTTGGGAAAATAAAAAATGTGGGCTAAAAAAATTTTTTGTGGAAAAAAAAAAATATTTTTTATTTTCTAGGCTCTGCGTTATAAACTTCTGTGAAGCACTTGGGTGTTAAAAGTGCTCACCACACATCTAGATAAGCTACTTGGGGGGTCTAGTTTCCAAAATGGGGTCACTTGAGGGGGGTTTCTACTGTTTAGTCACATCAAGGGCTCTGCAATCGCAACATGATGCACGCAGACAATTCTATCAAATTCTTTATTCTGAAACAGCACTCCTTCCCTTCCGAGCTCCGCCATGTGCCCACACAATGGTCCCCTCCATATATGGGGTATCAACACAGTCAGAACAAATTGCACAACAACTTTGGTGGTCCAAATTCTCCTGTTACCTTTGTGAAAGTAAACATTTTGTGGCAAAGATTCATTTTTGAGGAAAAGAAAGAATTTTTATTTTCACGGCTCTGCGTTATAAACTTCTGTGAAGCACTTGGGGATTCAAAGTGCTCACCACACATCTAGATAAGTTCCTTAAGGGGTCTAGTTTCCAAAATGGTGTCACTTGTGAGGGGTTTCCACTGTTTAAGCACATCAGGGGCTCTCCAAACGCGACATGACATCTGATCTCAATTCCATCCAATTCTGCTTTGAAAAAGTCAAATGGTGCTCCTTCACTTCCGAGATCTACCATGCGCACAAACAGTGGTTTACCCCCACATATTGGGTATCACCATACTCAGAACAAATTGCACAACAATATTGATGGTCTAATTACTCCTGTTATCCTTGTGAAAATAAAAATTTGTGGGTTAAAATATTATTTTTGTGGAAAAATACAATTTTTTATTTTCACGGCTCTACGCTATAAACTTCTGTGAAGCACTTTTGGGTTCAAAGTGCTCACCACACATCTAGATAAGTTCCGTAAGTGGTCTAGTTTCCAAAATGGTGTCACATGTGGGGGTTTTCTACTGTTTAGGCACATCAGTGGCTCTCGAAACGCGACATAGCGCCTGATTTCAAATCCAGCCAATTCTGCATTGAAAAAGTCAAACAGCGCTCGTTCTCTTCCAAGCTCTGCCATGCGCCCAAACATTGGTTTGCCCCCACATATTCAGTATTGTCGCATTCAGGAGAGATTGCACAACAAATTTTGTGGTTCATTTTCTTTTTGTATACTTGAGAAAATAAAAAAAATTGGTTCTGAATTAAAATGTTTGTAAAAAAAGTTTAATGTTAATTTTTTCTTCCACATTGCTTTGTTTCCTGTGAAGCACGTAAAAGGTTAATAAACTTGTTGAATGTGGTTTTGAGCACATTGAGGTGTGCAGTTCTTAGAATGGTGTCACTTTGGGGTATTTTTTGTCAGGTACACCCCTCAAAGTGACTTTAAATGTGAGATGGTCCCTAAAAAAATGGTTTCGTGAATTTTGTTGTAAAAATGAGAAAACACTAGTCAATTTTTAACCCTTATAACTTCCTAACAAAAAAAATTTTGGTTCCAAAATTGTGCTGATGTAAAGTAGATATGTGTGAAATGTTATTTATTAACTATTTTGGGTGACATATGTTAGGTGTCAAGTTCCCACTGCTGCACAGGAGGAATCTCAAACCATGTCCACGGTGGTCTCCCATTCTCCTCCAGCCACAGTGGAACCTGCTCAGCAGAGACATCGGTCCCAGAGTCTGGATCAAGCTGATACTGTGCACTTGGGTACTGCTGCTTTTCCAGACTCTGCCTTTGTAGCCAGCACTGATCAGCAGCAAGCAGGTGTTTAACCCCTTAAGCCCCGAGGGTGGTTTGCACGTTAATGACGGGGCCAGTTTTTACAATTCTGACCACTGTCCGTTTATGAGGTTATAACTCTGGAACGCTTCAACGTATCCCAGTGATTCTGACACTGTTTTCTCGCAACATATTGTACTTCATAATAGTTGTAAAATTTCTTTGATATTACCTGCGTTTATTTGTGAAAAAAACCCAAAATTTAGCGAAAATTTTGAAAATTTTGCAATTTTCCAACTTTGAATTTTTATGCCCTTAAATCACAGAGATATGCCACACAAAATACTTATTAAGTAACATTTCCCACATGTCTACTTTACATCAGCACAATTTTGGAAGCAAATTTTTTTTGTTAGGGAGTTATAAGGGTTAAAATTTGACCAGCAATTTCTCATTTTTACAACACTATTTTTTTTAGGAGCCACATCACATTTGAAGTCATTTTGAGGGATCTATATGATAAAAAATAACCAAGTGTGACACAATTCTAAAAACTGCACCCCTCATAGCGCTCAAAACCACAGTCAAGAAGTTTATTAACCCTTCTGGTGATTCACAGGAATTTTTGGAATGTTTAAAAAAAAAGAACATTTCATTTTTTTTCACAAGAAATTTACTTCAGGTCCAATTTGTTTTATTTTACCAAGGGTATCAGGAGAAATTGAACCCTAAAGTTGTTGTACAATTTGTCCTGAGCACCGAGATACCCCATATGTGGGGGTAAACCACTGTTTGGGTGCATGGCAGAGCTCGGAAGGGAAGGAGCGCCATTTGACTTGTCAATGCAAAATTGGTTGAAATTGAGATGCGACGCCATGTTGTGTTTGGAGAGCCACTAATGTGCCTAAACATTGAAACCCCCCAAGTAACACCATTTTGGAAAGTAGACCCACTAAGGAACTTATCTAGATGTGTGGTGAGCACTTTAACCCACCAAGTGCTTCACAGAAGTTTATAATGTAGAGCCATAAAAGTAAAAAATAATATTTTTTCACAAAAATGATCTTTTCGCCCACAATTTTTTATTTTCCCAAGGGTAAGAGAAGAAATTGGATGCCAAATGTTATTGTGCAATTTGTCCTGAGTGCGCTGATACCCAATATGTGGAAAGTATGTGGAAAGTAGACCCCCTAAGGAACTTATCTAGATGTGTTGTGAGCACTTTGAACCACCAAGTGCTTCACAGAAGTTTATAATGTAGAGCCGTAAAAATAAAAAATATTTTTTCACAAAAATGAAGTTTTCACCCCCAATTTTTCATTTTCCCAAGGATACCAGAAGAAATTGTACCCCAAACCTTGTTGTTCAATTAGTCCTGAGAACGCTGATACCCCAAATGTGGGGGTAAACCACTGTTTGGGTGCATGGCAGAGCTTGGAAGGGAAGGAGCGCTGTTTGACTTTTCAATGCAAAATTGACTGGAATAAAGATGGGACGCCATGTTGCATTTGGAGAGCCCCTGATGTGCCTAAACATTGAAACCCCCACAAGTGACACCATTTTGGAAAGTAGACCCTCTAAGGATCTTATGTAGATGTGTTGTGTGAGCTTTGAACCCCCAAGTGTTTCACTACAGTTTATGACGCAGAGCCATGAAAATAGTATTTTTTCCACAAAAACTTTTTTGTAGCCCCCAGTTTTGTTTTTTCCCAAGGGTAACAGGAGAAATTGGACCCCAAAAGTTGTTGTGCAGTTTGTCCTGAGTACGCTTATACCCAATATGTGGGGGGTAGCCACTGTTTGGGCACATGGCAGAGCTCGGAAGGGAAGGAGCACCATTTGGAATGCAGACTTAGATGGAATGGTCTGCAGGCGTCACATTGAGTTTGTAGAGCCCCTGATGTACCTAAAAAGTAGAAACCCCCCACAAGTGACCCCATATTGGAAACTAGACCCGTCAAGGAACTTATCTATATGTGTTGTGACTCTGAGAACTTTGAACACCCAAGTGTTTCACTACAGTTAATAACACAGAGCCGTGAAAATAAAAAATCCTTTTTTTTTCCACAAAAATTATCTTTAACATCCAGTTTTGTATTTTCCCAAGGGTAAAAGGAGAAATTGGGCCCCAAAAGTTGTTGTCCAATTTGTCCTGAGTACGCTGATACCCCATATGTGGGGGGAACCACCGTTCGGACTCATGGCAGAGCTCAGAGGGGAAGGAGCGCCATTTGGAATGCAGACTTAAATGGATTGGCCTGCAGGCATCACATTGCATTTGCAGAACCCTGATGTACCTAAACAGTAGAAACCCCCACAAGTTACCCCCTATTGGAACCTAGACCCCCCAAGGAACTTATCTAGATGTGTTGTGAGAACTTTGAACCCCCAAGTATTTCACTACAGTTTATAACGCAGAGCCGTGAAAATAAAAAATCATGTTTTTCCTACAAAAATCTTTTTTAGCCCCCACATTTTTATTTTCCCAAGGGTAACAAGAGAAATTGGACGCCAAAAGTTGTTTTCCAATTTGTCCTGAGTTTGCTGATACCCCATATGTTGGGGTAAACCCTTGTTTGGGTGCACGGGAGAGCTCAGAAGGGAAGGAGCACTGTTTCACTTTTTCAACGCAGAATTGGCTGGAATTGAGATCAGACGCTATGTCGCATTTGGAGAGCCTTGATGTACCTAAATAGTGGAAACCCCCAATTCTAACTGAAACCCTAACCCAAGCACACCCCTAACTGTAATCCCAACCACACCCCTAACCCTGACACACCCCTAACCCTAATCCCAACCATAAATGTAATCCAAACCCTAACCCTAGCCCTAACCCTAGCCCTAACTCTAGCCCTAACCCTAACCCTAGCCCTAACCCTAGCCCTAATCTTAGCCCTAACCCTAACCCTAGTCCTAACCCTAGCCCTATCCCTAACCCTAGCCCTAACCCTAGCCCTAGCCCTAACCCTAGCCCTAACGCTAGCCCTAACACTAATGGGAAAATGGAAATAAATATTTTTTTTTAATTTTTAATTTTTCCCTTACTAAGGGGGTGATGAAGGGGGGTTTGATTTTCTTTTATAGTGGTTTTTTTAGTGGATTTTTATGATTGGCAGCCATCACACACTAAAAGACGTTTTTTATTGCAAAAAAATTTTTTTGCGTTACCACATTTTGAGAGCTATAATTTTTCCATATTTTGGTCCACAGAGTCAGATGAGGTCTTGTTTTTTGCGGGATGAGTTGACTTTTTTATTGGTAACATTTTTGGGCACGTGACAGTTTTTGATCGCTTTTTATTCTGATTTTTGTGAGGCAGTATGACCAAAAAACAGCTATTCATGAATTTCTTTTGGAGGGGGGCGTTTATACCGTTCCCCGTTTGGTAAAATGGATAAAGCAGATTTATTGTTTGGGTCAGTATGATTACAGCGATCCCTCATTTATATTTTTTTTATGTTTTGGTGCTTTTATAATAATAAAAAACTATTTTATAGAAAAAATAATTATTTTTGCATCGCTTTATTCTGAGGACTATAACTTTTTTATTTTTTTGTTGATGATGATGCATGGCAGCTCGTTTTTTGCAGAACCAGATGATGTTTTCAGCGGTACCATGGTTATTTATATCCGTCTTTTTGATCACGTGCTATTCTACTTTTTGTTCAGCAGTATGATAATAAAGCGTTGTTTTTTGCCTGTGTTTTTTTTTTACAGTGTTCACTGAAGGGGTTAACTAGTGGGACAGTTTTATAGATCAGGTCGTTATGGACGCAGCAAAACTAAATATGTGTACTTTTATTTTTTTTTATTATTTAGATAAAGGAATGTATTTATTGGAGCAATATATATATTTTTTTATTTATTTACGAATTTATTTATTTTTACACATGTAAATATATATTTTTTTTACTTTTTTACTTTGCCCCAGGTGGGGACATCATAGTAAAGTGACAGATTGCTGATCTGACACTTTGCTGTGCACTGTGTCAGATCAGCGATTACACAGGTACAGCAGGGAGGCTTACCAGCGCTTGCTCTGAGCAGGCGCTGTTAAGCCACCTCCCTGCAGGACCCAGATGCAGCTCCATGGCCATTTTGGATCTGGGGCCTGCAGGGTGGAGATGCTCGGTAAAAGGTGAGCACATTGCCTTGTACCAAGGGTCTCAGGGAAGCCCCCCGGTAGCCCCATCCCTGCGCAATGCTTCCCTATGCCCCCGGAAAGCTGCGATCATATTTGATCACAGTGTGCTGGGGGTTAATGTGCCGAGGTGGTCCGTGACCACTCCTGGCACATAGTGCCAGATGTCAGCTGCGATAGTCAGCTGACACCTGGCCGCGATCGGCCGCGCTCCCCCCGTGAGCACGGCCGATCGCTATGACGTACTATTCTGTCCCTGGGAATTAAGTCCAAGGTCACCTTGATGGGATAGTAAGTCAAATGGGATTAAGGGGTTAAGGGACTAAGTCCTGCTTTTCCCACACTGAGCATGCCCACGGGACAACCTCCCATTGGAGCTCCGGGTCACATGCTCAGGTCCTGTTGTGGCTTCCATTGGATCATCAGGAAGGTCCCGGAGTGCTACTACTATAAAAAGTTTGCATGGCCACTCGGCCATGCGCTAGTATAAACTTGTGTGTGTGTGTGGATGAATGCCTGTCGATGGATGAAAGCTCCAAATCATTCCCATCCCTAGTGTTGCTGCCTGCTCATGAATGGTAGAGCTACCTAGTGCCTGACAATGCTATCCTGCACATTAGCACAAGTTACTTAATCTAGTTAGCAATGACCGCCAGAGCGGCGCCGTGCGCAGATAGTGCGCTTTCCTGGCCCTAGATAGGGTGGTTAGTGGCATCCGCCAGAACGGCACTGCACACACTCCAGTGCAGTAAATGTTAACTTTAGTTGATCCCTTGGCACCACAGTAGCGGTGTTGAGCGCAAGAGCTCTAGAGGGACTCTTACCCTGAGTCTGGGGCAGAGTACTGTGTTGCCTTGCTTGTGCTCTCTGTGCGGTATTGTGGCCCTGTGAGGCAACAGGGTTCGCTTCCTTCATACCGGAAGAAGCTAACCCATGTGTGTACTCACATTATACCGCCATATAGTTCATCATTACCAAGCAGCAGGTGTCAGCTGCACGGTGGACCCCGGACTGCAAAGGCACCTTATATCTTCTCTAATTATTATTTGGTGCGTTCCTCCAGTCCTAACATTCTGATTTAGAGCAGCCATGGCCACAAGAATATGATGGTGGGATATGTCAAATTTTGTCAAGGGAGGAAGATAATGATGAGACACAGGTGCCAATAAGTCAAATTGATGTTAAATCACCAAGTCAGGAGGACCATGGTGCAGCGGTGGAAGACGAGGAGGAGGAAGACGAAGTCACCAACCCAACCTTTGATTCTGTCATGCAGAGTAAGGCCAGCAGTGCTGAGGGTGAGGAATTGACAGCACTGACACAAGCAAGAAGAGCCACTAGTGTGATTGAAGAGCCACTCCCTTCCTCAGCCCTCAATCTACTAAAACTCTTGTGCATGCCCTCAACATCTCCCGCCTTGATTACTGCAACACCCTCCTTTGTGGCCTACCCACTAACTCTCTTGCACCACTCCAGTCTATACTCAACTCTGCTGCCTGACTAAATCACCTCTCTCCTCAATACTCCCCTGTTTCTCCCCTCTGCAAATCCCTCCACTGGCTCCCAATTCACCAACAAATCCAATTCAAACTACTAACACTGACCTACAAAGCCATTCACAACCTGTCCCCTCCCTATATCTCTGAAATAATCTCCCAATATCTTCCTTCACATAATCTTTGAGCCTCCCCAGACCTCCTACTCTCCTCCACACTTATTCGTTCCTCACACAACCGCCTCCAAGATTTATCCTGAATAACCCCCATCCTCTGGAATTCCATGCCTCAACACGTCTGATTATCCACCACCCTTGGATCCTTCAGATGGAACCTGGAAACCCATCTCTTCAGGAAAGCTTACAGCCTGCAATAACCATTTTGCTGCCTCACCACCACCCGAACTGCCGCCTCACCACCACCAGAGCTGCTGCACCCCCAACTTTCTGTCTCTATCCCATTATCCCATAGAATGTAAGTTCACAAGGACAGGGTCCTCTCCCCTCTGTGCCAGTCTGTCATCGTAAATTTGATTACTGTAAACGATATCTATAACTTTGTAACCCCTTCCCATGTACAGCACCATGGAATTAATGGTGCTATATAAATAAATAATAATAATAACACAGGGACAAGGTGGGCAACTGTTCCACAGAGCATCCTCACTTCTGAAATTTTACCTCAAAGTGTTAGGTGTTCCCCTATCTGTAAGTTTTTTAAAGAGCGTTCTGAGACAAAAAATGGCCATTTGCAACCTGTTAAATTCCAAGATCAGCAGGGGTCTGATTACTAAGAGCCTAACCATCACCAGCATGATGAGACACATGTCATCTAAGCACCTGAATCATTGGTCCAAATGCCTGGGTCCACGATTGGTGCCTTTGGGGGACACCACTGCCTCTTCAACCATGCTAGGTGCTTTCCAGTCCCCTATCCGATTTACAATGATCAGGCACTTCTAAATCCTTGTCCTAGCACAGCATTCTGCTTTCCCAACTCAAGGCTTGGAACAAAAGAGAAAGTTTCCTGCCATCAACCCACAGGCCCAAAGTCTAAACAGACACATTTCCAGACTGCTTGCAGCAGAAATGTTAACTTTTTGGCTTGTTGACACAGGATTACTGCAGATTTATGACAGTAGCCTTCCCTCGGTAATCAGTCCCCAGCTGCCATTTTTTCTCCCTGTGCGGTGTCCCCAGCACATGTCCAGGAATATCACCGACCCCTTTCACATGCAGTTACTAGGATTGTCCACTTAATGACTAACACGCAGACAAGCGCTTGTCGTCAGGGTGGGGCACAACATTTCCCTGACAGCACACTGGGAGAACATTGTGGAACGTTTATGAGTGTAGGAGTACCACAACTATTCTTTGCTCACAATATTTGAATAAGGCACTAGAGTTGTTCCTTCAAGGTTGTATAGATAGACCCTGCTTATAATTTTTGGAAGGCTTTGCATTTAGTGCATCTCTTATACTGGAGTATCAATAGCAATATTTGTCTTGGAATGGTCCATATGGTTTTACTCCCATGACTATATGACATGTATTATGTAGTCATGTTTTGGCAATATTATTTAACTTTATAAGATGGTATTATTTGTGCTATTAGTTTTGCAACTAATCTTCAATTCCTCAACTTCATGCAGGGTCATTTTGGTAACAGATACCTAGTCTATATGGGCAAGTGGGTCTGTGTGGGGTCCATGGGACTCTGTGCTTTCAAATTCCATGGCTGAATTCCAGTCTCTGATTTACATTGGAAATGTACCTTGATAAGGAGCAGATAGCTGGAAATCCTACCACTGGGTAGCACAACCTTAATTACAATTCTAGTGGAGATTCCTGGACCAGTACCTTTGCAATGGCAAGGGGTTCTAATTGGTATTTTTTTCTTTGTTTTTAAATATTCCTTTCCTTAAATGACATTTGAAAGAAGACTGTAAAACCCCTTTAATAATATTCTGTACTCATTCAAATGAATAAGTTGTTCCTTTAATACAAAACAGGAGAGATCTACCACAACAAGAGATATTATTTGTAATGACTATCCTCTTTGACAAATTGAAGCTGATCTTTCACAATTCCATATGAAATTCCAAATTAAAGTACCCCTTGATGGTAGAAATAAAAAAATCTTGTGTATGCTGGTATCAGTCTGTTTCATTCGAAAAACAATGAACAAAATCAAGAGGTCTTTTGAGCAGTCTGAAATTTTGCTGTCAACATGTAAACTTGAATGTTAATCATTGGTTTATTTGCTTCCTAAATGCAAAGTTACTCAACTTTCTAATTGATCTTTATTAAAACTTTTCTGCCATTTTGCTACTTCAGAGTAACTGTAAGTCTTTTATCTAGCTGAGTACTTTTGAAAAAATGTTAGAAATCTAACAGTTCTTCTACTTGGTTCTGAAAGCTGTCTCTGCCCTCTTGGTAGGAGATTGCGCACAGATCTTCAGAGTGGAGAGAGATAAGAACATTTTTCCAGTCTCAGTGAAGGCAGAACATACAAGTTATATGTAAAAGAGAAAACAAAAGATAAAATAAGTACAGTATAAATTGTGCTGATACATACTGTAAAAGCAAGTAAATAAAGCAGCACTACGGATACACAGGCCTCAAATCCAGCCAATATAACTTGGAAGGACAATATAATAAGAATAAAATCTGAAACTTGGATCTGGCAACTAACTTCATGACATTAGAATCACAGGAGAAAAATATGAGTCCAAATGTTGCCAGAAAAAATAAATAAACAATATTTATTGAGAAAATCAATCACTAAATTACATGTAAAACTTGACATGACATTAACTTCTTGACATGATGGGAGACCAGAATTTTAAAGGGGTCCATAGAAGAGAGGATGCAAAAACACGAAAAAAACAATCACAGAAAACAGGAACACACTAAAGTTTACCGCAAATATATTTTTAGGTGCCCAAAGATGGAACAGACTCAGGAGCAGTCACCAACTATGCTGCAGTTATGGCATCTGCTTCAAATAACATTGATCGGAGCTGAAAAAAAGACTCATCTATCTTGATATAAAATTAATTAACCTCTATGATAAAATTCAAGAATAGATTTAACCCCTTCACGCCGCGGCCCTTTTTCGTTTTTGTGTTTTCTTTTTTTGCTCCCCTCCTTCCCAGAGCCATAACTTTTTTATTTTTCCATCAATATGGTCATGTGAGGGCTTATTTTTTGTGGGATTAGTTGTACTTTTGAATGACATCACTGGCTTTACCATGTCTTGTACTATAAAACAGGAAAAAAATTCCAAGTGTGGTGAAATTGCAAAAAAAGTGCAATCCCACACTTGTTTTTTGTTTGGCTTTTTTGCTAGGTTCACTAAATGCTAAAACTGACCTGCCATTGTGATTCTCTAGGTCATTGCGAGTTAATAGACACCTAACATGTCTAGGTTATTTTTTATCTAAGTGGTGAAAAAAATTAAAAACTTGTCTAAACAAAAAAAATTGTGCCATTTTCCGATACCCATAGCGTCTCCATTTTCCGTGATCTGGGGTCAGGTAGGGCTTATTTTTTGTGTGCCGAAATTACATTTTTAATGGACCACTTTTGTGCAGATATGTTCTTTTGATCGCCCGTTAAAGCATTTTATTGCAATGTCGAGGCGACCAAAAAAACATAATTTTGGCATTTCAAATTATTTTCTCGCTACGCTGTTTAGCAATCAGGTTAATGCTTTTTTTATTGATAGACCGGGCGATTCTGAATGCGGCAATACCAAATATGGGTATGTTTCATTTTTTTATTGTTTTATTTTGGATGGGGCAAAAGGGGGGTAATTTAAACTTTTATATTTTTTTATTTTTTTCATATTTTTTTAAACTTTTTTTTAACTTTTGCCATACTTCAATAGCCTCCATGGGAGGCTAGAAGCTGGCACAACTCGATCGGCTCAGCTACATAGCAGCGATCACTAGATCGCTGCTATGTAGCTGAATTGCAGGTTTGCTATGAGCGCCGACCACAGGGTGGCGCTCACAGCAGGCTGGCATCCATAACCATAGAGGTCTCAAGGACCTCTATGGTTACTGTCTTGATGCATCGCTGACCACGGATCATGTGACGGGGTCGGCGATGCGCTCATTTCTGGCCACGTGGCCAGAAAGGGTGGTTAAATGCCGCTGTCAGCGTTTGACAGCGGCATTTTAATAGCGGCAGGTGGATTGCGATTCCAAATGCCGCTATTGCGTGGTACATAACAGCTGACATGTAGTGACTTTGATGTGGGCTCAGTGCCGGAGCCCACATCAAAGGGGAGACACAACATTAGCCATACTAGTACGGGGCATGTCGTGAAGGGCTTAAATAAATTAAACTTCAGAATTTTTTTCAGTTCTCTCCCAAAAATGCTTTGAGAAACACTCAAATAGTGATATTCTCCCAAAAATTATATCATGCAAATAATAAACCTTCACATAGGTCCTCTGACAGACAAATTACAATGTAATGGGCCTCATAAAATAGAGATACAAACCAAAGAATGTATTGTTTTTTTAATAAATTTGGGGATATTTTTCCACCACTTTAACACCTTTCCGACATCGGTCGCAATAGTACGCCAGTGTCGGACACCCTCCTTTCATGTGGGCTCCTGTTATGACCCCAATGGCGAGGGTCTCAGAGGAACAAGTAAGTCTGCGAAGTACAAAAATCCAGCTCATAGGGCAGTGGTAACTGGGTTGACCATATATCTACTCCTAACGCCAACACTAGAAGTAGCCGGGGAACATGCCTACGTTGGTCGCTAGATGTCTCGCGCCAGCCGGAGGACTAACTACCCCTAGAAGAGGAAAACAAAGACCTCTCTTGCCTCCAGAGAATAGACCCCAAAAGTTGGATACAAGCCCCCCACAAATAATAACGGTGAGGTAAGAGGAAATGACAAACACAGAGATGAACTAGGTTTAGCAAAGAGAGGCCCACTTACTAATAGCAGAATGTAGTAAGATAACTTATATGGTCAACAAAAACCCTATCAAAAATCCACACTGGAAATTCAAGAACCCCCGAACCGTCTAACGGCCCGGGGGGAGAACTCCAGCCTCCCTAGAGCTTCCAGCAAGGTTAGGATACAGATTATGTACAAGCTGGACAAAAATGCAAACAAAAACAAATAGCAAAAAGCAAGAAAGCAGACTTAGCTTAAGCTAGCAGGAACCAGGATCAGTAGACAAGAGCACAACAGATTAGCTCTGATTACAACGTTGCCAGGCATTGAACTGAAGGTCCAGGGAGCTTATATAGCAACACCCCTGACCTAACGACCCAGGTGAGCATACAAGGGATGGCAGACATTCCCAGAGTCAAATCACTAGTAACCACTAGAGGGAGCCAAAAAGGTAAATTCACAACAGTACCCCCCCTTAGTGAGGGGTCACCGAACCCTCACCAAGACCACCAGGGCGATCAGGATGAGCGGTGTGAAAGGCACGAACCAAATCGGCCGCATGCACATCAGAGGCGACCACCCAGGAATTATCCTCCTGACCATAGCCCTTCCACTTGACCAGGTACTGAAGCCTCCGCCTGGAGAGACGAGAATCTAAGATCTTCTCCACCACGTACTCCAACTCGCCCTCAACCAACACCGGAGCAGGAGGCTCAGCAGAAGGGACCACAGGCACAACGTACCACTGCAACAAGGACCTATGAAATACGTTGTGAATGGCAAACGACACCGGAAGATCCAGGCGAAAGGATACAGGATTAAGGATTTCCAATATCTTGTAAGGACCGATGAAGCGAGGCTTAAATTTGGGAGAGGAGACCTTCATAGGAACAAATCGAGAAGACAGCCATACCAAATCCCCAACGCGAACTCGGGGACCCACACCGCGGTGGCGGTTGGCAAAACGCTGAGCCTTCTCCTGTGACAACTTCAAGTTGTCCACCACATGACTCCAGATCCGCTGTAACCTATCCACCACAGAATCCACCCCAGGACAGTCAGAAAGCTCCACATATCCCGAGGAAAAACGAGGATGGAAACCAGAGTTGCAGAAAAATGGCGAAACCAAGGTGGCAGAACTAGCCCGATTATTAAGGGCAAATTCAGCCAACGGCAAGAAGGTCACCCAATCATCCTGATCAGAAGAGACAAAACACCTCAAATAAGCCTCCAGAGTCTGATTAGTTCGCTCCGTTTGTCCATTAGTCTGGGGATGAAAAGCGGACGAAAACGACAAATCAATGCCCATCCTACCACAAAAGGATCGCCAGAACCTGGAAACAAACTGGGATCCTCTGTCCGACACAATATTCTCAGGAATGCCGTGCAAACGAACCACGTTCTGGAAGAACACAGGAACCAGATCAGAAGAGGAGGGCAGCTTAGGCAAAGGAACCAAATGGACCATCTTGGAGAAACGATCACATATCACCCAGATGACAGACATGCCCTGAGACACCGGAAGATCAGAAATGAAATCCATAGAGATGTGTGTCCAAGGTCTCTTCGGGACAGGCAAGGGCAAGAGCAACCCGCTGGCACGAGAACAGCAAGGCTTAGCTCGAGCACAAGTTCCACAGGACTGCACAAATGACCGCACATCCCTTGACAAGGAAGGCCACCAAAAGGACCTGGCCACCAGATCTCTGGTGCCAAAAATTCCCGGGTGCCCTGCCAACACTGAGGAATGAACTTCGGAAATGACTCTGCTGGTCCATTTAGCAGGCACAAACAATCTGTCAGATGGACAAGAGTCAGGCCTACCAGCCTGAAATCTCTGCAACACACGCCGCAGATCAGGAGAAATGGCTGACAAGATAACTCCTTCCTTAAGAATACCCACAGGTTCAGCGACTCCAGGAGCATCAGGCACAAAGCTCCTAGACAGAGCATCGGCCTTCACATTCTTAGAACCTGGTAAATACGAGACCACAAAGTCAAAACGGGAGAAAAACCATGACCAGCGGGCCTGTCTAGGATTCAGGCGTTTAGCAGACTCGAGATACATCAGATTTTTGTGATCAGTCAAGACCACCACACGATGCTTAGCACCCTCGAGCCAATGACGCCACTCCTCAAATGCCCACTTCATGGCCAACAACTCCCGATTGCCCACATCATAACTTCGCTCTGCCGGCGAAAACTTCCTGGAGAAAAAGGCACAAGGTCTCATAGTAGAGCAACCAGGGCCTCTCTGCGACAAAACGGCCCCTGCCCCAATCTCCGAAGCATCCACCTCCACCTGAAAGGGAAGTGAGGTGTCAGGTTGGCACAAAACAGGCGCCGAAGTAAACCGGCGTTTCAACTCCTGGAAAGCCTCCACGGCAGCAGGAGCCCAGTTAGCTACATCAGAGCCTTTCTTGGTCATATCCGTCAATGGTTTAACAACGCTAGAAAAATTTGCGATAAAACGACGGTAGAAGTTAGCAAAACCCAAGAACTTCTGAAGACTCTTAACTGACGAGGGTTGAGTCCAATCATGAATAGCTCGGACCTTGACTGGGTCCATCTCCACAGCAGAAGGGGAAAAAATGAACCCCAAAAAGGGAACCCTCTGTACACCAAAGAGACACTTTGAGCCTTTAACAAACAAAGAATTTTCACGCAAAATCTTAAAAACCATCCTGACCTGCTCCACATGCGAGTCCCAATCATCAGAAAAAACCAGAATATCATCCAGATAAACAATCAAAAATTTATCCAGATACTTCCGGAAAATGTCATGCATGAAGGACTGAAAAACTGAAGGTGCATTAGAGAGCCCAAATGGCATCACCAAGTACTCAAAATGACCTTCGGGCGTATTGAATGCGGTTTTCCATTCATCGCCTTGCTTAATGCGCACAAGGTTGTACGCACCACAAAGGTCTATCTTGGTGAACCACTTGGCACCTTTAATCTGGGCAAACAAGTCTGACAACAGCGGCAAAGGATACTGAAATTTGACAGTGATCTTGTTTAAAAGCCGATAGTCAATACAAGGCCTCAAAGATCCGTCCTTTTTGGCCACAAAAAAGAATCCCCCACCAAGAGGGGAAGAAGAAGGACGGATATGCCCCTTCTCAAGAGACTCCTTGATATATGAACGCATCGCGGTATGTTCAGGTACCGACAAATTAAACAGTCTCCCCTTAGGAAACTTACTGCCAGGAATCAAATCTATTGCACAGTCACATTCCCTATGAGGAGGCAATGCACTGGACTTAGACTCGCTGAAGACATCCTGATAATCAGACAAATACGCTGGAACTTCCGAAGGCGTAGAAGAAGCAATAGACAAGGGCAGGGAATCTCCATGAATTCCATGGCAGCCCCAAGTTGACACCGACATTGCCTTCCAGTCCAAGACTGGATTATGGGTCTGCAACCATGGCAAACCCAAAACAACCAAATCATGCATCTTATGCAGAACAAGAAAACGTATCACCTCCCGATGTTCGGGAGTCATGCACATGGTAACCTGTGTCCAAAACTGCGGCTTATTTTTTGCCAAAGGCGTAGCATCAATACCCCTAAGAGGGATAGGATTTTCTAATGGCTCCAGAACAAAACCGCAGCGCTTGGCAAATGACATATCCATCAGACTCAGGGCAGCACCTGAGTCCACAAACGCCATGACAGGATACGATGACAGTGAGCAAATCAAAGTTACAGATAGAATAAATTTAGGTTGCAAATTACCAATGGCGACAGGACTAACAACCCTAGTAAGACGTTTAGAGCATGCTGAGATAACATGTGTAGAATCACCACAGTAGTAACACAAGCCATTCTGGCGTCTATGAATTTTCCGCTCATTTCTAGTCTGGATTCTATCACATTGCATTAAATCAGGTGCCTGTTCAGACAACACCATGAGGGAATTTGCGGTTTTGCGCTCCCGCAACCGCCGGTCGATTTGAATTGCCAGGGCCATGGAATCATTCAGACCTGTGGGAATGGGAAAACCCACCATCACATTCTTAATGGCTTCAGAAAGGCCATTTCTGAAATTTGCAGCCAATGCACACTCGTTCCACTGGGTCAGCACGGACCATTTCCGAAATTTTTGGCAATACACTTCAGCCTTGTCCTGGCCCTGAGACATAGCCAGCCTTTTCTGCCTGAATCTCAAGATTGGGTTCCTCATAAAGCAAACCGAGCGCCAGAAAAAACGCATCAATATCAGCCAATGCCGGATCTCCTGGCGCCAGCGAGAAGGCCCAATCCTGAGGGTCGCCCCGTAAAAAATAAATAACAATTTTCACTTGCTGAGCGGAGTCTCCAGATGAACAGGGTCTCAGGGACAAAAACAATTTACAATTATTCCTGAAATTTCTAAATTTAAATCGGTCTCCGGAAAACAGTTCAGGAATTGGTATCTTAGGTTCTGACATAGGATTTCTGATAACATAATCTTGTATGCCCTGCACACGAGCAGTAAGCTGGTCCACACCTGTAATCAAGGTCTGGACATTCATGTCTGCAGCAAACACAAGCCACTCAGAGGTAAAGGGGAAAAGAAAAAAAAATGAGAAAGAGAAAAAAAAACTCAGAATTTTCTTTCTTATAATCCCGCTTCTGCAATGCATTTAACATTTAATACTGGCCTGGCAAACTGTTATGACCCCAATGGCGAGGGTCTCAGAGGAACAAGTAAGTCTGCGAAGTACAAAAATCCAGCTCATAGGGCAGTGGTAACTGGGTTGACCATATATCTACTCCTAACGCCAACACTAGAAGTAGCTGGGGAACATGCCTACGTTGGTCACTAGATGTCTCGCGCCAGCCGGAGGACTAACTACCCCTAGAAGAGGAAAACAAAGACCTCTCTTGCCTCCAGAGAATAGACCCCAAAAGTTGGATACAAGCCCCCCACAAATAATAACGGTGAGGTAAGAGGAAATGACAAACACAGAGATGAACTAGGTTTAGCAAAGAGAGGCCCACTTACTAATAGCAGAATGTAGTAAGATAACTTATATGGTCAACAAAAACCCTATCAAAAATCCACACTGGAAATTCAAGAACCCCCGAACCGTCTAACGGCCCGGGGGGAGAACTCCAGCCTCCCTAGAGCTTCCAGCAAGGTTAGGATACAGATTATGTACAAGCTGGACAAAAATGCAAACAAAAACAAATAGCAAAAAGCAAGAAAGCAGACTTAGCTTAAGCTAGCAGGAACCAGGATCAGTAGACAAGAGCACAACAGATTAGCTCTGATTACAACGTTGCCAGGCATTGAACTGAAGGTCCAGGGAGCTTATATAGCAACACCCCTGACCTAACGACCCAGGTGAGCATACAAGGGATGGCAGACATTCCCAGAGTCAAATCACTAGTAACCACTAGAGGGAGCCAAAAAGGTAAATTCACAACAGGCTCCGGCGGTGAGCCCATATCTTTTCCCGCACATGTCAGCTGTTTTGAACAGCTGACATTTGCCAGCAACAATCGCAGGTAGAATTGTGATCCACCCAAGGCTGTAAACCCATTAAATGCCGCTGTCAAACTGTGACAGTGGCATTTACAGTGCCTTGCAAAAGTATTCGGCCCCCTGGAAATTTTCAACCTTTTCCCACATATCGTGTTTCAAACATAAAGATACCAAATGTAAATTTTTGGTGAAGAGTCAACAATAAATAAATGTATCCAGGTGTTAGAATGGCTAAGTCAAAGTCCAGACCTCAATCCAATCGAGAATCTGTGGAAAGAGCTGAAAACTGCTGTTCACAAACGATCTCCATCAAACCTTACTTAGCTCAAGCTGTTTGCTAAGGAAGAATGGGCAAGAATTTCAGTCTCTCGATGTACAAACCTCATAGAGACATACACCAAGCGACTTGCAGCTGTAATCGCAGCAAAAGGTTGAGCAACAAAGTATTAAGTTAAAGGGGCCGAATAATATTGCACGCCCCACTTTTCAGTTTTTGTATTTCCACAAAAATGTAAAATAACCAATAAATTTTGTCCAACTTCACAATTGTGTTCCACTTGTGAATCATTCAATGTAGATTTTGCTTAATGTTTGGGATCATTGTCTTGTTGGAAGACAAATCTCCGTCCCAGTCTCAGGTCTTTTGCAGACTCCAACAGGTTTTCTTCAAGAATGGTCTTGTATTTGGCTCCATCCATCTTCCCATCAATTTTAACATTTTAACCATCTTTCCTGTCCCTGCTGAAGAAAAGCAGGCGCAAACCATGATGCTGCCACCACCATGCTTGACAGTGGGGATGGTGTGTTCAGGGTGATGAGCTATGTTGCCTTTACGCCAAACATATCATATGGCATTGTTGCCAAAAAGTTCGATTTTGGTTTCATCTGACCAGAGTTACAAACCACATGTTTGATATGTTTCCCAGGTGGCTTGTTGCAAACTTTAAACAACACTTTTTATGGATATCTTTGAGAAATGGCTTTCTTCTTGCCACTCTTCCATAAAGGCCAGATTTGTGCAGTGTAAGACTGATTGTTATCCTATGGACAGGCTGTCCCACCTCAGCTGTAGATCTCTGCATTTCATCCAGAGTGATCATGGGCCTCTTGGCTGCATCTCTGATCAGTCTTCTCCTTAATTGAGATGAAAGTTTAGAAGGACAGCCGGGTCTTGGTAGATTTGCAGTGGTATGATACTCCTTTCATTGCAATATGATCGCTTGCACAGTGCTCCTTAGGATGTTTAAAGTTTTGGAAATCATTTTGTATCCAAATCCGGCTTTAAACTTCTGCACAACAGTATCACGGACCTGCCTTTTGTGTTCCTTGGTCTTCATGATGCTCTCTGTGCATCATACAGAACCTTGAGACTATCACAGAGCAAGCGCATTTATACGGAGACTTGATTACACCCAGGTGGATTATATTTATCATCATTAGGCATATAAGACAACGTTATTCAATCATTCAGAGATCCACAATGAACTTCTGGAGTGAGTTTGCTGCACTGAAAGTAAAGGGGCTGAATAATATTGCTCGCCCCACTTTGCACAAAAGTTTAAAATAACCAATACATTTCATTCAACTTCACAATTGTGTTGCGGTTGTTGTTGATTCTTCACCAAAAATTTACATTTGGTATCTTTATGTTTGAAGCATGATATGTGGGAAAAGGTTGACAAGTTCCAGGGGGTCGAATGCTTTCGCAAGGCACTGTATTGCCTGTTTCCGAAAAGCTCTCTGGAAATTTAGCCTGTCAGCACCCATGTCACATGACTGCAGTTTACCAATAGGATAGCATGGCAACCAGAGGTCTCCAGCAGACCTCTATGGTTGTCACTGCCAGATTGCTATGAGCACCGCCCGATGGCCGGCGCTCATAGCAAGTCAGCAATTCTGCTACATACAGGTGATCTGATCATTACCTGTATGTAGCAGAGGCGATCAGGTTATGGCAGCTTCTAGTCTCCCATGAAGACTATTGAAGCATGCCAAAAGTTAAAAGAAAGCTTTTAAAAATATTAAAAAAATAAAAGAAATATGATAGTTCAAATCACCCCCCATTCAAAATAAAACAATAAAAAAATTACACATACACATATTTGGTATCACTGCATTCAGAATCGCCCGATCTATCAATATCAAAAAAGAATTTACCGATCGGTAAACGGTGTAACAAGAAAAAATATAAAAAAGCCAGAATTACGCTTTTTTTTCGCTGCAACATTTCATTAAAATGCAATAGTGGGTTAACAAAATATTGTATCTGCGCCAAAATGGTATTGTTAATAACATTAGCTTGGCATGCAAAAACTAAACCCTCACCGAACACAAGATAATGAAAAATGGAGACGCGATGGGTTTCGGAAAATGGAGCAATTTTTTTAAAACAAATTTTGGAATTTTTTTTCACCACTTAGATTAAAAAAAACCTAGACATGTTTGATCTCTATGAACTCATAATGACCTGGAGAATCATAATTGCATTTTAGCATTTAGTGAACCTAGTAAAAAAGCAAAACAAAAAACAATTGTGGAATTGCACTATTTTTGCAATTTCACCGCACTTGGAATTTTTTTCCCATTTTCCAGTACATGATATGGTAAAACCAATGGTGTCCTTGAAAAGTACAACTTGTTCCACAAAAAACAAGCCCTCATTTGGCCATTTTTGACAAAAATTAAAAAGTTGTGATTCTGGGAAGAAGGGGAGCAAAACATGAAAATGCAAAACCAAAAATATCTCTGGTCGTTAAGGGGTTAAATAATAAAACATTAACATGTTTAATGTTGATATAATAATACTAATATGGAGAAACATGTAGCCAAGTCATTATAGCACAATAAATGTAAAAAAATTAAGGTTTTTTTTACCATGTAATTTAAAACTCCTCTTTCCTCTCTAATTCAATTAACCTTCTGGCTATTACAGAAACCTGGATCCAGAATTCAGACACCACCGCTGCTACCGCTCTCTCGTTTGGTGGGCTGAAATTTTCACATACCACCAGACCTGAGAACAGACAGGGTGGAGGTGTTGGTTTGCTCTTTTCATCACAATGTGCTTTCCAGGTCATCCCCCCGGTTCCCTCACTCACATTCCCTTCCTTTGAAGTCCACGCCGTCAGACAATTTAAGCCTTTCTCCTTGCGAGTGGTGGTTGTTTATCGCCCTCCAGGCTCCTCCCGCCAGTTTCTAGACCAGTTTGCCACCTGGCTTACTCACTTTCTATCCTGTGACATCCCAGCCCTCATCATGGGAGACTTTAACATCCCCATCAATGATCCCCTCTCCCAATCTACCTCTCATCTTCTTTCTCTAACTTCTTCATTCGGCCTCTCACAGTTTACTAATTCTCCTACGCATGAGGACGGGAATACTCTGGACCTGGTTTTCTCCCATCCTGACTCACTGCACGACTTTAATAACTCCCCTCTCCTGCTCTCGGACCACAACCTTCTTTCATTCTCTGTCAATGATTGTCTCCTCACCCGGGACAGCCCCACTTACTACACTTATCGGAATACATGTACCATTAATACCCAGCAGCTTGTGGACAATCTCCACACATTTTTAGCCCCCATCTCCTCCCTCTCCTGTCCAGACTTAGCATTGTCACACTTCAATAATACACTGAAGAATGCCCTAGATGAAGCAGCACCTTCTACACGCAGAAAGACCCGACACAGACAATGGCAGCCCTGGCACACTATGCAAACACGCTTTCTTCAGTGTTGCTCAAGGTGTGCAGAGTGGCAGTGGAGAAAATCTCTCTTAGCAGAAGACTTCATCCACTATAAGTTCATGTTCAAAACCTATAACTCTGCCCTTTATCTGGCCAAACAATCCTACCTCACTATCCAACAACCCAAAACTACTTTTTGAAACCTTAAACTCCCTCCTGAAACCTAAAGTACAGGCCCCCATCACCAACCTCAGCAGTGAGGATCTGGCCACTTATTTCTTAGAAAAAATCAACCACATCCATCAGGATATCTCAGCGCAATCTCCTCAGTGCCTGGATCCCCTTCCCTGCCACACCTCAAGCTCATTAGACATCTTTGAGCCTGTTTCAGAAGAAGAAGTTTCCAAGCTCCTCGCTTCTGCTCGGCCTTCAACCTGCAACAGTGACCCCATTCCTTCACATATCCTGCAGTCTCTCTCACCAGTGGTCATCACTCACCTGACTAAAATATTTAACCTCTCTCTTTCTTCAGGTATCTTTCCCTCCTTATTTAAACATGCCATTATAACCCCTTTACTTAAAAAGCCATCCCTGGACCAGAACTGCACTGCTAACTACAGCCCTGTCTCTAACCTTTCCTCCATCTCTAAACTCCTGGAATGCTTGGTCCACTCCCGTCTAATCCGCTTTCTCTCGGATAACTCTCTTCTTGACCCCTTACAATCTGGTTTCCGCTCTTTTCACTCCACTGAAACTGCCCTCACTAAAGTCTCTAATGATCTAATAACAGCAAAATCCAAAGGTCATTGCTCTCTGCTGATTCTCCTGGATCTTTCTGCCGCATTTGACACTGTGGATCACCAGCTCCTCCTCACTATGCTGCACTTTATAGGCATCAAGGACAAAGCCCTCTCCTGGTTCTCCTCCTACCTCTCTGACCGCTCCTTCACTGTATCTTTTGCCGGCTCCTCTTCCTCTCCTCGTCCCCTTACTATCGGGGTTCTGCAAGGCTCAGTCCTAGGCCCCCTCCTCTTCTCTCTTTACACAGCCCCTATTGGACAAACAATCAGCAGATTTGGGTTCCAGCATCATCTCTATGCTGATGACACCCAATTATACACTTCTTCCCCTGACATCACCCCTATGCTAATTCAAAATACCAAGGATTGTCTGTCTGCTGTCTCTAACATCATGTCCTCCTTCTACCGGAAACTTAATCTCTCCAAAATGGAACTTCTTGTATTTCTCCCTTCTACTAACCTCACTCTACCCAACATCAAAATTACCCTGGAGGGTTCAACCATAGCTCCCAAGCAGCATGCCCACTCTCTTGGGGTCATATTCGACACTGAACTTTCCTTTACTCCCTATATCCGATCACTCACTGGCTCTTGTCACCTACATATTAAAAACATCTCCAGAATCTGACCTTTTCTCACCGTTGAAACTGCTAAGACTCTTACTGTCGCTCTAATTCATTCTCGTCTGGACTACTGCAACTCTCTTCTAATCGGTTTCCCTCTTACCAAACTTTCTCCTCTCCAATCCATCTTGAATGCTGCAGCCAGAGTCATATTTCTGTCCAGCCGCTTCACCAATGCCTCCATCTTGTGGCAGTCTATACAATGGCTATCCATTCGCTACAGGGTCCAGTATAAACTCATCTCTCTCTCCCACAAAGCTCTCCACAGTTCTGCACTGCCTTATATCTCCTCCCTCATCTCTGTCTATCGCCTTACACTTGCCCTCCGTTCTACAAATGACCTAAGACTAAAATCCCCTGTAATCCAAACCTCGCACCTCTGTCTCCATGACTTCTCTTGTGCTGCACCAGCTCTCTGGAATGCACTTCCCCAGATGATTAGACTGATACCTAGCCCTGACCTATTCAAGTGCGCTTTGAAAACCCATCTCTTCAAACAAGCCTACCACATCATCTACTCAGTAAACTAACTTTGCCCTGTTCCCTCCTTCCAAATATTACTCTGCACCCTACTATTCATCTGTCTCCACACCCTCCATGCACATGATAACTGCACTTGATACTTGACTATTGCATTTAAACACACGGGCTGATGACCGGATCATGCAGCTTTGTATGAAAATCCCTATTTATTTATTATAAGTGCCAGACCTGAAATAACAATTACTTTTCACCTATTGTGTCCTCCCATTTCCTTGTAGATTGTAAGCTTGCAAGGAGGGACCTTATTCCTAATGTCACTGTTTAAATTGTCTTAACTTGTACCGAATTTATTGTTTGTACATGTCCCCGCTTAATTGTAAAGTGCTGCGGAATATGTTGGCGCTATATAAATAAAAATTATTATTATTATTATTATTATTATTAAAACTACAACTTGTTTGCCGAAAAATAAGCCCTCATATGTAGATGGAAAAATAAAAAAAGCATAGCTCTTGGAAGTGGGAAGATGGAAAAACAGAGGTGAATAAATGGAAAATAGCCCATTCATAAAATAATTAAAGATAATCAGTCACAAAGTTATGCAACCTAATCTGTCAGCAACATAATGTAGAGACAGATACACTTATTACAGCTATGTGTAACTTTGATGGCTAGTATACCTGCTGCCATGTAGTCAAGCATATTCATGAGTTCTTTATAACTCCCACCCCCACCCTGATTTTCAGCTTAATGTGTACACTGTACATGAACAGAAAACTGCCAATCAGTGGTGTGTGTGGGATTATACAGAGCTCAGCATTACGAGACTGATATATCCGCAGAAGATAAAATGGTGGTTTTATCAAAATGACACCAACTAGCCCTGTAAGTCAAATGCCGCTGGAATCAAGGTCTATGTCCCTCCACTACGCTGCTCTCAGATGGGTAACAAAAATATTTTAACGGAATCCCTTTCAAGTTCGGAAGGGTAGTAGTGACGTTTTGAAATGCAGACTTTGATGGAATGGTCTGTGGGCGTCACGTTGCATTTGCAGAGCCCCTGATGTGCCTAAACAGTAGAAACCCCCCACAAGTGACCACATTTTGCAAACTAGACCCCCCCAAGGAACTTATCTAGATGTGTGGTGAGCACTTTGAACCCCCAAGTGCTTCACAGAAGTTTATAATGCAGAGCCGTGAAAATAAAAAATAATTTCTTTCCTCAAAAATGATTTTTTTAGCCCACAATTTTTAATTTTCACAAGGGTAACAGGAGAAATTGGACCCCAAAAGTTGTTGTCCAGTTTGTCCTGAGCATGCAAGTACCCCATATGTTGGGGTAAACCACTGTTTGGGCACACATCAGGTCTCGGACGGGAGGGAGCACCATTTGACTTTTTGAACGCAAGATTGGCTGGAATCAATGGTGGCACCATGTCGCGTGTAGAGACCCCCTGATGTGCCAAAACAGTTGAATCTCCTCAATTCTAACTCCAACACTGACCCTAACACACCCCTAACCCTAATCCCAACTCTAACCATGACCCTAATCACAACCCTAACCCCAACACACCCCTAACCACAACGCTAACCCCAACACACCCGTAACCCTAATTTTAACCCTAATTCCAACCCTAATTCCAACTCTAACTCTAATTCGAACCCTAACCCTAAGGCTATGTGCCCACATTGCGGATTTGTGTGCGGATGTTTCCGCACGTTTTTTTTTTAAATCCGCAGGGAAAACACACTTTATTTTACCTGCGGATTAACAGTGGATTTCCCGTCTTTTCTGTGCGGATTTCACGTGCAGATTCCAATACAGGAACAGGTGTAAAACGCTGTGGAATCCACACAAAGAATTGACATGCTGTGGAAAATACCGAGCGGTATTTTCCGCACCATGGACACAGCGGATTTGGTTTTCCATAGGTTTACATGGTACTGTAAATGTGATGGAAAATTGCTACGAATCACAGTGATCAAAATGTACCTGGAATGAATCTGCGGGCCAGCAGTCGGTGGGCGCACATTTTGCAAGATGGTGGCACCCACAGGAGAAGACGGAGGGACACCGGGACTTGGTAAGTATGGGGGGGTGGGATCGGACAGCGGGGGGTGGAGGGGAGGACGGGAGGATGAAGGGGAGAGAAGGGCAACAGAGGACAGGACCAGGCTGAGGAAAGACTGATGGCGGCAGCAGATCACCGCTGTTAGTCAGTGGCGGGGGCTAGGGTTGAGCGAAACGGATCGGAAAAATTCAAAAATCACCGACTTTTGGCAAAGTCGGGTTTCATGAAACCCGACCCGATCCTAGTGTGGGATCAACCATGAGGTTGGCGATCTGTGCGCCAAAGTCGCGTTTCATATGACGCTTTCAGCGCCATTTTTCAGCCAATGAAGGAGGACGCAGAGTGTGGGCAGCGTGATGACATAGGTCTTGGTCCCCACCATCTTAGAGAAGGGCATGACAGTGATTGGCTTGCTTTCTGCTGTGTCACAGGGGTTATAAAGGGGCATGCACGCTGACCGCCATCTTACTTCTGCCGATCTTAGCATAGGGAGAGGTTGCTGCAGCTTCATCAGAAGAAGGGATATAGTTAGGGAGGGAAGATTAACCCCCAAACTGTTTGTGCTGTAGCAATTTCCACTGTCCAACACTGTTTTTTTGCAGGGACAGAGGAGGCTAGATTTTTGTGCATCAGCTCTGTAGCTTATTAGGCTGCCTTATAAGGCTCCCTGATAGCTGCATTGCTGTTTGATTGCTGCTGTGCAAACCAACTGCTTTTTTAAAAGCAAAAATCCTGTTGCTCCTTTCTTCACAGTTACCTTGTTTATTTGTCCACACTTTTGTGTGCAGCAGTCCTTTTTATTGCTGCCATACTTGCCCTGAGATCATTGTAGGGAGATTGAAATTGTACTACAGTCCTTGTATTTTTTCATATATCTTCCAGCCACTTTCTGCCACTAACATTGTGTTGTTTTTTACACTGGGCCTGAGTTTTGGTTCAGTCTCCAATAAAAAAGTGAGATTCAAATTCTCACAAAGTGGATATACTTCAGTCCTGTTAGTTTGTCGTATATCAGCCAGCCACTTTCTGCCACTTACATTGCATTGTTTTATACACTGGGCCTGAGTTTTGGTTCAGTCTCCAAAAAAAAAAGTGAGATTCAAATTCTCACAAAGTGGATATACTTCAATCCTGTTAGTTTGTCGTATATCAGCCAGCCACTTTCTGCCACTTACATTGCATTGTTTTATACACTGTGCCTGAGTTTTGGTCCAGTCTCCCAAAAAAAGTGAGATTCAAATTCTCACAAAGTGGATATACTACAGTCCTGTTAGTTTGTCGTATATCAGCCAGCCACTTTCTGCCACTTACATTGCATTGTTTTATACACTGTGCCTGAGTTTTGGTCCAGTCTCCCAAAAAAAGTGAGATTCAAATTCTCACAAAGTGGAAATACTTCAGTCCTGTTAGTTTGTCATATATCAGCCACTTTCTGCCACTTACATTGCAATGTTTTATACACTGGGCCTGAGTTTTTGTTCAGTCTCCCAAAAAAAAGTGAGATTCAAATTCTCACGAAGTGGATATACTTCAGTCCTGTTAGTTTGTCGTATATCAGCCAGCCACTTTCTGCCACTTACATTGCATTGTTTTATACACTGGGTGTTAGGGTTGGCGGAATGCACCGAATATATTTATTAGATGGGATAGGTGTGTTCGCAACCCGAGATCCACCGTGCAGGAAAGAACCTGCTGCTAAGTAAGGCGGCAAAGAAAATTAGAATAAACGAACTCTGTTACTTCACAGAGCCCGTAGTAAAGAGAAAGCTGTGTCCTGTTTTGCTCACAGGGGACACAGCTATTGTGTAGAGCCGACAGTGGTCATGCAGTCCAACCAACACCTAGCTCCTCTCCGGTGGAGCCGGAATTCTATCGGCTATTAGCCAGCCCTGAATTCACACATAAATTCCTCGCCGGAGGTGCCAGCATTCTAGGGGCTTATTTCAGCTGGGTCCCTGACTGCATACACAAAACTCATCGCCGGAGGTACCAGCATTCTAGGGGCTTATTTCAGCTGGGTCCCTGACCACACACACGACCACACTGGCACTGAGCTCATACATATTTGACACTAGCGCATGGCCGTGCGGTCATGAGAACCTTATATAGCTGCAGCACCTACAGGACCTTCCAAGAAGGACAAATGGAAGGCTGCCACAGAACTTGATCAGGTACAGGACCTTCCTGGAGGACCAATGGAAGTTGCTGCAGTACCGGAGCATGTAACCCTTGATCTCCACTGAGAGATCTTACCCTGGGCATGCTCAGTGTGTGCAAAGCAGGACTTAGTCCCAGAAAAGCCTGCTCGCCACAGATCAGTGCAGGGTACAATAGCAGAGCCTGGAGAGACAGCAGTAACCCTTTGAACAGTATCAGACAGTGAGACGCTGGGACCGACGTCTCCGCTGAGCAGGCTCCACTGCGGCCGATGCAGAATGGGAGACCGCAGCAGACACGGCTCGAGATTCCTCCTGTGCAGCAGCGGGAACTCAACTCCTAACATTGGGCCTGAGTTTTGTTTCAGTCTTAAAAAAAACTGAGATTCAAATTCTCACAAAGTGGATATACTTCAGTCCTGTTAGTTTGCCGTATATCAGCCAGCCACTTTCTGCCACTTACATTATGTTGTTTTATGCACAGGGCCTGAGTTTTGGTTCAGTCTCCCCCAAAAAAGGGAGATTTAAATTCTCAACAAGTTTATATACACCTTCTACCTTGTTTTACAGTACCATATAACGGTTGTTATTTTGCTTAGATTTTCCAAAAACTGAGGAAGTCTGATGGAAGAGCCTGTGGGCGGTGGTTGCCAGCTGGTACTAATGGTGGTGTATAAAGAGTCTTCAGTGCTGCTGGTTCAATATTGACCAAAAAAAGGACATGTCTGGCTACCCAAAATGTTGATGATCTAACCTTCGTTAAAATGAACCAATCATGGATTTCGAATTATTTTGCCCCACCTTCCGCTGCTGACATGCAGCTTGCCTGAAAAATGTCTTGCTTTTGGCCTCCTCTTACTGACTTCTCCAATTCCTCCATTTGCAGTTTCTGAATGTCCACCGTAGGTCATTTTTTTACCTCCCTAAATGGGCTGACTCCCCCCACAGGGCCGTGGTCACAACCTGGCGCAAGCACCCGTGCGAGTGCCTTTTGCCTGGACAGGTGGGAGGGCCCACTCTTGGGCGACGGCACTGGCACAGGGTCCCTCATAGTACAATGAAGTGTCTCTGACGGTGGTGGTGCACAATCAATGTCAGACACACCATCGTAATATGAGGGTCCCTGTGCCAGTATCGCCGCCCACGAGAGAGTGTTCCCCCCAGCTTGAACAGTGCTCTACCACTTGCAATACTTACCTCTCCCTGCTCCACCACTGTGTAGTCTGTGCTGTTAAATCGTTCAATGGCACTGTCAATACAAATTTGTTGAAATGATAGATGATAGCTAAAATCTACAGGGGCCCTGGCCTCCATTTAGACCAGTTAATACTTTGCGCCTACTACCACTGTCTGCTATTCAGCAGAGGAGCCCTCCCCTGTACCTAGCTATGCCACCTGTTTATTTGAACAATGAACAATTTTTTGGCAGACATTTAGCCCACTTTATTATTTGGGCCTACTAACTGTGTCTGCCACTCATTACAGTTTTCCTCCACTGAACAAAGCAATGCCACCTATTTAGTCCTGTTACCACTTTTGAACTGCATTTAGCCCACTTTATTGTTTGGGCCTACTAATTATTTCTGCCACTCATTACAGTTTTCCTCCACTGGACAAAGCAATGCCGCCTGTTTAGTCCTGTTACCACATTTGAACTGCATTTAGCCCACTTTATTATTTGGGCCTACTAACTGTGTCTTGCACTCATTATAGTTTTCCTCCACTGAACAAAGCAATGCCGCCTGTTTAGTCCTGTTAACACATTTGAACTGCATGTAGCCCACTTTATTATTTGGGCCTACTAACTGTGTCTGCCACTCATTACAGTTTTCCTCCACTGGACAAAGCAATGCTGCCTGTTTAGTCCTGTTACCACATTTGAACAGCATTTAGCCCACTTTATTATTTGGGCCTACTAACTGTGTCTTGCACTCATCATAGTTTTCCTCCACTGAACAAAGCAATGCCACCTGTTTAGTCCTGTTACCACTTTTAAACTGCATTTAGCCCACTTTATTGTTTGGGCCTACTAAATATTTCTGCCACTCATTACAGTTTTCATCCACTGGACAAAGCAATGCTGCCTGTTTAGTCCTGTTACCACATTTGAACTGCATTTAGCCCACTTTATTATTTGGGCCTACTAACTGTGTCTTGCACTCATTATAGTTTTCCTCCACTGAACAAAGCAATGCCGCCTGTTTAGTCCTGTTAACACATTTGAACTGCATTTAGCCCACTTTATTATTTGGGCCTATTAACTGTGTCTGCCACTCATTACAGTTTTCCTCGACTGATCAAAGCAATTCCGCCTGTTTAGTCCTGTTACCATATTTGAACTGCATTTAGCCCACTTTATTATATGGGTCTACTAACTGTGCCTGCCACTCATTACAGTTTTCCTCCACTGAACAAAGCAATGCCGCCTGTTTAGTCCTGTTAACACATTTGAACTGCATTTAGCCCACTTTAATATTTGGGCGTACTAACTATGTCTGCCACTCATTACAGTTTTCCTCCACTGAACAAAGCAATGCCACCTGTTTAGTACTGTTAAAACATTTGAACTTCATTTAGCCCACTTTATTATTTGGGCCTACTAACTATGTCTTCCACTCATTACAGTTTTCCTCCACTGAGGAAAGAAATGCCGCCTGTTTAGTCCTGTTACCACATTTGAACTGCATTTAGCCCACTTTATTATTTTGGGCCTACTAAATGTGTCTGCCACTCATTACAGTTTTCCTCCATTGAACAAAGCACTGCCCCCTGTTTAGTCCTGTTACCACATTTGAACTGCATGAAGCCCACTTTATTATTTGGGCCTACTAACTGTGCCTGCCACTCATTACAGTTTTCCTCCACTAAACAAAGCAATGCCGCCTGTTTAGTCCTGTTAACACATTTGAACTGCATGTAGCCCACTTTATTATTTGGGCCTACTAACTGTGTCTTCCACTCATTACAGTTTTCCTCCACTGAACAAAGCAATGCCACCTGTTTAGTCCTGTTACCACTTTTGAACTGCATTTAGCCCACTTTATTGTTTGAGCCTACTAACTATTTCTGCCACTCATTACAGTTTTCCTCCACTGGACAAAGCAATGCTGCCTGTTTAGTCCTGTTACCACATTTGAACTGCATTTAGCCCACTTTATTATTTGGGCCTACTAACTGTGACTTGCACTCATTATAGTTTTCCTCCACTGAACAAAGCAATGCCGCCTGTTTAGTCCTGTTAACACATTTGAACTGCATTTAGCCCACTTTATTATTTGGGCCTACTAACTGTGACTTGCACTCATTATAGTTTTCCTCCACTGAACAAAGCAATGCCGCCTGTTTAGTCCTGTTAACACATTTGAACTGCATGTAGCCCACTTTATTATTTGGGCCTACAAACTGTCTGCCTCTCATTACAGTTTTCCTCAACTGGACAAAGCAATGCTGCCTGTTTAGTCCTGTTACCACATTTGAACAGCATTTAGCCCACTTTATTATTTGGGCCTACTAACTGTGTCTTGCACTCATTATAGTTTTCCTCCACTGAACAAAGCAATGCCACCTGTTTAGTCCTGTTACCACTTTTGAACTGCATTTAGCCCACTTTATTGTTTGGGCCTACTAACTATTTCTGCCACTCATTACAGTTTTCCTCCACTGGACAAAGCAATGCTGCCTGTTTAGTCCTGTTACCACATTTGAACTGCATTTAGCCCACTTTATTATTTGGGCCTACTAACTGTGTCTTGCACTCATTATAGTTTTCCTCCACTGAACAAAGCAATGCCGCCTGTTTAGTCCTGTTAACACATTTGAACTGCATTTAGCCCACTTTATTATTTGGGCCTATTAACTGTGTCTGCCACTCATTACAGTTTTCCTCGACTGATCAAAGCAATTCCGCCTGTTTAGTCCTGTTACCATATTTGAACTGCATTTAGCCCACTTTATTATATGGGTCTACTAACTGTGCCTGCCACTCATTACAGTTTTCCTCCACTGAACAAGGCAATGCCACCTGTTTAGTACTGTTAAAACATTTGAACTTCATTTAGCCCACTTTATTATTTGGGCCTACTAACAATGTCTTCCACTCATTACAGTTTTTCTCCACTGAGGAAAGAAATGCCGCCTGTTTAGTCCTGTTACCACATTTGAACTGCATTTAGCCCACTTTATTATTTTGGGCCTACTAAATGTGTCTGCCACTCATTACAGTTTTCCTCCATTGAACAAAGCACTGCCCCCTGTTTAGTCCTGTTACCACATTTGAACTGCATGAAGCCCACTTTATTATTTGGGCCTACTAACTGTGCCTGCCACTCATTACAGTTTTCCTCCACTGAACAAAGCAATGCCGCCTGTTTAGTCCTGTTAACACATTTGAACTGCATGTAGCCCACTTTATTATTTGGGCCTACTAACTGTGTGTTGCACTCATTATAGTTTTCCTCCACTGAACAAAGCAATGCCGCCTGTTTAGTCCTGTTAACACATTTGAACTGCATTTAGCCCACTTTATTGTTTGGGCCTACTAACTATTTCTGCCACTTATTACAGTTTTCCTCCACTGGACAAAGCAATGTCACCTGTTTAGTCCTGTTACCACATTTGAGCTGCATTTAGCCCACTTTATTATTTGGGCCTATTAACTGTGTCTGCCACTCATTACAGTTTTCCTCCACTGATCAAAGCAATGCCGCCTGTTTAGTCCTGTTACCATATTTGAACTGCATTTAGCCCACTTTATTATTTGGGCCTACTAACTGTGCCTGCCACTCATTACAGTTTTCCTCCACTCAACAAAGCAATGCTGCCTGTTTAGTCCTGTTACAACATTTGAACTGCATTTCGCCCACTTTATTATTTGGGCCTACTAACTGTGTCTGCCACTCATTACAGTTTTTCTCCATAGAACAAAGCAATGCCTCCTGTTTAGTCCTGTTACCACATTTGAACTGCATGTAGCCCACTTTATTATTTGGGCCTACGAACTGTGCCTGCCACTCATTACAGTTTTCCTCCTCTGAACAAAGCAATGCCACCTTTTTAGTCCTGTTACCACATTTGAACTGCATTTAGCCCATTTTATTATTTGGGCCTACTAACTGTGTCTGCCTCTCATTACAGTTTTCCTCCACTGAACAAAGCAATGCCGCCTGTTTATTCCTGTTACCACATTTGAACTGCATTTAGCCTACTTTATTATTTGGGCCTATTAACTATGTCAGCCACTCATTACAGTTTTCCTCCACTGAACAAAGCAATTCTGCCTGTTTAGTCCTGTTACCACATTTGAACTGCATTTAGCCTACTTTGTTATTTGGGCCTACTAACTACAGTATGTCTGCCACTCATTACAGTTTTCCTCCACTGAACAAAGCAATGCCGCCTGTTTAGTCCTCTTACCACATTTGAACTGCATTTAGCCTACTTTATTATTTGGGCCTACTAACTATCTCAGCCACTCATTACAGTTTTCCTCCACTGAACAAAGCAATTCCGCCTGTTTAGTCCTGTTACCACTTTTGAACTGCATTTAGCCTACTTTGTTATTTGGGCCTACTAACTACAGTATGTCTGCCACTCATTACAGTTTTCCTCCACTGAACAAATCAATGCCGCCTGTTTAGTCCTCTTACCACATTTGAACTGCATTTAGCCTACTTTATTATTTGGGTCTACTAACTATGTCAGCCACTCATTACAGTTTTCTTCCACTGAACAAAGCAATGCCGCCTGTTTAGTCCTGTTACCACATTTGAACTGCATTTAGCCTACTTTGTTATTTGGGCCTACTAACTGTGTTTCCTCCTCATCCTGCCCATTGCCCAGCCACTGCTAGATGAGTCTGCTGGTACATTGACCCAGACCACTACATTCCCCTTGTTCTCTACACAGCCAGAATCTGACCCTGCTGAAAGTCAGGTTCACCTTCCCGCATACTATACCACCTTACACGGGGACAAAGAGGAAGGTGCAGATGAAAGTGCAGGTTCCTTCATCAGGTGGGGGGCATACTCATTGGCGATGTCACTGGCACAGGGCCCCTTATAGTACGCAAAAGTGATTCTGCCAGTGGGAGGCACCACCCGCCATCAAACACGAGGGCCTATGAGGGCCTATGAGGGGCCCTGTGCCAGTGACATCACCAACGAGTATGCCCCCCACCTGATGAAGGAACCTGCACTTTCATCTGCACCTTCCTACGAATGAGTGGGCCCCCCTGCTTGCTCAGGATCACAGCACTTGCAAAGTTGAAATACTTACCTCTCCCTGCTCCACCGCCGTGACGTATTCCGCGTTTTCTGGGCCCACAAAACTCTTGAGCCAGCCCTACCCCCCCACAACTTTAGCCAAATGATCCCCAGTTTTCAATGCCTAACTATTATTATAAAGTAAATTAAGATTGACAAGCTTAAGTAATAAGAATTGATGTTTTTGGCATTAAAATTGGCACTGTGGGTGTTTTCCTGTCCTCCACTCACTGCAGACTTTGCTCCCCCATTGACTTGCATTGGGTTTCGTGTTTCAGTCGGCCCCCGACTTTTCACAATAATCGTCCGATTTCACCCGACCTGACTTTTGACAAAGTCGGGTTTCGCGAAATCCGACTTGATCCGAAAAAAATAAAAGTTGCTCAACTCTAGCAGGGGCAGATCTGGGTCTCCAGCTATGGCCGATGATATTGTAGCATCGGCCATGGCTGAATTGTAATATTTCACCAAGTTTCATAGGTGAAATATTACAAATTGCTCTGATTGGCTCTTTCTCTTTCAACAGCCAATCAGAGCAATCATAGCCACATGGGGGCAAATCCACCCCCCTGGGCTGAAGTACCACTCCCCCTGTCCTTGCAGGTCAGGTGAAATTTGTGTTAACCCTTTCACCCGATCTGCAGGAAAGCGATCATTCTGTGATGCAGCATATGCGTCACAGGTCGGATATGTTTAGAAAGTTAAGTTTTATGATTCATCATACGTATTTTTAAAATCCATACATGTAATTTTCTAATAATATTGGTTTAGATAAGCAAAATCTTTGCTTAAATAAGAATCAATTATTTTCATATATTTCTGTAGATGACTAAACTTTGTTTACTTTTTAGAGTTACCACTAAACTTGAAAAGATACAGTATGTCTTTATTCGACAATCAGAGACTGAAAGTGAGATATATGATTTTTAACAAGTTTGAAAGATAGAATGGTGTCCTAAAATGTACTATGAAAAGTGAAAGGAAAGTGCAAGATTATTTTTGTAGAGTAAGACTTTTTTCCATTTACAAATGACATGTATCTTTTAAACTTTTCTTAAATACATGTTTTTGAATTTTCTTTCAGATAACACGGCTACCATTTTGACAGCTCAAGATGGATATAGTTCTCAAGACAATCTATTATTTTACTTGACAGTTATAATAAGTGACAATGGGACCCCTTCACTCAGCAGTACTAGCACCTTAACCATTAAAGTGTGTGATTGCGGCATTGATAACAACACAGAATCCTGTGGAAAAGGAGGATTTTTCTTCAAGTTTGTAAACTCTGGAGCTTTTGTTGGAATTTCAATTTTCATCCTTATGATTTTAGGTAATTCATGAAAGTATTGTTATTCAATATCTCTACATAAACAGGTAAAAGAAAACCATGAAAAATATATTTTTCTGTAAAATGCACAGAGCTTGAAGCATATTTTATATTCGCGTAGTATTTATCCCATGCTATTATATGATTGTGATTATGGGAACATCTTAAACTGTATATGCAAATATAATAGGTGATAAACAGAAGTGACAGACATTGAGATAGATAGATAGATAGATAGATAGATAGATAGATAGATAGATAGAATTTGTGAACACATTCTTATAACTGATCAAAAGTAAGTCTCAAAACTATTGAAGTGATATGTCATATAATAAAATCTTTACGTGCATTATAAAGCCCAACTACAGGAACAGGAGAATGCTTTTTCTTAATGGTTAAAGGGGTTTTCTGTTTTGTTAATAAAGATAACTAAGGGAAACCATGCGTTTTAAAAGAAAAAAAGGCAACTGCACTTACCACCTGTGTCTGCTGCCAGCTCAAGGATTGTTCCTCTGATTGTCCAGAAACAGTGACAACCTTTCCACTAGTCACTTGACCTTACAGCCGAACAGTGGCCTCAATGGTCAGATCACTGATAGTTGCTATGGAAAGACATCATAACTAGTAATTATCGGAACCAAAGCAAGCACTTAGTATTTAACTCTAGACAATATGGTAACATAGTAATGACATTTGTGGTATGGAAATAATCTCTTTATTCTACTGTATCCCTAGTGCTGGCATTACTTGTGCATGTAAGATGCCGGAAAAATCAGAATATGATGAGTGAGAAAGGAGAAGACTTAAAAGAAAATATTGTAAAGTATGATGATGAAGGGGGAGGAGAAGAAGACACCGAAGCATTTGACATTACAGGACTCAGACAGCAAACAGTGATGCGTGATCGAAAGCCAAAAAGAACAATTAGAACTGATATTCAAAGTATGTACCGATTGTCCTTGGGGCTTGGTCCTGATGTGGCCATATTTAAGGAATTCCTGTCAGAGAAATTAGAAGAAGCAAATACAGACACAAGTATTCTTCCCTTGGACTACCTTCACTGCTATGTGTTTGAAGGCACAGGTTCACCCTCTGGATCACTTAGCTCACTAAGCTTTACTGAGACTAATGTATCAGAGATTGATACATACTACTAAATATTAGTGATGAGCGAGTATACTTGTTGCTCGGATTTTCCAAGCAAGCGCGTTTGATCTCCAAGTATTTGTTAGTGCTCGGAGATTTACTTTTCCTCTCCTCGGTTGCATGATTTACAGCTGCTGGACAGCCTGAATACATGTGGGAATTCCCTAACAAACAGGCATTCCTCACATGTATTCAGCCTGTCTAGCAGCCGTAAATCATGCAGCTGTGGCAATGAAAACTACATCTCCGAGCACTAACAAATACTTGGAGACCACCTGAGCGTGCTCAGGAATACCAGAGCAATGAGTATACTCGCTCATCACTACTAAATATACAAAAGAAACAAAAAGAAATCTAAATGACATTTACTATTCTATTTTTTTTTTTATTATTGAGCTCTCATGGAAATGATGGATAAAGGCAAACTCTTATAACCTTTGACAATGGTACTGCTGTGTGGATAATTTGGGTATTTGTGAGTCTTTTTCACACAGACATATATAATGCATTTAAATATGAATAAATATATATGAATATTATGGTATGTTTTACAACACTGATTGTTTGTAGGCAATCCTATACATTCCACAGAAGAAGGCCATGTGGTTGCTGTGGGCTGCCCATATTTTTTTCTTACAATAAGCTCCCCTTTCTAGACAAAATTATCAAATAGATTTTTTTAAATTGACCCAAGGGGCACATACTTTAAAGCCTGTGGTGGAGGAAAGCAAACACCTTTTTGTTCAAATTGGAAAATTCAATGACCAAAATGATTGTCTGTTCTCTTTAAAGAGAACCTTTCATGAGTTGTAGTATACTAAACTAGATGCAGCATGGAATAGTGGCTGAAGAGCTGAATAAATATTTTTTATCATGTCCATTGCAGATACATTATACTGTTAATTTTATTTCCACCCCATATCGCAGGAGACGTTAGCAGAGGTACATTTTTGGGGTCAGTTACTTTATCCCCTGCATGAGACTGACCAATTATAAGCAAAAGGTGTCACGCAGGAAAAAAAAAGTAACTGTCTATAGAAAAGGTCAGACTCGGCTTTAACTATCTGATATCTGAGGGGTCTAATCAGTTACACAAACCTAACTGCTGGCAATTAATGTGCAGTGGGAGAAGAGTAAAGACATGCTTCATTCATACATTTTTGCAGACCTTCTTTTACAATGCTGTAAGCTCTGCTCTACTCACCCTCCCTCCACATTGACAGTGCTGTGAGAGGAAAGCTGCAAGAAATTTTATAGAAGGTTTATAATGACACATTTAACTTCTATAAATAGAAGGTTTATAATGACACGTTTAACTCTCCTCCCACTGCGCACTGTCAGTGTGGGGAGATCGAAGAGAGCAGAGATGACAGAGTTGTGAGAAGAAAGCTGCAGTGATGTTTGTATTATGCTCTCCTTCCCCTGCACAGTAATTGCAACCAGTTAGATCAGTGAGAAGAGCTGAATGTTATTGCATGTCTTTCCATATTACACAGATAAATATGGTTCTAAGCTTTTCTGGAGGTGTATCTTTCTTTTTAATCACTCTCAGAGTAGAATTTTTGCGAATGTCCCCTAAAAATGGCTCTTTAGTACAATTTAATGAATGTGGCTGCAAAATAACTTAATAAGCTTCTCCATGTGAGCATTTAATTTTAGCTATACCAGAATCTTCTTCAAAAGAAATAGTATTCCATCTGTAGTATGATTTTAGTCAAAGTTTTTCTTGGGTACCAGGACTGAGTCTGAACTAAAACCAGAACCCAAACCCCATTGAAAACAATAGACAACCAAACCATCGAGTTGGAAAATATATTATATCTCCTTCCCTCCACCCTGGAACTCCAAAAATTAGAATGGACTTCCGTGAGACACTAAGTGGTATGGTATGAACCCAGAACTTTTAAGTTTGGGTTCGCTCATCTTTAATCTGTAGACAATTGTTTCAGAGTTCTTTCCTCCTGCCAGATTAGATTAGGACATTGATTAGCTGTGTGAAAGGCCTTTGATGGAGGTCTAGGTGGCAAAATTTCTCCTGGAGGAGAGTACCAAACTAAAATAGTGAAATTTATTAAACATGGAATGCTTCCTGGGAAAAAAAAAATCATGTCACCCCTTTTCCTAGAAGATGTAAGCATGCTCTGAAATGCCACCTATTAGAGTGTGGTACCTAAAAGTAAATATTAGCACTATAGTGAGCATTGCCACATTACTTAAGATCTTCAGCCATCAATGTCAACTTAAACTTTTTATTGTACCTGAATATGGAATATAAGACATTGCATTTCTATTTAGTTATGCATACCTTTATAAGGCATCATATAACATTTTTTATGGGTTGTCTACAGAAAAAGTGCTGCATACTCTATTTGATCTTGTATCTCAACCATATTCTAGCACACAAGCGCAGTTAAAAGGGAACCTGTCAATCTTTACATACTACCAAAACCATGTCTGACTGATCAAAACAGGCCATCAACTGTTTTCTACCTAGGTCTCTAGGTCTCTCTAGGAGTACAGACATGGGGAGTACTTTGAAGCAACAAGAGTGGTTTAGGAAAAATTAATCTGGGGTGATGCTGGGCTGGACTCTCCCACCAGCCACTGGCTGGCTCTTCAAGCAATTTTTTCCCTGATGTGGAGCATTTCCGAGAAAATCATATCCAGCTGCAATCATGCAGTCACGTTCTGATCCATTCAACTGACAGTTACCCTTATAGTACTAATGTTAATATGCATTGTTTAAAAGCACAAATTGGCATTCTTCGTCACAGTTCTTCAAACAATAGTACCAAAATGAGTGGTCGTTGCTGTTTTTAAACTTCAATTTCAATGGAGAGAAACTAAGCTTTGCAGGCAAACACTCTATTGATATTCTGTCTTTTTAGAATCCATTTCAAAATCAGCAGACATTTTATCAGATAGTTGCAAACTTAACCAGCAGCTGTCTGATGTTGTTAAAATGACAAATTTTTGAACTTGCTTACATGATGCATTTGCAATTAGATTTATGGCTATGTTTTTTATCAAAGTTTGATAAGAAAATGGCAATTTACCACATTTTCAGAAAATGATAGCAACAATTTACTTTTTAACTCTATTAGCAAAAGTTAAAACTAGGTTTCACAAAGGCAAATATATAAATGATAAATATATTCTTCTTTCGATTCTGAATTGTACACAACTTTACAGAATTTGTGCAAGCTCTCCCTTTGCAATCAGTCCATTTGTGATCAGTGGGAAAGGTTAGGCACATTCATTGCCCCACTGGTAACTGTTCAACTACTAAGTACACTTCCATTAATTCTATGGAATTAAGTCATGTAGCTGCAAAGTTTAAGTGCATTTTGTCTGCAGCATGGGGAATAGTCTTTTTGCACAGCTTAATTACTGTTCAAGTCTGAGTAAATAAGCCTTATAAATATTCATAGAGTGCGAAGCGCAGTGCACCTTCCTAATAGTGTCCCAGCATTCTCTCAATGTCATCATGACTACTGTAAAATGTCAGTATTGTATTTGTATGAATATAACGTGTTTTGAATAAACTAAATATATTGTCTTAAGGATTGCAGCGTGATTAAAATAACATTGGCTATATTCTCTCACTCCACCCTATGCATTGTGCAAAATCTGAATGTAAAGAAGGTAGAAAAGTGACGCACAGCCTAGACTTCAGTGCCTTTGAACACAATACAGACAGAACCACTTTTATGTATAAAAGTCTAATTACTGGAGAATAGGGCTGGCAAATGTGCAATATTCCATACATTTAGCTGGCTTTTGCTTTCAAAATTGACATCCTATTTCCATAAAGATTCCATTTTTAAGTACACTGCGCTACGTTAATATATTTTTAACAGCTGACAAACTTTAATCCTATTTATATATTCACTTCCCTTTATTTACACAGAATTTTATAGTTTGTTATTAAAAATCACAAATGCTTGAGACATTTACTGCTTTGCTTTCTTTTGTAATCATCAAAAAGTGTTCAATGAAGGCTACCACATTTCAATGTAGAAATAAAATACTATAAATACAAAGTAAAATAATGAAACATATCTATTTGGAAATTGTTGCTTGCTGTGCATAATTGTCTTCGTGTCATCTCCACAATGGAAAAAGTATTCATGGAATGAGCATCTACGCGTAAGCACAATTTTGCCCATCCACAAGTCTAATCACCAAAACGAAGAAAAGATTAATGGTCCAGACAGAATTTCTGTATATTTTTTTTTATTTAAAACTTAAAAAAAAACACATTTTTTTTAATTTAACTATACAATAATGGAGAAAAATATCTTCATGCAGAATATTGAAACTTGGCAGTGATGTCCATCTACTATATAATTGTCTAAGGGTCACTTCCGTCTGTCTGTCCTTCTGTCTGTCACGGATATCCATTGGTCGTGGCCTCTGTCTGTCACGGAATCCAAGTCGCTGATTGGTCTCGCCAGCTGCCTGTCATGGCTGCCGCGACCAATCAGCGACGGCCACAGTCCGATTAGTCCCTCCCTACTCCCCTGCAGTCAGTGCCCGGTGCCTGCTCCATACTCCCCACAGTCACCACTCACACAGGGTTAATGCCAGCGGTAACGGACCGCGTTATGCCGCGGGTAACTCACTCTGTTACCGCCGCTATTAACCCTGTGTGACCAAGTTTTTACTATTGATGCAGCCTATGCGGCCTCAATAGTAAAAACATCTAATGTTAAAAATAATTTAAAAAGAAAAAAATCATTACATACTCACCTTCCGCCGCCTTTCCCGCTCCTCAAGACGCTCCGATGACTAAGGATGGTCTGTGAGAAGGACCTTCCATGACGTCACAGTCATGTGACCGTGACATCGTCACAGGCCCTGCGCGCCTGCGCGAGAAGGACCTGGCATGACGTCACGGTCATGTGACCGCGACATCATCGCAGGCCCTGCACGAGAGCGATGTCATCACACCCTGGGACCGGAAGCTGCCACCTGCACCGCACACAGGCGACAGAACTACAAGAGTACCCTCAGAAGGTGAGTATATGTTTATTTTTTTTTAACCTGTGACATACGTGGCTGGGCAATATACTACGTAGCTGGGCAATATACTACATGGCTGGCCAATATAATACGTGGCTGGGCAATATACTACATCACTGGGCAATATACTATGTCACTGGGCAATATACTACATCACTGGGCAATATACTACGTAACTAGGCAATATACTACGTCACTGGGCAATATACTACGTAACTAGGCAATATACTACGTCACTGGGCAATATACTACATCACTGGGCAATATACTACATAGCTTGGCAATATACTTTGTAACTGGGCAATATACTACGTCACTGGGCAATATACTACGTAACAGGGCAATATACTACGTGGCTGGGCAATATACTACGTGGCTCTGTGCTGTATACTACATCGCTGTGCAATATACTACGTGGCTCTGTGCTGTATACTACGTAACTGGGCAATATACTATGTGGACATGCATATTCTAGAATACCCGATGCGTTAGAATCGGGCCACCATCTAGTATATTATAAATGTTGTGTTATAGTTTTCTTCATTGTGATATCTTGTGCCCAAAATTCTACATCTGTAGTTATGGACAAAATATGGGCACAGAAAAGTACCTGCTCTTGTGACTATGGCCTTGGTGATCAAGTATACGTGAGCTACGCAGATCTTTTCTCTTCTGCCCCATAGATGTTCAGAGTTAATCCTAAGTATCAAAGTGTATCTGTCACCAGCTTTTCTGTATATAAATGTTATGCTTTTTTTATTAGTACTACTGCAACCCCATCATGAAATCATGTCTACCCTGCATACCTATGAAAATGTATTTTATAGTTGCTCCCCTTCATACAAAGTGGTATCAAATGGTCCGATGGGCATCTTTAGACTTTGCTCGACGCCTCCATTCTCCTCGCCATTGCCAATTCTCCAGCCTTGATTGATGTGGCTGACATCATCCACACAGCCTGCTGTTTTTGCACAGCTCTTGTTCCTCACTGTGTAGGTTAAAGAGTTGAATAGACTCGGTGAATAACACTGGAGACATGTGCCACATCAATCAAGCCTTGAGAAAAGTTGAGGAATCGATTGGCAAATGAGGAAAACCAGGTGACATGTTGCTTTTAAACAGGATAGTGGTTCCTAAGCTGCCAGGAATAATACCGGTAACTTGTTTTCATTTTTTATTAATCAAATATTGACAGTCGATACGAAATAATTACATATATATGTTATGCCTCACTTAGTGAGATTTATTCTGAAAGCCATGGTATTGGTGAGTGGTTCATGAGGAGAATGATCAGATAATATAGGCTAAATGAAGTAAGCAAATTGGAGTAATTGAGGTGGTAAAGGCTGTATGGTTATGTGACAAGTACAGTAGTAGATCAAAAGAAAGTTGGAGACACAGCATAGGGAGACCTAAAAAGCAGAGTTGCTAAAAAAAAGCACAGTAGAGAAGGCTTGGCTGCGTGGCTGCAGTGAGTAGATCATGAGACTCACTATAGCGATGAAACAGAGCACAGAGATGATTAGGTCAAAAGAATCACAGTACTAGTGTAGCAAAATCAAGCAGAAAAGGAGACTCACTGTTGCGATGTGGTAGAGCCAGATGATGTAGCAGCACCACTACTCACTGTAGTAATATAACAAAGTATGAGAAAAAAGTACAGTGCCTTGCGAAAGTATTCGGCCCCCTGGAACTTTTCAAGCTTTTCCCACATATAATGTTTCAAACATAAATATATAAAATGTAGTTTTTTGGTGAATAATCAGCAACAAGTGGAACACAATTGTGAAGTTGAACGAAATTTATTGGTTATTTTAAATTTTCGGCACAGAGTGCATCATGAAGACCAAGGAACACAACGGGCAGGTCAGTGATACTGTTGTGGAGAAGTTTAATGCTGGATTTGGATACAAAATGATTTACAAAACATTAAACATCCCAAGGAGCACTGTGCAAGCGATCATATTGAAATGGAAGGAGTATCATATGTTGTGAATTAGACTTTTTTGGCTCCCTCTTGTGGTCACTAGTGATATGACTCTGGGATTGTCTTTCCTCAGTTTGGCACCCACCTGGGTCGTTAGTCCAGGGGTGTTGCTATATAAACTTCCTGGTTTCTCAGTCCAGTGCCTGGCATCGTTGTAATCAGTTCCTTTCTGTTTGCTCCTGTCTGCTGGTCTTGGATCTTGCAAAATTAAGCTAAGTCCTGCTTCCTTGTTTTTTGGTTATTTGCTTTGCTCTTATTTTTTTTGTCCAGCTTGTACTAAATGTGATTCCTGATTTTGCTGGAAGCTCTAGGGGGGCTGGTGTTCTCCCCCCGGGCCGTTAGACGGTTCGGGGGTTCTTGAATATCCAGCGTGGAAATTTTGATAGGGTTTTTGCTGACCATATAAGTCATCTTACTATATTCTGCTATTAGTCAGTGGGCCTCTCTTTGCTAAATATCTAGTTCATTCTTACGTTTGTCTTTTCTCCTTACCTCACCGTTATTATTTGTTGGGGGCTTGTATCCAACTTTTGGGGTCTTTTCTCTGGAGGCAAGAAAGGTCTATCTTTTCCCTTCTAGGGTTAGTTAGTTCTCCGGCTGGCGCGAGACGTCTAGACCCAACGTAGGCACGTTCCCCGGCTGCTGCTATTTGTGGTGTTAGGATTAGATATATGGTCAGCCCAGTTACCAATGCCCTATGAGCTGGTTTTTTGTGTTTGCAGACTTGGTATGTACTTTTGAGACCCTCTGCCATTGGGGTCATAACAGTATGCCAGGCCAAGGTTGAATGTTTAATGCATTTCAGAAGTGGGATTACAAGAAAGGAAAGTCTGATTTTTTTTTTTCTTTCCTCTCTTTTTTCCTCCCCTTTACCTCTGAGTGGCTTGTGCTTGCTGCAGACATGAATGTCCAGACTTTGATTACAAGTGTGGATCAGGTTGCTGCTCGTGTGCAGGGCATACAAGATTTTGTTACCAGTAGTCCAATGTCTGAACCTAAAATACCTATTCCTGAACTGTTCTCTGGAGACCGATTTAAGTTTAGGAATTTCAGGAATAATTGTAAATTGTTTCTATCTCTGAGACCCCGTTCATCTGGAGACTCAGCTCAGCAAGTAAAAATTGTTATCTCTTTCTTACGGGGCGACCCTCAGGATTGGGTCTTCTCGCTAGCGCCAGGAGATTCGGCATTGGCAAATATTGATGCGTTTTTTCTGGCGCTCGGATTGCTTTATGAGGAACCCAATCTTGAAATTCAGGCAGAAAAAGCCTTGCTGGCTATTTCTCAGGGTCAGGATGAAGCTGAAGTGTATTGCCAAAAATTTCGGAAATGGTCCGTGCTTACTCAGTGGAATGAGTGTGCTCTGGCCGCAAATTTCAGAAATGGCCTTTCTGAAGCCATTAAGAATGTGATGGTGGGTTTCTCCATTCCTACAGGTCTGAATGATTCCATGGCGCTGGCTATTCAAATTGACCGGCGTTTGCGGTAGCACAAAGCCACTAATCCTCTGGTGGTGTTGTCTGAACAAACACCTGATTTAATGCAATGTGGTAGAATTCAGACTAGAAATGAACGGAAAAATCATAGACGTCAGAATGGGTTGTGTTTTTACTGTGGTGATTCTACACATGTTATATCAGCATGCTCTAAACGCCTAACTAGGGTTGTTAGTCCTGTCGCCATTGGTAATTTGCAACCTAAATTTATTTTGTCTGTAACTTTAATTTGCTCATTGTCCTCCTACCCTGTTATGGCGTTTGTGGATTCAGGTGCTGCCCTGAGTCTTATGGATCTGTCGTTTGCCAAGCGCTGTGGTTTTGTTCTTGAGCCGTTGGTAAATCCTATCCCTCTTAGAGGTATTGATGCTACGCCATTGGCGGAAAATAAACCGCAGTTTTGGACACAGGTAACCATGTGCATGACTCCTGAACATCGGGAGGTGATTCGTTTTCTTGTTCTGCATAAAATGCATGATTTGGTCGTTTTGGGTCTGCCATGGTTACAGACCCATAATCCAGTCTTGGATTGGAAGGCAATGTCTGTGTCAAGTTGGGGCTGTCAGGGAATTCGTGGTGATTCCCCGCCGGTGTCTATTGCTTCCTCTACTCCTTTGGAAGTTCCTGTGTATTTGTCTGATTACCAGGATGTATTCAGCGAGTCCAGGTCCAGTGCTCTTCCTCCTCATAGGGACTGTGACTGCGCTATAGATTTGATTCCAGGTAGTAAATTTCCAAAGGGAAGATTATTTAATCTGTCTGTACCTGAGCATACCGCAATGCGTTCGTATATCAAGGAATCTCTGGAGAAGGGGCATATCCGTCCATCCTCTTACCCTCTTGGTGCGGGATTCTTTTTTGTGGCCAAGAAGGACGGATCTTTGAGACCTTGTATTGACTATCGGCTTCTGAATAAAATCACTGTTAAATTTCAGTATCCTTTGCCTCTGTTGTCGGACTTGTTTGCCCGGATTAAAGGTGCCAAGTGGTTCACCAAGATAGATCTTCGTGGTGCGTACAACCTTGTGCGCATTAAGCAAGGAGATGAATGGAAAACTGCATTTAATATGCCCGAAGGTCATTTTGAGTACTTGGTGATGCCTTTCGGGCTCTCTAATGCTCCTTCAGTGTTTCAGTCCTTTATGCATGATATTTTCCGGAAGTATCTGGATAGTTTTATGATTGTTTATCTGGATGATATTTTGTTTTTTTCTGATGATTGGGACTCGCATGTAGAGCAGGTCAGGATGGTGTTTCTGGTTTTGCGTGAGAATGCTTTGTTTGTTAAGGGCTCAAAGTGTCTCTTTGGAGTACAGAAGGTTCCCTTTTTGGGTTTTATTTTTTCCCCTTCTGCGGTGGAGATGGACCCAGTCAAGGTCCGAGCTATTCATTTTTGGACTCAACCCACGTCAGTTAAGAGTCTTCAGAAGTTCTTGGGTTTTGCTAACTTCTACCGTCGTTTTATTGCTAATTTTTCTAGCGTTGTTAAACCTTTGATGGATATGACCAAGAAAGGTTCTGATGTTGCTAACTGGGCTCCTGCAGCCGTGGAAGCCTTTCAAGAGTTGAAGCGCCGGTTTACTTCGGCGCCTGTTTTGTGCCAGCCTGATGTCTCACTTCCCTTTCAGGTTGAAGTGGATGCTTCTGAGATTGGGGCAGGGGCCGTTTTGTCGCAGAGAGGCCCTGGTTGCTCTGTAATGAGACCATGTGCTTTTTTCTCTAGGAAGTTTTCGCCTGCTGAGCGGAATTATGATGTTGGCAATCGGGAGTTTTTAGCCATGAAGTGGGCATTTGAGGAGTGGCGTCATTGGCTCGAGGGTGCTAAGCATCGTGTGGTGGTCTTGACTGATCACAAAAATCTGATGTATCTCGAGTCTGCTAAACGCCTGAATCCTAGACAGGCCCGCTGGTCATTGTTTTTCTCCCGTTTTGACTTTGTGGTCTCGTATTTACCAGGTTCAAAGAATGTGAAGGCTGATGCTCTTTCAAGGAGCTTTGTGCCTGACTCTCCTGGAGTCGCAGAACCAGTTGGTATTCTCAAAGAGGGAGTTATCCTGTCAGCCATTTCTCCGGATTTGCGACGTGTGTTGCAGAGATTTCAGGCTGGTAGACCTGACTCTTGTCCACCTGACAGACTGTTTGTTCCTGATAAGTGGACCAGCAGAGTCATTTCCGAGGTTCATTCCTCGGTGTTGGCAGGGCATCCGGGAATTTTTGGCACCAGAGATCTGGTGGCTAGGTCCTTTTGGTGGCCTTCCTTGTCACGGGATGTGCGGTCATTTGTGCAGTCCTGTGGGACTTGTGCTCGAGCTAAGCCTTGCTGTTCTTGTGCCAGCGGGTTGCTCTTGCCCTTGCCTGTCCCGAAGAGGCCTTGGACACACATTTCCATGGATTTCATTTCAGATCTTCCGGTGTCTCAGGGCATGTCTGTCATCTGGGTGGTATGTGATCGCTTTTCCAAGATGGTCCATTTGGTATCTTTGCCTAAGCTGCCTTCCTCTTCCAATCTGGTTCCTCTGTTTTTTCAGAATGTGGTTCGTTTACATGGTATTCCGGAGAACATTGTGTCTGACAGAGGATCCCAGTTTGTGTCCAGATTTTGGCAATCCTTTTGTGCTAAGATGGGCATTGATTTGTCGTTTTCGTCTGCCTTTCATCCTCAGACTAATGGACAAACGGAGCGAACTAATCAGACTCTGGAGGCTTATTTGAGGTGTTTTGTTTCTGCAGATCAGGATGATTGGGTGACCTTCTTGCCGTTGGCTGAGTTTGCCCTTAATAATCGGGCTAGTTCCGCTACTTTGGTTTCGCCATTTTTTTGCAACTCTGGTTTCCATCCTCGTTTTTCCTCGGGACATGTGGAGCCTTCTGACTGTCCTGGGGTGGATTCCGTGGTGGATAGGTTGCAGCGGATCTGGAATCATGTGGTGGACAACTTGAAGTTGTCACAGGAGAAGGCTCAGCGTTTTGCCAACCGCCGCCGCGGTGTGGGTCCCCGACTTCGTGTTGGGGATTTGGTATGGCTGTCTTCTTGATTTGTTCCTATGAAGGTCTCCTCTCCTAAATTTAAGCCTCGCTTCATCGGTCCTTACAAGATATTGGAAATCCTTAATCCTGTGTCCTTTCACTTGGATCTTCCGGTGTCGTTTGCCATTCACAACGTGTTCCATAGGTCTTTGTTGCGGCGGTACGTTGTACCTGTGGGTCCTTCTGTTGAGCCTCCTGCTCCGGTGTTGGTTGAGGGCGAGTTGGAGTACGTGGTGGAGAAGATCTTGGATTCTCGTCTCTCCAGGCGGAGGCTTCAGTATCTGGTCAAGTGGAAGGGCTATGGTCAGGAGGATAATTCCTGGATGGTTGCCTCTGATGTGCATGCGGCCGATTTAGTTCGTGCCTTTCACGCTGCTCATCCTGATCGCCCTGGTGGTCTTGGTGAGGGTTCGGTGACCCCTCCTTAAAGGGGGGTACTGTTGTGAATTAGACTTTTTTGGCTCCCTGTTGTGGTCACTAGTGATATGACTCTGGGATTGTCTTTCCTCAGTTTGGCACCCACCTGGGTCGTTAGTCCAGGGGTGTTGCTATATAAACTTCCTGGTTTCTCAGTCCAGTGCCTGGCATCGTTGTAATCAGTTCCTTTCTGTTTGCTCCTGTCTGCTGGTCTTGGATCTTGCAAAATTAAGCTAAGTCCTGCTTCCTTGTTTTTTGGTTATTTGCTTTGCTCTTATTTTTTTTATCCAGCTTGTACTAAATGTGATTCCTGATTTTGCTGGAAGCTCTAGGGGGGCTGGTGTTCTCCCCCCGGGCCGTTAGACGGTTCGGGGGTTCTTGAATATCCAGCGTGGAAATTTTGATAGGGTTTTTGCTGACCATATAAGTCATCTTACTATATTCTGCTATTAGTCAGTGGGCCTCTCTTTGCTAAATATCTAGTTCATTCTTACGTTTGTCTTTTCTCCTTACCTCACCGTTATTATTTGTTGGGGGCTTGTATCCAACTTTTGGGGTCTTTTCTCTGGAGGCAAGAAAGGTCTATCTTTTCCCTTCTAGGGTTAGTTAGTTCTCCGGCTGGCGCGAGACGTCTAGAACCAACGTAGGCACGTTCCCCGGCTGCTGCTATTTGTGGTGTTAGGATTAGATATATGGTCAGCCCAGTTACCAATGCCCTATGAGCTGTTTTTTTGTGTTTGCAGACTTGGTATGTACTTTTGAGACCCTCTGCCATTGGGGTCATAACAATCATACCACTGCAAATCTACCAAGACCTGGCCATCCCTCTAAACTTTCATCTCAAACAAGGAGAAGACTGATCATAGATGCAGCCAAGAGGCTCATGATCACTCTGGATGAACGGCAGAGATCTACAGCTGAGGTGGGACAGTCTGTCCGTAGGACAACAATCAGTTGTACACTGCACAAATCCGGCCTTTATGGAAGAGTGGCAAGAAGAAAGCCATTTCTCAAAGATATCCATAAAAAGTGTGGTTTAAAGTTTGCAACAAGCCAACTGGGGACACACCAAACATGTGGAAGAAGGTTCTCTGGTCAGATGAAACCAAAATAGAACTTTTTGGCAACAATGCCATATGATATTTGTAAGAAAATAGTGGCACTCACCAGTTGGCTGATCCACAATGTTTAATCCATGTGCAGGTTAATACAAACACATCTTGAAAAGTGCAGAGGGTGCGGGGAGTGCAGAGGGACAACGGCCCTCTGCACTTTTCAAGATGTGTTTGTATTAACCTGCACATGGATTAAACATTGTGGATCAGCTAACTGGTGAGTGCCGCTATTTTCTTACAATTAACTTTTGGAATGATGAACTGCAATTCTTGAATACATAGCTGAGCACCATAAACCCAGTTGTTCCACGCTGACTGCACCCGCATGGAGAGATGTGATTGAAAGTCTGCGTGCTGTGATTCATGTGGTCCTAGTGCCATTCCTTTTCTGAAGATTATAATGCTATATGATATGTTTGGCGTAATGCTCATCACCCTGAACACACAATCCCCACTGTCAAACATGGTGGTGGCAGCATCATGGTTTGGGCCTGCTTTTCTTCAGCAGGGACAGGGAAGATGGTAAAAATTGATGGGAAAATGGATGGAGCCAAATATAGGACCATTCTTGAAGAAAACCTGTTAGAGTCTGCAAAAGACCTGAGACTGGGACGGAGATTTGTCTTCCAACAAGACAATGATCCCAAACAAAGCAAAATCTACAATGGAATGGCCACAAATAAATGTATCCAGATGTTGGAATGGCCAAGTCAAAGTCCAGACCCCAATCCAATCAAGAATCTATGGAAAGAGCTGAAAACTGCTGTTCACAAACGATCTCCATCAAACCTCACTGAGCTTGAGCTGTTTGCCAAGGAAGAATGGGGAAGAATTTCAGTCTCTTGATGTACAAAACTGATAGAGACATACTTCAAGCGACTTGCAGCTGTAATCACAGCAAAAGGTGGCGCAACAAATTATTAAGTTAAAGGGGCAGAATAATGTTGCACGCCCCCTTTTCAGGTTTTGAATTTCCGCAAAAAATTAAAATAACCAATACATTTCGTTCAACTTCACAATTGTGTTCCACTTGTTGTTGATTCTTCACCAAAAATTTACATTTGGTATCTTTATGTTTGAAGCATGATATGTGGGAAAAGGTTGAAAAGTTCCAGGGGGCCGAATACTTTCGCAAGGCACTGTAGATTTGATTAGGTCAAGAGATTCTCTGCCACAATGTAAGAAACCTCAGTAATGCAGTAGAATTGGGTAGTAGAAGGTTGACGTAGCAGAACAATGACTTGGGCATGGCAAAATGGCCACAAAGCTTCTTGAAAGGTTACTATGGTTACCTGACACACAGAGGAAACAAAAGTTCCAGGCAGCGTTGAAGACTAGTGGGTAGCGCCACCATTAGTGTAAGGACAGTGGAGTAACAATATAAAAAATACATTTTCTTATTGTCTATGAATATTACATTCTACATCTGGAAGATCTGTAACATGTGACAACTGACATTTGCTGCACCATATTATTGCTAAACCCCTGTCTATATGAGCCAACGACTTTGGAGGTTGGGTTGGCTTGCCACAAAATATACCAATAATTGCCATAATTATTTCCTTGATGGAGCCCCTACAACTACTCTATCCCAACTGGAAGTAAGATCTCTTACTGTTGCTATTATCATGGAACCCAAGGATTTTGCAGAAAGCAAGTTGAAAATAAAATTTTATGTTTATAGCAATGCGCTGTAAGATACTATACCTATTCATATCTTATATTTAGTGAGAAAATATTTCTCATATTAAATAAACATCACTGACCGAACTGCCTTAAGGCTTCCTAGCAATTCTCTTGGTAATGCAGGTTATAGCTAACCTTGATTACTTACTGTATAGTAATATCATGCAGAATTGACAAAACATCAACGAAAAATGAACAACAGAGATGCAAGTCAGATCACGCTCCTCACTTCTATCCCAGATGAATAACAGCTGAAGAAAATTAAAAAAAAAAAACGTGTTTTTCAGCAGGATGTAATAGAACACAACTACACCTAATTTCTAAGAGTGAAGAATGTGGAAATCTACCCTATGAGAAAATCCAATTGTCGAATGGACTGTAAAATCGAAGCGTTTCTAAAATGTTAACTTGCTTTCCCTAAAGCCTTTTAAACAGCATAAAGTAATAAAACAATGCAATATTCACAGTTACTTTGATATTTTTCTTTATCTATATGTTTAGAGAAAAGCTATCATGTATTGATGAATGTAGTCTGTCTCAATGGATTTTTTCTTTGCAGGCAATAAAATAAGACTTTAAGGGAGAATTATTTAATTAGCACTTAATTCACATGTGGATTTAAAATAAGAACTACATCTTCAGTCTACTTAAGCCCTTAATAAAGATATGCATTAACTAAGCATTTTAGGATCAGCTATAATCCCGTAATTATTGAGGCCATGAAAGAAAGTGAATACCCTCTAATATTCCCACTTACACAATAAAAATTTTTTTCTGAGAACAGTATGCTTGCTCAATATTGTCATTATTTATTGATACTGGAATGATTTACAGCTTCCTCACCGGATTAATGGAGTGTCATAATGCAACCCAGAGAAAAGTCTCTGTGACTAAATTTGATATGCATTTAATTTAAAAATGACTGCAATCCTGTAAATATTTGGTTAAAGAAGCACTCCCATGAAACTTTTTATTGCCTAATCCTGTGCAAATGAATATGTAGTGTACAATAAATGCGATAATATATTCACTGATCGCTGTTTTTCCCGATTCACAGCATTGCTCCTGTTCTCTTCTATGTGTGAGCTGGAAGTCACTTTTACTATGTAAGCATAAGGATAGTCTGACTTATTTTCTAAAAGGGAATTCCGGCTCACTTGGAAACCCAGCGTGATCCAGCAAGTCTGAGAAGAAGTCATGTAACCCTGAAGAGAACTAAAGCGACACTGGAAATTGGGGAAGACAGCAATTGGTGAGTATATTACCGTACTTATTATATACTACATATACATTTACACAGGTTTAGGAAATGAAAACATTTTGGGGGAGTGCTTCTTTAAATTGCAATTTCTTCAATTCTTGAATTTCTCACAGGGCTTCACATTATTGGAAGCATATTCTTTCTACCAATATAATTTGTAAAGCTGGTGTAAATGTCATTGACTTTTACATAGTCTCCAGGAAGTGGTGGAGTACAGCCCGATCTCTAGAGAATGGGAAGTGACATTGAAGCTGTATAAAGAGACTTAATATGTAAATTGTGTATAGTGTTGCAATCCTGCCTTATCTAGCCCTCCGGCGGTACAGTAGAGCTGACATTAAATCCGCCTGCCCTTTACTGGCCTTATCTCAGCCTACAAAGCTAATATGGCAAGTGAACCACAGGAAAAAAGGAAATAGCCTAGTGATACTATTTGCTTGTAGAATATTTCTTGTTTTTTTGCATGTGATTGGTAAAATAAAAAAGCACTTCAAATAATTAGAATACAAAAATATAAAAATGTAAAGCATTTTCTGCTGTAAAATTCCCTTTAGAAAGGTTTTCTGCAGTCACTCTTTCAAATAATTCTCTTGCATTCTTCTCAAATAAGACTGGTTGACAAGGGACCGCGTGTGCAAATTACACACATGTGGTCACGTGACCACCCACTTGAATGGAGAATATAGGGAATTGTGACAGTGTGCACATCACACACCATTACAATTCAGCAGTCTGCAGTCACATTAGAGCACCCTACAATGTCATCTATGACTTATGAGGCTCTTCTGTAGTCAGGGCCGGACTGGCCATCGGGCAGTTCTGGCAAATGCCAGAAGGGCCGATTGCAGTAGTGGGCCGCTTGATCCGTTATTGTCTGTAGTGATGGCTTGAAATAGATTCTATGAATCAAAACATCACATTCACTGTCACAAAGAAAAAGCGCTGTATATTTCTTTGTTTTATATGTACACTTCTGCATGAATTTAAGTGGCTGTCCAGTCCATATCAACAAGTTTGTCACTCTGTGTGACTGCAGGCTTATGAATCTCCCCAATGCACACACTGTGCGCTGTTAGTATTTTCTGTTTTTTGAGCATGGTCTCGGAGGACATGTATGCATTATACATACTCCCATCCAGAGCCTGACCAATGTGTCCGGCCTCGCTCCATTCATACATCCAACTAGAGACATGGCCATCCAGTGGACGCTCCGTCCAGTGGGTGCGGGAAGACAGCAATTGGTGAGTATATTATCACATTTATTGCTTACTACAAATACATTTACACAGATTTAGGAAATATAAAGTTTTTGAAGTGCTTCTTTATATTGCAACTTCATTAATTTTTTAATTCATTCTTGGGCTTTGAAAATTTTGAGACATTTAGCTTTTGTTTGACAGTCCCAGCCAGCTCTGCAAAGGTTTTGAAAAATGGGAGGATATTAGATGGTAGGAGATTTTGCCAGACACTACTGATAAATTCATCATAATTCACAACACAAAAGTAACATAAATTCAGACAGAAAAATACTACAGTTCCTGACTGATGTCAATTTATCATGGTAGTGAACAACTTAAAGGTACACTCAATTCATAAAAGGTGCTCACATCTTAATGAATTGCGTATTTAACTACAGGCATATTTCATCAAGAGCGGCATTTAAAAGTGACCAAATCCTTTACTCCACCTCTGTTTTATAATATCAGCAAAAATGTATTACGACAAGCCTAAAAAAAATGCACTTGACAACAAAGTTTCAAATTTCAAACGCTGCATACTTGCACTCTTTTAACATGGTGCCCATGAAAGATGTATAGAAAATGACAAGTCAACCTTATGCCCAATCAGTGCTGTGTTGACAAATCAAACATCAAGAGGAAGAGAGAGAGCAGGTGCAGCCCTGACTTTCTCTTGATGTTTGATTTGGCATGAGAGCCCTGGGAAAAGGAGTGCTGACACCATTGAAACCTCCTACACAGGAGGAGAGTATAGGTTTTTTATTTTATTGGGGCCAAACATGGGATATGAGAAGTGGTTGTCCAAAGAGGGGACCACTTCTTTAAGTTAAGCTTGTGATCTTTTTTTTTTAAGTGCATTGCTTCCAGTTGAATAAGGCTTTTAGTAAAAAAAAAAAGACACATCGGATCACAAAGTGGTTACCATACATATGTCAGGCAGTTTCTAAGAACACATTACAAAATTGAAAACAGTATATTTGTCTTTTATTATTTATGAATTTGTTCATGTAAAAAATGGGTACCATAAGGATGGTCAAAACAGACACAAGGATTGTATACACATTAAAAAAAACGGACACACTGATGACATGAGGATGACAGTATGGGTGAAAAATCAGCATTTTTTTCTGCATCACTTTCCCACACAGCAATTGATGACGTCAATGAGGTGACTGGGGTTCATTGGCTATGAACTTTGGTGACTTTCTCACATCAGCGCTAAACACTGCAGGAGTGTTTTCATGCTTCTCTCTCAGTGTGTTACGGCTGGCTTACTGAGCGCTTGCATCTTGCCACTGCTCAGCAAACCAACCAGAAGCAGCAGAGAAAGAGTTCTTCATGGGACATGAGGATTTTTGTTGGACAAGTGATTAATATAATGGTTTATTATTTTTTATTTTACAGTAATAAATAAGTAAAAGAGGATGAAGAGTGTTTTTTAATAAAGACGTCTGTGTCTTTATTTCAATTAAAGCAGTTTATTCTCTGTGTCTTTATTACATTTTACAAAAGGGTTAGTAATGAGGGTGCCTTATAGATGTCTCTCCATTGCTAACCCTTGGGCTTGATATCAGCTGACAATAGAAAGCAGACATCAACCCCAATACTATCACCCCATTTGCCACAGCACCAGGGTAAGTGGGAAAAATGGAGTCTGAGTGCCAGAATTGGCGCATCTGTCTGCCTAGCCTTTGCTGGATGTTAAAGATAGGAGGATCACAATGTTGTTGTGGGTCATCTCTTATTAATAAGCAGTAAAGGCTAAGTAGACAGAAGTGAGCTGATATTAATAGACTTGGAAGCTGCATGTTTAATACCCCATTCCCTATGACCTTCAGCCCCCAGCTGTTGGCTTTCTCTCAGCTAGTTAAGAACAAATTGGAGGACCCTATGTTAGTTGTTGAGTTTCCGCCACTGCACAGAGGGAATCTCAAACCATGTCCGCTGTGGTCTCCCCTTCTCCTCCAGCTGCAGTGGAACCTGCTCAGCGGAGACGTCGGTCCCAGCGTCTGGCTCAAGCTGATACTGTGAGAATGGTTACTGCTGCCTTTCCAGGCTCTGCCTTTGTAGCCAACACTGATCAGCAGTGAGCAGGCCTTTCTGGGACTAAGTCCTGCTTTTCCCACACTGAGCATGCCCACAGGACGACCTCCCATTGGAGGTTGGGGGTCACATGCTCAGGTCCTGTTGCGGCTCCTTTTGGACCATCAAGAAGGTCCCAGAGCGCTACTTCTTTAAAAGGTTTGCATGGCCACTTGGCCATGCGCTAGTGTAAACTTGCTAATGTGTGTGTGGATATATGCCTGTTGATGGATGAAAGCTCTGAATCATTCCCATCCCTAGTGTTGTTGCCTGCTCGCGAATGGTGGAAGCTACCTAATGCCAGACAGTGCTACTCTGCACATAAAGCACACAATTCAGCGTCTCTCAGCAGCGACCGCCAGTGCAGCACCATGCACTTAGTGCGCGTTCCTGGCCCTAGTTAGGGTGGTTAGTGGCATCTGCCAGAGTGGCGCTGCACGCACTCTTGTGCGGTAATATTAGTTCAGTTCTATCCCTGACACCACAGTAGTGGTGTCGAGCATAAGAGGTCTAGTGGAAATCTTTCCCCATGTCTTCAGACAGAGTTCTGTGGCTCTTTACTTGTGCTCTCTGTGCGGTATCGCGGCCCTGTGACGCAACAGGGTTCGCTTCCTTCATGCCGGGTGAAGCTAACCCATGTGTGTATTCTCATTATACCGCCATCTAGTCCGCCATTACCGAGCAGCAGGTGTCCATTCTGCACGGTGGACCCTGGACTGCGAACACACCTCATATCCTCTCTAATTATTATTTGGTGCGTTCAGCCAGTCCTAACACCCTTCACCATTTTTTTCTTCTAAATATTTTATTATTGCCTAAATACAGGTACAATAAACTGCAGATGCACTGCACTAACTATATAGCTCACTGACATATTTCTATAAATCTATCTATCTATCTATCTATATCTGTATATAAGATTGTTTTATTAGTTCGAAAACTAGCTTGAAATGACATAGAAAGTTACCGTATGTAAAAGCTGATGTTAAAAATAGATTGCATTCGTTTGTCGAACGCATGTGATACAGATGCTAGGTGAGGGAAAAAATGCACAATCGCATAGCACTCACATGGCATATGGATGCTAAGTGAGAAAAAAAAAAAGACACTTGCCTGACACTCTCCAGCCTTTCTGGCTGAGCATCTCATCTTCCTTTTAGACACATGTGAGCAAACCCTTAGAAGCAGTATTTGGCTGTGTACATTTTAAAGTGATGAAGCATAAAAATGAATGTTATTCAGATGTAAAATATGGACACAAATGGCCCACAGATTACAATACAGATTAAAATTGTCTGTATGAAAAGGCTAAAAATTTTTCCAAATCTCAACATCTTTAGGACAATTTTGGAATTAGGGAAAGCTTGGACTTATGAATAGTGATGAGCGAATATACTCGTTACTCGAGATTTCCCAAGCACGGTCGGGTGTCCTCCGAGTATTTTTTAGTGCTCGGAGTTTTCGTTTTTAGCGCCACAGCTGAATGATTTACATCTGTTAGCCAGCATAAGTACATTTGGGGGTTGCCTGGTTGCTAGGGAATCCCCACATGTACTTATGCTGGCTAACAGATGTAAATCATTCAGCTGCGGCAAGAAAAACTAAATCTCCGAGTACTAAATAATACTCGGAGGACCCCCGAGCGTGCGCGAGAAATCTCGAGTAACGAGTATATTCACTCATCACTACTTTTGAATAATGACATGCTGTGGACTCTTATGATATGTGATTTCATATTTATTATTCTCATCATATAAGAAGGAATGGCTACATATGTGCTACCAAAATGTAATGTCATCACCACCTGTGTAATATTAAATCATACCTGCAAATAATGATGTACAGAAACAGCAGGCAGCAGCTTTCTGCTAACACTTTTCCACATCATATATTGGGATGAGATATATACAATCCTCAAATACCGTTACTGAGGTGTGAATAGGACATGGGCGGACATACCGCCGGTTCAACCGGTGCGGCTGCACCGGGGCCCAGAGGCTCTGGGGGGCCCCTGCAGGGCGGCTAATATAGAGGGCAATCTGGCCAGTCTTTCCGGCCCCGAGGCTCCGGGGGCCCCCTGGCCAGATTGCCCTCATGTGCGGCAGGCAGGGAGCAATACCTGCAGCTCCGCTGCCTGCAAGAGAAAATGGCAGCGGATCTGCAGGGAATGAATCCATCCTGCTTCCTGTCTGACTCACACAGACAGCAGCGGCTGAATGACATCATCATTCCGCGCTGCGGCTGGGCGAGACAGGAAGCTGCCGGCGTGCAGCTGCAGGATAGGATCCGTGCGCAGAGGTGGGACATCTCCTGTCTTCTTCACAGCTGCTCCTCCTGTCTGGTGCTTGTTGTTAGATCACCCCCCTTCTCCCTGCACACACTTCCAGCCTGTGCAGAACGGCATCTGCACACTCATGCCTGGAAGGAAGCTGCAGCTGTGTGCAGGACCTCAGTCACCCCCTGAACAGGAGGTAAAGAACTGTCTGAATGTGACAGATTGTTTGCAGAGTAAAAAGAGGGGAGGCAGGGGCTGCAGTCAGAGACTAGAAGCAGTGATTTACTGACTATGACCCCCGGAGCTTTGTGTTCTCTGGTCAGTGCAGGATTTTCATACACACACATCAGGGACCAGAGAGCTCAGAGCTGGGGAACACAGTCACTAAATCACTGGGTCTATTCTCTGACGGGTCTCCAGTCATCACTGCAGTATCAGATCCAGGCTGGGACTGACCCCTGGTCCCATCCCCCAGTGAAGACTTTTTCACATATACTGCATCTGTTGCATTAAACACACAGGTACAATACATAGACACATATAAGGGTATGTTTCCACTGTCAGTAAACTCTGCGGATTGGACGCTGTGTACATCCGCAGCATCCAATCCGCAGCAGCCGGATGTTACAGCATAGTGCATGAGATTTCAAGGAATCAAATGTCCACTATGTATGCAGCGGCACCCGCAGCTTCCCTGCGGAGACGGACATGCGGCGCATCTTTCTAGACCGTAGCATGTCTATTTATCTTGCGGAGACGCTCAGTCTCCGCAAGATAAATATCACAGTCCAATGTTAAGGATGCGGTGATTCCGCACAGTTCAATGAACACATGCGGAATCATCACTCGTACAAAAGTCGGCAGCGCTTTGGACCGAGCGGACATGTGCTGCATCCAAAGCGCTGCAGATTCCTGACCGTGGAACCATACCCTTATACATTAATGTATAGTATGTCACATATGCAGTAGACACAGGTGTTTATTATACATAGGCATATTCTACAGTGTATGTATGCATTTTATATAGGTATGTACTATGAGTGCACTTCATATATATAGTTATACAGTACACTGATGCATTGATATACTGTAGGCAGCTACATCATTTTTGCCTGCTACTAGTTTTGAAAAATCTCCCCAGACTGTATAAGCCCTTAACGAAATATGACATACTGCTTACATCATATGTTGTCTTCCTGCCTTAATGCAGGCTCGCAAGCTGATCCCGCATATTTCCTGACAAATGATGGCAGTGATATTCAGCCATCATCTGTCACTAACAGCCACTGTTCACCTATTAAACACCGCTGTGGATCTGTGACAGCAGCATTTACAGCATGTCGGCAGGAGAGAGTGTTGATCATTGCATCAATTGGGACTCTTGTGACATGATGGTGGGGAGCTGATGGGTTGCCATGATGGCCAGAGGCCTGTTGACAGCCTGTGCCTGTCATGACAAATTTCTGTGAAAACCAGCCTGCAGCTGAGGACGTGGTGCAGAAGTGGAGTTTTTCCAAGAGTGGGCAATGAGACTGTGAAAGGTTGGAGACACCATCACCTGTTTCTCAACGCAGGGCAGCATCCAATAAAGGAAAACCACCTATGCCAAAACATGTTATCCATCCACAGACATCTGTTTCGGGGTATTTGCCCCTCATCAGTGTGGAGTAGGAAACTGGCTATTAGGAGCAGTGCCTAGTGAAAAGGCTATGAACATAAGGATGAATGACCTCGAGGAGATCAAAACATCCAACACCGCGGAGACACCATCACGTGTTTCTCAATGCAGTGATCCAGAACACTGCCCCATCCCTAAAGGGAAATATGCAAATGCATGTAGAAAAGCCACGGAGACACCATCACATGTTTCTCAACGCAAGCAATGAATAGCCAGGTCTTTCACCGGGAAGGAACAACCACGGGAAGGGCAGCATCTGGATCACTCCGTTGAGAAACACGTGATGGTGTCTCCGCAGTGTTGGATGTTTTGATCTCCTCGAGGTCATTCACCCTTATGTTCTTTTATTACATAGTCCCCTCTCTTGTTAGATATAAAATGACTACTGATGGAGGAGCCGGTGACCAGACTACAAGTCCATCAGCTCCTCCTTTAGAAAAGAAGCTTTCTTATGCTCCATCAGCCATCATTGCATTTTACAGCTAACAAGACAGGACGGTATGTAATAAAAACACAGGGCTCTATAAAATCCAATATGTAATGGACGGTGCAGTACAGAATAGGAAAGGGCACTGTATAATAAGGGATGGCAATATACATAATAAAGGAGACTATTTTATATATACATGTATGTGTGTGGCTATATATATATATATATATATATATATATATATATATATATATATATTATATTATGTAGCTTTGTCGCCTTTAAAGGAGGGGGCCCAGACACATTTTCTGCACAGGGGCCCCAAGCTGTCTGTGTCCGCCCCTGGAATAGGACCTTCATCTGGTTTCACTTTAAGCTTCATTGATGGTATAAGTTTCACATGCAGAAAAAAATGCAATTACTGTAGAAAATAGGAAAACTAATGCAGATAATAGTGTTGATACGGTATGATAGATTTGTACATATATTTTGGTCCTTGAGGAAAAAAATAGCATATGAAAGAAAACTAACCTTGTGTCCATAACAACCAGATAAAGCATTGATTTCCTAAACTGCACTGTATATAACAAGGTACATTGCTGCCATCAACCAAAGCATAAAGCAGCAGTTAAAATACATTTACATGTCAAAGTTGAAAGAGTTTATAATAAGCTCAAAGGTTGCAGTACAACTTGCAGGGAGTTATGAGACTTTTGCTATTAAGATATAATTGTTTGTTTAAAGTCAACTTCATTTCCTCTAAAATAATAACCCCAGGTAGATTTTATTTTGAAATTCACTTTTCAATGAAAACAGCATACTAAGTTTGGTCATTTCAGAAGAATAAAAAAATACCATAGATCGAATGTTCTAAACTATTTAATGAAAACAGTTAATACATAAAGCCATAACTAAAATTATGCAGAGGATACAGAGAATTGATATAATACATTTATCCTGCAATAAACTGTCTTACCATGCAGCTTCCCTCAGCTCCACTTACTCTTACAGCTTCTCTTGGTTTCTTTCCGGTGCGTCTAACACTGACTAGACGTGAGAGAACCTTTCAAAGTTTGGTTCAGATTGGTGAAAGTCACTATGTTAGCCTAATAGTTGATCAACCATATCTGAACCTCACTGAATTCAAGGGGGAGGCAAAACCAAACTCATAAACAACATCTTCAGGGAGGCCAAAAACTTGCCAAAACAGCTCAAGTTAGGGGCAGACACCAGGAAAAGTGTCACAAATTTACCCAGAGTAGAAATAGTATAACTGTGTGGCATTGGATGCATGGGACAGCTCTTAGACCAGCATTTCTAGTTTAAACATTGATCAGTAACAGGTGGATGACTGACAGATGTAGGTCTGGTGCTATGAGAACCTTGCCAAATTCAGGCAACACACATGAAGGAGACCCAGCTTTGTGTCCAAGCATTTCCCAAAATTTGGTGCAGACACCAGGAAATGTGGCATCACTTGACCCACAGTAGAAATTTCACAGCAGCAGTCACCCATGGGCCATGCATGAGGTATCATAGTCTGGTGAAGCAATTAAAGCTTTGAATTTAAGTTTAAATTAAGGTTAGGTGGGTGAGAGACTGGTGAAAGCTTGCTTTGCTGGGAACTCTGATACCTCATGCAACAGTTCAAACAGCTGTTTTGCTAAGCCACACTTAGGTGGCACAAATATCAGCTTTGTAGACCACTAATGTTAGAAAAATATAAGAGCAGTAACATATGTAGATGACTGAAAGTAAATGCAGGCCTGTCGGTCAGGGAGCCCTTCTGCTACAGGCAACACACATGAAGGAGACCCAACTTGGAGTCTCCACGTCAAAAAATTATTGCCACACACCACTAAAGTGGCACCAATTTCCCCAGAGTACAAATGGTATAATAGCACAGCATTTTGACAACTTCTGTTACTGGACGGCTACTCGTCTCCCTTTGGCAGCCGCGCAGCAGTATTATTATCATTAATTTTGGAAAGTTTCCAAGGTAGGCGAGAGTATGATATGTTGGGCTAGAGAGTTCCAGAGTAGAGGGGATGCACGGGAGAAATCTAGTATGTAATTGTGGGGAGCGGAGAAAAGAGAATAGTAAAGAAAAAGATCTTGTGAGGATTGGAGGTTGTGTGCAGGTATGTACCGAGAGACTATGTCACAGATGTATGGAGAAGACAGGTTGTGAATGACTTTGTATGACATGGGTTTTGAACTGGAGTATTTCTGTAACTGGGAGCCAGTGAAGCAATTGACATGAATGAGAGACTGGGGAATAGCAGGGGGATAGGTGGATTAGTTGAGCAACAGAGTTTAGGATAGATTGAAGGAGTGTGAGACTGTTATAAGGGAGAGAACAAAACAGGAGTCAAGGCGGGCGATGATGAGGGCATAGACTAGGGTTTTTGCAGGTTCTTGATTCAGGGATATACAGATCCAGGAAATATTTTTGAGTTGTAGTTGGCAGGAGGTGGAAAGGGCATGGATATGTGTTTTGAAAGAGACATCAGAGTCCAGGGTTACCCCGAGGCAGCAAGCTGGCAGGACGCCCTCATCTATCCCTTATAAATAAGGGCCAGTAAGAACATGTGCTCCAGTGTATGGCAAGCGCTCAATCAAGTGGTCTCTCCTCCTTTTTCCACCTTAACATCAAACACAGTATAGAGGTGGCAGCCCAATTACCCTTGCTTCTCCCCACATCACATCTCTTGAGCTGCTCAACTGACTCAAAGTACAAATAGCATAGTTGGGCATGATGCATGCAGTGCTGGCATCAGGGCATTACTGCCCTGACTGGCTTATGGGGCCCGATGAGCAGAGGAGGCCCACATCGGGCCCCGTCTCTTCTGCTCACCGGGCCCCAGCGGCAGGATTCTGCCGGTGCAGTGCCTCAATTGCGGTGTGGACACAATAGTTAAAAGCAGGCACAGATTGGGCATCTTCCAAGGCGGGCTGGAAGATCTCCACCACAAAGTGAACCGCTGGAACTTTTTTAATCTTCTGAGTGAAGGACCTATGTGCGTGGGCTGTCTAGTTGTATGGGCTGACAAGGGCTGCAGAGGCCCATGTCAGTTCGAAAGCATGGCTGTAGCTCCCATTTGTGAGTGTGCGTGGCTGCCAACCTTGTCAGCGCTGGTAAGCAGGAGGCCATGCACGCATACAGGGCAATGTTAAAAATTTTAAAAGTCCTCCACTGCAGCGCACATAAGGCTCCTCTATCTGTGTCTGATGCTGGCCTGCCAGTACCAGCGTCAGAGAATCCAGCTCTTACTGACGACGCTGGACAGTGGTCCCATCTTATCTCTTTATCCATCTCAGGGACCTGGGTGAGTCCCAAGATGAAAACTTGTTTTATGTATATACAGTAGGTGGACCTATATGATGTATATATAGACTGCTGTATATAGAATATTTAAATGATACTTCTGTATATAATCAGTGTACCCCCTATAATGTGTAGATAGCAGTCTATATACATTATATAGGTAATACTTCTACAGATGTGTGTTAGGTGTCGAGTTCCCACCGCTGCACAGGGGGAAACTCGAACCATGTCCTCTGTGGTCTCCCATTCTTCCCCAGCTGCAGAGGAGCCTGCTCAGCAGAGATGGCACTCCCAACAACTTGCTCAAGCTGATGCTGAGCATCTTTTTACTGCTGCTATCTCAGCTTCAGCTATTGTAGCCAGCAGTAATCAGCGGCGAGCAGATGCTCCAGGGACTAAGTCCTGCTTTTGGTCAACTGAGCATGCCCATGGAGCCACCTCTCACTGGTGGTCAGGGTCACATGTTCAGTTCCTGAAGCGGCCCTGATTGGACCACTGGGAAGGTCCCGGAAGGACGCAGCTATAAAAGGTTCACATGGTCGCTCGGCCATGTGCTAGTATAAATCTAAAATCTTGTATGTGTGGATGAGTGTATGCAATCTGAAGAAGCTCCTAATTGAACCCCTTCCCTAGTGTTGTTGTCTGAATGTGGGTGATTGAAGCTAACTAGAACCAGATTGTGCCATCCAGCACTAGTCACGAGCATGTGGTGCCTATTGGATGACTTGAAGGTGCTGATCCCATGTGGTTGTGGTTTTGGTATTTGGAGGGTTTCTACACTCCGTTATCCTGCAATCTCCTCAGGAACAGACAGGTGCACCCCATGTGGACATACTGTATATATTTCTCATTATTGTTTTTTTCATTTGAGCTTGAATTATTTTCTGTAGGCCACAATTGGATAACACTGGTCTACAAAAAAAAAATTCTGGCATGGACTTTAAGAACAGTTTTAGACTAATCTGAGGGTGCTGAATTAAAATCTGATCTTATAATTTCTCCATCACATCACGTTTTTGCGCTATAGGTATATAGCCCATTTTCATGAATTCCATGATAAATAAGTAGTGTTTGAAAAGTGCCGGTTTATACGGTTCACTAAGGTAAATTTAGTTTAATTTGGGTGGTTAATTTGTGTTGATTTGAAAATGGTTAACTTTCTTTTGTGTTGTGAATCCGCTTTTTGGGCTCCCCTGGTGGTTGCTGGTGGTACTGGTGACTTGTGTGTGCTTTGCTGTCTCAGTTCACCTGCTCCCATCAGTGTTTGGGAGTTTCCTATTTAGCCTTGCTCTCCAGTCATTTCCTTGCCGGTCATCATTGTAACCAGAGCCTTCGGTTGCATGTTCCTGCTACTAGTCTGCTGATCAGCTAAGTGGACTTTGTCCTTTTGTTTTGTATCTTTTGTCCAGTTTGCAGTTTTTGTTATTCTCTGTAGCTGGAAGCTCTTGCGGGCTGAAATTGCCACTCCTGTGTCATGAGTTGACACAGGAGTCTTAAAGTAATTTCAGGAAGGTTTTTTGAAAGGGTTTTCAGTTGACCGTGAAGTCCTCTTTTGTATCCTTCTGCTATCTAGTAAGTGGACCTCTCTTTGCTAAATCTACTTTCATGCTGTGTATGTCTTTTCCTCTTAACTCACCGTTATTACATGTGGGGGGCTGCTATCATCTTTTGGGGTATTTCCCTAGAGGTAAGCCAGGTCTGTTCCTTCCTCTACCAGGCGTAGTTAGTCCTCCGGCTGGCGCGTGGCATCTAGGAAGTCGTAGGTATGCTCCCTGGCTACTATTAGTTGTGTGGTAGATTTAGCTCACGGTCAGCTCGAGATTCCATCACCCAGAGCTCGTCCGTTATTTTTGTGTTCTGATGTTTCCCTGCCATTGGGAATCATGACAGTATGACCGGCCAATGTTAAAGTTATTGGCAGGAGAAAGGAGAGAAAAAAGAAGTCTGTAGATTTTTTTTTTTTTCCCCCTATGCTTGCTCCATAGTTGGATCAGTTGTATTTCAGCTCTAATTACAACCTTTGCCTTTCTCTCCTTCTAATCCTTGAATGGCTCTGATCTCACCTGTTTAAAGATGGACCCTCAGAGTTTGGCTGTAGGTTTAAATAATCTTGCTACCAAGGTTCAAAATTTACAAGATTTTGTTATACATACTCCGATGTCTGAACCTAAAATTCCTACACCAGAGGTGTTTTCCGGAGATAGATCTCGGTTCCTGAATTTCAAATATAATTGTAAATTGTTCCTTTCTCTCAGACCTCACTCCTCTGGAGATCCTGTCCAGCAGGTTAAGATTGTAATCTCTTTGCTGCGAGGTGACCCTCAAAATTGGGCATTTTCATTGACACCAGGGGATCCTGCGTTGCTCAATGTGGATGCGTTTTTTCTGGCTTTAGGGTTGCTTTATGAGGAACCTAATTTGGAGATTCAAGCTGAAAAAGCTTTGATAGCCCTATCTCAAGGGCAAGATGAAGCTGAGATATACTGCCAAAAATTTCGTAGATGGTCTGTGCTTACTCAGTGGAATGAGTGCGCCCTAGCGGCAAATTTCAGAGAGGGCCTTTCTGATGCCGTTAAAGATGTTATGGTGGGGTTCCCTGCGCCTACAGGTCTGAATGAGTCCATGACAATGGCTATTCAGATTGATCGGCGTTTGCGGGAGCGCAAACCCGTGCACCATTTGGTGGTATCTTCTGAAGATACGCCAGAGAAAATGCAATGTGACAGAATTCTGTCCAGAAGCGAGCGGCAGAATTATAGGCGTAAAAATGGGTTATGCTTCTATTGTGGTGATTCTGCTCATGTTATATCAGCATGCTCTAAACGTACAAGGAAGGTTGACAAGTCTATTTCAATTGGCACTTTACAGTCTAAATTTATTCTGTCTGTAACCTTGATTTGTTCATTATCAGTTATTACCGTGGATGCCTATGTGGACTCTGGCGCCGCTCTGAGTCTTATGGATTGGTCCTTTGCCAGGCGCTGTGGGTTTGATTTAGAGCCTCTGGAAGTCCCTATACCTCTGAAGGGTATTGATTCTACGCCTTTGGCTTGTAATAAACCACAATTCTGGACGCAAGTGACTATGCGTATGACTCCAGACCATCAGGAGGTGATTCGCTTCCTTGTGTTGTACAATTTGCATGATGTTTTGGTGCTTGGATTACCATTGTTACAATCTCATAACCCAGTCCTTGACTGGAAAACAATGTCTGTGTTAAGCTGGGGATGTCGGGGGGCTCATGGGGACATACCTTTGGTTTCCATTTCGTCATCTATTCCCTCTGAGATTCCGGCATTTTTGTCTGATTATCGTGATATTTTTGAGGAGCCTAAAATTGGTTCACTCCCTCCCCACAGAGATTGTGATTGCGCCATAGATCTGATTCCTGGCAGTAAATTTCCAAAGGGTCGTTTGTTTAACTTATCTGTACCTGAACATGTTGCTATGCGAGAGTATATTAAGGAGTCCCTGGAAAAGGGACATATTCGTCCTTCTTCATCTCCTTTAGGAGCTGGTTTTTTCTTTGTATCTAAAAAGGATGGCTCTCTGAGGCCTTGTATTGATTATCGACTCCTGAATAAAATTACAGTCAAATATCAGTATCCGTTGCCTTTGCTGACTGATTTGTTTGCTCGCATAAGGGGGGCTAAGTGGTTCTCTAAGATTGATCTTCGTGGGGCGTATAATTTGGTGCGAATTAAGCAGGGGGATGAGTGGAAAACCGCATTTAATACGCCTGAGGGCCATTTTGAGTATTTAGTAATGCCTTTCGGGCTTTCTAATGCACCTTCAGTCTTTCAGTCCTTAATGCATGATATTTTCCGTGAATATTTGGATAAATTTATGATTGTGTATTTGGATGATATTTTGATTTTTTCTGATGACTGGGAGTCTCATGTTCAACAGGTCAGGAGGATTTTTCAGGTTTTGCGGGAGAATTCTTTGTGTGTAAAGGGTTCAAAGTGTGTTTTTGGGGTTCAAAAGATTTCCTTTTTGGGGTACATTTTTTCCCCTTCTTCTATTGAGATGGACCCTGTCAAGGTTCGGGCTATTTGTGACTGGACGCAGCCTACTTCTCTTAAGAGTCTTCAGAAATTCTTGGGCTTTGCTAATTTTTATCGTCGATTTATAACTGGTTTTTCTGGCGTTGCTAAACCTCTGACGGATTTGACCAAAAAGGGTGCTGATGTTGCCAATTGGTCCCCTGCTGTGGAGGCCTTTCCGGAGCTTAAGCGCCGCTTTTTGTCTGCCCCTGTGTTGCGCCAGCCTGATGTTTCTCTTCCCTTTCAGGTTGAGGTCGATGCTTCCGAGATCGGAGCGGGGGCGGTTTTGTCGCAGAAAAGTTCCGACTGCTCAGTGATGAGACCTTGTGCGTTCTTTTCTCGAAAATTTTCGGCCGCCGAGCGAAACTATGATGTTGGTAATCGGGAGCTTTTGGCCATGAAGTGGGCATTTGAGGAGTGGCTTCATTGGCTTGAGGGTGCCAGACATCAGGTGGTAGTTTTGACTGATCTCAAGAATCTGATTTATCTAGAGTCTGCCAGGCGCCTGAATCCTAGACAGGCACGATGGTCGTTGTTTTTTTCTCGGTTTAATTTTGTGGTTTCATACTTACCGGGTTCTAAAAATGTTAAGGCAGATGCTCTTTCTAGGAGTTTTGAGCCTGACTCTCCTGGGGATTCTGAACCTGCTGGTGTCCTTAAGGATGGGGTGGTTTTGTCTGCTGTCTCCCCAGATCTGCGACGTGCTTTGCAAGAATTTCAGGCGGATAGACCTGATCGTTGTCCGCCTGGTAGACTGTTTGTTCCTGATGATTGGACCAGTAGAGTCATCTCGGAAGTTCATTCTTCTTCGCTGGCAGGTCATCCTGGAATTTTTGGTACCAGAGATTTGGTGGCTAGATCCTTCTGGTGGCCTTCCCTGTCTCGAGATGTGCGTGTTTTTGTGCAGTCTTGTGATGTGTGTGCTCGGGCCAAGCCTTGTTGTTCTAGGGCTAGTGGGTTATTGTTGCCCTTGCCTGTTCCGAAGAGGCCTTGGACGCACATCTCTATGGACTTTATTTCTGATCTCCCTGTTTCTCAGAAGATGTCTGTCATCTGGGTGGTGTGTGACCGTTTTTCTAAAATGGTTCATTTGGTACCATTGCCTAAGTTGCCTTCCTCATCTGAGTTGGTCCCTCTATTTTTTCAAAATGTGGTTCGCTTGCATGGTATTCCGGAAAACATCGTTTCTGACAGGGGAACCCAGTTCGTGTCTAGATTTTGGCGGGCATTCTGTGCCAGGTTGGGCATTGATTTGTCTTTTTCATCTGCATTCCATCCTCAGACTAATGGCCAGACGGAGCGAACTAATCAAACTTTGGAGACTTATTTGAGGTGTTTTGTGTCTGCGGATCAGGATGACTGGGTTGCCTGTTTGCCGTTGGCAGAATTTGCTCTTAATAATTGGGCTAGTTCTGCCACTTTGGTTCCTCCGTTCTTTTGCAATTCAGGGTTTCATCCTCGTTTTTCATCTGGTCAGGTGGAATCTTCGGATTGTCCTGGAGTGGATGCGGTGGTGGATCGGTTGCATCAGATTTGGGGACAAGTGGTGGACAATTTGAAGTTGTCCCAGGAGAGGACTCAGCAGCTTGCTAACCGCCGTCGTCGTGTTGGTCCTCGCCTTCGTGTTGGGGACTTGGTGTGGTTGTCTTCCCGTTTTGTCCCTATGAGGGTTTCTTCTCCTAAGTTTAAGCCTCGGTTCATCGGTCCTTATAGGATTTTGGAGATACTTAACCCTGTGTCCTTTCATTTGGACCTCCCGGCATCTTTCGCTATCCATAATGTATTCCATCGGTCGTTGTTGCGGAGATATGAGGTACCGGTGGTTCCTTCTACTGAACCTCCTGCTCCTGTGCTGGTGGAGGGTGAATTGGAGTACGTTGTAGAGAAGATCTTGGATTCCCGTATTTCCAGACGGAGACTTCAATATCTGGTTAAATGGAAGGGCTATGGTCAGGAAGATAATTCTTGGGTAACTGCTTCTGATGTTCATGCCTCGGATTTGGTTCGTGCCTTTCATAGGGCTCATCCAGATCGCCCTGGCGGTTCTCGTGAGGGTTCGGTGCCCCCTCCTTAAGGGGGGTACTGTTGTGAATCCGCTTTTTGGGCTCCCCTGGTGGTTGCTGGTGGTACTGGTGACTTGTGTGTGCTTTGCTGTCTCAGTTCACCTGCTCCCATCAGTGTTTGGGAGTTTCCTATTTAGCCTTGCTCTCCAGTCATTTCCTTGCCGGTCATCATTGTAACCAGAGCCTTCGGTTGCATGTTCCTGCTACTAGTCTGCTGATCAGCTAAGTGGACTTTGTCCTTTTGTTTTGTATCTTTTGTCCAGTTTGCAGTTTTTGTTATTCTCTGTAGCTGGAAGCTCTTGCGGGCTGAAATTGCCACTCCTGTGTCATGAGTTGACACAGGAGTCTTAAAGTAATTTCAGGAAGGTTTTTTGAAAGGGTTTTCAGTTGACCGTGAAGTCCTCTTTTGTATCCTTCTGCTATCTAGTAAGTGGACCTCTCTTTGCTAAATCTACTTTCATGCTGTGTATGTCTTTTCCTCTTAACTCACCGTTATTACATGTGGGGGGCTGCTATCATCTTTTGGGGTATTTCCCTAGAGGTAAGCCAGGTCTGTTCCTTCCTCTACCAGGCGTAGTTAGTCCTCCGGCTGGCGCGTGGCATTTTTATATTTTGTAGTTTAATTCTGTAATTATATTTGATTTGCTGGACATAGACTTTGTAATCTTTGTTATTCCTTGATTAAAAATATACAAAATGTAGTACCGAAAATCATGTGTTTTTATCATAAAACATTAGGAGTAATTTTCATCAAAAATTGAAAATATCTCCAAATCCTGATATGATAGCCAAAAACAGAGTTCATATTAGTAATCAGCAGCCAAAATTGACTTAAAATATGTGTTAAAACCTTTTGTCAGAAAAATTGCGTTGACCAGTGTAATAATTGTGTCACTTTTTGACTATATATTGCATGGTTCATATATGTGTATCGCCCCATGCCTTTTGATTGTCAATACATACTATCTATTGGTGTGGTGTGCTGTTTGTATTCTGTACTTTAAACCCATTTAGATCTCCACTATAAGTGTCACTTTGTTATGGGTATTACCCTATTATGGGCAAGGTTTGTATTTGTTTAGTCACATGTGTGACGTTTTTAAATGTTTTTAATTGTGTTGTTCTCACGTTTTTGTACACAATAAAACTTTGATCATTCATTTATTGTGTGGTGATCACCCGTATAGTGACCTTAGCTTTTTTCTTGTGCATTTATTTTCATCATTTAAGGCCGTGGGTTGATCCCCTTAATGATTGTACTATGATGCCCTCAACACTCGATTGTTTTCAAAACATAAAAAAATGACATAAATGAGATATTGCTGTCATTGTACTGATCCGAAGAATAAGATTTCCTTATCAATTTTACCACATGCGGAACAGTATAAGCACCCCACCCAAAAGAATTTAATGAATTGCTGGTTTTTGTTCATTCTGCCTTCCAAAAACCGTAATAAAAAGCAATAAAAAATGTCATGTGCCCAAAAATGATACCAATAAAAATGTCAACTCGTCCCACAAAAAACAGGACCTCACATGACTCTGTGGGCCAAAATGTGGTGATGCAAAAACTTTTAGCATGTGACAGCTGCCAAACATAAAAAAATATAAAACCCCACTATAATTAGTAAATCAACCACCTCTTTATCACCCCTTTAGTTAGTGAAAAATAATAAAATAAAAAAAGTATTTTGTTTCCATTTTCCTGTTAGGGTTAGGGTTTGGGCTAGGGTTAGGGCTAAAGTTATGGTTAGGGTTGGGGATAAAGTTAGGGTTAGGGTTGGGGCTATAGTTAGGGTTGGGGCTAAAGTTAGGGTTAGGGTTGGGGCTAAATTTAGGGTTGAGGCTAAAGTTAGGGTTAGGGTTTGGATTAGGGTTAGGGTTGGGATTAGGGTTAGGGGTTTGTCAGGGTTAGGGGTGTGGTTAGGGTTTTGGTTAGGATTAGTGTAAGGAGTGTGTTGGGTTTAGCGTTGTGGTGAGGGTTGTGATTAGGGTTAGGGATGTGTTCGGGTTAGGGGTGTGGTTAGAGTTATGGTTGGAGTTGGGATTGGGGTTAGGAATGTGTTGGGTTAGGGTTGGAGATAGAATTGGGGGGTTTCCACTGTTTAGGCAAATCAGGGGCTCTCCAAACGTGACATGGCATCCGATCTCAAGTCTAGCCAATTCTGCGTTGAAAAAGTCAAACGGTTCTCCTTCCCTTCTGAGCTCTGCTGTGGTTTACCCCCATATATGGGGTATCAGCAAACTCAGCACAAATTGGACAACTTTTTCCGTTCAATTTCTACTGTTACTCATGTGAAAATAAAAATTTGGGGGCTAAAAAAATAATTTTTGTGAGAGAAAATGATTTTTTATTTTCACGGCTCTGAATTATAAACTTTAGTGAAACACTTGGGGGTTTAAAGCTCTCACAACACATCTAAATAAGTTCCTTGGGGGTATAGTTTCCAAAATGATCTCACTTGTGGGGGGTTTCTACTGTTTAGGCACATCAGTGGTTTAGCAAATGCAACATGATGCCCGCAGACCATTCCATCAAAGTCTGCATTCCAAAACATCACTTCTTCCCTTCCAAGCCCCGACATGTGTACAAACAGTAGTTTTCTCCCAAATATGGGGTATCAGCGTACTCAGGATACATTTTAGAACAACTTTTGGGGTCCAATTTCTCCTGTTACCCTTGTGAAAATACAAAATTGAGGCTAAAAATTATTTTTGTGGCCAAAAAATGATTTTTTTATTTTCACGGCTCTACAATATATACTTCTGTGAAACAATTGGGGTTTAAAGTGCTCACCACGCATCTCTATAAGTTCCTTTGGTGGTCTAGTTGTCGTGTCGGACGCTGTTCAGACCAGGTCATCCGACAGACAGCGGTAATTCCGCTTTTGACCACTATTTACTCATTGGCGTCTGCTAGATTTTGTCTAGCTGTTCCGGGGTTAATTTACCTGATCCTCGGATTGTAAGCTGGGCCATTTCCATGGCCTTTAAATAGTTCTCCTGATCATTGGGGGTCGCCGATTATAGCTTCTGTCTTGCGTTGTTATCTCGGTCTGGAGTGGAGAGCTGGTGGTTGGAGATTTGTTGATGGTGGTGTATATTCCTTCGTCTTATTTACTCCTTCCTATATTTGTGTTTATTTTGCCCTGCACATTTATAGTGTATTCCTGAGTGTCTGCGGCGTGGTGTATATTTTCCTTTATCCTTGTCTGTTCTAACTGTGGGTATTTAAGTATTACCTTTTCACTGGGTGGTGGGTGGAGGTTTCAGCCTAGGGCTGAGCTCAGGAGTTAGGGTGAGGTTCAAGGCCTGAACATGCACACCATCAGTGTAAACTTCAGGTAGAGGGTCAGTCAGGATTTCCCTAGTCTTAGGGAAATTGCAGGAGCCCGGGTTATTAGCTCTTGCTCACCTAGTCTCTCCCTGACATTATAATCGGCCCAACAACAACAAAGAAAAAAAAAAAAAGGGTTTCTTTTTTTTTTTTTGTCATGGATCCCATGACTTCCATAACCCGCCAGTTGGAGGCGCTGTCCCTACAGGTCACTGAGTTGTGGGGGGCAGTGCAGCAACAGGGACTAGCAGTGTCCAATGTGCAAGCTGGAGTGACAGGAAGAGTTACTGAGCGTAAATTTCCATTGCCTGAAAAATTTGCTGGGGAACGCAGTAAATTTGTTTCTTTTCGTGAAGCTTGCAAACTATATTTCCGTATGCGCCCGATATCTTCGGGTAATGAGGCTCAGCGTGTGGGCCTGGTGTTATCATTGTGAAGTGGGGATCCCCAAGCATGGGCATTTTCTTTGCCATCTGATTCTGCGGCATTTGTCTTTGTGGAGAGTTTTTTTTCTTCTCTTGGGAAAATCTACGATGAACCTGACAGAATGGCTCTGGCAGAATCTAAGATACGCTCTTTCGCCAGGGGGAGCGAGTTGCAGAGGATTACTGTTCTGAATTTTGTCACTGGGCGATCAATACCCAATGGAATGATGCAGCATTGCGGAGTCAGTTTATACATGGGATTTCTGGAAGGGTTAAAAAAGCCCTTCTGATGTACGAGACTCCTACTTCTCTAGATTCCGCTATGAGTCTGGTGGTCCGCATTGATCGCCGTTTGCGTCAGGGGGAGCATGAGACACCGCCTATGGGAGAGGGTTTAGGTTCACGTGAGGTTGCTGCAGGTGAGCCCATGGAGCCTATGCAAATCGCAGGGGTGTCACATGTCAAGCATCGAGCCCCTGAGCTCAGGAAGCAGGGATCCTGTTTTTACTGTGGTAAAACTGGCCATTTTATTAGCATCTGTCCTCTGCTGCCTAAAAAAATGCAACGGCGGAAAACTTCTGAGCTCAGAGGGTGTGGAGGAGACCAGTCTGAGCTTATGTATATCCTCCATGGTGGTTTCTCAGTGCATGCTCCCTGCTAAGGTTTTTGTTGCTGGCAGTGAGCTGCCAATTACTGTTTTTGTGGATAGTGGTTCAGCCACAAATCTCATTGATGAGGAGTTTGCCCGCACAGCAGGTTTTAGGATTGAAAAACTGTCTCATCCTATCCGTGTGGTCGCCATCAATGCTGCTCCTCTCTCTCAGAGGGAGATTACTGAATTTGTGGCTGAGGTGAAACTCCACATTGGAGTTCTACATTCCGAGCGGGTTACATGTAAGGTGCTCAGGAACCTTCCTGCTCAGGTGGTTTTGGGTTTTCCTTGGTTGTCTATGCACAACCCGGTAATTGACTGGAAAACTCAGGACATAATTCGGAGGAGTGAGTTCTGCCAGGAGAATTGCCTGGCCCCATGTGTGGCTGCGTTGACTTCAAGCATTCCGGAGTCACTTCAAGATTTTGTGGATGTGTTCTCTGAGAAGGGTTGTTCAGAGTTGCCGCCACATCGTCCTTATGACTGTTCTATCAGGTTCAAACCAGGGGCCAAATTACCTAAAGCAAGGATGTTTAACATCTCCGGTCCGGAGAGACAAGCGTTAAAAGATTACATTGCGGAAAGCTTGAGCAAAGGGCACGTCAGGCCGTCATCCTTGCCAGTGGCAGCAGGGTTCTTCTTTGTGAAGAAGAAAGATGGCGGATTACGCCCGTGTTTGGATTTCAGGGAGTTGAACCAGATTACGGTTCGTGATCCATACCCTATGCCTCTGATACCAGATTTGTTCAACCAGGTGGCAGGTGCTAAGTGGTTCACCAAGCTTGACCTCAGGGGGGCGTACAACCTCATAAGAGTCCGTCAAGGTGATGAGTGGAAGACGGCTTTTAATACCCCTGAGGGTCATTTTGAAAATTTGGTGATGCCCTTTGGGTTGACTAACGCACCTGCAATGTTCCAACATTTCATCAATGATGTGTTCTCGCATGTTTTGGGGAAATTCGTTATCGTGTACCTAGATGACATTCTCATATATTCTTGCGACCGTGAGGCTCATTTAGATCATGTCAGGCAGGTGATACAGCTTCTCAGAGAGAATAAGCTGTATGCTAAACTTGAGAAATGTGTATTTTCTGTTCAAGAGTTGCCTTTCTTGGGTTATATTGTGTCTGCTTCTGGTTTTAAAATGGACGCCGCATAGGTGCAGGCGGTGCTGCATTGGGAACGCCCTGATAACTTGAAAGCACTTCAGCTGTTCCTTGGGTTTTCTAACTACTATAGGAAATTTATCAAGGATTTTTCCATCATTGCTAAACCGCTAACTGACATGACTAAAAAGGGTACCACTTTCTCTGTTTGGCATGAGGCTGCTGTGCGCGCATTTGAATTTCTTAAGAACAGTTTTGTTGCAGCCCCCATTCTTGTGCAGCCAGATGTATCTAAACCATTTATTGTGGAAGTCGATGCGTCTGAGGTTGGTGTGGGGGCGGTACTATCTCAAGGCTCATCTTTGAGTGCTTTACGTCCGTGCGCCTATTTCTCCAAGAAACTGTTGTCCGCTGAACGTAACTACAATATCGGCAACAGGGAGTTGTTGGCAATTAAGTTGGCCTTTGAGGAATGGCGACACTTCTTGGAGGGGTCGATCCATCAGGTAACTGTTATTACCGATCATAAGAATCTGCTGTATTTGGAGTCAGCCAAGCATCTGTCCCCCAGGCAGGCTCGCTGGGCATTGTTTTTCACGCGGTTCAATTTTGTGGTCACTTACAGACTGGGGTCTAAAAACACTAAGGCGGATGCCTTGTCCAGGTGTTTTCCGGGGGGAGAACCTCGGGAGGATCCAGTACCCATCTTCCAAAAGGGTGTTGTGGTTTCGACTCTCACTACCGAGGTTGAGGCTGAGATTGCCGAGGCTCAGGAGGAGGTAAAATCTGAGCTTCCCATCAACAAATCTTTTGTTCCGCTTCATCTCCGCCTAAAGGTTTTGGTGGAGCATCATGATGCCGTCCTGGCTGGTCACCCAGGGGTTAGAGGTACCTTGGAGTTGGTGTCACGTCGGTTTTGGTGGCCCAAGATCCGACAGGACGTGGTCTCATACGTGTCAGCTTGTACCACATGCGCTAGGGCTAAGACGCCCCGCTCCCGTCCTGTTGGCATACTACTTCCTCTTGAGGTACCTAGTAAGCCATGAACGGAAATCTCCATGGATTTCATCACTGATTTGCCCTCATCAGCTGGAAACACGGTCATCTTGGTGATTGTTGATCGTGTTTCTAAAATGTCGCACTTTGTGTCTTTGCCTGCATTGCCTAACGCTAAGACTCTGGCTCAGGTATTTGTGCAGGAGGTGGTCAGACTTCATGGGGTGCCGTCTGACATCGTGTCTGATAGGGGATCTCAGTTTGTGGCAAAATTTTGGAGAGCGTTTTGCTCACGGCTGGGAATCAAGTTATCTCATTCTTCGGCGTTTCGTCTTCAGTCAAATGGTCAGAATGAGCGTATGAACCAAAATTTGGAACAGTACTTACGCTGCTTTGTCTCTGATAACCAGGAGGAGTGGTCTACCTTTCTTCCTTTGGCTGAGTTTGCCATCAATAATCACCGCCTGGAGTCGTCTGGGGAGTCTCCGTTTTTTTGTGTTTACGGGCTACATCCTCAATTTTGTACCTTGAGTCAGAGGGGCTCTTCCGGCATTCTGGAGGAGGACCAGTTAGGAACACAATTGTCATCAGTCTGGAGGAGAGTTAAACAGCGCCTGTTGAGTGTGGGTGCTAGGTACAAACATGTGGCTGACAGTAGGCGTGTGCCAGGTCCGGACCTGAGTGTGGATGACTGGGTGTGGTTATCCACAAAAAACATAAGACTCAAGATACCATCCCTTAAATTGGGTCCACGGTTTATTGGTCCATTTAGGGTCACCGCCGTCATTAACCCAGTTGCGTACCGATTGGAGCTCCCTACGGTGTATAAGATACACAACGTGTTCCACAGGTCTCTTCTAAAGAAGGTGGTGGGTTCTGTGGACGCGGCGTCTATCCACCTCCAGTCTTGGTGGATGGTAATTTGGAGTTTGAAGTCTCCAAGGTGGTTGACTCTCGTGTAGTGCGTCGCACTTTACAGTACTTGGTACACTGGCATGGTTATGGGCCTGAGGAGAGGTCCTGGGTACCAGCCTCGGACGTACATGCTGACAGGCTGGTCAGGTTGTTTCACCGCCGTCATCCGAACAAGCCGGGTCCTATAAGCCATGAGGGCCCTGGGGTCCCTCGTAGAAGGCGGGGTACTGTCATGTCGGACGCTGTTCAGACCAGGTCGTCCGACAGACAGCGGTAATTCCGCTTTTGACCACTATTTACTCATTGGCGTCTGCTAGATTTTGTCTAGCTGTTCCGGGGTTAATTTACCTGATCCTCGGATTGGAAGCTGGGCCATTTCCATGGCCTTTAAATAGTTCTCCTGATCATTGGGCATCGCCGATTATAGCTTCTGTCTTGCGTTGTTATCTCGGTCTGGAGTGGAGAGCTGGTGGTTGGAGATTCATTGCTGGTGGTGTATATTCCTTCGTCTTATTTACTCCTTCCTATATTTGTGTTTATTTTGCCCTGCACATTTATAGTGTATTCCTGAGTGTCTGCGGCGTGGTGTATATTTTCCTTTATCCTTGTCTGTGCTAACTGTGGGTATTTAAGTATTACCTTTTCACTGGGTGGTGAGTGGAGGTTTCAGCCTAGGGCTGAGCTCAGGAGTTAGGGTGAGGTTCGAGGCCTGAACATGCACACCATCAGTGTAAACTTCAGGTAGAGGGTCAGTCAGGATTTCCCTAGTCTTAGGGAAATTGCAGGAGCCCGGGTTATTAGCTCTCGCTCACCTAGTCTCTCCCTGATACTAGTTTCCAAAATGGGGTCATTTGTGGAGGGTTTCCACTGTTTAGGCACATCGGAGATCTCCAAATGCGACGTGGTGTCTCATCTCAATTCCAGCCAATTCTGAATTGAAAAAGTCAAGAGGTGCTCCTTCCCTTTCAAGCTATGCCATGCGCTTAAACAGTGGCTTACTCCTACATATGGGGTATCAACATACTCAGGACAAACTGCACAACTAGTCTTGGGGTCCAATTTCTCCTGTTGCCCTTGGGAAAATAAAACAAATTAGATCTGAAATTAATTTTGTATAAAAAAAGTTAAATGTTCATTTTTTAAAAACATTCTAAAACCTGAAGGGTTAATAAACTTCATGAATGTGGATTTGAGCTCCTTGAGAGGTGCAGTTTTTAGAATGGTGTCACTTTTGGATATTTTCTATCATATAGACCCCTCAGATTGACTTCAAATGTGATGCGGTACTTTAAAAAAATGATGTAAAAATGAGAAATCACAAGTCAACTTTTAACCCTTATAACTCCCTAATAGTGTTGAGCAATCCGATACCGCAAGTAACGGGTATCGGCCGATACTTGCGGTATCGGAATTCCGATACCGAGTTCCGATATTTTTGTGATATCGGAAATCGGAATCGGAAGTTCCAAGTGTATGGTTCCCAGGGTCTGGAGGAGAGGAGACTCTCCTTCAGGCCCTGTGATCCATATTCATGTAAAAAATAAAGAATTAAAATAAAAAATATGGATATACTCACCCGTCCGGCGGCCCCTGGACCTTACCGCTGTTAACCGGCAGCCTCCGTTCCTAAGAATGAGGAGTTTAGGACCTGCGATGATGTCGCGGCTTGTGATTGGTCGCGTGAGTGGTCACATGAGCGGTCACGTGACCAATCACAAGCCGTGACGTCAGCCGCGACGTCATCGAAGGTCCTAAACTCCTCATTCTTAGGAACGGAGGCTGCCGGTTAACAGCGGTAAGGTCCAGGGGCCGCCGGACAGGTGAGTATATCCATATTTTTTATTTTAATTCTTTATTTTTTACATGAATATGGATCCCAGGGCCTGAAGGAGAGTTTCCTCTCCTTCAGACGCTGGGAACCATCCAGGATACCTTCCGATACTTGAGTCCCATTGACTTGTATTGGTATCGGGTATCGGTATCGGCGATATCCGATATTTTTCGGGTATCGGCTGATACTATCCGATACCGATACTTTCAAGTATCGGAAGGTATCGCTCAGCACTACTCCCTAACAAAAAAAAATGTTGGTTCCAATATTGTGCTGATGTAAAGTAGACATGTGGGAAATGTTACTTATTAAGTCTTTTGTGTGACATAACTGTGTGATTTAAGGGCATGAAAATTCAGAGTTGGAAAATTATGAAATTTTCTAAATTTACCAAATTTCGGCTTTTTCACAAATAAATGTAAAAAAAATCAAAGAATTTTTACCATTATCATGAAGTACAATATGTCAGGAGAAAACAGTGTCAGAAATACTGGGATCCATTGAAGCGTTCCTGAGTTATAATCTCATAAAGGGACAATGCTCAGAAATGTAAAAATTGGCCTGGTTATTAACATGCACACCACCCTTGGAGGTAAAGGGGTTAAAGAAAGATGATGTCGGTGAGGGACTGGTGTAAGCCTGCTGTTCTGGGAGCCTTCATACCTCATCCAACAATTCAAACTGATTTTTCTGCTCAGCCACACTTAGGTAGCCCAAATATCAGCTTCTACTTTTTAACTATTGTTAGAAACATTTAAAAATAGTGAGTGAAAGTAAGTGCAGGCCTACCGGTCTGAGAGCCTTACTGCTACAGACAACACACATGAAGGAGACCCAACTTGGAGTCCAAACATTTCAAAAGATTATTGCCACACACCACTAAAGTGACATCAATTTCCCAACAGTAGAAATAGTATAATGGGGGTCTCGCACCCCTTCCACTACCACCAACCAACCAGATGGAGACAAAACTTGAAGTCACCTTATTTACAAAACTTATTGCCACACACCAATAAAGTGGAATTAGTTTGCCGAGAGTAGAAATTGTATAATTGGGCACTGACACCCGTTCCATTACAGGCAACCCACCAGATGGAGACCCAATTTGGAGTTTCCGAATTTCAAAAAATTATTGCCATGCATCACTAAAGTGGCATCATTTTCCCAGAGTAGAAATAGTATAATGGAGCTCTGATATCCCTTCTAACCCCAGGCAAACCACCAGATCTTGACCCAACTTGGAGTCTCCACATTTCAAAAAATTGTTTTTAACATCAGCAGCAGTAGCAACTACAGGCACAGAAGCTTCGACAAATATGTCACAGAATGCATCACCGCAAGATCAATGCAGCACACTAAAAACTACACAATCGCCTTGTCTAATCAGTCTGCGACTGGAGTGCAAAAGTCATCGGAGATCCATGACTTGCTCATCTTAATGAAAGTCAGGACATCACCAGCATCACTGAAGACACATTTTTGGAGAATGCTGACTACCGGGTATGGCAAAACCTCCAAGGTGTGACAAGCGAGCTCAGGCCATTCTTCCATTTTTGAAGACTAAAATGCAAAAGACTCCAAATTCCCTGATGTCATTGATATTGAGCTCAAAATACTCCTGCAGCTTCCTCTCTAGTCATTTACAATGTGTCAGACTTGTACTGTGTTCTACTGGTTTACGAATTAGTCTAATAAAATGTGTTAAATGATTCAAAGAAATTACTTCTGCTACTTACACTGCTGCTGCTAATGTTTTTGCATTGATGACTCACCATTCCCAAGGTTGGAAATTGATAATTGCAATGCACACTGTGTGCCTCACTGATGTCTTGGAGAAAACAACTCTTAAGATTGTCTATAAGCGTGTTTTGATATTCCTGCATGCGTGCCCCTCTTTCCAGGGGGGAAGCATCTGGCAAAATTTACTCTTGTACCGTGGATGTGACAGAGTGACAAACCAGTAGTCAGCACTATTTAGAACCCTAAATATATGTGCATCATGTTGCAGATAGTGCAGCAAGAAGGTGCTCATGTGTCGCACACTTCCATGAGGTCCATGTCCATCGGCTTTTGGTGGTGAGATAACACTCAAGATTTCTTAGTCCCTCCACTCCTGTTAACCATGTTCAAAAAGAGAGGGGATCAATAATCCTTTTCATATCCTGACTCTTGTGTGTTCATCACTTCGCTCTCCTTAATTTGTTCCTTCGCTACTGCCTATTCACTAACAGTTTCTCTGGTACCATGAGCCCCCCCTTGGTCACTGTAATCCACCCTCCCATGGCATCCGCTTGTGTTATGACAGTCTGGATGTAAGAGATATTGTTATTACGTCCACTTCCTCATCTGCTTACATCTCCACCTCTGGGCCCACCACCTCCTCTCTCAGACTAACCAAAGTGTGCTCCAGCATGCGGATGATGGGAATAGTGATGATGATGACAGCATTGGCAGTGCTAACCACCTTATTAGCCATTTCTAAATTGTGCAGAAGGGTGCAGAGGTCCTTCATCTGTGCCCACTCCACAAGCGTGATATAAATCATGTCCGTACTGCGTTGGCCAAGGCTGTGCAATAGGACCTTCTGCACCAGGGCTCATCACTGCTTCCACAGTCACTACAATATGTGCAGAGTGGAATTCCACTGTGTTGGCACATCATGTATCAAACAGTTAACCGGTAGGTCGAAAGATCTCTGCTGCGATGTAAGTCAATGACCTGCTGGGTGCAAACCACAGAAGTGAGCACACAGTGACCGTGATTTCTTCAGCAGTGCATCAAGACTGAGTAGTGGCAGAGAAATTAGCCATGCAAGGCATGAGTGTGAGGTTGCTATAGCATAGAGCCACCAAGAGGTTCATAACATTACTGCAAATTTCCTTCACTGACTCCAGGTTCAGTGGAGACAGCCAATGCTAAAACTTGGTCTGGATAACTATCTGGATAACTATCCACAATTCTTAAACTTGGTGACTGTGATTAGAGTTGAGCGACTTTTACTTTTTTGGGATTGAGTCTGGTTTCACGAAACCCGACTTTGTGAAAAGTCGGTTCGGGTGAAATCGGCCGATTATTGCGAAAAGTCGGGGGCCGACTGAAACACGAAACCCAATGCAAGTCAATGGGGAATCAAAGTTGGAAGTGAGTGGAGGACAGGAAAACACCTACAGTGCTCATTTTAATGCAAAAAAAAACAATTATTATTACTGAAGCTTATCAATCTTAATTTACTTTATAATAATAGTTAGGCATTGAAAACTGGGGGTCATGTGGCTAACGTTGTGGGGGGGTACGGCTGGCTCAAGGGGAACCTGACTTTCAGCAGGGTCAGATTCTGGCTGTGTAGAGTGCAAGGGGAATGTAGTGGTCTGGGTCAATGTACCAGCAGACTCATCTAGCAGTGGCTGGGCAATGGGCAGGATGAGGAGGAAACACAGATATAGGCCCAAATAATAAAGTGGGCTAAATGCAATTCAAAATTTGTAACAGGACTAAACAGGCGGCATTGCTTTGTTCATTGGAGGACAACTGTAATGAGCGGCAGACACAGTTAGTAGGCCCAAATAATAAAGTGGGCAAAATGCAGTTCAAAATTGGTAACAGGACTAAACAGGCGGCATTGCTTTGTTCAGTGGAGGACAACTGTAATGAGCGGCAGACACAGTTAGTAGGCGCAAATAATAAAGTAGCCTAAATGCAGTTCAAAACTGGTAACAGGACTGAAAAGGCAGCATTGCTTTGTTCATTGGAGGACAATTGTAATGAGCGGCAGACACAGTTAGTAGGCCCAAATAATAAAGTGGCCTAAATGCAGTTCAAAAGTGGTAACAGGACTAAACAGGCGGCATTGCTTTGTTCATTGGAGGACAATTGTAATGAGAGGCAGACACAGTTAGTAGGCCCAAATAATAAAGTGGGCTAAATGCAGTTCAAAATTGGTAACAGGACTAAACAGGCAGCATTGCTTTGTTCATTGAAGGACAACTGAAATGAGCGGCAGACACAGTTAGTAGGCCCAAATAATAAAGTTGGCAAAAAATAAGTATTAACTGGTTTAAATGAAGGCCAGGGCCCCTGTATATTTTAACTATCATCTATCATTTCAACAGATTTGTATTGGCAGTGCCATTGAAGGATTTAACAGCACAGACTACACAGTGGTGGAGCAGGGAGAGGTAAGTATTGCAAGTGGTAGAGCACTGTTCGAGCTGGGGGGACACTCTCTCGTGGGCAGCGGTACTGGCACAGGGCCCCTCATATTACGACGGTGTGTCTGAAGTTGGTTGTGCACCACCATAGTCAGAGACACTTCATTGTACTATGAGGGACCCTGTGCAGGTGCCGTCGCCCAAGAGTGGGCACACCCACCTGTCCAGGCAAATGGCACTTGCACGGGTGCTTGCGCCAGGTGGTAACCACGGCCCTGTGGGGGGAGTCAGCCCATTTAGGGAGGTATAAAAATGGCCTATGGTGGACATTCAGCAGCTGCAAATGGAGGAATTGGAGAAGTCAGTAAGAGGAGGCCAAAAGCAAGACATTTTTCAGGCAAGCTACGTGTCAGCAGGGGAAGGTGGGGCAAAATAATTTGAAATCCATGATTTTTTCATTTTAAGGAAGGTTAGATCATCAACATTTTGGTTAGCCAGACGTGTCCTTTTTTCGGTTACTATTGAATCAGCAGCACTGAAGACTCTTTCTGATAGCACACTAGCAGCAGGGCAAGCGAGCTCCTGTAATGCATATTCTGCCAATTCAGGCCAGGTGTCTATTTTAGATGCACAGTAATCAAAGGGGAATGACCTGTGAGGGAGAACATCGATAAGGGAGGAAAAGTAGTTTGTAACCATACTGGAAAAATGCTGTCTCCTGTCACTGTGAATCGATGCAGCAGTACCTGTCATGTCAGCGGTCATTGCAAAATCACTCAACAACCTGGTCATAAAACCCCTCTGTCCAACGCCACTTCGAATTTGTGCACCTCTAACACCTCTGCCATGTTGCCCCCTATGGCTCATGTGAGAACCATCACCGCCGCTGTGTGCTGGGAATGCCTGAACCAAACGGTCTACAAGAGTTGCTTGTTTGGTAGCCAATATTTGCTCAAGGTTCTCATGTGGCATGATATTTTGTAATTTTCCTTTATATCGTGGATCCAGGAGGCAGGTCAACCAGTAATCGTCATCGGTCATCATTTTGGTAATGCGGGGGTCCCTTTTTAGGATACGCAAGGCATACTCAGCCATGTGGGCCAATGTTCCAGGTGTCAATTCACTTCTTGTGCTGTGTTGAGGAGCACTTTCTTGCAAATCAACATCACTTGTGTCCTGCAAAAACCCTGTACCTGACCTTGCAACGCCACCAGTTTTCTATTTGTTATAAAACAACAAAATGTAAGTGTCTGAAAGTGGCTGGCTGTAATAATTATAGGGGATAACTCAGGATACACTGCGTGGAACAAGACAACTACAGGACACAGTTTTATAAGTGGTAAAGTCTATATTACCAAACAGTGATTCAAACAGGTGCAGAGAGAAACTCAAGTCCACAACACTTGGTGTAAATATTAAACGCAGATCAGCAGTCTATAGGAAACTTCAGAGGAAAATGCAATAACGCAGAAAGTCTATGAAGCACAATTATTCTTCAGGATACTTGACACAAATAAATCCTTGTCTTAGTCCAAACACAGATAGATAAGCTTATAAGGCAGTTCAAATCATATCTTAGCTCAACCAGGGAGGCCTGGTTAATAGTCTCAGGTTTTTGCAGAGCAGAAACAGCTTACATGTCCAGCAAATGCAGATGGAAGTAAACACGAGCAGCAGATGAAGGAGGATTACTGGAACTTTTGTATGCAGCAGGAACTCAGAGCAGATTAGCATGATCACCACACAGGTTCACAGGAGCAGGTATATAGCCAGGGAGTAATCAGAGGTCAGGAGCTGGATGGAAGGCAGAATACTCTAGCACAGACTGAAGGCTGGGGTGGAGTTTTATAGCAGGAAGACACAGTGCAGATGAGATCAAAGATGCCATCTTGGATAAGGGCTGTAATGCACAAAAGGTAATAAAAAATGTTCAGAGTCCTGACATTACTCCCTCCTTAGAAGCGGCCTCAGGACGATCCTGGACCTGGTTTCTCAGGGAATCTTTGATGAAAACGAGAAAAAAATCTTCTGTTGGGCATTGATGTTTTCCACAGGTTCCCAAGAGTCTTCCTCAGGGGGATATCCCTGCCATCTTATCAGATATTGGAGCCGATTCCTGTGAATCCTGGAATCAATAATTTCCTCCACCACAAATTGTTCTTGCCCATCAATCACCACAGGCTGCGGAGGTGGCACAACACGTCCCTGGAAGGTATTAGGAGATACAGGCTTTAGTAAAGATACATGAAAAACTGGGTGTACCTTCATGGTCCTAGGCAGCTTCAGAAGGCAGGCCACAGAGCTCGCAATACCATTGATCTTGAAAGGGCCAATGAATTTCTCTCCAAGTTTTTGTGAAGGAACGTTTAACTTCAGATTCTTAGTTGCTAACCACACAGAATCTCCTACCTTGAACATGGGTGCAGGTTTACGAAATCTATCAGCCAATCTCTTATAACGTTCTTGAGCTGTGGTCAGGGATTCCTTCAGAACCTCCAGATTTTGTCTCATCACAGTCAGCCTTTCCTCCACTGCCGGAACCGGAGAATTAATTGGAGACCTAGGTAAAATACACAGATGATAACCCAGATTTGCAAAGAAAAATGTAAATTTAGTGGAGGTGCTCTGAGAATTATTATATGAAAATTCGGCCAACGGCAGCAACTCCAACCAACCATCCTGAAGATGGCTGACATAGCATGTTAGATATTGTTCCAGTGTCTGGTTGGTATGCTCAGTCTGACCATTTGTCTGGGGATGGTAAGCGGAAGAGAGACAGACATTAATATTGAGTGCAGAGCAAAACCCCTTCCAGAATCTTGAAGTGAACTGTACTCCACGGTCAGAGATGATCTCATCCGGAACCCCATGCAACCGAAAGGCATTCTGTATAACCAAGTTCACTGTATCTTTAGCTGAGGGGAGGCCTGTGCATGGAACAAAATGAGCAGCATTAGTCAGGCGATCAACTACCACCATGATTGTATTCATGCCCCCTGATGTAGGCAGCTCCACAATAAAGTCCATTGATATAGACCCCCAAGGGTGGGACGGAACAGGTAATGGTTGTAGAAGACCCGTAGGTGCCACATGAGGAGTCTTGTAATGGGCACATACCTCGCAAGAGAGAACATGGTCCTTGGTATCCTTCAGGCAAGTTGGCCACCAGAAGAATCGGCTCAGGAACTCTTGAGTCTTCTGTACCCCCCTGTGACCAGCCAACTTGGAGTCATGTACCAACTTGAGGATCTGCAGACGGATGACCTCAGGGACATAGATACGTCGATCTCTGAACCACATGCCACCCTTAAAGACAAGATTAATACCCACAGGTGGGTTGGCCAGAAATACATCACCGTCATAGGCCTCCCTGCACTCCTTCCACAAGTCCTGATCGTGGATAACTCCGATGAAATTGGCATCAGATAGAATGATCTTGGACGGGGCTCCAGGTACGGAATCCGCAGCATGGATTCGGGATAAAGCATCAGCCTTCCAATTACGAGAACCTGGACGGTATGAGATAACAAAGTTAAATTGATTTAAAAATAAGTTCCAAGGAGCCTGATGAGGAGAAAGACATCTAGCGGATCTAAGGAACTCTAAATTGCGATAGTCAGTTAGCACTATGATCTGTTGTGCAGCTCCTTGCAGATGATGCCTCTATTCTTTGAAAGCCGCAATAATAGCCAGCAAATTCCTTGTCTCCCAAGTCATAATTCTTCTCTGCTGAGGTTATTCTACAGGAAAAGAAAGCACAAGGATGTAGCAGACCCTTCTCTCCAGTTCTTTGGGAGAGAATAGCCCCCAAAGCATTATCAGAAGCGTCCACCTCCACAATGAATGAAAGTGTTGGATCTGGATGTATCAACAGCGGTGCTGATGTGAAACAGATCTTAAGCCGATCAAAAGCTTCTTGAGCCTGTGATGACCACTTAAAGGGATTTTCCTTTTTTGTCAAGGAAGTAATGGGACGGAAAATATCAGAAAAATTTCGAATGAAGCGTCTGTAGAAATTTGCAAAACCAATAAAACATTGGACCTCCTTAATGTTCTTGGGTACCGGCCAGTCAAGGATAACCTGAATCTTACCAGATTCCATGTTCAGCCCCTGGGGAGAGATGATATAACCTAAGAACTGTATCTCAGAACGATGGAATTCGCATTTCTCCAGCTTTATATACAGATGGTTCTCTTTCAGACATATTAAAACAGCTTTGACATGTTCTTCATGTTCCTGTAGAGAGTCAGAAAAGATTAGAATATCGTCCAAATAGATCACCACAAACTGCTCCAACAAATCGCTGAAAATGTCATTAGCAAGGTGTTGAAACGTTGCAGGGCATTACAAAGCCCGAAGGGCATCACGAGATATTCAAAGTGCCCATACCGGCATCGGAATGCTGTCTTCCACTCATCCCCTGGACAAATACGCACCAAATTATAAGCCCCACGAAGATCCAGTTTAGAGAACACCTTAGCATGGCGGACTCTTTCCAGTAATTCCGGAATCAGAGGCAAAGGGTAACAGTTTCGTACAGTTACCTTATTGAGTTCCTGATAGTCAACACAGGGTCTCAGGGTCCCATCCTTCTTTTTTACAAAAAAGATAAGTGCCCCTGCTGGGGAGGAAGAAGGATGTATGAAGCCTTTGGCCAGATTTTCATCAATATACTCCTTTAAGGCTTGAAGCTCAGGTCCTGCCAAACGGTGTACGTTACCAAAAGGAATAGCTGCCCCAGGAAGCAGCTCAATGGGTCAGTCATAATGCCTGTGTGGAGGTAACTTATCTGCATTCTTCTTGTCACAGATGTCAGAGAACTCTTTATAAGCTGGAGGTAAAGAAAATACCTGTACATGTGGTTCCGTAGCCCTGGACTCAGGGACAGCTTCTGTTAATGCTGAGTTGCTCCTTGTTGGAAAGATAATCTCCTTGGTCTCCTAGTTGATAATTGGGTTCTGAGAACGCAACCAAGGAATGCCTAAAATCACAGGAAAATGAGGAGAAGAAATTGACAAGAAAGAAAGTTGCTCCTGATGATTAGGCTCCAACAAAATTTCAAGGGGTACGGTCTCCTGATCCACAGGCCCAGAGATTAAAGGTGACCCATCCACTGTTTCCATGGCAATTGGAGAGGCTCTTTGCTGAATTTCAATACCATGTTCCTTGGCAAATGTGATATCCATGAAATTGCCACCTGCACCTGAGTCAATCATAGCTGCACTGGAAGTCCACTGTCCTGAACAGAGGATCTTAATAGGGAGAGAACAGTGAGAGTTCTTCTCCTTCAGCTCCTTGGGGGGTGAAGTTATAGAAAGTGAATGGAATACAGCGTTTAAAGGCAGGCTACATTCAGAGATGTCAGATTCATCATCACAGTTATTATACTCCCCTACTGCTGCTAGCACCTTGTTAGGCCGTCTAGGACACTTAGGACAATTGATCAAAAAGTGGTCAGACTGGCCGCAGTAGAAACATAGACTTTCACGAGAGCGATGCTCCCGGCGCTCATTGATCTCGCACCTCTGAACGGAATCAATTTGCATGGGCACCTCCTCCACCTCCCGAGAGGTTTTACCTGCAGGCTCTTTGGATGGAAGGGAAACGTTAGAAATAAGGTTATATGCAGCTAATTTCTCCAGCCTACGCTCAGTAAGGCAAATGTCTGTGCACACAATGCTGTATAAATGTCTCTAGCTCTTGTGGTGACTCAGAGCGAGCTAGTTCATCTTTTATAATACTAGACAGACCCCTTTAAAAAATAGGCAATTGTGCATAACTGTCCCATTTGGTATCTACCGCTTATCTCCAGAATTCAGTGGCATACTCAATAACAGAATGTTTAGCCTGGCATAAAGACAACAAAGCAGATTCAGCGGTTGCACAGCGATTAGGGTCATCAAACATTAATGCCATAGCGGCCAAGAAATCATCCAAGTTATTTAACCGTGGGTCATGAGACTCAATCATCGGATTCACCCAGGCGAGTGCTCGTGAGGTCAGTAGCATTATTACACACAATACTTTGGATCTATCAGTAGGAAAACGGTCAGCATGCACATCAAAATATAGCATACATTGATTCACAAAGCCACAAAATTTATCGCGATCACCATTAAATCTGAACGGGGGCAACTTAGGTGGGCTAGCTGGTGGCGGTTTCCCAGAGGGTAAAGTCACTTGTGCAGCTATTTGCATGCTTATGTCCTGAAAAGCCTGTCCATACTGGGACTCTATGCCAGCAAGTTTGTTTTCCTGGGCTACCATGCGGTTGCTTAAGTCCTGCATAGTTTGTCCAAACACTTGTTGATTGTGTTCAAAGTTTCCAATCTTCTTTTGCAGACCTTCCACATCTTTCTGAAGTGATCTAATTATGGAAAACACCTGCTCTAATCTGCTTTCTGCAGTCATTGCTCCAGTAGTCTCCTTTTTTTATGGCTAGAGTATCCTGTAATAATTATAGGGGATAACTCAGGAGACTCTTTGCGTGGAACAAGACAACTACAGGTCACAATTTTATAAGTGGTAAAGTCTTTATTATCACACGGTGATTCAAACAGGTGCAGAGAGAAACTCAAGCCCACAACACTTGGTATAAATATTAAATGCAGCTCAGCAGTCTATAAGAAACTTCAGAGGAAAATGCAATAACGCAGAAAGTCTATGAAGCATAATTATTCTTGAGGATACTTGACACGAATAAATCCTTGTCTTAGTCCAAACACAGATAGATAAGCTTATAAGGCAGTTCAAATCATATCTTAGCTCAACCAGGGAGGCCTGGTTAATAGTCTCAGGTTTTTGCAGAGCAGAAACAGCTTACATGTCCAGCAAATGCAGATGGAAGTAAACACGAGCAGCAGATGAAGGAGGATTACTGGAACTAGTGTACGCAGCAGGAACTCAGAGCAGGGTAGCAGGATCACCACATAGGTTCACAGGAGCAGGTATATAGCCAGGGAGTAATCAGAGGTCAGGAGCTGGATGCAAGGCAGAATACTCTAGCACAGACTGAAGGCTGGGGTGGAGTTTTATAGCAGGAAGACACAGTGCACATGAAACCAAAGACGCCATCTTGGAAAAGGGCAGTAATGCACAAAAGGTAAAAAATGTTCAGAGTCCTGACACTGGCTGATATACGACAAACTAACAGGGCAGAAGTATATCCACTTTGTGAGAATTTGAATCTCCCTTTTTTGAGGGGGAGACTGAACCTAAACTCAGGCCCAGTGTATAAAACAACGCAATGTAAGTGGCTGAAAGTGGCTGGCTGATATATGACAAACTAATAGGACAGAAGTATATCCACCTTGTGAGAATTTTAATCTCTTTTTTTGGGGGGAGACTGAACCTAAACTCAGGCCCAGTGTATAAAACAATGCAGAGTAAGTGGCTGAAAGTAGCTGGCTGAAATACGACAAACTAACAGGACAGAAGTATATCCACTTTGTGAGAATTTGAATCTCCCTTTTTTTGGGGGGAGACTGAACCTAAACTCAGGCCCTGTGTATAAAACAACACAATGTAAGTGGCTGAAAGTGGCTGGATGATATACGACAAACTAACAGGACAGAAGTATATCCACTTTGTGAGAATTTGAATCTCCCTTTTTTTGGGGGGAGACTGAACCTAAACTCAGGCCCAGTGTATAAAACAACACAATGTAAGTGGCTGAAAGTGGCTGGCTGATATACAACAAACTAACAGGACAGAAGTATATCCACTTTGTGAGAATTTGAATCTCCATTTTTTTGGGGGGGAGACTGAACCTAAACTCAGGCTCAGTGTGTAAAACAACACTATGTAAGTGGCTGCAAGTGGCTGGCTGATATATGAAAAAATACAAGGACTGCAGTACAATTTCAATCTCCCAACAATGATCTCAGGACAAGTATGGCAACAATAAAAAGGACTGCTGCATACAAAAGTGTGGACAAATAGACAAGATAACTGTGCAGAAAGGAGCAACAGGATTTTTGCTTTTAAAAAAAGCAGTTGGTTTGCACAGCAACGGTGCAAACAGCAATGCAGCTATCAGGGAGCCTTATAAGGCAGCCTAATTAGCTGTAGAGCTGATGCACAAAGATATATCCTCCACTGTCCCTGCAAAAAAAGGTGGTGTTGGACAGTGGAAATCGCTACAGCACAAGCAGTTTGGGGGTTAATCTTCCCTCCCTAACTATATCCCTTCTTCTGAAGAAGCTGCAACAATCTCTCCCTATGCTACGATTGGCAGAAGTAAGATGGCGGTCGGCGTGCACGCCCCTTTATAGCCCCTGTGATGCTGCAGAAAGCAAGCCAATCACTGTCATGCCCTTCTCTAAGATGGTGGGGACCGAGACCTATGTCATCATGCTGCCCACACTCTGCGTCCTCTTTCATTGGCTGAAAAATGGCGCTGAACGCGTCATATGAAATACGACTTTGGCATGCTGATCGCCAACCGCATGGCTGATCACACACTAGGATCGGGTCGGGTTTCATGAAACCCGACTTTGCCAAAAGTTGGCAATTTTAGAATTTGTCCGATCTGTTTCGCTCAACCCTATCTGTGATCTCTAAGGCTTATTAATTTATACACTGCCTGATTGTGATGAGCACTGCTTTCGAGGTACGTAGGTAGGGGGTATTCTCTCTGCACTGTTAAAATGTGTGTCTCATTAAGGGAGAGATTGATGGAGCAGAAAGAGGTTCTAGACGAGGTGGAGGAGGTAGAAGAAGTGGAGGAAATGGTAAATACAGACATTTGTCCCTCAAGCATTGGGGATACCAAGACTTGTGGAAGAACTCCTTAACTGCCTGCCCCCACAGTCACCCAGTACCCAGGCAGTGGGATGTAATGTCCCTGACCTTGTTTGCTCATACAGGAGTCAGTGGTGAAATGCACTCTGACAGAGATAGATGTTTTAAAAAGAATAGGTGATTTTGTCTGCGACATACAGATGTAGAATCATGGAATCATAGATTAATAGAATGTTAGAGTTGAAAGTGACCTCAAGGGCCATCGTATTCAACCCCCTGCTCAATGCAGGATTCACTAAACCATCTCAGACAGATGTCTGCCTACTTTCTCTTTGTTTGAAGACTTCAATTAAAGGAGAACTCACCATCTCTTGGCAGCCTGTTCCACTCATTGATCACCCCAACTGTCAAAAATGTTTTCCAATATCTAATTTGTAATTTCTCCTTCTCAGTTTCATTCCATTGTTTCTCATGTTTCCAGTTGCATATGAGAATAATTAAGATCCATCTACATTGTGACATCCATTTAGATATTTGAAGGCAGCTATTAAGTCTCATCTTAGCAATCTTTTTTGCAAGCTAAACATTCCCAGATCCTTTAACCATTCCTGAAAGGGCATACTTTGCAGTCCGCTTACCATCCTGGTAGCTCTTCTCTGAACTTTCTCCAATTTTTCAATTTCTTTTAGAAAAAGTAGTGCAGTAGTGGAGAAGTAATGGCGACTAGGCAACTGGCAATGGGGGACTGCAATGTCCATAAGTTTTCAGAAACTGTATTCACCAGGCGGAAATGCATCATTTCTGTGGCCAATGGATTGGAGATGATGGAGTTCAAGCTCTTAGCTTTGGCATATGTTGGCAGAAACATTCTTTTATATGTCCACAAGCGTGAAACTGAGGGCTAGCTGCTGTTGAGAAAGGGTGATGTAGGGTGAAAATGACAAACTGCTGGACTATGAGTGAGGTGCAAGCTGAGATTGTAATGCAGTAACCATGGACCCTCTCTAGGCTATTAATATCTGCCCTCAGTCACTGGCTTTACCACTCTGGCAGAGAAAATTGTGCGGGAGCCCACGCCAATTTTTTCCGCGATTTAACCCTTTATTTTACAAGCTACAGTGCCCAAATTTTGCACATACACACTACTAACATTAGAATATGCAAAAAAAGGGATATGAGATGGTTTACTGTATGTAAACCATGTCTCATATCCTGTCGGGTTTGTGAAGGAGAAAGAAAAAGCCGGCAATTGAATTACCGGCTTTTCACATATCTCGCGCTGAATTAAATATAAATACAGCATATATATATATATATATATATATATATATATATATATATATATATATACTCTATATATGTTTTAACGAACATTTGAGCACATAAATCCATTAGATGTCGGTTTTGCAAGCCTGCGAGAAAATATCACAGCACGGATGCCATACGGATTACATACGGAGGATGCCATGCGCAAAATACGCTGCCACAGCCTGCCTACGGATGACATACAGATCACTATTTTGGGAACATTTCTGCGTATTATGGCTAGTGTTGAGCAATACCTTCCGATATTTAAAAGTATCGGTATCGGATTGGATCAGCCGATATCCAAAAAATATCGGATATCGCCGATACCGATACCCGATACCAATACAAGTCAATGGGACACAAATATTGGAAGCTATCCTGGATGGTTCCCAGGGTCTGAAGGAGAGGAAACTCTCCTTCAGGCCCTGGGATCCATATTCATGTAAAAATAAAGAATAAAAATAAAAAATATGGATATACTTACCCCTCCAACGGACCCTGGCTCTCACCGGTGCAAACGTCTGCCTCCGTTCCTAAGAATGCAGTGAGTGAAGGACCTTCGATGACGTCGCAGTCACATGAGCGGTCATGTGAGCGGTCGCGTGACCGCGACGTCATTGAAGGTCCTTCACTCACTGCATTCTTAGGAACGGAGGCAGACGCTTGCACCGCTGAGGTCCAGGGTCCGTCGGAGGGGAGAGTATATCCATATTTTTTATTTTTATTCTTTATTTTTTACATGAATATGGAGCCCAGGGCCTGAAGGAGAGTCTCCTCTACTCTAGACCCTGGGAACCATACGCACCGCACACACCTGGGAACTTATAGGAACTTCCGATTCCGATTTCCGATATCACAAAAATATCGGAACTCGGTATCGGAATTCCGATACAGCGAATATCGGCCGATACCCGATATTTGCAGTATCGGAATGCTCAACACTAATTACGGCTGTAAAAAATGGACCGTATTTTCATACGCTGAGTATGACGCCGGCCTAAGATGGCGGCTACACAGGTGCAGAAATACCAATAAGACAGCCACTCACAACCTACAAAATTAACGGAGGGGGTGGCTGCTTGGCATATGACTGCACTTTAGAGACTTGTATGTGGGGCTGTTCACACAATGGGAATGCACAGCATCCAGGTTAACAGCCTATTAGTGACGCCCTTCTATTAGCTCAGGCGGGCTGCCCAGCGCTATTAAGATGCATCCCATGTGAACAGACACCACAGTTTACAAGACAGAGTGGGCCCAACTGCACCTCGAAAAAATGCAAAAACACATATAAAAAAAATATGTGAGGTATTAGTTTATATTCTGGCCAAAATATGTAAGCTCCTAACCCAACGTCAAGGGTCCCCACGCTTACGAGTCCTACTCTCAACAATGCTAGCACAAAAAAAGGATTCAAAGATCCTCCAAAAATTCCCAAAAACAGCAAAAAAAGGCAGAGATGCTTACCTGCCTAGGCCTCAGAAAAAATGCATTATCAGGATGCAGTGGACCCATGTGGTTAAGATGGCGGCTACACAGGTGCCGAAATACCAATAAGACAGCCACTCACAACCTACCAAATTAATGGAGGGGGTGGCTGCTTGGCATATGACTGCACATTAGAGACTTGTATGTGGCGCTCTTCACACAATGGGAATGCACAGTATCCAGGTTAACAGCCTATTAGTGATGCCCTTCTATTAGCTCAGGCGGGCTGCCCAGCACTAAACTAATACCTCACATATTTTTTTTATATGTGTTTTTTGCATTTTTTCGGGGTGCAGTTGGGCCCACTCTGTCTTGTAAACTGTGGTGTCTGTTCACATGGGATGCATCTTAATAGCACTGGGCAGCCCGCCTGAGCTAATAGAAGGGCATCACTAATAGGCTGTTAACCTGGATGCTGTGCATTCCCATTGTGTGAACAGCGCCACATACAAGTCTCTAATGTGCAGTCATATCCCAAGCAGCCACCCCCTCCATTAATTTGGTAGGTTGTGAGTGGCTGTCTTATTGGTATTTCAGCACCTGTGTAGCCGCCATCTTAATCACATGGGTCCACTGCATCCTGATAATGCATTTGTTCTGAGGCCTAGGCAGGTAAGCATCTCTGCTTTTTTTTGCTGTTTTTTTGGAATTTTTGGAGGATCTTTGAAACCATTTTTTGTGCTAGCATTGTTGAGAGTAGGACTTGTAAGAGTGGGGACCCTTGACGATGGGTTACGAGCTTACATATTTTTGCCAGAATATAAACTAATACCTCATATATATTTTTTATATGTGTTTTTTTGCATTTTTTCGGGGTTCAGTTGGGCCCACTCTGTCTTGTAAACTGTGGTGTGTGTTCCCATGGGATGCATCTTAATAACGCTGGGCAGCCCGCCTGAGCAAATAGAAGGGCCTCACTATCAGTCTGTTAACCTGGATGCTGTGCATTCCCATTGTGTGAACAGCGCCACATACAAGTCTCTAATGTGCAGTCATATGCCAAGCAGCCACCCCCTCCATTAATTTGGTAGGTTGTGAGTAGTGTTGAGCGATACCGTCCGATACTTGAAAGTATCGGTATCGGAAAGTATCGGCCGATACCGGCAAAGTATCGGATCTAATCCGATACCGATACCCGATACCAATACAAGTCAATGGGACTCAAGTATCGGACGGTATCCCTGATGATTCCCAGGGTCTGAAGGAGAGGAAACTCTCCTTCAGGCTCTGGGATCCATATTACTGTGTAAAATAAAGAATTAAAATAAAAAATATTGCTATACTCACCTCTCCGACGCAGCCTGGACCTTACCGAGGGAATCGGGAGCCTTCTTTGCTTAAAATGCGCGCGTTTACTGCCTTCCGTGACGTCACGGCTTGTGATTGGTCGCGTGCCGCCCATGTGACGGTGACGCGACCAATCACAACAAGCCGTGATGTAATTTCAGGTCCTGAATGCCTAATTCTAGGCATTCAGGATTTGAAAATTACGTCACGGCTTGTGATTGGTCGCGTAGCGGGCACATGGGCGGCACGCGACCAATCACAAGCCGTGACGTAATTTTCAAATCCTGAATGCCTAGAATTAGGCATTCAGGACCTGAAATTACATCACGGCTTGTTGTGATTGGTCGCATCGCCATCACATGGGCGGCACGCGACCAATCAGAAGCCGTGACGTCACGGAAGGCAGTAAACGCGCGCATTTTAAGCAAAGAAGGCTCCCGGTTCCCTCGGTAAGGTGCAGGCTGCGTCGGAGAGGTGAGTATAGCAATATTTTTTATTTTAATTCTTTATTTTACACATTGATATTAATCCCGATACCGATTCCCGATATCACAAAAGTATCGGATCTCGGTATCGGAATTCCAATACCCGCAAGTATCGGCCGATACCCGATACTTGCGGTATCGGAATGCTCAACACTAGTTGTGAGTGGCTGTTTTATTGGTATTTCTGCACCTGTGTAGCCGCCATCTTAGCTACATGGGTCCACTGCATCCTGATAATGCATTTGTTCTGAGGCCTAGGCAGTAGTGTTGAGCGATACCTTCCAATACTTGAAAGTATCGGTATCGGATTGTATCGGCTGATATCCGAAAAATATCGGATATCGCCGATACCGATACCCGATACCAATGCAAGTCAATGGGATACAAGTATCGGAAGGTATCCCTTATGGTTCCCAGGGTCTGAAGGAGAGGAAACTCTCCTTCAGGCCCTGGGATCCATATTCATGTGTAAAATAAAGAATAAAAATAAAAAATATGGATATACTCACCCGTCCGGCGGCCCCTGGACCTTAGCGGTGTTAACTGGCAGCCTCCGTTCCTCAGAATGAGCAGGTGAAGGACCTTCGATGATGTCGCGACTTGTGATTGGTCATGTGACCGCTCACGCGACCAATCACAAGCTGCGCCCTACACACTGCATTCTTAGGAACGGAGGCTGCCGATTAACACCGCTAAGGTCCAGGGGCCGCCAGACGGGTGAGTATATCAATATTTTTTTTTTTTATTATTTTTTTTTTACATTAATATGGATCCCAAGGCCTGAAGGAGAGTCTCCTCTCCTCCAGACCCTGGGAACCATACACTTGGAACTTCCGATTCCGATTTCCGATATCACAAAAATATCGGCCGATACCCGATAGTTGCAGTATCGGAATGCTCAACACTACTAGGCAGGTAAGCATCTCTGCCTTTTTTTGCTGTTTTTTGGAATTTCTGGAGGATCTTTAAATCCTTTTTTTGTGCTAGCATTGTTGAGAGTCGGACTCGTAAGCATGAGGACCCTTGACGTTGGGTTACGAGTAGTGTTGAGCGATACCTTCCGATATTTGAAAGTATCGGTATCGGATTGGATCGGCCGATATCCAAAAAATATCGGATATCGCCGATACCGATACCAATACAAGTCAATGGGACACAAATATCGGAACGTAATAGGGAGCGATCCTGGATGGTTCCCAGGGTCTGAAGGAGAGGAAACTCTCCTTCAGGCCCTGGGATCCATATTCATGCAAAAAATAAAGAATAAAAATAAAAAATATGGATATACTCACCCTCGGACGGCCCCTGGCTCTCAGCGGTGCAACCGGCAGCCTCCGTTCCTAAGAGTGCAGTGAGTGAAGGACCTTCGATGACGTCGTGGTCACATGAGCGGTCACAAGACCGCGACGTCATCGCAGGTCCTACACTCACTGCATTCTTAGGAACGGAGGCTGCCAGTTGCACCGCTGAGAGCAAGGGGCCGTCGGTGGGTGAGTATATCCATATTTTTTATTTTTATTCTTTATTTTTTAGATGAATATGGATCCCGATTCTGATTTCCGATATCCCAAAAATGTCGGAACTTGGTATCGGAATTCCGATACAGCGAATATCGGCCGATAACCGATATTTGCAGTATCGGAATGCTCAACACTAGTTACGAGCTTACATATTTTGGCCAGAATATAAACTAATACCTCACATAATTTTTTTTATATGTTTTTTGCATTTTTTCGGGGTGCAGTTGGGCCTACTCTGTCTTGTAAACTGTGGTGTCTGTTCACATGGGATGCATCTTAATAGCGCTGGGCAGCCTGCCTGAGCTAATAGAAGGGCGCCACTAATAGGCTGTTAACCTGGATGCTGTGCATTCCCATTGTGTGAATAGCGCCACTTACAAGTCTCTAATGTGCAGTCATATGCCAAGCAGCCACCCCCTCCATTAATTTGGTAGGTTGTGAGTGGCTGTCTTATTGGTATTTCTGTACCTGTGTAGTCGCCATCTTAACAACATGGGTCCACTGCATCCTGATAATGGATTTGTTCTGAGGCCTAGGCAGGTAAGCATCTCTGCCTTTTTTTGCTGTTTTCTGAGATGTTGTTGAGTAAAAAAAAATGAAAATCAGTTGTTAATGTGATTCAGTACACCATATCTCACCTTGTCATTTAGTGGCGGTGAAATTCATCTTTGTGCAGAGCAGTTGCAGGGAAAAAATATCTATTTTTTTCTGTTATAAACGTGATACAGTATGACATATCTCAACTTCTCATTTTGTGGCAGTGAAATACATCTTCATGCAGAGTCATTGAGTGAATTTTTTTTTATTTTTGCTAAATGTGATGCAGCACGCCACATCTTACCTTGTCATTAAGTGGTGGTGAAATTCATCCATGTGCAGAGCTGTTGCAGAGTAAAAAAAATCTATTCTTTTCTGTTGCTAAATGTGAAAAATCAATCCATATCCCACCTTGTCATTTAGTAGCAGTGATATTCATCTGTGTGCAGAGCAGTTGCAGAGTAAAAAAAAACTATTTATTTCAGTTGCTAACTTAGTGGTGGTAAAATTCATCTTTATACAGAGCTGTTGCACATTAAAAAAAGTAATTTTTTCTGTTGACAAACATGATACAGCACAAGATGTCCCACCTTCTCATTTTGTGGTGGTGAAAATCATCTTTGTGCAGAGATGTTGCAGAGAAAAGAAAACTATTTTTTTTGCTGCTGAATGTGATATAACTCGCCATATCGCACAATCTCATTTAGTGGTGGTGAAATTCATCTGTGTGCAAAGCTGTTACACAGTAAAATAAAATTGCCCTGCTAACATGATTCAGCATACCATATTTCACCTTCTCATTTAGTGTCTTTGAAATTAATCTTTGTGCAGAGCTGTTGCAGCGTAAAAAATCTTATTTTTTGTTACAAACGTTATACAGCACACCATATCCCTTCTTCAAATTGTGTGGCCTTGAAATTTATCTGTGTGCAGAGCTGTTCCAGAGTGAAAAAAACATTTTTTTTCTGCTGCTCATATGATTCATGATGCCATATCTCACCTTGCCATTTAGTGGTGGTGAAATTCATCTTTGTGCAGTCCTGTTGCAGAGTAAAAAACCCTATTTGTTCCTTTCGTAAATGTGACATAGCATGCCATAAGCATGCCTTGTCATTTACTGTTGGTGAAATTTATCTTTATGCAAAGCCGTTGCAGAGTAAAAAAATACTTATATTTTTTCCTGTTAGAAATGTGATACAGCACGCCATATCCCACATTTTCATTTTCATCTTTGAGCAGAGCTGTTGCAGAGTAAAAAAAACTTTTTTTTTCTGTTGCTAAACGTGATACAGCACGCTATATCTGACCTTGTCATAAACTGGCTGTGAAATTTGTCTGTGGGCAGAGCTGTTGCAGAGTGAAATAAACTATTTTTTTTCTGTTATAAACTTGACATAGCACACCATATCCAACCTTCTCATTTTGTTGCAGTGAAATTCATCTTTGTCCAGAGCTGTTGCAGTGTTAATAAACTTTTTTTTTCTGTTACAAACATGAGACATCATGCCATATCTCGCCATCTCATTTTATGGTCATGAAATTCATCTTTGTGCAGAGCTGTTGCAGGGAAAACAAAAACTAATTTTGTCTGTTGTTAACCCCTTAAGCCCCGAGGGTGGTTTGCACGTTAATGACCGGGCCAATTTTTACAATTCTGACCACTGTCCCTTTATGAGGTTATAACTCTGGAACGCTTCAACGGATCTTGGCGATTCTGACATTGTTTTCTCGTGACATATTGTACTTCATGTTAGTGGTAAAATTTCTTTGATATAACTTGCGTTTAATTGTGAAAAAAACGAATATTTGGCGAAAATTTTGAAAATTTCGCAATTTTCCAACTTTGAATTTTTATGCCCTTAAATCACAGACATATGTCACACAAAATACTTAATAAATAACATTTCCCACATGTCTACTTTACATCAGCACAATTTTGGAACCAAAATTTTTTTTGTGACGGAGTTATAAGGGTTAAAAGTTGACCAGCAATTTCTCATTTTTACAACACCATTTTTTTTTAGGGACCACATCTCATTTGAAGTCATTTTGACGGGTCTATATGATAGAAAATACCCAAGTGTGACACCATTCTAAAAACTGCACCCCTCAAGGTACTCAAAACCACTTTCAAGAAGTTTATTAACCCTTCAGGTGTTTCACAGGAATTTTTGGAATGTTTAAATAAAAATGAACATTTAACTTTTTTTCACACAAAATTTATTTCAGCTCCAATTTGTTTTATTTTACCAAGGGTAACAGGAGAAAATAGACCCCAAAAGTTGTTGTACAATTTGTCCTGAGTACGCTGATACCCCATATGTGGGGGTAAACCACAGTTTGGGCGCATGGCAGAGCTTGGAAGCAAAGGAGCGCCATTTGACTTTTCAATGCAAAATTGACTGGAATTGAGATGGGACGCCATGTTGCATTTGGAGAGCCCCTGATGTGCCTAAACATTGAAACCCCCCACAAGTGACACCATTTTGGAAAGTAGACCCCCTAAGGAACTTACCTAGATGTGTGGTGAGCACTTTGACCCAACAAGTGCTTTACAGAAGTTTATAATGCAGAGCCGTAAAAATAAAAAATCATATTTTTTCACAAAAATGATCTTTTCACCCCCAATTTTTTATTTTCCCAAGGGTAAGAGAAGAAATTGGACCCCAAAAATTGTTGTGCAATTTGTCCTGAGTACACTGATACCCCATATGTGGGTGTAAACTATTGTTTGGGCGCAGGGCAGAGCTCAGAAGGGAAGGAGCGCCATTTGACTTTTCAATGCAAAATTGACTGGAATTGAGATGGGACGCCATGTTGCGTTTGGAGAGCCCCTTATGTGCCTAAACATTGAAACCCCCCAAGAGTGACACCATTTTGGAAAGTAGACCCCTTAAGGAACTTATCTAGATGTGTGTTGAGCACTTTGACCCAACAAGTGCTTCACAGAAGTTTATAATGCAGAGCCGTAAAAATAAAAAATCATATTTTTTCACAAAAATGATCTTTTCACCCCCATTTTTTTATTTCCCCAAGGGTAAGAGAAGAAATTAGACCACAAAAGTTGTTGTGCAATTTGTCCTGAGTACGACGATACCCCATATGTGGGTGTAAACCATTGTTTGGGCGCATAGCAGAGCTCAGAAGGGAAGAAGCGCTATTTTACTTTTCAATGCAAAATTGACTGGAATTAAGATGGAATGCCATGTTGTGTTTGGAGAGCCCCTGATGTGCCTAAACATTAAACCCCCCCCACAAGTGACACCATTTTGGAAAGTAGACCCCCTAAGGAACTTATCTAGATGTGTTTTGAGAGCTTTGAACTCCCAAGTGTTTCACTACAGTTTATAACGCAGAGCCGTGAAAATAAAAATTATTTTTTTTTTTCACAAAAATGATTTTTTAGCCCCCAGTTTTGTATTTTCACAAGGGTATCAGGATAAATTGGACCCCAAAAGTTGTTGTCCAATTTGTCTGGAGTACGCTGATACCCCAATTGTGGGGAGGGACCACTGTTTGGGCGCATGACAGAGCTCGGAAGGGAAGGAGCGCCATTTGGAATGCAGACTTAAATGGATTGGTCTGCAGGCGTCACGTTGCATTTGCAGAGCCCCTGATGTACCCAAACAGTACAAACCCCCCACAAGTGACCCCATATTGGAAACTAGACCCCCCAAGGAACTTATCTAGATGTGTTGTGAGAACTTTGAACCCCCAAGTGTTTCACTACAGTTTATAACGCAGAGCCGTGAAAATAATTTTTTTTTTTTTTTCACAAAAATGAAATTTAGCCCCCAGTTTTGTATTTTCACAAGGGTATCAGGATAAATTGGACCCTAAAAGTTGTTGTCCAATTTGTCCTGAGTACGCTGATACCCCCTATGTGGGGGGGAACCACTGTTTTGGCGCATGACAGAGCTCGGAAGGGAAGGAGCGCCATTTGGAATTCAGACTTAAATGGATTGGTCTGCAGGCGTCACGTTGCATTTGCAGAGCCCCTGATGTACCCAAACAGTACAAACCCCCCACAAGTGACCCCATATTGGAAACTAGACCCCCCAAGGAACTTATCTAGATGTGTTGTGAGAACTTTGAACTCCCAAGTGTTTCACTACAGTTTATAACGCAGAGCCGTGAAAATAAAAATTATTTTTCTTTTTCACAAAAATGATTTTTTAGCCCCCAGTTTTGTATTTTCACAAGGGTATCAGGATAAATTGGACCCTAAAAGTTGTTGTCCAATTTGTCCTGAGTATGCTGATACCCCCTATGTGGGGGGGAACCACTGTTTGGGCGCATGACAGAGCTCGGAAGGGAAGGAGCGCCATTTGGAATGCAGACTTCAATGGATTGGTCTGCAGGCGTCACGTTGCATTTGCAGAGCCCCTGATGTACCCAAACAGTACAAACCCCCCACAAGTGACCCCATATTGGAAACTAGACCCCCCAAGGAACTTATCTAGATGTGTTGTGAGAACTTTGAACCCCCAAGTGTTTCACTACAGTTTATAACGCAGAGCCGTGAAAATAATTTTTTTTTTTTTCACAAAAATGAAATTTAGCCCCCAGTTTTGTATTTTCACAAGGGTATCAGGATAAATTGGACCCTAAAAGTTGTTGTCCAATTTGTCCTGAGTACGCTGATACCCCCTATGTGGGGGGGAACCACTGTTTGGGCGCATGACAGAGCTCGGAAGGGAAGGAGCGCCATTTGGAATTCAGACTTAAATGGATTGGTCTGCAGGCGTCACGTTGCATTTGCAGAGCCCCTGATGTACCCAAACAGTACAAACCCCCCACAAGTGACCCCATATTGGAAACTAGACCCGCCAAGGAACTTATCTAGATGTGTTGTGAGAACTTTGAACCCCCAAGTGTTTCACTACAGTTTATAACGCAGAGCCGTGAAAATAAAAATTATTTTTCTTTTTCACAAAAATGATTTTTTAGCCCCCAGTTTTGTATTTTCACAAGGGTATCAGGATAAATTGGACCCTAAAAGTTGTTGTCCAATTTGTCCTGAGTACGCTGATACCCCCTATGTGGGGGGGAACCACTGTTTGGGCGCATGACAGAGCTCGGAAGGGAAGGAGCGCCATTTGGAATGCAGACTTAAATGGATTGGTCTGCAGGCGTCACGTTGCATTTGCAGAGCCCCTGATGTACCCAAATAGTACAAACCCCCCACAAGTGACCCCATATTGGAAACTAGACCTCCCAAGGAACTTATCTAGATGTGTTGTGAGAACTTTGAACCCCCAAGTGTTTCACTACAGTTTACAACGCAGAGCCGTGAAAATAAAACATATTTTTTTTCCCACAAAAATGATTTTTAGCCCCCCAAATTTTTATTTTCCCAAGGATAACAAGAGAACTTGGACCCCAGAAGTTGTTGTTCAATTTGTCCCTAGTACGCTGATACCCCATATGTTGGGGTAAACCCCTTTTTGGACGCACGGGAGAGCTCGGAAGGGAAGGAGCACTGTTTTACTTTTTCAACGCAGAATTGGCTGGAATTGAGATTGGACGCCATGTTGCGTTTGGAGAGCCCCTGATGTGCCTGAACAGTGGAAACTCCCCAATTCTACCTGAAACCCTACCCCTAACCGTTTACTGAACATTTTCTGACAGTCATAAGTGCCACGTATATAAGTGCCACGTATATAAGTGCCACATATATAAGTGCCACGTATATAAGTGCCACGTATATAAGTGCCACGTATTTAAGTGCCACGTATTTAAGTGCCACGTATTTAAGTGCCACAATATTTCAGTGCCACAATATTTCAGTGCCACGTATTTCAGTGCCACGTATTTCAGTGCCACGTATTTCAGGCACTGAAAAATACGTGGCACGTAAATACATGGCACGTAAATACGTGGCACTTAAATACGTGGCACTTAAATACGTGGCACTTAAATACGTGGCACTTATATACGTGGCCACTGAAATATCGTGGCACTTATATACGTATATACGTATATAAATGTATATTTCAGTGCCACGTATTTCAGTGCCACGTATTTCAGGTTAGGGGTAGGGTTAGGGGTAGGGTTAGGGTTTTTTGTTTTTTTCTTGTTTTCTTGTGTTTTTCTATAAAAACGCATGCGTTTTACCGCGTTTACATGCATTTTTTCACACATGCGGTTTTTTTAAAAACGCATGCAGATAAAAACGCAAGTGTGAAACCAGACTAAAAGACGCTTTTTATAGCAAAAAAGTTTTTGCGTCTCCACATTTTGAGACCTATAATTTTTCCACATTTTGGTCCACAGAGTCATGTGAGGTCTTGTTTTTTGCGGGACGAGTTGACGTTTTTATTGGTAACATTCTCGGACACGTGACCATTTTTTATCACTTTTTATTCCGATTTTTGTGAGGCAGAATAACCAAAAACCAGCTATTCATGAATTTCTTTTGGGAGAGGCGTTTATACCGTTCTGCGCTTGGTAAAATTGATAAAGCAGTTTTATTCGTCGGGTCAGTACGATTACAGCGATACCTCATTTATATCATTTTTTTATGTTTTGACGCTTTTATACGATAAAAACTATTTTATAGAAAAAATAATTATTTTGGCATCGCTTTATTCTGAGGACTATAACTTTTTTATTTTTTTGCTGATGATGCTGTATGGTGGCTCGTTTTTTGCGGGACAAGATGAAGTTTTCAGCGGTAACATGGTTATTTATATCCGTCTTTTTGATCGCGTGTTATTCCACTCTTTGTTCGGCGGTATGGTAATAAAGCGTTGTTTTTTGCCTCGTTTTTTTTTTTTTTTCTTACGGTGTTTACTGAAGGGGTTAACTAGTGGGCCAGTTTTATAGGTTGGGTCGTTACGGACGCGGCGATACTAAATATGTGTACTTTTATTGTTTTTGTTTGTTTTTTTAGATAAAGAAATGTATTTATGGGAATAATATTTTTTTTTTTTATTATTATTTATTTAGGAATAATTTTTTTTTTTTTTTACACATGTGGAAATTTTTTTTTTTACTTTTTTACTTTGTCCCAGGGGGGGACATCACAGATCGCAGATCTGATAGTGTGCACAGCACTCTATCAGATCTGCGATCATACTTTCATCGGAGCAGGCTGCAGCTTTCATCTGCAGCCTGCTCCGACCCGGAAGTGCTCCCTGCAGGACCCGGATACAGCCCCTCGGCCATTTTGGATCCGGGGCCTGCAGGGAGAAGACGTTCGGTACGAGGTGAGTACATCACCTTGTACCGATCGTCTCAGGGAAGCCCGCAGGGAGCCCCCTCCCTGCGCGATGCTTCCCTGTACCGCCGGTACACCGCGATCATGTTTGATCGTGGTGTGCCGGGGGTTAATGTGCCGGGGGCGGTCCGTGACCGCTCCTGGCACATAGTGCCGGATGTCAGCTGCGATATGCAGCCAACACCCGGCCGCGATCGGCCGCGCTCCCCCCGTGAGCGCGGCCGATCGCGTATGACGTACTATCCCGTCACCGGGAATTAAGGCCCACCCCACCTCGACGGTATAGTACGTCATATGGGATTAAGGGGTTAAACATGATGAAGCACATCATATCCCACCTTGTCATCATTTAGTGGCCGTGAAATTCAACTGTGTACAGAGCTGTACAGAGTAAAAAAAAATTCAGTTGTTAATGTGATTCAGCATGCCATATCCCTCCTTTTTATTTAGTGGCAGTAAAATTCATCTGTGTGCAGTGTTGTGTATCCGCTTTTTGGGCTCCCCTGGTGGTTGCTGGTGGTACTGGTGACTTGTTTGCACTTTGCTTCTTCTGTTCACCTGCTTCCATCAGTGTTTGGGAGTTTCCTATTTAGCCTTGCTCTCCAGTCATTTCCTTGCCGGTCATCATTGTAACCAGAGCCTTCGGTTGCATGTTCCTGCTACTAGTCTGCTGATCAGCTAAGTGGACTTTGTCCTTTTGGTTTTGTACCTTTTGTCCAGTTTGCAGTTTTTGTAATTCTCTGTAGCTGGAAGCTCTTGTGGTCTGATATTGCCACTCCTGTGTCATGAGTTGACACAGGAGTCTTAAAGTAATTTCAGGATGGTTTTTGAAAGGGTTTTCAGTTGACTGTGAAGTCCTCTTTTGTATCCTTCTGCTATCTAGTAAGTGGACCTCTCTTTGCTAAATCTACTTTCATACTGTGTATGTCTTTTCCTCTTAATTCACCGTTATTACATGTGGGGGGCTGCTATCATCTTTTGGGGTATTTCCCTAGAGGTAAGCCAGGTCTGTTTCTTCCTCTACCAGGCGTAGTTAGTCCTCCGGCTGGCGCGTGGCATATAGGAAGCCGTAGGTATGCTCCCTGGCTACTGTTAGTTGTGTGGTAGATTTAGCTCACGGTCAACTCGAGTTTCCATCACCCGAGAGCTCGTTCGTTACTTATGTGTTTTTTACGTTCCCTTGCCATTGGGAACCATGACAGTATGACCAGACCACAAAGTGTTAATTGTTTGGGCTGAAGCAGGAGAAAAAGAAGTGTTGAAGGGAATTTTTTTTTTCTTTCCCTCAGAGTTTTGCTGCCTAGCCCTTAATTGCTGTCTAGCTGCTTCTTACCTCCTCTTAACCCTTGAATGGCTCTGACCTTAGCTGTTTAACATGGATGTCCAGAGTTTGGCTGCAGGTTTAAATAATCTTGCTACGAAGGTTCAAAATTTACAAGATTTTGTTATACATGCTCCTATTTCTGAACCTAAAATCCCTACACCAGAGGTGTTTTCCGGAGATAGATCTCGGTTTTTGAATTTCAAATATAATTGTAAATTATTCCTTTCTCTCAGACCTCACTCCTCAGGAGATCCTGTCCAGCAGGTTAAGATTGTAATCTCTTTGCTGCGAGGTGACCCTCAAAATTGGGCATTTTCATTGGCACCAGGGGATCCTGCGTTGCTCAATGTGGATGCGTTTTTCCTGGCTTTAGGGTTGCTTTATGAGGAACCTAATTTGGAGATTCAAGCTGAAAAAGCTTTGATAGCCCTATCTCAAGGGCAAGATGAAGCGGAGATATACTGCCAAAAATTTCGTAGGTGGTCTGTGCTTACTAGTGGAATGAGTGCGCCTTAGCGGCAAATTTCAGAGAGGGCCTTTCTGATGCCATTAAAGATGTTATGGTCGGGTTCCCTGCGCCTACAGGTCTGAATGAGTCCATGACAATGGCAATTCAGATTGATCGGCGTTTGCGGGAGCGCAAACCCGTGCACCATTTGGCGGTATCTTCTGAAGAGACGCCAGAGAAAATGCAATGTGACAGAGTTATGTCCAGAAGCGAGCGGCAGAATTATCGGCGTAAAATTGGGTTATGCTTCTATTGTGGTGATTCTGCTCATATTATATCGGCATGCTCTAAGCGTACTAGGAAGGTTGACAAGTCCATTTCAATTGGCACTTTACAGTCCAAATTTATTTTGTCTGTAACCTTGATTTGTTCATTATCAGTTATTACCGTGGATGCCTATGTGGACTCGGGCGCCGCTCTGAGTCTTATGGACTGGTCCTTTGCCAGGCACTGTGGGTTTGATTTAGAGCCTCTGGAAGTCCCTATACCTCTGAAGGGTATTGATTCTACACCTTTGGCTTGTAATAAACCACAGTTCTGGACGCAAGTGACTATGCGTATGACTCCAGACCATCAGGAGGTGATTCGCTTCCTTGTGTTGTACAATTTACATGATGTTTTGGTGCTTGGATTACCATGGTTACAGTCTCATAACCCAGTCCTTGACTGGAAGGCTATGTCTGTGTTAAGCTGGGGATGTCGGGGGGCTCATGGGGACACTCCTATGGTGTCCATTTCGTCATCTATTCCATCTGAGATTCCGGCATTTTTGTCTGATTATCGTGATATTTTTGAAGAGCCTAAGATTGGTTCACTCCCTCCTCACAGGGATTGTGATTGCGCCATATATCTGATTCCTGGCAGTAAATTTCCAAAGGGTCGTTTGTTTAACCTATCTGTACCTGAACATGCTGCTATGCGCGAGTATATTAAGGAGTCCCTGGAAAAGGGACATATTCGTCCTTCTTCATCACCTTTAGGAGCCGGTTTTTTCTTTGTCTCTAAAAAGGATGGCTCTCTGAGGCCTTGTATTGATTATCGTCTCCTGAATAAAATTACAGTCAAATATCAGTATCCATTGCCTTTGCTGACTGATTTGTTCGCTCGCATAAGGGGGGCTAAGTGGTTCTCTAAGATTGATCTTCGTGGGGCGTATAATTTGGTGCGAATTAAGCAGGGGGATGAGTGGAAGACCGCATTTAATACGCCTGAGGGCCATTTTGAGTATTTGGTAATGCCTTTCGGCCTTTCTAATGCACCTTCTGTCTTTCAGTCCTTAATGCATGATATTTTCCGGGAATATTTGGATAAATTTATGATTGTGTACTTGGATGATATTTTGATTTTTTCTGATGACTGGGAGTCTCATGTTCAGCAGGTCAGGAGGGTTTTTCAGGTTTTGCGGGAGAATTCTTTGTGTGTAAAGGGTTCAAAGTGTGTTTTTGGGGTTCAAAAAATTTCATTTTTGGGGTATATTTTTTCCCCTTCTTCTATTGAGATGGACCCTGTCAAGGTTCGGGCTATTTACGACTGGACGCAGCCTACTTCTCTGAAGAGTCTCCAGAAATTCTTGGGCTTTGCTAATTTTTATCGTCGATTTATAGCTGGTTTTTCTGGCGTTGCTAAACCTCTGACGGATTTGACTAAAAAGGGTGCTGATGTTGCCAATTGGTCCCCTGCTGCCGTGGAGGCCTTTCGGGAGCTTAAGCGCCGCTTTTTGTCTGCCCCTGTGTTGCGCCAGCCTGATGTTTCTCTTCCCTTTCAGGTTGAGGTCGATGCTTCCGAGATCGGAGCGGGGGCGGTTTTGTTGCAGAAAAGTTCCGACTGCTCAGTGATGAGACCTTGTGCGTTCTTTTCGCGAAAATTTTCGGCCGCCGAGCGAAACTATGATGTTGGTAATCGGGAGCTTTTGGCCATGAAGTGGGCATTTGAGGAGCGGCGTCATTGGCTTGAGGGTGCCAGACATCAGGTGGTAGTTTTGACTGATCACAAGAATTTAATTTATTTGGAGTCTGCCAGGCGCCTGAATCCTAGACAGGCACGTTGGTCGTTGTTCTTTTCCCGGTTTAATTTTGTGGTCTCGTACTTACCGGGTTCTAGGAATGTGAAAGCAGATGCTCTTTCTAGGAGTTTTGAGCCTGACTCTCCTGGGAATTCTGAACCTGCTGGTGTCCTTAAGGATGGAGTGGTTTTGTCTGCTGTCTCTCCAGATTTGCGACGTGCTTTGCAAGAATTTCAGGCGGATAGACCTGATCGTTGTCCGTCTGGTAGACTGTTTGTTCCTGACGAGTGGACCACTAGAGTCATCTCGGAAGTTCATTCTTCTACTCTGGCAGGTCATCCGGGAATTTTTGGCACCAGAGATTTGGTGGCTAGATCCTTCTGGTGGCCTTCCCTGTCTCGAGATGTGCGTGTTTTTGTGCAGTCTTGCGATGTGTGTGCTCGGGCCAAGCCTTGTTGTTCTAGGGCTAGTGGGTTGTTGTTGCCCTTGCCTATTCCGAAGAGGCCTTGGACGCACATCTCTATGGACTTTATCTCGGATCTCCCTGTTTCTCAGAAGATGTCTGTCATCTGGGTGGTGTGTGACCGTTTTTCTAAAATGGTTCATTTGGTGCCATTGCCTAAGTTGCCTTCCTCATCTGAGTTGGTCCCTCTGTTTTTTCAAAATGTGGTTCGCTTGCATGGTATTCCGGAGAACATCGTTTCTGACAGGGGTACCCAGTTCGTGTCTAGATTTTGGCGGGCAGTCTGTGCCAGGTTGGGCATTGATTTGTCCTTTTCGTCTGCATTCCATCCTCAGACCAATGGCCAGACGGAGCGAACTAATCAGACTTTGGAGACTTATTTGAGGTGTTTTGTGTCTGCGGATCAGGATGATTGGGTTGCCTTTCTGCCGTTGGCGGAGTTTGCTCTTAATAATCGGGCTAGTTCTGCCACTTTGGTTTCTCCTTTCTTTTGCAATTCAGGGTTTCATCCGCGTTTTTCATCTGGTCAGGTTGAATCTTCGGATTGTCCTGGAGTGGATGCGGTGGTGGATCGGTTGCATCGGATTTGGGGACAAGTGGTGGATAATATGGAATTGTCCCAGGAGAGGACTCAGCAGTTTGCTAACCGTCGTCGTCGTGTTGGTCCCCACCTTCGCATTGGGGACTTGGTGTGGTTGTCTTCCCGTTTTGTCCCTATGAGAGTTTCTTCTCCCAAATTTAAGCCTCGGTTCATCGGTCGTTATAGGATTTTGGAGATTCTTAACCCTGTTTCCTTTCGTTTGGACCTCCCGGCATCTTTCGCTATCTATAATGTGTTCCATCGGTCGTTGTTGCGGAGATATGAGGTACCGGTGGTTCCTTCTACTGAACCTCCTGCTCCTGTGCTGGTGGAGGGTGAATTGGAGTACGTCGTGGAGAAGATCTTGGACTCCCGTATTTCCAGACGGAGACTTCAATATCTGGTTAAATGGAAAGGCTATGGTCAGGAAGATAATTCTTGGGTAACTGCCTCTGATGTTCATGCCTCGGATTTGGTTTGTGCCTTTCATAGGGCTCATCCAGATCGCCCTGGCGGTTCTTGTGAGGGTTCGGTGCCCCCTCCTTAAGGGGAGGGTACTGTTGTGTATCCGCTTTTTGGGCTCCCCTGGTGGTTGCTGGTGGTACTGGTGACTTGTTTGCACTTTGCTTCTTCTGTTCACCTGCTTCCATCAGTGTTTGGGAGTTTCCTATTTAGCCTTGCTCTCCAGTCATTTCCTTGCCGGTCATCATTGTAACCAGAGCCTTCGGTTGCATGTTCCTGCTACTAGTCTGCTGATCAGCTAAGTGGACTTTGTCCTTTTGGTTTTGTACCTTTTGTCCAGTTTGCAGTTTTTGTAATTCTCTGTAGCTGGAAGCTCTTGTGGTCTGATATTGCCACTCCTGTGTCATGAGTTGACACAGGAGTCTTAAAGTAATTTCAGGATGGTTTTTGAAAGGGTTTTCAGTTGACCGTGAAGTCCTCTTTTGTATCCTTCTGCTATCTAGTAAGTGGACCTCTCTTTGCTAAATCTACTTTCATACTGTGTATGTCTTTTCCTCTTAATTCACCGTTATTACATGTGGGGGGCTGCTATCATCTTTTGGGGTATTTCCCTAGAGGTAAGCCAGGTCTGTTTCTTCCTCTACCAGGCGTAGTTAGTCCTCCAGCTGGCGCGTGGCATATAGGAAGCCGTAGGTATGCTCCCTGGCTACTGTTAGTTGTGTGGTAGATTTAGCTCACGGTCAACTCGAGTTTCCATCACCCGAGAGCTCGTTCGTTACTTATGTGTTTTTTACGTTCCCTTGCCATTGGGAACCATGACAGTGCAGTGCTGTTGAAGAGTAAAAAAATATTTTTTCTGTTGCTAAATGTGATACACCAAGCCAAATCCCACCTTGTCATTTAGTAGCGACAAAATTCATCTGTTTGCAGAGCTGTTGCACAGTATTAAAAATATTTTTTCAGTTGCTAACATGATTCAGCAAGCCGTATTTCACCTTGTTGTACAGTAGTGGCAAAATTCATCTTTGTGCAGAGCTGTTGCATAGTAAAAAAAACTATTTTTTTCTGTTGCTAAACGTGATGCAACATGCCATATCCCACATTGTCATTTAGTGGTGGTGAAATTCATCTTTGTGCAGAGCTGTTGCAGAGTAAGAAAACCTAATTTTTTGTTACAAAGATTATACAGCACACCATATCCCACCTTCTAATTTTGTGGCCGTGAAATTCATCTGTGGGCAGAGCTGTTGCAGAGTAAAACAAACTGTTTTTTTCTGTTGCTAACTTGATTCATCATGCCATATCTCACCTTGCCATTTAGTGGTTGTGAAGTTAATTTTTGTGCAGAGTTGTAGCAGAGAAAAAAAAATTCTTTCTGTTACAAATGTGATACAGCTCACCATATCCCACTTCATTTTGTGGGGTGAAATTCATCTTTATGCAGAGCCATTGCAGAGTAGACAAAAAATATTTTTTTTCAGTTGCTAAACAAGTTACATAATGCCGTAACCCACCTTGTCATTTTGTGATGGTGAAATTCATCTGTGTGCATAGCTGTTGCATAGAAAGAAAGCTTTTTTTTCTGTTACAAACGTGATACAGCACATCATATTCCACCTTATCATTTTTTTGCCATGACATTATTCTTTGTGCAGAGCTGATTCAGAGTAAAAAAACATATTTTTGTCTGTTGTAAAACATGATGCAGCACACCATATCCCACCTTGTCATTTAGTGATGGTGAAATTCATCTGTGTATAGAGCTGTTGCAGAAAAACAAATTCAGTTGCTAATGTAATTCAGCACACCATATCTCACCTTGATTTTCAGTGGCAGTGAAATTCATCTTTATGCAGAGCATAAACATGGTAAAAAAAATTCCTGTTACAAATGTGATACAGCATGCCATATCACACCTTCTCACTTTGTGGCTGTGAAATTCATGTTTGTGCAGAGTTATTGCAGAGTAAAAAATATATTTTTGTCTGTTGCTAAACTAGATACAGCACACCATATCCCATTTAGTGGTGGTGAAATTCATCTGTGTGAGCTGTTTCAGATTAAATAAACTATTTTTTTTCACTTACTAACATGATTAAGCACACCAAATTTCACCTTGTCATTTAGTGTTGCTGAAATTCATTGTTGTGCAGAGCTGTTGCACGGTAAAAAACTATTTTTTTCTGTTACAAATGTGATACTTCATGCCATATCCCACCTTCTCATTTTGAGTCAGATAAATTCATATGTGTGCAGAGCTGTTGCAGAGAGAAAAAAAACTATTTTACTCTGTATTTAAACATGTTACAGCATGCCATATCCCACCTTGCCATTTAGTGGTGGTAAAATGCATCTTGTAGAGTTTTTTTTTAATTTGCTAACATGATTCAGCATAACATATCTTACTTTGTCATTTAGTAGTGGTGAAATTCATCTTTGCACAGAGCTGTTGCAGAGTTGAAAAAATATTTTTTGTGTTGCCAAATGTGATACAGCCGGCATATCTTACCTTTTCATTTAGTGTTGATGAAATGTATCTTTGTGCAGAGCTGATGCAGAGTAGAAAAATATTTTTTCTTGTTACAAACGTGATACAGCATGCCATATCCAACCTTCTCATTTTGAGTCGATTGTGTCGTTCATCTTTGTGCAGAACTGTAAAATAAATAATTTTTTCTGTTGCTAAACGTGATACAGCACACCATAGATGGTCCCAAATGTGTCCAAGTCATAGTCAGTATGTAACATAGCTGTATAGGGTGAAACTACTGGTGTCCTATAGAATAATCAAAGCTAAAATATGGCTTTGTATTATAGACTTCAGTCAACAGGTAAAGTAAGAAATTAGTTTATCATGTTATGAACAAAACATGATTATATTTATGGTGGTAGCAAATTATAATATTTTCTAACACAATTTGAGAGGCTAAGATTCCTTTAACTTTGAATTGTAGAAGTCAAGCTGTGTGAATAGCGTAGAGTACTGTGCCATTGAACATTCATTTGGTACTTGCTTTTTCTGTATGTATGCCAATACAATATTGTTCAAATGTTTTTTTTTCATCTTAACCCCTTATCGACCAGGGGTATTTTTGGTTTTGCATTTTCACTTTTTGCTGCTCTTCTTCCTAGAGCCATAACTTTTTTATTTTTTTGGTCAAAATGGCCATGTGAGAGCTTGATTTTTGCAGGACGAGATGTGCATTTGAACAACACCATTGTTTTAACATATCATGTACTGGAAAACAGCAAAAAAATTCCAAGAGCGGTGAAATTGCAAAATAAATGCAATTCCACAATTGTTTTTTTGTTTTGCTTTTTACTATGTTCACTAAATGCTAAAACTGACCAGCCAATATTATTCTACAGGTCATTACGAGTTCATAGACTCCAAACATGTCTTGGTTCTTTTTTATCGAAGTGGTAAAACAAATTTGTTTGTTAAAAAACAAATTGTACTATTTTCCGATATCCATAGCATCTATATTTTTTATGATCTTGGGTTGGGTGAGGGCTTATTTTTTTGTGTGCTGTGCTGACATTTTTGATGATATAATTTTGGTGCAGATACGATCTTTTAATCGCCCATAATTGCATTTTAATGCAATGTTGCGGCGACCAAAAAAAGTAATTCTGGTATTTTTACTACTTTTTTTATCTTTACATGGTTTATTGATGGGGTTAATTCTTTTTTTTATATTAATAGATTGAGCAATTTTGAACAAGGCTACCTAATATGCGTATGTTTGATTTTTATATTGCTTTATTTTAAATGGGACGAAAGAGGAGAGATTCGAACTTTTATATTTTTTTATTTTTATAATACTTTTTAATCCATTTTTTTTTTTTACTTTTGGCATGCATCAATAGTCTCCATGGAGGAATAGAAGCTGCCATAACCCGATCGGCTCTGCTACATACAGGCGATGATCAGATCACCTGTATGTAGCAGAAATGCTCACTGGCTATGAGCGCCGACCACACAGCGATGCTCATAGCAATCCTGCAGTGACAACCATAAAGGTCTGTTGGAGACCTCTGGTTGTCATGCCAACCCATTGGCAAACAGCGGTCATGTGACACGGGCACCGAAGGGTGGGATTTCCGATGCACTTGCCAGAAACCCGTGTTAAATGCCGCTGACAGAGTTTCTCAGTGGCATTTAACTACTTAACAGCTGCGGGTGGATCGCGATTCCACCCGCGGATGTTAGAGGCACATGTCAGCTGTTCAAAACAGCTGACGTGCAGGAAAAAATGTAGGCTCAGTTCCGGAGCCCACATCAAAGGGAGGAAGTCCGACATTGGCCTACTATTATGCCCGATGTCGGAAAATTGTAAAACCTACAAATACTGATATACAGCTGCTCATCAACCTTGTAAGTAGCTCTTACATGCATAGAAAAATATAAAAATGTAACTCTAGTTAAATAGTATGTAGGTACATATCTAGACTTAACATACATTTATGATATTCCTATATAGACAATTAATTTGTAGAACACAAGGATGATTCGTAATTTCTAAAAAAAAGGTGGCTTTGTTAAGCAATTGGTAAATAGAACAAAGAGAAACTTTATGCAGCAGATGTGATTTTCCTCATTGAAACCAGTTAATGTGAAAAATGATACACTAATTAAAGGAATAACGCATGCCTTGCTATGCTTTCATTAGAGCTTGCATGGAAGCTGGATTACAAAATGTGTCAGCATTGTTGTAATAGGCCAATAACATCTGCTAATGCTATGCCAACTCATTTTTGTGTAATGTAATAAGACAAATAATTAAATTTAGCTATAAAATGTTTTTTCCCAAAGAGGTAAATGATTTTGATACAGAATCAAGACTGAAAAAGGCTTTTTGCTAGAAATTAGTATGTAATTGCTACTGAGTATTGAGAAGTATATTATGGCACAATGTATTGAGAAGTTATTAATGTAGATCCATGAAAATTGTGCAATATCTCATACACATGAGTTTTCTTTATTGTTTATTACTCATGCTCTCATCGTACTTACACATTTTAAACATTTAAGCTATTTTGCTCTGGAAAATTGCTAGTATGAAGTGATGTTGTTTGTATTAGTGAGCTGCAAATAGAAGGTAAAAGGATAGACAGGTACATGGGTAAAAAAAGCCAGCTTCATAAATTCAGCATTGAGTCAAAAGAACAAGCTGTAAAGCAACAGATCATAAAATAAACATAGACCCGATAAAGGAGAGCCACTGTTCAAGAACCATACTGTAAATGAGTGCTTGAATGTTTGTGAACTTTGTGAACATATTTTCTCATATTTCTATAGAAATTTGACCTAAAAAATCAAATTTAAAAAAAGTCCTCAAAATAGGTAAAGAGAACCAAATTTAACAAGTGAGTCAAAAATATTAGACTTTGTCATTTTTTTTATGAGGAAAATGATCCAATATCACGTTTGTGACCTACTTGATAGCAATAACTGCCTCTAAGCATTTCTGGCAATAGTTGATTAGTCCTGCACATTGGGTTGGCGGGATTTTACTACATTCCTCCCTACAAAAGAGCTTCAGCTCTGTTGGTGGGTTTTCTCCCATAAACTGATTTTGTCAAGACATTCTGCACCTTTAAGGCCAAGACAGACTTTGAGTTGGCCATTCCCAAACTTTACCTTTATTTTGTAGAATGACTCGTCTTCCCGAATGATCCATATTCTCTTAGTTTATTGTTTCATCAATGATGTCAAGCTGTCCTGGACCACACACAGCAACACAGTATCACCAATGTATTTTGCAGATGATGTGAGGATTTTATACTTGAATGCCATAACACTTCGGTAGTATGGGATATTTTTATTTCATATGATTTTAGTAGCTTCTAGAAATTAATTTTTTTGCACGTGTACTGCAAATACATGAGAAAAGAGAAATGCCCATGACCCTCTCTAGCAGAAAAGGTTTATCTTTGAATGTAAACATGAGTTTTTCTTTCATGTAGTTGAAAGTGATGTGTGCAAGTATATCACAATGTATCTCCGCTGGCAACCACCTTGACTTACGTATACATTGCACCCTTTCTATGAAAAGTTCAGGATGCTGAATATCAAACAGAATTCTTCTCCTTTAAAACAAAAAGCTCTGTTTTGTTCTCATGCATCAACAAAATGTTGTTCCTATAGTTTTCTGGCTTGTGCAGGAGATCTCTATCAAACTTCAAAAATGCTGAAATGTTCCTTTTGACGAGCAGTAGCTTTTTTCTGGCATGCAAACCATTGTTGTTCTGTGTCCTCCTGAATGTGGATGTATGAACATTAACCTCTTCATGATATTTGCAGTTGCTATACATCATGGTCGGGAAGTACTTCCTGACAGATGCAGTATATATACGTCAGGAAGCAGTGCATGGGCAACCGCTGACAGTTGTCAACTGATTCCGACAGATGACATCTGGCACTCGCTGCCAGGAGTGTCTCCCGCACTGCTCCCAGCAGTTTAACCCACTAAATGCTGCAATTGACACTGATAATGATTGCAGCATTTACAAAGCAGGGGGAGCCCCCTCTGCCCTCCGATCGGAGCCCTCGCGATATCATAACGGGGGCCCAATCCTTGTCATGGTGAACTAATGTTGTCATGTCGACATCCAGGTCACCAGAACTAGCAAACTTGTTACACCATGCTCAGAGCTCAGACCATGGTGTATCATGTTTGTGGGTCAGTGCAGCGCTGTCAGTTTGTAAAGCATAGCAATGCTCCTGCATTACTATGCTTTGTAAGCAATCTCATTGCAAAAACGGAAAGTTTAAAAATATATAAATATATTTTTTTACATCACCATAAAGATTTTTATTAAAAAAATAAACAATAAAGTACACGTATTTGGTATTGTTGCATTCAGAACTACCCAACCTATAAAACTGCCCCACTAGTTAACCCCTTTAGTGAACACTAGTGATGAGCGAATATACTCGTTACTCGAGATTAGCTGTTAGCTGTTAGCCAGCATATGTACATGTGGGGGTTGCCTGGTTGCTAGGGAATCCCCACATATAATCCATATAATCAAGCTGACTAAGAGATGTAAATCAAAGCCGCCACACAGCTCCATCAGCAGAAAAATAAAAAAGGTATAGCTCTCAGAATAAAGTGATGCAAAAATAATTATTTTATCTACCGTATAAAACATGCAAAAGTGCAAAAACATAAAAAACTATAAAAATGTGGTATCGCTGCAATCATATTGTCCCAAAGAATAAAGCTGCCTCATCAATTTTGCCTTACGCAGAACTGCATAAAAAACAATTCCTGAATTGCTGTTTTTTGTTCATTCTGCCTCCTAAAAGTCAGATTAGAAAGTGATCAACAAATGTCATGTGACCGAAAATGGTACCAACAAAAGTCAACTCGTCCTGTAAAAATTAAGCCGTCACATGACTCTTTCGGCAGAACCATGAAAAAGATTTAGGTGGAAACCTGTATATAAGTGGTTAGTACAGGACAGGACAATGTTAGTACAGGCAGGACAATGCACCATGCCACACAGCTAGGTCAATCAAGGTGTGGGTGAAGGACCACCACATCAAATCCCTGTCATGCCCAGCCCAATCTCCAGACCTGAACCTCCTTGAAAACCTATGGAATGTGTTCACGAGGAAGATGGATAGTCACAAGCCATCAAGCAAAGAAGAACTGCTGAAATTTTTTTTTACTAGGAATGGCATAAGGTCACCCAAAAGCAGTGTGAAAGACTGGTGGAAAGCATGCCAAGACGCATGAAAGCTGTGATTAAAAATCATGGTTATTCCACAAAATATTAATTTTTGAACTCTTCCTGAGTTAAAACATTAGTATTGTTGTTTCTAAATGATTATGAACTTGTTTTTTTACTTTATTTGAGGTCTGCAAGCAATGTATTTTTTGGACATTTTAACCATTTCTCATTTTCAGAAAATAAATACAAAATTTATTGTTTGGAACTTCAGAGACATGTTGTTAGTTTAAGGAATAAAAGAACAATTTACATTTTACTCAAAAATATGCCTATAAAGAGAAAAATCAGACAAATTGAAAATTTTGCAGTGGTCTCTTAATTTTTGCCAGAGCTGTATATCCACCATGACTGCCTGTTTACAAGTTTTCTTTTATGATCACCTCCACAGGCAGGTCTATGGACTTTTTCAATAGCTACAATTTTAAATGTGCTAGTATCACCATAATGATGGTCATTGAAGTGTTTGGGGGCTGTAGAACTTTTAATTCTTAATTTGTTATTAGCGTCGGCAATATGGCTTCTTGGGAGAACCTTCAATGGTCCTGTCAAACACCCCACATACTGTAGATTGCATGATGTACATGGTAATCAAATAAACTATGAATGCAGTGTTGCAATTTAAGCATGATTTAATATTGTATTCCTTATAAGTGACTAAGGAGATGTATTTGTCAGTTCTAAATACAAAACTACAACATGTACACCTTGTATGGCCACATTTATAGAACCCTACGTGTCTTAGCCAAGTAGGCATAGGGGATTTATGAATCGAGAAAAAAGTGTGAGAAAGCATATCTCCCAATGGAAGGGCTTTTTTGGCTACATAGTTGATAGTTTTTTTTTATATTACATTTAACTTTTCATCCTGCAAAAGCATTGTATGATGTTTTTAATTTCTGTGAATTAAATGCTATAGTAATTAGAAAATGAAATTATATGTCTTGTATAGTACATTTCTTATTTTTGTCCTTATTGTCCACTAACATGTCTTCTCTTTCCATATTTCCCATTATGGCATTTGCCACCCAAGAACAAACATCGCAGATAATCGCACAACATTTCTACTCACCTTACTAAGTTATTGGAAGCGCTAAGAATGCTAAAACTGTACTTGAATGTTGGAATCATTTATTTACTGGTGACAGTCTGGAAACTATTGTTAGATGCACAAACCGATATATTGACACCATCAAAGATACATTCTCTAGAGAGAGAGACAGCAGACCCACAGATGAAATTGAACTCAGAGCTTTAATTTTCTGGTTGTACCTAGCTGTTGTATGTAGAGTCAATTGTCAAAGTTTGGAGGAACTTTGAGGTAGAGAAGGTGATGGCATTGAAAAATGGAGCCTTGTAATGAATCTCAAATGAGTCAAGACACTGATCCTTTGCCTTCATTTTGATGACTGAACTCCGATAAAAAAAAGATTCTGACCAGCTTCCTGCAATTCAGGAAATGTTGCAAACATTTGTTGTAAATAGTCCAAAAAGCTATTTCTCTTCGTAGAAAATCACTATGCTTCTTGACTTAAGTGGAAGATGTGATTTTCAGCAATACATAAAATGAAAGCCAAACAAATGCGTAATAAAACTTTTGCCCTTGTTGGCACCATGTGTTAGGTGTCAAGTTCCCGCCGCTGCACAGGGGGAATCTCGAACCATGTCCTCTGCAGTCTCCTATTCTTCCCCAGCCACAGTGGAGTCTGATGAGCAGAGACATCGGTTTCAGTGTCTGGCTCAAGCTGATACTGTGCCTCTGGTTACAGTTGCCGCCCCAGGTTCAGCCTTTGTAACCAGAATTGATCAGTGGCAAGCAGACGTTCCAGGGACTGTCCTGCTTTTCATCTACTAAGCATGCCAGTGGGATGATCTCTCATTGGAGGTCAGAGGTCACATGCTCAGGTCCTGTAGCTGCTCCGATTGGATCACTAGGAAGGTTCCGGAAGGCTACATCTATAAAAGGCTTGCATGGCTGCTAGGTGTGTGAGTGCTGTGTGTTTGAGACTGGTGAAAGCTCCTCAATGATCCCCACCCCCTTGGTTGTTGTTTGGGCATTAGGGTGAGTGGAGCAAACCATCAGCGCCATATCTAGGCAGCACAGCCGTGTTAATATCACCGTTCAGTGTAGGGTGGAATTCCCGCTTGGACTCAGCATCTGACTCAGGGTGTCCTCAGACGAGGGCTCAAAAGCCACTGAGGGTCTGAGCGAGTCCAATCACCAGTATAGTGGGGGTGAATAATAGGGATCCCACTAGCATCTACCGGCTGCACCCCGTGACTGCTAACACGGCACAGCATACCTTTAGCAACTCTGTGAAGCAACAGAGTTAGCTTCCATTCACACCGGGTGAAGTTTAACCCACGTGTGCACAAGCGTTCATCCGCCATCTTGTTCCACAATTACTTAGCAGCAGGTTACATTTTTACATGGTGGACCATGGGCTGTAAAAGCATCTTATATCTTCCTTAATATTATTTTGTGCATTCCACCAGCCCTGACACCAGGAAGAACATGTGAACATGGAAAGTTATGCTCGAAAACAGCTAACAAGTCCTTTCTGTATCAGCAACAAACCCAGTGAACTGGTGAGGGGAATGGCTCAGCTTTTATTTGTATCTGGTCGCAATATTACAGATGACAATTGGTTTTCTGATTTTCTAAACTTAAAATGGAGAAAATAATACGACAGTAAGTTTGAATTCAATACAAGGAAGGTTTTGGATTCTTACATGTCACGCGAGAAGAAAAATGTGATTCTGGTCTCTTTGATTCATGATGACAACGCCATTAATCCTGAGTCTGGAAAGCAAAAGATACTAGAGGAGATCACTATTTATAATTGCCAAAGCTTGTCTTCTTCGTGATGTTGAACGTGCATGGTATCAATTCACTAGCGATTTACCTAGGTAATCAACTGGAACCACTGTGTAGAAGAATGTATCTGAAAATATTGTTTGAAGACAAATGGAATCCCCTCTAGCCTGCAAGTCTGGATGAATAGATTTCATCCCAAAGATGAGCAAAAAATAACCACCTTTCCCAAAAGATATAGATGCACACCCTGCACCATTGAAACTGGTGGCAGAAGGAAGTCAAATTAAGAATGCAAAAAAATCTACTAGCCTTGCTTTACTAAGTGTAACTGTGTTTTTTCTGCTCAACATATAACCTCTGAATCTGAATGAATATTAATCAAGTAACATCTAAGTGCATTACCATTAATTTGTTTTCATAATTTCAATGCTTAGTAATAGTTATGTCATGAAAACTGGAGGATATTTGGCATAGTTGAGAAATTTGGTGTTACGGCTAGCAGAACGCACCTAATAAATAGAGATGTTTTTATTGATATTGGTGCGTTCGCAGCCCGGGGTCCACCGTGCAGGAGTACCTGCTGCTAGCAACAGCGACACGATATGTCGGTATGGACTAACTCAGCTACTTCACCAAGTAGTCGTGAAAGAAAAGCACTGTGCCCTGTTAAGCTTCACAGAGGCACAGGCTAACTGCCCACACAGAGAGCAGTCAGTGGTCACGCATGCACACAAAACTCCTTGCCGGAGGTGCCAGCATTCTAGGGGCTTATTTCAGCCAGGTCCCTGAACACATTCTAACACAAACTCCTCGCCGGAGGTGCCAGCATTCTAGGGGCTTATTTCAGCCGGGTCCCTGAACACATACTCTCGTGACCACACTGGCGCAAAGCACTTAACAAGGAACAATACTAGCGCATGGCCGTGCGGTCATGCGAACCTTAAATATCTGCAACACGTACAGGACCTTCCTAGAAGGACCAATGAGAAGCTACACCAGAGCGTGAGCACCTACAGGACCTTTCTGAAGGAGCCAATGACCTTAGCTGCAGCATCAGATCATGTGACCCTCGATCTCCACTGAGAGATCCTACTCTGGGCATGCTCAGAACGAGCAAAGCAGGACTTAGACCCAGAAGCGTCTGCTCGCCGCTGCCCAGCACGGACTTCAATGGCAGAAGCAGGAAAGGCAGCAGTAACTCTTAGCACAGAGTCAGACTGAGCGAGACGCTGGAACCGACGTCTCCGCTGAGCAGGCTCCACTGCGGCAGGAGAAGAATGGGAGACCGCAGCGGAGATGGACCGAGATTCTCCCTGAGCAGAGGAGGGAACTTGACCCCTAGCATTTGGTACTTTTTGTTTTAATATGTTTATCATAATTATATGGTTTTTTTACATCTGATTTTGTGATTTTAATATATCCATATGAAGCTCACTGATGAATTTAGAGTCCAGAAATTTACATAATTAGATATTATAGGTGGTTTTTTAACCTGTGTCTGGCAAGCACACCGCGTCTGAACTCGGGAGTGCCAGAGATGCGATGGAGATTTAAAAATGTAGTTGCTTTTCAGATGTTCAGGCATCAGGTCTGGGATTTACAAACTAATGGTACCACTTCAGTGGTGACAAGATGGCATCTCCAGGTGCAAAATAGGCATGACTCTCACATTCTGCGGGAAGGAATGCAAGATCAAGTTAAAGTTGTGAAATTTATATTTTACACTTCATGTAAAATGTTCCTTATTTGTTAAAAAGTTTACTTATTTTTAACTTAAAGGGTATCTAAAAGATCAACCATGTAGACCTTTGAAACTTAAATCCATTTCCACTGCATGTTGCTGCTTCCCTAAGAAATTAATGCTTTGTTTCAGATGCAAATAAGTTCTAAGTGCTTTTGATGCTTCTGAGCACTTCCCAAACCTCTGCTTCCCAAAGTTGTTTTCCCTACCCAGCACCACCCACTTTAGTTTAATTTATGTCTTACCGTCTGTGTGATATCAGATGACAGGCAAAGAAGTTTGACATTGAGCAATCAATTAAGCTTAAGAGGTTGGTGCTAGGTGAGGAACCAACCTCATGAGGCAGAGTCTCGGGAAGTGCTTAGAAACATCTGAATTAAAGGGGATGTGTCACCAAGTTTTGCTAACTCATCTGAGAGCAGAATAATGTAGGAAAGGAGACACTGATTCCAAAAATATATCACTTAGTTTACTGGGTGCAGCAGATATGATACAGCCAGAGTTTTTAGATGTAGCACATAGCACAGATCAGAATGGTAACCCTGCCCACACCACAGATTTCTATGAACATTCTCTATTGACAGTGAGCTGCCTAACAGAGGAGGTGACATAATCGGTCTAGCAGGCATGTTAGACCTAGTCGAGGCAGTGATAAAACCTTCATTGTAAGGAAACAGCTTGATAAATGAAATATACCAGAATTCTGTGTTTTAATTCCTAACTTATTGTTCTCAGATTACGTAGAAAAAAATCTGCTGACAGATTCCCTTTAAGACAATAAAACTTTCATGCCCAGAGCATTTAAAATCTAATTTGCATTCAAAGTAAAATGCAGATTTTTCATGAATTTAGCAACAGATTAAAGATTTAAAAGAGTTGATCGATTTAGTTTTCGAATACCTGCATGGTCACATTTGCAGTTTATGGGGTTGAGGGTTTCTTGTCGTCAATTTTCCATACACTGCTCCAGTAAATCCAAACATAAAGTTTTGTCTTCCAAAGAATCTGTGTTTTGTTTTACATGATATGAGATGAATTTAGATTTGTATGTAAAGATTTGTACTATTTCTGTTTATTAGAAAATATATAAAACTTCCCTAGTGAACATTATGCGTTACCTATTTGCATTATGCTTAAATTACAATAAAACAAATACTTTTTCCCTTGGGTTTTCTTGTTTCGTGTTTATTGTCATGCCAACTAACAAGCTAAAATTGCATATTCCAGAATTTACTTTTTTTTTCAGAATATTCGGTACCTTTGCAAGCTTATAAACATAGATCCGGTACACAATGGAAAAATTAAATTTTTTATATCAATCAGAAAATGAACAGAATGCAAAATATAATTTCATGGAAGCAAATCTTATTACAAAAATGAACCTAAGAATTCCTACAGGAGATGTATTCATCCTCCGCTCATATTTCCCAACGACAATCACGTCAGCTGAGTTAATTATCCAGAACATCTTTAAACTTCATGTAACAACTTCATTACAGGCTATTGCAAAAGGAAAATTAGTGAAGAAAAGAAGAAATATAATCATCGCCTTGACTATGAATGAATATGTTTATGTACATGGGGTAAATCTGAATTATGGCTATTATGAAGTGTCTTAACCTCATTTTCCTTACCTTCTCTATCATAGGAAAACTACAGTGTAGAAGCCAAAATACCGCTTATCTATTCATTTTTTATGTAGAAATTTAGAAAGTGATTACCTCTCATTTCTTTTCAAAATAAATAGGGTTAACCCCTTAAGGACAAAACCAATTTATATTTTTGCTCGTTTGGTTTTCCCTCCCCTTTCTCAAAGAATAATAACTTTTGTTTTCCATTAGCATAGCCATATGAAGGCTTAGCATTGGACTGAGTTGCCTAGGGCACAAAAGGCAAACTAATTCTGGGACCCGTTCCACAGCTCAATACAAATATATTGTGACCTTCCTATGAGCATAGTCACTGGAGTGTTGATTTGGTTTTTCTTAAGGTACATTATATACAAATAATGCTGCATTTGTAGTTAGCTTCCAAAAAAAAAGTGTGTGTTGCGCTAGTAATAATGATAAATGTCAATAAAAACGTTGTACAGAACAGTAAGCACACCTGTATATAAAAATATCAATTTTATTGAGACCAAAAAATGTGCACTGATTTAAAAATAATTAAAAACAGAATGCCCTAAAAAGAGACTGACTGACTCAATATATACTGCAAACGATATGACACCCACCTAGATACACAAAGTATTAAATTTATAGCCCCAAATAATGAGGGTATATTATAAAAGTGCACCCCCACATTTTTGTTTATTACAGTGGGTACGGAAAGTATTCAGACCCCTTTAAATTTTTCACTCTTCTTTCATTGCAGCCATTTGAAAAATTCAAAAAAGTGCATTTTTTTTAATGTACACTCTGCACCCCATCTTGACTAAAAAAACCTCCAGAAATGTATTAATTTTTGCAAATTTATTAAAAAAGAAAAACTGAAATATCACATGGTCAGAATTATTAAAACCCTTTGCTACGTGTTGAGTAGAAGCACCTTTTGAGCTAGTACAGCCATGAGTCTTCTTGGGAATGATGCAACAAGTTTTTTACACCTGGATTTGGGGATCCTCTGCCATTCTTCCTTGCAGATCTTCTCCAGGAGCAAGGATCATTAGTACATGCGCGGAAGAAAAAACAGTGAGCATGGGAACACAAAGATAGGAAATTTCCACAAAAAAATGAAGACAAGCAAAAATGCGTACACATGTCACAACTACATTTGGGTTATGACATGCTTTGCAGTCCAGCACACTGGTAGTTACTGACATATCGATTTACATGTACATCTGCACATGAGCAAATAATCCTGTACAAACCATACTTGGGATATAACAAACTTCGCATGCAAGAGCACTGGTAGTTATTGGCAAGATGGTTTTGCCAATACCATACATGTTTTATCTTCTGTGCATGCGCTAATGATCCTTGCACAGGTGCAAATGTGTTCCCTACTTTAGGATGGTTTTCTCATGATTTGAATTACATCTCACAGGTAATAGATTATTTCATTAAGTGACACTGTGTGTACACTTGTGAAGCTGCTTCACAGCAGCGATATGCATGGGGTTTGCTTCAATTGATTATTTTCTGACATGCCTCTGCTTTTGGATTTCATATTGTGGACTTGATCCGATTGCTTCCAGTTGGAATATAAGCTAGTGCTTTAGAGGTGTTTATTATTTATCTTTATTTGTAACACCAGGATACTTATGATTATGTGATGTTTATCTGCACTATGCTGCATATCTACAGTATCTACTAGGGCTCACTGATCATATTATTATTGCTAATATAATATATAAAGTTGAAACCAGAAGTTTACATACACTGTCTAAAAAGACACATATGCATGTTTTTTCAATATCTGATAAGAAATCAGAATAAACCTTTCCTGTTTTAGGTCAATTAGGATTACTATAATTATTAATAATAATAATTAATTTGTCAAATGCCAGAATAAGAAGAGATAGAATGCTTTAAGGCATTTTTATTACTGCAAAGTCAAAAGTGCATATACATTTCATTAGTATATGGTACCATTAAATTTAAACTTAATGACTTGGGTCAAACATTCGGGAAATTCTTCCACAAGCTTCTCACAACAGTTGGTTGGAATTTGGGCCCATTCCTCCTGACAAAACTGGTGTAACTGATCCTGATTTGTAGGTCGCCTTGCTTGCACCTGCCTTTTCAGCTTTGCCCATAAATGTTCAATAGGATTGAGATCAGGGCTTTGCGATGTCATTTCAAAACATTGACTTTGTTATCCTTAATCCACTTTGTTACCATTTTGGCAGTATACTTCGGATAATTGTACATTTGGAAGACCCATTTCCGCCCAAGCTTTAACTTCCTGGCTAATGTCTTGAGATGTTGCTTCAGTATTAATCTTCTTTTCTCATGATGCCATCTATTTTGTGAAGTGCACCAGTCCCTCCTGCAGCAAAACCACTCCACAACATGATGCTGCCACCCTCGTGTTTCACAGTTGGGATGGTGTTCTAAGGCTTCTAAGCTTCTCCCCTTTTCCTCCAAAGAAACAAAAGGTTCAATTTTAGTTTCATAAGATCACAGAACGCCTCCCAAAAATTAAGGTCTTTGCTCCTGTGTACATTTGAATACATTATTGTGGCTTCTTATGTTTCTTTTGGAGTAATAGCTTCTTCCTGGCAAAGTGGCCTTTCAGCCCATGTTGATACAATACTTGTTTCACTTTGGATTTTTCACATAATCTTGCCATCTTTTGCCATCATCTACACAAGGTCTTTTACTTTTGCCCTTGGGTTGATATACACATGTCGAACCAAAGCACATTCATCCATGGGATATAGAACTCATCTGCTTTCTGAGTGATATGATGGCTGGACATTCCCATCTTGTATGTACTTGTGTATAATTGCTTGCACAGATGAACGAGGCACCTTCAGGTATCTTGAAATTGTACCCAAGGATGAGCCAGACATGTGCAAATCCACAATTCTCTTTCTGACATGTTGGCTGATTTCTTGAGACTTTCTCATGATGCTACACAAAGAAGCAGGGTGTTTCAGGTGTGCATTAAAATGCATCCACAGGTGTGTCTCTAATTAACTAAGATGTTGGCAAAAAACCATAAGCTTCCAAAGACAAGACATCATCATATGGGCAGTCCTGAATTGTTTAAAGGCATCGTAATCTCAATGTATGTAAACTTTTGACTTTGCAGTAAGTAATAAAAATGCCTTAAAACATTCTGATTTCATGTCAGATATTGATAAAAACATGCATATGTGTCTTTTTATATAGTGTATGTAAACTTTTGGTTGGTTGGTATATACAGTGGGGAAAATAAGTATTTGATACACTGATGATTTTGCAAGTTTTCCCACCTACAAAGAATGTAATTTTAATTGTAGATACACTTTAACAGTGAGAGAAAGAATCTAAACAAATTTCAGAAAATCACGTTGTATGATTTTTACATAATTAATTTGCATTTTATTGCATGAAATAAGTATTTGATACAATAGAAAAAAAAATATTTGGTACAAAAATCTTTTGCAATTACAGAGGTCAAACGTTTCCTGTAGTTCTTGATCAAGTTTGCACACATTGCAGCATGGATTTTGGCCCACTCCTCCATATAGATCTTCTCCAGATCTTTCAGGTTTTGGGCTGTTGCTAGGCAACGCTAAGTTTCCGCTCCCTGCTAATTTTTTTATGGGGTTTAGGTCTGGAGAGACTGGCTAGGCCACTCTAGGACCTTGAAATACTTCTTACGGAGAAGCTCCTTAGTTGCCCTCGCTGTGTTTTTCTGGTCATTGTCATGCTGGAAGACCCATGTATTCATTGCTCTTACTTAGTGAAGGAGGTTGTTGGCCAAAATCTCAGTCTACATGACCCCATCCATTCTCGCTACAATACAGTGCAGTCATCATGTCCCCTTTGCAGAAAATCACCCCCAAAGTGTGATATTTCCCCCACCATGCTTCAGGTTGGGACTGTGTTCTTGGGGTTGTACTTATCCTTTTTCTTCCTCCAAACACAGCCAGGGGAGTTGATACCAAATAGTTCTTTTTTGGTGTCATCTGACCACATGACCTCCTATACCTCCTGTGGATCATTCAGATGGCCACTGGTGAACTTAAAATGGGCCTGGATATGTGCTAGCATGAGCAGGGGGACTTTGCGTATCTTGCAGGATTTTAATTGATGCTGGCATAGTGTTACTAACAGTAATGTTTGAGACTGTTGTTCCAGCTCTCTTCAGGTCGTTGATCAGGTCCTGCCATGTAGTTTTGGGCTCATTCCTGACCTTTCTCAGAATCATCCTTACTCCACAAGGCAAAATCTTGCACAGAGCCCCAGACCGTGGAAGATTGACAGTCGTCTTGTGTTTGTTGCATTTTCTAATAATTGAGCCAATAGTTGTTGGCTTTTCACCAAGCTACTTGCTGTTTGTCCTGTAGCCCATCCCAACCTTGTGCAGGTCTACAATTTTTCTCCTTGTGTCCCTAGAGAGCCTTTTGGTCTTGGCAATGATGGAGAGGTTGGAATGTGATTGACTTTGTGGACAGGTGTCTATTAGGGTTGAGCGAAATGGGTCGGCCATTTTCAGAAGTCGCCGACTTTTGGCAAAGTCAGGTTTCATGAAACCCGACCCCTGTGTGGGGTCGGCCATGAGGTCGGCAATCTTCTGAATCTGGTATCGGAATTCCGATACCGAGTTCCGATATGTTTGCGATATCGGGAATCGGTATCGGAATCCATATTTAAGTGTAAAATAAAGAATCAAAATAAAAAATATTGATATACTCACCCTCGGACGCGCCCTGGTACTAACCAGCAGCCTTCCTTCCAAAGAATGAGCGCGTGAATGACCTGCGGTGACGTCGCGGCTTGTGATTGGTCGCGTGAGCGGTCACATGGGCGGTCACGCAACCAATCACAAGCCGCGATGTCATCTAAGATCCTTCACGCGCTCATTCTTAGGAAGGAAGGCTGCCGGAAAGAAGCAGGGCGTGTCCGAGGGTGAGTATATACCTAATAGGAATATACTCACCCTCGGACGCACCCTGCTTCTTTCCGGCAGCCTTCCTTCCTAAGAATGAGCGCGTAAAGGACCTTAGATGACGTCGCGGCTTGTGATTGGTCGCGTGACCGCCCATGTGACCGCTCACGTGACCAATCACAAGCCGTGATGTCACCGCAGGTCATTCACGCGCTCATTCTTAGGAAGGAAGGCTGCCGGTTAGTACCAGGGCGCGTCCGAGGGTGAGTATATCAATATTTTTTATTTTGATTCTTTATTTTACACATTAATATGGATCCCAGGGCCTGAAGGAGAGTTTCCTCTCCTTCAGACCCTGGGAACCATAGTATCCCATTGCACTGCATTGTGTTTCGTGTTTCGGGCGACCCCGACCCCGACTTTTTTATAGGATCGGCCAATTTCACTCGACCCGACTTTTGAGAAAGTCGGGTTTCGTGAAACCCGACCCGATCCTATAAAAATAAAAGTCGCTCAACCCTAGTGTCTATTATACAGGTGACAAGTTCAAACAGGTGCAATTAATACAGGTATGAAGTGCATACTAGGAGGGCTTCTTAAAGAACAACTGATAGGTCTGTGAGAGCCAAAATTCTTGCTGCTTGGTAGGTGATCAAATACTTATTTCATGGAATAAAATACAATTTATTTTTTTCAAAAACACACAATGTGATTTTCTTGTTTTCATTTTTCCCTCTGTCTCTCACAGGGGAACTCTGCAGAAATTGTGCTCATGTTTCTATTACTTTTCCTTTGATTTACACTTACAAATACTGATATGAAATGCTGCCCATATACTGAGTGTGTAAATGTGGTCTTACTCATCTATCTGCCCCTAGTACTATATCTGCTGTGTTACACAGTCCGTCAAAATAATAGTATCATGACTATAAATACTTTTCAAAAATAGTGTCATATTGACAGTGCCCTCCAAAATAACAGTGTTAAGCAAAGTGCCCATATTTTACATCAGACATCAACAGTTAAAATACAGAAAAAGTGCCCCTCTGTATTGCCCTACAAATAATAGAGTTTTAAGCTGAAACAAGGGGCATAGACATACTTAAACATCATACAACCCTAAAACAAATGTTGAACTTGTCCCCATGTCTCAAAAAAGGAGGTTATAAAGGTGAACACATAAAGCCTTTAAAGCTGTATTTCCACTTATGATTAATCATTCTGTTTATTCTATTTCATTTTTAGGAAAAGATAAACAGAATTAGTGTCGAGAAAGGATCAGATGAAAATAGAAGTAAGTGAAACTCATTGATTTTTATTGTGGCAATTTTGGCTTCCATTATGTGTCCATTTTTAGATCAGATCAAAAATCACAACATACAGAACATTTGTGTTCTATTCTAAAAACTAATGGTACCGATATAATCCTACAAAGGAGCTCTACTCTAATATAATTTCTTGCCTGCTCTCATTTACTTTTTATGGAAGTGTCCAAACCACACAAAATAGTGCAGGTGCCATATGATATCGTAATAAAGTAGCTTGCTACATCTGTGCAACACAATTACCTATTTGTGAAAGACTACTCAACTGTAGCTACACTTATCTATAGGTTGAATGTGATGAACTTGTGTCTTCCTTGTGAAACTACATGTGTAACCACTGCTCTTTGTTACAACTTCATACATTTTTATGTTTTGCTGTTCTTGTACTTAATCATTGACCATCATTACAATCAACCTATAAATCTGGATCCACGCACAACAACAAATTGCTTGCAGAAATTTCTTTGATTGAAAATCAGTTCACTACATCTAAACAGTGTTGTTCTAGGAGTGAACATAGAGCAGTCACAGAAATTTCTGCAAGGATAGAGATATGTCAACAAATATAAACTATTTTTCTGTTACTGTGTAGCCAATGTAAAAAATGAAATATTTTAAGAAATATAAAAAGCAAAACACTTGCAAATATTATTCCAATTTTTTTTAACAGAAAAAACAATATGTGTATGTTGATAGATTCACTAAAAATAAACTAGAAACATTATTTGGCAATTCAGCTTAGGAAAGTAAAAAATAGTGGTACAGATTTAAGAAATGATAGAAAGTTTAGTGTGCAAAATGTTTATTACGAATAGTTTATTGTCCAACGAAAAGTTACATTTAGCACATTTTACGAATTAAGACATCTCTGCTGACATTTATGATGCATAGAATATACTTTGAAGAGCCGTGTTTCCAACGTTACCTTAGGGTCACTCCTTAATCAGCTTCTGGAGGAGATTTTGCCTGTCAAAAGTGCACAAACGTTAATTAGGAACACTCAGCGGTTTCTGCACAGAACATTTTCTGAGCTTTTTTTTGCCATCATACACAAGAGGGTTGTTGCTGAATTGTTGTTTTAGCATTTCAGCATCTCCTTACTAACAATTCTCCAATTGTTACTACCTGACTTCAGGCAACTACGCCACAGAGATCTCGCTTAAAATGCTTTAAAAGAAACATTTCTGCTGAATTCAGTAGTTTTATTCAATGTTTTATCATATCAGAATTGGCATTAAAACTGTGAAGAAATTATTTCTGATCACTTGTACATGATTTCAGCACAGCAAGAGTACATGGACACTGTTTTTCATAACAGGATTAACAGAAAAAAGTACCAATTTCAGTTACATAGGTTGAAAAACCTAGATCCCTCAAGTGCAACCTTTCTCCACTTTTTATATATTTTTGTCACTAAATTATCTAAAACCAACAATGTTGTACTGAGGAAATCATTCATACCATTTTTCAAAGTGTCTGCCATTACTACCTCTTGCGGTAGGGCATTCCATTGTCTGACTTGTCTAGCTGTAAAAAAACATTTCCTATTTAACTACCGGAATCGCCTTTCTTCCCCTTGTTCCTTAGTATGGTCCATCATATGAAAGGCCTTCCATCTCTTGTAATAATCTAGTTGATCGCCTTTGAACTGACTCTAACTTCTGAATATCCTTTTTAAAATGTGGAGTCCAAAACGGGATCCCATATTCTAGATGTGGTCTTACAAGTGATGTATAGAGGGGTAACTAACAATACATTGGGATTATGGAATGTTTTATTTTTTTATACACCCTAATATATTGTTTGCTTCTGCTGCCGATTATGTGCTTTCTGCAGTGGACTTAGCAGAAGACAATGCGAAGAGACTGGAGCCACTGTCAGTCATCCAATGTAACACCTCCTCGATTTGTTATAGCCTCACCATTCATGTAGCAATATTCAGCCCTATGAGAGGGCTCATAATGTCCTTTCGCATGCATACACCAGAGGAAGGTTTTGTATATGGGCATGAAGTAGTCCTCTCCCTGTTGCAGCTATACCATCACCACCAGCAGCAGCTACACCAGCACCACCACAGCCACATCCACTTCCTCTATTTGATGCTCTCCTCATTTTTGGAAGTGGATTTCGGCACACTACTTGCACAAAGATGACAGGAGAATAGATTTATTATTTGGCAAAATAATGCTATAGACACAGCGGCAAAGTAAAATTGTTTGTTTGGCCTACAAAAGGCAAAGAAACAGTTGCAGAACTTTTTTGTACCAAAAATGGCAAGGACACGACTGCAGAGCAGAAGTATTTTTTGCAACACTACTTGTATAGACACAGCAGTAGAGTAAAATTATTTATTTGGCCTAAAAATCACAAAAAGATGACTGCAGAGGAGATTTTTTTTGCCACACTGCTTGTGTAGACATAGGTTTACAGTAAAATTATTTGTTTGCTTTGTGCAAAAAGAAAAAAAAGAGCATGAACCGCACATCCCAAAATCATACGTTGATCTAAAGCCGCTAGGCAAAAATTTAAATACTGAACATGAGGTTTTCAGTTTAACATTCTGATCAGACTGTATGAAGCCCACTGCCCCTTCACGGCAAACCTCGTAGTGGGTCCTAACGCCCTAACGGAGCGGAGCCGTGCGGCGACCACCGCCGCAGCGGCCATGCACCAGCAGGGCGGACGGCCTGTTGCCCCACAGCACCCATGCTGCGAGACTGAGCCCCCATGACTCCAGACCGCGCCGCCCCACCAGCACAAAGCCACAGCAACAATGGCCGCCACACAGCACCAGCACCAAAATGAAAAGGAGCATTTAAACTCACCTTCCTCCAGCTCTTCAGTGAGAGCCAAAATGGGCTAGACCCCTTACTTTGCAGTCTCCTGCTAATTAAAATCACCTGAGCCAAATGGGAGGAGTGCTGGTCCAAAGAAAGACAAGTACATGCTTTGTGCAAAAAGAAAAAAAAGAACATGAACCGCACATCCCAAAATCATACGTTGATCTAAAGCCGCTAGGCAAAAATTTAAATACTGAACATGAGGTTTTCAGTTTAACATTCTGATCAGACTGTATGAAGCCCACTGCCCCTTCACGGCAAACCTCGTAGTGGGTCCTAACGCCCTAACGGAGCGGAGCCGTGCGGCGACCACCGCCGCAGCGGCCATGCACCAGCAGGGCGGACGGCCTGTTGCCCCACAGCACCCATGCTGCGAGACTGAGCCCCCATGACTCCAGACCGCGCCGCCCCACCAGCACAAAGCCACAGCAACAATGGCCGCCACACAGAACCAGCACCAAAATGAAAAGGAGCATTTAAAGTCACCTTCCTCCAGCTCTTCAGTGAGAGCCAAAATGGGCTAGACCCCTTACTTTGCAGTCTCCTGCTAATTAAAATCACCTGAGCCAAATGGGAGGAGTGCTGGTCCAAAGAAAGACAAGTACATGCTTTGTGCAAAAAGAAAAAAAAGAGCATGAACCGCACATCCCAAAATCATACGTTGATCTAAAGCCGCTAGGCAAAAATTTAAATACTGAACATGAGGTTTTCAGTTTAACATTCTGATCAGACTGTATGAAGCCCACTGCCCCTTCACGGCAAACCTCGTAGTGGGTCCTAATGCCCTAACGGAGCGGAGCCGTGCGGCGACCACCGCCGCAGCGGCCATGCACCAGCAGGGCGGACGGCCTGTTGCCCCACAGCACCCATGCTGCGAGACTGAGCCCCCATGACTCCAGACCGTGCCGCCCCACCAGCACAAAGCCACAGCAACAATGGCCGCCACACAGCACCAGCACCAAAATGAAAAGGAGCATTTAAACTCACCTTCCTCCAGCTCTTCAGTGAGAGACAAAATGGGCTAGACCCCTTACTTTGCAGTCTCCTGCTAATTAAAATCACCTGAGCCAAATGGGAGGAGTGCTGGTCCAAAGAAAGACAAGTACATGCTTTGTGCAAAAAGAAAAAAAAGAGCATGAACCGCACATCCCAAAATCATACGTTGATCTAAAGCCGCTAGGCAAAAATTTAAATACTGAACATGAGGTTTCAGTTTAACATTCTGATCAGACTGTATGAAGCCCACTGCCCCTTCACGGCAAACCTCGTAGTGGGTCCTAACGCCCTAACGGAGCGGAGCCGTGGGCTGTGGGCTTCATACAGTCTGATCAGAATGTTAAACTGAAAACCTCATATTCAGTATTTAAATTTTTGCCTAGCGGCTTTAGATCAACGTATGATTTTGGGATGTGCGGTTCATGCTCTTTTTTTTCTTTTTCCACAAAGCATGTACTTTTTTCTTTTTTTGGACCAGCACTCCTCCCATTTGGCTCAGGTGATTTTAATTAGCAGGAGACTGCAAAGTAAGGGGTCTAGCCCATTTTGGCTCTCACTGAAGAGCTGGAGGAAGGTGAGTTTAAATGCTCCCTTCATTTTGGTGCTGGTGCTGTGTGGCGGCCATTGTTGCTGTGGCTTTGTGCTGGTGGGGCGGCGCGGTCTGGAGTCTTGGGGGCTCAGTCTCGCAGCATGGGTGCTGTGGGGCAACAGGCCGTCCGCCCTGCTGGTGCATGGCCGCTGCGGCGGTGGTCGCCGCACGGCTCCGCTCCGTTAGGGCGTTAGGACCCACTACGAGGTTTACCGTGAAGGGGCAGTGGGCTTCATACAGTCTGATCAGAATGTTAAACTGAAAACCTCATATTCAGTATTTAAATTTTTGCCTAGCGGCTTTAGATCAACGTATGATTTTGGGATGTGCGGTTCATGCTCCTTTTTTTTCTTTTTCCACAAAGCATGTACTTGTCTCTTTTTTTGGACCAGCACTCCTCCCATTTGGCTCAGGTGATTTTAATTAGCAGGAGACTGCAAAGTAAGGGGTCTAGCCCATTTTGGCTCTCACTGAAGAGCTGGAGGAAGGTGAGTTTAAATGCTCCCTTCATTTTGGTGCTGGTGCTGTGTGGCGGCCATTGTTGCTGTGGCTTTGTGCTGGTGGGGCGGCGCGGTCTGGAGTCTTGGGGGCTCAGTCTCGCAGCATGGGTGCTGTGGGGCAACAGGCCGTCCGCCCTGCTGGTGCATGGCCGCTGCGGCGGTGGTCGCCGCACGGCTCCGCTCCGTTAGGGCGTTAGGACCCACTACGAGGTTTGCCGTGAATGGGCAGTGGGCTTCATACAGTCTGATCAGAATGTTAAACTGAAAACCTCATATTCAGTATTTAAATTTTTGCCTAGCGGCTTTAGATCAACGTATGATTTTGGGATGTGCGGTTCATGCCCTTTTTTTTCTTTTTCCACAAAGCATGTACTTGTCTCTTTTTTTGGACCAGCACTCCTCCCATTTGGCTCAGGTGATTTTAATTAGCAGGAGACTGCAAAGTAAGGGGTCTAGCCCATTTTGGCTCTCACTGAAGAGCTGGAGGAAGGTGAGTTTAAATGCTCCCTTCATTTTGGTGCTGGTGCTGTGTGGCGGCCATTGTTGCTGTGGCTTTGTGCTGGTGGGGCGGCGCGGTCTGGAGTCTTGGGGGCTCAGTCTCGCAGCATGGGTGCTGTGGGGCAACAGGCCGTCCGCCCTGCTGGTGCATGGCCGCTGCGGCGGTGGTCGCCGCACGGCTCCGCTCCGTTAGGGCGTTAGGACCCACTACGAGGTTTGCCGTGAAGGGGCAGTGGGCTTCATACAGTCTGATCAGAATGTTAAACTGAAAACCTCATATTCAGTATTTAAATTTTTGCCTAGCGGCTTTAGATCAACGTATGATTTTGGGATGTGCGGTTCATGCTCTTTTTTTTCTTTTTCCACAAATTATTTGTTTGGCCTACAAATGGCCAAGAAACGGCTGCAGAGTACTATTACATTTTTGCACCAAAAATTAGAAAAACATGACTGCATAGTAAAATTATTCTTTTTTACACACTATTCATATAGACACATCAGTATAGTAAAAATTATTTGCTTGGCCTGCAAATGGAAAGCGACAGCTGCAGAGTAGATTTAGTTTTTTGCCACAATACTCGTGTACAAACAACAGTATAGTGAAATTATTTGTTTGGTCTACAAATGGCAGAGACGGCTGCAGACTAGATTTATTTTTTAGGGACACTACTAGTACAGACACAAATGCAGAGTACACAGAGGCTTTTTGGAACAATACATCTATAGGGAGTTTCAGAATACACACAGGGCTTAAAACTACCATACTTCCAGAAGTGTGGGTGCAGAGTACACACAACCGCTTAAAGGCACAGTAATCCCTTAAGCGGGGGTTCAGAGTACTTACAGTGACTTAAAGGCATAGTACTCCCACATATATGGGTGCAGAGTACACACAGAGGCTTTTTGACATAGTACTCCCACAGGCGGGGTTGCAGAGTACATGCAGCAACTTAAAGGTACAGTGCTCCCACAGGTGGGGATCCAGAGTACACACAGTGATTTAAAGGCACAGTACTCCCACATTCAAAAGTGCAGAGTACACACAGCTGCTATTTGGCACAATACTCCCACAGATATGGAATACAGACAGTGGATTTTTGGCACAGTTCTCCCACTGAGACATGTGCAGAGTACACACAGCGGCTTTTTTGCAGAGTGCACAACCTAACACTGTTCCTCACTCCAGCTGCATGCTGACCCTACATTAATAAAAGTAGAATAGTGGCGACAATCCTGATTTGGCATTTTTAGGCCAGGTCAAGTGCGGCCATGTGGCTGGAATAAGAAAAAAAAATATTGAGATGTTGCCTGAAGTGTGAGCTCCCCCAGCTAAGAAGGCTTGATCGGCTCCCTTAACCATCAGGTCTTCATTACAACTTAAATTCAAAGCTGTAAATGCATGACCGGAGCCTGATACCTCATGCATGGCCCATGGCTGACTGCTGCTGTGCCATTAGCAAATTTCTACTGTGGGTCAATGTATGCCACTTTTAGGCCTTTTCCATTCAGCTCCGTCTTTTGTCAATTTGACGCTGCGCTGAACTGCACCGAATGCAACATTTTGTTGCGGTGAGCGCACATCAAAACGACACATGCAGAGGCATCCGCATACATTTGCATGGCCTGCGTACCCAACTTTAAAGTTAGGTATGCAGGATGTATGCCGACGTAGCCGGAGCTGAATGGAAGAGGTATGGCAGTGGGCGGGGCTTAACAGAGGAACTACACAGCCCTCTTTACTGGTGTATTCCCTTCATTTTAGCTGTTTGGGAAGTTTTTTGTCACCCCTTAAGGTGTTGTCTATGTGTTTGGTTTTGCCTCCCATTAAATCTAATGAGTTTCGGATACGTTCGTCGAACCACTCGGCAAACTTTGACGAACGCAGGTCCATTTATGCAAATCCAAACCGAACCTTGAAAGGTTTGTTCATCTCTACTTATGAGTGGGCAAGCATTTTTAACATCTGTGCGGTTCTCCAAAACTTTGAGGACTTTCTCAAGATGGTGAGCAGCGATGATTCCATAATCAGTGTCACCATCCCGCTTTTCTGTATGATGAAACGTTCGCTTCTCACAAAGATGAGTCTTTGGAGGCAGAGCAAGTTGAAATAGAGCAATAAACTATACTGTGCAATGCTACACAGCTCAGCTCCATCTCATCTTCTTAATGCGGATTGGGTGATAATGAGGAGGAGGAGGAGGAAGAGGAGCTGGTTGCTTGCACTATACACGGTAGTACCCACACCACTTTCATCGAGTTTACGTTAAGCTGCATTTCCCATGACCCTCGCATTGCATGCATTTTGGCCAACAATAGTTTCTAGTTGGCCATCCTTCCAGGCCTATGCTACTTGGAAAACTTTACATCTCTCGTTCCTATGGCGGAGAGTCTAATAAAATATTGCAGTACCAGAACGACCTAGTTGAAGAATTATTTTAAAAATTCCCATATGACAATGCTGATGGCAGAGGTAACAGTTCCTTGGACAACCAAGTAGAGGAGACTAGGGAGACACACATCAGATGTAGCAGGAGCATGGTAACACTCTCAAAGGTCTAGGACAGTTTCCTATTACCCTCCCAGTTCCCAGGCCCTGATGCTCAGGGTACTCTGATAAGGAGGCAAAACTTTTGAAAGATGCTGAAGGAGTATCTTGCCAACCTTAACAGCATCCTCTGTGATTCTTCTGTGCCTTACAACTATTGGGTACCCAAGCTAGGCAAATGGCATGAACTGTCTCTCTGCCTTGGAGGCATCTATGGCCTGCTCTGCCACTAGCGTTTTGTCTGAGCGGGTTTTTATTGCAGCCTGGGGTATTATAACTGATAGGCGCATTCGCCAGTCAACTGAAAATGCTGACAGGCTGACTCTTATCAAAATTAACAAGGGCTGGATTGGGCCAGGCTTCTATACACCACAGGATGACATCAGCAGAACATAAACTCAAATCCAGTGGGTTTTTTTGTCTGATCTATTCGCATGCACCCCTTCTTACCCAAACATAGGTATAAGTTTCAGGATTTTGCTTTTTTTGTGTCGTCCTCTTCCTTCTCCTTCACCACAGATCAAAAGGTTGATCATGCTATCCTTGTTATAAATTTTTAAGAGCATTTATTATGCCCTCATTGATAATTTTTAGAGGCCTACCTTTAACATTCTTTTTTATATATGTATACTCCCCAGGGGTAAATGTTTTTCAGCCCGTGCACTTAGTACATGGGCATTATCAGTCTAGGATACCAACTCCTTAATAATTTGAAAAAAATGTTTCACTGGTCCCTCCACTAGGTGTCTTCAAAGGTGTATTGGAGTGCTTCCTTCTAAATGTTGACATCATTTGCAGTTGGTGCATATATTTTACCAGTCTAGGAGACCCTCTCCTTACTAAAGGGAAGAATGCTTTTCTGTGAATCCACCTTCTAGTTGGGGGAAAATGTTTTTAAACCAAATGAGTCAATAGGTTCTATTAGTACATGATCCAGTGCCTCGTTGAGGGCTGTCAAGTGGTTGTCACATAGGGAGTTCTCATACTGCATACAGGATTTTACAACCAGGACAGGAGAGTTTGTATAGTAAGTACAGGAGATCCTGGTCTCCTCCATATAAGGCTGAGTATATGCAAAACGCTTTACAATATTCCCCAGTAGGGTTGATGAAATAGCAGTCCTTGATGCTAAAACTAATAGCTATTTTCAGGGAAAATTCAAATAGATTATTTTCTGTTATAATAATACCGCTTTTATCTGCAATTCATCTAAGGAGGTGTGGCAGTAAGTATAGCACATGACAGGTATCTAGTCAGGGATTTTTTCCATGGACTCATTAACTGTTTTATGTTTTTTACGGCAATCTGTACTCATCAAAGCTGCCAATGTTACTTGCGTTCCTCCAGACTTTGGTGCTACCACGTATAAAAAAAATTTTTCAGGGCCAGTTCAAATCCCTTCTATATACTACAATAATATGGCTCTTATCTGCAATTTGTCTATGGTGAGATGCTGCAGTAGGTATAGTGTATGACAGGCATCTAGTTAGTGATTGTTGCCTTATAAATTATAAGCATTCTAAGGCTACTTTCACACTAGTCCGTCGGTACAGGCCGTCGCAAACCGTCGGCCCGACGTACCAATGGACAGTGTGTTAATGTAGCACAACGTGGGCAGCGGATGCAGTTTTACAACGCATCCGCTGCCCATTGTGAGTTTCGGGGAGGAAGTGGTGGACATGGAACATTTTTTTGTGCCAATGGTCCGCCAAAACACGAGTGGCAATCCGTTGCAATGCGTCGCTAATGAAAGTCTATGGAGAAAAAACGCATCCTGCAGGCAACTTTGCAGGATGCGTTTTATCTCAAAAACGACGAATTGAGACGTGCGTCACACAACGCTAATGTGAAAGTAGCCTAAGTGTTGAAATTAACAGATTTAATGTGTCAATTAACAGTTTATCTCAGGCATCTGTATGTAAGAGGTAGTGGTGGAAGACTTCACGCTACTGGAGATGGAATGAACACTTCTGAAGTTTCCAGTGCTTTGTTTCTATCTATTTCTGGGTGCTTCTTGAAGTGTGTTTGAGGTTATTGTCCTGCTATAAGACCCATGACCTACTACGATGCAAACCCAGCTTTATGACTCTGGGCACTACATTGTGACCCCAAATCCTTTGGGAATCTTTACAATTCATGATGCCTTGCACACAGTCAAGGCACCCAGGACCAGAGGCAGTAAAACAACATTAAAATATCTTTGAATCCCACCATATTTGGCTGTAACTAATGTGTTCTTTTATTTGTAAGCCTCATTCCATTTACAGTAAACAATATACGTATGTGCTTTACCAATAAACTCTATTTTGGTCTCATCTGTCCATAAGACACTTGCTGGCACTCTAACAATAGAAATGGCTGCTTCTGGCTCTCTACAAATAGTGATGACTGGCTGATGCCAATGAAAAAAATTGTGACTTTCAATGTGTCTGATCATGTCTCATACACCACATGGCCAGATAAGGTATTAAAATGATAAAATTAAATTTTCTGTTGAATTTATTTTTACCATTGAAAGTAATGCAATTGTGCAAAAATGCAGCAAAAACACTGTGTGTGAACATAGACTTAAGTGTGGAAGAGCATTTTTTTCTCTTATTTATTTTTGCTTATATACAAGTCATTATCCTGGAAAGAATGTTTCTTAACTTTTTTTCCAGTCAAATCCATTTTATCTTTGGTTTTGTATGTTTTATTGTCAGTTTGTAAAAGTGCCCTTATACTCCGGTGGGCCTACCGCCAGCCCCAGCTACTGCCACCCACAAAGCGGGCCCCCTACATCTGCAGCCCCTTTATGAAGTACACAGACAGTGTACAGCATTCCTTAGAGTGAATAATGCTGTGCATCTTCTGAGGTCCTTGATCATCTTTCCCAAACCCCCCTACATTCCCCCTTTCCCTCTCCCTACAGTGTCAGGAGGTTAAGTTGAGAGTGAGGGGGGGAGTCTCACAATACAGCAGAGGTTACAGTCAGGTCGGTCAGGAAGATGTTAGCAGCACAAGTGAAGCACAAGAACCTAATAAGTATACATATATATATATATATATATATATATATATATATATGTGTATCTGTGTGTGTACATGTGCAGTATACAGTGTGTGTGTGTGTGTGTCCGTATATGTGTATATAGTATGTGTGTACATATGTACAGTATATAGTATGATTGTATATATCTGTGGTGCATGTGTGAATATTTATATATATATATATATATATATATATATATATATATATATATATATATATATATATATATATGCATGTGCATACAGTATGTAGGATGTGCATTTCTGCAGCTTTTTTTCCCCTATTCAAATGAATGGGACACAAAAATGCAAGTGAAAAGTTCGCAAAAAAGCAGAATATTTCCTGCCAATACTGTACATCAGTCTGCAGCAAAAATGGTGGGTGTGAACAGACAATACAAGAACTTTCTGATAATGTAAAAATAATTAGCATGAAATGATAAATCCCCCGCGGCTCCAGCACTGATGCTCTGGGGGTCTCTGCCAGTCTGAGCACTGTGCTGCAGTGTTCTTGTGGCTCTGGGTGGTCTTTGCCAGTCTTCACACTGGGCTGCAGTCATTTTGTGGCTCTGGGGATCTCAGACAGTCTCCACACTGGGCTGCAATTATTTTGTGGCTCCAGGAGTCTGTGCCAGTCATAGCACTGAGCTGCAGTGGTCTTGTGGCTCAAGGGGTCTCTGCCAGTCTTAGCACTGGGCTGCAGTCATTTTGTGGCTCTGGGGGTCTCCCCCAGTCTACGCACTGGGCTGCAGTCATTTTGTGGCTCTGGGGGTCTGTGCCAGTCTTAGCACTGGGCTGCAGGGGTCTTGTGGCAGCACCTTGTATTTTAGCTGTAAAGTGAATAATAACCATCAGGGACCAAGAACCATTGGCCACGGAGCCAGAGGGGATTTAGCAGAGAAGGTTGGGGGACATGTATTACCTTTTTTTTTGCTCTTTATTCTGCTGTTTGTGAGGTAGGATGTAGAAAAAGATGGCAATTATGCTAATGTTTTCTGTTATATGACTATATGGCCCCTTCACACACAAACGTTTATCATGTTTTTCATGGGTGCCACGTGTCTCCTATTTAATCTACAGTGCTACACTCATGTCCATCTTTTTCCAGCAGCACAGATGTCAAGGGCCAATACAAGCCTAATGGTCCTTGTAAACATGCAGTCCATGAGCCGTACATGTGCTGTATGTGTGCCATCCGTGTTTAACATTTAAAGTATGTGAGAGGCTTTGTAATTTCATTTCCAGTATCCGTACCGGAAAAATAGGCACTGCTATGAACTCGTCAGCGTGGGAAAATGAACTGTCACTTTCCCACGCTCAAGAGTTCACCTCAGGTCAGGCTGGGAGGCTGCACTAACATCGTTGATGCTGCTGCTGGCAGCATCTCATTTATTCTTCAGTGGTGTACAGCCGGGGAGGTAGCATTATCACCGCTTCCGGTTGTAAACTATTTAAACTGAAAAGCGCTGCGGAATATGTTGGCGCTATATAAATAAAAATTATTATTATTATTTAATCCCCAGATATGGATTACTGTGTGGATCTTTTCGGCAAACAGGTATGGTATATTGTTTTTTTATTTTGAATTTTTTACAGGAGATCGAGGGCATCGTTTGGATTTAGCAGAACAATACAGGTGGCAAAACTGTGTGTTCTTTTATTTTATTAAAATACTTTATTCTGCCTGTGTGTGTATTTAACCCTTTACAAACTTTAGGATTAATAATGGATAGATGTCTTATTGACACTTCTCCATTACTAAGCCAAGCTTAATGTCACCTTACAATACATTATTACCCCATATGCCACCGTGACAGGGCAGTGGAAAGAGAGGCTAAGTGCCAGAATTGATGCATCTTATAGATGCGCCTTTTCTGGGGTGGCTGGGGGCAGATTTATTTTAGCCAGGGGGGCAATAACCATGGTCCCTTTCTAGGCTATTAATATCAGCCATCAGTCACTGGCTTTCCCTCTCTGGCGCAGAAAACTGCGTGGGAGCCCACGCCAGTTTTTCCCATGAATACATTATTTTAAGAATTACATACAGGTCCCAAATTTTACACACACATAGTACTAACAGTATTAGACACTGACATATATAAATCTCACTGTTCTGCATGGGTTTTCTGTATGTAAACTATGTCTCCTATCCTGTCAGGTTCTGCAATGATTTTACAGAAGCCGACAAATGAATTATTGGCTATTCTGCTATCTATCTCTCTATGTAATATATATATATATATATATGTATATATATATATATGTGTGTGTCACTGACATATACACAGTATAAATATATATACACCTATACTATGTGTAAATTTCAATTCTATCTATTCTATTGTAAGCTGTCAGTGTGATTTTAAAGGACACTGGTGGGTATTTCTCGCAAGTCACACTGATGGTCCATTTGTTGTCCATTTTTTTCTCGCACCCATAGACTTGCATTGGTGATATATGGTGCAAATCGCAGCATGCTGCGATTTCACTCCCACATATAATACGGATGAGAAAAAATGGATGATGAGTAGTGTTGAGCGATACCGTCCGATACTTGAAAGTATCGGTATCGGATAGTATCGGCCGATACCCGAAAAGTATCGGATATCACCGATACCGATACCCGATACCAATACAAGTCAATGGGACACCAAGTATCGGAAGGTATCCTGATGGTTCCCAGGGTCTGAAGGAGAGGAAACTCTCCTTCAGGCCCTGGGATCCATATTACTGTGCAAAATAAAGAATTAAAATAAAAAATATTGATATACTCACCTCTCCGGAGGCCCCTGGACATCACCGCTGGTAACCAGCAGCCTTCTTTGCTTAAAATGAGCGCGTTCAGCACCTTCCATGACGTCACGGCTTCTGATTGGTCGTGTGCCGCTCATGTGACCGCCACGCGACCAATCACAAGCCGTGACGTAATTCTCAGGTCCTAAATTCCGAATTCTAGGAATTTAGGACCTGAGAATTACGTCACGGCTTGTGATTGGTCGCGTGGCGGTCACATGAGCGGCACGCGACCAATCAGAAGCCGTGACGTCATGGAAGGTGCTGAACGCGCTCATTTTCAGCAAAGAAGGCTGCCGGTTACCAGCGGTGATGTCCAGGGGCCTCCGGAGAGGTGAGTATATCAATATTTTTTATTTTAATTCTTTATTTTTTACATGGATATGGATCCCAGGGCCTGAAGGAGAGTTTCCTCTCCTTCAGACCCTGGGAACCATACACTGGGAACTTCCGATTCCCGATACCACAAAAGTATCGGATCTCGGTATCGGAATTCCGATACTGTAAGTATCGGCCGATTCCCGATACTTGCGGTATCGGAATGCTCAACACTAATTATGAGAGCTGCCCCATATATTAACATTGGTTCCAATGCTATGCGATTTTTTGTCGCATAGCACTTATCCGTATTCCTCTCTATTAAACTGGTTATTTATTGGCTAATTATTATTATTATTATTATTATTAACTATTATTGTGCCATTTATTCCATGGCACTTTTCATGTGAAAAGGGGAATACATAGACAAGTACAATAAACATGAGCAATATAAGGCACACACAAGTACAGAAGGAGAGAAGGAGAGAGGACCCTGCCCGCGAGGGCTCACAGTCTACAGGGGATGGGTGGGGACACACTAGGAGAGGGTAGAGCTGGTCATGCGGTGGTTCAGTAGACTGAGGATCACTGCAGGTTGTAGGTTTGTCAGAAGAAGTGGGTCTTCAGGTTCCTTTTAAAGGTTATCGTGCTATGCTAATAAACACTTTGATTCCCATGCAATTTCATTATACCCGTTACTTGGGTCGAGCACCCTAGAATTACGATTTGCTTGACTCGGGTAACAAGTACCTGAGCATTTTAGTTCTCGCTCATCACTACTACTCATTATCAATAATGATAAGTTATCATCATTTTCAAGGGGATTAGGTTTTGCTCCTATATGTCACTTTGATTAGTTTTCAACAATTTTAGATGTTAATACGTTTGTGAGAATGCTTACTGTTAAAAACAGCTTGTAACATCTGTGCCGCTAGGCTGTGCAAAGCCTTTGTTGTTGGTGATGCTTGACTGCATAAATCATAGTTTATTCCGGTGACTTGTGGTTCTTGCAGTACAGGAGCTGTAAGCTGTAGGTGAAGATATTATTATATGAATCCCTGAGAGTGAGTGTTAGGTATCGAGTTCCCACCCCTGCACAGGGGGAATCTCGAGCCACCTCCGCTGCGGTCTCCCATTCTTCTTCAGCCACAATGGATCCTGCTAAGCAGAGACATCGGTCCCAGCATCTGGCTCTCATTGGAGGTCGGGGGTCACATGCTCAGGTCCTGAAGCAGTTCCTATTGGACCACTAGGAAGGTCCTTGAGAGCTTTCTCTATAAAAGGTTTGCATGGCTGTCATGATTCTCAATGGCGAGAGAACATAGCCCAGCATATATGAGAACTAGCTCTTGGAAGATGGAAACTATACTGACCATGAACTAAACCTGCCGCACAACTAGAAGTGGCCGGGTAGCATGCCTACGTTTTTTTATCCCTAGATGCCCAGCGCCAGCCGGAGAACTACCTAATCCTAGCAGAGGAAAAGACAGTCCTGGCTCACCTCTAGAGAAATTTTCCCAAAAGGCAGACAGAGGCCCCCACATATATTGGCGGTGATTTAAGATGAAATGACAAACGTAGTATGAAAATAGGTTTAGCAAAATCGAGGTCCGCTTACTAGATAGCATGAAGACAGAAAGGGCACTTTCATGGTCAGCAGAAAACCCTATCAAAACACCATCCAGAAATTACTTTAAGACTCTAGCATTAACTCATAACACCAGAGTGGCAATTTCCGCTCACAAGAGCTTTCCAGACACAGTAACGAAACAGCAGCTGTGAACAGGAACAAAATGCAAAAACACACAAGGACAAAAGTCCAACTTAGCTGGGAGTTGTCTAGTAGCAGGAACATGCACAGAAAGGCTACTGATTACATTGTTGACCGGCATGAAACTGACAGAGGAGCAAGGTTATATAGCGACTCCCACATCCTGATAGGAGCAGGTGAACAGAGGGGATGATGCACACAAGTTAAATTCCACAAGTGGCCACCGGGGGAGCCCAGAATCCAATTTCACAACAGTACCCCCCCCTCAAGGAGGGGGCACCGAACCCTCACCAGAACCACCAGGGCGATCAGGATGAGCCCTATGAAAGGCACGGACAAGATCGGAGGCATGAACATCAGAGGCAGTGACCCAAGAATTATCCTCCTGACCGTATCCCTTCCATTTGACCAGATACTGGAGTTTCCGTCTGGAAACACGAGAGTCCAAGATCTTTTCCACAACGTACTCCAACTCACCCTCAACCAACACCGGAGCAGGAGGCTCAACGGAAGGCACAGCTGGTACCTCATACCTGCGCAACAATGACCGATGAAAAACATTATGAATCGAAAAGGATGCAGGGAGGTCCAAACGGAAGGACACAGGGTTAAGAATCTCCAATATCTTATACGGGCCGATGAACCGAGGCTTAAACTTAGGAGAAGAAACCCTCATAGGGACAAAACGAGAAGACAACCACACCAAGTCCCCAACACAAAGCCGAGGACCAACACGACGACGGCGGTTGGCAAAAAGCTGAGTCTTCTCCTGGGACAACTTCAAATTGTCCACCACCTGCCCCCAAATCTGATGCAACCTCTCCACCACAGCATCCACTCCAGGACAATCCGAAGATTCCACTTGACCGGAGGAAAATCGAGGATGAAACCCCGAATTACAGAAAAACGGGGACACCAAGGTGGCAGAGCTGGCCCGATTATTGAGGGCAAACTCCGCCAAAGGCAAAAAAGCAACCCAATCATCCTGATCCGCAGACACAAAACACCTCAAATATGTCTCCAAGGTCTGATTAGTCCGCTCGGTCTGGCCATTAGTCTGAGGATGGAAAGCAGACGAAAAAGACAAATCTATGCCCATCCTAGCACAGAATGCCCGCCAAAATCTAGACACGAATTGGGTCCCTCTGTCAGAAACGATATTCTCCGGAATACCATGCAAACGAACAACATTTTGAAAAAACAGAGGAACCAACTCGGAAGAAGAAGGCAACTTAGGCAAGGGAACCAGATGGACCATCTTAGAGAAACGGTCACACACCACCCAGATGACAGACATCTTCTGAGAAACAGGCAGATCCGAAATAAAATCCATCGAGATGTGCGTCCAAGGCCTCTTCAGGATAGGCAAGGGTAACAACAGTCCACTAGCCCGAGAACAACAAGGCTTGGCCCGAGCACAAACGTCACAAGACTGCACAAAGCCTCGCACATCTCGTGACAGGGAAGGCCACCAGAAGGACCTTGCCACCAAATCCCTGGTACCAAAGATTCCAGGATGACCTGCCAACGCAGAAGAATGAACCTCAGAGATGACTCTACTGGTCCAATCATCAGGAACAAACAGTCTGCCAGGTGGGCAACGATCAGGTCTATCCGCCTGAAACTCCTGCAAGGCCCGCCGCAGGTCTGGAGAAACGGCAGACAATATCACTCCATCTTTAAGGATACCTGTGGGCTCAGAATTACCAGGGGAGTCAGGCTCAAAACTCCTAGAAAGGGCATCCGCCTTAACATTCTTAGAACCCGGTAGGTAAGACACCACAAAATTAAACCGAGAGAAAAACAACGACCAGCGCGCTTGTCTAGGATTCAGGCGCCTGGCAGACTCAAGGTAAATTAAATTTTTGTGGTCAGTCAATACCACCACCTGATGTCTGGCCCCCTCAAGCCAGTGACGCCACTCCTCAAAAGCCCACTTCATGGCCAAAAGCTCCCGATTCCCAATATCATAATTCCGCTCGGCGGGCGAAAATTTACGGGAAAAAAAAGCACAAGGTCTCATCACGGAGCAGTCGGAACTTCTCTGCGACAACACCGCCCCAGCTCCGATTTCAGAAGCGTCGACCTCAACCTGAAAAGGAAGAGCAACATCAGGCTGACGCAACACTGGGGCAGAAGAAAAGCGGCGCTTGAGCTCCCGAAAGGCCTCCACAGCATCAGGGGACCAATCAGCAACATCAGCACCCTTCTTAGTCAAATCAGTCAATGGTTTTACAACATCAGAAAAACCAGCAATAAATCGACGATAAAAGTTAGCAAAGCCCAAAAATTTCTGAAGACTCTTAAGAGAAGAGGGTTGCGTCCAATCACCAATAGCCTGAACCTTGACAGGATCCATTTCGATGGAAGAGGGGGAAAAAATGTATCCCAAGAAGGAAATCTTCTGAACCCCAAAAACACACTTAGAACCCTTCACACACAAGGAATTAGACCGCAAAACCTGAAAAACCCTCCTGACCTGCTGGACATGAGAGTCCCAGTCATCCGAAAAAATCAGAATATCATCCAGATACACAATCATAAATTTATCCAAATAATCGCGGAAAATGTCATGCATAAAGGACTGGAAGACTGAAGGGGCATTTGAAAGACCAAAAGGCATCACCAAATACTCAAAATGGCCCTCGGGCGTATTAAATGCGGTTTTCCACTCATCCCCCTGCTTGATTCGCACCAAATTATACGCCCCACGGAGATCAATCTTAGAGAACCACTTGGCCCCCTTTATACGAGCAAACAAATCAGTAAGCAGTGGTAACGGATATTGATATTTAACCGTGATTTTATTCAAAAGTCGATAATCAATACACGGCCTCAAAGAGCCGTCTTTCTTAGACACAAAGAAAAAACCGGCTCCTAAGGGAGATGACGAAGGACGAATATGTCCCTTTTCCAAGGACTCCTTTATATATTCTCGCATAGCAGCGTGTTCAGGCACAGACAGATTAAATAAACGACCCTTAGGGTATTTACTACCCGGGATCAAGTCTATGGCACAATCGCACTCCCGGTGCGGAGGTAGTGAACCAACCTTGGGTTCTTCAAAAACGTCACGAAAGTCAGACAAGAATTCAGGAATCTCAGAGGGAATAGATGATGAAATGGAAACCAAAGGTACGTCCCCATGAGTTCCTTTACATCCCCAGCTTAACACAGACATAGCTCTCCAGTCGAGGACTGGGTTATGAGATTGCAGCCATGGCAATCCCAGCACCAAAACATCATGTAGATTATACAGCACCAGAAAGCGAATAACCTCCTGGTGATCCGGATTAACACGCATAGTCACTTGTGTCCAGTATTGTGGTTTATTACTAGCCAATGGGGTGGAGTCAATCCCTTTCAGAGGTATCGGAGCCTCCAATGGCTCCAAATCATACCCACAGCGTTTGGCAAAGGACCAATCCATAAGACTCAAAGCAGCGCCAGAGTCGACATAGGCGTCCGCGGTAATAGATGACAAAGAACAAATCAGGGTCACAGATAGAATAAACTTAGACTGTAAAGTGCTAATTGAAACAGACTTGTCAGGCTTCTTAGTACGCTTAAAGCATGCTGATATAACATGAGTTGAATCACCACAATAGAAGCACAACCCATTTTTTCGTCTAAAATTCTGCCGCTCGCTTCTGGACAGAATTCTATCACATTGCATATTTTCTGGCGTTTTCTCAGTAGACACCGCCAAATGGTGCACAGGTTTGCGCTCCCGCAGACGCCTATCGATCTGAATAGCCATCATCATGGACTCATTCAGACTCGCAGGCACAGGGAACCCCACCATAACATCCTTAATGGCATCAGAGAGACCTTCTCTGAAAAACGCCGCCAGGGCGCACTCATTCCACTGAGTAAGCACAGACCATTTGCGGAATTTTTGGCAGTATATTTCAGCTTCATCTTGCCCCTGAGACAAGGACATCAAGGCCTTTTCCGCCTGAAGCTCTAAATGAGGTTCCTCATAAAGCAACCCCAAGGCCAGAAAAAACGCATCCACATTGAGCAACGCAGGATCCCCTGGTGCCAATGCAAAAGCCCAGTCTTGAGGGTCGCCCCGGAGCAAGGAAATTACAATCCTGACCTGCTGTGCAGGGTCTCCGGCAGAGCGAGACTTCAGGGACAAAAACAATTTGCAATTATTTTTAAAATTTTGAAAGTGAGATCTATTCCCCGAGAAGAATTCAGGCAAAGGAATTCTAGGCTCAGACACAGGTGCATGAACAACAAAATCTTGCAAATTTTGTACCTTTGTGGCGAGATTATTCAAACCTGTAGCTACACTCTGAAGATCCATTTGAAACAGGTGAACACAGAGCCATTCAAGGATTAGAAGGAGAGGAAGAGAGGAAGGCTGCAGTATAGGCAGACTAGCAAGTGATTCAATTAAGAGCACACTCAGAACTAGAGGGAAAAAAAAAAAAAAAAAATTGTAGCAGACTTCTTTTTTCTCTCCTTTCTCAGCCAGTAATTTAACCCTTTTTTGGGCCGGTCAAACTGTCATGATTCTCAATGGCGAGAGAACATAGCCCAGCATATATGAGAACTAGCTCTTGGAAGATGGAAACTATACTGACCATGAACTAAACCTGCCGCACAACTAGAAGTGGCCGGGTAGCATGCCTACGTTTTTTTATCCCTAGATGCCCAACGCCAGCCGGAGAACTACCTAATCCTAGCAGAGGAAAAGACAGTCCTGGCTCACCTCTAGAGAAATTTTCCCAAAAGGCAGACAGAGGCCCCCACATATATTGGCGGTGATTTAAGATGAAATGACAAACGTAGTATGAAAATAGGTTTAGCAAAATCGAGGTCCGCTTACTAGATAGCATGAAGACAGAAAGGGCACTTTCATGGTCAGCAGAAAACCCTATCAAAACACCATCCAGAAATTACTTTAAGACTCTAGCATTAACTCATAACACCAGAGTGGCAATTTCCGCTCACAAGAGCTTTCCAGACACAGTAACGAAACAGCAGCTGTGAACAGGAACAAAATGCAAAAACACACAAGGACAAAAGTCCAACTTAGCTGGGAGTTGTCTAGTAGCAGGAACATGCACAGAAAGGCTACTGATTACATTGTTGACCGGCATGAAACTGACAGAGGAGCAAGGTTATATAGCGACTCCCACATCCTGATAGGAGCAGGTGAACAGAGGGGATGATGCACACAAGTTAAATTCCACAAGTGGCCACCGGGGGAGCCCAGAATCCAATTTCACAACACATGGCCCCATGGCCATGTGCTAGTATCAACTTATGTTTATGAGATTAGCTATCTTGTGGTATGTATGCATGTGCTCAGGGTCGGCTGTAAAGCCACTAGAATTCCAGCACCTCCGGAGAGGAGTTTGTGTGTGTGAATTTAGGGCTGGCGTATAGCCACTAAAATTCCAGCATCTCCGGAGAGGAGTTGTTTGTGTGCTGATTCTGACTGCATGACCACTGTATGCTATGTGCTCTGTTAGTTAGCTGTGATCCTCTGTGAGGTTAACAGGACACAGCGTTATCCTAATCCCGGTGACTCTGTGAAGCAACAGAGTTCGCTCCTATTCAGACCGGGTGACGGAACCTGTGTCTATTCAGGCAATGTACCGCCATATAGTGCTGCCATTTACTAGCAGCAGGTTCCACTCCTGCACGGTGGACCCCTGGCTGCGAACACACCTATATTATCTCAATATTTACTTAGTGCGTTCCGCCAGCCTTAACAGTGAGTTCACACTGCCAGTCAATGTTTGTGATTCCTGGCTTTACCTGTACTGTGTACTGTGCATCTGGTGTTTCTTCCTGACTTTTCCTGTTCCCTGAGTTTGGCTTATTTATTGATGTTTCTCCTTCTTGACAATTTTGTACCTCCCATGCCTCTTGGATGTGACCCGGATAAATGACTATTCTTCTTGCCTGCTTGAACCACAGAACATATGCTGACTCTGTGGCTCTTGCCAAGGGACCCCAGGCACTTTGATGAAGTAGATTTGAAGGTGTTGACAGTGCATTACAATGACAAAGTGTTTGTAAGGAGAGACACTTTGTTTAATTGTAACAGAGACCATTGGTAGCAGACCTGAGTTAGCCAAGTGGTTTTGCTCCAAGAACACACTTGACAGCACTGTGTGCTACTACATGAATACACCAGTGGCTTGCAGGCCATTAAGAGATGCTTAATCAAAATGATTTTAGCTTGCTCGATTATTTCTTGGCAAACTGCACTCTAGCTTTTTATGTCTCTGTGTCGGCAGTGGGGTACTCTTGGGTCTCCTGCCATAACGTTTAATTTAATTAAAATGTTGACGGATGGTTCACACTGGTACATGCAATCTGAGTCTGAAAGACAGCTTCACTTTCTTTGGAACATGATTTGAGCTCCTTATCTACCATCCGGATTATCCTGTCCTGCAACCTTCAATCAATTTTTCTCTGCAGTTCACTTCCAGGGAGATTAGCTACAGTGCTATTGGTTGCAAACTTTTTGATTATGTTGCACACCCTGAACAAAGAAACATGAAGGTCTCTGGAGAGGGACTTGCAGCCTTGAGATTGTTGATATTGTTCAACAATTTTCATTGTCAAGTCCACAGATAGTTCTTCTCCTCTACACAGACACACAATGCTAAGGTTACACAAAATTTTCCCTTTTCAGCAGGTTTCTTTGTGATTTTCATATTGCTCACAATTGTTACTTGACTCAGGTAAGTTTGAACGAGCATCACATGCTTGAAACAAAATTGTTTACCCACAATATTAGAAAGGTGACAAAAATTTATCCAGCCCATTTTTGGGATATTTTGTGAAATGATGTCCAATTTGCCTTCTTTTCCCTCTGTTTTTTTGTGCTGTTCCAATGCACAGAAAGGAAATAAAGATGTGTATCACAAAACGTGTGTAATTGCAATACATTTCTGGAAGAAATACTTAATTTTTTGCAACAATTTAAGGCTGTCAACTCTCTCGGCTTTTACTGTATTATCTCTTTTGGGGCAAACCCGCACACATAAATATTTGGTTGTACAGTGGCTTGCAAAAGTATTCACCCTCTTGCATATTGCCTATTTTCTTACATTACAACCTGTGTTTAAATATTTTTGTAATCCAATTTGTGTGTGAAACATCAGCACTAAATAGTCTAAGTTGGTAGAGTGAAATGAAAAAAAATATAGGCATAAATTAAATTTATGGGATTAAATAGCTAAACATTGGCATGTGCATAGTAATTCTGGTGAAAGCAATTACTTTCATAAGTCACATGCTTAGTGAAAGGACCTGTGTGCAATCTAAAGGTACCTTCACACTAAACGACTTTGCAACGAGAACGGCAACGATCCGTGACGTTGCAGCGTCCTGGATAGCGATATCATTGTGTTTGACACGCAGCAGCGATCTGGATCCCGCTGTGATATCGCTGGTCGTTGCTGAAAGTCCAGAACTTTATTTGGTCATCAGATCGGCGTGTATCGTCATGTTTGACAGCAAAAGCAACGATGCCAGCAATGTTTTACAATGGTAACCAGGGTAAATATCGGGTTACTAAGCGCAGGGCCGCGCTTAGTAACCCGATATTTACCCTGGTTACCATTGTAAAAGTAAAAAAAAAACACTACATACTCACCCTCTGATGTCTGTCACGTCCCCCGGCGCCCGCGCTGCTGCTCAGAGCTTCCTGCACTGAATGTGTCAGTGCCGGCCGTAAAGCAAAGCACAGCGGTGATGTCACCGCTGTGCTTTAGGGCCGGCGCTTACACAGTGCAGGGAAGCTGAAGGCGAGGGACGCGACAGACACGGCAATGTAAGTATGTAGTGTTTTTTTTTATATATTTACACTGGTAACCAGGGTAAACATCGGGTTACTAAGCGCAGCCCTGCGCTTAGTAACCCGATGTTTACTCTGGTTACCCGGGGACTTCGGCATCGTTGGTCGCTGGAGAGCTGTCTGTGTGACAGCTCTCCAGTGACCACACAGCGACCAAACAGCGACGCTGCAGCGATCGGCATCGTTGTCGATATCGCTGCAGCGTCGCTTAATGTGACGGTACCTTAAGTGTCACATTGTCTGTCAGTATACTGTATGTTTATTTTGTTTCTGTCTTAAGTTTTGTCTGTCTAATGGCCAACGATGTGAACATTCTCTTATTTGCATGCATACCAACTTATACTCCAGTCCATCTTTTTTGTTTAGTTTTAATTAGTTTTATGCATGTGTTAAGCAGCATTCCAAGAAGCCCTGCTATAAATTCCAATATTGTCGTGGGACAGTGCTTAACTGCAACTAAGTCAGGGGCGGACATATCATTGGTGCAATTTGTGCTTAAGTGGTAAAGGGGCCACATCAACTTCCAATGCAGGTGGAATTGTGCATTATGAAGAGCTATTAGACTGTAAAGGGCCCATATTCTGTTCTTGCACAGGGTCCACTTTTGTATGTGTACATCAATGAGCAGAGTACTACTACTGCCTCATATTAAACTAAAATTATGAATAAAAATATTTTTTAAAAATGTACGCAAAATAAGCCTTGCATTTAGATTGAGCTACAACGCCTCCATCCCACCCCACAAATATATATATATATATATATATATATATATATATATATATATATATATATATATACTGTATATACAGTGGGGCAAAAAAGTATTTAGTTAGTCAGCAATAGTGCAAGTTTCACCACTTAAAAAGATGAGAGGCGTCTGTAATTTACATCATAGGTAGACCTCAACTATGGGAGACAAACAGAGAAAAAAAAATCCAGAAATCACATTGTCTGTTTTTTTAACATGATATTTGCATATTATGGTGGAAAATAAGTATTTGGTCAGAAACAAAATTTCATCTCAATACTTTGTAATATATCCTTTGTTGGCAATGACAGAGGTCAAACGTTTTCTGTAAGTATTCACAAGGTTGCCACACACTGTTGGTGGTATGTTGGCCCATTCCTCCATGCAGATCTCCTCTAGAGCAGTGATGTTTTTGGCTTTTCGCTTGGCAATACGGACTTTCAACTCCCTCCAAAGGTTTTCTATAGGGTTGAGATCTGGAGACTGGCTAGGCTACTCCAGGACCTTGAAATGCTTCTTACAAAGCCACTCCTTCGTTGCCCTGGCGGTGTGCTTTGGATCATTGTCATGTTGAAAGACCCAGTCACGTTTCATCTTCAATGCCCTTGCTGATGGAAGGAGGTTTGCACTCAAAATCTCACGATACATGGCCCCATTCATTCTTTTGTACCCGGATCAGTCGTCCTGGCCCCTTTGCAGAGAAACAGCCCCAAAGCATGATGTTTCCACCACCATGCTTTACAGTAGGTATGGTGTTTCATGGATGCAACTCAGTATTCTTTTTCCTCCAAACACGACAAGTTGTGTTTCTACCAAACAGTTCCAGTTTGGTTTCATCAGACCATAGGACATTCTCCCAAAACTCCTCTGGATCATCCAAATGCTCTCTAGCAAACTTCAGACGGGCCCGGACATGTACTGGCTTAAGCAGTGGGACACGTCTGGCACTGCAGGATCTGAGTCCATGGTTGCGTAGTGTGTTACTTATGGTAGGCCTTGTTACATTGGTCCCAGCTCTCTGCAGTTCATTCACTAGGTCCCCCCGCGTGGTTCTGGGATTTTTGCTCATCATTCTTGTGATCATTCTGACCCCACGGGGTGGGATTTTGCGTGGAGCCCCAGATCGAGGGAGATTATCAGTGGTCTTGAATGTCTTCCATTTTCTAATTATTGCTCCCACTGTTGATTTCTTCACTCCAAGCTGGTTGACTATTGCTGATTCAGTCTTCCCAGCCTGGTGCAGGGCTACAATTTTGTTTCTGGTGTCCTTTGACAGCTCTTTGGTCTTCACCATAGTAGAGTTTGGAGTCAGACTGTTTGAGGGTGTGCACAGGTGTCTTTTTATACTGATAACAAGTTTAAACAGGTGTCATTACTACAGGTAATGAGTGGAGGAAAGAGGAGACTCTTAAAGAAGAAGTTACAGGTCTGTGAGAGCCAGAAATCTTGATTGTTTGTTTCTGACCAAATACTTATTTTCCACCATAATATGCAAATAAAATGTTAAAAAAAACAGACAGTGTGATTTTCTGGATTTTTTTTTCTCAGTTAGTCTCCCATAGTTGAGGTCTACCTATGATGTAAATTACAGACGCCTCTCATCTTTTTAAGTGGTGGAACTTGCATATTGCTGAATGACTAAATACTTTTTTGCCCCACTGTATATATATATATATATATATATATATATATATATATATATATATATATATATATATATATATATATATATATATGATCCTTTAGTTAGGCTCTATTTTAAACAGAATAAATTGTTTGTCCTAAAAAACAAAGAATATATTATACATTGTTATAAATACTAAAGTTTAAGAAATATTGTAACATATGCACAATGAAGAACAGTGTGAAATGCATTTACATACACACAGTGGATAGATGTATTAGCAACTGATGACTATCTTTGATAAGCACATCTTCTAGACATTTATTCTCTACAGACCTAAAACTCTTTTGGGATATGTAGCTATTCGTGCATGCGTCAGAAACATATGTGAACTATTCTGCAACTATCCTCTGTCACAAATGTTAAATGTGTTCTCGGCATTTAAATAGCACACTTGGGGTATAGAGGAGCCAAAGATCATATGAGGTAAGTGGAATGAAGCATGAACAAAATGCAGCTACAGTGTAAAACATCTGTTCTGCATTAAAGTAATGAAGATATCCTTATACTTACACATGTCATTGTTTTGGTAAATCAAACATGCAATTTTTTTATGAACAGGACTTAATTTATCTATTATACTTAAAATCAAATAGAAATTGTCAGAGATATTGAGACATTAGAATGACATTTGTGACAAATGCATAAAAAACTAAAACTAACTATGGGCCATATCAGGGATATTGATTTTTTTCACATTATTGACATTTTAAAATAAATGAGAAAAAAGAGGATGGGGAGTACTTATTTCAAATAAAGGAGTTTGCATGTTTATTTGTGTATTTTAATTAAATACATTTGTTCTGTGTGTTCATTATATTTTACTACAGTGTTAGTAATGGCGGTGTCTTATAGATGCTATGACTAACCCCTGGACTTGATGTCATCGGCCATAAAACAGCTGACAAAAATCCCAACTTGACACCACACCAGGGCAAGTGGGAAGAGAGGAGGCTTAGTGCCAGGTTTGGTGCCATTTCTGGGGCAGCTGAGGGATGATGTCCTTAGCCTGTGAGGGGGGCCAATGTCCATGGCCCCTTCCCAGGCTATTAATATCAGCCCACAGCTGTCTGTTCAGCCTTTGCTGGTTGAAATTATAGGGGACTCTACATCATTTATTTTCTGGGGTCCCCTGTAACCTAACCAGAAAACTCTAACCAAACAGCTGTGAGCTGTTAATAATAGTCTGGGAACCATTAGGAATATTGGCCCCTTTCCCATATTAATAACATTGGCCCCCAGTGGTTGGCTTTCCCTATGCTGGTTATGAACACTTCATTTAAAAAAAAAAAAAATTTAATGCACGATATACACACAAGTACTGAATACAACTCCCATCATTGTTGCCTGGTCGTGCTGATCACAGGGTGACCAGGCGACAATGATGACAGTTCTAATCAGCGCTATACATAAATGGTGGCTGCTGACTACAACTGTCATCATAGTCAACTGGTGTCCCAGTGATCAGTGAGACAAGGCAGCAATGATGGGAGTTATAGACAGTGCTGTACACAGATGGAGGCCACTGAGTACAACTCTAGTAATTGTTGCCTGGTTGCACTGATCTCAGTGAGACCTGGCGAAAATGATGAGAGCTGCATTAAGCACCCGGCACCTGGGAACAGTGCTAATTGTATTGCTTTTTGATCATGCAGCATGAAAAAAAAGACGTCAGTGGATTTTTCACGTTACAACTCTACCTGATACTTCATATACAGTACAAACCAAAAGTTTGGTCACACCTTCTCATTTAAAGATTTTTCTGTATTTTCATGACTATGAAATTTGTAAATTCACACTGAAGGCATCAAAACTATGAATTAACACATGTGGAATTATATACTTAACAAAAAAGTGTGAAACAACTGAAAATGTCTTATATTCTAGGTTCTTCAAAGTAGCCACCTTTTGCTTTGATGACTGCTTCACACACTCTTGGCATTCTCTTGATGAGCTTTAAGAGGTAGTCACCGGAAATGGTTTTCACTTCACAGGTGTGCCCTGTCAGGTTTAATAAGTGGGATTTCTTGCCTTATAAATGGGGTTGGGACCATCAGTTGTGTTGAGCAGAAGTCTGGTGGATACACAGCTGATAGTCCTACTGAATAGACTTTTAGAATTTGTATTATGGCAAGAACAAAGCAGCTAAGTAAAGAAAAACAAGTGGCCATCATTACTTTAAGAAATGAAGGTCAGTCAGTCCGAAAAATTGGGAAAACTTTGAAAGTGTCCCCAAGTGCAGTTGCAAAAACCATCAAGCGCTACAAAGAAACTGGCTCACATGAGGACCACCTCAGGAAAGGAAGACCAAGAGTCACTTCTGTTTCTGAGGATAAGTTTATCTGAGTCACCAGCCTCAGAAATTGCAGGTTAACAGCAGCTCAGTTTAGAGACCAGGTCAATGCCACACAGAGTTCTAGCAGCAGACACATCTCTACAACAACTGTTAAGAGGAGACTTTGTGCAGCAGGCCTTCATGGTAAAATAGCTGCTAGGAAACCACTGCTTAGGACAGGCAACAAGCAGAAGAGACTTGTTTGGGCTAAAGAACACAAGGAATGGACATTGGACCAGTAGAAATCTGTGCTTTGGTCTGATGAGTCCAAATTTGAGATCTTTGGTTCCAACCACCGTGTTTTTGTGTGACAGAAAAGGTGAACGGATGGACTCTACATGCCTGGTTCCCACCGTGAAGCATGGAGGAGGAGGTGTGATGGTGCTTTGCTGGTGACACTATAGGGGATTTATTCAAAATTGAAGGCATACTGAACCAGCATGGCTACCACAGCATCTTGCAGCGGCATGCTTTTCCATCCGGTTTGCATTTAGTTGGACCATCATTTATTTTTCAACAGGACAATGACCTCAAACACACCTCCAGGCTGTGTAAGGGCTATTTGACCAAGAAGGAGAGTGATGGGGTGCTATGCCAGATGACCTGGCCTCCAAATCTTTTAATGAGAAGGTGTGTCCAAACTTTTGGTCTGCACTGTATATATATATATATATATATATATATATATATATATATATATAACACCATTAAGCAAGAGGCATCACTAACCAACACCATGAAGACCAAGAAGATCTCCAAACAAGTCAGAGACAAAGTTGTTGAGAAGTACAAGTCAGTGTTGGGTTCTTTAAAAATTTCTCAATCTCTGATGATCCATCAGAACTCCATCAAATCCATTATCAATAAATGGTAAAAAAAAAAAGGTACCACAAAAAACCTGCCAAGAGAGTGCCACACACCACAATGTTCATCCCGGACAAAGAGGGCATTCATCGGAGAGGTGGTCAGAGACCAGAGGTAACCCTGAAGGAGCTGCAGAGTTCCCAAGCAGTGACTGGAGAATTTGTTCATAAGAACATTATAAGTCATACTCTTCATAGAGGTGGCTTTTGTGGAAGAGTGGGCAGAAAAAAGCCATTACTAGCACAAAAATTGTAATGGTCATTTTGAGTTTGCCAAAAGACATGTGAGAGACTCCCCAAATGAATGGAGGAATGTGCTATGGTGAGAAAAGATCAAAATTGAACTTTTTGGCCAACAAGGTACATGCTATGTCTGGCACCAAAACATGGCAGCATCATGTTTTTTGGCACCAGGGACAGAGAAAATGGTCCAATTTAAGGGTAAGATGGATGTTGCAAAACACAAGGATATTTTTTAGCAAAAGGTGTTTCAGTCTGTCAGTGATTTGAGACTGCGAAGGAGGTTCACCTTCCAACAAGACAATCACTTAAAGCATACTGCTAAAGCAACACTTGAGTGGTTTAAGAGGAAACATGTAAAAATGTTTGAGTGGTGTAGTCAAAGTCCAAACCTAAATTCAGTTGAGAATCTGTGGTCAGACTTGAAGATTGCTGTTGACCAGTGGAAACCATCTAACTTGAATGAGCTAGAGCATTTTTACCTTGAGGAATGAGCAAAAATCTCAGTGGCTAGTTGTGGAAAGCTCTTAAAGACTTATCCAAAGCGACTAGCAGATGTTACTGCCTCAAAAGGAGGTTCTACAAAGTACTGACTTTACTGAGATGAATAGTTATGCACACTGAAGTTTTCAGTTATTTTGTCCTACTTGTTTGCTTCACAAAAAACAGAAAACCAAATGTTCAGTTGTAGGCATGTTCTTTTCATGAACTCATGCAAAACCTAAAAAAAAGTGAAATTTTGCAAACCACTGCATATATTTCTGCAACTGAAATTAGTATTCATACATTTAAATTAAAATGTTTTCATCTGAATGGCACAGCAAACGTTTTACCACAAAATTCACAACAAATATAGACCTACACTTTTCAATGGTAGTAAACCCTTTAAGATCATTCAAATGGAAATCAAAATAATACATTTTAAAAAATAATAATAGGATAAAGTACAAAATAGCACTCCATTTTACAACGCCTTATACAAATGTACAGAGTCTTGATTATCATTTGGTGCAACTTATCTAAAGTTTTATTGCAACCAAATCAACACTACCATAATTATAATTAAATAACAGGCACAAAAGCTTCATAGACTTGGCATAGATTGCTTTTCCATTTAGCTCATCCCTAGAGTACCAATTCACTTCACTAGCACTTTATGTCTTAAATAGGTAAATTATAGTAATAAAAATTGAACTTTGATGATGCAAAGAGAAAAAAAATGTCGAAGTTAAATGTGATATGAAGTACTGTATACCCTGCTATAAGTAAAAGCAATAGCGAATATAAATAACAAATGATACTTATTAAACACAGTTTTTAATTAAAAAAGCATAAAAGCCATCCCACCAGCAACAAGGTGTAACCAAATTCGGGATGGTCCTACCGCTAGTAATAAAACTTTACCATGTGTCATAGTGACGTCTGTGTGAATAAGAGCTGGGTAGGAACTGGCCCAGGATATGGACACCAGCAAATGGGAAGCTATGTAAATGTAATAAGCAGCTCAAAAAAAAAAAAAAAGGCCATACCCTTACCTGTACAAAATGCAGGAATCTGACAGTAAACTGAAAAAAAATGTACTGGAGTATAAGTTGGTATGCATGCAAAATATGAGCATGTTCACATTGGCCATTAAACAGACAAAATCTAAGACAAAAACATAATAAACATATTTCTTTTCATCAAAAAAAGTGGAAAATCCATCCCACCAGCATCACGGTGTACCTGAATTCGGGTTGGTGCTAACTAGAGATGAACGAACTTGTTCAGAAAACGTTGGCCAATCTCAAATAGTACATTCGGATTCTTGTTCTGATTCCCGACCATTTATTTTTACTCCAAGTCAGGAAAATTCGGTCACAGTTCGGTAAATCATTGCGTTTCCACTAATACTCTTGTAATGACTTTGGCTAGGATAGTGGTGCTGTATGATGAGAGGAGGGGACGTGCTTGATGAGCGGAGGAGGTGTGTCAAGGTCTGAGGAGCTGCAGAGTGTAATTTCTTTTTTTCATTTAACAACTTAATGTGTGTATAATTCAACAGCTAACCAGGGTGCAGAAACCATTCACAATGTCATAACAAAAGGTATTCTGTGATAGTCTGACAAAATCACATGCCCCTATCCATATAAAAAGCGGACATCTTGTTTTGCTGGCACCACTTTCTCAGTATCACAGAACAGACAATGTGCTCCTCCTAGCGCTGCTGAAAGTGAACTTGTCAGTTAGCTAGATAAGATCATGTCCTGTGTGAAATTGATCTTCCAGCCCCTAACCAGATTGTGCTAAAACTGTGTTGCAGTCTCAGGAGGTCCAAATTGCTTATCAAAATCATTTGGTAAAAACTGTGTTGCAATGAGGAATTAGAAGGCCAGTCTTCCACTTAAAATTATTAGGCCTAATATTGGGGTTCAGCCAGGAGGCCCAGTTTGCTAATCCAAATCATTTGTGATAAAACTGTGTTCCAGTGAGAAATCAGAAATCCACATTTCCATTTAAAAATCGTTAGGCCTAATCTTGATGTTCAGCCAGGTGGCACAATTTGTTAGTCCAAAATGTTTGTGAAAAAGCTGTGTTGCATTGAGGAATCAAAAGGCCACAATTCCACTTAACCCCTTCATGACCTTGGGATTTTCCATTTTTCCGTGTTCATTTTTCGCTCCCCTCCTTCCCAGAGCCATACATTTTTTATTTTTCCGTCAATATGGCCATGTGAGGGCTTATTTTTTGCGGGACGAGTTGTACTTTTGAACGACATCATTGGTTTTAGCATGTAGTGTACTAGAAAATGGGAAAAAAATTCCAAGTGCGGTGAAATTGCAAAAAAAGTGCAGTCCCACACTGGTTTTTTGTTTGGCTTTTTTGCTAGGTTTACTAAATGCCAAAATTGACCTGCCACTATGATTCTCCAGGTCATTATGAGTTCATAGACACTTGACATGACCAGGTTCTTTTTTATCAAAGTGGTGAAAAAAAATCCCAACTTTGCTAAAAAAAAAAATGCGCCATTTTCCGATACCAGTAGCGTCTCCATTTTTCATGATCTGGGGTCGGTTGAGGGCTTATTTTTTGCGTGCCGAGCTGGCGTTTTTAATGATACCATTTTGGTGCAGAGACGTTCTCTTGATCGCCTGTTATTGTATTTTAATGCAATGTCGCGGCAACCAAAAAAACGTAATTCTGGCGTTTCAAATTTTTTTCTCGCTACGCTGTTTAGCGATCAGGTCAATGCTTTTTTTTATTGACAGATTGGGTGATTCTGAATGCGGAGATTCCAAATATGTGTAGGTTTGATATTTTTTTTATTGATTTATTTTGAATGGGGCGAAAGGGGGGGTGATTTAAACTTTTATATTTTTTTATTTTTTTCACATTTTTTAACTTTTTTTTGCTTTTGCCATGCTTCAATAGCCTCCATAGGAGGCTAGAAGCTGGCAGAAATGCAGGTGTGCTATGAACGCTGACCACAGGGTGGCGCTCACAGCTACCGGCTATCAGTAACCATAGAGGTCTCAAGGACCTCTATGGTTACTCAGCAGAAGCATTGCTGACCCCCGATCATGTGACGGGGTCGGCGATGCACTCATTTCTGGCCGCCCGGCCGGAAGTGCCGGTTAAATGCTGCTGTCTGCGTTTGATAGTGGCATTTAACTAGTTAATAGCGGCGGGTGAATCGCGATTTCACCTGCCGCTATTGCGGGCACATGTCAGCTGTTCAAAACCGCTGACATGTCCCGGCTTTGATGCGGGCTCACCGCCGGAGCCCTGCATCAAAGCGGGGTATCTGACCTCAGACGTACTATCCCGTCCGAGGTCAGAAAGGTCAAAAATTCATTAGGCCTAATATATGTGTTCAGCCAGGAGGCCATATTTGCTAATCCAAATTGTTTGGGATTAAACTGTGTTGCAGTGAGAAATCAGAAGGCCAGGTTTCCTCTTAAGATCATTGAGCCTAATATACTGTAGGTGTTCATCCAGGAGGCCATATTTACTAATCCAAATCGCTTAGGATAAAACTAACATATATACTCAAGTATAAGCCAGGATTTTCAGCCCATTTTGTTAGGCTGAAAGTGCCCCTCTCGGCCTATATTTGAGTCATTGTCCCAGGAGGTCGTGGGGAGGGGGAGCGGCAGATGTCAAATCCTACTCACCTGCTCCCAGCACGTCTCTGCATGTTACTGCTTCTCCGGTGCCCACAGCTCTTCCTGTGTTCAATGGTCACATGGTACCGCTCATTAAAGAAATGAATATAGACGCGACGCCACTCCCATTGGGGTGGAGAGCATGTTCATTACTTTAATGAGCGGTACCAGTGACCGCTGAACACAGGAACAAGCTGCCGGCGCCAGAGACCATCACGTCGGGGAAGCTGCCAGGGACCGTGACGGGAGGGTGAGTATAACTGGGGAGGGAGAGCATTGTGATATTCACCTGTCCTCTTTCAACCACCACGCCTGCTCCGTCTTCTGCGTCCTCTGGCTGCGATGACATGTTTACTATGCACGCCACCCTCTGCCTGAACAGTCACTGCAAAGAGCCGGAAGACGGGGGTGGAATGGGGACAGGTGAATATCGCAAGTGTTGGAGGAGGTGAGTTTGTCACTTTTTTTAATCGCAGCAGCAGCATATGGGGCAAAGGTTTCTTTGGAGCATCTTATGGGGCCATAATCAATCTTTATGCAGCATCGTATGGGGCATAATATTCTATGGAGTATCTTATGGGGCAATAATCATCCTTTGTGCAGCATTATATGGGGCAAATGTTTCTATGGAGCATCTAATGGGGCCATAATCAACCTTTGTGCAGCATTATATGGGGCACATTTTCTATGGAGCATCGGGGCCATAATCAACCTTTGTGCAGCCTTATACGGGGCATATTTTTGAATGAAGCATCTTATGGGGCACATCATAAACTTTATGGAGCATTATATGGGGCATATTTTATTATGGAGCATCTTATGGGGGCCATCATGAACTTTATTGAGCATTATATGGGGCTCCTGATTCAATATGGATATTCAAAAACATTTAACCTACTGATGTCTCAATTAATTTTACTTTTATTGGTATCTATTTATATTTTTGAAATTTACCAGTAGCTGCTGCATTTCCCACCCAAAACTTTTACTTGAGTCATTAAGTTTTCCCAGTTTTTTGTGGCAAAATTAGGGGTCTCGGTTTATACTCGGGTCGGCTTATACTCGAGTATATACGGTACATTGCAGTGAGGAATTAGAATGCCAAATTTGCTGTTAAAAGTTGTTAGGCCTAATATAGGAGTTCAGGCAGGAGGCAGTATTTACTAATCCAAATAGTTTGGGATAAAACTGTGCTGCAGTGAGGAATCAGGAGGCCACATTTCCACTTAAAAATCATTAGGCTTAACATAGTACTTCTGCCAGGAGACCCAATTTGCTAATCCAAATCATTTGTGATAAAACTGTGTTGCAGTGAGAAATTAGAAATCCACGTTTCTACTTAAAAATCATTAGTCCATATTGGTGTTCAGCCAGGAGGCCCAGTTTGCTAATCCAAAATGTTTGTGATAAAAGTTTGTTGCATTAGGGAATTTGAAGGCCACATTTCCACTTAAAAATCACTAGGCCTCATTTAGGTGTTCAGCCAGAAGGCTCTATTTGCTAATTTAAATTGTTCGGGTAAAAGCAGATTGCAGTGAGGAATCAAAAGGCCACATTTCCTCTTAAAAAGGGTTAGGCCTAATTTTGGGCGTTCAGCCAGGAGGACGTATTTTTACTAATCCAAATCATTTGTGATAATACTGTGCTGCAGCGAAGAATCAGAAGGCTAGATTTCCTTAATATAGGGGTTCAACCAGGAGGCCCTATTTGGTAATCAAAATCATTTGGGATAAAACTGTACTTCAGTGAGGAATCAGAAGGCCAGATTTCCTCTTAGAAATTATTAGGCCCAGTATAGGGGTTCAGCCAGATGGCAATATTTGCTAATTCAAATTGTTTGGGATAAAAATGTCTTGCAGTGAGGAATCAGACTGCCAGAATTCCTCTTAACATGGTTAGGCCTAATATAGGAGGTCAACCAGGAGGCAGTATTTACTAATTCAAATAGTTTGGGATAAAACTGTGCTGCAGTAAGGAATCAAGAGCCAATATTTTTTAATCTAAATCGTTATTTAGGTATAAAAGTGTTGTTCAGGCACACTATCTTAGAAAACAAATAGTGATTGTATGTTTAGTGACAAGTGGCTTACAGGTGTGGGCCTAGGGTTGTGAAACAGCAGGTTAAAAGAGGGGAAGGGTACATACAACATGAGCTGGAAAAGCGAGGTCCTGGTGGAAGGGGGAATAGGATTGATGTTTGATGTGTATATGGGTTAGGTGTTAATGTAAATGAAATCTGAACTGAACAAATTCATGTCACTTTAGTGGTGTGTGACAATAATTTTTTGAAATGAGGAGAATCAAATAGGGGTTGGGTCTCCTATTAGCAAATTGGAACTCCTGGCTGAATCCCTATATTAGGCCTAATGAATTTTAAGAGGAAATGTTGCCTTCTGATTCCTCACTGAATCACAGTGGAAACGCGATCATTTACCGAACTGTGACTGAATTTTGCCGACTTTAAGTAAAAATGTTTGGGAAACCGAGCACAAATCAGAATGTGCTACATTTGTTTCAAATTTGAGATTGGTGAACGTTTTCCAAACAAGTTTGCTCATCTCTGATCCCTTTTTACGATAAGCACGGCACTTTTCACTCCTCTCTTGTCACTACCATTTCTGTCCTACCATTTGCACAAAAGTAGACTGTTGGATGGTCATTCTCAAAATATGTGTGTTATAACCTGTAATAGTTGACAAAAGCATGGTATGAACTCTATTGTAGCGGACCAAAGATCTTTTGGCCTAAATATTACAAAATGTTTTGCTCTTGTCTTTCCTAGGTTAGATTATGGCTCAGGATCCTTTAATAAAGTGATTCTTGATGATTTTAGATAGTGTAAGACATGCCCATAAATGGTTGTGATGTGATATGTGACCTGTTTTTAGTCCTGTAGTTTGTCATCCTTTCTTCATACCTCTGCAAGAGTTTAACTATATATTCTTATCCAATAAAGTCACATTTTAATCCATCCATCACAGCTGTTCTCCAAATCTAAAAACTCATTTATTATTTTTTTAAATTCTTCTTTGGCTCTTACCATTATTTTTGCCCAACATGCATTCCTTTTAGAATTTAGACTAGATTATCTCTCTTCCAAAATATAAAAGAGGCTCCTTCTCTTGGGATGAGTTTAGCATCCACACTTTAGAGATTTCTCGCTACTTTAAGATCTATTTATCTAATAGTGAGTCAGAGTAATTGACAATCTTCTTGTGGTCTTTATAAAGAAAACACGGATGCTTTGAAGGAGCCACTAGACAAATCCCAACTTCCCAAGCCACATTGTATTCAGAGTGTGGCACCCTGCAAAGTCAGGCTTCAAAAATATTTGTGAACTCTGATGGTGTTAGAAGCCAGCTTTACGGCCATTTTTGCACACATGCAAATAATTAGTGTAAGGGCTATTTTGAGGTCTGATGGGTAGCAGCCCCCTGCAAAAGAACTACAGAGCACAGGAGAAGCAACCCTGTGCCCCTGGGATTTAATAGTTCTGGAGATCAAGGACACCAACCAGTCACTGTTGGGGCTTTAGCCACATGGGACAGTGTTTTGCGCAGTTCAAGAAGAGGCCAACTACCAAACTAAACCAGTTAGGGATCATAAGTGGGATGTCTTGGTACAAGCTTTCGTTGCCAGCGAGCTGAGGTACTTTCTTGTAAAATTAAGGTGCTGTGGATTCCAAGGTCCAGTCTGATGGAAGAAATTTTATTGCACGTATAGTTCTATAAGTAGTGGGAGTGAGGAGAGTGGCTACACATTGCTGGAAGAGAGCTAGGTTCATCACCCCATGAGCACATTATTATACTTCTGATAGGGTATAAAGGAAACAGAACACAGACAGAGCATAAATAAAGAACAACAGTAAAACTGACAGTACACCTAAGACAAATATTAATGTACCTAAGCAATAGAGTTACAAATATATGTGAAAAAACACTGAAACTTGCGACGTAATGTGGGAGAATAAGTATTTGATACACTGCAAATTTTGCAAGTTTTCCCACCTACAAAAAATGAAGAGGTCTGTAATTTTTATAGTAGGTACATTTCAACTCTGAGAGACCAAAAAAAAACCCAGAAAATCATGTTGTATGATTTTTTTTTAAAAAATAATTTAATTTTATTGATTGAAGTATTTGATCACCTACCAACCAGCAAGAATTCTGGCTCTCACAGACCTGTTAGTTTTTCTTTAAGAAGACCTTGTACTCTTTACTCATTACCTGTATTAATTGCACCTGTTTGAACTTGTTACCTGTATAAAAGACACCCGTTCACACACTCAATCACACTCCAACCTCTCCACCATATCCAAGACCAAATAGCTATCCAAGGACACCAGAGACAAAATTATAGACATGAACAAGGCTGGGATAGACGTCAGGTCAATAGGAGAGCAGCTTGGTGAGCAGGCAGCAACTGTTGGCACAATTATTAGAAAATGGAAGAAACTCAAGATAACTGTCAATCTTCCTCGATCTGGTTCTCCATGCAAGATCTCACCTCATGGGATAAGGATGATTCTGAGAAAGGTCAGGAATCAGCCCAGAACTACCTGGGAGGACTTTGTCAATGACCTGAAGAGAGCTGTCTCAAACCATTAGTAGCACACCATGTGATCGTGGATTAAAGTCCCCCTGCTCACGCCAGCACATGTCCAGGCCCGTTTGAAGTTCGGACCTGGAAATGAGAGAAGGTCATGTGGTAAGATGAGACCAAAATATAACTTTTTGGTATGAACTCCACTCTCCGTTTTGGGGGAAAAAGAAGGATGAGTACAACCCCAAGCGCACTGTCGCAACCATGATGCATGGTTGGGGAAACATCATAGTTTGGGGGTGCTTCTCTGCAAAGGGGAAAATACAACTTCACGGTATAGAAGAAAGGATGGATGGGGTCATTTATCGTGAGATTTTGGCCAACAGCCTCCTTCCCTCAGTAAAAGCATTGAAGATAGGTTGTGGCCTCATCTTCCAGCATGACAATGACCTGAAACACACAGCCAGGGCAACTAAGGAGTGGCTCTGTAAGAAGTATATCAAGGTCATAGAGTGACCTAGCCTTTCTCCAGTTCTGAACCAAACAGAAAATCTTTGGAATGAGCTGGAATTCAATGTTGCCCAGTGGCAGCCCAAAATCTGAAAGATCTGGAGAAGATCTGTGTGGAGTGGGCCAAAATTCCTGCTGCAGTGTGTGCAATTTTGGATAATAACTACAGGAAACATCTGACCTCTGTAATTGCAAAGTTTTCTGTTTTTCTATTGTTTCAAATACTTATTTCATTAAACAAAATGATAATTAATAGGGTTGATCAAACAACAGGCTCTCCATGTATATGTTGTGACTGTCACACAGCTGTGACTCATGCAGCTGCGGTACCAAACAGCTGATTATTGGGAGAGCTCCAGTTATCCAGGTTACGGATGCAGTGATTCAGTAAGCACTATAACTATTCGGATAAGCACTTATCCAAAGCTATTCGATCAACCTTACTAATTAGTTTTGTAATAATCATGCAATGTGATTTTCTGTTTTTTTTAAGATTCGGTCTCTCACATTTGGAATTAACATTAACATAGTTATTAAGGTTGAAGGAAGACTTTAAGTCCATCTAGTTCAACCCATAGCCTAACCTAACATGCCCTAACATGTTGATCCAGAGGAAGGCAAAAAAAACCATGTGGCAAAGAGTAAGCTCCACATTGGGGAAAAAAATTCCTTCCCGACTCCACATACGGCATTAAGACTAGTTCCCTGGATCAACGCCCTATCAAGGAATCTAATATATATAACCTGTAACATTATACTTTTCAAGAAAGGCATCCAGTCCCCTCTTAAATTTAAGTAATGAATCACTCATTACAACATCATATGGCAGAGAGTTCCATAGTCTCCCTTCTCTTACAGTAAAGAATCCGCGTCTGTTATTATGCTTAAACCTTCTTTCCTCCAGACATAGAGGATGCCCCCTTATCCCTGTCTCCGGTATATGACTAAAAAGATCACCAGAAAGGTCTTTGTACTGTCCCCTCATATATTTATACATTAAAATAAGATCACCCCTTAGCCTTCGTTTTTCCAAACTAAATAGCCCCAAGTGTAATAACCTATCTTGGTAATGCAGACCCCCCCCAGTCCTCTAATAACCTTGGTCGCTCTTCTCTGCTCCTGCTCTAGTCCAGCTATGTCTTTCTTATACACCGGAGACCAGAACTGTAAACAGTATTCTAAAGGTACCTTCACACTAAACGATATCGCTAGCGATCCGTGACATTGCAGTGTCCTGGCTAGCGATATCGTTGTGTTTGACACGCAGCAGAGATCAGGATCCCGCTGTGAGATCGCTGGTCATTGCTGAAAGTCCAGAACTTTATTTCGTCATTGGATCTCCCGCTGACATCGCTGGATCGGTGTGTGTGACACCGATCAAGTGATGTCTTCACTGGTAACCAGGGTAAACATCGGGTTACTAAGCGCAGGGCCGCGCTTAGTAACCCGATGTTTACCCTGGTTACCATTGTAAAAGTAAAAAAAAACACAAGATACTCATATTCCGGTGCCCGGCGTCCACTTCCCTGCACTCCTCCTGCATCCTGTGTAAGTGCCGGCCGTAAAGCAGAGCGGTGACGTCACCGCTCTGCTCTGTGGGAGATGCCGGAGATGTTCGGCGCTGACACAGGATGCAGGAGGAGTGCAGGGAAGCGGACGCCGGGCACCGGAATGTGAGTATGTGGTTTTTTTTTACTTTTACAATGGTAACCAGGGTAAACATCAGGTTACTAAGCGCGGCCCTGCGCTTAGTAACCCGATGTTTACCCTGGTTACCAGGGGACTTCGGCATCATTGGTCGCTGGAGAGCCGTCTGTGTGACAGCTCTCCAGCAACCACACAACGACGAAACCGCGACGTTGCAGCGATCGGCATCGTTGTCTGTATCGATGCAGCGTCGCTTAGTGTGAAGGTACCTTTAGTGTGGTCGAACTAGTGACTTGTATAGAGGTAAAATTATGCTCTCCTTATGAGCTTGTATGCCTCTTTTTGCATCCCATTATTTTATTTGCCTTTGTAGCAGCTGCCTGGCACTGGCCACTAAATGTGAGTTTGTAATTCACCCATTCACCCAGGTTGAGAATTAAGCACATAGTTATACATCTTATTACTTCTACCCAAGTGCATGACCTTACATTTATCCCCATTAAAGCTCATTTGCCATTTGTCAGCCCAAGCTTCTAGTTTACATAAATCATCTTGTAATATAAAATTGTCCTTCTCTGTGTTGATTACCCTGCAGAGTTTAGTGTCATCTGAAAATATTGAAATTCTGCTCTATATGCCCCCTACAAGGTCATTAATAAATATGTTAAAAAGAAGAGGGCCCAATACTGACCCTTGTGGTACCCCACTGCTAACTGCGACCCAGTCCAAGTGTGCTCAATTAATAACCACCCTTTGTTTCCTATCCCTGAGACAGCTCTTAACCCACTTACACATATTTTCCCCTATCCCCATTATTCTCATTTCATGTATAAACCTTTTGTGTGGCACCGTATCAAAAAGGTTTTGAAAAGTCCATGTACACTACGTCCACTGCATTCCATTGGTCCAGTCCAAAACTTACCTCTTCATAGAAATTGATCAGATTTGTCTGACAGGAACTGTCCCTAGTAAACCCATGCTGATATTGGGTCATGAAGTTATTCTTCTTCAGATACTCCAGCATAGCATCTCTTAGAATGCCCTCCAGGATTTTACCCACAGTAGAGTTTAAGCTTACTGGTCTATAATTTCCGAGTTCAGTTTTTGTCCCCTTTTTGAATATTGGCACCACATTTGCTATACGCCAGTCCTGTGGTACATACCATGTTATTATGGAGTCTTTAAAGAATAAAAATAATGGTCTATCAATGACTGTACTTAATGTACATGTATCTATGATAAATGTTACAGACCTCTCCATTCTTTGGGAATTCCCCCAGGCTCCAAAGAAGAGGACCAAGATTTTTTAACAATACAAATCAAGTTTTATTAGAACATGTAAGAGATAAAAAATACAGGACATAAAATCCAAATAATACCCAGGGAAACAATGAGTCACCACCCAAATATATATTTTATAAAGTATACTGAAAAGACACAACATATCATGACATGCAGTATCCCCTTGTTTATCTTAGCTGGTTTTGTTGAGTACATATGCATATATTCATTTAATGTCCCATTCGGGTATATCTATAAAGATACTCCCATATAACTCCCAGCAAAAGATACAAAAGGACACTGCATGAAAGGCAAGACTGAAGTAGTGGAACACATGAGCTCCACAATGCAACAAAGTTAGCAGAACTGGTGCTGCGATGGTATATCATATGAACTGATCTGATAAATAAGGTAGCGCTATCAAAGCATCCATTTAGTACGTGGTATCAATTATTAAAGATATACAAAGCGCTCCCAAAATTATCCACATGGAGCCCATGTAATACACAGTTTATAAAGTCAAATTGCGCTAAGCATATTACCTGATATCAGTGACTCAGCCGGTATAACGATAGAGAGTGGTGGCGTGTTCCACTGTTTGCCCCGAAGCGCGTTTCGCCCTTAGCTTCTTCCGGGGGCTCCATGTGGATAATTTTGGGAGCGCTTTGTATATCTTTAATAATTGATACCACGTACTAAATGGATGCTTTGATAGCGCTACCTTATTTATCAGATCAGTTCATATGATATACCATCGCAGCACCAGTTCTGCTAACTTTGTTGCATTGTGGAGCTCATGTGTTCCACTACTTCAGTCTTGCCTTTCATGCAGTGTCCTTTTGTAACTTTTGCTGGGAGTTATATGGGAGTATCTTTATAAATATACCCGAATGGGACATTAAATGAATATATTCATATGTACTCAACATAACCAGCTAAGATAAACAAGGGGATACTGCATGTCATTATATGTTGTGTCTTTTCAGTATACTTTATAAAATATATATTTGGGTGGTGACTCATTGTTTCCCTGGGTATTATTTGGATTTTATGTCCTGTATTTGTTATCTCTTACATGTTCTAATAAAACTTGATTTGTATTGTTAAAAAATCTTGGTCCTCTTCTTTGGAGCCTGGGGGAATTCCCAATGAGTCTCCTATGTGTTGTTATATAGCATGAAGTGCCAAAACTCACTATTTAGGACAATTGTTGTATAAATACCTCTCCATTCTTTGTAGATAGGAATACTTGCAAAATCAGCAGTGTATCAACTACTTGTTTTTCCCACTGTACATAGTCATGAAAAAAAAACTAAGCACACACTGGACCTCAGTATGTGTTAAAATTAGATAAATGCAGCCTCAGATGATAAATAACCTATGACAAATTACACTGTCACTTCTTATTTAGCAAAAACGTGATCAAAAAGTAAAAGCAGTATGTGAGAAATTAAGTACACCTTAGACATCAATAGCATGCAGAAGTAATAGTTTTTTGTATGAATTTATCATAAGTTTCTTACATCGTTCTGCAGAAACTTTGTAGGAACTTTACAACACTGCTTAAGTTCACTGAGGTTTATGGGCATTTGTTTATTCACAGTCCTCCTAATGTTCCACCACAGAAGCATTTCGATTAATTATTTTCTGGACTTTGACTGGGCATGTGCAACACAATGTTTCTTTTCTTCTTTATTTATTCTGATGTTGATTTGCTGGATGTCATTGTCTTGGTGTATGAACAAGTTTTGCCCAACTTTTATTTTTTGGACATTTGTACTCAAATTTCACTTTAGAATATTTTATATACAGAGCAATCTATCATAGACTCAATGACTCAAATGTCCTGTGGCTGCAAAACAAGCCAAAATTGTCATTCCTCCACTACTCAGATTGATAGTTGGTATTAGGTGTTTGTACTCATTTGCTATGTTTGTTTTTTCTAAATGCAGCTCAGTATATTTTTGCCACAAATCTTCACTTTGATCTCATAAGGACATTGCACCAGAAGACATATTGTATGTTCAGATTCAAGTTTGCTAACTTTACCCATGCTTCCTTGTATTGAGCCTTTAGAGACAGAGCTTTAGCTCTTGTTTCTTTATTCTCTGAGCATTTCACACTCTAATTGTGAGTTGAAGTTGCGGCGACATCCTCTCCTGGGAATATTGTCAACTGTCTGGAACGTCTCCCACTTGTATATAATCTTTCTCACTGTAGAATGAGGGATTCTAAATTGTTTAGAATTGACCTTAACCCTTCTCAGACTGATGGACAACACCAAATACTTCTCCAAGATCATATCTTATGAATTTCCCACTTGGTATTGATATAACACATGCCTGAATGCTCCAGTCAAGCAACATGCTATACTTGGAGGACATATTTGAGGATGAACATTAAATCAAGGGTATTTGACTAGCAGCACCTGGTTGCTACTTGCTCTGTTAATTCCTATGAAATCAGTAAGAGTATACTTAATTTTTCATACACTGTTGCATTTTGGCATAGTTTTTGCTACAGCATGTCATTATCTATTTATGTTTGTACATCTGAAGTTGTATTTCCTAATTTTAAGACTTTCAATGTACCGGACTTGTTTTTATTGTGTCCTGAAACATAAAAAGAAATGTAAAAAAGTGTAATTTGTATTTCTCATAACTTACATAGTTACATAGTTATTAAGGTTGAAGGAAGACTTTAAGTCCATCTAACTGTAGGATATAAATGGAAATGAATGTCATACTTTTACCATAAATGGAAAGCAAAATAACAAATATCAAAGAAATACATTAACATGATGTTTGCAATTCTACATATCATAGTCAATTCTATACACACATACAGTACCTTTTAGTTTTAATGAATAGCTGGTGTGTTAGTCTTTTCCTGCTCTGTTCTCTGCAAAGTGTTGTAATACTATGATGCATCAAACACAATATTCTTCAGTATCAATGCCCATGACATTTAAAGTAATTCTAAGCTTAATAAAACTTTCCGTATACAATCTAAACATTTATGCATGATAAAGGAGTAATTGCATCATGGTAGTTCAGAGTCATCTGCTTTGGCTTTTTGTGATACTCTTGAGTTCCAATATCTATAGGAAGTTAAGGTATTGTGGAATGAATGGATCAGAATTTATCATTATTCTACCATATACCTATTTTCTTTATTTCTGTTGTAACTAGCACACTGAACGACATGGTTCATGACTCATGATGATTTTCACAGCAAGTATATAATAGTTTATGCCCTCTGGAGAATTAAACCAATATAAAATGGATTTCCTTGTAAAAAAGTCAATCAGCCAGTCCTGACAAAAGTTATTTGTCACTATCCATATAGAGTAATGACACCCTGTCCAGCACTCATTGAACTTACGTTGTTCATGTAACTAGCACCATAAAGACGAGATTTGTACAGGCGTACTGTTCTTTTTGTTTTCTTTTATTAAGTTGAATACCTTGGCAAATTGCTCAAAGGGGTAAACAAAATGGACAAAACTCTATAGCCTAACACAGTCTTTTATTCTTGGAGTTACAAGTATCAAGGTATAAATACAAGTGTCACAGCAGAGCAACAGACATTTCCTTTCCCAATTTCTAAACTAACAGTTTTTCTCTGTATGAAAGACATTATATAAAACTACAGAAGAGACTTGGAGTCATGCAAAAAATATCAACACAATTCTAAAATAAATAGAATTCTGGGACGAAAAGAACAAATTCTGCATCACTGCAAAGCAAGACCAGCAATAAGCCAAGAATAGCAGCTTAGCAGACCTTTCTAGTGTCTTTACATTGTGCTACATACTGTATATACTATTTCATTAGCCCCTTAACGATCAGGGGTATTTTTAGTTTTGCATTTTCATTTTTTGCTCCCCTTTTTCCCAGAGTCATAACTTTTTTATTTTTTGGTCAAACTGGCCATGTGAGGGCTTGTTTTTTTGCAGGACGAGTTGTAATTTTGGACGACACCACTAGTTTTACCATGTTGTGTAACAGAAAATGAGAAAAAAATGACTATGTCCGTCATTGGACGTTAAGGGGTTAAATGACAAACATAACAAGATGCAGCAAGATTCCTTGGTGTAGAAATGTAAATTGACGTTAGCTTGTATTTATTACTAATGTATTGTTTTCTGCATTGTGCCTTTTCTTTTTACTATGTTATTTCAGAGTTCCAACTCTTTATCTCAGTATTGTGTTGATAATGTAAGTAATGTTCAATATTAGATAGGCAGCACTACAAAATAAAATATATAAGATATTTTTTAAAATATTACTATTTTGACTAGAAGGTTTCTTAAATTTTGGTAAAGGAAATCACCTAAAGAACTACGGTAACTTGTACGATGTGTTTGCTTTTGGTTGCTTTTACATTACACACTTAATGGATGCAGACATGTTAAGTGGCACAATGTGCTTGATGGTTACAGTCTGTCTGTCAAGGCACAGAATGCAAAGAAATTAAAGCTCATGGTAAATTGCACAACAGACTTGTGATTGCAATTCAAAGTAAATGGTCCTAAATGTTAATTTATTACAATAAACTCCCGATAGTACAATTTGTCTTAATGGTTTGTGGGAATACATGATGATAATGACACTTGAACCTCCTAAAGCTTCACAAACTTCCACTACTAAAAATTAAGCCAATGAGAACTTCATAGAGGCTATGAATCAGTGTAACATCAGCATGCAATGCAACATAAGACTCACACAATTTATTTACTGCTACCTCTTTCTATTATTCTTAAGAGCTCTTCATTAACCGATCCTTCAAACAAATATCATTAAATTCTTCACAATACTGAACCATTAAAGGGGATTTCCCTAGAAGAAAAGTTAATTTTAATCAATAGATCGTGGAATAATAATAATTTGTACATAAACAATAATTGAAATATAGCAATATAGAAAAAGTGATGGCATAAATATATGGTTACAGTAATAATAACCAAACCAAACTCTCTTGAGGAGATGTAGAGAGTAGGCTAAGGTACATGTAGCACCAAAATAATGTAAAATAGTAAAAAAAAAAGATAGAATGAAAATCATAACATAAAAAAGAGTATTGGCACATTATAGATATACATATCCTGTATAGTACAGTAGGTATAAATGGCCTCACATTCTATTTGTGTCCTGGATGAGGTATTGTTGATGTGCTGGCATGCTATATAAAAAGGGGATCACAAGAGGTACTTACCAGATTGCATGTGAATGAGAAGAGACCAATCAGAGAATTCTTGCTGAAGGAGAAGTGACATCAGTCGCTATATGGAAAATGGAAGAGACCGCACATCAAAAGTTAGGTAACAGTCAATAATTCTTTAACCTTTTATCTAATTGAATGACATACAAAGAATTTAAAACCGATGCATTTCTGGAGAATCACTCACCCCTAATCATGGCTTATTTTAGTTAAAAAATATAGCAGAGGAAAAATAATATTTACTTTTTATGTCACCAACATATTCTGCTGTACTTTACAATTCAGAAGGAACATTTACAGTTCAAACATCATAAGATATTACGGAGTAATACATAATTCAACTATTACTAAGAGAAGAAATGGTCCTGTTTAAAACCTATACGAAAATAAGGGTGAGGCAAAAGGTAAAAACTACTTGTTGTGTATGGTCTAACTAACATTATAATTTAGAATGATGTGAAAATATTGTTTTTAAAAGCACACTTAAAACTGTGGCTACTGGGAATTAACCAGATTGTCTCAGGTAATGTGTTTCATAATTCTGGTACAGCCAAAGTGAAGTCTTATGGATGACATTGGGAGTTTTGGATAATATAAGATGATAGCTTTAGATCATTAACAGTATAGAGAGCACAGGTAGGATGCCAGACAGATATGAGGATGGAAATTATGCAAAACTGTGGAGGACTTTTGTGGGTGAAAGTGATACGTTTATAGTGTACTCCATAGCAGAAAGACAACAAGTGCAATCACTGCCATGGAGTGGAGGCATCAGTGTAGAGGCTGGACAGAAGTATGACTTGAATAGGGGGCCCAAACATCCAGTGTTTGCTATTCTGTCATGTGCTTGACAGCATGACAGACACTGCTTCTGATCGGCGGTAAAATCATTATCACTGGCCAGACAGCCGCAGCTCCCATGCTGTCAAAAGACAGCATGAGCTCGCAGCTGTGATTGGAGTTATAAAGCTTATCTCTGGTCACTAATGTCAGCTGATGGGACTACTGCTCCCATTAGATGTTGCCTGCTGCTGCTAATAACAGTGAGAGCAGGAGCGGCTGATGGGAGTATTCATCAGCCGACGCATGTGCTATAAGTAAATAATTTAATAAAAATCTGGCATGGGTTCCCCTGTTTATTTGATAACCAGCCAGGCAAAACCCACAGCTGGGGGCTGCAACCCTTAGCTGTCAGCAAGGCTGTTTATGAAGAATAGAGGGGTCCCCATGCCATTTTTTAAATTAATTTTAAAAAAAATTAAAAAAACGATATGGGTTCCCCCCTCAATTTTGACAACCAGCTAAGCTAAAGCAGACAGCTGGAGGTTGGTATTCTAAAGCTGGTAATGGACCATGGGTATTGGTCCCCACCAGCCTAAAAATAGTAGCCCTCAGCCACCCAAAAAATTCTGGCACTTTGCCCAGCTTTTCCCACTTGCCCTGTAGCAGTAGCAAGTGGTGTTATATTTGTGGGGCTGATATCACCTTTGTATTTTCAGGTGACATCAAGCCCACAGACTAGTAGTTCAGAATCATCTATATCACACCTATCCATTACTAATCCTATAGTTGTATGGTAAATAAAGAAAATAGAGGAGAAAAAGATGCATGCTAAAAATAGGGAACTCCCAGGAAAATATATACAATTTGAGCTTTATTAATGTAAACAACAACAAACCACGTGCAACAAGACAGACTCATAAAAACATTTTAAAAAACAAGTTAAATAACTGGTTATGCCCTTGATATGGCAATAACCTACTTCCACAGAAGTTCACAAAAATCCAAAAGCAGTATATTAGTATACAATAAAAGCAGAACAATTTCATATAAATAAAGATTCATGAGAAAACAGAACATTGATATGTACTCTTAGTAAATGGTTTAACCCATGAATCCATACATGCGCAAAAAAAACAAGCACAATATGAAGACAATAGAAGGCTAAATAACCATATTCACAACACTATGTTAGTATTTAAGGAACAGCAGCTGTGACTGAAATACAAAAAAATGCAGCTGGTTGTGGACTACCAGAAGGATTAATCCGTGAAGTGATTATCTCTAATGAAAATACCTAAGGGAGAATAAGAGAAAAATGGAAAACTCTATTAAGAGCAACAAAAAACCTTGCTAGCAAAAAAAAAAAAAAAATTTGTAAAAATATCAGGGTTGAAAGCTGCTGGTATTAGAGTATTAAGATGTAAAATTCCTATTTGGAACCATTTTTGCCAGTAGAAAATTTGTGGAGGAGCAAACTCCAGGCGTTTTTTTTTCTCTTCCATTTTCTCCATTGCTATGCAGCATGCTTTAGGAGAACCCCTCCAGTTCATTTATGAATTAGTGGTGGCCTCTGTTTCTTAAGTTTTGCAAAGGGTATGGTAAACAAAGACACAGCCAGAATAAAGTATTTTAATTCATCGAATGACACAGATTTCTTTAATGATTCTAAATTAAACCATACTAACATCATCACCCTTTCCATTGAATCACTCATTTCTTGTAATAACGCAAAAATAAAAAAACAGCAATATCCCTCACCTGTCCGACGTTCTGTCCCATGCCATAATCTATGTCTGGGGTATAAACAGTTTTCAATCTGGACAGTGCGAAGATGCAACCGTCTGGGCTGAGAACCAGTGATGAATGAGCTGCTGGGAGCGCAGCATCAAGGACTAGTGGTAACATCATTGAGGTTACTGCTGGTCACTGAGGCTGCATTCCCAGCTGGGCAAATGAACTGTAGTGATGTCGGTGAGATCACTGGTCGCACAGTCTCACAGTGCAGAAGTGAGTTCACTGCAGTTCACCAGGAGAATTTCACTGTGGTGAGCTTGCCTCTGTACCATGAAACTTTTTCCCACTGATCAAAAGGTTATCACTTAACCTGTCGACAGGTGATGACTTGTTTTCACTAAAGCCCTTTAATGCACATAGCTATAATTGGACATCACTTACGGTATGGGAACAGTAGATGAGAGTGAGCCATTCTAACAGGGATAATGCCTAACATGTCTTTGCATATAGACAAAATGTGGGCTCATGAAGTCAATTCTACCCCTGAGTCCTAACAGTCAAACATAACCCCAAGACAATGAGGATGCTGCTTAGGATTTATACATACAGCCAATGTGCAAGAAAAACATTACTTAAAGAAGCTGTTTATTATTTGGACAACTTCTTCTCATATCCCTCGCTTAACCCCGGTAACATAATAAAGCCTAAACTCATCTCCCGTGCCGGCGCTGTTCCTGCGGTGTCAGCACTAGTTTTCCTTAGTCATGTCACAATTCACAACATGACATGTACAACATGTCACAACAGTACAAGAGCCCCGTAGAGAGCAAGTCCTGACACCACAGCAACGGCGCTGGCATGGGAGGTGAGTATAGGCTTTATTATTTTATCGGGGCCAAAACATTTTGATCAAGAATAGGTTGTCCTAGTAGTGGACAACTCCTTTAACTATATCAAATTTAAATAGAGTGTAAATTAGAAGATAGAATAATAGAGATAGAAATAATGGGTAAACCATATTCTAAACATTGCATTAAAAAAGGAGAGAAAGAAGGTTTGATGCTAAATCCACAATGAAAGGACTAGTTATAATAATACTAATATATTATCTTTATTAGTTTACATATAAAATTGGGAGAGATAAAAAAGTGTACGTCCACAGAAAAAAACCAGGATAGGACTAATAGATATATAATAGATATAATTATGGTATACTGTGTATACTAATCATAACCAAAGAAATATCCAAACACATGTCAAAATAATTCTAGGGGTTTCAGATATGCTATAGGTACCCCCATCATAGACCAATTAGTAGTTGGGTGAGTAAATAATCAATACAGCCAAAAGAAGGATACGAAGTATCCAAAAATCATTACCCAAAGAGATATATAATATTAAAATAGAATATAAATTTTATTATAAATTATAATACATTAAAAAAGCATGAATCAAAAAGTAAACTTGAAACATGTTAGAAGAATCAAAGAGGGAATGAATCAAGTGTAAAGAGGTTGCAAAAGTGGAGTAAGGTAAGGGTGCAGATACTAATAGTACAAATACAGCTTTGGCAAAATAAAGAGACCACTGCAAAATGTTCAGTTTGTCTGAGTTTTCAACCTTTATTGGTATATTTTTGAGTAAAATGTAAATTGATCATTTAGTCTATAAACTTTTGACAACATGCCCCTGAATTTCCAAGCAATACATTTTGTATTTTTTTTCTGAAAAGGAGAAATGGTCAAAATTAAAAACAAAACAGTGCTTTCAGACCACAAATAATGCAAAGAAAACAAGTTCATAATCATTTAGAAACAACAATACTAATGTTTTAACTCAGAAAGAGTTCAGAAATCAATATTTTGTGGTGTAACCGTTATTTTTAATCACAGCTTTCATGCGTCTTGGCATGCTTTCCACCAGTCATTCACACTGCTTCTGGTAAAAAATGTAAGCAGTTCTTTGTTTGATGGCTTGTGACTATACATCATCCTCTTGATTACATTCCAGAGGTTTTCAATGGGGTTCAGGTCGGGAGATTGGGCTGCCCATGACAGGGTTTTGATGTGGTGGTCTCTTACTTTGTGCCAGAGCTGTATATGAAAATCCTCCATATCATGGATGCCTGAAGAGATGGTAAGTAGTTATAAAAATATGCAAGTATCAGCAAAAATTAGTAAATCGACATGGAGAAAGGTATAGAGTAAGGCCTACCCATAGTGCAGCTAGTTGACCACCCACAGAACCACAAACACCCCAACGAGCCTTTTGCTGATCCACTTTCTCAAGGGGAGTGTGTCTAAACTGCCATATTTTTAGACTATAAGACACACTGGACCATAAGACACACCTAGAGTTTAGAGGAGGAAATTGGGGGTAAAAAAACTGAAGCAAAAAATGTGGTCTATTCTGTACTTAAGATCACCTATCCTAGTAAATATGGTCCCCTCATCCCTATCCTGGTATGCATGACCCTCATCCCCATCCTGGTATGCATGGTCCCATCCTTATTCTGGTATGCATAGATCCATCCTTTTTCTGGTACAATTGACCCCATCCCATTCCTGGTATGATTGACTGGCCCCATCCCATTCCTGGTATGATTGGCTGGCCCCATCCAGTTCCTGGTATGATTGATTGGCCCCATCAAGTTCCAGGTATACATGGCCCCATCCAGTTCCTGGTATGATTGATTGGCCCAACACAGTTACTGGTATGATTGATTATCCCCATCCCCTTTCTGGTATGATTAATTGTCCCCATTCAGTTCCTGGTATGATTGATTGGCCCCATCCCCTTGCTGGTATGATTGGCCCCAACCCTGCCATGGTATTTATGGCCCCATCAGAAAAGATTAAAAAAACAAACCTTTACTCTTACCTGCCTCCACTCCCTCACAGTTGCAGTGTCCTTCTCCTGTGCCAGCAGATGCTTAATGCTTGGATGTAGAGCACAGCTGCTGGAATACTCACCTGGTGTTCATCAGGGATTGCGGTGACTATCAATTTCTCTACAGTAGAGCGCACTGTCAGCCAGTGGCTTCCTGCTGCTGCTGGCAGTCACATGTGCCGATACTTAAGAGAAATTAATATTCTGAATATTCATTTTTCTTAAGTATTGGCACACATGACCGCTGGCCACAGCAAGAAGCAGGCGGCTGACAGTGTGCGCTACTGAAGAGGAATGGATACTCACCACAATCTCTGATGAACAACCGGTGAGTATTCCAGTGGCATGCTAGTGCACCATAATGTGATGTTCACCATCTTGGGTGTCAGGTCCAAGCATTCCTACATGAACAGTTTCCCAGAAAGTGGATTGGTTGTCATGGGCCAGTTGAATGGCGACCAAGGTCTCCCGATCTGACCCCCTTAGACTTTTATCTTTGGGGTCATCTGAAGGCAATTCTCTATGCTGTGAAGATATGAGATGTGCAGCATCTGAAACAATAGATACTGGAAGCTTGTGCTAGAATTTCTTCTGCGGTGTTGCTATAAGTGTGTCAAGAGTGGGACAAGAGGGTTGCATTAACAATCCAACACAATGGGCAGCACTTTTTATAAGTGGTCATAAACTTATAAATAACTCATGAAAGAATAAAGTTACGTCAAAACCAAGCACATCATTGTTTTTCTTGTGAAATTCTCAATAAGTTTGACGTGTCATATGACCCTCTTCCCATTAAAAAATGAAGTTGGATCCAAAATGGCCGACTTCAAAATGTCCGCATTGGTCACCACCCATCTTGAAAAGTTAACCCCCTCCCATACACTAATGTGCCACAAACAGGAAGTTGATATCACCAAACATTTCAATTTTATTTAGGTGTATCCATATGAATGTCCCACCCTGTATGAACATAGCTGATATTTATACTTTGTTACCTACCACCTCCTCCCTCTCCTTTCCTTATTTCAGTCATTTATTTTTTTTCTGCCCAACTTCATATTGTCCTATTAATATAACATGTTTCTTATGATTTCACCTTTTTCATTTCCATTTTTATTTTCTTGGTTTTTTTTCTCACATTATACGTTAGTCTTAATTATTTAATTATTTTTCATGTGTGCTGATTTCACTTCACCTGTGTATTTAAGACTGCTGTTTGGTCATTTCTAATTAAGCTTGACAAAGAACAACCGTTTTCGAAATGCGTTGCTTGCTGACCATCTTGTCTTTAATTTTTTACATTTTTGATGGCGTAAAGACAACATTTGATATTTTACCAGAAGCTGAAACTCCTTTTCCTTTTTCTACATTGCCAACACGAGTGGACGGCTCGTTGTTTCGTGCACATTGGATCTTCATTTACTTCAATGGTGAGCTAGAATTATCTTTCTCAGGTTGGTTATATTCCTATAGAGCATATACCTTTGAATTATTAGTGTGCCTCCTCTAGCAACAAGAACATCAAGCTGTTTGGGGATGGGTTTATAGCTTTTAACTTTAACAAATGTGTCTATAATTTTCTTTCTAATCTCCTGAGACACCTCTCTTCTTGGCTTTCTTTGGTCTATACTTGTGTGGTACACAACATGGTACCAAACAGCACAGTGACTAATCTGAATTAGGCAGACTGACTGTTTACTAGTTTGTAGACATCTAAGATGCTAATTACAGGAGACAACTTAGTTTAACAGGTCAAAATGTTTTCAATCCTTTCCAAGGCTGCCATAATTTTATCAGGGTTATTTTTATAATTTTTTTAAACCATATTTCAAAAGCAATGTCTGATTTTCATTAGTTGATATTCTTTAAATTTAAGCTGAAAAAATAATTCTGTCAATTTCAAGTAATTTCAGTGACTATTGTGGATTGTTCCTACTTTTCAAGAAGGGTATCAGCAATTTTGTCCATATGTGTAAATATAGTAATTGTAAATAGATCTCCAGTATAATATTTTCATAATTCATAATACACTAATAATATATAAAGGGTAAGTAGCATACAGTGTATAATAAACATTATGTTAAACACAGTTCATATACTGAAAAAGTATGTAAATATAAATAAATATTAAATTACAAGTATATTAAATGTAAAGTTTAATCTGTGCACCTTGATACATATAGTAATTGCCGAAAGTGTTGGCATCCTTGAAATTGTTGAAGTATTTCTCCCAAAAATTATTGCAATTAAACATGTGTGTAACAAAACATGTGTATTTCTTTTGTGTATTTTGGAACAACACACAAAAAAAAGGAAAATTCAATATAATTTCACAAAAATACCCTAAAAATGGGATAGACAAAATTGTTGACACCATTCAAAAATTGTGGGTAAGCGACTTTGTTCAAGCATATCATTTTTGTTCAAACTCACCTGTGGCAAATAACAGGTGTGCGCAATATGAAAATCACACCTGAAATTAGATTAAAAAGGGAGGAGTTGACTCAATCTTTGCATTGTGTGTCTGTGTGTGCCACACTAGCACTGAGAAAAGGAAGAGAAAAGAACTCTGAGTTCTGTCCTGTCCCCAATGTTGTTCAACGTTTTTATAAATGATCTATATAAGGGAACTGAAGGTAAACTAATCAAATTTGCAGTTGATACAAAGCTAGGAGGGATGGCTAACTCTAGATAAGGCAGATAAATTATTCCGAAGGGTCTAGATAAGATTCAACAATGGGCAGCAACTAATAGAATGGTATTTAAATGGGAGAAATGCAAGCTTCTACATCTAGGCAAGTAAAATTAAAATTACATCTATAGACTAGGAGGAATACAACTAAGCAACAGAACGTGTGAAAAAGACTTGGCTATACTAATAGATCACAGACTGAACTTGAGATAACAGTGTGATGCAGCAGCAAAAAAGGCAAACAGTTCTAGGATGTATTAGGGGAAGCATAGAGTCTAGGTCACATGAAGTAATTACTCCCCTCTACTCCTCCTTTGTCAGGCTTCATCTGGAATACTGTGTCAGGTTCTGGGCACCACATTTAAAAAAATACACTGAGGCAAGCTCAGAGAAGATCTACTAGAATGGTAAGCTGGCTGCAAAGTATGTCCTACAAGGAACAGTTAAAAGTAGTGTTGAGCGATACCGTCCGATACTTGAAAGTATCGGTATCGGAAAGTATCGGCCGATACCGGCAAAGTATCGGATCCAATCCGATACCGATACCCGATACCAATACAAGTCAATGGGACTCAGGTATCGGACGGTATTCCTGATGGTTCCCAGGGTCTGAAGGAGAGGAAACTCTCCTTCAGGCCCTGGGAACCATATTAATGTGTAAAAGAAAGAATTAAAATAAAAAATATTGCTATACTCACCTGTCCGACGCAGCCGGGACCTCAGCGAGGGAACCGGCAGCGTTGTTTGTTTAAAATTCGCGCTTTTACTTGGTTACGTGAGGTCCCGGCTTGTGATTGGTCAGGGCGGCCATGTTGCCGGGACGCGGACCAATCACAGCAAGCCGTGACGAAATTACGTCACGGCTTGCTGTGATTGGTCCGCGTCCCGGCAACATGGCCGCCATTAACCAATCACAAGCCGTGACGTCACGGGAGGCTGGACATGCGCGTATTTTGAAAAGCGCGCGTGTCCAGCCTCCAGTGACGTCCCGGCTTATGATTGGTCACGGCGCCATGTTGCCGGGACGCGGACCAATCACAGCAAGCCGTGACAAAATTACGTCACGGCTTGCTGTGATTGGTCCGCGTCCCGGCAACATGGCCGCCATTAACCAATCACAAGCCGTGACGTCACGGGAGGCTGGACACGCGCGCTTTTCAAAATACGCGCATGTCCAGCCTCCCGTGACGTCCCGGCTTGTGATTGGTTAATGGCGGCCATGTTGCCGGGACGTCACTGGAGGCTGGACACGCGCGCTTTTCAAAATACGCGCATGTCCAGCCTCCCGTGACGTCCCGGCTTGTGATTGGTTAATGGCGGCCATGTTGCCGGGACGTCACTGGAGGCTGGACACGCGCGCTTTTCAAAATACGCGCATGTCCAGCCTCCCGTGACGTCCCGGCTTGTGATTGGTTAATGGCGGCCATGTTGCCGGGACGTCACTGGAGGCTGGACACGCGCGCTTTTCAAAATACGCGCATGTCCAGCCTCCCGTGACGTCCCGGCTTGTGATTGGTTAATGGCGGCCATGTTGCCGGGACGTCACTGGAGGCTGGACACGCGCGCTTTTCAAAATACGCGCATGTCCAGCCTCCCGTGACGTCCCGGCTTGTGATTGGTTAATGGCGGCCATGTTGCCGGGACGTCACTGGAGGCTGGACACGCGCGCTTTTCAAAATACGCGCATGTCCAGCCTCCCGTGACGTCCCGGCTTGTGATTGGTTAATGGCGGCCATGTTGCCGGGACGTCACTGGAGGCTGGACACGCGCGCTTTTCAAAATACGCGCATGTCCAGCCTCCCGTGACGTCCCGGCTTGTGATTGGTTAATGGCGGCCATGTTGCCGGGACGTCACTGGAGGCTGGACACGCGCGCTTTTCAAAATACGCGCATGTCCAGCCTCCCGTGACGTCCCGGCTTGTGATTGGTTAATGGCGGCCATGTTGCCGGGACGCGGACCAATCACAGCAAGCCGTGACGTAATTTCGTCACGGCTTGCTGTGATTGGTCCGCGTCCCGGCAACATGGCCGCCCTGACCAATCACAAGCCGGGACTTCACGTAACCAAGTAAAAGCGCGAAATTTAAACAAACAACGCTGCCGGTTCCCTCGCTGAGGTCCCGGCTGCGTCGGACAGGTGAGTATAGCGATATTTTTTATTTTAATTCTCTTTTTTACACAATATTACATTAATGTTGTTGCGATACCCGATACCCGATACCACAAAAGTATCGGATCTCGGTATCGGAAATTCCGATACAGCAAGTATCGGCCGATACCCGATACTTGCAGTATCGGAATGCTCAACACTAGTTAAAAGGATCTTGGAATATTTAGCTTGCAAAAAAGGCTAAGGGGAGACTTAATAGCTGTCTACCAATATCTGAAGGAATTTCACAGTGTAGAGGGATCATCCTTATTCTCATTTGCACATGGAAACACAAGAAGTAATGGAATGAAATATGGATATGTCTAAGGTCATGAGGTGGTTAAAATATATTTTACTTATCTTAAAAAGTATTATATGTGTCTTTCAGAATCAAAGTAAGAATTTATTTGCCTATCTTCACCAAGAGATAAATGCAGAGTTGCTGCTAATATTATTTATTTAAAACTTTATGTAGCATAAAGCAGAGTCACCATGCAGCTATCAATTAGACTATTGGCTTTACCACTAGTTAAAATGTTATTCAAAAAAAATGTTTTGTGTACTGTTTCTATCATTCACTAATCACTATATTTACATTCAAAGAAATATAGCTTTAAAGTTGTACTTCTTTTTTCTTATGCAGATCACCAATTTTCTTTCCATCAAAACTTAAAGTTATGAAATTGAATACATGTTTAGATATTTAGCAGAAGATGCTTATACAGATTTCCATAGACCTTACATAACAAAAACGGATCCAGCAAATGTTGCTGCTGGATCCGTTTTTTTATCATAGACTTGTATTAGCGATGGAGTGTGACGAATGGCCTTCCTTTTCATCCGTTGTACGACGGATCCGTCGTAAATTCTGTGTCCGTCGGGCGGAGACAACGCACATAGAAACATTTTTTGTGGACATCGTAAAATTGCCCAGCGACGGATCCAGTGCTGTCCGTTGTTGGCTATAATGGAAGCCAATGGATGCAGGATCTGTCACTGACCATCAAAAAAACGGAATCCAGTGACGGGTTACGTTTTTTGAAACTGAGCATGCCTAGAAGGATTTCCATTCTGGTGAAACTCTCTCTCCCTATTACGGCTGTAACTACTTCAATGGATCCGTCAAAAAAATGGATCCAGTGCATCCATTTTTTACAATCGACACAGGATTCATCTTTTCAAGACTTTGACGGATTGTGACTGATTCTAAAAATCGGATGTGTGAAAGAGGCCTAATAGCAACTGAACATTGCTAATTCATTACAAGAATGTCATGTGCAGTTTTATAAACTTTGGAAAGGGTTAAAATTTCATCTTTACTCAAGGACATATACCATGAAGTAAAGGTATGACATTTCAGAAACAATCTAATTCTCAATTTGCAGTGCTGAAGCCATCACTCCAAATAGCAGGATCGAAAGCCCCTGTTCGGAGAAAGAAAAGTTGAAGTAATACAGTTGAAAGAGTATTAAATCAAGAAGAAAAAGTAGCAAAAGAAGTGGAATATTTTTCTGATCATGAACATATCTCAACTCTAGTATGAAATAGGAGATGTGTATATCACAGATTGTATATACTGAAGCAGAAAAATATATGGTTCACCGATTCATGTAGTTTTGAATAGGATTTTTACTTCTTAGTTGATGGATATTGTTGAAAGCTGCCTTTTGTTCGTGCATATCATTTTAACTCTTGTGTCTATTTCTGTCACAGGACTTCATATAACAATTTAATTCATTTATTCATAAATGTTTTAAAGATCTTCTAATTAACTATGTGCTATTACATTTCTTATTTGATGTTGGATGCTATTAATTTTATTATGCCAGCATTGAATTACTCAAAAGGGTATTCCCATTTTATAAAGTGAGAGTCTTCACTTTATTATTGTGGAGGTCTCCCTAATAGGTCCCACTGATTTTGAAATAAAGGGAAATGACAGGTGTTTTAGTTGTCAAATGAAGGATCCAATATACCTCCTTACTCAACATTTGTATTGTCCAATTACCTCCTTTATTTGGTGTCTCTAAGTTCGTTAAACAATTAAATAATCCATTATGCCTTTGAGCTTTATAACAAAAAGTTGTTTCCTCTTGAGACATTTGTCATTTTCTTTACAATACTGTTGGCATGTTCAGATATTCAAGTTTTGCATTTTGGCACAGTGCTTCCCACATGGTTAAGATAATAGTGCAATGAACTATATAAATCACTTGATCATCACAGATCATTAAACTTTCTGTTAGGGCTATCGGAACTCACCTAATGAAAGTATATATTTTATTAGGATAGATGCGTTCGCAGCCCGGGGTCCACCGTGCAGAAGAATCTGCTGCTAGCAAATAGCAGAACTAAATGGCGGTGTTAGCTAACTCTGTTACTTCACAGAGCAGCCGTGAACTCAAAGCACTGCGCCCTGTTAGACTCCACAGGGGCACAGGCTAACTGTCTAAACAAGAACAGTCAGTGGTCTTGAATGCACACTAAACTCCTCGACGGAGGTGCCAGCATTCTAGGCGCTTATTTCAGCCAGGTCCCTGAACACACAAGCATACAAACTCCTCGCCGGAGGTGCCAGCATTCTAGGGGTGTCATGTCAGACGCTGTTCAGACCAGGTCGTTCGACAGATAGCGGTAATTCCGCTTTTGACCACTATTTGCTCATTGGCGTCGGCTAGATTATATCTAGCTGTTCCGGGGTTAATTTACCTGATCCTCGGATTGGAAGCTGGGCCATGCCCATTGCCTTTAAATAGTTCTCCTGATCATTGGGCGTCGCCAATTATAGCTTCTGTCTTGTGCGTTGTTATCTCGGTCTGGAGTGGAGAGCTGGTTGTTGGAGATTCGTTGCTGGTGGTGTATTTTCCTTTGTCTTATTTACTCCTTCCTATATTTGTATTTATTTTGCCCTGCACATTTATAGTGTATTCCTGAGTGACTGCTGCATGGTGTATATTTTCCTTTATCCTTGTCTGTGCTAACTGTGTGTATTGGTGTATTACCAACACTGGGTGGTGGGCGGAGGTTTCAGCCTAGGGTTGAAACAGGAGACAGGGTGAGGTTCGAGGCCTGGACATGCACACCATCAGTGTAAACTCCAGGTAGAGGGTCAGTCAGGATTTCCCTAGTCTGAGGAAAATTGCAGGGGCCCGGGTTATTAGCTCTCACTCACCTAGTCTCCTCGTGACATAATCGGCCCAACAACAACAAAAAAAAGGGGTTTCTTTTTTTTTGTTTTGTCATGGATCCCATGACTTCCATAACCCGCCAGTTGAGGGCGCTGTTCCTACAGGTCACTGAGTTGAGGGGGCAGTGCAGCAACAGGGACTAGCAGTATCTAATGTGCAAGCTGGAGCGACAGGAAGAGTTGCTGAGCCTAAATTTCCTTTGCCTGAAAAATTTGCTGGGGAACGCAGTAAATTTGTTTCTTTTCGAGAAGCTTGCAAACTATATTTCCGCATGCGCCCGATCTCCTCGGGTAATGAGGCTCAGCGTGTGGGCCTGGTGTTGTCATTATTAAGCTGGGATCCCCAAGCATGGGTGTTTTCTTTGCCATCTGATTCTGCTGCTGGGATTTCTGGAAGGGTTAAAAAAGCCCTTCTGATGTACGAGACTCCTACTTCTCTAGATTCCTCTATGAGTCTGGTTGTCCGCATTGATCGCCGTTTGCGTCAGGGGGAGCATGAGACACCGCCTATGGGAGAGGGTTTAGGTTCACGTGAGGTTGCTGCAGGTGAGCCCACGCAGTCTATGCAAGTCGCAGGGGTGTCACATGTGAAGCGTCGAGCCCCTGAGCTCAGGAAGCAGGGAGCCTGTTTTTACTGTGGTAAAACTGGTCATTTTATTAACATCTGTCCTCTGCTGTCTAAGAAAAACGCAACAGCGGAAAACTTCTAAGCTCAGAGGGTGTAAAGGAGACCAATCTGAGCTTATGTATATCCTCCATGGTGGTTTCTCAATGCATGCTCCCTGCTAAGGTTATAATCGCTGGCAGTGAGCGGCCTATTACTGTTTTTGTGGATAGTGGTTCAGCCACAAATCTCATTGATGAGGAGTTTGCGCGCACAGCTGGTTTTAGGATTGAAAAACTGTCGCATCCTATCCGCGTGGTCACCATCAATGCTGCTCCTCTCTCTCAGGGGGAGATTACTGAATTTTTGGCTGAAGTGAAACTCCACATTGGAGTTCTACATTCCGAGCGGGTTACATGTAAGGTGCTCAGGAATCTTCCTGCTCAGGTGGTTTTGGGTTTTCCTTGGTTGTCTATGCACAACCCGGTAATTGACTGGAAAACTCAGGACATAATTCAGTGGAGCGAGTTCTGCCAGGAGAATTGCCTGGCCACATGTGTGGCTGCGGTGACTTCAAGCGTTCCGGAGTCACATCTGGATTTTGTGGATGTGTTCTCTGAGAAGGGTTGCTCAGAGTTGCCGCCACATCGTCCCTATGACTGTTCTATCAGGTTTAAACCAGGGGCCAAATTGCCTAAAGCAAGGATGTTTAACATCTCCGGTCCGGAGAAACAAGCGTTAAAAGATAACATTGCTGAAAGCTTGAGCAAAGGGCACATCAGGCCGTCATCCTCGCCGGTGGAAGCAGGGTTCTTCTTCGTGAAGAAGAAAGATGGCGGATTAGGCCCGTGTTTGGATTTCAGGGAGTTGAACCAGATTACGGTTCGTGATCCATACCCTATGCCACTGATACCAGATTTGTTCAACCAGGTGGCAGGTGCTAAGTGGTTTACCAAGCTTGACCTCAGGGGGCATACAACCTCATAAGAGTCCGTCAAGGTGATAAGTGGAAGACGGCTTTTAATACCCCTGAGGGTCATTTTGAAAATTTGGTGATGACTTTTGGGTTGACTAACGCACCAGCAGTGTTCCAACATTTCATCAATGATGTGTTCTTGCTAGTGTTGAGCGATACCTTCCGATATGCATTGGTATCGGTATCGGATAGTATCGGCCGACACCGGCAACATATCGGATCTCGCCAATACCGATACCCGATACCAATGCATTTCAATGGGACGCAAAGTATCCCAGGGTCTGAAGGAGGGGAAACTCTCCTTCAGGTCCTGGGATCCCTATTCATGTGTAAAATAAAGAATTAAAATAAAAAATATGGATATACTCACCTCTCCGGCGGCCCCTGGACTTTACCGATGTAACCGGGAGCCTCCGTTCCTAAGAATGAGCGCGTGAAGGACCTGCGATGACGTCGCGGCTTGTGATTGGTCATGTGAGCGGTCACATGAGCGCTCACGCGACCAATCAGAAGCCGTAACGTCATCAAAGGCCCTTCACGCGCTCATTCTTAGGAACGGAGGCTCCCGGTTACATCGGTAATGTCCAGGGGCCGCCGGAGAGGTGAGTATATCCATATTTTTTATTTTAATTTTTTATTTTACACATGAATATGGTTCCAATACCGATTCCCGTTATCACAAAAGTATCGGAACTCGGTATCGGAATTCCGATACCGCAAGTATCGGCCGATACCCGATACTTGCGGTATCGGAATGCTCAACACTAGTTCTCGCATGTTTTGGGGAAATTCGTTATTGTGTACCTAGATGACATCCTCATATATTCTTGCGACCGTGATGCTCATTTAAATCATGTCAGGCAGGTGTTACTGCTTCTCAGAGAGAATAAGCTGTATGCTAAACTTGAGAAATGTGTATTTTCTGTTCAAGAGTTGCCTTTCTTGGGTTATATTGTGTCTGCTTCTGGTTTTAAAATGGACGCCGCTAAGGTGCAAGCGGTGCTGCATTGGGAACATCCTGATAACCTGAAAGCACTTCATCGGTTCCTTGGGTTTTCTAACTACTATAGGAAATTTATCAAGGATTTTTCCATCATTGCTAAACCGCTAACTGACATGACTAAAAAGGGTACCAATTTCTCCGTTTGGCCTGAGGCTGCTGTGCGCACATTTGAATTTCTTAAGAACAGTTTTGTTTCAGCCCCCATTCTTGTGCAGCCAGACGTATCAAAACCCTTTGTTGTGGAAGTCGATGCGTCTGAGGTTGGTGTGGGGGCGGTACTATCTCAAGGCTCATCTTTGAGTGGTTTGCGTCCGTGCGCCTATTTCTCCAAGAAACTGTCGTCCGCTGAACGTAACTACGATATCGGCAACAGGGAGTTGTTGGCAATCTAGTTGGCCTTTGAGGAATGGCAACACTTCTTGGAGGGGTCGGTACATCAGGTTACTGTTATTACCGATCATAAGAATCTGATGTATTTGGAGTCAGCCAAGCGTCTGTCCCCCAGGCAGGCTCGCTGGGCATTGTTTTTCACGCGGTTCAATTTTGTTGTCACTTACAGACCGGGGTCTAAAAACACTAAGGCGGATGCTCTGTCCAGGTGTTTTCCGGGGGGTGAACCTCGGGAAGATCCAGTACCCATCCTCCAAAGGGTGTTGTGGTTTCGGCTCTCACTACCGAGGTTGAGGCTGAGATTGCCGAGGCTCAGGAGGAGGTACCATCTGAGCTTCCCATCAACAAATCTTTTGTACCGCTTCATCTCCGCTTAAAGGTTTTGGCGGAGCATCATGATGCTGTCCTGGCTGGCCACCCAGGGGTTAGAGGTACCTTGGAGTTGGTGTCACGTCGGTTTTGGTGGCCCAAGATCCGACAGGACGTGGTCTCATACATGTCAGCTTGTACCATGTGCGCTAGGGCTAAGACGCCCCGCTCCCATCCTGTTGGCACACTACTTCCTCTTGAGGTACCTAGTAAGCCATGGACGGAAATCTCCATGGATTTCATCACTGATTTGCCCTCATCAGCTGGGAACACGGTCATCTTGGTGATTGTTGATCAGTTTTCTAAAATGTCGCACTTTGTGTCTTTGCCTTCATTGCCTAATGCTAAGACTCTGGCTCAGGTATTTGTGCAGGAGGTGGTCAGACTTCATGGGGTTCCATCTGACATCGTGTCTGATAGGGGGTTTCAGTTTGTGGCAAAATTTTGGAAAGCATTTTGCTCTCGGCTTGGGATCAAGTTGTCTCATTCTTCAGCGTTCCATCCTCAGTCAAATGGTCAGACTGAGCGTATGAACCAAAATTTGGAACATTACCTGCGCTGCTTTGTCTCTGACAACCAGGAGGAGTGGTCTACCTTTCTTCCTTTGGCTGAGTTTGCCATCAATAATCACCGCCAGGAGTCGTCTGTGGAGTCTCCGTTTTTTTGTGTTTACGGACTACATCCTCAATTTTGTACCGTGAGTCAGAGGGGCTCTTCCGGCGTACTGGAGGAGGATCAGTTAGGAGCACAATTGTCATCAGTCTGGAGGAGAGTTAAACAGCGCCTGTTGAGTGTGGGTGCTAGGTACAAACGTGTGGCTGACAGTAGGCATGTGCCAGGTCCGGACCTGAGTGTGGATGACTGGGTGTGGTTATCCACAAAAAACATAAGACTCAAAATACCGTCTCGTAAATTGGGTCCACGGTTTATTAGTCCATTTAGGGTCACCGCCATCATTAACCCAGTAGCGTACCAATTGGAGCTCCCTACCGTGTATAAGATACACAACGTGTTCCACAGGTCTCTTCTAAAAAAGAAGGTGGTGGGTTCTGTGGACGTGGCGCCTATGCCACCTCCAGTCTTGGTGGATGGTAATTTGGAGTTTGAAGTCTCCAAGGTGGTTGACTCTCGTGTAGTGCATCACACTTTATAGTACTTGGTACAATGGCGTGGTTATGGGCCCGAGGAGAGGTCAAGGGTACCAGTCTCGGATATTCATGCGGATCGGCTGGTCAGGTTTTTTCATCATCGCCATCCAGACAAGCCGGGTCCTATTAGCCGTGAGGGCCCTGGGGTCCCTCGTAGAAGGCGGGGTAATTCCGCTTTTGACCACTATTTGCTTATTGGCGTCGGCTAGATTCTATCTAGCTGTTCCGGGGTTAATTTACCTGATCCTCGGATTGGAAGCTGGGCCATGTCCATTGCCTTTAAATAGTTCTCCTGATCATTGGGCGTCGCCGATTATAGTCTGTCTTGTGCGTTGTTATCTCGGTCTGGAGTGGAGGGCTGGTTGTTGGAGATTTGTTGCTGGTGGTGTATTTTCCTTTGTCTTATTTACTCCTTCCTATATTTGTATTTATTTTGCCCTGCACATTTATACTGTTTTCCTGAGTGACTGCTGCGTGGTGTATATTTTCCTTTATCCTTGTCTGTGCTAACTGTGGGTATTGGTGTATTACCAACACTGGGTGGTGGGCGGAGGTTTCAGCCTAGGGTTGAAACAGGAGACAGGGTGAGGTTCGAGGCCTGGACATGCACACCATCAGTGTAAACTCCAGGTAGAGGGTCAGTCAGGATTTCCCTAGTCTGAGGGAAATTGCAGGGACCCGGGTTATTAGCTCTCGCTCACCTAGTCTCCCCGTGACAAGGGGCTTATTTCAGCCCGGTCCCTGAGCACACTCATACAAGACCACACTGGTGCAAAGTACATAAATAAAAGCAATACTAGCGCATGGCCGTGCAGTCATGCGAACCTTAAATAGTTGCAGCACGTACAGGACCTTCCAAGAAGGACCAATGAGAGACTGCCACAGAGCGTGAACACCTACAGGACCTTAGCTGCAGTGTCTGATCAAGTGACCCTCGATCTCCACTGAGAGATCTCACTCTGGGCATGCTCAGAACGAGAAAAGCAGGACTTAGTCCCAGAAGCGTCTGCTCGCTGCTGCCCAGCACTGACTACAATGGCAGAAGCAGGAAAAGCAGCAGCAACTCTCTGTACAGAGTCAGACTGAGCGAGACGCTGGGACTGATGTCTCCACTGAGCAGACTCCACTGCGGCAGGAGAAGAATGGGAGACTGCAGCGGAGATGGCCCGAGATTCCCCCTGTGCAGAGATGGGAACTCGACCCCTAACACTTTCCATTTTAAAATTCTCTTTTCATTGTGGCAATGATTTGGTTTTTTTTAGCCTCTGTACACATGTTGCATCTCACTCCACCTCGCATATGGAAACCATTCTGTTAGAGTCAGGTTTTGAGCCATTATTTTAAAACTGACTGCATGGCAATTTCCCTCCATTTCTTAATACAAATTTGACACGAAGGTACAGAATATTGGATAAAATGTTATTGTTTATCAGCACAGGTAAGTATTTTATTAAATTGGTAAATGCGGCGCTCTATCACAGCTGACAGAGTTTGGTATCACTACTGCCTCTCTGGGCATGAGCAGTGCACCTAAAAAGATAGGGGCATGAAGGCCGGCTTCACAGCACACTCCAAGGGCAAAAGAACATATTGTTCTTGCATGGTAATTGCTGGCAGTGACATCACTTTTGTAAATCATGTTGCTGACACCCCCGGGGTCATTATAACATGAGTAGAGGGAGGATTCATTAATATTCCCCTCCCATAAGTTAACCACAAATTTGCAGGGCGCAAGTGCAAGTTCAAAGTTAACTTTATATTAAATTTATAATCACTAAACCAAATATAGGGGCTTGATAGTAAGCAGAGATAGGTTGCTGTTAGAGATGAGCAAACATTTTGACATTTAAATTAGCTGAATTACCCAAATTTCCCCAAAAGTGAGATTTGCGGTGAATTAATTTGTACGAATTTCAAAACTGGAAAGCTTATAATTGCTTGTAAAGTACAAATAGGAAAGAAAGGAGAAAGAGAGTTCCTCACTGACCCCAAGTGCTCGCGCACTTCACTAATTGGGGGTGCGCTGTTGCCTTTGGATAGCGGCATCGACTTTTACTTGAATACTTACCACCCACACCTACGCCTTGCGGTCCTGTAGAATCCTACTTAGGATCAGTGCACCACAGCACCACCTTTCATCTTTCCTGAGGATCAGAAATAGACAGTGAACACCACGGATCTCCCGTGCAGCCCTGCAGCAGCAGGTATAAGAACCTTTTCTCCAACACACAGTCGAGGCTGAGTGGACTCATTTGGATTCCCGCACAGTCTTTGAACATTCAATACCCACTGCCTGGACCAGCTGGATTCATTGCGGCCACATGGCACCTCTTCTCATATCTTCCGAAGCACAGATACAAAGACAGCGTATGCGACTCATCTACTGTGCTGTGACAGCAGCAGGTAATACCCATTTCTCTCCTGCATACTAGTGTTTTTTTACGAGATATTGACCTCTCTCAAACAGTAATGGACTGCACACTTTTTTACCTTCCCTTTCTCTTCCTCTCTCCACTCGGAGATCCTCAAAAATGACCCATTACTAGCAGTTAGACACCTATTGTATGTACCAATTTATTCATCATTTACTTTTCCGTATTCATTTGAATTCTTATTCCAGGACTAGTTCCACGCTTGTTTCTATATGTGCACACCTCTTTTGGCCCCCAGGGCCATTTGGATATTTTTATCTTTAATATTCACTAATAGGGTTGAGCGACTTTTATTTTTATAGGATCGGGTCGGGTTTCACGAAACCCGACTTTCTCAAAAGTCGGGTCGAGTGAAATCGGCCTATCCTATAAAAAAGTCGGGGTCGGGGTCGGCCGAAACACGAAACCCAATGCAGGCCCTGGGATCCATATTTAAGTGTAAAATAAAGAATTAAAATAAAAAATATTTATATACTCACCTCTCCGACGCAGCCTGGACATCGCCGCTGGTAACCGGCATCTTCCGTTCCTAAGACTGGCACTTGAAAGACCTTTCGATGACGTCACGGCTTGTGATTGGTCGCGGCCGCCCACGTGACCGCTCAGCGACCAATCACAAAGCCGTGACGTAATTTTCAGGTCCTAAATTCCTCATTCTAGGAATTTAGGACATGAGAATTAAGTCACGGCTTTTGATTGGTCGCTGAGCGGTCACGTGGGCGGCCGCGACCAATCACAAGCCGTGACGTCATCGAAGGGTCCTTCATGCGCTCATTCTTAAGAAGGAAGGCAGCCGGAAAGAAGCCGAGGGTGAGTATATTCCTATTAGGTATATACTCACCCTCGGACGCGCCCTGCTTCCTTCCGGCAGCCTTCCTTCTTAAGAATGAGCACGTGAAGGACCTTTCGATGACGTCACGGCTTGTGATTGGTCGCGGCCGCCCACGTGACCGCTCAGCGACCAATCAAAAGCCGTGACGTAATTCTCATGTCCTAAATTCCTAGAATGAGGAATTTAGGACCTGAAAATTACGTCACGGCTTTGTGATTGGTCGCTGAGTGGTCACGTGGGTGGCCGCGACCAATCACAAGCCGTGACATCATCGAAAGGTCTTTCAAGCGCCATTCTTAGGAACGGAAGATGCCAGTTACCAGCGGCGATGTCCAGGCTGCGTCGGAGAGGTGAGTATATCAATATTTTTTATTTTAATTCTTTATTTTACACTTAAATGTGGATTCCGATACCGATTTCCGATATCACAAACATATCGGAACTCGGTATCGGAATTCCGATACCAGATTCAGAAGATCGCCGACCTCATGGCCGACCCCACACAGGGGTCGGGTCGGGTTTCATGAAACCCGACTTTGCCAAAAGTCGGCGACTTCTGAAAATGGCCGACCCGTTTCGCTCAACCCTATTCACTAATAGTAGGCTTACATTACATGCATTGTCATTCACTTACTTCAGATGTCACTGTATAGACATAAAAATAGAAACAAGTCATTAATGTAAGAAGTTAGAACCTGTGCCACAGAATAGATTCACAGAATGGGTTATTTGTGCAAAAGCTGTAGAACTCCTCCATCATGCCATAAGTACTAAAAGTAATAACCAAATTGAAAAAAGTTATGGATAGGGATGTATTCTATACCCATAAAGATAAACTCTTCTACTACCTTAGGATACAAATTTTAGTTTTTAATGGTGATTATTACCAGTTAAAACTGCAATGTTGTAAGGAATAAAAAAGTATAACCCCACAACATGACATGTGACCCACTTGTAATCATCTAACCTTTTATAATCAAAAATTGTTTACAAATCTTTTAACTATCTCTCAGTAAACCAGGCATGTCCTGTACTAAAGGTTGTAAGAAACTATAGATCATTCATCTCACCCTATCCTTTCTATCTTTTGAAATCAATGAAAGATGGTCACAGAGAGAAAAGTTACTATCAGGAATTCAATATGTTTTCCTGTAATTGTTTCTAACGCTATTATTCCTTACCACAGATTAGTTACATTTAATGTATTGGTCAGATCTTGATGTAATTTATATTTTTTGCTCACTATTTTTGGATTTGTTGTTAATAGAGGGCTACAACCAAAAGTACTATGCCACCATTTATGCCACCTTTTTACTCAAATTTTTAGAATGTCAAAGATGCTTAATTATTAACAATTGTTTTGAGCATGAGTAAATATAGAGGATGTAAAGTGAGTGGAATGAAGAGCTTTAAACATGTTTTTTTTTACCATTTGTTGGAAATCCTCTAAACAGTCAACCCATAACTATAAAGGATAATAAAAACGGTTAAGCATAGTATCATATTCCATGGTTATACGATGCCGTACTAATGTAAAAATTGCAACCACTTATGTTCTTCATTAGAAAGTTTGGTAAATCATTCATCTGATATATGTTGTATTATTATATTCTGCTATGCTGGTTCTCTCTGTAGAAATTACCAAAGCATCAAAAATGTATTGATGTTTAATATACAGGTGCTGCTCACAAAATAAGAATATCAGCACAAACACATCTATATATATGAGGCATTGTGATTACGCGCTAATCCGGCCCCCTGCACAGAAGCTCCACTCCCACCCCATTACCACACATAATCCCGCCCCCACCACATTACCACACACAATCCTGCCCCCCACCACATCACCACACACAATCCCGCCCCCCACCACATCATCACACATAATCCCACCCACCACATCACCACACACAGTCCCGCCCCCAGCACATCATCACTCATAATCCCGTCCCTCCACCACATTACCACAGATAATACCACCCCCCCACCACATTACCACACACAATCCGCACCACATCACCATTTTACCACAAATAATCCTGCCCCCCCACCACATTACCACACATAATCCTGCCCCCACCACATCACCACACATAATCCCACCCCCTACCACATCATCACACATGATCCTGCCCCCCACCACATCACCACATATAATCCCGCCACCACCACATTACCACACATAATCCTGCCCCCCACCACATTACCACACACAATCCCGCCCCTACCACATCATCACATAATCCCGCCCCCCACATCATCACACATAATCCCATCCCCCCACCACATTGCCACACATAATCCTGCCCCCCACCACATTACCACACATAATCCCGCCCCCCTCCACATCACCACACATAATCCCACCCCCCCACCACATTACCACACATAATCCTGCCTCCCACCATATTACCACATAATCCCACCCCCCCACAACATTACCACACATAATCCCGCCTCCCACCATATTACCACATAATCCCGCCCCCACCACATCATCACACATGATCCCGCCCCCACCACATTACCACACATAATACCGCCCCATCACATTACCATACATAATCCAGCCCCCCATCACATTACCATACATAATCCACCCCCACCACATTACCACACATAATCCCGCCCCCCACCACATCACCACACATAATCCAGCTCCCCACCACATCACCACACATAATCCCGCCCCCAGTACATCACCACACATAATCCTGCCCCCCACCAAATCACCACACATAATCCCACCCCCACCACATCATCACACATAATCCCGCCCCCACCACATAGCCACACATAATCCCTCCCCCCACCACATTACCACACATAATCCCGCCCCCCACCACATTACCACACATAATCCCGCCCCATCACACTACCATACATAATCCCGCCCCCATCACATTACCACACATAATCGTGCCCCCCACCACATCACCACACATAATCCCGCCCCCCACCACATCATCACACGTAATCCCGCCCCCCACCACATTATCACACGTAATCCCGCCCCCACCACATCACCACACATAATCCCGCCCCCTACCACATTGCCACACATAATCCTGCCCCCCACCACATTTCCACACATAATCCCGCCCCCCACCACATTACCAGATAATCCCGCCACCCACCACATTACCACACAATCCTGCCCCCACCACACATAATCCCACCCCCACCACATCACCACACATAATCCCGCTTCCCCACCACATTACCACACATAATCCTGCCCCCCACCACATTACCACATAATCCCGCCCCCCACCACATCATCACACATGATCCCGCCCCCTCCACATTATCACACTTAATCCCGCCCCATCACATTACCATACATAATCCTGCCTCCTATCACATTACCACACATAATCCCACCCCCACCACATTAACGCACATAATCCCGCCCCCCACCACATCACCACACATAATCCAGCTCCCCACCACATCACCACACATAATCCCACCCCCAGTACATCACCACACATAATCCTGCCCCCAACCACATCACCACACATAATCCCGCCCCCCACCACATCATCACACGTAATCCTGCCCCCACCATATCACCACACATAATCCCGCACCCCACCACATTGGCACACATAATCCCGCCCCCCACCACATTACCACACATAATCCCTCCCCCACCACACATAATCCTGCCCCCACCACATTACCACAGATAATCCCGCCCCCATCACATTACCAAAGATAATTCCGCCCCCCACCACATTACCCCACATAATCCCGCCCCCCACATTACCAGAAAAACCAAACTATGATATGCCGAAATCCTAGAAAACTATGAAAAACCAATAAAGAAAACAAGGATCCCTAAAAAATAACTTTTAATAAAACTAGTATAAAAACTTTATTTAACATAATCATCAAGGTTTGAGGAGGTAAAAAGGTATATAATGTACCTAAACAACCCTAGGTCGTACTACAATGAGGACTGCCTAACAGTGGAGGTTGGCACCCTACTTTTTCTCGGTCAGCGCCCCCACTCCTCGGCGGCTGACCCTTTTGTACCCTAGAAAATACCTATAATAAGGAAGAAACTAATGAACCCTAAAAATGCTGTACCTATACTGCCACCTGCCTAACAGTGGAGGTAGACACCCTAATTTACTGCGGTAGGTGCCCCCACTCAACGAAGACTACCCCTAGGGACCCTCACAATCCCTATAATAATAGATAGATAGACAAAAGATAATGTCCCATACACACCTCTGATACCCCCCCAAAAAAAAGAAAAATAAGGAAAAAATTATTAAGAAAAAATAAACAAAACAAAAATGATAAATGCAAGTGCAGTTTGATAATAGTACCCACACGGGAATACCATCAAGTGCAATGACCTGAACCATAAACAAACATGGGTATACAGAGTGCGGCAAATGTGTATTTGTCCAAATGCAGTTAATTAGAAAAGCACAGAAGTGTCTACAGAAATGCAAAGATCAAATTCAAAAAATGCACTCCTCTATCCAACAAATTGGTCCCATCTTGTCTTACTATACGATGTCTTGTAATATGAGAGTACACAAAATGAGAGATTAGTTACTCAGAGATAACCAAATATATATTATGATCTAATAATCAATAGCATAATACTCGACATCAATTTTGCCACTATAAGATGTGAACCAACCAAAAAATAAATCCTCTGGGTATTAATGACACGATAATAGCCAATTAATAGGTAAAAATATGAAAATAAATGGAGGAAAACTCTCTGCCACAGCAAATAAAAAATGCAATCATCCTGCCAATGCAGATAAATAAAGAGTAGTGTTGAGCGATACCGTCCGATACTTGAAAAGTATCGGATATCGCCGATACCGATACCCGATACCAATACAAGTCAATGGGACACCAAGTATCGGAAGGTATTCTGATGGTTCCCAGGGTCTGAAGGAGAGGAAACTCTCCTTCAGGCCCTGGGATCCATATTACTGTGTAAAATAAAGAATTAAAATAAAAAATATTGATATACTCACCTCTCCGGAGGCCCCTGGACATCACCGCTGGTAACCGGCAGCCTTCTTTGCTTAAAATGAGCGCGTTTAGGGCCTTCCATGATCTCACGGCTTCTGATTGGTTGCGTGCCGCTCATGTGACCACCACGCGACCAATCACAAGCCGTGACGTCATTCTCAGGTCCTAAATTCCGAATTCTAGGAAATTAGGACCTGAGAATTATGTCACGGCTTGTGATTGGTCGCGTGGCGGTCACATGAGCGGCACGCAACAAATCAGAAGCCGTGACGTCATGGAAGGCCCTAAACGCGCTCATTTTAAGCAAAGAAGGCTGCCGGTTACCAGCGGTGATGTCCAGGGGCCTCAGGAGAGTTGAGTATATCAATATTTTTTATTTTAATTCTTTATTTTTTAACATGGATATGGATCCCAGGGCCTGAAGGAGAGTTTCCTCTCCTTCAGACCCTGGGAACCATACACTGGGAACTTCCGATTCCGATTCCCGATACCACAAAAGTATCGGATCTCGGTATCGGAATTCCTATACCGCAAGTATTGGCCGATACCCGATACTTGCGGTATCGGAATGCTCAACACTAATAAAGAGTACACAATGTCACTGTTATACTCATCTATTTGCTGTGGTCTCCCAGCCTATTAGTCCAACTTGACCAAGAAATGCGGATACTTAAGATGTACGTAGTCAACATCCATTAAGAAGTCCCCAGACAGTGCCCGACGCGTTTCCCCCCCATTGGGAATAGTGGGGGTTCATCAGGGGTTGAGCAGCCACAAAAATGATAAAGGAGCTGTAGAGATAAACAGCACGCACCATGTTCCCTCTTTTTATAATGAAGCCGTAATACAGGACCGCCGGCATTCACTCCACGTGGAGTGGCCCGGAACCCACGTCATCAAGCCGCCTGAACTGCAATGAGCACAGAGCAGCCACCCGGAACTGACAGTGCACAGGCCAGAAGATAGATGCAGAACAGAAATGAAGCTGAGCCGGCTACAAGGAAATGGCCGCCGTACCTGCGCATGCGCACCAAGGTGAAACAGAACTCAGTGGCCACCATATGTCATTGCAGGCAGCGCACCCATAATAGGAGTAAATAGAAGAAATAAGAGAGCATTACTCAGCTCACAGTGGCATAAAGGATCAGCACAGCGGCAAAAAGTATACGGGAGCGTTACTCAGCTCACAGCGGCATAAAGATAAATAGGCAACCATAGTGTATATCACACTATTGCAGGAAGGAAAGTAATATATATATTTACCCAAAACATAAGACAGGGATGTCACTGGTGAGTGAAACCATGGACAAAAACAAGAAAAAAGAAGAAAAATAAAGTCCCCCACATTACCAGATAATCCCGACCCCACCACATTACCACACAATCCTGCCCCCACCACACATAATCCCGCCCCCACCACATTACCACAGATAATCCTGCCCCCCCACCACAATACCACACATAATCCTGCACCCCCACCACATTACCACACATAATCCTGCCCCCCCACATTACCACACGAGGCTCCGTCCCCTCACATTACCACACGAGGCTCTGTCCCCACACATTACCACACGAGGCTCCATCCCCCCACATCACCACATGAGGCTCCATCCCCACATATTACCACACGAGGCTCCGTCCTCACACATTACCATACAAGGCTGCATCCCCACATTACCACACGAGGCTCTGTCCCCCACACATTACCACACAAGGCTCCATCCCCACATTACCATACGAGGCTCCGTCCTAACACATTACCACATGAGGCTCTGTCCCCACACATTACCACACAAGGCTCCGTTCCCACACATTACCATGCGGCGGCTCTGTCCTCACACATTACCACATGAGTCTCCATCCCCACACATTACCACACAAGGCTCTGTTCCCACACATTACCATATGAGGCTCCATCCTCACACATTAACACATGAGGCTCCATCCCTCCACATTACCACACGAGGCTTCGTCCCCACACATTACCACATGAGGATTCGTCCCCACACATTACCACATGAAGCTTCGTCCCCACACATTACCACACGAGGCTTCGTCCTCACACATTACCACACGAGGCTGCGGTCCCCACACATTGCCACACGAGGCTTTGTCCCCACACATTACCACATGAGGCTCCATTCCCCCACATTACCACTCGAGGCTCCGTCCCCCACATTACCACACAAGGCTCCGTCCCCACACATTACCACACGAGGCTCCGTCCTCGCACATTACCACACGCAGCACTTCCTTTCTATGTAATTCAACCACTTCAGCCAAGGTAAACGTACATTTAAATGCATCCACATTCTCCAAAACAAAATGAGCCAAGAAGAGTTGCCAGGTCCATCTCACAGGCCGCAGGAAAATCCGGACAACGATGCAGTAGCTGATCGACAACAACAATATCGACTAAATCGTAGGATTGTTGTCATTATTTACTTTAGTTAATCACCAGCAGCGTTAATTAGATAGCAATGAGCGTGCTGAGCGTTAGCTGGCTGGAAACAGCTAGTATATTATATAGAGTCATTACAAACAGAGTGATCTATTTCAAGTGTTAATTCCTGTTAATATTGATGATTATGGCTTACAGCCAATGGAAACCCAAAAATAATTTTCTCAGTAAATTAGAATTCTATATAATACCAGTTTGAAAAGTGATTTTAAAATCTTAAATGCTGGCCTTCTCAAATGCATGTTGAGTAAATGCACTCAATACTTTATCGAGGCTCTTTTTGCATCAATTACTGCATCAATGCAGCGTGGCATAGAGACAATTAGTCTGTGACACTGCTGAGGTGTTATGGAAGCCTAAGCTGCTTTGATAGCAACCTTCAGCTCATCTGTATTGTTGGCTCTGGTGTCTGTCATCTTCCTCTTGACAATACCTCATAGATTCTCTATGGAGTTAAGGTCAGGCAACTTGCTGGCCAATCAAGCACAGTGATACTGTTGTTTTTAAACCAGGTATTGGTAATTTTGGCAGTGTGGACAGGTGCTAAGTCCTGCTGGAGAATTAAATTTCCATCTCCAAAAAGCTTGTTGGCAGACGGAAGCATGAAGTGCTCTAGAATTTTCTGGTAGACAGCAGTGCTGACTTTGGTCTTCATAAAACACAGTGGACCTACACCAGCAGAAGACATGGCTTCCCAAACCATCACTGATTGTGGAAACTTCACACTAGACCTCAAGCAGCTTGGATTGTGTGCCTCCCCACTCTTCCTCCAAACTCTGGGACCTTGATTTCCAAATAAAATTTAAAATTTAATTTCATCTGAAAACAACACCGTAGACCACAGAGCAACAGTCTGGTTATTTTTCCCCTTGATCCAGGTTAGATGCTTTTGGCATTGTCTATTGGTCATGAGTGGCTTGACTCAAGGAATGCAACACTTGTAGCCCATGTCCTGGATACTTCTCTGTATGGTGGCTCTTGAAGCAATGACTCCAGCAGCAGTCCATTCCTTGTGAATCTCCTCCAAATTTTTAAATAGCCTTTTCTTAACCATCCTTTCAAGGCTGTGGTTATCCCTTTTTATACCACACTTTTTCCTTCCACTCAACTTTGCATTAATGTGCTTGGTTATCCCTTTTTGTACTATACTTTTTCCTTCCACTCAATGTTCCATTAATATGCTTGAATACACCACTCTATGAATAGCCAGCTTCTTTAACAATGACCTTTTGTGGTTTACCTTCCTTGTGTAGTGTGTCAATGACTGCCTTCTGGACCTCTGTCAAGTCAGCAGTCTTCCCCATAGTTGTGAATCCTACTGAAACAGACTAAGGGACCCTTTTAAATGCTTAGGAAGCCTTTGCGGGTGTTTTTTTGTTAATTATTCTAGTTTACTAAGATAATGACTTTTGGGTTTTCATTGACTGTAAGCCATATTCATTAACATTAACAGAAATAAACACTTGAAATAGATCACTCCGTAATGACTCTATATAATACAATATAAGGGAACATTTAAACAACAGAATATAACTCCAAGTAAATCAAACTTCTGTGAAATCAAACTGTCCACTTAGGAAGCAACACTGTTTGACAATCAATTTCACATGCTGTTGTGCAAATGGAAGGGACAACAGATGGAAATTATTGGCAATTATAAAGACACACTCAATAAAGGAGTGGTTCTGCAGGTGGGGACCACAGACCACATCTCAGTACCAATGCTTTAAGGCTGATGTTTTGATCACTTTTGAATGTTAGTTGTGCTTTCACACTCGTCATAGCATTGAGTTGGACTCTACAACCCACACAAGTGACTCAGGTAGAGCAGCTCATCCAGGATGGCACATTATTGCAAGCAGTGGCAAGAAGGTTTGCTGTGTCAGTCAGTGTAGTGTCCAGAGGCTAGAGGCGCTACCAGGAGACAAGTCAGTACACCAGGATATGTGGAGATGGCCATAAGAGGGCAACAACCCAGGAGCAGGACCGCTACCTCAGCCTTTGTGCAAGGAGGAACAGGAGGAGCACTGCCAGAGCCCTGCAAAATGATCTCTAGCAGGCCATAAATGTGCATGTGTCTGCACAAACGGTTAGAAACCGACTCCATGAGGATGGTCTGAGTGCCCGACGTCCACAGATGGGGGTTGTGCACACAGCCCAACACATTGCAGGATGCTTGGCATTTGCCACAGAACACCAGGAATGGCAAATTCGCCACTGGTGCCCTGTGCTCTTCACATATGAAAGCAGGTTCACACTAAGCACATGCGACAGACATGACAGAGTCTGGAGACGCCATGGAGAGCGATTTTCTGCCTGCAGCATCCTTCAGCATGACCAGTTTGGCAGTGGGTCAGTAATGGTGTGGGGTGGCATTTCTCTGGAGGGCCGCACAGCCCTCCAAGAGCTTGCCAGAGGTAGCCTGACTTCCTTTAGGTACCGAGATGAGATGTTCAAACCCCTTGTGAGACCATATGATGGTGCTGTTGGCCCTGAGTTCCTCCTAATGCAGGACAATGCCAGACCTCATGTGGCTGGAGAGTGTCAGCAGGTCCTTCAAGATGAAGGCATTGAAGCTATGGACTGGCCCGCCCATTCCCCAGACCTGAATCTGATTGAACACATCTGGGACATCATGTCTTGCACCATCCACCAATGTCACGTTGCACCACAGACTGTCCAGGAGTTGGCAGATGCTTTAGTCCAGATCTGGGAGGAGATTGCTCAGGAGACCATCCGCCACCTCATCACGAGCATGCCTAGGCATTGTAGGGAGGTCATACAGGCACATGGAGGCCACACACACACAACAGAGCATAATTTCCTTGTCTTGAGGCATTTCCACTGAAGTTGGACCAGCCTGTAATTTGATTTTACACTTTGATTTTAACCCCTTCCCGACCCATGACGCCACATAGGCGTCATGAAAACCCGTGCCAATCCGACCCATGACGCCTATGTGGCGTCATGGAATGATCGCGTCCCTGCAGATCGGGTGAAGGGGTTAACTCCTATTTTACCCGATCTGCAGGGAGAGGGGGAGTGGTACTTCAGCCCAGGGGGGGTGGCTTCACCCCCCCGTGGCTACGATCGCTCTGATTGGCTGTTGAAAGTGAAACTGCCAATCAGAGCGATTTGTAATATTTCACCTAAAAAACAGGTGAAATATTACAATCCAGCCATGGCCGATGCTGCAATATCATCGGCCATGGCTGGAAAACCTGAAGTGACCACCCCCCACCCCACCGATCGCCCCCCCACCGCTCCGTTATGGGGTCCGGTCCCCTCCGTCCTGTGCTCCGCTGCCCCGTGCTCCTGCCCGCTCCCCCGTCCTGCTGTCCGCTCCCCCCGTCCTCCGATCACCCCCCCTGTGCTCAGATCCACCCCCCCACCACCCCTTCATACTTACCGATCCTCCCGGTGTCCGGCCGTCTCCTCGCTGGGCGCCGCCATCTTCCAAAATGGCGGGCGCATGCTCAGTACGCCCGCCGGCCGGCAGATTCCTTACAGGTAAATAAAAAAAATAATAAATAAACCCCCCCCTTTATCACCCCCATAGATAGGGACAATAATAAAATAAAGAAAATATATTTATTTTTTTTTCCCACTGTGGTTAGGGTTAGAACTAGGGTTAGGGTTAGAACTAGGGTTAGGGTTACGGGTAGGGTTAGGGTTATGGCATGTGCGGATTTGGCAGCGGATCCGCAGCGGATCGGCCGCGGATCCACAGCGGATCGGCCGCGGATCCGCAGCGGATCGGCCGCGGATCCGCAGCGGATCGGCCGCGGATCCGCAGCGGATCGGCCGCGGATCCGCAGCGGATCGGCCGCGGATCCGCAGCGGATTGGCCGCTGCGAATTCGTAGCAGTTTTCCATCAGGTTTACAGTACCGTGTACACCTATGGAAAACCAAATCCGCTGTGCCCATGGTGCGGAAAATTCCGTGCAGAAACGCTGCGTTGTATTTTCCACAGCATGTCAATTCTTTGTGCGGATTCCGCAGCGTTTTACACCTGTTCCTCAATAGGAATCCGCAGGTGAAATCCGCACAAAAAAACACTGGAAATCTGCTGTAAATCCGCAGGTAAAACGCAGTGCCTTTTACTTGCAGATTTTTCAAAAGTCGTACGGAAAAATCTCACACGAATCCGCTACGTGGGCACATACCCTTAGGGTTAGGGTTGGAATTAGGGCTAGGGTTGGAATTAGGGTTACGGGTGTGTTGGGGTTAGGGTTGTGGTTAGGGGTGTGTTGGGGTTAGGGTTGGGATTAGGGTTATGGCTACAGTTGGGATTAGGATTAGGGGTGTGTTGGGGTTAGTGTTGAAGTTAGAAATGAGGGGTTTCCACTGTTAGGGCACATCAGGGGTCTCCAAACGCAACATGGCGCCACCATTGATTCCAGCCAATCTTGCATTCAAAAAGTCAAATGGTGCTCCCTCCCTTCCAAGCCCCGACGTGTGCCCAAACAGTGGTTTACCCCCACATTTGGGGTACCAGCGTACTCAGGACAAACTAGGCAACAACTGTTGGGGTCCAATTTCTCCTGTTACCCTTGCAAAAATAAAAAATTACTTGCTAAGACATAATTTTTGAGGAAAGAAGAATTATTTTTTATTTTCACGGCTCTGCGTTGTAAACTTCTGTGAAGCACTTGGAGGTTGAACGTGCTCATCACACATCTAGATAAGTTCCTTGGGGGGTCTAGTTTCCAAAATGGGGTCACTTGTGGGGTGTTTCTACTGTTTAGGCACATCAGGGGCTCTGCAAATGCAATGTGACGCCCGCAGACCATTCCATCAAAGTCTGCATTTCAAATGTCACTACTTCCCTTCCGAGCCCTGACGTGCGCCCAAACAGTGGTTTACCCCCACATATGGGGTATCACTGTACTCACAACAAACTGGGCAACAAACATTGGGGCCCAATTTCTCCTGTTACCCTTGTGAAAATAAAAAATTGCTTGCTAAAACATCTTTTTTGAGGAAAGAAAAATGATTTTTTATTTTCACGGCTCTGTGTTGTAAACTTCTGTGAAGCACTTGGGGGTTCAAAGTGCTCACCACACATCTAGATAAGTTCCTTGCGGGGTCTAGTTTCCAAAATGGAGTCACTTGTGGGGAGTTCCTACTGTTTAGGCACATCAGGGGCTCTGCAAATGCAACGTGACGCCCGCAGAGCATTCCATCAAAGTCTGCATTCCAAAACGTCACTACTTCCCTTCCGAGCCCCGGCATGTGCCCAAACAGTGGTTTACCCCCACATATGGGGTATCAGCGTACTCAGGAGAAACTGGACAACAACTTTTGAGGTCCAATTTCTCCTGTTACCCTTGCAAAAATAAAAAATTCTGGGCTAAAAAAATATTTTTGAGGAAAGGAAACACATTTATTATTTTCACGGCTCTGCGTTATAAACTTCTGTGAAGCACTTGGGGGTTCAAAGTGCTCACCACACATCTAGATAAGTTCCTTGCGGGGTCTAGTTTCCAAAATGGAGTCACTTGTGGGGAGTTCCTACTGTTTAGGCACATCAGGGGCTCTGCAAATGCAACGTGACGCCCGCAGAGCATTCCATCAAAGTCTGCATTCCAAAACGTCACTACTTCCCTTCCGAGCCCCGGCATGTGCCCAAACAGTGGTTTACCCCCACATATGGGGTATCAGCGTACTCAGGAGAAACTGGACAACAACTTTTGAGGTCCAATTTCTCCTGTTACCCTTGCAAAAATAAAAAATTCTGGGCTAAAAAAATATTTTTGAGGAAAGGAAACACATTTATTATTTTCACGGCTCTGCGTTATAAACTTCTGTGAAGCACTTGGGGGTTCAAAGTGCTCACCACACATCTAGATAAGTTCCTTGCGGGGTCTAGTTTCCAAAATGGAGTCACTTGTGGGGAGTTCCTACTGTTTAGGCACATCAGGGGCTCTGCAAATGCAACGTGACGCCCGCAGAGCATTCCATCAAAGTCTGCATTCCAAAACGTCACTACTTCCCTTCCGAGCCCCGGCATGTGCCCAAACAGTGGTTTACCCCCACATATGGGGTATCACCGTACTCAGGAGAAACTGGACAACAACTTTTGGGGTCCAATTTCTCCTGTTACCCTTGCAAAAATAAAAAAATTCTGGGCTAAAAAAATATTTTTGAGGAAAGGAAACACATTTATTATTTTCACGGCTCTGCGTTATAAACTTCTGCGAAGCACTTGGGGGTTCAAAGTGCTCACCACACATCTAGATTAGTTCCTTGGGAGGTCTAGTTTCCAAAATGGGGTCACTTGTTAGGGAGCTCCAATGTTTAGGCACACAGGGGCTCTCCAAACGTGACATGGTGTCCGCTAATGATTGGAGCTAATTTTCCATTCAAAAAGCCAAATGGCGTGCCTTCCCTTCCGAGCCCTGCCGTGTGCCCAAACAGTGGTTTACCCCCACATATGGGGTATCATCGTACTCAGGACAAACTGGACAACAACATTTGGGGTCCAATTTCTCCTATTACCCTTGGAAAATTAAAAAATCCTGGGCTAAAACTCATTTTTGAGGAAAGAAAAATTATTTTTTTATTTTCACGGCTCTGCGTTATAAACTTCTGTGAAGCACCTGGGGGTTATAAGTGCTCACTATGCATCTAGATAAGTTCCTTGGGGGGTCTAGTTTCCAAAATGGGGTCACGTGTAGGGGAGCTCCAATGTTTAGGCACACAGGGGCTCTCCAAACGCGACATGGTGTTCGCTAACGATTGGAGCTAATTTTCCATTCAAAAAGTCAAATGGCACGCCTCCCCTTCCGAGCCTTGCCGTGCACCCAAACAGTGGTTTACCCCCACATATGAGGTATCAACATACTCAGCAGAAATTGCCCAACAAATTTTAGGATCCATTTTATCCTGTTGCCCATGTGAAAATGAAAAAATTGAGGCTAAAAGAAATTTTGTGTGAAAAAAAAGTACTTTTTAATTTTTACGGATCAATTTGTGAAGCACCTGAGAGTTTAAAGTGCTCACTATGCTTCTAGATAAGTTCCTTGGGGGGTCTACTTTCCAAAATGGGGTCACTTGTGGGAGCGCTCCAATGTTTAGGCACACGGGGGCTCTCCAAACGTGACATGGTCTCTGCTAGCGATGGAGATCATTTTTCATTCAAAAAGTCAAATGGCGCTCCTTCCCTTCCGAGCCTTACCATGTGCCCAAACAGTGGTTTACCCCCACATGTGAGGTATCAGTGTACTCAGGAGAAATTGTCCAACAAATTTTAGGATCCATTTTATCCTGTTGCCCATGTGAAAATGAAAAAATTGAGGCTAAAATAATTTTTTTGTGAAAAAAAAGTACTGTTTAATTTTTACGGATCAATTTGTGAAGCACCTGGGGGTTTAAAGTGCTCACTATGCTTCTAGATAAGTTCCTTGGGGGGTCTAGTTTCCAAAATGGGGTCACTTGTGGGTGAGCTCCAATGTTTAGGCACACGGGGGCTCTCCAAACGCGACATGGTGTCCGCTAAAGATTGGAGCCAATTTTTCATTCAAAAAGTCAAATGGCGCTCCTTTCCTTCCAAGCCCTGCCGTATGCCCAAACAGTGGTTTACCCCCACATATGAGGTATCAGCGTACTCAGGACAAATTGGACAACATCGTTCGTGGTCCAGTTTTTCCTTTTACCCTTGGGAAAATAAAAAAATTGTTGCTAAAAGATCATTTTTGTGACTAAAAAGTTAAATGTTCATTTTTTCCTTCCATGTTGCTTCTGCTGCTGTGAAACACCTGAAGGGTTAATAAACTTCTTGAATGTGGTTTTGAGCACCTTGAGGGGTGCAGTTTTTAGAATGGTGTCACTTTGGGGTATTTTCAGCCATATAGAACCCTCAAACTGACTTCAAATGTGAGGTGGTCCCTAAAAAAAATGGTTTTGTAAATTTTGTTGTAAAAATGAGAAATCACTGGTCAAATTTTAACCCTTATAACTTCCTAGCAAAAAAAAAATTTGTTTCCAAAATTGTGCTGATGTAAAGTAGACATGTGGGAAATGTTATTTATTAACTATTTTGTGTCACATAACTCTCTGGTTTAACAGAACAAAAATTCAAAATGTGAAAATTGCGAAATTTTCAAAATTTTCGCCAAATTTCCGTTTTTTTCACAAATAAACTCAGAAATTATCGACCTAAATTTACCACTAACATGAAGCCCAATATGTCACGAAAAAACAATCTCAGAATCGCTAGGATCCGTTGAAGCGTTCCTGAGTTATTACCTCATAAAGGGACACTGGTCAGAATTGCAAAAAACGGCAAGGTCATTAAGGCCAAAATAGGCTGGGTCATGAAGGGGTTAAGTATCATTCCAAATCCAGACCTCCATGGGATATTAATTTTGATTTACATTGATCATTTCAATGTTTTATTTTTCTCAACACATTCCACTATGTATGAATAAAGATTTACAGTGGAAATATTTCATTCAGTGATATCTAGGATGTGGTATTTTAGTGTTCCCTTTATTTTTTTGAGCAGTGTAGATGAGTTTTGTTTTTTACATTGAAGAACTGAAATAAATTAACTTTTTGATGATATTCTGTGAGAAGCACCTGAAGTTTGGTACAGGTTAAAATTATCAGGAGCAAAATTAAGACCTTTGAGTTGTGCATCCATATTTTTTGTGGTTGGAGTATAATTAGATTAAAACACTTCACAGCATTTCATCTATTCTTTTCTTTCATTGTATGTCGTAGTATGTAGTATCTTGTTTTTTTCCACTTTTCTCCTCCCTTGCAGGATAGGATTGTCCATAGGGCAGTCATGAATTAAATCCGAAGCCATCAGCGAGTTTATCACCTATCAAGTGTATAGGTAATAGGAACTAAATGCTAAAAAGCTAAATAATTTGTAGCACTATTTTGACTTGATAAAATAATATAAATAAGTTTTAAAAATGTTACCATTCCTGGTGGTAAAGTTCTGTTGACTTTTTTATGGTGGTAGTAGGACTTAGGAAATAGTTAAAAAATAAGGGAATGCTGCCATTTCTTTTTCCTGTAACATTTTATCTCTGTCCTTTAACTAAACTTGTGGTGTAATCAGTCCATGCTCAGAGATCTAGACAGCGACAGGTTGACGTACACTATCTTTGCACATGAGGAGTGAATACACAACTTACTTTTACAGGAATATCCACCTACTTTATCTCACAATTATTTCAGTTATATATAAACTGAGGGAAATGCCTATTTTTAAGTATTGATATTTTCTTACATTAGAGGAAAAAGGAACAAGTCATCAGATGTTATAACCTGAGGTTTTAAAACAAAATGAGATTTTAGGATCATACTTTTATGACACAGAAAGTAAGCAATTGCACAGGATTATCAATACATTTGGGTATGTCTTCATTAATGGAAATAGCTCAGATATGCCAGTTGTTCATAAGAGGATATTTGGACTAAAGTTGAATACTAGTTGTTGCATTTTTATAGATTTTGATAATGGAAAACTCTTGTACTATTATGGCTTTATAAATATTACACATAAATGAGCTTTTCAATAATTATTTGATTGCAACTTGGATGAGTTTATTAAACAAACTGCTTTTTTCACTTCAAACCTAAAGTGCTTTCCCATTACAAAAGGTCAAGGGTACCCAGTTATTTAAACGATCCATACTTAAGAAAAGCATCTCATCTTATTGAAATATTGAATTCTATATGACATTGGCTCTCAGGCGTAAATTTGTATGGTACCTTGCATTCTGACAATTTAAACAATTATACAATAAATGTAGATTTGCCCCCCCCAGATTTACTTTTTTTTGGAAAGTAAAGATCAAGTTTGTATTTTATATCTGTGTGAATACTTTTCTGCCCAATAATGACAGAAGTATTCTAGGAGTGATACATTTATTGGCTAACCAGAAACCAGTGGCTCCTTCTTCAGGCAAGATTACAAATAGACTAATATTAATCTATTTGTAATCTTGCCTGAAGAAAGAGCAACTGTGCTCTGAAAGCTTGCAAACATATTATTTTCTGGTTAGCCAATAAAGGTATCAATCCTAGAATACTTCTGTCATCATTGGGCAGAAAAGTATTCACATCGATTTTTCTGGCTAACACGGTACCACAATACAATTTGTTATTGTACATCATATTTTATATCTGCTACTTTTTGGCATTAATGATTTCTCCATTGTTTTATTTTATAATTATTGAGTTAAAGAGTTATTCCCATTTCCAGTGGCCTTTGTTTGGGCTTTGGAGTGAAAAAATCTTTTGAAATTCGATTTTGACAATTTTTCTGAATTTTCCCTGATAAATGTATTTGTGACAAATAAATTTGTGCAAATCTTAATACTATAAAGATTGTAATTGATCATAAAATATACATGGGGAGGGAAGAGAGACATAAAGAGAGAGGACCATGCTGAACATAAGAGATTACCCACTACAGAAGAGAGAGACTGCTGTGATCCCTTTGGAACCACTGATCTGTGACAGCCCAGGTGCTGAGCACTGATGTGCAAAGTGTGATAATACAGTAGCTGTCATAGCCTCAGGTCTTCAGTCTCGACTTGAACTCAAACCTCTGTGGTTCAATCAACTCATTTCCAGTTCAATCAAGCTGAAATGGAAGTATAGCCAAGGAAAATTCTGTATTTATTTTTTACCTCATTTTTATATTGGTATTATTAATTAATGTTATAAAATGTTGAATAATAGTGCTGTAAAAAAGGAGCTGTCAATCACTATAAATGTGTATTTTTTAACTGATTTAAATCTCATTATTTTCCCCAATCTGGTATAGTTAAGTTTTTTATCTGATATATAGTTCTCTCTTAAATATATGTAAATAATTTATTTTTAGACAACTGGGTATGGTCCTTAAGAAGACACCTATAAAGAGTTGAAGTCAATGAACAAATGCAAAGAGAGCATTATACGGATCAATTAATGTAATGGGAAAAATGCAGTACTAATGGAAGATCCCAAAGAACAAATGAACGATGCATGCGCACCATGGAAAGTAATGGCAAAATGCTCCTAAAAGGTACAAAAGCCTCAGACGATTGTGTATGCGATTAATTCAAATCAATAAAATCTAAAATCAAAACCTGCATTATTTCTGCATTTGTCAATTAAGTATGCTGCATAAATATAATGAATTAGATACAAATATGCATGCCTTAAAAAATCTATATACCAATCTATAGGTACAAATATAATATGTAGTGTATTTATAAATGAATATACTATTGCAAAAATCAACCAATAATAAATGAGTATTATGTTACTGGAGAGTGAAGTATGACATACAATACTGATAAGATAATATAGAATAAAAAATATAAAAAATAAAAAATCAGCCCAAAAAGGAATATTGTATGTATGCAACAATCACATTGAAAAAGAAAAAAAAGGTGGAAAAGAACGGATGAGAAGTCATGAGCCAAAAGGAAGAATACGACTCAAAGGGAACCACCATCTGAAGGAGACACAATCAAATAACAACAGAACAATGTCCCACTGATAATGTATATGGACAATAAATATAGTTATGGGATCGAGTCACCGCTGCTTTTTTTTCACACCACTATAATGAAAGAAAAAATAATTAAAAATTTGTTTTCACATAATATATGACAATATAATATTTTACCTTTGGGAATATACTGTATACCCTGTTGATTATGTGTCTACCATGTGTTCAGTCACTGAACTTTGACATCTCCAATCAGGTGACCTGTTTGGCGCCGAGATTTGAATTGTACCTGAACTGTCTGTCTATTTTTTCTGATTTTTCTGATGTATAATAACATTCTTATGTGGTAGCTCCTGATGAAGGAGTTCTTTTGAAACTCAGAATAAGTTGAATAAAGACCACTTTTAATAATACCTTTGGACTACATGATTCAGCAGCCCAGAGTTTGACCACGTTCTTCTACATTGTATTCTCAAAGACTGGTCCCTCGTGGATCCGTGGATCTGCAGCAGCTAACCTCTCCAATGCTTGTTTTAAGCTACGTCTGGTGAGTGCTTTTACCTTGCATTTACTGCTTAATCTTGGCTAAAACCCTTTTGCGCTATTTTCCTCCAATAGTTTTTACAGCGTGACCAATGGTATAGCATGACAGCATATTCAATAAACATAGAATATGAAAGATATTAAGAGATGTTCAAAGTGTAGGGAGCATTTTGGAAAAAAAATATTAAAATGATATTTATAAAAATGCAATCATCAATGAATGCTATTATACCTAGCTAATTAATTAAAGTGTATAACCAAAATTACATGCAAAAACTTATGGGCCTGAAAGAGCTCACAAAAGTTACCAAGGTGCATAGATAAAGTTCATATTTGTCCAACAGTCAAGAATACTTACAACAATAATTTACATAGACTGGTAGATATTATCAGAATAGCAGAAAAAAATTCACTGTCCATTAACCCCTTCCCGACCCATGACGCCACGTAGGCGTCATGAAAACCCGTGCCAATCCGACCCATGACGCCTATGTGGCGTCATGGAATGATCGCGTCCCTGCAGATCGGGTGAAAGGGTTAACTCCTATTTTACCCGATCTGCAGGGAGAGGGGGAGTGGTGCTTCAGCCCAGGGGGGGTGGCTTCACCCCCCCGTGGCTACGATCGCTCTGATTGGCTGTTGAAAGTGAAACTGCCAATCAGAGCGATTTGTAATATTTCACCTAAAAAACTGGTGAAATATTACAATCCAGCCATGGCCGATGCTGCAATATCATCGGCCATGGCTGGAAAACCTGAAGTCACCCCCCCACACCCACCGATCGCCCCCCCAGTCCTCCGTTAGTCCTCCGGTCCCCTCCGTCCGCCTGCCGGCTCCCCCGTCCTGCTGTCCGCTCCCCCCTGTGCTCCGATCACCCCCCCTGTGCTCCAATCACCCCCCCTGTGCTCCAATCCACCCCCCCACCACCCCTTCATACTTACCGATCCTCCCGGTGTCCGTACGCCTCCTCGCTGGGCGCCGCCATCTTCCAAAATGGCGGGCGCATGCTCAGTGCGCCCGCCGGATCTGCCGGCCGGCAAAGTACATTTTGATCGCTGTGGTAGGTTCTATCACAGCGATCAAAATAAAAAAATAATAAATAAACCCCCCCCCTTTATCACCCCCATAGGTAGGGACAATAATAAAATAAAGAAAATATTTTTTTTTCTTTTTCCACTAGGGTTAGGGTTAGAACTAGGGTTAGAACTAGGGGTAGGGTTAGGGGTAGGGTTAGGGTTACGGGTAGGGTTAGGGTTAGGGGTAGGGTTATGGCATGTGCACACAGAGCGGATCGGCCGCGGATCCGCAGCGGATCGGCAGCTGATCGGCCGCGGATCCGCAGCGGATCGGCCGCGGATCCGCAGCGGATCGGCCGCGGATCGGCAGCGGATCGGCCGCGGATCGGCAGCGGATTGGCCGCGGATCGGCAGCGGATTGGCCGCGGATCGGCAGCGGATCGGCAGCGGATTGGCCGCGGATCCGCAGCAGATTGGCCGCGGATCCGCAGCGGATTGGCCGCTGCGAATTCGAAGCAGTTTTCCATCAGGTTTACAGTACCATGTACACCTAAGGAAAACCAAATCCGCTGTGCCCATGGTGCGGAAAATTCCGTGCAGAAACGCTGCATTGTATTTTCCGCAGCATGTCAATTCTTTGTGCGGATTCCGCAGCGTTTTACACCTGTTCCTCAATAGGAATCCGCAGGTGAAATCCGCACAAAAAAACACTGGAAATCTGCTGTAAATCCGCAGGTAAAACGCAGTGCCTTTTACCTGCAGATTTTTCAAAAATCGTGCGGAAAAATCTCACACGAATCCGCAGCGTGGGTACATAGCCTTAGGGTTAGGGTTGGAATTAGAGTTAGGGTTGGAATTAGGGCTAGGGTTTGAAATAGGGTTAAGATTAGGCTTGTGGTTAGGGTTACGGATAGGGTTAGGGGTGTGTTGGGGTTACAGTTGTGGTTAGGGTTGGGATTAGGGTTACGGTTGGGATTAGGGTTAGGATTAGGGTTGGAATTAGGGTTACGGGTGTGTTGCGGTTAGGGTTGTGGTTAGGGGTTTGTTGGGGTTAGGGTTGTGATTAGGGTTATGGCTACAGTTGGGATTAGGATTAGGGGTGTGTTGGGGTTAGTGTTAAAGTTAGAATTGAGGGGTTTCCACTGTTTAGGCACATCAGGGGTCTCCAAACGCAACATGGCGCCACCATTGATTCCAGCCAATCTTGCGTTCAAAAAGTCAAATGGTGCTCCCGCCCTTCCAAGCCCCGACGTGCGCCCAAACAGTGGTTTACCCCCACATTTGGGGTACCAGCGTACTCAGGACAAACTGGGCAACAACTGTTGGGGTCCAATTTCTCCTGTTACCCTTGCAAAAATAAAAAATTACTTGCTAAAACATAATTTTTGAGGAAAGAACAATTATTTTTTATTTTCACGGCTCTGCGTTATAAACTTCTGTGAAGCACTTGGGGGTTGAAAGTGCTCACCACACATCTAGATAAGTTCCTTCGGGGGTCTAGTTTCCAAAATGGGGTCACTTGTGGGGTGTTTCTACTGTTTAGGCACATCAGGGGCTCTGCAAATGCAATGTGACGCCCGCAGACCATTCCATCAAAGTCTGCATTTCAAATGTCACTACTTCCCTTCCGAGCCCTGACGTGTGCCCAGACAGTGGTTTACCCCCACATATGGGGTATCAGCGTACTAACAACAAACTGGGCAACAAATATTGGGGTCCAAATTATCCTGTTACCCTTGTGAAAATAAAAAATTGCTTGCTAAAACAACTTTTTTGAGGAAAGAAAAATGATTTTTTATTTTCACGGCTCTGTGTTGTAAACTTCTGTGAAGCACTTGGGGGTTCAACGTGCTCACCACACATCTAGATAAGTTCCTTGGGGGGTCTAGTTTCCAAAATGGGGTCACTTGTGGGGGGTTTCTACTGTTTAGGCATATCAGGGGCTCTGCAAACGTAACATGATGCCCGCAGACCATTCCATCAAAGTCTGCATTCCAAAACGTCACTACTTCCCTTCCGAGCCCCGGCATGTGCCCAAACAGTGGTTTACCCCCACATATGGGGTATCAGCGTACTCAGGAGAAACTGGACAACAACTTTTGGGGTCCAATTTCTCCTGTTACTCTTGCAAAAATAAATAATTCTGGGCTAAAAAAATATTTTTGAGGAAAGGAAACACATTTATTATTTTCACGGCTCTGCGTTATAAACTTCTGTGAAGCACTTGGGGGTTCAAAGTGCTCACCACACATCTAGATAAGTTCCCTTGGGGGTCTAGTTTCCAAAATGGAGTCACTTGTGGGGAGTTCCTACTGTTTAGGCACATCAGGGGCTCTGCAAACGCAACCTGATGCCCGCAGAGCATTCCATCAAAGTCTGCATTTCAAAACGTCACTACTTCCCTTCCGAACCCCGACGTGTGCCAAAACAGTGGTTTACCCCTACATATGGGGTATCAGCGTACTCAGGAGAAACTGGACAACAACTTTTGGAGTCCAATTTCTCCTGTTACCCTTGGGAAAATAAAAAATTGTGGGCTAAAAAATCATTTTTGAGAAAAGAAAAATTATTTTTTATTTTCATGGCTCTGCGTTATAAACTTCTGTGAAGCACTTGGGGGTTCAAAGTGCTCACCACACATCTAGATTAGTTCCTTGGGAGGTCTAGTTTCCAAAATGGGGTCAGTTGTGCGGGAGCTCCAATGTTTAGGCACACAGGGGCTCTCCAAACGCGACATGGTGTCCGCTAATGATTGGAGCTAATTTTCCATTCAAAAAGCCAAATGGCGTGCCTTCCCTTCCGAGCCCTGCCGTGCGCCCAAACAGTGGTTTACCCCCACATATGGGGTATCATCGTACTCAGGACAAACTGGACAACAACACTTGGGGTCCAATTTCTCCTATTACCCTTGGGAAAATAAAAAATTCTGGGCTAAAAATCATTTTTGAGGAAAGAAAAATTATTTTTTTATTTTCACGGCTCTGCGTTATAAACTTCTGTGAAGCACCTGGGGGTTATAAGTGCTCACTATGCATCTAGATAAGTTTCTTGGGGGGGTCTAGTTTCCAAAATGGGGTCACTTGTAGGGGAGCTCCAATGTTTAGGCACACAGGGGCTCTCCAAATGCGACATGGTGTCCGCTAACGATTGGAGCTAATTTTCCATTCAAAAAGTCAAATGGCACGCCTCCCCTTCCGAGCCTTGCCGTGCACCCAAACAGTGGTTTACCCCCACATATGAGGTATCGGCATACTCAGGAGAAATTGCCCAACAAATTTTAGGATCCATTTTATCCTGTTGCCCATGTGAAAATGAAAAAATTGAGGCTAAAAAAAATTTTGTGTGAAAAAAAAGTACTTTTTCATTTTTGCGGATCAATTTGTGAAGCACCTGGGGGTTTAAAGTGCTCACTATGCCTCTAGATTAATTCCTTGGGGGGTCTAGTTTCCAAAATGGGGTCACTTGTGGAGGAGCTCCAATGTTTAGGCACACAGGGGCTTTCCAAACGCGACATGGTGTCCGCTAACGATTGGAGCCAATTTTTCATTGAAAAAGTCATATGGCGCTCCTTCCCTTCCGAGCCCTGCCGTGCGCCCAAACAGTGGTTTACCCCCCGATATGAGGTATCAGCGTACTCAGGACAAATTGGACAACATTGTCCGTGGTCCAGTTTCTCCTTTTACCCTTGGGAAAATAAAAAAATTGTTGCTAAAAGATCATTTTTGTGACTAAAAAGTAAAATGTTCATTTTTTACTTCCATGTTGCTTCTGCTGCTGTGAAACACCTGAAGGGTTAATAAACTTCTAGAATGTGGTTTTGAGCACCTTGAGGGGTGCAGTTTTTAGAATGGTGTCACTTTTGGGTATTTTCAGCCATATAGAACCCTCAAAATGACTTCAAATGTGAGGTGGTCCCTAAAAAAAATGGTTTTGTAAATTTTGTTGTAAAAATGAGAAACCACTGGTCAAATTTTAACCCTTATAACTTCCTAGCAAAAAAAAAATTTGTTTCCAAAATTGTGCTGATGTAAAGTAGACATGTGGGAAACGTTATTTATTAACTATCTTGTGTCACATAACTCTCTGGTTTAACAGAATAAAAATTCAAAATGTGAAAATTGCGAAATTTTCAAAATTTTCGCCAAATTTCCGTTTTTTTCATAAATAAACTCAGAAATTATCGACCTAAATTTACCACTAGTATGAAGCCCAATATGTCACGAAAAAACAATCTGAGAATCACTAGGATCCGTTGAAGCGTTCCTGAGTTATTACCTCATAAAGGGACACTGGTCAGAATTGCAAAAAACGGCAAGGTCATTAAGGCCAAAATAGGCTGGGTCATGAAGGGGTTAAAAAATGTCAACTTCCAATAAAAGTCTTCTGAATAAGAGCATATATATTAGAACCTTGTAAGAAAGAGAGAACAGAAATAATTAATATACATAACCCCCAGATATATCATACAAAACACACCAAGCGCTAACTCCTAAAATCTAAAAAAATCTAAAAAAAATCCCTTAATCGAATATATGGATGAATTGCCAAAAGAAACAAACACATAAAAAATATGTAAACCCCCATAAAAAATGTAAATCACTAATAATTAAAAAATACTTGGATGTGATTATAAGGCTAAGTTCACAATAGGCGTTTTTGCTTGGGTTTTTTATGCTAATTTTCAGCTGCTTTCCACAGTACCAGCAAGGCCTATGAGATTTCAGAAATCTCATGTGCACATATTTTTTTTTTTTTGTTATCTGTATCTTGTGCTTTGCATGGTATTTTGGACATAGAATATGTCACGTTTTTCAGCGTTTTTCAGCATTTTTCACTCATTGAAAGCAATGGGTGATGAAAAAAATGGTAAGAAAATGAAAAAAGCAAGTACAGCAAAATATGAAACCCATTTATTTTAGTGATTTTCCAGGTCTACCATCTTGTCTTGGTCAGCTGAGATGGCAGTTTGGAATAATACATTTGAATTAAATTAGTGATGAATATAAAGTAAACATTGGCCAACAATGGTGTGAAATTGAACAATGTATGTGGCTGACAAAGGTGTGAGATAGCACAATGCTTGAGCAACTCAATGGTAGACCAAAGTGTGAAAATTAAGCAGTGTCCTACAACATCAGGGCACTGTCAGTGTCTTAAGGTACCTTCACATTAAGCGACGCTGCAGCGATAGCGACAACGATGCCGATCGCTGCAGCGTCGCTGTTTCATCGCTGGAGAGCTGTCACACAGACCGCTCTCCAGCGACCAACGATGCCGAGGTCCCCGGGTAACCATGGTAAACATCGGGTTACTAAGCGCAGGGCCGCGCTTAGTAACCCGATGTTTACCCTGGTTACCAGCATAAAATGTAAAAAAAAAAAACAGTACATACTCACATTCGCGTCCCCCGGCATCTGCTTCCTGCACTGACTGAGCGCCGGCCCTAACAGCAGAGCGGTGACGTCACCGCTGTGCTGTACTTTCACTTTCTCTTTACAGCGCTCAGTCAGTGTGGGAAGCGGACACCGGGGGACGCGAAGGTGAGTATGTACTGTTTGTTTTTTTTACATTTTACACTGGTAACCAGGGTAAACATCGGGTTACTAAGCGTGGCCCTGCGCTTAGTAACCCGATGTTTACCCTGGTTACCAGTGTAAAACATCGCTGGTATCGTTGCTTTTGGTATCAAACACGACGATACACGCCTGGTCTGACGACCAAATAAAGTTCTGAACTTTGTTCAACGACCAGCGATATCACAGCAGGATCCTGATCTAAGCTGCGTGTCAAACTAAATTATATCGCTAGCCAGGACGCTGCAACGGTTTAGTGTGAAGGTACCTTTAGGCCGGTTTCACACGTCAGTGGCTCCGGTACGTGAGGTGACAGTTTCCTCACGTACCGGAGCCACTGACACACGTAGACCCATAAAAATCAATGCATCTGTGCAGATGTCATTGATTTTTTGCGGACCGTGTCTCCGTGTGCTGTGCTTTCCTGCACTGTCAGCGCCGGTCAGCCGTAAAGCAGATTACAGCGGTGGCGTCACCGCTGTGCTTTCCGGCCGGCGCTCACAGTCAGTGCAGGAAAGCACAGAGCCGGGGGACAGACACCGGAATGTAAGTATGTAGTGTTTTTTTTTTTTTTTACATTTACACTGGTAACCAGGGTAAACATCGGGTTACTAAGCGCGGCCCTGCGCTTAGTAACCCGATGTTTACCCTGGTTACCCGGGGACCGGCATCGTTGGTCGCTGGAGAGCTGTCTGTGTGACAGCTCTCCAGCGATTCTGCAGCGATCTAGATCATTGTCTAGATCGCTGCAGCGTCGCTAAATGTGACGGTACCTTTAGAGTTGAAGTCCCTGCTCAATTGGCAAAAGAATACATCTACATACAAGTAAGAGAAGGCTCTTTATCAGGAACAAAGTGGTGCATGTATAAAAGAAAAAAAACATTTTCAGGAAAATTTTCAACATGTAAAAAGTACATATTCGTGGCACATTACAGGTACTCTTTAAAAGTTTTGATTTTGCTTGAAAATGAATTCATCATAGGTTTACCATGGGAAGCTAGAAGTTGCCACAACTCGATCGCCTCTACTACATTGGAGCGATGCTCAGATTGCCTCTATGTAGCTAAATTACAGCATTGCTATGAGAGCCGACCACCGGGTGGCGCTCACAGCAATCTGGCATCAACAACCATAGAGGTCTTCAGGAGACCTCTGGTTGTCATGCTGAAACATCACTGACCCACGATCACGTGACAGGTTCAGCTATGCGCGCATTTCCAGCCCGAAGGCCGGAAGCGCTAGTTAAATGCCATTGTCAGAGATTGACAGCAGTATTTAACTAGTTAATAGTGGCAGGTGGATCGCGATTCCATCCGCCGCTATTGCTGGCATATGTCAGCTATACAAAACAGCTGACATGTCCCGGCTTTGATGAGGGCTCACTAGATTTCCATCCAATACTCTCAATACAAATTTGAGGGAATCAGACTATAATCTAGTCCGTACGAGGGTGCCAGTGTGTAGATCACATATTGTTGGTCATATAATCACCTGCATGATCTGGTAAATGATGGAAATCCCAACAATGAGTGTAATAAACACTGTCAGAATTTGCTAATCTGCAGTAATTTAACCTTTTTGTGCCTGGGCCTGTTCTTGCCTTTGTGACCGTGCCAATTTTTACAATTCTGACCACTGTCAATTTATGAGGTAATAACTCTGGAATGCTTCAATGAATCCTGGTGATTCTGAGACTGTTTTCTCATGACATACTGTACTTTATGATAGTGGTAAAATTTATTCGATATGACTTGCGTTTATTTGTGAAAAAATGGAAATTGGGCAAAAATCTTGAAAATTTCGCAATTATTAAAATTTTTATTTTAATACCCCTAAATCAGAGAGTCATATTGCACAAAATAGTTAATTAATACAATTTCCCACATGTCTACTTTACAGAAGCACAATTTTGGAACCAACTTTTTTTGTTAGGAAGTTATAAGGGTTAAAATTTGACCAGCATTTTTCATTTTTTCAAAAAAATTGACAAAACCATTTGTTTTAGGGACCACCTCACATTTGAAGTCACTTTGAGGGGTCTATATGAAAGAAAATACCAAAAAGTGACACCATTCTAAAAACTTCACCCTTCAAGGTGCGCAAAACCACATTCAAGAAGTTTATTAACCCTATAGTTGCTTCACAAGAATTAATAGAATGTGGAAAGAAAAAAATTAACATTTCACTTTTTCCCACAAAAATGTTACTTTATTGCCATATTTTCCATTTTCACACAGTAATGGAAGAAAAATTTGTTGTGAGATTTCTTCTGAGTACGCCTATTCCACATATGTGAGGGAAAGCTACTGTTTGTGTGCACAGCAGGGCTCAGAAGGGAAGGAGCACCATTTGACTTATGCACCATTTGACTTTTGGAGTACAAAGTTGCCTGGAATCGATAGCAGACGTCATGTTGCATTTGGAGAGCCCCTGACATGCCTAAACAGTGGAATCCCCCAACAAGTGATCCCATTTTGGAAACCAGACTCCACCAAGGAATATATCGAGATGTGTAGTGAGCACTTTGAACCCCCAAGTACTTCACAGAAGTTAATAACATAGAGCCGTGAAAATAAAAAAATCTGATTTTTTCCACAAAAATGATCTTTCAACTTCAATTTGTTATTTGCACAAGGGTAGCAAGAAAAAATGGACCCCAAAGTTTGTTGTGCAATTTCTCCTGAGTATGTCAATTCCTAGTATATGGTAGAAAACTACTGTCTGGGAGCATGGCAGTGCATGGAAGGACAGAGCACCATATGACTTTTGGAATGCAAAATTGGCTGGAATCGATAGCAGACACCATGTTGCGTTTGGAGAGCCCCTGACACGTCTAAACTGTAGAAACCCCCAACAAATGACTGCATTTTGGAAACTAGACCCCCATGGAACTTATCTAGATGTGTGGTGAGCACTCTGAACCCCCAAGTGCATCACAGAAGTTAATAACATAGAGCCATGAAAATATAAAATAATTTTCTCCACAAAAATGATCTTTTCAACCTCATTTTTTTATTTTCCAAAGGGTAACAGGAGAAATTCGACCACAAAAGATGTTATGCAATTTTTGCTGAGTACGCTGATAACCAATATGTGGGGGTACACCACTTTTGGGGCACATGGCAGAGCTCAGAAGGGAAGGAGCGCCATATTGGAGAGCAGATTTTGTGGGCATTGTTTGTGGGCGACATGTCACATTGTCAGAGCCCCTGCTGTGCCTAAACAGTTGAAACTCCCAACAAGTGACCCCATTTTGGAAACTAGACCCCCATGAAACTTATCTAGATGTATGGTGAGAACTCTGAACCCCCAAGTGCTACACAAAAGTTAATAACATAGAGCCATAAAAATAAAAAATCATTTTCTCCACAAAAATAATCTTTTGAGCCTCAATTTTTTATTTTCCAAAGGGTAACAGGAGAAATTCAACCACAAAAGATGTATAGCCATTTTTTCTGAGTACACTGATACCCAATATGTGGGGGTATACCACTTTTGGGGAGCATGGCAGAGCTTGGAAGGGAAGGAGCGCCATATTGGAGAGCAGATTTTGTGGGAATTGTTTGTGGGTGACACGTCACATTGTCAGAACCCCTGAGGTGCATAAACAGTTGAAACTCCCAACAAATTATCACATTTTGGAAACTAGACCCCCAAGGAGCTTATCTAGATATTTGGTGAGCACTTTAAACCCTCAATTGCTTCACAGAAGTTAATAATATAGAGCTATGAAAATAAAAAATTATATTTTCTCCACAAAATTGATCTTTTCAACCTCAAATTTATATTCCAAAGGGTATCAGGAGAAGTTGGAAACCAAAAATTGTGCAATTTGTCTTGCGGAAATGGGTGCTGATGTGACATAGCTTGACCAGAAGCTCTGGCAAATCTGGGTATGATTTCAGAAAGGACTGAACTGCCAAGTTGAGCACATGTGCCAAGCATGTTATGTGTGTGAGCTTGCCAAGCTTCACAGCCACCACCAGGTTATGCCCATTATCACACACAACCATTTCTGGTTGCAAGTTCAGTGGCAAAAACCCCAGATCTGTCTGGTGTGTAATTCCTTTAAATAACTCTGTCGCGGTGTGAGGTTTGTCTCCTACACAAGTTATCTTCAGCAAACTCTGTTGCCGCTTCACTGGAGCAGTACTGCAGGGCTTCCAGCTTTTGGCTGATGTGGATGACGTGATCTGAGATACCACATCATAGATGGAATATGAGGATCTATTGATCTTGGCATGGTGCAGGTTGCAAATGATAAATTTTGCTTGTCTCAGAACTCTCACTAAAAAAATCCCTGACTGTGGAGCACTTTACTCTGTGATGAATAAATTCAGAAACGTCAGTGCTCTGCTGAACAGTTGCCCACCTTCTATATATGGTCTTCCCACTGCCTCTTCATGTCTGTTTTGGTTCTGCCGATCTCTCCCCCTCAGCATTGCTGGGCTTATTCGGCATGCCAGCTTCCCAGGTTGGGTCAATGACTTCGTGATCCACCTCTTTGTCTTCCAGTGCTGCACCCTAGTCCTCCTGACTTCATGACATAATAACAATAAGACTTAATGGCAACTGTGTCTCATCATTATCTTCCTCCTTATCCAAATTTGCCAGACCTACCATCATTGTCTTGTGGCCATGGCTACTCTAAGTTTTGTGCATCACTAAACAGCTTGTCCTCCTGTCCCTCTTAGAGCATGCAGGTTGAGGCTCTACAATCAAGAAATTATGTTGAAAAGAGCTCATAGGAGTGCCCTAGTGTGGGATCACTAGTCTTCTGTGACTCAGCATTATGGGAGGAAGGAGGATCTGGGTGAGGATTAAGTGATCCAGAATTTAGGCTGATGAGACTGGACCACGTGGAATACTGTGCAGTGCTGCCAAGCCTGGTGGAAGCATTATCTGAAATCCAACAGAACACCTGTTCGCACTGCTCTGGCTTCAGAAGTGGTGTACTGTGCCTCCCTGCAAGGGGAAACAGGTACCCATGTGTTATGCATGGGTGTGTCCTCGGCAATTGCATGCACCATCATCAGCATGTCCAGTTCCCTATCCCTTAACGCATGCTTTACAGAGTTTGTAGTTGCTAGTTCTCTTGAAACTAAGCTTACTTAATCAAATACAAACATTTGTCACCTGCAGCAATCAAAGTGGTTTTTGGGAGTTTATTCCACCGTGATGTAACAGAAAGAATGCAAATGTGTATGGATGACAATCAAATGCAATACAGAAAAATGCTTTAATGCTTTTTTCAGTTAGAGATCACAAATGAAAATCTACCAAAGTTTTAAAAGCTTTCTCAGTTTTAGAGATCACATAAATGTACTACACATTACAAAATAGTGTATAGCTGAGAAATGTAACCCAAGAAAAAAGGTTTCAACAATTTTTTGGTGTGTTATATAACACAAAGAAGGACCTGAAAGCACGTAATTAGTGTTGAGCGATACCTTCCGATACTCAAAGGTATCGGTATCGGATGGGATCGACCTATATCCAAAAAATATCGGATATCGCTGATACCGATACCCGATACCAATGCAAGTCATTGGGACACAAGTATCGGAAGCTATCCAGGATGGTTCCCAGGGTCTGAAGGAGAGGAAACTCTCCTTCAGGCCCTGGGATCCATATTCATGTAAAAAAATAAAGAATAAAACTAAAAAATATGGATATACTCACCCCTCCGGCGGACCCTGGACCTAAGAATTCCTAAGAATGCAGAGTGAAGGACCTTCGATGACGTCGCGGCTTGTGATTGGTCGCGTGACCGCTCATGTGACCGCTCACGGGACCAATCACAAGCCGCGACGTCATCGCAGGTCCTACACTCACTGCATTCTTAGGAACGGAGGCTGCCGGTTAACACCGCTAGGTCCAGGGTTCGCCGGAGGGGTGAGTATATCCATATTTTTAATTTTTATTCTTTATTTTTTACATGAATATGGATCCCAGGGCCTGAAGGAGAGTTTCCTCTCCTTCAGACCCTGGGAACCATACGCACACGCCGAAGATGACTGGGAACACTTCCGATTCCGATTTCCGATATCACAAAAATATCGGAACTCGGTATCGGAATTCCGATACAACAAATATCGGCCGATACCCGATACTTGCAGTATCGGAATGCTCAACACTACACGTAATGCTTTATCGATCAAAATATATTAAATTTTTTCACCCTGACAAAAAAACTTCAGCTATATATTTGCCAATGGACTGTACAGGCCTAATCCCTGTCTACAGACTGGATTATGTCACTCTATCTGTTCCTGTGACTCTATCTCACTCCATAGACTAAATGCACATTTTATGTGCAAGCGATTAGCTCTCAGAAGGACTGTTAGTATGATGGCTCAGATTCTGTAACAGTATCAACACTACAGGCCTATGATTCATTATACTGTGTACACAGGCCTAAACAAGCAATTTTTTCCTCCAACATTAAGTGTAACAGAGCATGGCACAATGGCATAAGTATGCAGAAGGGGGTGGCTGTTGTTTTATAATCCCTAATGATGTCAGACGGCCAGTAATGCCACAACCAAGATGGCTACAGCATTTCAGTGACTCACAGGCAATCCCCACATGCTTTTTAGCTGCAAAGCAGGTTCCAAAGATGAGTTGAGGGGTTACGAGTTTTACATTAAGCACCGCCCATTGCTCGCCAAGTAACAAGTACATCTGAGCACTGCGATACTCAAGTGATAGTGGAGTATCAGCGAGCATGTTCGTTCATTCATAATAATAAGGTTTTTCAGCAATTTGTTTTGCATATTTTTTACAAGCCCAACTATCGATCATGCTGTATATTTTCATAAAATAAGCTTGATCAATCTCTTTAACATTAAAAAAATAACTGTTGCAGCTAATTCAAATGGCCTCAAAAACCCCATACCGAACTGAGCTTAGTTGTCCATTGACATGTATGGTATTTTCAGGTTTGATTAGAAGATTATAAGAATCTTAAGTGATCTAAGTTTGGCAACCATAATAAAGACCCTAAAAATAGGTAATTTCAGGGGAAACTGAAACAGAACTAAGATTCAAAGCGTTTTTTTTTGCTACTTCTTAACATCAACTTTAAAAGGGTTGTTTGGTCTTAAACTGCAAGTCTGCAGTTACTTTATGTGATTGCAGACTTGTGGATCCTCACATCGTGTGCAATGCATGCTGTCACAATTCTTCAGTGCTGGGGTCTGGAACAGCATTCATGTGACCGTAAAAGTATTCGGTATGCATATTCCCAAATACATTGGGACTAGACTTTTTCCGGCCTCATTCAATACACTTGTACTGAGAAAGGCCGTGCACATCTAGTTGGAATGTGGCCGGGAGTATGCATACCTCACACGTATGGTCACATAACCACTGTTTACAGTGCCAAAACCAGAGAATCCTCACAGTGTGTAATGCATGCGATTTTAGAATTCACAAGTCTGCAGTCACATGGAGTGACTGCAAACTTGTAGATTTAGACAAGCAACCCCTTTAATAATTTGAGAAAAATTGTTTATATATGACCTTTTACCATGATTTAGACATTGTGGGTGTAAGCAAGTATGTTTTGAGGTCTGCCCAGATAAATAAAATTAATATTTAGAATTTTAGGTAAAATACGTTCAGTAGTGAAAAATGCGAATTGTGTTTCTCAACATTCACATTTTTTACTCATTCTCATGTAGATCCTCATAATGCATCTTTGGTGGAAAAACTCAGAAATGAAACTTAGCTTTGACTTTGGAAATAAATAGTGCTTAGCAGCTAGTATATAATTTCTGATCATTTTTGCATGTCCTTTATAGGTTAACACATTTCTTCAATCAAAAAATGTTACTGATCTTTAGGTTATATAACTAAAAGAAAACCTTTTTTGTTATCCCATAGAGACTTGTTAAAACAACATGAAAACCTATGTCATCAGCATTGCTTCTGCCACGATCTGATCATAAAGTTCAAAGCTCTTCAAGTAATTTTAAGTAAAGACATTGATGACTAGTCTGCAGATGAGGTTCTGAATACTGATATACGTCATGAAAAATACATAAATTCATAAACTTAATTTAACAAAGCACTGTTTCCCGAAAGTGAAAAACAAAAATAAAATATTTGACTATGTTACAAGCAGATTAATTATAATCACAACAACAGGTTTTGTGACTTGAACATACATAAAAAAAAATATTTTGCAAGATCAGCTGACAAGAATTGAAGGAAATTATAGATTTTTTATTTATTTTGTAGTTTATGTCATGATAAAATAATTTATTACCGGTATGTAATAAATTCATACAGTAAGTAAGGTGAAGTAACAACAAAAATGCAATATTGAATTAACTGATAATTTATGTAACAATTAATTTAAAGACAAACCATATCTGTCTATAGTAAATAACATGTTAACTCTAATAGCTACACTGTTAATACTGAGTCTTTGGCAGAAACATCAAGCAGGTCATTTTTGTATAGTTTTTTCTGAGTCTGTGACATTTAGCATGGGTTGCGGATCACAAGTGATTTGGCTGAAAAACTGTGCCTACATGCAAATTGCTGCAGTGTGCAAATAGTTTTTTCCCACATTGTAAGATATAACTTATCCACAGCTTGCAACTTACTGATCAGTGGGATCCCCAGAAACCATAAAAACAATTTGTTGTGTTCTCAGAATTCAATAATGCTGTATATCTGCCCCCAACTCGACCTGGAAGAGAAGAAAAATGACTTTTATGATACTCACCTATGGGGTGGGGCGGTCCGGTCCGAGGGGTGTCGCAGGTCTTGGTCCGGCGCCTCCCATCTTCTTATGATTTCCGCACTCCTGCTTGATTCTTGTAGATGATGCATCCCTGCATCATCTACACAGATTCTTTGGAACCACACTCTGGTTCAGACGTACTTCTCTACCCTGAATAGGGCAGAGCAAAATGTTGCAGTCACAGGTGCCGGAAAAGGTCAAATAGCCCCGAACCCAGCACACTGCAGGACTTTGCTCTGCCCTGAACCACAAAGCGTGTATATCACCCCTGTAAGGTGATGGCCATAACTTATATAGGCCAAAACTGGTGACAAGTTCATTTTAAATAAACACATTGAGAATGTAGACTAGTACCGTGCTGCAATTGTCCTCATACTTCGGCCAAAACTCACCAATGCACATCAATGGGTGTGAGAAAAACATTGCATGTCACTCAGACTATGAGAGTGCAGTCTGATTTTTACACACCCATGTCCTTAAAAACACATGATTTCATCTGCCACATACATTAAAAATTGCAGCTTTACTTGACAAAATAGGACAAAATATGATACAATAGATATATGCAGATAGAATAGATAGATTTAAAGATGCCTGTAACATATATAATTAGTACAGTGCATGTGCAGCTTACTTTACAAGTATATAATTAATAAATTATTATTTAAAAAAAAAAATTGGCATGGGCTCCCGTGTAATTTTCATAACCAGCAGAGGAAAAGCAGACAGCTGGGGGCCAATGTTTATAGCCTGGGAAGAGGGTTATAGCCATAGAGCATCCCAGGCTGTTAACTTCAGCTCACAGCTGTATACTTAGAATTTTTTGGTTATTTAAATAGATGACTCCCCTAAAAAATGATGTATGGTCCCCCTATAATTAATAACCAGCAAAGGCAAGGCAGACAATTGGCACTTAGCCACTTTCCCTGGTGTGCTGTTACATGGGGTGATAGTTGGGGGATGATGTCACCTTTGCATTGTCAGGTGACATCAAGACCAGAAGATAATAATATAGAGACATCTATAAAATGCTTCAATTACTAACTACATAGTGATATTATTAAAAAACACACACATAATAAAGCTCTTTAATTGAAATAATCTAAATTAAACCATATTCACGTCATCGCACAAACATCAGAAGCTAAAATGAATATGAACTGTAAATTAATTAAAATAATAAATAGTGATGTGAGAGCATGCTCGCCACTACTCAGTACTCGCCCAAGCATCTCACTGCTCTAGATGCTCTGAGCTTGCCGAACATTTTCGGGGTTGCTCGGCAGGAGCTCGGGTCCCCTCCCTGCATGTTTGGTGCTCTTTAGAGACCCAATGAACATGCAGGGATTGTCTGCCAAACACTGTAATGCCGCAGCCATGTAGATTGTGGAATTACAGTGATTGGCTGGCCGCACAGTGTCATCAGGTCTGTATCAGACCTGGCACCGCCATGCTTGTCACAGTCTACTCTGGAATCAGGCAATGTAGGGCGAGGTGCTGCTGAACTGGGTAGAGATTTGCTTGTTTCTTAGTTAGTGTAAGTATGCCACAATATATTATACACATATCATCTCAACTAACAGTCCTTCAGTGCTAGGCAGACAGGCAGTGTATGTGGCAGACTGCAATGCATATAGCAAGAGGGTCCATTCCAGTTCTGTCTGCTGCTGCTGCTTTTACAGATATTTCTAGACATAGCCCCAGGTATCAGAGGCCATGAATAATTTTTGGGAATCTTAATCCTGATTATTTGCTTAAAAAGCAATCCAGAGAACACTGTTTTTCTGCCTCATTTGCTTGTTTGCACTGCAGAATACAGCCAGATCCTTTCCATATTACAGTTCTAAAAATCCATCTATTTAAAACTGTGGTTTGTCCGTCACACAGATCACATACAAGTGCGCTCAAATTTCTGCCATTTCTTGCCTCCATTTAAATTTTGTTGCAGTGTGTTAGCAAAGTTATTGACACCAGTTTGCTGTTAAAAATAGTTACCTTGATCCCAAAGCAGTGTCAAAAGGTTGTTGGTTGAATAGCAGATAATGCTTCCAGTCAATTTTCCACCATCACCACCACTTGATTTCCACACGGTGAAGTCTCAGTAGCCGTGAGTCAGGACCGCATATTCCTCAACCTGATCCTCCTTCCTCCCACCATGCTGAGTGCCCAGAGACAACTGATCCAGTACTTGTACACTATGAAGAGCTGCTCACTTTTCCATTTATAGATTAGGCCTCTCACCCAATCCACTGGAAGTGGGACAAAAGGAGATCGCATACAGCGATGCCCAAATATTTGAGCAGCCATGGTCACATGAAGGCAACTGTGGGATAGTGTCAAAAGAGGTGGACGATGATGAGACAAAATTGCCAGAAAGTCAGGAGGAGGACCAGGGTGTGGAAGTGGAAGACGAGGTGGTGGATGATATAGTAACTGACCCACCTGGCAGGAGGTCATGCAGAGTGAGGACAGCAGCACACAGGGGAAGTGAGACCAAGCACATTAACAGGCAGGAAGAAGCAGTGTGGTGGCTGCAAACAGAAGGTGGGCAACAGTTCCCCGTAACACCAACACCATGAAGAGCTGCTCACTTTTCCATTTATAGATTAGGCCTCTCACTCAATCCACTGGAAGTGGGACAAGAGGAGATCGCATACAGCGATGCCCAAGTATTTGAGCAGCCACGGTCACATGAAGGCAACTGTGGGATAGTGTCAAAAGAGGTGGACGATGATGAGACAAAATTGCCAGAAAGTCAGGAGGAGGACCAGGGTGTGGAAGTGGAAGACGAGGTGGTGGATGATACAGTTACTGACCCAACCTGGCAGGAGGTCATGCAGAGTGAGGACAGCAGCACACAGGGGGAGTGAGACCAAGCACATCAACAGGCAGGAAGAAGCAGTGTGGTGGCTGCAAACAGAAGGTGGGCAACAGTTCCCAGTAAAACCAACACCATGGAAGTTGCCAGTACAAATGTTAGGTCTTCCCGAGTCTGGTTGTTTTTTAAACACTCTGCCGATAAACCCAAAAATGCCATTTGCACCACCTGCCAGGCCAGCATCAGCCTGACCACCACTAGCATGATCAGGCACATGGCAGCAAAGCACCCGACTGTGGGACAAACCCCAGGGTCCAGGAACAGTGTCTAAGGGTGACATCAGTACTTTTTCCGCTGTTGTGAGTGCAAGCCAATCCCCTGACCATGGTGCATGCGAAGATGCCTCCTGCCCTGCACCCGTAATTGCACACACTCAACTAGCACCATCAGCAAGCACATCCACCTCCTTGTCCCAGCGCAGCATTCAGTTGTCCATACCCAAGTCCTTGGAATGAAAGCACAAATATGCAGCCAATGTCTCACAGGCCACAATACTAAATTCACACATCTCATGAATTCTTGCATTTGAAATGAAGCCTTATAGGCTCATGGAGATGGAAACTTTCCGCAACCTGGTGGTGGCAGCCATCCCTCGGTACTCTGTCCCCAGGTGCCACTATTTCTCCCGATGTGCTGTCCCCACATTACACAAGCATGTGTCCCACAACATTAGCCATGCCCTCATCAAAGAAGTTACTGGGAAAGTCCACCTAACCACAGACACGTGGACAATTGCTTGTGGGCAGGGTGGTACATCTCGCTGGCGGCACACTGGGTTAACATAGTGGAAGCCAGGACCCAGTCGGACCTTGGGATAGAATACATCCTCCTGACACCAAGGATTATGGGTGGACCCTAGATCAATCAGGGTTGTCCCAACAGTCTAAAGCTACTGCACCTCATCCTCCTCCTCCTTCTCTTCAGCCTCCATCTCTGAAATGACCACATCAGTCACAAGCTGGAAGCACTGCAGCACTGAATCAGCAAAGCGACAACAGGCTGTGCTGAAGCTAATATGCTTAGGTGATAAACAATGCAATGTGGAAGACTTGTGGACAGCTCTGAAACAGCAGGCAGATCTGAGGCTGACCCCGCTGAACCCACAGCCAGGCATGGTCGTGTGTGACAATGGCTGGAAAATGGTGGCGGTTCTGAGGTGAGGTGAGCTCATACACATACCATGCCTGGCTCATGTGCTTAACCTCGTGGTTCTGTGATTTTGCAAAACCTAACTGAAGCTGCCACAACTGCTTGTCAAAGTATGCCACCTGTGTGCCTATTATAGAAAGTCAGCTACAGCTTCTGCCGCCCTTGCCGTGCTTCAGCAGCGTTTGCAGCTTCTGGCTCACCAACTGGTGTGTGATGTATCCACATGTTGGAACTCTACACTGCAGATGTTTTTAAGAATTTGTGAGCAGAAGAGGGCAGTTGTTGACTACCAGCATCAACAAGGCAATCGTTATTCAGTTCAGACTCCACACATAAGACCTCAGGAGTGGACATGGATGTCAGACCTATGTACCATTCTGAAACGCTCTCTGCTCGCAATCAAAGAGGATGCATTGCAGGTGGAGCACAATGAGATGGAGCAAGGAACCATGCAGGGTGATTACACACAGCACAGCCTCATCTCATCCCAACATAAATTGAGTAACAATGAGAAAGAGGAGGAGGAACATGAGCTAGTTTCATGCACTATGGAAGGTACTACCTGCACAACTGTCATACTGTCTGTTCAGCATGGATGGCCTGAGGACAGGGAGAAGGAGAAGGAGAGCATGGTCAGTCATTCTCTTGGTAAGGACATGGAAGTCTTGCATGTTAGCAGTCTGGCATTCATGGCTGAGTTTATGCTACGCTGCCTTTCCCGTGACCCTCGTGTTCTCAAAATTTGGGGTGACAGTCATTACTGGTTGGTGACACTTCCAAACCCATGCAACAATAAGAAAATGTATATGTTATTTCTGAGGTGGACAGGTCTACTATAATGAGGCAGTACCAAAAGGCCCTTGTTGCGGAATTATTAAAAAAATTTCCATCTGAAAATGCTGGCGGCAGAGGTCACACTTTGTTGGACAACCATGGAGTACAGGCGAGATAGACACAATTCCAATCCAGCAGAGGCAGGGGAACACTGTCAATTTTCTGGGAGAGTTTTCTCAGACCCTCCCATCGCACAGGCCCTGAGGCTCGGGGTACTCTCTCAAGGAGTGCAAAGTTTGAGATGATGCTGAGGGAGTACCTTGCTGACTGTATCAGCATCCTCCGTGATTCCTCTGTGCCTTATAATTATTGGGCATCCAAGCTGAACGCGTGGCATGAACTGGCTGTCTACGCCTTGGAGGTCCTGGCCTGCCCTGCGGCTAGCGTTTTGTTAGAGCTAGTGTTGAGTGATACCTTCCGATACTTGAAAGTATCGGTATCGGATAGTATCGGCCGATACCCGAAAAATATCGAATATCGCCGATACCGATACCCGATACCAATACAAGTCAATGGGACTCAAGTATCGGAAGGTATCCTGGATGGTTCCAAGGTTCTGAAGGAGAGGAAACTCTCCTTCAGGCCCTGGGATACATATTCATGTAAAAAATAAAGAATTAAAATAAAAAATATCGATATAATCACCCGTCCGGAGGCCCCTGGACCTTACCGATTGTAACCGGCAGCCTCCGTTCCTAAGAATGAGCAGTATAGGACCTGCGATGACGTTGCGGCCTGTGATTGGTCGCGTGAGCGGTCACATGAGCGGCACGCGACCAATCACAAGCCGCGACATCATCGAAGGTCCTATACTGCTCATTCTTAGGAACGGAGGCTGCCGGTTACAATCGGTAAGGTCCAGGGGCTTCCGGACGGGTGAGTATATCCATATTTTTTATTTTAATTCTTTATTTTTTACATGAATATGGATCCCAGGGCCTGAAGGAGAGTCTCCTCTCCTCCAGACCCTGGGAACCATACACTGGGAACTTCCGATTCCGATTTCCGATACCACAAAAGTATCAGAACTCGGTATCGGAATTCCGATACCGCAAGTATCGGCCGATACCCGATACTTGCGGTATCAGAATGCTCAACACCAGTCAGAGCATGTTTTTAGTGCCGCTGGTGGAATTACAACTGATAAGCGCATCCTCCTGTCAACTGAAAATGCTGACAGGCTGACTTTTATAAAAATGAACAAGGGCTGGATTGGGATAGAGTTCTGAACACCACCGAATGATAGCAGTGTAACATAAACTCAAATCCAGCAGTTTATTTGGAGGTCTATTTCCATGAACCTCTTCACACCCACACATGGGTATACGCTTCCTGATTTTGGCTATTTGCTGTTGTCCTCCTCCTTCTCCTCATCCTCAACCTCCACCACCATATCACCAGGGTGACTGTGGTCCGTGATGCAACACCTATATAATTTTTTTAAAGGGTGTTTATGATACCTGTAAAAAAAATTGTTATAAAGTATGTTCATGTTACCCCCCAGGGGAAAATGTTTGTCAGTCCATCACTTAGTGCATGGGCATTACAATTATAGGACACCCAATCCTCTCTATTGAGAACATTTTTATGAGGCCCTCCTCCACGTCTCTTCCATGGGTCATTGGAGTGCCTCCAAGTTTTTGGCAGCCCTCGCATTCACTGCATATGTAAACACTATGGGGGACCCACTTCCTAATAATGAGAACAGTGTTTTCAGGAGGCAATCTGACTTCTACATCTCTTCTAAGGGGCATTGGAGTTCCTCCAAATTTTTGGCAGTTGTTACTTCACTGCATAGGCAAAACCTATGGGAGAACCACTTCCTAATAATGTGAAAATTTTTTCATGAAACCATTCTCTACGTCTCTTCCAAGGGGCATTGGAGTAGATCCTAATTTTTGGCAGCCTTAGCAGTCACTGCATGGGCAAACCGTTTTGGAGACCCACTTCCTAATGATGGGAACATTGTTTTTTAGGAGGCCCTCCTGTATGCCTCTTCAAAGGGGTATTGGGGTGCATCCAAATTTTGGGCAGCACTGCCACTCACTGCATACATAATAACAGTATAGGAGAACCACTGTTTAATAATGGGAACAGCAAAGCATAGCCGGCTTATGGCTCTCTAAGAATAGTGAGGGCCGACTGCTGGCCCTTTAAGAATAGTAAAGGCCGCCTGATGGCCCTATAAAAAAAGGATTTGTGACTTTCAGAGTCCCTCCTTCATAAATGAAACAGGATGTGTCTGATGATGTGTCACACACCACATGGCCAGATAAGATTATAAAATGTTAAAATGACATCTCCCAGTGAATGCATTTGTCTTGGTTGAAAGCATCAAAAACACGATGTGTGAACATAGCCCATGATGTGGAGTAGTATTTTTGTTTTTGGTTATTTATTTTGCCTTATATACAAATAATTGCCCTGGAAAGGATGTTCTTTAACATATTTCCCAGGAAAATCCATTTTGGTTTCATTTTTGTATGTTTTATTGTGAGTCTGTAAAAGTGGCATAAGACTCTAACAACGTTGTTCACAGCAGTGACCTGGGAGTCAGAAATGCTTCCAGGGTTCTTCCCCATGCTGTTCCCATGTCATTTGAGTTATGTTCCCATCAATTTATGCAATTTCAAGTCGCTCTGCAGACTGCCAGGGAGGCCTCCATAAAAATGCTCAATTTTCCCATAGACTTAAATTGGGCTCGTTGTTCGGGTCGAGAACCCAAGCATTCCAAGTTGCTCGTCCTGAGCAATGAGCACCAGAGCATTTTAGTGCTTGCCCACCACTAATAATAAAAAACAATATTCCTCACCTGTCCAAAGCGAAGAGTTAATACATAATGTCCCACGATGATCCTAATGACTGTGATAGTCATCTAACATACATTTCTATTTTGAGATCTAGCCACAGATTTTCAATGATCAGATCAGGGGTCTGTTAGGGTCATTGTAAAACCTTCACTTTGTTGTAGTCTCCTGTTGATTTTGATGTGTATTCAGAATCATTATTATTTTGAAGAAGCTGCCCTCTTTTGAACTTCAGCTTTTTTACAGATGATGTTATGTTTGCTTTAAGAATTTCTTGAAATTTAATTTAATCCATTCTTCCATCTACTCGTGAAATGTTCCCCATGCCATTGGCTGCAACACAACCACAAAGAGTGATTGATCCATCTCCAAGCTTAATGATTGGCAAGATGTTCTTTTCCTCAATATTTGTGCCCTTTTTTCTCCACACATACCTTTGATAATTGTGGCCAAAGAGTTTTATTTTAACCTCACCGGACCACGGGAATTGGTTACCAAAATGCATCATCCTGGGATAGTTTTTTTTTCATACTTCTGATGCTGAATTTTATGGTGATGATGCAGGAGAAGTTTTCTCCTGATGACTCTTCCATGAAGGCCACATTTGTGCAGGTGTCTCTGAACAGTAGAGCTACAATTTAGTCTGCTAAATCTTTCTGAAGGTCTTTTGTAGTCAATCGGGGGATCTGATTGCACTCTTTAGTAATTGTACAAGCAGCTCTCACTGAAATGTAGCTTGTTCTTCCAGACCTTATCTTGACCTCCACTGTTCCTGTTAACTGCCATTTATTAATTACATTTCAAACTGAGGAAAGAGTAACTTGAAAATTATTTTCTATCTTCTTATAGCCTTGTCCTGCTTTGTGGGCCGCCTTCTATTTCATTATCAAAGTCCTAGGCAGCTGCTTGGAAGAACCCATGGCTGCTGTTTTTTGTCACAAGGTTAGAGGAGACTGGGTTTTTGTAAAGGAGGAAAATTTTCATCACCTGGCTTTCCTAACGATAATGGTGAACAAGCCATAACCCTAACAGTCTAAATAGGGTCTAAAACCTTTGTGAAAGTTATCTGAGCACACAAATCTCCCATGGTGTCGAAACTTTTGAATTGACCCATTGTCGTTATTGTAATTTTTAAAATGTAAAAAATGACATTTTTTTTGTCTAAAATACAAAGGAAATGTGTCATCTTTAACTATAACCCTTTAACAGATCATTTCATCTTCAACTTGCATAACTGTTCACAATAACAATAATTTTATCAGGGGTGCCCAAACTTTTACATACCACTGTAAATGTGGCCGCAACTTGTCTAATTATCCAGCATTAAACCGAGCCATATTTAACACTATCACATGGAGTTTTATTTCTTTTTCAGCTGTGCAGTATTTGAGAGCCTTTTGTATGCATAGAGTGCATTTGACCATTCTCAATGGAATACAGAGCTAAACTTGACTTTAGAACTCACCTTCCCTTATTTTTTTTAAGACTTTTTTTATTGTTTTACTGGATTGCCACTGAAAGTGTTTTAAGTTTTGTGCTATTTATGCTTGTTAATGGGAATGTGTCACCGGGTTTTTCCTACCCCATCTGAGAGTATTATGATGTAGAGGCAGAGACCCTAAATCAATTGACGTTATATGTATTTGGCTGCTTTCTGTAGTTTTGAAAAAATCACAAATTTATCTGCTGCAGACCTTCCAGTTCTCTGAATGTAAAAGTCTGTATAACCTCATTTACAGCACTGCTTGATGATAATGAACTATATGTACCCCTTTTTCCTGTTGTATTCCCATCTCACCCCCCTTTTTTATTAATAACATTTACATTAGGTTAGAATTATTCATGTCTTGGCTTTCTGTCTTCTTTGTTGTATTGAAAGAAATAAATCTTTAAGAGAGTCCAAAAAGTAAATCAGTCTAGAGTTTGCTCAGATCAGAAGATCCCAGCTTGTGCAAAGAAAAAGATGTTATGATGAGCACATGCAGCTAAAAGTCCCTGTCAACCCTTTCTCCTTCCCAGTTACAAAAAGTATGAAGATATTCATCGAGATGTAAATAGATTTGATTGATGTCCTATCAGCAAAAAAGTGGGTCAAAAGCAACATCTTTATTTGGGGCTTGATTCCAAAAGTACCTTCTGTAAAGAGAATCTGAAGTTTGAACATGAGTCAAAGCTAGTATGAGCTGTATCCATCAGCAAGAAAGACGGATTTGCTTTCAATGCTAGTTTTTGAAGATTATTCTTGATATAAGCTTAAATGCCCTCTGATTAAAGGAGATATACTGTATGTGTCTCATGGCATGGAACTCCCCCAAAAAGTTAAAACAAAATGCAAAGATAAGATGAAATAAAATATAATAAAATATAAAATAAACAAAAAGATTAAGAGCACACTTAAACTTATTAAAGTAGAAATCTGCAAAATGGACGTATTGTTAAGATCTGAGGTCACAGAAAAAATGGCAAATTGAGCAGACTTGTGTATAATATGTGTTTCTGAGTAAACTGAGCCAAATTTATTAAGAGACATACATTTTTAATAAATGCCGAGTATGATGCGCTGTCCTAAAACGTAAAAGAAAAATGTACAGAAACTTCAGATTTCCATTAATATTTTAACCACTTTTGTCTTTAGCATAGTTAATGTTGATGATTATGACTTACAGCCAATGAAAGCCCAAAAGTCATTATCTCAGTAAATTAGAATACTATACTGTTTAGTAAATGCACTTAATACTTTGTCAGGGCTCCTATTGCATCAATTACTGCATCAATGCAGCTCGGCATGAAGACGATCAGCCTGTGGCACTGCTGAGCTGTTATGGAAGCCCAGATTGCTGCTGTTATCCCAGTTGCTGGTACACTTTTCTATCACACTTTTTACTTACAATCAACTTTCCATTAATATGCTTGGATACAGCACTCTTTGAACAGCCAGCTTCTTTAGCAATGACTTCTTGAGGAGTGTGTTATCGACTGCCTTCTGGACATCTGTCAAGTCAGCAGTCTTCCCCATGATTGTGGAGCCTACTAAAACAGAGTAAGGGGTATTTTTAAATGCTTAGGAAGCCTTTGCAGATTTTTTTGTTAATTATTCTAATTTACTGAGATAATGACTTTTGAGTTTTCATTGGCTATAAGCCATAATCATCAACATTAACAGAATTAAACACTTGAAATAATTCACTCTGTTTGTAATGACTCTATATAATATATGAGTTTCACTTTTTGCATTGAATAACTAAAATAAATTCACTTTTTGATGATATTCTAATTTTGCGAGAAGCATCTGTATAAATATAGTTAAAAAAATACATATGATTTGCATATAAAAAATATAATTGATTAATATATCATTTTTTTCCCTTAATTCTAGTTGTGTCATACTCAGTAATAGCATGTGGTATGATTAGGCACTTACGTGTGCATGAACACTGTAAAATGACCCCTTTGATCTTTATTAATGGCCTGTATCCCTTTCATGTGCAGCCATATAGATTATTAAAGGGCTGTCCAAAACCTTATTTCTTTTTAAAGCCAGGCTTAAAAAAATCTATATTTAACTATTGCTTCTCCACTGCTCAACGACAGTTTAGACTGGATCATGTTCCAAGTCTCCTTGCTTCCTCTTCTGGCCAGGACAGCTCATGACCACTATAGCCAATCAATGGCTTCAGCAGTGACCAAATTCATTAAAGGGAACCTGTCACCCCCAAAATCGAGGGTGAGCTAAGCCCACCGGCATCAGGGGCTTATCTACAGAATTCTGTAATGCTGTAGATAAGCCCCGATGTATCCTAAAAAATGAGAAAAAGAGGTTAGATTATACTCACCTGGGCGGGCGGTCCAATCCGGTGGGCATCGCAGTCCAGTCTGGGGCCTCCTATCTTCATAGGATGACGTCCTTTTCTGGTCTTCATTCTGCGGCTCTGGCGCAGGCGTACTTTGTCTGCCCTTTTGAGGGCAGAGCAAAGTACTGCAGTGCACAGGTGCTGGGAAAGGTCAGAGAGGTCCGGCGCCTGCGCACTGCAGTACTTTGCTCTGCCCTCAACAGGGCAGACAAAGTACGCCTGCGCCGCAGCCGCAGCGTGAAGACCAGAAGAGGACATTATCTGATGAACCTCTTTTTCCTATCTTTTAGGATACATTGGGGGCTTATCTACAGCATTACAGAATGCTCACCCTCGATTTTGGGGGTGACAGGTTCCCTTTAATGGTTGTTTGTGAAATGTTCTGCCCCACTGAAAACAATAGGAGAGGCAAATCATCAAGATCCACTGGAGGCGACTAACTTTCTTTGGACTAAGGTAGAATGTTTAGGCCACACAGGCTGCACACAATAACACCAGCAAATTGTGGACTGGCCATATGTTTCTTGAATTACTGTGAACAGCATGTGTGAAATAAAAATCCTACCATGGTCTGCAGCATCTCAAGACTTTTCTCACATTAAGCACATTTGAGATTTAATTGGTTGGTAATTGTTAAAGCACCTATCAGTTGCATATCTTGATGATTTGTGTGCCCATGTGCATCCAGCATACCTGAACATTCCTAGAAAAACCCAAATTACAATTTAATCAATAGATTTTGGAATAATAAGTTCCTCAGTTGGATGTGTTAAATATTAATGTGCTGAGATTATCTTATAAATGTGCCCCAGCTATGTACTGTTTAATGGCTGTGTCTAGCCGTGCAGGAATATGGTTTAAATATTACCACAGCTTTGTGCCAGTGGACAAAAAAATAAAAAAAAGTTTTATGGGTCTAGAAAAATGGCAACACAGCATAAAAAAACATTTTTTGCAAACTCCTGAGTTTTTTTCACCACTAAAAGAATAAAAAAATGGTCATGTTTGTTATCACCACAATAGTGATGATTAGCAGAATAACAATTTAAGGTCATGTTTATCACAAAATATAGGCTGTAACATTTCCCAAAAAGAAATTTCAGAATTTTGTTTTTTTCTCACAACTTTTCCCTATTTGGATTTTTTCCCTATTTTCCAGTACAATATCTGATAAAATGAATGATGTCTTTAAAATTTACAAAATTTACAACTCGTCCAGCAAAAAAACAAGCCCTCATATGTCTATATGGACGGAAAAATAAAAGTTATGTTCTGCCACCTTACAGAAATACGTAGCTACCGGGTAAAAATGAATTTTATTCCTTCTGAAAATTGCAGACTTTCATTCATAGAGAAGTGGATAGAGCAGCTAAAGGCACTGCTCAGTATACAGTGAGGGTCGACTTTAAGCACACCCTGGTATTTTTATTGACAGCTCAATCCGCAGTGGATCCATGCAGAGAGATCTTTCAATCAAAGTGCCATTGTGTGCATATAGCCGCTGAGCACAATGATGTGAGCGATGACTCAAGCTTCTTAAGGTATGTGTCCATGGTCAGTTAACGCTGCGTGTTTGACGCTGCGTGGGGCTGCAGCGTCAAACACGCAGCATCCAGATGTTCCAGCATAGTGGAGGGGATTTTTTGAAATCGCGGCGGCCCTGCGACTCCAGACATGCTGCGCGTCTTTTCAGATCGCAGCATGTCCGTGTTCCTTGCGGCGATGCTGCATCGCCGCAAGGAATATCACAGGGCCCTATGCGAGGAGTGCGATGATCCCGGATGTGTACAGTTAACACATCCAGCATCATCGTGTCCCAGAAGGGGGCGGGGCTTAGCGCCGAGCGGCTTTGCCGCTCCGACGATACCACCGGCCATCCTGACCGTGGACACATACACTTAAGGTATGTTCACAATTAGTGTTACTAGGATTCCGGAAGAAGCATATTTTTGCTGCATCCAAAATGCTTCATTGCAGTACAAGCAAAGTTGATGGGATTCATAGAAATTTCATGCCCACTGTGTTTCTTTTTTACGCTGTGTAAACTTATCTTAGGTGCTGTTTTCCAAGATGCAGCATGTCAGTTTTTTCTTGCGGATATGCTAAAGTATTCTATGTGGATTCTTGACATCACTGGGTCTCATGTGACCTGCAGAGGCTGCTGCTCAAAGTCTATGGGGCCTTTTTCTTCATGTCTATAGCCTTTGATCTAGGTAATGGAGGAACAACATGAGACCGTTGGACTATGTCAAAGCTGGGAACTTTGCTTTCTTAATAAATTAGGGAACAAGGGATTATATCTGGTTTTTATTTCTTTATTTCTCTATTTTTATGTCTTTCAGGTATCCTTTTGTGGACTATAGCAGAATCGTTAAACTACGGTAATCATGCTTGATTTTTTATTAAATTGACGAATCAGTGGAAGCGTTGGTGAATGTAATTTTAAAATAAACTTATTTTGTGTGTGTGTTTTTTACCTTTACACCTACTGGGTTAGTAAAGGGGGTGCTTCTCAATTACTAACACCAAGACTTAATTCCAGCTAATGATACTTTCACACTAGCGTCGGTACAGGGCCGTCACCATGCGTCGGCCCGACGTACCGACGAACGTTGTGAAATAAATGAACAACGGGGGCAGCGGATGCAGTTTTTCAATGCATCCGCTGCCCCATTGTAATGTCCGGGGAGGAGGGGGCGGACACGAGGCACAAAACAAGTTACATGGAACTTTTTTTGTGCCGACGGTCCGCCAAAACACGACGCATCCGTCGTGTTGTGAGGACATACATCGCAATGCGTCGCCAATGCAAGTCTATGGAGAAAAAACGCATCCTGCGGGCAACTTTGCAGGATGCGTTTTTTCTCCAAAACGATGCATTGCGACGTACATCTCACGACGCTAGTGTGAAAGTAGCCTAACACTGCACAGATGACATCAAAACCAAAAAGCATTACCCCATTGCCTATGCACCAGGGTAATGGGGAAAAATTGGGTGGTTGTGGGCTAGTAATTTTAGGCTCGGAAGAGCCCAATAACCAGGGACCTTCCCAGTCTGATAGTATAAGCCCGCAGCTATCTGCTTTACTTTGACTGATTGTCAAAAATAGGTGGGACCCTACATTATTTTTTAAATCATTTATTTATTTTTTGGTTAAAGGTGAAACACTCTTTAATGCCACATGATGTACAATAATAAATTGTATTGTCATGATGCCACATGAAAGACACTAAAGGGTGCAAGTTTACTATATGTAGGGGGGTTAGGAAATTTGGTATATGCAGGACATCTATCTATTCTATCTAATATATCTATCATCTAATTAGCTATAGCTTAATATTTTTTGTGTATCTGTATATGTGTTTAAGTGTTGAACTCTTTGCTTTGAACAGCTGCCTGTTTTTCAACCTACTATATTGAGACAAAAACGCATGGGTCAAAAATGCATTAAAAATCTATGTTAAAAAGCACAAAAAAATACAAGGTAAAAATGCAAACTAAGATTTCTAATGGTTTCAGAAATTCTGCAACTTCAAAAACTCAACAAACACTGATTGTGGTATCGTACCCTAGGACTGAAAGTCAATGGTTACCAAGAAACAAGTTTATTTTCTCTTGGTTTCCATGGATTCAATAAGATGGATAGACAGCATTGTAATGCTATTAACTTGAAGATTAACCCTATATCTGAAGGTTACAGTTGTTATGGGATATGACAGGTTTCTTTTTTTCTTTTACAGAGAACCTGTCTACACAGTTTTGTAGAGTAAAGAAGTTACAGTCATTGTGCAGTAATACTAATTAAATTGATACATTTGATGAAGAAATTATCTCATTGGTTCTTCTTTAATCATAATTTGAATTTTTCTGCTATTTAGATTTAGAGTCTTCTTCTCCCGGTCTGTGGTTTCTGCTCCTCTGCCACCTCTAGCATTTTAATGACCTGCCTCCTCTGATTAAAATATCAGCAGGGACCTGTCATTCACAGACTGGAGGCTGGCAGAGGGGTCAGGGATTCACAGACAGGGAGGAAAAGATCTAGTTAGTAGAAAACTTCATATTTCTGACAGCAGAAGAACAACAAACCAAATATCTTCACCAAAGGTATCGATGAAATCTGTATTACAGCGCCATAACTGCCTTGTCTTTACATTACAAAATTTTGCTCTTTAAAAAGTTGGCACATTTCCTCCATTAGAGAGCTTAGGGTACGTTTAGTTGACTGATGCCATTTCTACCCTATTTATAATTTTTTGTTCACTGTACCGCATCCATTTATTATAGGATTTACAACTTTGGAAAGCAGCCATATATCCATATTATACAATATATCCTTGAGAAAGACAAACCATCTCACTTGTACATATAGGATTCCAGCTGCCAAAGGCAAACATTGCTCTTTGTGCATACTAATAACCTGCAGCATATGAATTTTTATGCATGACTACTTTCTGGACTTCACTAGAAAATGACAAGTGCAAATACATGAAAAAGGCGAATCACACTTCAAGTCAGGGTATGTCAATTCTGTATGTTTAAAGTTGAACACTTGCTTTTCAGTGCAATTCACAATTAGTCTTTCTGAGTTCCGTATTGTTATTTGTCTTTTGCTTATGTTTTTGATCCTTAAAGATCATAGCAAAAATGCTGGTGAATGCAATCCTAGGAGACAATACCTTTATATTATGTATCTGTGTAAAACTGGAGGCATAGTGTGGGCCTATAACAGTGTATGACAATCCTTTGGAAGGAAAGATGTCACCGGAAAGTGGCCTATTATTTAAAAACGTTTTTATGTATTGCATTATGTATTTTTATGTATTTATGTATAATGTATTTAGAACAACACATTGCTTGTTTTTACTTTCGATTTTAATATATACTGAAAAGTAGCTTTAGTCTCATAATAGACTGATACTTTAAGTTCTGTAAAGACAGCTTTTCAGTAGCCATATTATTACAGACAGAAGTACAAAGTTAACATCTGTATAAAGGTTATCTTTCTAAAGCTCACCTCCTCCTTCCTGCCTAATGGCTTCTGCCCTTATCATTGAGTATTCATTCTATAGAAGTCAATATATATTTCCAGTCTACTGTTACTTACGTTTAGGTGTCAGTTGTAAAACATATATCTGATTGGTAAAAGTACATACGGATAGAAAAAAAAGAATATGTTTTACTGACTTTAACTAGTAAAAAGAAATATCCTTAAAGAGGTGTCCTGAGATATGTGGAGATCTGACCCCGGGCTCCACTAATGATCAGCTGGAATAAACTCAATGTGCAGCTCCATTTATTTTTTTTAATATATAGTGGGTTCAATCTCTGTCCTCTGTCTTCAAACAGCTGAGTGGTGGGAGAACCAGGTGTTAGAATGCCACCAAAGTGATATTGGTGTCAGGTGTTGGAACCCCACCAATATCAATAGAAAAAGTTATATGATCAGCTCACCTGTCCACGAGTGCACAGGATCCCAAATCCAAGAAAAGGCAGTCCAAAAAACAAAAAAAATTGATCCAGAATTTAAAGTGCTGAATCAATTGTCTTCTTTTTGAGGAGAGCCCCACCAATATGACTTGTCTCAAAGATAGGAAATCAAGATTTTCTGACTTGACAATTGCTTCATGGATCCACACAGCATGAGCTCCTTATGCATCAGTATGATTAGGGTTTTTAATGCTTCTAAATAGCTAAATGACAACAAATAAATCATAAGAAAATTAAAATAGATTATAGTAATTTCTTTAAAAAATTTTTTGCAAGGTCTCTAAAAATGCATCAGTACGGTAATTCAGAATGCAATATTTCATACAACTCAAAACAGATCAATGTTGCTACTGTAACTGAAGCAGTAATGAAATGTTTGATGTGATGGATGTCAAACAATTTCAGTCCCAATACTTTTTTTGATTTGATGTTTCATCTATTTCAATATAATTTGAAGTGACCAAAACTGAATGACAAGAAGTTACAACTGTCCTGATGATGAGATGAGAATGTTCATTTTTTTCTTACAGATCTGTTAAAACAGATGTAAGCTGATGTAGTTTTTCATCAGTCATGATCCTTTCAGAAAACATGTGTCTAATAAAATAACATATAGCCACTGACAACTAAATGTGTTAACAACCTTTTGCTCATTTACATTGTTTATATAATTTAACAGAATGGCAATTAATAACTCTTCTACGTGTGACATACTTGTACTCTTTGACATTGCTGAGTATTAAAATGTTGAACAAATGTGGTAATTGGAGTAAAATGAATGGGATCAGCACTATGCTTGAATTTTATTTGCATAATGTCCATCAGTAACTATACACGTGTATAAATATTTCTTAAAACAGCCTACGACTGCACCATTGGGAATGTATCGTTCTGCACTGTGAATAGAAACAATTGACATGGGAAAAAGATGCAGCAGAGATTATTACAGAAAAATAAACAACTAATTATTGTAAGCCAGCTTGAAGGATATGCGTAAAAGGATTAAGGCTTTAGGCACACTTGCATTTTTGGATTTCCATCAGGGTTTCTTATTAAAGCCAAAAAAAGAAAAGGAACTATCAAATACCAATTGACTCCTGATTGACACCCGATAGAGCATAAATAAAATATTTTATTTCTTTTGTAAAGTTTGGATTACAGTATGATAATATCCTATGTTACAGCATATACAGTATATTCATAAATAGAAGAAAGAAACCTTTGATTTTTTTTATTTCTTGCATCAATGCTTTATGCACACCATAAAATGAATCCATTAATTGTATTTTTTCTTAAATTTTATCATGACACTAATTATAAAATAATGACTATACTACACCTGTATGATCATCTTATGACCCAGCACAAATTTTTGATTAAATATGAATAATAAAAATTCCCAAGGAATGACGGAAAGCAGAGATGTTAAACATTCTGAAAAATGTATATATAAATATATGAGGAAAGTATATATATTTTCCTAACGCTTTTTGAATTCAAACTCGAAACTCAGTTTACATTAAATATAATGTCCGCAAATCACCTATTTCTTAAATCTTTTTTTATGTTTTAAGGTGGTTGTTTTGTGTTTAATGTATGTTTAAGGTATTTTGAAGAAAAAGTAAAAAAATGTTTTGTCCATGGAAAATATCAGAAATCTTTTAATTTTCATACTAGTGACTAGGAAAACTAGACTCACAGTTCCTATAATATAAGGCTATTTTCACACTTCCGTCTTTAGGGATACTTTGCAATGCATCGTTTTGGAGAAAAAACGCATCCTGCAAAGTTGCACGCAGGATGCATTTTTCTCCATAGACTAGCATTAGTGACGCACTGCGACGTATGGCCACACGTCGCATCCATTGTGCAATGGAAGCGTTGTGTTTTGGCGGCCGCGACGCACAAAGAACCGTTCAATGCAACTTTTTTTTTGTGCATTGGGTCCGCCATTTTCGACTGCGCATGCCGAAACTCCGCCCCCTCCTCCCCGGAACTCACAATGGGCAGCGGATGCATTGTAAAACTGCATCCGCTGCCCACGTTGTGCTACATTTAGCACAACATCCGTCGGTATGTCGGGCCAACGGTTTGCGACAGCCCCGTACCGACGGATGTGTGAAAGTAGCCTTAGAGATTAGGAGGTTAATATTAAGACTAGTGGCCAGTATGAAAATTGCTAGGTTTTTTTTTTTAAAGTAGTCATATATTAAATATAAAACAAAATAAACATTTTTTAAAATATAGAAAACATAAAACCTAATTTAAAAAATAGGTAATTTTCAGATTACACATTCCTTGTAAAGCAATTCCACAATCCAAAATAAACCTCACTGTGCTATTCTATGATAACATGTTTTGTATCAGTAGCAAAACATTATTATCATTTGTTGTGAGACAGATATAAAATAGTGGAGCTGCAAGACTTTCTCATTCACTCAGACTAAAAGCCTCCAAGCTCATTTTACCCCTTCTACCCCTTTTGCCTGCTGCCAAGGGGAAAAAAAAACTGCCTGATATAACAAGAGCCAGCATTGCTGTGATCACAGGATTTTATTAGCTAGCAAAATTCCACTACAGAGACATAAACATTAACGCCAGTATCTGGAAGCCTGATGTTGATTTTTGGGTCTGCACTTGGACACTTTGGAACATCAATGCATTAATATGCTCCACACAGTTCTTCAGGTTTCAAGCTTACACAGAATAATAATATGAGTAATGAAACATGCTCTATATATATGCTTTGAGTTCAAAAATCTTACCCACATAAAAATTTGACATAATACCTCTGTTAGAATACGCCATATACTGCTCATATGTGCAGCACCCTAGTAGATGGGCAGAATGCCTGGGTACAAAATTTTTGTCTGAAGGTAAAATCACTGGCTCTTCCCCTTTGTTACGGCCTTCCCAATCTGCTGTTTAGGAAGCAGGTGCTGAGACCTTCTGCCCACAACATGAAGTTGCACAGAATAAACAGTCAGCAACCACGTTCAGTTTATCCCAGCGCAGCGTTCAGTTGTCCCTTGTCAGCATACATGTCTGTTCACAAATTGTTAGTTAGATAGGGCATACATATTCACTACCATTTTACATTGTCCAGCACTGAAAGAAAATTGCTGGCTTTTCCAGGCTCCTACATGAGGCTTGTGTCTATTAAACTGTCACTTCCCTTACATTTTCTAAACTTGGGTCCTTACTAGTGATGAGAGAGCGTTAAAATGTTTGGGTGCTCATTGCTCGGGTGGAGCAAATTGTAATACTCAGGTACTCGGACAGAACAAAGAGCCCAATGTAAGTCTATGGGAGACCCGAGCATTTTTAGGCCGGCGTCACACTCAGCGTAGGGAAATACGGTCTGTATTTTACATGCGTAATACGCAGAAAATGTTCCCAAAATAGTGATCCGTATGTCATCCGTAGGCAGGGTGTGGCAGCATATTTTGAGCATGTAAACCTCCGTATGTAATCCGTATGGCATCAGTACAGCGAGATTTTCTCGCATGCTTGCAAAACGGACATACAATGGATGCATGGGCTCAAATATTCAAGAAAACATATATACAGTCTATATATATAAATATATATATATATGTATTTAAGTGAGACACACACATATATATATATATATATATATATATATATATATATATATATATATATATATATATATTTAATACAGCGCTAGATAGCAGAAAAGCCGGTAATTCAATTGCCGGCTTCTCATTTCTCCTTCCCAAACCAGACATGATATGAGACATGGTTTACATACAGTAATCCATTTCATATCCCCTTTTTTTTGCATATTCCTCACTACTAATGTTATTAGTGTGTGTGCAAAATTTTGGGTCTCTAGCTGTTAAAATAAAGGGTTAAATCGTGGAAAAAACAGGTGCGGGCTCCCCTGCAATTTTCTCCGCCAGAGTGGGAAAGCCATTGACTGAGGGCAGATATTAATAGCCTACAGAGGGACCATGGTTATTGGCTTCCCCTGGCTAAAAACATCTGCCCCCAGCCACCCCAGAAAAGGCACATCTGTAAGATGCGCCTATTCCGGCACTTAGCCTCTCTCTTCCCACTCCCATGTAGCGGTGGGATATGGGGTAATAAAGGGTTAATGTCACCTTGCTATTGTAAGGTGACATTAAGCCAGGTTAATAATGGAGAGGTGTCAATAAGACACCTATCCATTAATAATCCAATAGTAGTAAATGGTTAATAAAACACCCACACATTATGAAAAAAGTATTTTAATGAAATAAAGACACAGGGTGTTGTAATAGTTTATTATGCTCTCAATCCAATTGAAGACCCTTGACACCTGAAACAAAGTTAAAATAAAAAAACAACAATATCCCATACCTTCCGTCATTCAGTCTTGTCCCACGCTGTAAATCCATCTGAAGGGGTTAAATATTTTTACAGCCAGGAGCCTGCTAATGCAGCTGTGCTCCTGACTGTAAAATCTGAGGAATGAATGGAAGCAGGGGAACATAGCTACCTAGACTTGCGGTGCTGCGCTCCATGCTGGCATAAACCCATATGAACTCGAGCGTGGGAATTTTTCAGAATATTTTCTCACGCTAGAGTTCATATGAGTTTATACCAGCAGGGGGCGCAGCACCGTATCATTTTTAAGTAGTTTTCCTTTAATTAGAATCACCTGGAAAACTAATTATCACGTGTTTAAGATTGATTTCAGTGATCCATTGAGCTCTGAGACACAATACTATCCACGAGTTTATTTGAAAAACAAAACAATTAAATCTTTATGACACTTAATTCCAATTTGCATAATAATTTGGTACATGGTGTAAGTAGAGTAACAGACAGGAAGAAAAATGGATTAATGGCCTAAATGCCCAAACTTGGAGCATGCAGATATATAAGGCCTGTCACGGAAATACCACACTGCCAAATATGTGGCCTGTATTTTTTAGTTTTTTAAATGCAAAATAGTGCTGTATATAAGTAGAGTAACAGACAGGAAAAAAATGGAATAACGGCCTAAAAGGCCCAAACTTGGAGCACGCAGATACTGTATATGAAGCCTGTCATGGAAATACCACACTGCCAAATATGTGGCCTGTATTTTTTATTTTTTTGAATGCAAAATAGTGATATATAAGTAGAGTAACAGACAGGAAAAAACTGGAATAACGGCCTTAAATGCCCAAATTTGGAGCACGCAGATATATGAGGCCTGTCACGAAATGCCACACTGCCAAATATGCGGCCTGTATTCTTTTTTAGGTTTGCTAAATAGTGCTGTATATAAGTAGAGTAACAGACAGGAAAATCACTGGAATACCGCCCTAAAATGCCCAAACTTGGAGCACGCAGATATATGAGGCCTGTTACAGAAATACCACACTGCCAAATATGTGGCCTGTATTTTTTGGGGGGTCTGCAAAATAGTGCTGTATATAATTAGGGTAACAGACAGCAAAAAAAATGGAATTTAGGCCTAAAATGCCCAAATGTTTAGCACATGGATGTATGAGGCATGTCTCCAAAAAAAATTCTACTCTACCGTACCACAAAAAAATGAAAGATTTTTCTGCGCACTCATAAGTAATTTTTGTGACCCCCTTTAAAATTGCTGGATTTTCAAGCTGTGCTGGGAAAAGAATCTGGCTATATTGTGCAGTGTCAAAAAGCAAATGGAGAAAAAAAAGGGCTCTGGATTGCTTTGCAATAAAATAATCTCTATTAACCTGGCAAAAAAAAATTCCTAGCCAATTATACCTGGGGCTAGGTATATACGGTCAATATATGCTATAGGTAGCAGCAGTAGTAGACAGTAATGGACCCTCTTGATGTATGCACTGATATCTTTATTTACATATACAGTGCCTGCAGGCCTTGCTCTGATATGTATAGAGCGATGTACACTCCCCTGCCTACCTAACACTGCAACCTATATATTCTGGAATTAGTCTTTAGAAGGACTGTTGGTTTAGCTGGATTTAAGCAGTTTAGAATGGACTAAGAAATCCCCATATCTGACGCTATCTCAGCAGAATCTCTCCCTACACTGTCTGATTCCAAAGCTGAATGCACCTAGCAGCGTGGAGTCTGGTCTCTTATACCCCTGATGATGCTGCGCGGCCAGCCAATCACTGCAGGACCACAACAAAGATGACTGCGGTGTTACAGTGCCTGGCAGATAATCACTGCATGTTGATTGGGTCTCTAAAGAAAGCCAACAATGCAGGGTGGAGACCCGAGTTCCCGCCGAGTAGTCTCGGAAATGCTCGGTGCTCGCCGAGTACATGGAGTACATTGATACTTGATATTTGCATGATATGGCTCTAAAGAGTGTTGCTTTTTTTGTTCGATTGTATATGAGTTGGTGACTCTAGGTAAGCACCAGTTCACACCTAGTTTATGTTTGCATGTAACGGTCAGTTTTTTAAAATTTGTGTTCATTAGCCTTCTGACTAAGCACACCGCCCTTTAGCCTCAGGCACTTTTAATCACAGCAGGACCCTACACTTCCACTGATATATAGATTTTAGTCTAGGTGAGGATTCACATTAACTTGCCATACAGATGGAGACTTTATTCTAAGAGAGGATTGGCATTAGGTTAGGTCCTGGAAATGAGAAACGCCTTAATGTGGCTTCCAGGTACACATGAATTGGCCAATTTATGCGCAAAGCATTCTCAATGTTTTATATTTTTAGTGCAATAATGCAATTCAATTTTCATATTCCATATTTGCATGCTATGGCGCTACAGAATGCTGCTTTATTTGTTTGATGGCATTACTGTGATTGGCAAGCATGCCCAGCAGGTTAATTGGTTGCAAATAGAGTCAAACATGCTGGGTGAGTCACTCGAATATACCAAGGTGAATACCAAATTACTTGCTGAGTAACGAATAGCCCTAATAGCGTACTATTTGTAAGAGTAACAATTAGTGCACAATGTTTTCACTCATCGCTAATAGACATATGTTATTTTCCTTGGTTTGCATAAGATTTTCAACTTATTATACATGTATACTTTATTTATACTTCCCTTACCCCATGCAAAAGTAAATTGAGTGTGTAGCCAGCACGGGAGGTGACAATATGGAGTATGGTGAAGCAAGGGGGCTCAGTATGGAGAGTGAGCTAGCATTGGGGACTCACTGTGGAGAAAGGGTTGCATGTGGGGCATAGTATGAAAAGTAGGACTGCATGGGGGTTAGTATGAAGAGTGAGCAGCTTCAATGGCTTATTAGGAAGATTAATCATCATGGGGTCATCAGGGCATTCAGTATGAAGAGGAGGCAGTGTGGGGAGGAAAGTGTGAAAAGAAGGCTCAGTGTGAAGAGGTTCATGATGGGAGAAAGGGCCTAGAGGGGTTTAGTATTCAGATGAAGCAGCAAGAGGGAGACAATGTGAAGAGAGGGCAGCATGGGGTGGGTACAATGTGAAGAGGCGGTAGCATCAAGTGAGAACAGTGTGGGGAGTATAGCTCATAAGTGAAGATCATGTGATGAGTAGTGTTGAGCGATACCGTCCGATACTTGAAAGTATCGGTATCGGAAAGTATTGGCCGATACCGGCAAAGTATCGGATCCAATCCGATACCGATACCCGATACCAATACAAGTCAATGGGACTCAAGTATCGGACGGTATCCCTGATGGTTCCCAGGGTCTGAAGGAGAGGAAACTCTCCTTCAGGCCCTGGGATCCATATTAATGTGTAAAAGAAAGAATTAAAATAAAAAATATTGCTATACTCACCTCTCCGACGCAGCCTGGACCTCACCGAGGGAACCGGCAGCGTTGTTTGCTTAAAATTTGCGCGTTTACTTCCTTACGTGAAGTCCCGGCTTGTGATTGGTCGCGTACCGCCCATATGGCCGCGACGCGACCAATCACGGCAAGCCGTGACGTAATTTCAGGTCCTTCAGGATTTTAAAATTACGTTCTGGCTTGTGATTGGTCGCGTCGCGGTCACATGGGCGACGCGACCAATCACAAGCCGTGACGTCACGGGAGGCTGGACACGCGCGCATTTTAAAATGCGCGCGTGTCCAGCCTCCCGTGACGTCACGGCTTGTGATTGGTCGCGTCGCGTCGCGACCAATCATAAGCCAGAACGTAATTTTAAAATCCTGAAGGACCTGAAATTACGTCACAGCTTGCTGTGATTGGTCGCGTCGCGGCCACATGGGCGACGCGACCAATCACAAGCCGGGACGTCACGGGAGGCAGGACACGCGTGCATTTTAAAATGCGCGCGTGTCCAGCCTCCTGTGACGTCACGGCTTGTGATTGGTCGCGTCGCCCATGTGACCGCGACGCGACCAATCACAAGCCAGAATGTAATTTTAAAATCCTGAAGGACCTGAAATTACGTCACGGCTTGCTGTGATTGGTCGCGTCGCGGCCACATGGGCGGCACGCGACTAATCACAAGCCGGGACTTCACGTAAGGAAGTAAACGCGCAAATTTTAAGCAAACAACGCTGCCGGTTCCCTCGGTGAGGTCCAGGCTGCGTCGGAGAGGTGAGTATAGCAATATTTTTTATTTTAATTCTCTCTTTTACACATTTTTACATTAATGTTGTTTCGATACCGATACCCGATACCACAAAAGTATCGGATCTCGGTATCGGAATTCCGATACCCGCAAGTATCGGCCGATACCCGATACTTGCGGTATCGGAATGCTCAACACTAGTAATGAGTATAATTTATAAGGGAAGACAGTGGCGATCATAGTATATTTGGGGAATAGTCATAACATATAGGATGAGGTGTGGTCTGAATAGGAGAGGATAATGTAGAGGCCTTTTACCATTAATGAGACAATGTGCGTGGTAATTTTTTATACATGGAACAAACTCTGGAGTAATTCTTAACTAAGGGGAGCAACATAGGGCTTACTTAGGGCACAGCATGTGTTATTGTTTTTATTCAAGAGCTTTTATCATAACATGGTTATTTTTAAGGGAATCCTGTCTGTATGTCAGAAGACCAGAGAGGAGGGAAGTCTGCAGGGATAAGCTCTGTCTGTTAAAAATCATTAAGACCAGGAGAAGAAGAAAGAAATCAGATAAAACATCATCTATAAGTTATCAGGCTCTTAAGTGTGAATCCAAACTGGAGAATCACAGAGTTTAAATAACTTACAACAGGCTATAAGAAGCTAGAACAGTTGTTAACGTGAGTGATCTGTGTGCATAGAATAACATTGTTCTTGAAAGCACACGTTAACACAAGAATATATGCTGCCGAGAATGAAGATATTTCAGCAAGCTTAGAAATGCACAGCACAGGAGACAGGAACACACATACATGGCATAGAGCAAATTCAGTAGAATGTCATAGGATCTCGTCTCCTTAGATGTGCACTTCTAGCAGGTCTTCTGAGTGATTTTGTAAAGCTCATAAAAAACCACACCAAACTGCTCAAAATTAAAGAGATAAAAACATACTGTATATCTCCTAAATAGTAATTTTCTCTTTAAGGCTATGTGCACATGTTGCAGACTGTATGCATTTTTGCTGCCTTTTTTCGCCTGGAAATCATGGCGAAATCGCGCCGAAAACGCATACACAACACAGCCCATTGAGTTCCATGGGATTTTGCAATGTTGTGCTAATGCTGCACATTTTTCCGCGGCAGAATCACATAACGGAAAAATATGCAGCATGCTCATTCTGTGTGCGGAATCGCGGTGATTCCTTACACATAGGAATGCATTGATCCACTTACTTCCCGCATGAGGCTATGCCCACCATGTGGGAAGTAAGTGGATCATGTGCGGTTGGTACCCAGGGTGGAGGAGAGGAGTCTCTCCTCGAGGCCATGGGAACCATATAACTGTAACAGAAAAATAATTAAAATAAAAAATCGTTATAGTCTCACCTTCCTGCAGCCCCTGCAGCCTTTCCACTCCTCGTGATGCTTCCGTTCCCAGTAATGCCTTGCGACAATGACCTGTGATGACGTAGCGGTCTCACGGGATGCTATGTCATCTGGGGTCATTGTTGCGAGGCATCACTGGGAACGGAAGCTGCCAGGAGCATCGCGAGGAGCGGAAAAGCTGCGGGGGCCACCGGAAGGTGAGAATATAACAATTTTAAATTTTTTTATTATTTTTAACATTATATCTTTTTACTATTGATGCTGCATAGGCAGCGTCAATAGTAAAAAGTTGGTCACACACTATGTTTGACAAGTGTGTCAATCAGTTTTCCAAGCGATACTACAGATCGCTTGGAAAACGCTAGCATTCTGTTAGCTAATTACGCTTGCAAATCGCTAGTGTTTAGCGGGAATACACATGCCAATTCTGCATGCATTATACCCATGGAAGGAAGTTGCAGAATTGCAGCGGAAATTTCCACGGCAATTCTGCAACGTGTGCACATACCTTAAATATTTAAGAATGCTGCTGCCTGCCTCTAGTCAGTGGTACTGTTCCTGCACGGTCCGCTGTCTAAATTACTTACAATAAAAATTCCCATGACCTACTTACCATTGTTATGGACATGCCTCAGTTTCATATGATAAATATGCATAATAATTGTACTAACCTTGGTGGAAATTTCATGTTTTAATTATGGTTTTGGTGCTGCATTTGTGTATTGATGGTGATTAAGGTTATGTAGTTTTATACTTCTGGTGGTTTTTGGTAATATAGTTGTGTATTCATGATGATTCTGGTGATGCAGTTATGTAGCAGCAATGGCTCTAAAAATATAGTTGTGTACTTATGGTAATTCTGGCAGATATATTCTTGTACTGATATATGGTAACATACATGTGTAGTAATGTTGGTTCTGGAGATTTATTAATGAAGGGTATGTTAATTTAGTATTGTAGATGCACACAACTTTAATCAATTATGCAAATGATACAAGATTATATGTTCAGTGTGCTGGACTGGGAATATGGCTGTCTGATTAAGGCCATAAACAGTTAGGTCCATATATATTAGGACAGAGACATAATTTTTCTAATTTTTGTTATAGACATTACCACAATGAATTTTAAACAAAACAGTTCAGATGCAGTTGAAGATCAGACTTTCAGCTTTCATTTGAGGGTATCCACATTAAAATTGGATGAAGGGTTTAGGATTTTCAGCTCCTTAACATGTGCCATCCGGTTTTTAAAGGGACCAAAAGTAATTGGACAGATTCAATAATTTTAAATAAAATGTTCATTTTTAGTACTTGGTTGAAAACCCTTTGTTGGCAATGACTGCCTGAAGTCTTGAACTCATGGACATCACCAGACACTGTGTTTCCTCCTTTTTGATGCTCTGCCAGGCCTTCACTGCGGTGGTTTTCAGTTGCTGTTTGTTTGTGGGCCTTTCTGTCTGAAGTTTAGTCTTTAACAAGTGAAATACATGCTCAATTGGGTTGAGATCAGGTGACTGACTTGGCCATTCAAGAATATTCCACTTCTTTGCTTTAATAAACTCCTGGGTTACTTTGGCTTTATGTTTTGGGTCATTGTCCATCTGTAGTATGAAACGACAACCAATCAGTTTGGCTGCATTTGGCTGGATATAAGCACACAGTATGTCTCTGAATACCTCAGAATTCATTCAGCTGCTTCTGTCCTTTGTCACATCATCAATAAACACTAGTGACCCAGTGTCACTGGCAGCCATGCATGCCCAAGCCATCACACTGCCTCCGCCGTGTTTTGCAGATGATGTGGTATGCTTTGGATCATGAGCTGCACCACGCCTTCGCCATAATTCTCTCTTTCCATCATTCTGGTAGAGGATGATCTTGGTTTCATCTGTCCAAAGAATGTTCTTCCAGAACTGTGCTGGCTTTTTTAGATGTTTTTTAGCAAAGTCCAGTCTAGCCTTTTTATTCTTGATGCTTATGAGTGACTTGCACCGTGCAGTGAACCCTCTGTATTTACTTTCATGCAGTCTTCTTTTTATGGTAGATTTGGATATTAGTACGCCTACCTCCTGGAGAGTGTTGTTCACTTGGTTGGCTGTTGTGAAGGGGTTTCTCTTCACCATGGAGATTATTCTGCGATCATCCACCACTGTTGTCTTCCGTGGGCGCCCAGGTCTTTTTGCATTGATGAGTTCACTAGTGCTTTCTTTCTTTCTCAGAATGTACCAAATTGTAGATTTTGTCACTCCTAATATTGCAGCAGTTTCTTGGATGGGTTTTTTCTGTTTTCGCTGCTTAAGGATGGCTTGTTTCACCTGCATGGAGAGCTCCTTTGACCGCATGTTTACTTCACAGCAAAACCTTCCAAATGCAAGCACCACACCTCAAATCAACTCCAGGCCTTTTATCTGCTTAATCAAGAATTACATAACGAAGGGATTGCCCACACCTGTCCATGAAATAGCCTTGGAGTTAATTGTCCAATGACTTTTGGTCCCATTAAAAACAGGGTGGCACATGTTAAGGAGCTGAAACTCCTAAACCCTTCATCCAATTTTAATGTGGATATCCTCAAATGAAAGCTGAAAGTCTGAACTTCAACTGCATCTGAATTGTTTTGTTTAAAATTCATTGTGGTAATGTCTATAACCAAAATTAGAAAAATGTTGTCTCTGTACAAATATATATGGACATAACTGTATGTCAGCCAAGTATTTGACTAAAGCCCCCGTACACTTTACAAAGCTGTCTTGCATAACTCTACTATACAGAAAAGCACTCACTTTTCCCAAACTCTTATGTGTTCTGTACGAGGGATATGCAAATTGCCTCTTCTGAGAAAAAGAGGACTTAACTCTATAGCGCCACCTATTGGAAGTAGCGATCCTACAAGTCACAATCAACCCTCTAACGAGTCGTGCAATATGACTTAGGATAAAAGCCAAATCAGTATCTCAATTCGCAGACACGGTGTTTTGGGCTGTTGGTCCTCGTCAGTGCGAAGCATGAGAACTGATTTGGCTAGGTGAGAGGCTCTGGACTGGGGTCTAAGGGGTATCGTTTCTCCTTATGGAGAGTGACATACCATCTCTGGCTTGTCAAGGTAAAGAGGCTTATTTGCCTTACAATGCTCCTCTGGGAAATTAAATATGCAAATTGCCTCTTCTGAGAAAAAGAGGACTTAACTCTATTGCGCCACCTGTTGGAAGTAGCGATCCTACAAGTCACAATCAACCCTCTAACGAGTCGTGCAATATGACTTAGGATAAAAGCCAAATCAGTATCTCAATTCGCAGACACGGTGTTTCGGGCTGTTGGCCCTCATCATTGCGAAGCATGAGAACTGATTTGGCTAGGTGAGAGGCTCTGGACTGGGATCTAAGGGGTATCGTTTCTTTTTTCTCAGAATTTGCATATTTAATTTCCCAGAGGAGCATTGTACGGCAAATAAGCCTCCTTACCTTGACAAGCCAGAGATGGTATGTCACTCTCCATAAGGAGAAACGATACCCCTTAGACCCCTGTACGAGGGAGAAACTGCTAGACATTTTTGTTGGTGCATTATCTGTAAGAGGACTGAAGGATTTTCTGTCCTAAATCAATCTTCTGGACCCTTATCTCCTCCAACAATCATCTGTAAGAGGCTCCCATACACATTAGACTGTTGCCGAACCTGTTGATATGGGTGAGTGTGGCTAATTTTAAACTAATGTGTATGGCTACCTTAACTAATATCTATAGGGTTTAAGCGCTTCTAGGCTATATGTGCAGAATGTCTTTTAGATGTCTCTATGAACTCCATGAATGTTTCTGATGAAAGACATTTCAGGATAGGTCTTTTGTCTTTAAACAACTTTTTGCATTACTTTTTCTGTTTTTTTCCAACATATTTTGTGCATCATCATTTGATTTAAATTTGCGCCTTTGGAAACTTAAAATAGGTAAAAGAAGTATAAAGAACTGCACGTATGAACACGAAGAGTTATTTTTACATTGCAGTGTGTTTGTTATTTTGTTGTAGCGTTGATTTATACATTTTTCAAGCTAGATACAGAGTGGAAGTGCCTGAAAATTGTATGGACTGTGCATACTCTTTAGTCTGACTTACTAGTCAGAAAAATTACTACTTAAAGTGCCTAGGGCAGCATGATTGCTAAGTATAGACGTGCTTCAGGTCATTGTCCTGCTCGAACACTATGTTGTTCTTTTCATACCCATGGTACTGGAGTGTGCGAAGTAACTCACCTTGAATGGTGCTCACTAGTGTTGAGCGATACCTTCCGATATTCAAAAGTATCGGTATCGGATTGGATCAGCCGATATCCAGGAAAATATTGGATATCGCCGATACCGATACCCGATACCAATGCAAGTCAATGGGACACAAATATCGGAAAGTAAATAAGTCCTTTCTGTCCTTCTATATGCTGTTCCAGAGGGGGGAAGAGTGTGGGTGGTGTGTGGGCGGACACTGTGAGTGTCTGTGTGTGCAGGCGGGGTCTGTGCGGCCTGCCAGGGATCTGTACGTGCCTACCGGGGCTGTATGCGTGCCTGCCCAGGCTCTATGCGGTGTGCCGGGCTGTACGTGGGCTTCCTGGCCTCTATGCGGCATGCCAGGGCTGTATGTGGGCTGCCCAGGCTCTATGCGGCATGGGGGGTCTCTGTGCGGCATGCCAGGGGTCTCTGTGCAGCATGCCGGGGGTCTGTGCGTGTGTCCAGGCATCGTCCGATGGGACTACAAGTCCCATCGGACGATGCCTGCTACACTGACAGTGCTTGACACATTAGCCAATGATGGGACAGTAGTAGTCCCATTATCCGGCTAATGGGTTGAATGAAAAAAAAAATACTCCATACATACTCCATACATACTCCATACATACTCCATACATACTACATACATACTACATACATACATACTAAATACATACTACATACATACTATATACATACTACATACATACTGCATACATACACACTACTTACATACATACAACATGCTACATATATACTACATACATACTATATACATGCTACATACATACTACATACATACTATATACATACTATATACATACTACATACATACTACATACTACATACATACATACTACATACATACTACATACATACATGCATACATACTACATACTACATACATACTACATACATACTATATACATATTACATACATACTATATACATACTATATACTGTACATACTACATACATACTACATACATACTACATACATACATACTGCATACATACATACTACATACATACATACATACTACAAACATACTACATACACACATACATACATACTACATACTTACTACATACATACATACTACATACATACTACATACATACATACATACACACTACATACATACCGCATACATACTACATACATACATACTACATACATACATACATACTACATACATACATACTACATACATACTAAATACAGTACATTCATACATTACATACATGACATACATAACGACATACAGTAAATTAAACATAGAGTTCATACTCACAATTACTTGTCATTTTGATCCCCGAAGCCATTGTCAACATGTAAAAAATATGAAAAAAACAAACAAACAATATACTCCCTGTCCGCAGAAATCCACGAGTGTCCCACGATGATCTCCCGTGGAGAGCAGCAGCATCAGTTAATGCGACCACTCTCTAGGGGCTCCAGAAACACAATTACGGGAGGAAGGTATTCCTCCGCCGCTGTAAAAAAAAAGTCCCTAGTGTGACGTATGGCATTGCTGGGTGAGATATTTTCCCAGGCAGCAATTGCCATAAAGTAAGACTTTGAACTTTACTAACCTCAGTGATGCACTGCAGGAACCATTGTCTCCTGTCAGTGTGTCACTGAGGGTCCTATAGAGCAGTGACATCACCAGATGTCACTGTTCTATATGGGAGATCGTTGTGGGACACTCTTTATTAATTGGACTATGGAGGACAGGTAGTATACGGTTTATTATTTCACTTTTTTGCAGGCGCTAAAGTATGGTAAGTATGGTTAAATGAAGAATATTAAAATTCTTTTTCCTAATGTGTGCGTGTTTTATTAACCCTTTCTTACTATTGGATTAATAATGGATAGGCATCTTATTGACGCCTCTCCGTTATTAACCCTGCTTAATGTCACCTTACAATAGCAAGGTGACATTAAGCCCTTATTACCCCATATCCCACCGCTACTCCGGAGTGGGAAGAGAGGGGCTAAGTGCCGGAATTGGTGCATCTTACAGATGCGCTATTTCTGGGGCAGCTGTGTACTGGTATTTGTAGCCGGAGGGTGGCCAATATCCATGGCCCCTCTCTAGGCTATGAATATCAGCCCGCAGCTGTCTGTGTAGCCTTTCTGGCTATAAAATATAGGGGGACCCCACATCATTTTTTTTAAGTCCCCCTATTTGAAAAGCCAGTAAAGGCTACGCAGACAGCTGCGGGCTGATATTCATAGCAGGCTACAAATATTGGCCTTCAACCGTCGGCTTTCCCCCTCTGGCGCAGAAAATTGCATGGGAGCCCAAGTAGTGTTTTTTTTTTTAATTCAACAATCATAAAGGCCTCCTTCACATTTCCGTCGGTACGGGTCCGTCGCTAAGCGTCGGGCCGATGTACCAACGCACGTTGTGAAATTTGTGCATGACGTGGGCAGCGGATGTAGTTTTTCAATGCATCTGCTGCCCATTCTGAAGTCCGGGGAGGAGGGGGCAGAGTTTATGCCGCGCATGCCCAGTAGAAAATGGCAGATGTGACGGACAAAAAAACGTTCACTTGAACGTTTTTTCGTGCCGACGGTCCGCCATTGCATGACGCATGCGACGTGTGGCCATCCGTCGCTAATACAAGTTTATGGGTAAAAACGCTTCCTGCGAGCACATTTGCAAGATCTGCTTTTTTTCCAAGACGATGATTGCGACGGATTGCTAAAAACCAAGTGTGAAAGTAGCCTTAGAAACATCAGCCTTTCTATTATATATCTATGGATATATCTATCTATAGATATATTTAGAGATAAATATATCTGTAGATACATAGATGTATCTATCCATATATCTGGCTACTTTCACACATCAGGTTTTTGCCGTCAGGCACAATCCGGCGAGTTTTGGAAAAAACGGATCCTTTTTTTCCACCGGATCCGTTTTTTTCCACCAGATCTGTTTTTTTCCCACCGGATCCGTTTTTTTCCACCGGATCCGTTTTTTTTTCTGCCGGATCTGTTTTTTGCCGCCGGATCTGTTTTTCCACCGGATCAGTTTTTTCTGCCAGATCTGTATTTTTCCGCCAGATCTGTTTTTTCCGCCGGATCCTTTTTTTTCCCACCGGATCTGTTTTTTCCCGCCAGATCCGTTTTTCCGCCGGATCTGTTTTTTCTGCCAGATCCGTTTTTTTCCACTGGATCCGTTTTTTCCACCGGATCCGTTTTTTTCCACGAATCCATTTTTTCCTCCGGATCCGTTTTTTTCCGCCAGATCCGTTTTTTTCTCATAGAGTTGTATTAGCATCGGATTGCGCCTGATGGCCACACGTTTCATCCATTTTTTGCAGGATCCATCAAAAAAGCTGTTTACGCTGGACAGAAAACACATACAGAGGAACGTTTTTTTCTGTCCGGCGAAAAAACGCACAGCGATGGATCCAGCAAAAAATGGATGAAACTGAGATGTGAAATGATGAATCCGGCCTCCGAATCTGTTTTTTCATGCATTTTTCCATTCAAATCATGCACATTTTTCGTTTATTTATGTATGTATTTAAGTATGTATACAGTGTGTATGTAAATATATATAGAAGTCCAAAAATCAGAGGCAGCACTTGAGAAAGGCTCTCCACGGGCCGAAACGTTGCCATTATGGGCTATTAAATTTGAATACCTTCATAACTTTATCCAGAATGGTGTGCTGCCTCTGATTTTTGGACTTCTATGACAAGGTTTGGTACATGCCTGAGGGGCCCTGCACCCTGATTTTTGTTTTTCTTTTCTGTGCTGCTCTCACTTTTTTGCTATTGTAAATATATATAGTTAGATACACACAAAGAGGGTGAAATAAGTATCTAACTTTTCACCAATTTTCTAAGTACTGTAAATATATTTCAAAAGGTGCTATTGACAGGAAATTCTTACCAAATGTCGGTAACAATCTATCCAGCCCACAGAGGCAAAAAAATCAAACTATAGATGGCCATAAATTAATAATAATAATAATAATAATAATAATAATAATAATAATCATTATTTTTATATAGCGCTAATATATTCTGCAGCGCTTTACAGTTTGCACACATTATCATCACTGTCCTCAATGGGGCTCACAATCTAAATTCCCTATCAATATGTCTTTGGAATGTGGGAGGAAACCAGAGTATCCGGAGGAAACCCACGCAAACACGGAGAGAACATGCAAACTGTTTAAGTTGTGTAGTAATGAGAAATCTCACAGGGAAAAAGTATTGAATATGCTTACTGAAATTTAATTAATACTTCCTACAAAAGCCTTTGTTGGTGATGACTAGAAATGAGCGAATATGTTCAGCTCCCTCCTTATTTGGCAAGCTATAGCGCTTAAAAAATAAGCTGCAGAGAAAACCCGGATACCTGGATGGCTCCGGCTGATCAGCTGTCCGGCGCCTCAGCTGCATGTGTCGCGGTTGTTTCACAGTCACAACACATGAATGAAGAGCCTGAATGTTGGGCTTTCCATGCATGTGTGGTGACTGTGAAACAGCCTCAATACATGCAGCTGCGGTGCCGAACAGTTCATCAGCAGGAGCTTTCCAGGTATCCGGATTCCCTCTGCAGCTTATATGATAAGCACTATAGCTTGCAGAATAAGGAGGGAGCCGAACATATTTGCTCTTCTCTAGTAATGATAGTTTCAAGATGTCTCCTATATGGAGAGACTAGTCGCATGCATTGCTGAGGTGTGATTTTTTTCACACAAACTCTCTTCAATGTGCCCCTTCTATGCACTCTGAGCTTTAGCTCATTCCAACATTTTTTTAAAGGATTTAGCTCAGATGATTGCCTGGGCAATTCTAGCAACTTTATTTTCTTTTATGAAACCATTTGATAGTTTCCTTGGCTGTGTGCTTTTGATCATTCTCTTGCTGAAATGTCCACTCTCATTTTATTTTAATCATTCTAGTAGATGGCAGATTTTTATCAAGAAAGTCTAGGTACATTTGCCCATTCATTATTCCTTCAATTACATGAAGTTTGCCATTGTCGTATGCTGAAAAGCAGCCCCACAATATGATGTTCCCTCTTCCAAACTTAAATGCTGGTATGGTGTTTTTGGGGTGATATGCAGTGCCTTTTGTCTTACATACAATGTGTGTATTATGCCATCAAAAGAGTTTAATTTTGGTTTCATATGACTAGACTATATTCTCCCAGTATTTTATAGGCTTGTCTGTAAATGTTGTTCAGCAAACTTTAAATGCTCTTGAACATGATTTTTGTTCAGCAATGGAGTCTTGCTTGGTGAGCATGCGTATAGGCCATGAGTGTTATGTGCATTACTTAGTTTTCTTTGAAACAATCGTATCTGTTGATTCCAGGTCTCTATGTAGATCTCCAAAGGAGGCTCATAGACAATTATTTTCACTCCTCAGTTTGCAATCTTGCAGGGAGCATTTGGTCGTGGCCTGTTTAACCCCTTCCCGACCTTTGACGCCATGTAGGCTTCATGAAAGTCGGTGCCAATCCGACCTGTGACGCCTATGTGGCGTCATGGAGGGATCGCGTCCCTGCAGATCGGGTGAAAGGGTTAACTCCAATTTCACCCGATCTGCAGGGACAGGGGGAGTGGTACTTCAGCCCGGGGGGGTGGCTTCACCCACCCGTGGCTACGATCGCTCTGACTGGCTGTTGAAAGTGAAACAGCCAATCAGAGCAATGTGTAATATTTCACCTATGAAAATTGGTGAAATATTACAATCCAGCCATGGCCGATGCTGCAATAGCATCGGCCATGGCTGGAGACGCCGATCTGCCCCCCCCACTGCCACCGATCTCCTCCTCTCCGTCCTGTCATGTCCCCTGCTCCCCTCCGTCCTCCTGACCGCTCCCCCGTCCTCCTGTCTGCTCCCCCCGTGCTCCGATCCCACCCCCATACTTACCGAGCTCCGATGTCCCTCCCGGTGTCCGTCCGTCTTTTCCATGGGTGCCGCCATCTTCCAAAATGGTGGGCGCATGCGCAGTGCGCCCGCCGAATCGGCAGGCAGATTCTTTCCAGGTACATTTTGATCGCTGTGATAGGTTCTATCACAGCGATCAAAATAAAAAAATTGTAAATACCCCCCCTTTATCACCCCCATAGGTAGGGAACATAAAAAATAAAGAAAATATATTTATTTTTATTTTTCCACTAGGGTTAGGGTTGCACTTAGGGTTAGGGTTGCACTTATGGTTAGGGTTGCACTTAGGGTTAGAGTTACACTTAGGGTTAGGGTTGCACTTAGGGTTAGGGTTGCACTTAGGGTTAGGGTTGCACTTAGGGTTAGGGTTAGAATTAGGGTTAGGGTTGCAATTAGGGTTAGGGTTGCAATTAGGGTTGGGGTTGCAATTAGGGTTAGAATTAGGGTTAGGGTTGCAATTAGGGTTAGGGTTAGAATTAGGGTTAGGGTTACAATTAGGGTTAGGGTTACAATTAGGGTTAGGGTTACTATTAGGCTATGTGCACACAGTGTGGATTTGGCTGGGGATCTGCAGCAGATTGGTCGCTGCGGATTCATAGCAGTTTTCCATCATGTTTACAGTACAACGTAAACCTATGGAAAACCAAAACCGCAGTGCCCATGGTGCGGAAAATACCGTGCAGAAATGCTGCATTGTATTTTCCACAGCATGTCAATTCTTTGTGCGGATTCTGCAGCGTTTTACACCTGCTCCATAATAGGAATCTGCAGGTGAAATCCACACAAAAAACACTGGAAATCTGCGGTAACTCCGCAGGTTAAGTGCAGTGCATTTTACCTGTGGATATTTCAAAACCGGTGCAGAAAAATCCGCACACAAATCCGCAACGTGGGCACATAGACTTAGAGTTAGGGTGGGAATTAGAGTTAGGGTTGGAATTAGGGTTAAGATTAGGGTTAGGGGTGTGTTGTGGTTAGGGTTAGGATTGTGGTTAGGGTTATGGTTAGGGTTGGGATTAGGGTTAAGGGTGTGTTGGGGTTAGGGTTGGAATTAGGGTTAAGATTAGGGTTAAGCTTGTGGTTAGGGTTATGGTTAGGGTTGGGATTAGGGTTAGGTGTTGTGAAATTGGATTTTGGGCTCCCCCGGTGGCCACTGGTGGAATTGAACTTGTGTGCATCATCCCCTCTGTTCACCTGTTCCCATCAGGATGTGGGAGTCGCTATTTAACCTTGCTCCTCTGTCACTTCCATGCCGGTCAACATTGTAATCAGAAGCCTTTCTGTGCATGTTCCTGCTACCAGACAACTTCCAGCTAAGTCGGACTTTTGTCCTTGTTTGTTTTTTGCATTTTGTTCCAGTTCACAGCTGCAGTTTCGTTTCTGTGTCTGGAAAGCTCTTGTGATCTGAAATTGCCACTCTGATGTTATGAGTTAATACTAGAGTCTTAAAGTAATTTCAGGATGGTGTATTGATAGGGTTTTCAGCTGACCATGAAAGTACCCTTTCTGTCTTCCTGCTATCTAGTAAGCGGACCTCAATTTTGCTAAACCTATTTTCATACTACGTTTGTCATTTTCATCTTAAATCACCGCCAATATATGTGGGGGCCTCTGTCTGCCTTTCGGGGAAATTTCTCTAGAGGTGAGCCAGGACTATATTTTCCTCTGCCAGGATTAGTTAGTCCTCCGGCCGGCGCTGGGCGTCTAGGGATAAAACGCAGGCTACGCTACCCGGCTACTGTTAGTTGTGCGGCAGGTTTAGTTCATGGTCAGTTTAAGTTTCCATCCTTCCAAGAGCTAGTTCCTATGTATGCTGGGCTATGTTCTCTTGCCATTGAGAACCATAACAGTTTGACCGGCCCACAAAGGGTTAAATTAATTGGCAGAGAAAGGAGAGAAAAAAGAAGTCTGCTGAAAATTTTTTTTTTTTTTTTTTTTTCCTTCAGTTCTGAGTGTGCTTTCAATTGAATCACTTGCAAGTCTGCCTATATTGCAGCCTTCCTCTCTCTCTCTCCTTCTAATCCTGGAATGGCTCTGTGTTCACCTGTTTAAAAATGGATATTCAGAGTTTAGCTGCAGGTTTGAATAATCTCACCACGAAAGTTCAAAATTTACAAGATTTTGTTGTTCATGTTCCTATATCTGAACCTAGAATTCCTTTGCCAAACGCTGTGGGTATGATTTAGAGCCTCTTGAAACTCCTATACCTCTGAAGGGGATTGACTCCACCCCATTGGCTAGTAATAAACCACAATACTGGACACAAGTAACTATGCGAATTAATCCGGATCATCAGGAGATTATTCGCTTTCTTGTGCTGTATAATCTACATGATGTGTTGGTGCTTGGATTGCCATGGCTGCAATCTCATAACCCAGTCCTCGACTGGAACGCTATGTCTGTGTTAAGCTGGGGATGTAAGGGGATGCATGGGGACGTACCTTTGGTTTCCATTTCGTCATCTATTCCCTCTGAGATTCCTGAATTCTTGTCTGACTATCGTGACGTTTTTGAAGAACCTAAGCTTGGTTCATTACCTCCGCACCGGGAGTGCGATTGTGCCATAGATTTGATTCCGGGTAGTAAATACCCTAAGGGTCGTTTATTTAATCTGTCTGTGCCTGAACATGCTGCTATGCGAGAATATATAAAGGAGTCCTTGGAAAAGGGACATATTTGTCCTTCGTCATCTCCCTTAGGAGCCGGTTTTTTCTTTGTGTCTAAGAAAGATGGCTCTTTGAGGCCGTGTATTGATTATCGGCTTTTGAATAAAATCACGGTTAAATATCAATATCCGTTGCCACTGCTGACTGATTTGTTTGCTCGCATAAAGGGGGCCAAGTGGTTCTCTAAGATAGATCTCCGTGGGGCGTATAATTTGGTGCGAATTAAGCAGGGGGATGAGTGGAAAACCGCATTTAATACGCCCGAGGGCCACTTTGAGTATTTGGTGATGCCTTTTGGCCTTTCAAATGCCCCTTCAGTCTTTCAGTCCTTTATGCATGACATTTTCCGTGATTATTTGGATAAATTTATGATCGTGTATCTGGATGATATTCTGATTTTTTCGGATGACTGGGACTCTCATGTCCAGCAGGTCAGGAGGGTTTTTCAGGTTTTGCGGTCTAATTCCTTGTGTGTGAAGGGTTCTAAGTGCGTTTTTGGGGTTCAAAAGATTTCCTTCTTGGGATACATTTTTTCCCCCTCTTCCATCGAGATGGATCCTGTCAAGGTTCGGGCTATTTGTGATTGGACGCAACCCTCTTCTCTTAAGAGTCTTCAGAAATTTTTGGGCTTTGCTAACTTTTATTGTCGATTTATTGCTGGTTTTTCTGATGTTGTTAAACCATTGACTGATTTGACTAAGAAGGGTGCTGATGTTGCTGATTGGTCCCCTGCTGCTGTGGAGGCCTTTCGGGAGCTTAAGCGCCGCTTTTCTTCCGCCCCTGTGTTGCGTCAGCCTGATGTTGCTCTTCCTTTTCAGGTTGAGGTCGACGCTTCTGAAATCGGAGCTGGGGCGGTTTTGTCGCAAAGAAGTTCCGACTGCTCCGTGATGAAACCTTGTGCTTTTTTTTCTCGTAAATTTTCGCCCGCCGAGCGGAATTATGATATTGGGAATCAAGAGCTTTTGGCCATGAAGTGGGCTTTTGAGGAGTGGCGTCATTGGCTTGAGGGGGCTAGACATCAGGTGGTGGTATTGACCGACCACAAAAATTTAATTTATCTTGAGTCCGCCAGACGCCTGAATCCTAGACAGGCGCGCTGGTCGTTGTTTTTCTCTCGGTTTAATTTTGTGGTGTCATACCTACCGGGTTCTAAGAATGTTAAGGCGGATGCCCTTTCTAGGAGTTTTGAGCCTGACTCCCCTGGTAATTCTGAACCTACAGGTATCCTTAAGGATGGAGTGATATTGTCTGCCGTTTCTCCAGACCTGCGGCGGGCCTTGCAGGATTTTCAGGCGGATAGACCTGATCGTTGCCCACCTGGTAGACTGTTTGTTCCTGATGATTGGACCAGTAAAGTCATTTCTGAGGTTCATTCTTCTGCGTTGGCAGGTCATCCTGGAATCTTTGGTACCAGGGATTTGGTGGCAAGGTCCTTCTGGTGGCCTTCCCTGTCACGAGATGTACGAGGCTTTGTGCAGTCTTGTGACGTTTGTGCTCGGGCCAAGCCTTGTTGTTCTCGGGCTAGTGGATTGTTGTTGCCCTTGCCTATCCCGAAGAGGCCTTGGACGCACATCTCGATGGATTTTATTTCGGATCTTCCTGTTTCTCAGAAGATGTCTGTCATCTGGGTGGTGTGTGACCGTTTCTCTAAGATGGTCCATTTGGTTCCCCTGCCTAAGTTGCCTTCTTCTTCCGAGTTGGTTCCTCTGTTTTTTCAAAATGTGGTTCGTTTGCATGGTATTCCGGAAAATATCGTTTCTGACAGAGGAACCCAATTCGTATCTAGATTTTGGCGGGCATTCTGTGCTAGGATGGGCATAGATTTGTCTTTCTCGTCTGCTTTCCATCCTCAGACTAATGGCCAGACCGAGCGGACGAATCAGACTTTGGAGACATATTTGAGGTGTTTTGTGTCTGCAGATCAGGATGATTGGGTTGCTTTTTTGCCTTTAGCGGAGTTTGCCCTCAATAATCGGGCCAGCTCTGCCACCTTGGTGTCTCCTTTTTTCTGTAATTCGGGGTTTCATCCTCGATTTTCCTCCGGTCAGGTGGAATCTTCGGATTGTCCTGGAGTGGATGCTGTGGTGGAGAGGTTGCATCGGATTTGGGGGCAGGTGGTGGACAATTTGAAGTTGTCCCAGGAGAAGACTCAGCTTTTTGCCAACCGCCGGCGTCGGGTTGGTCCTCGGCTTTGTGTCGGGGACTTGGTGTGGTTGTCTTCTCGTTTTGTCCCTATGAGGGTTTCTTCTCCTAAGTTTAAGCCTCGGTTCATCGGCCCGTACAAGATATTGGAGATTCTTAACCCTGTGTCCTTCCGTTTGGACCTCCCTGCATCTTTTTCTATTCATAATGTTTTTCATCGGTCATTGTTGCGCAGGTATGAGGTACCGGTTGTGCCTTCCGTTGAGCCTCCTGCTCCGGTGTTGGTTGAGGGCGAGTTGGAGTACGTTGTGGAAAAAATCTTGGACTCCCGTGTTTCCAGACGGAAACTCCAGTATCTGGTCAAATGGAAGGGATACGGTCAGGAGGATAATTCTTGGGTGACTGCCTCTGATGTTCATGCCTCCGATCTGGTCCGTGCCTTTCATAGGGCTCATCCTGATCGCCCTGGTGGTTCTGGTGAGGGTTCGGTGCCCCCTCCTTGAGGGGGGGGTACTGTTGTGAAATTGGATTTTGGGCTCCCCCGGTGGCCACTGGTGGAATTGAACTTGTGTGCATCATCCCCTCTGTTCACCTGTTCCCATCAGGATGTGGGAGTCGCTATTTAACCTTGCTCCTCTGTCACTTCCATGCCGGTCAACATTGTAATCAGAAGCCTTTCTGTGCATGTTCCTGCTACCAGACAACTTCCAGCTAAGTCGGACTTTTGTTCTTGTTTGTTTTTTGCATTTTGTTCCAGTTCACAGCTGCAGTTTCGTTTCTGTGTCTGGAAAGCTCTTGTGATCTGAAATTGCCACTCTGATGTTATGAGTTAATACTAGAGTCTTAAAGTAATTTCAGGATGGTGTATTGATAGGGTTTTCAGCTGACCATGAAAGTACCCTTTCTGTCTTCCTGCTATCTAGTAAGCGGACCTCAATTTTGCTAAACCTATTTTCATACTACGTTTGTCATTTTCATCTTAAATCACCGCCAATATATGTGGGGGCCTCTGTCTGCCTTTCGGGGAAATTTCTCTAGAGGTGAGCCAGGACTATATTTTCCTCTGCCAGGATTAGTTAGTCCTCCGGCCAGCGCTGGGCGTCTAGGGATAAAACGCAGGCTACGCTACCCGGCTACTGTTAGTTGTGCGGCAGGTTTAGTTCATGGTCAGTTTAAGTTTCCATCCTTCCAAGAGCTAGTTCCTATGTATGCTGGGCTATGTTCTCTTGCCATTGAGAACCATAACAGTTAGGGGTGTGTTGGGGTTAGGGTTGTGAATAGGGTCAGTTAGTGTTAAGGTTAGTGTTGGAGTTAGAATTGAGGGGTTTCCACTGTTTAGGCACATCAGGGGGTCTCCAAACGCAACATGGCGCCACCATTGATTCCAGCCAATCTTGCATTGAAAAAGTCAAATGGTGCTCTCTCCCTTCCGAGGCCCGACGTGTGCCTAAACAGTAGTTTACCCCCACATATGGGGTACCAGCATACTCAGGACAAACTGGACAACGACTTTTGGGGCCCAATTTCTCCTGTAACCCTTGGGAAAATAAAAAAATGTGGGCTAAAAAATCATTTTTGAGAAAAGAAAAATTATTTTTTATTTTCATGGCTCTGCGTTATAAACTTCTGTGAAATACTTGGGGGTTCAAATCGCTCACCACACACCTAGATAAGTTCCTTTGGGGTTCTAGTTTTCAAAATGGGGTCACTTGTGGGGGGTTTCTACTGTTTAGGCACATCAGGGGCTCTGCAAATGCAACGTGATGCCCGAAGAGCATTCCATCAAAGTCTGAATTTCAAAATGTCACTATTTTTCTTCCGAGCCCAGACGTGTGCCCAAACAGTAGTTTACCCCCACATATGGGGTATCAGCGTACTCAGGAGAAACTGGACAACAATGGATGGGGTCAAATTTCTCCTTTTACCATGGGGAAAATAAAAAATTATGGGATAAAAAATTATTTTTGAGGAAGGAAAAATTATTTTTTTATTTTCACGGTTCTGCGTTATAAACTTCTGTGAAGCACTTGGGGGTTCAAAGTGCTCACCACACATCTAGATAAGTTGTTTAGAGGTCTAGTTTCCAAAATGGGGTACCTTGTGGGGGTTTCTACTGTTTAGGCACATCAGGGGCTCTGCAAACACAACGTGACGCCCGCAGATCATTCCATCAAAGTCTGCATTTCAAAACATCACTACTTCCCTTCCGTGCCCCGACGTGTGCCCAAGCAGTGGTTTACCCCCACATGTGGGGTATCAGCATACTCAGGACAAACTGGACAACAACTTTTGGGGTCCAATTTCCCCGGTAACCCTTGTGAAAATAAAAAATTGCAGGCTAAAAATAATTTTTGAGAAAAGAAAAAATATTTTTTATTTTCACGGCTCTGCGTTATAAACTTCTGTGAAGCACTTGGGGTTCAAAGTGCTCATCACACATCTCGATTAGTTCCTTGGGAGGTCTAGTTTCCAAAATGGGGTCACTTGTGGGGGAGCTCCAATGTTTAGACACACAGGGGCTTTCCAAACAAGACATGGTGTCCGCTAACGATTGGAGCTAATTTTCCATTCAAAAAGCCAAATGGCGTGCCTTGCCTTCTGAGCTCTGCCGTGCACCCAAACAGTGGTTTACCCCCACATATGTGGTATCATCGTACTCAGGACAAACTGGACAACAACATTTGAGGTCCAATTTCTCCTGTTACCCTTGGGAAAATAAAAAATTATGGGATAAAAAATTATTTTTGAGGAAGGAAAAATTATTTTTTTATTTTCACGGTTCTGCGTTATAAACTTCTGTGAAGCACTTGGGGTTCAAAGTGCTCACCACACATCTAGATAAGTTGTTTAGAGGTCTAGTTTCCAAAATGGGGTACCTTGTGGGGGTTTCTACTGTTTAGGCACATCAGGGGCTCTGCAAACACAACGTGACGCCCGCAGATCATTCCATCAAAGTCTGCATTTCAAAACATCACTACTTCCCTTCCGAGCCCCGACGTGTGCCCAAGCAGTGGTTTACCCCCACATGTGGGGTATCAGCATACTCAGGACAAACTGGACAACAACTTTTGGGGTCCAATTTCCCCGGTAACCCTTGTGAAAATAAAAAATTGCAGGCTAAAAATAATTTTTGAGAAAAGAAAAAATATTTTTTATTTTCACGGCTCTGCGTTATAAACTTCTGTGAAGCACTTGGGGTTCAAAGTGCTCATCACACATCTCGATTAGTTCCTTGGGAGGTCTAGTTTCCAAAATGGGGTCACTTGTGGGGGAGCTCCAATGTTTAGACACACAGGGGCTCTCCAAACAAGACATGGTGTCCGCTAACGATTGGAGCAAATTTTCCATTCAAAAAGCCAAATGGCGTGCCTTGCCTTCTGAGCTCTGCCGTGCACCCAAACAGTGGTTTACCCCCACATATGTGGTATCATCGTACTCAGGACAAACTGGACAACAACATTTGAGGTCCAATTTCTCCTGTTACCCTTGGGAAAATAAAAAAATCTGGGCTAAAAAATCATTTTTGAGGAAAGAAAAATTATTTTTTATTTTCACGGCTCTGCGTTATAAACTTCTGTGAAGCACTTGGTGGTTCAAAGTGCTCAACACACATCTAGATTAGTTCCATTGGGGGTCTAGTTTCCAAAATGGGATCACTTTTGGGGGAGCTCCAATGTTTAGGCACACAGGGGCTCTCCAAGCGCGACATGGTGTCCGCTAACGATTGGAGCTAATTTTTCATTCAAAAAGTCAAATAGCGCTCCTTCCCTTCCGAGCCTTACCGTGTGCCCAAACAGTGGTTTACCCCCACATGTGAGGTATCGGTGTACTCAGGGGAAATTGCCAACAAATTTTAGGATCCATTTTATCCTGTAGCCCATGTGAAAATGAAAAAATTGAGGCTGAAAAAATTTTTATCTGAAAAAAAAGTACTTTTTCATTTTTACGGATCAATTTGTGAAGCACCTGAGAGTTTAAAGTACTCACTATGCATCTAGATAAGTTCCTTGGGGGGTCTCGTTTCCAAAATGGGGTCACTTGTGGGGGGCTCCAATGTTTAGGCACACAGTGGGTCTCCAAACGCGACATGGTGTTCGCTAACGATTGGAGCTAATTTTTCATTCAAAAAGTCAAATGGCGCTCCTTCCCTTTCGAGCCCTGTCGTGCGCCCAGACAGAGGTTCCCCCCACATATAGGGTATCAGCGTACTCAGGACAAATTGGACAACTACTTTCGGGGTCCAGTTTCTCCTTTTACCCTTGGGAAAATATAAAAAAAATTGTTGCAAAAAGATAATTTTGGTGACTAAAAATTTAAATGTTCATTTTTTCCTTCCATGTTGCTTCTGCTGCTGTGAAACACCTGAAGGGTTAATAAACTTCTTGAATGTGGTTTTGAGCACCTTGAGAGGTGCAGTTTTTAGAATGGTGTCACTTTTGGGTATTTTCAGCCATATAGACCCCTCAAACTGACTTCAAATGTGAAGTGGTCCCTAAAAAAAATGGTTTTGTAAATTTTGTTGTAAAAATGAGAAATCGCTGGTCAAATTTTAACCCTTATAACTTCCTAGCAAAAAAAAAAATTGTTTCCAAAATTGTGCTGATGTAAAGTAGACATGTGGAAAATGTTATTTATTAACTTGTTTATGTCACATAACTCTCTGGTTTAACAGAATAAAAATGAAAAATTTGAAAATAGCTAAATTTTCTAAATTTTTGCCAAATTTCTGTTTTTTTCACAAATAAATCCAAAAATTATTGACCTAAATTTACCACCATCATGAAGCCCAATATGTCACGAAAAAACAATCTCAGAATTGCTAGGATCCGTTGAAGCATTCCTGAGTTATTACCTCATAAAGGGACACTGGTCAGAATTGCAAAAAATGGCCAGGTCATTAAGGTCAAAATAGGCTGGGTCATGAAGGGGTTAAGGTGTAATGATGATTTTTCCACTTCTGGATAATTACCCTAACTGTGCTCACTGGAACCTTCAGTAGTTTAGAAATTGTTGTTTTTCCAATGCAATTTTTAATGTTTAATATTTGTTTTGCAGCAAAAAGGTTGCAAAGGTCTTGAGATAGGTCACTGATTTTACCCATCATGCGTAGAGATGGGCGGACACCTGGATGTTCGGATCAGATGAATTTGGATGAACAGATACAAAAAGTATGAATTTGGGTTCCAGAAGAGTACCAGGACTTGAACCAAAATGCATGACAAACGGCAAACACCGCTTCTGATCGGCAGTGAAATCATCCCTCCCAATCAGAGTGCTGTGGTTCCCACACTGTCAAAAGACAACATGAGCATTCATCTGTGATCTGAGGTATAAAATTTACCTATGGTTACTGGGATCAGTTGAAGGGGTTACAGCTCCCATCTTCTGACACCTGCTGCCGCTAATAACAGCGAGAGCAAGAGCAAATGATGGGAGCATTCATCAGCCGCTCCCTGCACTGTAAATAAATAATTTAAAAAAATGGCTGTCTGCTTCAGCAAGGCTACATATCAAGTATACAGGGTTCCCCATGCTGTATTTTTTAATTACTTAAAAAAATAATTAAAAAAAAAAACTACGTGGGGTTCCCCCGCTATTTTTGACAACCAGCCTTGCTAAAACTCACAGCTGGGGGCTGGTATTCTCAGGCTAGTAAGGGGCCATGGATCTTGCAATGCAGCCTAAAAATAGCAGCCCGAAACTGCCCAGAAAATGCAGATTTATTAGATGCGCCAATTCTGGCGCTTTGCCCGGCTCTTCCAACTTGCCTTGTAGCGGTGGCAAGTGTGGTTCATACTTATTATTTTTTATTTAAAAACTCTAACGGTACTAGAGGGGATCCCACCAAGGTCATGGCAGGGAACGCAGCCTCAGTGACCAGTGGTCAATGGAAACACCTCTCCATTAGTAATTTGTGGATTTGATGTCACCGGACAATACAAAGGTGACATCAACCCCATAAATATGCTACAGGGCAAGTGTGAAGAGTTGGGCAAAGCACCAGAATTGGTGCATCTAATCGATGTGCCTTTTCCGGGTGGCTGTGGGCTGCTATTTTCAGGCTGGGGCAGACAATATCCATGGCCCCTTAGCAGCCTGAGAATACCAGCCCCCAGCTGTCTGCATTAACAAGGCTGGTTGTCAAAAATGGGGGGACCTCATGTCTTTTTTTTAAATTATTTGATTAAATAATTTAAAAAAACGGCATGGGGACCACTCTATTCTTGATAACCAGCCTTGCTGAAGCTGATATCTGAGGGTTGCACCCACTGCTGTGAGTTTTGCCTGGCTGGTTAACAAAAATACAAGGGAACCCAAGCCATTTTTTTATTATTACAGCGCAGGAGCTGGCTAATGAATGCACACATCAGTCACTCCTGCTCTCGCTGTTATTAGCAGCAGCAGGTGTCAGATGATGAGAGCTGTAGTCCCATCAGCTGACACCAGTAACCATAGGCAAACTTTGTACCTCCAATCACAGCTGCTGGCTCAAGCTGTCTTTTGGCAGCATGGGAACCCAGCTCTCTGACCGTCAGGGATTATTTCACCACCGATCAGCAGCGGTGTTTGCCGCGTTATCATGCACAAATAGAAAATAACACCTGTAACTCCCAACAGGAAGATGAGAGTTATAAACACCCAGATCCAGGTGACAGCATTAAGACTGGTGGTCAAATGCAGTGCGACTGTCTGTAGCCTCTGATACACCCATGACAGGAAATTAGCTGCTGCTAACCATTTAGATACTGCTATCAATCTGACAGCATCATTCAAACGGAGCGGCTCCTGGTTACCAAGGTTTTCCTAAAGCAGCTTTACCTGAGAAAACATGGCAGCTGCACCATTTTCTAACAGATGCTGTGTGCACATAGCCTTATAAGCTTGCCATTTTAAAGGAACTTTAGGTACAGTGTCCAACATAAATAAGTAAACTCCCTTTTAAAAATAAGATTTTAATCAATATCTTACTGCATACAAGAACAATTTACATAATTCTGACTGAGTTTCATAGAACATATTTTTAATCCATAACATGAAAGTAAGATTAATAATTTAACTTTCATTACAAAATCTACAGTTTAACTCAAATTGGTTGATAGAACAATGAATACACTCCACATCAAAAACCACATCTAGTGATTTGTATGACTTTCATGATCTTTAAGGGCAGCATCGAATCTTTTACACCAGGAATTATCAAGTTGGCGACTTATTGCAACATCTATCTTTTTTGATTCTTCAAGAATGTCCTCTTTTAGCGTTTTGATACTGGATGTAGATTAATGCTCAAACAAATTCAACATACTGTAGATGTTTGATAGGGTTCAGATAAGGAAACTTACTTGGACTTACTTGACCATTTAATAACTTTCACCCTTTTCTTTTTTAGAAATGAAACGTGTGCTTTGGATCATTGTCATATTGAAAAAGTGTGTGTTTTCCAACGGTATGGAGTGATGGTAGCATCTTCTCTTTCAATATAGAGAAGACTAAAGAAGCACTCAAATAGTCCACATGAGGGCACTACCACAATGAGGTTTCATTCAAAGCACCATGCATTTAGAAAAATAAATGAATAAAAGTCCTAATGGAAGGTTAAATGAAGGTTAAATGAGTTCTGATGGTGTTGGGGAGCTACATTTCATTAATAGCATCATGATTTCACAGATGTACTGCAGAATATTAAAAGAGATGATGTCAGCATCACTCTGTGCCATTGGTAGACATTCATTTTTTTTTTCAAATGCAAGGTGCCTTGTTGTGAATTAGACTTTTTGGCTCCCTCTTGTGGTCACTAGTGATATGACTCTGGGATTGTCTTTCTTCACTTTGGCACTCACCTGGGCCGTTAGTCCAGGGGTGTTGCTATATTAACTTCCTGGATCCTTAGTCCAGTGCCTGGCATCGTTGTAATCAGATCCTTCTGTTTGCTCCTGTCCGCTGGTCCTGGTTTTTGCAAGATCAAGCTAAGTCCTGCTTTTTGGTTATTTGGGTTATTTGCTTTGCTTCTATTTTTGTCCAGCTTGTACTAAATGTGATTTCTGACCTTGCTGGAAGCTCTAGGGGTGCTGGTGTTCTCCCCCCGGCCGTTAGACGGTTCGGGGGTTCTTGAGTATCCAGCGTGGATATTTTAATAGGGTTTTTGCTGACCATATAAGTCATCTTACTATATTCTGCTATTAGCTAGTGGGCCTCTCTTTGCTAAATACCTGGTTCATTCTTATGTTTGTCTTTTCCTCTTACCTCACCGTTATTATTTGTTGGGGGCTTGTATCCAACTTTTTGGGGTCTTATCTCTGGAGGCAAGAAAGGTCTTTCTTTTCCCTTCTAGGGTTAGTTAGTTCTCCGGCTGGCGCGAGACGTCTAGAACCAACGTAGGCACGTTCCCCGGCTACTTCTATTTGTGTTGCTAGGATTAGATATATGGTCAGCCCAGTTACCACTGCCCTATGAGCTGGTTTTTGTGTTTGCAGACTTGGTTATTATTTCTGAGACCCTCTGCCATTGGGGTCATAACAGTGCCTACAGTGAAACTTGATGGTGGCAGTGTCTTTATGTGAGCCTGCATGTTCATTCAATACATTTCAGTAGCCATAAGGAGAAATGAACTCATTTTTTAAAATTCAAATTGGCAAACTTCACCAACTTCCCTCTCAAAAATCGATTTGCAGCAAATCAACTTGCCGCAATTACAGCAAAGCCTCCAATTACCCTGAAAAGTATAAAACTCTGATGTCTTGTAATGCTGCATTTCTATCTTTTAAACACAAAGCACAAAGCTTTAACAATGTCAATGACCTCAACATATAGTGCTATAGTTAGAATGGATGGTAATTGTTTTTCACCTTTGTGCTGTCACACTTTGGCCATGATTCATTATTTTTGTTTCACTCGTCTTCTGGAGTAATTTCCTCTTTATTAGTAACTTTATTAATTTAGCATTATTTTCTATATTTTTCTTCACTTTTAAACTTATTTTTATTTGTCCAAAATGACTTAGCTTTTCCAGATGTTTTAGACCAGTTCATAAAATGCGACTTTTCCTAATGTTGCATTTTTTTCACACATCTCACTTTATTCCCAGCCTTGAGTAAAGTTTCTCACAGGTTTTTTATTTTGGTCATATCTGGATGGGACAAATTTGCACAGATAGGGCAGAATGGTAAGGAACAAGATGGGGGTGAGGATGATTGTATTGCTCACCTGCAAGGTTTGTGTAAGGACACAACATGTGTAGAAACTTCATGAGCCCTTGCTGCAACCCCGTGGCTCTAGAAGAGTATCGTCCAGATAGCATTTTGGCAAAATGGAGATTATTGCAATGTTTGTGTTGGACTCAAAAAATGGATGTGATCCAAAGAATACAGTTGTGGCCAAAAGTATTGACACCCCTGCAATTCTGTCAGATAATACTCAGTTTCTTCCTGAAAATGATTGCAAACACAAATTCTTTGTTATTATTATCTTCATTTAATTTGTCTTAAATGAAAAAACACAAAAAGAATTTTCCGAAAGCCAAATTGGATATAATTCCTCACCAAACATAAACAAGGGGGTGGACAAAAGTATTGGCACTGTTAGAAAAATCATGTGATGCTTCTCTAATTTGTGTAATTAACAGCACCTGTAACTTACCTGTGGCCCCTAACAGGTGTTGGCAATAACTAAATCACACTTGCAGCCAGTTGACATGGATTAAAGTTGACTCCACCTCTGTCCTGTGTCCTTGTGTGTTCCACAATGAGCATTGAGAAAATAAAGAAGACCAAAGAACTGTCTGAGGACTTGAGAAACCAAATTGTGAAGAAGCATGAGCAATCTCAAGCTACAAGTCCATCTCCAAAGACCTGAATGTTCCTGTGTCTACCGTGCGCAGTGCCATCAAGAAGTTTAAAGCCCATGGCCCTGTGGCTAACCTCCCTAGATGTGGACGGAAAAAAATTGACAAGAGATTTCAGCGCAAGATTGTGCAGATGTTGGATCAAGAACCTCGACTAACATCCAAACAAGTTCAAGCTGCCCTGCAGTCCGAGGGTACAACAATGTCAACCCGTACTATCCGTCGGCGTCTGAATGAAAAGGGACTGTATGGTAGGAGACCCAGGAAGACCCCACTTCTTACCCCGAGACATAAAAAAGCCAGGCTGGAGTTTGCCAAAACTTACCTGAAAAAGCCTAAAATGTTTTGGAAGAATGTTCTCTGGTCAGATGAGACAAAATAGAGCTTTTTGGGCAAAGGCATCAACATAGAGTTTACAGGAGAAAAAAAGAGGCATTCAAAGAAAAGAACACGGTCCCTACAGTCAAACATGGCGGAGGTTCCCTGATGTTTTGGGGTTGCTTTGCTGCCTCTGGCACTAGACTGCTTGACCGTGTGCATGGCATTATCAAGTCTGAAAACTACCAACAAATTTTGCAGCATAATGTAAGGCCCAGTGTGAGAAAGCTGGGTCTCCCTCAGAGGTCATGGGTCTTCCAGCAGGACAATTACCCAAAACACACTTCAAAAAGCACTAGAAAATGGTTTGAAAGAATGCACTGGAGACTTCTAAGGTGGTCAGTGTTATAGAAGAGTTAATAGGTTGCCTTTAAGTGCCTCTTGCCTTTAATTGCTAGAATTACTAGAATCTGTTAACGCAGTAGTCTGATGGTCTCCCCTTCAAGGAGACTACACTTCTTATCATGTATGTTCTCAATAGTCAGTCACAACATGTTTTTGGTACGTTGTGAGGAATAAAGGTCAGTATGACCCTGGGTGATGGTGGAGGCTACATAAATTACATTGTGTGTTACATTTGTTGTAAATGGTATAAAATACTGCCTTTTGCTGCATTACATCAGATAAAAGTGACTTGCTCACAGGATATGTGTGAGGTGTCTTTTTGTCTCCAAGCGCGCTTGTAAAATGACGGGCGTAATTCCACAATTTGGTCTCACTGGTGATCTGTCAGCTGACATTGGGTCAGAACGAAAACAGCTACGACACCAGCAATGAGTCCAGACCTGAATCCCAAAGAACACCTGTGGAGAGATCTAAAAATGGCAGTTTGGAGAAGACACTCTTCAAATATCAGGGACCTGGAGCAGTTTGCCAAAGAAAAATGGTCTAAAATTCCAGCAGAGCATTGTAAGAAACTCATTGATGGTTCCCGGAAGCGGTTAGTGGCAGTTATTTTGGCTAAAGGTTGTGCAACCAAGTATTAGGCTGAGGGTGCCAATACTTTTGTCTGGCCCATTTTTGGAGTTTTGTGTGAAATGATCAATGTTTTGCTTTTTGCTTCATTCTCTTTTGTGTTTTTTCATTTAAGACAAATTAAATGAAGATAATAATACCAAATAATTTGTGATTGCAATCATTTTCAGGAAGAAACTGAATATTATCTGACAGAATTGCAGGGGTGTCAATACTTTTGGCCACAACTGTATAAGCAAGGTTTTTAATTTACTCTAATGCATTTAGGTGCAGTGCTGGCACCTTTTTATAGGTGAAAAACTAGGTGTACATAATGCAGTAACAGCAGGATTCAAAAAGACTGCACAGCATTGAAGAATGCCCATAAGAAAGCGGCGAATGAGGACAGGAAGTAGTTAGGAAGAGAAGATGTGACAGGTAATAAAGTATTGATGAAAAATAGAAAGATATATGTATATATATATATATATATATATATATATATATATATATATATATACAGTTAGGTCCATATATATTTGGACAGAGACAACATTTTTCTCATTTTGGTTATAGACATTACCACAATTAATTTTAAACAAAACAATTCAGATGCAGTTGAAGTTCAGACTTTTAGCTTTCATTTGAGGGTATCCATATTAAAATTGGATGAAGAGTTTAGGAGTTTCAGCTCCTTAACCTGTGCCACCCTGTTTTTAAAGGGACCAAAAGTAATTGGACAATTGACTCCAAGGCTATTTCATGGACAGGTGTGGGCAATCCCTTCATTATGTCATTCTCAATTAAGCAGATAAAAGGCCTGGAGTTGATTTGAGGTGTGGTGCTTGTATTTGGAAGGTTTTCCTATGAAGTAAACATGCGGTCAAAAGTGCTCTCCGTGCAGGTGAAACAAGCCATCCTTAAGCTCTGAAAACAGAAAAAACCAATCCGAGAAATTGCTACAATATTAGGAGTGGCAAAATGTACAGTTTGGTACATCCTGAGAAAGAAAGAAAACACTGGTGAACTCATCAATGCAAAAAGACCTGGGCGCCCACGGAAGACAATAGTAGTGGATGATCGCAGAATAATCTCCATGGTGAAGAGAAACCCCTTCACAACAGCCAACCAAGTGACCAACACTCTCCAGGAGGTAGGAGTATCAATATCCAAATCTACCATAAAGAGAAGACTGCATGAAAGTAAATACAGAGGGTTCACTGCACGGTGCAAGCCACTCATAAGCATCAAGAATAAAAAGGCTAGACTGGACTTTGCTATAAAACATCTAAAAAAGCCAGCACAGTTCTGGAAGAACATTCTATGGACAGATGAAACCAAGATCAACCTCTACCAGAATGATGGAAAGAGAACAGTATGTTGAAGGCGTGGTACAGCTCATGATCCAAAGCATACCACATCATATGTAAAACACAGCGGAGGTAGTGTGATGGCTTGGGCATGCATGGCTGCCAGTGGCACTGGGTCACTAGTGTTTATTGATGATGTGACACAGGACAGAAGCAGCAGAATGAATTCTGAGGTATTCAGAGCCATACTGTGTGCTCAGATCCAGCCAAATGCAGCCAAACTGATTGGTCGTCGTTTCATACTACAGATGGACAATGGCCCAAAACATAAAGCCAAAGCAACCCAGGAGTTTATTAAAGCAAAGAAGTGGAATATTATTGAATGGCCAAGTCAGTCACCTGATCTCAACCCAATTGAGCATGCATTTCACTTGTTAAGACTAAACTTCAGACAGAAAGGCCCACAAACAAACAGCAACTGAAAACCACCGCAGTCAAGGCCTGGCAGAACATCAAAAAGGAGGAAACACAGCGTCAGGTGATGTCCATGAGTTCAAGACTTCAGGCAGTCATTCCCAACGAAGGGTTTTCAGCCAAGTATTAAAAATGAACATTTTATTTTAAATTATTGAATCTGTCCAATTACTTTTGGTCCCTTTAAAAACAGGGTGGCACATATTAAGGAGCTGAAACTCCTAAACTCTTCATCCAATTTTAATGTGGATACCCTCAAATGAAAGCTGAAAGTCTGAACTTCAACTGCATGTGAATTGTTTTGTTTAAAATTCATTGTGGTAATGTCTATAACCAAAATGAGAAAAATGTTGTCTCTGTCCAAATATATATGGACCTAACTGTATATATATATATATATATATATATTAGAGGAGAAAGAAAAATGCAGACTGTGCGGAAAACAGACGATAAACAGTATGTTTTACCCTCCCCTCATTCCAAGAATCATAACAGAATTATTTTTCTGACCATATAATGGCATGAAGGCTTGAATTTTGTGTTATTGTGCATTTGTGTATTTGTTTGAAATGTCAGAAGGGGTAAAGCATGATTATCTCAGTTTAAGGAGATGCTATTCAATGAAATAATTCTATAAGACTAGAAAAGTATTTAATAGAAAACAACCAAGGCCACTTCTTAAGATTCTTTATTAGTAGTATAAATTAGGCACTGAAGGTTGGAAAGCTTATACATTGCTCATAGAGCTGCATATTTCAACCATATATAGTATAACAAAAGATAGAAAAATAATGAGGTTAATACATTTTAAGAGTTTCATACAAAGTGGCAATAAATAGATTTAAATACAGTAAGAATTAACATAAAGGCCAATAACTAATGGAATTCTGAGAAATGTTTCTAATACTTGAATAGAAAATGTACTGTATAAAATCAATGAAAGTTGCAAGACTTTTGATCAAATTATGTTTAAGTTTACAATTAAAGAGAATCTGTGGGCAGATTTTCTCCCCCTAAAATCTATTTACAGTGGGGAAAATAAGTATTTGCTACACTGTAAATTTTGCAAGTTTTCCCACCTACAAATAATGAAGAGGTCAGTAATTTTTATTGTTGAAATTAGTGATAAGTGAATATATTCAGCAATATGAGTAATAAAGTAATCACCTTGGTATATTCGAGTGTCCACCAGCATGTTTGGCGCTTTCTTTGCAGCCATTGAACATGCTGGGCTGGCTTCTCAATTATAGTAATCTTTGGTGTGGCATTACTGTGATTGGCTGTCCTTCCAGCATCATATTGGATATTTAACCCTGTTGTGGAACCATGAAAAAAATCACTACTTTGGTACCCAGGCTCAAAAACATCATAGTTCATTAAAATGAACATGCTGGCTGTTCAGAATAATCAAGTTTTATTCTGTCATCATTTCAGAACACAGTTATGAAATCAAACGTAACTTTGATTTATTTGACATCATCAAACACAAACTAAAATTTATACCAAAATGCTTTACTAATATCTAAAAGTATTCAAATTCAATAAAAAAAATGCACAATAACTGTAACTGTGTGGATTTTAGTAAAAACATAATGACAATGAATGATCTGGCAATAAATTTAGCCCTTGCATTCACTGCATGTCATAGTGCCATGTTCTTTACAAATTAACTTTTTGCAGTCATTGCAAACAAATCTTGTCTTTTTGTCCTTCGATCGAGGACAAACAGAGCACCATTTGCGTTGTCCTGTAACACTACTGGTGTCACTTGGAAGTGACTAGCCATTGTTTATTTACAATTATATTACAAAACCTGTGAATAAACAGAAAATATATTAAAAAAAAAGTCACACAATGAAGGTACTATGGGGTCAGGAGAGTCGCAAACACAGAAAAATAAAAATAACTTTGAAACAAAATTGATAACAAATTCAAAATATTATCAACATAAGCAGAAATATGTTACTTGAAAATACATAGAAGGTCAATTGCTGAGATTGACCAGTTTTAGAAATATTTCAGTTTATTCAGCGCTGGGGTCTATATTACCCTATGGTTTCACAGCAGGGTTAAAGGCTGCTGGTACCATCTTGCACACATTGCAGCCAGAAACAAAGTAGGAAGAGCATAGATTAACCCCTTCATGACCTTTGACGCATACGCTGCGTCATGAAAGTCGGTGCCAATGCGACCTATGACGCAGCGTATGCGTCATGGAATGATCGTGTCCCTGCAGATCGGGTGAAAGGGTTAACTCCGATTTTACCCGATCTGCAGAGACAGGGGGAGTGGTGCTTCGGCCCAGGGGGGGTGGCTTCACCCCCCGTGGCTACGATCGCTCTGATTGGCTGTTGAAAGTGAAACTGCCAATCAGAGCGATTTGTAATATTTCACCTAAAAAACTGGTGAAATATTACAATCCAGCCATGGCCGATGCTGCAATATCATCGGCCATGGCTGGAAATACTCAAGTGCCCCCCCCCCACACCCACCGATCGCCCCCCCAGTCCTCCGTTATGGGGTCCGGTCCCCTCCGTCCGCCTGCCGGCTCCCCCGTCCTCCTGTCCGCTCCCTCCTTGCTCAGATCCCCCCCCCTGTGCTCCGATCACCCCCCCTGTGCTCCGATCCACCCCCCCCACCACCCCTTCATACTTACCGATCCTCCCGGTGTCCGTCCGTCTCCTCGCTGGGCGCCGCCATCTTGGAAAATGGCGGGCGCATGCTCAGTGCGCCCGCCGAATCTGCCAGTCGGCAGATTCCTTACAAGTACATTTTGATCGCTGTGGTAGGTTCTATCACAGCGATCAAAATAAAAAAAATAATAAATACCCCCCCCCCTTTATCACCCCCATAGGGACAATAATAAAATAAAGAAATTTTTTTTTTCTTTTTCCACTAGGGTTAGGGTTAGAACTAGGGTTAGAACTAGGGGTAGGGTTAGGGGTAGGGTTAGGGTTAGGGGTAGGGTTAGGGTTACGGGTAGGGTTAGGGGTAGGGTTATGGCATGTGCACACAGAGCGGATCGGCCGCGGATCCGCAGCGGATCGGCCGTGGATCCGCAGCGGATCGGCCGCGGATCCGCAGTGGATTGGCCGCGGATCTGCAGCGGATTGGCCGCGGATCCGCAGCGGATTGGCCGCTGCGAATTCGAAGCAGTTTTCCATCAGGTTTACAGTACCATGTACACCTAAGGAAAACCAAATCCGCTGTGCCCATGGTGCGGAAAATTCCGTGCAGAAACGCTGCGTTGTATTTTCCGCAGAATGTCAATTCTTTGTGCGGATTCTGCAGCGTTTTACACCTGTTCCTCAATAGGAATCCGCAGGTGAAATCCGCACAAAAAAACACTGGAAATCTGCTGTAAATCCGCAGGTAAAACGCAGTGCCTTTTACCTGCAGATTTTTCAAAAATCGTGCGGAAAAATCTCACACGAATCCGCAACGTGGGCACATAGCCTTAGGGTTAGGGTTGGAATTAGAGTTAGGGTTGGAATTAGGGCTAGGGTTTGAAATAGGGTTAAGATTAGGCTTGTGGTTAGGGTTACGGATAGGGTTAGGGGTGTGTTGGGGTTACAGTTGTGGTTAGGGTTGGGATTAGGGTTACGGTTGGGATTAGGGTTAGGATTAGGGTTGGAATTAGGGTTACGGGTGTGTTGCGGTTAGGGTTGTGGTTAGGGGTGTGTTGGGGTTAGGGTTGTGATTAGGGTTATGGCTACAGTTGAAATTAGGATTAGGGGTGTGTTGGGGTTAGTGTTGAAGTTAGAATTGAGGGGTTTCCACTGTTTAGGCACATCAGGGGTCTCCAAACGCAACATGGCGCCACCATTGATTCCAGCCAATCTTGCGTTCAAAAAGTCAAATGGTGCTCCCGCCCTTCCAAGCCCCGACGTGCGCCCAAACAGTGGTTTACCCCCACATTTGGGGTACCAGCGTACTCAGGACAAACTGGGCAACAACTGTTGGGGTCCAATTTCTCCTGTTACCCTTGCAAAAATAAAAAATTACTTGCTAAAACATAATTTTTGAGGAAAGAACAATTATTTTTTATTTTCACGGCTCTGCGTTATAAACTTCTGTGAAGCACTTGGGGGTTGAAGGTGCTCACCACACATCTAGATTAGTTCCTTGGGGGTCTAGTTTCCAAAATGGGGTCACTTGTGGGGTGTTTCTACTGTTTAGGCACATCAGGGGCTCTGCAAATGCAATGTGACGCCCGCAGACCATTCCATCAAAGTCTGCATTTCAAATGTCACTACTTCCCTTCCGAGCCCTGACGTGTGCCCAAACAGTGGTTTACCCCCACATATGGGGTATCAGCGTACTCACAACAAACTGGGCAACAAATATTGGGGTCCAAATTCTCCTGTTACCCTTGTGAAAATAAAAAATTGCTTGCTAAAACATCTTTTTTGAGGAAAGAAAAATGATTTTTTATTTTCACGGCTCTGCGTTGTAAACTTCTGTGAAGCACTTGGGGATTGAAAGTGCTCACCACACATCTAGATTAGTTCCTTGGGGGGTCTAGTTTTCAAAATGGGGTCACTTGTGGGGGGTTTCTACTGTTTAGGCATATCAGGGGCTCTGCAAACGTAACATGATGCCCGCAGACCATTCCATCAAAGTCGGCATTCCAAAACGTCACTACTTCCCTTCCGAGCCCCGGCATGTGCCCAAACAGTGGTTTACCCCCACATATGGGGTATCAGCGTACTCAGGAGAAACTGGACAACAACTTTTGAGGTCCAATTTCTCCTGTTACTCTTGCAAAAATAAAAAATTCTGGGCTAAAAAAATATTTTTGAGGAAAGGAAACACGTTTATTATTTTCACGGCTCTGCGTTATAAACTTCTGTGAAGCACTTGGGGGTTCAAAGTGCTCACCACACATCTAGATAAGTTCCCTTGGGGGTCTAGTTTCCAAAATGGAGTCACTTGTGGGGAGTTCCTACTGTTTAGGCACATCAGGGGCTCTGCAAACGCAACCTGACGCCCGCAGAGCATTCCATCAAAGTCTGCATTTCAAAACGTCACTACTTCCCTTCCGAACCCCGACGTGTGCCAAAACAATGGTTTACCCCCACATATGGGGTATCAGCGTACTCAGGAGAAACTGGACAACAACTTTTGGGGTCCAATTTCTCCTGTTACCCTTGGGAAAATAAAAAATTGTGGGCTAAAAAATCATTTTTGAGAAAAGAAAAATTATTTTTTATTTTCATGGCTCTGCGTTATAAACTTCTGTGAAGCACCTGGGGGTTCAAAGTGCTCACCACACATCTAGATTAGTTCCTTTGGAGGTCTAGTTTCCAAAATGGGGTCACTTGTGCTGGAGCTCCAATGTTTAGGCACACAGGGGCTCTCCAAACTCGACATGGTGTCCGCTAATGATTGGAGCTAATTTTCCATTCAAAAAGCCAAATGGCGTGCCTTCCCTTCCGAGCCCTGCCGTGCGCCCAAACAGTGGTTTACCCCCACATATGGGGTATCATCGTACTCAGGACAAACTGGACAACAACATTTGGGGTCCAATTTCTCCTATTATCCTTGGGAAAATAAAAAATTCTGGGCTAAAAATAATTTTTGAGGAAAGAAAAATTATTTTTTTATTTTCACGGCTCTGCGTTATAAACTTCTGTGAAGCACCTGGGGGTTGTAAGTGCTCACTATGCATCTAGATAAGTTCCTTGGGGGGTCTAGTTTCCAAAATGGGGTCACTTGTAGGGGAGCTCCAATGTTTAGGCACACAGGGGCTCTCCAAACGCGACATGGTGTCCGCTAACGATTGGAGCTAATTTTCCATTCAAAAAGTCAAATGGCACGCCTCCCCTTCCGAGCCTTGCCGTGCACCCAAACAGTGGTTTACCCCCACATATGAGGTATCGGCATACTCAGGAGAAATTGCCCAACAAATTTTAGGATCCATTTTATCCTATTGCCCATGTGAAAATGAAAGAATTGAGGCTAAAAGAAATTTTGTGTGAAAAAAAAGTACTTTTTCATTTTTGCGGATCAATTTGTGAAGCACCTGGGGGTTTAAAGTGCTCACTATGCCTCTAGATGAGTTCCTTGGGGGTCTAGTTTCCAAAATGGGGTCACTTGTGGAGGAGCTCCAATGTTTAGGCACACAGGGGCTTTCCAAACGCGACATGGTGTCCGCTAACGATGGAGATAATTTTTCATTCAAAAAGTCAAATGGCGCTCCTTCCCTTCCGAGCCTTACCATGTGCCCAAACAGTGGTTTACCCCCACATGTGAGGTATTGGTGTACTCAGGAGAAATTGCCCAACAAAATTTAGGATCCATTTTATCCTGTTGCCCATGTGAAAATGAAAAAATTGAGGCTAAAATAATTTTTTTGTGAAAAAAAAGTACTTTTTCATTTTTACGGATCAATTTGTGAAGCACCTGGGGGTTTAAAGTGCTCACTATGCTTCTAGATAAGTTCCTTGGGGGGTCTAGTTTCCAAAATGGGGTCACTTGTGGGGGAGCTCCACTGTTTAGGCACACGGGGGCTCTCCAAACGTGACATGGTGTCTGCTAAAGATTGGAGCCAATTTTTCATTCAAAAAGTCAAATGGCGCTCCTTCCCTTTCGAGCCCTGCCGTGCGCCCAAACAGTGGTTTACCCCCACATATGAGGTATCAGCGTACTCAGGACAAATTGGACAACAACGTCCGTGGTCCAGTTTCTCCTTTTACTGCTGGGAAAATAAAAAAATTGTTGCTAAAAGATCATTTTTGTGACTAAAAAGTTAAATGTTCATTTTTTACTTCCATGTTGCTTCTGCTGCTGTGAAACACCTGAAGGGTTAATAAACTTCTTGAATGTGGTTTTGAGCACCTTGAGGGGTGCAGTTTTTAGAATGGTGTCACTTTTGGGTATTTTCAGCCATATAGAACCCTCAAAATGACTTCAAATGTGAGGTGGTCCCTAAAAAAAATGGTTTTGTAAATTTTGTTGTAAAAATGAGAAATCACTGGTCAAATTTTAACCCTTATAACTTCCTAGCAAAAAAAAAAAATTGTTTCCAAAATTGTGCTGATGTAAAGTAGACATGTGGGAAACGTTATTTATTAACTATTTTGTGTCATATAACTCTCTGGTTTAACAGAATAAAAATTCAAAATGTGAAAATTGCGAAATTTTCAAATTTTTTGCCAAATTTCCATTTTTTTCACAAATAAACTCAGAAATTATCGACCTAAATTTACCACTAACATGAAGCCCAATATGTCACGAAAAAACAATCTCAGAATCGCTAGGATCCGTTGAAGCGTTCCGGAGTTATTACCTCATAAAGGGACACTGGTCAGAATTGCAAAAAACGGCAAGGTCATTAAGGCCAAAATAGGCTGGGTCATGAAGGGGTTAAGCTTAGGGAGAGTGATAGGAACTTATAGTAAGCATTATTCACTCCAAAACACTCTTTGAAGAGCTGAATATTGTGAAAATTAGTTGTTTCTTAGGTGGGGATAGTGTAGGGAAGGATTTAATAGGAGGGAGTGTGAAAGCCATGCACCTGGGTGTTCTTATCATTGCAAGTACATGCTGCAGATCTCTGCTATTTTCCACTGTGTTGTATAGTCATTAGTATTAGGAAAAGAACGTGAGATTAGGGTGAAATAGAGAGTGTTTCATTCAATACCAAATAATAAAAATAAGTTATTTGTGGAAGCAAATAATATTGGGTAGCACCAGCATATACAAAACCATTTTTTGAGAAGCTACATAATATTTCTGTGTAGCAGCTTACAATTTTTTTACTGCAAAAAAATATTCTTCAGTGGCAGCGTATAGTAACATGCATTTTAAAATCTAACTAGATGGGTATTTCCTGAAGGAACTACAGATAGTGCTTTGGAATGGTGCCCGGGCTGCCCCTGCAAGACTTTCACACTTGGGTGCCCCTCAGGTGCTGGTTTGGTAGTTGTAGCCCCTCAGGGTTGAGGCCACTCTGGGTCCGATTTGGTGGGCCGGGTCACTCGGGGTCCGATTTGGGGGGCCGCGCCACTCGGGGTCCGATTTGGGGGGCCGCGCCACTCGGGGTCCGATTTGGCGGGCCGCGCCACTCCGGGTCCGATTTGGCGGGCCGCGCCACTCCGGGTCCGATTTGGCGGGCCGCGCCACTCCGGGTCCGATTTGGCGGGCCGCGCCACTCCGGGTCCGATTTGGCGGGCCGCGCCACTCCGGGTCCGATTTGGCGGGCCGCGCCACTCCGGGTCCGACTTGGCGGGCCGCGCCACTCCGGGTCCGACTTGGCGGGCCGCGCCACTCCGGGTCCGACTTGGCGGGCGGCGACACTCCGGGTCCGACTTGGCGGGCCGCGCCACTCCGGGTCCGATTTGGCGGGCCGCGCCACTCCGGGTCCGATTTGGCGGGCGGCGCCACTCCGGGTCCGATTTGGCGGGCCGCGCCACTCCGGGTCCGATTTGGCGGGCCGCGCCACTCCGGGTCCGATTTGGCGGGCGGCGCCACTCCGGGTCCGATTTGGCGGGCCGCGCCACTCCGGGTCCGATTTGGCGGGCCGCGCCACTCCGGGTCCGATTTGGCGGGCCGCGCCACTCCGGGTCCGACTTGGCGGGCCGCGCCACTCCGGGTCCGATTTGGCGGGCCGCGCCACTCCGGGTCCGATTTGGCGGGCCGCGCCACTCCGGGTCCGATTTGGCGGGCCGCGCCACTCCGGGTCCGATTTGGCGGGCCGCGCCACTCCGGGTCCGATTTGGCGGGCCGCGCCACTCCGGGTCCGATTTGGCGGGCGGCGCCACTCCGGGTCCGATTTGGCGGGCCGCGCCACTCCGGGTCCGATTTGGCGGGCCGCGCCACTCCGGGTCCGATTTGGCGGGCCGCGCCACTCCGGGTCCGACTTGGCGGGCCGCGCCACTCCGGGTCCGATTTGGCGGGCCGCGCCACTCCGGGTCCGATTTGGCGGGCCGTGCCACTCTGGGTCCGACTTGGCGGGCGGCGCCACTCTGGGTCCGACTTGGCGGGCGGCGCCATTCTGGGTCCGTTTTGGCGGGCGGCGCCACTCTGGGTCCGACTTGGCGGGCGGCGCCACTCTGGGTCCGACTTGGCGGGCGGCGCCACTCTGGGACCCAGAGTGGCGCCGCCCGCCAAATCGGACCCAGAGTGACCCGGGCCACCAAATCGGACCCAGAGTGACCCGGGCCGCCAAATCGGACCCAGAGTGACCCGGGCCGCCAAATCGGACCCAGAGTGGCGCCGCCCGCCAAATCGGACCCAGAGTGGCGCCGCCCGCCAAATCGGACCCAGAGTGGCGCCGCCCGCCAAATCGGACCCAGAGTGGCGCCGCCCGCCAAATCGGACCCAGAGTGGCGCCGCCCGCCAAATCGGACCCAGAGTGGCGCCGCCCGCCAAATCGGACCCAGAGTGGCGCCGCCCGCCAAATCGGACCCAGAGTGGCGCCGCCCGCCAAATCGGACCCAGAGTGACCCGGTCCGCCAAATCGGACCCAGAGTGGCGCTGCCCGCCAAATCGGACCCAGAGTGGCGCCGCCCGCCAAATCGGACCCAGAGTGGCGCCGCCCGCCAAATCGGACCCAGAGTGGCGCCGCCCGCCAAATCGGACCCAGAGTGACCCGGCCCGCCAAATCGGACCCAGAGTGACCCGGCCCGCCAAATCGGACCCAGAGTGACCCGGCCCGCCAAATCGGACCCAGAGTGACCCGGCCCGCCAAATCGGACCCAGAGTGACCCGGGCCACCAAATCGGACCCAGAGTGACCCGGGCCACCAAATCGGACCCAGAGTGACCCGGGCCACCAAATCGGACCCGGAGAGGCGCCGCCCGCCAAATCGGACCTGGAGTGGCGCCGCCCGCCAAATCGGACACGGAGTGGCGCCGCCCGCCAAATCGGACACGGAGTGGCGCCGCCTGCAAAATCGGACCCAGAGTGGCGCCGCCCGCCAAATCGAACCCAGAGTGGCGCCGCCCGCCAAATCGGACCCAGAGTGGCGCCGCCGGCCAAATCGGACCCAGAGTGGCGCCGCCGGGCCAAATCGGACCCGGAGTGGCGCCGCCCGCCAAATCGGACCCAGAGTGGCGCCGCCCGCCAAATCGAACCCGGAGTGGCGCCGCCTGCCAAATCGGACCCAGAGTGGCGCCGCCCGCCAAGTCGGACCCAGAGTGGCGCCGCCCGCCAAGTCGGACCCAGAGTGGCGCCGCCCGCCAAGTCGGACCCAGAGTGGCGCCGCCCGCCAAGTCGGACCCAGAGTGGCGCCGCCCGCCAAGTCGGACCCAGAGTGGCGCCGCCCGCCAAGTCGGACCCAGAGTGGCGCCGCCCGCCAAAACGGACCCAGAATGGCGCCGCCCGCCAAGTCGGACCCAGAGTGGCGCCGCCCGCCAAGTCGGACCCAGAGTGGCGCCGCCCGCCAAGTCGGACCCAGAGTGGCGCCGCCCGCCAAGTCGGACCCAGAGTGGCGCCGCCTGCCGAATCGGACCCGGAGTGGCGCCGCCCGCCAAATCGGACCCAGAGTGGCGCCGCCCGCCAAATCGGACCCAGAGTGGCGCCGCCCGCCAAGTCGGACCCAGAGTGGCGCCGCCCGCCAAGTCGGACCCAGAGTGGCGCCGCCCGCCAAGTCGGACCCAGAGTGGCGCCGCCCGCCAAGTCGGACCCAGAGTGGCGCCGCCCGCCAAAACGGACTCAGAGTGGCGCCGCCCGCCAAATCGGACCCAGAGTGGCGCCGCCCGCCAAATCGGACCCAGAGTGGCGCCGCCCGCCAAATCGGACCCAGAGTGGCGCCGCCCGCCAAATCGGACCCAGAGTGGCGCCGCCCGCCAAATCGGACCCAGAGTGGCGCCGCCCGCCAAATCGGACCCAGAGTGGCGCCGCCCGCCAAATCGGACCCAGAGTGGCGCCGCCCGCCAAATCGGACCCAGAGTGGCGCCGCCCGCCAAATCGGACCCAGAGTGGCGCCGCCCGCCAAATCGGACCCAGAGTGACCCGGGCCGCCAAATCGGACCCAGAGTGGCGCTGCCCGCCAAATCGGACCCAGAGTGGCGCCGCCCGCCAAATCGGACCCAGAGTGGCGCCGCTCGCCAAATCGGACCCAGAGTGGCGCCGCCCGCCAAATCGGACCCAGAGTGACCCGGCCCGCCAAATCGGACCCAGAGTGACCCGGCCCGCCAAATCGGACCCAGAGTGACCCGGCCCGCCAAATCGGACCCAGAGTGACCCGGGCCACCAAATCGGACCCAGAGTGACCCGGGCCACCAAATCGGACCCAGAGTGACCCGGGCCACCAAATCGGACCCGGAGAGGCGCCGCCCGCCAAATCGGACCTGGAGTGGCGCCGCCCGCCAAATCGGACACGGAGTGGCGCCGCCCGCCAAATCGGACACGGAGTGGCGCCGCCTGCCAAATCGGACCCAGAGTGGCGCCGCCCGCCAAATCGAACCCAGAGTGGCGCCGCCCGCCAAATCGGACCCAGAGTGGCGCCGCCGGCCAAATCGGACCCAGAGTGGCGCCGCCGGGCCAAATCGGACCCGGAGTGGCGCCGCCCGCCAAATCGGACCCAGAGTGGCGCCGCCCGCCAAATCGAACCCGGAGTGGCGCCGCCTGCCAAATCGGACCCAGAGTGGCGCCGCCCGCCAAGTCGGACCCAGAGTGGCGCCGCCCGCCACGTCGGACCCAGAGTGGCGCCGCCCGCCAAGTCGGACCCACAGTGGCGCCGCCCGCCAAGTCGGACCCAGAGTGGCGCCGCCCGCCAAGTCGGACCCAGAGTGGCGCCGCCCGCCAAGTCGGACCCAGAGTGGCGCCGCCCGCCAAAACGGACCCAGAATGGCGCCGCCCGCCAAGTCGGACCCAGAGTGGCGCCGCCCGCCAAGTCGGACCCAGAGTGGCGCCGCCCGCCAAGTCGGACCCAGAGTGGCGCCGCCCGCCAAGTCGGACCCAGAGTGGCGCCGCCTGCCGAATCGGACCCGGAGTGGCGCCGCCCGCCAAATCGGACCCAGAGTGGCGCCGCCCGCCAAATCGGACCCAGAGTGGCGCCGCCCGCCAAGTCGGACCCAGAGTGGCGCCGCCCGCCAAGTCGGACCCAGAGTGGCGCCGCCCGCCAAGTCGGACCCAGAGTGGCGCCGCCCGCCAAGTCGGACCCAGAGTGGCGCCGCCCGCCAAAACGGACTCAGAGTGGCGCCGCCCGCCAAATCGGACCCAGAGTGGCGCCGCCCGCCAAATCGGACCCAGAGTGGCGCCGCCCGCCAAATCGGACCCAGAGTGGCGCCGCCCGCCAAATCGGACCCAGAGTGGCGCCGCCCGCCAAATCGGACCCAGTGTGGTGCCGCCCGCCAAGTCGGACCCAGAGTGGCGCCGCCCACCAAAACGGACCCAGAGTGGCGCCGCCCGCCAAATCGGACCCAGTGTGGCGCCGCCCGCCAAATCGGACCCGGAGTGGCGCCGCCCGCCAAAACGGACCCAGAGTGGCGCCGCCCGCCAAATCGGACCCAGTGTGGCGCCGCCCACCAAATCGGACCCAGAGTGGCGCCGCCCGCCAAATCGGACCCAGAGTGGCGCCGCCCGCCAAATCGGACCCAGTGTGGCGCCGCCTGCCATATCGGACCCAGTGTGGCGCCGCCCGCCAAGTCGGACCCAGAGTGGCGCCGCCCGCCAAATCGGACCCAGAGTGGCGCCGCCCGCCAAATCGGACCCAGTGTGGCGCCGCCCGCCAAATCGGACCCGGAGTGGCGCCGCCCACCAAGTCAGACCCAGAGTGGCGCCGCCCGCCAAAACGGACCCAGAGTGGCGCCGCCCGCCAAATCGGACCCAGAGTGGCGCCGCCCGCCAAATCGGACCCAGAGTGGCGCCTCCCGCCAAATCGGACCCAGGGTGGCGCTGCCCGCCAAATCGGACCCAGGGTGGCGCCGCCCGCCAAATCGGACCCAGGGTGGCGCCGCCTGCCAAATCGGACCCAGAGTGGCGCCGCCTGCCAAATCGGACCCAGAGTGGCGCCGCTCGCCAAATCGGACCCAGAGTGGCGCCGCCCGCCAAATCGGACCCAGAGTGGCGCCACCCGCCAAATCGGACCCAGAGTGACCCCGCCCACCAAATCGGACCCAGAGTGGCCCCGGCCGCCAAATCGGACCCAGAGTGGCTCCGCCCACCAAATCGGACCCAGAGTGGCTCCGCCCGCCAAATCGGACCCAGAGTGACCCGGCCCGCCAAAACGGACCCAGAGTGGCGCCGCCCGCCAAAACGGACCCAGAGTGGCGCCGCCCGCCAAAACGGACCCAGAGTGGCGCCGCCCGCCAAAACGGACCCAGAGTGGCGCCGCCCGCCAAATCGGACCCAGAGTGGCGCCGCCCGCCAAATCAGACCCAGAGTGGCGCCGCCCGCCAAATCGGACCCAGAGTGGCGCCGCCCGCCAAATCGGACCCAGAGTGGCGCCGCCCGCCAAATCGGACCCAGAGTGGCGCCGCCCGCCAAATCGGACCCAGAGTGGCGCCGCCCGCCAAATCGGACCCAGAGTGGCGCCGCCCGCCAAATCGGACCCAGAGTGGCGCCGCCCGCCAAATCGGACCCAGAGTGGCATCGCCCGCCAAATCGGACCGAGTGGCGCCGCCCGCCAAATCGGACCCAGAGTGGCGCCGCCCGCCAAATCGGACCCAGAGTGGCGCCGCCCGCCAAATCGGACCCAGAGTGGCGCCGCCCGCCATATCGGACCCAGAGTGGCGCCGCCCGCCAAATCGGACCCAGAGTGGCGCCGCCCGCCAAGTCGGACCCAGAGTGGCGCCGCCCGCCAAGTCGGACCCAGAGTGGCGCCGCCCGCCAAGTCGGACCCAGAGTGGCGCCGCCAGCCAAATCGGACCCAGAGTGGCGCCGCCCGCCAAATCGGACCCAGAGTGGCGCCGCCCGCCAAATCGGACCCAGAGTGGCGCCGCCCGCCAAATCGGACCCAGAGTGGCGCCGCCCGCCAAATCGGACCCAGAGTGACCCGGGCCGCCAAATCGGACCCAGAGTGACCCGAGCCTCCAAATCGGACCCAGAGTGACCCGGGCCGCCAAATCGGACCCAGAGTGACCCGGGCCGCCAAATCGGACCCAGAGTGACCCGGGCCGCCAAATCGGACCCAGAGTGACCCGGGCCACCAAATCGGACCCAGAGTGACCCGGGCCGCCAAATCGGACCCAGAGTGACCCGGGCCGCCAAATCGGACCCAGAGTGACCCGGGCCGCCAAATCGGACCCAGAGTGACCCGGGCCACCAAATCGGACCCAGAGTGACCCGGGCCACCAAATCGGACCCAGAGTGACCCGGGCCACCAAATCGGACCCAGAGTGACCCGGCCCACCAAATCGGACCCAGAGTGACCCGGCCCACCAAATCGGACCCAGAGTGACCCGGCCCACCAAATCGGACCCAGAGTGACCCGGGCCACCAAATCGGACCCAGAGTGACCCGGGCCACCAAATCGGACCCAGAGTGACCCGGGCCACCAAATCGGACCCAGAGTGACCCGGGCCACCAAATCGGACCCAGAGTGACCCGGGCCACCAAATCGGACCCAGAGTGACCCGGGCCACCAAATCGGACCCAGAGTGACCCGGGCCACCAAATCGGACCCAGAGTGACCCGGGCCACCAAATCGGACCCAGAGTGACCCGGGCCACCAAATCGGACCCAGAGTGACCCGGCCCACCAAATCGGACTCAGAGTGACCCGGCCCACCAAATCGGACCCAGAGTGACCCGGCCCACCAAATCGGACCCAGAGTGGCCTCAACCCTGAGGGGCTACAACTACCAAACCAGCGCCTGAGGGGCACCCAAGTGTGAAACTCTTGCAGGGGCAGCCCGGGCACCATTCCAAAGCACTATCTGTAGTTCCTTCAGGAAATACCCATCTAGTTATTATTATTATTATTATTATTCAGTCCGCACGTAATGCGGCCCGAACCGCTAAACTCACAGACTCCAGTGAGGTGTCATTTCGAAGCCTGCATCCCTGAGAGGTGTGCTAAGTATTTTTCGTGTCGATCGGATTTGTAGTTTTGGCGCAATTTGCGTTTGAAAAAAGTGTCTCAATGCGTTTCAATAGGGAAATTTTCCAATACGTTTATAATGGGCCTGATTTCTGAGGCAATTTCTAAAAATAACTGCCACCTGGCTGATTAGCTCATTGATATGCGCAGTGAGACCCAGTTACTATGCCAACGCCTATAAACTCTACCAGCCCACCAGGTCACAAGTTTTGTCAGATAATGTCCGCTCTTAAAGTGACAGTAGAGCACAATTCCAAAACACTATCTGTAGTCTTATAATTATTGCCCCGCTCACCAAATCGGACCCAGCCCACCAAATCGGACCAGAGTGCCCCCTCTTGCCAAATCGGACCCAGAGTGGCGCCGCCCGCCAAATCGGACCCAGAGTGGCGCCGCCCGCCAAATCGGACCCAGGGTGGCGCCGCCCGCCAAGTTGGACCCAGAGTGGCGCCGCCCGCCAAGTCGGACCCAGAGTGGCGCCGCCCGCCAAATCGGACCCAGTGGCGCCGCCCGCCAAGTCGGACCCAGAGTGGCGCCGCCCGCCAAATCGGACCCAGTGGCGCCGCCCGCCAAGTCGGACCCAGAGTGGCGCCGCCCGCCAAATCGGACCCAGAGTGGCGCCGCCCGCCAAATCGGACCCAGAGTGGCGCCGCCCGCCAAATCGGACCCAGAGTGACCCGGCCCGCCAAATCGGACCCAGAGTGACCCGGCCCGCCAAATCGGACCCAGAGTGACCCGGCCCACCAAATCGGACCCAGAGTGACCCGGCCCGCCAAATCGGACCCAGAGTGACCCGGCCCACCAAATCGGACCCAGAGTGACCCGGCCCACCAAATCGGACCCAGAGTGACCCGGCCCACCAAATCGGACCCAGAGTGACCCGGGCCACCAAATCGGACCCAGAGTGACCCGGGCCACCAAATCGGACCCAGAGTGACCCGGGCCACCAAATCGGACCCAGAGTGACCCGGGCCACCAAATCGGACCCAGAGTGACCCGGGCCACCAAATCGGACCCAGAGTGACCCGGGCCACCAAATCGGACCCAGAGTGACCCGGCCCACCAAATCGGACCCAGAGTGACCCGGCCCACCAAATCGGACCCAGAGTGACCCGGGCCACCAAATCGGACCCAGAGTGACCCGGCCCACCAAATCGGACCCAGAGTGACCCGGGCCACCAAATCGGACCCAGAGTGACCCGGGCCACCAAATCGGACCCAGAGAGACCCGGGCCACCAAATCGGACCCAGAGTGACCAGGGCCACCAAATTGGACCCAGAATGACCCGGGCCACCAAATTGGACCCAGAGTGACCCGGGCCACCAAATCGGACCCAGAGTGACCCGGGCCACCAAGTCGGACTCAGAGTGACCCGGCCCACCAAATCGGACCCAGAGTGACCCGGCCCACCAAATCGGACCCAGAGTGACCCGGCCCACCAAATCGGACCCAGAGTGACCCGACCCACCAAATCGGACCCAGAGTGACCCGGCCCACCAAATCGGACCCAGAGTGACCCGGCCCACCAAATCGGACCCAGAGTGACCCGGGCCACCAAATCGGACCCAGAGTGACCCGGGCCACCAAGTCGGACTCAGAGTGACCCGGCCCACCAAATCGGACCCAGAGTGACCCGGCCCACCAAATCGGACCCAGAGTGACCCGGCCCACCAAATCGGACCCAGAGTGACCCGGCCCACCAAATCGGACCCAGAGTGACCCGGGCCACCAAATCGGACCCAGAGTGACCCGGCCCACCAAATCGGACCCAGAGTGACCCGGGCCACCAAATCGGACCCAGAGTGACCCGGCCCACCAAATCGGACCCAGAGTGACCCGGCCCACCAAATCGGACCCAGAGTGACCCGGGCCACCAAATCGGACCCAGAGTGACCCGGGCCACCAAATCGGACCCAGAGTGACCCGGGCCACCAAATCGGACCCAGAGTGACCCGGGCCACCAAATCGGACCCAGAGTGACCCGGGCCACCAAATCGGACCCAGAGTGACCCGGCCCACCAAATCGGACCCAGAGTGACCCGGCCCACCAAATCGGACCCAGAGTGACCCGGGCCACCAAATCGGACCCAGAGTGACCCGGGCCACCAAATCGGACCCAGAGTGACCCGGCCCACCAAATCGGACCCAGAGTGACCCGGGCCACCAAATCGGACCCAGAGTGACCCGGGCCACCAAATCGGACCCAGAGAGACCCGGGCCACCAAATCGGACCCAGAGTGACCAGGGCCACCAAATCGGACCCAGAGTGACCCGGGCCACCAAATCGGACCCAGAGTGACCCGGGCCACCAAATCGGACCCAGAGTGACCCGGGCCACCAAGTCGGACTCAGAGTGACCCGGCCCACCAAATCGGACCCAGAGTGACCCGGCCCACCAAATCGGACCCAGAGTGACCCGGCCCACCAAATCGGACCCAGAGTGACCCGCCCACCAAATCGGACCCAGAGTGACCCGGCCCACCAAATCGGACCCAGAGTGACCCGGCCCACCAAATCGGACCCAGAGTGACCCGGGCCACCAAATCGGACCCAGAGTGACCCGGCCCACCAAATCGGACCCAGAGTGACCCGGCCCACCAAATCGGACCCAGAGTGACCCGGGCCACCAAATCGGACCCAGAGTGACCCGGGCCACCAAATCGGACCCAGAGTGACCCGGGCCACAAAATCGGACCCAGAGTGACCCGGGCCACAAAATCGGACCCAGAGTGACCCGGCCCACCAAATCGGACCCAGAGTGGCCTCAACCCTGAGGGGCTACAACTACCAAACCAGCGCCTGAGGGGCACCCAAGTGTGAAAGTCTTGCAGGGGCAGCCCGGGCACCATTCCAAAGCACTATCTGTAGTTCCTTCAGGAAATACCCATCTAGTTGATAAATAATATTCCTTGTCTATTGCTTAAATACCTAATATATCAAGCATTGTGCGACTGGCGCAAAACCTCTTGAGCTATGGAAACATCACTATTTACCCCAAATTTCCCCATGTCTGCTGTTGGCGCATCTCATAAAGGCAATGAAAAAAATCCCCCCCAATTATATTTGTTAAAAAAATAACATATCTTTATCTAGCAGTTGAGAGACTGCTGCAATCCGTGCAGAGAAAATCGAACATCACAATGTAGCAGGGGCAATAGTCTTCATTACTCTGCATTTGGAGTGTGTCAGCATGGCAAGCTAAAAAAAATCATAATTATCTATTGGTATAATAAATAGCGTGTCTTTATCTAGCAGTTGTGCGACTGGCGCAATCCAGGTAGAGATAATCTTACGTGACAATTTAGCAAGGGCATTAATCTTCATTACTCCATATTTGGAGTGTGTCAGCAAGGCAACCTAAAAAAATTATAATTTTCTATTGGTTTTAAAAAACAGCGTATCTTTATCTAGCAGTTATGTGACTGGCACAAATCCTGCAGAGATACACAAATGTGACTATTTACCGGTAATTTACGTCAGTCTTCTGTTGCCATGTATAATCAAGCTGCAATCTTCATAAAAATAGCCACACATTACTAGATACAGTGAATTTGTACATACCACCTCTGTGAGGATACTTGTTAAAAGTAAAGCCAGCATGTTTTGGTTTCTTAAGCATAACGCATTCAATATGAGAAAGAGTGACATTAACCCCTTCACCCCCAAGGGTGGTTTGCACGTTAATGACCGGGCCAATTTTTACAATTCTGACCACTGTCCCTTTATGAGGTTATAACTCTGGAACGCTTCAACGGATCTTGGCGATTCTGACATTGTTTTCTCGTGACATATTGTACTTCATGATGGTGGTAAAATTTCTTCAATATAACTTGCGTTTATTTGTGAAAAAAATGAATAATTGGCGAAAATTTTGAAAATTTTGCAATTTTCCAACTTTGAATTTTTATGCCCTTAAATCACAGAAATATGTCATGCAAAATACTTAATAAGTAACATTTCCCACATGTGTACTTTACATCAGCACAATTTTGGATTTGTGATGGAGTTATAAGGGTTAAAAGTTGACCAGCAATTTCTCATTTTTACAACACCATTTTTTTTTTAGGGACCACATCACATTTGAAGTCATTTTGAGGGGTCTATATGATAGAAAATACCCAAGTGTGACACTATTACAAAAACTGCACCCCTCAAGGTACTCAAGACCACTTTCAAGAAGTTTATTAACCCTTCAGGTGTTTCACAGGAATTTTTGGAATGTTTAAATAAAAATGAACTTTTAACTTTTTTTCACACAAAATTTATTTCAGCTCCAATTTGTTTTATTTTACCAAGGGTAACAGGAGAAAATAGACCCCAAAAGTTGTTGTACAATTTGTCCTGAGTACGCTGATACCCCAAATGTGGGTGTAAACCATTGTTTTGGCGCAGGGCAGAGCTCGGAAGGGAAGGAGCGCTATTTGACTTTTCAATGCAAAATTGACTGGAATTGAGATGGGACGCCATGTTGTGTTTGGAGAGCCCCTGATGTGCCTAAACATTTAAACCCCCCACAAGTGACACCATTTTGGAAAGTAGACCCCTTAAGGAACTTATCTAGATGTGTGTTGAGCACTTTGACCCAACAAGTGCTTCACAGAAGTTTATAATGCAGAGCTGTAAAAATAAAAAATCATATTTTTTCACAAAAATGATCTTTTCGCCCCCAATTTTTTATTTTCCCAAGGGTAGGAGAAGAAATTGGACCACAAAAATTGTTGTGCAATTTGTCGTGAGTACGCTGATACCCCATATGTGAGTGTAAACCATTGTTTGGGCGCAGGGCAGAGCTCGGAAGGGAAGGAGCGCCATTTGACTTTTCAATGCAAAATTGACTGGAATTGAGATGGGACGCCATGTTGCGTTTGGAGAGCCCCTGATGTGCCTAAACATTTAAACCCCCCACAAGTGAAACCATTTTGGAAAGTAGACCCCTTGAGGAACTTATCTAGATGTGTGTTGAGCAATTTGACCCAACAAGTGCTTCACAGAAGTTTATAATGCAGAGCCGTAAAAATAAAAAATCATATTTTTTCACAAAAATGATCTTTTCGCCACCATTGTTTTATTTCCCTAAGAGTAAGAGAAGAAATTAGACCACAAAAGTTATTGTGCAATTTGTCCTGAGTACGGCGATACCCCAAATGTGGGGGTAAACCACTGTTTGGGCGCATAGCAGAGCTCGGAAGGGAAGGAGCGCTATTTTACTTTTCAATGCAAAATTGACTGGAATTAAGATGGGATGCCATGTTGCGTTTGGAGAGCCCCTGATGTGCCTAAACATTAAAAACCCCACAAGTGACACCATTTTGGAAAATAGACCCCCTAAGGAACTTATCTAGATGTGTTTTGAGAGCTTTTAACCCCCAAGTGTTTCACTACAGTTTATAACGCAGAGCCGTGAAAATAAAAAATCTTTTTTTTTTCACAAAAATGATATTTAGCCCCCAGTTTTGTATTTTCACAAGGGTATCAGGATAAATTGGACCCCAAAAGTTGTTGTCCAATTTGTCCTGAGTACGCTGATACCCCATATGTGGGGGGAACCACTGTTTGGGCGCATGACAGAGCTCGGAAGGGAAGGAGCGCCATTTGGAATGCAGACTTAAATGGATTGGTCTGCAGGTGTCACGTTGCATTTGCAGAGCCCCTGATGTACCCAAACAGTACAAACCCCCCACAAGTGACCCCAAACTGGAAACTAGACCCCCAAGGAACTTATCTAGATGTGTTGTGAGAACTTTGAACCCCCAAGTGTTTCACTACAGTTTATAACGCAGAGCCGTGAAAATAAAAATTCTTTTTTTTTCACAAAAATGATATTTAGCCCCCAGTTTTGTATTTTTACAAGGGTATCAGGATAAATTGGACCCCAAAAGTTGTTATCCAATTTGTCCTGAGTACGCTGATACCCCATATGTGGGGGGGAACCACTGTTTGGGTGCATGACAGAGCTCGGAAGGGAAGGAGCGCCATTTGGAATGCAGACTTAAATGGATTGGTCTGCAGGCGTCACGTTGCATTTGCAGAGCCCCTGATGTACCCAAACAGTACAAACCCCCCACAAGTGACCCCATATTGGAAACTAGACCCCCCAAGGAACTTATCTAGATGTGTTGTGAGAACTTTGAACCTCCAAGTGTTTCACTACAGTTTACAACGCAGAGCCGTGAAAATAAAAAATATTTTTTTTCCCACAAAACTTATTTTTTGGCCCCCAGTTTTGTATTTCCCAAGGGTAGCAGGAGAAATTGGACCCCAAAAGATGATGTCCAATTTGTCCTGAGTACGCCGATACCCCATATGTTGGGGTAAACCCCTGTTTGGGCACACGGGTGTTGTGAACTCTATTTTTAGGCTCCCTCTAGTGGTCACAAGCGGTACTGTGTAGTGTTGTCTTCTGCAGGTTGGCTGCATCAGCTGGTTCGTTATCCTTGGTTCGTTTCCTATTTAACTCACCTGGATACTCAGTTCCTTGCCTGCTATCAATTTAGTCAGTGCTCTTCAGATTCCTTGTGATTACCTTGCTCCCAGCCTCTCCAAGACAAGCTAAGTTTTTGTCTGTTCATTTTTTAATTATCAGCATTCATCATGTTTCTTGTCCAGCTTGCTAAGATGTGATCTCCTTGCTTGCTGGTTGCTCTAGGGGACTGAGTTTCTCCCCCCACACCGTTAGTTGGTGCGGGGGTTCTTGAAATCTCAGTGTGGATATTTTGTTAGGGTTTTTTACTGACCGCACAGACCCCTTACTATTTTCTGCTATCTAGTATTAGTGGGCCTCATTTGCTGAATCTGTTTTCACCCCTGTGTATGTGCCTTCCTCTTACCTCACCGTTATTATTTGTTGGGGGCTTCTATATCTTTGGGGATTATTTCTCTGGAGGCAAGAGAGGTCTTTCTTTCTCTCTAGGGGTAGTTAGTTCCTCAGGCTGGCTCGAGACGTCTAGGATTTTTTAGGCACGTTCACCGGCTACTTCTAGTGTGTTTGGATAGGTTCAGATTTGTGGTTAGTCCAGTTTGCCACCTCCCTAGAGCTTGTCCTATGTTTGTTACTTAGCTGGAGTAATTCATGATCCTCAACCACTAAGGATCATAACAGTATAGCAGGCCAAAAAAGTGTTTAATGCATCGCAGAAGTGGGATAAAAAGAAGACCTGAGTACATTTTTTTTTTTCCCCCGCTTTTCCTTTGCTGCAGTCTGTTTGGTTTCTTTCATCCCCTTGAACTCTGGGTGGTTTTGAGCTCAGCTGCAGACATGAATATTCAGACTCTGACTTCTGGTGTGGATCATCTTACTGCACGGGTGCAAAGTATTCAGGATTTTGTTATTCATAGCCCTATGTCAGAACCAAAGATACCCATTCCTGAATTGTTTTCTGGAGATAGATCTAGGTTTCAGAATTTTAAAAATAATTGTAAGTTATTTCTGTCTCTGAGACCTCGTTCCTCTGGTGATTCCGCTCAGCAAGTTAAAATTGTTATCTCCTTGTTGCGCGGCGACCCTCAGGATTGGGCCTTCTCTCTGGCGCCAGGAGATCCTGCATTGCTTAATGTAGATGCATTTTTTCTGGCTCTTGGACTGCTTTATGAGGAGCCTAATCTTGAGAATCAGGCAGAAAAAGTGTTGCTGGCTATCTCTCAAGGTCTGGATGAAGCAGAGGTGTATTGTCAAAAATTTCAGAAATGGTCGGTGCTTACTCAATGGAATGAGTGTGCCCTGGCTGCAAATTTCAGAGAAGGTATTTCTGAGGCTGTTAAGAATGTTATGGTGGGGTTTCCCACCCCTACAAGTCTGAGTGATTCTATGGCTTTAGCCATTCAGGTTGATTTGTGTTTGCGGGAGCGCAAATCTGTTCATCCTTTGGCGGTATTTTCTGAACAGAGACCTGAGTCTATGCAATGTGACCGAACTCTGACCAGAATTGAGCGACAAAGTCATAGACGTCAAAATGGGTTGTGCTTTTACTGTGGTGATTCTACTCATGTTATCTCAGCATGCTCTAAACGTTTAAAAAAAATCGCTAAACCTGTCACCATTGGTACGATACAGCCTAAATTTATTTTGTCTGTTACTTTGATTTGTTCTTTGTCGTCCTACCCGGTTATGGCTTTTGTGGATTCGGGTGCTGCCCTGAATCTGATGGATTTGTCGTTTGCCAGGCGCTGTGGTTTTGTCCTGGAGCCTTTGGAATTTCCTATTCCTCTGAGGGGAATTGATGCTACGCCATTGGCTGAGAATAAGCCTCAGTATTGGACGCAAATGACCATGTGCATGATTCCCGTACATCAGGAGGTGATTCGTTTTCTCGTTCTGCATAATTTGCATGATGTTGTCGTTTTGGGTCTGCCATGGCTGCAGGCTCATAATCCAGTTTTAGATTGGAAAGCTATGTCTGTGTCAAGTTGGGGTTGTCAGGGAATTCATGGCGATACTCCGTTGGTGTCTATTGCTTCTTCCACTCCTTCTGAGGTCCCTGAGTTTTTGTCTGACTACCAGGATGTATTTAATGAGCCCAGGTCCAGTGCCCTGCCCCCTCATAGGGATTGTGACTGTGCTATAAATTTAATTCCTGGTAGTAAATTCCCTAAGGGACAACTTTTTAATTTGTCTATACCAGAGCATGCCGCGATGCGGAGTTATATAAAGGAGTCTTTGGAGAAGGGACATATTCGCCCATCCTCTTCCCCTCTTGGTGCAGGATTTTTTTTTTGTGGCCAAGAAGGACGGTTCTTTGAGACCTTGTATAGATTATCGTCTTCTGAATAAAATCACAGTCAAATTTCAGTATCCTTTGCCACTATTGTCTGATTTGTTTGCTCGGATTAAGGGGGCCAGTTGGTTCACTAAGATAGATCTCCGTGGTGCGTATAACCTTGTGCGCATTAAGCAGGGAGATGAATGGAAAACAGCATTTAATACGCCCGAAGGCCATTTTGAGTACTTGGTGATGCCTTTTGGACTCTCTAATGCTCCTTCTGTGTTTCAGTCCTTCATGCATGACATCTTTCGAGAATATCTGGATAAATTTATGATTGTTTATCTGGATGACATTTTGGTCTTTTCTGATGATTGGGAGTCCCATGTGAAGCAGGTCAGGATGGTGTTTCAGGTCCTGCGTGCTAATGCTTTATTTGTGAAGGGCTCAAAATGCCTCTTCGGAGTACAGAAGGTCTCCTTTTTGGGTTTTATTTTTTCTCCTTCTACTGTGGAGATGGACCCAGTCAAGGTCCAGGCTATTCATGACTGGACTCAGCCTACGTCTGTTAAGAGTCTTCAGAAGTTCTTGGGTTTTGCTAATTTTTACCGTCGTTTCATCGCTAATTTTTCTAGCGTGGTTAAACCTTTGACGGATTTGACCAAGAAGGGTTCTGATGTGACTAATTGGTCTCCTGCGGCCGTGGAGGCCTTTCGGGAACTGAAGCACCGATTTTCTTCAGCTCCAGTCTTATGTCAACCAGATGTCTCTCTCCCCTTCCAGGTCAAGGTTGATGCTTCTGAGATTGGAGCAGGGGCTGTTTTGTCGCAGAGAAGCTCTGATGGCTCTGTGATGAAGCCATGTGCTTTCTTTTCAAGAAAGTTTTCGCCTGCCGAGCGGAATTATGATGTTGGTAATCGGGAGTTGTTGGCTATGAAGTGGGCATTTGAGGAGTGGCGACATTGGCTCGAAGGAGCTAAACATCGTGTGGTGGTCTTGACTGATCACAAAAACCTGATTTACCTCGAATCTGCCAAGCGCCTGAATCCTAGACAGGCTCGTTGGTCGCTGTTTTTCTCCCATTTCAACTTTGTGGTCTCATACCTGCCTGGTTCGAAGAACGTGAAGGCTGATGCACTTTCTAGGAGTTTTGTGCCTGACTCTCCGGGAGTTTCTGAGCCGGCTGGTATTCTCAGAGAGGGAGTGATTTTGTCTGCCATTTCCCCAGATTTGCGACGAGTGCTGCAGAAATTTCAGGCGGATAGACCTGACCGTTGTCCACCAGAGAGACTGTTTGTTCCGGATAGATGGACCAGCAGAGTTATTTCCGAGGTTCATTCTTCGGTGTTTGCGGGTCATCCTGGGATTTTTGGTACCAGAGATTTGGTGGCTAGGTCCTTCTGGTGGCCTTCCTTGTCGCGGGATGTGCGTTCCTTTGTGCAGTCTTGTGGGATTTGTGCTCGGGCTAAGCCTTGCTGTTCTCGTGCCAGCGGTTTACTTTTGCCTTTGCCTGTCCCGAAGAGGCCTTGGACGCACATTTCCATGGATTTTATTTCGGATCTTCCAGTATCTCAGAAAATGTCTGTCATCTGGGTGGTGTGTGATCGTTTTTCCAAGATGGTCCATTTGGTGCCCTTGCCTAAGTTGCCTTCCTCCTCCGATTTGGTTCCTCTATTTTTTCAGAATGTGGTTCGCTTGCACGGCATTCCTGAAAATATTGTGTCTGATAGAGGATCCCAGTTTGTGTCCAGGTTTTGGCGGACTTTTTGTGCTAAGATGGGCATTGATTTATCTTTTTCGTCGGCCTTCCATCCTCAGACTAATGGCCAAACCGAGCGAACTAATCAGACGTTGGAAACTTATTTGAGATGTTTTGTTTCTGCTGATCAGGATGATTGGGTGACTTTTTTGCCATTGGCCGAGTTTGCCCTTAATAATCGGGCTAGTTCTGCTACTTTGGTTTCGCCTTTTTTCTGCAATTCTGGTTTCCATCCTCGTTTTTCCTCGGGTCAGGTTGAGTCTTCTGACTGTCCTGGGGTGGATTCTGTGGTGGATAGGTTGCAGCAGATTTGGAACCATGTGGTGGACAATTTGAGGTTGTCACAGGAGAAGGCTCAGCGCTTTGCCAACCGCCACCGCGGTGTGAGTCCCCGACTTCGTGTTGGGGATTTGGTGTGGCTGTCTTCTCGGTATGTTCCTATGAAGGTCTCCTCTCCTAAATTCAAGCCTAGCTTCATCGGTCCTTATAAGATCTTGGAAATCCTTAACCCGGTGTCTTTTCGTTTGGATCTCCCAGCATCGTTTGCCATTCATAATGTGTTCCATAGGTCTTTGTTGCGGAGGTATGTGGTACCTGTGGTTCCTTCTGTTGACCCTCCTGCTCCGGTGCTGGTCGAGGGTGAATTGGAGTACGTGGTGGAGAAGATTTTGGATTCTCGTATCTCTAGACGGAGGCTTCAGTATTTGGTGAAGTGGAAGGGCTATGGTCAGGAGGATAATTCCTGGGTTGTCTCCTCTGATGTTCATGCGGCCGATTTGGTTTGTGCCTTCCACGCGGCTCATCCTGATCGCCCTGGGGGTCTTGATGAGGGTTCGGTGACCCCTCTTCAAGGGGGGGTACTGTTGTGAACTCTATTTTTAGGCTCCCTCTAGTGGTCACAAGCGGTACTGTGTAGTGTTGTCTTCTGCAGGTTGGCTGCATCAGCTGGTTCGTTATCCTTGGTTCGTTTCCTATTTAACTCACCTGGATACTCAGTTCCTTGCCTGCTATCAATGTATTCAGTGCTCTTCAGATTCCTTGTGATTACCTTGCTCCCAGCCTCTCCAAGACAAGCTAAGTTTTTGTCCGTTCATTTTTTGATTATCAGCATTCATCATGTTTCTTGTCCAGCTTGCTAAGATGTGATCTCCTCGCTTGCTGGTTGCTCTAGGGGACTGAGTTTCTCCCCCCCCACACCGTTAGTTGGTGCGGGGGTTCTTGAAATCTCAGTGTGGATATTTTGTTAGGGTTTTTTACTGACCGCACAGACCCCTTACTATTTTCTGCTATCTAGTATTAGTGGGCCTCATTTGCTGAATCTGTTTTCACCCCTGTGTATGTGCCTTCCTCTTACCTCACCGTTATTATTTGTTGGGGGCTTCTATATCTTTGGGGATTATTTCTCTGGAGACAAGAGAGGTCTTTCTTTCTCTCTAGGGGTAGTTAGTTCCTCAGGCTGGCTCGAGACGTCTAGGATTTTTTAGGCACGTTCACCGGCTACTTCTAGTGTGTTTGGATAGGTTCAGATTTGTGGTTAGTCCAGTTTGTCACCTCCCTAGAGCTTGTCCTATGTTTGTTACTTAGCTGGAGTAATTCGTGATCCTCAACCACTAAGGATCATAACACACGGGAGAGCTCTGAAGGGAAGGAGCACTGTTTTCCTTTTTCAACGCAGAATTGGCTGGAATTGAGATCGGATGCCATGTCCCGTTTGGAGAGCCCCTGATGTGCCTAAACAATGGAAACCCCCCAATTATAACTGATACCCTAATACAAACACACCCCTTACCCTAATCCCAACAGTAACCCTAACCACACCTCTAACCCAGACACACCCAACCCTATTCCCAACCGTAAATGTAATCCAAACCCTAACCCTATCTTTAGCCCCAACCCTAACTGTAGCCCCAACCCTAGCCCCAACCCTAGCAATAACCCTAGCCCTAACCCTAGCAATAACCCTAGCCCTAACACTAGCCCTAACAATAGCCCTAACACTAGCAATAACCCTAGCCCTAACACTAGCCCTAACACTAGCCCTAACACTAGCCGTAACACTAGCCCTAACCCTAGCCCTAACCCTAACCCTAGCCCTAACCCTAGCCCCAACCCTAGCCCTAACCCTAGCCCTAACCCTAACCCTAGCCCCAACCCTAGCCCTTACCCTAACCCTAGCCCTAACCCTAGCCCTAACCCTAATCCTAGCCCTAACCCTAATGGGAAAATGGAAATAAATACATTTTTTTAATTTTTTTATTTTTCCCTAACTAAGGGGGTGATGAAGGGGGGGTTGATTTACTTTTAAAGGGTTTTTTTTAGCGGATTTTTATGATTGGCAGCCGTCACACACTGAAAGACGCTTTTTATTGCAAAAAATATTTTTTGCGTTACCACATTTTGAGAGCTATAATTTTTCCATATTTTGGTCCACAGAGTCATGTGAGATCTTGTTTTTTGCGGGACAAGTTGACGTTTTTATTGGTATCAATTTCGGGCACGTGACATTTTTTGATCGCTTTTTATTCCGATTTTTGTGAAGCAGAGTGATCAAAAACCATCTATTCATGAATTTCTTTTGGGGGAGGCGTTTATACCGTTCCGCGTTTGGTAAAATTGATAAAGCAGTTTTATTCATCAGGTCAGTACGATTACAGCGATATCTCATTTATATCATTTTTTTAATGTTTTGGCGCTTTTATACGATAAAAACTATTTTATAGAAAAAATAATTATTTTGGTATCGCTTTATTCTCAGGACTATAACTTTTTTATTTTTTTGCTGATGATGCTGTATGGCAGCTCGTTTTTTGCGGGACAAGATGACGTTTTCAGCGGTGTCATGGTTATTTATATCAGTCGTTTTGATCGCGTGTTATTCCACTTTATGTTCGGCGGTATGATAATAAAGCGTTGTTTTTTTTTTTTTCTTACGGTGTTCACTGAAGGGGTTAACTAGTGGGGAAGTTTTATAGGTTGGGTCGTTACGGACGCGGCGATACTAAAATATGTGTACTTTTATTGTTTGTTTTATTTTATTTAGCTAAAGAAATGTATTTATGGGAATAATAAATTATTTTTTTTTTCTTTATTTAGGATTTTTTTTTTTTCTTTTACACACATGTGGAGAATTTTTTTTAACTTTTTTACTTTGTCCCAGAGGGGGACTGTTGTGAACTCTATTTCTTGGCTCCCTCTTGTGGTCACAAGTGGTACTGTGTGAGTGCTGTCTTTCTGCAGGTTTGTGGCTGGCATCAGCTGTCTCGTTATCTGTGGGCTGGTTTTCTATTTAAGCTCACTTGGACTCTCAGTCTATGCCTGCTGTCAATGTATTCAGTGCTATTCTGATTCTTTCTGACTACCTTGCTCCCAGTCTCTTCAAGAGAAGCTAAGTTTCCGTTTTGTTCATTTTTTGATCATCAGTGTTCTATTTGTTTCTTGTCCAGCTTGCTAATATGTGATTTCCCAGCTTGCTGGTAGCTCTAGGGGGCTGAGCTTCTCCCCCCACACCGTTAGTTGGTGTGGGGGTTCTTGAATTCTCAGCGTGGATATTTTGGTAGGGTTTTTTGCTGACCGCACAGTTCGCTATCTGTCTTCTGCTATCTAGTATTAGCGGGCCTCATTTGCTGAATCTGTTTTCATTCCTATGTGTGTCTTTTCTCCTTACCTCACCGTTATTATTTGTTGGGGGCTTCCTATATCTTTGGGGTATTTCCTGTGATCCCCAGCCACTGGGATCATAACAGGGGACATTACAGATCGGTGATCTGACTGTGCACAGCACTCTGTCAGATCTGCGATCTGCTGTGCAGGGCTGCAGGCTTACCAAGCGCCTGCTCTGAGCAGGCACTCGGTAAGCCACCTCCCTCCCTGCAGGACCCAGATGCCGCGGCCATCTTGGATCTGGGACCTGCAGCGAGGAGGGAGGTAGGAGACCCTCGGGGCAACGCGATCACATCGCGTTGCTGCGGGGGTCTCAGGGAAGCCCGCAGGGAGCCCCTTCCCTGCGCGATGCTTCCCTATACCGCCGGTACACCGCGATCATGTTTGATCGCGATGTGCCGGGGGTTAATGTGCCGGGGCGGTCCGTGACCGCTCCTGGCACATAGTGCCGGATGTCAGCTGTGATATGCAGCTGACACCCGGCCGCGATCGGCCGCGCTCCCCCCGTGAGCGCGGCCGATCGCGCATGACGTACTATCCCGTCGGTGGTCATACGGGCCCACTCCACCTCGACGGGATAGTACGTCTAATGTCAGAAAGGGGTTAAGGGACATGGATGTGGTGAGGCCTGCCAAGGCCGTGTGACAGATCCGAAGATATCTTGTTCTAGATTCCTGTCAAAATATGGTCAGCGTGCTACACCACTAATGAACCCAGACAAGTGCAAAGATGTTGTGGGCTGCATGGCAGACAAAAGTGTTGTGAATTCCGCTCTTGGGCTCCCTCCGGTGGTTGTAAGTAGCACTTTTGTGAATTCTGCTCTTGGGCTCCCTCCTGTGGTTTTGAGTGGTATAGCTGCTTCTGGGATTTAGTATCAGCAGCTGCTTCCACTGATCTTCTTTCTGCTCGGCTATTTTAGTCTGGCTTTATCCCTCAATCAATGCCAGTTGCCAATTGTTCTTGCCTGGAGGCACGGCTCTTGGATTTCCCTGACACTCTGACCCGTTCAGCAAAGCTAAGTCCTTGCTTGTCCTTTTGTAGTCCACTTTTGTGGACTTATTGTTCAGCACATTTATGTTTTGTTCATTTGTCCAGCTTATCAGTATGTATCTATTTAGCTAAGCTGGAAGCTCTGGGCTGCAGATTTTGCCCTCCACACCTTTAGTTAGGTGTGGAGATTTTTGCATATCTCTGCGGTGGACTTTTTCTTGTTTTTATCACTGACCGCACAGTGTTTCTTTCCTTACTGTCTATCTAGCTAGAATTGGCCTCCTTTGCTAAATCTTGTTTCATACTACGTATGTCATTTCCTTCTCCTCTCACAGCCAATATTTGTGGGGGGCTGTCCTATCCTTTGGGAATTTTCTCTGAGGCAAGATAGCTTTCCGTTTCTACCTTTAGGGGTAGCTAGTTCTCCGGCTGTGACGAGATGTCCAGGGAGTGACAGGAACATTCCACAGCTACTGCTAGTGTTGTGTTAAGATCAGGGACTGCGGTCTGTATAGGTACCACCTGCCCAGAGCTAGTCGCATGTTGCTCCTAAATTACCAGTCCATAACAGTGCAACTGGCTAAGAATGAGTTGAATGCATCTCAAAAGAAGGAAAAGAAAAAGAGTTCTGAGCCATTTTTTTTTTCTTTAGTCTGTTTTGTCTTTTTCCTTCCTCTTAATCTCTGGGTGGATTTGGGTGCAGACATGGATGTTCAGGGTTTGTTTTCTCGTGTGGATCAGCTTGCTGCAAGAGTTCAGAGTATCCAAGATTATGTTGTTCAGACTCCAGCATTAGAGCCTAGAATTCCTACTCCAGATTTGTTTTACGGGGATAGATCTAAGTTAAAATAGTTATTTCTCTGCTGCGTGGTGACCCTCAGGACTGGGCATTCTCCCTTGAGTCAGGGGATCCAGCATTGCTTAATGTAGATGCATTTTTCCAATCGCTTGGATTATTGTATGACGAACCTAACTCTGTAGAGCATGTTGAGAAAACACTTTTGGCCCTGTGTCAGGGTCAGGAAGCAGCAGAATTGTACTGCCAGAAATTTAGAAAATGGTCTGTGCTCACTAAATGGAATGAGGATGCTCTGGCAGCAATTTTCAGAAAGGGTCTTTTCAGGGTTCCCCACGCCTGTTGGTTTGAGCGAATCTATGTCCCTAGCCATTCAGATTGATCGGCGCCTGCGCGAGCGCAAAGTGGTGCACCATATGGCAGCGTCCTCTGAACAGAATCCTGAGCTTATGCAATGTGATAGGATTCTGACTAGAGCGGAACAGAGGGGATACAGACGTCAGAATGGGCTGTGTTTTTACTGTGGTGATTCTGCTCATAATATTTCTGATTGCCCTAAGCGTATTAAGAGGGTCGCTAGATCTGTTACCATTAGTACTGTACAGCCTAGGTTTCTCCTGTCTGTGACCCTGATTTGCTCATTGTCGTCTTTCTCTGTCATGGCATTTGTGGATTCAGGCGCTGCCCTGAATTTAATGGACTTAGATTTCACCAGGCACTGTGGCTTTTCTTTGCAGCCGTTGCAGAGTCCAATTCCCTTGAGGGGTATTGATGCTACACCGTTGGCCAAGAATAAACCTCAGTATTGGACTCAGCTGACTATGTGCATGGCTCCAGCACATCAGGAAGATTGTCGTTTTCTGGTGTTGCATAATTTACATGATGTTGTTGTACTGGGTTTTCCATGGTTACAAGTACACAATCCAGTGTTGGATTGGAAATCGATGTCTGTGACTAGTAGTTGGGGTTGTCAAGGGGTACATAGTGACGTTCCTTTAATGTCAATTTCCTCTTCCCCCTCTTCTGATGTTCCTGAATTTTTGTCAGATTTCCAGGATGTATTCGATGAGCCCAAGTCCAGTTCCCTTCCTCCTCATAGGGACTGTGATTGTGCTATCGACTTGGTTCCTGGCTGTAAGTTCCCTAAGGGCCGACTCTTCAATCTGTCTGTACCAGAGCATGCCGCTATGTGGAGCTATGTTAAAGAGTCTTTAGAGAAGGGGCATATTCGGCCGTCTTCGTCACCATTGGGAGCAGGATTCTTTTTTGTTGCCAAGAAGGATGGCTCCTTGAGACCCTCTATTGATTATCGCCTTCTTAATAAGATCATGGTCAAATTCCAATACCCTTTACCTTTGCTCTCTGATTTGTTTGCTCGGATTAAGGGGGCTAGTTGGTTTACCAAGATTGACCTTCGAGGGGCGTATAATCTTGTTCGTATTAAACAGGGTGACGAATGGAAAACTGCATTTAATACGCCCGAAGGCCACTTTGAATACCTGGTGATGCCTTTCGGGCTTTCTAATGCTCCTTCTGTATTTCAGTCCTTCATGCATGATATTTTTCGCAATTATCTTGATAAATTCTTGATTGTGTATTTGGATGATATTTTGATTTTTTCCAATGATTGGGAGTCTCACGTGAAGCAGGTCAGGATGGTATTCCAAATCCTTCGTGATAATGCTCTATTTGTGAAGGGGTCTAAGTGCCTATTTGGGGTCCAGAAGGTCTCTTTTTTGGGGTTTATTTTTTCTCCTTCGTCTATAGAAATGGATCCTGTTAAGGTCCAAGCCATTCATGACTGGGTTCAACCCACATCTGTGAAGAGCCTTCAGAAATTTTTGGGCTTTGCTAATTTTTATCGCCCTTTCATTGCCAACTTCTCTAATGTGGTAAAGCCCCTGACCAATTTGACAAAGAAGGGCGCTGATGTGGCAAATTGGTCCTCTGAGGCTCTGGAGGCCTTTCAGGAGCTTAAGCGCTGATTTACTTCTGCCCCGGTCTTGCGTCAGCCTGATGTGTCTCTTCCTTTTCAGGTTGAGGTTGACGCTTCTGAGATTGGGGCAGGGGCCATTTTGTCACAGAGGAATTCTGATGGTTCCTTGATGAAACCATGTGCCTTTTTCTCCCGAAAGTTTTCGCCTGCGGAACGCAATTATGATGTCGGCAATCGGGAGTTTTTGGCTATGAAGTGGGCATTTGAGGAGTAGCGACATTGGCTTGAGGGAGTCAAGCACCGCGTTGTGGTCTTGACCGATCATAAGAATCTGATTTACCTCGAGTTGGCCAAGCGGCTGAACCCTAGACAGGCTCGATGGTCCCTGTTTTTCTCCCGTTTTGATTTTGTGGTCTCGTATCTTCCGGGATCTAAGAATGTTAAGGCGGATGCCCTCTCTAGGAGTTTTTTGCTTAATTCTCCTGGAGTTCTTGAGCCGGTTGGCATTCTTAGAGAAGGGGTGATTCTTTCTGCCATCTCCCCTGATTTACGGCGGGTGCTTCAGGAATTTCAGGCTGATAAGCCTGACCGCTGTCCTGTCGGGAAGCTGTTTGTTCCTGATAGATGGACAAGTAAGGTAATTTCTGAGGTCCATTGTTCTGTGTTGGCTGGTCATCCTGGGATTTTTGGTACCAGGGATTTGGTTGCTAGGTCCTTTTGGTGGCCTTCCTTGTTGTGGGATGTGCGTTCTTTTGTGCAGTCCTGTGGGACCTGTGCCCGGGCTAAGCCTTGCTGTTCCCACGCTAGTGGGTTGCTTTTGCCTTTGCCTGTCCCTGAGAGGCCCTGGACGCATATTTCTATGGATTTTATTTCGGATCTTCCTGTGTCTCAGAGGATGTCTGTTATCTGGGTGGTTTGTGACCGGTTCTCTAAAATGGTCCATTTGGTACCTTTGTCTAAATTGCCTTCCTCCTCTGATTTGGTTCCATTGTTTTTTCAGCATGTGGTTCGTTTGCATGGCATTCCGGAGAATATTGTGTCTGACAGAGGTTCCCAGTTTGTCTCCAGGTTTTGGCGTTCCTTTTGTGCTAGGATGGGCATTAATTTGTCTTTTTCTTCGGCGTTCCATCCTCAGACAAATGGCCAAACTGAGCGAACTAATCAAACCTTGGAAACCTATTTGAGATGCTTTGTGTCTGCTGATCAGGATGATTGGGTGGCTTTCTTGCCGTTGGCCGAGTTTGCCCTTAATAATCGGGCCAGTTCGGCTACTTTGGTTTCGCCTTTTTTTTGTAATTTTGGTTTCCATCCTCGTTTTTCTTCAGGGCAGGTTGAGCCTTCTGATTGTCCTGGTGTTGATTCCGTGATGGACAGGTTACAGCAGATTTGGACTCATGTGGTAGACAATTTGACGTTGTCTCAGGAAAAGGCTCAGCGTGTTGCTAACCGCCGTCGGTGTGTTGGTCCTCGGCTTCGTGTTGGGGATTTAGTCTGGTTATCTTCTCGTCATGTTCCTATGAAGGTTTCTTCCCCTAAGTTCAAGCCTCGGTTTACTGGTCCTTATAAGATTTCTGAGATTATCAATCCAGTATCTTTTCGTTTGGCCCTTCCAGCCTCTTTTGCCATCCACAATGTTTTCCATAGATCGTTGTTGCGGAGATATGTGGTACCTGTGGTTCCCTCTGTTGATCCTCCTGCCCCAGTGTTGGTTGAGGGGGAATTGGAATATGTGGTTGAAAAAATTTTGGATTCTCGTTTTTCGAGGTGGAGGCTTCAGTATCTTGTCAAGTGGAAGGGTTATGGCCAGGAGGATAATTCTTGGGTGGTTGCCTCCGATGTCCATGCCGCCGATTTGGTTCGTGCTTTTCACTTGGCTCGTCCTGATCGGCCTGGGGGCTCTGGTGAGGGTTCGGTGACCCCTCCTCAAGGGGGGGGGTACTGTTGTGAATTCCGCTCTTGGGCTCCCTCCGGTGGTTGTAAGTAGCACTTTTGTGAATTCTGCTCTTGGGCTCCCTCCTGTGGTTTTGAGTGGTATAGCTGCTTCTGGGATTTAGTATCAGCAGCTGCTTCCACTGATCTTCTTTCTGCTCGGCTATTTTAGTCTGGCTTTATCCCTCAATCAATGCCAGTTGCCAATTGTTCTTGCCTGGAGGAACGGCTCTCGGATTTCCCTGACACTCTGACCCGTTCAGCAAAGCTAAGTCCTTGCTTGTCCTTTTGCAGTCCACTTTTGTGGACTTATTGTTCAGCACATTCATGTTTTGTTCATTTGTCCAGCTTATCAGTATGTATCTATTTAGCTAAGCTGGAAGCTCTGGGCTGCAGATTTTGCCCTCCACACCTTTAGTCAGGTGTGGAGATTTTTGCATATCTCTGCTGTGGACTTTTTCTAGTTTTTATTACTGACCGCACAGTGTAGAATTGGCCTCCTTTGCTAAATCTTGTTTCATACTACGTATGTCATTTCCTTCTCCTCTCACAGCCAATATTTGTGGGGGGCTGTCCTATCCTTTGGGAATTTTCTCTGAGGCAAGATAGCTTTCCATTTCTACCTTTAGGGGTAGCTAGTTCTCCGGCTGTGACGAGATGTCCAGGGAGTGACAGGAACATTCCACGGCTACTGCTAGTGTTGTGTTAAGATCAGGGACTGCGGTCTGTATAGTTACCACCTGCCCAGAGCTAGTCACATGTCGCTCCTAAATTACCAGTCCATAACACAAAGGCTCCAGTGTGTTGTCAAGCAGCACCACAAAGTCTTCCACATGTTGCAGTCTCAGAAGCCAAGAGGTTGGGCCTCTGAATCCTCAACCTGGTTTTCCTTTCTCCCAACATCAAGAGTCCCAGGAGACATATGACCCCAATGCTGATCACTCTGAAGAACTGTTTACGTTCCCTTACAATTTGTCACACCTCTCCATGTGAACCATTAAAGAGGGTCATCAGGAGGTGGAGTGCAGTGATGCCCAAACATTTGAGCACTCACGGCCTGGAGAAAGCCAAGTTGGGGAAGGTCACATGATGTCTGAAGAGGTGGAGGATACTCATGATGCATCGTTGCCATTAGGTCAGCCTCAAATCGAAGCTCAAAAGGAGGATCAGATTGAGAAATTGGAAGAAGTCATGGTCGACGATGAGTCCACTTATCGAAACTGGCACTGAAGAACACCTAGCGAGCAAAGCAGTGCAGAGAGGAATGGATCCGTAGAAAGAAAACAGGCAAGAAGAGGTAATGGTTTGACCAGAGGGAGAACTCGGTCAACTGTTCCACAGAGCCACCCCACTCAGCTAGATAACAGGCCAAGGGTGCGTTGTTCCCCTGTATGGCAGTTTTTTTCTGAAAGTCCCGTAAGTGAACATACCAGAATCCTTCCTGATTCTTCTGTTCCCCTTTAACTATTGGTTGTCCAAGCTGCACACTTGTATCGACCTGTCCTTGTACGCCTTGGAGGTGCTGCCATGCCCTGCCCCAAGGGTGTCATCTAAATGGGAATTTAGTTCAGCAGGTGCAATCATAACGTGTAGGCGCACATGCCTGTCAATGGAAAATGCAGACAGGCACACTCTTCTAAAATTAAACAACAGCTGGATTTCCTCCAACTTTGTAAGCCCTACTGATGACAGCAATGTTATGTAATGCAGGGCAAATTTTTTATGAAAGTTGTCTTAACCTCCATCCCTTACCATCCAAAACCATTTTATTCAGGAAATCATCTACTCCTCCTCCTCCTTCTCCTGCTTCTGCAACAAGCACTTAGTGTTAAACTATGTATACCCTGCGTGGGTAATGTTTTGTATTTTTTGAAAACTTTGCACATTGTGCAATGGTGAAACTTGCACTCTCTATCTCAACCTCATGTAATAACTGCAAACTGTATTGTGATGTTCCCATCATGGCATCTTTCAGCTGGTCTGGAAGAGACCCGTTGGCTAACTTTTTTAACCTCTTCATGACATGCGCCGCACTAGTACGGAGCATGTCATGTCTCCCATTTTGATGTGGGCTCCAGCGCTGAGCCCACATCAAAGTTGCGACATGTCAGCTGTTTTGTACAGCTAACATGTGTGCGCAATAGCGGCAGGTGGAATCGAGATCCACCCACCGCTATTAACTAGTTAAATGCTGCTGACAGTGGCATTTAACTACCGTTTCCGGCCATCGGGCCGGAAATGCGCTTCGCTAACCCCCGTCATGTGATCGGGGTCAGCGATGCATCGGCATAACAACCAGAGGTCTCCTTGAGACCAGTATGGTTGTTGATGCCGGCTTGCTCTGAGCACCACCCTGTGGTCGGCGCTCATAGCAAGCCTGTAATTCAGCAGCATAGGAGCAATCTGATGATCGCTGCTATGTAGCTGAGCCGATCCAGTTGTGCCAGCTTCTAGCCTCCCATGGAGGCTATTGAAGCATGGCAAAAGTAAAAAAAAACTGTTTAAAAAAATATGAAAAAATAAAAAAATATATAAAAGTTTAATTCACCCCCCTTTCGCCCCATTCAAAATAAAACAATAAAAAAATCAAACATACACATATTTGTTTTCACCGTGTTCAGAATCACCCGATCTATCAAATAAAAAAGGATTAACCTGATCGCTAAACGGCGTAGCAAGAAAAAAATTAAAAACATTAAAAACGCCAGAATTACTTTTTTTGGTCACTGCGACAATGCATTTTGTGATGTCCCCATCATGGCGTCTTTCAGCTGGTCTGAGAGAGACCCCTTTGGCAATTTTTTGAAACCTTTGCACATTGTGGAATGGTAAAACTTGTACTCTCTATCTCTACCTCATGTAATAACTGCAAAGTGTATTATTATGTCCTCATCACGGCGTCTTTCAGCTGGTCTGAGAGAGACCCCTTGGCTAATTTTTTGAAACCTTTGAACATTGTGCAAAGGTGAAACTTGTACTCTCTATCTCTACCTATTGTAATAACTGCTAAGTGTATTGTGATGTCCCCATCACGACGTCTTTCAGGTGCCCTGATACAGACCCCTTGGTGTAAATTTTTGAAATTTTTGTGCATTGTGCAAAGGTCAAATTTCTACTCTCAATTTCTATTTATTCTATTATTATAATTTTTTATTGTGTTGCTCTTCCCCTGTGTTACACCCTTTCCAATCTGCTGTCCAGCAGGGAGGACAACAGTCAGCAACCACGTCCAGTTCGTTGTCCCAGTGCAGAGTTCAGGTGTTCCTTGTTAGCATATATGTCTATTCACAAATTGTTAGTTAGATAGGGAATACATATTTGTTTACAATTTACATTGTATGGTGCAGGACAAAAACAATTGCTGACTTTTCCAGGATCCTAAATGAGACTTCTGTTTTTTTATTGAACTGCAGCTTCCCTGATATTTTCAAAATTTGGGTCCATACAAAAAAATATTTGCTGGGGTATTGGCCAGTTTACGGATATGTTAAGCATGTCTAGGAGGCTGGGTTAATACACTCCACAGACATATACAGGTCGAAGCCTTACACATACTGGAACATGGCCATTGCCACGCTAAGGCCTTTATCTGAGCTCTGTAGCACTGGTACTGTCACACTCTGCAACTTTCCAACGATCACGACCAGCGATACGACCTGGTCATGATCGTTGGAAAGTCGTTGTGTGGTCGCTGGAGAGCTGTCACACAGACCGCTCTCCAGCGACCAACGATGCCGAGGTCCCCGGGTAACCAGGGTAAACACCGGGTTACTAAGCGCAGGGCCGTGCTTAGTAACCCGATGTTTACCCTGGTTACCATCGTAAAAGTAAAAAAAAAAAACCAGTACATACTCACATTCCGGTGTCCGTCAGGTCCCTAGCTGTCTGCTTCCCACTCTGACTGAGTGCCGCCGTAAAGTGAAAGCAGATCACAGCGGTGACGTCACCGCTGTGCTCTGCTCTTACATTCCGGCCGGCAGTCAGTCAGAGCGGGAAGCAGACTGCAAGGGACCTGACGGACACCGTAATGTGAGTATGTACTGTTTTTTTTTTTTTACTTTTACGATGGTAACCAGGGTAAACATCGGGTTACTAAGCGCGGCCCTGCGCTTAGTAACCCGGTGTTTACCCTGGTTACAAGCGAACGCATCGTTGGATCGGTGTCACAAACACCGGTCCAACGATGACAGCGGGAGATCCAGCGACGAAAGAAAGTTCCAAACGATCTGCTACGACGTACGATTCTCAGCAGGGTCCCTGATCGCTGCTGCGTGTCAGACACAGCGATATCGTATGGATTTCGCTGGAACGTCACAGATCGTACCGTCGTAGCGACAAAAGTGCCACTGTGTGACAGTACCCTAATACACTCCACAGAAATCGACACTCTCTGGGACATATCCTGTAATTACCCCATTGTTGCTCAAAACCATGCAAATGATACCTTCTGCCTAGTTGGGTAGCTTCCAGAAAAAGTTCATAGGCTTGGGCAGATAGGTCAATGGCACACCTATCTCTTTTCCTTGAGGAAACTGCTTCCAAGTAAAATGGGGCTTGTACATGTTCCTGATATGGGTTTCAGGCCTGACAGACTGACAGTAGAGGCCCTTGCTTGCATACACTGTATTCAGAATTTAATTCTAATGCTTTTGGTGTCTGGTAGTATCCAATTTACTGACATTGATCATACAGCTCCCCCAACTTCACCCGCTATGACAGTTGTTTCATTGGGATACGGTGGCAAAAATGAAGTGTTGAGCTTACAAAACACAGGTTTCACAGCACCTGCTGGCCCTCTCAAAAAGTGAAGCGAGGGACACATAATGAGATGGTGGTGGAGGTGGCCGGCAAAGCCCAAAATTCAAATGGGCATGTTTGAAATGGCATTGTAAAAAAATAATGAGGAACATGTATTCCACTATTTTACTAACTATTTGGCATGAGGGAGGGAGCTCCCAAATGTAGGAGAGAGAGCTCTCCCAAATGTATGATACAGGGCCACCTGAAGGCCCTTACCAAACTCAGGTTTTACAGCACCTGCTGGCACTCTGCAAATTTTAAGTGAAGGCTGCGTAATGACATGGCAGTGGATATGGTGATCTTGACGTGTGAAGCTCAAAATTCAAACGGCATATTTGAAATGGCATTGTGAAAGGATGGGGAATATGTATTCTACTATTTTGCTAACTGTTTGGCATGAGGGAGGGACCTCCCAAATGTATGAGTGAGAGCTCTCCCAAATGTATGATACAGGGCCACCTGAGGATGCTTAACAAACTCAGGTTTTACGACACCTGATGGCACTCTGCAAATTGTAAGTGAGGGCCGCATAATGAAATGATGGTAGCGGCGGAAGAAGCCCAAAATTCAAATGGGCATGTTTGAAATGGCATTGTAAATCGCTGGGGAATATGAATCCCATAAAAAAGTCCAAACAGCGCTGAGAACCAATAAACTGGGGAGATGAAAGGAGAAAGTAAAAAATATGTCCTCATTCAGAATTTGGCAGTAAGCATACACCAATGTTGTCGCTTAATGTGGGGCCCCACTGTTGGAGGATATCATTAATTTCACTAGAGTAGAAGTGCCACCTGGTGTACTACTTAGTACTATGTACCACTGAGGATGAGATATATAATAAATTATACAAAGTATCACTGAGAATAAAGTAATGGGATTGAATGGTTACCTTCACTATGGATGACTGTAAGTCTGCTGGAAAAGCTGGTTACTGGGAGAGCTGGATAAAGTGATCTCTTCAACGCTGGGAAAGCTGGGTACAGTGAGTGCGGCTTGTGTACTGGAGGGACCATGCGGTTTGTCTGCGATGAGCGAGGAGATGCCCATGCATGTGCGAGGTTGGAGCACACACGCCATGGTCTGGTATGTCGGTGTGCAGGCGCGAGCTGTTATGACCCCAATGGCGAGGGTCTCAGAGGTACGTGGAAGTCTGCAGAATACAAAAATCCAGCTCATAGGGCAGTGGTAACTGGGTTGACCATATATCTACTCCTAACGCCAACACTAGAAGTAGCCGGGGATCATTCCTACGTTGATTCTAGATGACACGCTCCAGCCGGAGAATCTAGCTACCCCTAGTAGATAAAAACAAAAGACCTTTCTTGCCTCCAGAGAAGGGGACCCCAAAGCTGGATAGAAGCCCCCCACAAATAATAACGGTGAGGTAAGAGGAAATGACAAACACAGAAATGAACCAGGTTTAGCACAGAGAGGCCCGCTTACTGATAGCAGAATAAAGAAAGGTAACTTATATGGTCAACAAAAACCCTATCAAAATCCACACTGGAAATTCAAGAACCCCCGAACCGTCTAACGGTCCGGGGGGAGAACACCAGCCCCCTAGAGCTTCCAGCAAAGGTCAGGATATAGATTTGGAACAAGCTGGACAAAAATACAAAACCAAAACAAATAGCAAAAAGCAAAAGGCAGACTTAGCTGATATAACTGGAACCAGGATCAGTAGACAAGAGCACAGCAGACTAGCTCTGATAACTACGTTGCCAGGCATTGAACTGAAGGTCTAGGGAGCTTATATAGCAACACCCCTAACTAACGACCCAGGTGCGGATAAAAGGAATGACAGAAAAACCAGAGTCAAAAAACTAGTAACCACTAGAGGGAGCAAAAAGCAAATTCACAACAGTACCCCCCCCTTAGTGAGGGGTCACCGAACCCTCACCACGACCACCAGGGCGATCAGGATGAGCGGCATGAAAGGCACGAACTAAATCGGCCGCATGAACATCAGAGGCGACCACCCAGGAATTATCCTCCTGACCATAGCCCTTCCACTTGACCAGGTACTGAAGCCTCCGCCTGGAGAGGCGAGAATCCAAGATCTTCTCCACCACGTACTCCAACTCGCCCTCAACCAACACCGGAGCAGGAGGCTCAGCAGAAGGAACTACAGGCACAATGTACCGCCGCAACAAGGACCTATGAAATACATTGTGAATAGCAAACGACACAGGAAGATCCAGACGAAAAGATACAGGATTAAGGATTTCCAATATCTTGTAAGGCCCAATAAAACGAGGTTTAAATTTGGGAGAGGAGACCTTCATAGGAACAAAGCGGGAAGAAAGCCATACCAAATCCCCAACGCGTAGTCGGGGACCCACACCGCGGCGGCGGTTGGCAAAGCGCTGAGCCCTCTCCTGTGACAACTTCAAGTTGTCCACCACATGATTCCAGATCCGCTGCAACCTATCTACCACAGAATCCACCCCAGGACAGTCAGAAGGCTCCACATGACCCGAAGAAAAGCGAGGATGGAAACCAGAGTTGCAGAAAAAAGGCGAAACCAAGGTGGCGGAACTAGCCCGATTATTAAGGGCAAACTCAGCCAACGGCAAGAATGTCACCCAATCGTCCTGATCAGCAGAGACAAAACACCTCAAATAAGCCTCCAAAGTCTGATTGGTTCGCTCCGTCTGTCCATTAGTCTGAGGATGGAAAGCAGACGAAAACGACAAATCAATGCCCATCCTACTACAAAAGGATCGCCAGAACCTAGAAACGAACTGGGATCCTCTGTCTGACACAATATTCTCAGGGATGCCGTGCAAACGAACCACGTTCTGGAAAAACACAGGAACCAGATCGGAAGAGGAAGGCAGCTTAGGCAAAGGAACCAAATGGACCATCTTGGAGAAGCGATCACATATCACCCAGAGAAATGACAAACACAGAAATGAACCAGGTTTAGCACAGAGAGGCCCGCTTACTGATAGCAGAATAAAGAAAGGTAACTTATATGGTCAACAAAAACCCTATCAAAATCCACACTGGAAATTCAAGAACCCCCGAACCGTCTAACGGTCCGGGGGGAGAACACCAGCCCCCTAGAGCTTCCAGCAAAGGTCAGGATATAGATTTGGAACAAGCTGGACAAAAATACAAAACCAAAACAAATAGCAAAAAGCAAAAGGCAGACTTAGCTGATATAACTGGAACCAGGATCAGTAGACAAGAGCACAGCAGACTAGCTCTGATAACTACGTTGCCAGGCATTGAACTGAAGGTCTAGGGAGCTTATATAGCAACACCCCTAACTAACGACCCAGGTGCGGATAAAAGGAATGACAGAAAAACCAGAGTCAAAAAACTAGTAACCACTAGAGGGAGCAAAAAGCAAATTCACAACAGCGAGCCACCAGATGCTGCAAGAGACATGCGGTGGATGTCACAGGAGCTGAGCAGTCTGGTGGGAGAAGGCAGAGTCTGTAAGAAAGGTATCTAAGAGACTCTGAGGATAATGAAGTTTTCTATATGGTATATTCCACTGACCCTTATTTTCCTGTGTAAAGGTGTCAAACGCTGCCCTGGCCAGTGGCAAACATAAGAGAAATCAATGCCGGATTACCCGAGTGGTATAACAGGGTTAATGACATCAATCCCCTACCTGTAATCAGGTGTTTGAGGGTAAAATTAGGGTCCTAATCCAATGCGTTTCGGAAGCTTACGGCTTCCTTCAACAGTGATAATACTATCCCCATTTGATGGTAATAGATTTGATTGTGATCTGGGGGATCATGAGAGATTGTGATATTATGTTTATAGCCCAACTCTGACTTGAACTTTTCAACAACTTTGTCCTTGACTTGTTTGGAGATCTTTTTGGTCTTCTAAGTGTTGTTTGGTTAGTAGTGCCTCTTGCTTAACCCCTTCATGACCGTGGGATTTTTCGTTTTTCCGTTTTCGTTTTTCACTCCCCTCCTTCCCAGAGCCATAACTTTTTAATTTTTCCGTCAATTTGGCCATGTGAGGGCTTATTTTTTTGCGGGACGAGTTGTACTTTTGAATGACATCATTGGTTTTACCATGGCATGTAGTAGAAAACGGGAAAAAAATTCCAAGTGCGGTGAAATTGCAAAAAAAGTGCAATCCCACACTTGTTTTTTTTTTTTTTTTTTTCTAGGTTCACTAAATGCTAAAACTGACCTGCCATTATGATTCTCCAGGTCAGTACGAGTTCATAGACACCTAACATGACTAGGTTATTTTTCACCTAAGTGGTGAAAAAAAATTCCAAACTTTGCAAAAAAAATAAATAAATAAAATTGCGCCATTTTCCGATACTCGTAGCGTCTCCATTTTTCATGATCTGGGGTCGGTTGGGGCTTATTTTTTGCGTGCCGAGACGGCGTTTTTAATTATACCAATTCGGTGCAGATGCGTTCTTTTGATCGCCCGTTATTGCATTTTAATGCAAATCGCGGCGACCAAAAAAATGTAATTCTGGCGTTTCGATTTTTTTCTCGTTACGCCGTTTTGCGATCAGGTTAATGCTTTTTTTTTATTGATAGATCGGGCGATTCTGAACGCGGCGATACCAAATATGTGTAGGATTGATTATTTATCATCAGATCGCTGTTATGTAGCTAAAATGCAGGTGTGCTGTGAGCGCCGACCACAGGGTGGCGCTCACAGCCACCGGCGATCAGTAACCATAGAGGTCTCAAGGACCTCTATGGTTACAATATACAAGCATCGCCGACCCCCGATCATGTGACGGGGGTCGGCGATGCGCTCATTTCCGGCCGCCCGGCCGGATGCGGTAGTTAAATGCCGCTGTCTGCGTTTGACAGCGGCATTTAACTAGTTATTAGCGGCGGGTGATCACGATTTCACCCGCCGCTATTGCGCGCACATGTCAGCTGTAAAAAACAGCTGACATGTCGCGACTTTGATGTGCGCTCACCGCCGGAGCGCACATCAAAGCAGGGGACCCGACATCGGACGGTATAGTATGTCCGATGTCGGGAAGGGGTTAATGGTGTTGAAGCCTCTATGGCCTTTCAGAAAATGTGTGTATATACTGACATACTGACAGACCATGTGACACTTACTGTAGATTGCACACTGGTGGACTTCATTTCACTAAGCATGTGACTTATGAATTTATGAAGATAATTGCTTGCACCAGAAATTTTTAGGGGCTTCGTAGCAAAAGGGGTGAAACATGTATTTACATGACAAATTTTAGTTATTTGATCCCATAAATTTAATTTATGTCTATATTTTTCTCACTTCACCTTACCAACTTAGACTATTAGACTATTTAGTGCTAATTCATCATACAAAAAATCGGATCACAAAAATATTTTAACACAGGTTGTATTGTAATAAAATAGGTAAGCTGCTAAGGGGGTGAATATTTTTGCAAGCCACTGTATGTATTATAATATATTAAACATGTCAGCTTTCGCACTGACAGAATGACTGTTAGACACTACTTATGGCACTGCCTGGCAGGTCATTGTACTTGGCAGACTCGGAGGTCATCTTCTCCTTACAATCATATCATGGGAGTGCCAATGGGTTAGGCCGGCCTCACACTAGCGAGTTTTACGGACGTAAGAGCGCAGAAATTACGTCCGTAAAACTCGCAAAATAAACGGCACAATTATTCTCAATGGGGCTGCTCCTATTAGCCGTATATTACGGTTCAGTATTATACAGCTTTCTACGGCCGTACAAAATCGCAGCATGCTGCGTTTGTCAGGGTATTGCGCAAAAAAATCGCTAATGAAAGTCTATGGGGCGAGAAAAATACGGATTCCACACGGACCTGCAGTGTGACTTGCGAGAAATACGCAGCGCTGTTAGTGAAAAGTCGGTAATTCAATTGCCGGCTTTTCATTTCTCCTTCCCAAACCCGACAGGATATGAGACATGGTTTACATACAGTAAACCATCTCATATCCCTTTTTTTTTGCATATTCTACACTACTAATGTTAGTAGTGTGTATGTGCAAAATTTCAGCGCTGTAGCTGCTAAAATAAAGGGTTAAATGGCGGAAAAAATTGGCGTGGGCTCCCGCGCAATTTTCTCCACCAGAATGGTAAAGCCAGTGACTGAGGGCAGATATTAATAGCCAGGAGAGGGTCCATGGTTATTGGCCCCCCCGTGGCTAAAAACATCTGCCCCCAGCCACCCCAGAAAAGGCACATCTGGAAGATGCGCCTATTCGGGCACTTGGCCACTCTCTTCCCACTCCCTGTAGCGGTGGGATATGGGGTAATGAAGGGTTAATGCCACCTTGCTATTGGAAGGTGACATTAAGCCAGATTAATAATGGAGAGGCGTCAATTATGTCACCTATCCATTATTAATCCAATTGTTGGAAAGGGTTAAAACACACACACACACATGATTTAAAAGTAGTTTAATGAAATAAACACAGCGGTTGTTGTAATAATTTATTGTTCTCTCAATCCATCAGGAACACCCTCGCTTGGAAAAATAATAAACGCACAAGATACATACCTTCTGGTGAACTGTCTCGTCCCACGAAGTAATCCATCTGAAGGGGGCAAGTGTACAAATGACACTGGATGGAGGAGCTAGGATGCTTAAGTAGAAGACTAAGCAAGGTTAGTGAACACAGATGATTGCAGCACAGACCCAGCACAGCCAAAACAGACTGACAGCCATTACACAAAGTAGCATATCAGACAGGAACAGAGTGGAGATCATGACACAGACTATGGCACACTTGGATGTATTTCAGTGCGCACTTACTGACTGACACTAATTCAGAATTTTTTCCTATGCTTAATAAAGTCCTTGCTGCTGAGATCCTCACCAAAGAGACTTTCATGTCACACCTACGTGACAGCGTTGAAAGTAAGAAACTAAAACAACTGTTTTGTACAAATAATTCATTTTAATCCTTGCAAGATTATTTTATAATAGATATCGCCTTTGATATGAGAGCCACCGTGGTTTAGTGCAGAAAAGGCTTTTTTTGCAGGGATAATTTGCTTGCAGTATCTCATTTCCCTCTGCTGCAGCAGTTAATGGACTTGGTCTTCCAAGCCAAAGTAAGAACCACTACTTTCTTGAGGATGGTTATAGTGGAAGCCTTGAGTATGAGAAACTTTTTTATGACATTCATGTGCCCCATCTGGACCTATAGAAAGTGTTTGCGAAGAGAAAGGAAGAGGGAAAACAAGAAATTCATTGCACATTCAATATGTATTGTCTAAACATTTGCTCACCTTATGCATAATGTATAATAAATATCTCAACCAATCAATTGTAACCACAGGAAGAATAATAAAGAAATGTTCTATGTGGTAAATCACTTGCAAAACATTTGTGAAACAAAATCTATTTTTATATAAATTGCATGCTACACGTGTAAATCACAATTTATGGATGAAAAGTTCTATCTTGCTGCTCAAATGTTTTTTCTTTATTTATTCACTTTAAACTTTAATGCTCAAACTTGGCTTCACTTCAGCTTGTATGCTGCAGTTTAGAAAATGATTGCATCTATTCTGCATTTGCCTATTTTCTTGTCTTGGGGTTTTATGTATTTTGTTTACAGATGTATGATTATGCTTTTTGAATTCATACTCATTTCAATCATAGGTTCTTGCTTCAGTGAATTACATTGTACACCACCCTTAACTGAACATGCAGAGCATGTATTATTCAACCACCACCCGAATGGCTTTATGTGTATATTCGTTTTTGTGTTTTTCTACTTCACATTTTCTAATAATACTTTGTAATTCTTGACATTGGGCAAAATTAGATTTTGTGAACACCACAGTAGGTGTTTCCATCTGCAACTATTCACATTTTTTAAACGTGGTTGCATTGAGTTTGTTAGATAAGGCAGTGAGTATTTTGTTGTTATACACATTTCTTTAATTGTTTTTTTTTTCATTTATTTTACAATTTTTAGTATTAGAAACGGCATTCCAGTGTTATTGTGATGTTGTGCTTTAGTTCTAAGGCAGAACAACACATGCTTAATCTCTAGTTCAAACTGAAGTCTCCGAGAAGGGATTAAAGATCAATAAAACTTTTTTATTAAATGCTTCTTGTGCTTTCAGGTAGAAATATAAATTATATCAAATTTTTAACCCCTTGGCAATCAGGCTTAAAATCTTCAGTTTCTTTCTTCTCTACATTTCAATAGCCATAAGTAGAAGTGAATTTTTTTTTTTTATTCAAATTTACGAATTTCACCAAATATTTTCCCCAAAATCTATTTGCAGTTAATCGATTTGCTGCTAATTGCAAGCGCTAAACACCTTTAATTATCCTGAGAAGTCTTGTATAACACTCTGATGTCTCATATTGCTATATTCATTTTCTAGATTTTTAGCACAAGCAAAGACTTTTATGCCAAAGTGACCTCAGCAGGTATCACTATGCTTAAACAGATGGTAATTGTTCTTCAATTTTGTGATGGTGAACACTAACCCAACTACATCATTGTAATTATCAATGTTGTTTCTTTTTTTTTTTAGAACTTGGTCTTTATTACTAGCTTTATTGTTTTTACCTTCATCTTTAATAGAGGTGAGAGAAAATTTCAAAGTTCAATTCAGTTCAGAGAACAGCCCAATGTTTCCAAACAGGTTGGTGAACATACCTGAGCCCAATTGAATTCAATGGAAGGCAAAACCAAAGTCATGAACAACACCTTCAGGCAGGGGTGGACACAGACAGCTTGGGGCCTCTGTGCAGGAAAGGTGTCTGGGCCCCCCTCCTTTTAAGGCGACAAAGCTACAAGTATATATATATATATATATATATATATATATATATATATATATATATACACACACACAGTACAGACCAAAAGTTTGGGCATACCTTCTCATTTAAAGATTTTTCTGTATTTTAATGACTATGAAAATTGTACATTCACACTGAAGGCATCAAAACTATGAATTAACACATGTGGAGATATATATTTAACTAAAAAGTGTGAAACAACTGAAAATATGTCTTATATTCTAGGTTCTTCAAAGTAGCCACCTTTTGCTTTGATGACTGCTTTGCACACTCTTGGCATTCTCTTGATGAGCTTCAAGAGGTAGTCACCGGGAATGGTTTTCACTTCACAAATGTGCCCTGTCAGGTTTAATAAGTGGGATTTCTTGCCTTATAAATGGGGTTAGGACCATCAGTTGTGTTGTGCAGAAGTCTAGTGGATACACAGCTGATAGTCCTACTGAATAGACTGTTAGAATTTGTATTATGGCAAGAAAAAAGCAGCTAAGTAAAGAAAAACGAGTGGCTATCATTACTTTAAGAAACGAAGGTCAGTCAGTCCAAAAAATTGGGAAAACTTTGAAAGTGTCCCCAAGTGCAGTGACAAAAACCATCAAGCGCTACAAAGAAACTGGCTCACATGAGTACCGTCCCAGGAAAGGAAGACCAAGAGTCACCTTTGCTTCTGAAGGATAAGTTGAACTGAGTCACCAGCCTCAGAAATTGCAGGTTAACAGCAGTTTAGATTAGAGATCAGGTCGATGCCACACAGAGTTCAAGCAGCAGACACATCTCTACAACAACTGTTAAGAGGAGACTTTTGCAGCAGGCCTTCATGGTAAAATAGCTGCTAAGAAACCACTGCTAATGACAAGCAAAAAGCAGAAGAGACTTGTTTGGGCTAAAGAACACAAGGAATGGGACATTAGACCAGTGGAGATCTGTGCTTTGGTCTGATGAGTCCAAATTTGAGATCTTCGGCTCCAACCACCATGTCTTTGTGCGACACAGAAAAGGTGAACTGATGGTCTCTACATGCCTGGTTCCCACTGTGAAACATGGAGGGGAAGGTGTTAAGGTTTGGGGGTGCTTTGCTGGTGACACTGTTGGGGATTTATTCAAAATTGAAGCCATACTGAACCAGTATGGCCACCACAGCATCTTGCAGCGGCATGCTATTCCATCCGGTTTGCGTTTAGTTGGACCATCATTTATTTTTCAACAGGACAATGACCCCAAACACACTTCCAGGCTGTGTAAGGGCTATTTGACCAAGAAGGAGAGTGATGGGGTGCTATGCAAGATGACCTGGCCTCCACAGTCACCAGACCTGAACCCAATCGAGATGGTTTGGGGTGACCTGGACCGCATAGTAAAGGTAAAAGAGCCAACAATTGCTAAGATTGTGGGAAGACCATTCCCGGTGACTACCTCTTGAAGGTCATCAAGAGAATGCCAAGAGTGTCCAAAGTAGTCATCAAAGCAAAAGGTGGCTACTTTGAAGATTCTAGAATATAAGACATAATTTCAGTTGTTTCACATTTTTTTGTTAAGTATACAATACCACATGTGGTAATTCATAGTTTTGATGCCTTCAGTGTGAATGTACAATTTTCATAGTCATGAAAATGCTGAAAAATATTTAAATGAGAAGCTGTGTCCAAACTTTTAGTCTGTACTGTATACTGCTCAAAAAAATAAAGTGAACACTAAAATCCCACATCCTAGATATCACTGAAGGAAATATTCAAGTTGTAAATCTTTATTCATTACATAGTGGAATGTGTTGAGAACAATAAAACCTAAAAATGATTGACATAAATCACAACTAATATCCCACAGAGGTCTGGAGTTGGAATGATGCTTAAAATAAAAGTGGAAAATTAAGTTACAGGCTAATCCAACTTCAGTGGAAATGCCTCAAGACAAGGAAATGATGCTCAGTAGTGTGTTGCCTCCGCGTGCCTGTATAATCTCCCTATAATGCCTGGCATGCTCCTCATGAGGCGGCAGATGGTCTCCTGAGGGATGTCCTCCCAGACCTGGACTAAAGCTTCCACCGACTCCTGGACAGTCTGTGGTTCAATGTGACGTTGGTGGATAGTGTGAGACATGATGTCCCAGATGTGTTCAATCGGATTCAGGTCTGGGGAATGGGCAGAACAGTCCATAGCTTCAATGCCTTCATCTTGCAGGAACTGCTGACACACTCCAGCCACATAAGGTCTGGCATTGTCCTGCATTAGAAGGAACCCAGGGCCAACCGCACCAGCATATGGTCTCACAAGGGGTCTGAGGATCTCCTTTTGGTACCTAATGGCAGTCAGACTACCTCTGGCGAGCACATGGATGGCTGTGCGGCCCTCCAAAGAAATGCCACCCCACACTATTATTGACCCACTACCAAACCGGTCATGCTGAAGGATGTTGCATGCAGCAGATCGCTCTCCACTGTGTCTCCAGACTCTGTCATGTCTGTCACATGTGCTCAGTGTGAACCTGCTTTCATCTTTGAAGAGCACAGGGCGCCAGTGGCGAATTTGCCAATCCTGGTGTTCTGTGGCAAATGCCAAGCGTCCTGCATGTTGTTGGGCTGTGAGCACAAACCCCATCTGTTGATGTCAGGCATTCAGACCATCCTCATGGAGTCGGTTTCTAACCATTTCTGCAGACACATGCACATTTGTGGCCTGCTGGAGGTCATTTTGCAGGGCTCTGGCAGTGCTCCTCCTGTTCCTCCTTGCACAAAGCCTGAGGTAACGGTCCTGCTGCTGGGTTGTTGCCTTCCTACGGCCCTCTCCATGTCCCCTGGTGTACTGGCCTGTCTCCTGATAGCGCCTCCAGCCTCTGGACACTACGCTGACAGACACAGCAAACCTTCTTGCCACAGCTCACATTGATGTGCCATCGTGGATGAGCTGCACTTCCTGAGCCACTTTTGTGGGTTGCAGAGTCCGTCTCATTCTACCACATGTGAAAGCACCACTAACTTTCAAAAGTGACCAAAACATCAACCAGAAAGCATTGTTACTGAGATGTGGTCTGTGGTTCCCACCTGCAAAACCACTCCTTTATTGAGTGTGTCTTGATGATTGGCAATAATTTCCATCTGTTGTCAATTCCATTTGCACAACAGCATGTAAAATTGATTGTCAAACAGTGTAGCTTCCTAAGTGGACAGTTTGATTTCACAGAAGTTTGATTTGCTTGGAGTTATATTCTGTTGTTAGTTCTGCTTCTTTAAATCAGAATATAATTGGCCTCCAGGTCTATACGCTCTGTGTAGTGGACGTAGTTAAATATTGACCTAGCGTGAAAATCCAGCCTAAGGGTTGTTCACATTATTATCACTGCAATCATCCAAGTGAGTCCATGATGAAAAAGAAAAAGCACAAAAACGGAAATAAAAGGTCCTCTGCGGAGCCATAGAGTGCAATCGTCAGACTTAGTACACACTATGCTTCTGCATTTCTATCCTTAAGACAGAGTACCTGTGTTTTTGCACCCCAAATTTTGGGGACGAAAATAGGAAAAAACTTTATTAATAAAATGGGGTCTGTCTAATAGGGGTTTTCCCTGCTGCAAGAAGCCGGCAGAGGCAGTAGTGGGGCAATGCTGCGGGCCCTGAGTGGGAGGATAGGGTGTCCAAGTGGTGCAATGCTGCAGGGCCTGTGTGGGAGGGGGGTGTCCCTGTGATGCAATGCTTCAGGCCGTGAGTGGGAGGAAGAGGTGTCCCAGCTGTGCAATGCTGTGGGCCTGCTGTAGGTGGTGAGGCAGAGCAGAGTGCATTGCTTTCCTGGAGGAGAGTTTCAGGAAGATGGACGCCATAGGCGGTGCATGCGCAGACCGACATCTTAGGCTGGTTTCACATTTGCGTTTTTTGCCGCTGCGTTTTAGCGCAAAAAAAGCATGCGTTTTTTTTCCCTATATTTAACATTAAAAACGCATGCGGTTTTTTTGTACGCGTTTGGCCGCGTTTGACGACTCATGCGTTTTTTCTATGCTTGCGTTTGGTTGCAGAAATGCAACAAGTGGTAATTTCTAGAGGCGTTTTTTTGCCGCAAAAAAACGCATGGGTTTTTTTTGCGGCAAAAAAAACGTATTGATATCTATGTAAACGCATGCGTTTTTTAGCACATGCGTTTTGTCGCGTTTTTGAACGCATGCTTTTTTTTAAGATAACAGTGTCTAGACACTGATAAACACCCCCCACCATCAAGGTGATAAAAGGGAGGGTGTGGACAGTTGCAGGTCACTTGTCACCAGACTCTGAAGCCGAAGACACCCTGACAGGACACATCTTGGAAGGAGGAAAAGACTCAGAACAATGTGAGTATATCCTAGCCAATGCCTTTATTTTCTATTTTCTGTCTCTACATGTCCTAATTTCTGCCATTTTTTTATTTCTACATGCATCAGAATGTCATCTTCGGATTCTTCGTCTGGTGCGGTGTTTCAGCCACGTCAGTCAGAAGTGGAGCATGTCAGTGAGGTGAGTATTTGCCTCGTCAGATTGGTAAGTATTCACTGTCACATCGACACATGAGACAATTTGATTTTTCCTTTTTTTAGAGCTCTTCTACTGCAGCAGAGAGAGGGATGGAGCAGCGGAGTTAAGGTCCGGTGGAAAGGCGGCAGCGGGTACGTATACAAGGCTGACTGTCCTCAGTGTAATATTCTTGAATCTTCCTTTCTTTCCACTCGTATTTCTAAACTTTTTCCTTCTGGAATCCTTTTGTATCTTGACTTTCCTATTCATGCCATTTCTCAGCATCTTTTTTTCTTTCTTTTCCTTATGTAATTGAGCAAACTCTAATGACTTTCTTTATCTTTTAGGTTTCACAACGGGACCATAACCTGATAGACAATGACCTACTCATCACCCTGGTCCAGGAGCGAGTCCTGTTGTGGGACAGCCGGCATCCACTGCACTCGAACAACACCACGATATGGCGGTTGTGGATTGAGGTGGCCCAAGCGATGTGGGATGGCTGGGAAAACACCACGACATGGGTCCAAAATGCATTTGGTAAGTATTGCACTGCAGTGTGAAGCAGCAGAGACCTTGGCCATGCTCACTCAACTCTGTGTGATGAAAGAAACTCTACGGAGTTTCTCTCATCACACACAGTTGTATGAGCATGGCTAAAAGTCGACAGTCAGTGGACAAAGTAAAAACACGTTGGCGTTCGATGAAGGACCGCTTCAACAAGGACCTGCGTGAAGAGAGTCGTGTTCCCAGTGGTTCAGGAGCAAGGATCAGAACATACAAATACCATCGAGTATTGGCATTTCTAAGACCGGTCCTTGCCCAGAGAACGTAAGTATTTATCATGTGCATTAGGTTGTATTGTATTGCCATAATCTGTATTTTTAAATTCCACAGGATTTTGCGTCTGGTTAATTTTTGGTATTAATTTTCTTTTCCCTTTTTTCACAGCACATACAGCACGACTGTCGGCCCAGGTTCTGGAGTGGTCCTTCATCCGACAGCCATGGACCCATCCCAGCCATCCAGCAGTGCAGCAGCAGGTGGGCCTTCCACACTAACTGGAGACCAGGGAGCTGGTCCATCAGGTATTCCCCTTTCGCAGTCCTCTTCCACTGCCCCCTTGTTTTTGGGCACATCCAGGCAGCGGCAGAGGGCTTCGGACAGGTCACTCATGCCCGAGTTTTTGCACTTGAGCTCGGTTTTACACAAAGCAATCAAGGCTTTAGGTGACCGAAAGGATGTTTCACATAACCTATTGAATGCCTGTATCCAGGAGGTCACCAAAAGCCTTGATCAAGTTAAAGCCGACCTCCAGAGGCCAGCTCATCATTTTTTTAACCAAATTGAGCAGGGCATGTCGGAAAACCTTACTCCTGATCTCCAGCTGAGTGTCATGCAGGCCTGCAATGCTGCGTACATGCAGGCTATGCAGCAGAGTCGGTATTTACAGCAGACAGTGGCGGCATATCCAACTGTGCCTTCACTGTCTTGATTAACCTCAATGCCGACCTCTGCTGCATACCACTGCACGGCCACCTCTATTCCTTCCACAGGCGGACTCCACTACAGCGCCAGCACCATGACGAGTGCAGTTGGACATCCCACCGCCACCACCGTGACAACCGCTGCTCCTGCTTGGACCTCCTCCACTGACACCACGATGCAGCAGGACCCTGGCATGGCTTTCCGGACCGCCCCCACCACTATGCAGCAGGACCCTGGCATGGCTTTATTGGTACCATTTTCAGGCACAATAATTTTTTTTTATCTCTTTCTACTCTGATTTTTGTAAGGCAGAATGAACAAAAATCAGCAATTCAGGAATTTCTTTTTGGAGGAGGGGTTTTTGCCTTTCCGCGTGTGGTAAAATTGATAAGGCAGTTTTCTTCTTTGGGTCAGTAAGATTATAGTGATACCAAATTTTATATCCTTTTTTATGTTTTGTCACTTTTATACTATAAAAAAATGTTATAGAAAAAATTATTACATTTACATTGTTTTATTCTGAGAGCTATGACTTTCTATTTTTCTGCTGATGTAGCTGTATGGTGGCTTGTTTTTTGTGAGACAAAATGACGTTTTCAGTGGTACCATGTTTATTTATATCCATCTTTTTGATTGCGTGTTATTCCACTTTTTGTTCTGTGATATGATGAGCATTGTTTTTTGCTGTTTTTTATGATGTTCACTAAAGTAGTTAACTAGTAGGACAATATAGGTCGGGTGATTGTGGACATGGCAATACGAAATATGTGTACTTTTATTGTTGATTATAGTTTTTTACTTCAAATATTTATGCAGAGATAGAATGTATTTAGATTTTTTTGATTTTTGATTTTTTTAAAAAATTATTTTTACAATAATTAAAAAAGAAATTGACTTTGTCCCACTATCTGACTATCATTTTTTGCAGTATGTTCGCTTCTATAGCATGGAGATGAAGCAGCATCTTCATGCTATAGAAGCTGTCAGCTCTGCACAGACAGACAGACTTGCCCATCATGCACTAAGCATGATCAGCAAGTTTTCTAGGTATGGTGACCCAGATGTCGTCATGACAACATTGGGTCACGAAGGCAATGATCAGGACCCCGTGTCACATCGCAAAGTCTCAGATCCAAAGGCAGAAGGGCTGTCAGTCCTCTGCCGGCTTTCAGAATGCTGCGATCATGTTCGATTGCAGCATTTCAGGGATTAAAGTGCTGGGAGCGTTTTGTGACCACTCCTGGCACCTAGTGCTGGGCGTCAGCTGTCCTAATCAGCTGACACCCGCAGTCGATCGTGATGAAGTAATTTCCGTCCATGGTCAAATAGGCCCAAAGCGCATGGACAGAATATTACATCCGATGTCAGAAAGGGGTTAAGTTGAATTTCCTGAAATTTGCTGTTCCATGTGAATTTGAAGGGGGTTAAGCTTAAGAGAATCACAAAATCAAAATTCCCCAGTGACCACTTTGGCAAACAGTAAAGTGCCAATACATGGTATAAAAAAATGAATTACTCACTTCATTACCAATATCTTTGACTGCCCCACTGTTCACTGCCTGCTTTCCAATCAACCTGATCTTGGGGGTTACTGCACATCGCAGATCATGATGTCGTCATTTCACGACATATGCTGCAACCTTATGAGATACACTGACCTGCTAGGCCTGGTTGTGCCCTGAAGTCCCAGCCTATAATGAGGCATAGTCACGTAAGGTGGCAAAATTACTAAAAGAGCAGAAATTGAATACTGGATGTTGGGCAGGGGGCAGCAGCAGGGTTGGATAGATGAGTATTAGTTTTTTTCTTTTTTACTTATGTTGTATTATTCGGTGGCTCAGAGGTTAGCATTGCAGCACTGGGGTCCTGAGTTCTAATCCCACCTTGGACAACATCTGCAAGGAGTTTGTATATTCTCCCGTGTGTGTGTGGGTTTACTCTGGGTACACCGGTTTCCTCCCACATTCCAAAGACAAACTGATAGGGAATTTAGATTGTGAGCCCCATCGGGGACAGTGATGATAATGTGTGCAAACTGTAAAGGGCTGTGGAATATGTTAGCGCTATATAAAGATTATTATTCTTTTGGGTCTGGATAGAGCCTAGTGCTAAATAAGGAACATTAAATTCACAGTGAATAAGTTTGTTACGAGTTAACTTTCCCAGGAAAATCCACTAAAACTGTCAAATAAAAATCTTAAAGGGAAGGTGCCCCATTTTATTTTTTGTATTAAAAATCATTGTTTATATAAACAATTATTTTTAATACAAATTTACATTTTTTAACTAATTTTTTTTTCAACCACTGGGCGCCGCCATTTTGCTTTGCAGGAGTGTAAGTGCAGCTGCACGACACTTACACTCTGCAAATACGGCAGCCCTGGGCATAGGAGCCTGCGGTCGGCATCCAACCCTATACTTTAAATTGAGCTGCTCCCTGCTGTGATCTGGCCACGCCTCCTGAGCCGACCATACCACAGCAAAAGAAAATGGTTAGAAGGTTGGAGGAGTGTTTAAACTAGGGATTGGGGGGGAGGGTATTCATTTTATAGGAGGGGAAGATAGTGCAGATAGAGACCTGGGCACAAATAAGGAAGTTGGGGGTGGCGGTGGCATGGGGGGTGGGGTTAGAACAGTTAGTAATTTAAGAAAGAATAGAGGTACAGAGAGTAACATCAAGTGCATGTATACTAATGCCAGAAGCCTCGCCAACAAAATGGATGAATTAGAACTAATGTTGTTGGAGCATAATTATGACATGGTGGGGATATCTGAGACGTGGCTGGATGAGAGCCATGACTGGGCTGTTAACTTGCAGGGCTATAGCCTGTTCAGAAATGACCGTACAGATAAGCGAGGGGGTGGGGTGTGTCTGTATGTAAAATCGACCTTAAAACCCATCCTGCGTGATAATATAGGTGAATCTAATGAAAATGTAGAGTCTCTGTGGGTGGAGATAAGGGGAGGGGGAAAAAATAATAAATTACTGATAGGGGTTTGTTATAAATCTCCAAAACTAATGGAAGCAATGGAGAATATCCTCGTAAAGCAAATAGATGAAGCTGCGACTCAAGGAGAAGTCATTATTATGGGGGACTTCAACTACCCTGAAATAGATTGGGGAACAGAAACCTGCAGTTCCAGCAAAGGTAATCGGTTTTTGACAACTATGAGAGACAATTACCTTTCACAACTGGTTCAGGACCCAACAAGGAGGGGGGCACTGCTAGACCTAATATTAACCAACAGGCCAGACCGCATATCAAATATAAGGGTTGGGGGTCACTTGGGGAATAGTGATCACAAAATAATAAGTTTTCATGTAACCTTTAATAAGATGGGTAGTAGGGGGGTGACAAGGACACTAAACTTCAGGAGGGCAAATTTCCAACGGATGAGAGAGGATCTTGGTGCAATTAACTGGGACGATATCCTGAGACACAAAAATACACAAAGAAAATGGGAGACATTTATTAGCATCCTGGATAGGACCTGTGCACAGTATATACCGTATGGGAATAAACATACTAGAAATAGGAGGAAACCAATATGGCTAAATAGAGCTGTAAGGGGCGCAATAAGGGACAAAAAGAAAGCATTTAGAGAATTAAAGGAAGTAGGTAGTGAGGAGGCATTAAATAAATACAGAAAATTAAATACATTCTGTAAAAAGCAAATCAAGGCAGCAAAGATTGAGACCGAGAGACTCATTGCCAGAGAGAGTAAAAATAATCCCAAAATATTCTTTAACTATATAAATAGTAAGAAACTAAAAAATGACAGTGTTGGCCCCCTTAAAAATAGTCTGGGTGAAATGGTGGATGAGGATGAGGAAAAAGCCAATATGCTAAATGACTTTTTTTCATCAGTATTTACAAAAGAAAATCCCATGGCAGACAAAATGACTAGTGATAAAAATTCCCCATTAAATGTCACCTGCTTAACCCAGCAGGAAGTACAGCGGCGTCTAAAAATAACTAAAATTGACAAATCTCCGGGCCCGGATGGGATACACCCCCGAGTACTGCAGGAACTAAGTACAGTCATTGATAGACCATTATTTTTAATCTTTAAAGACTCCATAATAACAGGGTCTGTACCACAGGACTGGCGTATAGCAAATGTGGTGCCAATATTCAAAAAAGGGGCAAAAACTGAACTCGGTAATTATAGGCCAGTAAGTTTAACCTCTACTGTGGGTAAAATCCTGGAGGGCATTCTAAGGGATGCTATGCTGGAGTATCTGAAGAGGAATAACCTCATGACCCAGTATCAGCACGGGTTTACTAGGGACCGTTCATGTCAGACTAATTTGATCAGCTTCTATGAAGAGGTAAGTTCAGGACTGGACCAAGGGAACCCAGTGGACGTAGTATATATGGACTTTTCCAAAGCTTTTGATACGGTGCCACACAAAAGGTTGTTACATAAAATGAGAGTAATGGGGATAGGGGAAAATATGTGTAAGTGGGTTGAGAGCTGGCTCAGGGATAGGAAACAAAGGGTGGTTATTAATGGAGCACACTCGGACTGGGTCACGGTTAGCAGTGGGGTACCACAGGGGTCAGTATTGGGCCCTCTTCTTTTTAACATATTTATTAATGACCTTGTAGGGGGCATTCAGAGTAGAATTTCAATATTTGCAGATGACACTAAACTCTGCAGGGTAATCAATACAGGGGAGGACAATTTTATATTACAGGATGATTTATGTAAACTAGAAGCTTGGGCTGATAAATGGCAAATGAGCTTTAATGGGGATAAATGTAAGGTCATGCACTTGGGTAGAAGTAATAAGATGTATAACTATGTGCTTAATTCTAAAACTCTGGGCAAAACCGTCAATGAAAAAGACCTGGGTGTATGGGTGGATGACAAACTCATATTCAGTGGCCAGTGTCAGGCAGCTGCTACAAAGGCAAATAAAATAATGGGATGTATTAAAAGAGGCATAGATGCTCATGAGGAGAACATAATTTTACCTCTATACAAGTCACTAGTTCGACCACACTTAGAATACTGTGCACAGTTCTGGTCTCCGGTGTATAAGAAAGACATAGCTGAACTGGAGCGGGTGCAGAGAAGAGCGACCAAGGTTATTAGAGGACTGAGGGGTCTGCAATATCAAGATAGGTTATTACACTTGGGGCTATTTAGTTTGGAAAAACGAAGACTAAGGGGTGATCTTATGTTAATGTATAAATATATGAGGGGACAGTACAAAGACCTTTCTGATGATCTTTTTAATCATAGACCTGAGACAGGGACAAGGGGGCATCCTCTACGTCTGGAGGAAAGAAGGTTTAAGCATAATAACAGACGCGGATTCTTTACTGTAAGAGCAGTGAGACTATGGAACTCTCTGCCGTATGATGTTGTAATGAGTGATTCATTAATTAAATTTAAGAGGGGACTGGATACCTTTCTGGAAAAGTATAATGTTACAGGGTATATACACTAGATTCCTTGATAAGGCGTTGATCCAGGGAACTAGTCTGATTGCCGTATGTGGAGTCGGGAAGGAATTTTTTTCCCCATGGTGGAGTTACTCTTTGCCACATGGGGTTTTTTTGCCTTCCCCTGGATCAACATGTTAGGGCATGTTAGGCTATGGGCTGAACTAGATGGACTTACAGTCTTCCTTCAACCTTAATAACTATGTAACTATGTAACAGCAGAGGCAGGAGATCGGTGCATTCTTTCTGGAGCTCACAGTGTGAACTCCAGTTTCCCAGTATAATCGCAGGAGCCCTGTGGTTATAGGAGGAGGAGACCAAGGACGGGAGGGAGAAAGGACTCAGCAGCGGAGCAGTGAAGTAATATCAGCGGGGGAGGGGGGGCAATCTAATCCTATCCTTTGTGATGCTGACTGAGCAGTGTATCTCCTCCCATGTGTGTTACTGTGCTGACTGTGTAACCTACTCCTACTCCTGTGTGATACTGTCTGCTGAGCCAAGTATCTAATCCTATCCTGTGTGATACTGACTGAGCTGTGTATCTAATCCTCTCCTGTGTGATACTGTCTGCTGAGCCATGCATCTAATCCTACCCTGAGTGATACTGTGCTGAGATGTGTATCTAATCCTGTCCTGTGTGATACTGTGTACTGAGATGTGTATCTAATCCTCTCCTGTGTGATACTGTCTGCTGAGCCATGCATCTAATCCTACCCTGAGTGATACTGTGCTGAGATGTGTATCTAATCCTGTCCTGTGTGATACTGTGTACTGAGATGTGTATCTAATCCTCTCCTGTGTGATACTGTCTGCTGAGCCATGTATCTAAGGCCGGCGTCACACTGGCGAGTTTTACGGACGTAAGAGCGCAGAAACTACGTCCGTAAAACTCGCATTACATACGGTACAATTATTCTCAATGGGGCTGCTCCTATTAGCCGTATATTACGGTTCAGTATTATACGGCTTTCTACGGCCGTACAAAATCGCAGCATGCTGCGTTTGTCAGCGTATTGCGCAAAAAAATCGCCAATGAAAGTCTATGGGGGCGAGAAAAATAGGGATTCCACACGGACCTGCAGTGTGACTTGCGAGAAATACGCAGCGGTGTTAGTGAAAAGTCGGTAATTCAATTGCCGGCTTTTTCCTTCTCCTTCACAAACCCGACATGATATGAGACATGGTTTACATACAGTAAACCATCTCATATCCCCTTTTTTTTGCATATTCCACACTACTAATGTTAGTAGTGTGTATGTGCAAAATTTGGGCGCTGTAGCTGCTAAAATAAAGGGTTAAATGGCGGAAAAAATTGGCGTGGGCTCCCGCGCAATTTTCTCCGCCAGAGTGGTAAAGCCAGTGACTGAGGGCAGATATTAATAGCCAGGAGAGGGTCCATGGTTATTGGCCCCCCCGTGGCTAAAAACATCTGCCCCCAGCCACCCCAGAAAAGGCACATCTGGAAGATGCGCCTATTCTGGCACTTGGCCACTCTCTTCCCACTCCCTGTAGCGGTGGGATATGGGGTAATGAAGGGTTAATGCCACCTTGCTATTGGAAGGTGACATTAAGCCAGATTAATAATGGAGAGGCGTCAATTATGTCACCTATCCATTATTAATCCAATTGTAGGAAAGGGTTAAAAAACACACACACACATGATTAAAAAGGATTTTAATGAAATAAACACAGCGGTTGTTGTAATAATTTATTGTTCTCGCAATCCATCAGGAACACCCTCGCTTGGAAAAATAATAAACGCACAAGATACATACCTTCTGGTGAACCGTCTCGTCCCACGAGGTAATCCATCTGAAGGGGTTAACTAATATTACAGGCAGGAGCCCTGCTAAATGCAGCGGTGCTCCGTGCCTGTAATCCCCGGTGAATGAATGAAATGTAGGTCATTGACCTACATTTCCTTCAGTCGCGGTGATGCGCCCCCTGGTGGATGTCCTCATATGACCTGGAGCGTGGGAAAAAGTTCCCAGGCTGCAGTTCATGAGAACATCCAGCAGGGGCGCATCACCGCGACTCAATGTAAGTACAGATCCTGCTTTCCTTTCAGCACCCGGGGATTACAGGTACGAGCGAGTGGTTTATCGCAGCTCTGCCTGTAATATTAGTTAACCCCTTCAGATGGATTACTTCGTGGGATGTGATCTGACATCAGAAGGTATGTATATTGTGCGTTAATTATTTTGCCAAGTGAGGGCCTGCAAATGGATTGCGAGAACAATAAATTATTACAACAACCGCTGTGTTTATTTCATTAAAATCCTTTTTAATCATGTGTGTGTGTGTGTGTGTTTTTTAACCCTTTCCTACAATTGGATTAATAATGGATAGGTGACATAATTGACGCCTCTCCATTATTAATCTGGCTTAATGTCACCTTCCAATAGCAAGGTGGCATTAACCCTTCATTACCCCATATCCCACCGCTACAGGGAGTGGGAAGAGAGTGGCCAAGTGCCAGAATAGGCGCATCTTCCAGATGTGCCTTTTCTGGGGTGGCTGGGGGCAGATGTTTTTAGCCACGGGGGGGCCAATAACCATGGACCCTCTCCTGGCTATTAATATCTGCCCTCAGTCACTGGCTTTACCACTCTGGCAGAGAAAATTGCGCGGGAGCCCACGCCAATTTTTTCCGCGATTTAACCCTTTATTTTAGCAGCTACAGCGCTGAAATTTTGCACATACACACTACTAACATTAGTAGTGTGGAATATGCAAAAAAAAAGGGGATATGAGATGGTTTACTGTATGTAAACCATGTCTCATATCCTGTCGGGTTTGTGCAGGAGAAATGAAAAGCCGGCAATTGAATTACCGGCTGTTCACAGATATCGCGCTGAATGAAATATAAATACAGAATATATATATATATGTGTCTCAATGACATATATATATATACATACTGTATATATGTTTTAATGAACATTTGAGCACATAAATCCATTAGATGTCGGTTTTGCAAGCCTGCGCGAAAATCTCGCAGTACGGATGCCATACGGATTACATACGGAGGATGCCATGCGCAAAATACGCTGACACACCCTGACTACGGATCACTATTTTGGGAACATTTCACCGTATTTCGGCCGTATTACGGCCGTAAAATACGGACCGTATTGTCTTACGCCGAGTGTGACGCCGGCCTAATCCTCTCCTGTGTGATACTGTCTGCCGAGATGTGTATCTAATCCTCTCCTGTGTGATACTGTCTGCTGACCCTTGTATCTAATCCTCTCCTGTGTGATGCTGTCTGCTGAGCCATGTATCTAATCTTGTCCTGTGTGATACCGACTGAGCCATGTATCTAATCCTACCCTGTGTGATACTGCGTTGAGACGTGTATCTAATCCTACCCTGTGTGATACTGTGCTGAGACATGTATTTAATCCTCTCCTGTGTGATGCTGTCTGCTGAGCCATGCATCTAATCCTCTCCTGTGTGATACTGTCTGCTGAGCCATGTATATAATCCTGTCCTGTGTGATACTGTGCTGAGACATGTATCTAATCCTCTCCTGGGTGATACTGTATGCTGAGCCATGTATCTAATCCTACCTGTGTGATACTGTCTGCTGAGCCATGTATATAATCCTGTCCTGTGTGATACTGACTGAGCCATGTATCTAATCATCTCCTGTGTGATACTGTCTGCTGAGCTGTGTATCTAATCCTCTCCTGTGTGATGCTGTCTTCTGAGCCATATATCTAATCCGTCCTGTGTGATACTGACTGCTGAGCCATGTATCTAATCCTATCCTGTATAATACTGACTGAGCTGTGTATCTAATCCTCTCCTATGCACTCCTCTCCCCCCTGTTATGTGTGATCTATATGGCGGTATTATGTGTGATCTATATGGCGGTATTATGTGAAAACACTCGCGGTATTATGTGAGATCTATATGGCGTCGTTATGTGAGAAGTATATGGATGTATTATGTGTGAAGTATATGGCGGTATTATGTGGGAAGTTTATAGCGGTATTATGTGTGATCTATATGGCGGTACTATGTGACACCTATATGGCGGTATTATGTGATATCTATATGTTGGTATTATGTGAGAACACTATGGTGTCGTTATTTGCGATCTATATGATGGTATTATGTGAGAACTATAGGACAGTATTATGTGTGATCTATATGACGGTATTATGTGACAACACTATGGCAGTATTATCTTCAGAAAGGGGACCTATTCTAGGTTGGTTCTGGTTGAGCATCTGCACACGGGTCTGGGGTAATAGAGGGGGCAGCATGACCTCCAGTTAGGTGCAGTCAGGGGAAGGCTGGTGAGGCAGCTGAAGAGAGGGGTCTCATTTTTATCATTACTATATGGCTACATTTCCCCCCAGCGTCACCCGGACTGTGCCTGTCGCCTCACTTTCACACATCGCCAGGACAGGATGGAGAAGACAGGAGCTGAGGAGGGGAATGGGGTCTTTGCATGCAAAGTCTGGACCAGAACAGGTAATTAATCCACAGAAATGTTTCCTGGATTTCTGTGGAGCAGACGGTTCATCCATGTGTATAAAAGACAGCGTTCTATGTACAATCCCTGGCTGCTCCGCACACCGAACATGGTGCCCCCCCATAGACCAGCACACTGCTCTCCTCAAATACTCTGTGCTGCTGTCACCCTGCTCCCTCCAATATATGTCTCCCAGAATCCTTGCTGCCTGCCATCCTCGGTGACTGTCTACTTGTCAGTATAACGTTGCAGTCACCAACAAAATGGCTTCTCACTGTGTTCCTGAATATCATCCTCTCTTATCCCTTAGCAAACACCCAGAAGGAGAGGAGCCATCACCCACGTCAGCAGACTCTGCCCATAATTACTGCAGTGCAGTAATGTGAGCTAGTTGTACACTAGGTTTTTGTCAAATTTCAATAGCTGCTCCCCCTAGTGTTTAAAAGCGGAAAATGCCAAACTTTTTAAAATTATTTTTCATATTTTACTAAATTATAAACAAATGATTATATTTTTTAAGAAAATTTAAACATTAATTATTTACATTTTTTCAATCGCTGGAAAATTTTTTTTGGGATAGCACCATCCCTTTAAATTACCAATTAATAACTACTATACGGTTAATCGCAGGGCTGGACTGGCCATTGGGCAGTTCTGGCAAATGCCAGAAGGGCCGGTGGCAGTAGTGGGCCACTCAAGTGTGCCGCTGTCGGCACACTCCCCCTGCTGTCGGCACACTCCCCGCCCCACATTTAACTATACCGGCCTCATAGGCGCCGGTACAGTTGAATGCAATGATGCAGGAGAGAGCGTCTGCTGTTGCTCCCTCTCCCATCATTCCCCGCTCTGCCTCTGACACTGCGGATGCGTGATGATGTCATATCATCGCACACCTGCTGTGTGTCGGGCGGGCAGACTGCAGCTGCTGAGACTGGAGCCAGGAGCAGCGTGGGGCAAGAGGAAAAGTGAGTAGAGTGTTTTAATCTGTTATCACTCATTGAAATATATATATATATATATATATATATATATATATATATATATATATATATATATATATATATATTTCAATGAGTGATAACAGGATTGTGGAGCTATTGGGGGGACTGCATTATATTCTATGGGGCTGTGCTGCATTACATTCTATGGGGATTGGCTGCATTACATTCTATGGGGGCTGGCTGCATTACATTCTATGGGGCTGTGCTGTATTACATTCTATGGGGCTGTGCTGCATTACATTCTATGGGGCTGTGCTGCATTACATTCTATGGGGCTGTGCTGCACTACATTCTATGGGGCTGTGCTGCATTACATTATATGGGGCTGTGCTGCATTACATTCTATGGGGCTGTGCTGTATTACATTCTATGGGGCTGTGCTGCATTACATTCTATGGGGGCTGGCTGCATTACATTCTATGGGGGCTGTGCTGCATTACATTCTATGGGGCTGTGCTGCATTACATTCTATGGGGGGCTGTGCTGCATTACATTCTATGGGGCTGTGCTGCATTGCATTCTATGGGGCTGTGCTGCATTACATTCTATGGTGACTGGCTGCATTACATTCTATGGGGGCTGTGCTGCATTACATTATATGGGGCTGTGCTGCACTACATTCTATGGGGCTATGCTGCATTACATTCTATGGGGGCTGGCTGCATTACATTCTATGGGGGCTGTGCTGCATTACATACTATGGGGGCTGGCTGCATTACATCCTATGGGGGCTGGCTGCATTACATTCTATGGGGGCTAGCTGCATTACATTCTATGGGTGCTGGCTTCATTACATTCTTTGGGGGATGGCTGCATTACATTCTATGGGGGCTGGCTGCATTACATTCTATGGGGGCTGTGCTGCATTACATTCTATGGGGGCTGGCTGCATTACATTATATGGGGGCTGGCTGCATTACATTCTATGGGGCTGTTCTGCATTACATTCTATGGGGCTGGCTTCATTACATTCTATGGGGGCTGGCTGCATTACATTCTATGGGGGCTGTGCTGCATTACATTCTATGGGGACTGGCTGCATTACGTTCTATGGGGGCTGTGCTGAATTACGTTCTATTGGGGCTGTGCTGCATTACATTCTATGGGGGCTGTGCTGCATTACATTCTATGGGGACTGGCTCCATTATGTTCTATGGGGGCTGTGCTGAATTACGCTCTATGGGGGCTGGCTGCATTACATTCTATGGGGGCTGGCTGCATTACATTCTATGGGGGCTGTGTTGCATTACATTCTATGTGGCTGTGCTGCATTACATTCTAAAGGGGCTGTGCTGCAATACATTCTATGGGGACTGTGCTGCATTACATTCTATGGGGGCTGTGCTGTATTACATTCTATGGGGCTGTGCTGCATTACATTCTATGGGGACTGGCTGCATTACATTCTATGGGACCTGTGCTGCATTACGTTCTATGGGGGCTGTGCTGCATTACATTCTATGGGGACTGAGCTGTAATGCTGGATACAGCTGTAATTATATGTTATATAGTCGTGTTACACTCCCCTCACCTCTTGTAACCTACAAGTGTACAAAGATATTATACAGTCACCATGTGACAAGTGGGCCTGTGTGACTTCAAATGCCAGGGCTGAATTTTAGTCCCAGTCCGGCCCTGGTTAATCGTCCCATGTGTATCTGTAGACCCCACTCAGTTTTATCTGCTGCCTTATGCTCTGCTTATTTATATTCCATAATGCATACCGTGCTGTCTTAACCCCTCAAGACCTTGCCCTTTTTCAGTTTTGTGTTTTCGTTTTTTGCTCCCTTTCTTCCCAGAGCCATAACTTTTTTATTTTTCTGTCAATATGGCCATGTGAGGGCTTGTTTTTTGCGGGACAAGTTGTACTTTTGAAGGACATCATTGGTTTTAGCATGTCGCGTACTAGAAACTGGGAAAAATATTCCAAGTGCGGTGAAATTGCAAAAAAGTGCAATCTCACACTTGATTTTTGTTTGGCTTCTCATAGACACCAAGCATGTCTAGGTTATATTTTATCTAAGTGGTAAAAAAATTTTCCAAACTTTTCTAAAAAAATTGCACAATTTTCCGATATCTGTAACATCTCCATTTTTCGTGATCTGGGGTTGGGTGAGGGCTTATTTTTTGCGTGCCGAGCTGACGATTTTAATGATACCATAGGTTATTTTGAGCACCCGTTATTGCATTTTATTGCAATGTCGTAGCGAACAAAAAACGTTATTCTGGTGTTTCTAATTTTTTTCTCGCTATGCCATAGCGATCAGGTTAATCCTTTTTTTATTGATAGATTGGGTGATTATGAACACGGCGATACCAAATATGTGTAGGTTTGATTTTTATTTTTTTTTGTATTATTTTGAATGGGACGAAAAGGGAATGATTTAATCTTTTTTTTATTTTTTTCATATTTTTAAAACCTTTTTGTTTATTTTTGCCATACTTTAATAGCCTCCATGGGAGGCTAGAGCCTGGCAAAACTTGATCGGCTCTGCTACATAGGAGTGATGCTCAGATCGCACCTATGTAGTAGATTTACTGCATTGATATGAGCGCCTCCCACAGGGTGGTGCTCATAGCAATCCGACATCAACAACCATAGAGGTCTCAAGGAGCCCTCTGGTTGTTATGCTGATGCATCGCTGACCCCCGATCACGTGATGGGGTTGGCGATGCGCTTATTTCCGGCCCGTTGGCCAGAAGCGCTAGTTTAATGCCACTGTCAGAGTTTGACAGCGGCATTTAACTAGTTAATGGCGGCGGGTGAATTGCAATTCCACCTGCCTCTGTTGCGGGCACATGTCAGCTGTTCAAAACAGCCAACATGTCCCTGCTTTGATGGGGGTTCACCGCCAGAGCCTGCTTCAAAACAAGGGATCTGAAACACAAACTTCAGACCAGAATATATCTCAGTCCATAGTACCTCAAACCCAGTAGTGGAGGAAGCTATGATAGTATTGGAAAACTCTCACATACAAGACTGCAGCCATAGAAAAGAAGAGAATACAAGATTCCCAAAGTAAAAATTAACAGATAATTTATTCAAGTTACATAACAATACCAAAATACAATAACAATACATTTAATGTTAAAGTAGAAACAAGACTCTCTAACAGGTGTATCAAACAAGGTCCAACTGTATTATGCAGGATGGGAGAGCAAACTGTGATAATAAGGTTGGTAGAAATTTATTATAAAGGGAAAAGGGAAAAAGTCTTAAAAGTGCCAGTGCAAATTAATACTCCCATCTTCCATTAGATTACCATGTGCCTTAAATAAGTGATGCACATGCATAATACAGTTGGACGTTGTGTGATACACCTGTTAGAGTCACGTTTCTACTTTTTCATTAAATGTATTCTTATTGTATTTTGGTATTTTTATGTAACTTGAATAAATTATCTGTTAATTTTTACTTTGGGAATTTTGTGCTCTCTTCTTTTCTATGAAAGCAGGGGATCTGACCTCCTCAGTACTACAACCCTTGGCAGAAATTATGGAATCACCGGCCTTGGAGGATATTCATTCAGTTGTTTAATTTTGTAGAAAAATAAGACAAGGCACAAAACTAAAGTCATTTCAAATGTCAACTTTCTGGCTTTAAGAAACACTAAAGGAAATCAAGAACAAAAAAATGTGGTAGTCATTAATGGTTTCTTTTTTTAGTCAAGCACAGGGAAAAAATTATGGAATCATTAAGTGTTTCCATAATTTTCCCCCTATGCTTGGTTAACCCCTTTACCCCCAAGGGTGGTTTGCACGTTAATGACCAGGCCAACTTTTACAATTCTGACCACTGTCCATTTATGAGGTTATAACTCTGGAAAGCTTCAACAGATCCCAGTGATTCTGATATTGTGAAATATTGTACTTCATGATAGTTGTAAAATGTCTTTGATATTACCTTCGTTTATTTGTGAAAAAAATGGAAATTTGGCGAAAATTTAGAAATTTTCCCAATTTTCCAACTTTGAATTTTTATGCAATTAAATCACAGAGATATGTCACACAAAATACTTAATAAGTAACATTTTCCACATGTCTACTTTACATCAGCACAATTTTGCACATGTCTACTTTACATTAGCACAATTTTTTGTTAGGGAGTTATAAGGGTTAAAAGTTGACCAGCAATTTCTCATTTTTACAACACCATTTTTTTTAGGGACTACATCTCATTTAAAGTCATTTTGAGGGGTCTATATGATGGAAAATAACCAAGTGTGACACCATTCTAAAAACTGCACCCCTCAAGGTACTCAAAACCACATTCAAGACATTTATTAACCCTTCAGGTGTTTCACAGGAATTTTTGGAATGTTTAAATAAAAATTAACTTTTAACTTTTTTTCACAAAAAATTTACTTCAGCTCCAATTTGCTTTATTTTACCAAGGGTAACGGGAGAACATGGACCCCAAAAGTTGCTGTACAATTTGTCCTGAGTACGCCGATATCCCATATGTGGGGGTAAACCACTATTTGGGCGCATGGCAGAGCTCGGAAGCGAAGGAGCGCCATTTGACTTTTCAATGCAAAATTGACTGGAATTGAGATGGGACGCCATGTTGCGTTTGGAGAGCCCCTGATGTGCCTAAACATTGAAACCCTCCACAAGTGACACCATTTTGGAAAGTAAACCCCCTAAGGAACTTACCTAGATGTGTGGTGAGCACTTTGACCCATTAAGTGATTCACAGAAGTTTATAATGCAGAGCCGTAAAAATGAAAAATCATATTTTTTCACAAAAATGATATTTTTGCCCCCAATTTTTTATTTTCCCAAGGGTAAGAGAATAAATTGGACCCCAAACGTTGTTGAACAATTTGTCCTGAGTACGCTGATACCCCATATGTGAGGGTAAACCACTGTTTGGGCACAAGGGAGAGCTCGGAAGGGAAGGAGCGCCGTTTGACTTTTCAATGCAAAATTAACAGGAATTGAGAAGGGATGCCATGTTGCATTTGGAGAGCCACTGATGTGCCTAAACATTGAAACCCCCCACAAGTGACACCATTTTGGAAAGTAGACACCCTACGGAACTCATCTGGATGTGTTGTAAGAATTTTAAACCCCCAAGTGTTTCACTACAGTTTATAACGCAGAGCCGTGAAAATAAAAATTCTTTTTTTTTCCACAAAAATTATTTTTAGCCCCCAGTTTTGCATTTTTCCAAGGGTAACAATTGAAATTGGACCACAAAAGTTGTTGTCCAATTTGTCCTGAGTACGCTGATACCCCATATGTGGGGGGGAACCACCATTTGAGCGCATGGCAGAGCTCAGAAGGGAAGGAGTGTCATTTGGAATGCAGACTTAGGTGGATTGGTCTGCAGGCGTCACATTGCGTTTGCAGAGCCCCTAATGTACCTAAACAGTAGAAAACCCCCCACAAGTGACCCCATATTGGAAACTAGACTCCCCAAGGAACTTATCTAGATGTGTTGTGAGAACTTTGAACCCCCAAGTGTTTCATTACAGTTTATAACGCAGAGCTGTGAAAATAAAAATTCTTTTTTTTTCCACAAAAATCATTTTTTAATCCGCAGTTTTGTATTTTTCCAAGGGTAACAGTTGAAATTGGACCCCAAAAGTTGTTGTCCAATTTATCCTGAGTACGCTCATACCCCATATGTGGGGGGGAACCACCATTTGAGCGCATGGCAGAGCTCGGAAAAGAAGGAGCGTAATTTGGAATGCAGACTTAGATGGATTGGTCTGCAGGCGTCACATTGCGTTTGCAGAAACCCTAATGTACCTAAACAGTAGAAACCCCCCACAAGTGACCCCATATTGGAAATTAGACACCCCAAGGAACTTATCTAGATGTGTTGTGAGTAGTGTTGAGCGATACCGTCCGATACTTGAAAGTATCGGTATCGGAAAGTATCGGCCGATACCGGCAAAGTATCGGATCCAATCCGATACCGATACCCGATACCAATACAAGTCAATGGGACTCAAGTATCGGACGGTATTCCTGATGGTTCTCAGGGTCTGAAGGAGAGGGAACTCTCCTTCAGGCCCTGGGATCCATATTAATGTGTAAAAGAAAGAATTAAAATAAAAAATATTGCTATACTCACCTCTCCGACGCAGCCTGAACCTCAGCGCGGGAAGCGGCAGCGTTCTTTGTTTAAAATTCGCGCTTTTCTTTCCTTACGTGAAGTCCCGGCTTGTGATTGGTCGCGTGCCGCCCATGTGACCGCAACGCAACCAATCACAGCAAGCCGTGACGTAATTTCAGGTCATTCAGTATTTTAAAATTACGCTCCGGCTTTGTGATTGGTTGCGTCGCAGTCACATGGGCGACGCAACCAATCACAGCAAGCCGTGACGTAATTTCAGGTCCTTAAGGATTTTATAATTACGTCCCGGCTTTGTGATTGGTTGCGTTGCAGTCACATGGGCGACGCAACCAATCACAAGCCGTGACGTCACGGGAGGCTGGACACGCGCGCATTTTAAAATGCCCGCGAGTCCAGCCTCCCGTGACGTCCCGGCTTGTGTTGCGGCGCGGTCAACCAATCACAAGCCGGGACATCACGGGAGGCTGGACTCGCGGGCATTTTAAAATGCGCGCATGTCCAGCCTCCCGGCTTGTGATTGGTTGACCGCGCCGCAACCAATCACAAGCCGGGACGTCACGGGAGGCTGGACACGCGCGCATTTTAAAATGCCCGCGAGTCCAGCCTCCCGTGACGTCACGGCTTGTGATTAATTGCGTCGCCCATGTGACTGCGACGCAACCAATCACAAAGCCGGGACGTAATTTTAAAATCCTTATGGACCTGAAATTACGTCACGGCTTGCTGTGATTGGTTGCGTCGCCCATGTGACTGCGACGCAACCAATCACAAAGCCGGAGCGTAATTTTAAAATACTGAATGACCTGAAATTACGTCACGGCTTGCTGTGATTGGTTACCTCGCCGCCACATGGGCGGCACGCGACCAATCACAAGCCGGGACTTCACGTAAGGAAAGAAAAGCGCGAATTTTAAACAAAGAACGCTGCCGCTTCCCTCGGTAAGGTGCAGGCTGCGTCGGAGAGGTGAGTATAGCAATATTTTTTATTTTAATTCTCTCTTTTACACATTTTTACATTAATGTTGTTTCGATACCGATACTCGATACCACAAAAGTATCGGATCTCGGTATCGGAATTCCGATACCCGCAAGTATCGGCCGATACCCGATACTTGCGGTATCGGAATGCTCAACACTAGTTGTGAGAACTTTGAACCCCCAAGTGTTTCACTACAGTTTATAATGCAGAGCCGTGAAAATAAAAAATCCTTTTTTTTTCACAAAAATTATTTTTTATCCCCCAGTTTTGTATTTTCCCAAGGGTAACAGTAGAAATTGGACCGCAAAAGTTGTTGTCAAATGTATCCTGAGTACGCTGTTACCCCATATGTTGGGGTAAACCCCTTTTTGGGCACATGGGAGAGCTCGGAAGGAAAGGAGCACTGTTTTACTTTTTCAATGCAGAATTGGCTGGAATTGAGATCGGACGCCATGTCGCGTTTGGAGAGCCCCTGATGTGCCTAAACAGTGGAAACCCCCCAATTATAACTGAAACTCTAACCCAAACACATCCCGAACCCTAATCCCAATGGTAACCCTAACCACACCCCTAACCCTGACACACACCTAACCCTAATTTCAACCCTATTCCCAACCGAAAATGTAATCCAAACCCTAACCCTAACTTTAGCCCCAACCCTAACCCTAACTTTAGCCCCAACTTTTACTGTAGCCTTAACCCTAGCCCCAACCATAACCCTAGCCCTAACCCTAGCCCTAACCCTAGCTCTAACCCTAACCCTAACCCTAGCCCTAACCCTAGCCCTAACCCTAACCCTAGCCCTAGCCCTAACCCTAACCCTAACCCTAGCCCTAACCCTAGCCCTAACCCTGACCCTAACCCTAATAGGAAAATGGAAATAAATACATTTTTTAAAAAAAATTTAATTTTTCCCTAACTAAGGGGGTGATGAAGGGGGGTTTGATTTACTTTTATAGTGAAATTTTAGCTGATTTTTATGATTGGCAGCCGTCACACACTGAAAGACGCTTTTTATTGCAAAAAATATTTTTTGCGTTACCACATTTTGAGAGCTATAATTTTTCCATATTTTGGTCCACAGAGTCTTGCGAGGTCTTGTTTTTTGTGGGATGAGTTGATGTTTTTATTGGCAACATTTTCGGGCATGTGACATTTTTTGATCGCTTTTTATTCCGATTTTTTTGAGGCAGAATGACCAAAAAACAGCTATTCATGAATTTCTTTTGGGGGAGGCATTTATACCGTTCCGCGTTTGGTAAAATGGGTAAAGCAGTTTTATTCTTCGCATCAGTACGATAACAGCAATACCTCATTTATATAATTTTTTTATGTTTTGGCGCTTTTATACGATAAAAACTATTTTATAGAAAAAATTATATATATATTTTTTTGGGGGGAATTTTTTAAATTTTTTTTACACATGTGAATATTTTTCTTTTACACTATAACATTGCCCCAGGGGGGGCATCATGTTATAGTGTAAGATCGCTGATCTGACACTTTGCTGTGCACTGTGTCAGATCGGTGATCTAACGTGTACAGCTCCAGGCTTCCCGGCGCCTGCTCTGAGCAGGCGCTGTGAAGCCACCTCCCTGCAGGACCCGGATGCAGCGGCCATTTTAGATCCGGGTCTGCTGCAGGGAGGAGGAGGTAAGAGACCCTCGGAGCAATGCGATCACATCGCGTTGCTCCGGGGATCTCAGGGAAGCACGCAGGGAGTGCCCTCCCTGCGCAATGCTTCCTTATACTGCCAGAACACTGCGATCATGTTTGATCACAGTGTGCCGGGGGTTAATGCGCCGGGGGTGGCCCGTGACCGCTCCTGGCACATAGTGCCAGATGTCAGCTGCGATAGTCAGCTGACAACCGGCCGTGATCGGCCGCGCTTCCCCCGTGAGCGCGGCCGATCACATATGATGTACTATCCCGTTGGTGGTCATACGGGCCCACCCCACCTCGACGGGATAGTATGTCTAATGTCAGAAAGGGGATAAAAGAAGTAACCATTACTGACTACCACATTTTTTGTTTTTGATTTCTTTTAGTGTTTCTTAAAGCCAGTAAGTTGCCATTTGAAATGTCTTTAGTTTTGTGTCATGTCTGTGATCTGTTTTTTTTCTACAAAATTAAACAACTGAATGAACATCCTCCAAGGCCGGTAATTCCATAATTTTTGCCAGGGGTTGTAGTACGGCGGAGGTCGGTAAGGGGTTAATCCTCGCTGATGCTTGTGTCATATATAAAACCTCCTCCACTGCATTATTACTTCCATCCGTGCTGCTCACTAGACCTACAGGTTAGAGAATCTACCTCAGCAGGTGCGCCCTTAATAATGTTTCAGTAGCATGTGATTTTTCAAAGATAATACATTTTAGTAAGTACCACCAGAGCACCAGCACATTTTTCTTGTCAGTTTTATTTCTTAAACTCCAGGTTAATCCCTATTAATTTAAAGAGTCATCATGGTTTAAGGTTGCTATATGGATGGTGAATTTAGTTAAGCTACATTACAACTGTATTAGGCTACGTTCACATTTGCATTGTGCGCCGCAGCGTCAGCGCCGCAACGCACAACGCAAACAAAAACGCAGCAAAACGCATGCACAACGCTGCGTTTTGTGCCGCATGCGTCCTTCTTTTGATTGATTTTGGACGCAGCAAAAATGCAACTTGCTGCGTCCTCTGCGCCCAGACGCGGGCGCCGCAGGGACGCATGCGGCGCAAAACGCAAGTGCGACGCATGTCCATGCACCCCCATGTTAAATATAGGGGCGCATGACGCATGCGGCGACGCTGCGGCGCCCGACGCTGCGGCGCAGACCGCAAATGTGAACGTAGACTTAGTGGTGTAAATATTTTTTACTTATCTGCCCAATTGAAAAACAGCTAGAAATGTACTTTCTTGGACACTTAAAAAAGTCCCATTTGGTTAACCCCCTTAGTTCTTTTAATCTATCTTATTATATTCATTTTCTTGGAAGATGTTCACTGCTTTCAAACCTTAATTGAGACACATTTTGTTCCTTCATTCAAAAGGATTTGTCTCTTTGAAGGAATGGCAAAGATTGCTTGTGTTGTTAGTATAATTATCTATAGAAATATTTTCCATGTCCTCTAAAGGTTAAGATGAACATTACCTTGGGATGTACTAAAGAAGCAATTCATCCTTTGCGTTTACTACATTAAAGAAGCATCATTGCCTAAAATCAATGTGTTACTTTGTGAGAAGAAAATGTAAAAAATGCAGCAAAGATTTTACAATGTTACATTTTCTATGAATGTCATAATAACATTCTTTTACTACACACAGGTAAAAGTTTCCATAAAAAATGCACCTTTTTTCATAGGTCAGGGGTAATTTTGCTATTCAGTAACACTTTGCACAATAGGGAAAAGCATTTATCGATATAACTGTTACAATATACCTTGCGTAAAGATTTTTGAAGAAGTATACATATATTTCCTTCTGATTTTCTTCAAATTAAATATTTTAAAACATTTTGTCAAGCACTCTGTTTATTCGTCAAACCGTTAACTGGCCTAGGCAGCCTATATTATCAGTGCTTTTATATCATTAGATATATCATTAGATCAAGTATTTGCAGATTTTGTATCCCTCCCACCCACAAGTAGAAATACATATTTCAGAGCTTTAGTTAAATGAGTTTTCTTGTACTAAAATGTCTTGTAATTTTTTTTCATAATGTTCTAAAAGGGCGGTCCGGAAAAGTTTTGTCTCTTTCTGTAAATGTTGGCAGGTACAATGAAGCAGTTTTTTCCTGTTCTGCCATTCATTGGGTAGGTTGCTAATGGAAGTGATAATATAAGTAGTATAATCTTTATGACAATATGTATTGGAAATGGTATTTGTTTAACGTTATTTACTGGGCAGCATTATAGAGGGGGTATTATATGCACACCATTTTAGGAGGTTTTTCTCGAAGGTATCTATATTGCCTATTTATATTTCACTAATACTTATGCAGTCACATTAATGGGGTACTACCCCCTTCATATACCATTGGGGTCTATTTGTATCCAGAAATTAAATTATATAATAACCATGTATTAGTAAGTATGTCCTTTTTCCAGTGATGTAATGTGTTGTAAATTTGATGTTCCTTTTAGAGTGACTTAGGTATATTTAGTGAATTAGGTCTACTGTTAACTAATTCATTAAATGTAGAAAATTTAACATGAGATTTCTAGTTCAAAACCAAAGTTTTCTCTAATATAGTGATACAAAATAAAAACCCAGATTGAAGCAGTAATCTATCACCAGCAGTGTTTTATTAATAATGTATTTGGCCCGCGGCGCGGGCATGTTCCCCAAGTACATTAGAAGTGCAACACCAGGCAAGTTCATCCATCAGGCCTTACACTTTCACCTGGCATTGCAGTTTCAACTATAATCTGCATCCTAGATGTCGATGCAGTTGAAAGCAATGATGAAGGAAGGAGCATCAGCTGACACTCCCTCTCCCACAATTCTCCCTCTCCATCTGACGTCTCAGTACAGTGGACGCGATGATGTCCTTGCAACACACCCCCTGTACCGAGTTGTGCAGAGGATCTGAAGACACCAGGAATAGACCAGAGCAGCAGGGGGAATGGGCAAATGTAAGCATTTATTTTTTTTTTTATGTGGGGCCATTACACTGTATTTGGAGGTCTTTATACTGTATACAGTACTATGTAATGCCATTTACTGTATGGAGCACTATGGGAGGCCCTAATACTATATAGCGCACTATGTGGGGCCGATATACTATATGGGACACTATGTGGGGCCTTTTTACTGTATAGAGCAAAATGTGAGGCCATTATACTGTATGTAACACTAGGTTAGGCCATTATACTGTATGGAACACTATGTAGGGTGATTGGACTGAATGAAGCAATGAGGCAATTATACTGTATGGAGCACTATGTGGTGCCATTAAAATATAAGGAGCACTGTGAGTTTAATACACTGTATGGAGCACTTTGTGGGGCTATTATACTGTATGGAGCACTTTTTGTGACCATTATACTGTGTGGATCACTTTTTGTGACCATTACACTGTATGAAGCACTATGTAGGGCCCCGTTATACTCTATGGAGGACTATGTGGGGCCCATCATATTGTATGGAGGGTTGTTTGGGGATTACTATTGAAGAATTGTACTGTGATATGGTCACCATTCTTTGTCGGGAGTATGAGGGAGTGGAGGTACAGTAGGGTCAACATACCGTGCACTTTTGTCTGCATCATACTTTATTATCAGGTATATTCAAGGCTTTTTATTCTTTGTTATTACATATTTCAATTTGGCCATTGGGCCATATACTTTTTACTGCTCTTATATGACATGTTATTCCAATATTTTATTCTATGATCTATTAATTAAAATGCACTTTATCCCTTGGACAACCCCTTTAAGTTTGTCTCCATAAGAAAAAGTTAATCATTATATTTGATAATAATGATAAGCATCCTCATTTGTAGACATTCTTTCTATAAATTTCAGGGTGTGCCCCCGACTTTGTCCAAGCTTTTAATTTTGACCTTCTTTGTATTTGAGTTTGACATCCCTGCTGTACATAACCCAATATTACTAAAAGTACAACCAGACCAAAATAATACTACTGCACAATTTCTACTACCATTATCACTACACAGTGAATGCATAATATTATATGACCATTACTTCTGCATAAAAACCAGTGTACAAAAGATCTGTATTAACAATACACTTTTTACTGCATAATGACTAAAATATATTTATCAGTTACTAAGTAAAAAATACATTATCAGAAAGACCATTATTACCCCAATACTGTGACCTTATCGTAGTAGATACCAGTCACAACAAAGATCACCTTTAATCTTCCACTATAAAATAACTGAAATACAATAAGATGTTACTCAGTCATATCTTTATTTTCCTAGATTCCAAGGCAAAAAAATCAGTTTGGCACGCCACTTCTACACACGGCTTAAATGGTTTGAGTAGTTGACATGTGACCGCTCATATGAGATTTTCATACATACAGACATGTGCCAACTAGCTGCTCTTCCTAAATCTCATTGTTGAGTGCAAAACTACAAGCCCTGATTCATTGCAAGAAGCAGGAAAAGAAGCTCTCAGTATATAAATCACACTGCTAATCACATGATTACTGGTGGAAACCAGTAAGCAGAACTGAATCTTGACAGTGACCATATTACATGCTGTATTTGGAATGTAACAATGCTTAATTTTAAAATATATGCTCCTGGCATGAATACTGATGTAGCAATCCTAAACTTGTCAGGTAGTGCAATAATTTATTAAAATAGTGATGTATCATGTTATCTGACAAGATATGTATTGCTCTGTGTGCAGGGTCAGAACCAATAATAGTACAGGAATACAGCATCATAATCACCATCAATATACTGTATAAATGTATCACAAGAATCACCATCAGAACTTGAGTGCATCACCGAAACCACCATCTGTACATGGATACATCGTCAAGCTTAATACAGTGATTAATTGTAACATAAGGACAGCCCAGTATACAATTTTTTCACATGAAAAAACTCCCAGTATGTCATTAACCCCTTTACCCTCCAATGCTGTTTGCACCTTCATGGTCAGGACAAATTTTACAATTCTGACCACTGTCATTTTGTGAGGTAATCACTCTGGAACACTTGAACAGACACAACTGATTCTGATTATTTTTTCTATACAAATTGTACTTCATGATAATTTTAAAATTCATTTGATGTGACTTGCGTTTATTTGTGAAAAAAAATAAAATTAGGCAAAAATTTTGAAAATTCAGCAATTTTTCAAACTTTAAATTCTCATGCCCATAAATATCAACAACATTTTTGAGCCAAAATATTTTTTTGCTAGGAAGTTATGCCGGTTAAAAGTTAACCAGCGATTTCTCATTTTTTCAACAATTTACAAAACCATTTTGTTCGGGAAACACATCACATTTGAAGTGACTTTGAAGGGTCTATATGACAGAAAATACCCAAAAATGACAATTCTGAAAAACTGCACCCCTTTAGGTTCTCAAACCACATTCAATAACTTTATTAATCCATCAGTTGTAATACAGGAACTGAAGCAATGTGGAAGGAAAAAATTAACATATAACTTTTTTTTTTCCAAAATTTTTTCTTCAGACCCAATTATTTTTCACAAAGTTAACAGGAAACATTGGACCAAAAATGTCTTGTACAATATCTCCTGAACATGACAATACCCTATATGTTTGGAAAAACACTGTTTAGGTGCACAGCAGGGCTTGGAAAGGAAGGAGCACCATTTGACTTTTTTAAAGCAAAATTTGTTGCAATCATTAGCAGACACCATGTCTCATTTGGAGAGCCCCTAATGAGACTAAACAGTAGAAATCCTCCACAGGTGATCCTATTTTGGAATATAGACCCCTAAAGGAACTTATCTAGTTGTGTGGTGAGTACTTTAAACACACAGGTGCTTCACAGACGTTTACAATGTAGAGCCGTAAAATTTAAAAAAATCACATTTTTTCCACAAAAATTATTTTTAACCCCAATTTTTTATCTTCACAAAGGTAAAAGGAGAAATTGGACTACAAATGGTGTTGCGGAATTTCTACTGAGTATGCTGATACCCAATATGGGGGGGGGGGGAAACCACTGTTTGGGTGCACAGCAGGACTTGGAAAACTCACCCAAAGTATACATTTCACCGCCAACACTGGCTATGGGTCTGATTGTAAGTCCTGGAGTATGATGGGGTGGAACACTGGGGAAGACTGCAGTCAGCAAGGATATAAGCTTCCTTAATAGAATAACTTTGCTACAATTCGTGTTCGGTTTTAAAAAATATTTTTACTCAAAGTCAGCAAAGTTTGGTAACAGTTCAGCAAATCATCGTGTTTCCACTTAATGCTTTTGTTATTACTTTGGCTAGGATAACAGAGCTCAAAAATTTATGGGAGAAGGGGGTGTGTGTTGATTCCATCAGTCAATTAGGGCACAGAAAACATCCGTAACGTTATAACACAAGATCTTCCAGCATCTAACAGCAAAAACTGTGTGTCAGTCTCAGGAGGCACTACTTGCAAAACCAAATCGTTTGTGATAAAACCTTTTCAGTGACAAATCAGCAGGCCAGATTTCAACTTAAAAATTGTTATGCCTCATAATTGGGTGCTGCCAAGAGGAGCATTTAGCTAATCGAAATCGTTTCTGATAAAACTGTTTCAGAGACCATTCAGAAAGGTCAGATTTCCACTTAACAATATTTAGGCTTAATATTGGGGTGCAACGAGGAGGCCAATTAGCTGATCCAAATCGTTTGTGATAAAATTATGTTTCAAGACAAATCAGAAGGCCAGATTTTCTCTTAAAAATCGCTAGGCCTAATATTAAGGTGCAGTTAGGATATGCAATTAGCTAATCCAAATAGTTTGTCACAAACTATGTTTCAGTGACAAATCAGAAAGCCAAATTTCCACTTAAAAATCATTGAGTATAATAACAGTGTTGTTCAGGCACACAATTTAAGAAAATAAATAGTGATTGTTCATTTAGTGACATGTGGCTGACAGCTGTGGGCCTAAGGTAGTGACACAGCTGGTTACAAGAGGGGAAGGCTACATAAATCATGAGGGGGGAAGCAAAGTCATGATGGAAGGCAGAATAGGCTTGATGTTCGACTTGTAGGTGGGTTAGGTGATAATGTTAATGAAAGCTCAACTGAACACAGTATCTGCCTATCCAAAGACCACTAACAACATCTGTCACTGGATGGGCTACTCGACTCCCTGTCTTTGGCAGCTGCACAGCGGTACAACTTGTAGATGAAGCTCAGAAAGAGCATGTGCTTCAGTGGATGGAAAGTGCTGCATCAAGTGGCCTCTCAACCTCTTCCTTCACCTTAACATCACACACAGTACAATCCTCAGAGTTGGCACCCTAATCATCCTTGCTTCTCACCTGCATCAAAATTTCCAAACGCCTAACTGACTTTGGGAAACCATAGATTGGCCATTCTGTAGAACTGTTCACACAATCCAGTTCATGTGCATCTGTGGTCTGCTCCAAAGAATCACATATTTCAGAGGAGGAAAGCTTCTGCACCGATGCCCAGAATTGTTTCATGTTGGATCCAGGCCAGAAGAAAGAAATAGGGACCGAGCAGAATCCAGACCCTCAACACTGGATATTAGCCACCAAGGGTGGAGGTGATCCTGATGAGACTCAGATACCATTGGCATGTGTGGACTGTTCTGTGGTGTCTGGGCAGGAAGAGGAGAATGGTGACTCTCAAGGTGAAGAGTGTGAGAACAAAGAGGATGACAATGAGATTTTAGGTGCCACTTGGTTTGAACCCAGAGATATGCAGCTGAGTAGCTCAGCAGGGGAAGTGTATGAGGTAGAAGATGAGGAGGTTAAGTTGCAGCTTCTCACACAGACGCAAAGTGATGCAACTACTACAAGCACTGCATCCTCGGCCCCAACTTTGGCTATGGACAGCACCAGTCATGAGTGTTCAGTTCTCAGGGGCGGCAGGAATGACTTAACACAAGTTAACTGCCAAATTTGCAAAACAACTTAGAGGCAATAATTGCAATAATTTAAAAACTACATGCATTATCCGGCACATTTCATGATCAACATGCCTTAGTGTGGGAATCTCACTGCGCTAGAATGTGGACTAGCGGGCCTTGCCATCCACTGGCTGTCCTCTCAACCCCGTCTGCTGCATCTTCCAACACCATGCCAAGTCTTCTCACACAGGTCTCTGGCCGCAAAAAATCCACTTGTTTATTCCCTACAGTCAGGGTGAGTTAGAGCCAGTCATTTGTTATGGAAGTGGACTTGATGCTGGTTTTGTGTCATGTAGCACAACCCATCTTTCTCAATCTGCCATAACATCTCTGAGAGATATGGTAAAAATATATCTAATTGATATCATTTTGATATCTGATGGAATTCAGATGCAGTTTGGCCCAGGAATGCTTGCTTCAAACTCAGTAGGCACGTTTTAGGCATCCCCCCAGACCAATGTTTTTTTTCAATTAGCTGGAGCAAATAGGCCCTTGAAGCTCTCCCGGGGGGGGGGGGCAAAAGACATAGACCCTGTGTCCCCAGTAATTATCACAGGTGTGTGAGCTCATGTGCAGTTACCAGCCAACTGGCTTCCTTTGTTTAACTCAGGCTGCCATGCAGGCACTGTGTCATCACAGATCCCAGCACAAGGCTCTGAGATATTGAATCTGGAAAAAGACCTGCAATAAAAGAATGCAATATCTCTGAGCCTAGCTGAGCACATAATTGGAATCTGCATTCCTTTCCCTACAAGCCCATACCATGCAGCCACCACCAGAATTCTGCATTATTGAGTTATAAAGCATAGCTTTATAACTACCATAGACACCAGGAATTAAATATGGTAGCTTTGGGTGGAAAGTTATGGACATCCACAGGTCTGGCCGGAAAACCATGCTCTCAAATATAGGAGGAGGGAGGCTGCCCAGCCCAGAGGTTGGCACAGCATGTGGGAGGGAGCAGCAAAGGGGATAATAGGCAGCTCCTTATTTTGGACTCAGTGTTTCTACTGGCAGGAGGCCCGTTAGCTAAGTTGGCCAGGGAATCATATAGCAAAGAATTGGACCTGTGATCCATCAGAGCCTGCCTGTGGTCACCTGTTACATCACACAGTAATTGTAATCTATCAGTAACCTATCCTTGTACTACACTCCTGACTGTATACTTGTATATTTGTTTTTATATATATATATATATATATATATATATATATACCTGTGTTTTTCTAGTGCACCTTTTGGCGATTAAATATAAAATTAATCTTGGGCTGCTCTTTTACCTTGATTTACTAATCCCCCACGTTCACGTGCTCAGCTGGTTATTATGCACTACCCGGGTTGGTTTCTGACCCAGTATCTGCCTATTGTTAGACGTGGCTTATATCTTACGAGGAACTGGTGGCAGCATACCGTGCTGGGTTTGTGAAGAGCTCTGACAGTGATGGCTGGGAGGTTTACATATATATATATATCCCCAGCATGGATGGGTGATATATATCCCCTTCACTGAGAGCTCCTCAATAACTCGTACCTATAAGGGAAACCTCTCCGGCGACTATTTGCCCTCGGTGCAGTTCCCTGACTGAAAGGGGTTACTTGTGGCATGAGAGAGCCGACCCCTACTTTGTCATTCTCTCCCCTCCCCAGAGATGAGTGAAGTTGACACACCCCTTCCCCTGTACGATCTGTCACAATCTCCATCTGCACCTCACTCACAGTCAAGCAGTTTGTCCTGTTCTATTTACTCCGCCCTCTCTCAGCACAGAAGCCAGCCTTTGGTTCCGCAGTTGTGATCATGTAAAATTATGTTTCCTATTACACATGACAAAGCTGCAAGCTTGAACTCTACCATCTCCTGTCTGCTGGCCACGGAAATGCTTCCTTTCTGCTTGGTGAATACAGACAGTTTCAGAAAGTTTATGACCATTGCAGTCCTCTAGTACCAGTTGCCAAGTCGTCATTACTTCTCTAAGAAAACTGTGCCTGCGCTACACCAATATGTCGCAGACAACATCATGTGTTCCCTGAAAAAAATTGATGTCTGCTAGGGTGCAATTCATCACTTATACCTGAATTAGCAAACATGGGCAGGGGAACTGCATCTCACTGACTGGGCACTGAGTGCTGAGTGACTTTGGTGGTGGTGGGGGCAGTCGGTCAAGGCGCTGCTCCACTAGTCTTTGACTCCCCAAAGCTTGTGGGACAATCCTCTGTATCTAACAGTTCCTCTGCTGCTTATGGCTCCTACACCTTCTTTAGAGGCTCCACCTGTGCTCTCAACCTCTCCCTTAATCATACACGCATTCCAATAGTGTAGATAGAATATCCACCACCTTCATACTGCACAACCATGGCTAACTGCAATCAGGCAGTGTTTAAATTAATATACCTTTGAGATTTCAGTCACACAGCTCAAGAGTTGTGAACAGCTATCCAGGCCAAGTTAGAGAAATGGCTGTACCTACTGAACCTGAAGCCAGGAAAAGCCATGTGTGATGACATGGCAAACCTGGTGGTGGCCCTGGGCCGGGGCAAACTTACACACATGCCTTGAATGGCTTACATCCTCAAACTGGTGGTACAGCAATTTCTCTGCCACTATCCCAGCCTGGATGCACTGCTGCAGAAAACATGGTTGCTGTATGCTCACTTCCATCAGTCGCACCTCGCAGGTCATTCATTCTCATCAATACCAAGGTCTTTTGGCCTACTGGTTAACCGTTTGATTTCCATTTTCCGACAAGGTAGAATTTCACTCTGCAAATGTTGCAGTTCCTCTGGCAGCAGCAGCAAGCCCTGATGCAGTTTGTCCATTTTCATGATCTTGGCCAGCACAGTATGGACAAGGTGCAAATCACGCTTGCGGAGTGGACAAAGATTAAGGCTCTGCACACAATGGCTACTAATATCGTTAGTGCTGACAGTGCCATCATCAGAATCACTATTCCGGCCATCTACATGCTTGAGCACACTTTGAAAAGTCTGTGTAAGGAGCTGGTGGTCCCAGAAGAAGAGGTGGAAGCAGAGGAGGATGTGGAAGAGATAAAAATATCTCAAATTTCCAGACTGTCTTCGCACAGGCGAGTGCCATAGGAGGGTGGTTTACAGCAAACAAAGGGGGCTCATGGTACCAGACAAACTGTTAGTGAAATTGCAACATCCGAGAAATAAATGGAGGAGGATGAGGTGATGAATGCCCCAACAGTCAGAAGATGAGGGGGATAATGATTCCCTCTCTGTTGACTGTGATTGGTGAGAGTGGATGCCCGTAGTCTTAGAGTTAGAAATAGTGCTGACTACTGGGTTGCCACTCTATTGGATCCATGCTACAAGAGTAAAGTTAGATCTATGCTTCCCCCATGGAAATGGATGTACACATACAGGAGTATTGAAACATTATTGTAGACAATCATAAGAGTGGTTTTACCCAAGATGGCAGTGAGGCACACAGTGTGCAGCTTCGTTCTAGACGTCCAACTGCGGGAATGTCTTGGCGTGATCGCAAAAACATTAGCTGTCATGTTCTCAATGGCAAGAGAACATAGCATCAGCATATATAGGAACTAGCTCTTGGAAGATGGGAACTGAGCTGACCATGAACTAAACCTAACGCACAACTAGCAGTGGCCGGGTACCATGCCTACGTTGATTCTAGATGCCCAGCACCAGCCGGAGGACTAAATAATGCTAGCAGAGGAAAATATTAGTCCTAGCTCACCTCTAGAGAAATACCCCGAAAGGAGACAGAGGCCCCCCACATGTATTGGCGGTGAATTAAGATGAAATTACAAACGTAGTATGAAAATAGGTTTAGCAAATTTGAGGTCCACTTACTACATAGCAGAAGACAGAAAGGACACTTTCATGGTCAGCTGAAAACCCTATCAAAACACCATCCAGGAATTACTTTAAAACTCTGGCATTAACTCATAACACCAGAGTGGCAATTCCTGTTCACAAGAGCTTTCCAGACACAGTAACGAAACTTCAGCTGTGAACTGGAACAAAAATGCAAAAACAAACATGGACAAGAGTCCAACTTATCTAGTAGTTGTCTAGGAGCAGGAACAAGCACAGAGAGGCTTCTGATAACATTGTTGACCGGCAAGCAACTAACAGAGCAGCAAGGTTATATAGCGACTCCCACATCTTGATGGGAACAGGTGAACAAAGAAGATGACAACACCAGTTCAATTCCACCAGTAACCACCGGGGGAGCCCAGAATCCAAATTCACAACAGTACCCCCCCCTCAAGGAGGGGGCACCGAACCCTCACCAGAACCACCAGGGCGATCAGGATGGGCCCTATGAAAGGCACGAACCAGATCAGAGGCATGAACATCAGATGCATTCACCCAAGAATTATCCTCCTGGCCGTATCCCTTCCACTTGACCAGATACTGGAGTCTCCGTCTGGAAACACGAGAGTCTAAGATTTTCTCCACAACGTACTCCAACTCACCCTCAACCAACACCGGAGCAGGAGGCTCAACGGAAGGCACAACCGGTACCTCATACCTGCGCAATAATGACCGATGAAAAACGTTATGAATAGAAAAGGATGCAGGGAGGTCCAAACGGAAGGAAACAGGGTTAAGAATCTCCAATATCTTATACGGGCCGATGAACCGAGGCTTAAACTTAGGAGAAGAGACCCTCATAGGGACAAAACGAGAAGACAACCACACCAAATCCCCAACACAAAGCCGAGGACCAACACGACGGTGGCGGTTGGCAAAAAGCTGAGTCCTCTCCTGGGACAACCTCAAATTGTCCACCACCTGTCCCCAGATCTGATGCAATCTCTCCACCACAGCATCCACTCCAGGACAATCCGAAGTCTCCACCTGACCAGAGGAAAATCGAGGATGAAACCCCGAATTACAGAAAAACGGGGACACCAAAGTGGCAGAGCTGGCCCGATTATTGAGAGCGAACTCCGCCAATGGCAAAAAAGCAACCCAATCATCCTGGTCAGCAGACACAAAACACCTCAGATATGTCTCCAGGGTCTGATTAGTCCGCTCGGTCTGGCCATTAGTCTGAGGATGGAAAGCGGACGAAAAAGACAAATCTATGCCCATCCTAGCACAGAATGCCCGCCAAAATCTAGACACGAATTGGGTCCCTCTGTCAGAAATGATATTCTCAGGAATACCATGCAAACGAACAACATTTTGAAAAAACAGAGGAACCAACTCGGAAGAAGAAGGCAACTTGGGCAGAGGAACCAAATGGACCATCTTAGAGAAACGGTCACACACCACCCAGATGACAGACATCTTCTGAGAAACAGGCAGATCTGAAATAAAATCCATCGAGATGTGCGTCCAAGGCCTCTTAGGAATAGGCAAGGGCAACAATAATCCACTAGCCCGAGAGCAACAAGGCTTGGCCCGAGCACAAACGTCACAAGACTGCACAAAGCCTCGCACATCTCGTGACAGGGAAGGCCACCAGAAGGACCTTGCCACCAAATCCCTGGTTCCAAAAATGCCAGGATGACCTGCCAACGCAGAAGAATGAACCTCAGAGATGACTCTACTGGTCCAATCATCAGGAACAAACAGTTTATCAGGTGGGCAACGATCCGGTCTATCCGCCTGAAACTCCTGCAAGGCCCGCCGCAGGTCTGGAGAAACGGCTGACAATACCACTCCATCCTTAAGGATACCTGTGGGCTCAGAGTTACCAGGCGAGTCAGGCTCAAAACTCCTAGAAAGGGCATCCGCCTTAACATTCTTAGAACCCGGTAGGTATGACACCACAAAATTAAACCGAGAGAAAAATAATGACCAGCGCGCCTGTCTAGGATTCAGGCGCCTGGCGGTCTCAAGATAAATCAAGTTTTTGTGGTCAGTCAATACCACCACCTGATGTCTGGCCCCCTCAAGCCAATGGCGCCACTCCTCAAAAGCCCACTTCATGGCCAAAAGCTCCCGATTCCCAACATCATAATTCCGCTCAGCGGGCGAAAATTTACGGGAAAAGAAGGCACAAGGCCTCATCACGGAGCAGTCAGAACTTTTCTGCGACAACACTGCTCCAGCTCCGATCTCAGAAGCGTCGACCTCAACCTGAAAAGGTAGAGCAACATCAGGCTGACGCAACACAGGGGCAGAGGAAAAACGGCGCTTAAGCTCCCGAAAGGCCTCCACAGCGTCAGGGGACCAATCAGCAACATCAGCACCCTTCTTAGTCAAATCGGTCAATGGTTTAGCAATATCCGAAAAACCAGCAATAAATCGACGATAAAAGTTAGCAAAGCCCAAAAATTTCTGAAGACTCTTAAGAGAAGAGGGCTGCGTCCAATCACAAATAGCTGGAACCTTGACAGGATCCATTTCAATGGAAGAGGGAGAAAAAATATATCCCAAAAAGGAAATCCTCTGTACCCCAAAAACACACTTAGAACCCTTCACACACAAAGAATTAGACCGCAAAACCTGGAAAACCCTCCTGACTTGCTGGACATGAGAGTCCCAGTCATCCGAAAAAATCAGAATATCATCCAGATACACAATCATAAATTTATCCAAATAATCGCGAAAAATATCATGCATAAAGGACTGGAAAACTGACGGAGCATTTGAAAGACCAAAAGGCATCACTAAATACTCAAAGTGGCCCTCGGGCGTATTAAATGCGGTTTTCCACTCATCCCCCTGCCTGATACGCACCAAATTATACGCCCCACGAAGGTCAATCTTAGAGAACCACTTGGCCCCCTTTATGCGAGCAAACAAATCAGTCAGCAACGGCAATGGGTATTGATATTTTACAGTGATTTTATTCAAAAGCCGATAATCGATACATGGTCTCAAAGAGCCGTCTTTTTTTTGCCACAAAGAAAAAACCGGCTCCTAAGGGAGATGACGATGGACGAATATGTCCCTTTTCCAAGGACTCCTTTATATATTCTCGCATAGCAGCATGTTCAGGCACAGACAGATTAAATAAACGACCCTTTGGGTATTTACTACCCGGGATTAAATCTATGGCACAATCGCACTCTCGGTGCGGAGGTAATGAACCAAGCTTGGATTCTTCAAAGACGTCACGATAGTCAGACAGGAACTCAGGAATTTCAGAGGGAATAGATGATGAAATGGAAACCACAGGTACATCCCCATGAGCCCCCTTACATCCCCAGCTCAATACAGACATAGCTTTCCAGTCGAGGACTGGGTTGTGAGATTGCAGCCAAGGCAATCCTAGCACCAAATCATCATGTAGATTATGCAGCACCAGAAAGCGAATAATCTCCTGGTGATCCGGATTAATACGCATAGTTACTTGAGTCCAGTATTGTGGTTTATTATTAGCCAATGGGGTGGGGTCAATCCCCTTCAGAGGAATAAGAGTCTCCAAAGGCTCTAAATCATACCCACAGCGTTTAGCAAAGGACCAATCCATAAGACTCAAAGCGGCGCCAGAGTCGACATAGGCGTCCGTAGTAATAGATGACAAAGAGCAAATCAGGGTCACAGATAGAATAAACTTAGACGGTAAGGTGCAAATGGAAACAGATTTATCAAGCTTTTTAGTGCGCTTAGAGCATGCTGATATAACATGAGTAGAATCACCACAATAGAAACACAACCCATTTTTCCGTCTAAAATTCTGCCGCTCGCTTCGGGACAGAATTCTATCACACTGCATACTCTCTGGCGACTTCTCAGTGGACACCGCCAGATGGTGCACTGGTTTGCGCTCCCGCAAACGCCTATCGATCTGAATAGCCATTGTCATGGACTCATTCAGACCCGCAGGCACAGGGAACCCCACCATAACATCCTTAATGGCATCAGAGAGACCCTCTCTGAAAGTCGCCGCCAGGGCGCACTCATTCCACTGAGTAAGCACAGACCATTTACGGAATCTTTGACAGTAAATTTCCGCTTCATCTTGCCCCTGAGATAGGGACATCAAAGTTTTTTCTGCCTGAAGCTCCAAATGAGGTTCGTCATAAAGCAACCCCAAGGCCAGAAAAAACGCATCCACATTGAGCAACGCAGGATCCCCTGGTGTCAATGAAAAAGCCCAGTCTTGAGGGTCGCCCCGGAGCAAGGAAATCACAATCCTGACCTGCTGTGCAGGGTCTCCGGCAGAGCGAAATTTCAGGGACAAAAATAATTTGCAATTATTTCGAAAATTCTGAAACCCAGATCTATTCCCCGAGAAAAATTCCGGCAAAGGAATTCTCGGCTCAGATACAGGTGCATGACAAACAAAGTCTTGCAAATTTTGTACCTTCGTGGCGAGATTATTCAAACCTGCAGTCACACTCTGAAGATCCATTACAAACAGGTGGACACAGAGCCATTCAAAGATTAGAAGGAGAAAAAAAAAAAAAAAAAATTCTCAGCAGACTTCTTATTTCTCTCCTTTCTCAGCCAAGGATTTTAACCCTTTAGTGGGCCGGTCAAACTGTCATGTTCTCAATGGCAAGAGAACATAGCATCAGCATATATAGGAACTAGCTCTTGGAAGATGGGAACTGAGCTGACCATGAACTAAACCTAACGCACAACTAGCAGTGGCCGGGTAGCATGCCTACGTTGATTCTAGATGCCCAGCACCAGCCGGAGGACTAAATAATGCTAGCAGAGGAAAATATTAGTCCTAGCTCACCTCTAGAGAAATACCCCGAAAGGAGACAGAGGCCCCCCACATGTATTGGCGGTGAATTAAGATGAAATTACAAACGTAGTATGAAAATAGGTTTAGCAAATTTGAGGTCCACTTACTACATAGCAGAAGACAGAAAGGACACTTTCATGGTCAGCTGAAAACCCTATCAAAACACCATCCAGGAATTACTTTAAAACTCTGGCATTAACTCATAACACCAGAGTGGCAATTCCTGTTCACAAGAGCTTTCCAGACACAGTAACGAAACTTCAGCTGTGAACTTGAACAAAAATGCAAAAACAAACATGGACAAGAGTCCAACTTATCTAGTAGTTGTCTAGGAGCAGGAACAAGCACAGAGAGGCTTCTGATAACATTGTTGACCGGCAAGCAACTAACAGAGCAGCAAGGTTATATAGCGACTCCCACATCTTGATGGGAACAGGTGAACAAAGAAGATGACAACACCAGTTCAATTCCACCAGTAACCACCGGGGGAGCCCAGAATCCAAATTCACAACAATTAGCAGCAGCAGTGTAGGTGGCATAAGAAATTTCTGTGAGTCATTTCACACATTTTTTTAGATCAGCCCGTGCACCAGCAGAACAGAGTACATCTGACACGTTGGGAATGACTTAAGGGGATGGTGCAGGAGTATCTTGAGCTCGATATCAATGCAAGCAGGGGGATAGACCATTTTGTATTTTGATCTTCAAAAATGGAAGAGTGCCCTGAGCTCAACTGTCATGTCTTGGAGGTTTTGTCATGCCCGGCAGCCAGTGTTCTCTCAGAACTTGTCTTCAGAGCTGCGGATAAAAAGATACTGCTGTCATTTGAAAGTGTAGACCAGCTAACTCTTATCAAAATGAACAAGTCATGGATGTCTAATGACTTCTGCACCCCAGTTGCAGACTGGGCACACTAAATGATGCTGTAGTTTTTAGTGTCATGCATTGATCAAGCATTATTGTGGTCTGTACCACCTTTGTGGTGTCTTCTGTGCCTGCTGTTGCTGCTGTTGATGATGTTACGTACAATTTTTTGAAATGTGGAGACTGGGTCTCCATCTAGTGGGTTGCCTGTAGTGGAAGCTGTGTCAGAGGCCTATTATAATATTACTACACTGTATATCTGCTTAGTGGTGTGTGACAATATTTTTTTGAAGTGTGAAGACTCCAAGTGAGGTTTCCATTTCGTGGGTTGCCTGTAATGGTAGATGTGTCTGAGGACTACTTCGGAGTAGCTAACTGGGCCTCGTGGTTGCACCCCAATATTAAGCCTAACAACATTTAAGTGGAAATTTGGCCTTCTGATTTGCCACATAAACAGTTTTATCACAAACAATTTGGATTAGCTAGTTGGGCCTCCTCGTTGCACCCCAATATTAGGCCTAATGATTTTCAAGTGGAAATCTGGTTTTCTGAATTGCCACCGATACACAATTGTACCCCAAATGACTTGAAGTAGCAAATGGGGCCTATGGAGACTGCCACTTTGTGCAAAGCTATCTAGATTGATTTCACACAGGACAAGATCTTATGTAGCTAACTGACAAGTTCACTTGCAACACTATCAGTAGCGGCTTCTCTGCACTCTGACACTGAGAAAAAGGTGCCAACAAAACAAGATATCGGCTTTTTATATAGCCAAGGACATGTAACTTTGGCAGCCAATCACAAAAGACCTTGTGTCATAATGTTGTGGATGGTTTCTGCAACCTGATTGGCTGCCGGAATCAACACACATAAAGTTAAGAGAAAAAAAATAGAGTGCGTCACTCCTCTAACCTCTCCACATTCCCTCCCTCATCAAACACATACCTCATTAAAAAATGCCCTGACTTTTAGGAGGTTAAGTACCTTTGTGATCTAATTCAGTAAAATATTTTGTATCCTGTATTTTTCTAAATTAATGTGGAATTTGCAATAGTGGATAATGGTTCATGAGTCCATTATTTTAGTTTGCAATAGCAGACTGAAACTTATAAAATTGACAGAAAAGAAGCAAAGTTGGATAGCACTGGAGTTGGCAAAGGAAGTAAGGCAGGTATTGTTTTTATACCAAGATTGATGCTTACACATACTGTAGTTGTGCAGCCAAGTAGATGATCCAAGATTCAATAACACTGATACAGAACAATCAGTCTAGGCATAGGAAACCTTTAACTGGCACTGAGACTAGGTGCTTGCTGTTTTAATTATGATTGACCATGCAGTGTCTAACAGGATGAGATGGTGTTAGAGTGAGTCAAGATGACAACAGTAAAATATACTAGTTGAATCAAAATCAAATATTGATATCTGGAAGGTTTACAATAATAATTACATGAGATGACCTCACAACTAGACTTTTCAGAATACAACAAACAGTGAATATAAACAAGAATAAAGATGGAAATGAGTGCAGGAAGTTATGAATTTTCCTAATCTGCATATTCAGTTAGCAAAATATCATAAATGAATATATAGTGAACAAAATCATTAAAGGGTGCATACGTATCCTCACATTATCTTCATAGAATTGTACGGTCTTTTAAAAAAAATTAATTTTGTTATCTTCATTACCTCTGTTTTGCCTTCTGTAAGTAGAAATTAAATGAATTGGTCAGCTCAGTAAAGGGGCTCTTCATGGATAAGTGTGATGAGTGTACCAGAAACGCATAGATGTGCTATGGTCCAATGATTCATGTGGAGATGCTTGAATCATCTAGCGAGGAGTACTGGCCATTTCACACCGAGACGCACTTGTCAGCTGATCATTTATACTGATGAAGATGATAATGATTCTGTGCTAGACAAAACCTGGGAACTATGCAGGGGTGATGAGAAGTTGAGATCATAGGATAAAGATGTTGCTGTTATCCGCAATACACAATGCAAGCATTGTGTTAGAAACCTCCCCTAAATAGCTCTTAGGCTGGGTTCACATTGCGCTAGGGCAGTCCGTCTAACGGACACGTTTTTAAGTAGTAAAAATGCAATGTAACGGACATTGTAATGCACCCATAGACTTTCATTTGTATGATGCATCGTAACGCATGTCAAAATTGGCATGCGTTTGCAACATTCCATTTTTTTATGACGTACCTTCGAACGCGGCCTGCAGAGTTTTTGAGTCCGGTCAAGCTAACGCAAGATTAACGGAAGCGCTAATTCTGCCATTAAAGTCTATTGTTAACGCAGCCAGACGCAAATCAAGCAAAATGTCCAAATGAAACCATACGTTGGATTGCGTTAATGAGGGTGGTGGGTGGTCCATGAGGGTCCATGTGGTCATGTGACAGGAAATATGATTGCAGCCATTTTGGAGCATATACTCTACCAGCACATATTGTGAAAATGCCAGCAGCACAGTGTGTGTGTCTTGCAAGCGATCAGAGGCAATGTAAGTACAATTCTATGTATATATTTTTCTGTGTACATCATTTGAGTGTGTAGTGCCCATCGAATGTGTTTGTGTACTAACTGTATTGTTTTGTTTGTACACAGATGTCAGATAGTGAGGGATCAAGCAGCAGCAGCGTGTCTGCAGTGTTCTCTTCACAATCGGTATGCTTTAGATTTAAAAAGCCACAATAATGTTGTGTGTCACTCCAGTGTATTGAGGTAATAATGTGTAATCATGTTTTTATTGCAAATAGGAATCTTCTGATCCCGAACCTGCCAGGCCACCCCCAAAAAAATTGGCAAAAGTGACAAAGAAGGTACATGCCACACATTTTGTGTCTTTAATTAACACATAAATTACTTGATACAAGAATTTTATTTTATTATTTTTTACTACACCATAGGTTGTTGAAAAGGGAAAAAAAAGAAACAGCCTCGCCGTCTGTCTTCACCTCACCTAGAAGTGGTAAATGTCACTCAAAATGTTCCTTTTTGACAAAAAAAATACTAATTAGTTGTTTCCTTTTTTTTTTATTAAAAAATCAAACATACAAAAGAAACATAAGACAAGAAACATATATATATATATATATATATATATATATACGTATATATATATATATAACTACTTTTAAAACCCTGGTTAAAAAACAGCATACATATCATAACATAAACCAAAGACAACAAGGACAGCCAACAAAAATTAACGATTAAACATTGCAATACAATTTATAAAAATATATAAAAATTTAAAAGTGTTTTAAAAAAGCAAAAAAATTTGGATAAAAAGTCCTTAATAATAAAATGTAATTTTGGCGATGAGATAAAGTTATTCAACAAAAAAGGAAATTCTACATTTTAATATAACGTTTTGTGTTTACATAGTCCAAGCAGCCCGCAAAAAAAAGACGGAATATTGTGGTTGATGAAGAGCCCTTGGATCAAAGTGACAGCTCCCACCACGATATTATTAAAAACCTGAAGTTCTGGGATAAAATAATATGCCAGTTGGACCCAGGATATTTGGATAAGTCCGCATCGTCTAAGAAAAAAATTGGTAATTATTGCTGAACTTAACGTGCAAAATGTAAAGATTGCAAGCTGTAAAATATTTTTTTTGTTTGTTTTATTTCTGTGAAGCCGAAGCTGTCCATACCCGGTGAAGATCCATTAGAGATCGATTTGTACGGGACTTCCGCACCAGCCAAAACACCCCCAGTGGATCTGGTGGCAAACGTGTCACCCCTTATGTTCATTATGAGCAATTGTTGTTTCTACAGAAAACGTTGTCCCAGCGCTCGTAAGTAAAAAGCTTCGGTGTGAGAGACGAGCAAGTATTTAATTACAATCTCTTAAACACATTTTTTGGGGGGTTATAGAACGATATGCAGTACCGCTGCGCCTCGAGAGGTAGAGGAACCGGAGCCATCTCCACAGGAAACAAGCCAGCAGATGGGCGCTGAAGATGTGTCTGGCCTGAGCGAGACACGATCAATGGAGAGTAGTACTGTGGCTCCTGTTGTCAGTGCCCGTTTGCAAGCACACCGCGGATGCAAGCGAGCATCTGCCAAAGATGAAGTTGATGCCATAATTGTAGATGGACTCCAACGGTTTGAGGATCTCTGTCGCAGTGAACACAGAGATCTAAGGCGGGAAATAACGGAATTAAAATCCCGTGAATCTCTATATGCAGCCAATGAGTAAAAGCTCCTGCTTTTGTCATATGTGCCTGCAGTTCAAAATATACCGGCGCACAGAAACATAATGTTTAGGCAAAGACTTAATGACCTAGTCGAGGAATTTTTGGGCCCCCAGGAACCCACTTCCAAGAACCATGGACATGCCGTCATACAAACCACAATACAGAGGCCAGGGTGAACGAGTATGGAAATGCAAAGGCAATGTGGCAGTCCAGCGTACAGTTGGGCAGACAATACGCCCGCGCAATATCACAGTCTGTAACTACTGTTTAAACAATCACCAAACTTTGGCAATTCCTGCATTTAAATTGTTTGTTAAAAAAAAAATTTGTACCCAAGTTAATTGTGTATGTTTTTGTTCATCCCTATGGGATCTCAAATGTTAAAATGTTTACCAACAATCAGGTTGGACGCACAATGTCTTCAGAATATATTTTAGCAAAGTTAACTGTTATTATAACATTTCATATTCTTGTATGGATTGAACTTTTTACAATTGATTAAGGTAATATAAACAAATTAAAAAAAGGGAATTTCCCCACACATTGCACCAATATAAACAGGCTTCAACATTTTCACACATGTCTGTCTTGCCATGGAACAAGACCTTCATGTATGAAGTAATTTGCAAATTGATCACGAATCCTCATTATTTCAACTGTAGACCGAACAGATGTCGAATCTATGCTCATGAGGTTTGACTCACAGTCATCGGGGTCAACCACCTGGGGTTCATGCCTGGAAACAAAACTGTGCAGGCAGATTCATGCCTTCACTACACGGTCCACATTTTCAGGTTGCAGTTGCATGCAAGTTAGTAATATACGCCATTTTAAAGTCAAAATACCAAAGGCACATTCCACATAACGTCTTGCCCGGCTAAAACGATAATTAAACATGCATCTTGTGTAGTTTAGACTACGGCTTGAGTATGGCTTTAGGAGATTGCGTCTGAGTTGGAACGCCTCATCCCCAACTAAAACAATGGGCAAACTTGGGCCTTCGGTCCCCAGAAGAGGTCGTGCTGAGGGTATGTTGAAGTTGTTGCTGTACAAACATTTCCTCATGTTGGACTCTTTGAAGACTCTGGAATCGTTCGTCCGTCCATATGCACCAATATCCACAGCAACAAAACGGTATCTAGCATCCGCAATAGCCATCAATACAATGGAAAAGTATTTCTTACTAGACTGTGGCCCGATTCTAACGCATCGGGTATTCTAGAATATGCATGTCCTCGTAGTATATGGACAATGATGATTCCAGAATTCGCAGCAGACTGTGCCCGTCGCTGATTGGTCGAGGCAACCTTTATGACATCATCGTCGCCATGGCAACCATTATGACATCTACGTTGATACTGTGCCCATCGCTGATTGGTCGCGGCGAATTCATGGCAGACTGTGCCCGTCGCTGATTGGTCGAGGCAACCTTTATGACATCATCGTCGCCATGCTGTGCCCGTCGCTAGATTGTGGCCCGATTCTAACGCATCGGGTATTCTAGAATATGCATGTCCCCGTAGTATATGGACAATGATGATTCCGACTGTGCCCGTCGCTGATTGGTCGAGGCAACCTTTTTGACATCATCGTCGCCATGGCAACCATTATGACATCTACGTCGATACTGTGCCCGTCGCTGATTGGTCAATCAGAGACGCGGGATTTCCATTATGACATCATCGTCGCCATGCTATGCCCGTCGCTGATTGGTCGAGGCCCAGGCGGCCTCGACCAATCAGAGAATGAATAAATGGGACAGACAGACAGACAGATGGAAAAACCCTTAGACAATTATATATATAGATAGTTATAGTAGAGGGATCCACTATGCACTGGTTTCTGAATCCAAATGTGCTTGCCATCCACGGCACCAATACAATTGGGGAAATTAGCCACATCCTCAAAATGTTTGGAAATCGATAGCCAAATTTCTGTTGTCAGGGTTGGTAGCACAAGTGGTTGTAAGTTGTTCCAAATGGCATGACAAGTTTCACGAACTAGTTGGCAAACGGTTGATTTCCCCAGTCGAAATTGAAAATGCAGTGACACAAAAGATTCTCCGGTAGCCAGATATCTGTCGGAAATAAAAAAAAAAAAATAGCACTATGGACATATTGATTAGATTTTAAAGGACAACTAAAATAAAGGCAGGTTAAAATGGGATCGGACAATTGCCAAAGTGTACATAATTAAATGAGATATGCTCCACGATAAATTACATCCTGTCTTTTTCAATAGAACAATACTAAAAAAGGATAATTACCTCAGAGTCACCACTAAATGTTGCTCCGCACAAATGCTATCACGGAAAGTGCTGCGCTGATGATGTATCTCATCCTTCACATGCGAGAGCAGAACATCAAAGGTCTCAATGGACATCCGAAGATAACGTTGAAATTTAAAGGGATGATCCGGAAGCTGAACATACAGGGTGTGAAAGGCACCATATGTATTCCGTAAAAAATTCACTTCATGGATCCAATATCTCCTTTGGGAAATACGCCATCTCCGCCAACGTCGCTACTACATCAAGCGAAATCTAACAAGCTCAGACACAAACATCTTGCTAGCAGAAGTTCACTCAATGCTTGCAAAATGGAGAATGTTTTCCATACACACCCAATGCTGACAAAAGAGCAAAAAAAAAAGAGAACAACTTTATTGACAGTGCCTGAACGCAGACAAACGGATGCTTCACGAACGGACATCAAAATGACATAAACGCAGTCACGTGCGTTAACGCATGCGTTAACGTGAAGCCAAATTTTCACCAAATTTGGCTCGTTTCTGGACATGCGTTTAACGGATCCGTTAAACGGATTGTACAAAACGCAGTGTGAACCTACTGTGGTCAGCTCTGGAGTAGGCAATGCTTCAGGTGCTGTTGGTGGACAATGCTCTACATTGCCTGAAATGTATATTCGTGTTAGTGGCAAGTCGAACATGCAGGCTTCTTTGGTCTGGGAGCTTTGTTGAACATTGTCAATTCTTTGGCACTCTGCAGGTTTAGCAACAGTAAAATAAGCAAACTCTTATAGACTAAGAATTACAGCTCTCCATCAGCACATAAAACAATATCATCTGCTGGAGGATGAAGAGAAAGAAGAAGAAGAAGAGAAACAGGTATAAGTGGAGAAGTACATAGATTTTGCACAAATAGCCTGTGCCAGCTTTGGGACTACAAAAAGTAGCAAAGGCATTAGCAACGTCAATAATATATTTGATATGATGGTTTACAAGTTTTTCGACCATTGAGACAACTTAGCAAATGTCAGCATACAACACGCACCATTTGAACAGCAAGATTCAGTTGAATTGAGACTGTTTTTTTCTCAGGAAAATACTCAGCTTCAATTCCATGGATTTCTGGATCATTGAATTGGACGACTGGCATGAATTTGCCCAGTTTGCTATGGGAGTGCTGTGATGTCCAATCTCCAGTGTTCTGCCAGAGAGGGTATTCAGTGCAGCAGATTGATTTGTCAACCAAAAAGGACCAAGTTTTCAGGAAAACCTAACATTTGTCAAAATGAATCAAGCCTGGATCAGTGTAAACATTCAATCACTGATGGCTGATTTCAATGATTAAATCTGCCATACCATCTGTATGCCATTCCACTGACTGTCATCTACACTGTTCTGCTACCATCAGTGTCAATGTACCAAACTCTACCGGGCATCTACTCACTGTCCATCATGTCATCTATACTGTAGGATCACTGAGAAGATTAGTGTAAAGGTGACAAGGCTTGCTTTTTCCATTCTATGGCTGCTACTCATACACAGGAGGCCTCTCCCTCTATTGTAATGTTACTAGCAGCACAACAGTCAGAAAAATGGTAGGATGGAAAGGGAAAGGAGAAGGGGGCTTGGAAGGGACAGCACTAGGGTTGAGCGAAACGGGTCGGCAATTTTCAGAAGTCGCCGACTTTTGGCAAAGTCGGGTTTCATGAAACCCGACCCGACCCCTGTGTGGGGTCGGCCATGAAGTCGGCGATCTTCTGAATCTGGAATCGGAATTCCGATACCGATTCCCGATATGTTTAAGATATCGGGAATTGGTATCGGAATTCAGATTTAAGTGTAAAATAAAGAATTAAAATAAAAATATTGCTATACTTACCCTCTGACGGGCCCTGGTACTAACCGGGAACCTTCCTTCCTTAGAATCAGCCTTCCAGGGCCTTGCGGTGACGTCGCGGTGATGTGACCGCTCGCGCGACCAACCACAAGCCGCGAAGTCTCCGTGACGTCACCGAAGGCCCTGGAAGGGCTGATTCTTAGGAAGGAAGGCTGTCGGAAAGAAGCAGGGCGTGTCCGAGGGTGAGTATATACCTAATAGGAATATACTCACCCTCGGCTTCGTTCCGGCAGCCTTCCTTCCTAAGAATCAGCCCTTCCAGGGCCTTCGGTGACGTCACGGAGACGTCGCGGCTTGTGATTGGTCGCGCGAGCGGTCACATGGGGGCCGCGCGACCAATCACAAGCCGCGACGTCACCGCGACGTCACCGCAGGTCTTGGAAGGCTGATTCTAAGGAAGGAAGGTTCCCGGTTAGTACCAGGGCCCGTCAGAGTGTAAGTATAGCGATATTTTTTATTTTAATTCTTTATTTTACACTTAAATATGGATCCCAGGGCCTGAAGGAGAGTTTCCGCTCCTTCAGACCCTGGGAACCATTGGAAACCCAATGCACTGCATTGGGTTTCGAGTTTCGGCCGACCCCGACCCCGACTTTTTTATAGGATCGGCCGATTTCACTCGACCCGACTTTTGAAAAAGTCGGGTTTCGTGAAACCCGACCCGATCCTATAAAAGTAAAGGTCGCTCAACCCTAGACAGCACAAGCCTTAAAGGAGGTCTCTTGTGGGTATTACCTCCCTCTGGCTGCTGGTTTACAACCTTAGGCCTGCCCTACCACTGACACTGGATGCATGATAATGAAGCAGAGAATGAGTATATGTATGCAATGCAGAGAATGTGTATGTATCCATGTCATGATTCTGTGATGCATGTAATGTGTGTGAGTTCATGATGATATCATGTATGTGTAATGATGTACCTGGTTGTGTGTATGACATCCCATTGTTTGTTGAAGCAGATCTCTGGATGTAGGTGACAGTGTAATTTTGTTCAAAAAAGATATTGAGATGTTGGGAGCACAGTTTCTAAATCTGTACGCGACTGTCACACAGCATTTACAAATCTGTAAATGTTATAAAAAATTGAATGTAAATGTTTGTCAGTTATATATTGTTTCTCGTAGATATGTTTTTTTTCCATTTTCTGATGAGTTTTTTTGTTCTGATAACCCCCCTATTGTTTTGTTGTGCCTGCTATTAAATTACTGTAATAGGTTTAAATTAGATTTGTAGGTGAAAAAAGGGTACATTTTTATCACATGTCTATAAGGGCTTTATGAAACTGACACAGGAGCAGAGCCTGCTTCAAAAGATGGCAGATGCTGGCTATGCAGCACAGCCAAAAACTGCCTATAACTCCAAGGTTTGCTGAAGTCAGTGAATACATATAGCGGACGCAATCAAACAACTATACCCTGGGGGTAGCAAAAAATATACAAATTAAAAAATATGTGTAAAAGTCTAAAACACCCACTTTTCCCCATTCAAAAATAGAAAAATTAGAGAAGTTAAAAGAAATGTCAGGTCGCTATTACTGAAAAAAATGACAATTTATAAAAATGTAAAATATATTTAACTGTATGTTAAATGTGAAAAAGAAAAAAAAATGCTAAAATTGCCATTCCTTTGTCACAGCACTTTCTAAAAAAAGTAATACAAAATCAAAATGTTAAATGTACCCCAAAGTGATATCAATAAAAACATCAGTTCATGATGCGAAAAACAAAACAAAAGCAAGACTCTTCTTAGCTCTATGGATGAAAAGTAAGAAAGCTGTAGGCATCACAAAATATCAACACAAACCATTTTTTGCAAGATTTTGGATTTTTTAAAGTGGTAAAATGCGAAAATACTTAAGAGTTTTTGCAGATGCAAATACTGTAGTGTTGGCGGGAAAAACGCTGCATGAAATATGTGCATTTTTCCTGCATTTTTCTTTGTTTTCATGCATTTTGTCTTATTTAAGTGGGTGAAAGCTAAAACACTTAAAGAAATCATGTGACCTTTGAAATTGCTTCAAATCTGAAAGGAAAAATAATCGCATGAGAATTCAGGAATCTTATTCACTTTGTTAGTACATTAAAAATCTGTACCAAAAAAATGCAACAAAAATGCAATGTATACAATGGAACTGACCTGGAGTATTTTGCTAGGACATTTTTACTGCAGAATGAACACTGTAAAAACAAAACATGAAAAGCAATGGTGGAATTGTATTTTTGTTTTACTATTTCATCTCTTTTGTTTTTTCTCCTCATTTCCAATGCATTATATATAATCATCATAACTATTACTAAACATTAAAACTAAGAAAAAAGTAATAATAATGCACTTAGATGTTACTTGATTGCTATTTAGATATTACTTGATTGCTATTCACTCAAATTAAGAGTTGACATGTTCAGCAGTAGAAACAGTGTTACATTTAGAGAAGCAAGGCTGGCAGAACATATTTGAAAGGGACAGTCAAATCGCTTTGTGACATTTTTTGCATTCATAGTTTGACATCCTCCTGCCACCAGTTTTAGAGGTGCAGGTGGTGCATCTGTGTCTTTTGGGAGGTGGCAGAGGTTGTGATTTTTCTCTATCATCTTTGGGATTAAATATTTTCAGCTGCACTTGAAGGCTAGAGGGGATTCCACTTGTCTTCAGACTTCTTTGTCGTAGCCCTCCACTATAGATGGGCGAAGCCGAACATTAAAGTTCGTTGTCAGCACCAAACACCTACTGTTCGGGCACGGACACGGAACTTGGACATCACCAGGAAGTCCGTGTTACTGTTTAGGTTTGCCCCCTCGCCAAACACTGGGTGTTTGTTGTGAGAATAAAGTCTTTTATTTGAAATAAAGTCTGAATACTCCCATAAGCCACTATCTGATCTTGCTGTTATTAGCGGCAGCAGGCATAGGCTGATGGGAACAGTAGTTCCATCAGTCGACCCCAGTTACTCGAGGTTAACTTTGTACCTCCAATCAAAACTGCTGGCTAACGTTTTCATTTGATAGCTGATCAGAAGCAATGTTTGCCGTGCTGTCATACACATGACAGCATGGCAATCACTGGATGTTTGGGCCCCCTATTCAAGCGAATGGGGTCCGAGTTCTGGTTCCCAAACCCAAACATTTTGTAACTGTCTGGCCTAACTCGCCATCCAGGGGTCCGCCCATCTCTACTCTCCACTCACTAGTTCATTAGCCAATGTTTTCAGATAAATTTTTCTATAAGTGGTTCCAGTTAATTGCCGAGGTAAGTCACTTATGAATTGATACCACTCATGTTTAAAATAGTAATAAGATTACCATTGGTAAGCGCTTGGTGTTTCAACTTAGGGTACCGTCTCACAGTGGCACTTTGGTCGCTACGACGGCACGATCCGTGACGTTCCAGCGATATACATACGATCTCGCTGTGTCTGACACGCTACTGCGATCAGGGACCCCGCTGAGAATCGTACGTCGTAGCAGATCGTTTGAAACTTTCTTTCGTCGCTGGATCACCCGCTGTCATCGCTGGATCGGTGTGTGTGACACCGATCCACCGATGTGTTCGCTTGTAACCAGGGTAAATATCGGGTTACTAAGTGCAGGGCCGTGTATAGTAACCCGATGTTTACCCTGGTTACCATTGTAAATGTAAAAAAAAAAAAACACTACATACTTACATTCCGCCGTCAGCTTCCCGCACTGACTGTGAGCACCGGCCGTAAAGTAAAAGCAGAGCACAGCGGTGACGTCACCGCTGTGCTGTGCTTTACGGCCGGCACTGACACAGTCAGTGCGGGAAGCTGACGGCGAGGGACGTGGCAGACACCGGAATGTAAGTATGTAGTGTGTTTTTTTACATTTACAATGGTAACCAGGGTAAACATTGGGTTACTAAGCACGGCCCTGCACTTAGTAACCTGATGTTTACCCTGGTTACCCGGGGACTTCGGCATCGTTGGTCACTGGAGAGCTGCCTGTGTGACAGCTCCCCAGCGACCACACAACGACTTACCAACGATCACGGCCAGGTCATATCGCTGGTCATGATCGTTGGTAAATCGTTTAGTGTAACAGTACCCTTACTCTGTAAGTGGCTTCATGCTCCACTTGATCTCATTATCTTTTCCCAAATAATAGGTGTTATCTCTGTATCTTGTTTGTTTGTATCAGTCTCCTCACAATCCTGTTCTGTTCCTGAATCACTTTTGCATACCTCCACCTCATCTTGAAATTAAATGTCACTCTCTTCCCTAAATCTTCACTCAGTGTGGAGGTCTCCCTTATCAACATTTTACAACAGATTCTTAAATTCTTCAACATGAAGGGGGTTAGATTAATCATACAGTTTACTCACCAGCTCAGCAGAGAATCTGAAGCAAGAGAAAGAGAGAGTAGGTGTTAGGGTTAGAGATGGACGGACCCCTGGATGTTCAGGACTGGTGGGTTTGACCAAACAGTTACAAAAAGTTTGGGTTCGGGTACCAGAACAGTACCCGGACTTAAACCTGGACCCCATTCAGTTGAATGGTGGCCCGAACATCCAGTGTTGGCCATGCTGTCATTTATATGACAGTGTGGCAAACACTACTTCTGATCAGTGGTAAAATCATTACCACCAGTCAGACAGACGCAGTTCACATGTAGTCAAATGACAGCGTAAGCTTGCAGGTGTAATGGAAGGTAAAAAGTTTACCTCTAGTCACTGGGGTTGACTGATGGGACTGCTGCTCCCATCAGCCAACTCCTTTTGCCTTTAAAAACAGCAAGAGCAGGCAGCGGCTGATGCAAGTGTTCATATTTGTGGGGTTGATGTCACTTTTGTATTGTCAGGTGACATCAAGCCCATGAATTAGTAATGGAGATGCATCTATAAAAAACCCATCCATTACTAATCCTATAGTTGTATTGTAAATCAACACATAGCCAGATTAAAGTCTTTTATTTGAAGTAAAACAAAACAAACTTTTACATTTTTAAACCTGGACGATGCCGTCCAGGCTTACAACCACTGAGCTGGGCCAATGAACTGCAGTGACCTCAGTGAAATCACCGCTGGCACAGTGAGAAAGTCTTACGGTGCAGCAATGAGCTCGGAGAGTGGAACACTAGTGATGGGCGAGCACTAAAATGCTTGGGTGCTCGTTGCTCGGGTCGAGGAGATTGGTCTACTCGGGTACTCGACCTGAGCAAGAAGCCCAATGTAAGTCAATGGGAGACCCGAGTATTTTTACCGCGATCCCCCGGGGGTCCTTTTAAGGTCTAAAAACGTCTGAAAATGATGGAAACAATGCTCAAATGACACAGGAACATCATGGGGATTGCCCCTGGAAGCATTCCTGACTCCTAGTTCACAGCTTTAACCCCTTCACCCCCAAGGGTGGTTTGCACGTTATGGACCGGGCCAATTTTTACAATTCTGACCACTGTCCCTTTATGAGGTTATAACTCTGGAACGCTTCAACGGATCCTGGTGATTCTGACACTGTTTTCTCGTGACATATTGTACTTCATGATAGTGGTAAAATTTCTTTAATATTACCTGCGTTTATTTGTGAAAAAAATGGAAATTTGGTGAAAATTTAGAAAATTTCGCAATTTTCCAAATTTGAATTTTTATGCAATTAAATCACAGAGATATGTCACACAAAATACTTAATAAGTAACATTTCCCACATGTCTACTTTACATCAGCATCATTTTGGAACCAAAATTTTTTTTTGTTAGGGAGTTATAAAGGTTAAAATTTGACCAGCAATTTCTCATTTTTACAACACCATTTTTTTTAGGGACCACATCTCATTTGAAGTCATTTTGAGGGGTCTATATGATAGAAAATACCCAAGTGTGACACCATTCTAAAAACTGCACCCCTCAAGGTGCTCAAAACCACATTCAAAAAGTTTATTAACCCTTCAGGTGTTTCACAGGAATTTTTGGAATGTTTAAATAAAAATGAACATTTAACTTTTTTTCACACAAAATTTAATTCAGCTCCAATTTGTTTTATTTTACCAAGGGTAACAGGAAAAAATGGACCCCAAAAGATGTTATACAATTTGTCCTGAGTACGCCGATACTCCATATGTGGGGGTAAACCACTGTTTGGGCACATGGGAGAGCTCGGAAGGGAAGGAGCGCCGTTTGACTTTTCACTGCAAAATGGACAGGAATTGAGATGGGACGCCATGTTGCGTTTGGAGAGCCACTGATGTGCCTAAACATTGAAACCCTCCACAAGTGACACCATTTTGGAAAGTAGACCCCCTAAGGAACTTATCTAGATGTGTGGTGAGCACTTTGACCCACCAAGTGCTTCACAGGAGTTTATAATGCAGGACCGTAAAAATAAAAAATCATATTTTTTCACAAAAATGATCTTTTCGCCCCCAATTTTTTATTTTCCCAAGGGTAAGAGAAGAAATTGGACCACAAAAGCTGTTGAGCAATTTGTCCTGAGTACGCTGATACCTGATATGTGGGGGTAAACCACTGTTTGGGCGCATGGGAGAGCTCGGAAGGGAAGGAGCGCCGTTTGACTTTTCACTGCAAAATTGACAGGAATTGAGATGGGACGCCATGTTGCGTTTGGAGAGCCACTGATGTGCCTAAACATTGAAACCCCCCACAAGTGACACCATTTTGGAAAGTAGACCCCCTAAGGAACTTATCTAGAGGTGTGGTGAGCACTTTGACCCACCAAGTGCTTCACAGAAGTTTATAATGCAGAGCCGTAAAAATAAAACAAAAATTTTTTCCCACAAAAATTATATTTTAGCCCCCAGTTTTGTATTTTCCCGAGGGTAACAGGAGAAATTGGACCCCAAAAGTTGTTGTCCAATTTGTCCTGAGTACGCTGATACCCCATATGTGGGGGGAACCACCGTTTGGGCGCATGGGAGGGCTCGGAAGGGATGGAGTGCCATTTGAAATGCAGACTTAGATGGAATGGTCTGCAGGCGTCACATTGCGTTTGCAGAGCCCCTAATGTACCTAAACAGTAAAAAAAAACCACAAGTGACACCATTTTGGAAAGTAGACCCCCTAAGGAACTCATCTAGATGTGTTGTGAGAGATTTGAACCCCTAAGTGTTTCACTACAGTTTATAACGCAGAGCCGTGCAAATAAAAAATATTTTTTTTTCCACAAAAATTATTTTTTAGCCCCCAGTTTTGTATTTTTCCAAGGGTAACAGGAGAAATTAGACCCTATATATACGCTGATACCTGACATCTGGGGGGGAACCACCGTTTGAGTGCATGGCAGAGCTCGGAAGGGAAGGAGCATCATTTGCAATGCAGACTTAGATGGATTGGTCTGCAGGCGTCACATTGCGTTTGCAGAGCCCCTAATGTACCTAAACAGTAGAAACCCCCCACAAGTGACCCAATATTGGAAACTATACCCCCCAAGGAACTTATCTAGTTGTGTTGTGAGAACTTTGAACCCCCAAGTGTTTCACTACAGTTTATAACGCAGAGCCGTGAAAATAAAAAAATAAAAAATTTCCCCCCAAAATTATTTTTTAGCCCCCAGTTTTGTATTTTCCCAATGGTAACAGGAGAAATTGGACCCCAAAAGTTGTTGTCCAATTTGTCTTGAGTACGCTGATACCCCATATGTGGGGGGGAACCACCGTTTGGGCGCATGGGAGGGCTCGGAAGGGAAGGAGCGCCAGTTGGAATGCAGACTTAGATGGAATGGTCTGCAGGCGTGACATTGCGTTTGCAGAGCCCCTAATGTAGCTAAACAGTAGAAACCCCCCCACAAGTGATACCATTTTGGAAAGTAGACCCCCTAAGGAACTCATCTAGATGTGTTGTGAGAGCTTTGAACCCCCTAGTGTTTCACTACAGTTTATAACGCAGAGCCATGCAAATAAAAAAATTTTTTTTTCCACAAAAATTATTTTTTAGCCCCAGTTTTGTATTTTCCCAAGGGTAACAGGAGAAATTGGACCCCAAAAGTTGTTCTCCAATGTGTTTCGAGTACGCTGATACCCCATATGTTGGGGTAAACCCCTGTTTGGGCGCACGGGAGAGCTTGGAAGGGAAGGAGCACTGTTTTACTTTTTCAACGCAGAATTGGCTGGAATTGAAATGGGACGCCATGTCACGTTTGGAGAGCCCCTGATGTGCCTAAACAGTGAAAACCCCCCAATTATAACTGAAACCCTAATCCACACACACCCCTAACCCTAATCCCAATGGTAACCCTAACCACAACTCTAACCCAGACACACCCCTAACCCTAATCCCAACCCTATTCCCAACCGAAAATGTAATCCAAACCCTAACTTTAGCCCCAACCCTAATCCTAACTTTAGTCCCAACCCTAAATGTAGCCCTAACCCTAGCCCTAGCCCTAACCCTAGCCCTAACCCTAGCCCTAGTCCTAACCCTAGCCCTAACCCTAACCCTAATGGGAAAATGGAAATAAATACATTTTTTAAATTTTTTAAATTTTTCCCTAACTAAGGCTACGTTCACATTAGCGTTCTGCGCCACAGCGTCGGGTGCCGCAGCGTCGCCGCATGCGTCATGCTCCCCTATATTTAACATGGGGGCGCATGGACATGCGTTGCACTTGCGTTTTGCGACGCATGCGTCACTGCAGCGCACGCATCATGGCGCAGAGGATGCAGCAAGTTGCATTTTTTGTGCGTACAAAATCAAGCAAAAAAAGGACGCATGCGTCGCAAAACGCAGCGTTGTGCATGCGTTGTGCATGCGGTGTTCCTGCGTTGTGCGTTGCGTCGCCGACGCTGCGGCGCACAACGCAAATGTGAACGTAGCCTAAGCGGGTGATGAAGGGGGGTTTGATTTACTTTTATAGCGGGTTATTTAGCGGATTTTTATGATTGGCAGCCGTCACACACTGAAAGACGCTTTTTATTGCAAAAAATATTTTTTGCGTTACCACATTTTGAGAGCTATAATTTTTCCATATTTGAGTCCACAGAGTCATGTGAGGTCTTGTTTTTTGCGGGACAAGTTGACATTTTTATTGGTAACATGTTCGGGCACGGGAGATTTTTTGATCGCTTTTTATTCCGATTTTGGTGAGGCAGAATGACCAAAAACCAGCTATTCATGAATTTCTTTTGGGGGAGGCGTTTATACCGTTCCGCGTTTGGTAAAATTGATAAAGCAGTTTTATTCTTCGGGTCAGTACGATTACAGCGATACCTCATTTACATCATTTTTTTATGTTTTGGCGCTTTTATACGATAAAAGCTATTTTATAGAAAAAATAATTATTTTGGCATCGCTTTATTCTGAAGACTATAACTTTTTTATTTTTTCGCTGATGATGGTGTGTGGCACCTCGTTTTTTGCGGGACAAGATGTCGTTTTCAGCGATACCATGGTTATTTATATCAGTCTTTTTGATCGCGTATTATTCCACTTTTTGTTTGGCAGTATGAGAATAAAGCGTTGTTTTTTGCCTCGTTTTTTTTTTTTTTTTTTACGGTGTTCACTGAAGGGGTTAACTAGTTATGTAGTTTTATAGGTGGGGTCGTTATGGACGCGGTGATACTAAATATGTGTACTTTTACTGTTTGATTTTTTTTTAATTTAGATAAAGAAATGTATTTATGGGAATAATTTTTTTTATTTATTTATTTATTTAGGAATTTTTTTTTATTTTTTTTTTACACATGTGGACATTTTTTTTAACTTTTTTACTTTGTCCCGGGGGGGACATCACAGATCGGTGATTTGACAGTGTGCACAGCACTCTGTCATATCACCGATCTCACTGACAGGGCTGCAGGCTTGCCAGCGTCTGCACTGAGCAGACACTCGGTAAGCCACCTCCTTCCCTGCAGGACCCGGATGCCGCGGCCATCTTGGATCCGGGACCTGCAGCGAGGAAGGAGGTAGGAGACCCTCAGAGCAACGCGATCACATCGCGTTGCTCCGGGGTTCTCAGGGAAGCACGCAGGGAGCCCCCTCCCTGCGCGATGCTTCCCTATACCGCCGGTACACCGCGATCATGTTTGATCGCGGTGTGCCGGGGGTTAATGTGCCGGGGGCGGTCCGTGACCGCTCCTGGCACATAGTGCCGGATGTCAGCTGCGATAGTCAGCTGACACCCGGCCGCGATCGGCCGCGCTCCCCCCGTGAGCGCGGCCGATCGTGCTGGACGTACTATTCCGTCCTTGGGAATTAGGGCCCACCCCACATGGACGGAATAGTACGTCCAATGACAGAAAGGGGTTAAACATTTTTTTCCGAGATTCATGCAATTTTTCCCGGTGCAACAAAAACACACTAAAACGAAACCAAAACAGATTTTGCTGGGAAATATGTTAAGGCACATCCTTTGCATGTTAATGACTTGCCTGTAAGGCCAAATAATTAACCCCTGACTGAAAATTTTCTCCCCCACTTGGGCTTAGTTCAGACACAGCATTTTTGAAGCATCTTTCAACTTTAACATTGCTTTCAACCACTAAAAATGCATTCACTCGGAAATGTCATTGTAACATTTAACAACCCTAGCTGGCCATGTGGTGTGTGACACATAAGCAGACCCATCTTGTTTCATTTATGAAGGAGGGACTCTTAAAGTCACAGAGCCTATTTTTACTGGTGCATCAGGTGGCATTAATCTTCTTAACCCCTGGAGCTTTTTTCATTTTTAGCTCCCCTTCTTTCCAGAGCCTTAACTTTTTTATTTTTTCATCAATATGGCCAGGTGAGGGCTTATTTTTTGCAGGACGAGTTTTACTTTTGAACAATACCATTGATTTTACCATGTTGTGTAACAGAAAATGGAAAAAAATTTCAAGTGCGATGAAATTGCAAAAAAAGTGCAATCCCACACTAGTTTTTTGTTTGGATTTTTTGCTTGGTTCACTAAATGCTAAAACTGAGCAGCCATAATGATTCTCCAGGTCATTGCGAGTTCATAGGCACCAAACATGTCTAGGATATTTTTTGTATCTAAGTGGTGAAAAAAAAATCCAAACTTTGTTAAAAAAAAGCGTAGTGTCTCCATTTTTCGTGATCTGGAGTTGGGTGAGGGCTTATTTTTTGCAAGCCGAGTTGACGTTTTTAACTATACCACTTTTGTGCAGATACATTTTTTTGATTGCCCGTTTTTGCATTTCATTGCAATGTCGCGGCGACCAAAAAAACGTAATTTTGGTGTTTTGATTTTTTTTTCTCGCTCCACCATTTAGTGATCAGGTTAATCCTTTTGATAACAAATATGTGTAGAATTTTTATTGTTTTATTTTGATTGGGGCGAAAGGGGGTGTTTTGAACTTTTATTTATTTTTTTTTTTTAAACACTTTTTTTGCATGCATTTTGTACTCCCGTACTCCTTTGTTTTACACATTGTCAGCAAGACCAGCCCTGCTATATAGTCATATGCACCCCATTACGCCTTTGAACCCACATACTGGATGGGCCCATGAAAATCCACTTCACAATATGCATTTTGTACTCCCGTACTGCTTTGTTTTACACATTGACAGCAAGGCAAGCCCTGCTGCATAGTCAGTCGTATACACCCCATTACGCCTTGTAACCCACATACTGGATGGGCCCATGAAAATCCACTTCACAATATTCATTTTGTACTCCGGTACTCTTTTGTTTTGCACATGGGCAGGAAGGCCAGCCCTGCTGCATAGTAATATGCATCCCATTACGCCTTTGAACCCACATACTGGATGGGCCCATGAAAATCCACCTGTATTTTTTAATGGTATGATGGTTCCCTCTTTGCAGAATTCTTTACAGGAGAATTTGGCAATTTTATTTGCCATGTTTTTAACACTATAGTTCAGATACGGCTTTAAAAAAGGCTAATACTTGCAATACAATGCAATTTTATTGCAAATTACAAAATTCAAGGAATAGTATCATTGAATAGTATGAGTGCGTACACTTTTGTATATGTACTTAAAATACAAAGGTTAATAAGTACATATAAGGATTAAATACAAATAATGATTAAGAATATATATGCAAATTGCCTCTTCTGAGAAAAAGAGGACTTAACTCTATAGCGCCACCTGTTGGAAGTAGCGATCCTACAAGTCACAATCAACCCTCTAATGAGTCGTGCAATATGACTTAGGATAAAAGCCAAAACAGTATCTCAATTCGCAGACACGGTGTTTCAGGCTGTTGGCCCTCGTCAGTGTGAATCATGAGAACTGATTTGGCTAGGTGAGAGGCTCTGGACTGGGGTCTAAGGGGTATCGTTTCTCCTTATGGAGAGTGACATACCATCTCTGGCTTGTCAAGGTAAGGAGGCTTACTTGCCGTACAATGCTCCTCTGGGAAATTAAATATGCAAATTGCCTCTTCTGAGAAAAAGAGGACTTAACTCTATAGCACCACCTGTTGGAAGTAGCGATCCTACAAGTCACAATCAACCCTCTAACGAGTCGTGCAATATGACTTAGGATAAGAATATATAAAGATTAACTACATACAGTATACTTACATCATCAACAAAAGGCTTTTAAACATCATCTGTCTGGAATATCAGAGAAGCAACACCAAGACAGAGAACTCCTGGGAGATTACCTACACTGCATGGACATCCCCAATTATGCAGGTATGAGCACACTGTACATGTACAGGTACCCCAGTTTTGGCATCTGTCTTAGTCATTTTTCTCTGGTCTTATATAGTGATTTACACTATGTAGTAACTCTACTTTCACCCAGCCCTTCAAGTTGCCAGCTTTCAAGTTTGTATGAATCTGAGATATCATGGAGTCATCAGACGAGGTGCCATAAACCCCTATAATATAAAAGACACAAGGATTTAGATTAAACCACCACAGGGAGAGTTTCAGTAAACCTTAATGTTTTACAAGGACAAGCAGCAAACATAGAGGCTTAGAACTGTTTGTGAAGTGAATAAACAAACATTACTTAAGATTGTGTCACTATGAGCATTGTCTGTTACATCTGTAAATGTTTTACAAGAAATGTAGCTATGTAATTGTCTGAATGCATTCAGTATACAATATTTTAATCTGGATTCCAAATCGCCATATGTATATTCGCCATTTGCACATTTGATGCAGCCAAAGTTATGCCTCTGAAGGAGAGAAACTAATATAGTGGACAAAGAAATATTTGTAATGAACTACTGAGCCAAACTAATAGCATTGTTTTATCAAATTTATATGAAGTGTATTGTGTCCAATGTGAGCAACCAGGCAACACAAAAAGGAGCTTTTCAAGTGAGCTCTTTACAGTACACAAATGTTATGAAGTCTTTACCCACAAGGATGTGGCTTCACCAACGGGGGTACCTTTTCTAAAAATGTACTATTGCCATGGCAGCCCCTTGTTTAAAATTTTGTGGCTTATAAAAGTACAGAACACATTCATTCAGGTCATGTCGTCGGAGATAAGGAAGAGACATTGCAGGAAACCCAGTTAAGAAGTAGGCCCAATGAGGGTGTGGGTCTCTGAGACTTGTAATGGAGGGCATGAGCTGACAAACAATTCCCCAATGGGGGTTCCTTTTTTAAAAATATACTATTGCCATTGCAGCCCCTCTTGCCCAACATTCACCGGCCTATATCAGTACAGAGCACGTTCACCCTGTTCATATAGTGGCAGTTAAAGAAGAGATATTGCAGGATACAGAGTTAAGAAGTAGGCCCAATGTAAGGCTGTGGGTCTCTGAGACTTGTAATGGAGTGCATGGCCTGACAAGAATTTGCTCATGGGGGGTTAATTTAAAAAAAATATTTCATGGGGATCATAGACACCCTTGCCCAAAAAATTGACTGTCTGTAGTAGCACGGAACACGTGAACCCTGGAGACCTAGTGGTGGAGAATGATGAGAGGTGGAGGAAGGCCTCATTAAAACCTATTCACAATTTAAAGGAGCGGGTGTCCTACACTTGTAATGCCCATACACTAAGTGCATGGGCTGTCAAACATTTCCCCATGGTGGGATAATTTTTTGAAAAAATTTTTTAATAGGCATCATTAACACTTTGCAAAACCTAAAATGTTTTCCTACACAGTTGCTGCTGGGAAGATGCAGGTTTTTAATAAAAATACATAGGACGAATCATTGGATGAAGTGATCAGGAAAAGGGGCATGGTGATGACAGGAATGGGAACGTACATAATTAATAACAGCGGTGGCTCTGGGAGATATGAGATCCAGGATACAGCCTACAATGATTAGTCATTTAGCCACCACCAATTGCCAGAATGTGTTTCATGCCCGTCAGAAGATCTGTGTAACAGAGTCGTGTGTTAGACTCGGCCTTAAAAATGCCTGTCAAAAATATGTTGCCAAAGACGCATGTGTTTGTCTAAAGGGCAAAGTGCAACATGTTCGAGAGATGCTGAATTAGAGATAGCAGATCAGTGTTGTAGGAAAACCAAACAAAATGATGGATGCTTGTGAAAAACTAAGTTTAAAGAGCAGTGCACCGTCCGTAACTATAAACACACCCATAGCACAAGCTTCTTCATCTTCACCCATGCATATTACCAATAATATACAAATGTCACAGTCAACAATTATTTCTTCTAGTGTAATAAAGACCGTTAAAGGAATGCCACAAAATGTAGATAACCATGACCCTGGGAAACACCAGATTTCCTCTTTACGAGATATGGACGATGATGGTATTGATGACCACTTTGAAATTTACCACATCCACACCAAGAAGATAAAGATCACAGCTGCAAAAAATGTGCAAAAAGGCCGTGAATGTCTGGAAAATAATTTTCTCTTGGGCAAACTTTCCCTCTTACTTAAGTGGTACTGAATGATGCATACACAGCTCTCATGTCTATTTAGCATGAGATAGTTGAAAGATGATGTATTCTTTTTTGTCCATGTCCACTTTTTGAAAGAGAGCAGAAAAGAAGGATGAATTAGCGGGAAGACGTGTGATTTTGGTCAGTAAGGAGGTGATGTCAGGTACAGATAGGTAGATCTGCGTGTCATCGGAGTACTCATGATATTGCAAACCATGCCATTACATCAGCTGGCCCAGCTGGGCCAAAGGTGTAGATGGAGAAGAGTAAGGGCCCTAGAACTGACCCTTGGGGAACACCGAAAGACCGGGGTCAAGGTGAGGAGGTGGTGTGGGAGAGGGAGACACTGAATGTTCCCATAACAGCCTGGTTGTTTTTAAAAGATTGTGCTGATAACCCCAAAAAGGCCATTTGCACCACCGGCCATGCTTGCATCAGCAGGGGTAACAAAACTCCCATCCTAACCACCACAATCATGATCAGGCATATGGCAGCAAAGCACCCGATTTTGTTGGCTAAACACAAGGCTCCATGAACAATGTCTGTGGATGATACCACTGCTTCTTCCGATGTTGTGCGTTCAAGCCAATCCCCTGCCCATGCTGCATGCAAAGATGCCTCATGCCCTGCATTTGCAGTTGCACACAAAATCAACTAACACCATTAACAAGCATGTCCACGTCCATGTCCCAGCGCACCGTTCAGTTGTCCATACCCCAGTCCTAGGAACGCAAGCGGAAATATGCAGCCAACACCACAGTACTAAATTTGCACATTTCTCATCTGCTTGCCCTCGAAATGTTGCTTTTAGGCCCGTGTGAGATCTAAGCTTTCAGCAACCTGACAGCGGAGACCATCACAAGGTACTCGTTACCCAGCCGCCACAATTTTGCCCGGTCTGCCGTCACGACATTACACAAGCAAGGACATGTCCCACAACATTACCCGGGCTCTCAACAATGCTGTTACAGGGAAAGTGCACCTAACCACGGACACTTGGACAAGTGCTTGTGAGCAGGGATGGTGCATCTTGCTGACGGCATGCTGCACTAGCGTAGAGGAAGCCATGACTGTCATGGTTCCCAATGGCAAGGGAACGTCAGAGAACATAAATAACAGAACAGCTCTTGGGTGATGGAATCTCGAGCTGACCGTGAGCTAAACCTACCACACAACAGTGGCCGGGTGGCGTACCTACGTTTTATCCCTAGACGCCTAGCGCCAGCCGGAGGACTAACTAACCCTAATAGAGGAAAAGACAGACCTGGCTTACCTCTAGGGAAATTCCCCCAAAAAGGAGACAGAAGCCCCCCACATATATTGACGGTGAGTTCAGAGGAAAAGACATACGCAGTATGAAGGTAGGTTCAGCAAAGCGAGGTCCGCTTACTAGATAGCAAGAAGATACAATAGGGAACTTCACGTTCAGCTGAAAACCCTATTAAAGTACCATCCCGAAATTACTTTAAGACTCATGTGTCAACTCATGACACCGGAGTGGCAATTTCGGCCCACAAGAGCTTCCAGCTACAGAAAAATAACATAACTGTGAACTGGAACAAAAATGCAAAACAAACTTAGGACTAAGAGTCCAACTTAGCTGATAGTAGTCTAGAAGCAGGAACATGCAACAGAAAGGCTCTGGTTACATTGATGGCCGGCACTAGAATAACTGAGCAGCAAGGCTAAATAGGATACACCCATATCCTAATGGAAACAGGTGAACAGAGAAAGTGAAGCACACAAGTCCAGTACCACCAGTGACCACCGGGGGAGCCCAAAAACCAAACTCACAACAGTACCCCCCCCTCAAGGAGGGGGCACCGAACCCTCACAAGAACCACCAGGGCGATCAGGACGAGCCCTATGAAAGGCACGGACCAAATCAGAGGCATGAACATCGGAGGCTGTCACCCAAGAATTATCCTCTTGACCATAGCCCTTCCACTTGACCAGATACTGAAGTTTCCGTCTGGAAACACGGGAGTCCAGGATCTTCTCCACAACGTACTCCAATTCACCCTCAACCAACACCGGAGCGGGAGGCTCAACGGAAGGCACAACCGGTACTTCATACCTGCGCAATAATGACCGATGGAAGACATTATGGATAGAAAAAGATGCTGGGAGGTCCAATCGAAAGGACACGGGGTTAAGAATCTCCAAAATCTTATACGGGCCGATGAACCGAGGCTTAAACTTAGGAGAAGAAACCCTCATAGGGACAAAACGAGAAGACAACCACACCAAGTCCCCAACACGAAGACGAGGACCAATACGACGACGGCGGTTAGCAAAATGCCGAGTCTTCTCCTGGGACAACTCCAAATTGTCCACCACCTGTCCCCAAATCCGATGCAACCTATCCACCACAGTATCCACTCCAGGACAATCCGAAGACTCCACCTGACCGGAAGAAAAACGAGGATGAAACCCCGAATTGCAAAAGAAAGGAGAAACCAAAGTGGCAGAACTATCCCGATTATTGAGGGCAAACTCCGCCAACGGCAAAAAGGCAACCCAGTCATCCTGATCCGCAGACACAAAACACCTCAAATAAGTCTCCAAGGTCTGATTAGTTCGCTCAGTCTGGCCATTAGTCTGAGGATGGAACGCAGACGAAAAAGACAAATCAATGCCCATCCTAGCACAGAACGCCCGCCAAAATCTAGACACGAACTGGGTCCCCCTGTCAGAAACGATATTCTCCGGAATACCATGCAAGCGAACCACATTTTGAAAAAACAGAGGAACCAACTCGGATGAGGAAGGCAACTTAGGCAAGGGCACCAAATGAACCATCTTTGAAAAATGGTCACACACCACCCAGATGACAGACATTTTCTGAGAAAAAGGGAGATCAGAAATAAAATCCATAGAGATGTGAGTCCAAGGCCTCTTCGGAATAGGCAAAGATAACAACAATCCGCTAGCCCGAGAACAACAAGGTTTGGCCCGAGCACAAACATCACAAGACTGCACAAAAACTTGTACATCTCGAGACAGGGAAGGCCACCAGAAGGACCTAGCCACCAAATCCCTGGTACCAAAGATCCCGGGATGACCTGCCAACACAGAAGAATGAACCTCCGAGATGACTCTACTGGTCCAATCATCAGGAACAAACAGTCTACCAGGCGGGCAACGATCAGGTCTATCCGCCTGAAACTCCTGCAAAGCCCGTCGCAGGTCTGGGGAAACAGCAGATAATATCACCCCATCCTTAAGGATACCTTTAGGTTCAGAATCACCAGGGGAATCAGGCTCAAAACTCCTAGAAAGGGCATCCGCCTTCACATTTTTAGAACCTGGTAAGTATGAGACCACAAAATTAAACCGAGAAAAAAACAACGACCAGCGCGCCTGTCTAGGATTCAGGCGCCTGGCAGACTCAAGATAAATCAAATTCTTGTGATCGGTCAATACCACCACCCGATGTCTAGCCCCCTCAAGCCAATGACGCCACTCCTCAAAAGCCCACTTCATAGCCAAAAGCTCCCGAGTACCAATATCATAATTTCGCTCGGCGGGCGAAAATTTTCGAGAAAAGAACGCACAAGGTCTCATCACGGAGCAGTCGGAACTTTTCTGCGACAAGACCGCCCCAGCTCCGATCTCGGAAGCATCGACCTCAACCTGAAAAGGAAGAGTAACATCAGGCTGACGCAACACAGGGGCGGAAGAAAAGCGGCGCTTAAGCTCCCAAAAGGCCTCCACAGCAGCAGGGGACCAATCAGCAACATCAGCACCCTTTTTGGTCAAATCAGTCAAAGGTTTAGCAACATCAGAAAAACCAGTTATAAATCGACGATAAAAATTAGCAAAGCCCAAAAATTTCTGAAGGCTCTTAAGAGAAGAAGGTTGCGTCCAATCACAAATAGCCCGAACCTTGACAGGATCCATCTCAATGGAAGAGGGGGAAAAAATGTACCCCAAAAAAGAAATCTTTTGAACCCCAAAAATACACTTAGAACCCTTCACACACAAGGAATTAGCCCGCAAAACCTGAAAAACCCTCCTGACCTGTTGGACATGAGAATCCCAGTCATCCGAAAAAATCAAAATATCATCCAGATACACGATCATAAATTTATCCAAATATTCACGGAAAATGTCATGCATAAAGGACTGAAAGACTGAAGGGGCATTTGAAAGACCAAAAGGCATTACTAAATACTCAAAATGGCCCTCGGGCGTATTAAATGCGGTTTTCCACTCATCCCCCTGCTTAATTCGCACCAAATTATACGCCCCACGGAGATCAATCTTAGAGAACCACTTAGCCCCTTTTATTCGAGCAAACAAATCAGTCAGCAGTGGCAGAGGATACTGATATTTGACTGTAATTTTATTCAAGAGTCGATAATCAATACACGGCCTCAAAGAGCCATCTTTTTTAGATACAAAGAAAAAACCGGCTCCTAAGGGAGATGAAGAAGGACGAATATGTCCCTTTTCCAGGGACTCCTTAATATATTCTCGCATAGCAGCATGTTCAGGTACAGATAGATTAAATAAACGACCCTTTGGAAATTTACTGCCCGGAATCAGATCTATGGTACAATCGCAATCTCTGTGAGGAGGTAGTGAACCAAGCTTAGGCTCCTCAAAAACATCACGATAATCAGATAAAAATTCCGGAATCTCAGAGGGAATAGATGACGAAATGGAAACCAAAGGTACGTCCCCATGAGCCCCCTGACATCCCCAGCTTAACACAGACATTGCTTTCCAGTCAAGGACTGGGTTATGAGATTGTAACCATGGTAATCCGAGCACCAAAACGTCATGTAGATTGTACAACACAAGGAAGCGAATCATCTCCTGATGGTCTGGATTCATACGCATAGTCACTTGTGTCCAGTATTGTGGTTTATTACTAGCCAATGGTGTAGAGTCAATACCCTTCAGAGGTATAGGAACTTCCAGAGGCTCTAGATCAAACCCACAGCGCCTGGCAAAGGACCAATCCATTAGACTCAAAGCGGCGCCAGAGTCAACATAGGCATCCGCGGTAATTGACGATAATGAACAAATCAAGGTCACAGACAGAATAAACTTAGACTGTAAAGTGCCAATTGAAATAGACTTATCAACCATTTTTGTACGTTTAGAGCATGCTGATATAACATGAGTTGAATCACCACAATAGAAGCACAACCCATTTTTTCGCCTAAAATTCTGCCGTTCGCTTCTGGACAGAATTCTATCACATTGCATATTTTCTGGAGCCTTCTCAGAAGACACCGCCAAATGGTGCACAGGTTTGCGCTCCCGCAAACGCCGATCAATCTGAATAGCCATTGTCATGGACTCATTCAGACCTGTAGGTGCAGGGAACCCCACCATAACATCTTTAATGGCATCAGAGAGACCCTCTCTGAAATTCGCCGCCAGGGCGCACTCATTCCACTGAGTAAGCACAGACCATTTACGAAATTTTTGGCAGTATATTTCAGCTTCATCTTGCCCTTGAGATAGGGCCATCAAGGCTTTTTCAGCCTGAATCTCTAAGTTAGGTTCCTCATAAAGCAACCCCAAAGCCAGAAAAAACGCATCCACATTGAGCAACGCAGGATCCCCGGGTGCCAATGCAAATGCCCAGTCTTGAGGGTCACCCCGCAGCAAGGAAATTACTATCCTAACCCGCTGTGCGGGATCTCCAGCGGAGCGAGATCTCAGGGAAAGAAATAATTTACAATTATTTTTGAAATTCAGGAAACGAGATCTATCCCCGGAGAAAAATTCAGGTATAGGAATTCTAGGTTCAGATATAGGAGCATGAATAACAAAATCCTGTAAATTTTGAACCTTCGTAGCAAGATTATTCAAACCTGTAGCCGAACTCTGAGGATCCATTTTACTCAGGTGAGATCAGAGCCATTCAAGGATTAGAAGGAGAGAGAGAGACAAAGGCTGCAATTAGAGCAGAAATGCAACTAAGTCAACTATAGAGCAAGCTCAGAGGAAAAAAAAAAAAAAAAAAATCTGCAGACTTCTTTTTCTCTCCTTTCTTCTGCCAACGGTTTTAACACTGGGCCGGCCATACTGTCATGGTTCCCAATGGCAAGGGAACGTCAGAGAACATAAATAACAGAACAGCTCTTGGGTGATGGAATCTCGAGCTGACCGTGAGCTAAACCTACCACACAACTAACAGTGGCCGGGTGGCGTACCTACGTTTTATCCCTAGACGCCTAGCGCCAGCCGGAGGACTAACTAACCCTAATAGAGGAAAAAACAGACCTGGCTTACCTCTAGGGAAATTCCCCCAAAAAGGAGACAGAAGCCCCCCACATATATTGACGGTGAGTTCAGAGGAAAAGACATACGCAGTATGAAGGTAGGTTCAGCAAAGCGAGGTCCGCTTACTAGATAGCAAGAAGATACAATAGGGAACTTCACGGTCAGCTGAAAACCCTATTAAAGTACCATCCCGAAATTACTTTAAGACTCATGTGTCAACTCATGACACCAGAGTGGCAATTTCGGCCCACAAGAGCTTCCAGCTACAGAAAAATAACATAACTGTGAACTGGAACAAAAATGCAAAACAAACTTAGGACTAAGAGTCCAACTTAGCTGATAGTAGTCTAGAAGCAGGAACATGCAACAGAAAGGCTCTGGTTACATTGATGGCCGGCACTAGAATAACTGAGCAGCAAGGCTAAATAGGATACACCCATATCCTAATGGAAACAGGTGAACAGAGAAAGTGAAGCACACAAGTCCAGTACCACCAGTGACCACCGGGGGAGCCCAAAAACCAAACTCACAACACATGACCCAGTCTGACATTGTGAGACCATAGCACCACAGAAGAAAAATTAGTGTACTGGTCCGAACAGTAGTAAAGTATTAACTTTTATTAGGTAACAATATAAACACACATGGTTAAGAAGTGACAACAGGGGCTAAAATTGGCAAACACATTGAAACTGCCTGATAGGAAATGGAGCGGCACAGATATCATACTACTCATAGTTGCATCTACAACGTTGCCACAAGAGAAAAGATCTCAAATTATATCAATGATATAGGTGAATACCCATATCACATTCACAGGTGTGGGCAACAGATTATAAAAATAAAGCACATATACAATGCTACATACCAAGTGGTAGTAGATGGACACTGCACCATGCCGTCACCACCCTCCCGACGCGCGTTTTGGATCAACCTTCCTCAAGGGGGCGTGCCAAAGAGTAAAAATCCCAACCATTTATACAAAACCTGGGTGTGCCTGCTCCAATCGCATATCACAGCCGAAAACCGCCCACCGACGCAGATACACATGGGCCCATGTGACCGCACGTCAGGGGATGGCCGGAAGGATATGCGATGTGATGTTTACAATACACTACGCATGACCGGAAGTTACAGCGCGGCCATCTCACTACAGGAAATTACAATGTGGCCATCTTGCAGAAGGGAACAGCTTGCCCTTAATATGTAAGTATAACTCCTACAGTCATAATTATAGAAAAAGTGGCATAGATGGAAAAGCAAAAAGGGCAGTATACCGCAAAATACAGATGATAGTGTTAGGTAATTGGACTATGATAACAAAGACGGCCGTAACATTAATCAGCCCAAGAGGGAGCCTAACACATATAATCAGAGTCACACCAGACAAGAATATCCCCCTACAGCAACAAATGTGCAAACGTGTGTATCATCCAAAAACGAAATATGAAAACAAATATATATGTAGCATAAATCACCAATAACCAAAAATAAATATATATTCCCATATCTGTACATCCATATATATATATATATGTATATATATATATATATATATATATATATATATATATATATATATATATATATATATATATATATATAGTAATACATCAACAACAATAATATTAGTATCATAATATATACAAATATATGCAAACATCAGATGCACATAGGTACCTATAACTGCATAGCATAAATAATATATATGATATAAGGCATATAATGTCAATAAGAGGAGGAGGATTGCTGTAGAGAGCCAAAACTTCGATCCCATACAGAATATGATAACAGCGCAGTCCAGTTTCGTATAATATACAGACCATATTCATGACACTAAGATTGGGATAAAACATACATAGTTAAAATCACAAAAAATAAATAGCAGAATGTATGTGAAAAACCAACTACAGGGATGCACATAAGCCAGGAGACTACAAAAAAGGCGCAAAAGAAAGCCCTTCGTTGAGGCCACGGGTTTGAACAGTATTAAGCTGCCAGATCCATCTCGTCTCCAGCCGACCCAATCTCCTAGACAGCCCTCCGCCTCTAATATTAATTTTTAGGGCATCGATTCCCCTGACCCTAAGATCAGTGCTATCACAATTGTGTAATTCTTTGAAGTGGTGGGGTAAAGTCTTAAGAGTGGATGTGTCCGTGTGGCCAGATGCCGCCTGAATCCCCAACACATGCTCTCTTATTCTGACCTTTAATTGTCGTGTTGTTAGACCGACATAAATGAGTCCGCAAGGACAAGTCGCATAGTATACCACATATCTAGTGGTACAAGTAATGTGCTGTCTAATTTTGTAGTGTTTTGTACCATCGAAGTTGGAAAAAGTATCACACCTATCAATGTTGGGGCAGGCGACACAACCGCCACACGGCACACATCCACCCCTCCTCAGAAAGCTGTCCAAGAAAGTGGTTGTACTATTAAAGGAGTAATGGCTGGAAACGAGATGGTCCCTTAAATTTTTAGCACGTCTGAATGCCAAAGATGGCTATTCAGGTAACAGTTTGGCAAGCGCTGGATCAACCCGCAGAATCGGCCATGCACTAGTCAGGACTAGTGTTGAGCGATACCGTCCGATACTTGAAAGTATCGGTATCAGATAGTATCGGCTGATACCCGAAAAGTATCGGATATCGCCGATACCGATACCCGATACCAATACAAGTCAATGGGACACCAAGTATCGGAAGGTATCCTGATGGTTCCCAGGGTCTGAAGGAGAGGAAACTCTCCTTCAGGCCCTGGGATCCATATTAATGTGTAAAATAAAGAATTAAAATAAAAAATATTGATATACTCACCTCTCTGGAGGCCCCTGCACCTCACCGCTGTTAACCGGCAGCCTTCTTTGCTTAAAATGAGCGCGTTTAGGGCCTTCCATGACGTCACGGCTTCTGATTGGTCGCGTGCCGTTCATGTGACCGCCACGCGACCAATCACAAGCCGTGACGTCATTCTCAGGTCCTAAATTCCTAATTCTAGGAATTTAGGACCTGAGAATGATGTCACGGCTTGTGATTGGTCGCGTGGCGGTCACATGAGCGGCACGCGACCAATCAGAAGCCGTGACGTCATGGAAGGTGCTGAACGCGCTCATTTTAAGCAAAGCAGGCTGCCGGTTACTACCAGGGCGCATCAGAGGGTGAGTATATCCCTATTTTTTATTTTAATTCTTTATTTTTTACATGGATATGGATCCCAGGGCCTGAAGGAGAGTTTCCTCTCCTTCAGACCCTGGGAACCATACACTGGGAACTTCCGATTCCGATTTCCGATACCACAAAAGTATCGGATCTCGGTATCGGAATTCCGATACCGCAAGTATCAGCCGATACCCGATACTTGCGGTATCGGAATGCTCAACACTAGTCAGGACTGACCTAAGTCGATCAGATTGAGAACAGAACATGGTGATAAATCTTAGTTTCGAGGAATCATCTAAATTGGGTAAGGAGTCATTGCCATACAGGAGGGAATGGCGCGTAACATGCTTGGCTCTATTGAATGCATATTTAATGGATCTGTTGCTATATCCACGGGATCTAAAGCGTTCTTTCAGGTCATCAGCTCTTAATAAAATATCCGCGTCAGATGAACAGATACGTCAGAGGCAGAGAAATTGTCCCACCAGTACCGATCTAATGATATGACGCGGATGACCTGAAGCAGCATGAAGTATTGTATTTTTTGATGTTTCTTTGCGATGTAAATCAGTTTGTAGGGTACCTGTGGGGTCCCTCCTTATAGTCACATCAAGAAAATCCAAAGAACTGCCACTATATATAAATGTCAGATGGATATTAAGATCATTGTTGTTCAGGGATACGATCTGCCGCTCAAGTTCGATTGGAGTGCCCTGCCAGATGAAAAAGATATCGTCGATGTACCGTGTCCAAAATGGGACAGGGTCCACTGACCCCAATTCATCAGACAGGAAGAGTTCCCTCTCCCACAGCCCCAGAAAGAGACTGGCATAGGAGGGCGCGAAAGCTGCCCCATGGCAGTCCCCTGGAGCTGCAGGTAGAAGTTACCCTTGAACACAAAAAACATGTGTGTGAGGGTGAACTCCAGCAGCTCCAGCAGAAGGTCCCTGAAACCCAAGGATAGAGAGGAGGTGCCAAGAAAAAAACGCACCACAGACAATCCATCCTTGTGTTTGATGTTAGTGTACAGGGATTCAACATCCGCTGAAACAAGTAGAGTATCACCCCCCACATGCATTCCATCGATCCTGCACAGCAGATCACCCGTATCCTTAAGAAAGGAAGGGAGGCCCGAGACTAGGGGTTGTAAATGGTAATCTATCCACCTATGAATGTGCTCCAGAAAGTTGCCCCTGCCAGAAATGATCGGTCTGCCAGGTGATGAGGAGATGCTCTTATGAATTTTCGGGAGCAAGTAAAGAGTAGGAATAGTAGGTTCAGGAACTACCAGCGCCGCTCTCAAATCCCTGGTGATAATGTCATCCTCTAATGCTCTTTTAAGAATACTCTCCAATTGAGCCGAGTATGCAGAGAGAGGATTATAAGTAAGCCTCCGGTAACAAGTGCTGTTATTAAGTTGGCGGAAGGCCTCTTTCTCATACATACTAGACGGCCAGAGGACGACATTACCACCTTTGTCAGCGGGTTTCTGAAACCATGTTACAGATGTATGGAGACAGGTTTTGGAAGGCTTTGCATGTCATAGTTAGGGTTTTGCACTGTAGCCTCTGGGCAATTGGAAGTCAGGAAAGGGCCAAGCAGAGAGGAGAGGCTCGGGAATAACAGAGGGACAGTTGCATTACTCGGGCATCAGACTTTAGGATAGATTGGAGTGGTGCAAGAGTGCTAGAGGGAAGGCCAGACAGTAGAAGGTTGCAATAGTGGTGGCGGGAGATCATGAGGGCATGCACAAACATTTTTGCAGTTTCTTGGAACGTACAGATCCTAGAATTGTTTTTGAGTTGTAGTGGTCAGGAGGAGGCAAGGGCTTGGATATGTATATTGAAAGAGAGGGCAGAGTCGAGGATCACCCCGAGGCCCCGAACATGCGGGACTTTTTGTACCGGTGTGGCGTCCTGGCATTACACAGGCACGTGTCCGAAAACATTACCCGTGCCCTCCAAACTGCTGTTATTGGTAAAGTCAACCTAACCACAGACACGTGGACAAGTGCTTGTGGTCAGGGATGGTACATCACACTAACAGCACACTGGGTTAACATAGTGGAAGCCGGGACCCAGTCCGACCTTGGGATGGAGCACGTCCGACCAACCCCGAGTATTGCGGGCCCTATGTCAATCAAGGTTGCCCCCACAGTCTTCAGCTCCTGCACCTCCTCCTCCTAGTCAGCCTCCATCTCCACAAGTAGCACATCAGTCACAAGCTGGAAGCACTGTAGCAGTGCCTCAGCCAAGCAGCAACAGACTGTGCTGAAGCTAACATGCTTAGGTGACAAGCCGCACAACGATGAAGATTTGTGGACAGCACTGAAAGAGCAGGCAGATCTGTGGCTGATTCCACTGACCCTACAGCCAGCCATGGTCATGTGTGATAATGGCTGAAACCTTGTGGCTGCTCTGTGTCGAGGCAATTTCACACACATGCATTGCCTGGCCCATGTGCTTAATCTCATTTTTCAACATTTTCTGAAAAGCGACCCAGAGGTTCCAGATGTGCTAGGAAAAGTACTCGGCTCTGCGCACCCATTTTAGAAAGTCAACTAGAGCTTCATCTTGACGTGGTTTTGCAGCACTTGCAGCTTCTGTCTCACCAACTGGTATGTGATGTCCTCCCCATGCATTGGAACTCTACACTGCATATTTTGGAAAGGATTTGTGAGCAGAAGAGGAAAGTTGTTGACTATCAGCATCAACAAGACCGTCGGTATTCAGTTCTGACTTCACACATAAGATCTCAGGAGTGGACATGGATGTCAGACATATGTACCATCCTCCAAAACTTTGAGCAATTCACCAAGATGGTGAGCGGCAATGACGTCATAATTAACATCTCCATCCTGCTTCTCTGTGTTCTAACATTAATATTTATAGTTATTTATATAGCGTCAACATATTTACAGTTTCAAACACAACAGTTCTAAGTAACAACGATAATAATAATACAATAATTAAACAGAAATAAAACTACCCTGCTCATGACAGCTTAAAATCTACGCTAAGTAATAACGATAACAATAAATTAAACTCGTGACAACTTACAATCTACAATGAAATGGGGGAGATAAAAACTACAGGGAAATGTATTTACAATGATGTATTTACAATTATATTACTGAGGTTTGAATAAAGTCGTGGAGGCCTGAGGACAAAGAGGAGAGGGAGACCATGGTCAGTTGTCCTCTTGGTGAGGACACGGAAGTATCGACTGTTTGCAGTCTTGCACGCATGGCTGAGTTTATGTTACTCTGCCTTTCCCATCACCCTCGCGTTCTCAAAATTTTGAGCGAAAACCTGGCAATACTGATTGTTGTGGACACTTCTAGACCCAGGCTACAAGGAGAACTTTATATCTCTTATTCCAGAGGCAGATAGGTGTACTACAATGTTGGAGGACCATAGGGCCCTTGTTGCTGAACCATTTAAAAAATTCCCATCTGAAAACGCTGGCAGAAGATGTCACAGTTCGTTGGCCAAGTATGGAGTACAGGTGAAAGAGACACAACTCCAATCCAGCAGAGGCAGTGGAACACTGGCAAAGTTCGGGGAGAAATTTTTCAGAACCTCCCATCACCCTGGCCCTGAGGCATGGTGGACTCTCACAAAGAGTGCAAACTTTGGTAAAATGCAGAGGGAGTACCTTGCTGACCATACCAATGTCCTCTGTGCCCTTTAATTATTGTTTAGCAAAGCTGAACATGGAGCATGAACTATCTCTCTCTACTGCGCACGTGCGCTGTACTCACTTTCGTGGAGTGCACGGTGCCTCGCTCTCTGGCGATCATTGGGCCATGGTTCCTCGCTTTATGGCAGTACCACTTTTATTGGCTGGAAAAAATGCCTTCATAATACAGAGACAGAGTACAACACCACCCAAGCGTTCACACTCTGCTCCTCAGACTTTCTATGTGCTCAGTGACTGCCTCTAGGCAGAAGATGATGATGGTGGTAGTAGTAGTTGGAGCTTTTAAGACAGTCATGAAGCAGCCATAACAACTTGAAAGAGAAGTATTTTTCAAGAAATACCACACTGTTCCATATGTGGCCTGTATTTTTTATTTTTTTATGCAAAATAGTGCTGTATATAAGTAAAGTCACAGACAGCAAAAACAGTGGAAAACCGCCCTTAAATGCCCAAACTTTTAGCATGCAGATATATGAGGCCTGTCACGGAAATACCACACTGACAAATATGTGGCCAGTATTATTTTTAAATGCAAAATAACGCTGTATATAAGTAGAGTAACAGACAGTCAAAACAGTGGAAAACAGGCCTAAAATGCCCAAACTTGGAGCACGCAGATATATGAGGCCTATTACGGAAATACCACACTGCCAAATATGTGGCCCCCTGAGGAAGCCCATGCGAAACGCGCTTTGGGGCTGCGTGGTCTGACCAATTGCACGGACATATCTGGGTGAGACATTATTTTTTGTATTTGATGCATATCGTTTAAGATCTGGGTATTTATATAGGGCCATAGCTATGGTGATAATGTGTTTCTAATTAACCCTAAACATATCCATTGTGCTGTGACAGTGTTGCAATATATACATTACGGTCACTGATTTCCCGGTCCTGTTTACATATATGCAATTATGTCAGACTTTTTTGTTTGTGTCCTTCACTATATGATTTGTTTGTCTGTACAATCCTTTTTAATATACTGGTGTATATGGTATTTACTATCTTATTGATAATTAATAAATATTTGATATATTTTATATGGGTAGTTTGGTACTCCTTTTTCTTTGTTTATAATCATATTTTGGAGTATGTTTTATGCCTGCTTGTAATAGCGCTGGTTTTTATCAATTTTATTCTGGGTGTTCTTCTTTATAGCCAGTATGCCAGCAGGATTCTCCGGTGGGCCAGTCCGACTCTGGGTGCGTCTTATGGTGCAATGTGCCTTATAGTCCAAACAATACGGTAATTGATCTGTGCCTGTCAGATCAGCAGCTCCTGACAGAGGGTTAAAGTGGTTAGAAAAAAAGGAAAATGTGACAAAAATCACAAAATAACTTATACTTATCTCTCCTTAGCCTATCCAGCGTTGATGTGCCATTGGTATTATTGGACTTTGTTTATAAGAAGCCAGCATGTGATTGCTATCATATCCAGAGTGGATAAAATACATATTACTTGTATTATGGCTCCCTTCGATTATCATTGTTTCCCGAGATACAGCATGTAATTGCAAGGGAAATTACTTGGCTGCAGAAGTTTCAAGATGGTCACTTGTAGAGAAAGACCAGCACTGGATCACTATGGAGAAAAGACGTGAGTATATTATTTATATTTCTTTTTTAATGTCTCATCTGTGTTTTACAATTTATTTAAAGGCTCAATATCCCCATATTGACACATTTCTCCTTTTCAAAACTTTGGCAAAATTCTTCTTGACATTCAAATTGTTGAAACACCTGTTGTTATTATTGCAAAAACATTATTTTTTCTCTTTTTTAATCAACTGTGATATATATATAACTGTGATATAGTATGCAATGTATACTATATTTATAGGTGTGTTATTTTAATTATATCTGAAAAATAATGATATTGCTAGAGACATATTCTGTGAATTAATGACTCTCAAAGGATTTTCCATTTATAGCACTATATCACAGAACATTTCTAAGGTTTTCTAACCAATTGAAACAATGCAGCTCAATGTGTATGTAACAAGCTCCATTGGAATAATGTTTCTATAGTAACCATATCACTACACTTTGCAGAATGTTCTTACGATTCACATGCCACTTTGTCATTCTACAACTGTTACTGAAAGTGCCTATAATGTGTATGATTATAAATATAGTGCAGTTTTCTGTGTGGCTCACGATTTGAATGCATATTCAATGAAATCAATAGATGAACCAGACTCTCATAAACAGTGTGCTTTTTATTCATGGGTTAGCATATCAAAGACGGGTTCTTCTGATACAGTTGAAAATTTTGCTATGTAAAATTATAGCTATTTCCGGCTTATATCACATTTCAATACGTACCTTGGAATGTAATATTGGATTTGAAAGATTCAGACAGTAAAACCAATTTTATTCAGTAATGAGAAGGTGTATAAAATAAGTCAGTTAATTGAGACAAGAATACTGGTTGGTATCAGAGAAGAAAATGTTGAATATGGCAATGTCTGATCCTTGCTGCCTTGATTAGCACATTAATTATGAGGCAGGTGTTTCTGGACTGTGTAAATTGCCTGCGTAAAAGGTCAGGAATGTGTAGCTGTCATTTCACCAGTGAGAGTATATTTCACAGCTACTCAGATTTTTAGTGTTCTTGCTGAGGGAAATTTACTTTTCTCTTGCATATTATATACTTCAGACCATTATTACAAAAAATTAAATACATTACATCATATGTGTTCTCGGCTGAGAAGTAGAAATGGTTGAAAGTATTCAAATGCAAGTGAATTTTACAAAAATCTGTAAAGTGATTTTTTTGTAATTCGCTCCTCACGAAGCAAAAATTGCAGTCACTGTCCTCAGGGCCTCTTCTATCCGCAGTTGCGAGCCCATGTCTTCACTCCATAACGGGATTTCCTGCTGCGACCAAGTCTCAGACTTCATAAAATGATGGACTATATGGCACATCATTTGTCTCAGTCACAACAGGACAATGGTACTTCTAACAGTAACATTGTTAGTTCTGAACACAAAAGACTAAAACAGAGAATTTTTGGACTGTTTTTTAATAAAAAACAAAATATAACATGGAAACTCTGTCAATGAACTGTGCTATGAAATGGTCTGCTGGTTATCACTGGGTTACCATATGTTTCTATTGTGATTACACCTTGACATTACTATGGTTGTGTTTCTGTTAAAAAGCTTAAAAGTTGAATATAGTCCTACAAGACATCAGAGTGTTACATGCAACTGTCACTCCCACCAGGGCTGTGGAGTACTCAAAACCGGGTTGGACAGTTCTTTGGGGAAGTCACGGGGCCGTGACCTGACTCCATGGCCCTGGCTGTAAAATGGGTAATATGTATATGGGATTTAATGTGACGCCACCTGTGGTGTTCGGCAATGGATGGCCGACCCTGCTATAGGAGACTGCTGGGGCTGATGGTGATGCAGCTGGGATGGTTCTGCTCCTTGCAGGTGGAGCGAGGCCAGGGCTACTGATCCCGTTTATGTCAGGATTCATGTGCCTTGTAGTGCAAGACTCAGGGTGCAAGAGATCACTGAATGACACAAGGGCTGTAGTTTTCTTTTCCTTTACTTGATGGTTGATAGTACAGACTGGGGTACTGGTAACAGATCGTAATGGAGAGCCGGGCAGACTGGAAGAAATTTTCAGATACACCTGGCCAGGTAGGTACAGAGGCCTTCCTTCTGCGCTGTCCTCTTTTTCCTTGCTGCCTAACAGCTCACCCACCTGCTGCTCCCTAACTGTCCCTCTGTGTCTTTTTAAAAACTAACTGTTGCCCGCATGGCAGGCAGCTTGAGGCTATCACAGGTGCTGCTCCTTTGTGTCGGCTCCAGGCTCTGGTATGCTGCTGTGCTGCCAGGTATTACATCAGGCCAGGAGACCTGCAGTCCCCTGCCCTTCAGATTTAGCTGCCTGGACTTCAGTACCCATGCAACCACGGATTTCGATATCCAGTTCCTAGTGCTCAGCTCTGGGGCGCGTTTAATCGCAGCTCCACTCCCCAGGTTCTGCTCTACTTCTCTCCTACTGACACCTTGTAAGGGGACCCCTTCTTGCTTCCATACATAACATTACTCCCTGTGAGAGAGGCAATGTCACTGTGCAACCGGACTCTTGGGGTGCCACACACCATTCCAGGGAATTGGAGGCTTTGTAGCATTTTTTTGTAGGCAATTCAAGTAAAATATTGTAAAAAAACTTGTTGAACCTAGAAAGTTTGAATTTGAAAACATTCGATCATCTTTACTTATTCGTTAACATTCTGCAGTGAGATATTTTTCATATCTATTAGTTTTAAACATGCTGAATCTGTAACTTTACATAAAGTCACGGCTTTTTAAAAGCCAAAATAAAATGTGTTTTATATTTGGAAGGATCATGCCTTATCCTGCAATTAAAGCACTTTCAGTACATTTCTGTGTCGTTTCTGGAAAGCTGTCATGTTTATTTACAAGTAGAATAACACTATTTCTGGCCATTATGTGACTTGACACATGAATTTTCCCATTTTATCCTATAGTGCTCCTTTTCTAATTTTTAGTTGCCTCCGAGCTAGTGGAGGTGAGCTGCTAGAAAGTCTCCCATACACATTATACAAAGATGAAGGATTCCTGCTCTATTATCTCTATGTACTGTAGAAAATTTTCATGAGCAGGGTGGAAGATATTATACAGAACTAACAAGCAATGTAGTTGTGAATGCTGCTCTGGGGTAAAGTAAAACCCTTGATAGAAAGCACAACAATCGGTGTCTGGGCCTTCTTCTTACATCCTGCATTTCCTTCCTCTTTCCTCTTACCTCTCAATCTCCATTTTCTTCTCTATAGACTTTGACAGACAACTGGAATCTGATCCTCCAATTTGTTGGCTGACCATCTTATTTTGAAAAAGACAGATTTCAGTTGTTTTTCAGAATGAATGTTGAATCCAGGAGGCAGATAATAGAAGTGGCACATAATATATGTTTGATATGATATATTAGAAAGGTTCTTATATTTGCTTGTACTGTTAATATATGCAAACCTCATTGAAACAGGAGTGACCATTCAAAGGTTTTAGCCTTTAAAAATTCATGGAATATCCTTAGGAAAAAGCCATCAATATTAGATCAGTGGGTTTTCTCTAAAAGTTATCATTTTCTATATAACTTCTCCTCTACACTAATGTACACTTTCCTTTTCTGTGAGAATATACTGCTTTGTATTGCATAGAGCACAGAGCTGAGTACTGTATGGGTAGTAAAATATAAATCACTTTGCGAACAACATTAAGGTGTAAAAATTCCCATGCTTAGTTATACCGGCAAAGGTTAAAATACTGATTACCATCTGGATGCAGATAAACTATAATGTTGTATAAAGTGCAGAATACTAATGGACATCCATTCCCACATAATTAATGGTGAAGTTCTGCTAAGTCTTCTAACGACACACAAGTAAGGGTACTATTACACTAAACGATTTACCAACGATCACGACCAGCGATGCGACCTGGCCATGATCGTTGGTAAGTCATTGTGTGGTCACTGGAGAGCTGTCACACAGACAGCTCTCCAGCGACCAACGATGCCGAAGTCCCCGGGTAACCAGGGCAAACATTGGGTTACTAAGCACAGGGCCGCACTTAGTAACCCGATGTTTACCCTGGTTACCATCGTAAATGTAAAAAAAAAAAAACAGTACATACTCACATTCCGGTGTCACGTCCCTCGCCATCTGCTTCCCGCACTGACTGTGAGTGCCGGACGTAAAGTAAAAGCAGAGCGCAGCGGTGACGTCAGTAATTATTAATTATAAGTGTTGCACAAACATCACACACACACTCCCCAAAACTGGGGATACTGAAGCAAACCCTTCTTGGCGCTAAACTAGATACGTGATGCATTTCCCATGATATACATATATTATTTATTTACCAAAAAAAAATACATAATAGAGATCCTATAAACCACAGGCAAAAAACAAACAATCAAAGATGCCCAGTGTATAGTATAGCCAGCAGCAGACGTAAATCTCCAATGAACGGGGTAAGCAATAAATCACGAAAAGTCCGAAAACCGATGTTTCGGTGATTGAGGGACCAGCGGTTCTAAGGGTCCATAGTGTTTCTTCATGTACCGCCTAAGGATGAATCAAGAATGTCCAAAAGATCTAAAGCAGGATATAAAAAACACAAAAGTAAGTACTGGTAGGGGAAGGAGGGAGAGGGAAGAATGGGCAGAGAGGCAGAGGGGGGAACCTAATACCTCATACTTGCATGTAAAAACCCATATATAAAAGTTCCTCGTTCATACCCGCTGGAGCCAGGGTATTAAGATCATAGATCCACTTGGACTCCTTCCTTAGGAGTTTGGGTACTATACTCCCACCCCTGATGTCCATTTTGACCCCCTCCAGACCCATGACCCTTAGCCCCCTTGGTGACCCCCCATGATGGTGTATAAAATGCGCGGCCACTGAGGACAGCTTCTTACCGATGTTCAATACTGGCATAGAGGGATTCGACGTCCAATGTCACAATATAAGTATTTACTGATATTTCAAGGTTACTGATTAGCTCGATGAGATGCATCGAGTCTCTGATATAGGAGCCTAGGGAGTAAACGATAGGTTGCAAAAAGAAGTCGAGGTAGGTGCAAGGTCTTTCAAGGAGTCCCCCTATCCCCGATATAATTAGCCTACCTGGGGGGTTATCCAGGCGCTTATGCACCTTAGGGAGCATGTAGAAAGTTGGTACTCTGGGCGTATCAGTTGTCAAAAATCCCTTCTCGCTCTTGTTTATGATCCCCATATCAAACGCAGTCTGAATCAGACGATCCAATTGGCCCTTGAAGACATCCGTTGGATCCGATGGGAAGACCTGGTAATGAGAATGGTTAGAGAGTTGGCGCTTAGCTTCCTGTACATAAAGTTATTTTGGCCAAATCACCACGTTCCCCCCACTGTCGGCTTCTTTAATGACAAAGGAGTCCTGCTTCCTAAGATGTTGAAGGCAATGTATTTCTTCTCTAGAGATGTTACTCAGACCCCCACTACTCAATCTAATATTACATATGTCCTTACTAATGGTGTCAAAAAATATCTGGACCACTGGAAAGAGAGAGAAAGATGGCGTGGCTTGCGACGGTATGCGCCCTGTGAATCTCTTAAACTCACCAGGTCCCCTTTCGTTCTCCTCCAGAAGCTCCAAAAGGTCACGGAATGTCTGCCTATCTTCATCCGGCAGTGTCTATTACCATTGGCTTATGATAAAGGAGTTTAAAAGTCAACTGCCTACAAAAAAGATATAGGTCTTTGGTGAGTTCGAATTTATTCAAGGGATTGGTGGGCGAGAAAGAGAGTCCCTTAGAGAGTACAGAAACCTCCCCAGGTGATAGGCGATAGGAGGACAGGTTTGACAATCTGCAACTTACCTGACTCCGTGGCCTCATCCTGTTCAATCACAGGCTCTAAAATCTCCAGTTGTTCCTCCTGGGGTACCTCCTGCAATTCGGAGACCAATCCTGGTTGTTCCGTGCCATGGATCTCCCATTTACGTGGCTTGCGCCTTCCCCCTTGTGGCGCCTTCTTGGTCGCTTATGTCGGATGATAAAAAAACATCACTTGATACGGGGTCCACATATTCAGTTTGTGTCCGTTCTCCCAACGTGGGCACAGGCATCCTCCTGGCATTGCCGCGGTGCGTCCATCTGTATGCCCTCTGGTTGTCAAAATTGGTTTTATCACGTTGGAGTTTACTCTTCTTCCCTTTTATAACATCCCTCTCGAACAGATCAATGGTAGTTTTTAAACGCTCCTTAAAGGGGGCAACATGCCCTTGTTTATCAAAGGTATCCAACCTCTGCTCCTTGAGCCTAATTTCCTCCTTCAATCGAGCAATAAGGGCCTGATCATGCTCCATAATACTCCAGAAGTAGCTGACACCAGGAAGCTGCAACTGCTAGGCTGGTCTCCATAGAGAAACTCTGACACCAACAGTCAGCTGATGCATCAGGTGACCATTTAAAGGATGGTGGGAGTAGTCACCACCCACATCAGCTGACCTAGCAACTCTGCAGTTGCAGCAGGCTGCCAGCAGGTGAAACTGATATTAACCCCCACTGGCCTGAAAGGAAAAAAGCTACTTTTGAAACATAATGGAACCAGAGCTGCCTAGAATCCAAAAATGGGTCATGACAGTACCCCCTTTCAATGAGTGGCCTCTGGACCCTTAACACTGGACCTCACTGCAAATGACGTACGGTGATTCACCTCCACAGTCCCCTGATCCTCAGGTATATGGCAAATGCAGCCCAATGGAGATGGCAATAAAGTAGGCACAACCAATCTCCGGAGTGCCAACCTGTAGAATACGTTGTGAACGTGCATTACTATGGAAAGTCCCCAGACTCAGAATGGCCGACAAGTGATATGGCCCAATCACCCAAGAACACCAGGTGCCAGAAGGCATACTTCCACCTGATGTTTTTGGTGGACACTCACACATACTCATTCACACACAGGTCCGGACCTGCACATTTATTTCCACGTATGCATTTGCCAAAGGATGGTGAACTCTTTGATGAACTGACAGCAGAGGCATTCCCCTGTGTCACCAAACTCATACCCTCACTACATACAGAGGGAACTACCACCCTCCCCTGACTCCTCCTATTACGAGGACTCCAAAACTCAGGGTTTACTTGTGATGAGGGTTGAGTCTTGCTCCTACTCCCTGGCAGCACCTCAGCTGCCCCCTGCATAGAAGAAGGGGTAGGTTGGAGAAGGATGGTTGAGATTGTAGCTCTCAGCCAGCCATCCTTACCCGACTGGTCCAGCAGACTACTTCCCTGGACCACAAATTTATAACCGGATTGTGTCTCTTCAGCAAAGGAAGACCTAAGACAATGGGAGTTGGCATACCCTCCAAGATGTAGCATGATAGGGATTCCACAAGAAGAGTCCCTATACGCAGGTTAATATTATCTATGACTTGGGTCACCCTCCCCTGGCTGAGTCAATTGCCTGAGCACCAATGGGTCTTGCCAGCATCCTAACCTTCAGACCATGGGTCTGAACAAAGTGAGAATCCACCAAATTGACTCGAGTTTCACTATCCACAAGCACCGAAATAGTATCAGTAACCCCGCCAACCACCAGTTCAGCAGGAATGGTACAGTGAGACGAAAAGATGAAGGAAATATGCACACCCTGGTCCCCTCCCTCCACACGACCATGGGGACATGACTTTGGAGCTGGAGTACCAACTTTGGTATGAGATGGGCAGACATTAATATAATGACCCGTAAGACCACAGTAGAAACATGCCCCCATCCCACGGCAAGCTGCAGGCAACCCAGTTTGAGAAGAGACTCCTCTCACCTGCATAGGTTTTTCCATCTGCACCAGTGTGTCCTCCTCCCCAGAAATAACAACAGGGGGCAGATTCGGTGTATGTCTCTCCCTGAGGCATCTATCCACCAAAATAGCAAGGGGCATGGCAGCTTCCAATGACTCAGGAGTTGCGTATTGCACCAGAGTATACTGTAGTCTAGCTGACAGACCCTGACAGAAATGACTCCTAAGAGAAGGGTTGTTCCACTGAGGGTCAGTGGCCTATCTATTAAACTCTGAGCAGTACTTCTCAGATGGCCGGTCTCTCTGCTTGATTTTACATAGTCTAGACTTAGACAAGGAGATGCCATCAGGATCCCAATACACAAGTGCCAATGCCGCTAAAAACTTGTCCACTGACCGCAAAGATGGTGAATCGGTTGACAGGGAGAAGGCCCAAGGATTGGGGATAACCCTTGAGAAGGGAGATTATAATCCCCACACACTGTTCCTCACTCCCTGAAGAACAAGGGCGGAGCCTGAAATATAGTTTACAGGCCTCCTTAAAAAACTAAAATTTATCTATACCTCTAGAGATCCTATCAGGGAGAGATATCTTGGGTTCCGGTTGAACCTGGACATGAGCCGAAACCCAAAACCCTGACATCTGCTGAAGCTGCTGCACCAACTGACATAGCAGATTCTTAACCTCATCTGTGAGGGTCTGGATCAGCTGAGCAAAAGCCTGTGCTTGAGCCATCGGTTCACCAGAAAAAAAGTACTGGTTGGTGATAATATCACGGAATGTAACGACCCAACAGGTGGTCAGACAGCGGACGGCACAACACACACTCAACAAGATGGAAATGGGGAGAATAAGGCCCTACTGATAGGGAATGAGAGATGGACACCTCCTGAGACCCAACCTGAGCCTGTCCCTGCACTCCCCTAACCCTCTAAATGGGTCCTTCCCCCTGCCACCATCAGAAACCTTGTCCCTCGCTGTCACCTCGCATTACCCTGGCTAGTGCACTGGCCGGCAAAGGCGCTAGCTTCAGACAGTGACAAACATGAGATAGACAAGGTAAAAACACCTCACTTAGCTTCCAGACTCCGCTGCCAAGCTCCACACTGCAGATGACACAGAATCAGGACACCAAATTTCAGAAGTAGCTGACACCAGAGAGCTGTAACTGCATGGCTGGTCTCCATAGAGAAACTCTGTCACCAACAGTCAGCTGATGCATCAGGTTACCATTTAAAGGATGGTGGGAGTAGTCACCACCAACATCAGCTGACCTAGCAACTCTGCAGTTGCAGCAGGCTGCCAGCAAGGGAAATTGACATTAACCCCATCTGGCCTGATAGAAAAAAGAGCTACATTTAAAACATAGTGAACCAGAGCTGCCATGAATCCAAAAATGGATCGTGACACACGCTGCTAGTTGCTGAAGATATTATACAGTTCTGCACACTGTGTAATAGTAGGAAAATTATCAGTGTAAAACAAAGAAAAATCTACACTATTTTTATTTCACAAATAAATGCTGGAAAGGTAATGCTGTACACCTTGGACAACTACTTGTAGGCAGCAATAAACAAAAGTTGCTACAATTAGTTGCCAATAGCAAATTTTATGTATTTCTGCTTTCAATTCTTTGTCAATGGTGTGCAACATTGAATTTTAAGAAGTTGTCTTGGAAACACAAATAATGCACAGATTTTTCTGCATGTCTTACACTGGTAATAGGACGTGCAATGTACAGTAATAATGCAGAAAACCAACATGAAGACCCTGCAGACCGAAGATCACTATGAAGCATAATGTATTTATTTGATTTGCTTATATAGATTAACAGACATCATCACCATGGTCCACATTGTGATCTAAATTCTCATTCAGAATGTTTTGAAGTATGTGGGGAGGAAAGGGATATGGAAACCAGAGCATGGAAACCAACAAAAACATGAAACCCAAAGACTCCTTGCATATGTTGCGTTTGGTTGGATTTGAGGGGGATTGCAAAGCTGAAATGCTAACCACTAAGCCACCAACCAGCTCCATGAGGATGGAAGAGGATGTATATAAAATACCTGTTCCCAGATATTTTCAGCCCTCCCAAAGACCTGTGCATACGTTGAATATTTGGTGAGTTTTTTTCACCTCAGCATTTGTAAGCCAAAACCAGGAGTGGAACAATCAAAGAAAAAGTATAATACAATCATGTGCACTAATTCTGTTTTTTACCCACTTTTGGCTTTGGCTTAAAAATAGGGATGAGCAAAAGTGAGCTGTAAAGTTTGGGGATTGTGCAGTGCCGAACTCTGAACACAGACTTCTTTCCCATAGTCCGTTTTACTGGTCAGCTTCTATGCTAAATAAAATTTGGTGAAAGGCTGCAGCACAGCCAATAAATAAACTTTTAGGTTGTGGGCCCTTAGCAGGTTGGCATGGCTTTGATTGGATGGAGCCACACGTGAGTGCCCGTTTATGAAAGTCAGATCACAGGTAGTGCTGCCATTTTAGTCTCAGCACTAGTGCAGAATGTCCTAACAGCCTGGTGTAGCGTGCCCTAACAACCTGGTGCAGTGTGCCCTATCAGCCTGATGTAATGTTCCATAACAATCTGGTTTGGAGTGCCATAACAGCATGTAATAGAGTGCCATAACAGCCTGGTGTAGAGTCCCATAACAGCCTGCTGTAGAGTGCCTTAACAGCTTGCTACACAGTGACCTAAGGCTACGTTCACATTTGCGGTCAGCGCCGCAGCGTCGCCGCATGCGTCATGCGCCCCTATATTTAACATGGGGGCGCATGGACATGCGTTGTGCTGCATTTTGCGCCGCATGGCCGCAAGCGTTGGATGCAAGAAACGCTTCAAGTTGCATTTTTTTTGCGTCCAACTTTCGGCCAAAAAGGACGCATGCGGCGCAAAACGCAGCGTTTTAGCGTGCTTTTTGCCGTGTTTTTGTTTGCGTTGTGCGCTGCGGCACCGACGCTGCGGCGCACAACGCAAATGTGAACGTAGCCTTATACAGCCTGGTGCATAGTACCCGTAATACATTGAATCACTAGCCATGTCAAAAGCTTTAGTTTAATTCAAGTCAAGTTCTTGCTTTTTTGCCTTTTTTTTGTTTCTTTGTGTTTCATATAAATATCATCTGCTGGAAATGACTATTCCTTCTGGTCACTTACATCTCTTCTACAGTCCATGACATGATCTCTCCTTTCCATGCATTCATTGACAGATTCAGGCTGCTTATGGTGACTTGTAGACGGAAATTCCAAAAAGAAGTTGAAATTACCTAATTTAATGACTATTCATAGTTTTGCTGTACCATCCGTGTGTACACGGTAGTCGTGGAAGAGGGCCTCAACTTCCAAACTTTTTCCTATCCAATTCACAATCTTTTTAAAATTGTCTCAAATTTTTTTCAGAGTCCAAGTAAAGTTGTTTCCTTTTGCCATCTGTTTGGTTCCATGTTGTCTCATATCTGATGGAAATCAGTGTTCCTTCTTGTCACATACTTCTCTTCCACAGTCCACAACATGATATCTTCCTTCCATGCATTCATTTACAAATTCAGGCTGTTTTGGTGATCTGCAGACACAAATTTCCAAAAGACAACATTACTCCCAGCAGCGACCTGCGAGTCAGAGATGCATCCAGGCATCTTTTCCATGCTGGTCCCATTCCATTTGAGCAGTTTTTCCATCCATTTCAGCAATTTTACTGTCCCCCAGACCTCCTGGGTGGGTCTGCTCGAAAAAATGCTTGAGTTTCCCATTGACTTCCATTATACTCGTTACTCAAGTCGAGCACCCGAGCAGTCCAGTGGGCTCTATTCAAGTAGTGAGTACCCAAGTGTTTTATTGCTCACTCACCACTATTTATCACCATGTACTAGCAAAAGCCTTGTTAGTCTGGACTCACATCACAACCAATGGGTTTCCAGCGCAACATAAAGACACATTACATGAACTTATTGTGTTAGAGTATCAAGTAATCATGTTTTTTTTCAAGGAGGCAATCACGCATCAAACTTCAAAAGATTTGTTTAGCCGTAAAAAAGGAAAGTGCCAAGGTTAAAAAAAAATCTGATTTCCTCAAAAAGGATATCTGGTGCCCTAATGTGTCAAGTTAAATCACCAATAACAAACAACATATGATAAGTAAAGCAGCATTTCTATTTTTATTCTTTCATTGCGTTTTAACTGTTTAGTTTTGTGTGATACAATTGGAAAACTACTATTAAAAGTACATTGTCTATATATTAAAACTTAAACACTTTTGGAAGAGATAAAATAAATTGTCAAGGAAGTAATAAATAAATTACCCAGAAACAAATCACATTCAACCTTTATACAATTGAAATGGACATATAACAATTTGTGTTCAATCCGTGCTACTGAAGTGTTCTCCGCCTCCTGTCATCTTTTAGAAACTGTGCGCGAACAAGCGCTGCACAATAGATGACAGTATGGTAGTTTATTTAGGTTTATTTCACATATTTTGTTCCTAGTGATTGCAAAAGAGTGCTTGTTTCCTTCCCAGTGTCTCAATCAGGTCAATTGCAGAACAGTAGCAGAGTGATTATTATGTGACAGACAAGCCTGCCTGTGGGAAACCAGTCAACATAAAAGTACATTGGTGAAGATTCCGAAATCTTCAACTAATATGATTTAGAAGCCTTGCAACTTTTTGGAATTATTACAAAATAAAATGTGATATACAGTAAAATAACTGAAGTAATGGTCAGACAAATAATCATATCCTCCAAATGAATCCAAGATGATCATCCAGACAAAAATTAGCTTTCCATAAGCCTGATTATGAGTGGATTTTGTTTGTAGTAGGCTCCCTTAGAATTGTGTCTCTTGGGTATCATATTTGATGGCCTTGAAAAAAAAATTTGTTCATACAAGGTTAAAACAGCGTTTTCAAGCTATAAAAAGCATTCTGACATTGTATTCTCATTTATTTCTCCTTATTAGCTTGAAAAAGGCAAGATATAGATATGGCAATTATATTAATCCCCCTAGGGAGAATAAAACAATGATAATTTATATTAGTAAATTATGATGCAGAGGATGTTGCCGGGAATATATCTAGGCAGCGGTGAGTGCATATGGTTATTTATATGATATTTTGCAGCATAACAATTTCAGAATTATGCTGTCTGTCTAGCGATTTTTTTTATGTTACCAGAACTTTATTTGATTTTTTTATTATGTGTAGTTTTGTCATCACTAAAACTAATAGAACAGTTTAGGACTCCTTTGTTAATAAGCTTTTGTGTTCACTGGCATTTATTATAAGTAACAAAGTAAAATGAATGCAAGCAAATGGAGAAAAGGGAGAAAATGTTTCTCTTATTACAACTTGGTTTTCCTCATATATGCTCACGACTCACGAGTGCCACAGAATTACCATTGGATAGTTTTTATAATACGGCATCTTCAATTACTTAGACCGGTAAGTATGGTGGCTCAGTGGATAGCATTGTTGCTTGGATCCTGGATTCAAATCCCATCAACATCTGCATTGAGCTTGCATGTTCTCACCAAGTGTTTGCGTGGGTTTGTTCCACACTCCAATGACATAGGGAATTTAGTTGACAAGCCACAATGGGGCCAGTGATGGTGATGTCTGTAAAGATTTGTGGATATTAAAACAAATCTGCCACAAAGTTTTTGCTACCAAACATAAGAGCAGGATAATGTAGAAATAGAACCTGAATTCCAGCGATATATCATTTAATTTACTGGGTGCAGCAGTTGTTGTCATGACTCTGGATGGGATGGTTCTGGCTCTTTCCTGGTCAGGTCGAGGTTAAATTAGTCTGCCTCTCTTTAGTTCTGGGGAGGCTATCTAACGCTAGTAGTTCCTGGGTTCTGAGTCGATTATACTTCCATCTGCTCGGTCTGAGACAGCTGACCCAGGTTATTCCTCTGCAATCGTTGTGCCTCTGTGCCTTGCTGTGTATGACCCGGTTTGCCCCCTGATTACTGTCCCTGTTTTCTGCATAGTACTTCTCTGGCTGTCCTGGCTTTTTGACCCCTTGGCTTGTCTCTGACTAATCTGCTGTTTTGCCCCTTGGTACCTCGCTCCCATCTGGCTCCTGACCCTTGGCTTGTCCTTTGACTATGTCTCTGTCTTAGTACTCTGTGTTCTGCATTTTTGGTAGACCCTCTGCTCTTGCACGGTGAGTTTTTAGCTTTAGCGTGTAGCAGAGTTCAGAAAGCTGCCCCCCTCACCACAGCTTTTTGTGTATATTGTATATTAACAGTAGTGGGGGAGGAGTTGGACCAGGTCAGTAGTGGGGGCGGAGTTTGACCAGGTCTCATGTGGGCACCAGTCTTGGCAGTGATAATCTCCTTATTGCATTGAAAACACAGAACATAGGCTAATAAGTTACACATCATAGAGCTCAGTGTTTTAAGCCCTACCTCATGTTGCCCTCAGATTATATAGCAAAAAGCTTATGACTGATTACCTTTAATGTGATTGTGATTGGCATCAGTGATGTGAAACCCAGAGTGGTTTTCATTGTATGATTGCCTGATTTTTAAATAATTAAATTGCATTTTACTGCATGAAATAAGAAGTTGATCAACTACCAACCAGCAAGAATTCTGGCTCTCACAGACCTGCTATCTTTTCTTTAAGAAGTCTTCCTACTCTGCACTCATTACCGGTGGTAATTGCAACCATTTCAACTTGTTACCTGTCTAAAAGTCACCTATCCACACACTCAATCAATCACACTCCAACCTCTCCACCATGGCCAAAACCAAAGATTTCTTTAAAGATACCATGGACAAAATTGTAGACCTGCATGTGGCTGGGAGGGGTAAAGGACAATAGGTAAGCAGCTTGGTGAGTAGGTGACAAATGTTGGCATATTTATTAAAAAATTGAATAAAACACAAGCTGACTTTTAATGTTTCTCGGTTTGGGGCTCCGTGCAAGATCTCACCTCGTAGGGTAAGGATGACTCTGGGAAAGGTCAGGAATCAGCCCAGTACTACATGAAGGGACCTGGTCAAATTACCTGAATTGATCTGGGACCACAGTCTCAAACATTACCATTAGTAACACACTATGCTGTCATGGATTAAAATTCTGCAGGGCATGCAAGGTCCCCCTGCTCATGCCAGCACATGTCCAGGCATGTTTGAAGTTTGTCAATGACCATCTGTAAGATCCAGAGAAGGCTTGGGAGAAGGTCATGTGGTCAGATGAGTCAAAAATATAACTTTTTGGTATCAACTCTGCTCTCTGATTTTGGAGGAAGAAGAAGGATGGGCACAACCCCTAGAACACTGTCTCAACTGTAAAGCATAATGGGGGAAACATCATATTTTTGGGGTGCTTTTCTAAAAAAGGTAGAGGACGACTTCACCGTTTTGAAACGAAGATGCATGGGGTCGTGTATCGCAAGATTTTGTAGAACAACCTCATTTCATCAGTTTGAGAATTGAAGTTTAGTTGTGGCTGGGTCTTCCAGCGTGACTCAATGTTGTCCAGTGACAGCCCCAAAACCTGAAAGATCTGGAAAAGATCTGTATGGAGAAGTGGGCCAAAATCTCTGCTGCAGTATGTGCAAACTTCGTCAAGAACTACAGGAAACCTTTGACCTCTGTAAATGCAAACAAAGATTTCTTTACCAAATATTAAGTTTTGTTTTATATTGTATCAAATACGTATTTCTTGCAATAAAATGCTAATTAATTATGTAAAAATCATACAATGTAATTTTTTGGATTTTGTTTTAATATTCTGTCTCTCACAGTTGAAGTGTCCGTACGATAAAAATTACAGACCTCTCCATTCTTTATAGTTGGGGAAAACTTGCAAAATCAGCAGTGTATCAAATACTTATTTTCCAAACTGTGTATATATCATACAATTGTGCTTGTTAGAAAGTCTCTCTTATGAGAAATTTCACTTTACATGTAGAATTTCTAGAAAATGGGAGAAAAAGTCTTCATAGTTACGTTGCCACATTATGTTCAGTATGTTACAACTGGCAGGGATTCAGCAATTTTCTTCTATAAAGTTATGTAAATCCACCTACACGCAGAAATGAGTTTCAGATTTTCTCTTATCTAAATATGTAGACAAAACTTTCATAAATTATAAGTGTAGGGATGTTTATATTTCTATTCTGCTTTTATCGGGTGTGCGCTCAGTTAACATGATCCTATGATTTCATTGTGTACCTCTCAATGCTTCATCCTTTCTTTAAGCTATCCTCGCAAAGATTTCTGGACTTTATCTTTCATGTATGGCTAATTGATATACTGTACAGTGGGGAGAAAAAGTATTTAGTCAGCCACCAATTGTGCAAGTTCCCCATTTAAAAAGATGAGAGAGGCCTGTAATTGACATCATAGGTAGACCACAACTATGATTGTCAAAATGAGAAAACAAATCTAGAAAATCACCTTGTCTGATTTGGCAAGGTTTATTTAGCCAAACATGGTGGAAAATAAGTATTTGGTCACCTATAAACATGTAAAATTTCTGGCTCTTACAGACCTGTAACTTCTTCTTTAAGAGGCCCCTCTCGCCTCTACTCATTACCTGTAGTAATGACACTTGTTTGTAATAGTTATTAGTATAAAAGACACCTGTCCACAACCCCCTCAAATAGTCACACTCCAAAATCCACTATGGTGAAAACCAGAGAGCTGTCGAAGGACACCAGAAATAAAATTGTAGCCCTGCACCAGGCTGGGAAGACTGAATTTGCAATAGGCAAGCAGCTTGGTGCGATGAAATCAACTGTGGGAGCAGTAATAAGAAAATGGAATACATACAAGACCACTGACAATCTCCCTCGATCTGGGGCTTCACACAAGACCTTACCCGTAGAGTCAAAATAATCACAAGAACAGTGAGCAAAAATTCCAGAACTACATGGGGGGACCTAGTGAATGAACTACATAGAGCTGGGACCACCTTAACAAAGGCTACCATCAGTAACACACTACACCGCCAGGGACTCAGATCCTGCAATGCAAGATGTGTCTCCCTGCTTAAGCCAGTATATGTCTGGGCCCGTCTGAAGTTTGCTAGAGAGCATTTGCATTATCCAGAAGAGTATTGGGAGAATGTCATATAGTCTGATGAAACCAAAGTAGAACTGTGGTAGAAACAAAACTCGTCATGTTTGGGGGAGACAGAATGCTGAGTTGCATCCAAAGAACACCATACCTACTGTGAAGCATGAGGGTGGCAACATCGTGCCTTGGGCTGTGTCTCTGCAAAGGGACCCGGATGACTTACCCGTGTCCATGAAAGAATGAACGGGGCCATGTACAGAGAGATTTTGAATGCAAACCTTCTTCCATCAGCAAGGGCATTGAAGATGAAACGTGGATGGGTCTTTCAGCATTTTTCCCCCACTTTATAGTTATATCCTATGTAGTAGAACCATGAGGGCTGTTTTTTGCAGGATGAGCTCATAGTGGTATTGGTACCATTTTGGAATGCATTAACCCCTTACAGACCTAGGACGCATGCATTATGTCATGGTCGACTGGTACTTACCGACCATGGACATACTGAGTACGTCCAGGAGATTTTGAGAGTACAGAGGCTGAACACGCAATCTCCGTTGTGTGTCAGTTGACTCTGACAGCTGACACCATGCACTCAGCTTTAACCCCTTAAATTCTGCTATGACTAGCTATCGCTGCATTTAGCAGGTGAGCCGACGGAGATGTCCCCTTCTGCTCTCTAATCGGCACCCATGTGTTATCTGAGCGGGGGCTTGATCATTGCCATGGTGACCCAATATCATCATGACGACATCCTCGTCACTAAGCTGTGACAAGCCTCTCAGGCGATGCACAGAGTATGGTCTCAGGGTGACAGTTTTAATCCATTGCAATGCTCGTGAATTGCAATGGATTATAGCTGCAATCAATCTGGTAAAAGTGAAAGTCCCATGGTGGGACAAAGTAAAAAAGAATTTAAAAAAATTGTCAAAAGTTTAATCATATATATCCCCATAAAACTAATGAACCCTTTCAGTGAACACTGTAAAAACAAAACAGTGCCCGCCCCAACGCGCATTTCAGAACACCCCCTGACGAAGGTGTTCCGAAACGCGTGTTGGGGCGGGCACTGGGACCATATACCTGCCAGCATTTTCCTGCATTTGGGGTGATGTACTCTTTTATATATATATATATATATATATATATATATATATATATATATATAATATATATATATATATATCGGTTTTCTGTTAGACATCTGCTATGTTCTGTCATGCTATTAGCAAATTATGGCACTGTCGAAAGCATGATGTGTTTGTATTTCTTTGTTTATTCCATCTATATACCTCTACAGGTACATTTGTTGCCCCCTTTTGTTGTGGGTATAATAGTTTTTTATTAGGTTTGTTACCTTTTGTAATTTACATGTTTACGATATGGCAGGTCCACCTCTCAGTGCCCTTTCTTATTTTATCTAATGTTGGGTGATTCTGTTGTCACCACTATCTCCTTGCCCTACATTAATAAAGCAATTTTACTTTAGACTAAAGGTTATCTTTTCGATTTATTTCTCCCCCCGGTTTTGGTAACTACAATGGCAGTTTGCAATTTACTCAGTAACATTCATTGCTGCTTGTTTCTGAAAAACACCCATGGAATCAAAATAATCACATCTGTAGATAAATTCCCAAGGGGTTTAATTTCTAAAATGGGGTCACTTGAAGGGGGATTTTGCTCTCCTAGAATTAGGGGCTCTGTATATGGAATACGCACACTATCCTGGAAAAATCTGTTCTATAGGAGGCACATTTTGGTGCCATTTTTACCCATTTCTCCTTGTGAAAATGTAAAATCTGGGGCTAAAACAATTTTTTTTGTCTTACAATCTAATTATTTTTTCTTCACAGTCTAATAGTATAAAATTCTGTGACACACCTGTGGGGATTAATATGATCACTGCAACCCTAGATTAATTAATTGAGAGGTGTATTTTGCAAAATGAGGTCAATTATGATGAGTGTCTCAAAAACAGCAGTCTCGTGCCTTTTAACTAATGGTCCTCTATTTAACTGAATTCTTTCAGCACATGCAACATTATTATGGTGCTTAGCAATGAAATAAACATATCCTTGCAAATACTTAGAAGAAAAAAATTGCAGCACTTACCATGTTGCAGAAAGTCTCAAAAAATCCTTTATTTCAGACACCTGGACCCGTTGAAGCGGTAACACGCGAAACAGCCGTCGTCCATTCCAGCACTCCCCGCATTCCTCCCAAGCCCGCTTTCCAGACTCAAATGCCTACACCCTAGAGGTGAAATAAAGGATTTTTTGAGATTTTCTGCAACATGGTGAGTGCCTCAATTTTTTCAATTATGATGAATTCTGATGTTCTTGCACCTCAGGGGCTCTCCCAGTGGATCATGGCACCCGCACACCAAAACAGTAAAATCTGAACACAATATGGCACTCCTTCCCTTCTGAGTTTTGCATTGTGCCTGACAAGCATTTCCCATTTATATAAAGGTTATTGTTGCACTCAGGAGAATGTTTTTTACAGCAAGTTAGGGTACCGTCTCACAGTGGCACTTTGGTCGCTACGACGGCACGATCCGTGACGTTCCAGCGATATAGTTACGATCTCAGGGCCGCGCTTAGTAACCCGATGTTTACCCTGGTTACCATTGTAAATGTAAAAAAAAACACTACATACTTACATTCCGGTGCCTGTCACGTCCCCGGGCATCAGCTTCCCTGCACTCCTCCTGCATCCTGTGTCAGCGCCGGCCGGCCGTACATCAGAGCACAGGGGTGACGTCACCGTTCTGCTTTACGGCCGTGCTTACACAGGATGCAGGAGGAGTGCAGGGAAGCGGACGCCCGGGGACGTGACAGTATGTTTTTTTTTTTTTACATTTACAATGGTAACCAGGGTAAACATTGGGTTACTAAGCGCAGCCCTGCGCTTAGTAACCCGATGTTTACCCTGGTTACCCGGGGACTTCGGCATCGTTGGTCGCTGGAGAGCTGTCTGTGTGACAGCTCTCCAGCGACCACATAAGGACTTTCCAACGATCACGGCCAGGTAATATCGCTGGTTGTGATCGTTGGAAAGTTGCTGAGTGTGACGGTACCCTTAGTCCCTTTTTTCCTGTTAGCATTTAGAAAATTAAAAACTTGGGGCTAAAAAGACATTTTAGCAGTAAAAATGTGATTATTCTTTCTTCACTGCCCAACAGTATAAAAATCTGTGAAGCACATGGTGTCAATATGATCACTGCACCCCTAGATACATTTATTTGGGAGTTTAGTTTTGCAAAATGAGGCAACATATAGGGTGAGTTTCTTCTATTCTGGCACCTCAAGGTCTCTGCCAATGTGACATGGCACTCTCCAACCATTTCAGCAAAATCTAAACTCGAATCTGACACTTCTTCCCTTCTGAGTTTTGTACTGTGCCTCAAAAGTAGTTTTCGGCCACATATGGGATACCGTTGAACTCGGGAGAAATTGCACAACAAATTTTGGTGTTCTTTTTCTTCTGCTATCTTTATGAAAATGAAAAATTCGGTCCTAAAGCAACAGTTTTGTGTTTGTTTTTTTCCTTCATTTTCACAGATCAATGTTGTAAAATGTAAAATTCTGTGTAGCACCTGGGGGTTCCTTGCAGGGAATAGTTTACAAAATCCAGTCACTTGTGGGGGATTTCACCTGTTTAAGCACACCAGGGGCTCTCCAAACACGACATGACACCCACACACAATTTCATGAAAGTCTGAGTTCCAAAGCATCACTTCTTCCTTTCTGCATTCAAACAGTAGTATTCCCCCACATATGGGGTATCGGTGTACTCAGGAGAAATTGCACAACAAATTGTATGATGCAACTTCTCGTTACCTTAATAAAAATGTTAAATTTGGGGCTAAAAGACATTTTTGTGAGTAAATTATGATTTTTTTTTTCACGGCTCAATGTAATAAAATTCTGAGAAGCTCCTGGGGGTTCAAGGTGCTCACCTCACACCTACATAAGTTCCATGATGGGCCTGGTTTCCAAAATCGTTGAACTTGTGTGGGGTTTTTACTGTTTAGGTACATCGGGGCTCCACAAACACAACATGGCTTCCGATGATTAAAGTAAGTTTTTCATTCAAAAAGTCAAATAGCGCTCCTTCCCTTCCATGCTCTGCCATGCGCCCAAACAGTATTTCCCTCCCCCCCCATATTTGAAATAAGCGTACTCAGGAGAGATTGCACAACAAATTGTGTGGTGCAATTTTTTTCTGTTACCCTTGTGAAAATGCAAAATTTGAGGCTAAAATACATTTTAGTGGGAAAAATTTGATTTTTTTTTCTAATTTAAAGGCTAAATGTTATAATCTTCTATGAAGCACCTGGCGAATGTGTTCTTGTGAGATGAGTTTCATTTTTTATTTGGCACATTTGGCACTCAAAACGAATTTTTGATTTTTTTTTAATTGCAGATTTTGGGGATGTTGAATGAAGAAAAAAACAGCAATTTCTACAGTGATTAGATTTTTTTATCCTATTCAGCAATATGCTCATCGGTTGGTGCAATTACAGTGATAAAAAAGAACAGTAACGTTTTTATTTTTTTGCCAACAGGTCTGCGAGCAGTAGTTTTTTGCAGGATAAGTTGAGTTATGACTTTTTGATCTATTTTTAATTCTATTTTTTTTGTGGCCATCACTTGTAGCATTCTTTCTCTATTATTTTGCATGGTTTGCCAATCATTTTTAGAGCTCATGTTGGTCTGGATGTAAGTACTAGTGATGAGTAATTTTTGTTGTTTTATACTTTTTGTATAAAAAAACGATGAAGAGACCTAAATTGTCTCAAAACATTAGCATAAAATATTTTATTTAATTGAACCAATAAAATGCATAAATAAATAAATGAAATGTCCTGCAAAACTATTATTCTTTCTACTTTGAGAGCCATAACATTCTCCATTTTAATATTCATCCTTTTTACTCTGAAAAAAATTCCAATCTTTGGATCGCGTTGTATTGAAATTGTCTTTGAGATTGAGATTGAAATTGGAGACAAACGCTAAATGAAGTAATCCAAATTAATATTAAGTGATAGATAACTAGAAAGAAGACTTACTAAACCGCGCTCAGAATGATTAATAAGTCCCACACTGAGTGTGATTAAGGACTCAATAAATTGTGTATTTCAATAAAATTGAATAATGTACTGCTTACCAGCATGGAACAATGTATAACTAAAATCTATTTTCATGATCAATATTGTGCTGAATAGCACTAGTTCCTATGAAAATTAAGCAGTAACACAACTCTGTCATAGTAAATAATTAATGAAATATCCATGCAGTTTTTCTGCATTTTAAAAAGCTGTGCCCTTGACATTTTCTTTTTCAAGACTACCTTGTAATCACTTTGATGTGTGGCTTCCTTGTCATGGGTAATAATGTTACCATAGGAACAAAATTAGAATTTGCTATGGTTTATTGACACATATTGTTTGTGCTTTTACACAGAGTCTCTATGAGGAATTGGAGGTTATGCCATAATAACATTTGCAATTTTGTATAAAGTTTGCTAATCGGAATAGATTCATCGCATTTGTTGACTTGTTTACTTTGACGATGTTTGCTTTTAAAGTGTTTGCTACAAGTTTTATAGCATGTGCTGCTCTCAATCTAATTAGCAATGTAAACATTTTCTTTCAGTGTCATCTTCCATTGTTTTTGTGTATACACTAGCAATTATCTCAAGCTCAAGATCATTGATATCCAGTGTTTGCCCTTGTCTCTGATGCATTTCTCACATTGTGTAGTACCATGAAAGCCATTTAGATGAGCAGATAATCATGAATGAGCATGCATTCAGTGGTTTACAGGTGAACAAGCAAAGTGCTCAGTTATTGGATGATTGGAAATTCTTGCCAACATTAAAATAATTTTATCAGAAGTTTTGAAATTCAAATTCTCAAACTTTGTCAATTTTTTTCCAAAAGTTAGATTTTTATTGAATAAGTTTGCACAAATCTCAGTACTTGAAAGCTTGTAATTGCACAGAAAATACACGTGTGGGAAAAAGAGAGAGTGAGAACCCTGCTGATCATAAAAGCTTACACTCACCAGGAGAGAATGAGGACTACGCTGACCTTAAGAGAGTACACTCTGCAGGATGGAGAGAACTTGACGAAAAAAGCTTATGCTCTTTTCTACAGAAGAGATGGAGGATCTCGGTCATCATAAGAGTTGACACTCTACAAGACAAAAAGTGAGAAGACCTTGCTGACCACAAGTGTACATGCAAGACAGAGAAGTCCCCGCTGACCATAAAAGCTTACACTCTACAGGAAAGAAAGTCTTGCCCAATGACTCTGAGGATGGAAAATAACTGAGCTGTAGAAAATTTGTTCCAATGCAAACTGTTGATCTGTGATGTCCCATATACTGACCACCAAAGTAAGGTATGATAATCTATAAGATGTCGTGACTATCCTGTATGTATGAGCAGAGCTATCCTGGCCCCATGACATTCAGAAGTATTGCCCAGTGTGAAAGCCCAGGGGAATCTAAGGTAAGAGCTGGGAATCAGAAGATGCGGCAAGGACCAGACGAGTGGCAGTGATTAGCAGTATGGTTGAAGATGTGAGCAGTGAGGTGAGTATAAAGTTTTTTTTAATTTTTTTACCTTCATTATATCCTATTATGGTTTAGAGAAGTTGTTGACATTTTGCTGAATATGCGTCAAAGCAGTTAATAAAAAATCCATAATTTGGCAAGTACGGATTTTTGTAAAATTCAAGCAGACTTACACTTTACATTCTATTCAATTTTCAGCAAATAGATTTGGATCACAAAACACTTTAGATTCCTGGGAAATTTCACCTGTCAACAGGTTTACTTCATCGTATCTTGGGTGTGCATTGCTAATCTAAAAGCATACACCCTGGAGAAGGCATCTACAATGAAGAATCCGCAAGAGTGTGCGCAATACAGCTCTGGTGGACGCCACTAACCACCCAGACTTGGGCCAGGAAAGCACTCTATTAGCACTGGTGGTCACTGCTATCAGATGCTGTATCGTGTGCTAGCTGTGCGGGATAGCACTATCAGGCGCTAGATAGCTTCCACCATTCGAGAACAGTCAACAACACTAGGGATGGGAATGATTTGGAGCTTTCATCCATCGACAGGCATAAATCCACACACACGATAATAAGTTTACACTTATTGCGGCCATGCAAACCTTTTATAGCGTAAGCTCTCCGGGACCTTCCTAGTGGTCCAATAGGAGCTGCTACAGGACCTGAGCATGTGACCCCGACCTCCAATGAGAGGTCATCCCTTGGGCATGTGTTGTGAATTCCGTTCTTGGGCTCCATCCTGTGGTCATGAATGGTATTTTTGGGAGTTCTGCTCTTGGGCTCCCTCTGGTGGTTTCAAGTGGAACTTAGCAGCTGCTTTCACTAATCGGTGCCCTGGCCTTGTTATTTAACTGGGCTTTAGGCTGTAGTTGATGCCAGCTGTCAATGTTTCTTCCTGTGGATTCAGTCCTTTCCTGGAAGTTCTCTGTTGGCCAGTCCATTTCAGCTTAAGATAAGTTCTGCTAGTTTTTGGGTGTTTCCCTGCTTATGACCTTCTGTTCAGTTTAAGTTATGTCTCTTTTGTCCAGCTTGCCATTATGAATTATTCCGGCTAGTTGGAAGCTCTGGGGTCGCAGATTTGCTCCTCCACACCGTGAGTCGGTGTGGAGGTTATTTTTTGTAAACTCTGCGTGGACTTTTAGTTTTTATACCGACCGCACAGTAGCCTTTTCTATCTTTGTCTATTTAGATAGTTTTGGCCTCCTTTGCTAAATCTAGTTTCATTTCTGAGTTTGTCATTTCCCTCTCCACTCACTGTCAATATTTGTGGGGGGCTATCTTTCCTTTGGGGGTTTCTCTGAGGCGAGATAGTTTTCCGTTTCCATCTTCAGGGGTAGTTAGTTCTTAGGCTGTGAAGAGGCGTCTAGGCAGAGATAGGCACGCTCCACGGCTATTTCTAGTGTTGGTGTTAGGAGTAGGGATTGCGGTCAGTAAAGCTACCACCTCCCCAGAGCTAGTACTTTATTTGTTTTACCCACCAGGTCATTTCAGTTCTGCTCCGTAATCATTAGGTCATAACAGTGATTAATGTCGGTGGAGCTGCCACCTCCGCTGAGCTTGTCCATGATTGGTCTTACCCACCAGGTCATCACAGTACTGCTCCGTAACCACCAGGCCATAACAGTACAGCTGGCCCACAATGTGTTAAATGCATCTCAAAAGAGGGAAAAGAAAGTTCTGAGTCATTGTTTTTTTTTTTTTTTTCTTGTTGCCTGTTTTGTCTTTTTTTTTTCCCCTTGATTTTTGGATGGTGCAGGAGCTTGGTGCTGATATGGAGGTTCAGTGTCTGTCTGCGCGTGTTGATCATCTCGCTGCAAGGGTACAGAGTATCCAAGACTATGTTGTTCAAACTCCTGTTTCTGAGCCTAGAATTCCTATCCCTGATTTGTTTTCTGGGGATAGATCTAAGTTTTTGAGCTTTAAAAATAATTGCAGATTGTTTTTTGCTCTGAGACCCCGTTCCTCTGGTGACCCCATTCAGCAGGTGAAGATTGTTATTTCTCTGCTGCGTGGCGACCCGCAGGACTGGGCATTCTCCCTTGAGCCAGGGAATCCTGCATTGCTCAATGTAGATTCATTTTTTCAAGCACTTGGACTGCTTTATGAGACGAACCTAATTCTGTGGATCAGGCAGAAAAAATTTTACTGGCTCTGTGTCAGGATCAGGAAGCAGCAGAGATATATTGTCAGAAATTTAGAAAGTGGTCTGTGCTTACAAAATGGAATGAGGATGCCCTGGCAGCTATTTTCAGAAAGCGTCTTTCTGAAGCCCTTAAAGATGTTATGGTGGGGTTTCCCACGCCTGCTGGTTTGAATGAATCAATGTCTCTGGCCATTCAGATTGATCGGCGCCTACGTGAACGTTAGATGGTGCACCATATGGCGGTGTCCTCTGGGCAGAGTTCTGAGCCTATGCAATGTGATAGGATTTTGACAAGAGCAGAACGGCAGGAGTTCAGACGTCAGAATGGGCTGTGTTTTTACTGTGGTGACGCTACTCATGCTATCTCTGACTGCCCGAAGTGAACTAAGAGGGTTGCTAGGTCGGTTACCATCAGTACTGTACAGCCTAAATTTCTCTTGTCTATTACCCTGATTTGCTCATTGTCGTCCTTTTCTGTAATGGCATTTGTGGATTCTGGCGCTGCCCTGAACTTAATGGAACTAGAATTTGCCAAGCGCTGTGGTTTTTCCTTGGAGCCTTTGCAGAGCCCTATTCCCTTGAGGGGGATTGATGCTACGCCATTGGCCAAGAATAAACCTCAGTACTGGACACAGTTAGCCATGAACATGGCTCCAGCACATCAGGAAAATATTCGCTTTTTGGTGTTGCATAATTTGCATGATGTGGTTGTGCTGGGGTTTCTGTTGTGAATTTGGATTCTGGGCTCCCCCGGTGGCCGCTTGTGGAATTGGACTTGTCATCCTCTTTCCTGTTTCACCTGGTTCCATCAGTAGTGGGTGTCGCTATTTAAGCTCATTTCTCTGGTGGTTTCTTGCCGGTCAACAATGTTATCTGATGCCTCTCAGTGCTTGTTCCTGCTTCTAGACAACTACTAGATAAGTTGGACTTTAGTCCATGTTTTGTTTTGCCTATTTGTTCCAGTTCACAGCTGAAGTTTTGTTACTGTGTCTGGAAAGCTCTCGTTGATCAGGGATTGCTACTCTGGCGTTATGAGTTAATGCCAGAGTTTAAGGTAATCTCTGGATGGTGTTTTGTTAGTGTTTTTCTGCTGACCATGAAAGTATACTATCTGTCTTCTGCTATCTAGTAAGCGGACCTCAAATTTGCTAAGACTATTTTCCTGCTGCGTTTGTTGTTTCATCTGAACTCACCGTCATTATATGTGGGGGGCTACTGTCTTCTTTGGAATATTTCTCTAGAGGTGAGCCAGGTCTTATATTTCCCTCTGCTAGCTATTTAGGTCTTAGGCCAGAGCTGGGCATCTAGCGATAAATAGGAAATGCTACCTGGCTATTTCTAGTTGCGCGGCAGGCTTAGTTCATGGTCAGTATAGTTCCATCTTCCGAGAGCTTGTCCCTCTATAGGCTTGCTATGATCTCTGCCTGCAGAGATCATGACAGTTTGACCGGCCAGTAAAGTGTTAAAGACCCAGGTTGAGAAAGGAGGGTTATAAGAAGTCTGCTGGAATTTTTTTTTTTTTTTTTCCTCCAGTCTGCCTTGCTGCAGTCTTTTTTCTCTCTCTCCTCCTAATCTCTGTATGGCTCTGTGTGCACCTGACAATAATGGATCTCCAGAGTGTAACTGCGGGTTTGAATAATCTCATCACGAAAGTACAAAATTTACAAGATTTTGTGGTACATGCTCCGGTATCTGAGCCGAGAATTCCTTTGCCGGAGTTCTTCACAGGGAATAGAGCTAGCTTCCAGAATTTCCGAAATAATTGTAAGCTTTATTTGTCCCTGAAGTCTCGTTCAGCTGGGGACCCTGCTCAGCAGGTTAGGATTGTGATTTCCTTGCTCAGGGGTGACCCTCAAGATTGGGCCTTCTCATTGCCAGCAGGGGATCCTGCGTTACGCGATGTGGATGCGTTTTTTCTGGCCTTGGGCTTGCTTTATGAGGAACCTCATTTGGAACTTCAGGCAGAAAAAACTTTGATGGCACTATCTCAGGGGCAAGACGAAGCTGAAGTTTTCTGCCAAAAATTCCGTAAATGGTCTGTGCTTACTCAGTGGAATGAGTGCGCCTTGGCGGCAACTTTCAGAGAAGGTCTCTCTGATGCCGTTAAGGATGTTATGGTGGGGTTCCCTGTGCCTGCAGGTCTGAATGAGTCCATGACAATGGCTATTCAGACTGATAGGCGTCTGCGGGAGCGCAAACCGGTGCACCATCTGGCGGTGTCTATGGAAAAGACGCCAGAAAGTATGCAGTGTGATAGAATTCTGTCCAGGAGCGAGCGACAGAATTTTAGACGGAAGAATGGATTGTGTTTCTATTGTGGGGATTCTACTCATGTTATATCAGCATGCTCTAGGCGTACAAAGAAGCTTGATAAGTCTGTTTCCATTGGCACCATTCAGTCTAAGTTTATTTTGTCTGTAACCCTGATTTGCTCTTTGTCATCCATTGCCACGGACGCCTATGTTGACTCTGGCGCCGCTCTGAGTCTTATGGATTGGTCCTTTGCCAATCGTTGTGGTTTTGATTTAGAGCCTTTGGAGACTCTTATTCCTCTGAAGGGGATTGACTCCACCCCATTGGCTAATAATAAACCACAATACTGGACACAAGTAACCATGCGTATCAATCCGGATCACCAGGAGATTATTCGTTTCCTGGTGCTGTATAATTTACATGACGATTTGGTACTGGGATTGCCATGGTTGCAGTCTCACAACCCAGTCTTGGACTGGAGAGCAATGTCTGTGTTGAGCTGGGGATGTAAGGGTATTCATGGGGACTTACCTTTGGTTTCTATTTCGTCGTCCATTCCCTCTGAAGTCCCTGAGTTCCTCTCTGATTATCAAGACGTCTTTGACGAACCCAAGCTTGGGTCGTTACCTCCGCACCGTGAGTGCGATTGTGCCATAGATTTGATACCGGGTTGTAAATATCCAAAGGGTCGTTTGTTTAATCTGTCTGTGCCGGAACATGCTGCTATGCGGGAATATATAAAGGAGTCTTTGGAAAAGGGACATATTCGTCCATCTTCTTCTCCCTTGGGAGCTGGGTTTTTCTTTGTCTCAAAAAAAGACGGCTCTTTGAGACCATGTATTGATTATCGGCTTCTGAATAAGATCACTGTTAAGTATCAATACCCATTGCCATTGCTTACTGATTTGTTTGCTCGTATAGAGGGTGCTAAGTGGTTCTCTAAAATTGATCTTCGTGGGGCGTATAATTTGGTGCGGATCAGGCAGGGGGATGAGTGGAAGACCGCATTTAATACGCCCGAGGGCCACTTTGAGTATTTGGTCATGCCTTTTGGTCTTTCTAATGCCCCTTCAGTTTTCCAGTCTTTTATGCATGATATTTTCCGCGATTTTCTGGATAAATTTATGATAATATATCTGGATGATATTCTGATTTTTTCTGATGACTGGGACTCTCATGTCCAGCAGGTCAGGAGAGTTTTTCAGGTTCTGCGGTCTAATTCTTTATGTGTGAAGGGGTCTAAGTGCGTTTTTGGGGTCCAGAAAATTTCCTTTTTGGGGTATATTTTTTCTCCCTCTTCCATTGAGATGGATCCCGTCAAGGTGCAAGCTATTTGTGACTGGACTCAGCCTTCCTCTCTTAAGGGTCTTCAGAGATTTTTGGGCTTTGCCAACTTTTACCGCCGATTTATTGCTGGTTTTTCGGATGTCGTTAAACCACTGACTGATTTGACCAGACAAGGCGCTGATGTTGCTAATTGGTCCCCTCATGCTGTAGAGGCCTTTCAGGAGCTTAAGCGCCGTTTTGCCTCTGCCCCTGTGTTGCGTCAGCCTGATGTGAATCTGCCTTTTCAGGTTGAGGTTGACGCTTCGGAGATCGGAGCTGGGGCAGTGTTGTCGCAGAAAGGTTCCGACTGCTCCGTCATTAGGCCTTGTGCCTTCTTTTCTCGCAAATTTTCGCCCGCAGAGCGGAATTATGATGTTGGGAATCGGGAGCTTTTGGCCATGAAGTGGGCGTTTGAGGAGTGGCGCCATTGGCTCGAGGGGGCTAGGCATCAGGTGGTGGTATTGACTGACCACAAAAATTTGATTTATCTTGAGACTGCCAGACGCCTGAATCCTAGACAGGCGCGCTGGTCTTTATTTTTTTCTCGCTTTAATTTTGTGGTGTCATACCTACCGGGTTCTAAGAATGTTAAGGCAGATGCCCTTTCTAGGAGTTTTGACCCGGACTCTCCTGGTAATTCTGAACCCACAGGTATCCTTAGGGAGGGAGTAATTTTGTCGGCCGTTTCTCCTGATCTGCGGCGGTCCTTGCAAGGGTTTCAGGCGGATAGACCGGATCGTTGTCCGCCTGATAGACTGTTTGTTCCGGATGATTGGACCAGCAGAGTCATCTCTGAGGTACATTCTTCTGCATTGGCAGGTCATCCCGGAAGTTTTGGTACCAGGGATTTGGTGGCAAGATCCTTCTGGTGGCCTTCCCTGTCACGAGATGTGCGAGTCTTTGTGCAGTCATGTGACGTTTGTGCTCGGGCCAAGTCTTGTAGTTCTCGGGCTAGCGGACTGCTGTTGCCCTTGCCTATTCCTAAGAGGCCTTGGACACACATCTCGATGGATTTTATTTCAGATCTGCCTGTTTCCCAGAAGATGTCTGTCATCTGGGTGGTCTGTGACCGTTTCTCTAAAATGGTCCATTTGGTTCCTCTGCCCAAGTTGCCTTCTTCTTCTGAGTTGGTTCCTCTGTTTTTTCAGAATGTTGTCCGATTGCACGGTATTCCTGAGAATATTGTTTCCGACAGAGGTACCCAATTTGTGTCTAGATTTTGGCGGGCATTCTGTGCTAGGATGGGCATAGATTTGTCTTTTTCATCTGCTTTTCACCCTCAGACTAATGGCCAGACCGAGCGGACTAATCAGACCCTTGAGACATATCTGAGGTGTTTTGTCTCTGCTGACCAGGATGATTGGGTTGCTTTTTTGCCATTGGCAGAGTTCGCCCTCAATAATCGGGCCAGCTCTTCCACCTTGGTGTCCCCGTTTTTCTGTAATTCGGGGTTTCACCCTCGATTTTCCTCCGGTCAGGTGGAATCCTCGGATTGTCCTGGAGTGGATGCGGTGGTGGAGAGATTGCATCACATCTGGGGGCAGGTTATGGACAATTTGAAGTTGTCCCAGGAGAAGACCCAGCGTTTTGCCAACCGTCATCGTCGTGTTGGTTCTCGGCTTTGTGTTGGAGATTTGGTGTGGTTGTCTTCTCGTTTTGTCCCTATGAGGGTCTCTTCTCCTAAGTTTAAACCTCGGTTCATCGGCCCTTATAGAATATTGGAGATTCTTAATCCTGTTTCTTTCCGTTTGGACCTCCCTGCGTCCTTTTCCATTCATAACGTTTTTCATCGGTCGTTATTGCGCAGGTATGAGGTACCTGTTGTACCTTCGGTTGAGCCTCCTGCTCCGGTGTTGGTTGAGGGTGAGTTGGAGTACGTTGTGGAGAAAATTTTGGACTCTCGTGTTTCCAGACGGAGACTCCAGTATCTGGTCAACTGGAAGGGTTACGGCCAGGAGGATAATTCTTGGGTCAATGCATCTGATGTTCATGCTTCTGATCTTGTTCGTGCCTTCCATAGGGCTCATCCTGGTCGCCCTGGTGGATCTGGTGAGGGTTCGGTGCCCCCTCCTTGAGGGGGGGGTACTGTTGTGAATTTGGATTCTGGGCTCCCCCGGTGGCCGCTTGTGGAATTGGACTTGTCATCCTCTTTCCTGTTTCACCTGGTTCCATCAGTAGTGGGTGTCGCTATTTAAGCTCATTTCTCTGGTGGTTTCTTGCCGGTCAACAATGTTATCTGATGCCTCTCAGTGCTTGTTCCTGCTTCTAGACAACTACTAGATAAGTTGGACTTTAGTCCATGTTTTGTTTTGCCTATTTGTTCCAGTTCACAGCTGAAGTTTTGTTACTGTGTCTGGAAAGCTCTCGTTGATCAGGGATTGCTACTCTGGCGTTATGAGTTAATGCCAGAGTTTAAGGTAATCTCTGGATGGTGTTTTGTTAGTGTTTTTCTGCTGACCATGAAAGTATACTATCTGTCTTCTGCTATCTAGTAAGCGGACCTCAAATTTGCTAAGACTATTTTCCTGCTGCGTTTGTTGTTTCATCTGAACTCACCGTCATTATATGTGGGGGGCTACTGTCTTCTTTGGAATATTTCTCTAGAGGTGAGCCAGGTCTTATATTTCCCTCTGCTAGCTATTTAGGTCTTAGGCCAGAGCTGGGCATCTAGCGATAAATAGGAAATGCTACCTGGCTATTTCTAGTTGCGCGGCAGGCTTAGTTCATGGTCAGTATAGTTCCATCTTCCGAGAGCTTGTCCCTCTATAGGCTTGCTATGATCTCTGCCTGCAGAGATCATGACAGGTTTCCATGGTTACAGGTACATAATCCAATGCTGGATTGGAAATCTATGTCTGTGACTAGTTGGGGTTGTCAGGGGATACATAGTGACATCCCCCTGATGTCAATTTCCTCGTCCCCTTCTTCTGAAGTTCCTGAGTTTTTGTCAGATTTCCAGGATATATTTGAGGAGCCTAAATCCAGTCCTCTGCCTCCTCATAGGGACTGTGATTGCGCTATTAATTTGATTCCTGGCTGTAAGTTCCCTAAGGGTCGACTTTTCAATCTGTCTGTGCCAGAGCATGCCGCTATGCGGAGTTATATAAAGGAGTCCTTGGAGAAGGGGCATATTCGCCCGTCTTCGTCACCATTGGGAGCGGGGTTCTTTTTTGTTGCCAAGAAGGATGGCTCCTTGAGGCCCTGTATAGATTATCGCCTTCTCAATAAGATCACGGTCAAATTCCAGTACCCTTTGCCTTTGCTCTCTGATTTGTTTGCTCGGATTAAAGGGGCTAGCTGGTTTACCAAGATTGACCTTCGAGGGGCGTATAATCTTGTTCGCATCAAACAGGGTGATGAATGGAAAACAGCATTTAATACGCCCGAAGGCCATTTTGAATATCTTGTGATGCCTTTCGGGCTCTCTAATGCTCCATCTGTGTTTCAGTCCTTTATGCATGATATTTTCCGGGAGTATCTGGATAAATTCATGATTGTATATTTAGATGATATTTTATTTTTTTCCGATGATTGGGAGTCTCATGTGAAGCAGGTCAGGATGGTATTTCAGATTCTCCGTGCTAATACACTGTTTGTGAAGGGGTCTAAGTGCCTTTTTGGAGTTCAGAAGGTTTCTTTTCTGGGGTTCATTTTCTCTCCCTCGGCTATTGAAATGGACCCTGTTAAGGTCCAGGCTATTTATGATTGGACTCAACCCACATCTGTGAAGAGCCTTCAGAAATGTTTGGGCTTTGCTAATTTTTATCGCCGCTTCATTGCTAATTTTTCTACTGTGGTTAAACCTCTGACCGATTTGACCAAGAAAGGTGCTGATGTGGTGAATTGGTCCTCTGCGGCTGTGGAGGCCTTTCGGGAGCTTAAGCGTCGTTTTACTTCTGCCCTTGTGTTGCATCAGCCAGATGTTTCTCTCCCTTTTAAGGTTGAGGTTGACGCTTCTGAGATTGGGGCAGGAGCTGTTCTGTCTCAGAGAAGTTCTGATGGCTCTGTGTTGAAACCGTGTGCTTTCTTCTCCAGAAAGTTTTCGCCTGCTGAGCGTAATTATGATGTCGGCAATCGGGAGTTGTTGGCTATGAAGTGGGCATTTGAGGAGTGGCGACATTGGCTTGAGAGAGCTAAGCATCGTGTTGTGGTCTTGACCGATCATAAGAATCTGATTTACCTTGAGTCTGCCAAGCGGTTGAATCCTAGACAGGCTCGGTGGTCTTTGTTTTTCTCCCGTTTTGATTTTGTGGTCTCGTATCTTCTGGGATCTAAGAATGTGAAGGCTGATGCCCTGTCTAGGAGCTTTTTGCCTGATTCTCCGGGAGTCCGTGAGCCGGCTGGTATTCTCAAGGAGGGGGTGATTCTTTCTGCTATCTCCCCTGATTTGCAGCGGGTGCTTCAGGAGTTTCAGGCTGATAGACCCGACCGCTGTCCTGTGGGGAAATTGTTTGTTCCTGATAGATGGACTAGTAAGGTGATTTCTGAGATTCATTGTTCGGTGTTGGCCGGTCATCCTGGGATCTTTGGTACCAGAGATTTGGTTGCCAGGTCCTTTTGGTGGCCTTCTTTGTCACGGGATGTGCGTTCCTTCGTGCAGTCCTGTGGGACCTGTGCCCGGGCTAAGCCCTGCTGTTCTCGTGCTAGTGGGTTGCTTTTGCCTTTGCCTATCCCTGAGAGGCCCTGGATGCATATTTCCATGGATTTTATTTCTGATCTTCCTGTGTCTCAGAAGATGTCTGTCATCTGGGTGGTTTGTGACCGGTTTTCTAAAATGGTCCACTTGGTACCTTTGCCTAAGTTGCCTTCCTCCTCTGATTTGGTTCCTTTGTTTTTCCAGCATGTGGTTCGTTTGCATGGTATTCCGGAGAATATTGTGTCTGACAGAGGTACCCAGTTTGTTTCTAGGTTTTGGCGGTCCGTTTGTGCTAGAATGGGCATTAATTTGTCTTTTTCTTCGGCATTTCACCCTCAGACAAATGGACAGACGGAGCGAACCAATCAGACCTTGGAAACCTATTTGAGATGCTTTGTGTCTGCTTATCAGGATGATTGGGTTACCTTCTTGCCGTTGGCCGAGTTTGCCCTTAATAGTCGGGCTAGTTCGGCTACTTTGGTTTCGCTTTTTTTTGCAACTTCGGTTTTCATCCTCGTTTTTCTTCAGGGCAGGTTGAGCCTTCGGACTGTCCTGGGGTAGATTCTGTGGTGGACAGGTTGCAGCGGATTTGGACTCATGTGGTGGACAATTTAACATTGTCTCAGGAAAAGGCTCAACGTTTTGCTAACCGCCGTCGGTGCGTTGGTCCCCGGCTTCGGGTTGGGGATTTGGTCTGGTTGTCTTCTCGTCATGTTCCTATGAAGGTCTCTTCCCCTAAGTTCAAGCCTCGTTTTATCGGTCCTTATAGGATTTCGGAAATTATCAATCCGGTGTCTTTTCGTTTGGCCCTTCCAGCTTCTTTTTCCATTCATAATGTGTTCCATAGATCTTTGTTGCGGAGATATGTGGTGCCCATGGTTCCCTCTGTTGACCCTCCTGCTCCGGTGTTGGTTGAGGGGGAGCTGGAATATGTGGTGGAGAAGATTTTGGATTCTCGTCTTTCAAGGCGGAAACTTCAGTATCTGGTCAAGTGGAAGGGTTATGGCCAGGAGGATAACTCTTGGGTTTTTGCCTCCGATGTCCATGCTGCCGATTTGGTACGTGCTTTTCATTTGGCTCGTCCCGATCAGCCTGGGGGCTCTGGTGAGGGTTCGGTGACCCCTCCTCAAGGGGGGGTACTGTTGTGGATTCCGTTCTTGGGCTCCATCCTGTGGTCATGAATGGTATTTTTGGAAGTTCTGCTCTTGGGCTCCCTCTGGTGGTTTCAAGTGGAACTTAGCAGCTGCTTTCACTAATCGGTGCCCTGGCCTTGTTATTTACCTGGGCTTTAGGCTGTAGTTGATGCCAGCCGTCAATGTTTCTTCCTGTGGATTCAGTCCTTTCCTGGAAGTTCTCTGTTGGCCAGTCCATTTCAGCTTAAGATAAGTTCTGCTAGTTTTTGGGTGTTTCCCTGCTTATGACCTTCTGTTCAGTTTAAGTTATGTCTCTTTTGTCCAGCTTGTCATTATGAATTATTCCGGCTAGTTGGAAGCTCTGGGGTCACAGATTTGCTCCTCCACACCGTGAGTCGGTGTGGAGGTTATTTTTTGTAAACTCTGTGTGGACTTTTAGTTTTTATACTGACCGCACAGTAGCCTTTTCTATCTCTGTCTATTTAGATAGTTTTGGCCTCCTTTGCTAAATCTAGTTTCATTTCCGAGTTTGTCATTTCCCTCTCCACTCACTGTCAATATTTGTGGGGGGCTATCTTTCCTTTGGGGGTTTCTCTGAGGCGAGATAGTTTTCCGTTTCCATCTTCAGGGGTAGTTAGTTCTTAGGCTGTGAAGAGGCATCTAGGCAGAGATAGGCATGCTCCACGGCTATTTCTAGTGTTGGTGTTAGGAGTAGGGATTGCGGTCAGTAAAGTTACCACCTCCCCAGAGCTAGTACTTTATTTGTTTTACCCACCAGGTCATTTCAGTTCTGCTCCGTAATCACTAGGTCATAACAGTGATTAATGTCGGTGGAGCTGCCACCTCCGCTGAGCTTGTCCATGATTGGTCTTACCCACCAGGTCATCTCAGTACTGCTCCGTAACCACCAGGCCATAACAGGCATGCTTAGAAGAAGAAAAGTAGAACTTAGTCCCAGGGACGCCCGCTCGCCGCTGATCAGTACTGGTTAAAATGGCTGAGCCTGGAAGGACAGCAGTAACCAGCCGCACAGTATCAGCTTACGCCAGATGCTGGAACCGGCGTCTCTGCTGAGCAGGCTCCACTGCGGCTGGAGGAGAATGGGAGACCACAGCGGAGATAGTTCGAGATTCCCCCTGTGCAGAGGTGGGAACTTGACACCTAAAACATGCCCACTGCAGTCTCCAATTTTTCCCCAGCTGCAGAAGAGCCTGCTCAGCACAGACTCCGATCTCAGCATCTTGCTCAACCCGATGCTGTGCATCTGGTTACCACTGTCATTCCTGGTTCTGCTATTATAACCAACAGTGGTCAGCGGCGAGCAGACGTTCCTGGGATTAAGTCCTGCTTTTTCTCAACTGAGCATGCCCGTGGGATGACCTCCTATTGGAGGTCGGGGGTCACATGCTCAGGTCCTGAATTGGCCCTGGTTTGGGTGTTTGGATCTGTCTAGCGCCAGTTAGTGCCATCCAGCAGGAGGCACGATACTACAGCATCAATACAGCAGCGTCCGCCAGTGGGGCGCCGTGTGCAGCTAGTGCACTTTCCGGCTCTTAGTTAGGACGATTAGTGGCGTCCGCCAGAGCAGCGCTTTGCGCACTCAATGTGCTAAATCTTTAGCATTTAGTTTCTCCCTGGCACTGCAGTAGCAGCGACAAGCGCTTGTGGGTCTAGAGGGACTCTAACCCTGTGTCCTTGGGGCAGAGTCCTGTGACCTAATACTAGCATTCACTCAGTGGAATTGCTGCCCTGTGACACAACAGGATTCACCTCCTTACATACTGGGTGAAGTTAACCCGTGTGTGTTCACATAAAACTGTCATATACTGTCCGTCATTACTAAGCAGCAGGTGTCATGTCTGCACGGAAGACCCCGGGCTGCGAACGCACCTTATATTCTCCTTAATATTATTTGGTGCATTCCGCCAGCCCTAACAGCAGTAAACAATCACAGTCTCCTATGAAGGTTAGCAATAGGGTAGTCTTCATTGTTGTCTTCGCGTGGTAGACACACTCATATGCCATGTCAAGCCTTCAATGGACTCATGATGAGTTGGTGCAGCCTCATAATCGTACACTGTAAATACCACTGGAGGAACTCAGCGTATCTCGCTACTATTAGAGCAGAGATGTCAAACTCAATACACAGTGAACCAAAATTAAAAACTTGGACAAAGTCATGGTCCAACTTTGACATTTATTAAAAAATGTCTATAATTGAGTAAGCTTTTCCTTATCAAATATAACAATGAACTTTTTCATATAGAAACAAGCTTAAAAAGGTTGTCACAAACAATAGATTTATATGATAATATACAATTAGTAAGAAGATTCTATGTAAATAAATATGCAATAAATGTAAAGATTTAATTAGTATGGAAATCAGTTGTAAATATAAGCAATGTAAACCTGATACAATAATATACAAGAATGTACATTTGTGCAGAGAGGAGATCAGTGGATTTCTAATCACAGGATCAGCTCCCAGGACAATGAAACCAGAGACCATTTAACCAATAAGAAAGAAACCCTTTTCTGATCAGCTTCCATGTTTTCAGAGGCTGTTGATTACAATGGCCAGTGTTGTGCTAGCAGCCATTCAATATCCTAGAGTGCCATGTTTTGCCATTGACATGTATTTGATGTGGCGTAAATGGGCACTACCTGTACATGTGGCAGCAATGATATCTGATCTTCAGCTGCAGCTATCTGTACAGTACAATCACATAGGATTCATCACATTCATAATATGTTCTCAGTTCCCCTGGTTACTTACACGAAGTTCAGCATCTGCAGTTTGAGTAAGCTGATACAAAGATCTTTCTGCGCCCCAGATCCAGCAGTGAGAAGCGATCATCACCCTCCTCATTGTCCTCCTCCACCTGTTTCCTGATCGCAGCCTTTTTGGCTTTGCCCATCTTGGGGCCAAGACTGAGATAACTTCAGTAAAGCTCCAACTGTTGCCACAGTCCTGGTGTGTTGCTCTGGGGTTGCAACATGTTTTGAGGATGAAAGGTCTCACAATGCTACTTCATCAAAGGAGTGACATGAGGTGCTCGAGGCATGTACAGGGGAGAGTGCTGGTGCTCCACATCAATGGTGTGGGCGTTGTGGTAGATTGTGATACAGTTCCTCGTGGGTCAAATATATAAATACACAGAGAGACAGATTTGGCCCATGTACCTGAGTTTGACATGCATGCATGCATTGGAGGCTTACGTTGGTTGTGGAAAACAGCCAGTATCTGCAGGATATAAGGCAGGTTCAGTGGCTGGGCCTATATTAAAGATGATGATTCATCCTGGTCCCATGACAGCCAGAAGTCCTGCACAGCGTGAGAGGCCCGGCGTATCTAACGCAAGTGCTCAGAATCAGAAGATGTGGCGAGGACATAACATATACCAGCCTTCTTTAGTGAATTTACTGGTTATGTAGCTTGTCTATATGCATTCATCTCCTTTTCCCTTGCAGATAAAAACTGAAAAATACTCCCCATTTTAATATAACATGCTTCAAAGAACAATTGCACATTTTTGGGAAGTTTTATAATATTTTTCACAACCTCAGAACAGAATTTATTTTGCTGAATATTATTCCTGAAATTTATGTCTGACAATGAATAGTAATAATTTTAAAGGTCATTATGATTTCCATGGTTATTTCTTATATTATGATAACAATGACAAGTTCGCTTTCATAATTGATTCTATTCATTAGAACACGCGCCTTTCTTTGTATTCACATTTTCAGTTTCATGTCTACTGGAACAATGAGCTGTGTTGATACATCTTTAGAGTCATGTGTAAAAATGGAAATGTCACGGTGGTGCCTATACATTTAAGGGTAGCACAGAGGAATAAATTGTGCATGAAATAAAAAAAGATAACTTCATTACTTTAAGGCAGAAAATAGAACACATGAAAATGTACCATGAAAAAATGCTGTGCTTGATCTGCCAGCACTTATGGAAGACAAAGATGAAATGTTCTCTTCAATTTAATGTTCAATTTTGTGCATATCATTTTTTCTGCAATAAAATTAGATATAGTACAGTATATTTTCTGTTCTCTAGAAATGAAGTTATCAAAATGGTGTATGCAAAACTATTTATATAGTATCATGTGCACTACTGTTCCAAAGTTTAGGGTCACTTAGAAATTTCCTTATTTTTGAAAGAAAAGCACAGTTTTTTTCTAATGAAGCTAACATTAAATGATTCAGAAATACACTCTATACATTGTAAATGTGGTAAATGACTATTCTAGCTGCAGACGTCTGGTTTGTAATGCAATATCTTCATAGCTGTATAGAGGCCCATTTCCAACAACCATCACTCCAGGGTTCTTATGGTACTTTGTGTTTGCTAACTGTGTAAGAAGACTAATGGATGGTTAGAATACCCTTGAAAACCCTTGTGCAAGTATGTTAGCACTGCTGAAAACAGTTTAGCTGATTAGAGAACCTATAAACCTGACCTTCCTTTGAGCTAGTTGAGAATCTGGAGCTTTACATTTGTTGGTCCATTATACTCTCAAAATGGGCAGAAAAAAAGAACTTTGATGTGAAACTCAACAGTCTATTCTTGTTCTTAGAAATGAAGGCTATTCCATGCAAGAAATTGCCAAGAAACTGAAGATTTCCTACAACGGTGTGTTCTACTCCCTTCAGAGGAGAGCAAAAACAGGCTCTAACCAGAGTAGAAAGAGAAGTGGGAGGCCCCGCTGCACAACTGAGCAACAAGACAAGTACATTAGAATCTGTAGTTTGAGAAATTAACGCCTCACAGGTCCTCAACTGGCAGCTTCATTAAATCGTACACACAAAATACCAGTTTCAACATCTAGAGTAAAGAGGCGACTCTGGGATGCTGGCCTTCAGGGCAGAGTGGCAAAGAAAAAGCCATATCTGAGAATGGCTAATAAAATGAAAAGATTAATATAGGCAAAAGAACGCAGACATTGGACAGAGGAAGATTGGAAAAAAGTGTTATGAACAGACAAATCCAAGTTTGATTTGTTTGGTTCACACAGAAGAACATTTGTGAGATGCAGAACAACTGAAAAGATGCTGGAAGAGTGCCTGACGCCATCTGTCAAGCATGGTGGAGGTAATGTGATGGTCTGGGGTTGCTTTGTTGATGGTAAAGTGGGAGATTTGTACAAGGTAAAAGGGATATTGAATAAGGAAGGCTATCACTCCATTTTGCAATGCCATGCCATACCCTGTGGACAGTGCTTGGTTGGAGCCAATTTCATCCTACAACAGGACAATGACCCAAAGCACACCTCCAAATTATGCAAGAACTATTTAGGGAAGAAGAAGGCAGCTGGTATTCTATCTGTATTGGAGTGGCCAGCGCAGTCACCAGATCTCAACCCCATTGAGCATGGGGTGAAATTTTTCCAGATTACCTCAGCAAATTAACTGCTAGAATGCCAAAGGTCTGCAATGCTGTAATTGCTGCAAAGGGGTGTATTCTTTGATGAAACAAAGTTTGAAGGAGACAATTATTATTTCAAATAAAAATCTTTTTTTCTAACCTTGTCAATGCCTGGACTAGATTTTCAATTCATTTGGCAAGTCATTTGATTAATAAAAGTATGAGTTTTCATGGAAAACACAAAATTGTCTAGGTGACCCTAAACTTTGGAACCGTAGTGTAGATTCATCAATATTGATGGACTAATTTATTCAAATGGAACCTACTCAAATTTTTGAAAAATCTGTATTCTCAAGAATTTGCTCCCTGAGATTTCAGAAAAATGATGGCCAGCAGCAGTCACCATTTTGCCTAACTATTGAGTGCCATCAAAAGTTTAAAAAAAGAAAAAGCACAATAATCACTTCATCACTCACCTTTTTCAAACAACTTTATTAAAATGTATATCAATATGATAGGATACAAGGGAAAAAGGAAAAATTCAGTATTATTATTTATGAATTGTTAAACACATTTGAGGAGACAATACAATAGGAATAAGGGGAATGAAAGACTTAAGGGGAGAAAACACCTAACAGTAATGTTTGTAAATAATATAATGTGGTTAATAATTGCAGTAGTATCTTAAAAACAATTAATATGTTTAGAATTATCTGCACATTAAAGAGAGAAATCTTTTGCATATTCTGGTGATAAAATTATTCCAGTGTTCCCATCTCTTAAAATAGGTTGTTAAGTAATTGTTGATTTTTGCATGGGCTTTTTCGTATGAACCGTGAAGTGACATTTTATCCACAATATCTTGAATAACCGGGACAGATTCTTCTTTCCATAGAGCAGAAGTTGAGTTTTTAGTAATTAGAAATAAGTGAATTACTGTTGCCCTATGATGTAAATGTATTTCTCCTATCTCCAGTGATAACAGTGCCATCTGGGGAGTGAGGATTATTTTTTGTTTAGTGAATTAATTAATTAGGATACTTATTTCCACAAAGGAATAATCTTTGGGCATTTCTTCATCACTCACCTGTCCCAGTGATCCTGTTGCCTCCGGTTCCTGCTGCCTGCCATCAGTCAGCCTTTACTTTAGAACAGGACTTCTCATCACGATGAAGCCTCAGAAGTTATGGCGCATTGTAATGTCGTGACATTACAAAGTGTTGTGACCTTTGTTCAGACGTGATGACACTAGGCCTCAAAAGTCACAGCGTGTCATCACGTTGCAATATGATAATGTACCCTGACCTTGGAAGCCTGGTCAAAGAATGCTCTGAATGAAGACACCAGCATGCATATGCTGATAAAAGAGTCTCTGAGTACCAGCTAGGCGGGGGTGGGTGGGGAGGACTTGGACAGGTGAGTGATAAGGCATTAAGGATTTCTTAAGGTTTTTTTGTATGGTACATTTATCTTGAGACTCCAGAGCAAACAGTGAATATCCAATTCACAAAGAATAACTTATCTGTAAGGCGGGGGTCACACTAGCATAGAATACAGATGAGTGTTATGCAAGAAAATATTGCATAGCACTCGGACCACTGTGAATCTATGGGGCAGCTCACATCACCACATTTTGTCTCAGGCGTATTCGGCATGCGTTTAACCCTTACCGACCTCCGCCATACTAGTACGGCGGAGGTCAGATCCCCTGCTTTGATGCGGGCTCCGGCATTCACTCGACGCTATTAACTAGTTAAATGGACCAGGAATGAGCGCTTCGCCGACCCCCGTCACGTGATCGGGGGTCAGCGATGCATCGGCATAACAACCAGAGGTCTCCTGGAGACCTCTATGGTTGTTAATGCCGGATTGCTGTGAGCTCCACCCTGTGGTCAGCGCTCATAGCAATGCAGCAAATCTACTACATAGAACCGATCTATGCATTGCTCCAATGTAGCAGAGCCAATCGAGTTGTGCCAGCTTCTAGCCTCCCATGGAGTTTATTGAAGCATGGCAAAAGTAAAAAAAAAATGTTTAAAAAAATATGAAAAAAAATAAAAAATATATAAAAGTTCAAATCATCCCCCTTTCACCCCATTCAAAATAAAACAATAAAGAAAATCAAGCCTACACATATTTGTTATTGCCACATTCAGAATCACTGGATCTATCAATAGAATAAAGGATTAACCTGATCGCTAAACAGCATAGTGAGAAAAAAATTTGAAACACCAGAATTAAGTTTTTTGGTTGCCACGACATTGCATTCAAATGCAATAATGGGCGATCAAAAGACCGTATCTGCACTAAAATAGTATCATTAAAAACATCAGCTCGGCTCGCAAAAAATAAGCCCACACCGACCCCAGATCACGAAAAATGGAGACGCTATGGGTATCGGAAAATTGCACAATTTTTTTTTTTACCACTTTCATAAAACATAACCTAGACATGTTTGGTGTCTATGAATTCGAAATGACATGGATAATCACAATGGCAGGTTAGTTTTTGCATTTAGTGAACCTAGCAAAAAAGCCAAACAAAAAACAAGGGTGGGATTGCACTTTTTTTTGCAATTTCACCGCACTTGGAATTTTTTTCCCGGTTTTTAGTACATGACATGCTAAAACCAATGATGTTGTTCAAAATTACAACTTGTCTCACAAAAAACAAGCCCTCACATGGCCATATTAATGGAAAAATAAAAAAAGCTATTGTTCTGGGAAGGAGGGGAGCGAAAAACGAAAAAGCAAAACTGAAAAAAAGGGCAAGGTCTTGAAGGGGTTAAAATTGCAGCATGCTGTTATTGTACGTGTATGTTGTCCGAGACTCGCCAATGCAAGCCTATGGGTGCGAGAAAAACTCGGACACAACATGGACCATTTGTCTAGCTGGCGCAAATACGCACACATTTTCCTCATTTCAGCCCATTGAGCCATTAAATTCAATGAGGAAAATCAGTGAGAAACGTAAAGCCATACACATGTCATACGGATGTAATACAGATACATAGGTGCAAGAAAATCGCATCATCAGATTACAAACGCATTACACATAGATTACCATATGGGGAACACTCTTGCGACACTCAATAGGGAGACTCAGACCGATTTTTCATACGATAAGTGTGATCCCGACCAAAATCAAATTTTCCAATATAATCCATGCAATTTGGCTAATTGAATCTTTCAGATTTGCTTATTTCTATTCAGCAACATTATTAATAAATTCAAATACATGTAAGCATAAAAAAACTTACCAAAATGAAATCGAATAAAATGCTTTAGAGAAATAGAATACTTTAAAAGCTCAGAATGCTTCCAGTTCTATATAGAAAAGTATGGGTATGAAATATACTGTAATAATAATAGTTTGCAAATAATGGTGTACATAACATGCCATGTGAAACACTGTATTATATTTTAATAACAAGTCTCACAAAGGAAATATCTTTTAATTGATGTCCTTTTGAGCAGACTGCTTTGGAAAATCTTTCTGAATAGTACCTATGAGCACGGCGCAGCTATACATTTCATTTGTAACGCCCACCCACTGCATTAAAGTGTCTTTATCTGCTTGGAAGCACTTGCCACAGCAATCTTAATCTAATGGATGTTCTCCTGTAAAGAGTTTAGATACTTACAGTATATACTACGGTGGATAAGGGTAATTTAGTATCCTGGGAATTGGCAGAAATAAACCAAGTCTCCCTATTATATAATATAGAATTCTGCTTTTTTGAAGACCTATCATCAACCGATGGTTTACCCCATGTAACCCCATATGGATTTTTACTAATACTTATGCATTATACATGCCTTTCGTACACAGTTAAGTCATTGAAAACTAGTCAGTTGTGGTCTAAATTTTGTCTTACCATTAATCTTCCTAAAATTAGTGGAAGGTATATTATAATCAACCTACAAACATCTGCCTCTATTCTGTACCACTTTACACAGATGAAGGGGAGGAAGACCTAGCTTAAACGTTCTCAATCCAACAGTGGCCTCAGATAAGGTTAAAAAGTGTCTAAAGGCTCAACCCACCGAGAAATGTCCAGAAATGTAGAGCAGCATTTGTTTTTCACCCTGGTTCAACTCGCTAAAATGTCACCTTTAACTTCAGACCTCCATTTAGGAGATTGTGGGGAAAGAAGTGCATACACCCATACTTGGTGTGATTTCTTTACAGTTTATGCTTTTTGGATCTCAGTATTTAGTATAAAAGGCCAAGTTACGGGCCATCACACATTGTCTCCAGGGTTAGACCAATTTTTTCTGCGTGAAGACCAATTTCCACACCACAACAGAAGGATCATGTCCCATATTCTATTAGCAACAGGATATTTGATAGCTCAACATTGTAAAAATACATGTCAAAGGTTCCTGATCAAACTTATTAAAGAGTAACTAAACTTTTATTTGTTTTTGTTTTTCTTACTAATTTCGATCTGCATGGAACGTTATAAACATTTGCAAATCACTTTGTTAGGGGATTTGTTTTCATTCCTGTAAAAAAAAACATCTTCTATGTAAGTATCTTCCAAACCTCTGCTATTTCTCTACCTTCATCCAAAATAATATCAAAACATATTAATTTGGAGTACAGATAATGGCAGTGAAACAGTCAGCACCTGCTTCCGTCACTGAGCTTCTCGGAACATTCTCATGCAGCAGATTTTGTTTCCTGGAGTTGTTGAAACACAGGTGCTGATGAATGTGATCAATGAGTGGAAAAGGCAGCCATGAGGGGTGTCGAGTTCTTCTTCAATGGAAGTCTTCAAACTGGACAGACATCTATCTGAGATGGTTAATGAATCCCACACTGAGCAAGGGGTTGGACACAATGATCCTGGAGGTCCCTTATAACTCTACCATTCAATGATTCTATGAAATTTTCACTGCCATCATCAGTACTCCAAGTGAGCACATAGTATAATAGTAAATTGGTACAAAGCAGGGGCACATTTATAAGATTAGCTCAGCACCGTAACAATTTTGTTTAACACATTCCCTTGTGAAACTTATTTTATTCCAAAATCTATTTATGATAATATACTTTGTTCTTGGGAAACCCCTTTAATGCTGGAATAATATAGAAAATTTGCATTGTTGCAGGATTCTATGCCTTTTTAATATTCTTCTGGCATGCACGGTTTCATTATTCCTTTTATTTATTGTTATTTGTTTTAGTTAACAAATGCAATATTTTTTTTCTCAGTAAATATTTAGTTGAAAAAAAGAAATGAATTATTACAGTGGTCTATAAATGGCTGAACACATAGTACCTAGATAGATGAAGCCAAAAGACAATCACTGAATAGAATACTAAAGGCCTCATGCACAAGTTCAAATTTCTTTGTGCAAGTTCAGAGTTGATCAGAGTTTTTAATTTTATATGTAGGAGTCTAGATTAAAAGCATTCTTGGTATTTGTTAATAATACAGTTAGGAACAGTGCCTGACATAAACTCAACACATCTACACACTGGACTTTTATAAATAATACAATGAAATGCATTTTAATAATGGTTGCTTCTGGACATGTGTGTCATATCACATCACCCCCCTGTTTGGGTCATTTTATGGACAGAAGATGGTTCCCTTTGGGAGTTGGGAGGCTTTTCATACAAGTGGTATGTAGCTTCTCAGAGTCATTTTGTAAATGTATACAGAAGTTCCACCAACCAAGAATGTTTAATAACTCATTTCCTCTTGCAGTGAAGTGTAGAATCTCTTAGATTATGTGAACCATACATCTTTTTCAGGCAGATTTAATCTGAAATCCAAAAGATAAACACTAAAAAAGCACCAAAAATAAGCATATGCAGTGCAAAAACAACTTGCAATTCACATGTTCAGTTTGCACCATCATATTTTACAGCACTTTACAGATGCCATCACTGTTTCCCTTGGGGCTCACAATCTAAGTCAAGGTGAGCTGTGACATTCTGTATGCCAGAAATCTCACTCCAGTCCCGAATCTGAGTAAAAGCGAATAGGATCAGGCTCGACCACTGTTCGTTGCTCAGGGGTAAAACGGTAAGACAATACAAAAGATCTAACCCCGGCACACTCCAAAAACGTGAAGACAGAACTGTTGCTTTCAAAGTTTTTTAAATTTATTTTGTGTAAAAGAAAGTGGTTTCCAAACAACGTTTCGGCTCAGGCACGAGCCTTTGTCAGGAAGACAATCTTATGGTAGTAATATTGTGTGAAAGTCCTGGGCTTGATTGGCCAGAAGAATGGAGTTAAATGAAGCTGTTCACACCCATAGTGGACTATCCTTTGTTCTCAATTGCTAGGAATACAGATGTATTGAGCCCCCTGCCTCCATACTGAAGTGGTCACTAACAAGGACACAGGGTGGGAGCCACATGCCAGCTGCAGCCTTCCCTATGAACAGTGAATAAGGCAAATTGTGGTCTAACTACCTCTTACAACACCTTATGTGCATTCCATTACTTTTGAAAGATACAAAGGCCAAGTCTACCTCAATGCATCTGTATTCCTCGCAATTGATAACAAAAGATAGTCCACTATGGGTGTGAACAGCGTCATTTAATTCCATTCTGCTGGCCAATCAAGACCACTTTTGACAGACTTCCATAGGGCAATCTGAAAGCTCAGGACCTACACATGATATTACTACTAGGGTTGAGCGAAACGGGTCGGCCATTTTCAGAAGTAGCCGACTTTTGGCAAAGTCGGGTTTCATGAAACCCGACCCCTGTGTGGGGTCGGCCATGAGGTCGGCAATCTTCTGAATCTGGTATCGGAATTCCGATACCGAGTTCCGATATGTTTGCGATATCGGAAATCGGTATCGGAATCCATATTTAAGTGTAAAATATAGAATCAAAATAAAAAATATAGATATACTCACCCTCGGACGCGCCCTGGTACTAACTAGCAGGCTTCCTTCCTAAGAATGAGCGCGTGAATGACCTGCGGTGACGTCGCGGCTTGTGATTAATCGCCTGAGCGGTCACATGGGCGGCCGCGACCAATCACAAGCCGTGACATCATCTAAGGCCCTTCACGCGCTCATTCTTAGGAAGGAAGGCTGCCGGAAAGAAGCCGAGGGTGAGTATATTCCTATTAGGTATATACTCACCCTCGGACGTGCCCTGCTTCTTTCCGGCAGCCTTCCTTCTTAAGAATGAGCGCGTGAAGGGCCTTAGATGACGTCACGGCTTGTGATTGGTCGCGGCCGCCCATGTGACCGCTCACGTGACCAATCACAAGCCGTGACGTCATCTAAGGCTCTTCACGCGCTCATTCTTAAGAAGGAAGGCTTCCGGAAAGAAGCAGGGCACACTTATACACACACATAAATACATTCACACATACTGTACATACACACAAACATCACACATATACTTCATATGTTAAAGAAAAGGACTTTATTGAGCTGCTGTTTTTAAACACATTCTGCACCTCCAGCAAGCATCCAGAAGTTATAAAACCTGTTCTCAACCGGTTGCCTTCAGCTTTATACCATCCATTTTATTTTCCTTTGTTGGCCCTGACGGTACAGAATACACCAGGTGTACACATTTCTAATACATATAGAGGAATTATGAACTATCTCTGTATTAAATTCATACCGAGATTATGGTACATACATTATATAAACTGCCTACGAGAGCAATTGAATCACATAGAGCAATTGATTCCCATTTTTACATAAGTTTAGCATGCGGTCTGAGTCATTAAAGTACATTATGGCAGGTCATGCTGAGTTGGCTGAGGATCTACAGCATTTACTAGTGACGACTTATAATGGTTATATCATACAAGCTACAAAACTGAAACTGAGCAAGTAGCTGCTATGAATAGAAACCTATATACATTACATGTAGACTCCTTGGATTACATCACACTCACTGCACATCTACAGCTGCATAACTACAGCTTATACTTTGAATGCCAGCACCATAGGAGGTTCGCCTAATGAAAACATATCTGTTAAGTAGGTAACTGCTTTGTGGAACTCTTTATTACAGCCATCTGTACACTATATTAGTAAGTCAAATTTGGAAATGTATTACAAATTCTAAGATATTAGAATTATTGCTTTTTTAGCTATTTAAATTTTCATTGCCAATTATTACACACATGCACACGCTCACACCTATAGTGTGCCTTACTTTATTTAATAGAATTTGACAGTATCATAATGATGGTAATGATAATAATAGTAATAGCAATAATAATAAAAATAACAACACAATTGCATGAGCACATGCTGATTCGTTAAAAGAAATTCAACTCTGTTTTTTGGCTGTGGAAAATAGGAGCCACTGCTTTCTGTATATAATTTATTGGGAAGTGACATTTTGACAGTATGCCAATCATCAAGAAGGAAAAATGAAAACAACCATTAGATTGTCATAGCCTTGGCCACAAGAGACTACTGTGAATGTCATGACCTGGTGGATATAATAATCTTCAAACTGATGGTGATTTTGTTGCATTAACCAGCACTGGGACATAGCATTATACCAAAAATATAGTGGGAAAATATTAATTATTGCTTAGTAATACTGATTTATTTTCACAAAAAATGGCATGTCATATAATTATTAGGTTGTCACCAATAAAAAAGAAATCTTGTTCGTCGAGTTAAAAGAGTGTATTTTTATACAAATTTACCATACATCATTATAACAAAAATGGCATGCTGCCTTCTGGTATAATTGTATGAGTCAGTCAATGAATACATAATGTATGTTCTATTTTATTCTAAATAAATCAACCTGGTCTGTTACATTTACTCTGCTATTCCTAGCGGTAGTGGGCTAGTGCAATCAGTATTTTGGCCATCTCATCATTTTTATGCAGATTTTCCAATTCCAGACTTAATTTCCTTTAATTAAATGAAGCAGGTTAGGTGATGAGTATTTGTGTAATGAGGGAGGGTGTGGCCTAAGAATGACAACAACCTTTATCAAAATTTGCATAATTATTAAGCAGCTTGTTTTTCTTACGCAAAATGGGCCAACTAGCTTTGAAAAATCTAAAATTTCTAAAAGTCTTACAGAGGGATGCAGAAATCTTGAAATTGCTAAAATATTAGGTCAAATTTTCCTGTGAATTAGTAAACAGTTGAAACAAAGAAACACATTAACTGCTAAAAATTTGAGAAGACTCAAACAAGAAGTGAAAAGAAGCTCATCATCATCCAGTGCTGTCATATTTCAGAATTGTTATCTCCCTGGAGTGCCCAGAAGTAAAAGATGTTCAGTGTTCAGAGACATGGCCAAGGTAAAGAAAGTCAAAATCTGCCCACCATTGAACAAGACACAGAAGTTGAAACATCAAGACAAAAAATATCTGAACAGATTTTTCAAAGGTTTTTGGACTGCTGAGATGAAGGACTCTTGACAGAGCAGATGGATGGGCCTGTGGCTGGATCAGTAACAGACACAGACCTCTGTTATGATCCGGTGGTAGGATCACCAAACTGACCTGATAGGTAAACTAGAATATTCGGATGAGCTCTGGGGATGTGGAAACTATACTGACCACAACACTGAACCTATCCAATACACACTAAAGGCAGCCGTGAAGCGTAACCTAAAAACCTAGACGCCTCATCACAGCCTGAGGAACTAACTACCCCTAGAGAGAAAGCCAAGCCTCACTTGCCTCAGAGAAATGACCCCAAAGTTTAGACAGCCCCCACAAATAATAACGGTGAGTTAAGGGGAAAATACAAACGTAGTAATGAAAAACAGGTTTAAGCAAATGAGGCCCGCTAATGCTAAATAGACAGAAGATAGCAAGGGATCTGTGCGGTCAGTACAAAAACTATCAAAAACTATCCACGCAGAAAATACAAGAACCCCCACACCGACTCACGATGTGAGGGGCGCACTCTGCACCCCAGAACTTCCAGCAAGCAAAAAATCACATATAAGCAAGCTGGACTGAACTCATCATATAATGAAACATATTTTCAAGAGAAAAATGAGCAAACATGAACTAGCAAGACTTAGCTTCTCCGGATGGAGACAGGTCACAAGGAAGTCCAGAGAGATCAGAGCCAGTACTGAATACAACGACAGCAGGCAACAAACAAAGGTGCAGGTGGAGTTAAATAGGAACCAGCATAGCAGGAAATGAGGCAGCTGAGCCCATCTCCAGACCTGCAGTATCGCTAAAGGCAACCAGAGGGAGCCCAGACGGAATTCACAACAGTACCCCCCCTTGAGGAGGGGTCACCGAACCCTTACCAGAGCCCCCAGGCCGATCCGGACGAGCCGAATGAAAGGCACAAACCAAATCGGCCGCATGGACATCAGAGGCGACAACCCAGGAATTATCCTCCTGACCATAGCCCTTCCATTTAACTAAGTACTGAAGCCTTCGTCTCGAAACACGAGAATCCAAGATCTTCTCCACCACATACTCCAATTCTCCCTCGACCAAGACCGGAGCAGGAGGATCAACAGAAGGAACCACAGGCACCACATATCTCCGCAACAATGACCTATGGAACACATTGTGAATGGCAAATGATGCTGGGAGGTCCAAACGAAATGACACAGGGTTGAGGATTTCCAAAATCTTATAAGGACCGATGAAACGAGGCTTGAACTTAGGAGAGGAAACCTTCATCGGAACATAACGAGAAGACAACCACACCAAATCCCCCACACGAAGTCGGGGACCCACACAGCGACGGCGGTTAGCAAAGCGCTGAGCCTTCTCTTGTGACAACATCAAATTGTCTACCACGTGGTTCCAAATCTGCTGCAACCTATCCACCACAGAATCCACCCCAGGACAGTCAGAAGGCTCAACCTGACCTGAGGAAAAACGAGGATGAAAACCAGAATTGCAAAAAAAAGGCGAAACCAAAGTAGCAGAACTAGCCCGATTATTGAGGGCGAACTCAGCCAACGGCAAAAAGGTCACCCAGTCATCCTGATCAGCAGAAACAAAACATCTCAGATAAGTCTCCAAGGTCTGATTAGTACGTTCGGTTTGGCCATTTGTCTGAGGATGGAAGGCCGATGAAAAAGATAATTCAATGCCCATCTTAGCACAAAAGGACCGCCAAAATCTGGACACAAACTGGGATCCTCTATCAGGCACAATATTCTCAGGAATACCATGCAAACGAACCACATTCTGAAAAAAACAGTGGAACCAAATCAGAGGAGGAGGCCAGCTTAGGCAAGGGCACCAAATGGACCATTTTAGAAAAATGATCACAAACCACCCAGATAACAGACATCTTCTGAGAGACTTGAAGATCCGAAATAAAATCCATGGAAATGTGCGTCCAGGGCCTCTTCGGGACAGGCAAAGGCAAAAGCAAACCACTGGCACGAGAACAGCAAGGCTTGGCCCGAGCACAAATCCCACAGGACTGCACAAAGGAACGCACATCCCGTGACAAGGAAGGCCACCAAAAGGACCTAGCCACCAAATCCCTGGTACCAAAAATCCCAGGGTGACCTGCCAACACCGAAGAATGAACTTCGGAAATGACTCTACTGGTCCATCTATCCGGGACAAACAGTCTCTCCGGTGGACAACGATCAGGTCTATTGGCCTGAAATTCCTGCAGTACCCATCGTAAATCAGGGGAGATGGCAGACAAAATCACCCCTTCTCTGAGGACACCAGCCGGTTTAAAAACTCCCGGAGAGTCAGGCACAAAGCTTCTAGAAAGAGCATCAGCCTTCACGTTCTTCGAACCCGGAAGGTATGAAACCACGAAATTGAAACGGGAGAAAAACAGCGACCATCGAGCCTGTCTAGGATTTAGCCGTTTAGCAGACTAAAGCAGACAGAATAAAATAACTATTATATCTATATATATATTTAGTAAGACTATTGAATATTTTGTAAATTTTGTACTATTTTGGTATTGAGGCCAATTAATAAAGCAGGTTAAACGTATGCCACAGTACTGTTATATTTTTTCTGAAAGAATAATGTATTTTATACGCCGGGACCTACTTACTGCTATGCAGCAGCCCAAACTGTGGGCAGCTTTACCTTATGGGCGGACCTGCACATGGTTGGGCGCTGTGTGGGCTGTGAGATGTGGCCTGTTGGGGCTGTGGTCACAGTATCACGGCGAGAGAATGTGATCCCTTTGGCGAGTCATGTATATAATTACTGCCTGATAGTGCATTGAGCACATGTAAATAAAATAATATATTGAGCTGCTGTGGCATAGGATACATATGATATTGATAGAAGGTCTTGCTTTATATGACAGCGCGGATATATATACCATACAATGAAATGGAGCGTTTAATCGCTCCTGCGCTTGCCTAAATATATGCATAAGTTACTGAAGAATGTTCCCACCAAAAAAATGGCGGATTTCGGCGTTACTGCGCATGCGCCGATCTCAACCAATGGCCTGAAACAGGGTATAGAGGATATGATGTAATAGACATGCGCAGTGGATGTCTAAGAACGCCGACAGGCATAATGGTGTCCTCCATTATTAACAGGCTTCACCAGCGGTAAGAACAATGCGGTCTTCACATTTACAATAGCACTATATGCACAGATGCACTTTATTAGGTATATTGCAATATAAGTATGTAATTGAACACGAATGGTTTGTATTAAGGATGATTAATACCATGTATATATGCACATACAACGCTGTATCCACTGCTTGAGAAAAGCTCAGTAGAGCTGAAACGTCGCACTGGCACTGATATGTGGGTCTGAATAAACCCTGCATTTTTGGAAATAATGGAGTGCTGCCTTCTTCTTTTGATACTACGTTTAGCAGACTCGAGATAAGTCAAATTCTTGTGATCAGTCAAGACCACCACACGATGTTTGGCTCCCTCAAGCCAATGTCGCCACTCCTCAAATGCCCATTTCATTGCCAACAACTCCCGATTAAAAACATCATAATTCCGCTCGGCAGGCGAAAACTTTCTTGAAAAGAAAGCACATGGCCTCATCACAGTGCCATCAGAGTTTCTCTGTGACAAGACAGCCCCTGCTCCAATCTCAGAAGCGTCAACCTCGACCTGAAAAGGTAGAGAGACATCCGGCTGACGCAAGACAGGAGCCGAAGAGAACCGACGTTTGAGCTCCTGAAAGGCCTCCACGGCCGCAGGAGACCAATTCGTCACATCAGAACCCTTCTTAGTCAAATCCGTCAAAGGCTTAACCACACTGGAAAAATTAGTGATGAAGCGACGGTAAAAAGTAGCAAAACCCAAGAACTTCTGAAGACGTTTTACCGATGTAGGTTGAGTCCAGTCATGAATAGCCTGGACCTTGACTGGATCCATCTCAATGGTAGAAGGAGAAAAAATAAAGCCCAAAAAGGAAACCTTCTGGACTCCGAAGAGACATTTAGAGCCCTTCACAAACAAGGCATTGGCTCGTAGGACCCGAAATACCATCCTGACCTGCTTCACATGAGATTCCCAATCATCAGAAAAGACCAAAATATCATCCAGGTACACAATCATAAACCTATCCAGATACTCTCGGAAAATGTCGTGCATGAAGAACTGGAACACAGAAGGGGCATTAGAAAGCCCAAAAGGCATCACCAAGTACTCAAAATGGCCTTCGGGCGTATTAAATGCTGTTTTCCATTCATCGCCCTGCTTTATACGCACAAGATTATACGCTCCACGAAGATCTATCTTGGTGAACCAACTGGCCCCCCTAATCCGAGCAAACAGATCGGACAACAGTGGCAAAGGATACTGAAATTTGACCGTGATGTTATTTAGAAGGCTATAATCTATACAGGGTCTTAGAGAACCATCCTTCTTGGCCACAAAAAAGAACCCCGCACCCAAAGGGGACGAGGACGGGCGAATATGCCCCTTCTCCAAAGACTCCTTGATATAACTCCGCATAGCGGCATGTTCTGGTACAGACAAATTAAAAAGTCGTCCCTTAGGGAACTTACTACCAGGAATCAAATTTATGGCGCAATCACAATCCCTATGAGGAGGTAGGGCACTGGACTTGGGCTCATCAAATACATCCTGGTAGTCCGACAAAAATTCAGGGACTTCAAAAGGAGTAGAAGAAGCAATTGACACCAAAGGAGCATCGCCATGAATCCCCTGGCAACCCCAACTTGACACAGACATTGCTTTCCAATCCAGGACTGGATTATGAGCCTGCAGCCATGGCAGACCCAACACGACAACATCATGCAAATTATGTAACACAAGAAAGCGAATCACCTCCTGATGTGCAGGAGTCATGCACATAGTCATTTGAGCCCAGTACTGAGGTTTATTCTTGGCCAATGGCGTGGCATCAATTCCCTTTAGTGGAATAGGGAATTGCAAAGGCTCCAAGACAAAACCACAGCGCCTGGCAAAAGACAAATCCATCAAATTCAGGGCGGCACCTGATTCCACAAAAGCCATAACTGAGTAGGATGACAGAGAGCAAATTAAAGTAACAGACAAAATGAATTTAGGTTGTACAGTACCAATGGTGACAGACCTAGCGAAGTTTTTTGTGCGCTTAGAACAATCTGAGATAACATGAGCAGAATCACCACAGTAAAAGCACAACCCATTCTGACGTCTGTGATTTTGCCGTTGAATTCTGGTCAGAATCCTGTCACATTGCATAGACTCAGGCTTCTGCTCAGAAAATACCGCCAGATGGTGCACTGGTTTGCGCTGCCGCAAACGCCGATCAATCTGAATGGCCAAAGACATTGACTCACTCAGACCCGCAGGCGTGGGGAACCCCACCATAACATCCTTAATGGCTTCAGAAAGACCCTTTCTGAAAATCGCTGCCAGGGCACACTCATTCCATTGAGTGAGCACAGACCATTTCCTAAACTTCTGACAGTAAACCTCTGCTTCATCCTGACCATGACACAAAGCCAGCAAGATTTTCTCTGCCTGATCCACAGAATTAGGTTCATCATAAAGCAAACCCAGCGCCAGAAAAAACGCATCTACATTACGCAATGCAGGATCTCCTGGCGCCAGGGCGAATGCCCAGTCTTGAGGGCCGCCACACAACAAAGAAAAAACAATTTTAACTTGCTGAACCGGATCACCAGAGGAAAGAGGTCTCAGAGAAAGAAATAATTTGCAATTATTTTTAAAGTTCAAAAACCTAGATCTGTCTCCGGAGAACATCTCAGGAATAGGTATCTTAGGCTCTGACATAGGACTGCGAACTACATAATCCTGAATGCCTTGTACTCTAGCAGTGAGATGATCCACACTAGAAGACAGACTCTGAAGGTCCATAGCTGCAGCTGAATTCTGAACCACCCAGAGATTAAGGGGAGGAGAGAGGCAAGACACACTGCAGAGAAAAAAAAAATGAACTCAGGATTTCTCTTATCCCTCTTTTGCGATGCATTAACTCTTTACTGGCCTGCTGTACTGTTACGATCCGGTGGTAGGATCACCAAACTGACCTGATAGGTAAACCAGAATATTCGGACGAGCTCTGGGGATGTGGAATCTATACTGACAACAACACTGAACCTATCCAATACACACTAAAGGCAGCCGTGAAGCGTAACCTAAAAACCTAGACGCCTCATCACAGCCTGAGGAACTAACTACCCCTAGAGAGAAAGCCAAGCCTCACTTGCCTCAGAGAAATGACCCCAAAGTTTAGACAGCCCCCACAAATAATAACGGTGAGTTAAGGGGAAAATACAAACGTAGTAATGAAAAACAGGTTTAAGCAAATGAGGCCCGCTAATGCTAAATAGACAGAAGATAGCAAGGGATCTGTGCGGTCAGTACAAAAACTATCAAAAACTATCCACGCAAAAAATACAAGAACCCCCACACCGACTCACGATGTGAGGGGCGCACTCTGCACCCCAGAACTTCCAGCAAGCAAAAAATCACATATAAGCAAGCTGGACTGAACTCATCATATAATGAAACATATTTTCAAGAGAAAAATGAGCAAACATGAACTAGCAAGACTTAGCTTCTCCAGATGGAGACAGGTCACAAGGAAGTCCAGAGAGATCAGAACCAGTACTGAATACAACGACAGCAGGCAACAAACAAAGGTGCAGGTGGAGTTAAATAGGAACCAGCATAGCAGGAAATGAGGCAGCTGAGCCCATCTCCAGACCCGCAGTATCGCTAAAGGCCACCAGAGGGAGCCCAGACGGAATTCACAACAGACCTCCACTTCGACTTAACCCCTTCCAAACATGTGCCGTACATATATTGCCCTGTGGGAGCTGTATTCCAGGAAACAGAAGTATATGTATGGTGCCGCAATTGCACTGCCTCACTTTGAGTGCTGTGGTGATCGGATGTGGGTGTCAGCTCTATGTGAGAGCTGACACCCTGCAGCAATGCCCATGATCAGTTCTAGTGTTGCGCCCCTGAGGGTCCAGTCACCACAGAAGTACTGCACCTCAGCCAGAGGTGTGGAACTCCACTCTTGGGTAAGGAGGGGGCACTACCCGGTATCCGCACACTTGCATCCAACACCACACCACTCCTGGCCAGGGGATCTGGGCGCACCCTATTTAGGGAGGGCCCCATCTCAGGCTGGAGGGGGAACTAAGTAGAGGGTGTGGGGGGAGGAAGTAGATAAGGGTAGGAGACCTGGAGGTAGAGTGACAGTTGGAGAGAAAGTTGACAGTTGGTAGTGGAGAGTTGTCATGGAAACGGGAGTGAGGTGGAGCAAGTGTGGAGAGAGGAGAGAGGAATGACGGAGGGGTCAGAGAAGGGCTCCAGGGAGAGAAAAGGGGTCTTAGGGGCCAGGGAAGTGAAGAATCCACCTGTGGCACCCGAATCCATGCCAACTGTAGTTGGGTGGAGGGACCAGGTCGCAGTGGGGCCCGGCCCCAGACTAGTGGAGAGACTGTAGGACTCAGCTAGTGAACCGGAGACTGTAGTTGTATGTGCGACCTGTACTACAACAGTAAACATCATCAAATTCACCCTATAACTGCCCTGGGACCCGCTTTACCCGTGGAGAGCTGTAACATCTCAGTTACATATATTACATCTCTGTTAACATCTCTGCCATACATTGGCGTCACAACTTAATCCCCTATAAACTATCCCCCATTTTAGTGCATGCCCAGGGCCATGGACCGGGTCACTGCTGCCACGACATCTCCAGAAGAACTGACCGGCCCAGACCGTGTATGCTCAGCTCTAGCGGGCGTAGCACTAGCACTGATCACGGGCATTTAATCCTACTGATGCTGTTGTCAGTTTTGACAGCGACATAGAGGAGCATCACGCAGGAAGAGGGCTACCTTTGTGCTTCCATCAAGACAACGTTGTGTGATCACGTTGTCCTGATAGTCTCCGTAGAGACCCCTTGCCGTGGGGTTCTTCAGGGAAGGTGGCGTGTCTGTGCTTGCTCAGAGCAAGACCTGAGACACTTCCTTCTCTGCCTGTGAGATGCTGATGTGATGCTCTGCAGTGCATAAGGATTGCAGAGCATCAAATTAGTGATCTGATGCAATACATTAATTACCCATCCTGAGATTTTGTAAAAAGTAAAAGAAACATTTAAAAAATTCTAAAAATCTTTAAAAAAAAAGAATTAAAAAGCAAATATTTTTAAAGAAATGCCTTTATTTCTATAAATAAAAACTAAACAATCAAAGTACACATATCTGGTATTACCGTGTCCTTAACTACCCAGTCGATAAAACTGCCCCACTTGTTAACCCCTTTAGTTTATACCTTAAAAAAAGTAAAAAGCGAGGCAAAAAACAATATTTTATCATCATACCACCAAACAAAAAAGTGCAATAAAATGCGATCAAAAGGACGAATGTAAATAAAAATGGTACCTCTGAAAACGTCATCTTGTCCTGCAAAAAACAAGCCATGAAACAGCTTCATCAGCAGAAAAATAATAAGTTGTAACTCTCAGAATAAAGCAATGCAATATAATTATTTTTTCTATAAAATATTTTTTTATTATGTAAAAGCGCCAAAACATAAAAAAACTAAATAAATTGGGTATCGCTATAATCGTACTGGCTCAAGGAATAAAGCTACCTTGCCAATTTTACCACACAAGGAATAGTATAAATAAACAAACAAAAACCAATTCCTGAATTGCTGGTTTTTGTTCATTCTGTAACCCAAAAATAAAAATATAAAGCGATCAAAAAATCTGGATGTTCCTGAAAATGATACAAATAAAAACGACAACTCGCCCTGCAGAAAACAAACCATCACATGACTCGGCCGAAATATGGAAAAAATATAGCTGTCTAAATATTGTGATGCAAAAACTATTTTTTGCAATAAAAACATCTTTTAGTGTGGAACAGCAGACAAACATAAAAACATGATATAAATCTGGTATCGCTGTGATCGTACCAACCTGAAGAGTAAATCACTTCCACCACACTAGGAATGGCATACAATATAAATAAAACCAATTCTTCACATGCTGTTGATTTTTTTCATAGCATTAAGGCTCGACGCATATTTATCCTGCGCTGAGTGTTTATATTGAGGTTTCCATGTAAATCTCTGAAATACGTGTTTCAGACAGAACACCTGACAGAAGTCTCCCTATGAGACAGATGGAGGCACTGTGGATGCCATAGGACCTGTGATCTGGCGGTGGCCGTCTTTTTAGAATTCCATGAAGGTGCCATCAACCACAGTTTTGTGCACTTCTGGAAAAAACAACGCTGAACAGAGGCCAGATGGAGTCCACAGTAACTCTGCTGCCTCATTATAGCAAATGGATCCCTCGGGGGTTTCATCTGTCATGACATTCGGAGATTAAGATGGAAACCACAAAGTAAGTGTTCAGCGTAGAGTGCCGGATAGATGTGATCCCAATTGTTATGTAGAATATTCCCAATAAAAGCTTCAACTTAATTCACAAAAAAAAGAACCCCTCATTCAGGTCTGTCATCTGTTAAAGAAAATACAGTGGGCTTCCACATTACTGGCAGCACAAAGGCTCTGGAAAAATAGACTTACTCCTCGCCCCCCAAAAGAAATTCAGCAAATTCTCCGCTCCCCAAAACCAAATGCCCCCCTCCCTTCCCAGCCATAGTGTGCCTAAACCACATTTAGCGTGCACATATTTGGCATTTCTGTAGTGATGAGAGCCCACCTAATTTACTGGTGTGTACCTCCAGAAGCATAAGCTGTGCATAATGCACTGGTCTCAACAGTGTATTGGTCACTACAAGGGCAGTTTGCAATTTTCACTCAGAAACATCTACTACTTCTTGATTCTGAAAAAACGTCCATGAAGTCAAAATGAACACTACAACTGTCGATATATTCCCAAATGATTATAAATTCCCAAATGGGGTCACTTGAGGGGGGTTCTGCTTTTCTAGCACTTAGGGGATGTTAGTATGAAATCATCAAACTATCCTAGGAAAATCTGCGCTCCAGGAGTCAAATAGTGCTCCGTTCCTCCTGAGTCTCTCTGTACTGCTAAGCAGTACTGTACATCCACATATGGGGTATTTCAGCAGAAATTGTAGGCTAAATTTTTTTGACATTTTACCCAATTTCCAGTATGAAAATGTAAAACTTGGCGCTAACACACTAAAAATTAAAAAAAAACATTTCTTCACTGCCCAATGGTATAAAAGCCTGTGACTAGTGTTGAGCATTCCGATACCGCAAGTATCGGGTATCGGCCGATACTGGCGGTATCGGAATTCCGATACCGAGATCCGATACTTTTGTGGTATCGGGAATCGGAATCTCTCCTTCAGGCCCTGGGATCCATATCCATGTAAAAAATAAAGAATTAAAATAAAAAATAGGGATATACTCACCCTCTGATGCGCCCTGGTAGTAACCGGCAGCCTGCTTTGCTTAAAATGAGCGCGTTCAGCACCTTCCATGACGTCACGGCTTCTGATTGGTCGCGTGCCGCTCATGTGACCGCCACGCGACCAATCACAAGCCGCGACGTCATCCCTCAGGTCCTAAATTCCCTTCTAGGAATTTAGGACCTGAGGGATGACGTCACGGCTTCTGATTGGTCGCGTGGCGGTCACATAAGCGGCACGCGACCAATCAGAAGCCGTGACGTCATGGAAGGTACTGAACGCGCTCATTTTAAGCAAAGAAGGCTGCCGGTTCACAGCGGTAAGGTCCAGGCTGCGTCGGAGAGGTGAGTATATCAATATTTTTTATTTTAACTCTTTATTTTACACATTCATATGGATCCCAGGGCCTGAAGGATACTTCAGACCCTGTGAACCATCAGGGATACCTTCCAATATTTGAGTCCCATTGACTTGTATTGGTATCGGGTATCGGCGAGATCCGATACTTTGCCGGTATCGGCCGATACTTTCCGATACCGATACTTTCAAGTATCGGACGGTATCGCTCAACACTACCTGTGACACACCTGTGGTGTCAATATAATCACTGCACCTCTAGATGAATTAATTGAGAGGTTTAATTTATAAAATGGGGTCACCTGTGTGGGGGTTCTGCTGTTCTGGCACCTCAAGGTCTCTCCCAATGTAGCATGGCACCCCAAACAAGTGAAGCAAAATCTGCACTGTAATGTGTTGATTCTTGCCTTCTGAGCTGTGCACTGTGCCTCAACAGTAATTTTCGACAACATATAGGATATCTGTGAACACAGGAGTAATTGCACAACAAATTTTGGGGTCCATTTTCTTCTGTTGCACTTGTGAAGATACAAAATTTCTGGAGCTAAAAAAGATTTTTGTGGGAAAAACGTGATTTTTTTGTATTCACAGCTTAATGTTATAAACTTCTGTGAAGCACCTGGGGGTTCAAGGTTATCAATTCATATCTACAGTGCTTACGGAAAGTATTCAAACCCCTTTAAATTTTGCATTCTTTGTTTCATTGCAGCCATTTGGTAAATTCAAAAAAGTTCATTTTTTTCTCATTAATGTACACTCTGCACCGCATTTTGACTGAAAAAAACAGAAATGTAGTAATTTTTGCAAATTTATTAAAAATGAAAAGCTGAAATATCACATGGTTATAAGTATTCAGACTCTTTGCTCAGTACTGAGTAGAAGCACACTTTTGAGCTAGTACAGCCATCTGTCTTCTTGGGAATGATGGGAAAAGTTTTTCACACCTGGATTTGGGGATCCTCTGCCATTCTTCCTTGCAGATCCTTTCCAGTTCTGTCAGGTTGGATGGTGAACTTTGGAAGACAGACATTTTCAGGTCTCTTCCAGAGATGCTTAATAGGGTTTAGGTCAGGGCTCTGGCTGGGCCAGTCAAGAATGGTCACAGAGTTGTCCTGAAGCCACTCCTTTGTTATTTTAGTTGTGTGCTTAGGTTCATTGTCTTGTTGGAAGGTGAACCTTCAGCCAAGTCTGAGATCCAGAGCACTTTGGAAGATGTTTTTATCCAGGATATCTCTGTACTTGGCCACATTCGTGTTTCCTTCAAAGACAACCAGTCATCCTGTCTTTGCAGCTGAAAAACACCCCCATAGCATGATGCTGCCATCACCATGTTTCACTGTTAAGATTGTATTGGGCCGGTGATGAGCAGTGCCTGGTTTTCTCCACACATACCACTTAGAATTATCACCAAAAAAGTCTGTCTTCGTCTCATCAGACCAGGGAATTTTATTTCTCATAGTCTGTGAGTCCTTCATTTGTTTTTTAACAAACTCTTTGTGGGCTTTCATATGTCTTACACTGAGGAGAGGCTTCCATCAGGCCACTCTGCCAAAAAGGCCCGACTGGTTGAGGGCTGCAGTGATAATTGACTTTGTGGAACTTTCTGCCATCTCCCTACTGCATATCTGGAGCTCTGCCTCAGTGATCTTGGGGTTCTTTATTACCTCTCTCACCAAGGCTCTTCTCCCATGATTGCTCAGTTTGGCTGGACGGTAAAGTCTAGGAAGACTTCTGGTGGTCCCAAACTTCTTCCATTTAAGGATTATGGCGGCGACTGTGCTCTTAGGAACCTTAAGCACTGCAGAAATTTTGTTGTAACCTTGGCCAGATCTCTGCCTTGCCACAATTCTGTCTCTGAGCTCCTTGGCCAGTTCCTTTGACCTCATGATTCTCATTTGGTCTGACATGCACTGTGAGCTGTGAGGTATTATATAGACAGGTGTGTGCCTTTACAAATTGAGTCCTATCAGTTTAATTAAACACAGCTGGACTCCAATGAAGGAGTAGAACTATCTAAATCAGGATCACAAGGAAATGGACAGCATGTTACTTAAATATGAGTGTCTGAGCAAAGAGTCTGAATACTTATGATCATGTGATATTTCAGTTTTTCTCTTTTATTAAATTTGCAAAAATTTCTACATTTCTGTTTTATTTCAGTCAAGATGGTGTTCAGAGTGTACATTAATATGAAAAAATGAACTTTTTTGAATTTAACAAATGGCTGCAATGAAACAGACTGAAAAATTTAAAGTTGTCTGAATACTTTCCGTACCCACTGGACATAAGTTTCCAAAGCAGTCTAGTTTCCAAAATGATGTCACTTGTGGGGGGTTTCCACTGTTTAGGCACAACAGGGGCTCTGCAAATGTGATATGACATCCGCTAATTATTCTAGCAAATTTTACATTCAAAAAGTCAAATGGCGTTCCTTCCGTTTTCCTGTCGTGTGCCCAAACAGTAGTATTCCCCCACATATGGGGTATAGGCATACTCAGGAGAAAATGCACAACAAATTATATTGAGCAATTTTTCCTCCTACCCTTATGAAAATGCAAAATTAGGAGTTAAAAATTTTTTATCTGGGAAAAATTTAAATTTTTATTTCTATGGCTATACGTTATAAACTTCTGTGAAGCACCTGTGGGTTCAAGGTGCTCAAAACAAATCTAGATTGGTTCCCTATGGGGTCTAGTTTCCAACCTGTGGGGGGTTTGCACTGTTTAGTCACATCAGGGGCTCTCCAAAGATGACATTACGTCCACTAACTATGCCAGCAAATGTTACCTTCAAAAAGTGAAATGGCGCACCTTCCCTTCTGAGCCCTGCCATGTGCCCAAGCAGTGGTTTTCCCCTACATATGAGGTATCGGCATGCTCAGGAGAAATTGCACAACAAACTGTATCATCCATTTTCTCTTTTTATCCTTGTGAAAGCAAAAAAATAGTTCTAAAGGAAAATTTTGTGGAAGTTAAATGTTTATTGTTTCCTTCCACAATCCATTAATTACTGTGATGCACCTGAATGGTTAATAAACTTCTTGAATATAGGTTTGAGTGCCTTGAGGGGTGTAGTTTTTAAAATGATGTTACCTTTGTGTATTTTCTGTTATATAAGGCCCTCAAAGTCACTTCAAATGTAAGGTGGTCCCTAAAGAAAGTGGTTTTGCAAATTTTGGTGTAAAAATGAGAAATCGCTGGTCAACTTTTAACCCATATAACTTCCCAACAAAAAAAAATTTGTTTCAAAAATTGTGCTGATGTAAAGTAGACATGTGGAAAATGTTATTTATTAACTATTTTGTGTAATATGACTCTCTGATTTAAAGGCATAAAAATTAAAATTTGAAATTTGCTAAATTTTTGCCAAATGTCCAATTTTTTTCACAAATAAACACAATTCATATCAATTAAATTTTACCACTATCATGAAGTACATTATGTCATGAAAAAACATTCTTAGAATCAGTGGGATCCATTGAAGTATTCCAGATTTATGACCTTATAAATCGACACTGGTCAGAATTGTAAAAATTAGCCTGGTCAGTAAGGTGAAAACAGGCTTTGAATTTAAGAGGTTAAACGCCAGCAAGGTGGACTTTTGGTATTGATATAAACTGTTATTATTAAAGAGGAGCTAGTTAGACTTTTTCAGGTTGAAGATGGACTCAAATAATTTGGGGCCCATTATATTTTATGAATAACTATGTGTTGGCCCATTCCATTATATTGTATGGAGGACTATGTGGGGCCCTTTATACTGTATGGAGGATTATATACTGCATGAAAGGAAATTTGGGTCCTATTATACTGTATATTGAATTATGTGGTGGGAATTATACTATCTGTAGGACTATGTGGATCCCATTATACTGTATGAATGGCAATGCGGGGCCTATTATACTGTATGGAGGACTATTTGGGGCCCATTAAAGTATATGGATATGGAGGGCTATGTAGTGCCCTTTCTACTGCATGGAGAACTATGTGGTGCCCATTACACTACATGGAGGACCTTGTGGGACCCATTATTTTGCATAGAGGACTAGGTAGAACCCATTATACTGTATGGAAGGCAATGCCAGACCTATTATACTATATGGAGGACTATGTGGTGCACATTATACCAAATTGTGAGAACTATCTAGGAACAATTATACAATATGAAAGGCTATGTGAGGCCCATTATATTTTATAGAGGACTTTGTGGGGCTATTATACTTTTTGGGGGCCTATGTGGGGGTGCATTATACTGTGTGGTTGACTATGTGGGGCCCATTATACTGTACTGTATGAAAGGATATGTTGGGCCCATTTTACTTTGTGGATGTCTATGTGGGGCCCTTTATAAAATATCGAGGGCTATATGAGGCCCATTATACTGTATGGAAGGCAGTGTGGGGCACACTGTACTGTATGGAAGGCAATGTGAAGGCCATTATTTTGCATGGAGAACTATGTGCGGCCCATTATATTGTATGGAGGACTATGCGGATCCCAAAATATTGTATGGAAGACAATGTGGGGCCTATTATACTGTATGGAGGGCTATATTGGGCCCATTATACTGTATGGAGGACTATGTGGTGCCCATTATACAATATAAAAAGGCTTTGTAAGGCCCATTATACTGTATAGAACATTTTTTGAGAGCTTTTAAACTGTGTGGAGGACTATGTATGGCCCATTATACTGTATGGAAGATTATGTGGGGCCCATTATACTTTGTGGATGGCTATGTGGGGCCTTCTAGACTATATGGAAAGCTATGTTATACATTATACTATTTTAAGAGCTATGTATGCTTTTTTAGGGCTATGTGGGGGCCATTATACTATTGTGAGGGCTATATGGGGGCCTTTTGTACTATTTGGAGTGCTATGTGTGGGCCATTATACTATTTGGAAGGCTATGTTGGGGCCATTACACTATTTAGACAGCTATATGGGTGCTTTTATACTATTTGGAGTGCTATGTGGGGGCCATTATACTTTTTTGAGGGCTATGCGGAGGCCATTATAATATTTGAAGTGCTATAAGGGGGTCATTATACTTTCTGGATGGTTACGTGGTGGATATTTTACTTTTTACAGTGCTATATGGGGGACATTATGCTGTTTGGAGTGCTTGTGGGGGCCATTATACAGCATGGAGGATTGTGTTTAGGCTATCATATTGTGTGGAGAGGTGTGGCGGCCATTATACTGTATGCAGGCAAATTATACTGTATGGATGGCTGTGTGGGATCACAATTAAGGCATCAATCTGTGCTGGGTTCACCATACTTTGCCTGGGGCAGAAGGGGGAGGAAAAAGTAGGGTCATCATGGTGTGCATGTGGATGATACTGTGGAGGAATTCACTGTATGGATATTTAACGGTATTTGGGGGCATTTTTGTTAGCATCATTCTTTGTGGCCGTAATAAAAGGGGAGTCCAGTGGATTCAATAAGAGGAAAATTACTAAGGGATGCAAGGTTGTGAGATATGTTTTTCTGTCATCCCGCTGAATATTACGTTTTTGGGAGGGTGTGAGGCATCCAATTAGAACATCTGCTATTGGGCCCCATGATTTCTATGTATGCCCCTGATGAGAAATCAATGCTTTCTTAGTTCCTCTGTTTGAAATCTCTAAATAGAGAAGATGGATTCTCTTTAATATTAATAGCTGCTGATTGGCTGAAGTGGCTACATGACATCTCCCGAATGTTGATGCCAGGAAACAGACAGGAATAAAGTAACAAATGCACTAGTCTAGTAGATGAGTATCATTTTTGTATTATTTCCTAGGCCCATTAGAGTCACATTTTGAAGTAGTAGATAACTTTTTTAAAGGATGACAAAGAATCAAATGTGTGATTCTAGTCACTACTTACGTACACGCCATGACATTGGGAAGTCTGGAAGTCCAAGGTCAAATTCCAGGGGAGTATGTCATAAACAGAAGGATGAGGCAAAGGCATAGCAGGTCTCAGCCTGGGGTCCAAGTTCCAAGAATGAAGTGGACAATAGGTGTAGGCAAATAGATGGTTAAAGACAAATCCAAGTTCAGTCAACAAAAATCAAAATACTAAAATTCAAAACGCAGCGCAAGCACACACCAAACTGAGCAAATCAAAACATTGCAAAGATAAGAGGCAGATAGGCAGCTAAATAGCCTGGAAATCATAACTGGACTGTCACCACACTGACAGCTCAGTATGCCCAAGCCTTAGATTGGATGGCTGCATTGTCTATTACAATACTGAAAGCTCAGCACACCCCTACCCCATATTGGATGGCTGAGCTGCCACTCACCAAACTTAGAGGAGGAATTGTGACAAAATAGCTTACTGGTAATTTATTGACAAAATTTGGCAAAATTAGAACCATTTTATTTTCTCCATACACATATTTCTAGCTGCACATCATTTTATTTCATAAACTTTTGTAGCGGTAACTCTGTCCAAAAAATGCATACAAAAAGTAAAAACACACGTTTTTGTTTTAGAACAGAGGTGTCAAACTGCATTCCTCGAGGGCCCCCAAAAGGTCATGTTTTCAGGATTTCCTTGTATTGCACAGGTGATAATTTAATCACCTGCACAGAATGATTCCAGCACCTTGTGGAATGCTAAGGAAATCCTGAAAACATGACCTGTTGGCGGCCCTCGAGGAATGCAGTTTGACACCTCTGTTTTAGAGTATGCTTTTTTTTTTTAAGCACTTTTAGATCTAATTTTTTAGTTTTAACTGCACAAGAATTGCTTTTTAAATTTGATCAAAAACTGATTGCACATTTATTACGTGTATAACTGTGACTGATTTATATTACTTGTAGAGAATTCATTGAGGCTTCCATGCCAATGGATAAACATTTATTGAGGCTTCAATGCCAATGGATTAACATGTACTAAGCACTTTCGATGTGAATACTTTTCTGAACAATGAGGATAAAAGTATTCTCGGAGTGATACCTTTATTGGCTAACCAGAAAATAATGTTTGCAAGATTTCAGAGCACAGAGGCTCCTTCTTTAGGCAAGATTACAAATAGATTAATAAGAAAAAAAGCACATTTAAGGAATACTACAGTAGGACATTTGTTCATGGAGTGGGAGGTGTGATGTCTCCTAAAGATAAGCCTAGGAAATCAATTTAGGCATTTTGTTTACAAATGGAAAGGCGGAGGTAATGTTCTTCTTAAGCCCCCGTCTCACTAAGCGAGATCGCTGCTGAGTCACAAGTTTTGTGATGCAACAGCGACCTCAGTAGCGATCTCGCTATGTGTGACACGTAGCAGCGACAAGGCCCCTGCTGTGAGATCGCTGGTCGTGTCGGAATGGCCTGGACCTTTTTTTGATCATTGAGGTCCCGCTGGGTAGCACACATCGCTGTGTTTGACACCTTACCAACGACCTCGTTGACGACTCAGACACTGAATCGTCATAATAGCTCCTATGTGACATCATTGTACAGGTCGCTACAGGTCGCTGGTGAGATGTCAAACAGTGAGATCGCAGCTGCGATCGTTGGAAGATCTCACTGTTTGACATCTCACCAGCGACCACAAAGCGACGCAGCAACGATCCCTGACAGGTCGTATCATTGTCGGGATCGCTTTAGCGTCGCTAAGTGAGACGGGGCCTTACGTCATCTGTCCGTCCTGTGGAAGTGTGAATTGTATCCATATAGTGAGGCATAAATCCAGGTGTTAAATTAAGCCCTAGTGTCAAAGAATTGAACATCTTTATCAGTTTGAATTCCAATTTTTTTCTCTCTGTCGTCCTTAAAATGACATTTTAGGATTAAGACTTTTTAGTCTGTCATACAGTGTCCAGGACCAGAGAAATGTTTTCCCACAGGTGTGTCCATTTCATTCCTGATTGTGTGTCTGTGTAGATTCATCCTTGTTTGTAATTTTTGCATGACTTCCCCAATATAGATACCTCCCGGGCACCTTGTAGATTGTACTATATGCACTACATTGGAGGATGTACATGAAAAATGGAATATGGAATATGCAAAAAAAAGGGGGATATGACATGGTTTACTGTATGTAAACCATGTCTCATATCATGTCGGGTTTAGGCAGGAGAAATGAAAAGCCGGCAATTGAATTACCGGCTTTTCAACATTATCGCGCTGAAGTAAATATAAATATATATATATATATATATATATATATATATATATATTGTAGGGATGTCACTCACTCAGGTGCGATGGCTGACACACAGGAGGCACGTTCCTTTAAAGTTCAGAGGGTTTATTGCGTCATAAACCACATGGAAAAATAACAGCAAACAAAATAGCCTTAAGTTCAGGAAAAGGAAAACAAAGCGTCCAGTCCACCAGGCTCACTCTTGTAGCCTTAACACACTCAGGAGGATTTCACCTCCACACATATCTCCTGTGTAGAGCATTTGCCTGTCTTAAATAGAGCTAACCACACCCAGTAACCCATCACATGATTAGCCATGTGGTCTGACATCACCACAGGTCCTGAAGCAGATATATATACATGATTATATACAATACAGAAATACACCGGGCTACATTATGGCAACAAGGCACTTATGTGGCACATACCTCCCATCGACTACACACCCTTTAGCCATGCTACATACCTCCCCCCTCTGCCTAAAGCCGTGGGGCTTGGCACTTTTCCCCACTAAACAAGGGATTCTTGATAGGGCATCCGCATTACCGTGCAGCTTTCCGGCCCTATGTTCCACATGGAAACTGAAGTCCTGCAGGGCTAAGAACCAACGGGTGACCCTAGCATTTCTACCCTTTGTTTCCCTCATCCATCTAAGTGGGGCATGGTCAGATATTAGTCTGAATTTACGACCCAGCAGATAGTACTGTAACGTGTCCACCGCCCACTTTATGGCCAGACACTCTTTTTCCACGACTGAGTAGTTCTTTTCAGATGAAGACAGCTTTCTACTCAGATAGAGAACAGGATGCTCCTCCCCATGTAGCTCTTGGGAAAGGACTGCTCCTACCCCAACATCTGAGGCATCTGTCTGAAGAATAAATTCTTTATTAAAGTCTGGAGCCATCAGAATGGGTTGCTTACACAAAGCCTCTTTCATTTCTTGGAAGGCTGACTCTGTTTCTTCGGACCACTTAACCATTACTGATTTTGTCCCTTTTAACAGGTCAGTCAGAGGCGCAGCCATCGTGGCGAAGTTTGGGATGAACCTCCTGTAATATCCCACGATTCCCAGGAAGGCTTTAACTTGCTTCTTGGAAACTGGTTTTGGCCATGTTTGAATTGCCTCCACTTTACTGATTTGGGGTTTTATTTCTCCACGACCCACTATGTATCCAAGGTACTTAGCTTCTTCTTTACCCAAGGCACACTTCTTTGGGTTTATTGTAAATCTGGCCTCTCTTATAGCATCAAACACCGCTTGGACCTTTTCCAGATGACTCTCCCAGTCCGGGAAAAAGATGACGATATCATCCAGGTACGCAGCAGCGTATGCCTTATGGGGTGCAAGGATTCTATCCATAGCCCTCTGAAAGGTCGCCGGAGCTCCCTGTAGGCCAAACGGCATCCGGACATACTGGAAACATCCATCTGGTGTAGAAAACGCCGTCTTCTCCTTGGCTTCCTGTGCCATGGGGATCTGCCAATACCCCTTCGTCAAATCCAAGGTGGTTATGTACCTGGCGGGCCCAAGCCTTTCGATGAGCTCATCAACGCGGGGCATGGGATAAGCGTCAAACTTGGAGACCTCATTCAAGTTCCGATAGTCGTTGCAAAACCTCCACTCTCCATCAGGTTTTGGGACCAGGACAATCGGACTCGACCAACCGCTCTTGGATTCCTCAATTACTCCAAGCTTCAACATACGTTCCACTTCCTTGGAGATAACTTCTCGACGAGCTTCAGGAATACGATAGGGCTTCATGTTCACTCGCACATGTGGCTCTGTAAGGACCTTGTGCTCTATGACCTTTGTGTGTCCTGGCAACTCTGAAAACAGGTCCCTGTTTTTCTGGAGTAACTCCCGGCACTGCTGTTTCTGGGTCTTTGATAGCGTCTCCACTATAGTAACCGCTCCAACCTCACCTTCTGGGTTGCTTAACAGCGATGGAGTTACTGTCGGCTCTCTATCTTGCCACGGCTTGATGAGGTTGACATGGTATACTTGGAATGGTTTCCGTCTTCCTGGTTGGTGAATTTTATAATTTACTTCCCCAAGCTTCTCGACAACCTCATATGGCCCTTGCCATTTGGCCAAGAACTTGCTCTCCACCGTTGGAACTAACACAAGAACTCGGTCTCCCGGATTGAACTGCCTCACTCTTGCAGACCGGTTGTAGACTCTGGCCTGAGCTTCTTGTGCCTGGAGGAGGTGTTCTTTCACAATAGGCATCACCTTTGCAATCCTCTGCTGCATCTGGGCCACATGCTCAATGACGCTTCTGTGGGGCGTGACTTCGGCTTCCCAGGTTTCCTTGGCTATATCCAGGAGTCCTCGCGGATGTCGGCCATATAGAAGCTCAAACAGTGAGAACCCTGTGGAGGCCTGTGGAACTTCACGAATGGAAAACATCAGATAGGGTAAGAGACAATCCCAGTCTCTTCCGTCTTTCTCTATAGTTTTTCTCAGCATGCTCTTCAGGGTCTTGTTAAATCTCTCAACAAGGCCATCTGACTGGGGATGGTACACCGAGGTCCTCAACTGGGAGATTTTCAGGGCTTTGCATAACTCCCTCATCACCTTGTTCATGAAAGGTGTCCCTTGATCAGTCAGGATTTCCTTCGGCAGACCTGTCTGGGAAAAGACATGGACAAACTCGCGGGCTATACTCTTCGAGGAAGAATTTCTCAGAGGAATTGCCTCAGGATAGCGTGTGGCATAGTCCAGGATGACTAATATATACTGATGGCCCCGGGCTGATTTAACTAAGGGACTGACCAAGTCCATGGCAATTCTCTCGAACGGCACCTCAATAATGGGCAGGGGCACAAGAGGGTTCCGGAAATGAGGAGTGGGAGCAGTTAACTGACATGTAGGTCAGGACCTGCAATAGTTCACTATTTCCCAGTGACAACCCGGCCAATAGAACCTCTGCACAACCCGTTCCTGCGTTTTTTCCACCCCTAGGTGTCCATTCAAGATGTGTGAATGGGCCATGTCCAACACCTTCCGTCTGTACGGACCCGGCACTATCAACTGCTCTACCAACTCCTCCCTTATTTTCGTGACCCGGTACAACAACTCCCTACTTATCAGAAAATGGGGAAATCTTGTGTCTGCCCCCGGCTCCTGTACCACCCCGTCAATAACCATGACATTATTAAAGGCCTCCCTCAGAGTGGGGTCCCTATGTTAGGCAGTCCCAAAATTTTCACCGGTTACCTCTAACTCCAGAATGTCAGATGTAGGGGACACTTCCTCCTCATCCCCAACCAGAACACAAAAAGGAAACCTGTCTGTCTCTGGGTGTGGCAAAACCTTTTTAGGGTTCATTGGTTCCCTACTCTTGCTAGCGACCTCAGAACCTTTTCCCCACAAATCCCAAAACAAACAGAAATCCCGGCCAATAATTATAGGGTGCAACAAGTCCTGCATGACGCTGACTATGTGGGACTCCGTGCCACATGCCGTTTCAATGTCCACCCTGGCCAAAGGGTAGTCCTTGGCATCACCATGAATGCACCGCACGCCGACCTTCTTTCCCAGGAGCAGGTGGAGCGGGAAAGTGGCCCTCACCAGGGTCACTAAGCTCCCTGAGTCTAACAGCGCCGTTGCTGCTCGACCATTCACCTTTACGGGACACGCTTGAGGTCCCTCGTTGGGCGGAGAGTTCACACTGCAGGCAGGATACGCATAGTATGAACAATGGCGTCCCATGCTGCAGTCCATCTGCTCAGTGGTCTGGGAACAACGGGCAGCTATATGTCCTGGCCCGTGGCACTTCCAGCAAATAATATCACCCGTAGGGACCTTGGGCACCACCTCCCCCGCCCTTTGTGACCTTGGATGCGCCACCCCTTTTTGGGACTCAGCAGCTTTCTGGGACCCCCAGTACGGCATGGGCTGCCTCCCAAAGGAGCCTTCCATCCCTTGGTATCTCTCGACCAGTCCGATCAGTTCGTCGGCATTCTGGGGATCACCCTGGGCAACCCAAGTCTGTATGGACCTCGGGAGGGAATGCACAAACCGATCCATCATTACCCGTTCCACCATCTGTGCAGGTGTACACGACTCTGGCTGCAGCCATTTCTGGACCAGGTGCAACAGATCAAACATTTGAGAGCGAGGCGGTTTGTCCCGGTGATAGGCCCAGCTGTGAACTCGCTGTGCCCTGACAGTCAGTGTCACCCCCAAACGTGCGAGAATCTCGACTTTCAATTTGTCATACTCCTTGGCATCCTGCAAGGTCAAATCATAGTACGCCTTCTGGGGTTCTCCCGTCAGTTATGGCGCCAGTACCTCTGCCCACTGCTCTTGTGGGAGTTTTTCCCTCTCAGCGACCCTCTCAAACACCGTCAGGAAGGCCTCAACATCATCCCCGGGAGTCATTTTTTGCAGCGTCTTACCGTCTTCCGGACGTGGGTGTCATCAGCCAAACCTGGGGTTGGGGCACTCTACTTGCCCTGGATGGTGGTTGCCAGAAGCTGCATCTGCTGCTGGCTCTGTTGTATCTTCTGCATCAACAGCCTGTTGGTCTCTTGCTGCCGTTGCTCCTGCTGGCTCTGCGACTGGACCAAGTGTTTCAGCAGTTCCTCCATTTTCCCCGGCTGGCTTACAACAGACTTGACCCAGGACATTCAATACCAGACTTTTTGTCTCCGCTGGGAACGCTGCCCGCACGTCTACCACCAATTGTAGGGATGTCACTCACTCAGGTGCGATGGCTGACACACAGGAGGCACGTTCCTTTAAAGTTCAGAGGGTTTATTGCGTCATAAACCACATGGAAAAATAACAGCAAACAAAATAGCCTTAAGTTCAGGAAAAGGAAAACAAAGCATCCAGTCCACCAGGCTCACTCTTGTAGCCTTAACACACTCAGGAGGGCTTCACCTCCACACATATCTCCTGTGTAGAGCATTGGCCTGTCTTAAATAGAGCTAACCACACCCAGTAACCCATCACATGATTAGCCATGTGGTCTGACATCACCACAGGTCCTGAAGCAGATATATATACATGATTATATACAATACAGAAATACACCGGGCTACATTACGGCAACAAGGCACTTATGTGGCACATACCTCCCATCGACTACACACCCTTTAGCCATGCTACAATATATATATATATATATATATATATATATATATATATATATATATATATAAAAAACGAAACCCGACTTTGGATTACAGATCGTGTACCGCACGAAACCCGACTTTGCTAAAAGTCGGCGACTTTTGAAAAGTGCCGATCTGTTTCGCTCAACCCTACTCCTGAGTGCTGCAATCTGCACATTTAGATCCATTATCTGGGCTTCCAAACATGTAACATGCTGATATCAAGAGCAGATATATTCACCCTAAAAAAACAGCTGTTCAAGGCATACATGTACCCCACAAGATGCCCACCTGGTATCATTGTCCATGGAGCACATATTAAATGAGGATAAACTGTACAGATAAAAGCAGAAAGCAATGGAAAACTAGTATGGAAACCACCAAAGTGCTGCGGAATATGTTAGCCCTATATAAATAAAGATTATTATTATTATTATTATTATTATTATTATTAACAATGATATTATGTTTAACTATGCACTTATCTGTAGCCCCACACTTAAAATAAAGCCTTCCTGATTCTCTCAGCTGCCCTCACTTAGAGTCTGTGGAACTTGTTGTTTTACAACTACTGAACCAAAACCAATATACAGCTCTGGCAAAAATGAAGAGACCATTGCAAAATGTTCAGTTTGTCTGATTTTTCTCTTTATAGGTATATTTGGGGGTAAAATGTATATTGTTCTTTTAGTCTATAAACTTCTGACAACATGTCTCCGAATTTCCAAGCAATAAATTTAATATTTTCTTTCTGACAGGGTTTTGATTTGGTGACTTTTAATTTTTCCCAGCGCTGTATATTAGATGTGATTTAAATCATAAGCCAAAAAGAAAAAAAATCCCTTAAAATGTAAATTTTAATATTAAATATTATTAAGAACAATACTTTCACAGTTTTCTAGAAAATAGACATAAAAGTGGCACCCCCCAGGCCCTTGAAATAATGGAGCAATGTCTTGATATTGACAGGGGATTATACACAGTGTGGTGTAGCAATCCTACACTGGCCCTAAGTGGTCCCTTATACACTGATTACCTACCTAGCAGCGGAGGTTGGTGGCACCCTACAATTCTATTTGCCGCCCTTGCTCAACATCGGCAGTCCCTTAAAGTTCCTGTATGCCCCGATTCTAGACCCCTATCAATAAACCAACATGCACACAGTATAGAACTTGTTGTCTATGATACCACTAAGCTGTGTCTATAAAACAGTCTCTAGTAGTTGGAGGCCTGAGAGCCAGAGGTTTGTATGGCTTGTGAGATATTGCTACCTGAGTGGGTTGGGGGACACTCGCTTGGCACGGGATTAAAGCACACAGGAGTGGTTTCCTCACATAAATCAGTCTATTTGGTTTATTACAGTAACTATCATAATCCACATAACGTAAAGTTAATTTCATTACATCCACGAACATGTCTTGACCACCAGTCTGTTCATGTAGCAGATAAAGTTCTCTGCCATGTATTACAACCCCCCTTGTCTGGGGTTGCCTTCCAGGAGCTCCGCTCCTCACGCTGACTCCTTGTCAGTCCTGGCTTTGCCAACACAGATTCCTTTATAGGCTCTCTAGGTACATGGCCTCACCGGGTGCTTTTCAGGAAGTCTCCACTCATAGGAGCTTCCAACACAGACCATCCAGGTACACGGTCTCTCCACATGCTCTATAGAAAGTCTCCACTCACCGGAACTTCCAACACAAACCTGACCTCTTTCAGGACCTACAACACAGACCATTCAGGTCCAAACACTCTGAACCATGTGACCACATCACGTCACATTATGTACCTGTAACCACACCCCTGGATGGGAGGTGTGTGTGGTTGGCCAGATCTGCCCAGCTCTCCGACCAACCCTGCAAGCCTCACTTTACAACTATACAAATACTTGTGGGACTACAGGCCCCAGAACAACAACATTACTTCAGGTTTACAGCGCAGACTCCCTCTGCAACACATACTTGCCATTTACAATCATGCCGGACATTGTTTAATTATCACCATTACACATACGCCTCCATGGATATTCTGAGGAGCACACACAGCGCCCCCTGGTTGTAACATGGGTCACTGCACCACAGGCTATAAATAACATCTTACTAATTAGCTGAATGCCTCTAAACCTAGATCACAGCTTCAATAGTGTTTGATAAAGTGCATACAGTGGGGACAAAAGTATTTAGGTAACCACCAATTGTGCAAGTTCTCCCACTTAAAAAGATGAGAGAGGCCTGTAATTGACATAATAGGTAGACAACAACTATGAGAGTCAAAATGAGACAACAAATCCAGAAAATCATCTTGTCTGATTTGGCAAGATTTATTTTGCAAATTATGGTGAAAAATAAGTATTTGGTCACCTAAAGCATATGGGTAAAACGTGGATTTAATCTGCACTGCTAAATGATTCAAGGTCCAAATATGTAACCATTAAATCGTGGATTTATTCAACGCATTTCAAAGTACAAGGAAGATGAAGAAATCTTGAACTTTGAATTTTAAGGGTTGTATTTTCTTTTTGGTTTTTGTTATACATCTAGCAAGAAACAATTGTGGCTACTACAAACACTTACCGTATTGTTCTGACTACAAGACTCACTTTTTCCCCCCCAAAAAGGGGGGAAAATAGGGAGTGCATCTAATAGTCATAATGCAGGCTTACCCTGGTGTGGTGGCGGCGGCAGAGGTGCGGGGCAGAGGTGCGGCAGCAGAGGTGTGGTTTGGCGTGCGCAGGGTCCCTTCCACAGGTGAGGTCGTCCGCAGTGGCCCGGAATGCAATGTGAACGGCAGAGCCGGGTTGATCACCGGTTTATCGGTGGCGGCGGCCATCTTCCTGAGGCTGCCCGTGCGCAGATGGAGTTCTCTGCTTCCCGGGGCTTCAGGAAAATGGCCGCGGGATGCCGCGCGTGCGCAGATGGAGATCGCGGTGGCCATTTTCCTGAAGCCGAGTTTGCAGATTTAGATCTCGGCTTCAGGAAAATGGCCGCCGCAATCTCCATCTGCGCACGTGCGGCCTCCCGCGGCCATTTTCCTGAAGCCCTGGGAAGCAGAGTACTGAATCTGCGCATGCACGGCCTCAGAAAGATGGCCGCCGCCACCGGGAAAACCGTGACTCACCCAGCACTGCTGCTCTCCTTCAATACCACCGCGGTGTCACCTCAAATGTGGAAGGGACCCTGGCCGCCGCCACCTGAGGAAGTGACCGTGCATCTGCCGCCGCCACAGCCTCCCCATGGATACCAGGCCATGGCGTCACCCACCTAAGCAAGAAGGGACCCTGCTTAGGTGCACGCCGTAACATCCACTGCACCTCAGCATCACCGCACCTCTGCTGACACCATGCCTCCAGTGACCCTGCTCTGCCACTGCCTGCCCCCAGGTAAGAGATCTTAAATTCAGACAATAAGACGGACCCCATCTAATAAAAAATATTTTTTTCTGCAATTTTCACCCCAAATTTGGAGTGCGTCTTATGGTACGGTGCGTCTTATAGTCCAAAAATACGGTAAATCACAAGACACTTAAGTCACGAGATCCTTTTCTTCTTTTCGTTTACAGCAGCACAGGCAAACAGACAGACAATACCCCAAACAAATACAACAATTACATAGTTATTAACTATGAAATGGAATTTAACTATCCATTTACCTGCAGCTCTGCATTTGAAATACAGCTCCCACTTCGCTTATCTGCCCTTGCTGACAGTCTGTGTAACTTGTAGTTCTCCAACAACAATTTTTTTTCTATTATTTGTTTAACTGTTTCCACATATTGAGTTAAATGTCCATTCCACACCTGCTGATTAATTGCATTGTAATTAGAGTATGTGTAAGGGACGGGATGGTTTGGAAAACCTTTTTAACAGAGATTTTTTGTATGGAAAAGACATCTATGATTAAGGAGTGATATTACAAAATTTGTAAGATGTACTGGAGACTGTACTATATGTCATTTGTTAATTTGGATTTCCAATAAAGCATTGAACCAAGGAAAATGGAGTGCCAACTTTTTTATGCTGTTATACAGGGTTTCTGTTACATACTATACACTCCCTGACAGAAGTTATGTCGCTTATCCATGTTATGTAAATAAAAGCTTATAATCTGATATTAAATTCATCCATTGGTTGTATAAATTATTCTTTTGAAAGCTGAAGCTCTCCGAAATGTGGTTTAGGTTAAGAAAATAAATTTGCATCAATGCAGAAATATTGATCAGTTAATGGACACAGAATGGTCAGATTTTTGCACTATATGACCAGGCGAAGTTTTGTCGCCTGGTCATATAATGCACCCAATCCTAGTTTACATACTCACCTATGTTCAGTAAATGATTGGTTAATTAGTGTGTGTGTATAAAAAGAAACCCAGCACCTTAGACCCTCACTTGAACTGCAACTTGAGCTCTGACAACATGCCAAAAATCCACCCTGCGACCAAAGCCTGGATTATCAAGAGGCTGAAGGCCAGATCCAATGCAGAGGTGGCTGGCACCTTTAATGTGTCTCAGCCTCAAGTACAAAGAATAAAAAAAAGATTGGAAGAGACTGGAGATGTGTTTGACAAGCCCATGTCCGACAGACCCCACAAGACAACTGCGCAGGAGGAACATTTGTTGGTTAGAAAATCCAAAGCAAGACCCTCTTCCACTGCAGCAGAGCTCCGACAGGCCTGGTCACCTCAAGTCCCTGTGTCAACTAGAACAGTTTATAGGATTCTGTCTCGAAATGGCCTCCATGGTCAAATCAGTGCCCAGAACAAATGGCAAATAAAAAACTGTGTGGCATTTGCAAAGTCCCACAGCCTGCAAAACAGATGGACGCTGGAAAAGTGGCAGAAGGTGGATTTCTCTGAAGAATCTTCAGTAAAATTACACCACAAATACTGCAGGAGACCTACTGGAGCCCGTATGGATCCAAAATACGCCCAGAAAACAGTTAAATTTGGTGGTGGAAAGATCATGGCCAGACATGAACATCATTGAGCATGTACGGGGCAGGATGAAAGAGGAAGCTTGGAAGACAAAACCAAAGAATCTAGATGAACTCTGGGAGGCATGTAAGACTGCATTCTTTGCTATTCCTGATGACTTCATTAATAAATTGTATGAATCATTGTTGAACCGCATGGATGCAGTCCTTCAAGCTCATGGAAGTGACACAACATATTAAATATGACTAATAGCACCACAACTTCATTCACCAAGGTTATGCAACATACTGTATATTTGTATTTTAAGTTAATTATTTGTTTGAATATCACATTACTTTCTGTGGGTGAGTGAACTTTTGTCTTGCCAGAATCTGACCATTCTGTGTCCATTAACTGATCAATATTTCTGCATTGATGCCAATTTATTTTCTTAACATAAACCACATTTCGGAGGGTTTCAGCTTTCAAAAGAATAAGGGTACTGTCACACAGTACCATTTTGATCGCTACGACGGCACGATTCGTGACGTCGCAGCGTCGTATGGTTATCGCTCCAGCGTCGTAGACTGCGGTCACACGTTGCAATCACGGCGCTGGAGCGATGCCGAAGTCCCCGGGTAACCAGGGTAAACATCGGGTTACTAAGCGCAGGGCCGCGCTTAGTAACCCGATGTTTACTGTGGTTACCAGCGTAAGAGTAAAAAAAAACAAACCGTACATGCTCACCATCTGATGTCCGTCAGGTCCCTTGCCGTCCGCTTCCTGCTCTGACTGAGATCCGGCCGTACAGTGAGAGCAGAGTGCAGCGGTGACGTCACCGCTGTGATCTGCTCTCACTTTCCGGCCGGCAGACAGTCAGAGCGGGAAGCGGACGGCAAGGGACCTGACGGACATCAGATGGTGAGCATGTACGGTTTGTTTTTTTTTACTCTTACGCTGGTAACCACGGTAAACATCGGGTTACTAAGCGCGGCCCTGAGCTTAGTTACCCGATGTTTACCCTGGTTACCAGCGAACGCATCGCTGGATCGCTGTCACACACAACGATCCAGCGATGTCAGCGGGAGATCCAGCGACGAAAGAAAGTTTCAAACGATCTGCTACGACGTACGATTCTCAGCAGGGTCCCTGATCGCAGTAGCGTGTCAGACACTGCGAGATCGTAACGATATCGCTAGAACGTCACGAATCGTGCCGTCCTAGCGATCAAAATTGCACTGTGTGACAGTACCCTAATTTATACAACCAATAGATGAATTTAACGTCAGGTTATAAGCTTTTATTTACATAACATGGATAAGCGACATAACTTCTGTCAGGGAGTGTGTGTGTATGTATGTAGCATCGGTTTATAAATTCCGGGTCAACAGCCAACAGTTCAAAGGTGTTGGCAATCAAAAAACAAATGAGCAAAATGCTGCTCATTAATCAGGTGATTGGCTTGTTTATGCTGAAACAAAAATCATTGTTCTCAGCAGGACATCACCCTGTGTAGACTGCAGATGTGCTGCTGATAGCATAATACTGTATGGGAGACAGCCTGGTCTACTAGTGATTGTTCTGTGCCCATTATTTTTATTATTATGTTTTTGCTTATACACAGGTGTACTGTATATAGTATATAGTGTCAGGGTACTTCCTCAAAGGCATACAAACATAGAGTGAACAGTTCCTTATATCTATCACAACAGCACATGTAATTGATTGATTGATTAGAAAGGACTACCTCCCCAGTTAACTCCATATCGAACAGAGGGAAATTAAACCTTCATATACATCAGATCACAATATCATATAAATGCATTTTAGAATAAGTATATAAAGTACATATTTAACACATGCGTACGTTGTGTGAAGACATTTTATATGAATCGGATTAGTTGAAAACCTGTTTTTGCAAATTAGCATAGCTGAGCTTATATTAAAAAAAAGGAGTGATATTTTTAGACCGAATGATAATGGTACACAAGACATTCATCATATGCACAAAAACCAGTAAGATGTTAGCTGAATACTACAAAGATACGCAGAGCGATCTAATAAAAATATAGAAGATCACTTTTATAATTAAGGCCTTCTGGAAAACGTGCGTTCAAAGCCAATATCCAAAATGCCTCCCGACAACAGAGTGCACGCTCCCTGTCACCCCCTCTGATTGATCTAGTTACTCTTTCAATTCCTTTAACCTTTAAACTCTGCAAATTGCCTTTGTGCCTTTACATAAAATGTTTAGATAACCCCAAAATATTTCTACGGCTTGCAGCAGTTCCAGGATTTGCGGCAGTAATGTGCTCGCTTATCCTTTTCTTAAGACTCCTTGTAGTGCAGCCTATATAATATTTATTGCATGCCGCACACGTTGCCATATAGACAACGTGTGTGTTATTGCAGTTAATATAGGTTTTCATTTTATATTTCTTTAACCCTAGAACGCATACCCATAGAAATCTACACATTCACGCACCTGGGGCCTTTTAGGCCTGCTTACAATTATCATGGAATAACTCAAATAAAAATACTTTTCAAAGTTTATTACAAAGTAAGGATGCGTTCCCACTAGCGCAGGGGTCCACCAGGATGGGATTCCGTAATGGATCTGACCTCTTGGTGACCCCAGCTAAGGCTGGCGGACGCATACCTGGGGCCTCGCAGCCCTGCCAGGTTACTTGTTTCCTATTTTCTGTAAAATTACTTTAGATAGAATTTTGAAACTCTAGGTATTCCTCAGGTATATAGTTGTTAGTAATTTCCAGTTGTTCATATATTTTTATGTTATAGGCATTTCGGTATAACAACCTTTTTTGGGGACTACCCCATATTCACGCACCTGGGGCCTTTTAGGCCTGTGTGCAAATAACACGGAATAACTCAAATAAAAATACTTTTCAAAATTTATTTTATAATTGCAAGGTAAGGATGCATTCCAACTAGCGCTGGGGTCCGCCAGGAGGGGATCCGTAATGGATCTGACCTCCTGGTGACCCCAGCTAAGGCTGGCGGAATCCTGGAGTTACCAGGAGGTCAGATCCATTATGGATCCCCTTCTGGCGAACCCCAGCGCTACTGGGAACACAGCCTAAGATGTGTATATTTCAAAACATAATTATGTGCATAAAACAACAAAAAAGTAAGTAAACAGGCATGCCAAATATAGGCATTCTATATGCAATTTTTTTATGAAAACATTTTTTGGTTGTAGCAAACTTGGTGCAGGAATATTTATTTGTAACTTTACATATTCCCCCGACAATTCTCGCATATTATTTTTTCGGCTGAATGTTCCTTGCATACATTTTGTCCGCAAGTAGAATAGAAACGCTCCGATTTTCTTTCCTTCTTTGCTGGATGTTCCAGAAAGCGTATTCCACATCAGATCATTGCCTCTGTAATTTGCCTTGATAAGCATATCATGCTGCTTCTCTCCATCATAGTAGGCATCAAAAGTTCATAACAAAGTTCTGTCAAAAATAGACGTCTCTTGTCTTTCCTGTTGGCATGGAATTCTGGATTAGTTTATTATTATTATTATTATTATTATTTATTGTTATAGCGCCATTTATTCCATGGCGCTTTACAAGTGAGGAGGGGTATACATAATAAAAACAAGTACAATAATCTTGAACAATACAAGTCATAACTGGTACAGTAGGAGAGAGGACCCTGCCCGCGAAGGCTCACAATCTACAAGGGATGGGTGAGAATACAGTAGGTGAGGATAGAGCTGATCGTGCAGCGGTTGGTTGATTGGTCGTTACTGCAGGTTGTAGGCTTGTCGGAAGAGGTGGGTCTTCAGATTCTTTTTGAAGGTTTCGATGGTGGGTGAGAGTCTGATGTGTTGTGGTAGAGGGTTCCAGAGTAGGGGTGATACGCGAGAGAAATCTTGTATACGATTGTGGGAAGAGGAGATAAGAGGGGAGTAGAGAAGGAGATCTTGTGAGGATCGGAGGTTGCGTGTAGGAAAGTACCGGGAGATGAGGTCACAGATGTAAGGAGGAGACAGGTTGTGGATGGCTTTGTACGTCATGGTTAGGGTTTTGTACTGGAGTCTCTGGGCAATGGGGAGCCAGTGAAGGGATTGACAGAGGGGAGAGGCCGGAGAATAGCGGGGGGACAGGTGGATTAGTTGGGCAGCAGAGTTTAGAATAGATTGGAGGGGTGCGAGAGTGTTTGAGGGGAGGCCACAGAGCAGGAGGTTGCAGTAGTCAAGGCGAGAGATGATGAGGGCATGGACTAGGGTTTTTGCAGATTCTTGGTTGAGGAATGAACGGATTCGTGCAATATTTTTTAGTTGAAGTCGGCAGGAAGTGGAAAGGGCTTGGATATGTGGTTTGAAGGAGAGATCAGCGTCAAGGATAACCCCGAGACAGCGAGCTTGTGGGACTGGGGAGAGTGGGCAGCCATTTACTGTAATGGATAGGTTTGTTGGGGGGGTCACGTGAGATGGGGGAAAGATGATGAATTCTGTTTTGTCCATGTTAAGTTTCAGAAATCTAGCGGAAAAGAAGGATGAAATAGTGGACAGACATTGAGGGATTCTGGTTAGTAGGGAGGTGATATCTGGTCCAGAGATGTAGATCTGTGTGTCATCAGCATAGAGGTGATACTGAAAGCCATGAGATTCCATGAGCTGTCCCAGGCCAAAGGTGTAAATGGAGAAGAGCAGGGGCCCAAGGACTGAACCTTGTGGGACTCCGACAGGTAGGGGGTGAGGTGAGGAGGTGGTGTGTGAGTGGGAGACGCTGAATGTCCGGTCTGTTAGGTATGATGAGATCCAGGATAGGGCCAAGTCTGTGATGCCAAGGGATGAGAGGGTCTGTAATAATAGGGAATGGTCCACTGTGTCAAAGGCAGCCGACAGGTCGAGGAGGAGGAGAACAGAGTAGTGTCGCTTGCTCTTGGCGGTTAATAGGTCGTTGGTGACCTTAGTTAGGGCAGTTTCAGTGGAGTGGTGTGACCGGAAGCCAGATTGTAAGCGGTCAAAGAGGTAGCAAGAAGAGAGATGGGAGGACAGTTCAAGGTAGATGTGTTGTTCCAGTAGTTTTGAGGCATAGGGGAGAAGTGATATAGGGCAATAGCTAGATACAGAGGATGGGTCAAGAGAGGGCTTTTTGAGGATAGGTGTGATGGAGGCATGTTTAAAGCTTGAGGGGAAAACACCAGTTGTTAGTGATAGGTTGAAGAGATGGGTTAGGGTTGGGATGAAGATTGTGGTGAGGTTTGGGATGAGGTGGGATGGGAGCGGGTGAAGCGCACAGGTGGTGAGATGCGATCTTGAGAGTAGAGTGGCGAGTTGATCTTCTGTAATGGTGGGGAAGTTGGTTTTGGAGGTGGAGGGTAGGGAAGTTGGGAGGAAGGGCTCTGGGGGTTGTTGACCAAAACTGTCTCTGATGTTATCAATCTTCTGCTTGAAGAATGAGGCAAACTCTTCAGCAGAGATAAGTGGGGAGGGAGGAGGTGCTGGGGGACGGAGGAGAGAATTGAAGGTGTTGAATAACTGTTTAGGGTTGTGAGACAGGGAGGATATGAGAGATGAGAAGTAGGTTTGTTTAGCTGTGGCGAGTGTGGTCTTGAAAGTAGTGAGGGACTGTTTGAATGCGATGAAGTGGTCGTTGGAGTGGGATCTTTTCCATCTGCGTTCAGCAGCCCTGGAAGCTCGCCTCAGTTCTTTGGTCAGGCTGGTGTGCCAGGGCTGTCTGTTGATTTTGCGAGCTTTGGTATGTGTAAGTGGGGCAGCAGATTCCAAAGCTACAGCTATTGTGGTGTTATATAGAGCGGCAGCGTCATCCGCATTGTGTATGGAACTTATGTCTGTGAGAGGGAGGAGAGATTCAGAGAATGAATGTAGGTCAAGATGTTTAATATTTCTGCGAGGGTGTGAAAGTTTGTGGGGTGGGGACTCTAGACATGGAGTGGAGGGAGATGAGAATGTGAGAAGGTTGTGGTCAGAGAGAGGAAGAGGTGAGTTAGAGAGGTTAGATAGGGAGCAGAGGCGGGTGAAAATGAGGTCCAGTGTGTGACCATCTTTGTGAGTGGCTGCAGAAGACCATTGAGTGAGGCTGAAGGAGGAAGTGAGAGATAGAAGTTTAGTGGCAGCTGAGAGGGAAGTGTCAATGGGGATGTTGAAATCGCCCATGATGATAGTGGGGATGTCCGCAGAAAGGAAATGAAGTAGCCAGGTGGTGAAGTGTTCAAAGAAGATGGTGGCTGGCCCTGGGGGGCGGTAAATGACAGCCAGTTGGAGGTTGGAGGGGGAGTAGATGCGCACAGAGTGCACCTCAAAGGAAGGGAGGGTAACAGAGGGTGGCAGTGGGATTGGGGTGAAGGAGCAGTCATCTGACAGGAGAAAACCAACTCCTCTGCCATGCTTGCTGCTGGGGCGGGGTGTGTGAGAAAGGTGGAAGCCACCATAAGAGAGTGCAGCAGGAGAGGCTGTGTCAGAAGGGGTGAGCCAGGTTTCGGTGATGGCGAGGAAGGAAAGTTTGGTAGTAACAAAAAGATCATGGATGTAGGAAAGCTTGTTACAGACAGAGCGAGCGTTCCACAGAGCTCCTGTTAGTGGGACTGGGGAAGCGGAGGCTGGGTGAATGGGTATAAGGTTAGAGAGGTTACGGAAGTTTGTGATGGAGCGTGGGTGGGAGGTAGAAATGACTGTGGGAATATGGTGAGGAGGACCAGGATTTGGAGAGATATCACCAGCAGTGAGAAGGAGCAGAGATAGTGTTAGCAGGTGGGAGCAGGAGAGGGCGTGAGGGGGCTGCCTGTGCTTTGAGACAGAGGATTGTATGTTAAGGAACAGTTCTGAGGAGGAGGTGAGATGGATGGGGAGGATTGAAGAGGAGATGAACAGTTCCTTACTTGGTGTGGGGATTGGGGGAGGTAGCAGAAAGTGAAAGATTATAGGGGTGAAAGTGAAAATAAACAGAAACATTGTTTACAGTGACAGGCCAGTTACCTTCAGTTCCCTTCAGGTTCAATTCAGGTTTTAATTCTAATGTAATCCACACTTTTAGAACACACTTCTAGGAATCACACTGCAGACTGAAGTCTAGCAGACTTGTGCTATGCAATATATGGAAAACTAAGTGCGTTCAGGTGTGGAGCAGAGAGGAGTGGTCTCTGCTCATCTTGGTCAGAGAATTAAGGGTGGACCAGATGCATACAATCAGGCCTAAGTAAACAATGTGATAAATAACACAGGTCAAGCTGGGGTTAGCTGAAAGGCATACCATATGAAAGCAAAGAGCAGAGGGAAGTCTATGTGCAAAGCTGGGTGATGTATTATGTGCACTTCATAGCAGGAGAGCAGGAGAGCTGGATGAACATACCATATGAAAGCAAAGAGCAGAGGGAAGTCTATGTGCAAAGCTGGGTGATGTATTATGTGCACTTCATAGCAGGAGAGCAGGAGAGCTGGATGAACATACCATATGAAAGCAAAGAGCAGAGGGAAGTCTATGTGCAAAGCTGGGTGATGTATTATGTGCACTTCATAGCAGGAGAGCAGGAGAGCTGGATGAACATACCATATGAAAGCAAAGAGTAGAGGGAAGTCTATGTGCAAAGCTGGGTGATGTAGTTTGACAATAAACAATGTAGCTATTGAGGGCTGACACATCAAGGATATTGGAAAAAAAGGAATGCAGAATCCACACTCTTCCCAGCAATAGCAGCAATACCGGAGTCATAAAAGTTCTTCCCCAGCAACAATACAGACAAAAAGACTGAGTATCACATGTAAACCTAGTACAGGCCTAAAAGGCCCCAGGTGCGTGAATATGGGGTGGTCCCTAAAAAAGGTTGTTATACCGAAATGTCTGTAACATAAAAATATATGAATAACTGGAAATTACTAACAACTCTATACCTGAGGATTACCTAGATTTTCAAAATTCTAACTAAAGTACTTTTACAGAAAATAGAAAACAAGTAACCTGGCAGGCCTGCGAGGCCCCAGGTATGCGTTCTAGGGTTAAAGTGATATTGTTAACATATTTATCCATCCTGTCTATATTCTAGCACAATCCGCAGGTTCTCTCACCACACGTAAAATACCCAGTATACGTTAACCAGGTAGGTTTATGAGAACAGGAAGTATATAGCGATGGAGCTAGATAATGTCCCAGATTTTTTGCTTTCCTTGGGACACACCGATATACTGCTGAACGAATTTTAGATAAAACAGTATCTTGGTATAACATTGGCAAATGCTTGTGTATTAACTGAACAATATCTTTATAATTTGAACTACATGAGGTTGAGAAACTAGGGACATTTATTTTGCTTTTATTACTGTTGCTATTGTCATTGGTTTCAGACAACAGAGAATTTCTAGATCTTATATCAGCTTTTCCATCCTGATCCCACTTTTTTATGCATCCTGGCTCCTCCATATAGCCATCCTAGCCCCCCATGTATAACTATCCTGGCTCCCCCATATATAACCATCCTGGCTGCCTCATATATCTATATATGCATCCTGGATCCCCATATATATATATGCATCCTGGCCTCCCATATATACCCATATTGGCTCACCAATATATATCCATCCTGGCTCCCCAATATACTGTATATCCATCCTGGCTCCCCATATGTATGCATCCTGGACCCCCCATATATATGCATCCTGGTCCCTTGTCCTGCCCCCCATAAATCTATCCTGCTCCCATATATATCCATCCTGGCTCCACCATATATATTCATCCTTGTCCTGTCCCCCCATATATCCCTCTTGGACCCCCATATATATCCATTCTGGCCCCCCATATATATGCATCCTGTTCTCTCGTACTGCTATCCCCCATAGATCCACTCTGGCCACCCATTTATTGATCCTGGGCCCCCATATACTGTATATGCATCCTGGCTCTACCATATATCCATCCTGGCTTCCCATTTATATGCATACTGGCTCCCCCATATATCTGCATCCTGGCCTCTCATATATATATGCCTCCTGTTCCCTTGTCCTGCCCCCTCCCATAAATCCATCCTGCCCCCAAGCATATATCGATCCTGGCCCCTCATATACTGTATATGCATCCTCGCTCTACCATCTGTCCATCCTGGTCGCCCATATTTCTGCATCCTGGCCCCCCATATATATATATATATATATATATATATATATATATATATATATATATATATATACATCCTGGTATTTTGTCCTGTCCTCCCATATATATCCTGACCTTTCCATATGTATCCATCCTGGCCCCTCACATGTATCCATCTTAGTCCCTTGTACTGCTGCCCCCCTTATATCTATCCTGGTCCTTTTTTACTGCTCCCCATATATCCCATCTTGGTCCTTTTTTACTGCTCCCCATATATCCATCCTGATGGCTCCTTTATATCCATCCTGGTCCTTTTTTCCTGCCCCCATATATCCATCCTGCAGCTCTCCTTATATCCATCTTGGTTCTTATTCCTGCCCCCATATATCCATCCTGCCGCCCACTTATATCCATCTTGGTCCTTATTTCCTGCCCCCCATATATCCATCCTGCCACCCCCCTTATATCCAACTTAGTCCTCATTCTGCCGGCCCCCTTATATCCATCCTGGTCCTTATTTCCTGCCCCCATATATCCATCCTGCCGCCCTCCTTATATCAATCCTGGTCATTTTTTTCCTGCCCCCCAATTATCCATCCTGCTGCCCCCTTATATCCATCCTGGTCAATTTTTCCTATCCCCCCCCATTTATCCATCCTGGACCTTTATCCTGGCTTCATGGAGAGACAGAAAGACAGACACAGAAACACAGACGGACAGAGAGACACAGACAGAGAGACAGACAGAGAGACAGACAGAGAGGCAGACAGACAGAAAGACAAACGGACAGAAGATTCTTCTTGCCTTCCTGTGCTCCCGGCGGCGGTGTCCTCCTCCTCTCTGCAGATCAGAGAGAACATAGTAAAATGGCCGCCAATCTAGCAGAGGTCGGCGGCTGATGTGCGACTGTCGCATGCGGCGCATGACATTGACGCTATACGCTGGTGACGACGGGTGCACAATTGACAGCTACTATCAGGATGCACCCCTGCACTTTCTCTGTCTGCGCTTTTAAAGGGCCCGTAACACTAAAAACCACAGAATTTTTTTTTCTTCTTCTCCTCTCCAGCCCCCAAAGACAAGGGCCCACCGGGGATTTCCCTGATACCCCACCAGGCCAGTCTGACCCTGCATCTATGATCCTCAACATTGCCAATTTCTTGGTGCTCTCAATCCTGAGGAATTCAGAAAGATACTTATCCATCATACATTAACATCAGGGAGGAAGCTAATTGGCTGCAAATTGATTCTGCGGCTGGACAATGACCCAACACATATCACAAAGATTATCAAGATATAACTTCTGCATAAAGAAGAACAAAGAGAACATTCCTGGATATGATCTCTGTTTAAATTACATCCCTTTTAGTCTCTCATTCAGTATTGCAGGTACCAGAATCTGCAGCTTAAATGTCAAATACAATGGGATGTGTCTGATCAGATTTCTTCTACGGAAGTAATTTTAAACTCATGAAAGTTGCAGATATGATGACTTGGACCATGTCCGAAAACACTGTGGAAGAATAGGCGTTGGTGACATTATTTTTATGTTTGTAAACCCAAAATCTCAATGTTTGTGGTGTACAGCTGATATACAGATACCTCATGTATACTCGAGTAAATAAATTATGAAATCTCAACAACAGGTGAGCAAAGAAGATGCAAAAATTATTTTTTGTGGCATTTATGCTGAATTATTTCTTGCAATGGGTGATATCCTGGCAACATTAACATTTTATATGGTTAAACCTAAAACTGTCCATTAGTTTGAAAAAACTATGTATTACCTAATTTGCTTTTACTGATATTAGACAACTGGGTGCCAAGATATTTCTCAAGGCTTTTTATGTCCTTAAAAGCACAAGTGGTTTGGGGATGGTATCTGTTAGATGGGGGTCATGTTAATATTTTGCCAGAATTTATTTCATATTTCTATATTCCTTAAAAAGTGCTTTTATAAAAGGAATTGAAAAGTCCTCTACATGATTTTTAGCCTCCTAAGACTTGAGGCATTGAGCTTGACAAAGCTTTCTGTTTTGAATGTAGGATAATGGATTTTGTGTAATTCTTGGCAAGGAATCTATTTGCCAGGATATTGCTTTGGATTACATAGTGAGAGTCACTTTTACGATTACTATGAATTTGTTTGCATTGGCCAAAGATTCATTAGCCTCCTTTTATTATGTTCGCTATTGTAATCTAAGTAGTTGTTGTTAATGGATTTGAAGTATGTTTTAGTATTGATGGTGTCATTGTAGAATGAAAGGCAACTACGGTCAGGAATTATATTTGTTTGCCAAATGCAGTATAAGTTAAATTCTGGCCCCGTTAGTTAATGTTAATGTATTCAATTAAGTTGTTCAATGTATTTTGTTGATGTTCTAGAATCTAGATAATAAAATTGTAATCAATGAACTTTTTGCATAATAATGTATGCACTTGGAGTAACATTGGTTGTAAATTGTTCCTCAAAGAGACCAACAAATATATTTGCAAAATGTGGTATGAATTTACTACCCATTGAAATCCATTTGTTCTCTGTATATATTTTACATAAAAAAAGGAAATTAGTTTTGTTAAAGGATGAATCTGATACCTTCAATGATAAAGGTTCTTTGGTTGTCTGGCATATTATCATCTTTTTATAGAATTTCTGAAATAGAAAAAACTCTGAAACTGCAGTTATGTTGATGCTTAGAGAGATGATGTCCATTGTTAAAAGCAAATAATTATCCCTCCAGAGTAATTCTGCTGAGAATATAATAATGTACAGTACAGACCTAAAGTTTGGACTATGAAAATTGTACATTCACACTGAAGGCATCAAAACTATGAATTAACACATGTGGAATTATATACTTAACAAAAAAGTGTGAAACAACTGAAATTATGTCTTATATTCTGGGTTCTTCAAAGTAGCCACCTTTTGCTTTGATGACTGCTTTGCACAATCTTTGCATTCTCTTGATGAGCTTCAAGAGATAGTCACTGGGATTGGTTTTCCAACAATCTTGAAGGAGTTCCCAGAGATGCTTAGCACTTGTTGGCTCTATTGCCTTCACTCTGCGGTCCAGCTCACCCCAAACCATCTCGATTGGGTTCAGGTCTGGTGACTGTGGAGGCCAGGTCATCTGGCGTAGCACCCCATCACTCTCCTTCTTGGTCAAATAGCCCTTACACAGCCTGGAGGTGTGTTTGGGGTCATTGTCCTGTTGAAAAATAAATGATGGTCCAACTAAACACAAACCGGATGGAATAGCATGCCACTGCAAGATGCTGTGGTAGCTATGCTGGTTCAGTATGCCTTCAATTTTGAATTAATCCCCAACAGTGTCACCAGCAAAGCACCCCCTCACCTTCACACCTCCTCCTCCATGCTTTATGGTGGGAGCCAGGCATGTAGAGTCCATCTGTTCACCTTTTCTGCATCGCGCAAAGACACGGTGGTTGGAACCAAAGATCTCAAATTTGGACTCATCAGACGAAAGCACAGATTTCTATTGGTCTAATGTCCATTCCTTGTGTTCTTTAACCCAAACAAGTCTCTTCTGCTTGTTTCCTGTCCTTAGCAGTGGTTTCCTAGCAGCTATTTTACCATGAAGGCCTGCTGCACAAAGTCTCCTCTTAACAGTTGTTGTAGAGATGTGTCTGCTGCTAGAACTCTGTGTGGCATTGACCTGGTCTCTAATCTGAGCTGCTGTTAACCCAAGATTTCTGAGGCTGGTGAATCGGATAAACTTATCCTCAGAAGCAGAGGTGACTCTTGGTCTTCCTTTCCTGGGGCGGTCCTCATGTGAGCCAGTTTCTTTGTAGCACTTGATGGTTTTTCCCACTGCACTTGGGGACACTTTCAAAGTTTAACAAATTTTTCAGACTGACTGACCTTCATTTCTTAAAGTAATGATGGACACTCATTTTTCTTTACTTAGCTGCTTTTTTCTTGCCATGATACAAATTCTAACAGTCTATTCAGTAGGACTATCAGCTGTGTATCCACCAGACTTCTGCACAACACAACTGATGGTCCCAACCCCATTTAAAAGGCAAGAAATCCCACTTATTAAACCTGACAGGGCACACCTGTGAAGTGAAAACCATTCCCAGTGACTACCTCTTGAAGCTCATCAAGAAAATGCCAAGAGTGTGCAAAGCAGTCATCAAAGCAAAAGGTGGCTACTTTGAAGAACCTAGAATATAACACATAATTTCAGTTGTTTCACACTTTTTTGTTAAGTATATAATTCCACATGTGTTAATTCATAGTTTTGATGCTTTCAGTGTGAATGTACAATTTTCATAGACATGAAAATACAGAAAAATCTTTAAATGAGAAGGTGTGTCCAAACTTTTGGTCTGTACTGTAAGTGGTATGTAAGAAGGTATTTTTATGATATATAAAATGGTTATGGTTTCAATTACTGCATTAAAAAGTTTACTTGGTGATCTATTTGGGTCTTTATGGACCTTAAGAAGGTAGTAAAATAGAGGTATGGATGGTTCCTTCAAGAAAATATATTGAATGTCAGGCTTTGACAGAACTACCACCTCTATGCTTCTTTTAGAGAATACTTATTTCTTGATTGAATCTCACTGGGATTGATGGGAAGGGGACAATAACAGTCTGTAATTCTGTACTTGAGAGCAGGCTAAGGGCTTCTAAAATTTAGTCTCCCCAAATAAGAATGACAATTTCCCTCCCTTTTCAGTTACTTTAATTATTATGTCAGTATTTATTACCTATTTTTAATATAGTTTTCCCTTTTTAATGAGATTACTGTTAGATTTTTTTAGATTTTTCCATATTCTTTAAATCTGTGGAAATCAGAGTGTCATAGGGATCCATAAAGTTTCCACTGAGTAAATTAAGTTACATTTTGAATTTGGTTTTAAGTCTGATTGAACTGGTTTTGGTTTGATACTATTATTGATGTGGATTCTGGTAACCTCAAACTATCTGTTTTTGTTTATTGTCCGGTCTAAGTACTTTCTGGCTAGGAATATTAAAACCGCACTTAAACATGAATTTACACAAATTCACAGTAAGAATTTGTTTTCACCAATACACTGCACATAGGATTCCTGTTTTTCTTTAGCACACAGAGTGAAGCAGCACAGCATTATGCAACAGTACTGAACTTTGTAGCTGTGCATCCAAAAAATGTGATAAGCTAAAACACATCTTAGAAGACATGATTTGTCTTAATTTGACTGTGCCTGTGCTCCTCCTGTCCCCTTCACTCTCTATTGACATTTATAGGACCAGTAATCTGATCTTTCATTGAGCTAGCAGTCAGTGTTGCTTTCAGCAAGACACATTTTTGCAGGCTATTTTAGATTTAATGAAGAGTTTGCAAGGCAGGAATGAGGGGCAGAGGAGGCTCATGAGGAAATAAAAAAAATTACCAGATCAAATATATAACAAAGTCTCTTATATTTCTTTTTTCTGTTGGTTTATTCAAATATTGTTGAAAGGATAATCACTATTTGAGGATACAGATAGACAGATAAAGAACGACAGCCGTTTCAAAATTCCAAGGCTCTCTAGAATATCTGAAGATGGCATCTGATCAGAAGCAAGCAGGATGCTGAATTGTAGTGAAAGAGGAACATGTGCGTTGTGTTTCCTTTGAAGTGCTTCTCTAAAATAGGGTCAGGTCTGGAGTTTAGAAAATAAATTAATCTAGCACCTGGTTTAGTGTCTGTATTATATTAGGCATTTAAAGTGTGGATAAATAATTTTTTTAGGTGTCTGGCTTTGGATCAGAATACATTTTTTTCACTCTGGTTTGGAGTTTAATTTTGTAAATGGACATGTCTAGGGTCTAAGTTTATGTCATAGTTGGGTCTATGGTCGGTATCTGGTTTAGTATCTTAATTTATTTCTATTTTTAAAGAGTTATGGGTAAGGCTTCAAAAGTGAGAGGCTGAAATAGTCACAGCAGCAAATTTTGCAGCTTCAAGAAAAGACATCAATGTAGAGTGGGCTGGATGGAGAACTAAAAAGAACGTTTCCAATCAGAGAAGTAACCTGTATGTCACTGGATTTATAGAATATCTGTCATCTCTCCTGTCAGGTCTCTGAAGTCAATAGTTAAAATCAATTAGTATTGCTATCAACCCCCATGTAGTGGTGACCTACCTGACAATTGGGTGTTGACCTTGTCAATTGAATCTATTCCTATTAAGTTAATCCTAGGAGTGATGATGGGATGTTCTCAAACTGTGTAGGGACATTGCTTTTTGACAAGGAAAATGGTAACAGACAATTGTGAAATTACTCATACATTTACAGAAGGAATGCAAGAGAAACAGAACAATACAGATATTCAGAACAGTTTTTAATGGAGAATACAAAAGCAGGCATGTCAGGAGAGATGACAGGTTGTCTCTTTAATTGTTATATATCCTGCCTATGACTGCATCTCAGCAATACTGTACTCCATTGTATAGTCTGATGTGTGATTATACTCTACAGACTGACTGGGGAGAGCTGTATGGTCAATGTGTGTGACAATTATAATAGCAGTTATATTCTGGCTTGTATTGTGGTAGGGAACAGCACACAGGGCTGTTTTTACAAGCTGCACAAGGCACTAAGCCTGAATATGACACCGTTATAGACTCTCTTACACTCACTAATTATAGTCATGCATTGCACATATCTGATCAAGAATTATTGGTCAGAGTTATCAAAGGATATGCTCAACAATAAAACTAGCAAATAATTAATCTTAAATTATAATGGCCTAAAAATAATAATTGCTGGTAGCATGATTTATGAAGAGAAGTGGTGCTCATAATGACATTTACACTTGATGTGGAGCAAACTGTGGTCCAGTGGTATCAAATATTTTTTCCACCACTCGTGTTTTCTTGAGCAATACAGGAAGCACAATGTTTTACCACAATCTTAATTCTATGTACAAAAATTAGACCTGCCCCTCAAATAATACTAAACTATGTGACCAATTAACATCACGAGACAGCGACTGAAAAGTACATTTATATCATAACTGAATATGACCTCCATGCCATGACTGAATCATTACCATCATACTGCAGCTAAATAATACTACCATAGGGTGACAATATAATATTACAATACTGTAACTACTGTAAATAGCACCATCATAGAAAATAATGATTCCATACATCAGGACACTACAAATTTGCTGCACTCAGATATTAAAGTTGTAGAAGTTTACTTTGTTCAATATGTTTTGATGTACTCTGTCTTACAGCAGATTTTGTTGAGAATTATTCTTTGGATTTCACGCTTTCAAAGGATAAAAAATGGGTAAAATACATGATGAAAAGCTGTCACATTTGAGCTAAAAAATGAGTATGCCACTAATTTGAACATTTACTTTTATCCATGCAGATTTTTTCTGCTGCATGTGGATGATGTTTTCAAATCCCATTCACATGTATTGGTCTGTAATTTGGATCGGATTAGCAGTACACTGGAGAATCTAAGGAGTAAATCGACAAAGAATATGCAATTTGTCTAGATTTGGATTGAAGATTTGGAGGAGAAAAATTTACTCTTAAGCATTGGTTAAAGCAATATATACTGCGGTGTGCCAAGACAAAATTTGAAAAGAAATGTCATTATTTTGCCCATATAATCATTTTTATGCATGTTTTCCAATTGCGTGCCCTACCTGGAGCACTATGGAACGCACACTCCATCTGCAACAAACTGCCATCATCCATTACCTCTTTATCACCAACAAACTCTCCTACCTCGGCATCACTGAAACCTGGCTCACCCCCGATGACTCAGTCTCTCCAGCTGTACTTTCCTATGGCGGATTCCACCTCGGTCACACCCCTCACCCCAGCAACTTCTGTCCGACACTGCTCCTTTACTCCAATCTCGCTACCACACTCCGCTACTCTTCCCTCGTTTGAGGTGCACTCTGTCTACATCTATTCCCCCTCCAACCTCCAGCTAGCTGTCATCTACCACCCCCCAGAACTAGCCATCTCCACCTTTCTCTACCACTTCACCACCTGGCTACCTCATTCCCTCTCTGCTGACATCCCCACTATCATCATGGGTGATATTAATATCCCCATTGATACTTCCACCTCAGCTGCCTCTAAACTTTTATTGCTCACTGCCTCCTTCGGCCTCACTCACAAAGATGGCCACATGCTGGACCTCATCTTCACCTGCCTCTGTTCCCTTACTAGTCTCATTAACTCACCCCTCCCCCGTCTGACCACAACCTACTAACATTCTGTTCCCTCTCCTATCCTAATGTGCCACCCCCACTCAACAAACGCACTCACCCTCGCAGAAATCTCAACACCTCAATTTACAATCACTCTCCGAGTCCCTTCTCCCTCTTCCGTACATAGCTTCCCTTCATGACACAGATGCTGCTGCCACTTTTTATAACACCACAATAACAACAACACTCGATTCGGTCACCACGCTCATGCATAGCAAAACTTGTACAATCAACAGGCAGCCCTGGTTGACCAACCTGACCAAAGAACTGAGATGGGCTTTCAGGGTCACTGATCGGAGATGTAAGCGATCCTGCTCTGCCAACCACTTCACTGCATGCAAGCAGTCCCTCGCCAGCTTCAAGTCCACGCTCACTGACGCAAGACAAACTTACTTCTCATCTCTCATATCTTCCCTGTCTCACAACCCTAAACAGCTTTTCAACACATTCAATTCGCTACTCCATCCCTCAGTGCCTCCTCCCTTCTCTCTCATTTCTGCTGAAGACCTTGCCTCTTTCTTTAAACAGAAGATCGATACGATCAGAGAAAGCTTTGGCCAGCAGCGCCCTATGCCCCTCATAGCTGCTCAACCCTTTTCCTCCAAAACCAGTTTCTCCACCATGACAGAAGATCAGCTCTCCACCCTCTTGTCAAGATCACACCTCGCTTGACCCGCTCCCTTTCCACCTCATCCCTAACCTTGCCACGGTCTTCATCCCAAACCTAACTCACCCCTTCAGCCTCTCACTCACAACTGATGTCTTCCCCTCATCCTTCAAGCATGCCAAGATTACACCCATCCTCAAAAAGCCCTCCCTCGAGCTATCCTATGTGTTTAGCTATCTAGCCCGATATCTCTTCTCCCTTATGCCTCAAAACTCCTTGAACTGCATGTCCATCTTGAACTGTCCTCCCACCTCTCCTCCTGCCACCTCTTTGACTGGTTACAATCTGGCTTACGACCCCATCACTCAACAGAAACTGCCCTAACTAAAGTCACCAATGACCTACTAACTGCCAAGAACAAGTGACACTACTCTGTCCTCCTTCTCCTGGATTTGTACTCTGCCTTTGACACTGTGGACCACTCCCTCCTGCTACAGATTCTCTCATCTCTTGGCATCACAGACTTGGCCCTATCCAAGATCTCATCATATCTAACAGACCGAACATTCAGTGTCTCCCTCTCCCACACCACCTCCTCACCTCGCCCCTTGTGTGTCGGTGTTCCTCAAGGCTCAGTTCTAGGACCCCTACTCTTCCCCATCTACACCTTCGGCCTGGGACAGCTCATAGAATCTCACGGTATGCAGTATCGTGTCTACGCTGATGACAAGCAGATCTACCTATCTGGACCTGACCTTACCTCTTTACTCACCAAAATCCCACACTGTCTGTTTGCTATCTCAGCCTTCTTTTCTGCTTGCTTTCTAAAACTGAACATGGACAAAACCAAATTCATCATCTTTTCCCCATCTCACTCTACCCCTCCACCAGACCTATCCATCAATGTCAATGGCTGCTCACTTTCTCCAGTCCCGCATGCTCGGTGTCTCGGTGTAATCCTCGACTCTGCCCTCTCTTTCATGCCACATATCCAAGCCTTTGCCTCCTCCGGCCATCTCAAACTCAAAAATATTTCCTGGATCTGCGCATTCCTTGACCACAAAACCCCAAAAACACTAGTGCATGCCCTTATCATCTCCCACCTTGACTACTGCAACCTCTTACTCTCTGGCCACCCCTCTAGCACTCTGGAACCACTCCAATCCATCCTACACTCTGCTGCCCGACTAATCTACCTGTCTCCCTGCTATTATCCAGCCTCTCACCTAAGCCAAGCCCTTCACTGGCTTCCTATCTTCCAGAGACTCCAGTTCAAAAATCTTACTATGACATACAAAGCCTTCCACAACCTGTCTCCTCCATATATCTGTGACATGGTCTCCTGGTACTTACCTACACGCAACTTTCGATCCTCTCAAGATCACCTTCTCTACTCCCCTCTCATCTCTTCTTGCCACAACTGCATCTAAGACTTCTACCGTGCTTCCCCCATACTCTGGAACTCTCTACCACAGCACATCAGGCTCTCGCCTACCACTGAAATCTTCAAAAAGAACCTGAAGACTCACCTCTTCCAACAAGCCTACAGCCTGCAGTGATCCTCAACCTACTGAACCACCGCACAGCCAGCTCTACCCTCTCCTAGTGTATCCTCACCCATCCCTGCAGACTGTGAGCTCTCGCAGGCAGGGTGATTCCTCCTTCTGCACCTGTTAGCGCCTTGTTTTTTGCTCATGTTTATTGTATTTGTCTATATTTGCCCCCTTTTCATATGTAAAGCACCATGGAATAAATGGCGCTATAAAAAATTATAATAATAATAAATAATAACAATATACACTTGAATGCTACTTTGTGGGTATGGCCTAGGAATAACACCGCCCTTTCTCTAAGTGTACAATAATTATTAGGCAGCTTGTTTTCCTCAGGTAAAATGGGCCAACAACGAGATTTAACTGACACTGAATAGTCTCAGAGTTTGAAGACATCTGAAATATGTGCTAAGAGTTCACTGAACTCTGACACATTCCTCCCCCTACCTTAGAGAGACCTATGTGGTAGAAAACAGGGAAGATTCTAAATCTAAAAAGTTGCTTGTTCCTCCTGCCACTCCCTGCCACCTGACGCTCTAGAAACTGGAACAGGGGTGCCTTCTGGTAAAATTGGGCCTGACAGTAAAAGTTTGGGGTCTGAATAGATAATGTATGGTAAAACATGTTAAACTCAGTGTTTAACTGTATATTTTATTATATCTAAATCTGGAAATATAAGAAGTGCAAATAGAAGTGCCTCAAGTCAGATCTTTCTTTTGGCATGACCTAGACATTGCTTATAAATATTGTGGGGTAAAATGGGGTCTATTTTATGTTCGCTGGTATGATATACTGTATATGTTTGAGCTTTTATTAGTATGGTCAAAATAAGTAACAAACTAACAGGAGAAAAATTGTGTCATGTGTAGAGTCCAAGTTGCTCCAAAATAAGAGAGTACACAGCCTCGATGCCCCATCTAGTGTGTTCTGCCATGTGCAAGGTGATCTCTAAAGCATGTTCTACATGATACATTATATAACACGGAGTTCTCTACTTCAAGCTCTGAAAACTTGGTCCATAACGGATACATAATGTGAGCTATGTATAAATTCCAAACAAATATTGTTGAAAATTTTGCAGAACTTGAATTATTTTGTTGTAATTTATTAGACAAAATATTATCATTGTTGTTATTTGCTTTAATTTCTAAGCATATTCACATCAGCTGTCTATGCGCAGAGTAGTGTCTTTATTCCTGATAGACATTACCACTTTGTAGACATAATTCAGGTATGTTGGCATTTAGTCATTATCAAAGTAAAACAAACTTCCAAAATCTTTCCAAGCCCATGCTCACAGTCACCTGGCTCTTGAGCTTCCAGGAACTGTAAATGTTATTGTTTTCTAAATTCAAGTAACAGCTGCAAACACTTATGCAGTACAAAGTTTCATTCCATGTTTAAGTATATATGACTGACAGCATACCTCCAAACTTTAAAAGATAAGAACGAGGGACAAAAAATGTGGAGCGCATATTGCACAGTGGCAGTTTTTATTTAGTGGTATGTCAGTGACTCATTAATCTCACCTTTCTCAGTCCTTACTTGGGCCCAACTAAAAATATTGCTCCTATTGGAGCCTATTAATGTTTCCATACAGAATTGCACTCCTGTCATGGCCCATACAATGCCTACCTCACACAGAATGATGTCCCCACAGTATATCCTCTCACACATAACATGACGCCACCAGAGTAGAATCCCATGCACCTGGTATCATGCCCTCAGAGAGCTTCACACAGCATAATGCCCCCACAGTCCACCCTACCACCCTATATAGTAGGGCTCACCACTGAAAATTTCCCCACACACAATATGATGCACCCACACAGTATGATTTCCCCCCAATAGATTCCCCCTCACAGAGTATGATGCCCCTATAGGCCTCATCACACAGTCTTTTGCCTCAAGAGACATAATGCAGTATGATGCCCTCAGAGTAGAGCCCACCATATACATAGTATGATGCCCCACTGATTACTCACACAGAGTATGATGCCCCATGTCAGATTCTTCTGCACACACATTGTGACGTTCCCTCAATACATTGCCCTACTGCCCCCACACAAAATATGCTTCCCCCAGTTGACCAGTTGTCTAGGTCATGATCCCTTTAATGTGAGGCCATTATAATATGTGAAGGGTTGTGGGGTCATTGTACTGTGTTTGGAGGAATTTACTATGGGGACATTATACTGTTGGTGACATCACACTGTGTATGGGAGACTGTGGGATGATCATGAGTGGATATATTTGTTGCATCATATTAGTGTGGAGGGCTGTGGAAGAATGTACTGTGCCTCCTGCCAAATATACAGTCTTTTTTACCAGGCAGTCAGTGTTAGTGTCATGATAATCCAACATAGGGCTATTTTTACCCAAACTAAACCAAAGAATGGTTGAAAATTATTGATGAGCGAACAAGCTCAGATAAGGTGTTATCCGAGCTAACCAAGTGTCTTTGGCGTGCTCAAAAAATATGTTCAATTTCCAGTAGCTGCATGTCTAGCGATAGCCACAACATATGCAGGTGCAGGGACTAGAACATATTATTCAAGCACGCCGAAGACTCTCGGTTAGCACACAAGCGGATGACGGCTTAACCGAGCAAGTTTGCTCATCACTATTGAAAACTTATTTTTCTATTGACCTATATTTCTTTCCACTGTTTGGCACACGTCACTTTTTTCTATATCTAATGAAAACCTGGGATGTGATATATCATAAGTTTAGAATAAATGTACCAGTCTTCTGATTTTTGATTACTTTGTCTATCACTTGCAATAAAATAGCCAAGGTTTTCCAGGAGAGAACACACTGACATTCTGTTACTAAATACAGACATATTAAAATAATTCTTTGAACGGGTTTTGTTGTGTCAGCATCCATTTTGTTTTGTTATTCACCTTGGAATATTCAGCTGTGCCTACAATACTTGTACTTTGTCTAGGCTTCAAATGATTGAGTGTGACATGCAAACCTGATTAAATGCATTAACCTCTGTTTCCCCTGCTCAGTTCTTATCATCTGAAAACAAAAGAGACATTTATGGACATATAACATAGTTAAGTTGAAAGACATCTAGAGTATATATTTAGGATTCAAAATGTAAAGTTTATCATTTCTTGAAGATAATATGTGATTCCCTGAAATCTGAGTGAAATTCAACAAATTCCTAATCATTCTAATTACAGATATTATTCACAGATGGACAATGTTTTCTTTAACAAAAAGTCGTATATGCAAAAATAAATTATATGTACTTAGGTATACTTCAATTCATGTAATAGGTATGCCAACCACGTTATCCCCAGAGCCAAATCATGAAAACAAGCTCCCTATTTAATGTAATTGCTATAATTATGTCTCGCTATAAACATATTTCAGTTTATCAAAATACTCCATCACTATTAATTATTGTCATTTCATTTACTTACTAGGACATTTTCTAATAAAGCAAATTAATCTGTTCCTTGGCATATTAATTGAAATATAACGTAAACATTCATGACTGATGTGTCTTGTAAGGATATAGTTATTCTCGGTTCTTTAGGAACATGGTATTAATATCTCATTAATGTGGGGCAGTCATTAATTGCACAGTAGGCAGTCCTCATGAGCAATCCAATTATGTAGATGGGATAGCATCACACAAAATTTAGTTTTGCAGCTAGCCATTTGTCTACACTGCTTAAATGCTCCATGTCAAAAACAATGGTCTATCCTCAAAATTGAAATTCCAACACCAAGAAGTGACATTTGTAGGCTTATAAAAATCACAGGATGGATAGACATGTAAATGCAAATTATAAAAACTTCAATACTTCTCAATTTATTCTGGATCAACTCTACCGCGTGCAGAAATACACACACTTACATGTCTTTGGCATGCTATCGGTGAGCTTAATATTAGTTGAATAAGGATGTTCAGCCAGGTTGAATACACTTTGGCATGCATATCATCAATATCTGCTGCTGGCAGCTTCCTTTGTAATTGAGGGGCAATGATATCCAAGACGTGCCTGATGGTAGACATGTCTGGAGATGCTTCATGGCACAATAGCACCATTAGACAACAAAGCCTGGTCGTAGTAGCATGAGCAACATGCAGCCTGCTGTTGAAAAATGGCTCCTGAGACACTATATTTGCCAATGAAGGCCCCTTTAGGGTATTGCTCACATGGTTTCCATATCAATCTCTGGCTATCATTGCATCCAAGACAAAAGTCATCACCGAAGAGGATGGGTCTCCATTCCAGCTTCCATAGCTTTCTCACCTTGTTAGCCATTGAGCAAAGACATGAGATTAAAGATACATTGGCTCAAAGAACATTGTCATGTAAACACCTTGTGATTGTTTGTCTAGGAACAGTTTAACACATTACTCTTTTTATGTGATTTCTAATTTAATTTTAAGAACAGAAATGACATGTCCTTCACAATTAAATGTCACACTGGTCCTACTCCAAAGACTATGATGTTGGGCAGAATAATGTACAAAAGATAGATCCCTTTAGTCTTCACTGCAGGCACACAGTAGTTTAGCATCAGCACTGATTTGATTATGTAACCCGTGGCCTCATGTTGCTCATGCTACTGTGAACAGTCTACATGGCCTGCACGTGCTACCATAGCCTGCAGCATCTCTGGACTTATCTCCCTTTGGACACATCTAGACTGTCATTGGTCGGCAAGTGCAAAGGGAGCTACCAGGGGCAGATCTTGAGATTTGAATGCCCAAGTGCATTCATCATGGCAGAACAATCCTCAGTCAGCCATCAAGCTCATTGATAGAAAGTGTGAACTTGTTTTTCAGCATTTTCTTAACTGAATGAAGTGAAAAGGTTTTGAAAATTTTGTCCCCATCACTTTATTATTTGCATATCATTAAAATATCCATTGACCCTGTGCTTTTTATAATTCCATGATATTTCTTTCTTGGTGTTGTGATTTCAATGCTGAGGAGTGTAATTACTGGAAATGGACTGGGTAGTGTGGAAGAAAAAACCCATTAAAAACATAAAACAATTAAGAAAATGGGTGTCACTGTTAGGCATTGGGTTTCTCCCACTGCACGGGATAGATCCCAAGCCTTAGTTCCCTCTGTGGTCTCCTATTCAGGCTTGGCTGCTGTGGGAGCTGCTCAGCACAGACGTCGGTCCCAGCATCTTGCTCAGGCTTGAGGTATTCGTTTGAATACTGCTGGCTCTCCAGCCAAGTCTATGGTAACCAGCGATAGGCAGCTGTGGCTTGACATGCTGGAGTCTAAGTCTAGAAGTCACCTTACTGAACATGTCCGTGATGTGGCGCCTTCCTTATTGGTGGTCGGACGTCTTCTGTTTTGGTGATGTGGCAGCTCCGGATTGGCCCACGGGTGATGTCTCGGCCGGCTGGGCGTGAGTGTTTGGGGCGGAGCCTTTTGTAAAAAAGACCCTAAATGGTGCCCGTGGGTGCGCTAGTATCATTTATGTGCTGCTATGTGAGTGGAGACCCTACCACTCTGTCTGCATGTGTTTTGTGTCTGTCTAGCTTTTGGACTGTACACGTAGGCAGGCATCTAGCATCAGTAGGGGCAATTAGCCGTTGGCTTAGCATCTGTTACCTACATGTGTGCGGTTAGCACAGTAGAGTTTCAGAGCAAGCTCAACACTAGTCAGGGTTCTTTAGTCAGCATCTGTTTCGTTACTGTGTGCGATTGACACTGTTCAGTTGCAGTGCGAGTTCTGTCCATATGCTTAGTCCTGTGTTGTTTAACAGGGCTTAGCACTTAGTACTTGTTAGTACTGTTCCTCTCTGTTGAGTAACAGAGCTTGGAACTCAGCATCCGATTCAGTGGCGTTAACTCAGTGTGTACAAGCAATCGCTCGCTGTCTGCTCCATCATTGCTTACTAGCAGCAGTTTTACATCTTTGAATAATGGACCCCGGTTTGTGATTGCACTTTATTAGTTATTTTATTTAGTGCAATCCGCCAACCCTAACAGTCACTTCCCACACTATTAGTTGTGGTATGTTTTCCTTTGTCAGTGTTACTTCAAGTATAGGGCATTGATATCTTCTTAGTCAGAAAACACTCACTGCAAACTTTTTATCCTCCTAATATATTGCAGTCATATTATATTTTATGTTATCTCTTTTCCATTAGGTCTGTGAGATCACGTGACTAAAAACAAGAGATCTGAATCATCCAAAGCTCTATGTAGAAGCAGGAAGTCTGTTTTCCCTGCATGAGTCATCATTAGAACTACAATTATTTCTCACTGCAAAGTCCCTGGCAGGGGGGAGGAGGTAGAATTGGGCTGCCAAGGACTTTGCAGTGATGCAAAATTGTAGTTCTAATGATGACTCATACAGGGAAAAAATACTTCCTGTCTCTACATAGAGCTTAGAAGGATTTAGCTAGCCACCTTTTAATCATGTGATGTCATAGACCTAATGAAAAACAGCAGAATTAGCTGGGTAGAAGAGCAAAATAAGCAATTTTTAGTGCACATTGCTATATAATATGATTACAATTTATTTGATTGATGATTTTTTCTAACATTTGTGTACTTACCTTGACATTTACCTTGCTTTATTTCATTACTAATCTATTTGTGTCCCTTTCTATTGTCTTTCATTGAGCTGCCAGCACACTACAGTATTTATGTGGTTGTTCTACATATTATGTGGTATCTGTTATTGGTTAGTGTGGATTTACCATATATAAATGTGCTTTATTGAAAGCAACTACATATTGTATTGTTTCCCTTTCTTATGAGATGATTGCTTGGGGAGGACCTATTTATATGTTTTAGTTCAGTTTTTCCTTGGCCTTGGGCTGTTTTAAAAGTTTTTAAATTTTCATGTGGCTTGTAGGTTTATACTGTAATTAATAAATATTTCAAGGTGATCCTTTTGTTTGGCATACCTCTTCTCTTTTTTTTGTCAGTTTAGTTTGTTTTGGTGTGCATTGGCTTGATCCTAGGTTCATATAGACTATCGGCGGTGCCCACCAACACAAAATTACTTAGTGCACATTACGGTAACACATTTTTTCCAATTAAATGGTCAAGGTGAACTGAATTGAAAGTGTCGCTGTAAATGGCATGTACAAGTTGTGTTCATCAGTCTTCTCCATTTTTGTTGAAGAGCTAATAACCCAGAAATAAACAGAAAATGATCAAGTCTATTAACAGTGAAACAGTTTCCATGGAAAACCATGAATCTCTTTCATCTCTAAATCTGCCTTTGACCTTTCCACTCTGGACTATTGTTATGAAACTACAGTATATTTCTCTTAGTATCCTTATCTACCTCTATAAAGTCTAATATTTATTGATAAAAATGTGCTCCAATTAGAATAAAGCTGGGCAATTAAAAAAAAAATAACATAAGAAAACCTATAAAAGATACCTGAATGCCACCTTGGCCTGAGCTTTTTAGAGTTTGTCTATCTTTCAACAGATATTTCTTCTCTCCTTCTTTATTTTAAACCATTATTCTTCATTTGATTTATGATTTATTGTACAGAATTTCATAATCTTTTGTTTTTCTCCCCTTTCTTACTCTCTCAAATGCCTAAAACATAACGCATGAAAAGCATCTGCTTTGAAAATGTTGTCAGGACCAGAGGAAATATTGTTCTTTTAAAGGTAAGGTACCGCGTTTGTAGATCAATAATAAATCACTGTAATGTAGCATAACATGCTGCTATAACCAAGTTTTAAATGCATGTGAAACAGATTTCGTGTGTTATATGTGTTTAAAGAAGGAACTGGGGGCTGACATCTTGGTTTTGCAGCAGTAGCAGGGCACTAACAGTGTCATTTTACAGCACCCCATGGACATAGGAGATAATAGACCGGCGCTGACCCTATCTTTAACATTGGAGAGGCGTTAGCAGTGAGCTGGGCACGCCTCTGTGGGCTGCACAACTCACTGCTGTAGGTGTGACTAGCAGCCATTTTATTATAGCCCAGTGCTCTCTGCCAAGCTCCACTTACTCTCTATCACAGGAGCTCCATTCACTCCATTAAGCTGCATTCCCAGCCTGCAGAGAGAGGTGACACCTGACACCTGTCCCAGCCATACAATGTATCTCCCCCCTCCCTCCACAATGCCTGGCCATTCACTGCAGACCTGGAGCTCCTTCTTATCTTACTGAGGGATGAGTCACAGACAGCTCTGCACAGACAATGCTGCTCCATACACACCACATAAACTAGCTGTGCTTCTGATGCAGTAACTGCTGGTGATAGCAGATCACAGGGCAGTGTCACACAAAATGGCTCTGCCCTGTGATGCTGCTCTTCATTCTGCCCTAGGGATATTAGACCACCCAAAAGGGGAGGGAAATGCTGATGTCAGCAGGTACTGCCCAGATTTTCCAGCTAACAGTAAAGCTGGTAAGTCTTACTATAGCTGCTTGAGGTCTAAATCGGAAAATGCTCCCCCTAGTGGTCAATATATATATTTGTAAGAAAATATATAATATTTTTCATATAGAAATGTTTGCAAACAGTGCAAACATTGCATTAATACATTTTATTTACTATTTTAAGCTTAATTTCACAAAAAAACAAACTACAAGAAAACTGGTGGCACCTTCCCTTTAACTACGACCTATAGGTATGTCATTGGTCACCTCCCCCTCTTTGGTTTGGGCTCCGGTGCCTAGCACATCTGATCAGATCTGATCAGCTGACATCTGCCCCTAACAGCTGCAAGTGGAAACATGATCCACCCATGGCTGTTAACATGTTAAATGCCGCTGTCAATCTCAGACAGCAACATTTATCTTGCACAATTCGGATGCATGTCATTAGCTCCGCTGATGATTGCGGGGTGCCGATGGTTTAGCATGACAACCCAGAGCCTGCAGGAGACCTCTGTGGTTGTCAATGCCGAACTGCAATAAGTGCCGCCCTGTAGCTGGTGCTAGTAGCAGATGAGCATTTTTGCTACACATAACACTGCTGGAGCAATGCTATGGTAAGCACAAGCGATCAGGTGATTCCAGCTGTCAGTCTCCTCAGGAGACTATTGAAGCAAGTAAGAAAAAAAAAGTTGTTTTTTAAATATTTAAACATTTTAAAAATATAAAAGATCGAATCACCCCCTTTTTGTCACACTCAAAATAAAACAATGGAAAAAAATACACATATTTGGTATCACTTCTTTCAAAATCGCCCAATCAAAATATAAAACTAATTTTTCCAATCGGTAAACGACGTAATGAGAAAAAAAAAACAGAAAACCAGAATTATGTATTTTCTACATACTGGTTCTGATTGAAGGCTTACTTACTTACATTTTTATTGATACCATTTTCAGATAGATATTTTTATTACAATGTTGTGGCAACCAGAACCAGTATGTAGAAAATATACTCCGCACACTCCAAAATGTCTGATGCAAAATACAATGGGTGTTTAATACATACAGTATTCACATTCACAAACGTTTCGGTCGACAGCGACCTTCATCAGTGTGCTCTATTGTTTAGAGAAAAAGGGCGTATCTTATACACCCGTATTTATATAGAATTTTGCATCACAAAATGGAGTGGAACAAGGTAAACAGCTTACAGGTAGAGGGCTGACGTTAACCAGTCGAGCACAGGAGATGTCTCAGGAAAGGCTCAGAGGGCTATACTAGCCGATCATGCCAGTTAGAGATCCAGGAGTGGGGGACGCGGTGTCCACCGCAAGTCCACGGTGCTGTGAAATCAGAACCAGATCCTGAAAAATGGAGATGCTACAGGTCTTGTAAAATGGCGCCTTTCTTTTTTCTTTGGATTTTTTACCTCTTAAATAAAAGAAAACTTAGACATGTCTCATACAGTATATACAGTACAGACCAAAAGTTTGGACACACATTCTCATTTAAAGACTTTTCTGTATTTTCATGACTATGAAAATTGTACATTCACACTGAAGGCATCAAAACTATGAATTAACACATGTGGAATTATATACTTAACAAAAAAGTGTGAAACAACTGAAATTATGTCTTATATTCTAGGTTCTTCAAAGTAGCCACCTTTTGCTTTGATGACTGCTTTGCACACTCTTGGCATTCTCTTAATGAGCTTCAAGAGGTAGTCACCGGGAATGGTCTTCCAGCAATCTTGAAGGAGTTGATTAGCTCTTGTTGACTCTTTTACCTTCACTCTGCGGTCCAGCTCACCCCAAACCATCTCAATTGGGTTCAGGTCTGGTGACTGTGGAGGCCAGGTCATCTGGCGTAGCACCCCATCACTCCCCTTCTTGGTCAAATAGCCCTTACACAGCCTGGAGGTATGTTTGGGGTCATTGTCCTGTTGAAAAATAAATGATGGTCCAACTAAACGCAAACCAGATGGAATAGCATGCCGCTGCAAGATGCTGTGGTAGCCATGCTGGTTCAGTATGCCTTCAATTTTGAATAAATCCCCAACAGTGTCACCAGCAAAGCACCCCCACACCATCACACCTCCACCTCCATGCTTCACGGTGGGAGCCAGGCATGTAGAGTCCATCTGTTCACCTTTTCTGCGTTGCACAAAGACACGGTGGGTGGAACCAAAAATCTCAAATTTTAACTTATCAGACCACAGCACTGATATCCACTGGTCTAATGTCAATTCCTTGTGTTCTTTAGCCCAAACAAGTCTCTTCTGCTTGTTGCCTGTCCTTAGCAGTGGTTTCCTAGCAGCTTTTTTACCATGAAGGCCTGCTGAACAAAGTCTCCTCTTAACAGTTGTTGTAGAGGTGTGTCTGCAGCTAGAACTCTGTGTGGCATTGACCTGGTCTCTAATCTGATCTGCTGTTAACCTGTGATTTCTGAGGCTGGTGACTTGGATAAACTTATCCTCAGAAGCAGAGGTGACTCTTGGTCTTCCTTTCCTGGGGTGGTCCTCATGTGAGCCAGTTTCTTTGTAGCACTTGATGGTTTTTGCCACTACACTTGGGGACACTTTCAAAGATTTCCCAATTTTTCGGACTGACTGACCTTCATTTCTTAAAGTAATGATGGCCACTCGTTTTTCTTTACTTAGCTGCTTTTATCTTGCCATAATAGAAATTCTAACAGTCTATTCAGTAGGACTATCAGCTGTGTATCCACCAGACTTTTGCACAAAACAACTGATGGTCCCAACCTCATTTATAAGGCAAGAAATCCCACTTATTAAACCTGACAGGGAACACCTGTGAAGTGAAAAACATTCCCGGTCACTACCTCTTTAAGCGCATCAAGAGAATGCCAAGAGTGTGCAAAGCAGTCATCAAAGCAAAAGGTGGCTACTTTGAATAACCTAGAATATAAGACATAATTTCACAAATACCTTTCTTACACCTCGCTGTTTACATAGAATTTAATCAGTAGTAACTACTAGGGAGCAAAAATCAAAAACATAAAAAGGAAATACCCAAGATAGTAAAGGTGTGAGGGTATGTGCACACGTTGCGGATTCTGCTGCGGATTTTTCCGCAGCGGATTTGGAAAATCTGCAGTGCAAAACCACTGCGGTTTTCACTGCGGATTTTCTCGCGGTTTCTTCTGCGGATTCCTGCGGTTTTTCAAATGCACTTTCCTATTGGTGCAGGTTGAAAACCGCTGCGGAATCCGCACAAAGAATTGACATGCTGCGGAAAATAATCCGCTGCATTTCCGCGCTGATTTTTCCGCAGCATGTGCACAGCAGTTTTTTTTCCCATAGGTTTACATGGTACTGTAAACTTTGGGAAAACTGCTGCGGATCCGCAACGTCAAATCCACTGCGGATCCGCAGCAAAATCCGCAGCGTGTGCACATACCCTTAAAGTCTTACCAAAGTTAAAAAATTTTATTTCATAAATCAATAATTCATATGAAAATAAGCAACTTTGTAATAAATCTTATCAGAAAAATCTGCTTCTTTCTTCTCCTGACTGATCTTTCATTTTCAAAACTTTAAATTTATGGGTAAAATCTGCATTAAGTGAAGACAGATTTTTATATTTCTGATTTAGGAGACATGAGTTGTTGTTTTTTCAAGATTATATGTAGAAGATAGGAGAGAAGCTGTACCTTTAGTTCCTCCATTTTCTTACACCTCACTGTTTACATAGAATTTAATCAGTAGTAACTATCTCAGCAATATAAAAAATATATCACAAAGGCCTCTCTTGACCCATCCTCTGTATCTAGCTATTGCCCTATATCACTTCTCCCCTATGCCTCAAAACTACTGGAACAACACGTCCATCTTGAACTGTCTTCCCATCTATCTTCCTGCTCCCTCTTCGACCGCTTACAATCAGGCTTCTGGTCACACCACTCCACTGAAACTGCCCTAACTAAAGTCACCAATGACCTATTAACCGCCACGAGCAGTCGACACTACTCTATCCTCCTCCTCCTGGACCTGTGCTCTGCCTTTGACACAGTGGACCATTCCCTATTACTACAGACCCTCTTATCCCTTGGCATCACAGACTTGTCCCTATCCTGGATCTCGTCATACCTAACTGACCGAACATTCAGCGTCTCCCATTCACACACCATCTCCTCACCTCACCCCCTATCTGTTGGAGTGCTCGATTGTCAAAGTGATAATGTCAAAAGAACATTTATTAAGTATCTGTTCATATTTAATGCAATAATCAGAAGAGTCCTGAAAGAGTGTGGGACGGAGTGGTACACGCAGACCCCTAGGGATCCACTGTGCTCGGAGATACTCAGTGAGTGTGGCACAGTGAAGTTCAATGTTCGTAAAGTGACGGAGCTCCCGTTCCAGGTCCCGTCCCCGTATTTCCCTGGGTGGGACTTTCAAAAAATCGCTATGAAAGGTAGATCGTGCCAGAATACTCGAGGTCTCTTCTGCATTATAAGAGAAGGTAGTCATGACCAATTAGTGTGCTCCACGTAAGGGGAAGCAATGCTAGTGGTGATTAGCGTGTGCACTACTGATAACAGTGCAAAGGTAGGTTCCCACACCTTGTCAAATAAAAGAAAAAACCTTGCACTCAACTAAATGCTTGTGTGATTTTTTATTGTAGTACCCAAAACGTTTCGGTCCACCATCAGGACCTTCCTCAGTTACTACAAGTGAGAAAATACATACACCAAAATAATATAACATAAACCAACAAAAGTATATACACAATTTGAAGAATGAATGTCAGCAATCGGGGAGCATCAAAAATAGTAGCAGGTCAAATGCACAGAAGACATAGACATATAAGAATGTCATGCAGAAGAAGACCACGAAAAATATTGAGACACTACTTATCTACTGTGTGAAGAAACGAGGGGGGGCAGAAGAATAAGTATGTGACACGTACCGTACTGTACTGAAAATCGGGCATATGAGACAGTGTTGTCTCAGGGCACACGCTAAATCAGCATCTATGAGTGACAGAAAAGGAATATTAGGCGTGATATAGCGATGTGGCAGGTGGAGATCCCGAAAAAAGCGTACCTTATATATGCGCTGTACCAACTTATTAAGTACTGGGGATAAAAGAAAATGCCCAAGTAAGTCTAACATTAGGAGGAACTATGTAAATGTAGGTGGGAACAGCAAAGGGTGGACTTTACCTTGTAGAGACCTGGAGTAATGTGCCGGTGTCAGACGTGGTGTCCACCGCTGGTCTGATGTATGGAATAGCGGTACGCTGTTAAATAGGGAGAGGGAGTGACCGTACGGGTATACAGGTATAGTGAGCCAATGCACGGTGTGCGCCGGAAATGCGGAATTGACGTCACGGAAGTAGAGGGTGCCGGCGCGTCAGAAGTATGGCTGCGTGTGCACCTTAGTAATGTGCTGGGGCCAGCGGAAGTGACGAAACAGGGTGTCACCAGTCCGTGGGCAACACACTGCGATACATAGCGTTCCACTTATGATGAGTGAGATACCGAAGACCAGTGGGAGGATCTTGAAAGGGGCGGTGCCTGGAAAGGATCCGGAGATTAGAACAGAGACTCCGTAGTGGGTGTAACCGTCCAGTGCTGGGTTCAGGCGTGCAGATCAAGACATGAGAAAGTGGGCTGGTCCAGTGCAGACGGTGTCAATGGGGGGAGGCGGAGGCTAAAAGGCTTCAGTATAGTCGACTCTACCAACAGAGAAGAGGAAAATAAATATGACCATCTGCCAAATATGAGAAACATGTAAACATACATGATGACATAGTATAAGTAATAATATTAGCGACATAGTACATTAGAAAATATCATATAATGGCATAAACAAACCATATAAAGGACCCAGAGAGTAATACTGGACATATATGTCCACTAGGAAGTATCTGTAGATATAAATATAAAGAAGCATCAAGGGGGACAATAGGAAAATATTTCAAAACGGATAAACAACAGGAGGCATGGTATGTGTTATGCCGCTCAGAAAAACCGGTATGGTAATACTAGGGGCCAAGTGTCACAAGGCCGTTACAGATTAATGGGTGTAAAAAGCTAACTAACCGTATACAAGAAATTCTCAAAGAAATGACGCCAGATCATAATCCCTGTTGAGGCCCATTGGGTGGAGGGTCTCTAAATTGTGGATCCAAAAGGCCTCCCTACGTTTAAAACGGGCCACTCTATCTCCTCCCTGTCTCATTGGGGGAATGTGCTCAATGACCTGGAATCTTAGTTGTGAGATATTATGACCCTGGGTGGTAAAGTGTGACGGAATAGGTAGTAGAAGATTTTTGCAACGTACGGTAGACTTGTGTTTAGATATCCTGTCACGTATTGGTTGCGTGGTTTCGCCCACATACAGTAGGCCACATGGACACTTCAACAGATATATTACCCATGATGAGGCGCAGGTGAAATAATCTGGAATACAGAATGTTTTACCTGAATGGGGATGGTGGAAGGAAGAGCCCTTGAGGACATTGTGACATTGTGAGCAATGTAGGCAGGGAAATGTTCCTGTGCGGGGATTTTGTAGGAAACGTTGGCGGGGGTTAGATTTGTTCGAGCCCATATCTGCTTTTACCAATGAATCTTTAAGGTTTGGGGGCCGCCTGAAGCATGGGAGAAAAGGATTGTGAAATTCTGGGACATTCAGATGGGCACTCGCCAATAAATGCCAGTGTCTGCGTGTAGACCTATGTAAGACATAAGCAAAAGGATGGAATGAATGTATAAACGGGATCCGGTTTGTGGACCTATTAGGTCGTGGTGGCGAGGATGTTGCTGCGTCTTGGAGAACTGTTGCCGGATACCCACGTTGGGCGAATTTCGTAGCCATTTCCTGTAAACGGAGGGGGCGGAGGTCTGTGTCAGACACAATCTTGGAGACTCGATAAAATTGGGATTTGGGTACCGACCTCTTAGTAGCGGTAGGGTGGAAACTTGTGTAGTGTAACAAACTGTTACGGTCAGTACTTTTTGTATAGAGGTCGGTGGAGATAGAACCGTTCGGTTGAAGAATGACCATAGTGTCAAGGAAATTGATCTTGTTGGAGTCATGGGACATAGTAAATGATATACCCGGCCAGGCTGTGTTGAGACAATCAAAGAAGGAGGTGAGGGCTTGCAACGTGCCCCCCATATGCAAAAGACATCATCTATATAACATCTCCAAAGGAGTACGTTAGATTGGAAAAGAGAGTTTGGGTATATTTTACTCTCTTCAAAATCAGCCATGTAGCAGTTTGCATAGGGGGGGCGCTACGTTGGAGCCCATCGCGGTGACACGGATCTGTAAGTAAAAGTCATCCTGAAACATAAAATGGTTACGGGTGAGGATGATGGTCAACAGGTCTACACATAGGTTAACTTGATCATTTTGTAGGCCAGAATGGGTAAGGAGTTTGTGTACTGAATTAATACCATCTATGTGTGGGATTGAAGTGTACAGATCTTTTACATCCATTGTAACAAGTATAGAATGTGGAGGGATATGACCTAGATCCTTTAAAACATCAAGGAAAGCCCCCGTATCCAAGATGTATGATTTAGATGTCCGTATTAATGGAGTTAGGATTTTTTCGAGATACACCGCCAATGGGGAAAGAATGTAGTCAGTGGAGGCCACTATCGGCCTCCCTGGTGGTTTCTCCAGGTTTTTATGTATCTTAGGAATAGTGTAGAAAATAGGAATCACTGGATGGGGATTGGTGAGAAAATCACACGTTTTAGTATCAAGAACCCCCAATTGTGTATACTTCAGAAGAGTATCCGAAATAATTTGACGAATGGTGGCCGTAGGGTCCCTTTGTAGTTTTAAATAGATAGTGGTATTGTCCAATTGGCATGTGATCTCTTTTAGGTAATCTGTTTTGTTCATTACCACCAGGGCACCCCCTTTATCAGCCGGTTTGATAACAAAACTGTTGTCATCTTGTAGGCCTCGGAGGGCCTGACGTTCAGTGATAGTAAGGTTAGGAGGATAGAACAATTTGCCCCTGTTGATGTCCTCTCGCAGTGTTTTAAATGAGTTTTGGACAAACCCAATGAAGGTCTCCATGGCATGTGAGCCATGTGGGGGCCTAAAACGGCTTTTCGTGTGAAGCCCCAGGCTACGAGATGAAAGAACAATATTAGAGGACTCTGTCTGGGATTGGACTGGAACGGAATCTGGTGGGGTGGAGAAATAAGCTTTTAACCTAAGTGACCGAAAGAAATGTTGGAGGTTCATTTCAAGGTCAAAGGTGTGACAACTAGTGTTGAGCATTCCGATACTGCAAGTATCGGGTATCGGCCGATACTTGCTGTATCGGAATTCCGATACCGAGATCCGATATTTTTGTGATATCGGGTATCGGTATCGAAACAACATTAATGTAAAAATGTGTAAAAGAGAGAATTAAAATAAAAAATATTGCTATACTCACCTCTCCGACGCAGCCTGCACCTTACCGAGGGAAGCGGCAGCGTTCTTTGTTTAAAATTCGCGCTTTTCTTTCCTTTACGTGAGTCCCGGCTTGTGATTGGTTGCGTGCCGCCCATGTGACCGGGACGCAACCAATCACAGCAAGCCGTGACGTAATTTCAGGTCCTTCAGGATTTTAAAATTACGTTCCGGCGTTGTGATTGGTTGCGTCGCAGTCACATGGGCGACGCAACCAATCACAGCAAGCCGTGACGTAATTTCAGGTCCTTAAGGATTTTAAAATTACGTCCCGGCTTTGTGATTGGTTGCGTCGCAGTCACATGGGAGACGCAACCAATCACAAGCCGGGACGTCACGGGAGGCTGGACACGCGCCCATTTTAAAAAGCGCGCGTTTCCAGCCTCCCGTGACGTCACGGCTTGTGATTGGTTAATGGCGGCCATGTTGCCGGGACGCGGACCAATCACAGCAAGCCGTGACGTAATTTCGTCACGGCTTGCTGTGATTGGTCCGCGTCCCGGCAACATGGCCGCCCTGACCAATCACAAGCCGGGACTTCACGTAACCAAGTAAAAGCGCAAATTTTAAACAAACAACGCTGCCGGTTCCCTCGGTGAGGTCCAGGTTGCGTCGGAGAGGTGAGTATAGCGATATTTTTTATTTTAATTCTTTCTTTTACACATTTATATGGATCCCAGGGCCTGAAGGAGAGTTTCCTCTCCTTCAGACCCTGGGAACCATCAGGAATACCGTCCGATACTTGAGTCCCATTGACTTGTATTGGTATCGGGTATCGGTATCGGATTGGATCCGATACTTTGCCGGTATCGGCCGATACTTTCCGATACCGATACTTTCAAGTATCGGACGGTATCGCTCAACACTAGTGACAACGGTAAGAAGGGCAGAATTACAGACCCTTTTGTAATACCCTGTATTCAGCCACCCCTAGAGATCTGTCCGAAATATTAATCACCAGTGGGTTAATACCTGTGATCTCGTGATTCTCATGTGGTCTAGGTCTCTTCCTATGTCCGTGGCCACGCCTCGTTGTCTTCTTCGCGGATGGCGTTGTCGCTAACCTAAAAAACGAGGAGGGCCGGCTGAGGAAGTTCCCCTTTCTTGTTCCGAGCCTGATGTCGAGTAGTCGAGAGAAGATCGAGGAGCAGGACGTGACGAGTTTGGTCGGTTGAAGAAGTTGTCCTGCCATCTGTAAACTTGTTTACGCTCGTAGTGCTCTGTGTCTCTATAGAATTTAATACGTTTCCTTTCCTCAGTCTCCCGTCGGTGTTTCTCAATGTTCTTAGTTATTTGTTCTCTGAGGGCTGTAAGTTCCTCAGGAGGGCCAGAAGAAGACAGCTGTGCTTCAATGGACTTGATGGATTCCGTACTTGTTGTGATCGCCTTCTGTAAATGCTCGATTGTCAAAGTGATAATGTCAAAAGAACATTTATTAAGTATCTGTCCATATTTAATGCAATAATCAGAAGAGTCCCGAAAGAGTGTGGGACGGAGTGGTACACGCAGACCCCTAGGGATCCGCTGTGCTCGGAGATACTCAGTGAGTGTGGTACAGTGAAGTTCAATGTTCGTAAAGTGATGGAGCTTCCGTTCCAGGTCCCGTCCCCATATTTCCCTGGGTGGGACTTTCAAAAAATCGCTATTAAAGGTAGATTGTGCCAGAATACTCGAGGTCTCTTCTGCATTATAAGAGAAGGTAGTCATGACTAGGGTTGAGCGACTTTTATTTTTATAGGATCGGGTCGGGTTTCACGAAACCCGACTTTCTCAAAAGTTGGGTCGAGTGAAATTGGCCGATCCTATAAAAAAGTCGGGGTCGGCCGAAACACGAAACCCAATGCAGTGCAATGGGATACTATGGTTCCCAGGGTCTGAAGGAGAGGAAACTCTCCTTCAGGCCCTGGGATCCATATTTAAGTGTAAAATAAAGAATAAAAATAAAAAATATTGATATACTCACCTCTCCGACGCAGCCCGATGTAACCGGCAGCTTCGGTACCTCAGAATGAGCGCTTGAAAGACCTTAGATGACGTTGCGGCTTCTGATTGGTCGCGTGGCGGTCACGTGACCGCCACGCGACCAATCACAGGCCGCGACGTCATCTAAGGTCTTTCAAGCGCTCATTCTGAGGTACCGAAGCTGCCGGTTACATCGGGCTGCATCGGAGAGGTGAGTATATCAATATTTTTTATTATTATTCTTTATTTTACACTTAAATATGGATTCCGATACCGATTCCCGATATCGCAAACATATCGGAACTCAGTATCGGAATTCCGATACCAGATTCAGAAGATCGCCGACCTCATGGCCGACCCACACAGGGGTCGGGTCGGGTTTCATGAAACCCGACTTTGCCAAAAGTCGGCGACTTCTGAAAATGGCCGACCCGTTTCGCTCAACCCTAGTCATGACCAATCAGTGTGCTCCACGTAAGGGGAAGCAATGCAAGTGGTGATTAGCGTGTGCACTACTGATAACGGTGCAAAGGTAGGTTCCCACACCTTGTCCCAGCACTGGACGGTTACACCCACTACGGAGTCTCTGTTCTAATCTCCGGATCCTTTCCAGGCACCGCCCCTTTCAAGATCCTCCCACTGGTCTTTGGTATCTCACTCATCATAAGTGGAATGCTATGTATCGCAGTGTGTTGCCCACGGTCCGGTGACATCGACGGGAGACTGAGGAAAGGAAACATATTAAATTCAATAGAGACACAGAGGACTACAAGCGTAAACAAGTTTACAGATGGCAGGACAACTTCTTCAACCGACCAAACTCGTCACGTCCTGCTCCTCGATCTTCTCTCGACTACTCAACATCAGGCTCGGAACAAGAAAGGGGCACTTCCACAGCCGGCCCTCCTCGTTTTTTAGGTCAGCGACAACGCCATCCGCGAAGAAGACAACGAGGCGCGGCCACGGACATAGGAAGAGACCTAAACCACATGAGAATCATGAGATCACAGGTATTAACCCACTGGTGATTAATATTTCGGACAGATCTCTAGGGGTGGCTGAATACAGGGTATTACAAAAGGGTCTGTCATTCTGCCCTTCTTACCGTTGTCACACCTTTGACCTTGAAATGGACCTCCAACGTTTCTTTCGGTCACTTAGGTTAAAAGCTTATTTCTCCACCCCACCAGATTCCGTTCCGGTCCAATCCCAGACAGAGTCCTCTAATATTGTTCTTTCATCTCGTAGCCTGGGGCTTTACACGAAAAGCCGTCTTAGGCCCCCACATGGCTCACATGCCATGGAGACCTTCATTGGGTTTGTCCAAAATTCATTTAAAACACTGCGAGAGGACATCAACAGGGGCAAATTGTTCTATCCTCCTAACCTTACTATCACTGAACGTCAGGCCCTCCGAGGCCAACAAGATGACAACAGTTTGGTTATCAAACCAGCTGATAAAGGGGGTGCCCTGGTGGTAATGAACAAAACAGATTACCTAAAAGAGATCACACGCCAATTGGACAATACCACTATCTATTTAAAACTACAAAGGGACCCTACGGCCACCATTCGTCAAAATATTTCGGATACTCTTCTGAAGTATACACAATTGGGGGTTCTTGATACTAAAACGTGTGATTTTCTCACCAATCCCCATCCAGTGATTCCTGTTTTCTACACTATTCCTAAGATTCATAAAAACCTGGAGAAACCACCAGGGAGGCCGATAGTGGCCTCCACTGACTCCATTCTTTCCCCATTGGCGGTGTATCTTGAAAAAATCCTAACTCCATTAATACGGACATCTAAATCATACATCTTGGATATGGGGGCTTTCCTTGATGTTTTAAAGGATCTAGGTCATATCCCTCCACATTCTATACTTGTTACAATGGATGTAAAAGATCTGTACACTTCAATCCCACACATAGAGGGTATTAATTCAGTACACAAACTCCTTACCCATTCTGGCCTACAAAATGATCAAGTTAACCTATGTGTAGACCTAAGGAGAAATAGGAATTTCCAGCATGTCCATCCAGTGTAAGTAAAATAACCAAAATTTATTAGAACATTTTAAAAAACAATTTTAAAAAAAGAGAGAGGAACCCTCTTTGCCTGACGCGTTTCTGGCGCACCACAGCGCCCTTAGTCATAGGAACTAATACAACATGGATAAACAGGTTTATATATGACAGGGAACCAATCACAGACATAGCAATCAATTTCATTGGTTATTTTACTTACACTGGATGGACGTGCTGGAAATTCCCATTTCTCCTTTCTTCTACTTCAGCTGAAAATCACCAGCAAGGTACGGCACCCACCAGTTACATTCATTTGCAACGGCTCTCAGATGTATGTCTCGGCGTGTCAAGCTTCAACCCTTCCCTCTCCCCCCTCCTCCCTTTTCTGAATTGTCTATGTGTAGACCTGTTGACCATCATCCTCACCCATAACCATTTTATGTTTCAGGATGACTTTTACTTACAGATCCGTGGCACCGCGATGGGCTCCATCGTAGCGCCCCCCCTATGCAAACTGCTACATGGCTGATTTTGAAGAGAGTAAAATATACCCAAACTCTCTTTTCCAATCTAACGTACTCCTTTGGAGACGTTATATAGATGATGTCTTTTGCATATGGGGGGGCACGTTGGAAGCCCTCACCTCCTTCTTTGATTGGCTCAACACAGCCTGGCCGGGTATATCATTTACTATGTCCCATGACTCCAACAAGATCAATTTCCTTGACACTATGGTCATTCTTCAACCGAACGGTTCTATCTCCACCGACCTCTATACAAAAAGTACTGACCGTAACAGTTTGTTACACTACACAAGTTTCCACCCTCCCGCTACTAAGAGGTCGGTACCCAAATCCCAATTCTATCGAGTCTCCAAGATTGTGTCTGACACAGACCTCCGCCCCCTCCGTTTACAGGAAATGGCTATGAAATTCGCCCAATGCGGGTATCCGGCAACAGTTCTCCAAGACGCAGCAACATCCTCGCCACCACGACCTAATAGGTCCACAAACCGGATCCCGTTTATACATTCATTCCATCCTTTTGCTTATGTCTTACATAGGTCTATACGCAGACACTGGCACTTATTGGCGAGTGCCCATCCGAATGTCCCAGAATTTCACAATCCTTTTCTCCCATGCTTCAGGCGGCCCCCGAACCTTAAAGATTCATTGGTAAAAGCAGATATGGGCTCGAACAAATCTAACCCCCGCCAACGTTTCCTACAAAATCCCCACACAGGAACATTTCCCTGCCTACATTGCTCACAATGTCCTCAAGGGCTCTTCCTTCCACCATCCCCATTCAGGTAAAACATTCCGTATTCCAGATTATTTCACCTGCGCCTCATCATGGGTAATATGTCTGTTTAAGTGTCCATGTGGCCTACTATATGTGGGCGAAACCACACAACCAATACGTGACAGGATATCTAAACACAAGTCTACCGTACGTTGCAAAAATCTTCTACTACCTATTTCGTCACACTTTACCACCCAGGGGCATAATATCTCACAACTAAAATTCCAGGTCATTGAGCACATTCCCCCAATGAGACGGGGAGGAGATAGAGTGGCCCGTTTGAAACGTAGGGAGGCCTTTTGGATCCACAATTTAGAGACCCTCCACCCAATGGGCCTCAACAGGGATTATGATCTGGCGTCATTTCTTTGAGAATTTCTTGTATACGGTTAGTTAGCTTTTTACACCCATTAATCTGTAACGGCCTTGTGACACTTGGCCCCTAGTATTACCATACCGGTTTTTCTGAGCGGCATAACACATACCATGCCTCCTGTTGTTTATCCGTTTTGAAATATTTTCCTATTGTCCCCCTTGATGCTTCTTTATATTTATATCTACAGATACTTCCTAGTGGACATATATGTCCAGTATTACTCTCTGGGTCCTTTATATGGTTTGTTTATGACATTATATGATATTTTCTAATGTACTATGTCGCTAATATTATTACTTATACTATGTCATCATGTATGTTTACATGTTTCTCATATTTGGCAGATGGTCATATTTATTTTCCTCTTCTCTGTTGGTAGAGTCGACTACCTTTTAGCCTCCGCCTCCCTCCATTGACACCGTCTGCACTGGACCAGCCCACTTTCTCATGTCTTGATCTGCACGCCTGAACCCAGCACTGGACGGTTACACCCACTACGGAGTCTCTGTTCTAATCTCCGGATCCTTTCCAGGCACCGCCCCTTTCAAGATCCTCCCACTGGTCTTCGGTATCTCACTCATCATAAGTGGAACGCCATGTATCGCAGTGTGTTGCCCATGGACCGGTGACACCCTGTTTCGTCACTTCCGCTGGCCCCAGCACATTACTAAGGTGCACACGCAGCCGTACTTCTGACGCGCCGGAACCCTCTACTTCCGGTGACGTCACTTCCGCATTTCCGGCGGACACCATGCATTGGCTCACTATACCCGTACGGTCACTCCCTCTCCCTATTTAACAGCGTACCACTATTCCACACATCAGACCAGCGGTGGACACCGCGTCTGACACCGGCACATTACTCCAGGTCTCTACAAGGTAAAGTCCACCCTTTGCTGTTCCCACCTACATTTACATAGTTCCTCCTAATGTTAGACTTACTTGGGCATTTTCTTTTATCCCCAGTACTTAATAAGTTGGTACAGCGCATGTATAAGGTACGCTTTTTTGGGGATCTCCACCTGCCACATCACTATATCACGCCTAATATTCCTTTTCTGTCACTCATAGACGCTGATTTAGCGTGTGCCCTGAGACAACACTGTCTCCTATGCCCGATTTTCAGTACAACACGGTACATGTCACATACTTATTCTTCTGCCCCCTCGTTTCTTCACACTGTAGGTAAGTAGTGTCTCAATATTTTGTGTGGTCTTCTTCTGCATGACATTCTTATATGTCTATGTCTTCTGTGCATTAGACCTGCTACTATTTTTGATGCTCCCCGATTGCTGACATTCATTCTTCAAATTGTGTATATACTTTTGTTGGTTTATGTTATATTATTTTGGTGTATGTATTTTCTCACTTGTAGTAACTGAAGAAGGTCCTGATGGTGGACCGAAACGTTTTGGGTACTAAAATAAAAAATCACACAAGCATTTAGTTGATTGCAAGGTTTTTTCTTTTATAAGCATAATAACAGACACGGATTCTTTACTGTAAGAGCAGTGAGACTATGGAACTCTCTGCCGTATGATGTTGTAATGAGTGATTCATTACTTAAATTTAAGAGGGGACTGGATGCCTTTCTTGAAAAGTATACACTGTGTTCCAAATTATTATGCAAATAACATTTCCTCATATTTTCTCTAAATTACCTATCTGAATTGCAGTCATTGTTATTTTCCAGTCATCTACTATTCTAGTATAATTGCAATTTTTTGAAACAAACTGCCTATGAAAACAGTATCTTTTAAAAAAATAAAAATCAACAAACAGGTGCTGCGCTAGCAGGAGGAACTGTGACTAGGAATGCATCTCAGTCACCTACCTCGCTGTTATGAACTGACGTGTCCACTTGGGACACTGGGCTGCTGCAGACCGTCCTCTGCTATCTTGGAAGAGCTGTGATTAAAACAGTGCAGCCAAGCAAGCGATGCACTACCATCCAGGGAGCGTCCTCCCGTAGTGCTGAAAACCCCACCAGTCTCGCCGCTGTGGTATCCGGCAGGCAGCTGCGGCCGATAACGCCGCCGTGCAGTGGCGTGGTGAGCGGGGGGCGTGGCTACTAGGTGACGTCACCAGTCCGTATGACGGACACTAACAAGGGCCAATCCCGACGCGTTTCGAGGGTGCCGACCCTCTTTCTCCTTGAGAAAGAGGGTCGGCACCCTCAAAACGCGTCAGGATTGGCCCTTGTTAGTGTCCGTCATACGGACTGGTGACGTCACCTAGTAGCCACGCCCCCCGCCACTGCACGGCGGCGTTATCGCCCGCAGCTGCCTGCCGGATACCACAGCGGCGAGACTGGTGGGGTTTTCAGCACTACGGGAGGACGCTCCCCGGATGGTAGTGCATCGCTTGCGTGGCTGCACTGTTTTAATCACAGATCTTCCAAGATAGCAGAGGACGGTCTGCAGCAGCCCAGTGTCCCAAGTGGACACGTCAGTTCATAACAGCGAGGTAGGTGACTGAGATGCATTCCTAGTCACAGTTCCTCCTGCTAGCGCAGCACCTGTTTGTTGATTTTTATTTTAATTTTAATATTGGTTGGCAGGGTTGCACACTACGTGCCAAGGTGCCTGCAGCTGAAGTTTCGGGCCAGTACATAGCGCCAGTGTGTTACTTTACAGTGTCTGATCTTTTAAAAAAAATAAACACTCAAAATGCATGTTGCAAATTATTATGCACAGCAGAGTTTTCAACCTTTTTTTTTTTATTTTGAACCAAAAAATGTCAATTGTGAAGTTAAAAGCATTATCAGCTTATTACAAAATAAAATCAAACAGTTTTCAAGTGAAAACTTTATTCTTGGTGATGATACATGTGCACATAGGACCCCTTGTTCGAAAGAAGCTTCTGAACTCTCTCGTCCATTGAATTTGTCAGTTTTTGGATGGTTTCTGCTTCAATTGTTTTGCATGTGGACAGAATACCCTCCCAGAGCTGTTGCTGAGATGTGAACTGCCTCCCGCCATCATAGACACTCCTTTTGATGATGCTCCAGAGGTTCTCAATGGGGTTGAGGTCATGGGAAGATGGTGGCCACACCATAAGTTTGTCCTCTTTTATTGCCATAGCAGGCCAGAGATGCAGATGTGTTTTTTGCAGCATGAGACGGTGCATTTTCATACATGAAAATGATCTTGCTGCGGAAATCACGGTTCTTCCTCTTGAACCATTGCAGAAAGTGTTGTTTTAGAAACTCCACATAGATTATGGAGTTCATCTTTACCCCTTCAGGGTTCATAAAGGGGCCGACAATCTCTCTCCCCATGATTCCAGCCCAAAACATTACTCCACCTCCTCCTTGTTGACGCATTAGCCGTGTTTTAATGGGATGTCCATCAACCAGCCATCATCCACTCCATCCATCTGGACCATCGAGCGTTGCACAGCACTCATCAGTGAACAAAACAGTTTGGAAGTCAGTCTTCATGTATCGCTTGGAGCCGTTTCTGCTTGTGTGCAGTGGATAGAGGTGGTCGACAGGATGGCTTACGCACAGCTGCAAACCTCTGAAGGACCATGCATCTTGTTGTTCTGGGGACATTGGAAGCACCAACAGCTTCAAAAACTTGTCTGCTGCTATGACAAGGCATTTTTGCAGCTGCTCTTTTAACCTTACGCAATTGCCTGTTGGAAAGAGTCCTCAATTTTTCCTTATATGCACGCACACGTGTGTGCTGGGAATCAGCTACATACTTCTTGATTGTGCGATGATCACGATGAAGTGTCTTGGCAATGTTGATTGTAGTCATGCCTTGACCTAAATACTCCACAATTTGTGGCTTCTCAGCAGCTGACAAATCCTTTTTCTTTCCCATTTTGGCAAAAAATGTAGGCTGCTTAATAATGTGGAACAGCCTTCTCAAGTAGTCTTGCCTTTATTTGGACACACCTGCCAAACTAATTTGCACAGGTATCTGCAATTGCTTTCAGTGATATAAAGAGCCCTGACACACATCACCATCAATGAGTTTAAATGACAAACAAAAAAATTCTAACCTTATCACTCCTAACCTTTTTGTGCATAATAATTTGGAACACAGTGTAATGTGACAGGTTATATACACTAGATTCCTTAATAGGGTGTTGATCCAGGGAACTAGTCTGATTGCCATATGTGGAGTAGGGAATGAATTTTTTCACCAATGTGGAGCTTACTGTTTGCCACATTGTTTTTTTTTGCTTTCTTCTGGATCAACATGTTAGGGCAAGTTAGGTTAGGCTATGGGTTGAACTAGATGGACTTAAAGTCTTCCTTCAACCTTAATAACTATGTTACTATGTAAACATTCCTATCCAGAACATAAAATATGTAGAGTGAAACAATACCTTGATGCTGTCCAGTCCTACCACTTCAGCCCCTTGACAAGTCCTCTGCTCAGCTCTACAAAATAATAAAACCTAAAAATGATCAATGTAAATCAAAACTAATATCTCAGGAAGGTCTGGAGTAGGAATGATGCTCGAAATCAAAGTGGAAAATGAAGTTACAGGCTGATTCAAATTCAGTGGAAATGCCTCAAGACACAGAAATGATGCTCAGTAGTGTGTGTTACCTCCACGTGTCTGTATGATCTCCCTACAATGCCTGGGCATGCTCCTGATGAGGCAGCGGATGGTCTCCTGAGGGATCTCCTCCCAGACCTGGACTAAAGCATCCACCTACTCCTGGACAGTCTGTGGTGCAACGTGACATTGGTGGATGGTGCGAGACATGATGTCCCAGATGTGTTCAATCGGATTCAGGTCTGGGGAATGGGCAGGCCAGTCCATAGCTTCAATGCTTTCATCTTGCAGGAACTGCTGACACACTCCAGCCACAAGAGGTCTGGCAATGTCCCGCATTAGGAGAAACCCAAGGCTAACCGCACCAGCATATGGTCTCATAACAGTCAGAGGATATCATCTCGGTACCTAATGGCAGTCAGGTTACCTCTGGTGAGCACATGGAGGGCTGTGCAGCCCTTCAAAGAAATGCTACCCAACACCATTACTGACCCACTGCCAAACCGGTCATACTGAAGAATGTTACAGGCAGATTGTTCTCCACTGTGTCTCCAGACTCTTTCACATCTGTCACATGTGCTCAGTGTGAACCTGCTTTCATCTGTGAAGAGCACAGGGCACCAGTGGCGAATGCCAGGCATCCTGCACGGTGTTGGGCTGTGAGCACAACCCCCATCTGTGGATGTCGGGCACTCAGATTATCCTCATGGAGTCGGTTTCTAACCATTTGTGCAGGCAAATGCACATTTGTGGCCTGCAAGATGTCATTTTGCAGGGCTCTGACAGTGCTCCTCCTTGCACAAATGCTGAGGTAGCGGTCCAGCTGCTGGTAGCAGCCCCCTCAACATCTCCTGGTGTACTAGCCTGTCTCCTGCTAGCGCCTCCAGCCTCTGGACACTACGCTGACAAGCACAGCAAACCTTCTTGCCACAGTTCGCATTGATGTGCCATCCTTGATGAGCTGCACTACCTGAGCCACTTGTGTGGGTTGTAGAGTTGGTCTCATACTACCACAAGTGTGAAAGCACAACCAACATTCAAAAGTGACAAAACATCAGCCAGAAAGCATAGGTACTGAGATGTGGTCTGTGGTCCCAACCTGCAGAACCACTCCTTTATTGAGTGTGTCTTGATAATTGCCAATAATCTCCATCTGTTGTCTATTCCACTTGCACAACAGCATGTGAAATTGATTGTCAAGCAGTGTTGCTTCCTAAGTGGACTGTTTGATTTCACAGAAGTTTGATTTACTTGGAGTTATATTCTGTTGTTTAAGTGTTCCCTTTATTTTTTTGAGCATTCAAAAGTTTAGGGTCACTTAGAAATTTCCTTATTTTTGAAAGAAAAGCACATTTTTTTCAATGAAGCTAAAATTAAATGATTCAGAAATACACTCTATAGATTGTTAAAGTGGTAAATGACTATTCTAGCTGAAAACGTCTGGTTGGTAATGCAATATCTTCGTAGGAGTATAGAGGCCCATTTCCAACAACTATCATTCGGGTGTTCTTATGGTACTTTGAGTTTGCTAACTGTGTAAGAAGGCTAATGGATGGTTAGAATACTCTTGAAAACCCTTGTGCAAGTATGCTAGCACAGCTGAAAACAGTTTGACTGATTAGAGAACCTATAAACCTCACCTTCCTTTGAGCTAGTTAAGAATCTGGAGCATTACATTTGTTGGTTCCATTAAACTGTCAAAATGGCCAGAAAAAAGAACTTTCATGTGAAACTCGACAGTCTATTTTTGTTCTTAGAAATGAAGGCTATTCCATGTGAGAAATTGCTTAGAAACTGAAGATTTCCTACAACGGTGTGTACTACTCACTTCAGAGGAGAGCACAAACAGGCTATAATCAGAGTAGAAAGAGTGGGAGGCCCCGCTGAACAACTGAGCAACAAGACAAGTACATTAGAGTCTGTAATTTGTGAAATCGACGCCTCACAGGTCCTCAACTGGCATCTTCATTAAATAGTACAAGCAAAACGTGAGTGTCAACGTCTACAGTGAAGAGTCGACTCCGGGATGCTGGCTTTCAGGGCAGAGTGGCAAAGAAAAAGTAATATCTGAGACTGGCTAATAAAAGGAAAATATTAATATGGGCAAAAGAACACAAACATTGGACAGAGGAAGATTGGAAAAAAGTGTTAAGAACAGACAAATCCAAGTTTGAGGTGTTTGGATCACACAGAAGAACATTTGTGAGATGCAGAACAACTGAAAAGATGATGAAAGAGTGCCTGACGCCATCTGTCAAGCATGGTGGAGGTAATGTGATGGTCTGGGATTGCTTGGTGCTAGTAAAGTGGGAGATTTGTGTAAGGTAAAAGGGATTTTGAATAAGGAAGGCTATCACTCAATTTTGCCATGCCATACGCTGTGGACAGTGCTTAATTGGCGGCAAATTCATCCTAGAACAGGAAAATGACCCAAAGCACACCTCCAAGTTATGTAAGTCTATTTAGGGAAGAAGCAGACAGCTGGCATTCTATCTGTAATGGAGTGACCAGCGCAGTCACCAGATCTCAACTCCATTGAACTGTTGTGGGAGCAGCTTGACTGTATGGTACGCAAAACGTGCCCATCAAGCTAAACCAACTTGTGGGAGGGGCTTCTGGAAGCATGGGGTGAAATTTCTCCAGATTACCTCAGCAAATTAACTGCTAGAATGACAAATGTCTGCAATGCTGTAATTGCTGCAAAGGGAGCATCATTTGACGACAGCGAAGTTTGAAGGAGAAAATTATTATTTCAAATAAAAATCTTTTTTTTGAACCTTGTCAATGTCTGGACTAGATTTTCAATTCATTTGGCAACACATTTGATTAATAAAAGTATAAGTTTTCATTGAAAACACAAAATTGTCTGCAGGAGTAGGAGGTCTGGCAGCTTCAACGAGATCCACATGCAACATCAAATGGGTAGAGCAAAATCAGAAAGCAGGTGGGTGCTCGCAAGGCTAGGGAGCATAGCCAAACAGGAAAAATTGAGAAGATAGCGGCACACCGCTAAGGAAAAAAAGAATAAACTTTATTCAGGCATAGCAAGCCATATTAGAAACTTGAAAAGCCTTAAGCGTTTCAGGTGCATGCAGCACCCTTAGTCATAGGATATACAATTAAAACCACAGCCAGAATAAATATCAGCCAATCACAGATGACAAATGACTAATTACCGTATTTTCCGGCATATAAGACGACTGGGCGTATAAGACGACCCCCCAACTTTTCCAGTTAAAATATGAATTCTTCTTCAAAGTCGGGGGTCTTCTTATATGCCATATGTCATCTTATAGGGCTGGTGACTAATATGCCTTTTGGGGTGGGGAGTGGTCGCGATGACGAAGAGAGGGGGCGTCTCACAGGAAAGTGTGAGTGGAGTAGCCCCCTGTTACCTCATTGCGGCAGCGTGGGGGTCTCTGTGCTGGGGAGCGGCGGCTCCTCATTGCGGTAGCATAGGGTTCCTGTGCTGGGAGCGGCAGCTCCTCTTCGTGCCGTGGGTGCTGTGGGGCGGTGCATCTTCTTGCAGCGTCGGGGCTCTTCCGGCATCTCCTCAAGGCCCAGAGGCACCGGCAGCTCCATTGCTGCAATGCGGTGGCCTCCGAGAAAATGGCCGCTGGGGGCGGCGCATGCTCAGATTCAGATCTTGTCCCGAGATCTCGGGAGACGAGATCTGAATTTGAGCATGCGCCGCCCCCAGCGGCCATTTTCCTGGAGGCCACCACATCGTAATAATGGAGCTGCCGGTGCCTCCGGGCCTAGCGGAGATGCCGGAGGAGCCCCGACGCTGCAAGAAGATGCACCGCCCCACAGAACAGAGCCAACACGGCACAAAGAGGAGCAGCCGCTCCCAGCACAGGTACCCTATGCTACCGCAATGAGGAGCCGCCGCTCCCCAGCACAGAGACCCCCACCCTGCCACACTGAGGTAGCAGGGGGCTACTCCACTCACACTTTCCTGTGAGACGCCCCCTCTCTTCGTCATCGGGACCACTGCCCCCCCACCCACCATATACACATTTGTCTGTACCCGGCGTATAAGACGACCCCCGACTTTTAAGAAGATTTTGAGGGGTTAAAAAGTCGTCTTATACGCCGGAAAATACGGTACATATGCACAAGGTGTGGATGCAAACACAGCAGCAAAAAAAAGCAAACAAACAAAACATAATTAAAAAAAACAAAAGCATATCAATAAATGTAAAATAGATTGTTTCTTGAGTTCATACCCATCGGATATCTTGTGTCCAACTTTATAATCCAGAATGCCTCCCTTGAAGCCAATAGTTTCTGTTTGTTTCCACCCCGAATGGGATTAAAAATCTTTTAAAATGCATAAAAAGCAAAATGTGTGATGTCTCCTTGGTGAATATTCACAAAGTGTTTTGAGGCATTGGAGTAAGCCGCAGTTTTGTTTTGAATATTGGGTAAATGTTCAGCTATGCGTTTCTTGATTTTTCGTGTGGTGCAACCAACATATTGCATTTTGTGCAAACAAACAACAGATGCATTAAATGACATATTGTGTATCACAATTCATGAAAGACATAATCTTCTGTGAAAAACCTGAAAAAGGACTAATGGATTTAGTTTTATCCAGTGAGTAAACGCACACATTACAATGATTACCAGTACATTTGTAAAAACCAGTTGTAGACAACCAGGATTTAGGAGTAGAATGTTTGAGAACACTAGGAGAGAGCGCATTGCCTAAACTTAAGGCCCCGTCTCACTAAGCGATTTACCAACGATCACGACCAGCGATACGACCTGGCCGTGATCGTTGGTAAGTCATTGTGTGGTCGCTGGGGAGCTGTCACACAGACAGCTCTCTCCAGCGACCAACGATCAGGGGAACGACTTCGGCATCGTTGAAACTGTCTTCAACGATGCCGAAGTCCCCCTGCAGCACCCGGGTAACCAGGGTAAACATCGGGTTACTAAGCGCAGGGCCGCGCTTAGTAACCCGATGTTTACCCTGGTTACCAACAAAAACAAACAGTACATACTCGCCTTTCGGTGTCCAGGTCCCTTGCCGTCTGCTTCCTGCTCTGACTGAGATCCGGCCGTACAGTGAGAAGTGAGAGCAGCAGTGACGTCACCGCTGTGCTCTCACTTCTCACTGTACGGTGGCTCAGTCAGAGCAGGAAGCAGACGGCAAGGGACCTGGACACCGAAAGGCGAGTATGTACTGTTTGTTTTTTTTGGTAACCAGGGTAAACATCGGGTTACTAAGCGCGGCCCTGCGCTTAGTAACCCGATGTTTACCCTGGTTACCAGTGAAGACATCGCTGGATCGGTGTCACACACACCGATTCAGCGATGTCAGCGGGGCCTCAACGACCAAAAAAAGGTCCAGGCCATTCCGACACGACCAGCGATCTCGCAGCAGGGGCCTGATCGCTGGTACGTGTCACACATAGCGAGATCGCTATGGAGGGAGGTCGCTGTTGCGTCACAAAACTTGTGACTCAGCAGCGATCTCGCTAGCGATCTCGCTATGTGAGACGGGGCCTTAAAACCTTTCCTTGCTACATATCTGCAGCCAATCCTAGTAATTTGACATCATTTGTCATCCTGATTAACTACAGGTAAATATTTGTTCACTATATTTTTTATTAAATGAAATTGGGGACTATAGGGAGTAGAAAATGTAACAATGGAAACTGAATCTGTAGGAGGAAGGGCTCTGGTAGGTGAAAGAAATCTAGGTGTTCTGCAAACCTTGTTGAAAGCTTATTATAATATCATGAGGATTATAACCTCTTTCTATCAAACGGTCAGTAACAACATGATTTTCCTGGAAAAAAATATTTTGATTAGAACATCGACATTTGATTGTGTTAAACTCACCATAAGGGATCGCCTTAATAGTATGTTTCGAATGAGAGGAGGAAGAAAGAAGTAAAGAGTTTCTTGAATTTCCATTTCTATATGCCGAAGTATGTATCTTATGTAAAATGGAATCACATTGCCTGAGCAGAAGGAATCAACTGTTTTGCCAGGATAACCTTGTATGCGGCTTGATTCATACGTCCTTTCCAAAGATTAACCTGCCCAATTCCAGCCTTGCTGAAGCATGCCCAGATCATCACCGATCCACCACCAAATTTCACAGTGAGTGCAAGACACTGTGGCTTGTATGCCTCTCCAGGTCTCCGTCTACCCATTAGACAACCAGGTGTTGGGCAAAGCTGAAAATTAGACTCATCAGAGAGGAATACCTTACTCCAGTCCTCTATGGTCCAATCCTTATGGTCTTTGGCAAACTTCAGCCTGGCTCTCCTTTGCTTCTCATTGATGAAAGGCTTTTTTCTAGCTTTACATGACTTGAGTCCTGCCTCTATGAGCCTGTTACGAACTGTTCTTGCCGTGCACTTCACCCCAGCTGCCATTCATTTTGTAGGTCACTTGATGTCATCCTGTGGTTGCTGAGTGACATTCAAATAAGATGACAAAGATGATAGTCTTCCCTGTTAGTAGAGAGTTGTTTTCACCCTCTGCCGGTCTGTAGCTTTGTTGTCCCCAATGTCTGCTGCTTGACCTCGTTGTAATGGACTGCCATCTTAGAAATTTTAAGGATGGATGCAACATGATGCTCACTGTGTCCCTCTGCTAGTAAAGCCAGAATTGAGCCCTTCTTTTCCTCATTCAAGACTTTTCTTTTCAACTCCTTTGGCATGGTTAAAAGTTATTTTTCCATTCTCAATACTTTTGGAATATTACTAGCACTTCTTTTGCCATCCAACTTGTTCTCTTGTAAGAGGATTGTGAACACCACAGCAGTGTTTTTTTATACTTTCCTTCGTTAAATAAGATTTGGGTCAGGTGATCACCTAATCAGAAGCAGATTAAGTAGAATGAGGAGCACCATGGTAGGAATTCAACTGACACTGGAATGGAATGGCTGTCAGACATGTAGAGAAGCTGATTTTTATAAAACTGTGCAGTGGTGTCTTAATTTTTGCCAGAGCTGTATATATATTTATACTGTGAATGTGTGTATATATTTAAAAAAAAAACACCATTATATAAATTTTCTGTGTCTCTGTAACAGTACAATTTGGTAAATGAGCTCTTTGGGTTACTAAACTGCTGCTGCCCAGAGGCATTGCCTAACAACCAGCCTGAAATCTGGGGGGGTGTCTCATTAGAACACAGCACGCTGAGGTGCCAATCCCAAGATGGCAGCTCACATAACTGTGCTTCTGTCATGACATAATTCATGTAATTATTCATATAAATGTAATGTATTTCATGTTTATTTATATCTATATGCTCCATACTGTAATACACTGTAGTATGTGTGAAGGTGATAGGACTTCTGTAATGGCCACCGATACATCTTTTAACTGACCTGAGATATAAGAGAATAGCATCCCATGCAGGAAATCCAGCAGCTGTTGGTTGGACACTATAGCTGACAATTTTCTGTATCAGCCACAATCAGTGTTGTCACCGTTCATATCTGTTTAACCCCTTAGATGCTGCTGTCAATATTGAGTACATCATATAAATGTTTAAACCCTGAGATCATGATTGTGTGGTCCTGATGTTTGTCATGGCAATTCACGACCAAATAGCGGCCTTACAGTCTGCCGGCTACACCAGCCTGTTGAAAAGTCAGCAACATATAGGCGGTAAAAATAAACATTTTCATTCCTATCATGCCACTTTGTATTGATTCCTGAAAAGCACCTGAAGGGTTAATAAACTACCTGACAGCAGTTTTCAGTATGTCAGGAGGTGTTGTTTTTAAAATGATATCAGTTTTGGTGGTTAAAGTCACTTCAAACCTGGATAGGCCCCTAAAAAAAATCAGTTTGTAAATTTTCTTGAAAAAATGAAAAATTACTGCTACATTTATAAACCTCCTAAAAAGCTAACAAAATAAAATAACATTTTACAAATGGTGCTGATGTAAAGCAGACATGTGGAATATATTATTTATTAAGGTTTTTCTATGGTATGCCTATCTGAATTAAAGGGATAATCATTCAAAGTTTGAAAATTGCTAAATTTTTTATATTTTTGTAAAATTTCTGATTTTTTATGAATAAACATAAAACATTTCAACCTAAATTTACCATTATCATAAAGTATAATGTGTCATGAAAAAACGAACTCAAAGTCACTGGAATTTGTCAAAGCGTTCCAGAGTTATTACCACATAAATTGACACTGGTCAGATTTAAAAAATTCGGCTCCGTCACTAAGGGGTTAATTTAAACTTTGTGACGTGAGCGTGTGAATGATTGCTGTTGAGTATAGAATAAAACATACTTTTTTTGTTATTAATCACACATTTCTTTTTTAATGCATCATTATTTGGCCTGTGAAAGTTGTATAATCGCTGTCTTGCCTCTAAGGCCACTATTATGTTGTCAATCTTTTGTTTAACACGGATTCCATTTTTGTTTAAACCCAGCTAGATGCTGTTCACTCATCTTGTACTTGACACATTTAACGCTATCCTTATTGATTGGTGTTGCTGTCCCAGTTGTGTGATTATAATGAATTCCATTATATCTGACCTTTCACTTAGCCTCAACCATTATCCAGCCTGTCATATTGTGTGTATTTGAGACCCTGTTTGTGTGTCTGATCTATTCACCAATAAATCCAATGCTTAAATGTTTCCATTCCTGTGTCTGTACGTTAGCTACTTCTAAAGCGAAGAAATACACGAAGTGGAGATCATCCACACCCCGGCTATTACTTCTTAACAACCAGTAATCAAGTCCGAAATAATGGACTCTATTCATAGATCTCATCCTAATTTTCATCAGATGGGTTTGCTATTATGTATCTTGACTGAAGTCTTTTCTTCTTTGAAAATGTAGGACATCGGCCATTCAGAAATGTGTCAGATAAATTCTAGAGTTAAGAATAATGTGATAACTGATAATAGAAACATTTTTTTAGCTTGTGTTTTTTTATGATGAGATATCTTAAACTTTATATCATTAGAGTTTAGCCAGGAAAGGAAAAAAGTCACTTTCTAGTATAAACTTTACTTTGTGTATTGTTTTCCCTTAACCCCTTCCCGACCTTTGACGCCACGTAGGCGTCATGAAAACCCGTGCCAATCCGACCTATGACGCCTATGTGGCGTCATGGAAAGATCGCATCCCTGCAGATCGGGTGAAAGGGTTAACTCCTATTTTACCCGATCTGCAGGGAGAGGGGGAGTGGTACTTCAGCCCAGGGGGGGTGGCTTCACCCCCCCCGTGGCTACGATCACTCTGATTGGCTGTTGAAAGTGAAACTGCCAATCAGAGCGATTTGTAATATTTCACCTAAAAAACTGGTGAAATATTACAATCCAGCCATGGCCGATGCTGCAATATCATCGGCCATGGCTGGAAACACTAATGTGACCCCCCCACACCCCACCGATCGCCCCCCCAGTGCTCCGTTATAGGGTCCGGTCCCCTCCGTCCGCCTGCCGGCTCCCCCGTCCTGCTGTCTGCTCCCCCGTCCTCCTGCCCGCTCCCCCCCTGCTCCTATGTCACCCCCCCGTGCTCCGACGCCCCCCTCGTGCCCCGATCTCCTCCCCCTTATACTTACCGAGGCTCCCGGTCCCCGTCCGCCTCCATCATGGGCGCCGCCATCTTCCAAAATGGCGGGCGCATGCTCAGTGCGCCCGCCGGCCGGCAGATTCATTAGAGGTACATTTTGATCGCTGTGGTAGGTTCTATCACAGCGATCAAAATAAAAAAATAATAAATAAACCCCCCCCCTTTATCACCCCCATAGGTAGTGACAATAATAAAATAAAGAAAATATTTTTTTTTCTTTTTCCACTAGGGTTAGGGTTAGAACTAGGGTTAGAACTAGGGGTAGGGTTAGGGGTAGGGTTAGGGTTACGGGTAGGGTTAGGGTTAGGGGTAGGGTTATGGCATGTGCACACAGAGCGGATCGGCCGCGGATCCGCAGCGGATCGGCAGCGGATCGGCCGCGGATCGGCCGCGGATCGGCCGCGGATCCGCAGCGGATCGGCCGCAGATCCGCAGCGGATCCGCAGCGGATCGGCAGCGGATCCGCAGCGGATCGGCAGCGGATCCGCAGCGGATCGGCCGCGGATCCGCAGCGGATCGGCCGCGGATCCGCAGCGGATGGGCCGCGGATCCGCAGCGGATCGGCAGCGGATCCGCAGCGGATCGGCAGCGGATCCGCAGCGGATTGGCCGCGGATCCGCAGCGGATTGGCCGCGGATCCGCAGCGGATTGGCAGCGGATTCGCCGCGGATCCGCAGCGGATTGGCCGCGGATCCGCAGCGGATTGGCCACGGATTGGCAGCGGATCCGCAGCGGATTGGCCGCTGCGAATTCGAAGCAGTTTTCCATCAGGTTTACAGTACCATGTACACCTAAGGAAAACCAAATCCGCTGTGCCCATGGTGCGGAAAATTCCGTGCAGAAACGCTGCGTTGTATTTTCCGCAGCATGTCAATTCTTTGTGCGGATTCCGCAGCGTTTTACACCTGTTCCTCAATAGGAATCCGCAGGTGAAATCTGCACAAAAAAAAACACTGGAAATCTGCTGTAAATCCGCAGGTAAAACGCAGTGCCTTTTACCTGCAGATTTTTCAAAAATCGTGCGGAAAAATCTCACACGAATCCGCAACGTGGGCACATAGCCTTAGGGTTAGGATTAGAGTTAGGGTTGGAATTAGGGCTAGGGTTTGAAATAGGGTTAAGATTAGGCTTGTGGTTAGGGTTACGGATAGGGTTAGGGGTGTGTTGGGGTTACAGTTGTGGTTAGGGTTGGGATTAGGGTTACGGTTGGGATTAGGGTTAGGATTAGGGTTGGAATTAGGGTTACGGGTGTGTTGCAGTTAGGGTTGTGGTTAGGGGTGTGTTGGGGTTAAGGTTGTGATTAGGGTTATGGCTACAGTTGGGATTAGGATTAGGGGTGTGTTGGGGTTAGTGTTGAAGTTAGAATTGAGGGGTTTCCACTGTTTAGGCACATCAGGGGTCTCCAAACGCAACATGGCGCCACCATTGATTCCAGCCAATCTTGCGTTCAAAAAGTCAAATGGTGCTCCCGCCCTTCCAAGCCCCGACGTGCGCCCAAACAGTGGTTTACCCCCACATTTGGGGTACCAGCGTACTCAGGACAAACTGGGCAACAACTGTTGGGGTCTAATTTTTCCTGTTACCCTTGCAAAAATAAAAAATTACTTGCTAAAACATAATTTTTGAGGAAAGAACAATTATTTTTTATTTTCACGGCTCTGCGTTATAAACTTCTGTGAAGCACTTGGGGGTTGAAAGTGCTCACCACACATCTAGATAAGTTCCTTCGGGGGTCTAGTTTCCAAAATGGGGTCACTTGTGGGGTGTTTCTACTGGTTAGGCACATCAGGGGCTCTGCAAATGCAATGTGACGCCCGCAGACCATTCCATCAAAGTCTGCATTTCAAATGTCACTACTTCCCTTCTGAGCCCTGACGTGTGCCCAAACAGTGGTTTACCCCCACATATGGGGTATCAGCGTACTCACAACAAACTGGGCAACAAATATTGGGGTCCAAATTCTCCTGTTACCCTTGTGAAAATAAAAAATTGCTTGCTAAAACATCTTTTTTGAGGAAAGAAAAATGATTTTTTATTTTCACGGCTCTGCGTTGTAAACTTCTGTGAAGCACTTGGGGGTTGAACGTGCTCACCACACATCTAGATAAGTTCCTTGGGGGGTCTAGTTTCCAAAATGGGGTCACTTGTGGGGGGTTTCTACTGTTTAGGCATATCAGGGGCTCTGCAAACGTAACATGATGCCCGCAGACCATTCCATCAAAGTCTGCATTCCAAAACGTCACTACTTCCCTTCCGAGCCCCGGCATGTGCCCAAACAGTGGTTTACCCCCACATATGGGGTATCAGCGTACTCAGGAGAAACTGGACAACAACTTTTGGGGTCCAATTTCTCCTGTTACTCTTGCAAAAATAAAAAATTCTGGGCTAAAAAAATATTTTTGAGGAAAGGAAACACATTTATTATTTTCACGGCTCTGCGTTATAAACTTCTGTGAAGCACTTGGGGGTTCAAAGTGCTCACTACACATCTAGATAAGTTCCCTTGGGGGTCTAGTTTCCAAAATGGAGTCAATTGTGGGGAGTTCCTACTGTTTAGGCACATCAGGGGCTCTGCAAACGCAACCTGACGCCCGCAGAGCATTCCATCAAAGTCTGCATTTCAAAACGTCACTACTTCCCTTCCGAACCCCGACGTGTGCCAAAACAGTGGTTTACCCCCACATATGGGGTATCAGCGTACTCAGGAGAAACTGGACAACAACTTTTGGGGTCCAATTTCTCCTGTTACCCTTGGGAAAATAAAAAATTGTGGGCTAAAAAATCATTTTTGAGAAAAGAAAAATTATTTTTTATTTTCATGGCTCTGCGTTATAAACTTCTGTGAAGCACTTGGGGGTTCAAAGTGCTCACCACACATCTAGATTAGTTCCTTGGGAGGTCTAGTTTCCAAAATGGGGTCACTTGTGCGGGAGCTCCAATGTTTAGGCACACAGGGGCTCTCCAAACGCGACATGGTGTCCGCTAATGATTGGAGCTAATTTTCCATTCAAAAAGCCAAATGGCGTGCCTTCCCTTCCGAGCCCTGCCGTGCGCCCAAACAGTGGTTTACCCCCACATATGGGGTATCATCGTACTCAGAACAAACTGGACAACAACATTTGGGGTCCAATTTCTCCTATTACCCTTGGGAAAATAAAAAATTCTGGGCTAAAAATCATTTTTGAGGAAAGAAAAATTATTTTTTTATTTTCACGGCTCTGCGTTATAAACTTCTGTGAAGCACCTGGGGGTTATAAGTGCTCACTATGCATCTAGATAAGTTTCTTGGGGGGTCTAGTTTCCAAATTGGGGTCACTTGTAGGGGAGCTCCAATGTTTAGGCACACAGGGGCTCTCCAAACGCGACATGGTGTCCGCTAACGATTGGAGCTAATTTTCCATTCAAAAAGTCAAATGGCACGCCTCCCCTTCCGAGCCTTGCCGTGCACCCAAACAGTGGTTTACCCCCACATATGAGGTATCGGCATACTCAGGAGAAATTGCCCAACAAATTTTAGGATCCATTTTATCCTGTTGCCCATGTGAAAATGAAAGAATTGAGGCTAAAAGAAATTTTGTGTGAAAAAAAAGTACTTTTTCATTTTTGCGGATCAATTTGTGAAGCACCTGGGGGTTTAAAGTGCTCACTATGCCTCTGGATGAGTTCCTTGGGGGGTCTAGTTTCCAAAATGGGGTCACTTGTGGAGGAGCTCCAATGTTTAGGCACACAGGGGCTTTCCAAACGCGACATGGTGTCCGCTAACGATGGAGATAATTTTCCATTCAAAAAGTCAAATGGCGCTCCTTCCCTTCCGAGCCTTACCATGTGCCCAAACAGTGGTTTACCCCCACATGTGAGGTATTGGTGTACTCAGGAGAAATTGCCCAACAAAATTTAGGATCCATTTTATCCTGTTGCCCATGTGAAAATGAAAAAATTGAGGCTAAAATAATTTTTTTGTGAAAAAAAAGTACTTTTTCATTTTTACGGATCAATTTGTGAAGCACCTGGGGGTTTAAAGTGCTCACTATGCTTCTAGATAAGTTCCTTGGGGGGTCTAGTTTCCAAAATGTGGTCACTTGTGGGGGAGCTCCAATGTTTAGGCACACGGGGGCTCTCCAAACGCGACATGGTGTCCGCTAAAGATTGGAGCCAATTTTTCATTCAAAAAGTCAAATGGCGCTCCTTCCCTTCCGAGTTCTGCCGTGCGCCCAAACAGTGGTTTACCCCCACATATGAGGTATCAGCGTACTCAGGACAAATTGGACAACAACGTCCCTGGTCCAGTTTCTCCTTTTACCCTTGGGAAAATAAAAAAATTGTTGATAAAAATCATTTTTGTGACTAAAAAGTTAAATGTTCATTTTTTACTTCCATGTTGCTTCTGCTGCTGTGAAACACCTGAAGGGTTAATAAACTTCTTGAATGTGGTTTTGAGCACCTTGAGGGGTGCAGTTTTTAGAATGGTGTCACTTTTGGGTATTTTCAGCCATATAGAACCCTCAAAATGACTTCAAATGTGAGGTGGTCCCTAAAAAAAATGGTTTTGTAAATTTTGTTGTAAAAATGAGAAATCACTGGTCAAATTTTAACCCTTATAACTTCCTAGCAAAAAAAAAAATTGTTTCCAAAATTGTGCTGATGTAAAGTAGACATGTGGGAAACGTTATTTATTAACTATTTTGTGTCACATAACTCTCTGGTTTAACAGAATAAAAATTCAAAATGTGAAAATTGCAAAATTTTCAAATTTTTTGCCAAATTTCCGTTTTTTTCACAAATAAACTCAAAAATTATCGACCTAAATTTACCACTAACATGAAGCCCAATATGTCACGAAAAAACAATCTCAGAATCGCTAGGATCCGTTGAAGCGTTCCTGAGTTATTACCTCATAAAGGGACACTGGTCAGAATTGCAAAAAACGGCAAGGTCATTAAGGCCAAAATAGGCTGGGTCATGAAGGGGTTAAATAACCAGCAATGTGGATATTTTTGTCCAGGTTACCATGAGTATATCTAAGGAAATGTACATATTTCTTTACTAATTGCATTTCTTTTTTATACACTTTCTAAGAAAATTATGTTACTTGCATTCAGAGACAAATGCATTACAATATAGTTGTATATTGTATAAAACACATAGAATGAAACAATTACTGTACACTTGTCTGAAAATATAAATACTTTATTTGTCCCTGAGGTTAGTTACGAAAGACAGAAAACTTTATTCATATTGGATAATAATAATAATAATCTTTATTTTTATATAGCGCTAACATACTCCGCAGCGCTTTACAGTTTGCACACATTATCATCGCTGTCCCCGATGGGGCTCAGAATCTAAATTCCCTATCAGTATTTCTTTGGAATGCATTGGATGCATTTCTCTACACCAAACACAAAAATGATCTTGCATAGACTTAGGGTACCGTCACACATTGAAATTTCCATCGCTACGACGTTACGATTCGTGACGTTCTAGCGATATTGTTACGATATCGCAGTGTCTGACACGCTACTGCGATCAGACACCCTGCTGAGAATCGTACGTCGTAGCAGATCGTTTGGAACTTTCTTTCGTCGCTTGATCACCCGCTGACATCGCTGGATCGTTGTGTGTGACAGCGATCCAGCGATGTCTTCGCTTGTAACCAGGGTAAACATCGGGTAACTAAGCGCAGGGCCGCGCTTAGTAACCCGATGTTTACCCTGGTTACAAGCGTAAACGTAAAAAAACAAACCGTACATACTCACCCGTCGGTGTCCTTCAGGTCCCTTGCCGTCTGCTTCCTGCTCTGAGTGCCGGCCGGAAAGTGAGAGCAGATCACAGCGGTGCTGCGCTCTGCTCTCACTGTACGGCTGCACTCAGAGCAGGAAGCAGACTGCAAGGGACCTGAAGGACACCGACGGGTGAGTATGTACTGTTTGTTTTTTTACGTTTACGCTGGTAACCAGGGTAAACATCGGGTTACTAAGCGCGGCCCTGCGCTTAGTTACCCGATGTTTACCCTGGTTACCCGGGGACTTCGGCATCGCTCCAGCGCCGTGATTGCAACGTGTGACCGCAGTCTACGACGCTGGAGCGATGATTATACGACGCTGCAACGTCACGAATCGTGCCGTCGCAGCGATGAAAATTTCAATGTGTGACGGTACCCTTATACCTTAATATATTTTTCTAGCAGTTGACCTTTAACCTCTTCAGCCCCAGGGCATTTTTGTGTTTTTTTTCTTTACGTTTTTTCCTCCCCTTCTTCCAAGGGCTGTAACTTTTTTATTTTTCCATGTACTTAACCATATGAGGTCTTGCATTTGCAATACGAGTTGTACTTCTGAATAATATCATTCATTTTATCATGTGATGCACTGGACAGCAGAAAAAAAAATCCAGTTGCGTTAAAATGACAAAAAATTTGCAATTTCACATTATTTTGGAGGGCTTTTTATTTCCCATGTTCATTATATGGTAAACTGACCTGGTAATACTAACCTTCAGGTCAATATGAGTATGTGGATACCAAACATGTATAGCTTGTTTTTTTTATTTAAGTGGTGTCGCCATGTGTCATAATGTTTTCATTTTTTCAAGGTATGTTACTATGCGAGGGTTTATTTTTTGCAACCTCTACTGATGGTTTTACTGATACCATTTTGTGGTAGATACAATGTTTTGAAAGCCTCTTTTTATTGCAATGTTTAATGCAAAACCCCCGTAATTCTCGCATTTTGATTTTTTTCTCCGCCTTTTACTGCTCAGATTAATTTACTTTATATTCTTATAGATTGGACATTATAAACACAGCAATATCAAGTAAGCGCATTTTTTATTGTTTTATTTTTAATTGGGCAAAAGGGGGGTGTTTTGAACTTTTGTGTTTTTTTTTCACTTTTTAATATTTTTCAAAATGTCTTCTTTTTGCTGTATTTAATAGTCCCCACAAGGAACTTGAGGCTGCAATTGTCAGATTTCTTTTGCTATACATAGCAGTGCAGCATCAATATTATGTATAGAGAAAATCACGTTCTTCTGTGAATGCCAGCTACAAGGTGATTTTCATAGAAGGATCATCATGCAAATGCTGAGGTCTTCAGCAGAACCCTGGCTGTCATGGCAACCTATCGACGCAGGGCGATCAAGTCAAAGGCACGCTGATGGGTGCATGGAATGATATGCCCCCCCGCCAACACATGTTAAATGCTGTTGCCAGATATTGACAGCAGCATTTAACAGGTTAACAGTTGTTAAAGGCTGTTAAAGGCACATAAGAACTGAATAAGGCAGCTAGCATGTCCTGGGAAAAACGCGGGCTTGAACTTTGAGGCTACGTGCACACGTTGCGGAAAGTCCTGCGGATTTTTCTGGACTGATTTTGGTAAATCCGCAGGTAAACTGCACTGCGGATTACCTGGGGAATTACCGCTGATCTACCTCTTTTTTTTGCGGTTTTTGTGCGGATTCCACCTGCTGTTTTACACCTGTGGATTCCTATTATGGAGCAGGTGTAAACCGCTGTGGAATCCGCACTAAGAATTGACATTTTGCTGAATAAATAACGCTACGTTTCCACGTGTTTTTTTCCACAGCATGTGCACTGCAGATTTTGTTTTCCATAGGTTTACATGGTACCCTAAACTCATGGAAAACAGCTGTGAATCCGCAGCGTCAAGACCGCTAAGAATCCGCAGCAAAATCCTCAACATGTGCACATACCCTGAGACTGCAAAGTCAGGGACTCGAAACATATGATATAAATGTGCGCCATATGTCATGAAGCGATTAAAGGGAATGTGCCATCAGAAAATGACCTACTGCTTACTTAAGGCTTTCATATTTACAAAAAGGACATTTTGCAATTTTCACACTGGGCACTGTGGAAATTCTAGACTTAAGCTTCCCTTTTTTTCGGGAAATCCACATGCACAGTAGGGAAAAAAAAGTATTTTCTCAGCCACCAATTGAGCAAGTTCTCGCACTTAAAAAGATGAGAGAATCCTGTAATTGACATCATAGGTAGACCACAACTATGAGAGTCAAAATGAGAAAACAAATCCAGAAAATCACCTTGTCTGATTTGGCAAGATTTCTTTGAAGACAATATTTACAAAAAGGACATTTTGCAATTTTCACACTGGGCACTGTGGATATTCTAGACTTAAGCTTCCTTTTTTTTCGGGAAATCCACATGTACAGTAGGGAAAAAAAGTATTTTGTCAGCCACCAATTGAGCAAGTTCTCCCACTTAAAAAGATGAGAGAATCCAGTAATTGACATCATAGGTAGACCACAACTATGAGAGTCAAAATGAGAAAACAAAACCAGAAAATCACCTTGTCTGATTTGGCAAGATTTATTTTGCAAATTATGGTGGAAAATAAGAATTTGGTCACCTAAAAACATGTAAGATTTCTGGCTCTCACAGACCTGTAACTTCTTCTTTAAGAGGCTCCTCTGTCCTCCACTCATTACTTGTAGTAATAGCACCTGTTCTTCTCATACTAACATAATAGAGTACAGGATATCTTAGTTTTAAATTGTTTTCCATTTGTTCCTCCCATGGCAACTGCCTTAGAGATGACAGACCTGACCTTATAGATATTGTTAACCCTAAAGGCATCCTCCTCTGCTTCCCCATCTCCCCCGGGATTATCACCACCACCTCCTCACCCAGACTATTTAAAGTGTGTTCCATAATGTAGATGACAGTAATATTGGTGCTGATGACAGCATCGTCACCGCTAATGATCTTAACAGCCATTTCAAAGACGTGTAGAAGGGTGCAAAGATCCTTCATCTTTACCCACTACGCAAGTGTGAATTGCACATACTGACACATTGTCCATACTGTGTTGTTTCAGGCTATGCAAAATGTCATACTGCATCAGGTCTCGGCGCTGCTTCCATAGGCGCTGCAACATGTGCAGAGTTGAATTCCATAGTGTGGTCACATCACATATAAACCGGTTAACCGGTAGTCCGAAAGATTTCTCTACCAACTGAAGTGGAATAGTGGAAGTGGGCACAAAACGACAGTGGATTCTGTAGTAGTGCATACAGGCTGGGTCAGTGGCAGAGTAATTGCTGAACCATCAGGTTGAGGAAGCGGACCTTGCCAGACATGTGTGTTAGGTTGGCCTGGCATTGGGCCGCCACTAGGTTTGCACTGTTATGGCACATGGCCTTCCTTGGCTCCAGGTTGAGTGTAGAAAGCCATTGCTCAAACTCGGCATGGCTAGCTGTCCACATCTGTTGATCTGTATGACTGCTATCTCCAAGGCATATTAATTTGAAAACTGCTGGATTGCGGTGAGCACTGGTTGTGCATTCCAGAGGTGGAGGGATTCTCTCTGCAGTTTTGGAATGTGTGTTTCTTTAAGGTAGGGTTGAGGGCACAGGTGGAGGCCTGAGAGGAGGTGGAGGAGGCAGAAGCACTGGAGGAAGTGTTAGATACAGAAGTTTGTTCTGCAAGCCCTGGGGATTCCAAGATGTGGTTTCTAGTGACACCTTGGTGTCTACTGCTTTAGTTATCCATCCCCTGGTGTGTATTAGTTAGGTCTCCAACCCAAGCTGTTTAGTAGATTAGTTCTTCAATCCCTGTTGTCTATTAGTTTAGTTCTCCATGTTCTGATGTTATTTTGTTTCGTTCTGCAATCATAGCTGTTTAGTAGTTTAGTTCTCCAACCCATGTTGTCTATTAGTTTAGATATCCATCTCATTGTGTGTAGTGGTTTAGTTCTACAACCCTAGCTGATTAGTAGTTTAATTCTCTATCGCCTGTTTTCTTGTAGTTTAGTTATCCTTCTTATGGTGTCTTGTGGTTTATTTCTCCATCCCGAAGTGCACTGCAAGACTTGGGAATTGCAAGACTTTTGTAGCAGCCTCTTCCCTGACTTCCCTCAAAGCAACCAGAGTCACTAATTGCCTAGTAATCGAGATGTAACTCCCCTGCCCTTGCTTGCTCATCCAGGTGTCAGTGTTGACATGCACCCTAGTAGACAGAATTTTTCAGGGAACAGGTGAGGTTGTTTGCGACTTGCTGCTGTTGCGCAGGCACATCTTTTTTAGAGAAGTAATGGTGACTGGGCAATTGGTACTGGGAGACTGCTCCGGCCAACAGCATTCAAAAACCATCCATATCCACAAGGCAGAAAGGTTGCATTTTAATGGCCAACAGATTATAGTGGCCATGCAATGATCACAGAGATCACAGGCCGTTAGTCAAGCAGAAACAGGAGCTGTGATTTATGTAGTGAAGACTAGAGCTCTCAGCTATCCCCTATCATCCAGAAAATGACACAATTGAATGATGATCATCCGAGGAGGCCACAGGCTGTTCACATTAATTAATTCTCAAAAAAAAAAATAGTGGAGAATTACAGCATAACAGCATTTGTAAAACCTGAAGAAGACTCTTAAGAGTTAAAACGCATTGTATGCTGAATTAATAAAACTTGGTTTTAGAATATATCATCGTATCCTACCCGCTGTGTTCTGGGTGCGCACAGCACCTGTAGAATAACTACATTTAAAAATGACCTAGTAGAGTTAAAAAAAATGAAATAATTTCAGGACTATATGTATGAACTGATCTTACATACCAAGCACACTGCTTCTTTCTCAATCCACTGTAACATCTCTGCCTGCACCTCTCACAGTCCAGCAGCTTGTCGTGTTTGCCATCCTCCACTCTATGTCATCACAGCAGCAAACCCTCGTTTGTGCTGTTGTGCTCACATGAAAGATTCTTTCCTCCAACACATGGCAAAGCTAGCAGCTAGAGCTACACCATCTTTAAACGGCTAATAATAATAACCTTTATTTATATATCGTAAACATATTCTGCATAGCTTTACAAGTCAGCAGTTCATATAAAACAGTCAAAAGTTACCAAGTTTAAGATAATCAAACAAAGCAAAAATAATGACAAAATAAGTTATATATATATATATATATATATATATATATATATATATAAAATTAATTTCGATTAAGGAACGTGAAAGGCCACCCTAAAGAAATGTGTTTAGAGTGAGCGCATAAAAAGTCTAAGGTGTGGTTACACTCCTAATATCATGGGTGACAAAGGATCAGAGGTGAGTTATCTAAGTAGGAGATTGAACTGATCTGGACTAAGTTCAGATCAGCGGTGTTACCGTCTTTATGTGTCTCAGAGTTATATGACTGCTTTTCTGCAGGAGAGGGGATGGAACACCCTGATGGTGTGAACCTCAAAAGAAGAATGGCATCCAATTGGCCTGTATTTATTAATTTGGTTAAAAACAGGAGTGTAGGGTTATCGTGAAGTTAGCAATGGTCATACAGCTTCAATATACACATATTCCATATGTTCTATTCTGGACGTGGATAAGCAGTATGCTCACTATTACTTTTCTAAGAATTAATTATTTTGAACAGTTTGCAGTCTCCTCAGATGATTCATAGCCCAATCGTGTCATTGTCTGGATAATAGGGGCCAGCTGAAAGCTATTTGCTACAGACATCACAGCTTTTGTTCTGTATGACTCATGGCCTGTGATCTCTATGATTATTGCATGGCCACTACAAACTATTGGGCATGGAAATGCAGCCTTTCCACCTCATGGATATAGACAGTTTCCGAAAGCTGATGGTCGTTGCAGTTCCCTAGTACCAGTTTCCCATTAATCATTATTATTTGTCTAAATAAGTTGTGCCTGTGCAAAGCAACATGTCACAGACAACATCACCAGTAAACAAGTCTTGCAATCCCCAAGGCTTGCAGGGCACTTGGGGATGAAGAAATAAACCACTACACACCATAAGATAGATAATTAAACTTCTGGACAACAGGGGTTGGAGAACTAAACTACTAAATAGCTAGGGTTGAAGAACTAAACCACCACACACCATAAGATGGATAACTAAACTAATAGACAACAGGGGTTGGAGAACTGAACTGCTAAACATAGCAAATAAAGAAAAAGTTTGCACTAAATTGCACTAAAGAAAGGTCAATGTGAAATACATGAAGTGGGAATAGCATAATGGCTTTTGAAATTCACGAAAAAACACATGAGATGCTTAGGACAAAATTTGGCCAAAATTGTGAACCCATCTACCAGAGTCAAGGTAATCTCATGGATCGGATGGGTCTGTGACTTAACTGCCTAATCTGAACACTTACTTCTGGCTAAAGTCTTGATGCTGGTGGATGGGCTCACAATTTTTGGCCAAATTTTGTGCTAAGCATCTCATGTGCTTTTTCGCAAATTTCAAAAGCCATTATGCTATTCAAACTTCATGTATTTAACATTGACCTTGCTTTAGTGCAATTTAGTGCAACCTTTTTCTTTATTTGCTATGTGAGTTGTTTTTGGTATGCACTAGTTCAGACTAGATCTTTGTTCAGTCAATTTTCCAATACTTACTAATGAACTGCTGAACAGCTATGATTGCAGAATGAAATAAATATACACTTAAGCATGAAGAACTAAACTAGTACACACCAGGATATGGAGAACTAAAGCAGTAGACACCAAGGTGTCACTAGACACCAAGTCTTGGAATCCCCAGAGTTTGTGGAACAAACCTCTGCATCTAAAAGTTCCTGCAGTGCTTCTGCCTTCTCCAACTCCTCTAGGGACTCCACCTGCACCTTCTACCTCTGCCTTAATTAAACACAAGTTCCAACACTTCAGAGAGAATCCCCACCTCCATACTGCGCAGCCAGTGGTCACCATAATCAGGCAGTGTTTACATTAATATGCCTTGGAGATGGAAATCATACAGATCAAGAATTGTGGACAGCTATCCATGTTGAATTTGAGCAATGGCTGTCTACACTCAACCTGGAGCCAGGGAAGGCCGTGTGCAATAAATGTGCAAATCTGATGGTGGCCCAATGCCAGGCCAACCTTACACACGTGCCTTGCATGGCTCGCATCCTCAACCTGATGGTACAGCAATTCCTCTGCCAATGTCCCAGCCTGGATGCACTGCTATAGAAACCACTGTCGCTGTGTGCTGACGTCCATCATTCCACTTCCGTTAGTATAGAGATCTTTCGCACTACCGTTTAACTAGACATGGCCACACCATGGAATTAAGCTCTGGACATGTTGCAGCAACTCTGGTAGCAGCACAAAAACCTGGTGCAGTATGACATTTTATGTGGCCTGGCACAATGCAGTATGGTCTTGGTGCAATTCACATTTGCGTTGTTGACACAGATGAAGAACCTCTGCACCCTTCTGCACGTTTCTTAATGGCTACTATGATGGTTAGCAGTGACAATGCTGTCATCAGCATCACTATTACTGTCATCTACATGTTGAATCACACTTTAAGTTGTCTAGTTGAGGAAGTGGTGGTGATGGTCACGGGGAAAGAGGAGGAAGCAAAGGAGAATTCCCTTATTGTTAACAATATCTATAGGTTCAGGTCTGCCGTCTCACAGGCAGTTGTCATTGAAGGAACAAATGGAGAAGGACCATAAAACGGACGAGAAGGAAGAGGTGATGGACGCGCAACAGTTAGGAGATGAGATGATAATGATTCCCTCTATGTTGTCTATGGTGGTCAAGAGGGGATGGAGGAAGAAAGCATGAATGCTATCCTGCCACCAACACACTGTGGAGTTGGACCTCATGAAAAAGACCGACCCATGAGAGCCTTCTTTCAGCACTATCTGAAACATGATTGTTACCCTTATAGTTATGATTCAAAATAGTGCTGACTACTTGGTTGCTAGTGTGTTCTATCCTCAATAAAAAAAGTAAATGTTGCCTGCTGCTTCCCATCCTGGAAAGGGACACACTCATTCTACAGAGTCAAAACATACTGGAAGACAATCTTGACAGTGTTTTTTTCCCAAGACAGCAGTGAGGCACACCGTTTGAATCACAGTGATAACCTTCCAACCACAGAAACGTTCAGTTGTCAACACAAAAATATTAGCAGCCTTGCAGTACTGTGTTCCAAGCCTACCAAGGACATCATCTGCAAAGAGTTTGTATTTTCTACCCGTGTTTGTGAGGGTTTACTCCCAGTAATTATTTTTCTACCCACACAGCAAAGACATACAAATAGTAAGTGTGAGTCAAAATATTGACAGTGACAGTGTTATGTGTCGAGTTCCCAGCGCTGCACAGGGGGAATCTTGAACCATCTCTGCTTTGGCGTCCCATTCTCCTCTAGCCGCAGTGGAGCCTGCTTAGCAGAGACATCGGTCCCAGCACCTGCTTGGGCAGATACTGTGCATTTGGTTGCTGCTGCCCTTCCAGGTTCAGCCATTATAACCAGCACTGATCAGCCGTGAGCAGGCGCTCCCGGGACTAAGTCCTGCTTTTCTTCTGAGCATTCCCAAGGGAGGACCTCTCATTGGAGGTCGGGGTCACATGCTCAGGTCCTATGGCAGATCCTATTGGACCACTAGGATGGTCCCGGAGAGCTACAGCTATAAAAGGTTTGCATGGCCACATGGCTATGCGCTAGTATAAACCTGTTATCGTGTGTGTGGATGTATGCCTGTTCTGGTGATTGCTCCTTAATCAATCCCATTCCTAGTGTTGTTGAATGCTCATGAATGTTGGAGCTACCTAGCACCTGACAGTGCTATCCAAGCACAAGAGCACGATTCTTACTGCGTCAGACCAGCAGCGACCGCCAGTGCGGCGCGTGCGCAATTAGTGCGCTTTCCTTACCCTACTCAGGGTGGTTAGTGGTGTCCATCAGAGCGGCTCTGTACACACTCTCATGTGGTAAATGTTTATTTATTATTCCCCTGGCACTGCAGTTGCGGCGCCGAGCACTAGTGGTCTAGAGGGACTTTCCCCCCACTCCTTGGGGCAGAGTTCTGTGATCTCATCCTAGTGCTCACTTTGTGGTTCGGCGATCCTGTGAAGATAACCCATGTATGATCACATTATACCACCATATAATGTCTGCTGTTGCCGAGCAGCAGGAGTTTCTCTGCACGATGGACCCCGGGCAGCGAACGCACCTGATACCTTTCATATTATTCTTAGGTGCGTTCCGCTAGCCCTAACAGACAGTGCTAGTAATACCTGTATATACTGTATCTGTAAAAGCGAATATTGAATTATGTGTGCCATATAAGTGATAAAACAAAAAGAATATAAAAATATAAGGATAGTAGCACAGGTAGTTGACTCAAAGAGAGTTTAGGACTGCCGGTATCGGAGGCCTTTTGCTACAGGCAACAAACATGAAGGAGACCCAACCAGAAATCTACACATTTACACATTGAACACACACACAGAAAAAAATTATATTTTGGTCCATATTACTCAAAAAATTAGCAAACTTTATTATTAAAATTCACAGACACTGGTGAAGGGAAGTGAAATATGCAGAACCATGAACTGCATGTATGCTGTACAAAGGAAGCACGTAACCCTGAACATATAGCAATGGACATAATATGATCCGTAGCCTCTATAGAGTGTCAAAATACAAAATTTTTAGTACTTCGAAAAAGGGGCAGGAATACACATGAAGGATCTATGCTGATTCATAAGCGTTAAAGCCCACCATAGTCTATCATCAGGATTCCATATCCCCTGAGACATATACTGTATATAAGAGAGTATAAGCATAAGGCCAATGGTCATTACCAGTAAACAGACGCAGTCTAGGTGTCCCAGGTGGAGGTGCGTTCCTGGAGATCCGCCACCCTGCCCCATTGATCCAGCTCCCTGCCCAGTGATCACCCCCTCCAGCCCCAGTTTTACCATTAGGGTTAGAGTTGGGCTAAAGTAAGTTGGGCTAAAGTTAGGGTTAGGGTTGAGGCTAAAATTAGGGTTAGGGTTGGGATTAGGGTTAGGGTTGGGGTTAGGGTTGGGATTAGTGTTAGGGGTGTCTTAGGGTTAGGTTTGTGGTTAGGGTTATGGTTGGGGTTAGCCATGTGTTGGGGTTAGGGTTGGAGTTAGAATTGGGGTTTCCACTGTTTAGGAACATCATGGGCTCTCCAAGCGCGACATGATGCCCGCGGACCATTCCATCAAAGTCTGCATTCCAAAACATTACTACTTCCCTTCCGAGCCCCGACATGTGCACATACAGTAGTTTTCTCCCAGATATGGGGTATCAGCGTACTCAGAACAAATTGGACAACAACCTTTGGTGTCCAAGTTCTCCTGCTACCCTTGGGAAAATAAACAATTGGAGACTAAAAGATCATGTTTGTGGAAAAAAATATGATTTTTTTTATTTTCACGCCTGGGCATTATAAACTTTAGTGAAACACATGGTGGTTCAAAGTTCTCACCACACATCTAGATAAGTTCATAGGGGTGTGTAGATTCCAAAATGGGGTCACTTGTGGGGGAGCTCCAATGTTTAGGAACACAGGGGCTCTCCATACGCGAAATGGTGTCCGCTAACAATTCGAGCCAATTTTCCATTCAAAAAGTAAAATGGCGCTCCTTCCCTTCCGAGTCCTGACGTGTGCCTAAACAGTGGTTTATGACCACATATAAGGTATCAGTGTACTCAGGAGAAATTGCCCAACAAATGTTATGATCCATTTTCTCCTGTTGCCCATGTGAAAATGAAAAAATTAAGGCAAGGAAAATTTTTTTGTGAAAAAAAAGTACTTTTTAATTTTTACGGATCAATTTGTGAAGCACCTGGGAGTTCAAAGTGCTCACTATGCATCTAGATAAGTTCCTTGGGGGTCTAGTTTCCAAAATGGGGTCACTTATTTGGGAGCTCCAATGTTTAGGCACACAGGGGCTCTCCATATTGCGACATGGTGTCCGCTAACGATTGCAGCTAATTTTCCATTCAAAAAGTCAAATGGCGCTCCTTCCCTTCCGAGTCCTGACTTGTGCCTAAACAGTGGTTTATGACCACATACAGTATAAGGTATCAGTGTACTCAGGAGAAATTGCCCAACAAACTTTATGATCCATTTTATCCTGTTGCTCATGTAAAAATGAAAAAACTGAGGCTAAAAGAAAATTTTTATTGGAAAAATTCAAATGTCCATTTTTTCTTTCCATGTTGCTTTAGTTCCTGTAATGCACCTGAAGGGTTAATACTCTTCTTGAATGTAGTTTTGAGTAGCTTGAGGGGTGCAGTTTTTGGAATGGTGTCACTTTTGGGTGTTTTCTGTCATGTAGGCCCCTCAAAGGGACTTCAAATGTGATGTGGTTACTAAAAAAATGGTTTTGTAAATTTTGCTGAAAAAAGAGAAATTGCTGATAAACTTTGAATCCTTATAACTTCCTAATATTTTTTTTTCCCAAAATTGTCCTGATGTAAATTACACATGTGTAAAATGTTATTTATTAACTATTTTGTGTCACATAAATCTCTGGTTTAATAGAACAAAAGTTCAAGATTTTAAAATTGCAAAATTTTCTAAATTTTCGGCAAATTTCTGATTTTTTCACAAATAAACACAAAAATTATCACCCTACATTTACCACTAACATGAAGCCCAATATGTCCCGAAAAAACATTCTCAGAATCACTAGGATCCTTTCAATTTTTCCTGAGTTATTACCTTATAAAGGGACACTGGTCAGAATTGCAAAAACTGGCCAGGTCATTAAGGTCAAAATAGGCTGGGTCATGAAGGGGTTAAGTCAAAAGCTATCCATTTCCTTGTGATTCTCCTTCAGATGGTTTTACTCCTTCATTTGAGTCCAGCTGTGGTTAATCAAACTAATAGGACTTGATTTGGAAAGGCACACACCGGTCTATCTAAGACCTCACAGCATGTCAGACCAAATGAGAATCATGAGGTCAAAGGAACTGGCCAAGGAGCTCAGAGAGAGAATTGTGGCAAGGCACAGATCTGGCCAAGGTTACAACAGAATTTTTGCAGGACTCAAGGTTAAAAAGAAGGAATATAAACCAGCACACCCCTGATGCATAAACCAATCTTCGGGAGCACGGACCTACTGTGTCCAAGCGTATAAAGTCCAAAAAAGAAGAGAATGTCACCGAATCTGTAAAAAAGAGTTTTCTTTATTTGCAAACTTTAAACATAGAGGATACAGACTTCAGCACAAACCATATGGGTAAGAATCTCAATGCGTTTCTGGAGACTAAGCTCCCTTAATCATGACAATGATTTTTTACGGATTCGGTGAAGCTGGACATTCTCTTCTTTTTAGGACTCAAGGTTCCTAAGAGCACAGTGGCCTCAATAATCATTATATTGAAGAAGTTTGGGACCATCAGAAGTCTTCCTAGACCCGGCCATCAAGCCAAACTAAGCAATCATGGGAGAAGAGCCTTGGTGAAAGAGGTAAAGAAGAACCCCAAAATCACTTTGGCTGAGCTCCAGAGATGCAGTAGGGAGATGGGAGAAAGTTCCACAAAGTCAACTATTACTGCAGACCTCAACCAGTCGGGCCTTTATGGCAGAGTGGCCCAACAGAAGCCTTTCATCAGTGCAAGACATATGAAAGCCTGCATAGAGTTTGCTAAAAAATGCATGAAGGACTCCCAGACTATGAGAAATAAGATTTTCTGGTCAGATGAGACAAAGATAGACCTTCCTTTTTTTTGTGATAATTCTAAGCAGCATGTGTGGAGAAAACCAGGCACTGCTCATCACCTGCCCAATACAATCCCAACAGTGAACCATGGTGGCAGCATAATGCTATGGGGGAGTTTTTCAGCTGCAGGGAAAGGAAGACTGGTTGCCATTAAAGGAAGCATGAATGCGGCCAAGTACAGAGATATCCTTGATGAAAACCTCTTCCAAAGTGCTCTGGACCTCAGACTTGGCTGAAGGTTCACCTTCCAACAAAACAGTGACCCTAAGCACACAGCTAAAATAATAAAGGAGTGGCTTCAGAAAAACTCTGTGACCATTCTTGACTGTCCCAGCCGGAGCCCTGACCTAAACCCAATTGTGCACTTCTGGAGAGACCTGAAAATATGTGTCCACCAACGTTCACCATCCAACCTGATGAAACTGGAGAGGATCTGCAAGGAAGTATGGCAGAGAATCCCTAAATCCAGGTGTTAAAAACTGTTTCCATCATTCCCAAGAAGACTCATGGCTGTACTAGCTTAAAAGGGTGCTTCTACTCAATACTGAGCAAAGGGTCTGAATACTTATGACCATGTGACATTTCAGTTTTTCCTTTTTAATAAATTTGCAAAATATTCAACATTCCAGGTTTTTTTTCAGTTAAGATGGGGTGCAGAGTGTACATTAATGAGAAAAAAATGAACTTTTTTGAATTTACCAAATGGCTGCAATGAAACAAAGAATTAAAAATGTAAAGGGGTCTGAATTCTTTCCACACCCACTGTAGTTACAGTGTGGGAAATAAGTATTTGATCCTTTGCTGATTTTGTAAGGTTGAACACTGACAAAGACATGAACAGTCTATAATTTTAGGGGTAGGTTAATTTTAACATTGAGAAATAAAATATCAAAAATAAAATCCAGAAAATCACATTGTATAAACTATATAATTTTAATTTTGCATTTTGCAGTGAGAAATAAGTATTTGATCACCTACCAACCAGTAAAAGTTCTGGCTCCTACAGACCAGTTAGACTCTCCTAATCCACTCTTTGCCTGCATTAAAGACAGCTGTCTTACATAGTCACCTTTATAAAAGACTACTGTCCACAGACTCAATTAATCAGTAAGACTTGAACCTCTACAACATGGGCAAGATCAAAGTGCTTTATGATGTCAAGGACAAGATCATAGACCTGCACAAAGCTGGAATTGGCTACAAAATTATAAGTAAGGCACTGGGTGAGAAGGAGACAACTATTGGTGCAGTAGTAAGAAAATACAAAATGAAATACAAAATGACTGTCAATCGACATCGATCTGGGGCACCATACAAAATCTCACCTCATGGGGTGTCCTTGATCATGAAGAAGGTGAGATATCAGCCTAAAACTACATGTGGGGACTTGTTAATGATCTCAAGACCGCTGGGACCACAGTCACCAAGTAAACCATTGGTAACACATTACACTGTAAAGGTTTAAAATCCTGCAGTGCCCGCAAGGTCCCCCTGCTCAAAAAGTCACATGTGCAGGCCCATCCAAAGTTTGCAAATGAATACCTGGATGGTTCTGTGAGTGAGTGGGAGAAGGTGCTGTGGTCAGATAAGACAAAAATTGAGCTCTTTGGCATTAACTCAACTCATTTTTGGAGCAAGAGAAATGCTTCCTTTGCCCCACAAACACCATTGCCACAGTCAAACATGGAAGTAGAAACATTATGTTTTGGGGGTGTTTCTCTGCTAAAGGCATAAAGGCACAGGACTACTTCAACACATCTTCACACCATAAAATCCTGAGTGACTACCTCCTTCTCTCCGCCAGGACATTGTAAATGGGTCGTGGCTGAGTCTTCCAGCAAGACAATGACCCAAAGCATACAGCTAAGGCAACAAAGGAGTGGCTTAAAAAGAAGCATATTAAGGTCATGGAGTGGCCTAGCCAGTCTCCAGACCTTATTACCATAGAAACTGTATGGAGGGAGTTAAAGCTCCAAGTTGTCAAGCTAAAGCCTCAAAATCTTAATGATTTTAGAGAAGATCTGCAAAGAGCAGTGGACCAAAATTTATCTTGACATGTGTGCAAACCTTATCATCAACTACAAAAAAGTCTGACTGCTGTGCTTGCCAGCAAGGGTTTTGCCACCAAGTTTTAAAGGGACTCTCACCTGAATTTGGAGGGAACAATTTTCAGCCATAGGGGCGGGGTTTTCGGGTGTTTGATTCACTCTTTCCTTACCCGCTGGCTGCATGCTAGCTGCAATATTGGATTGAAGTTCTGTTGTGTAATTGGATTCTGGGCTCCCCCGGTGGCCACTTGTGGAATTGTACTTGTGTGCATCATCCCCTCTGTTCACCTGCTCCTATCAGGATGTGGGAGTCGCTATATAACCTTGCTCCTCTGTCAGTTTCATGCCGGTCAACAATGTAATCAGAAGCCTTCCTGTGCATGTTCCTGCTACTAGACAACTCCCAGCTAAGTTGGACTTTTGTCCTTGTGTGTTTTTGCATTTTGTTCCTGTTCACAGCTGCTGTTTCGTTACTGTGTCTGGAAAGCTCTTGTGAGCGGAAATTGCCACTCTGGTGTTATGAGTTAATGCTAGAGTCTTAAAGTAATTTCTGGATGGTGTTTTGATAGGGTTTTCTGCTGACCATGAAAGTGCCCTTTCTGTCTTCTTGCTATCTAGTAAGCGGACCTCGATTTTTGCTAAACCTATTTTCATACTACATTTGTCATTTCATCTAAAATCACCGCCAATATATGTGGGGGCCTCTGTCTGCCTTTTGGGAAAATTTCTCTAGAGGTGAGCCAGGACTGTCTTTTCCTCTGCTAGGATTAGGTAGTTCTCCGGCTGGCGCTGGGCATCTAGGGATAAAAAAACGTAGGCATGCTACCCGGCCACTTCTAGTTGTGCGGCAGGTTTAGTTCATGGTCAGTATAGTTTCCATCTTCCAAGAGCTAGTTCTCATATATGCTGGGCTATGTTCTCTCGCCATTGAGAATCATGACAGTTTGACCGGCCCAAAAAAAAGGGTTAAATTACTGGCTGAGAAAGGAGAGAAAAAAGAAGTCTGCTACAATTTTTTTTTTTTTTTTTCCTCTAGTTCTGAGTGTGCTCTTAATTGAATCACTTGCTAGTCTGCCTATACTGCAGCCTTCCTCTCTTTCTCTCCTTCTTATCCTTGAATGGCTCTGTGTTCACCTGTTTCAAATGGATCTTCAGAGTGTAGCTACAGGTTTGAATAATCTCGCCACAAAGGTACAAAATTTGCAAGATTTTGTTGTTCATGCACCTATGTCTGAGCCTAGAATTCCTTTGCCTGAATTCTTCTCGGGGAATAGATCTCACTTTCAAAATTTTAAAAATAATTGCAAATTGTTTTTGTCCCTGAAGTCTCGCTCTGCCGGAGACCCTGCACAGCAGGTCAGGATTGTAATTTCCTTGCTCCGGGGCGACCCTCAAGACTGGGCTTTTGCATTGGCACCAGGGGATCCTGCGTTGCTCAATGTGGATGCGTTTTTTCTGGCCTTGGGGTTGCTTTATGAGGAACCTCATTTAGAGCTTCAGGCGGAAAAGGCCTTGATGTCCTTGTCTCAGGGGCAAGATGAAGCTGAAATATACTGCCAAAAATTCCGCAAATGGTCTGTGCTTACTCAGTGGAATGAGTGCGCCCTGGCGGCGATTTTCAGAGAAGGTCTCTCTGATGCCATTAAGGATGTTATGGTGGGGTTCCCTGTGCCTGCGAGTCTTAATGAGTCCATGACGATGGCTATTCAGATCGATAGGCGTCTGCGGGAGCGCAAACCTGTGCACCATTTGGCGGTGTCTACTGAGAAAACGCCAGAAAATATGCAATGTGATAGAATTCTGTCCAGAAGCGAGCGGCAGAATTTTAGACGAAAAAATGGGTTGTGCTTCTATTGTGGTGATTCAACTCATGTTATATCAGCATGCTTTAAGCGTACTAAGAAGCCTGACAAGTCTGTTTCAATTAGCACTTTACAGTCTAAGTTTATTCTATCTGTGACCCTGATTTGTTCTTTGTCATCTATTACCGCGGACGCCTATGTCGACTCTGGCGCTGCTTTGAGTCTTATGGATTGGTCCTTTGCCAAACGCTGTGGGTATGATTTGGAGCCATTGGAGGCTCCGATACCTCTGAAAGGGATTGACTCCACCCCATTGGCTAGTAATAAACCACAATACTGGACACAAGTGACTATGCGTGTTAATCCGGATCACCAGGAGGTTATTCGCTTTCTGGTGCTGTATAATCTACATGATGTTTTGGTGCTGGGATTGCCATGGCTGCAATCTCATAACCCAGTCCTCGACTGGAGAGCTATGTCTGTGTTAAGCTGGGGATGTAAAGGAACTCATGGGGACGTACCTTTGGTTTCCATTTCATCATCTATTCCCTCTGAGATTCCTGAATTCTTGTCTGACTTTCGTGACGTTTTTGAAGAACCCAAGGTTGGTTCACTACCTCCGCACCGGGAGTGCGATTGTGCCATAGACTTGATCCCGGGTAGTAAATACCCTAAGGGTCGTTTATTTAATCTGTCTGTGCCTGAACACGCGGCTATGCGAGAATATATAAAGGAGTCCTTGGAAAAGGGACATATTCGTCCTTCGTCATCTCCCTTAGGAGCCGGTTTTTTCTTTGTGTCTAAGAAAGACGGCTCTTTGAGGCCGTGTATTGATTATCGACTTTTGAATAAAATCACGGTTAAATATCAATATCCGTTACCACTGCTTACTGATTTGTTTGCTCGTATAAAGGGGGCCAAGTGGTTCTCTAAGATTGATCTCCATGGGGCGTATAATTTGGTGCGAATCAAGCAGGGGGATGAGTGGAAAACCGCATTTAATACGCCCGAGGGCCATTTTGAGTATTTGGTGATGCCTTTTGGTCTTTCAAATGCCCCTTCAGTCTTCCAGTCCTTTATGCATGACATTTTCCGCGATTATTTGGACAAATTTATGATTGTGTATCTGGATGATATTCTGATTTTTTCGGATGACTGGGACTCTCATGTCCAGCAGGTCAGGAGGGTTTTTCAGGTTTTGCGGTCTAATTCCTTGTGTGTGAAGGGTTCTAAGTGTGTTTTTGGGGTTCAAAAGATTTCCTTCTTGGGATACATTTTTTCCCCCTCTTCCATCGAGATGGATCCTGTCAAGGTTCAGGCTATTGGTGATTGGACGCAACCCTCTTCTCTTAAGAGTCTTCAGAAATTTTTGGGCTTTGCTAACTTTTATCGTCGATTTATTGCTGGTTTTTCTGATGTTGTAAAACCATTGACTGATTTGACTAAGAAGGGTGCTGATGTTGCTGATTGGTCCCCTGATGCTGTGGAGGCCTTTCGGGAGCTCAAGCGCCGCTTTTCTTCCGCCCCAGTGTTGCGTCAGCCTGATGTTGCTCTTCCTTTTCAGGTTGAGGTCGACGCTTCTGAAATCGGAGCTGGGGCGGTGTTGTCGCAGAGAAGTTCCGACTGCTCCGTGATGAGACCTTGTGCTTTTTTTTCCCGTAAATTTTCGCCCGCCGAGCGGAATTATGATATTGGGAATCGGGAGCTTTTGGCCATGAAGTGGGCTTTTGAGGAGTGGCGTCACTGGCTTGAGGGGGCCAGACATCAGGTGGTGGTATTGACTGACCACAAAAATTTAATTTACCTTGAGTCTGCCAGGCGCCTGAATCCTAGACAGGCGCGCTGGTCATTGTTTTTCTCTCGGTTTAATTTTGTGGTGTCTTACCTACCGGGTTCTAAGAATGTTAAGGCGGATGCCCTTTCTAGGAGTTTTGAGCCTGACTCCCCTGGTAATTCTGAGCCCACAGGTATCCTTAAAGATGGAGTGATATTGTCTGCCGTTTCTCCAGACCTGCGGCGGGCCTTGCAGGAGTTTCAGGCGGATAGACCTGATCGTTGCCCACCTGGTAGACTGTTTGTTCCTGATGATTGGACCAGTAGAGTCATCTCTGAGGTTCATTCTTCTGCGTTGGCAGGTCATCCTGGAATCTTTGGTACCAGGGATTTGGTGGCAAGGTCCTTCTGGTGGCCATCCCTGTCACGAGATGTGCGAGGCTTTGTGCAGTCTTGTGACGTTTGTGCTCGGGCCAAGCCTTGTTGTTCTCGGGCTAGTGGATTGTTGTTACCCTTGCCTATCCCGAAGAGGCCTTGGACGCACATCTCGATGGATTTTATTTCGGATCTGCCTGTTTCTCATAAGATGTCTGTCATCTGGGTGGTGTGTGACCGTTTCTCTAAGATGGTCCATCTGGTTCCCTTGCCTAAGTTGCCTTCTTCTTCCGAGTTGGTTCCTCTGTTTTTTCAAAATGTTGTTCGTTTGCATGGTATTCCGGAGAATATCGTTTCTGACAGAGGGACCCAATTCGTGTCTAGATTTTGGCGGGCATTCTGTGCTAGGATGGGCATAGATTTGTCTTTTTCGTCTGCTTTCCATCCTCAGACTAATGGCCAGACCGAGCGGACTAATCAGACCTTGGAGACATATTTGAGGTGTTTTGTGTCTGCGGATCAGGATGATTGGGTTGCTTTTTTGCCTTTGGCAGAGTTCGCCCTCAATAATCGGGCCAGCTCTGCCACCTTGGTGTTCCCGTTTTTCTGTAATTCGGGGTTTCATCCTCGATTTTCCTCCGGTCAAGTGGAATCTTCGGATTGTCCTGGAGTGGATGCTGTGGTGGAGAGGTTGCATCAGATTTGGGGGCAGGTGGTGGACAATTTGAAGTTGTCCCAGGAGAAGACTCAGCTTTTTGCCAACCGCCGTCGTCGTGTTGGTCCTCAGCTTTGTGTTGGGGACTTGGTGTGGTTGTCTTCTCGTTTTGTCCCTATGAGGGTTTCTTCTCCTAAGTTTAAGCCTCGGTTCATCGGCCCGTACAAGATATTGGAGATTCTTAACCCTGTGTCCTTCCGTTTGGACCTCCCTGCATCCTTTTCTATTCATAATGTTTTTCATCGGTCATTGTTGCGCAGGTATGAGGTACCGGCTGTGCCTTCCGTTGAGCCTCCTGCTCCGGTGTTGGTTGAGGGTGAGTTGGAGTACGTTGTGGAAAAGATCTTGGACTCTCGTGTTTCCAGACGGAAACTCCAGTATCTGGTCAAATGGAAGGGATACGGTCAGGAGGATAATTCTTGGGTCACTGCCTCTGATGTTCATGCCTCCGATCTTGTCCGTGCCTTTCATAGGGCTCATCCTGATCGCCCTGGTGGTTCTGGTGAGGGTTCGGTGCCCCCTCCTTGAGGGGGGGGTACTGTTGTGTAATTGGATTCTGGGCTCCCCCGGTGGCCACTTGTGGAATTGTACTTGTGTGCATCATCCCCTCTGTTCACCTGCTCCTATCAGGATGTGGGAGTCGCTATATAACCTTGCTCCTCTGTCAGTTTCATGCCGGTCAACAATGTAATCAGAAGCCTTCCTGTGCATGTTCCTGCTACTAGACAACTCCCAGCTAAGTTGGACTTTTGTCCTTGTGTGTTTTTGCATTTTGTTCCTGTTCACAGCTGCTGTTTCGTTACTGTGTCTGGAAAGCTCTTGTGAGCGGAAATTGCCACTCTGGTGTTATGAGTTAATGCTAGAGTCTTAAAGTAATTTCTGGATGGTGTTTTGATAGGGTTTTCTGCTGACCATGAAAGTGCCCTTTCTGTCTTCTTGCTATCTAGTAAGCGGACCTCGATTTTTGCTAAACCTATTTTCATACTACGTTTGTCATTTCATCTAAAATCACCGCCAATATATGTGGGGGCCTCTGTCTGCCTTTTGGGAAAATTTCTCTAGAGGTGAGCCAGGACTGTCTTTTCCTCTGCTAGGATTAGGTAGTTCTCCGGCTGGCGCTGGGCATCTAGGGATAAAAAAACGTAGGCATGCTACCCGGCCACTTCTAGTTGTGCGGCAGGTTTAGTTCATGGTCAGTATAGTTTCCATCTTCCAAGAGCTAGTTCTCATATATGCTGGGCTATGTTCTCTCGCCATTGAGAATCATGACAAAGTTCATTCTCTGTCCTCCGTAGTACATGCCTGCACAAGGCAATCTTGCCTTACTAATTCCGACTATTCAGACTAATTAACCTGTCCCCCGCTATTCCCTGGCCTCTCCCCTCTGTCATTCCCTTCACTGGCTCCCCAGAGATTCCAGTACAAAAGCCTAACCATGACATACAAAGCCATCCACAACATATCTCCTCCATACATCTGTGACCTCGTCTCCCGGTACTTTCCTGCACGCAACCTCCGATCCTCACAAGTTCTCCTTCTCTACTCCCCTCTTATCTCCTCTTCCCACAATCGCATACAAGATTTCTCTCGCACATCACCCCTACTCTGGAACTCTCTACCACAACACATCAGACTCTCACCTACCATCAAAACCTTCAAAAACAACCTGAAGACCCACCTATTCCGACAAGGGTACAACCTGCAGTAATCACAGATCGACCAAACCGCTGCACGACCAGCTCTACCCTCACCTACTGTATCCTCACCCATCCCTTGTAGATTGTGAGCCATCGTGGGCAGGGTCCTCTTTCCTCCTGTACCAGTTGTGACTTGTATTGTTCAAGATTATTGTACTTGTTTTTATTATGTATACCCCTCCCCACATGTAAAGATCAATGGAATAAATGGTGTTATAATAATAAATAATAATAATAATAATAATATAGCGTCCTGTTATCCGGAGAGCCATCCATTATTACACAGTATCATCTCTTGTCATCTACAGCACCGTCTCTTACATTGAATATTCTCATAACTTTTATTGTTCACAGCGCCCTCTCTTTATTGCATAGTGTTCTCTACTGTAAAATGTAAAATGACAGCTGATGGAGCAGCATCTGACCAGAAGACCAGTCCATCAGCCGCATGCATCACAAAAGGAGCTTTCCCGTGCTCCATCCGCCTTCATTTCAGTTTGCATCTAACAAGAGCGAACGATATGTAATAAAGAACAGGGAGTTATCAACAACAAAAATAACGAGAATTTTATATGTAAGGGAATGGAAGGTGCTGTAAATAACAAGAGGGAGCTATGTGATAAGGGATGGTGCTCTCCATAGAGAGAGGGCACTGTGTAATAAATAGCTGCAATATATATAATGAGAGGAGACTGTAAAAAAAAAAGTATATCTGTAGCTTGAGTGCCATAAAAGGAGGGGGCCCAGATACATTTCTTGCACAGGTGGCCAAAGCTGTCTGTGCCCACCCCTGGCAAGAATACATTTATAAGATTATCTCAGCACAGGAAAATTTTGTTTAACACAATCAATTGTGAAACTTGTTTTTATTTCAATTTGATTAAAGTGTACTTTGGTGGGGAACAACCTTTTAAATGTTTAAATGCATCTTGCAGAGGCTGCTGCATTCTTTTTTTGTAGATAGATAGATAGATAGATAGATAGATAGATAGATAGATAGATAGATAGATAGATAGATAGATAGATATTACAAGGAAATAAAAAAAAAATAGTATTCCCCTTTAATTACTTGCGTCCTTATGTCAGGACATTAGTCATGTAGAGGACATGAAAATTAAAGATGTAAAATTGAAGCCACATATTAAATGCCAGATAATTACCTTTTTCTTTACAAGTGCTGTAAGAGAATGATAGACAGTACTTGGGGGACATCATTTATACAACTTGGAGGTGCATTGGCTGGCTAAAAATACAATGGGAGAAGAATAAAAATAAAGCATGCATATGCTAGCACTAGATCTTCAGTAATGATTTCACAATGAAGAAGACATAAATCAAAGTATTCTTAATCTTAATTGTTTTGAAGTATGTCACAGAGCCTTAACATTTTTATTAAACCTAATAGCTATTATGCCATACATTGAAAAGACCTTCAAGCAAAAAATATATCACAAAATACATTTTTTACAGTGACAGGTAAGAAATTAAGGCAAGATATTTTATAGATACCATAGAAGATTATTATGCAGTTATTGAGCTTGTGAAATGTAAAATATAAAGTCGCAAAATAATAAAGCAATCATGAAATATCTTACTTGCAAATATTAGTTTGTTCTTGGTTAGGGAAGAATTAACAATTTACTGGGATTTAAACATTTTTCCTAAATGCCATCTAATCCATCCTTCCTTGTCACAATGGTAAAAAAACTGTGTACAGCTGGCATATGTAAAAGGTGAAATGAAATTGCCTCCATCTTTTTATACCTATTTCTTACATATTCCCAAAGTTAAAGGGAACCTATCACCCCCAAAATCAAAGATGAGCTAAGCCCACCAGCATCAGGGGCTTATCTACAGCTGTCAGAACTCTGAACATTTTTTACCTTTTGTGCATTACTGCCCTTTTTCAAGATGGCGTCTTTGGTCTCATGTGCACTGTGTCTTCCTGCTATAAAACTCCACCCCAGCCTTCAGTCTGTGCTAGAGTATTCTGCGTTGCATCCAGCTCCTGACCTCTGATTTCTCCCTGGCTATATACCTGCTCCTGTGAACCTGTGTGTTGATCCTGCTACTCTGCTCTGAGTTCCTGCTGAACACACCAGTTCCAGTAATCCTCATTCATCTGCTGCTCATATTTACTTCCATCTGCATTTGCTGGACATGTAAGCGTTTGCTGCTCTGCAAAAACCTGAGACTATTAACCAGGCCTCCCTGGTTGAGCTAAGATATTATTTGAACTGCCTTATAAGCTTATCTATCTGTGTTTGGACTAAGACAAGGATTTATTTGTGTCATGTATCCTCAAGAATAACTGTGCTTCATAGACTTTCTGCTTGATTGCATTTTCCTCTGACGTTTCCTATAGACTGCTGAGCTGCATTTAATATTTACTCCAAGTATTGTGGACTTGAGTTTCTCTCTGCACCTAATTAAATCACCGTGTGATAATATAGACTTTACCACTTATAAAACTGTGTCCTGTAGTTGTCTTGTTCCACGCAAAGAGTCTCCTGAGTTATCCCCTATAATTATTACAACAGCATTCTGGAATGCTGTAGATAAGCAGCCGATGTATCCTGAAAGATGAGAAAAAGAGGTTTAGATTATACTCATCCAGGGGCGGTCCCACTGTGGTCCGGTCCGATAGGCATCGCGGTCCGGTCCGGGGCCTCCCATCTTCTTACGATGATGTCATCTTCTTGTAGTCACGCTGCGGCTCTGGCGCAGGCGTACTTTGTCTGCCCTGTTGAGGGCAGAGCAAAGTACTGCAGAGAGCAGGTGCTGGGAAAGGTCAGAGAGGCCCGACGCCTGCACACTGCAATGCTTTGCAGACAGAGTATGCCTGCGCCGGAGCTGCAGCATGAATACAAGAAGAGGACTTCAACGTAAGAAGATGGGAGGCATCGGACCTGGACCACATCGGACAGGACAGCAGCGGGACCACCCCTGGTTAATTCCTTAACCACCTATGATGTATCCATACATCCAGGTTGGTTGGTACTTACCAACCTTGGACTTATGGATATGTCATATCTTTAATGCATTCAGGTGCCTGCTCAATCTTGCAGCAGGGCAAGTGGAATCGTCGTCCCAGGAGGTGGCGACGCTCTCCACCACTGCAATTACTGTGATTGTCTGTTTAGTTCTGAACAACCAATCAAAGCATTTTCAGTCTTTCAGGCAATGAAATCAATTGGTGATGTAAGATCACCGATCATAGGCTGAAGCCTAGCAACCACAGCATCACCAGGGCCACCTCTTACTGGTGCAATCGATGATGACCTTGATCGCACCAGTCACAGTTCAAAGTTAACATCTGACCTTACAGTGACTGCAATGTACTTCCTCATTCTACCTGTGGACTTGCACAGAGTGGTCAGTGTGTTGTTTGCTGTTCTGGGCCTTGTGGTGCCACAGACTATTTAAAGCCTATGCCATCACTACTGCTGCGGCTGAAGAAAGAGAAAGAAGAACGAAGAATTACTTATATTTCCCTAATCTGTTCCTGATCTTTCCTAATCCACCCCTGTCCCACTCTCCCCACTTTACCCCTCTTTCCTACTTTTTTCTTCTCTCCCAAGCCCCCCACCTCCTCGTTCTGCCGCAAAGTGGTGATCAGTATTTGATCGCTGCGATGTTTGGCAGTATTTTTCTTTTTTGTGCGTCCTGCAGCCAGAGAACTTTGATCAGTGAAGCAAATAACTGATTAACATCCATGCTCGCTGTTTTCCACACCCTTTTTTGTCCCTGTCAAATTCCTCCCCACCTTTGCAACACTCCATGCGTGAGTCTTACAGCCGCCAAGCCATTGATCACTGACTCAAATTTGTGATCGGACTCTAGTTATTTTTTGTTTCTTTTGTACAAAAAGGATTGATTAAAAAGTTTTGTTTAGTCAATAGGATTAGATTAGGGACAGTAAAAATATACTGTGGTTATCATTGTCTACTACAGTATTTTTTACTGAATTGAAGCAGAGTTAAAGTCAGATAGTAAAGTGTAAGAAAAAAATGTAGATTAGAGACAGCAAAAATATACTATAATAATCTGTGGCAGGGTTAGTGTCATCGTGGAAAAAAAGAATCCCATCAGTGCGTGCGTTCTACAGCTGTCAAGAGTTGATCACTTACATACATCAGTGATTGGCCTCTGGTTGTTTTCCTTTCTTGGGGTGTGAAAAAAAAGCAAAAAATAATAATTAGGGACAGTAAAAATATACCGTAGTAATCTGTTGCATGCATGCCACTCAGGATATGACGACGATACAATGGAAACATGAGTTCTTTTTTGGAATCCTGGGGAAATCTTATTCAGGGTGACCAATAATAATTATTCACAGTAGAAGGGAGGTAACGGTTTACAGGCACACAGCTATGACACAACTCAGAGCTGGAGTTGATAACTGGAGTTTTATTCAAGCTTCTTTTCATCATATAAATCACTTCTCTTCATGCAGTGCTTCATCAATATATATGAAAGTCTCCACACAGATAATTTCTCTTCATGCATAGTGTCTTAACCTAAGCAGAACTGTACCTTGCTCATGCTGTGATGTGGAGGGAGGGGGATGAGTCTGATGCTGTAGCTCTCTCACTTCTCTCTTGAGGTAATAAAGATGTTCCTGTTGTACTAACTGCTTCTATGATTACAGCAATCACTTCCCAGGAAAAACTGGTCTATATAGCTTTTCTGATTTCAGCCTGACAGGAAACTTTCTAGCACACATCTTACTCTTTCCAAATTTCTCCTGGGGGCTAAATCAACAGTGCAGCTTCTGTCTGTTACAAATCTGTTTCTACTACAGTATTTTTTTTCTGAAATTAGTCAGAGTTACTGTCAGGGTGGAAAAAAGAATCACATCCATGTGTGCATTCTACAGCCATTGAGTGCTGATCACGGACCCACATCAGTGATCGGCTTCTGGTTGTTGCTTTTTTTGGGAGGTGTGAAGAAAAGAGTGAAAAAACCCTCTGATTTTCTGATACAAGAGGATTAAAGCACAATGCGCTGACACTCGGCTCCCACAGCAGAGCAGGGGATGAGAGTCAATAGCATATCGCGTCCGATGCTCTCGCATCAGATGTGATATGCTAGTGTATCTCTGGCCTTAGTGTCAGTTGCGAGCGTTCAGCAGTTATTTTTTTACTGACATCCGTTTAAGAAAATTTGGCACATGATATTAATCATAAACCAATATAGCACAATGCACTTTATACACATGCCCTTATGGACTAAACAAATTGTAATAAGGTTCAAGTTGAAATAATATGTACATATACTGATATGAATCATGTATGGATAACATGTCATTATGCACTTATGTTTTATATGTAAAATTTCACTAATGATTGCATCAATTGATGATGATGTGATGTGACTATATATATATGATGTTTATACCTATTCACTGCTGAGAAAGGCTGGTCAAAGCCAAATTGTTGCCACAACATATGGGCTAATAAAGCTCCCTTTTTCATCATTTATTGGAGTGCTGCCTCCTTCTTTCTTTTTTTTATACAAATAGACATTTGTTTGGAGGGCCTTGCACCCAGAATTCATCTATACTGTGCTGTTCCATATTTGTCTTAAATTAACCTATGCAAGGAATCTTTGCATGGTTGTATTTTCTTTTTTTTCTCTGGACCATGGATCAATCTAATGTGGATCCTGGTATGTTCACTTACAGTACTTATACTGTGGAGGATGAGGAGAGAGTACTCAAGGGTTTAGAGGGAGATGCGACTTTTCTGAGTGTACCATCTTTTTTGTACTTAAAATGCAAGTATGAAAACAATGTAAAAAGATTTACACTTTACAACTATATTTGACAACTTTGGGAGAATATTACAAGGCCCTTAAAATTCCATGGGGTCTACGATCAAATGTACGACCTAATCTATTTCTGGGAGACAACCTTTTTTTGCAATAGATTTTGTATAATCTGTAATAAGTATGCCATGGACTTCATTTTATTGAATATTGAATTTTTGCAAAAAGATATAAAAACTCCGGATATGGAGATAAAAATCCAGGGGCAAATTGATAATGAAGACTGGGTTACTTACCAAGAGGCAGTCTTTTCATGGGTGTCTAAATTACATGCAGATTTTGAGGATACAAAATGAAGTAAATGGAACAGGGACAAGGAGGATTATAGGATTGGCAATGTAATATATATATATGTATGTATACACGTGGTCTCAAAATTGTTGGTAACCCTCGTTTAACGACAGGAAAACCCACAATGGTCACAGAAATATCTTGAGTTTGACCAAAGTAATCATAAATATAAAATCTATGAACATGAATAAATGAAAGTCCGACATTGCTTTTCAACCATGCTTCCACAGAATAAAAACAAAAATAAAACGTATGAAAAAGGCCTAGACAGAAATGATGGTACCCTTAACTTAATTTGTTGCACAACCTTTTGAGGTAATCGCTGCAACCAAACGATTCCTGTAACTGTCAATGAGACATCTGCACCTCTCAACAGATATTTCGACCCACTCTTCAAGAGCAAACTGCTCTGATGATCTCGTGTTTGATGGTTGCCTTTTCCAGATAGCATGTTTCAGCTCTTTTCAAAGATGCTCAATAGGATTTACTGTAGGTCAGGGCTCATAGAAGGCCACTTCAGAATAGTCCAATGTTTTCCTCTTAACCATTCTTGGGTGTCTTTAACTGTTTGTTTTGGGTCATTATCCTGTTGCAAGACCCATGACCTGCAACTGACACCAAGCTTTCTGACACTGGGCAGCACATTTCTCTCTAGAATCCTTTGATAGTGTTGAGATTTCATTGTACCCTTCACAGATTCAAGACACCCTGTGCCAGATGCATTAAAGCAGCCCCAGAACATAATAAACCCTCCTGCATGTTTCACAGTAGGGACAGCATTCTTTTCTTGAAATGCTTCATTTTTCCATCTGTGAGCATATAGCTGAAGTGCCTTGCCAAAAAGTTCAATTTTTGTCTCATCTGTCCATAGGACGTTCTCCCAGAAGTTTTGTGGCTTGTCAACATGTAGTTTCGCAAATTACAGTCTGGCTTTTTTATAATTTTTTTTTTCAACAATGGTGTCCTCTTTGGTTGTCTCTCATGAAGTCCACTTTCATGGACACTGATGGTGCGAACTGACACTGATGTTCCTTGAGCATGAAGTTCACCTTTAATCTGTTTAGAAGCTTTTCTGGTCTCTTTTGTTACCATTCGTATTATCCGTCTCTTTGATTTGTCATCTATTTTCCTATTGCGGCCACGTTCAGGGAGGTTGGCTACAGTCCCATGGCTCTTAAATTTCTGAATAATATGTGCAACTGTAGTCACAGGAATATTAAGCTGCTTGGAGATAATCTTATAAATGTCATGCCAAAGCAGGCGGAACGAGGTTAGTGAACCCACCGGACCACAGAGGACTCTGTGGAAGCTGAACCCTAGGAACCAGCCGGACAAGGATGTCAGATAAATTGCAAGGCTTTATTTAGACCTTACTACTGAAGAACTCGCAAGGGAGAACCCCTCTGGACCGCAACACCAAATTTCTCCAGGTGAGTATCGGCGAGGGAACCCCTATACAGTGAGTGTCCCGGTACAACCCAGGAAGCTCTGATGCAGCAGTTCTCAGACCAGAGGGTCAGGCCCAAGAGGCAAAGAGAAAACACAAATGGAAGGGAGCGTGAGATCCAGGATACCGGAGAAGGCAGCCAAATTGTCCTGGAGATACTGATAGGGTCTGCAGGCAGGTGGAAGGCAGGAAGAACCACGGCACTAGGAGAGAATGCTGGGGATTAGTTCAAGGCAAGGCAACATAGAACAAACTGACACTGGTATGAGACCTGAGAACAGCAACTGGAACTATGCACCAAAATTGCCCAGGTACCTCCCAAAGGAAGTGAGGACTGTAAATACACACAGATCTGTCAGCGATTGTCTGAGAGAAGATTACAGGGAAAAAGGTATGCTATCCCTTTAAATCACTTGCCAACAGTGCGCGCGTGCTTTATGCTCGCTCTTCCGCAATCACAAAGTGAAGGAGCGGAGGAGACATGCCAGGAGGATGACACATCCAGAGGGGAGCTAGCAGGAGCGCGGACAGGGTGAGACAGACTGCAGGGACCAGGGGCATACCTGCGGACCTCCAGAACCCGATCTCCCTGTACCTGGGAGATGGAACCCGCCGGCTGGAATGCTACAGTACCCCCTCCCTTACGCCCCATGCTTTTCAAGCCAGCCAGAAACCTATGCATGAGATGGGGAGTATTATTATTCTCTCTGGTTCCCATGACCGCTCCTCAGGATCAAAACCCTTCCAGTCAACCAAAAACAGCATCTTGTTCCCTCTAAGTTTCATGTCAAGTATAGTCTTGACCTCAAAAACATTGTCAGCAGAAACCGGGGCAGGGTGAGTACCAGGATCCAGGTAGTAGCGTCCGAGGACAACAGGCTTAAGGAGAGAGACATGAAAAGTGTTGTGGACTTGCAAAGAGAGAGGCAACTTCAGCTGGTAGCATATCTCATTGATTCTTTGAAGTACCTCAAATTGGCCAATGAACCGGGGAACAAACTTGTAGGAAGTAACCTTGAGGCAAATGTGCCTAGAAGAGAGCCATACCTTGTCCCCAGGTTGGAATGGAAGAGAATATAGATGTGTCTTGTCTGCATTATTTTTCATCTGTGCAGACGCCTGTTTCAAGGAGGCCTTGGTCTCGGACCAGATCTTGGAGAAGTCCCTAGCCAGACTCTCGGCTGTAGGATTACTGGTGGGAATGTTCAAGGGAAGCGGAGTCCTAGGGTGACATCTATAAACTACAAAGAATGGAGAATTGGAAGAGGACTCACCAACATGATTGTTTTAAGAGAACTCTGCCCCTGGCAACAAGGCAACCCAGTCACTGTGGTGTGCGTTGACAAAGTGTCACAGGTAGTTAGTGAGTATCTGTTTCACCATTTCCACCTGGCCATTGGATTGCGGGTGATATGCCGAGGAGAAATCAAGAGAGACATCCATCTGCTTGCAGAGGGATTGCTAGAACCAGGATACAAACTTCACTCCCCTGTCAGACACAATATGAAGAGATAAACCATGAAGACGAAGAATATGTTGAACAAATAACTCCGCCAGCTTGGGTGCAGAAGGAAAACAAGACAAAGTGACCCATCTTGGAGAATCGATCCACCACGACCCATATCACAGTACAACCGGAAGACATTGGCAAGTCAGTGATGAAGTCCATCGTGATGAGCCTCCAAGGAGCAGACGGAACAGGAAGAGGCAGAAGAAGACCTGCAGGAATCCTTTTGGGAACCTTGTTGCGAGCACAAGAGGGAAAGCGGCAACAAAATCACTGACATCAAGACGCATCTTGGGCCACCAGTAGTGCCGCAAAATCAGCTGCATGGTCTTTGCAGCCCCACATGACCAGCAAGTTTAGAAGAATGACCCACTGAACACATCTCTTGTACAAGACAGGGACAAATGTCTTACCTGGAGGCAGTTGTAACAACCAGACCGGCGCTACAGTGATTACTTTATAAGGGTCAATGATGTGGTGAGGTTCTTCATCTTGGTCATTGGAGATAGAAGACCAGGATAAGGTGTCAGCCTTGATGTTCTTCTCAGCTTGGTGGAAGTGCAGATGGAAATCAAACCGGACAAAGAATAACGATAATTGGGCCTGATGAGGGTTAAGTCTCTGAGCCGACTGAAGATAGGACAAGTTCTTATGATAGGTGTAGATAATTACCGGATTAACTGCACCCTCCAGAAGGTAACGTCATTCCTCCAAGGCCAATTTTATGGCCAACAACTCCCTGTCCCCGATGGAGTAGTTGTGTTCACAGGGCAATAATGGCTTGGAAAAGAACCCACAGGTCACCATCTTTCCGGAAGGAAGCTTCAGTGTGAGTATAGCTCTGGCTCCAGAAGAGGAAGTATCCACATCCACAAAGAATTGCTTATTGACCATCAATCTATGGAGAGCAGGAGCAGTAGAGAAGGCTTGTTTGAAGGACAGAAAGGAAGACTCCGCTTCTGGAGACCACATCTTTCATTGGATCCCTTTCGAGTCAGAGCGGTGAGAGGTTTGGTCAGGTCTGAGAAATGCAGGATAAACTGCCGGTAGTAGTTAGCGAACCCTAGGAATTGCAGAATAGCCTTGACTCCCACCAGACGTGGTCACTTGAGTACAGCCGACACCTTCTCAGGATCCATTTCAAGACCTGTGTCTGAGATGATGTATCCCAGGAAGGGCAGAGAGCTCAGCTCGAAGAGGCACTTCTCAAATTTGGCACACAGACAATTCTTCTCTCTTAGCCGAAAGAGGGCCTGGCGGACATTCCTTCTATGAGTAGGGAGATCTGGCAGAAACACCAAGATGTCATACAGATAAATGACTACACAAACGTAGAGAAGGTCACAGAAGACATCATTGATGAACTCCTGAAATACTGCTGGCTCGTTTCTCAATCCGAAAAGGCATTACCCAGTATTAACAGTGACGGTCACATGTGTTGAAGACGGTCTTTCATTTGTCCCTAGAACGAATCCTAATGAGATTGTAGGCCCCTCGAAGGTCCACCTTGGTGAAGACCTGGATCCACAAAAGTGCTTGAAAAGCTCTGGTATAAGAGGCAGATGATATTTATTTTTCACTGTGATAGTATTGAGACCTCGATAGTCGATGCATGGATGCAAAGATCAGTCCTTCTTTATCACAAAGAAGAACCCCGCACCAACTTGAGAGGAGGATTTGTGTTGTGAATTCCATTCTGGAGCTCCCTCCTGTGGTTGCTAATGGTATTTTTGTGAGTTCTGCCCTTGGGCTCCCTCTGGTGGTTTCGAGTGGAACTGCTGCTCCTGTAGGTAGCTGTGGCAGCTGCCTTCACTAATCGCCTTGCCTGGGTTTGTTATTTAAACCTGCTCTGGGCTTTAGTTCATGCCAGCTGTCAATGTTCTTGGTTGGATTTGGTTCTCTCCTTGGATTTCTCATATGGCCTGTCCTTGTCTGCAAAAGATAAGTTTTTGCTAAGTTTTTGTTTGTCCATTTTCCTGGACTCTATTGCTCTGCAAATATGTCTCTTTTTGTCCAGCTTGTCACTATGTCATATTCAGGCTAGCTGGAAGCTCTGGGAAAGCAGATTTGCCCCTCCACACCGTGAGTCGGTGTGGAGTTCATTTTTGTAAACTCTGCGTGGATTTTGTAGTTTTTAATACTGACCGCACAGTATCCTTTTCTCTCTGTCTATCAAGTTTAGTATTGGCCTCCTTTGCTGAAATCTGATTTCATTTCTGTGTACGTCATTTCCCTCTTCATTTACAGTCAATATTTGTGGGGGGCTGTCTTTCCTTTTGGGGTTTTCTCTGAGGCAAGATAGCTTTCTATTTCCTTCTTTAGGGGTAGTTAGTTTTTAGGCTGTGAAGAGGTGTCTAGGGAGAGTAAGGAACATCCCACGGCTATTACTAGTGTTGTTGTTAGGATTAGGGACTGCGGTCAGTAGAGATACCACCTTCTCAGAGCTCATTCCATGTTGCGTTTTAGCCACCAGGTCATATCAGTGTGGCCTCTTAACCACCAGGTCATAACAGTACAGCTGGCCCACAATGTGTGAAATGCATCTCAAAAGAGGGAAAAGAAAGTTCTGAGCCATTTTTTTTCCTTTGCAGCTTGTTTTGTCTATTTTTTCCCCTTAATCTCTGGGTGGTTCAGGATTTTGGTGCTGATATGGAGGCTCAGGGTCTGTCCTTGCGCGTGGATCAACTTGCTGCAAGGGTACAGAGTATCAAAGATTATGTTGTCCAGACTCCGGTATTAGAGCCTAGAATTCCTATTCCTGATTTGTTTTCTGGGGATAGATCTAAATTTTTTAACTTTAAAAATAATTGCAGACTGTTTTTTGCTCTGAGACCCCGTTCCTCTGGTGACCCCATTCAGCAGGTGAAGATTGTTATTTCTTTGCTGCGTGGCGACCCGCAGGACTGGGCATTCTCCCGTGAGCCAGGAAATCCTGCATTGCTTAATATTGACGCATTTTTTCAAGCGCTCGGATTGCTGTATGACGAGCCTAATTCTGTGGATCAGGCAGAAAAAACTTTGCTGGCTCTGTGTCAGGGTCAGGAAGTAGCAGAAGTATACTGCCAGAAATTTAGAAAGTGGTCTGTGCTCACAAAATGGAATGAGTATGCCCTGGCAGCGATTTTCAGAAAGGTTCTTTCTGAAGCCCTTAAAGATGTTATGGTGGGGTTTCCTACGCCTGCTGGTCTGAATGAGTAAATGTTTTTGGCCATTCAGATTGATCGGCGCTTGCGCGAGCGCAAGGTGGTGCACCATATGGCAGTGTCCTCTGAGCAGAGTTCTGAGCCTATGCAATGTGATAGGATTTTGACTAGAGCAGAAAGGCAGAAATTCAGACGTCAGAATTGCCTGTGTTTTTACTGTGGTGATTCTGCTCATGCTATTTCTGATTGCCCTAAGCGTACTAAGAGGGTCCCTAGGTCTGTTACCATTAGTACTGTACAGCCTAAATTTCTCTTGTCTGTTACCCTGATTTGCTCATTGTCGTCCTTTTCTGTTATGGCATTTGTGGATTCTGGCTCTGCCCTGAACTTAATGGACTTAGAATTTGCCAAGCGCTGTGGTTTTTCCTTGGAGCCTTTGCAGAGTCCTATTCCCTTAAGGGGGATTGACGCTACGCCATTGGCCAAGAATAAACCTCAGTACTGGACACAGTTAACCATGTACATGGCTCCAGCACATCAGGAAAATATTCGCTTTTTGGTGTTGCATAATTTGCATGATGTTGTTGTGCTGGGTTTTCCATGGTTACAGGTACATAATCCAGTGCTGGATTGGAGATCTATGTCTGTAACTGGTTGTCAGGGGATACATAGTGATATTCCTTTGATGTCCATTTCCTCGTCCCCTTCTTCTGAAGTTCCTGATTTTTTGTCGGATTTCCAGGATATATTTGATGAGCTCAAGTCCAGTTCCCTGCCTCCTCATAGGGACTGCGATTGTGCCATTAATTTGATTCCTGGCTGTAAGTTCCCTAAGGGCCGACTTTTTAATCTGTCTGTGCCAGAGCATGCCGCTATGTGAGTTATGTAAAGGAGTCCTTGGAGAAGGGGCATATTCACCCGTCTTCGTCACCATTGGGAGCGGGATTTTTCTTTGTTGCCAAGAAGGATGGCTCCTTGAGACCCTGTATAGATTATCGCCTTCTCAATAAGATCACTGTCAAATTCCAGTACCCTTTACCTTTACTTTCTGATTTGTTTGCTCGGATTAAGGGTGCCAGTTGGTTTACTAAAATCGACCTTCGAGGGGCGTATAATCTCGTGCGTATTAAACAAGGTGATGAATGGAAAACAGCATTTAATACGCCTGAAGGCCATTTTGAATATCTTGTGATGCCATTCGGGCTCTCTAATGCTCCATCGGTATTTCAGTCCTTTATGCATGATATCTCCCGGAATTATCTGGATAAATTCATGATTGTGTATTTGGATGATATTTTGGTTTTCTCCGATGATTGGGAGTCTCATGTGAGGCAGGTTAGGATGGTATTTCAGGTCCTTCGTGCTAATGCGTTGTTTGTGAAGGGGTCTAAGTGCCTCTTTGGAGTTCAGAAGGTTTCTTTTTTGGGTTTCATTTTTTCTCCCTCGGCTATTGAAATGGACCCTGTTAAAGTCCAGGCCATTCATGATTGGACTCAACCTACATCTGTAAAGAGCCTTCAGAAATTGTTGGGCTTTGCCAATTTTTATCGCCGCTTTATTGCTAATTTTTCTAGTGTGGTGAAGCCTTTGACCGATTTGACGAGGAAGGGCGCTGATGTGATGAAGTGGTCTTCTGCGGCTGTTGAGACCTTTCAGGAGCTTAAACGTCATTTTACTTCTGCCCCTGTGTTGCGTCAGCCAGATGTTTCTCTCCCTTTTCAGGTTGAGGTTGATGCTTCTGAGATTGGGGCAGGGGCCGTTTTGTCTCAGAGAAATTCTGATGGTTCTTTGATGAAACCATGTGCTTTCTTCTCCAGAAAGTTTTCGCCTGCTGAGCGTAATCATGATGTCGGCAATCGGGAGTTGTTGGCTATGAAGTGGGCATTTGAGGAGTGGCGACATTGGCTTGAAGGAGCCAAGCATCGCGTGGTGGTCTTGACTGATCATAAGAATCTGATTTACCTCGAGTCTGCTAAGCGGTTGAATCCTAGACAAGCTCGGTGGTCTCTATTTTTCTCACGTTTTGATTTTGTGGTCTCATATATTCCGGGATCTAAGAATGTGAAGGCTGATGCCCTTTCTAAGAGTTTTTTGCCTGATTCTCCGGGAGTTCTTGAGCCGGCTGGGATCCTCAAGGAGGGGGTGATTCTTTCTGCCATCTCCCCTGATTTGCGGCGGGTACTTCAGGAGTTTCAGGCTGATAAACCTGACCGCTGTCCTGTGGGGAAACTGTTTGTTCCTGATAGATGGACTAGCAGGGTACTTTCTGAGGTTCATTGTTCGGTGTTGGCTGGTCACCCTGGGATTTTCGGTACCAGAGATTTGGTGGCTAGGTCCTTTTGGTGGCCTTTCTTGTGGCGGGATGTGCGTTCGTTTGTGCAGTCCTGTGGGACCTGTGCTCGGGCTAAGCCTTGCTGTTCCCGTGCCAGTGGGTTGCTTTTGCCTTTGCCTATTCCTGAGAGGCCCTGGACGCATATTTCCATGGATTTTATTTCTGATCTTCCTGTTTCTCAGAAGATGTCTGTCATCTGGGTGGTTTGTGACCGGTTTTCTAAGATGGTCAATTTGGTACCGTTGCCTAAGTTGCCTTCCTCCTCTGATTTGGTTCCATTATTTTTTCAGCATGTGGTTTGTTTGCATGGTATTCCGGAGAATATTGTGTCTGACAGAGGTTCCCAGTTCGTTTCTAGGTTTTGGCGGTCCTTTTGTGCTAGAATGGGCATTGATTTGTCTTTTTCTTCAGCATTCCATCCTCAGACAAATGGCCAAACGGAGCGAACCAATCAGACCTTGGAAACCTATTTGAGATGCTTCATGTCTGCTAATCAGGATGATTGGGTGACCTTTTTGCCGTTGGCCGAGTTTGCCCTTAATAATCGGGCTAGTTCGGCTACCTTGGTTTCGCCTTTCTTTTGTAATTTTGGTTTTCATCCTCGTTTTTCTTCAGGGCAGCTTGAGCCTTTTGACTGTCCTGGTGTGGATTCTGTGGTGGACAGGTTGCAGCAAATTTGGACTCATGTGGTGGACAATTTGACGTTGTCTCAGGAGAAGGCTCAACGTTTTGCTAACCGTCGTCGGTGTGTTGGTCCCCGGCTTCGTGTTGGGGATTTGGTCTGGTTGTCTTCTCTTCATGTTCCTATGAAGGTTTCTTCCCCTAAGTTCAAGCCTCGCTTTATTGGGCCTTATAAGATTTCTGAAATTATCAATCCGGTGTCTTTTCGTTTGGCCCTTCCAGCTTCCTTTTCCATTCATAATGTGTTCCATAGATCCTTGTTGCGGAGATATGTGGTACCTATGGTTCCCTCCGTTGATCCTCCTGCTCCGGTGTTGGTTGAGGGGGAATTGGAATATGTGGTGGAAGCTTCAGTATCTGGTCAAGTGGAAGGGTTATGGCCAGGAGGATAATTCTTGGGTTGTGGCCTCCGATGTTCATGCTGCCGATTTGGTTCGTGCTTTCCATTTGGCTCATCCTGATCGGCCTGGGAGCTCTGGTGAGGGTTCGGTGACCCCTCCTCAAGGGGGGGGTACTGTTGTGAATTCCGATCTGGAGCTCCCTCCTGTGGTTGCTAATGGTATTTTTGTGGGTTCTGCCCTTGGGCTCCCTCTGGTGGTTTCGAGTGGAACTGCTGCTCCTGTAGGTAGCTGTGGCAGCTGCCTTCACTAATCACCTTGCCTGGGTTTGTTATTTAAACCTGCTCTGGGCTTTAGTTCATGCCAGCTGTCAATGTTCTTGGTTGGATTTGGTTCTCTCCTTGGATTTCTCATATGGCCTGTCCTTGTCTGCAAAAGATAAGTTTTTGCTAAGTTTTTGTTTGTCCATTTACCTGGACTCTATTGCTCTGCAAATATGTCTCTTTTTTTTTCTTTCTTTTTTTTTTTTATTTTTTTTTTTCAAACTTTTCAACACATATAAACAGGCAAACAGTAATACAGGTTACATGAGTCAGATAAGGGTGGATACATATTTAAAATGGAATATACTGTCGCATTTCGGCCGAACCCTCAATACGGAATAATAGCCGGAAGTATCCACAGTTCTGATTGTGGCAGAACTGTTATGTGATCCAAGTAATAGGCTACGCAATCCATAACCTGAGTCTCAAGAAGATATCGAACAGAAATTAAAACCAACAATAACAATAAGACAATCAAAGAAAAATAAAAAATAAGGAAGGGGAGAGGGAGTGGGGGGAGTACCGGGGGGGGGACTCGAGGTGAGGGGGGAGAGAAGCGGTCAAAGCAGAGCTCTTTATACAAAAATACCCCGTCAGAGATAAAAAACGGTCAGAATGAAAACATAAACATATGTGGAGCAGAACAGATAATTATGACTGATTAGGAAGCAGAGAACAGGGCGAATATCGATCATGACTCAAACAAATAGGTAATTGAGCTGTATCTGGGTCCATCACAGTGCAGTAAAAGAACCTTAGGAGAAACAAGTAGCACAACCAAATGTTGTGTAAGGAGGATAGTGAATGGGAAACTAAGGGGTAGTTTGAGATGCTAGCTGCCAGGACAGCCATACACGAAAGAATTTGTCATGCGTATGTGAATCCCAACTGGTCAGCTCTTCCATCCTGAAGATGTCCTGGGCTTTTTTAAGCCATTCATTGATATGGGGGGGGACGTTTGTCTCCAGTGTATGGCGATCAGGTGCTTGGCAGCGGCTATTAGAAGGGGAAGTAGGTCATGCTTCTTAGGTTTGTAGGACTTTGTGGGGAGGGACAGTAGAACCTCTTGAGGAGTCAAACTCTGTGTTATTAGTTTCATCTGGCGGAGTCGATTAAAAATCTCCTCCCAAAATTTAGCGATAATTGGGCATGACTAAAAAATGTGCACCAAAGAGCCTCTAGTCTTTATACATCTCCAGCACAGCGGAGAATCCGAGAGGCCAAAGTGGTAGAGCGACTCAGGGGTTCTGTACCATCTGGAGAGGACTTTAAAGGCATTCTCCTGGAGCAAGACACATCTTGAGAACCCATGTGAGTGTTCCAAGACCTGTGCAATTTCTCTATTGGAGAGAGATAATATGTCTCTTTTTGTCCAGCTTGTCACTATGTCATATTCAAGCTAGCTGGAAGCTCTGGGAAAGCAAGTTTGCCCCTCCACACCGTGAGTCGGTGTGGAGTTCATTTTTGTAAACTCTGCGTGGATTTTGTAGTTTTTAATACTGACCGCACAGTATCCTTTTCTCTCTGTCTATCAAGTTTAGTATTGGCCTACTTTGCTGAAATCTGATTTCATTTCTGTGTACGTCATTTCCCTCTTCATTCACAGTCAATATTTGTGGGGGGCTGTCTTTCCTTTTGGGGTTTTCTCTGAGGCAAGATAGCTTTCTATTTCCTTCTTTAGGGGTAGTTAGTTCTTAGGCTGTGAAGAGGTGTCTAGGGAAAGTCAGGAACATCCCACGGCTATTACTAGTGTTGTTGTTAGGATTAGGGACTGCGGTCAGTAGAGATACCACCTTCTCAGAGCTCATTCCATGTTGCGTTTTAGCCACCAGGTCATATCAGTGTGGCCTCTTAACCACCAGGTCATAACAGATTTGTGAATGAACACCTGAGCCAGGTTCTCCTTGACGTAGTCGGCCATAGCTTGAGTCTCGATGGACAGCAGTGGGTAAATCTGCTCTCTGGGAGGAGAAGAACCTGGAATGAGATTGATGGGGCAGTCATATGACCTGTGAGGTGGTAGGGTCTCTGCTTCACATTTGTTGAACACATCTGCAAAGGACCAGTAGGCTGAAGGTAACCCAGGTAGGGCTGGAAGAGGTTGCCTAGTGTGACCTGGTTGCACAGATATAAAACAGTGAAGATGACACGACTGACTCCAGCAAAGGACGTCTCCTATCTGCCACTCTAGAACCGGTTCATCAGTATGAAGCCAAGGAAGACCTAGCAGAAACAGAGGAGAAAGGTTTGGTAATAAATAAAAGGCAATCCTCTCCTTATGGAGAGCTCCAATCTGAAGTTCCACCTCCTCAGTGAAGCCTATGATGGAATCTCGCAAGGGTCTTCCATCCACAGAGGTGATGAGACAAGGATGCTGCAAAGGAACAACAGGGATCCTAAACCGATGAGCCACAGCTTGCTGCCCAAAGTTACCTGCTGAAGCGGAATCCAGGTACGCTGTCTCGGAAAATCTCCCGCCTCCAGTCAACACCTGTATAGACAGAGTAAGGGGTTGAGAGGAATTACTCTCACCTAGGAAGGCCTCTCTTACCTGTCCTAGGTAGAGGAGTTTTTCCGGCCTCTTGGGACATAGGCAACAAAAATGGGTAGCACTCCCACAGTAAAGGCACAGCTTTTTGGCAAACCTCTCCCTGCTTTCTCGTTCATCCAACCTGAGGCGGTCGACCTCCATAGGCTTGGAGACCAAAGTCGGAGCTGGAAAAGTCTGGACGAGGGGGCTTTGGAAAGAAGGAGCCAAGCGGGGATATGGTCTCTCCTGGGCTTTCTCCTTGTTCTGTTCCTGAAGGTGGTGATCGATTTGGATGACGAGAGAGATGAAGTCATCCAGGGTCTCAGGTAGATCTTGAACCGTCAACTCATCCTTAAGTCTCCTGGATAACATACGTCTGAAGACTCCAATCAGAAGTCTGTCCGACCACTGTAACTCAGAAGCCAGGGTACGGAACTGGATGGCATACTGAACAACCAAGAGAGAACTTTGTTGAAGGTTGAAGAGAGCCTCCTTTGCTGATGTCACTTGTCCAGGCTCATCATAGATCTTGCAGAAGGTATCCAGGAAGCTTTGGAGTTTACAGACAATGGGATCATTCTGCTTCAGTAGAGGATTAAACTACACCAAGGCCTCTCCCTCCAAGTGGGAAGCTAGGAACGCCACTTTTGCTATGTCCATCGGATACTGCTGGGGCGACAACCGAAAATGCAGCTGACGCTGGTTAAGAAATCACCTTCACAATTTAGGATCTCCAGAGTATTGGGTGGGTTTGCAGAAATGAGGAGATGGACCAGGTGTTGCAACAACCACCGAATAAAGCACAGGAACTGAAACAGGAGAAGGGCCGGCAGTTACTTGCATATTTGTAAGGCGTTCCTCCACAGAAGACATGATATTCAACTTCTGAGTCTATGTCTGAATGAAAGACACCAGTTGGTCCTGACTTTGTCAGAGACTGACTAGTTCCATTTCAGCAGAGAACCGATTATCAGCGGGGTTCATATCCTGGGAAAAATCTGTCACGCCAATGCAGGCGGAACGAGGTTAGTGAACCCACTGGACCACATGTAGAAGCTGAACCCTTGGAACCAGCCAGACAAGGATGTCAGATAAATTGCAAGGCTTTATTTAGACCTTACTAGAGTTGAGCGACTTTTACTTTTTTCAGATCGAGTCAGGTTTCGCGAAACCCGACTTTGTCAAAAGTCGGGTGGGGTGAAATCGGCCGATTATTGCGAAAAGTCGGGGGCCGACTAAAACACGAAACCCAATGTAAGTCAATGGGGAATCAAAGTCGGCAGTGAGTGGAGGACAGGAAAACACCTACAGTGCACATTTTAATGCCAGAAACATCAATTCTTATTACTTAAGCTTGTCAATCTTAATTTGCTTTATAATAATAGTTAGGCATTGAAAACTGGGGGTCATTTGGCTAAAGTTGTGAGGGGTAGGGCTGGCTCAAGATTTTCGTAGGCCCAGGAAACGCGGAATACGTCACGGCGGTGGAGCAGGGAGAGGTAAGTATTTCAACTTTGCAAGTGCTGTGATCCTGAGCAAGCATGGGGGGCCCACTCGTTTGTAGGAAGGTGCAGATGGAAGTGAAGGTTCCTTCATCAGGTGGGGGGACATACTTGTTGGCGACGTCACTGGCACAGGGCCCCTCATATTACGGCAGTGTGTTTGACGGCGGGTGGAGCCTCCCACTGGCTGAGACACTTTTGCCTTATATGAGGGGCCCTGTGCCAGTGACGTCGCCAACGAGTATGCCCCCACACCTGATGAAGGAACCTGCACTTTCATCTGCACCTTCCTCCTTGTCCCCGTGTAAGGTGGTATAGTATGTGGGAAGGGGAACCTGACTTTCAGCAGGGTCAGATTCTGGCTGTGCAGTGTGCAAGGGGAATGTAGTGGTCTGGGTCAATGTACCAGCAGACTCATCTAGCAGTGGCTGGGCAATGGGCAGGATGAGGAGGAAACATAGTTAGTAGGCCCAATTAATAAAGTAGGCTAAATGCAGTTCAAATGTGGTAACAACAGGACTAAACAGGCGGCATTGCTTTGTTCAGTGGAGGAAAACTGTAATGAGTGGCAGACACAGTTAGTAGGCCCAAATAATAAAGTGGGCTAACTGTCTGCCAAATAATTGTCCATAAATAAACAGATGGCATAGCTAGGTACAGGGGTGGGCTCCTCTGCTGAGTAGCAGACAGTGGTAGTAGGCGCAAAGTATTAACTGGTCTAAATGGAGGTCAGGGCCCCTGTATATTTTAACTATCATCTATCATTTCAACAAATTTGTATTGGCAGTGTCATTGAAGGATTTAACAGCACAGACTACACAGTGGTGGAGCAGGGAGAGGTAAGTATTGCAAGTGGTAGAGCACTGTTCAAGCTGGGGGGGAACACTCTCTCATGGGCGGCGGTACTGGCTCAGGGCCCCTCATATTACGACGGTGTGTCTGACATTAGTTGTGCACCACCACCGTCAGAGACACTTCATTGTACTATGAGGGACCCTGTGCCAGTGCCGTCGCCCAAGAGTGGGCCCACCCACCAGTCCAGGTAAACGGTACTCGCACGGGTGCTTGCGCCAGGTGGTGACCGCGGCCTTGTGGGGGGAGTCAGTCCATTTGGGGAGGTATAAAAATGGCATATGGTGGACATTCAGCAGCTGCAAATGGAGGATTTGGAGAAGTCAGTAAGAGGAGGCCAAAAGCAAGACATTTTTCAGGCAAGCAACGTGTCAGCAGGGGAAGGTGGGGCAAAATAATTTGAAATCCATGATTGGTTCATTTTAATGAAGGTTAGATCATCAACATTTTGAGTAGCCAGACATGTCCTTTTTTCGGCCAGTATTGAACCAGCAGCAGTGACCTTTTTTGGGGCAGTATTGAGCCACCGCCCATGGGCTCTTCCACCAGACTTCCTAATTTTTTGGAAAATCTAACCAAAATAACAACCGTTATATGGTACTGTAAAACAAGGTAGAAGGTGTATATAAACTTAATTTAAAGAATTTAAATCTCCCTTTTTTTTTGGGAGACTGAACCAAAACTCCGGCCCAGTGTATATAACAAAGCAATCTAAGTGGCAGAAAGTGGCTGGCTGATACATGACAAACTAATAGGACTGAAGTATATCCACTTTGTGAGAATTAGAATCTCACTCTTTTTTTTGGAGACTGAACCAAAACTCAGGCCCAGTGTATAAAACAACGCAATGTAAGTGGCAGAAAGTGGCTGGCTGATACACGACAAACAAACAGGACTGAAGTATATCCACTTTGTGAGAATTTGAATCTCACTTTTTTTTTGGGAGACTGAACCAAAACTCAGGCCCAGTGTGTAAAACAACGCAATCTAAGTGGCAGAAAGTGGCTGGCTGATATACGACAAACTAACAGGAGTGAAGTATATCCACTTTGTGAGAATTTGAATCTCACTTTTTTTAGGAGACTGAACCAAAACTCAGGCCCAGTGTATAAAACAACACAATGTTAGTGGCAGAAAGTGGCTGTGAGATATATGAAAAAATACAAGGACTGTAGTACAATTTCAATCTCCCTACAATGATCTCAGGACAAGTATGGCAGCAATAAAAAGGACTGCTGCACACAAAAGTGTGGACAAATAAACAAGATAACTGTGCAGAAAGGAGCAACAGGATTTTTGCTTTTAAAAAAGCAGTTGCTTTGAACAGCAGTGTACAAACAGCAATGCCGCTATCAGGGAGCCTTATAAGGCAGCCTAATAAGCTGCAGAGCTGATGCACAAAAATATAGCCTCCACTATCCCTGCAAAAAAAAGATGGTGTTGGACAGTGGAAATCGCTACAGCACAAGCAGTTTGGGGGTTAATCTTCCCTCCCTAACTATATTCCTTCTTCTGATGAAGCTGCAGCAACCTCTCTGTATGCTAAAATTGGCAGAAGTAAGATGGCGGTCAGCATGCACGCCCCTTTATAGCCCCTGTGACACCGCAGAAAGCAAGCAATCACTGTCATGCCCTTCTCTAAGATGGTGGGGATCGAGACCTATGTCATCACGCTGCCCATACTCTGCGTCCTCCTTCATTGGCTGAAAAATTGCGCTGAAAGCATCATATGAAACATGACTTTGGCGCGCAGATCGCCGACCTCATGGCCGATCCCACACTAGGATCGGGTCGGGTTTCATAAAACCCGATTTTGCCGAAAGTCTGCTATTTTTGAATTTGTCCAATCCGTTTCGCTCAACCCTAGACCTTACTACTGATGAACCTGCAAGGGAGAACCCCCTGGACTGCAATACTAAATTCCTCCAGAGGAGTACTGGCGATCGAACCCCTATACAGGGATTGTACCGGCACAACCCAAGAATCTCTGATGAAGCGGTTCCCAAACCAGAGGGTCAGAACCAAGAGGCAAAGAGAAAACACAAATGGAAGGGAGAGTGAGATCCAGGAAACCAGAGAAGGCAACCAAATGATCCTGGAGATACCGCCATGGTCCGCAGGCAGGTGGAAGGCAGGCAGAACCACGGCACTAGGAGAGAATACTTGGGATTAGTTCAAGGCAAGGCAACACAGAACAAACAGACACTGGTATGGGACCTGAGAATGGCTACTGGAACTATGCACCAAAATTGCCCAGGTACCTCCCAAGGGAAGCGAGGACTTTAAATACACACAGATCTATCAGCAATTGGCTGAGAGAAGATTACAGGGAAAATAAAGGTATGCTGGCCCTTTAAATCACTTGTCAGCAATGCACGCGCTCCTTATGCTAGCTCCCCCGCAATCAGGAAGTAAAGGAGTGGAAGAGACATGTTGGGAGGATGCCAACAATTTTGACCATACGTGTAATTGGCAAAAGGAGGGTACCAACAACACCTGGAGGAAAAAAGGTTATGATAGATAAGGAGCAACATTGTGAACGCTTTAATTATGTTTCTGCAGTTACTACTGATCCTATTCCTTACAGAGATGGACATGCCAACACCAAACTACAATGAAAAAGAAGGGGAGGAAGATGCCACTACTGACAATGGAAAAGAGAGGAAAGGGAGAAACAAACCCCAACCACAGCACCAGATGACTATGAGGAAGAGAACACAACATTAGTGGTAAATATCTCAAAGAAGGAGTTGAAGGTTGATCAAATGTCAGTATTGAATAAGGGGTTAACATTTGGACCAGGGAATCTTGTGAACTGGTTTGAGTTAGAATTTGATTTCCAATGTTTTTAGGTCAATCAAATTAAAGGAGTGGTTTTCTAATGCAATAGTTACTCAAACGGTGAAAGAAAGTGAGTTAAGTTTGCAGTGTGTCTCTTTTTAAAAAAAGTAATTTCACGCCACCTACATATTCTACATATTCAGCAGCAATATATGTACTTATGTCTGCTATTAAACAGAATTTGGAGAACCTGAAAGAAATAACAGGAAAAGAATTTAAACATCCAAATTTGTCAACTCAGGAATTCAAAGCCCTTAATGAGCTTGTCCACGTCGATGACATCATAGTTAATCCAGCCGACAAAGGGGTGCTGTCGTCGTCATGGACAAACAAGCAAACGTTGGTAAAATCAAGACAACTTAGTGACATGTATGTATATCAGAAACTGATTAGAAACCCCCGATATACAGAAAGAAATAAAACAGATTCTAGATATGGCCATAAAATAAGTAATCATTGACTAGGATCTTTATGATAATTTGTTTGGGGAGCATCCAGTAACACCCGTGCTATACGTTTGCCCAAAAGATTCATACATCACTTGAAAACCCACCCGGACAGCCAATGGTCTTGGGGGTAAATTCAGTTTTCAATACAATGGGGATTTTCTTGGATAAAATTATTAATCCTTTAACTTAGGAATCTAAATAAAATATAAAAGATACTACAGATTTCATGTTAAGGTTAAATGACGTTGAACTGACTAATGAAGTTTTCCTGGCGTCTTTCGATGTTATCCCACTTTATACATCGATTGACCATGAAAGTGGCCTAACAGCAGTAAAAAGGAAACTGTCACTTCCAAGATTGTCAAAAGATTGTGAAGAGCTTATTATTTCACTATTGGATATTATTCTTAAACAACACTAATTTCACTTTGGGGAGGACTTTTACATGCAAAAACAGGGTACCGCAATAGGTGCAAATATGGCGCCTGCTTATTAAAACTTTGTAATGACTGTGACGCCCGTGAGACCGAGGTACCCAGCACCAGATCAATGAGGTGCGTCTCTTGAGGGGGATGTCACTAGTGGCTTGACCCAGTGCTGTGGCCTCAGGTGATGCACAATGTAAGGGATATCATGAAGGAACAGACACTTACTTGATCAGCAGCAGGTCCTCTCAGCTGTGATGACCCCGATCCTGGATCGATGGCTATTGTCCAAATGAAAGACTGAGGCGCTGAAACGTTTAACCAGTTTACTTCAACAAAAAGGGATTTGCAACCAATACTGTCACCGGAGTCTGTTTAGGAACTCTGAATTACTTTGATCCTGTCAGGATTTCCACCTCTTATTATGCGCAGTTTCTGTATGGCCCTGCTGCTGTTTGTGAACTGGCTGCCGACCCAATCTGTCTCTCCTGTGCTCTGGTTCGACGAACAACCCGAGTCCTTTTTTTGTCGGCTTACCCCCTCTGGGAGTACCGCTGAACTCTGTGTCTGTTGCTGCGTCTTACCCTGGTGAAGCTGATATCACCTCACTTCCTTCCGGTTGCTGTATTATATATAATGAATATAGCCACGGATCCGGTATCCATCTCTACGCCTATTCTGGGTAGAGGTTATTGCTACCCGGTTCTCACAATGTCCTTTTTCTCTATTCCTCTTTTCCTACTATGGGTATCACGGGCCTATAATCCGTCATAGGGCTGTTAGGAGTTCAGTTATACGACCTCTCACTTTCAACTCCTCAACCCAACTGCCAGTCCTTTTCTCAGACCAGAATAGATCAAGGGGAGTCTCTGGAGCTCCCCCTTCTGGCCGGAGATGGTAGTGCAGTCTTGCTATTTTAATATTTGTATTTGGTGTCAATAACTATTTTTGTGGCAAATACCCCTAGGGGCGCCACATTACCACATTGGAAGATGACTTTGTTGATGTGTCCCACTACTTCTGGTAAGTACTGGCATGGTGGTGAAACATAAACAACGTCTTTCTCCTCTGGATGATTACACAAACAGAGTTATTTGACTTCCATCTTTTTATGAATCAAATAGACCCAACTATAAAATTCACTTTAGTTCACTCTAAAACACATATACCGTTCCTGGACGTTTGAGTGGAACAAAAAAATAATAAGCTAAATTCTGCACTTCATACGAAACCCACATACAAGAATTACATATTCAAATATGAGAGTATATATTCAAAGTAAATGCTGAAGTCAATACCATATAGCCAGTTCCTTAGAGTATAAGGCATAGTAAGCAACAATTTTGAATCTACAAAGTCCCTGAAGAAGTTAACAAAAAAATGTAAAGCAAAGGGATACCCCAAAAATCTATTGGACACGTAACAAGAAAAAGTCATGTAATTGGATAGGCTAACTGCGTTAAAACAAAAACCGAATAGAAAGGAACTTAAAAGAATCCTGTTGGTAACAACTTATAGTGGGGAGAGTGGACAAATTGCCACAATTGTTAAAAGACACTGGGGAATGCTATCCAAATGTTTACCCAACATCAAAGAAATTGAGAACCCTCCCTTATTTTCCTATTGACAAAAACAAAACAATAGCTGACTTCCTTCTATAATCAGATGCTGATTTCTCCTCTGAGAAATATGACACAAACTACCTTAACGGGCATACAAAGGAAGGGCTGCTTTTCTTGCCTTTCCTGGGTCAATTGTCCATTAATGTTGAAGGGGTCGAAGTTTGTGCATCTAAACACTGGTCCATATCAAAGTTTGTTATCCATCTTTCCTGGGATCCTGAATGATAGATTACATCTGTCTCTGTCAAAAGCATCTCTGAAAGAAACATGTGGTTAACTCACCACCTGTCCATACAACATGGTGTAAATGTAAATTGTGTGCGAATTGAGCCCCCCCTTCCTGTGGGTCATGTGGTTATATACGTCCCACAGAATACGTGTTCACTCTATATGGTGGTAACATTTACCCTGAGCTAAATATACAGGAATAACACATGTAATGTCAGCAAAACCTTCCGCGAGGCAATGTGCTCAGTACAGAATTGAGAAAAAGAATAAATCAATAACCAATAATTAATATTTAACATCACTTTATGCACATGCCCTAATGGACTAAATGAATTGTAATAAGGTTCATGTTGTAATAATATGCACATATACCGATATGAATCATATATGTTTTCTGGTCATGAGTGGTTTCCATTTCTTTACTTTGTTTTAACACCAAGGGTAATTACCATTATTAATTTATACAAAAAAATTTAATTATCCTATAGTTTTTTTTGTCCTAAGGTGTTTTAACATTATCTACGATATGAATCATGTATAGATAACAATTGGTTGTGCACTTGTATTTTACATGTAAAATTTCACTAATGATTGTGTCAATTGATGATGATTTGATTCACTATATATATCTGATGTTTATACCTATTCACCGCTTGAGAAAGGCTGCTCACAGCCGAAACGTTGCCACACCATATGGGCTATTTACGGTAAGTCCACTTTTATTCATCATTTATTGGAGTGCTGCCTCTTTTTTCTTTTTTTATTACTTCTACAAATGGATATTTGTTTGGAGGGCCCTGCACCCTGAGTTCATCTATATAATGCTGTTCCATTTTTGTTTTCTATCTATCTATCTATCTATCTATCTATCTATCTATCTATCTATCTATCTATCTATCTATCTATCTTTCAATATAATGGATAAATAGATTTGAATGAAATAGTAAAGAACAGATAGAAAATTACATTTTTCTTTTATAAACCAGAAATATACAGTTATTACTGAGCTCACAAGCTCCAAGCACATTGATAGCAAAACTATTACAGCAAGTGAGGGCTAATATTATGTTGTACAAAATAAAATCAATATCATTCTTCACACTCTGGAATTATAATAAAAATGTAATATATAGCATGTGCTAGAGCTCAACTTATCAAGTTCAGTATGTTCGTGCCTTTACTGTGGACCCCCATAGCTAGAGAAACATATTTTAACAGATGTTAAAATTTGAAAGTTTATAAAGACAAGTTAGTCAGTGCTGAAAGTGATATTATCTATTTTGCATAATAAACTGCTCTCATATAAGCTAATGGGCAGCACAACATAAAAACTGGTCAATAATTGGAATTCAGAGAGAGAGCAATCTCTATTGTTTCTGCCCGACAGCATCACACATCAATTTCTTTCTTCTTGTTATTGAATATTGATGGGAGACTTTCCTTCTGACAGGCAACAAAAATTAAGTCAGCACTTAGCCAGTCAAATCTGTTGAATGCATAAGAAGGTTAATGCCTGAAACTAAGTTTAAATTACTTCACTTTCCCATAGTAATTACATTTTGCATTACATTTTGTTTTAAAATGAACATGTTTGATTTCATCTCCTGAAGGCCAATGGATATGAGATGGAATTCTACCTTACTTCTAACTACACAAAATTCAGATCAAATCAACTGTGAGTTAGGAAAGGTTAAAAAGACCTACAAGTTGGATGATGAAAAACCATTGCCAGAGGCAGCATGGAAACAATTAATAAGGTAATCAATAACGAGTTTGTAGTGGATTTAGCTGTTATAGGGTCAAAATGAGGAGCGTAGATAATCTTGTTTAAATGGAAAAGCACAGAACCCTCTCAATAACACTAATACAATAAGGCCATGTGCACACGTTCAGTATTTTTCACGTTTTTTTCGCGTTTTTTCGCTATAAAAACGTGATAAAAACGCGAAAAAAACGCTAACATATGCCTCCCATTATTTTCAGTGTATTCCGCATTTTTTGTGCAAATGTAGCCTTTTTTTCCGCGAAAAAATCGCATCGCGGAAAAAAAAGCAACATGTTCATTAAAATGCGGAATTGCAGGGGATTCCGCACACCTAGGAGTCCATTGATCTGCTTACTTCCCGCACGGGGCTGTGCCCACGATGCGGGAAGTAAGCAGATTATGTGCGGTTGGTACCCAGGGTGGAGGAGAGGAGACTCTCCTCCACGCACTGGGCACCATATAAGTGGTAAAAAAATAAGAATTAAAATAAAAAATAGTCCTATACTCACCCTCTGATGGCCCCCGAAGTGTTCCCGCCTCTGTGCTGCACGCTGGCTTCGGTTCCTGTAGCTGGTGTGCGGTGAAGGACCTTGCCGAATGACGTCACTGTCCTGTGATTGGCCGAGACCGCTCACGTGACCGTGACGTCATGGAAGGCCCTGCGCGCACACATCAGCTATACGGAACGGACGCCGGTGAGGAGATCTGATGTCTGCGGGTGAGTATAAGCATTTTTTTTATTTTTTTTATTATTTTTAAACGTTCTATCTTTTACTATAGATGCTGCAAAAGCAGCATCTATAGTAACAAGTTGGTCACACTTGTCAAACGCTATGTTTGACAAGTGTGACCAACTTGTCAGTCAGTTTTCCAAGCGATGCTACAGATCGCTTGGAAAACTTTAGCATTCTGCAAGCTAATTACGCTTGCAGAATGCTAAAAAAACGCAAAAAAAAGGGAAAAAAAACGCAAAAAAAAAAATGCGGATTTCTTGCAGAAAATTTCCGGTTTTCTTCAGGAAATTTCTGCAAGAAATCCGCAACGTGTGCACTTACCCTAAGGGAGACAAACATTTCCATATGCAAAACAATGTTGTCTCTTCATATAATTACATTAGATATATTAAAAAAATAAAGAATTGGAGAAAAGAAAAGTCATTTTCTTGTTTCCAATGGATGGACTACTTTAATAACTCCTAATTTTAAGCCTCTCATCTATGTGATTGTCCATATATTTGTATATACAGTAGTCAGGTTATAATAAGTTATCATCCGTCCTAAGATGCTATGGAGGGAGTTGTAACATGCAGTTTATTTACATAAACCAACTAATTATATTTCTTTAAAACTGTGGGTAAAAGAGTCTACAGCAATGGGAAGATTATGGTTAAAGCCCAGTATAAACAAAATATAGCTGTACCATTGTTCTTACAAATCATTTGACTGTAAGTAATGTAGCCAATACACAGGAACACTTGCTCTGCTGAGTACTGCAGTGATAAAGTCACTGACAGGCATCTCTGATGGCAGCAGAGCAGTACCCAGATCTCCGTGGAAAGCTCTATAGACAGAATGCACAGCCCGGAAAGGGGAAGCTATGAGCCTGTATGTTCAAAATACAAAAACTAAATTAAAGGCAAAAAAAGTTGATATAAGTGCAACGTGTAGGTGCACATTCACACAGTGGCCATTTAACCCCTTAGTGACAGAGTCAGTTTGCAGCTTAATGACTAGGCAAATTTTTACAATTCTGACCACTGTCAGTTTATGAGGTTATAACTCTGGAACACTTTACCGCATCCCACTGATTCTGACAGTTTATTGTACTTCATGGTACTGGTTAGATTTCTTCAATATGACTAGCGTTTATTTATGAAAAAAACGGAAATATGGCAAAAATTGTTAAATTTTCACAATTTTCAAACTTTTCATTTTTATGCCCTTAAATCAGAGATATGCCACACAAAATAGTCAGGAAGTTATAAGGGTTAAAAGTTGACCGGAGATTTCTCATTTTTACAACAATATTTACAAAACCATTTTTTTGGGACCACATCATATTTGAAGTCCGTTTGAGAGGTGAACATGACAGAAAATACCTAAAAGTGACACCATTCTAAAAACTGCACCCTTCAGGGTGCTCAAAACCACATGCAAGAAGTTAATTAACCCTTTACGTGCTTCACATGAAATGAAGCAATGTGGAAAGGAAAAATGAATATTTAGCTTTTTTTCACAAAATTTTATTTCAGAACCAGTTTTTTTTTGTTTTCACAAATGTAAAAAAATAAAATGAACCACAAAATGTATTTGTTGTGCAATCTCTCCTGAATATGCCGATATGTCATATGTGGGTTAAACCACTGTTTAGGCGCATGGCAGAGCTGGGAATGGAAGGATCACCGTTTGACTTTTTCAATGTAGAATTGGCTGGAATTGAGATCGGACGCCATGTCGCGTTTGGAGAGCCCCTAATGTGCCTAAACAGTGGAAACACCCCAAAAGTGACCATTTTGGAAATGAGACCACCAAAGGAACTTATCTAGATGTACTAGTGACCACTTTGAACCCCCAATTGTTTCAATAAAATGTATAATGTAGAGCCATGAAAATGAAAAATATTTATTTTTTCACAAAAATTATATTTTAGCCCGCAATTTTTTATTTTCCCAAGGGTATCCAAAGAAAGTGGACCATAAATGTTGTTTTGCAATTTGTCCTGAGTAGTCAGATACCCCATATGTGGGGGGGGGATCACTGTTTGCGTGCAATGCAGAGCTCAAAATGGAAGAAGTGCCGTTTTGGAATGCAGACTTTGACAGAAGGTCTGCAGGCGTCATTTGCGTTTGCATAGCCCATGATGTATCTAAACAGTAGGAACCCCCACAAGTAACCACATTTTGGAAACTAGACCCCCCAAGGAACTTATGTAGATGTGCTGTGAGAACTTTGAACCCCCAAATGTTTCACTAATGTTTATAACGCAGAGCCGTGAAAATAAAAAATCATTTTTTTCCACAAAAATTATATTTTAGCCCCCAATTTTGTATTTTCACAAGTCTAACAGGAGAAATTGAACCCCAAAAGTTGTTGTCCAATTAATCCTGAGTATGCTGAAACCCCATATGTGGGAGAAAACTGCTGTTTGGGAACATGTCTGGGCTCGGAACGGAAGTAGTGACGTTTTGGAATGCAAATTTTGATGGAATGGTCTGCGAGCGTCATGTTGCGTTTGGAGAGCCACAGATGTGCCTAAACAGTAGAAACCCTGCACAAGTGACCCCATTTTAGAAACTAGACCCCCCAAAGGAACTTATCTAGATGTGTTGTGAGAACTTTGAACCCCAAAGTGTTTCACTAAAGTTTATAACTAGTGATGGGCGAGCACTAAAATGCTCGGGTGCTCGTTGCTCGGGTCGAGCAAATTGGAATACTCGGGTACTCGGCCAGAACAACGAGCCCAATGTAAGTCTATGGGAGACCCGACTATTTTTACCACAATCCCCCGGGGGTCTTTTTAAGGTCTAAGAACGCCTGAAAATGATGGAAACACTGCTCAAATGACACAGGGACATCATGGGGATTGCCCCTGGAAGCATTCCTGGTTCCTAGTTCACAGCTCTAATCAATTTTTTCCAAGATTCATGCCATTTTTCCTGGTGCCACAAAAAACACATTAAAACAAAACCAAAATGGATTTTGCTGGGAAATATGTCAAGGTACATCCTTTGCAGGTTAATGACTTGCCTGTAAGGCCAAATATTTAACCCCAGACTGAAAATTTCCTCCCCCACTTAGGCTTAGTTCAGACGCAGTGTTTTTGAAGTGTTTTTCAACTTTAACATTGCTTTCAACCACTACAAATGCGTTCACTGGGAAATGCCATTGTAACATTTAACAACACTAGCTGGCCATGTGGTGTGTGACACATATGCAGACCCATCTTGTTACATTTATGAAGGAGAGACTCTTAAAGTTACAGATCCCATTTTTATTGGTGCATCAGGTGGCATTAATCTTCTTAAAGGGCCGTTATTAAACTGTGGGTCTCCTAAACTGTTGTAGCCTATGCTGTGAGTGAATGGGCTGCCAAGAATTGCGATGCACCACAATACCCCTGTGATAAGGTCCAAGGGGGACTCCTGAAAAAGTGTTGCATTGAATTCAATGCCTGCCCTGCTACCAATTCATATGCACCCAAATAAGCCTTTTACACATTGGAAGCAAGGCCAGCCCTGCTGCATAGTCAGTCATATGCACCCCATTAGGCCTTGGAACCCACATACTGGATGGGCCTATGAAAATCCACTTCACAATATGCATGTTGTGCTCCATTCTCCTTTGTTTTATACATTAGCAGGAAGGCGAGCCCTGCTGCATAGTCAGTCATATGCACCGAGTAGGCCTTGGAACCCACATACTGGATGGGCCCATAAAAATCCACTTCACAATATGCATTTTGTGCTCCATACTCCTTTGTTTTACACATTGGAAGCAAGGCCAGCCCTGCTGCATAGTCAGTCATATGCACACCACTAGGCCTTGGAACCCACATCCTGGATGGGCCCATGAAAATCCACTTCACAATATGCATTTTGTGCTCCATACTCCTTTGTTTTACACATTGGAAGCAAGGCCAGCCCTGCTGCATAGTCAGTCATATGCACCCCACTAGGCCTTGAAACCCACATCCTGGATGGGCCCATGAAAATCCACTTCACAATATGCATTTTGGGTTCCATACCCTTTTGTTTTACACATTGGAAGCAAGGCCAGCCCTGCTGCATAGTCAATCATATGCACCTTATTAGGCCTTATAACCCACATCCTGGATGTGCCCATGAAAATCCACTTCACAATATGCATTTTGTGCTCCATACTCCTTTGTTTTACACATTGGAAGTTAGACCAGCCCTGCTACATAGTCAGTCATATGCACCCCATTAGGTCTTGGAACCCACATACTGGATGGGCCTATGAAAATTCACTCGTATTTTGTAATGGTATGATGGTTCCATCTTTGCACAATTATTTACAGGAGAATTTGCCTATTTTATTTGACATGTTTTTAACACTTAGGTTCAGATATGGCTTTAGAAAAGGCTAATACTTGCAATACAAGGCAAATTTTATTGCAAACTACAAACTTCAGGGAATATTATGATTGAATAGTGTGAATGCGTACACTTTTGTATGTGTTAACATACACAGGTTAATAAGTACATATAAGGATGAAATAAATATAGTGATTACGTATATATGAAGATTAACTACATACAGTATACTTAGATCATCACCAAAAGGCTTTTAAACATCATCCGTCTGGAATATCAGAGAAGCCACCCCAAGACAGAGAACCCCTGGGAGATCACCTAGACTGCATGGGCATCCCCAATTATGCAGGTATCAGCACATTGTACATGTACAGGTATCCCAGTTTTGGCATCTGTGTTAGTCATGTCTCTCTGGTTTTATATAGTGATATACAGTATGTAGTAACTCTAGTTTCACCCACACCTTCAAGTGGCCACTTTTCAAGGTTGGATGAAACTGAGATATCATGGAGTCATCAGACGAGGGGCCATAAACCCCTAGAAAATAAAATCCACAAGAATTTAGATCAAACCACCACAGGCATAGTTTCACTAAACCTTAATGTTTTACAATGACAAACAGCAAACATATAGAGGCTTAGAACTGTTTGTGAAGTGAATAAATAAACATTTATCAAGATTGTGTCACTATGAGTATTGTCTGTAACATCTGTAAATGTTTTACAAGAAATGCAGCTATGTGATTGTCTGAATGCATTCAGTATACAGTATTTTACTCTGGGTACAAGTTGCCATTTGTATATTCACCATTTGTACATTTGAGGCAGCCAAAGTTAGGGCTCTCAAGGAGAGAAACTAATATAGTGGACAAAGAATTAACTTTAATAAACTACTGAGCCAAACTAACAGCATTGCTTTATCAAATATATATGAAGTGTATTGTGTCCAATGTTAGAAACCAGGCAGCACAAAAAGGAGCTTTTCAAGTGAGCTCTTTAAGGTACACAAATGTTATGAAGTGTTTACTAACAGGGATGTAATTTCACCAATGGGCGGCACCATTTTTAAAAATATACTAGTGCCGTCACAGCCCCCCTTGTCCAAACTTCACCAGCCTATAACAGTACAAAGCACGTTCACCCTGGTGATCTAGTGGCAGTTATTCTAGAGACATTGCAGGAGGGAAAGATAAGAATTAGGCCCAGCGTAGTGTTGTGTGTCTCTGTGACTTCTAATGCAGTGCATGATCTGCCAAACACTTCCTCAATGGGGTACCTTTTTTAAAAATAGACTAATGCCATCGCAGGCCCCTTGGCCAAACTTCACCAGCCTATAACAGTACAAAGCATGTTCACCCTGGTAATCTACTGGCAGGTACAGGACAGATTGCAGGAGACCGAGTTAAGAAGTAGGCTCAAAGTAATTTCATGCTGAATGCCGCAATGTAAAATCCTTTTTTTTTTTAAGTAAAAGAGTGCCATCACAGCCCCTTGGCCAATATGCACTGTACAGACCACGTTCACCCTGGTGATCTACTGGAAGATACAGGACAGATTGCAGGAGACCGAGTTAAGAAGTAGGCCCAAAGTAATATCATGCCCAATTCCCCAATGTAAAATCCTTTTTTAAAAAAAATAAGAGTGCCATCACAGCCCCCTTGGCCAAAATGCATCGTACAGAGCACGTTCACCATGGTGATCTACTGGCAGGTACATGACAGATTTCAGGAGACTGAGTTAAGAAGTAGGCCGAATGTAATGTCATGCCCAATTCCCCAATGTGTTGTCCTTTTTGCACTTAAAAATATAGTGCCATCACAGCCCACTTGCCCAAAATTAACTGGCCTATAACAGTACAGAGCACGTTCACCCTTGTGATCTATTGGCAGGTACAGGACAGATTGCAGGAGACCGAGTTAAGAAGTAGGCCCAATGTAATGTCATGCCCAATTCCGCAATGTAAAATCCTTTATTTTTTAAATGAAAGAGTGACATCACAGCCCCCTTGGCCAAAATGCACTGTACAGAGCACGTTCACCCTGGTCATCTAGTGGCAGTTAAAGGACACATTGCAGGAGACAGACTTAAGAAGTAGGACCAATGTAATGTAATGCCCAATTCCCCAATGTGGGGTCTTTCTTTACAAATAAAAATAGTGCCATCACTTTTCCTGTACCCAAAATTCACCGAACAGAGCACGTTTACTCTTGAAATCGAGTGTCAGTTAAAGGACACATTGCGGGAGACAGAGTTAAGAAGTAGGCCCAATGTAGGGGTGTGGGTCTCTTAGACTTGTAATGGAGTGCCTGGCCTGACAAGCATTTGCTCATAGGTGGTTAATTTTTTAAACATTTTTCATGTGGATCCTAGACACTCTTTTCCAAAAATTGACTTTCTGTAGCAGCACGGAACACGTGAACCCTGGTGATTAGTGTTGAGCATTCCGATACTGCAAGTATCGGGTATCGGCCGATACTTGCTGTATCGGAATTTCCGATACCGAGATCCGATATTTTTGTGATATCGGGTATCGGGTATCGCAACAACATTAATGTAAAAATGTGTAAAAAAGAGAATTAAAATAAAAAATATCGCTATACTCACCTGTCCGACGCAGCCGGGACCTCAGCGAGGGAACCGGCAGCGTTGTTTGTTTAAATTTCGCGCTTTTACTTGGTTACGTGAAGTCCCGGCTTGTGATTGGTCAGGGCGGCCATGTTGCCGGGACGCGGACCAATCACAGCAAGCCGTGACGAAATTACGTCACGGCTTGCTGTGATTGGTCCGCGTCCCGGCAACATGGCCGCCATTAACCAATCACAAGCCGTGACGTCACGGGAGGCTGGACATGCGCGTATTTTGAAAAGCGCGCGTGTCCAGCCTCCAGTGACGTCCCGGCAACATGGCCGCCATTAACCAATCACAAGCCGGGACGTCACGGGAGGCTGGACATGCGCGTATTTTGAAAAGCGCGCGTGTCCAGCCTCCCGTGACGTCACGGCTTGTGATTGGTTAATGGCGGCCATGTTGCCGGGACGCGGACCAATCACAGCAAGCCGTGACGTAATTTCGTCACGGCTTGCTGTGATTGGTCCGCGTCCCGGCAACATGGCGCCGTGACCAATCATAAGCCGGGACGTCACTGGAGGCTGGACACGCGCGCTTTTCAAAATACGCGCATGTCCAGCCTCCCGTGACGTCACGGCTTGTGATTGGTTAATGGCGGCCATGTTGCCGGGACTCGGACCAATCACAGCAAGCCGTGACGTAATTTCGTCACGGCTTGCTGTGATTGGTCCGCGTCCCGGCAACATGGCCGCCCTGACCAATCACAAGCCGGGACCTCACGTAACCAAGTAAAAGCGCAAATTTTAAACAAACAACGCTGCCGGTTCCCTCGCTGAGGTCCCGGCTGCGTCGGACAGGTGAGTATAGCAATATTTTTTATTTTAATTCTTTCTTTTACACATTAATATGGTTCCCAGGGCCTGAAGGAGAGTTTCCTCTCCTTCAGACCCTGGGAACCATCAGGAATACCGTCCGATACCTGAGTCCCATTGACTTGTATTGGTATCGGGTATCGGTATCGGATTGGATCCGATACTTTGCCGGTATCGGCCGATACTTTCCGATACCGATACTTTCAAGTATCGGACGGTATCGCTCAACACTACTGGTGATCTAGTGGTGGAAAATGAGGAGACATTGCTGAAGGCCTCATTAAAACCTAGGCCCAATGTAAAGGATTGTGTCTCCTACACTTGTAATGCCCATACACTAAGTGCATGGGCTGACAAACATTTCCCCATGGGGGGCAATTTTTTTTTTTAAATTGTTTACCGGCATCATAAACACCTTGCAAAACTGTAAAGTGGTTTCCTACACAGTTGCTGCTGGGAAGGTACAGGTTTTTAGTAAAATGATGGCGGACGAATCGTTGGATAAAGTGATCAGAAAAAGGGGCATGGTGATGAAAGGAATTGGAACGTACATGATTAATAACAGCGGTGGAGGTATGAGATCCAGTATACAGCCTACAATGATTAGTCGTTTAGCCACCACCAATTACCAGAATGTGTTTCATGTCCGTCAGAAGATCAATGTAACAGATGCGTGTGTTTGACTCGGCCTAAAAAATGCCTGTCAAAAATATGTTGCCAAACCAAAGTCGCACGTGTCTGTCTAAAGGGCAAAGTGCAACATGCTCATGAGATGCTGAATTATAGAAAGCAGATCAGTGTTGGAGGAAAAGAAAACAAACTGATGGATGCTTCTGAAAAACTAAGTTTAAAGAGGAGTGCACGAGGAGGGGGACAAGGCGGGTCATCTCCTTTCTAGAATAGTGGCGGCACAGAGAGACTCCACACATTTAGTTGCTTTGAAGGGAAAGGATGGGTCGGAGCATATTGGTTGAGGGGCAATTTTGGAGGTGATGATGGAGTATTATTCAGATCTTTCTAAATCGCAGGTACAACCAACGATGGAGGAGGTGGATAGTTTTCTGGCAGAGGTTCAGCTTCCTATACTTTGTACGGTTGATCAGAGACTTCATAGCCATTTCATTTGGAGGAGCTTGGCGCCGCACTGGCCTCTATGCCTAATGATAAAGCCCCAGGGGTGCATGGTATCCCAAGGGGGGTGTATATAAAATATAAAAAGGTATTGCTTCCCGCTTTGTTGGAGGTGTATGCTACAGGTCTCGTCTAGGGTGAGTTGCCATGGTCCATGCATGAGGCAATAATAATTATAGTGTTGCCAAAACAGGGTAAGGATCTGACTGATCTGGCTTCTTATCGCTCATTCTCATTATTAACCATAGATATCAAAATCTTGCCCAAAAAGTTGGCTAATCGTCTTAACAAGGTGATAGTGACACTAATGTTATGGACCTGGTGGTTAGGAGCACCCGGAATGACCTGATGAGTAAACTAGTAATCGGAACAAGCTCTGGGAAAGTGGGAACTCTGCTGACCGCAAACCCTACTCCTATCACACACACTAGAAATAGCCGTGGAGCGTACCTAACTCTCCCTAGATGCCTCTTCACAGCCTAAGAGCTAACTACCCCTAAAGATAGAAATAGAAGTCTACTCTTGCCTCATAGAAATTCCCCAAAGGTAAAGGCAGCCCCCCACATATATTGACTGTGAGTTAAGAGGAAAGTCACAAACACAGGAATGAAACAGGTTTTAGCAAAGGAGGCCAGACTTCACTAAATAGTCAGAGGATAGAAAAGGAAACTATGCGGTCAGCACAAAAAACTACAAAAACCACACAGAGTATGCAAAAAGACCCCCACACCGACTCACGGTGTGGAGGTGTAACACTGCACCCCCAGAGCTTCCAGCTAGCAAGGAAATATCATGATAGCAAGCTGGACTAGAAATTAGCAGTACTAAGAAATATATTCAGGCAGCAGTAACAACAAATGAACAAGCAGGGACTTAGCTTCTGCTGGAGTAGACAGGTCCTCAGAGAAGTCCAAGAGAGATCTGAACCAATACTGAAACATTGACAGCTGGCATGAAGTAACGATCTGAGTAGAGTTAAATAGGGAAGCCAGCATAACAATAAACGAGGGCAGCTGAGAAAGCAAACCTCAGAGACCAGCAGTTCCGCTCAAAGCCACCAAAGGGAGTCCAAGAGCAGAACTAACCAAAGTACCATTCATGACCACAGGAGGGAGTCCGAGAAATGGAATTCACAACAGTACCCCCCCCTTGAGGAGGGGTCACCGAACCCTCACCAGGGCCCCCAGGCCGATCAGGACGAGCCAAATGAAAGGCACAAACTAAATCGGCAGCATGGACATCGGAGGCAACAACCCAGGAATTATCCTCCTGACCATAGCCCTTCCACTTAACCAGGTACTGGAGCTTCCATCTCGAAATACGAGAATCCAAAATTTTTTCCACCACATACTCCAACTCCCCCTCAACCAACACCGGAGCAGGAGGATCAACGGAGGGAACCATAGGCGCCACATACCTCCGCAACAACGACCTATGGAACACATTATGGATGGCAAAGGAAGCTGGAAGGACCAAACAAAACGACACAGGGTTGAGAATTTCAGAAATCTTATAAGGACCAATGAAATGAGGCTTAAACTTAGGAGAAGAAGCCTTCATAGGAGCATAACGAGAAGATAACCAAACCAAATCCCCAACACGAAGTCGAGGACCAACACAACGACGGCGGTTAGCGAAACGTTGAGCCTTCTCCTGGGACAACGTCAGATTGTCCACTACGTGAGTCCAAATTTGCTGCAATCTGTCCACCACAGAATCCACACCAGGACAGTCAGAAGGCTCAACCTGCCCTGAAGAAAAACGAGGATGAAAACCAGAATTGCAAAAAAAAGGCGAAACCAAAGTAGCCGAACTAGCCCGATTATTAAGGGCGAACTCAGCCAATGGCAAAAAGGTCACCCAATCATCCTGATCAGCAGAAACAAAGCATCTCAGATAGGTTTCCAAAGTCTGGTTGGTTCTTTCGGTTTGGCCATTTGTCTGAGGAAGGAAAGCCAAAGAAAAAGACAAATCAATGCCCATCTTAGCACAAAAGGACCACCAAAACCTAGAGACAAACTGGGACCCTCTGTCCGACACAATGTTCTCCGGAATGCCATGCAAATGAACCACATGCTGAAAGAATAATGGCACCAAATCAGAGGAGGAAGGTAATTTAGGCAAGGGTACCAAATGGACCATCTTAGAAAAGCGATCACAAACCACCCAGATGACAGACATCCTTTGAGAGACAGGAAGATCTGAAATAAAATCCATGGAAACATGCGTCCAGGGCCTTTTCGGGACTGGCAAGGGCAAAAGCAACCCACTGGCACGAGAACAGCAGGGCTTGGCCCGAGCACAAGTCCCACAAGACTGCACAAAAGAACGCACATCCCGTGACAAGGAAGGCCACCAAAAGGACCTAGCCACCAAATCCCTTGTACCAAAAATGCCAGGATGACCAGCCAACACCGAGCAATGAACCTCAGAAATAACTCTGCTAGTCCATCTATCAGGGACAAACAGTTTCTCCGCTGGACAATGGTCAGGTCTATCAGCCTGAAACTCCTGCAGCACCCGCCGCAAATCAGGGGAGATGGCAGACAGAATTACCCCCTCTTTGAGAATACCAGCCGGCTCAGGGACTCCCGGAGAATCAGGCACAAAACTCCTAGAAAGGGCATCAGCCTTCACATTCTTAGAACCCGGAAGGTATGAGACCACATAATCGAAACGGGAGAAAAACAGTGACCATCGAGCCTGTCTAGGATTCAACCGCTTGGCAGACTCGAGATAAGTCAAATTCTTGTGATCCGTCAAGACCACCACGCGGTGCTTGGCTCCCTCAAGCCAATGTCGCCACTCCTCGAATGCCCACTTCATAGCCAGCAGCTCCCAATTGCCAACATCATAATTACGCTCAGCAGGCGAAAACTTTCTAGAAAAGAAGGCACATGGCTTCATCACAGAGCCATCAGAACTTCTTTGAGACAGAACAGCCCCTGCTCCAATCTCAGAAGCATCAACCTCAACCTGAAAAGGGAGCGAAACATCTGGCTGACGCAACACAGGGGCCGAAGAAAAACGACGTTTCAGCTCCTGAAAAGCCTCCATGGCCGCAGAGGACCAATTCACCACATCAGCACCTTTCTTTGTCAAATCAGTCAAAGGCATAACCACACTAGAAAAATTAGCGATGAAGCGACGGTAAAAATTAGCAAAGCCCAGGAATTTCTGAAGACTCTTCACAGATGTAGGTTGAGTCCAATCATAAATGGCCTGAACTTTAACAGGATCCATCTCGATAGTAGAAGGGGAAAAAATGAAGTCCAAAAAGGAAACCTTCTGAACTCCGAAGAGACACTTAGACCCCTTCACAAACAAGGAATTAGCACGAAGGACCTGGAATACTATTCTGACCTGCTTCACATGAGACTCCCAATCATCTGAAAAGACCAAAATATCATCCAAATATACAATCATGAATCTATCCAGATATTTTCGGAAGATGTCATGCATAAAGGACTGAAACACAGATGGAGTGTTAGAAAGCCCGAATGGCATCACCAGGTACTCAAAATGGCCATCGGGCATATTAAATGCTGTTTTCCATTCATCGCCCTGTTATACGCCCCTCGAAGATCTATCTTGGTGAACCAACTAGCCTCCTTAATCCGAGCAAACAACTCAGACAGCAGAGGCAAAGGGTACTGAAATTTGACCGTGATTTTATTGAGAAGGCGGTAGTCTATACAGGGTCTCAGAGAACCATCCTTTTTAGCCACAAAAAAGAACCCTGCTCCCAACGGTGATGAAGACGGGCGAATATGCCCTTTCTCCAAGGACTCCTTTATATAACTCCGCATAGCGGCGTGTTCTGGCATGGATAAATTGAAAAGTCGGCCCTTAGGAAACTTACTACCAGGGTTCAATTTATAGCACAATCACAATCCCTATGAGGGGGTAGGATACTGGATTTGGGCTCATCAAATACATCCCGGTAATCCGACAGAAACTCAGGGACATCAGAAGGAGTGGATGAAGAAATTGACATCATCGGAACATCGCCATGTACCCCTTCACAACTCCAACTAGACACAGACATTGATTTCCAATCCAGTACTGGATTATGAACCTGTAGCCATGGTAAACCCAACACGACCACATCATGCAAATTATGCAACACCTAAAAGCGAATATCTTCCTGATGTGCAGGAGCCATGCACATGGTCAACTGAGTCCAGTACTGAGGGTTATTCCTGGCCAAAGGCGTAGCATCAATTCCCCTTAATGGAATAGGATACTGCAAAGGCTCCAGGAAAAAACCACAACGCCTGGCAAACTCCAAGTCCATCAAATTCAGGGCAGCGCCCGAATCCACAAATGCCATAATCGAGTAGGATGACAGAGAGCAAATCAAAGTAACAGACAAAAGAAATTTAGGCTGTACAGTAGCAATGGTGACAGACCTAGCGAACCGCTTAGTGCGCTTAGGACAATCAGAGATAGCATGAGTAGGATCACCACAGTAAAAACACAGCCGATTCTGACGTCTATGTTCTTGCCGTTCAGTTCTGGTCAAAGTTCTATCACATTGCATAAGCTCAGGCCTCTGCTCAGAGGACACCGCCAAATGGTGCACAACTTTGCGCTCGCGCAAACGCCGATCAATTTGAATGGCCAAGGACATTGATTCATTCAGACCAGCAGGCGTGGGGAAACCCACCATAACATCCTTAAGGGCCTCAGAGAGACCCTTTCTAAAAATTGCTGCCAGGGCACACTCATTCCATTGAGTAAGCACAGACCACTTTCTAAACTTCTGACAATATACCTCCGCTTCATCCTGACCCTGACACAAAGCCAGCAAGGTTTTCTCTGCCTGATCCACTGAATTCGGTTCGTCATAAAGCAATCCAAGCGCCAGAAAAAAACGCATCTACATTAAGCAATGCAGGATCTCCTGGCGCAAGGGAGAATGCCCAGTCTTGAGGGTTGCCACGCAACAAAGAAATAATAATTTTTACTTGCTGAATGGGGTCACCAGAGGAGCGGGGTTTCAAAGCAAGAAACAGTCTACAATTATTTTTGAAATTCAGAAACTTAGATCTATCACCAGAAAACAAATCAGGAATAGGAATTCTAGGCTCTAACATCGGATTCTGAACTACATAACCCTGAATGCTTTGGACCTTTGCAGCGAGTTGATCCACACAAGAGGACAGACCTTGAATATCCATATCTACACCTGAGTCCTGAACCACCCAGAGATTAAGGGGAAAAGAGAGACAAAACACACTGCAAAGAAAAAAAAATGGGTTCAGAACTTCTCTTATCCCTCTTTTGAGATGCATTAACACTTTGTTGGCCAGCTGTACTGTTATGGACCTGGTGGTTAGGAGCACCCGGAATGACCTGATGAGTAAACTAGTAATCGGAACAAGCTCTGGGAAAGTGGGAACTCTGCTGACCGCAAACCCTACTCCTATCACACACACTAGAAATAGCCATGGAGCGTACCTAACTCTCTCTAGACGCCTCTTCACAGCCTAAGAGCTAACTACCCCTAAAGATAGAAATAGAAGCCTACTCTTGCCTCAGAAAAATTCCCCAAAGGTAAAGGCAGCCCCCCACATATATTGACTGTGAGTTAAGAGGAAAGTCACAAACACAGGAATGAAACAGGTTTTAGCAAAGGAGGCCAGACTTCACTAAATAGTCAGAGGATAGAAAAGGAAACTATGCGGTCAGCACAAAAAACTACAAAAACCACACAGAGTATGCAAAAAGACTCCCACACTGACTCACGGTGTGGAGGTGCAACACTGCACCCCTGAGCTTCCAGCTAGCAAGGAAATATCATAATAGCAAGCTGGACTAGAATTTAGCAGTATTAAGAAATATATTCAGGCAGCAGTAACAACAAATGAACTAGCAGGGACTTAGCTTCTGCTGGAGTAGACAGGTCCTCAGAGAAGTCCAAGAGAGATCTGAACCAATACTGAAACATTGACAGCTGGCATGAAGTAACGATCTGAGTAGAGTTAAATAGGGAAGCCAGCATAACAATAAACGAGGGCAGCTGAGAAAGCAAACCTCAGAGACCAGCAGTTCCGCTCAAAGCCACCAGAGGGAGTCCAAGAGCAGAACTAACCAAAGTACCATTCATGACCACAGAAGGGAGTCCGAGAAATGGAATTCGCAACAGTACCCCCCCTTGAGGAGGGATCACCAAACCCTCACCAGGGCCCCCAGGCCGATCAGGACGAGCCAAATGAAAGGCATGAACCAAATCGGCAGCATGGACATCGGAGGCAACAACCCAGGAATTATCCTCCTGACCATAGCCCTTCCACTTAACCAGGTACTGGAGCTTCCGTCTCGAAATACGAGAATCCAAAATTTTTTCCACCACATACTCCAACTCCCTCTCAACCAACACCGGAGCAGGAGGATCAACGGAGGGAACCATAGGCGCCACATACCTCCGCAACAACGACCTATGGAACACATTATGGATGGCAAAGGAAGCTGGAAGGACCAAACTAAATGACACAGGGTTGAGAATTTCAGAAATCTTATAAGAACCAATGAAACGAGGCTTAAACTTAGGAGAAGAAACCTTCATAGGAACATAACGAGAAGACAACCAAACCAAATCCCCAACACGAAGTCGAGGACCAACACAACGACGGCGGTTAGCGAAACGTTGAGCCTTCTCCTGGGACAACGTCAGATTGTCCACCACGTGAGTCCAAATTTGCTGCAATCTGTCCACCACAGAATCCACACCAGGACAGTCAGAAGGCTCAACCTGCCCTGAAGAAAAACGAGGATGAAAACCAGAATTGCAAAAAAAAGGCGAAACCAAAGTAGCCGAACTAGCCCGATTATTAAGGGCGAACTCAGCCAATGGCAAAAAGGTCACCCAATCATCCTGATCAGCAGAAACAAAGCATCTCAGATAGGTTTCCAAAGTCTGGTTGGTTCGTTCAGTTTGGCCATTTGTCTGAGGATGGAAAGCCGAAGAAAAAGACAAATCAATGCCCATCTTAGCACAAAAGGACCGCCAAAACCTAGAGACAAACTGGGACCCTCTGTCCGACACAATGTTCTCCGGAATGCCATGCAAATGAACCACATGCTGAAAGAATAATGGCACCAAATCAGAGGAGGAAGGTAATTTAGGCAAGGGTACCAAATGGACCATCTTAGAAAAGCGATCACAAACCACCCAGATGACAGACATCCTTTGAGAGACAGGAAGATCTGAAATAAAATCCATGGAAACATGCGTCCAGGGCCTTTTCGGGACCGGCAAGGGCAAAAGCAACCCACTGGCACGAGAACAGCAGGGCTTGGCCCGAGCACAAGTCCCACAAGACTGCACAAAAGAACGCACATCCCGTGACAAGGAAGGCCACCAAAAGGACCTAGCCACCAAATCCCTGGTACCAAAAATGCCAGGATGACCAGCCAACACCGAGCAATGAACCTCAGAAATAACTCTGCTAGTCCATCTATCAGGGACAAACAGTTTCTCCGCTGGACAACGGTCAGGTCTATCAGCCTGAAACTCCTGCAGCACCCGCCGCAAATCAGGGGAGATGGCAGACAGAATTACCCCCTCTTTGAGAATACCAGCCGGCTCAGGGACTTCCGGAGAATCAGGCACAAAACTCCTAGAAAGGGCATCAGCCTTCACATTCTTAGAACCCGGAAGGTATGAGACCACAAAATCGAAACGGGAGAAAAACAGTGACCATCGAGCCTGTCTAGGATTCAACCGCTTGGCAGACTCGAGATAAGTCAAATTCTTGTGATCCATCAAGACCACCACGCGGTGCTTGGCTCCCTCAAGCCAATGTCGCCACTCCTCGAATGCCCACTTCATAGCCAGCAGCTCCCGATTGCCAACATCATAATTACGCTCAGCAGGCAAAAACTTTCTAGAAAAGAAGGCACATGGCTTCATCACAGAGCCATCAGAACTTCTTTGAGACAAAACAGCCCCTGCTCCAATCTCAGAAGCATCAACCTCAACCTGAAAAGGGAGCGAAACATCTGGCTGACGCAACACAGGGGCCAAAGAAAAACGACGTTTCAGCTCCTGAAAAGCCTCCACGGCCGCAGAGGACCAATTCACAACATCAGCACCTTTCTTTGTCAAATCAGTCAAAGGTTTAACCACACTAGAAAAATTAGCGATGAAGCGACGGTAAAAATTAGCAAAGCCCAGGAATTTCTGAAGACTCTTCACAGATGTAGGTTGAGTCCAATCATAAATGGCCTGAACTTTAACAGGATCCATCTCGATAGTAGAAGGGGAAAAAATGAAGCCCAAAAAGGAAACCTTCTGAACTCCAAAGAGACACTTAGACCCCTTCACAAACAAGGAATTAGCACGAAGGACCTGAAATACCATTCTGACCTGCTTCACATGAGACTCCCAATCATCTGAAAAGACCAAAATATCATTCAAATATACAATCATGAATCTATCCAGATACTTTTGGAAGATGTCATGCATAAAGGACTGAAACACAGATGGAGCGTTAGAAAGCCCGAATGGCATCACCAGGTACTCAAAATGGCCCTCGGGCGTATTAAATGCTGTTTTCCATTCATCGCCCTGTTTAATACGCACAAGGTTATACGCCCCTCGAAGATCTATCTTGGTGAACCAACTAGCCACCTTAATCCGAGCAAACAAATCAGACAGCAGAGGCAAAGGGTACTGAAATTTGACCGTGATTTTATTGAGAAGGCGGTAGTCTATACAGGGTCTCAGAGAGCCATCCTTCTTGGCCACAAAAAAGAACCCTGCTCCCAACGGTGATGAAGACGGGCGAATATGCCCTTTCTCCAAGGACTCCTTTATATAACTCCGCATAGCGGCGTGTTCTGGCACGGATAAATTGAAAAGTCGGCCCTTAGGAAACTTACTACCAAGGATCAAATTTATAGCACAATCACAATCCCTATGAGGGGGTAGGATACTGGATTTGGGCTCATCAAATACATCCCGGTAATCCGACAGAAACTCAGGGACATCAGAAGGAGTGGATGAATAAATTGACATCATCGGAACATCGCCATTTACCCCTTGACAACCCCAACTAGACACAGACATTGATTTCCAATCCAATACTGGATTATGAACCTGTAGCCATGGCAAACCCAACACGACCACATCATGCAAATTAGGCAACACCAAAAAGCGAATATCTTCCTGATGTGCAGGAGCCATGCACATGGTCAACTGAGTCCAGTACTGAGGTTTATTCCTGGCCAAAGGCGTAGCATCAATTCCCCTTAATGGAATAGGATACTGCAAAGGCTCCAGGAAAAAACCACAACGCCTGGCAAACTCCAAGTCCATCAAATTCAGGACAGCGCCCGAATCCACAAATGCCATAACCGAGTAGGACGACAGAGAGCAAATCAAAGTAACAGACAAAAGAAATTTAGGCTGTACAGTAGCAATGGTGACAGACCTAGCGAACCGCTTAGTGCGCTTAGGACAATCAGAGATAGCATGAGTAGGGTCACCACGGTAAAAACACAGCCGATTCTGACGTCTGTGTTCTTGCCGTTCAGTTCTGGTCAAAGTTCTATCACATTGCATAAGCTCAGGCCTCTGCTCAGAGGACACCGCCAAATGGTGCACAATTTTGCACTCACGCAAACGCCGATCAATTTGAATGGCCAAGGACATTGATTCATTCAGACCAGCAGGTGTGGGGAAGCCCACCATGACATCCTTAAGGGCCTGAGAGAGACCCTTTCTAAAAATTGCTGCCAGGGCACACTCATTCCATTGAGTAAGAACAGACCACTTTCTAAACTTCTGACAATATACCTCCGCTTCATCCTGACCCTGACACAAAGCCAGCAAGGCTTTCTCTGCCTGATCCACTGAATTAGGTTCGTCATAAAGCAATCCAAGCGCCAGAAAAAACGCATCTACATTAAGCAATGCAGGATCTCCTGGCGCAAGGGAGAATGCCCAGTCTTGAGGGTCGCCACGTAACAAAGAAATAATAATTTTTACTTGCTGAATGGGGTCACCAGAGGAGCAGGGTTTCAAAGCAAGAAACAGTCTACAATTATTTTTGAAATTCAGAAACTTAGATCTATCCCCAGAAAACAAATCAGGAATTGGAATTCTAGGCTCTAACATCGGATTCTGAACTACATAATCTTGAATGCTTTGGACCCTTGCAGTGAGTTGATCCACACAAGAGGACAGACCCTGAATATCCATATCTACACCTGAGTCCTGAACCACCCAGAGATTAAGGGGAAAAGAGAGACAAAACACACTGCAAAGAAAAAAAAATGGGTTCAGACCTTCTCTTATCCCTCTTTTGAGATGCATTAACACTTTGAGGGCCAGCTGTACTGTTATGGACCTGGTGGTTAGGAGCACCCGGAATGACCTGATGAGTAAACTAGTAATCGGAACAAGCTCTGGGAAAGTGGGAACTCTGCTGACCGCAAACCCTACTCCTATCACAAACACTAAAAATAGCTGTGGAGCGTACCTAACTCTCCCTAGACGCCTCTTCACAGCCTAAGAGCTAACTACCCCTAAAGATAGAAATAGAAGCCTAACCTTGCCTCAGAGAAATTCCCCAAAGGTAAAGGCAGCCCCCCACATATATGACTGTGAGTTAAGAGGAAAGTCACAAACACAGGAATGAAACAGGTTTTAGCAAAGGAGGCCAGACTTCACTAAATAGTCAGAGGATAGAAAAGGAAAATATGCGGTCAGCACAAAAAACTACAAAAACCACGCAGAGTATGCAAAAAGACCCACACACCGACTAACGGTGTGGAGGTGCAACACTGCACCCCAGAGCTTCCAGCTAGCAAGGAAATATCATAATAGCAAGCTGGACTAGAATTTAGCAGTACTAAGAAATATATTCAGGCAGCAGTAACAACAAATGAACTAGCAGGGACTTAGCTTCTGCTGGAGTAGACAGGTCCTCAGAGAAGTCCAAGAGAGATCTGAACCAATACTGATACATTGACAGCTGGCATGAAGTAACGATCTGAGTAGAGTTAAATAGGGAAGCCAGCCTAAGAATAAACGAGGGCAGCTGAGAAAGCAAACCTCAGAGACCAGCAGTTCCGCTCAAAGCCAAAAGAGGGAGTCCAAGAGCAGAACTAACCAAAGTACCATTCATGACCACAGGAGGGAGTCCGAGAAATGGAATTCACAACAGTTAGCATAGAGGAATCCATGACCCAGTAGGACATTGGGAGACCATGTTGCCGATGTATGGAGACAGGTTGTGGAAGACTTTGTCTGTCATAGTTATGGTTTTGAACTGTAGCCTCTCGACAATTGGAAGGCACTGAAGGGCTTGGCAGAAAGGAGAGGCTGTGGAATAACAGAGGGATAGTTGAATTACTCAGGCAACAGACTTTAGGATAGATTGGAGTGGTGCAAGAATGCTAGAGGGGAGGCCAGAGAGTAGAAGGTTGCAATAGTGTAGGCGGGAGATCATGAGGGCGTGCACAAACATTTTTGCAGTTTCTTGGAATGTACAGATTATGTAAATGTTTTTGAGATGCACTGGACAGGAGGAGGCAAGGGCTTGGATATGTATCTTGAAAGAGAGGGCACAGTCGAGGATCAACTCGAGGCCCCGAACATGCGGGACTATTTGTATCGGTGTGCTGTCCCAGCATTACACAGGCACATGTCCCACAACATTACCCGTGCCCTCCACAATGCTGTTATTGGGAAAGTCCACCTAACCAAAGACACGTGGACAAGTGCTTGTGATCAGGGATGGTACATCTCACTAACGGCACACTGGGTTAACACAGTGGAAGCCGAGACACAGTCCGACCTTGGGATGGTGCACGTCCTCCCAACACTGAGTATTGCTGGCCCTACGTCAATCTGGGTTGCCACCACAGTCTACAGCTCCTGCACCTTCTCCTCCTTCACATCCTCTTTGGCCTCCATCTCCGAAAGTAACACATGAGTCACAAGCTGGAGGCACTGCAGCACTGCCTCAGGCAAGCGGCAACAGGCTGTGCTGAAGCTAATATGATTTTGTGACAAACCGCACAATGATGAAGAGTTGTGGACAGCTCTGAAAGAGCAGGCAGATCTGTGGCTGACACCACTGAACCTACTGCCAGGCATGTGTGTGTGTGACAATGGCTGGAACCTGGTGGCTGCTCTGTGTCAAGGCGAGCTCACACACGTGCCATGCATGGCCCATGTGCTAAAACTCATTGTTCAACATTTCCTGAAAAGTGACAACAAGGAGGTGACAGATCTGCTAGGAAAAGTATGAGGCTCTGCATACCCATTTTGGAATGTCAGCTAGAGCTTCATCTGCCCTTGCCGTGCTTCTGCAGTGCTTGCAGCTTTTGGCTCACTTACTGGTGTGTGATGTCCTCTCCATGCATTGGAACTCTACACTGCATATTTTGGAAAGGATTTGTGAGCAGAAGAGGGCAGTTGTTGACCACCAGCATCAACAAGGACGTTGGTATTCAGTTTTGACTTCACACATAAGATTTCAGGAGTGGACATAGATGTCAGACATATGTACCATTCTCCAAAACTTAGAGGAATTCACCAAGATGGTGAGCGGCGATGACGCCATAATTAACATCGCCATCCTGCTTCTCTGCGTTCTAGTATAAATATTTATAGTTATTTATATAGAGTCAACAGTCATAAGTAACAACAATAACAATAATACAGTAACTAAACAGAAAAAAAAAAAACCCTGCTCGTGACAGCTTACAATCTACACTAAGTAACAACCAGAACAATAATGAAACTTCAAAAAAAAACCTGCTCGTGACAACTTACAATCTACAATGAGGTGGGGGAGATAAAAACTACAGGGAAATGTATTTACAAGAATGTATTTACAATGATATTACTGAGGTTTGTCGAAAGTTGTGGAGGCATGAGGACAAGGAGGAGGAGGAGTGCATGATTAGTCCTCTTGATGATGACACGGAAGTATCGACTGTTAGCAGTCTTGCACGCATGGCTGAGTTTATGTTCCGCTGCCTTTCCCATCAGCCTCGCGTTTTCAAAATTTTTTGTGACAGGGAATACTGATTGGTGACACTTCTAGACCAATGCTACAAAGAGAACTTATTCCAGAGGCAGACGGGTGTACTACAATTTTGGAGGCCCATAGGGCCCTTCTTACTGAATTATTTAAAAAAGACTCCCATCTGAAAACACTGGCAGAAGAGGTCACAGTTTGTTGGCAAAGCAAGGAGTACAGGTGAGAGAGACACAACTCCAATCCAGCAAATGCAGTGGAATACTGACAAAGTTCGGGGAGAGTTTTCTCACACCCTCCTATCGCCCTGTCCCTGAGGCATGAGGGACTCTCACAAGGAATGCTTTGTTTTGGAAAATGCTGAGGGAGTACATTGCTGACCGTATCAACATCCTCTGTCATTCCCCTGTGCCCTTTCATTATTGTTTTGCAAACCTGAACACGGACCATGAACTGTGTCTCTCTACTGCGAACGTGCGCTGTACTCACGGTTATGGAGCGCACGGTGCCTCGCTCTCTGGCAGTCACTGTGAACATTGCTCCTCGCTTTTTCAGCAGTACTGCTTTTATTGGCGGGAGCACACTCCTTCATAATACAGAGACAGAGAACAACACTGCAAAAGCGTTCACACTCTGCTCCTCAGACTTTCTATGTGCTCAGTGCCTGCTGACAGCAAATACAGCTGAATGTAGGCCTGAATTTCCACATTTTGTAGGCCACAAATACATCTGACATCTGACAATGATAACACACTGACAAATATGTGGCATTTTTATATTTATTAAGCTAAATAGTGCTGTATAAAATTAGAGTATCAGACAGCAGAAAAAGTGGTACACCGGCCTACAATGACCAAACTTGGAGCAGACATATATGAGGGCTCTCACACAAATACCACACTGGCAAATCTGTGGCCTTTGAATTTTTTTATGCTAAATAGTGCTGTATAGAATTTGAGTATAAGACAGCCAAAAAATAAGTACACTGCCCTTCAATGCCCAAACTTGAAGCACACTGATATATGACGGCTGTAACAAAAATACCACACTGGCTATTATGTTGTTAGGGTTGACGGAACGCACCGGGGGCTTATTTCAGCCAGGTCCCTGAACACATACAAACACATGACCACATTGGCGCAAAGCACATAACTTAGGAAGATACTAGCACATGGCCATTCGGCCATGCAAGCCTTAAATAGCTGCAGCATGTATAGGACCTTCCTAGAAGGACCAATGAGAGGCTGCCACAGAGCCTGCGCACCTACAGGACCTTCCTAGAAGGACCAATAGATTTGGCTGCAGTACCTGAGCATGTGACCCTTGATCTCCACTGATAAATCTTACCCTGGGCATGCTCAGTGTGTGCAAAGCAGGACTTAGTCCCAGAAAAGCCTGCTCACCGCAGATCAGTGCAGGGTACAATAGCAGAGCCTGGAGAGGCAGCAGTAACCCTTTGCACAGTATCGGTCTCAGTGAGACGCTGGGACCGACGTCTCCACTGAGCAGGCTCCACTGCGGCCGATGCAGAATGGGAGACCGCAGCAGACACGGATCGAGATTCCCCCTGTGCAGCAGAGGAAACTCGACTCCTAACATTACCCCCCCTCCAAGGGCCCCCCTCCTTGAGCCTCGCTACGCTCAAAAGCTGCAATGAGCAGCGGAGCCCAAATGTGCTCCACAGGCTCCCAGGTTCTATCCTCTGGACCGTGACCCTTCCAGTCCACCAGATAAAATTTCTTGCCACGTACCACCTTGCACCCCACGATAGCATTCACCTCAAATTCATCTGTGGATGAACCCGATGTCCCGGCAGATGACTCAGAAAACCGGGACAAATGAACGGGCTTTAAGAGGGAAACGTGAAAAGTATCGGTGATACCAAGGCGTGGAGGAATAGCTAAACGGTAGATCACAGGGTTGACCTGTTCCAGAACCTTGAACGGGCCAATGTAGCAAGGCGCAAACTTAGTGGACTCAACTCGCAGCCTAATGTTACAGGCAGAGAGCCACACTAAGTCACCAGGAGCAAAGGTTGGAGCGGGGCGCCGGTGTGTATCAGCCAAAACCCTCATTCTCTCCTTGGAGGCCCAGATGGCATCCTGTGTGCGGTCTCAGATGTCACGTGCCTCCACCGCCCAGTCTGCCACCCTAGAATCGGTGGATGACACGGGCATGGGCACAGGGACACGTGGATGCTGGCCGTAATTAAGGAGAAAAGGAGTCTGGCCAGTGGAATCGGCTACGGCGTTGTTCAAGGCAAATTCCGCTCAAGGTAGCAAAGATGCCCAGTCATCCTGCCTAGCAGAGACAAAATGTTGCAAGTATGTCACCAGGGTCTGGTTGGTTCTTTCTACCAACCCGTTCGTCTCGGGATGATATGCAGAGCAGAGATTCAACTCTATGCTGAGTAAACGGCAGAGCTCTCTCCAAAACTGAGACGCAAACTGGGGACCCCGGTCGCTGACAATTTTATCAGGCATTCCATGTAAGCGGAAAATATGTTTTATGAACAACGCCGCCAAGGCCCGTGCAGAAGGTAACCGTTGAAGCGGCACTAAATGCACCATCTTAGAAAAATGATCGGTGACTACCCAGATAATGGTGCAGCTACGAGACTTGGGTAAGCCCACCACAAAGTCCATCCCAACCATCTCCCAGGGCCTGTCTGCCACCGGCAGGGGGTAAAGTGACCCAGCAGGCCGTTGCCGAGGAGACCGATTCTGGGCGCAGGAGACACACGCCCGAATATAGTCCCTGACGTCACGGGCCATATGCAGCCACCAGTACGTCCTTGCCAAAAGCTCAGATGTCCTCTTGGTCCCAAAATGTCCACCCACTCTGGACGAGTGAGCCCAAGAGAGAACCTCCGGTCGCAAATTCGCTGGTACGAAAGTCTTGCCCGGGGGCACGGACTCTAGCGAAACCGGAGCCACAGTTCTCAGGCTCTCAGAAGGGACAATAAGCCGAAGCTCCTCCTCCTCAGATGACACTATAGAGCGGGAGAGAGCGTCGGCACGAATGTTCTTCTCCCCGGAGAGAAAATGGAGAGTAAAATGGAACCGGGAGAAGAACAGGGACCATCTAGCCTGGCGAGAATTCAGCCGCTGTGCCGTCTGTATATATACCAAGTTCTTGTGGTCAGTGAACACTTGGAAGGGAAAGCGAGCTCCCTCCAAGAGGTGTCTCCACTCTGAAAAATCCAACTTCATGGCTAGCAACTCCCTGTCCCCGATGGAATAATTCCTCTCCGCTGGTGTGAAGGTCTTGGAGAATAAGAAGCAAGGATGCTTCCGACCTTGAGCATCCTTTTGGAAAAGGACTGATCCAGCACCAACGGATGAGGCATCCACCTCCAAGATAAATGGCTTATCTACATTGGGGCGATGTAGGATGGGAGCACTAGCGAAGTGTGACTTAATCGGGAGAAAGGCCTTGGAGACCTCCTCTGACCACAACTTGGGATTTGCTCCCTTCTTGGTGAGGGCAACCAAAGGAGCTACCAAAGTTGAGAAGTGTGGAATGAACTGGCGATAGTAAATAATGAACCCCATAAAGCGCTGCACCGCTTTAAGAGAATGGGGTTCCTGCCAGTCCATCACAGCCTGTAGCTTGGCAGGATCCATAGTTAAACCCTGGGCAGAGATGATATAACCAAGGAAAGGCAAGGACTCCTGCTCAAACACACACTTCTCCAACTTGGCGTAGAGGGAGTTTGCCCGTAAGAGGTCAAAGACTTTGCGAACATCTCTCCGATGGGAGTCAATATCTGGAGAGTAGATGAGAATATCATCCAGATAGACTATGACCGAGGTGGTGAGCATATCCCGGAAAATGTCGTTCACAAAGTCTTGGAAAATGGCTGGAGCATTACAGAGCCCGAAGGGCATCACCAGATATTCATAGTGCCCATCCCTGGTGTTAAAAGCCGTCTTCCATTCGTCCCCCTCACGGATGCGAATCAGATTGTAGGCACCCCGCAGATCCAATTTTGTAAATACCCTTGCTCCCCATAGCCTATCAAGAAGCTCAGATATCAGGGGTAATGGGTACTTGTTCTTAACGGTGATGGCGTTAAGACCCCTGTAGTCTATGCATGGATGTAAGTCTCCAGTCTTCTTCTGTACGAAGAAGAACCCAGCCCCTGCCGGTGACACTGACTTCTGTTATGGTTCTCAATGGCAAGAGAACATAGCCCAGCAAACATACGAACTAGCTCTTGGAAGGATGGAAACTAAACTGACCATGAACTAAACCTGCCGCACAACTAACAGTAGCCGGGTAGCGTAGCCTGCGTTTTATCCCTAGACGCCCAGCGCCGGCCGGAGGACTAACTAATCCTGGCAGAGGAAAATATAGTCCTGGCTCACCTCTAGAGAAATTTCCCCGAAAGGCAGACAGAGGCCCCCACAAATATTGGCGGTGATTTTAGATGAAATGACAAACGTAGTATGAAAATAGGTTTAGCAAAATTGAGGTCCGCTTACTAGATAGCAGGAAGACAGAAAGGGCACTTTCATGGTCAGCTGAAAACCCTATCAAAATACCATCCTGAAATTACTTTAAGACTCTAGTATTAACTCATAACATCAGAGTGGCAATTTCAGATCACAAGAGCTTTCCAGACACAGAAACGAAACTACAGCTGTGAACTGGAACAAAATGCAAAAACAAACAAGGACTAAGTCCAACTTAGCTGGGAGTTGTCTAGCAGCAGGAACATGCACAGACAGGCTTCTGAATACAATGTTGACCGGCATGGAAGTGACAGAGGAGCAAGGCTAAATAGCGACTCCCACATCCTGATGGAAACAGGTGAACAGAGAGGATGATGCACACCAGTTCAATTCCACCAGTGGCCACCGGGGGAGCCCAAAATCCAATTTCACAACAGTACCCCCCCCTCAAGGAGGGGGCACCGAACCCTCACCAGAACCACCAGGGCGATCAGGATGAGCCCTATGAAAGGCACGGACCAAATCGGAGGCATGAACATCAGAGGCAGTCACCCAAGAATTATCCTCCTGACCGTATCCCTTCCATTTGACCAGATACTGGAGTTTCCATCTGGCAACACGGGAGTCCAAGATTTTTTCCACAACGTACTCCAACTCGCCCTCAACCAACACCGGAGCAGGAGGCTCAACGGAAGGCACAACCGGTACCTCATACCTGCGCAATAATGACCGATAAAAAACATTATGAATAGAAAAAGATGCAGGGAGGTCCAAACGGAAGGACACAGGGTTAAGAATCTCCAATATCTTGTACGGGCCGATGAACCGAGGCTTAAACTTGGGAGAAGAAACCCTCATAGGGACAAAACGAGAAGACAACCACACCAAGTCCCCAACACAAAGCCGAGGACCAACACGACGCCGGCGGTTGGCAAACAGCTGAGTCTTCTCCTGGGACAACTTCAAATTGTCCACTACCTGCCCCCAAATCTGATGCAACCTCTCCACCACAGCATCCACTCCAGGACAATCCGAAGATTCCACCTGACCAGAAGAAAATCGAGGATGAAACCCCGAATTACAGAAAAAGGGAGACACCAAGGTGGCAGAGCTGGCCCGATTATTGAGGGCAAACTCCGCTAAAGGCAAAAAAGCAACCCAATCATCCTGATCTGCAGACACAAAACACCTCAAATATGTCTCCAAGGTCTGATTCGTCCGCTCGGTCTGGCCATTAGTCTGAGGATGGAAAGCAGACGAGAAAGACAAATCTATGCCCATCCTAGCACAGAATGCTCGCCAAAATCTAGACACGAATTGGGTACCTCTGTCAGAAACGATATTCTCCGGAATACCATGCAAATGGACCACATTTTGAAAAAACAGAGGAACCAACTCGGAAGAAGAAGGCAACTTAGGCAGGGGAACCAAATGGACCATCTTAGAGAAACGATCACACACCACCCAGATGACAGACATCTTCTGAGAAACAGGAAGATTCGAAATAAAATCCATCGAGATGTGCGTCCAGGGCCTCTTCGGGATAGGCAAGGGCAACAACAATCCACTAGCCCGAGAACAACAAGGCTTGGCCCGAGCACAAACGTCACAAGACTGCACGAAGCCTCGCACATCTCGAGACAGGGAAGGCCACCAGAAGGACCTTGCCACCAAATCCCTGGTACCAAAGATTCCAGGATGACCTGCCAACGCAGAAGAATGAACCTCAGAAATGACTTTACTGGTCCAATCATCAGGAACAAACAGTCTACCAGGTGGGCAACGATCAGGTCTATCCGCCTGAAACTCCTGCAAGGCCCGCCGCAGGTCTGGAGAAACGGCAGACAATATCACTCCATCCTTAAGGATACCTGTAGGTTCAGAATTACCAGGGGAGTCAGGCTCAAAACTCCTAGAAAGGGCATCCGCCTTAACATTCTTAGAACCCGGCAGGTAGGACACCACAAAATTAAACCGAGAGAAAAACAATGACCAGCGCGCCTGTCTAGGATTCAGGCGTCTGGCGGACTCAAGATAAATTAGATTTTTGTGGTCAGTCAATACCACCACCTGATGTCTAGCCCCCTCAAGCCAATGACGCCACTCCTCAAAAGCCCACTTCATGGCCAAAAGCTCCCGATTCCCAACATCATAATTCCGCTCGGCGGGCGAAAATTTACGCGAGAAAAAAGCACAAGGTCTCATCACGGAGCAATCGGAACTTCTCTGCGACAAAACCGCCCCAGCTCCGATTTCAGAAGTGTCGACCTCAACCTGAAAAGGAAGAGCAACATCAGGCTGACGCAACACAGGGGCGGAAGAAAAGCGGCGCTTAAGCTCCCGAAAGGCCTCCACAGCAGCAGGGGACCAATCAGCAACATCAGCACCCTTCTTAGTCAAATCAGTCAATGGTTTAACAACATCAGAAAAACCAGCAATAAATCGACGATAAAAGTTAGCAAAGCCCAAAAATTTCTGAAGACTCTTAAGAGAAGAGGGTTGCGTCCAATCACAAATAGCCTGAACCTTGACAGGATCCATCTCGATGGAAGAGGGGGAAAAAATATATCCCAAAAAGGAAATCTTTTGAACCCCAAAAACGCACTTAGAACCCTTCACACACAAGGAATTAGACCGCAAAACCTGAAAAACCCTCCTGACCTGCTGGACATGGGAGTCCCAGTCATCCGAAAAAATCAAAATATCATCCAGATACACAATCATAAATTTATCCAAATAATCACGGAAAATGTCATGCATAAAGGACTGAAAGACTGAAGGGGCATTTGAAAGACCAAAAGGCATCACCAAATACTCAAAGTGGCCCTCGGGCGTATTAAATGCGGTTTTCCACTCATCCCCCTGCTTAATTCGCACCAAATTATACGCCCCACGAAGATCTATCTTAGAGAACCACTTGGCCCCCTTTATGCGAGCAAACAAATCAGTCAGCAGTGGCAACGGATATTGATATTTAACCGTGATTTTATTCAAAAGCCGATAATCAATGCACGGCCTCAAAGAGCCATCTTTCTTAGCCACAAAGAAAAAACCGGCTCCTAAGGGAGATGACGAAGGACGAATATGTCCCTTTTCCAAGGACTCCTTTATATATTCTCGCATAGCAGCATGTTCAGGCACAGACAGATTAAATAAACGACCCTTAGGGTATTTACTACCCGGAATCAAATCTATGGCACAATCGTACTCCCGGTGCGGAGGTAATGAACCAAGCTTAGGTTCTTCAAAAACGTCACGATATTCAGTCAAGAATTCAGGAATCTCAGAGGGAATAGATGATGAAATGGAAACCACAGGTACGCCCCCATGCGTCCCCTTACATCCCCAGCTTAACACAGACATAGCTTTCCAGTCAAGGACTGGGTTATGAGATTGCAGCCATGGCAATCCAAGCACCAACACATCATGTAGGTTATACAGCACAAGAAAGCGAATAATCTCCTGGTGATCCGGATTAATCCGCATAGTTACTTGTGTCCAGTATTGTGGTTTATTGCTAGCCAATGGGGTGGAGTCAATCCCCTTCAGGGGTATAGGAGTTTCAAGAGGCTCCAAATCATACCCACAGCGTTTGGCAAAGGACCAATCCATAAGACTCAAAGCGGCGCCAGAGTCGACATAGGCATCCGCGGTAATAGATGATAAAGAACAAATCAGGGTCACAGATAGAATAAACTTAGACTGTAAAGTGCCAATTGAAACAGACTTATCAAGCTTCTTAGTACGCTTAGAGCATGCTGATATAACATGAGTTGAATCACCGCAATAGAAGCACAACCCATTTTTTCGTCTAAAATTCTGCCGTTCACTTCTGGACAGAATTCTATCACATTGCATATTCTCTGGCGTCTTCTCAGTAGACACCGCCAAATGGTGCACAGGTTTGCGCTCCCGCAGACGCCTATCGATCTGGATAGCCATTGTCATGGACTCATTCAGACCCGCAGGCACAGGGAACCCCACCATAACATCCTTAATGGCATCAGAGAGACCCTCTCTGAAATTCGCCGCCAGGGCGCACTCATTCCACTGAGTAAGCACAGCCCATTTACGGAATTTCTGGCAGTATATTTCAGCTTCGTCTTGCCCCTGAGATAGGGACATCAAGGCCTTTTCCGCCTGAAGTTCTAACTGAGGTTCCTCATAAAGCAACCCCAAGGCCAGAAAAAATGCATCCACATTGAGCAACGCAGGATCCCCTGGAGCCAATGCAAAAGCCCAATCCTGAGGGTCGCCCCGGAGCAGAGAAATCACAATCCTGACCTGCTGAGCAGGATCTCCAGCAGAGCGAGATTTCAGGGACAAAAACAACTTGCAATTATTTTTAAAATTTTGAAAGCAAGATCTATTCCCCGAGAAAAATTCAGGCAAAGGAATTCTAGGTTCAGATATAGGAACATGAACAACAAAATCTTGTAAGTTTTGAACTTTTGTGGTGAGATTATTCAAACCTGCAGCTAAACTCTGAATATCCATTTTAAATTAACCCTTTTAGGCCGGTCAAACTGTTATGGTTCTCAATGGCAAGAGAACATAGCCCAGCAAACATACGAACTAGCTCTTGGAAGGATGGAAACTAAACTGACCCTGAACTAAACCTGCCGCACAACTAACAGTAGCCGGGTAGCGTAGCCTGCGTTTTATCCCTAGACGCCCAGCGCCGGCCGGAGGACTAACTAATCCTGGCAGAGGAAAATATAGTCCTGGCTCACCTCTAGAGAAATTTCCCCAAAAGGCAGACAGAGGCCCCCACAAATATTGGCGGTGATTTTAGATGAAATGACAAACGTAGTATGAAAATAGGTTTAGCAAAATTGAGGTCCGCTTACTAGATAGCAGGAAGACAGAAAGGGCACTTTCATGGTCAGCTGAAAACCCTATCAAAATACCATCCTGAAATTACTTTAAGACTCTAGTATTAACTCATAACATCAGAGTGGCAATTTCAGATCACAAGAGCTTTCCAGACACAGAAACGAAACTACAGCTGTGAACTGGAACAAAATGCAAAAACAAACAAGGACTAAGTCCAACTTAGCTGGGAGTTGTCTAGCAGCAGGAACATGCACAGAAAGGCTTCTGATTACAATGTTGACCGGCATGGAAGTGACAGAGGAGCAAGGCTAAATAGCGACTCCCACATCCTGATGGAAACAGGTGAACAGAGAGGATGATGCACACCAGTTCAATTCCACCAGTGGCCACCGGGGGAGCCCAAAATCCAATTTCACAACAGACTTCCTAATGAATCCTCTTGCCAGATTCTCTTTGATGTACTGGGACATTGCGTCTGTCTCCGGGAGAGAAAACGGATAGACTCGACCCCAGGGAGGCTCAGCACCAGGCAAGAGGTCAATAGGACAGTCATAGGGGCGGTGAGGCGGAAGGGTCTCCGCAGCCCTTTTGGAGAACACGTCTGCATAGGGCCAATAGTGCTTGGGGAGAGAGAAAAGATCTGCCGGTACCTGTGTTGTAGCAACCTGAACGCACTCCCTCTGACATCTACCCTCGCAGGATTTACTCCATCCCAAAATTCTCCCTGAGGACCACTCTATATGAGGAGAATGATAGCGTAGCCATGGTATCCCCAACAGGACCTCATCAATTCCCTCAGGAATGACTAATAGGGAGATAATCTCCTGTTGTGATGGAGACACAGAAAGCGTGATAGGAATGGTTTGGTGGGTAATCTGAGAGGGTAGTGTGAACCCATTTTCCACTCGAACGGTTACTGGTTTGGCGAGCATAACCAGGGGTATTGCATGATGCTGGGCGAAAGCGGATGACATAAAATTACCCTCCGCCCCAGAGTCCACGCATAGCTCTACCATAAGAGTGGATGGGCCAAAGGTAATTGTCCCCTTGAAGGACAACTTTGAGGCAAACGTCGCCGTGTCTAGTGTACCTTCTCCAACTGCAACTAGACGCTGACGTTTCCCCGACCGCTGAGGACACTTGGAGGCAAGATGTCCTGACTGCCGGCAAACATGACAGACCTTACGTGCACGAGTGGACTGGGACTTGGGTCCCACTCATGTCACTTCTATGGCCTCATGTGACTCGGACGCCTGGACTGGAGATTCCAGAGGTCTGGCGAAGGTGGGAGCCAGCCGAAACCTCTGCCTACACTGCGCTCGCTCCAACCTTCGCTTGTGAAAACGAAGGTCTATGCGAGTTGATACAGCTATGAGCTCCTCCAGTGTGGCGGGAATCTCCCTAGTAGCCAAAGCATCATTCACATGGTCAGCCAGCCCCCTCCAAAATACAGGAATGAGGGTTTTATCTGGCCATTCCAACTCAGACGCTAATGTCCGGAAGTGAACCGCAAAATGGCTGACCATGGTTGAACCCTGAGTCAAAGCCAGCAGTTGGAGCGCTGTATCATGGGTGACTTGAGGTCCTACAAAGACCTGTTTCAAAGTGTCCAGAAACCGAGGAACACTCCGCACCACATGATCGCTGCGCTCCCACAGCGGCGTAGCCCACTCCAACGCCCTGTCCGACAAGAGAGAGATTATGAATCCCACCTTTGCCCGCTCTGTGGAAAACGTGCAGCCAGGAGCTCGAGGTGTTTACCACACTGGCTCACGAAACCCCTACAGAACTTACTATCCCCAGAGTATCTCACAGGCAATGGGAGGTGAGATAAGGTCGGCACAGAGGTGGCAGTGGGTAAAGCTGCTGCAGCCACGCTAGCAGACTGAACAGTAATTGTGGTAACATCCACCGCCGAGATTGCAAGATCAAGAGACGCCAACCGGCCCTCCAGCAGCTGGATGTACCCCTGCAATTGCTGTTCATCTGCCATTACTTAGCCAGATCCTGGCGCTAGTATAGTGTTAGGGTTGGCGGAACGCACCGAATATATTTATTAGATGGGATTGGTGCGTTCACAAGCCGGGATCCACCATGCAGGAAAGAACCTGCTGCTAAGTAAATGGCGGTATGAACCAGCTCTGTTAGCTTCACAGAGCGGCCGAGAAAGCAAAGCTCTGTGCCCTGTTGGACTTTCACAGAGGCACAGGCTAACTACCCAAATGAGAGCAGTCAGTGGTCATGCATGCACACAAAACTCCTCGCCGGAGGTGCCAGCATTCTAGGGGCTTATTTCAGCCAGGTCCCTGAATACACACAAACACATTCTCCTCACTGGAGGTGCCAGCATTCTAGGGGCTTATTTCAGCTGGGTCCCTGAACACATACAAACACATGACCACACTGGCGCAAAGCACATAACTTAGGAAGATACCAGCGCATGGCCGTGTGGCCATGCAAACCTTAAATACCTGCAGCACGTACAGGACCTTCCTAGAAGGACCAATGAGAGGCTGCCACAGAGCCTGCGCACCTACAGGACCTTCCTAGAAGGACCAATAGATTTGGCTGCAGTACCTGAGCATGTGACCCTTGATCTCCACTGAGAGATCTTACCCTGGGCATGCTCAGTGTGTGCAAAGCAGGACTCAGAAAAGCCTGCTCACTGCAGATCAGTGCAGGGTACAATAGCAGAGCCTGGAGAGGCAGCAGTAACCCTTTGCACAGTATCGGTCTCAGTGAGACGCTGGGACCGACGTCTTCACTGAGCAGGCTCCACTGTGGCCGATGCAGAATGGGAGACCACAGCAGACACGGATTGAGATTCCCCCTGTGCAGCAGAGGAAACTCGACTCCTAACATTTGTGACATTTTTTTTGTTTGATAGACCAAATAGTACTGAATAGAATTTGTGGATCAGACAACAAAAAATAAGTACACCGGCCTACAATGACCAAACTTTGAGCACACTGATATATAACGGCTGTAACGGAAATACCACACTGGCTAATGTGTGGCTTTTTTTTGTTTGATAGGCTAAATAGTACTGTATAGAATTTGAGGATCAGACAGCAAAAAAATATGTACACCGGCCTACACTGCCCAAACTTGGAGCTGAGATATATGAGTGCTCTCACGGAAATACCACACTGGCAAATCTGTGGCCTTTCAATTTTTTTATGCTAAATAGTGCTGTATAGAATTTGAGTATCAGACAGCCAAAAAATAAGTACAGCGGCCTACAATGATCAAACTTGGAGCACGCTGATATACAGTATAACGGCTGTAATGGAAGTACCACACTGGCAAATATGTGGCCTTTTTTGGCTTGAAAGGCCAAATAGTGCTATATAGAATTTGAGGATCAGACAGCCAAAAAATAAATACACCGGCCTACAATCCCCAAACTTGGAGCTGAGATATATGAGTGCTCTCACGGAAATACCACACTGGCAAATCTGTGGCCTTTCAATTTTTTTTATGCTAAATAGTGCTGTATAGAATTTGAGTATAAGACAGCCAAAAAATAAGTTCACCGGCCTACAATGCCCAAAGTTGGAGCACGCAGATATATGAGGCCTTTTTTGGTGAATTTAAAACACCAAAAAAAAAACAGTGGCACAAGGGTAGCACACACAACTATGCTACGTATGCCTGACAAATAAAAACTAAGGAGAACTATAAGTCAAAAGAAAGCCAAGATAGATTTTATATAAATAATCAAAATTTTTTATTGAAAAATTAATTACATAAAAAAGTATATACCATAATCATTACATAAATGTGATGAATCCAAAGGTGCATCAAAATCCAAGGCATATAGAGCACGACACTGCTGACCTGTAACAAGGTGCATCTAACCTATTACTATCAAATCCAACCACCACTGAATGGGCTGTGACACTGTAATTAGAGTATAATCAGTGAGTTTTCCTACATATAACTTAGTCACAAGCCCAATAGTAGTCAGATTAAAGGTGCATATTAATAAAAAAGACATAATTACCCATGATGGTACAGCAGAGTCGGCTCCAGTGCCAAGGGGTTACCCCAACGCGCGTTTCGCGTGCTAATAATAGCCTCGCTTCCTCAGGGGGCGTGGCTTAATCTGCCTCTCAGTCCCGTATAAGTACTAAACTATTCCGGTCAGATGACCTTGCGGCAACCAATCAGTGCCCATTAAGAATGCGCACGCGCTCAAAAAGGCGTTCTGCAGCCATGGCAACAAAGAGCCATAAGCCTCCATAGATGTGCGATAATGTGAAATTTATAATGTGCAAAAGCATATATGTATAAATTCGGCGTATTAACGCCGTAATGATCCAAAACGCCTAAGCGCCTCTCTTATCTCGTTCTTAACAAATAAATCGTGTCCATCTGCGAGCACGCAGATATTGTGTCCGTCTATGCTGTCGATCCACACAATGGAGCTCCGCCCATCCAGGTCACGTGAGCGGGCCGGCGCCAGGACCGCACCACGCCCCCGGAGCGACGGAGATACCATCATGCAGAAAGAACCGCATCAGGTGAGTATACTAAAAGTGCTACAGTGCCCATAAGTGACAAAAGTGCTAATGGTGCCGCTAAAATACTGATTATCAAAACCAGAAAGATTATGTGCCATTGTATTTGATATTCAACAACAAAAGGCACAGTACTTATCAAGATAAATATATGGAAAGTGAACATAAAATTGCATATAGAACAATTATGGTAAATACTATTATAACCATTAAAATATATGCATATAATAGCCCCAGTCATTGCACGCCGGATTTGCATGGGTAATATATCTCTATTTCCGCATAAATATACATAACCATGAGAAAGAACATAATAATCATCTCTATATATGCAGAATAATTGTTGGAGTCAGGAATCCAAGTATATATCTAATCCTCAGGTCAGCAGCCTGTGCTTCAAATTGATATATGGATATATATCCCATGCAAATCCGGCGTGCAATGACTGGGGCTATTATATGCATATATTTTAATGGTTATAATAGTATTTACCATAATTGTTCTATATGCAATTTTATGTTCACTTTCCATATATTTATCTTGATAAGTACTGTGCCTTTTGTTGTTGAATATCAAATACAATGACACATAATCTTTCTGGTTTTGATAATCAGTATTTTAGCGGCACCATTAGCACTTTTGTCACTTATGGGCACTGTAGCACTTTTAGTATACTCACCTGATGCGGTTCTTTCTGCATGATGGTATCTCCGTCGCTCCGGGGGCGTGGTGCGGTCCTGGCGCCGGCCCGCTCACGTGACCTGGATGGGCGGAGCTCCATTGTGTGGATCGACAGCATAGACGGACACAATATCTGCGTGCTCGCAGATGGACACGATTTATTTGTTAAGAACGAGATAAGAGAGGCGCTTAGGCGTTTTGGATCATTACGGCGTTAATACGCCGAATTTATACATATATGCTTTTGCACATTATAAATTTCACATTATCGCACATCTATGGAGGCTTATGGCTCTTTGTTGCCATGGCTGCAGAACGCCTTTTTGAGCGCGTGCGCATTCTTAATGGGCACTGATTGGTTGCCGCAAGGTCATCTGACCGGAATAGTTTAGTACTTATACGGGACTGAGAGGCAGATTAAGCCACGCCCCCTGAGGAAGCGAGGCTATTATTAGCACGCGAAACGCGCGTTGGGGTAACCCCTTGGCACTGGAGCCGACTCTGCTGTACCATCATGGGTAATTATGTATTTTTTATTAATATGCACCTTTAATCTGACTACTATTGGGCTTGTGACTAAGTTATATGTAGGAAAACTCACTGATTATACTCTAATTACAGTGTCACAGCCCATTCAGTGGTGGTTGGATTTGATAGTAATAGGTTAGATGCACCTTGTTACAGGTCAGCAGTGTCGTGCTCTATATGCCTTGGATTTTGATGCACCTTTGGATTCATCACATTTATGTAATGATTATGGTATATACTTTTTTATGTAATTAATTTTTCAATAAAAAATTTTGATTATTTATATAAAATCTATCTTGGCTTTCTTTTGACTTATAGTTCTCCTTAGTTTTTATACGTTTAATTTGAGTCGCCATTTTTTTGATATTTTGATCGCTATTTGTACTGATGTTCTGTTGGTATATATGCTTATTGTCTGTATGTTTTACAGCTTCTAAAGTCAGTTCCACTATGGACTACAAAGCCCGCGAACAGACGTGGCTGGTACAACTTAACGATGTATTTTGTGATGAACCTGGTGCATCTATGATGGGTAATGGCAGGGATAAGCAAGAAATCTTTAGACAGTTGAAAGATCATCTCAATAAACGCCTAAAGATATGGTGGAATAGGGCGTTTTTGAATAAATATTTAGAAAAGGGACTTATTCCACGTGGACTTCGTGTCCAAATATTCCCGTCATTTGAGGTGGAGGACACTGAATTTCGGTTGAAATGGGAAGAAATAGCAACCAAGTGTTCCAGAGGGTTTATGGAGCTACTGGCCCAAAGTAATTTGAATAATTTGGAGACGCTCGATCAAAAAATTGAAGATTTACAGCTAAGACTTAAACAAGATCTGTCTAGTGAAACCCTGGCCCAATTTAATGCTGAATTGGACAGTGAATTTAGCAAATGGGAGAAAGGAATATGTGATAACAAATCCAAAAAATTCCAGCGTGACCTCAATGACCAACAATCAAATATGGTCTATAGATGGAACAGAAGGAATCACCGGGTGAGGGGATCCTCCCGTGCCAGATCTGCCTCCACAGTGTCGGTCGCATCAAGTGAAGAGTCAAACCCAACACTTCCAAGATATTATGATTTACGCAATTCTGGCTTTAACCGTGACAAGAGTGCGGTTAAACGTAAAAATCCTCAGACCAATCAGCCAGCTAAGAAAAATAAAAAAGGATTGGAGGTAATAAACCTTTCTAAACATATTCTTACTAATGATCAATTGGAGGTGTTACAAAAGGGTTTGACCTTCTCTCCAACTAACAAATTTGATTTTTTCACAGCCGTCAAAGATTTGTTCCTCTTCTCTAGAAAATTGATTTTTAAAAAACTTTATGAAAAAGATGGCTCGATACAAACAAGTGATGACATTGAGAGGGAGGCATTGATGGCACTGGAGGATCTACTAAATGAACAGACATCATCTGTGGTAAGCACGTTTCCACGAGATTGTAGGCCCAGGTCCACAAAATTTCCCCCTTGTCTCTATGTCCTGTAGTGGAGATATTTACCAAACTGGTAATAAAAGATTTTCGAGAAATATCCACAAGACGAAATAATGACAATTTGACATCTAGACAAAGAACAGCTTTAGAACAACTTCAAAAATATGATGATTTGGTAATTAAACCAGCAGACAAGGGGGGAAATGTGGTCCTGTGGCCTAACTCTCTCTATGAAAGAGAGGCATACAAACATTTGAAAGATAAGGAGACATACAAAAAGTTGGATTCCAATCCCACCAATTCATTTTACCATGAATTGGAGGGGATATTAAATGACGCTTATGATAGAGGCATTATACCTAAAAATGTTCTGGATGGATTACTCACCCAATTCCCTAGGGTCCCTACCCTGTACTTTATCCCAAAAATTCACAAAAATCCCATTGATCCGCCGGGTCGTCCAATAGTCTCTGGCATGGGAGGGTTGAGTGACCCGGTATGTAAATTCATTGATTATTATCTAAAACCTTTGGTTGAGTCGCTCCCCTCTTATGTCAGGGACACATCTGACGTGCTCCGTCGGATCGATGGGATTCAGCTTGAGGACAATATGTGTCTGGTCACTGCCGATGTGCAGTCACTGTACACTTGTATTGACCATCAACAAGGATTAAGAGCGGTCCGCTTCTTCTTGGATGCCAGCAATTGGGATGGAACCATATGTGAACTGGTCATGGAACTTTTGACTTTTATTTTGACAAGGAATTTCTTTGTCTTTAAGGATGTTTTTTATTTGCAGCGATGCGGTACTGCAATGGGCGCGGCCTGTGCGCCCTCCTTTGCCAACCTCTTCTTGGGGTACTGGGAGAGGGAGATTTTTGGCGGGGGGGGGCTGCAGGCCGCGGACCATGTGCAGTGCTGGCTGCGCTATATCGATGACTTGTTCATCATATGGCAGGGACCCGAAGACGCATTGCAAGAATTTATGAAACAGCTAAATAAGAATGTGTATAACATCAAACTGACACACCAGATGAGTAGGACTGAGGTGGACTTCCTGGATGTTAAGATCGAAGTGGATGATAAGCTATATTTGCAGACCGATGTATTCAGAAAGTCCACCTCGGTTAACTCACTGTTGCATGCGAACTCGGGTCACCCATATAGCACCATAAAAGCCATCCCTGTTGGGCAGCATCTTAGAATGAAGCGGATATGCTCCTCAACTGCTAAATTTGAAGCACAGGCTGCTGACCTGAGGATTAGATTTCAAGCAAGGGGATACAGTAACAGGAGTATTAGGGAGGGATATAGGCGAGCTAAATATGCACCACGTAATGAACTTTTATGTTCAGGTGGTAGCAATTTGAAAAGAAACCAGCAACAAGATGTCACACGATTCATCTCGACTTATAATGGTGAGTGGTCGACAATGAGGAAATGCCTTCAGAAACATTGGGGTATCCTTAAAAGTGACCCTACATTTGCGAAATGCCTTACCAATCACCCGGCAATGACTGCCAGACGGAGTAAAAATCTGAGAGACCTGTTGGTCTCTAGTCATTATGCCCCAAAGATAATTAGGTACAATTTTGGCTCAGGTGGACCACCCAATGGATGTTTTCCATGCGGAAACTGTGTCACGTGTCCGAATATCAGTCGGACTACTACCTTTGATTCAGTTGATGGAAGTAGAACTTATACCATCAATCATCACATAACGTGTAATACAACTCAGGTAGTATATTATGCGGTGTGTGGGTGCCCAAGGGTGTATGTGGGTTTAACATCTCGCCGTTTGGGCACCCGCATACGGGAACACGTACGTGACATAGTGGCCGCAGAAAATGAAACAGATATTACACGTCTGAAAACTATACCTTATCATTTCAGACAATATCATAGATGTAATCCTAAATCATTCCGGGCGCGTGGGATTGATCTGGTCCATTGTGGAATAAGGGGTGGGAATGTGAAACGAATATTGGCCCAGCGAGAATGTCGCTGGATCACATTGCTGGGCACTATGGCCCCTTTGGGCCTAAATGAGGCCCAAGGTTTCTCATTCTTTCTATAGATTCTGTTGAGGTTTTCTTTCTTTGCTACTCCCCATCGGTTTTAATTTTGTTTCTTTGTCTGTTATTAATTTTATTATTTCTGATTTTTGATTTTAGAGTGTTCATGTCATGGCCCATTCATTTGCTGCCTGAAAGTGGTATAACTGTGATTATTGAACATGAGTTCAGCATATTTTGGAAAAAGGGAATATAGGAATCTAGAATATGGAAACCATCGAGTGGAGAAATTCCCTATGGACTATACATTATGGGATTATCATCTCTTCTGGAAAATGTCAATATATACTTGGATTCCTGACTCCAACAATTATTCTGCATATATAGAGATGATTATTATGTTCTTTCTCATGGTTATGTATATTTATGCGGAAATAGAGATATATTACCCATGCAAATCCGGCGTGCAATGACTGGGGCTATTATATGCATATATTTTAATGGTTATAATAGTATTTACCATAATTGTTCTATATGCAATTTTATGTTCACTTTCCATATATTTATCTTGATAAGTACTGTGCCTTTTGTTGTTGAATATCAAATACAATGGCACATAATCTTTCTGGTTTTGATAATCAGTATTTTAGTGGCACCATTAGCACTTTTGTCACTTATGGGCACTGTAGCACTTTTAGTATACTCACCTGATGCGGTTCTTTCTGCATGATGGTATCTCCGTCGCTCCGGGGGCGTGGTGCGGTCCTGGCGCCGGCCCGCTCACGTGACCTGGATGGGCGGAGCTCCATTGTGTGGATCGACAGCATAGACGGACACAATATCTGCGTGCTCGCAGATGGACACGATTTATTTGTTAAGAACGAGATAAGAGAGGCGCTTAGGCGTTTTGGATCATTACGGCGTTAATACGCCGAATTTATACATATATGCTTTTGCACATTATAAATTTCACATTATCGCACATCTATGGAGGCTTATGGCTCTTTGTTGCCATGGCTGCAGAACGCCTTTTTGAGCGCGTGCGCATTCTTAATGGGCACTGATTGGTTGCCGCAAGGTCATCTGACCGGAATAATTTAGTACTTATACGGGACTGAGAGGCAGATTAAGCCACGCCCCCTGAGGAAGCGAGGCTATTATTAGCACGCGAAACGCGCGTTGGGGTAACCCCTTGGCACTGGAGCCGACTCTGCTGTACCATCATGGGTAATTATGTCTTTTTTATTAATATGCACCTTTAATCTGACTACTATTGGGCTTGTGACTAAGTTATATGTAGGAAAACTCACTGATTATACTCTAATTACAGTGTCACAGCCCATTCAGTGGTGGTTGGATTTGATAGTAATAGGTTAGATGCACCTTGTTACAGGTCAGCAGTGTCGTGCTCTATATGCCTTGGATTTTGATGCACCTTTGGATTCATCACATTTATGTAATGATTATGGTATATACTTTTTTATGTAATTAATTTTTCAATAAAAAATTTTGATTATTTATATAAAATCTATCTTGGCTTTCTTTTGACTTATAGTTCTCCTTAGTTTTTATACGTTTAATTTGAGTCGCCATTTTTTTGATATTTTGATCGCTATTTGTACTGATGTTCTGTTGGTATGTATGCCTGACAAACTATGATTTTTCAACAGGCCTCAGTCTGGGGGGGTGAATTTTTTGGAAAAAAAATGGGGGGGTGAATTTTTGAAAAAAAAATGGTATATAGTAAATAAGCTGCAGCAGCAGGCAGTTGTGGAGCTTTGGGAAGGATGCAGTGGGAACAATGGATGCACATACAATGCCTTCACCCCTTGCACTGATGTGGATATGCTGTTCCCTGCCTGCCTAGCGCTGCAATATCGGGATCCATGAATTAGCCCTAAAAAGGACTGATGGTTTCTCAGGAGTTGTGGATGTAAGAGTTGCAGACCTACACTACCTCTAAAAACCACGGTTCTGACTCTATTTCAGCACCAGCTCTCCCTACTCTCGCTGAAACAGGAACAGAATGCGGCGAGCAGGGTGGCGCCAGGTCTCTTATACTCGGGATGATGCTGTGCAGCCAAGCCAATCACTACATGACCACAACAAAGATGGTTGCGACATTTCATGGCCTGGCAGACAATCCCTGCATCGTGATTGGGTCTCTAAAGTTCACAAAAATGCTGGGTGGAGACACCAGTTACAGCCGAATAATCCCGGACATGCTCGCTGCTCTCCGCGTACACCGAGCATAGTTATACTCAGGTGAGTAACGAGCAGCGGCGAGCACGTTTGCTCATCACTATTTATAATGCAGCACCGTGAAAATAAAAAATAACTTTTTCCCACAAAAAATGATTTTTTAACCCCCATTTTTTTTATTTTCACAAGGTTAATAGGAGAAATTGGACCACAAAAGTAGTCCAATTTGTCCCGAGTATGCCGATACCCCATATCTGGGGGTAAACCACTGTTTGGGTGCAAGGCAGAGCCCAGAAGGGAAGGAGCACCATTTTACTTTTTCAATGCAGAATTGGCTGGAATTTTCATTGTACGCCATGTTGCGTTTAGAGAGCCCCTGAATAAGAATGTTTGCGATTTCAGGGCTTCCAGAGCCAACTACCTCAACCAGTGGCACCCCACTTTTGGTGAGCGACTCACAGAGAGGAAGTAGATGCAAGCTTAGCAAGTTGACAGAGTCCATTGTGGTACAGTATGTGGCCAAGTGACCTAATTGTCCCAACCTGGGCTCTCCAAACATCTATATGAATTCAGTGGTGGTCTGTTGATCAAATCTGTATTGCTCCAGTTGGAGCCATGGTGCCTTGGCTGCTGTCCTCTAGATTCTCTCTATGGAACTAGAAAGGCCCCTTTTATACCCACAGCTGTTCATCAGGCCATTATCCACAGGTTTGGGGGAGGTGGTAGGAGGTCAACTCATGTTGTTCACATGTTCAATTAACCTGCATATTTTGGCCTTCATTGTTTGCAGAACAACAGGCTGCATGTACTCATACACTGGGTAATCAACATACAGTATTAACAAACATTGAATGTTCAATTAACTTGTGTCTTTGTCCTTCAAGGTTGTATAAAAGAATAATTTATATAGGCTGATGCAATTGACAATCAGCATTTATTAAATCCACAAACATCAGTTCAAACTACAACAAGTGACTCATATGAACAGTGGATTATGTCTCTTGACCTGCTGAATAATACATCTGGCATAATTAAAAATTAATTCTATGTTGTCACACCTTCAAACAGTATAAAAGGCATAATCAAAATTTCTTAAAGGTCTGTGTTCTTTCAGTCTGCAGAATATGATTGGTGGAACAGCTGAGCAGAAAGAAGCCCCATCACATTGAGATGAGGGACGTTTTCCTCCAAATGAAGCATGTCATGATTATTCTTTAAGAATCTGACAAAAGAAAAAGGTCTGTATGCCTCTGAATTAAATCATAAGAAAACAGAAGTGCAGTATTTCCACTAGGCACCTTTATAGAACACCAGGCTATTACAGTTTAATACAAAGTGTAGCTATGACTTTTTCCCTTACTGCCCATTCCTAGAAATACTGATTTTTCAATGGTCATGGTCACCTGATTGCACAATAACTAACATGCAACTTATTCACGTGGATTTTTTGGGGGGAATTCAATTTCTGTAATTGTCTGTTAATTTAACTTATCTTATTATGCTATGGGCCTCTCTAGACCTCAGAAGTTAAAAATCATGAAAGGTAAAATGAATCCTCATACTCACCTCTCCAGTTCGTCTGCTCTTCACTGTCACACTTTCAGTCCTCATTGCATCATCAGTGGAAGTCGTGGCTTGATATAAGAGACCCAGGGATTTCAGCACTAGTGACAGGGATCAAAAGATGTTTTGAAGAATGGGTGGGTGATGTTAAAGAGCAGAAGACACGTAGTCGAGATAAGCAGTAGACTGAGTATAAGGACCATTTTTGTTTTCCTCTGTCAAAAGATAAATAGTAGACAGCACCGCCAACTTCACTGGATCAAAGCACCTAACACGTAGTGTGCTCATTGAAGCTTAGCCTCCGGATTTCGGGTGCTCCTCTGAAAAAACTGACTGACCCGTAGAAGTGATATACAAGCGTGAAACGGCCGTCGTCAGTGCCTGCACACTCCTATCTTTACACCCCCTAGAGTCATGAAGGTTTTATTATATGACTGAATAAAGAACAAACCATTTTAAGGGTCGGTGAGTGCTGCCTTCTCTTCTTTGTCATATGGACATCATTTTTGTTTTGTTAACCTTTTAATGGCTTTTTAACGTTCAGAAAAATGGCAACCAGCAGTCACCAACTTGCAAAATCATTGTGAATGCAAATTATGGAAGATCCACATTTTGGTTAATGAAAATTTTTGTAAACGTTGAGGAGAATTCAATTCCACTTGAATTTATTACTCAAAACTCAATCATATTGTAGCATATTATTTGAATGTAATTTGTTATTGTCTGGACTTTGAGAAACATGTTTTTTCATTATCCATATGCCATTTATGCTCATTTTCTTTGTTTATTTTTTCTCTGGCTATACATTTTAGTGCTTTCAAGTAGTGTTGAGCATTCCGATACCGCAAGTATCGGGTATCGGCTGATACTTGCGGGTATCGGAATTCCGATACCGAGATCCGATACTTTTGTGGTATCGGGAATCGGTATCGGGATTAATATCAATGTGTAAAATAAAGAATTAAAATAAAAAATAGGGATATACTCACCTCTCCGGTGGCTCCTGGACTTTAGCGCCGTAACCGGGAGCCGTTGTACCTAAGAATGCGCGCTTGCAGGGCCTTAGATGAGGTCACTGGGCTCTGATTGGTCCGTAGCGGTCGCGTGACCACTACGCGACCAATCACAAAGCAGTGACGTCACCTAAGGTCTTTCAAGCGCTTGAAATACCTTAGAAGACGTTACTGCTTTGTGATTGGTCGCGTAGCGGTCACGCGACCGCTACGCGACCAATCAGAAGCTGCGGACCGCTACGGACGAATCAGAGCGCAGTGACCTCATCTAAGGCCCTTCAAGCGCGCATTCTTAGATACAACGGCTCCCGGTTACGGCGGTAAAGTCCAGGCTGCGTCGGAGGGTGAGTATATCCCTATTTTTTATTTTAATTCTTTCTTTTACACATTGATATGGATCCCAGGGCCTGAAGGAGAGTTTCCTCTCCTTCAGACCCTGGGAACCATCAGGGATACCGTCCGATACTTGAGTCCCATTGACTTGTATTGGTATCGGGTATCGGTATCGGATTAGATCCGATACTTTGCCGGTATCGGCCGATACTTTCCGATACCAATACTTTCAAGTATCGGACGGTATCGCTCAACACTACATTCAAGATAAAGCATCAATAAAGTCTGTTTTTTTCAAACAAATATATTGTGCTTATCAGCAATGTAATTGTTCAACATTAGCTAGTTCAGCATGGTGACAATCAAAGGCAAAGTAATAAGTTCAATAAATAAAATTAATTAGATTTACATTTACCTGAGAAGGAAACTTTTACAGTTTATTAGAGCACATCCTTAAGTCACGCAATGAGAGTTCTTCAAAGAGAGAAAGTGGAGAGGTAGTTCAGAGAGTTGGCTTTATATATATATATCTTTCACAGTCACTGATGATTATGTTTCCTATTTGCTTCATCTGACACTTCCTTATGGGCTGTTATTTCCAGTGTTCATTATTTTCCATTTGCTACAATGGCCCTTTTTTTTACAGATTCACTTCCTTTGCATTTCATTATGGCCACTTTCATCACTTACAATTACCTCTACTGGTTTGTCATTTCAGCACTTTCTATATTTGTCTTTCCTATTCAACAGAATAGTGATCAAATCTGGTCAATTTATCAACCTCTCTATCTAGTGAATTTATCAATATTTCTAAATAATGAACATTCTTTCATCAATATCATTTATCTTCTTATTAGAAATCTTGAAATGTCTGTGTATTACACATTGTCATTACAGTGCAGTGAAATAAGTATTTGCCCACTATACTCCAGTTGTTCCTACTTATTACATATTTGCTTCCTTGTTTTTGTACATAAAACAAAATCCTGCGAAGGAGCAAACAACTTCTCCAACAGCCAAGTTAGTGGTTACACCACCCAGAGCAGACATATTTCCATCCACACAATTAAATGCAGGCTTGGACGGGAGAAGGAGAATTCTCCAGTGACCCCTGCACAGGAGTGGAGCACCACCTTCTTATATGAGTAGTCAGGGCTGGACTGGCCACCTGGCAATTCTGGCAAATGCCAGAAGGGCCTGTCTGGTTGTGGGCCACCTTGTCTGCTATGTTGTTAGCAGAATTGTTTCCAATACTGTTAACAGTTGTGACAGAACACAAAATTACTGGTTCCATCACTTACTCCAGCAGGCCACGGGCGTCCTTTCAGTCTGTGGCCTGCTGGAGGCCAGTAACAAGCAGGGGACGTCAGTGGTGCAATGACGTCACTTCATTGTGCCGCCAGCATCCATTGCGAGAATGGATTGAAGAGGAGACAGACTCTGCGTAGGATGAGGAGTCTAGATTAGGTAAGCATATGGATTTTATTTAATTTTTTGGGGGCTGTGGGGTACCATTACTCTATATAGAATGTTGTGAGGTGGACCATCATAGTATTTAAGGGGCTGTGGGGTGGACCACCATACTATATAATGTACTGTTGGGGGACCATCATACTAAGTGATGGACTGTGAGGTGGACAGTCATTCTATATAGGGGGTTATGAGGTGAACTATCATACTAAGTGGGGCGCTGTTGTGGGGGTACCATCATACTATATAGGGGCTGTGAGGTGTACCATCATAATATATAAGCAGCTGTGAGGTGAACCATCATACTATATGAGGTTGTTGAGGATGGGACTATCATGCTATACGAGGTGCTGGGAGGTGGACCATGATACTATATAGGGGCTGTGATGTGGACCATCATACTATATATGGGGCTGTTGGGGGACCATCATACAGTATTGGGGCTATGAGTGATCTTCATAGTATATGGGGGATAATAATCTTTATTTATATAGTGCCAACATATTACGCAGCACTTTACAGTTTAACAGTTTCAAACGCAAGTCATAAGTAACAACGTTAACAATACAATAATTAAAGCACAATAAGATGACCCTGCTCGTGAGAGCTTACAATCTACAATGAGGTGGGGAGATACAAAGTACAGGAGCTTATTTACAATGATGTATCTACAAAGATGGTCCAGCTATCTTAAGGGGGTAGGGGATAGGTGGAGAGAGTGAATGGGATACACACGCACCCGTACACATAAAATGACTTTTATTAGGGAACGTGATAGGCCGCTCTGAACAAATATGTTTTGAGGGAGCACCTAAAACTGTGGAAATTGTGAATGGTCCTAATTTCTTGGGGTAGAGCATTCCAGAGGGTTAACGCAGCGCGGGAGAAGTCTTGGCTCTGTCATACTGTGTGAGGTGGCTATGGGGGGACTATCTTACTGTGAGTGTAGTGGTGGACATCATACTGTGTGGCATGGCTGTGTTGGACATTATTCTGTGTGGAAGTCTATGGGGTACGTTATACCATGTTGTGGGTTGTGGTGACCATCAATGGTTATGGGGGACATCATACTGAATGGGGGCTGTGGGCTGATCATACTTTACATGGGGTTTTAGTAGACATCACTTTAAATAGGGGTCTGTGGTGGACATCATACTGTGGGCGGGTCTGTGGTTCCTCTCATACTATATATTGGGGGCTGTGGTGGATACTATACTGTATGGGAGGCTATGGTGACAATCATACTGTGTGGGGTGCTGTGGGGTATCATAATTTGTTTAAGGTATGTGGGGCAATCATACTGTGTGGGGACATCATACTTTGTGGGTTCATAATACTCTATGGGGGTCATGAAAGGGATATCACAGTGAGTGAGACCACTTAGGGGCTTCAGTAGGGGTAAAATAACTGTCTAAGTGCTGCAATACATTTCCTTCTCCATTTCTTAAAAAGTTGGAAGATATGCTCTTCTTTGACTGTAAAGTGATAGGACTTTTTCCATTATTATAAGGATGTACAATGGGGGTACTGTTATAATTTTAGGGGAAGCAAGGAGTCATTATTATTAATATAAGAAAGCACAGGGGATATTTTTATAATTATAAGAAGGTACAGGTTCATTATTATAAGAGGTTAATGTGGAGCATTATTATATGAGGAACAGGGGAATTATTATAAGGCAGCACAAGTCGTGGTTTGTGTAGAGGTCGTAGAACGTGAGTAAGGTCCTGGAAAATCAGAAAAGTGAAGGTGTCTGTGTGTTACATTTTGTACTGATGAGTTATTGATGGAATAAGAGATTATAGCATCCTGGACTGAACGCATAGGAAAAGGGAAAATGAATAACAACAATCAGTGAGATTTCACTGGTGAGAACCTGAAGAGTATACACATTTATGGTCTGCAGAGCTCTAGTGTAAAACTGATATCACCATTATCTGGTCACTGTATGGTTGTAATATCAGTCTTAGTACAGGGGTTTTGGTTAAAGCAGTTGTCCAACCTCTAAGTTTAAATCCTCAGTGACTATGTGACTGTATATGACTGCAGACTTCAGAATCCTCACAGAGCTTGAGCTCTCTAAGGATTCTCCGGTGCTGTCACTGACAGTTGGTGATCATGTGCAGTGGCATAACTTGAACAGAATGGGCCCCAAAGCAAATGCTCTAATATGGCCCCCAATTATTGAAAGTATTTAATACCATTGGTCTTTTTATAAAGGCCAAAGGGACTTTTGGGACCCCTAGGCTCCAGGACCAGGGTGTGATTGCAACTCTCGCACCTAGTGTAGTTATGCCCCTGATCATATGACCCTAAGTATGTGATTTGCATAATGTGGTCACCTGCTGAATAGACGTGCACAGCCTCGCTCAATACAAGTGAAATTAGCAAAACAGAGTATACCTGGTCAGAATATGGCCAGAGGTGTGAAAATCGGTGACCAGAAAAATGCCCACAGGAAAATTGCCTACATGAAAAATGCCCACAGGAAAAATGCCCACAGGAAAATTGCCCACACAGAAAATTCCCCACACGGAAAATTCCCCACATGGAAAATTCCCCACACGGAAAATTCTCCACACGGAAAATTGCCAATTACAGCATCACAGGAGAATAATATAGAATTATAGGTGAGATGCTCTGCAGATCAGGAGAATAATATAGAATTATAGGTGAGATGCTCTGCAGGGCAGAAGAATAGTATAGAGTTATTTTCCTGTGGGCATTTTTCCTGTGGGCAATTTTCCTGTGGGCATTTTTCAGGGAACCGTGAAAATTGTATTATTGCTGTCATATAATGGCTGCTCCCAATTCTAACAATGGAGAATCCCCACAGTGTGCCCTATAAGGATACGGAAGTCTGAAGTTTTAGATTTTAACCTTAACCCCTTTAACGATCAGTATGGTGAAAAATTTCGAATGAAGTGTCTGTAGAAATTTGCAAAACCAATAAAACGTTGGACCTCCTTAACGTTCTAGGGTACCGGCCAGTCAAGGATAGCCTGAATCTTACCAGATTCCATGTTCAGCCCCTGGGGAGAGATGATATAACCTAAGAAATGTATCTCGGAATGATTGAACTCACATTTCTCCTGCTTAATATACAGATGGTTCTCATTCAGACGTCTTAAAACAGTTTTGACATGTTCTTCATGTTCCTGGAAAGAGTCAAAAAAGATTAGTATATCGTCCAAATAGATCACCACAAACTGGTCCAACAGATCTCTGAAAATGTCATTAGCAAGGTGTTGAAATGTTGCAGGGGCGTTACAAATCCCGAAGGGCATCACAATATATTCAAAGTGTCCATACCGGTATCTGAATGCTGTCTTCCACTCATCCCCTGGACGAATATGTACCAAATTATAAGCCCCACGAAGATCCAGTTTAGAGAACACCTTAGCATGGCGGACTCTTTCCAGTAATTCGGGAATCAGAGGCAAAGGGTAACGGTTTCGTACGGCTACCTTATTGAGTTCCCGATAGTCAACACAGGGTCTCAGGGTCCCATCCTTCTTTATTACAAAAAATATAGGTGCCCCTGCTGGCGAGGAAGAAGGACGTATGAAGCCTTTGGCCAGATTTTTGCAATATACTCCTTTAAGGCTTGAAGCTCAGGTGCCGCCAAAGGGTATACGTTACCAAAAGGAATAGCTGCCCCAGGAAGCAGCTCAATTGGACAGTCATAATGCCTGTGTGGAGGAAGCTGATCTGCTTTCTTCTTGTCACAGATGTCAGAGAACTCTTTATATGCTGGAGGTAAAGAAAATACCTGTACATGTGGTTCTGTAGCCGTGGACTCAGGGACAGCTTCTGTTAACGCTGAGTTGCTCCTTGTTGGAAAGATAATCTCCTTGGTCTCCCAGTTGATAATTGGGTTCTGAGAACGCAACCAAGGAATGCCTAAAATCACAGGAAAATGAGGAGAAGAAATTAGCAAGAAAGAAAGTTGCTCCTGATGATTAGGCTCCGACAAAATTTCAAGGGGTACGGTCTCCCGATCCACAGGCCCAGAGATTAAAGGTGACCCATCCACTGTTTCCATGGTAATTGGAGAGGCTCTTTGCTGAATTTCTATACCATGTTCCTTGGCAAATGCAATATCCATGAAATTGCCACCTGCACCAGAGTCAATCATAGCTGCACTGGAAATCCACTGTCCTGAACATAGGATCTTAATAGGGAGAGAACAGTGAGAGTTCTTTTCCTTAAGCTCCTTGGGGGGTGAAGTCATAAAAAGTGAATGGAATACAGCGTTTAAAGGCAGGCTACATTCAGAGATGTCAGATTCATCATCATGGTTGTCATACTCCCCTACTGCTGCTAGCACATCTAGGACACTTAGGACAATTGATCAAGCAGTGGTCAGACTGGCCGCAGTAGAAAAATAGACTTTTATAAAGGCGGTGCTCCCGGAACTCATTGATCTTGCGCCTCTGAACGGAATCAATTTACATGGGCACCTCCTCCACCTCCCGAGATGTTTTACCTGCCGGCTCTTTGGAAAGAAGGGAAAAGTTAGAAATACAGTTACATGCAGCAAACTTCTCCTGCCTACGCTCAGTAAGGCGAATGTCTATGCGCACACAATGCTGTATAAATGTCTCTAGCTCTTGTGGGGACTCAGAGCGAGCTAGTTCAGCTTTTACAATACTAGACAGACCCCTTTTAAAAATAGGCAGTTGTGCATAACTGTCCCAATTGGTATCTACCGCTAATCTCCTGAATTCAGTAGCATACTCAATAACAGAACGTTTAGCCTGGTGTAAAGACAATAAAGCAGTTTCAGTGGTTGCACAGCGATTAGGGTCATCAAACATTAATGCCATAGCGGCCAAGAAATCATCCAAGTTATTTAACCGTGGGTCACGAGAATCAATCATCGGATTCGCCCAGGCGAGCGCTCGTGCGGTCAGCAGCATTATTACACACAATACTTTGGATCTATCATTAGGAAAACGGTCAGCATGCACATCAAAATATAGCATACATTGATTCACAAAGCCACAAAATTTGTTGCGATCACCATTAAATCTGAATGGGGGCAACATAGGTGGGCTAGCTGGTGGCGGTTGCCCAGAGGGTAAAGTCGCTTGTACAGCTATTTGCGTGCTTATGTCCTAAAAAGCCCGTCCATACTGGGACTCTATACCAGCAAGTTTGTTTTCCTGGGCTGCCATGTGGGTGCTTAAGTCCTGCAAAGTCTGTCCAAACACTTGTTGATTGTGTTCAAAGCTTCCAAACTTCTTTTGCAGAACTTCCACCTCTTTCTGCAGTGATCTAATTATGGAAAACACCTGCTCTAATCTGCTCTCTGCAGTCATTGTTCCAGCAGTCTCCTCTTTTGAGGCTAGAGTATCCTGTTATAATTATAGGGGATAACTCAGGAGACTCTTTGCATGGAACAAGACAACTACAGGACACAGTTCTATAAGTGGTAAAGTCTATATTATCACACGGTGATTCAAACAGGTGCAGAGAGAAACTCAAGTCCACAACACTTGGTGTAAATATTAAACACAGCTTAGCAGTCTACAGGAAATTTCAGAGGAAAATGCAATCACGCAGAAAGTCTATGAAGCACAATAATTCTTGAGGATACCTGACACGAATAAGTCCTTGTTTTAGTCCAAACACAGATAGATATGCTTATAAGGCAGTTCAAATAATATCTTAGCTCAACCAAGGAGGCCTGGGTAATAGTCTCAGGTTTTTGCAGAGAAGCAACAGCTTACATGTCCAGCCAATGCAGATGGAAGTAAACACGAGCAGCAGATGAAGGAGGATTACTGGAAACTGGTGTATGCAGCAGGAACTCAGAGCAGAGTAGCAGGATAACCACACAGGTTCACAGGAGCATGTATATAGCCAGGGAGCCACCAGGGTCAGGAGCTGGAAGCAAGGCAGAATACTCTAGCACAGACTGAAGGCTGTGGTGGAGTTTTATAGCAGGAAGACACAGTGCACATGAGACCAAAGACGAGATCTTGGAAAAGGGCAGTAATGCACAAAAGGTAATACAAAATGTTCAGAGTCCTGACAGGTACACACAAGGACATAGGACAGAGGTTGAGTCAACTTTAATCAATGTCAACTGGCTGCAAGTGTGATTTAGTTATTGTCCACACCTGTTAGGTGCCACAGGTGTTGTGAATTCCGTCTGGGCTCCCTCTGGTGGCCTTTAGCGATACTGCGGGTCTGGAGCTGGGCTCAGCTGCCTCATTTCCTGCTATGCTGATTCCTATTTAACTCCGCCAGGACCTTTACTTGTTGCCTGCTGTCGTTGTATTCAGTACTGGTTCTGACCTCTCCTGGATCTCCCTGGTGACCTGTCTCTTTCTGAGAAGCTAAGTCTTGCTCGTTCTTTTTGCTCATTGTTTCCTGGAATATGTTTCTCAGTATATGATGTGTTCAGTCCAGCTTGCTTATCTGTGATTTTTCGCTTGCTGGTAGCTCTGGGGTGCAGAGTGCGCCCCTCACATCGTGAGTCGGTGTGGGGGTTCTTGTACTTTCTGCGTGGATAGTTTTTGATAGTTTTTGTACCGACCGCACAGATCCCTTGCTTTCTTCTGACTATTTAGTGTTAGCGGGCCTCATTTGCTTAAACCTGTTTTTCATTCCTACGTTTGTATTTTCCCCTTAACTCACCGTTATTATTTGTGGGTGGCTGTCTAAACTTTGGGGTTATTTCTCTGAGGCAAGTGAGGCTTTGCTTTCTCTCTAGGGGTAGCCAGTTTCTTAGGCTGTGAAGAGGCGTCTAGGTTTTTAGGTAACGCTCCATGGCTGCCTTCAGTGTGTGTGGATAGGATCAGGATTGCGGTCGGTATAGTTTCCACATTCCCGGAGCTTGTCCTACAATTCAGGTTTACCTATCAGGTCAGTTTTGTGATCCTACCACCGGATCATAACAGTACAGCAGGCCAGTAAAGAGTTAATGCATCGCAAAAGAGGGATAAGAGAAATCCTGAGTTCATTTTTTTTTCCTCTGCAGTGTGTCTAGCCTCTCTCCTCCCCTTAATCTCTGGGTGGTTCAGAATTCAGCTGCAGCTATGGACCTTCAGAGTCTGTCTTCTAGTGTGGATCATCTCACTGCTAGGGTACAAGGCATTCAGGATTATGTAGTTCACAGTCCTATGTCAGAGCCTAAGATACCTATTCCTGAGCTGTTCTCCGGAGACACATCTAGGTTTTTGAACTTTAAAAATAATTGCAAATTGTTCCATTCTCTGAGACCTCGTTCCTCTGGTGATCCGGTTCAGCAAGTTAAAATTATTATTTCTTTGTTGCGTGGTGACCCTCAAGATTGGGCATTCTCTCTGGCGCCAGGAGATCCTGCATTGCAAAATGTGGATGTGTTTTTTCTGGCGCTTGGAGTGCTTTATGAGGAACCTAATCTGGTAGACCAAGCAGAAAAGGTTTTGCTGGCTCTCTCCCAGGGTCTGGATGAAGCAGAGGTTTACTGTCAGAAGTTTAGGAAATGGTCTGTGCTCACTCAATGGAATGAGTGTGCCCTGGCAGCGATTTTCAGAAAGGGTCTTTCTGAAGCCATTAAGGATGTTATGGTGGGGTTTCCCACGCCTGCGGGTCTGAATGAGTCAATGTCTTTGGCCATTCAGATTGATCGGCGTTTGCGGGAGCGCAAACCAGTGCATCATCTGGCGGTATTTTCTGAGCAGAAGCCTGAGTCTATGCAATGTGACAGGATTCTGACCAGAATTGAACGGCAAAATCACAGACGTCAGAATGGGTTGTGCTTTTACTGTGGTGATTCTGCTCATGCTATCTCAGATTGTTCTAAGCGCACAAAAAACTTTGCTAAGTCTGTCACCATTGGTACTGTACAGCCTAAATTCATTTTGTCTGTTACTTTGATTTGCTCTCTGTCATCCTACTCAGTTATGGCTTTTGTGGATTCAGGTGCTGCCTTGAATTTGATGGATTTGTCTTTTGCCAGGCGCTGTGGTTTTATCTTGGAGCCTTTGCAATTCCCTATTCCACTAAAGGGAATGGATGCCACGCCATTGGCCAAGAATAAACCTCAGTACTGGGCTCAAGTGACCATGTGCATGACTCCTGCACATCAAGAGGTGATTCGCTTTCTTGTGTTACATAATTTGCATGATGTTGTCGTGTTAGGTCTGCCATGGCTGCAGGCTCATAATCCAGTCCTGGATTGGAAAGCAATGTCTGTGTCAAGTTGGGGTTGCCAGGGAATTCATGGCGATGCTCCTTTGGTGTCAATTGCTTCTTCTACTCCTTCTGAAGTCCCTGAATTTTTGTCGGACTACCAGGATGTATTTGATGAGCCCAAGTCCAGTGCCCTACCCCCTCATAGGGATTGTGATTGCACCATAAATTTGATTCCTGGTAGTAAGTTCCCTAAGGGACGACTTTTTAATTTGTCTGTACCAGAACATGCCGCTATGCGGAGTTATATCAAGGAGTCGTTGGAGAAGGGGCATATTCGCCCGTCCTCGTCCCCTTTGGGTGCGGGGTTCTTTTTTGTGGCCAAGAAGGATGGTTCTCTGAGACCCTGTATAGATTATCGCCTTCTAAATAACATCACGGTCAAATTTCAGTATCCTTTGCCACTGTTGTCCGATCTGTTTGCTCGGATTAAAGGGGCCAGTTGGTTCACCAAGATAGATCTTCGTGGAGCGTATAATCTTGTGCGTATAAAGCAGGGCGATGAATGGAAAACAGCATTTAATACGCCCGAAGGCCATTTTGAGTACTTGGTGATGCCTCTTGGGCTTTCTAATGCCCCTTCTGTGTTCCAGTCCTTCATGCACGACATCTTCCGAGAGTATCTGGATAGATTCATGATTGTGTACCTGGATGATATTTTGGTCTTTTCTGATGATTGGGAATCTCATGTGCAGCAGGTCAGGATGGTATTTCAGGTCCTGCGAGCCAATGCCTTGTTTGTGAAGGGCTCTAAATGTCTCTTCGGAGTCCAGAAGGTTTCCTTTTTGGGCTTTATTTTTTCTCCTTCTACCATTGAGATGGATCCAGTCAAGGTCCAGGCTATTTATGACTGGACTCAAACTACATCGGTAAAGAGTCTTCAGAAGTTCATGGGTTTTGCTAATTTTTACCGTCGCTTCATCACTAATTTTTCCAGTGTGGTTAAGCCTTTGACGGATTTGACCAAGAAGGGTTCTGATGTGACGCATTGGTCTCCTGCGGCCGTGGAGGCCTTTCAGGAGCTCAAATGTCGGTTCTCTTCGGCTCCTGTCTTGTGTCAGCCGGATGTCTCTCTGCCCTTCCAGGTCGAGGTTGATGCTTCTGAGATTGGAGCAGGGGCCGTCTTGTCACACAGAAGCTCTGATGGCTCTGTGATGAGGCCATGTGCTTTCTTTTCAAGAAAGTTTTCGCCTGCCGAGCGGAATTATGATGTTGGTAATCGGGAATTATTGGCAATGAAGTGGGCATTTGAGGAGTGGCGACATTGGCTTGAGGGAGCCAAACATCGTGTGGTGGTCTTGACGGATCACAAGAATTTGACTTATCTCGAGTCTGCTAAGTGGCTAAATCCTAGACAGGCTCGATGGTCGCTGTTTTTCTCCCGTTTCGATTTCGTGGTTTCATACCTTCTGGGTTCGAAGAACATGAAGGCTGATGCTCTTTCTAGGAGCTTTGTGCCTGACTCTCTGGGAGTTTCTGAACCGGCTGGTGTCCTCAAAGAAGGAGTGATTTTGTCTGCCATCTCCCCTGATTTACGACGGGTACTGCAAGAATTTCAGGCCAATAGACCTGATCGTTGTCCACCGGAGAGACTGTTTGTCCCGGATAGATGGACCAGTAGAGTCATTTCCGAGGTTCATTCTTCGGTGTTGGTGGGTCTCCCTGGGATTTTTGGTACCAGGGATTTGGTGGCTAGGTCCTTTTGGTGGCCTTCCTTGTCGCGGGATGTGTGTTCCTTTGTGCAGTCCTGTGGGATTTGTGCTCGGGCCAAGCCTTGCTGTTCTCGTGCCAGTGGATTGCTTTTGCCTTTGCCTGTCCCGAAGAGGCCCTGGACGCATATTTCCATGGATTTTATTTCGGATCTTCCAGTCTCTCAGAAAATGTCTGTTATCTGGGTGGTTTGTGATCGTTTTTCTAAAATGGTCCATTTGGTGCCCTTGCCTAAGCTACCTTCCTCCTCCGATTTGGTTCCACTGTTTTTTCAGAATGTGGTTCGTTTGCATGGTATTCCTGAGAATATTGTGTCTGACAGAGGATCCCAGTTTGTGTCCAGATTTTGGCGGTCCTTTTGTGCTAAGATGGGCATTGAATTATCTTTTTCATCGGCCTTCCATCCTCAGACGAATGGCCAAACCGAACGAACTAATCAGACCTTGGAGACTTATCTGAGATGTTTTGTTTCTGCTGATCAGGATGATTGGGTGACCTTTTTGCCATTGGCTGAGTTCGCCCTCAATAATCGGGCTAGTTCTGCTACTTTGGTTTCGCCTTTTTTTTGCAATTCTGGTTTTCATCCTCGTTTTTCCTCAGGTCAGGTTGAGCCTTCTGACTGTCCTGGGGTGGATTCTGTGGTGGATAGGTTGCAGCAGATTTGGAACCACGTGGTGGACAATTTGACGTTGTCACAAGAGAAGGCTCAGCGCTTTGCTAACCGCCGGTGCTGTGTGGGTCCCCGACTTCGTGTGGGGGATTTGGTATGGTTGTCTTCTCGTTATGTTCCGATGAAGGTTTCCTCTCCTAAGTTCAAGCCTCGTTTCATCGGTCCTTATAAGATTTTGGAAATCCTCAACCCTGTGTCATTTCGTTTGGACCTCCCAGCATCATTTGCCATTCACAATGTGTTCCATAGGTCATTGTTGCGGAGATATGTGGTGCCTGTGGTTCCTTCTGTTGATCCTCCTGCTCCGGTCTTGGTCGAGGGAGAATTGGAGTATGTGGTGGAGAAGATCTTGGATTCTCGTGTTTCGAGACGAAAGCTTCAGTACTTGGTTAAGTGGAAGGGCTATGGTCAGGAGGATAATTCCTGGGTTGTCGCCTCTGATGTCCATGCGGCCGATTTGGTTCGTGCCTTTCATTCGGCTCGTCCTGATCAGCCTGGGGGCTCTGGTGAGGGTTCGGTGACCCCTCCTCAAGGGGGGGGTACTGTTGTGAATTCCGTGTGGGCTCCCTCTGGTGGCCTTTAGCGATACTGCGGGTCTGGAGCTGGGCTCAGCTGCCTCATTTCCTGCTATGCTGGTTCCTATTTAACTCCACCAGGACCTTTACTTGTTGCCTGCTGTCGTTGTATTCAGTACTGGTTCTGACCTCTCCTGGATCTCCCTGGTGACCTGTCTCTTTCTGAGAAGCTAAGTCTTGCTCATTCTTTTTGCTCATTGTTTCCTGGAATATGTTTCTCAGTATGTGATGTGTTCAGTCCAGCTTGCTTATATGTTATTTTTCGCTTGCTGGTAGCTCTGGGGTGCAGAGTGCGCCCCTCACATCGTGAGTTGGTGTGGGGGTTCTTGTACTTTCTGCGTGGATAGTTTTTGATAGTTTTTGTACCGACCGCACAGATCCCTTGCTTTCTTCTGACTATTTAGTGTTAGCGGGCCTCATTTGCTTAAACCTGTATTTCATTCCTACGTTTATATTTTCCCCTTAACTCACCGTTATTATTTGTGGGGGGCTGTCTAAACTTTGGGGTTATTTCTCTGAGGCAAGTGAGGCTTTGCTTTCTCTCTAGGGGTAGCCAGTTTCTTAGGCTGTGAAGAGGCGTCTAGGTTTTTAGGTAACGCTCCACGGCTGCCTTTAGTGTGTGTGGATAGGATCAGGATTGCGGTCGGTATAGTTTCCACATTCCCGGAGCTTGTCCTACAATTCAGGTTTACCTATCAGGTCAGTTTTGTGATCCTACCACCGGATCATAACACACAGGTATTAGAGAAGCATCACATGATTTTTCGAACATTGACAATACTTTTGTCCACCCCCTTTTTATGTTTGGTGTGAAATTATTTCCAATTTGGCTTTAGGACAATTCTTTTTGTGTTTTTTCATTTAAGACAAATTAAATGAAGACAATAATACCAAATAATTTGTGTTTGCAATCATTTTCGGGAACAAACTGAGCATTATCTGACAGAATTGCAGGGGTGTCAATACTTTTGGCCACAACTGTAAGTAGTATTGTACAGCTACGTATGGGGTATTGCCAAGTTCAGTAGAAATTGTGGGATAAATTATGGTGCCAATTTTACCCACTTCTTGTGTGAAAATGTAAAATCTGGGGCTAAAACAAATTTTTGGTGTTAAAAATGTAGTTATTTTTTCTTCACTGCCCAAAGGTATACAATTTTGTGACATACTCGTAATGTCAATATGATCTCTGCACACCTAGATGATATAATTGAGGGGTGCAGTTTGTAAATTGGTGTCACTTATGAGGGGTTCTGCTGTTTGGCACCTCATGGGCTCTCCCATTGGATCATAGCACCGGTTGTTAGCTGTCGATTCCAGCTGCTGCACAGGGGGAATCTCGAACCATGCCTGCTGCGGTCTCCCATTCTTCTCCAGATGCAGTGGAACCTGATCAGCGGAGACGTCCGTCCCAGCGCCTGGCTCGGACAGATACTGCACATTTGGTTACTGCTGCCCTTCCAGGTTCAGCAATTATAACCAGTACTGTTCAGCGGCCAGCAGGCACTCCTGGTACTAAGTCCCGCTTTTCTCCTTCTGAGCATGCCCAAGGAAAGACCTCTCATTGGAGGTCGGGGGTCACATGCTCAGGTCCTGTAGCAGCTCCTATTGGTCCACTAGGAAGGTCCTGGAGAGCTACAACTATAAAAGGTTTGCATGGCCGCACGGCCATGCGCTAGTATTATTTGTGTTTGGCTGTTGCCAGTGGATACTCTACCACTCAGTATATATGTGGTGTGAGTCTGTTTAGCTTTGGGGCTGTACACTCAGGCAGGCAGCTAGCGTCAGTGGGGGCAATTAGCCTTGGCTTTGCATCTGATTCCTTCATGTGTGCAGTTAGCACAGAACAGTTCCAAAGCAAGCACAACCCTAGTTAGGGTATTATTCCATGTGTACAGTGTGACTCTGTGAGACAAAAGAGCTCGCTTTCATTTCCCACGGGGTGAAATTTAACCCACGTGTGAGCTCAGTGTCCATCCGCCATTACTCTGCAGCAGGTATCTCTGCACAGTGGACCCCGGGCTGCGAACGCACCTCATATCAATCTCTCTATTACTTGGTGCGTTCCGCTAGCCCTAACACTGTTTAACCGTAACAGCAAATTCTGTCTCTCATTGCCTTCTGAGCTTTGAACTGTGCCTGAAAATTTTTCCCTATTACACATAGGTTATTGATGCATCCAGGAAAAAATAGGCCTCAGTTTCTTGTAAAACAAATTCCAATGAGCCCTTAGAAAATAAAAAACTTTGGGCTAAAACAACATTTTAGTGGTAAAAATATAATTTATTCTTTCTTCACTGATCAATGGTATTAAATTCTGTGAGGCACATATGGTATCAATATGATGACTGCACCCTTAGATTAATTCATTTGGGAGCGTGATTTGTAAAATGAGTTTACATATAGGGGGTTTCTGTTGTTCTGGCACCTCAGGGTCTCTGCCAATGGGACATGGCACCCTCAAACCATTCCAGCAAAATCTGAACTAAAATATAGCACCTTATGAAAATGCTAAATTTGGGGCTAAAATTACATTTTTGTGAGGAAAATGTGATATTATTTTCATGGCTCAACATTATAATCATCTGTGAAACACATGGGGATTAAAGGTGTTCACCACACATGTAAATACATTCCTTAAGGGGTCTAGTTTCCAAAACAGGGTCAATTGTGGGGGGGTGGGGGGGGGTTCCACTGTTTAGGCTCATCCGGGGCTCTCTAAATGGGACATGATGTCTGCTAATAATTCCAGGAAATTTGACATTCAAAAACTCAAATGATGCTCCTTCCCTTCTGAGCCATGCTGTGCAAACAAATAGTGGTTTTCTCCCTCATATGGGGTATTGGCATGCTTAGGAGAAACTACACAACAAATATTGGGGTCAATTTTTCCTGTTATTCTTGTCAAAATAAAAAATATATATCTGAACTAAATTTTTTGTGAAAAAAAATTAAATGTTCATTTTTTTCCACATTTCAAAAATTTGTGTGAAGCATCTGACAGGTTAATAAACTTCATGAATGGTGTTTTGAGCACCTTGAGGGGTGGAGTGTTTAGAATGGTGTCACTGTTGAGTATATTCTACCATATAGACCCCACAAAGTGACTGCAAATGTGATGTAGTCCCTAAAAAAATAGTTTTGTAAATTTAGTTGGAAAAATGAAAAATCGCTATTCAAACTTTTAACCCTTATAACTTTCTAACAAAAAAATTGGTTCCAAAATTCTGCTAATGTAAAGTAGACATGTGGGAAGTGTTTCTTATTTACTATTTTGTTTGACACATCTCTGTGATTTAAGGCATGAAGATTCAAAGTTGGAAAATGGCAAAAGCTTCCAAATTTTCGCCAAATTTCCGTTTTTGTCACAAATAAACGCAAGTCATACCGAATAAATGTTACCACCGTCATGAAGTACAATATGCCATGAGAAACAAATTCCCAGATTCACTGGGATCCGTTGAAGTGTTCCAGAGTTATTACCTTATAAATGGACAGTGGTCAGAATTGTAAAAATTGGTCAGGTGATTAACATGCAAACCACTTTTGGGAGTAAAGGAGTTAAAAATGTTCACTATACACCTAGATGAGATTATTGATTGGTTTAGTTTCCAATATTGGGATCACTTTTTGTGAGTTTCTGTTTTGCACCTCAGGGGCTCTGCAAATATGATATGACATTGACAATCAATACCAGCCAATTTTGCATTCCTTCTTTTGCAAGCCTAGCCTAAAAAGCAATTTTTTTACCATTAAAGGGATTGCCACATTTGGGAGAAAATACCTAGCAAATCATGGAGTCCATGTAATTTTTAAGTGTTGCTCCCAATGTGATGAGATTCTATGAAGAACCTCTGTTTCAAAATTCCTACTACATGCATTTATGATTCTCTTGATGGTTGATTTCGAAAATGGAGTCACCTATGGGAGTTATGCTATTACTGCACCTCAGGAGCTCTTCAAATGCAACATTGTGTAGGCAATTTATTCCAGCCAAAACTTCTCTCCAAAAATCAAATGGTACTCATTCTTTTCTGAGCCCTGCTGTGGGCCAAAACAATAGTCTTTTACCATGTACAGTCCTGATCATAGATATTGGTACCTATGAAGTTTAAGTACATGAAGTGGAATACCTCCTGAATACAATGAATCAAGTGAAACAGTTTTTTGTATGGACCACTCATTGCTGTGACACTGGTTTTGGCATCCGTTACATTAAATTAGTATAAAAACACATTTTGACTCGCCTGTGGTAAGTCACAAAAGAGAATCATCTATGAATAATTGTCGATGCCCATGTGACATGAATTAGCAAATAAATGATGATTTCAGTGTTTTAAAGAGCCACATGGTAGACGATGTTCCCTTGTCACAATGGTGAACACAATAGAGCGGTCTGATGACTTCAAAACTGCTATTATTAGCAAACACCAGACTTCCAAAGGGTATAAGGCTATCTCCAAAGATCCTGGTATCCCAGTTTCAGCAGTGTGCAATGTTGATAAGAAGTTTACCATGCATAAAACCATCAAGAACCTCCCTGAACATGGGGGAAAGAGGAAAATTAACAAGAGATGTCTTTGAAGGTTAGTGCGAATGGTGCAAAAAAACACCACGTCAAACATCCAAAGACCTGAAGACCAACCTGGAACAGTCTCGGGTCATTGTTTCAACAAGTATCATATGCCGCACACTTAATCAAGCAGAGACTTATGGGCTAATGCCAGTGAAGAGACCATTTCTGAAGAAAAGTCATAAAAAGGAACAACTGATCTTTGCCAAAGAGTACCTTCACAAACCACAATCCTTCTGAGAAAACGTTCTGACAGATGAAAAAAATAGAGCTTTTTTGTCAACGCAAAGCAATGGTTTGTGGCAGAACTCCACTCAATGTTGAAGAAAAAATCAATGTTGTTAATTTCTTATGTGAATAGCAGCAATGTTTCTGCTCAAATAAGTATTTCTCAACCAATCTACTATAGCTATGATATGGTGTATTAATGGCTTAGTCTTTAGATTTGGTGTCACAGTAATCAAGATGGCGCACATTTGGCAGCATTTCCGGCAAATTGCCATTTAAATGTGCTCAGCCTGTGAACCCTTACCCACTCATCCTTCCCAAAAACTTTTTTTATTACCAGCTAAGTCTGGTTCCTATCTCTTCACTGTTACATTTGAGGCCAAATTGGGAACATAGAGATGTGAGTTACTAGAATTAAAGAAAATCCATATGAGGTTACCTTGTTGTGATTGTATGCCTTTTATTTCTTTGATAAAAAAATGTTAACTAAGTATCTTAAATTTACATGAACGGTAAGGATGAAAATCATGCGTGCATTAGTCACAGTGTTGATGCACAGTGTATTTGTAAATGTTTATATATAGACCTTGATGGTGCATTTGGGCAACTGTATAATAAATTAATACTGAAGGTTTGCAGTAATGATGGGCGAACTCATGGATGTCTAGGTGCGGCGAGGTTCGCTGAACAGTTAAAAAACCTTTGGTTCATGTATCAGAGCAGTACCCTAACTCAGACCCCAATTACTTGAATGGGGTGTCCAAACATCCAGTGTCATGCTGCCATGTGCATGAAAGCGCAGCAAACACTGCCTCTGATTGGCAGTAAAATTATTACACTGGTTAGAGATAAGCATGAGTCTGCAGCTGTGACTGGAGGTAAAAAGTTTACCTCCAGTCACTGGCATTGGCTAAGGGGACTACTACTCTCATCAGCCTATGCCTGCTGCCGCTATTAGCAGTATTCATCAGCCAGCACCTGCGATATAATTAAATAATAACAATACCAATAAAAAAACAGGCGTTGGTTCCCCTGTATTTTTGAGAAGCAGACAGGCAAAATTGATAGCTTCAATCCTCAGCTGTCACATTTACAAGGCTAGTTATCAAGAATAGAGGGGTCCCCACGCTGTTTTTATTTAAATTATTTGAATAAATTTAAATTTAGTTTTGAGAATCAGCTAGGCTAAAGCAGACAGCTGGGGGCTGGAATTCTCAGGCTGGTAATGGACCACGGAAATGATCTCCCCAGCCTAAAAATAGCAACCCGCAGCTACCCCAGAAAATGTGCATCTATTAGATGTGCCAATTTTGACATTTTGCTCACCTCTTCCCACTTGCCCTGTGGCAGTGGAAAGTGGGGTTCATGTTTGTGGGGTTGATGTCACTTTTGTAATTACCAGTGACATCAAGCCACAGCTTAGTAATGGAGAGGCATCTATATGATGCCAATCCATTACTAATCCTATAGTTATATTGTAAATAAACACATCCCTCCATCAGTAGGTACTCAGTACAGACACCGAACTTTACTGTTGGGGTTCACCCATCTCTAATGTACTGGCTTTTTTAACATGCTGGAAACCCTTGATTTTTTGAAAAAAGTTTAAATTGTACATCACTGATACAATTACTGGAATTTACTAAAAGCACAAATTTTATATGTGTTAAGAAATGCATTTTTACAAACCTTTTTAAAACACGGTACATGTTTTTTGCTGTCATATAATAGCACTCTAATCAATAACTAAAAAGCAGATAACAGACTCTCAATTGAATAAATAAAAGCCCTGCAAATCTTATTGCCTACCGTATATATTTAGTGATTTAACAAAGTGCATTTACCAATGATTACAGCAGATGTCAATTATTTTCTCTGTGTTCTGAATCCACATACAGTATATGATCAATACATAAGTAGCATCCCAAGCATTTTTACATCTATTAAATGCTTTCAAAGTGCAGTTCTAAACAAAATGGTTATTTATGTTAATAGTTGTAATGGTGACCTGCTATATATTTCTTTATGGTTGTAATATGAATCATCTGTTAATTCATTGATTATTTTATACTTACCATGCAAGACTAGTTGCGTAGTCTCATAGTTTCTTGCTTCTAAAAGTATATTATTAATGCTAATTCAAATTCATTGACGACCTTCATTAATCAAAAAGTTTGTATTAATTATAAAGAAAATTACAGCACTTTGATAATAAAGTAAAATGTGTACAACTAGTTTGTGGTCAAATCAGTATTTAGCAAGAATTGTCAGACTTAAAAACAAAATACTAAACCTCAACGTTTTCAAAAAAGAAAGCCATCTGCCTTTTAAAGATATAATATTTTTCTGATTTGCCATACTCATTAGGGAGTTTAATTTCTAACTGTATGGAGAAAGTCAAAAGGCTCCCATTCACATTAAATGATTGGCCGATCCTAACGATAATGTTCATGGGGCCTTAAAAGGCATCTGTAGGATCACCACTCCTTAGGTGTCTATATGTTCATGCAGACCATAGAAATATGAATACAATTTGACTTTGTTATCTACAATCTGATATCACATCAAGATAAATCCATGTTTTTCTTATTTATAAATAAGCTGTTAAGATTTATGGACCAGACATGAATGTGTCTCAGAATTTGCCAGTGTGAGACATTTAATGACTGACACTTTGCTCACATATTCACACAGAGCTCTGCAGTGAGATCAGAACAAACACAGTACAGCAGACCTAACAAAGTACAGCAAATGTGAACTTTGTCTCATTAAAAATATTAGGAGAAGCACTTGTTCTCTCATACTGCTGTCATCTCTGTTGCAGAGCTGTGCCTAATTAAACTAACACAGTACAGCAAATTTGCATAGAGCAGGAGAACAAAATACAGTAGATGTAAAAGTGTGGGCACCCCTGGTCAAAAGTAATATTATTGTGAACAATTAAGCAGTTGAAGATGAAATGATCTCTGGGCAGATGGAAAAGTTTGGGCCCTTTTTTTCCGCACATATGTTTGAAAACAGTGGCCAAAGCGTTCTATTTTAACCCCTTCACGACATGCGCCGTACTATTACTGCGCATGTCGTGTCTCCCCCTTTGATGTGGGCTCCGGCGGTGAGCCCACATCAAAGTCGCGACATGTCAGCTGTTTTGTATAGCTGACATGTGCGCGCAATAGCGGCGGGTGAAATTGCGATTCGCCCACCGCTATTAACCTGTTAAATGCCACTGTCAAACGCAAACAGCGGTATTTAATCGGCGCTTCCGGGCGGGCGGCCGGAAATGACCTCATCGCCGACCCCCGACACATGATCAGGGGTCGGCGATGCATCAGGATGGTAACCATAGAGGTCCTTGAGACCTCTATGGTTACTAATGCCGGCCACACCTGCATTTCTGCTACATAGGAGCAAACATCAGATCGCTGCTATGTAGCAGAGCCAATCGAGTGGTGCCAGCTTCTAGCCTCCCATGGAGGCTATTGAAGCATGGCAAAAGTAAAAAAAAATGTTTTTAAAAATATGAAAAAAATAAAAAAAATATGAAAGTTTAAATCACCCCCCTTTCGCCTCATCCAAAATAAAACAATAAAAAAATCAAATCTACACATATTTGGTATCACCGCTTTCAGAATCGCCTGACCTATCAATAAAAAAAGCATTAACCTGATCGCTAAACAGCGTAGCAAGAAAAAAATTTGAAACGCCAGAATTAAGTTTTTTTGGTCACCGCGACATTGCATTAAAATGCAATAACGGGCGATCAAAAGAACAAATCTGCACAAATGTGGTATCATTAAAAATGTCAGCTCGGCACGCAAAAAATAAGCCCTCACTCGACCCCAGATCACGAAAAATGGAGACGCTACGGGTATCAGAAAATGGCACTTTTTTTTTTTTTATAGCAAAGTTTGGAATTTTTTCTCACCACTTAGATAAAAAATAACCTAGACATGTTTGGTGTCTATGAACTCATAATGACCTGGAGAATCATAATGGCAGGTCAGTTTTAGCATTTAGTGAACCTAGCAAAAAAGCCAAACAAAAAACAAGTGTGGGATTGCACTTTTTTTGCAATTTCACCACACTTGGAATTTTCTTCCCATTTTCTAGTACAAGACATGGTAAAACCAATGATGAATTTCAAAAGTACAACTCGTCCCGCAAAAAACAAGCCCTCACGTGGCCATATTGACGGAAAATTAAAAAAGTTATGGCTCTGGGAAGGAGGGGAGTGAAAAACGAAAACACAAAAACGAAAAAGGGCCGTGGCATGAAGGGGTTAATCCTATCGGTCCACAGGATAAGGATTTAATAACTAATCTTATTATCTGGTAAAAAGGGCTTCATTTTCAACATGTGAAGAACCATAGTAAACTCCACAAATGTTAATCTAATTTTATAAAACCTGCAGTTACTTTAGTTCAGCTTTAGATTTTATTTTCTAGGGTCCAGCAATGGACAAGGACTTTTTATTGCTGTGATGCTAGATCGGTTAAAAAAAAATACAAATGAATTCAAGGTAAAGGACATTCTACAGATACAAGCCTGAATGTATAGCTTTTCTTCTATCTATAAAGCTATTTTTTCATCCCCTTCTATACAGAGACAATTTTTATTGTTGCACTTTCCTTTATTTTTCCTATTCTTCTTCCAAAAGCTATAACGTTTTTATCTTTCTGTTATTGTTTTGAGTGACATCATTCATTTTTCCATGTAGTGTTCTGAAAAAAGTGGTGAGAAATTGTGAATAAAACACATTTTAAAACACATTTCCACTATTGTTTTTTACTTTGTTTATGTTGCATTTAGTGTTTGGTAAAAATCACATGATTGTTCAGGTTAATACTGTTATCTTAATACCAAGCAGATGCTGATTTTTACATACATCTTAGTATTAAAAAAAAATAAATCTAAATTCTGAAATTGTAAAATAAAAAAAGACTTGCATTGCCCTTACGCTTTTATTTGTCTCATTGATGGAGCTCGTTAACGTTGTAAAATAGGCTTTGGGTCTGTTCTCTATGGCTGAACAATGCATGTTTGCTTCATTTTTCATGACTACTTAGGCCATGATCTTTTGATATCATTTTTTATGGCATATTGAAGTATCCGTCTGTTCACTTTTTATTATCCTGCATTAGCATTGACCTCTTTGACTATATATTTTGTTCATATGCCAGTAATACTTCTATGGAAGTTTAGTAATCATTTGTAGCTCACTCAGTTGTGTGTTTTTCTGTGCGTTGTGTACTCAAGGATATATTTGGCATCTTTTACCATTTATTTGAATAAAATCTTTCTTATATTTGGATAAATATCTATTCTGCATTTTTGTTTTATGGTTTTGTTGCATTGATAATGCTTTGGAACTAGTTACCTAGATTGCAGTCACCTGATAGTATTCATACATAGAAATAAAACAGAACTCAGCTTATTACATACAGGTGCATCTCACAAAATAGAATATGAAACAGTTAATTTATTTCAGTTCTTCAATACAAAAAGTGAAATTCATATATAGAGACATTACAAGCAGAGTGATCTATTTCAAGTGTTTATTTCTGTTAACCCCTTAGTGACAGAGCCAAATTGGTACTTAATAACCAAGCCAATTTTTACCATTCTGACCACTGTCACTTTATGAGGTTATAAGTCTGGAAAGTTTTAATGAATCCTATTCTGAGAATGTTTTTCGTGACATATTGCACTTTATGATAGTGTAACATTTCTTCGATATTACTTGCGATTATTTATGAAAAAAACGGAAATATGGCAAAAAAATTTTAAATTTTTCAATTTTCAAACTTTGAATTTTTATGCCCTTAAATCAGAGAGATATGTCACAAAAAATAATTAATAAATCACATTTCCCATATGTTTACTTTACATCAGCACAATTTTGGAAACAAATTTTTTTTTTGTTAGGAAGTTATAAGGGTTAAATTTGACCAGCGATTTCTCAATTTAAAACAACAAAATTTACAAAACCATTTTTAAAGGGACCAGCTCACATTTAACCCCTTCATGACCCAGCCTATTTTGGCCTTAATGACCTTGACGTTTTTTGCAATTCTGACCAGTGTCCCTTTATGAGGTAATAACTCAGGAACGCTTCAACGGATCCTAGCGATTCTGAGATTGTTTTTTCATGACATATTTGGCTTCATGTTAGTGGTAAATTTAGGTTGATAATTTCTGAGTTTGTTTGTGAAAAAAACGGAAATTTGGCAAAAAATTTGAAAATTTCGCAATTTTCACATTTTTAATTTTTATTCTGTTAAACCAGAGAGTTATGTGACACAAAATAGTTAATAAATAACGTTTCCCACATGTCTACTTTACATCAGCACAATTTTGGAAACAATTTTTTTTTTTGCTAGGAAGTTATAAGGGTTAAAATTTGACCAGTGATTTCTCATTTTTACAACAAAATTTACAAAACCATTTTTTTTAGGGACCACCTCACATTTGAAGTCATTTTGAGGGTTCTATATGGCTGAAAATACCCAAAAGTGACACCATTCTAAAAACTGCACCCCTCAATGTGCTCAAAACCAGATTCAAGAAGTTTATTAACCCTTCAGGTGTTTCACAGCAGCAGAAGCAACATGGAAGTACAAAATGAACATTTAACTTTTTAGTCACAAAAATGATCTTTTAGCAACAATTTTTTTATTTTCCCAAGGGTAAAAGGAGAAACTGGACCACGGACGTTGTTGTCCAATTTGTCCTGAGTACGCTGATACCTCATATGTGGGGGTAAACCACTGTTTGGGCGCACGGTAGGGCTCGGAAGGGAAGGATCGCCATTTGACTTTTTAAATGAAAAATTGGCTCCAATCTTTAGCGGACACCATGTCGCGTTTGGAGAGCCCCCGTGTGCCTAAACATTGGAGCTCCCCCACAAGTGACCACATTTTGGAAACTAGACCCCCCAAGGAACTTATCTAGAAGCATAGTGAGCACTTTAAACCCCCAGGTGCTTCACAAATTGATCCGTAAAAATGAAAAAGTACTTTTTTTCACAAAAAAATTATTTTAGCCTCAATTTTTTCATTTTCACATGGGCAACAGGATAAAATGGATCCTAAATTTTGTTGGGCAATTTCTCCTGAGTACACCGATACCTCACATGTGGGGGTAAACCACTGTTTGGGCACATGGTAAGGCTCGGAAGGGAAGGAGCGCCATTTGACTTTTTGAATGAAAAATTATCTCCATCGTTAGCGGACACCATGTCGCGTTTGGAAAGCCCCTGTGTGCCTAAACATTGGAGCTCCTCCACAAGTGACCCCATTTTGGAAACTAGACCCCCCAAGGAACTCATCTAGAGGCATAGTGAGCACTTTAAACCCCCAGGTGCTTCACAAATTGATCCGCAAAAATGAAAAAGTACTTTTTTTTCACACAAAATTTCTTTTAGCCTCAATTCTTTCATTTTCACATGGGCAACAGGATAAAATGGATCCTAAAATTTGTTGGGCAATTTCTCCTGAGTATGCCGATACCTCATATGTGGGGGTAAACCACTGTTTGGGTGCACGGCAAGGCTCGGAAGGGGAGGCGTGCCATTTGACTTTTTGAATGGAAAATTAGCTCCAATCGTTAGCGGACACCATGTCGCGTTTGGAGAGCCCCTGTGTGCCTAAACATTGGATCTCCCCTACAAGTGACCCCATTTTGGAAACTAGACCCCCCAAGGAACTTATCTAATGCATAGTGAGCACTTAAAACCCCCAGGTGCTTCACAGAAGTTTATAACGCAGAGCCGTGAAAATAAAAAAATAATTTTTCTTTCCTCAAAAATGATTTTTAGCCCAGAATTTTTTATTTTCCCAAGGGTAATAGGAGAAATTGGACCCCAAATGTTGTTGTCCAGTTTGTCCTGAGTACGATGATACCCCATATGTGGGGGTAAACCACTGTTTGGGCGCACGGCAGGGCTCGGAAGGGAAGGCACGCCATTTGGCTTTTTGAATGGAAAATTAGCTCCAATCATTAGCGGACACCATGTCGTGTTTGGAGAGCCCCTGTGTGCCTAAACATTGGAGCTCCCGCACAAGTGACCCCATTTTGGAAACTAGACCTCCCAAGGAACTAATCTAGATGTGTGGTGAGCACTTTGAACCCCCAAATGCTTCACAGAAGTTTATAACGCAGAGCCATGAAAATAAAAAATAATTTTTCTTTTCTCAAAAATGATTTTTAGCCCACAATTTTTTATTTTTCCAAGGGTAACAGGAGAAATTGGACCCCAAAAGTTGTTGTCCAGTTTCTCCTGAGTATGCTGCTACCCCATATGTGGGGGTAAACCACTGTTTTGGCACACGTCGGGGTTCGGAAGGGAAGTAGTGACGTTTTGAAATGCAGACTTTGATGGAATGCTCTGCGGGCGTCAGGTTGCGTTTGCAGAGCCCCTGATGTGCCTAAACAGTAGGAACTCCCCACAAGTGACTCCATTTTGGAAACTAGACCCCCAAGGGAACCTATCTAGATGTGTGGTGAGCACTTTGAACCCCCAAGTGCTTCACAGAAGTTTATAACGCAGAGCCGTGAAAATAATAAATGTGTTTCCTTTCCTCAAAAATATTTTTTTAGCCCAGAATTTTTTATTTTTGCAAGAGTAACAGGAGAAATTGGACCCCAAAAGTTGTTGTCCAGTTTCTCCTGAGTATGCTGCTACCCCATATGTGGGGGTAAACCACTGTTTTGGCACACGTCGGGGTTCGGAAGGGAAGTAGTGACGTTTTGAAATGCAGACTTTGATGGAATGCTGTTGTGAATTTGGATTCTGGGCTCCCCCGGTGGCTACTGGTGGAATTGAACTGGTGTCTTCATCTTCTTTGTTCACCTGTTCCCATCAAGATGTGGGAGTCGCTATATAACCTTGCTGCTCTGTTAGTTGCTTGCCGGTCAACAATGTTATCAGAAGCCTCTCTGTGCTTGTTCCTGCTCCTAGACAACTACTAGATAAGTTGGACTCTTGTCCATGTTTGTTTTTGCATTTTTGTTCCAGTTCACAGCTGTAGTTTCATTACTGTGTCTGGAAAGCTCTTGTGAACAGGAATTGCCACTCTGGTGTTATGAGTTAATGCCAGAGTTTTAAAGTAATTTCTGGATGGTGTTTTGATAGGGTTTTTAGCTGACCATGAAAGTGTCCTTTCTGTCTTCTGCTATGTAGTAAGTGGACCTCAAATTTGCTAAACCTATTTTCATACTACGTTTGTTATTTCATCTTGATTCACCGCCAATACATGTGGGGGGCCTCTGTCTCCTTTCGGGGTATTTCTCTAGAGGTGAGCTAGGACTAATATTTTCCTCTGCTAGTTTTATTTAGTCCTCCGGCTGGTGCTGGGCATCTAGAATCAACGTAGGCATGCTACCCGGCCACTGCTAGTTGTGCGTTAGGTTTAGTTCATGGTCAGCTCAGTTTCCATCTTCCAAGAGCTAGTTCCTATATATGCTGATGCTATGATCTCTTGCCATTGAGATCATGACAGTTTGACCGGCCCACTAAAGGGTTAAAATCCTTGGCTGAGAAAGGAGAGAAATAAGTAGTCTGCTGAAATTTTTTTTTTTTTTTTCTCTCCTTTGAATGGCTCTGTGTTCACCTGTTTGCAATGGATCTTCAGAGTGTAACTGCAGGTTTGAATAATCTCGCCACGAAGGTACAAAATTTGCAAGATTTTGTTTGTCATGCACCTGTATCTGAGCCGAGAATTCCTTTGCCGGAATTTTTCTCGGGGAATAGATCTGGGTTTCAGAATTTTCGAAATAATTGCAAATTATTTTTGTCCCTGAAATCTCGCTCTGCCGGAGATCCTGCACAGCAGGTCAGGATTGTGATTTCCTTGCTCCGGGGCGACCCTCAAGACTGGGCTTTTTCATTGACACCAGGGGATCCTGCGTTGCTCAATGTGGATGCGTTTTTTCTGGCCTTGGGGTTGCTTTATGACGAACCTCATTTGGAGCTTCAGGCAGAAAAAACTTTGATGTCCCTATCTCAGGGGCAAGATGAAGCGGAAATTTACTGCCAAAGATTCCGTAAATGGTCTGTGCTTACTCAGTGGAATGAGTGCGCCCTGGCGGCGACTTTCAGAGAGGGTCTCTCTGATGCCATTAAGGATGTTATGGTGGGGTTCCCTGTGCCTGCGGGTCTGAATGAGTCCATGACAATGGCTATTCAGATCGATAGGCGTTTGCGGGAGCGCAAACCAGTGCACCATCTGGCGGTGTCCACTGAGAAATCGCCAGAGAGTATGCAGTGTGATAGAATTCTGTCCCGAAGCGAGCGGCAGAATTTTAGACGGAAAAATGGGTTGTGTTTCTATTGTGGTGATTCTACTCATGTTATATCAGCATGCTCTAAGCGCACTAAAAAGCTTGGTAAATCTGTTTCCATTTGCACTTTACCGTCTAAGTTTATTCTATCTGTGACCCTGATTTGCTCTTTGTCATCTATTACCACGGACGCCTATGTCGACTCTGGCGCCGCTTTGAGTCTTATGGATTGGTCCTTTGCCAAACGCTGTGGGTATGATTTAGAGCCTTTGGAGACTCCTATTCCTCTGAAGGGGATTGACTCCACCCCATTGGCTAATAATAAACCACAGTACTGGACACAAGTAACTATGCGTATTAATCCGGATCACCAGGAGATTATTCGCTTTCTGGTGCTGTATAATCTACATGATGATTTGGTGCTAGGATTGCCTTGGCTGCAATCTCACAACCAAGTCCTCGACTGGAAAGCTATGTCTGTGTTGAGCTGGGGATGTAAGGGGGCTCATGGGGATGTACCTGTGGTTTCCATTTCATCATCTATTCCCTCTGAAATTCCTGAGTTCCTGTCTGACTATCGTGACGTCTTTGAAGAATCCAAGCTTGGTTCGTTACCTCCGCACCGAGAGTGCGATTGTGCCATAGATTTAATCCCGGGTAGTAAATACCCAAAGGGTCGTTTATTTAATCTGTCTGTGCCTGAACATGCTGCTATGCGTGAATATATAAAGGAGTCCTTGGAAAAGGGACATATTCGTCCATCGTCATCTCCCTTAGGAGCCGGTTTTTTCTTTGTGTCAAAAAAAGACGGCTCTTTGAGACCATGTATTGATTATCGGCTTTTGAATAAAATCACTGTTAAATATCAATACCCATTGCCGTTGCTGACTGATTTGTTTGCTCGCATAAAGGGGGCCAAGTGGTTTTCTAAGATTGACCTTCGTGGGGCGTATAATTTGGTGCGAATCAGGCAGGGGGATGAGTGGAAAACCGCATTTAATACGCCCGAGGGCCACTTTGAGTATTTAGTGATGCCTTTTGGTCTTTCAAATGCTCCGTCAGTTTTCCAGTCCTTTATGCATGATATTTTTCGCGATTATTTGGATAAATTTATGATTGTGTATCTGGATGATATTCTGATTTTTTCGGATGACTGGGACTCTCATGTCCAGCAAGTCAGGAGGGTTTTTCAGGTTTTGCGGTCTAATTCTTTGTGTGTGAAGGGTTCTAAGTGTGTTTTTGGGGTACAGAGGATTTCCTTTTTGGGATATATTTTTTCCCCCTCTTCCATTGAAATGGATCCTGTCAAGGTTCAAGCTATTTGTGATTGGACGCAGCCCTCTTCTCTTAAGAGTCTTCAGAAATTTTTGGGCTTTGCTAACTTTTATCGTCGATTTATTGCTGGTTTTTCGGATATTGCTAAGCCATTGACCGATTTGACTAAGAAGGGTGCTGATGTTGCTGATTGGTCCCCTGATGCTGTGGAGGCCTTTCGGGAGCTTAAGCGCCGTTTTTCCTCTGCCCCTGTGTTGCGTCAGCCTGATGTTGCTCTACCTTTTCAGGTTGAGGTCGACGCTTCTGAGATCGGAGCTGGGGCGGTGTTGTCGCAGAAAAGTTCTGACTGCTCCGTGATGAGGCCTTGTGCCTTCTTTTCCCGTAAATTTTCGCCCGCTGAGCGGAATTATGATGTTGGGAATCGGGAGCTTTTGGCCATGAAGTGGGTTGAGGAGTGGCGCCATTGGCTTGAGGGGGCCAGACATCAGGTGGTGGTATTGACTGACCACAAAAATTTGGTTTATCTTGAGACCGCCAGGCGCCTGAATCCTAGACAGGCGCGCTGGTCATTATTTTTCTCTCGGTTTAATTTTGTGGTGTCATACCTACCGGGTTCTAAGAATGTTAAGGCGGATGCCCTTTCTAGGAGTTTTGAGCCTGACTCGCCTGGTAACTCTGAGCCCACAGGTATCCTTAAGGATGGAGTGGTATTGTCAGCCGTTTCTCCAGACCTGCGGCGGGCCTTGCAGGAGTTTCAGGCGGATAGACCTGATCGTTGCCCACCTGATAAACTGTTTGTTCCTGATGATTGGACCAGTAGAGTCATCTCTGAGGTTCATTCTTCTGCGTTGGCAGGTCATCCTGGCATTTTTGGTACCAGGGATTTGGTGGCAAGGTCCTTCTGGTGGCCTTCCCTGTCACGAGATGTGCGAGGCTTTGTGCAGTCTTGTGACGTTTGTGCTCGGGCCAAGCCTTGTTGTTCTCGGGCTAGTGGATTGTTGTTGCCCTTGCCTATTCCTAAGAGGCCTTGGACGCACATCTCGATGGATTTTATTTCAGATCTGCCTGTTTCTCAGAAGATGTCTGTCATTTGGGTGGTGTGTGACCGTTTCTCTAAGATGGTCCATTTGGTTCCTCTGCCCAAGTTGCCTTCTTCTTCCGAGTTGGTTCCTCTGTTTTTTCAAAATGTTGTTCGTTTGCATGGTATTCCTGAGAATATCGTTTCTGACAGAGGGACCCAATTCGTGTCTAGATTTTGGCGGGCATTCTGTGCTAGGATGGGCATAGATTTATCTTTTTCGTCCGCTTTCCATCCTCAGACGAATGGCCAGACTGAGCGGATTAATCAGACCCTGGAGACATATCTGAGGTGTTTTGTGTCTGCTGACCAGGATGATTGGGTTGCTTTTTTGCCATTGGCGGAGTTCGCTCTCAATAATCGGGCCAGCTCTGCCACTTTGGTGTCCCCGTTTTTCTGTAATTCGGGGTTTCATCCTCGATTTTCCTCTGGTCAGGTGGAATCTTCGGATTGTCCTGGAGTGGATGCTGTGGTGGAGAGATTGCATCAGATCTGGGGGCAGGTGGTGGACAATTTGAGGTTGTCCCAGGAGAAGACTCAGCTTTTTGCTAACCGCCGTCGTCGTGTTGGTCCTCGTCTTCGTGTTGGGGACTTGGTGTGGTTGTCTTCTCGTTTTGTCCCTATGAGGGTCTCTTCTCCTAAGTTTAAGCCTCGGTTCATCGGCCCGTATAAGATATTGGAGATTCTTAACCCTGTTTCCTTCCGTTTGGACCTCCCTGCATCCTTTTCTATTCATAACGTTTTTCATCGGTCGTTATTGCGCGGGTATGAGGTACCGGTTGTGCCTTCCGTTGAGCCTCCTGCTCCGGTGTTGGTTGAGGGTGAGTTGGAGTACGTTGTGGAGAAAATCTTAGACTCTCGTGTTTCCAGACGGAGACTCCAGTATCTGGTCAAGTGGAAGGGATACGGCCAGGAGGATAATTCTTGGGTGAATGCATCTGATGTTCATGCCTCTGATCTGGTTCGTGCCTTTCATAGGGCCCATCCTGATCGCCCTGGTGGTTCTGGTGAGGGTTCGGTGCCCCCTCCTTGAGGGGGGGGTACTGTTGTGAATTTGGATTCTGGGCTCCCCCGGTGGCTACTGGTGGAATTGAACTGGTGTCTTCATCTTCTTTGTTCACCTGTTCCCATCAAGATGTGGGAGTCGCTATATAACCTTGCTGCTCTGTTAGTTGCTTGCCGGTCAACAATGTTATCAGAAGCCTCTCTGTGCTTGTTCCTGCTCCTAGACAACTACTAGATAAGTTGGACTCTTGTCCATGTTTGTTTTTGCATTTTTGTTCCAGTTCACAGCTGTAGTTTCGTTACTGTGTCTGGAAAGCTCTTGTGAACAGGAATTGCCACTCTGGTGTTATGAGTTAATGCCAGAGTTTTAAAGTAATTTCTGGATGGTGTTTTGATAGGGTTTTTAGCTGACCATGAAAGTGTCCTTTCTGTCTTCTGCTATGTAGTAAGTGGACCTCAAATTTGCTAAACCTATTTTCATACTACGTTTGTTATTTCATCTTGATTCACCGCCAATACATGTGGGGGGCCTCTGTCTCCTTTCGGGGTATTTCTCTAGAGGTGAGCTAGGACTAATATTTTCCTCTGCTAGTTTTATTTAGTCCTCCGGCTGGTGCTGGGCATCTAGAATCAACGTAGGCATGCTACCCGGCCACTGCTAGTTGTGCGTTAGGTTTAGTTCATGGTCAGCTCAGTTTCCATCTTCCAAGAGCTAGTTCCTATATATGCTGATGCTATGATCTCTTGCCATTGAGATCATGACAGAATGCTCTGCGGGCGTCAGGTTGCGTTTGCAGAGCCCCTGATGTGCCTAAACAGTAGGAACTCCCCACAAGTGACTCCATTTTGGAAACTAGACCCCCAAGGGAACCTATCTAGATGTGTGGTGAGCACTTTGAACCCCCAAGTGCTTCACAGAAGTTTATAACGCAGAGCCGTGAAAATAATAAATGTGTTTCCTTTCCTCAAAAATATTTTTTTAGCCCAGAATTTTTTATTTTTGCAAGAGTAACAGGAGAAATTGGACCCCAAAAGTTGTTGTCCAGTTTCTCCTGAGTACGCTGATACCCCATATGTGGGGGTAAACCACTGTTTGGGCACATGCCGGGGCTCGGAAGGGAAGTAGTGACGTTTTGGAATGCAGACTTTGATGGAATGGTCTGCGGGCATCATGTTAGGTTTGCAGAGCCCCTGATATGCCTAAACAGTGGAAACCCCCCACAAGTGACCCCATTTTGGAAACTAGACCCCCCAAGGAACTTATCTAGATGTGTGGTGAGCACGTTCAACCCCCAAGTGCTTCACAGAAGTTTACAAAGCAGAGCCGTGAAAATAAAAAATCATTTTTCTTTCCTCAAAAAAGATGTTTTAGCAAGCAATTTTTTATTTTCACAAGGGTAACAGGAGAATTTGGACCCCAATATTTGTTGCCCAGTTTGTTGTGAGTACGCTGATACCCCATATGTGGGGGTAAACCACTGTTTGGGCACACGTCAGGGCTCGGAAGGGAAGTAGTGACATTTGAAATGCAGACTTTGACGGAATGGTCTGCGGGCGTCACATTGCATTTGCAGAGCCCCTGATGTGCCTAAACAGTAGAAACACCCCACAAGTGACCCCATTTTGGAAACTAGACCCCCGAAGGAACTTATCTAGATGTGTGGTGAGCACTTTCAACCCCCAAGTGCTTCACAGAAGTTTATAACGCAGAGCCATGAAAATAAAAAATAATTGTTCTTTCCTCAAAAATTATGTTTTAGCAAGTAATTTTTTTATTTTTGCAAGGGTAACAGGAGAAATTGGACCCCAACAGTTGTTGCCCAGTTTGTCTTGAGTACGTTGGTACCCCAAATGTGGGGGTAAACCACTGTTTGGGCGCACGTCGGGGCTTGGAAGGGCGGGAGCACCATTTGACTTTTTGAACGCAAGATTGGCTGGAATCAATGGTGGCGCCATGTTGCGTTTGGAGACCCCTGATGTGCCTAAACAGTGGAAACCCCTCAATTCTAACTTCAACACTAACCCCAACACACCCCTAATCCTAATCCCAACTGTAGCCATAACCCTAATCATAACCCTAACCCCAACACACCCCTAACCACAACCCTAACCGCAACACACCCGTAACCCTAATTCCAACCCTAATCCTAACCCTAATCCCAACCGTAACCCTAATCCCAACCCTAACCACAACTGTAACCCCAACACACCCCTAACCCTATCCGTAACCCTAACCACAAGCCTAATCTTAACCCTATTTCAAACCCTAGCCCTAATTCCAACCCTAACTCTAATTCCAACCCTAACCCTAAGGCTATGTGCCCACGTTGCGGATTCGTGTGAGATTTTTCCGCACGATTTTTGAAAAATCTGCAGGTAAAAGGCACTGCGTTTTACCTGCGGATTTACAGCAGATTTCCAGTGTTTTTTTGTGCGGATTTCACCTGCGGATTCCTATTGAGGAACAGGTGTAAAACGCTGCGGAATTCGCACAAAGAATTGACATGCTGCGGAAAATACAACGCAGCATTTCTGCACGGAATTTTCCGCACCATGGGCACAGCGGATTTGGCTTTCCTTAGGTGTACATGGTACTGTAAACCTGATGGAAAACTGCTACGAATTCGCAGCGGCCAATCCGCTGCGGATCCGCGGCCAATCCGCTGCGGATCTGCGGCCAATCCGCTGCCAATCCGCTGCCAATCCGCTGCGGATCCGCTGCCGATCCGCTGCGGATCCGCGGCCGATCCGCTGCGGATCCGCGGCCGATCCGCTCTGTGTGCACATGCCATAACCCTACCCCTAACCCTAACCCTACCCGTAACCCTAACCCTACCCCTAACCCTACCCCTAGTTCTAACCCTAGTTCTAACCCTAACCCTAGTGGAAAAAGAAAAAAAAATATTTTCTTTATTTTAATATTGTCCCTACCTATGGGGGTGATAAAGGGGGGGGTTTATTTATTATTTTTTTATTTTGATCGCTGTAATAGAACCTACCACAGCGATCAAAATGTACTTGTAATGAATCTGCCGGCCGGCAGATTCGGCGGGCGCACTGAGCATGCGCCCGCCATTTTGGAAGATGGCGGCGCCCAGCGAGGAGACGGACCAACACCGGGAGCCTCGGTAAGTATAAGGGGGGGAGATCGGGGCACGGGGGGGGCGTCGGAGCACCGGGGGGTGACATAGGAGCAGGGGGGGAGCGGGCAGGAGGACGGGGGAGCGGAGCACAGGACGGAGGGGACCGGACCCCAAAACAGAGCACTGGGGGGGCGATCGGTGGGGTGGGGGGGTCACTTCAGGTTTTCCAGCCATGGCCGATGGTATTGCAGCATCGGCCATGGCTGGATTGTAATATTTCACCAGTTTTTTAGGTGAAATATTACAAATCGCTCTGATTGGCAGTTTCACTTTCAACAGCCAATCAGAGCGATCGTAGCCACGGGGGGGTGAAGCCACCCCCCCTGGGCTGAAGTACCACTCCCCCTCTCCCTGCAGATCGGGTAAAATAGGAGTTAACCCCTTCACCCGATCTGCAGGGACGCGATCATTCCATGACGCCACATAGGCGTCATGGGTCGGATTGGCACGGGTTTTCATGACGCCTACGTGGCGTCATGGGTCGGGAAGGGGTTAAAGTCACTTTGAGGGGTGTACATGATAGAAAATACCAAAACCTGACACCATACTAAAAACTACACCCCTCAAGGTGCTCAAAACCACATTCAAGAAATTTATTAACCCTTTACGTGCTTCACAGGAACTGAAACAATGTGGAAGGAAGAAATGAACATTTTACTTTTTTTGCAAACATTTTACTTCAAAACCAATTTTTTTTATTTTCACAAATGTAAAAAGAGAAAATGAACCACAAAATTTGTTGTGCAATTTATCCTGAATACGTCGATACCCCATACAGTACAGACCAAAAGTTTGAACACACCTTCTCATTTAAAGATTTTTCTGTATTTTCATGACTGTAAAAATTATAAATTCACACTGAAGGCGTCAAAACTATGAATTAACACATGTGGTATTATATACTTAACAAAAAAGTGTGCAACAACAGAAATTATGTCTTATATTCTAGGTTCTTCAAAGTAGCCACCTTTTGCTTTGATGACTGCTTTGCACACTCTTGGCATTCTCTTGATGAGCCTCAAGAGGTAGTCACTGGAAATGATCTTCCAACAATCTTGAAGGAGTTCCCAGAGATGCTTAGCACTTGTTGGCCCTTTTGCCTTCACTCTGCGGTCCAGCTCACCCTAAACCATCTTGATTGGGTTCAGGTATGGTGACTGCGGAGGCCAGGTCATCTTGCGTAGCACCCCATCACTCTCCTTCTTGGTTAAATAGCCCTTACACAGCCTGGAGGTGTGTTTGGGGACATTGTCCTGTTGAAAAATAAATGATGGTCCAACTAAACACAAACTGGATGGAATAGCATGCCGCTGCAAGATGCTGTGGTAGCCATGCTGATTCAGTATGCCTTCAATTTTGAATAAATCTCCAACAGTGTCGCCAGCAAAGCGACACATCACACCTCCTCCTCCATGCTTTACGGTGGGAACCAGGCATGTAGAGTCCATCCGTGCACCTTTTCTGTGTCGCACAAAGACACGGTGGTTGGAACCAAAGATCTCAAATTTGGAATCATCAGACCAAAGCACAGATTTCCACAGGTCTAATGTCCATTCCTTGGTTCTTTAGCCCAAACAAGTCTCTTCTGCTTGTTGCCTGTCCTCAGCAGTGGTTTCCTAGCAGCTATTTTACCATGAAGGCCTGCTGCACAAAGTCTCCTCTTAACTATTGTTGTAGAGATGTGTCTGCTGATAGAACTCTGTGTGGCATTGACCTGGTCTCTAATCTGAGCTGCTGTTAACCTGCGATTTCTGAGGCTGGTGACTCAGATAAACTTATCTTCAGAAGCAGAGGTGACTGTTGGTCTTCCTTTCCTGGGGTGGTCCTCATGTGAGCCAGTTTCTTTGTAGCACTTGATGGTTTTTGCCACTACACTTGGGGACACATTCAAAGTTTTCCCAATTTTTCGGACTGACTGACCTTCATTTCTTAAAGCAATGGTGGTCACTCGTTTTTCTATACTTAGCTGCTTTTTTTTGCCATAATACAAATTCTAACAGTGTATTCAGTAGGACTATCAGCTGTGTATCCACCAGACTTCTGCACAACACAACTGATGGTCCCAACCCCATTTATAAGGCAAGAAATCCCACTTATTAAACCTGACAGGGCACAACTGTGAAGTGAAAACCATTCCCGGTGACTACCTCTTGAAGCTCATCAGGAGAATGTCAAAAGTGTGCAAAGCAGTCATCAAAGCAAAAGGTGGCTTCTTTAAAGAACCTAGAATATAAGACATAGTTTCAGTTGTTTCACATTTTTTTGTTAAGTATATAATTCCACATGTGTTAATTCATAGTTTTGATGCCTGCAGTGTGAATGTACAATTTTCATAGTCATGAAAATACAGAAAAATCTTTAAATGAGAAGGTGTGTCCAAACTTTTGGTCACACCTTGTCACACACAAGCAAAGAGTGGACAACCCTGATTCTGTTCATTATTTTTTCTTTTAGTTTGCTAACATCTAGTCAGCAATGGCACACTCTTCCTCCAAGTGTCTGACTGACCAAGAGATTGAAGCGATTATGTTTCAAAGCGAAGATGAAAGTGAACTATCTTTGTCTGATGAAGAATATCTGCCACCAGCTAATCAAACATCCTCATCCAGGGATTCTTCTGATGATGAAGAAGTGAATCTAGTGGATCCTCAAGTAGTGATAGCAAAACATCCAAAACGAATGTTTTTTGGGACAGTAATCCTACATTAGTCGGACGTACTCCAACACACAATATTTTGAGACAGGCTCAAGGAGCTGTGGGAAGTCCCAGTTATTTTACCCCTAAAGATGTATTCTGTACTTATTTTTCTGACAATATTGCAGAACAGGTCCTATTATGTTCAAACCTAGAAGGAAGACATATCGCTTCTGCAAAAAAATAAGTCCTGGAAAAATATCTCAAAAGAGGAACTTTATGCATATATTGGACTTTTACTGCTGGCAGGGAGTCAAAAATCGTATGATGTCCCAATACGAGAATTATTTCTGGACCAACTTTCTGATCCACACTATAAGGCAACAATGTCAGTGGGCAGATATGAGGAAATTAGAAGAATCATTCGCTTTGATGATAAGCGAACTCGTGCAGCAAGGTTTGAAACAGACAAATTAGCCCCTATCAGTTATATCTGGAACATATTTATCAAAAATTGCATAAAACTTTACAATCCTAGTACTAATGTTACTGTAGATGAGCAACTTGTACCGTTCAGAGTACGCTGCAAGTTCATACAATACATGCCCAGCAAGCCAGTCAAGTACGAAATAAAAATCTTCTGCATGTGTGATTCTGCAAATTATTATGGCATAAATGGCGTAATCTACTGTGGCAAAGAGGTTGGTGCACCAGCATAGAAGGATCTGGAGTCTGAAATAGTCAAAACTCTTCCTGTTCCAGTATTCAATTCAGGTAGGAACATTACCATGGACAATTATTTCACCAATGTTGAACTAGGCAATTTTCTGCTTGCAAAAGCTATTACACTTGTTGGTACTATAAAGCAAAACAGACGAGAAATTCCAGAAGCACTAAAACACAATAGTCAGCGAGCACTTTATGAGAGTGCCGTTGTATTCAATAACAAAGTGACTTTGGTATCTTACAAGGCGAAGAAGGAGAAATCTGTAATTTTACTCAGTACCATGCATCACGATTGCAGTGTTGACAGCAATGACAAAAAATTGAAACCAGAAATCATCCTGCATTACAATACAACAAAAGGAGGTGTAGATAAAATGGATGAGATGGTGGGAGAATATTCATTTAAGAGGCAAAAAAAAACGATGGCCTGTAGTACTATTTTCAAATATGCTTGATGTAGCAGCCCTAAATTCATTCATTTTTTTATACAGAAACTCATTCGGAATTTCATGCACAGAGGAAGGACAGGAGACGTATATTTTTGAAGGACCTTTGTCATGAACTTGTAGTGCCTCACATGATAGAGCAAAGTGACTTGAAATGCTTGCCAAAGCAAACTAAAGAAGCAATGAAACAGTGTGGCGTACAGTTTCTGATTATTCCAGAGCCAGGAGAAAGAAAACAAAAGCATTGTTTCATGTGTCCAAGAAACATAGAGAGGAAAACTGAGCGATATTGTTCCACTTGTAAGGAAACTGTTTGCAAAGAACACTTTTCTGAAATAACATGTCAGAATTGTTTGGAAGACTAATATAATAGAAAAGAAAGTTAGAATAAAAATGTAGCTGCAGCTAGTTTGCTATAGATTTCTATGCGTTTTTGTGTGTTTTCATGTCTTTGTGTGAAATATGGCAAAAAAAAAGATTTTTTGGTGTTTTCTGTGAAAAATTATAATTAAAATTTTGTCCACTATTCATATTTTATTGAGCAATTTTGAAATAAACTTGTGAAAGTTATTTAAGTGTGTTTTTCTACATTATGTGCATGGGGGCCTAAAAGGCCCCCAATACGTTAATATGTATATTTTTAACGTCATGCGTTCTAGAGTTAATTATTTTTTCCTAACTAAGGGGGTGATAAAGGGGAGGTATTTATAATTTTTTTATTTTGATCACTGTGATAGGATCTATCAGAGTGACGAAAATGAAACAAGAGGAAGAATCTTCCTCTGCCGGCCGGCAGATCACGACGGGCGCACTGCGCATGCGCCCACCATTTTCTTACCAGAGGAAGAAGCCGGCAGCCAGGAGGGGAAGAAGGAGGACCCAGGGATGCCAGTAACTATGACAGGGTCCCTAATCCCCCTATTTCTCTGTCCTCTGATGTGTGACCACATCAGAGGACAGAGAATGGCACATCGCACTTTTTTTTGCTTTTGCCGGTAAACTGTTAATACTGGCGATCACAAAACAGTGGTCAGTAAAAACCGACCCTGATCATGTTCTTTGGGTCTCGGCTACCCCCGGAAGCTGAGACCCCAAGATCTGCCGGGTGCCAGCTGGCAGATGCACTGCGCATGCGCCCTCCTGTTTTTGCCAGAAGAAGATGGCGGCGCCCATGCGGGAGCACGAGGAGCACCGGGAGACATGGGTAAATATTGGGGGGGATCAGGAACTCCATTTCTCTGTCCTCTGATGTGCAATAACATCGGAGGACAGAGAAATTAAAAGGAAAATTGCATTTTTGTTTTTTTACAGTCGCCGCTAAACCCCCAGCAACCGAGACCCCAGAGAAAATCCGACTCTGGAGGGCGATACAGACTTTTTCCACAGTGCCGTTAATTAAAGGTGCTGTGGTTTAAGTACCCTTAACTATCACCATTAAAAGGCATATCGGCAGTTGTTAAGGGGTTAATGTTGATGATTATGGCTTGCAGCCGAAGAAAACCCAAAAGTCATTACCTCAGTAAATTAGAACACTTTATAACACCAGCTTGAAAAAACGATTTTAAAATCCGAAATGTTGGCCTACTGAAATGTATGTTCTGTAAAGGCACTCAATACTTGGTTGGGGTTCCTTTGGCATTAATTACTGCGTCAATGCAGCATGGCATGGAGGCGATCAGTCTGTGGCACTGCTGAGTTGTTATGGAAGCCAAGGTTGCTTTGATAGCAGCCTTCAGCTTGTCTGCATTGTTGGATCTAGTGTCTCTCATCTTCCTCTTTACAATACCCCATAGATTCTCTGTGGAGTTAAGGTCAGGTAAGTTTGTTAGCCAATTTATCTATTTTCCCTTTTCCCTCCCCCTATCCCCATCATAAATATAGCAGCCAATCACTTTTCACACATTATGATGTACCCTCTCTTGGTTTCCAACTCCTGACCAGCCCGGTTTTCTTGCCTCGATGTCCTGTGCATGCGACGGGTCCAATCCCCCCTTGACTTCGGTAAGTGCTATTAAAAGTGAGTCCAAGTCACACACTTGACTAGAACGTCTTGGAAATAACCATTGATGTTTTCTACTTCATTTGAATAATGGTACTAAATATGCACTTGAACTCTAGACCTGCCAAGCCCCCGGAGGAAGCAATTTGTGAAAAAGTGCTCATTGGGTGCGAGGGGAACACAGCTAACCTCACAGTCTTACTGAACCTTGTACATTCTCCATTAGGTAATACTCTATATTATTTTTATTTTTTCATTGTGGATGTTTGTTTCATGGGGTTCATGAGGGAAAGGGGTTTCTTCTCTGGGGTGTTACTAACCAATGTGGCATTAGTGCAGATCCATTTGACTGCACTTACACACTGACATATTTGCAGTCCCAGGCTTCCCAAGTGGGGATATTATAGTCATTATCAATGTTACTATCCACTGTTTGGCATCTATTTAGCAGTTCACTGCAACCTCAAGGTGAAGTTTTATAGTTTGTGCCCACTGAGTTTCTGCTGTCATTATTCTCTGGAAACATTAATTTTTCTGATATTTTTCTACATCCGCATTAACCAGCCACACCTTTCTCCCTCCCATCTATATTTTTTATTTATACCATAATTTGCTGCTTTTCTTCCCTATTTTGTAGAGGCTCCTTTGCCTTGTCTTTTTAGTTGTTTTTATTTGTTGATACCTAATAAAAATGTTTATTGTTTCAATTCAATTAGAATCGCTTCTTATCTTATGGTGGTCAGCCATATCAATTTATATCCTTGTCTGGACACTGTCTGCGGACTAGCGATTGAATAAAAAATCTGTCTATGTTCATGTTCTGTATATCACAAGCATCTAAATTAAAAGTTGTTCAAAATTTACAATAGACTTTACACATCGATATTCACAAAAATTAGAAAGGATATTTAAATATGAAATGGAAAAAGCAAATAGAACTTGCTAAAGCAATTATAAAAGCATTTAAACATAAATGTCATGGTAGTATTAAACAAAGTTTAATTAATTTGTCTGTGTTTTCATTGGCTTGACAAATTTAAGAAATTCCTGAAATAAAATTAAAATTTTATCTAAGAATTACTAGTCTCACTCTTTCTCTAAAGCCCCATATACAACGTGGTTTTACTGCTTCATGCATGCTTTGAAGTATGTACATTTCACTTAATGTCAATGACAATGTCCAATAAGTGCTGACAAACACCCTTGTCACTGGGGATCATAGCACTGGATTTAATGCAAAATTTCCAGTAAAAATCATTGAGGAGCAGTGCAATGCAAATTTATAAGAAAAGATGGTCATGAATTGTATTGTCTTTCTTTAGAAAGGTAATGCATGTACTTGCTAAACATAAATGGAAGAGCTAAAAGGTTCCAGCTAATTGCTTAGTAAGGATTGAGAGAGATGCCCCAGTGTACCTGAGATATGCTTTTTAGACATTACATTTTTTTCGAGTGAAATTCAATTTTCCTTGACTCTTACAAAAATGTGTCATTCACTAAAATATTTTGCAATTCGCTCTGTTCAAATTAACCAAACTGGAGGACAGATATTGTTAGGTGACAAGTTCCCTCCGCCGCACAGGGGGAATCTCGAACCATGTCTGCTGTGGTCTCCCATTCTCCTCCAGCCGCAGTGGAGCCTGCTCAGCAGAGATATCGGTCCCAGTGTCTGGCTCAGGATGATACTGGACCACTGGTTACTACTGCCCTTCCAGGTTCTGTCATTGTAGCCAGCAATGTTCAGCAGTGAGCAGGTCTTTCTGGGACTAACTCCCGCTTTTCCCATAGTGAGCATGCCCACAGGATGACCTCCCATTGGAGGTCTGGGGTCACATGCTCAGGTCCTGTAGCAGCTCCTATTGGACCAACAGGAAGGTCCTTGTCTGCTACAGCTATAAAAGGTTTGCATGGCCACACTGCTGTTGTGGATTCTGTTTGTGGGCTCCCTCTGGTGGTTACAGCTGGTACTGGGTGACTTTGGTGGGTTGCGGCCTTTGGTTTCCACCTGTCCATCAGTGGCTGGGTGTTTCCTATTTTACCTGGCCTTTCTGTCATTTCCCTTGCCGGCTATCAATGTATTCAGATGTGCTCTGTTTGGTTCCTGCCTACCTGCTCCCAGATCTTTCAGGATAAGCTAAGTGCTGATTTTCAGTTGTTTGGTTTTTTGTCCAGCTTGCTTATTATGTCTCTATGCTAGCTGGTAGCTCTAGTGGACTGAGGTTCTCCCCATGTGCCATGAGTTGGCACATGGGTTCTTGTAATCTCAGGATGGTTTTTTTGATTAGGGTTTTTTGCTGACCGCTCAGTCCCCTTTTGTATCGTTCTGCTTTCTATTTTACAGCGGGCCTCAATTTGCTAAAACTATATATATCATCTCTATGTGTGTGCCTTCCTCTCATTTCACCGTCAATACATGTGGGGGGCAACTATATCTTTTGGGGTTCATTCCGCTGGAGGCAAGTGAGGTCTTTATTTTCTCTGCAGTGCTAGATAGCTCTTAGGCTGGTGCGTGGTGTCTAGAACCAACGTAGGCACGCTCCCTGGCTATCTCTAGTTGCGTTTGTCAGGCGTAGGGCAGCGGTCAGCCCAGGTTCCATCACCCTAGAGCTCGTCTGTAATATATTTGTACTTTGCTTGTCCTGTGCTATCCCTAGCCATTGGGATTCATGACAGTATAGCCGGCCCACAAAGTGTTAATTGTTTGGGCTGAAGCAGGAGAAAGAGAAGTGTTTAAGGGAATTTTTTTTTTTTTTCCCTTCAGAGTTTTGCTGCCTAGCCCTTAATTGCTGTCTAGCTGCTTCTTACCTCCTCTTAACCCTTGAATGGCTCTGATCTTAGCTGTTTAACATGGATGTCCAGAGTTTGGCTTCCAGCCTGAGTAATCTCGCGGCAAAAGTTCAAAACATACAGGATTTTGTTGTTCACACTCCCATGTCTGAACCTAGAATTCCTATTCCAGAGTTCTTTTCTGGAGATAGATCTACCTTCCTGAATTTCAGGAACAATTGTAAATTGTTTCTTTCTTTAAAATCTCGTTCCTCTGGAGACCCTGCTCAACAGGTCAAGATTGTAATATCTTTCCTGCGGGGCGACCCTCAGAATTGGGCATTTGCATTGGCACCAGGGGATCCTGCATTGCTCAGTGTGGATGCGTTTTTTCTGGCATTGGGATTGCTCTATGAGGAACTTAACCTGGAGATTCAGGCTGAAAAGGCTTTATTAGCCCTCTCTCAGGGGCATGATGAAGCGGAGATATATTGTCAGAAGTTTCGGAAATGGTCGGTGCTTACTCAGTGGAATGAGTGCGCCCTGGCTGCAAACTTCAGAAATGGTCTTTCTGAGGCCATTAAGGATATTATGGTGGGGTTCCCTACGCCTACAGGTCTGAATGAGTCTATGGCTATGGCCATTCAGATTGATCGGCGTTTACGGGAGCGCAAACCCGTGCACCAGTTGGCGGTGTCTTCTGAACAGGCACCTGAGACTATGCAATGTGATAGAATTCAGTCCAGAAGTGAACGGCAAAATTATAGGCGGAAAAATGGATTGTGTTTCTATTGTGGTGATTCAGCTCATGTTATATCAGCATGCTCTAAACGCACAAAAAGGGTTGATAAATCTTTTGCCATTGGTACTCTGCAGCCTAAGTTCATTTTGTCTGTGACTCTGATTTTTTCACTGTCTTCCATTTCCGTCGATGCCTATGTGGATTCGGGCGCTGCCCTGAGTCTTATGGATTGGTCATTTGCTAAACGCTGCGGTTTTAGTCTGGAACCTCTGGAAGTTCCTATTCCTCTGAAGGGAATTGACTCTACACCATTGGCTATGAATAAACCGCAGTATTGGACACAAGTGACCATGCGCATGACTCCTGTTCATCAGGAGGTGATTCGCTTCCTTGTACTTTATAATTTACATGATGTACTAGTGCTTGGTCTGCCATGGTTACAAACTCATAATCCTGTCCTGGACTGGAAAACAATGTCTGTGTTAAGCTGGGGATGTCAGGGGCTTCATGATGATGCACCTCCAATTTCAATCGCTTCATCTACTCCTTCTGAGATCCCTGCGTTTTTGTCTGACTATAGGGATGTTTTTGAGGAGCCTAAGCTCAATTCGCTCCCTCCGCATAGAGATTGTGACTGTGCTATAGAATTGATTCCTGGCAGTAAGTTCCCTAAGGGTCGTTTATTTAATCTGTCACTGCCAGAGCATACTGCTATGCGGAATTATATTAAGGAGTCCTTGGAAAAGGGACATATTCGTCCATCTTCGTCCCCTCTGGGAGCAGGTTTTTTTTTTGTGGCAAAAAAAGATGGTTCCCTGAGGCCTTGTATAGATTATCGCCTTCTGAATAAGATTACAGTCAAGTATCAGTATCCATTGCCATTATTGACTGATTTGTTTGCTCGCATTAAGGGGGCTAGGTGGTTCACTAAGATAGATCTTCGCGGTGCGTATAATCTGGTGCGGATAAAACAGGGTGATGAGTGGAAAACCGCATTTAATACGCCTGAGGGCCATTTTGAGTATTTGGTAATGCCTTTTGGACTCTCCAATGCTCCGTCAGTCTTTCAGTCCTTTATGCACAATATTTTCCATGAATATCTGGATAAGTTTATGATTGTGTATTTGGATGATATTTTGGTGTTTTCTGATGACTGGGAGTCTCATGTTCTACAGGTCAGGAAGGTGTTTCAGGTTCTGCGGGCCAATTCTCTGTTTGTGAAGGGCTCAAAGTGTCTCTTCGGAGTCCAGAAGATTTCTTTTTTGGGGTACATTTTTTCTCCTTCTACTATTGAGATGGATCCCGTCAAGGTTCAGGCGATTTGTGACTGGACACAACCTACATCTGTTAAGAGCCTTCAGAAGTTCTTGGGGTTTGCTAATTTTTATCGTCGGTTCATTGCTAATTTTTCCAGTATTGTTAAACCTTTGACTGATTTGACTAAAAAGGGTGCTGATGTTGCTGATTGGTCTCCTGCGGCCGTGGAGGCCTTTCAGGAACTTAAGCGCCGGTTTTCTTCTGCTCCTGTGTTGTGTCAACCAGATGTTTCACTTCCTTTTCAGGTTGAGGTTGATGCTTCCGAGATTGGAGCGGGGGCGGTTTTGTCACATAGAAGTTCTAATGGCTCGGTGATGAAGCCATGTGCATTCTTCTCTAGAAAATTCTCGCCCGCCGAGCGCAATTATGATGTGGGTAATCGGGAGCTTTTGGCCATGAAGTGGGCATTTGAGGAGTGGCATCATTGGCTTGAGGGTGCTAAACATCGTGTGGTGGTCTTGACTGATCACAAGAATCTAATTTACCTTGAGTCTGCCAGGCGTTTTAATCCTAGACAGGCTCGTTGGTTGTTGTTTTTTTCTCGTTTCAATTTCGTGGTTTCATACCTGCCAGGTTCAAAGAATGTGAAGGCAGATGCTCTTTCCACGAGTTTTGTGCCTGACTCTCCTGGAGACTCTGGGCCTACTGGTATCCTTAGGGATGGGGTAATATTGTCCGCCGTATCCCCAGACTTGCGACATGCATTGCAGGAGTTTCAGGTGGATAAACCGGATCGTTGTCCACCAGAAAGACTGTTTGTTCCGGATGATTGGACCAGTAGAGTCATCTCCGAGGTCCATTCTTCTGTGTTGGCTGGTCATCCTGGAATATTTGGTACTAGAGACTTGGTGGCCAGGTCTTTTTGGTGGCCTTCCTTGTCTAGGGATGTGCGTACCTTTGTGCAGTCTTGTGAAGTGTGTGCTCGAGCTAAGCCTTGCTGTTCTCGGGCCAGTGGGTTGTTGTTATCCTTGCCTATCCCGAAGAGGCCTTGGACGCACATTTCCATGGATTTTATTTCTGATCTCCCGGTTTCACAGAAAATGTCCGTTATCTGGGTTGTGTGTGACCGCTTTTCTAAGATGGTTCATTTGGTGCCCTTGCCTAAGTTGCCTTCCTCCTCTGAGTTGGTCCCTTTATTTTTTCAGAACGTGGTTCGTTTGCATGGGATTCCGGAGAATATCGTTTCTGACAGGGGATCCCAGTTTGTGTCTAGATTTTGGCGGACGTTTTGTGCCAAGATGGGCATTGATTTGTCTTTCTCGTCTGCATTCCATCCTCAGACGAATGGCCAGATGGAGCGAACTAATCAGACCTTGGAAACTTATTTGAGGTGTTTTGTTTCTGCTGATCAAGATGACTGGGTTGCTTTTTTGCCACTGGCCGAATTTGCTCTTAATAATCGGGCTAGTTCGGCCACGTTGGTCTCTCCTTTTTTTTGTAATTCGGGGTTTCATCCTCGTTTTTCCTCTGGTCAGGTGGAGCCTTCGGATTGTCCTGGAGTGGACGTGGTGGTGGACAGGCTACATCAGATTTGGAATCAGGTGGTGGACAATTTGAAGTTATCTCAGGAGAAGACTCAGCAGTTTGCTAATCGCCATCGCCGCGTGGGTCCCCGACTTCTTGTTGGGGATTTGGTGTGGTTGTCTTCTCGTTTTGTCCCTATGAAGGTCTCTTCTCCTAAGTTCAAGCCTCGGTTCATCGGTCCTTATAGGATCTCGGAGATTCTTAACCCTGTATCTTTTCGTTTGGATCTCCCAGCATCGTTTGCTATTCATAATGTGTTCCATCGGTCGTTGTTGCGGAGGTATGAGGTGCCCGTTGTTCCTTCGGTTGAGCCTCCTGCTCCGGTGCTGGTGGAGGGAGAATTGGAGTATGTTGTTGAGAAGATCTTGGATTCTCGTGTTTCCAGACGCAAACTCCAGTATTTGGTTAAGTGGAAGGGTTATGGTCAGGAGGATAATTCCTGGGTGGTCGCCTCCGATGTTCATGCGACTGATTTGGTCCGTGCCTTCCATAGAGCTCACCCTGATTGCCCTGGGGGTTCTCGTGAGGGTTCGGTGACCCCTCCTCAAGGGGGGGGTACTGTTGTGGATTCTGTTTGTGGGCTCCCTCTGGTGGTTACTGCTGGTACTGGGTGACTTTGGTGGGTTGCGGCCTTTGGTTTCCACCTGTCCATCAGTGGCTGGGTGTTTCCTATTTTACCTGGCCTTTCTGTCATTTCCCTTGCCGGCTATCAATGTATTCAGATGTGCTCTGTTTGGTTCCTGCCTACCTGCTCCCAGATCTTTCAGGATAAGCTAAGTGCTGATTTTCAGTTGTTTGTTTTTTTGTCCAGCTTGCTTATTATGTCTCTATGCTAGCTGGTAGCTCTAGTGGACTGAGGTTCTCCCCATGTGCCATGAGTTGGCACATGGGTTCTTGTAATCTCAGGATGGTTTTTTGATTAGGGTTTTTTGCTGACCGCTCAGTCCCCTGTTGTATCGTTCTGCTTTCTAGTTTACAGCGGGCCTCAATTTGCTAAAACTATATATATCATCTCTATGTGTGTGCCTTCCTCTCATTTCACCATCAATACATGTGGGGGGCAACTATATCTTTTGGGGTTCATTCCGCTGGAGGCAAGTGAGGTCTTTATTTTCTCTGCAGTGCTAGTTAGCTCTTAGGCTGGTGCGTGGTGTCTAGAACCAACGTAGGCACGCTCCCTGGCTATCTCTAGTTGCGTTTGTCAGGCGTAGGGCAGCGGTCAGCCCAGGTTCCATCACCCTAGAGCTCGTCCGTAATATATTTGTACTTTGCTTGTCCTGTGCTATCCCTAGCCATTGGGATTCATGACACACTGCCATGCGCTAGTATCAACCTATGTTTTGAGCCTTGCTACTGTGTGGTCATGTTTGCATGTGGTGAGGGTTGGCTGAAATAAGCCCCTAGAATACCGGCACCTCTGGTGAGGAGTTGTCTGTGTGCTATGCTGACTGCATGACCACATTTTTGCTCTGTTTGGTAGCTGTGTTCCTCTGTGAGGTTAACAGGGCACAGCGTTTCCCTATCCTAGCAATTCTGTGAAGTAACAGAGTTCGCTTACACCACCATATAGCGCCGCCAATTACTAGCAGCAGGTTCCTCTCCTGCACGGTGGACCCTGGTTTGCGAACACACCTATTATTACATATATTTATACTCGGTGCATTCTGCCAACCCTATCAGCTATAGCAAAATTTTTGCTGATTGTAAGAGAGTCAGGCAAAAAATGAAAATAAAAAATAGCACACATTATCGGTCCTCCGCACCTCTTTTTTCCCCTCCCTTCATCTTGCACATCCTTTTTGGCTGCTTCACTCTTTTGCCATCATTTTAAAATTCAGACTAGAATTGGCCAAGGCCTAGTTAGCGCAGTGATTGGTGATTCAAGACACAGCATGGTGTGAAGTGACTGAAATGCTGGTGTTTGGAAAGAGGAAAAGTAAAGGCATGAAAGACAGGATGGTGGGCATCGGTTATGGAATGACAGATGGCGTACTTTTTTTTTGCATGAGATGTTTATTATGCTGTCGAGTCTGGAGAGACCTTAGAACATAATGAGGAACAATCAGTTTTCTATATCATAAGTTGTTTAAAAATCTGCGTGATTCGCCAAATTTGAATGTTAACAGATTTGACAGTGTTTAATGCCCTGTGATATGCATGGGCTTGTATTGCTAGAGACATGAAAATTAGCAACATAGGACATTAGGACACAGCTACCAGATTCTGGTTGAAGATAGTGCTGTCTGCTGACTAACAAGAATTTGGGCATAGTTAGGAGAACCTTGAAGGAAAATACAGTAGTGGAAAGATGATGAAAACTATGTAGTTTAAAAGCATACCCATTTAGATGGATGTTGGATGTAAGGGCTGCTGACAAGAACATCCTGAGGTCTTTAATGCTCTTCTCTTTAAAATAATCTATCATCAGTTTATTTCTACCCATTCTGAGAGAAGCATATTTTAGAAGTAGATACCCTTATTTCAATGAGTTGTCCCTTACTGGGCAGCTTGCTGCTCTCAGATTAGGTAGCAAAAACCTGGTCAGAAATGTCCTTTAAATTAGGCCACATACACTACATCTGACATTTTTTTGTTGTTCCATCCAGCATTTAACAAAAACACTAGATGCAACTTGATGGAGGAGCTGATTCTTACCTTTCTGATGCATCAGACACAAGTCGGCGGGCTGTGTCCCGCCCCAAATTAGCACCTGGGAGAAATTGGTGAAAAACCCAACTTATGCATTAAGGTACCGTCACACTAAACGATATCGCTAGCGATCCGTGATGTTACAGTGTCCTGGATAGCGATATCGTTTAGTTTGACACGCAGCAGCGATCAGGATCCTGCTGTGATATCGCTGGTCGTTGAACAAAGTTCAGAACTTTATTTGGTCATCAGACCGGCGTGTATCGTCGTGTTTAACACCAAAAGCAACGATACCAGCAATGTTTTACACTGGTAACCAGGGTAAACATCGGGTTACTAAGCGCAGGGCCGCGCTTAGTAACCCGATGTTTACCCTGGTTACCAGTGTAAAATGTAAAAAAAAAAAACTACATACTCACCTTCGCGTCCCCCGGCGTCCGCTTCCCACACTGACTGAGCGCCGTAAAGTGAAAGTGAAAGTACAGCACAGCGGTGACGTCACCGCTCTGCTGTTAGGGCCGGCGCTCAGTCAGTGCAGGAAGCGGACGCCGGGGGACGCGAATGTAAGTATGTACTGTTTGTTTTTTTTACATTTTACGCTGGTAACCAGGGTAAACATCGGGTTACTAAGCGTGGCCCTGCCCTTAGTAACCCGATGTTTACCCAGGTTACCCGGGGACCTCGGCATCGTTGGTCGCTGGAGAGCGGTCTGTGTGACAGCTCTCCAGCGACCAAACAGCGATGCTGCAGCGATCAGCATCGTTGTCTGTATCGCTGCAGCGTCGCTTAGTGTGACGGTACCTTAAGTTTAAAAATAAATAAGTCTGATACTACTGATGAATTTTAACCAAGCCTTAAGAATTTTTTCAAGTCTTGTCCTTGAGCCAATGGTTTAGTTCTTTATCTAGTAATCCTTTTTCCTAAAGATATTGAGGGGTAGTTAATAAATTTAATATAAAACAAATATAAGAGTTGCCCATACTAAACTAATTACTTAATCCATTTTCCAATGTATTTATGAAATACAATATCTGGTGTCCGATTGCTATGACCAATTGATTAATTTCTCGTTTGCACCAGTTTTGATAAATGTCTCATTTTGTATTACACCCTGTGTCTGAATATTTTCTTTGTTTTGCATGATTATTTTTAATACAATGTATTGATATAACTTACATAATGCTGTGAAGCTGTAAAAAATTCTTATCACACATTTGTTTTGTCAAGCTTATAATAAATATTCCAGACTTGCAACTGTCTTCAGCTAATGTTATGTGCTTTATCAGATAAGAACTGTACATGCAAATACTCTCCATCGAGAACTGCAAACGCCTTCAGCTATATTGAAATGCTGTACCTTTGTATCATTGGCAACCTATTCATCATGCTCCAGGAAAAATCAGTAACGATAAATTAATCTTCACTTGGTATAACATTGTCTTATCTGTGGATAAAACTTTGTTTTCGAAAATTGATTGTCTTCTCAAGCCTTCTTCACCCTAATTATTTAGCCATGCAGTATTCTGGTTAATATTTATGTTCCTATGTACTCTTGACACTAATCTAGAAACTGACATACTTGCTGCACTTAAACTAATGATAAAAATTCTCAGAAGTGCATACATTTTTAATACATTTATTTATGTTTTCAAACCACAGAAACAGTTGTTGACGTGGAAAAAAATGACAAGAATGTGACATTCTAAATATGCAGGTTCTTTTGCTTTCTGACATTTAGAGGAAACATTTCCTTGTTGCCCTCAGAAACCAGCAATTTTAAACTAAACTAATGATACAAATTCCCAGAAGTGCATTATTTTTTAAATATTTTTAAATATATTCAATAACCAAAGTAACATAAATGTACATGTGGAAAAACCATGAAACAAAAAATTACAAATTCAGAATTGTACAGAATTTCTGCTAGATTGTTGTTAACGTTCTTTTTTACTCTAGTCAGTATATATATATTAAAAAGTTTCATTATATCTGTCACAGATTTGATTAGACACAATTGATAGATTGTGCATCATTAAATATAAAAATAGGCACCATACTCTCTTTCTGTGCATGTTTTTACTAATTATACTTCGATTCTATAGAATATTTTTGGGAACTTGGAAAATTATTTTAGCAAAGATGAGGAAATTAATTCTAAACTAATAAAAATAAGTTTCCCAAAGTGTGTGGATTCAGGTGAGTTGGAATTTTGGATGATTTGGGGTTTACTGAAATATAAAGGACCGGAAAGTCCTGTTTCTAATCTCTGTCTCTTTTTTGCTGCATAGGACTTAGTCTTTCGTAAGGCCTTGTAAGGTGAATTCATGATGTTTTGAGGTTTAGACAGAGCAGATGGACCAAAATTGACAGGATGTGGCAGGAAAAGTTACATGAATGGAGAATAGCTGAGCAACTGGACATGGATGAGTTGTGCATATTTTTGTTTACATTTTTTACATCTTTACTTATTATGCTATTGGGCTGGAAATAGCTCCCAATAAGATAATAGCACATTCAATTTACAGCAAATAAATTTGATTCAAATTAAGTGTCTTGGCCAAACTCAAACTTATGTGCCAATTCAAATTTCAACAGACTCGCTCATCAATATCCTTTTAGCGTCTAACCTGTCAGAATACACATGCAATTATTAAGGGTCAACACTTCAATTGTTATAAATCCAATACTTTTCCTGTAATACACCTTTCCAATCACTATAGTATTAAGCTATATAGTAAACTGTCTTACACACAGCTAATGTTAATGAGAATAAAATTAATTATCAATATACTAAATATTGTATATTTGTGTTTATATTTATTAGTCAGTTGGCATACAGTAGAGAAGTCAGGCCATCTACCAAAATCTTTGCCAATGCTCCATCCAAGGCATAATTGTTAGCAGAGCTCCTTAAACTTCCCACTTAACGATACAGAAGAACTGTATTCTGTTCTATGAGAACAACAATTTTGTAATGTGGCAGATAATAACTATTTTTTTTGCATTGATCAAGGATAGAAAGCTACGTGTGTCGGACAGAACTGACTGCTCATATATATTGAAGCTTCTTGATAACTGAAGGAAACATAGTGGTTTTGTGTGGGATTTAAGTATATTGGGGAAGAGATACTGCTGTGATTAAAAGAAGAAATAGGAAAAAGAGATTGCAGGGATTAATATAAGGAGACAAATTTGGCAGTTAATTTTGGTTTATGAAAGGGAAGCATTGGAGTAATGACCAGAATCTAATATGAAACAAATCTACTTGTATATGCAGGACAAGCTATTGAACCTGTTCTACGCCAGGGTGGCAAACATTTTTATTGGTACTTTTCCAGTGCCATTTTTTTAAGACACTGCGTCTGCAAATTTTCATATACAATAGTTTCTTCAATAAAATGGAGCCAGAAATTGCGGTATGAGCATGCACTGACTCTGGCACCATTTTATTGAAGTATTGAACTACTAAATTAAAAGGAAACTGTCACCAGAAATAATGCGATTAACCTGCAGATATGTGGATTATCTGCAGATTAACAGCATTATTATTCTGCCCGGCCCCTGCACACAGCCAAAATCATAGGGGAGAAAATTAACTTTATTTTTTATGCCAGCATTTGGCTTCAGTCATGGGGGTGGTGGAGGTGATAGTTCAGTCATTGCTCTGAGAATACAGAGCAGTGGCTGTAACTGCGACCTTGGCCCTGACTGACACTGGATCTACATTGAGGTTGTCTGTCAGTCACATTTGCATACAGCTATTCAGTGCCATTTTGTTGAAAACACTGTGTGTGAAATTATATTCAATAAAATGGCGCCGGAGATTGCCATATGTGCAGGGTCTGACTCCGGTGCCACACTCCTCCTCCAGTCTCGTCCTTCTGAGATCACTGACTCCAATGCCACACTCTTCCTCATAGTGTCACGGATCTGCAACAAAGGACTAAGGTAGAAGGGGGAAAACTGACCCTGCACTTTGACTAGTCTGAAACCCTACGATGGAGTGGGCAACCCATTCCTTGAGAATAGACCCATCGACGATCCTAGGTTAATCTCAAGCGAAGACCTACAGATACGGGGAAGGGGTACCCTAAAAGAACTAAGCACTGGGTACAAAAACGGGTCACCTCCTAATAGAAAAGACAGAGAATGCTTCAGAAACCAATAGAAAGCATAAACTAAGGCTAGCAGAACCAGAGGTACCAGCACTGCACAAATAACACACACAGAAGACAAATCAAAGCAACAAGCTAGAGCTCAAGCAGATTAACACTGTTGACCAAAAAAACTACCTGAAAGAATGCTATTCAACACCTATATAAAATCAAAATATTTTATTGTAGCACAAAAAGACACCAACCAAAACAAAAACACAGAAAATCTCAGAGAAGCATAAGACACAATTAACCAAATAAGGTCATGTGGGGGACAAGTCAAAGCACTTTTCAATATTCAACATACATTTTTAATAATACCCCTGCATAGTTTCAAATAATACATAATATATAGGCCATGAACCACGGCAAGAGATCATATAAAATAGGGAGCCACCACTATAGTGCAAATTTCGGAGGATTTAATATCCCAATTTATAAAGTGCATAGTACTATAGGCAGTTACTGCCATCATATGGTAAATGAAAGGCAGTGCCCATGAAAAAGTGAATACATTGGTTCCCCATCAGAGACCATTAGTAAAGTGCATAGTGCAACTAGATATTCTTACCGGTGTTCATGTTACTGTGCCAGTGCCTCGTTACTACACTCCAACGCGCGTTTCGCGGCACGTTGCTTCCACAGGGAGTGGCCAAAAAAAAAAAAAAAAAAAAAGATTAACACTGTTATCCAGCAAGGACTGGGATGCAGATGCTGGTTAATAAAGAGTGATACAAACACCTGACCCAAGACAAACCCAGCACCAGAGGAAAAAGACCAGCAGCCAGAACTCTACAAGAAAATGGCAGATAGTCACAAACTAAATAGATTCTAACAGTACCTCCCCTTTAACAAGGATCCCCCGAATCCTCTATGCTGGGCCCTATTTGGAAATCTCCTGTGAAAAGCCTTAATTAACCTTGAGGCTGAGACATCCACAGCTTTCACCCAGGAATTGTCCTCGGGACCGAAACCCTTCCAGGACACAAGATACTGTAACCTTCCTCTTTGCCACCTGGAATCAAGAATGCGTGAAATCTCAAACTCGCAGTCCTCATCAATTGGAGGAGCAGACGGCATAGCCACCTTATCTGGTGTGTCAACCTTCTTCAGCAAAGATACATGAAAAACTGAATTAATTTTCCAGGACGAAGGAATTAATCTCACCGCTGCTGAGTTGAAAATGTGAACCACTTTGAAAGGTCCTACAAACTTCGGCCCCAACTTTTTAGAAGGAATCTTCAAACGCAGATTCCTAGAGGACAACCAAACCATGTCTCCAACAACAAACCTCACCTCCCTTCTTCTCTTGTCAAAATATTTCTTAGACCTCCTATTAGCCTGTTTAAGATTATGGTGCACACTGGTCCAAACCCTTTCCAAATTTCCAGAAAAACTCTCCTTCTCAGGCACTGCCACCCCAATCCTAGAAAAAGGATGAAAAGATAGATTCTTCTCAGTACAACAAAAGAAAGGAGAACACCCAGCCGAAGAAGCCGAAGAAGACGTATGATTATTGAGAGCAAACTCAGCTAATAGTAGATATTCCGACCACATCTCCTGATTGTCCGCTACAAAACATCTCAAAAACTGCTCAACGTCCTGGTTCTTCCTCTTGGTCTGTCCATTGGACTGTGGATGATAGCCCGACAAAAATGACAAATGAACCTTAAGTCTGTCACAAAAGGAACATCAAAAGGGAGCCATAAACTGTGGTCTCCTATCGGAGACAATGTCCGTGGGAGCACCATGGAGTCTGACAAACTCTTTCACAAATGCCCTAGCAAGTGTCTTAGACCAGGGTCATTTATTGAACTGGACCAGATGACACATCTTACTAAACCAGTCCACAACAACCCAGAGAACAGGAAAACCTTCAGAGACCGGCAGGTCGGTGATAAAATCCATTGCAAGATGTGTCCATGGAGAACTAGGAACCTCTAACGGACAAAGCAACCCTGCCGCTGGAGCATGAGAAGCCTTAGACCTAGCACACACGGTACACTGACGCACCCACTTAACAATTTCTCTTAGCCACCCCAGCCACCAGAAACTCCGACGGATCGACGTTCTTGTTTCGGCAATCCCTGGATGACCCACCAAACAAGACTTATGACATTACGTAAGCAAGGCTCTCCTCAGGGCTTTAGGCACAAATAATTTCCCATACGGAGTGTTAGTTGGTGCCGCATCCTGGGCTTTAAGAATGCTATTTTCCAACTCAGAACCTAATGCTGCCACCACCACTCCTCTCTGCAGAATAGATTCTTCCTTTTCAGTATTAACCCCTGGGTAGAAACTTCGAGACAAAGCATCAGCTTTAACATTTTTTTGTCCCAGGGATATATGTCACAGAGAAATGGAAGCGGGCAAAAAACAATGCCCACCTAGCTTGACGGTCATTCAAACGTTTAGCAGCATCCAGATAGATCAGGTTCTTAAGATGAGTAAACACTTGTATAGGATGTCTAGCGACCTCAAAAAAATTTCACCAATGCTGAAACGCAAGCTTAAAAGCCAGCAATTCTCGGTTCCCAACCTTGTAGCTGAGCTCCGCCTCTGAATTTTTTTTTTAAAAAAAGAAAGCATAGGGATGCACCCCATCCTCTCCCTCCTGGGACAGAACAGCCCCCACACCTACCCACCTCTACCAGAAAGGGCTTAGTCTCATGTGTCTGGATCAAAACAGGAGCAGAGCTAAACCTCTCCTTGAGATGCTCAAAAGCCTTAACAGCCTCAGGGAACCATTGGACAGTGTTGGAACCCTTCTTAGTAAGATCAGTAAGGGGTTTTGTGATAACAGAAACATTCTTTATGAATTTTCTATAATAATTAGCAAACCCCCAAAATCTCTGAATCGACTTCAAGCATTCAGGTCTAGACTACTCCAATACCGCCTGAACCTTCACTGGGTCCATCTCAAAACCATCACTGGAAACAAAGTACCCCAAAAAACAAATTTTCTGTACCGCAAACTCTCATTTCTCCAGTTTAGCAAAGAGTTAGTTTTCGCTCAGAAACTGCAGAATCTCATGGACTCTCTGCCAATACGACTCCAGATCTGGCGAATAGATCAAAATATCATCCAAATAAACAATCACACTCCTACCGATCAACAGCCTCAGGATGTCGTTAATGAAATTTTGAAAGAACGCCGGACCTTTTGAAAGGCCAAAAGGCATAACTAGACACTCAAAATGACCTTCCAGGGTATTAAAGGCTGTCTTTCATACATAGCCTTCTTTAACCTGCAGCAAATTATATGCCCCACAGAGATCGATCTTAGAGAACCACTTGGCTTTAACTAATTGGTTAAACAAATCCGGAATTAGCGACAAGGGGTAAGGATTGCGCACAGTGATCTTATTAATCTCCCTGAAATCCAGACACGGCCTAAGACCCCCATCTTTTTTTTTTTACAAAAAAGAGCCCCACAGCCACAGGGGACTTAAAGGGTCTTATATGACCTGCAGCAAGACTAGTCAGCAGGTATTCCTTTAAGACCTCTCTCGAGAGAATCGTCATATTAAATAAACGACTCTTAGGGAGAGCAGCACCTGGGACAAATTCAATACCGCAATCGTAATCTCTATGGGGTAGTAGAGCTTGTGACTCCACTTCTGAAAATACTTTCCAGAATTCCTGAATGGCTTTAGTTAGCTAATTTTTCACAACAGCAGTAATGTGTACATCACAACATTTCCCATAACACTCCTGATCCCAGGATCTTATCATACTTGACGACCAGTCCAGTACAGGATTGTGCATTTTTAACCAGGGTAACCCCAGGACAACTGGAAAAGGCAATTTATCAAGTGCAAACAAATCTAAAGATCCCTGGTGTTCCATATTCACAGTGAGTGGATCGAATGATCACAACAGGTAGAACTACCAGAAAAAGAAACTCCTGATGACCGTAAAAATGCAATGCAAAAGGGAGGGTTAGTCTGATAGACCTTTTTTTTTCTCTTTTCCTTGTTTATGCATCCTTCACATTGCTTAATAAAATGTTCAGTCTTACCATAATAAAGGCATAGACCCTCAGAAAATCTTCTCTGCCTTTCCTGGGAACGAGAGGACATCGCCCCAAGTTGCATCGGCTCACCACAGTCAATGGGGCTCTCCAGCAAAATGTAAACCTTCTCCTCATTCTGTCTACCTCTCAATCTTCTATCCACCTGGATAGCTAATTGTATAGCAGCCTCAAGCATAGCAGGTGCAGGATATGCAATGAGCAAATATTTAACCCTTTCATTCAAACCTGCTAAAAACTGACTCTTATTGCTGGAGTGCTGGATCATACCAGCTGACCTCTGCAGACCATCGTCTGAACTGGGTACAATATCTCTCAGCGTCACCAGAATCCTGTTTCAGCCGCCTGAGTTCTGTCTCGGCTGTAGTGACCCGATCAGGATCATCATATAATACCCCCATAGCAGAAAAAAAATGCTTCTACTGACATCAAACGAGGGTCAATCAGATGCAATGAAAATGCCCAAACTTGCGGCTCACCTCGCAATAACGACATAATAATCCCCACACGCTGTGGAGCCCACATCAAACTACACTGAATAGGTATGGAAGTGTGAGAGTATTTCTTTTATTTGGAGCAGATTTCACATTTTTGTCATTTTTTGTTGCTTTCCAGTGACTAGTCACACGGTATTTGCACGTGATGCTGCTTAATCCATCATTTGCTGTAAGCATGATAAACTTTTAATAGAGTTGGTTCACATTATTTACATCTGCTTCTGAATATGACATTTCCCATAAGTATTGCACATTGTTTTTAGAGACTGTTTTCAACATGTTACTATCTTCTGTGAATTTTTAACTTGCATCTACTATAAATAATCCATTGTTTTTGTAAGCATCAAAAACGTGTTGCAGTTTGTTTGCACTACATTACAGTCTGCTGAAATCTGAGATCTAAATCTGCATGTGGCTTTAGACATACAACTTTCCTCTTCTTTCCCTCCTGGTTCTGGGGCTTCCAGTGTGTACTGGCTTGCTTGTATCTCTGCCATCCAGCATAGCATGTTGTCCAGGTTTGTATGGTTCCATATGCCTTCCAGCAAGCTATGCCTAAGACTTGGGGCCATGTGTCTACGCTGACCTGCTGTTTCATGAATCTCACAAGTTTACCCTAACAGTGGCTGTTACATCAATTCAGGCACTTTACCAGTAATTAAAAATTACTGTATTATTCTAGTACTTTGACATTACTATCATATTCAAAATTACCCTGAACATATTAAAAATATTACCATAGGTAAATAAGGTAAAGGCAGTTATCTGGAATTAACCAAGAAAATACATTGCTGTGACTACTAAGGAAATCTGTCATTTATGTGACTACAGAGGAAAAGGAAGGGATAATCCTGTGAATCTGTGACTACAAAGGAAAGTTAAGAGACAGTCTTGTGAATCTTTGACTTCAGAGAAAAATGAAAAACTAGTCCTGGAATCTGTGACTACAGAGAATATGGAATGGATATAAATGTGACTGGGAGACAGAGTTAGACAATGCAGCAATGAATGTATCATTCTAAACTATCATAAAGCTTATAATCTAAAAAAGGTTACATATTTGTCAAAAAAATAATAAGCTCAAGATTTTGAATATGATTTTAAAGCTGAAACATGATGACATTGCAGTGAATACTGTTGTGAAAAAATTGGAGAGTTCAGCTCACCTCACATAACAATAGAATAATCAGGTCAATCGATCCTGGTGGTGCACTGATGAAAATGGACTGCCAGTAGCAATATAGTAGGTAAAAAAAAGTTGTCCACCGCTTGCCCAAGGATAAGTTAAAAAGCCCAATTTATTTGAAAAATTAAAAAACAGTTGTAAAAACATACAGAAGCACATGTTTACATGTGTCAAATACTTGTTCTTGTGTTTTTAATCATAATGGAAGTATCATCCATACAGTTCCACTAATAAAGAACTGAAGTGTTAAATGTGTGTCTTGTTCAGGCCTGTAAAGTTATCTTTTTTTGAGTAATCTATATGAGGTTTTTAATAATGGAAATAGCACAGCAGCCCTTTAGCTTCCAATTGTGCTGTTATAAAGGGTGGTAGGACTAGTGAGTGGGCATGAGTCCAAAAATAGAAAAAAAGACTCTTAAATGTGAACACTAATTATTGTGCATCACAAAATGAAAAACATGTATGAGTGGACAAAATAGTTATAACAGGCAGTGTAAAAGGGAAACTGACAGTTCCCCCATGCCGTCCAACAAATCAGCATTAGTCTATTTGTTGCTAATTACCCTGACAAACTTGCCCTATACAATGTTTAACACCTAGACCCAAGTTTAAAAGAAGCCTTTAAAAACTTTACATTTTATATGCCAATTTGGACTTTGATTAGTTGATTGGGCATTATTTTCCAAGACATGTGAGCATGTTATCAGGGCCCTGTGAGCAGGATAATATGATTTGCAAGAGCTGGCATCATCTTCATCTCCTTGCAAAACTCGCAAATGCACATGCCTTCATCTTACCATATCACTGCTCCTCAGAAGTTGGGTGTACACTTCCTGGCGAATGTCCGGAAGTGAGGATCATGAAAATGGATACTCGTTTTGCGAAAAGGGCTCAATCATAGAACTAATTTGATGAATATGCACTTTACAAAAAATAAAAGGAACACTAAAATCCCAGATCCTAGATATCAATGAATGAAATATTCCAGTTGTAAATCTGTATTCATTACATAGTGCAATGTGTTGAGAACAATAAAACCTAAAAATGATCAACATAAATCACAACTAATATCCAAAAATCAAAGTGGAAAATGAATTTACAGGCTGATCCAACTTCAGTGGAAATGCCTTAAGACAAGGAAATGATGCTCAGTAGTGTGTGGCCTCCATGTGCCTGTATGACCTCCCTACAATGCCTGGGCATGCTCCTGATGATGCGGCAGATGGTCACCTGAGGGATCTCCTCCCAGACATGGACTAAAGCATCCGGTAACTCATGGACAGTCTGTGGTGCAACGTGACGTTGGTGGATGGTGCAAGACATGATTTCCCAGATGTGTTCAATCGGATTCAGGTCAGGGGAATGGGTGGGCCAGTCCATAACTTCAATGCCTTCATCTTGCAGGAACTGCTGACACACTCCAGCCACATGAGGTCTGGCATTTTCCTGTATTAGGAGGAAGCCAGGACCAACCACACCAGCATATAGTCTCACAAGGAGTCTGAGGAACTCATCTAGGTACCTAATGGCAGTCAGGCAACCTCTTTCGAGCACATGGAGGACTGTACAGCCTGACAAAGAAATGCCACTGCACACCATTACTGACCCACTGCCCATCCGGTCATGCTGAAGGATGTTGCAGGCAGCAGATCACTCTCCATGGCATCTCCAGACTCTGTCACGTCTGTCACATGTGCTCAGTGTGAACCTGCTTTCATCTGTGAAGAGCACAGAGCACCAGTGGCGAATTTGCCAATCCTGGTGTTCTGTAGCAAATGCCAAGCCTCCTGCACTGTGTTGAACTATGAGCACAACAACCTCTGTGGACATCTAGCACTCAGACCATCCTCATGGAGTTGGTTTCTAATTGTTTGTGTAGAGACATGCACATTTGTGGCCTGCTGGAGGTCATTTTGCAGGGCTCTGGCAGTGCTCCTCCTGTTCCTCCTTGCACAAAGGCTGAGGTAGCGGTCCTGCTGCTAGGTTGTTGCCCTCCTACGGCCCCTCCATATCTCCTGGTATACTGGCCTGTCTCCTGGTAGCGCCTCCAGCCTCTAGACACTTTGCTGACACAGCAAACCTTCTTGCCACAGCTTGCATTGATGTGCCATCCTGGATGAGCTGCACTACATGAGCCACTTGTGTGGGTTGTAGAGTCCGTATCATGCTACCATGAGTGTGAAAGCACAACCAACATTCAAAAGTGACCAAAACATCAGCCAGAAAGCATTGGTATTGAGATGTGGTCTGTGGTCCCCACCTGCAGAACTACTCCTTTATTGAGGGTGTCTTGATAATTGCCAATAATTTCTATCTGTTGTCTATCCCATTTGCACGACAGCATGTGAAATTGATTGTCAAACAGTGTTTCTTCCAAAGTAGACAGTTTGATTTCACAGAAGTTTGATTTCCTTGGAGTTATATTCTGTTGTTTAAGTGTTCCCTCTATTTTTTTGAGCAATGTATATTGATTTACTTTAATCCTCACCTTATTTTTGTATATATTTAATTGCAATTTTTCATATTACACTTTATTGCATTCATATGTATCTGTTTACTATTTCATATATGATACTTTCTCCCTTTTCCTTATCAATCTCATTTTACTTCAATCTGACTAACAAACTTACTATTGTCTTAAGTCTGACACTGCCTGTAATAACTATTGTATCCCCACTTACATTTTTCTACTTTGTATTGCGCTTTCATATATTATTTGTGCTCACATTTTATTGTTTTGTTTTCTATTTTTGGACCCACACCCCTCACAAGACATACCTCCCTTAATAACAGCCCTCTAGGAAGGTATTATGTTGCTGTGCTGTTTCCATTATTAAAATCTTTACATGGATTGCCACAAATGGTTAACTTCTCAGTCCGGAATAGATACAGCTTTAACCCACACCAGTTCCTTTTTAGCTGTGTGGTGTGACTGATTCTACAGTTGTAATTAAAGCAAGCCTGTTGGCAGGATTGTGCTCAGTAACCTACAGTGTCAGGTCGGTGCTGTTATACTGATTACAATGATACCTTGATTGATGAAATCCTTCTTGTGGTTGTTGTTTAATCATTATTTTCAGTTTAAGTTAATGGTATGCTAGAGAGGGCCTGTGGGAGGCCATCATGTGGGGATCTGCTTAGGTATTCATGTGTATGGCCTCTGATAGGTCTTGGATCCCTCAGTAACCCGCCCCATAGTTTACATAAAGAATATTACATATATCTTGGAGAAAAAAACTTCTGCAATCTGGCACCGGCGGTGGCACCTGCATTGCAGTCTGATTGCATTTATAATGAGTTTATAAGTAATTTCTGTTCCTGTTCTCCTGTTATTCCTAAAAAAAAGTCTGTTTGAAAATGGCACTGGCGATGCCTGAACAGTAGCAGCTATCAGTGATCAGATAGCTGTTACTGCGTGACGCTGGCTGCACCATCATGATAGAGAAAAAAAATGTTCCTCCTCCAAGATGGCACTGTCGGCACCTGCACAGTAGCAGCTATCGGTGATCACTAAGAGCTGCTATTGGCAGGCAGCACCATATTGCTAGAGAAAAAAATGTCCTCCTCCAAGATGGCGCCACCGGCACCTGTGCAGCAGCCGCTATCGGTGATTGATGAGAGCTACTACTGTGCTGGCGCCATCTTGGAGGATGAATTTTTTTTTCTAGCAAGATGGTGCCACTGTTGACTGTGCAGCAGCAGCTATCGTTACCACATGAAAACTCCCCCACAGGCCCGCCTCGAAGCATAAGCATATCATTAACTCAAAACTGAAAATAACGATTAAACAACAACCACATAGCGGATTTTATCAACCAAGGTAACATTTTAATCAGTATAATGGTGCCAACCTGACAGGGTTTGTAGGTTACTGTGAACAATTCTACTGACAGGTTCCCTTTAAGGATGCAAGGACCAAGATTAAAATGCTTAACAGTCCTACACATGTGCTTCTGTATTTTTGGACCCATTGTTTTCTTAAGTTTTCAAAAAAATATTGTGGTTTTTAAATTATCCTTTGAGGAGTGCTGGAAAATTATCTTGTTGTCTCTTGGAGCATATTAATAAAACCTAAGATAGAAAGAAAATGAACATACACCCTACAGTAAGTAAATAAAAAAGCAATAGTGCTTATAAATAATATAGAGTACTTAGTAAACACTGATTCTGATTAAAACAAAAAAGAGGAAAAGCCATCCCACTAGTGCCAAGGTGTACCCAATTGGAATGGTCCTAAGCTATAATATTAAAACCTTACCATGTGTCATAATTGATGTCAATGTGAATAAGTACCGAGTTTTAACTGTTTAGTGGCCAGAATGATCGTGCTTATACATGCTGCATGTATACCAACTTACACTCCAGCTCATTTATTTCATTTTTTTCTTGGAGTACATTGTTTGAACTACTGGAAAAGACAAATTTTCTATTCCTATAAGAGAAAGTGTATATTGTATGAAACGTAACTTAAATTGACCTCCTGCTTAGTAGCCTTGTTGCCATACCTCAAGGTACAGAAATATAAATGAAGAAAAATAACAGATATCTATCCACAGATTCTTTGAAAGATTCTGACACACTTAACTGCTCGTATTTTTGGAACATTTTTGCAGTTGTGTTTCATTACAAATTTAGCATTGTTTGAATGATAAAACCTCAGTGCTGAACTGTATAATGTCTGAAAAAAAGAGTTTACTGAGAATCCTTCAATTAGTTTGTTCTCATGGGAGAGTATATAACACAATCTTTCTTAGGCCGGTGTCACACTTGCCAGTGCAATGTGAGCCTCTCGCATCAATTCCCAGCACTGCCGCAGGCACTCGGGACCTGAGTGTGCGGGTGCATGTAGTTCTATGCAGCTGAACGCTCCGGTCTGAACTGCCGGCGGCAGTGCCAGGAATTGATGTGAGAGACTTGCGTGAGTTTCTCGCATTGCAAACGCAAGTGTGACACCAACCTTAGAGTTCCTCTTGACTTATTTATGACCACATAAAAGTTGGGCTGAGCTTTGTTGTTATAAATCGTATGATAGGAGCTCTGAAGAGCAAATATATGAGTATTATACTCTCCCATCAGGTCAGAACAGTTCCACTGATGGCTTCTCGATTGCTGCAACATTTTAATTTAAATCTAATTGCCAAATTTATTTTTCAGAATTGTGCGAATTTCGAAATGTTGAGTTTGCCAGTTCAATACCCGCAGTATAACTCCATGTGGTGATAACAGAATCATTTTCCCATGTGACCTCATGGAACCCCACAGCATTGATAATTTCTGCCCTTAATCAAGGAGTCTTCATAATATATAAAATATGAGATTTTGAGATTTTAAGAAGGGATAATGATAAATTAAGCAGTTTGTAATAGGTTCCAAAACAACAAGAAACATTTATACTGTATTTACACTGTTAATTAAGTAAGCAGGAATAGTACAGCCTGCATTCCTAAGCTTGTCTCCAAAAATACTAGTTAGAATCTTCATGGCACCAATCAGATCTATTAAGTTAGTTTTCACCACTATCCACCTTGAATAGGACCAGCAGATGTTCCATTATTATACCGAAGGCACAAATATTTAAGACCACAAAAAAGGCAACCTCAGGTACATTACCTCTCATTAATATATATTACATCGCTTTTTACATTACTATGATGTACTGCCTTTGTATGCATACATTTTCCATGTTTTCCCACCTGATAGCAAGCGCGGTTTGTAAGATTTTCAGTTTTTTTTTCTCACTGAGATGTTATATGATGTCATGCCTCTTTACTTTATTTTTTATTTTTGTAAAAATGTTCCTTGCATTTCTAAATTACTAATATATTATTTAGTGCTGCTGCCACATGTTCTAAACCTTAAAATATGATCAGTACAGATGGCACTTTAAAGTTCTCTTGGGAGTTTTAAAGCAGATTGCAACTGAATCCTTGACTTTAACCCATTCAGTTATAAAATAATGCAGCGTTAATGTAATATTTACTTAATTTCACGGTCTCATTTAGACAAGCATTAAAACAGATTTTTTTTTTTTGTTTAAACAGCATTAAGAAACTCTGAGTAATAAGCAAACTGGCAGAAATCCCAAAGTTATCAAAATGCTAGAATAAAAACACAAAACTACTATTCTAAATGTCAGCAATTAAAATTAATTAAAAGTCATTAGCTAACACCCTGTTCATTTCTCCCTATTGATGTTTTTTAATTTTCACAGCACAGATTTAGTCATGATTGCAGATTTCTTGTTATTCTGCTCTAACAGTAAATTTATCTGAGTAAGTGAAGAATCTTCTCATAATTTAAGAGAAATATGTTTTCTTTCACTTGAAATTTAGCATCGCTTTACTATCCCACAAATACATACATATACTGTATATGGTGTGCGTGTCTGTGGTATGTGAGTGCATGATTGTACGTGTGCATGTGTGTTTTAGGATACATTATGTTTCATAAATTATATTTTTAGTATCTGAGTCAGAAAATCATCCAGTTTTGAAAACCAAGTAAGCTTTGCCTTCAATAAAACTTTCCTCATGTTCTTGTACTAGCTCCTTATGACTAAAAACATGTTACAGTATAGAGATGCTCGAATCTTTTGAAAATTCAAATTCACCAAGAGAGGAACATTTTTCCCCAAAATTTTGAATTAAATAAATTCTCTGCCAATGGCAGGTACACCAATTGCCTTGAAAAGATGTCCATAATGCTCTGAAATCTCCTAGGACTGTAACCAACTATTTTTATTTTCTTTAATGCAAACATAATTAGTTATGTCAAAATGACCTCACCATAGAAATTGATGGTAACCGATAGTAATCAGCAGCTCTTTAATAGCTCAACATACTGATAAACTTTTCATGTTTTTTTTAATTAAAAAAGCCCAAAAATGTTCACTGTTAGTCGCTTGTGATCAGACTGACCATTTTGTGCACATCTTTGACTAAAACTGATGGTGTCACTGTCAGAGGTAATCTAAAACTAATCTAATCTAGTCGGTCTGCCCCGTGCATCACATAAGTGTATCATACAAGTATGAAGCTCAGAATGAATCCAGAATTGAACCAGAAGGGAACTGAAGGTAACAGGATACTGTAACTGTAAACATTGTTTCTGTTTGTTTTCTCTGTCACCCCTATAATTCTTCACTTTCTGCTTACCCCCTAATCCTTACACCTAGTAAGGAACTGTTCATCTCTTCTTCAATCCTCCCCATCCATCTCACCTCCTCAGAATTTTTCCTCAACATACAATCCTCTGTCTCCAAACACAGACAGCCCCCTCATGCCCTCTCCTGTTCCCACCTGCTAACACTTTCCTTGCTTCTCTTCACTGCCTGTGATATTTCTCCAAATCCTGGTCCTCCTCACTACATTCCGACAGTCATTTCTACCTCCCATCCACGCTCTATCACAACTTTCCATAACCTCTCTAACCTTAAACCCATTTGCCTAGCCCCTGCTTCCTCAGTCCCACTAACAGGAGCGCTATGGAACGCTCGATCTGTCTGCAAAAAACATCCATGATCTTTTCATTACTCACAAACTTTCCTTCCTTGCCATCACTGAAACCTGCATAACCCCCTCTGAGACAACCTCTCCTGCTTCACTCTCATATGGTGGATTCCATCTTTCCCACACCCCCCGCCCCAGCAGCAAGCATGGCAGTGGAGTTGGTTTTCTCTTGTCAGATAACTGCTCGTTCACCCCAATCCCACTGCCACCCTCTGTTAACCTCCCTTTCTTTGAGGTGCACTCTGTGCACATCTATTCCCCCTCCAACCTCCAACTGGCTGTCATTTACCACCCCCCAGGGCCAGCCATCACCTTCTTCGATTACTTCACCACCTGGCTTCTTCATTTCCTTTCCACTGACACCCCCACTATCATCATGGGTGACTTCAACATCCCCATTGACACTTCCCTCCCAGGTTCCACTAAATTTCGATCTTTCACTTCCTCCTTCAGCCTTAATCAATGGTCTTCTGCAGCCACTCACAAAGATGGCCACACATTGGACCTCATCTTCACCCACCTCTGCTCCCTATCTAACCTCTTTAACTCACCTCTACCTCTTTCTGACCACAACCTACTTACATTCTCTTCCCTCTCCACTCCTTGTCCATAATACCCACTCCACAAACTTGCACACCCTCGCAGCAATCTTAAACACCTCAACCTACACTCAGTGTTTGAATCCATTCTCCTTCTTACAGACGACTGCTCCCTACACAATGCGGATGCTGCTGCCACTCTATATAACTCCCCAATAGTTGTAGCTCTGGAATCGGTTGCCCCTCTCAAACATACCAAAGCTTGCAAAATCAAGTGACAGCCCAGGCACCCCAGTCTGACCAAAGAACTGAGACTGGCTACCAGGGTTGCTGAGCGGAGATGGATCCCACTCCAATGAGCACTTCATTGCATTCAAGCAGTCCCTCACTACTTTCAAGGCCACACTCGCTGAAGCAAAACAGACCTACTTCTCATATCTTATATGCTCCCTGCCTCACAACCCTAAACAGTTATTCATCACTCTCAATTCTCTCCTCCATCTCCCAGCACCCCCTCCCTCTCCACTCATCTCAGCCGAAGACTTTGCCTCATTTTTCAAGCAGAAGATTTACAACATCAGAGACTTTCCTCCAAAATCAATTAATCCACCATTTAAGAAGATCGACTCTCCACTCTACTCTCAAGATCACATCTCACCACCTGTGCACTTGACCTTCATCCCAAACCTCACCACAGTCTTCATCCCAATCATATCCCACATCTTCAACCTATCACTAACAACTGGTGTTTTCCTTTCAAGTTTTAACCCCTTAACGACCGCTGATACGCCTTTTAATGGCGGTAGGTAAGAGTACTTAAACCACAGCGCTGTTAATTAACGGCGCTGTGGAAACAATGTGTAGCGCCCCAGAGTTGTATTTTCTCTGGGGTCTCAGCTGCTGGCGGTAGCCAAGACCCCAGAGAACATGATTCAGGTCAGTTTTTACCGACCCCCGGGTTGTGATCGCCGGTAATTAACAGTTACCGGCGGCCGCAAAAAAAGCACAATTTTCCATTTAATTTCTCTCAGGTAAGTATCGGGGGGATCGGGGACCCTATTTCTCTCTACTCTAATGTGTGATCACATCAGAAGAGAGAGAAATAGGGTCCCCAATCCCCCCGATACTTACCTGTGTCTCACGGTGTCAGTGGGTCCTCCTGCTTCCTCCCACATGGGCGCCGCCATCTTTACCTCGAAAATCGGTACTTGGCCGATCTCGGGGTCTCGGCTGCCGGCGGTAGCCGAGACCACAAATAACATAATTTGGGTCAGTTCTTATCGATCCGGTTTTGCAATCACCGCTACTAACAGTGTAGCGGTGGTGGCAAAACAAAAGAAAGTATGATGTGCCATGTAAATTCTCTCTCCTCTGATGTGATCGCACATCAGAGGAGAGAGAAATAGGGTCCTAGATCGCCCCCTCATACTTACCAGTGTCTCCCGGTGCTCCTCGGCCCTCCTGCTTCCTCCGGTGGGCACCGCCATCTTTATCAGCAGTGCCTGCAGGCACCCGGCCACAATGGGAAGATTTTTCCCATTGGTTCATTTTGATCACTGTGATAAACCCTATCATAGTGATCAAAATAAAAAATAGTAAATAACCCCCCCTTTATCACCCCTTTAGGGAAAAATAATAAAACAAATAAAATTTATTTATTTCCATTTTCCCATTAGGGTTAGGGCTAGGACTGGGGCTAAAATTAGGGTTAGGGTTAGGGTTGTGGCTGAAATTAGTGTTAGGGTTGGGGCTAAAATTAGGGTTAGGGTTAGGATTGGGCTAAAATTAGGGTTAGTGTTGGGGCTAAAATTAGGGTTAGGGTTGGGGCTAAAATTAGGGTTGGGGCTAAAATTGGGGTTAGAGTTAGGGCTAGGGTTGGGACTAAAATTAGGGTTGGGTAAGGCTTCTTTTACACTTACCGTGGTTTTGCATTCCGTTTTTGCAGTCCCAATAGATTTCTATGTGGCCGCAAAAACGGGTGGCAATAATTCTACAGAGCGCTGTACGTCACATGGCCGTGAGGGCCGTATTTATGGCTGTGAAAAAATATCGATCCTGCTCTATTTTTTTCATGGCTAACGGACACGGCCCCCATTGTAATTCAATGGGGCCGCAAAAATAATGGAAGATTGTTTTTGTGGTGCACCGTGACTTACGGTTTTGCGGACCACCATTTTTTCCAATACTTTTGCCACAGTATTGCAAACCCGAAAAATGGCAAACCACAAGTTTTTTGTGGTCCATTATTGTGCAATACAGCTTGCAAAAAAGCCCGCAATAAAACCCAGTAAGTGTAAAAGAAGCCTTAATTTTGTAGTTAGGGTTGGGATTATGGTTAGGGATGTGTTGGGGTTAGGGTTTTGATTTGGGTTATGGTTAGGGTTGGGATTAGGGTTAGGGGTGTGCTGGTGTTAGGGGAGTGGTTAGGGTTGGGATTAGGGTTAGGGGTGTGTTAGGGTTAGGGGTGTGGTTAGGGTTGGGATTACAGTTAGGGGCGTGTTCGGGTTAGTTGTGTGGTTAGGGTTATGGTTAGGGTTGCAATTAGGGTTAGGAGTGTATTGGGGTTAGGGTTGAAGTTAGAATTGAGGGGTTTCCACTGTTTAGGCACATCAGGGGCTTTCAAAATGCTACATGGCGTCCGATCTCAATTCCAGCCAATTCTGCGTTGAAACAGTAAAACAGTGCTCCTTCCATTCCGAGCTCTCCCGTACACTCAAACAGGGGTTTACCCCAACATAAGGGGTATCAGCGTACTCAGGACAAATTGGAAAACAACTTTTGGGATCCAATTTCTCTTGTTACCCTTGAGAAAATAAAAATTTGGGGGTTAAAAAATCATTTTTGTTGGAATAAAAAAAGATTTTTTATTTTCTCTGCATTATAAACTGTAGTGAAACACTTGGAGGTTCAAAGTTCTCACAACACATCTAGATAAGTACCTTGGGGGTCTCCTTTCCAATATGGGGTCATTTGTGGGGGGTTTCTACTGTTTAGGTACATCAGGGGCTCTGCAAACGCAACATGAGGCCCGCAGACCATTTATTCTAAGTCTGCATTCCAAACGGTGCTTCTTCCCTTCCAAGCTCTGCCATACACCCAAACGGTGGTTCCCCCCACATATGGGGTATCAGTGCACTCAGGAGAAATTGGACAACAAATTTTGGGGTCCAATTTCTCCTGTTACCCTTGGGAAAATACAAAACTGAGGGCTAAATATAATTTTTGTGAAAAAAAAGATTTTTATTTTCACGGCTTTGCGTTATAAACTGTTGTAAAACACTTGTTGGTTCAAAGTTCACACAACACATCTAGCTAAGTTCTCTTGGGGTCTATTTTCCAATATGGGGTCACTTGTGGTAGGTTTCTACTGTTTAGGTACATCAGTGGCTGCAAACGCAGGCCATTCCATCTAAGGCTACTTTCAGACATAGCGCATTTTTGAGCGCTATTTTGCGGGCGCTTTTCCAAAATGCGCAATGTCATTTTCGTCTGCCGGCAAAGTGAATGAGAAATTCACTTTGCCGTTCAGACACACCGCAAAAAAACGCGGCGCTTTTGTCTGCAAACACGCCGGCGTAAAAAGAATTGACATGTCAATTCTTTACGCAGCGGCGTGTCTGCGTATCCCCCTAGGGCCCCATATTACCTTCCACACACAGCGCCTTTGTCCTGGGTGTCGGCGTCTTTGTACGGAGGGGTTGACACCCAGGACCGGACGTGACGTCGGACAGGAAGAGGGAAGCCCCCGCCCCCCAGTGAAGCAGCATGGAGTCCTTAAACGTGGGGCTGCTGATCGATTTGGTATGTGTGTGTGTGTGCGTGTGTGCGTGTGCGTGTGCGTGTGCGTGTGTGTGTCCCCATGCGACGCTAGTGCCACCATTGTGCTAAGTCGCCGCATGGGACTACTACTCCCATCCGGTATTAGGATGGGAGAGTTGTCCCTGTGTCCGGCGACTTAGCACAATTGTAAAGTTACACAAAACACCTACACACAATACACATACATGACACACAGTACATACAACACATAACATAGAGTATATACTCACCAACAGCACACTTGTAGGCGAAGCCCTCGATCCTCCAGGAAAAAATCCAAAAATAATAAACCAAATTCATACTCCCTGTCCGCAGAATCCATAAAACGAGTGTCCCACGCCGATCGGCTGCTCTCCGGCGATACACTGCCAGGAGCGAAGCTCCTAGCAGTGTATTGCGTACTGTTCCGGAGTTCAATGACTCCGGCGTCTCGGTTAACAGCAGTACAGCTGCGTTGAACTTTCCCACGCAGCACTGCCATTAAGCGAGAGTGCCGGGGTCAATGACCGCCGGTAAACTTGCTCGGGCATGCGCAGTGACACACCGACAGGAACTATGGCTCCTGTCAGTGTGTTGCTGCAGCCGTGGAGAGCAGACATCTCTCTGGATGTGTCTGTTCTCCATGGAAAATCTTGATACGTGGCACTTAAATATGTGGCAATTAAATACGTGACACGTGGCACTTATACGTGATACGTGTCACTTAAATACGTGGCACTGAAATACGTGATACGTGGCACTGAAATACGTGGCACGTGTCACTTAAATACGTGGCACTGAAATATGTGGCACGTGGCACTTTGATACGTGGCACGTGTCACTTAAATACGTGGCACGTGGCACTTTGATACGTGGCACGTGGTACTTTGATACGTGGCACGTGGCACTGAAATATGTGGCACGTGGCACTTTGATACGTGGCACGTGGCACGTGGCACTGAAATATGTGGCACGTGGCACTTTGATACGTGGCATGTGGCACTTTGATACGTGGCACTGAAATATGTGGCACGTGGCACTTTGATACGTGGCACGTGGCACTTTGATACGTGGCACGTGGCACTGAAATACGAGATACGTGGCACTTAAATACGTGGCACGTGGCACTGAAATACGTGGCACGTGGCACTGAAATACGTGATACGTGGCACTTAAGTACGTGGCACGTGGCACTGAAATACGTGGCACTGAAATACGTGGCACTGAAATACGTGGCACTGAAATATGTGGCACTGAAATACGTGGCACTGAAATACGTGATACGTGGCAAAGAAATACGTGGCACTTAAATACGTGGCACTTAGGCTATGTTCACATTTGCGTTGTGCGCCGCATGCGTCCTTTTTTTGATTGATTTTGGACGCAGCAAAAATGCAACTTGCTGCGTCCTCTGCGGCCGGATGCGTGCGCTGCAGTGACGCATGCGGCGCAAAACGCAAGTGCGATGCATGTCCATGCGCCCCCATGTTAAATATAGGGGTGCATGATGCATGCGGCGCCCGACGCTGCGGCGCAGACCGCAAATGTGAACGTAGACTTAAATAGCTGGATAGAGCTGGATCCGCGGGCTGTGATCTGGCCTACGCTCAGCACTCTGCGGAGCGCTGTCATTCAAAACACGTCCACTCATTTTGGTGTTTAGTCCCAAAATGGAGGATGGAAGAAGAAAAGGGTTGGACAAGGAAATGACATCATTTCTTTTTTTTTTCCCCCACTGCAGTTAAAGCTTTATTTGTGTCAAACACAGACAATCTGCAGAGAAAACTGCATAAAAAAACGCACTAAAAACCGCATCAAAAACCGCATCAAAAACGCACCAAAAACGCACCTGCGTTTTCTGCCAAGAGCTGCGGTTTTTGTCCTGAAAAAAAAAGGATTGAAATCAGGATCGTGTGAACATACCCTTACCGTACAGGGTTACGAGGGGGGGCGTCTGACTGACGCCTGCCCTAGTAACCTGGGGTTAGTGACAGTGGGGTTAGTAAACCCCAGCTGATGTCTGTTCCGCTTGCTGAGGCGTCTTTGGCTCAAGGCCATTGCAGCTGGCAGAATCGACATGATGTTAACTCCAGTGTGTATTGTATTCCGAGTCATAAAGACAGGAAATGACCTCAATGACTCTTTTTTTTTCCCCTTTTTTTTTTTTCAAACAAACTTTATTTTCAGTACACAATGCTGAAAAAAACGCAGCTGCAAAAAACGCAGCAAAAAACGCAGCAAAAAACGCAGTGTGTGAAAGCAGCTGCGTTTTTTGCCTGCGTAAAAAAACGCAGGTAAAGCAGCAGCAAAATACGTGCGCGTAAAAATACGAAGCAAATATGCTGTGTGTGAAAGTAGCCTAAGTCTGCATTCGAAATGGCACTCCTTCCCTTTCAAGCTCTGCCATGCGCCCATACAGTGGTTTACCCCCACATATGGGGTATCAGCGTACTCAGGACAATTTGCACAACTTTTGGTGTCCAGTTTCTCCGGTTACTTTTGAAAAAATTAAAAATTAGGGGGCAAAAATATTATTTTTGGGAAAAAATATGATTTTTTATTTTTACGGCTCTATATCATAAACTTCTGTGAAGCACTTGGGGCTTAAAGTGCTCACCACATATCTAGATAAGTTCCTTAGGAAGTCTACTTTCCAAAATGGTGTCACTTGTGGGGTGTTTTACTGTTTAGGCACATAAGGGGCTCTCCAAACGCGAAATGGCTTCCCATCTCAATTCCAGTCAATTTTGCATTGAAAAGTCAAATGGCGCTCCTTCCCTTCTGAGCTCTGCCATGCGCCCAAACAGTAGTTTACCCCCACATATGGGGTATCAACGTACTCAAGACAAATTGCACAACAACAATTTGTTCTGTTACCCTTGGGAAAATAAAAATTTTGGGGCAAAAATATCATTTCTGTGAAAAAATATGATTTTTTATTTTTATGGATCTACATTATAAACTTCCGTGAAGCAATTGGTGGGTCAAAGTGCTCAACACACATCTAAATAAGTTCCTTAGGGGGTCTACTTTCCAAAATGGTGTCACTTGTTGGGGTTTCTACTGTTTAGGCACATCAGGGGCTCTCCAAACGTGATGTGGTGTCCTATCTCAATTCCAGCCAATATTGCTTTGGAAAGTCAAACGGCGCTCCTTCCCTTCCAAATTCTCCCATGTGCCGAAACAGTGGTTTTTCCCCACATATGGGGTATCTGCATACTGAGGACAAATTGTACAACAACTTTTGGGGTCCAATTTGTCCTGTTACCCTTGGTAAAATAAAACAAATTGGGTCTTATGTAATTTTTTTGAGAAAAAAAAGTTAAATGTTCATTTTTTAAAAAACATTCCAAAAATTCATGTGAAACACCTGAATGGTTAATAAATGTTTTGAATGTGATTTTGAGCACCTTGAGGGGTGCAGTTTTTAGAATCTTGTCACACTTGGGTATTTTCTATCATATAGACCCCTCAAAGTGACTTCAAATGTGATGTGGTTCCTAAAATAAAATGGTGTTGTAAAATGAGAAATTGCTGGTCAACTTTTAACCATTATAACTCCCTAACAAAAATATGTTGATTCCAAAATTCTACTGATGTAAAGTAGACTTGTGGGAAGTGTTGCTTATTAAGCATTATGTGTGACATATGTACGGTATCTCTTTGATTTAAGGGCATGAAAATTCAAAGCTGGAAAATTGCAAAATTTTCTAAATTTTCACCAAATTTTCATTTTTTTCACAAATAAACACGAGTAATGTCTAGGAAATTTTGCCACTACCATGAAGTACAATATGTCACGAGAAAACAGTTTCAGAATCATCGGGATATATTCAAGCATTCCAGAGTTATAACCTCATAAATGTACAGTGGTCAGAATAGTAAAAATTGGCCCGGTCATTAACATGCAAACCGCCCTTGGGGGTTAAGGGGTTAAGAGACCGGGAGTGCACGCGCGCGACCTAAACACTCTACCCCACAAACAGCTGGCCGCGCTCCAGGAAGCAGGAGGAAGAGAGGAAGCAGGACCTGCAGAAGGACGGCGTGGGGCCGGCAATAGTGGAAGTCCCGATGGGGTCCCAAGAAGTTACAGAATCGGGGCCGGGTGTAACGCTTTCCACTTCCTGCCCACTTCAACTCAAAAATATTTCCCGGATCCATACATTCCCCAACCAAGAATCTGCAAAAACCCTAGTCCATGCCCTCATCATCTCCCGCTTTGACTACTGAAACCTCCGCCTCTGTGGCCTCCCCTCAAACACTCTCGCGCACCTCCAATCTATTCTAACCTCTGCTGCCTGACTAATCCACCTGTACCCCTGCTATTCCCCAGCTTCTCCCCTCTTTCAATCCCTGCACTGGCTCCCCAATACCCAAAGGCTCCAGTTCAGAACCCTAACCCTGACATACAAAGCCATCCACAACCTGTGTCCTCCATACATCTGTGACCTCTAGTGATCAGCAAGTTGTTACTCAGGTTTCCCCGAGCATGCTCAGGTGGTGTCCGAGTATTTCAGCATGCTCGGAGTTTTAGTTTTCGTCGCCACAGTTGCATGATTTTATCTCCTCTTCCCACAATCGCATACAAGATTTCTCCATCACCCCTTCTCTGGAACTCTCTACCACAACATATCAGACTCTTGCCTACCATGGAAAACTTCAAAAAGAACTTGAAGACTTACCTGTAATGCTGCTACAGTGCAGTACAGTGCAAACTCCACCAGGGGATGCTGGTGAGGGAGGAGAGGTTGCACACACAGCGTAACACCACTGAGCAGCAACACAATCACCACCAAGTGATGAATAAATGGTCAGATGAGCCGAGTCAGAAACCATCAGGACAAGAAGAACCAGAGGTCACAGCAATACACGTGGTCAAATACAAGCCAGGAGTCAGAGCCAGACGGGAGCAGATATAACCGAGACGAGAGACAGTAAAACAGGTCAGAAGCCAAGCCGGGTCACATACCAAGAGGTCCTAGAACAGGGAGCGAACACTAAGACAAATCGGGGTGTCAGGAAAAGGAATTCACGGGAACAGAGTTCATGGGCAGAGGACAAATACGGTATCAAGGGGTCAGCTGCTCTAAACTGGAAGCATGAACTATCACTGACATTGGTCTGCAGGCCACAGCAGACTGAAATAGCCACAACTAACCCAAAACAAGGCAGAGAAGGTTAACCCCCCCGCATGACCACACTTGGGAGAAAATTACAAGAAACAAACCCTGGCCTGGATCATGACATTACCTCTTCCGATAAGCCTACAACCTGCAGTAACCACCGATCTATCAAACTGCTGTGCAACCAGCTCTACCCTCACCTACTGTATTATCACCCATCCTTTGTAGATTGTGAGCCCTCACGGGCAGGTTCCTCTCTCCTCCTGTACCAGTCATGACTTGTATTGTTTAAGATTACAGTACTTGTTTGTATTATGCATACCCCCTCCTCACATGTAAAGCGCCATGGAATAAATTGCACTATAATAAAAATAATAATAATAATCCTGCTGAGACTGAAAAGAGTAATGTGTCATACATTACATAATTTAATCTGCCTCCTCTCCAATAATACACTTGTTAGCAACAAAGTAGACCATTTGAGTCCTACATTTGTTTGTACTACTGTTAGTATTGCTGGTTCTGGTGGTGGTGCTCCTGCTGCTGCTGGGAACTCCCACATTTTTAGTAGTTATATGAAGCTTTTTTCTTTTACACTACCATATCCACTTCTAATGCCACTGTTTCTTTTACCCAACAATTAATGTAGCATTATCATTAACTTTTGACAATCTTTTCAAACCTAATTATTCAACCATTGGCAAAAAACTCATGTAATAAGAAATTCTAGGTAGGTATTTACGCATACTGAAAGAGTACAATAAAACATCATATTAACAAAGATTACACTTGTGCACAGTCGTCTGTGGAGATGGAGATGGAGTGAAAAAGATTTCAGTCACACCTGCACCCTGAGGTCCTACAAAGATCAAAGGTCCCTGTGTCACATAAGAAGAAGCGATGTCTTGTAAAAGGCACATGATAGTAGAGACCTGGTTACAATTTTCCATGATTTTGCTGGACAATAATGCAGCATGCTACTTGTGTCCCTCCACAAGTTACAGTAATTGTAGACTTCTTGGAGAGAATGGCTCCTTACTAGGGTTGAGCGACTTTCATTTTTCTAAGATCGAGTCGGGTTTTGCGAAACCCGACTTTGTCCAGAGTCGAGTCGAGTGCAGTCGGCCGATTATCGCTAAAAGTCGGGGATCGACCGAAACACGAAACCCAATGCAAGTCAATGGGGAAGCATAGTCGACAGTGAGTGGAGGCCAGGAAAACACCTACAGTGCTCATTTTAATGCCAAAAACATCCATTCTTGTTTCTGAAGCTTGTCAATCTTAATTAACTTTATAATAATAGTTGGGCATTGGAAATTGGGGGTCATTTGGCAAAAGTTGTGGGGGGTAGGGCTGGTTCAAGGTTTTAGTGGGCCCAGGAAACGTGGACTACGTCACGGCGGTGGAGCAGTGAGTGGTCAGTATGTCAAGTTTGCAAGTGCTGTGATCCTAAGCAAGCAGGGGGCCCACTCATTGGCATTGGCACTGGCACAGGGCCCCTCAAAGTACAGCAGTGTGTTTGCACGGCGGGGGCGCCTCCCACCAGCAGCGACACTTTTGCGTACTCTGAGGGGCCCTGTGCCAGTGACGTCGCAAACGAGTATGCCCCCCCACCTGATGAAGGAACCTGCACTTTCATCTGCACCTTCCTCTTTGTCCCTGTGTAAGGTGGTATAACATGCGGGAAGGGGAACCTTACTTTCAGCAGGGTCAGATTCTGGCTGTGTAGAGTGCAAGGGGAAAGTAGTGGTCTAGGTCAATGTACCAGCAGACTCATCTAGCAGTGGCTGGGCAATGGGCAGGATGAGGAGGAAACATAGATATAGGGCCAAAGGATAAAGTAGGCTAAATGCAGTTCAAAATTGGTAACAGGACTAAACAGGCGGCATTGCTTTGTTCAGTGGAGTAGCAAACCCAGGAGCAGCAAACACTGTTTTAAGGGCCCAACCACACTAGTAGGCCAAATGCAGTTTAATATCTGCTACTATAGGCCAAAAGCCTAAAGACTGAAGCTCAGCTTTATACAGTGGAGGACAACACCATGGAGCGGCAGACACCGTTAGTAGGCCCTAACCACCAATTTTTTGTTAAAAAAGCACTTAATGAGAGCCAGAAGGTTGAAGCTCAGACAAGGCAACCTGGAGGAGAACACTAAGGAGGAGGAGAACACTCAGGAGGAGGACAACACCAGGGAGCGGCAGACACCGTTAGTAGGCCCTAACCACCAAATTTTTAAAAAACAGCACTTAATGAGAGCCAGAAGGTTGAAGCTCAGCTTTATACAGTTGAGGACAAACACCAGGGAGCGGCAGACACCGTTAGTAGGCCCTAACCACCAATTTTTTAAAAAAACAGCACTTACCGTATATACTCGAGTATAAGCCGAGATTTTCAGCCCAAATTTTTGGGCTGAAAGTGCCCCTCTCGGCTTATACTCGAGTCATGATCGGTGGTGGGGTCGGTGGGTGAGCACTGTCATATACTCACCTAGTCCCGGCGATCCTGGCTCTCCCCCTGTCTGTCACACTGTTTTCGGTGTCGCAGCCTCTTCCCCTGAGCGGTCACGTGGGACCGCTCATTAGAGAAATGAATAGGCTGCTCCACCTCCCATAGGAGCGGAGCCGCATAATTCATTTCTCTAATCAGCGGTGCCGGTGACCGCTGACAGAGGAAGAGGCTGCGGCACCGAAGACCAGCTGTCCGGGGGAAGGAGCGGGACGCCGGGAGCAGGTAAGTATCGCATATTCACCTGTCCGCGTTCCACACGCCGGGCGTGGCGCCATCTTCCCGGCGTCTCTCCGCTCTGACTGTTCAGGCAGAGGGCGTGATGACGCATATAGTGTGCGCGCCGCCCTCTGCCTGATCAGTCAGTGCAGAGAGACGCCGGGAAGATGGCGCCGAGGAGCTGCAAGCAAGACAGGTGAGTATGTGTTTTATTTTTTTTTATTGCAGCAGCAGCAGCTATGGGGCAATAATGGACGGTGCAGAGCACTATATGGCACAGCTATGGGGCAATGGTGCAGAGCACTATATGGCACAGCTATGGGGCAACGGTGCAGAGCACTATATGGCACAGCTATGGGGCAATAATGGACGGTGCAGAGCACTATATGGCACAGCTATGGGGCAATAATGGTGCAGAGCACTATATGGCACAGCTATGGGGCAATAACGGTGCAGAGCACTATATGGCACAGCTATGGGGCAATAACGGTGCAGAGCACTATATGGCACAGCTATGGGGCAATGGTGCAGAGCACTGTATGGCACAGCTATGGGGCAACGGTGCAGAGCACTATATATATGGCACAGCTATGGGGCAATGGTGCAGAGCACTGTATGGCACAGCTATGGGGCAACGGTGCAGAGCACTATATATATGGCACAGCTATGGGGCAATGGTGCAGAGCACTATATGGCACAGCTATGGGGCAATGGTGCAGAGCACTATATGGCACAGCTATGGGGCAATAATGGACGGTGCAGAGCACTATATGGCACAGCTATGGGGCAATAACGGTGCAGAGCACTATATGGCACAGCTATGGGGCAAAAACGGTGCAGAGCACTATATGGCACAGCTATGGGGCAACGGTGCAGAGCACTATATGGCACAGCAGCTATGGGGCAATGGTGCAGAGCACTATATGGCACAGCTATGGGGCAATGGTGCAGAGCACTGTATGGCACAGCTATGGGGCAATGGTGCAGAGCACTATATGGCACAGCTATGGGGCAACGGTGCAGAGCACTATATGGCACAGCTATGGGGCAATGGTGCAGAGCATTATATATATGGCACAGCTATGGGGCAACGGTGCAGAGCACTATATGGCACAGCTATGGGGCAACGGTGCAGAGCACTATATGGCACAGCTATGGGGCAACGGTGCAGAGCATTATATATATGGCACAGCTATGGGGCAACGGTGCAGAGCATTATATATATGGCACAGCTATGGGGCAACGGTGCAGAGCATTGTATATATGGCACAGCTTTATGTGGAGCATCTATGGGGCCATAATGAATGGTGCAGAGCACTATATGTGGCACAGCTTTATGTGTAGCATCTATGGGGCCATAATGAACGGTATGGAGCATCTATTTTTAATTTTGAAATTCACCGGTACCTGCTGCATTTTCCACCCTAGGCTTATACTCGAGTCAATAAGTTTTCCCAGTTTTTTGTGGCAAAATTAGGGGGGTCGGCTTATACTCGGGTCGGCTTATACTCGAGTATATACGGTAATGAGAGCCAGAAGGTTGAAGCTCAGCTTTATACAGTTGAGGACAAACACCAGGGAGCGGCAGACACTGTTAGTAGGCCCTAACCACCAATTTTTAAAAAAACAGCACTTAATGAGAGCCAGAAGGTTGAAGCTCAGCTTTATACAGTTGAGGACAAACAACAGGGAGCGGCAAACCGAGGTATTAGGCCCCTAACACCAATTTTTTTTTTTAAAAAGCACTTAATGAGAGCCAGAAGGTTGAAGCTCAGATTTATTCAGTTGAGGAGAACACCAGGGAGCGGCAAACAGAGGTATTAGGCCCCTGACACCAATTTTTTTTTAAATAAGCACTTAATGAGAGCCAGAAGGTTGAAGCTCAGATTTATTCAGTTGAGGACAAACACCAGGGAGCGGCAGACACCGTTAGTAGGCCCTAACCACCAATTTTTTTAAAAACAGCACTTAATGAGAGCCAGAAGGTTGAAGCTCAGCTTTATACAGTTGAGGACAAACACAAGGGAGCGGCAGACACCGTTAGTAGGCCACAACCAAAGTTGAAGGCCAAATGCTGTTTAATATCTGATACTATAGGCCGAAAGCCAGAAGGTTGAAGCTCAGCTTTATACAGTTGAGGACAAACAACAGTGAGCGGCAAACAGAGGTATTAGGCCCCAAACACCAATTTTTTTAAAAAAAAGCACTTAATGAGAGCCAGAAGGTTAAAACTCAGATTTAGACAGTGGAGGACAATTTGAATTAGGGACTGCAGACAGACTTAGTAGGCTGTCCCCTGTGGACCATGCATCCACCACATTAACCCATTGCGCCGTAATGGACACGTAACCTTCCGTGGCCATGCCTACAGGTCCATGCGTCTGTTGTCAGGTGCACCTTTGTACTCACAGATTGCCAGAGTGCATGGACAATGCGGTCTTTTACATGCTGGTGGAGGGTTGGGATGGCTTTTCTCGCAAAAGAAGTGTCGTCTGGTTAGCTTGTAGCGTGGTACAGCGTAGTCCATCATGGCTTTATTAATATTAAATAAAATATATAAATAGGCTCTATGAACTTTTAAATAGGTTCCAGGGGTACACGGGCAGCATTGGTGTGGTCAGCGGAGGAGGATTGCAAGGAGGGCCCGCAGACAGGCTAATGAAGGCCTAAAATAACAAAAAATAGGCTCAAGGCAGTTTTAAATCAATTACATGGATACACAGGCAGCATTGTGGTCAGTGGAGGAGTATTGCAAGGAGGGACCGCAGACAGGCTAATGAAGGCCCGCAGACAGGCTAATGAAGGCCTAAAATAACAAAAAATAGGCTCAAGGCAGTTTTAAATTGGTTACATGGATGCACAGGCAGCATTGTGGTCAGTGGAGGAGTATTGCGAGGAGGGACCGCAGACAGGCTAACGAAGGCCTAAAATAACAAAAAATAGGCTCAAGGCAGTTTTAAATCGGTTACATGGATACACAGGCAGCATTGTGGTCAGTGGAGGAGTATTGCAAGGAGGGACCGCAGACAGGCTAATGAAGGCCCACAGACAGGCTAATGAAGGCCTAAAATAACAAAAAATAGGCTCAAGGCAGTTTTAAATCGGTTACATGGATACACAGGCAGCATTGTGGTCAGCGGAGGAGGATTGCAAGGAGTGTCTGACACACTTAGTACTCACAAAAAATAAATAGATGTTAATGTCTCGCAAAACAACAAAAAAAAGTGTGGCATACTTAGGTACAGGGGTGGGCTCATCTGCTGAGTTTCTGACAAAGTAATTTGGCAGTAAGTATTTACTGGTGTCAATATAGGACACTGACCCAGACTACTTTAACTAGCATCATAGATGTCAACAAATTGGTATTGTCAGTGCCAGGCATTGAATGATGTCAGCGCATAGACTAAACATTGGTGGAGCTGTGCGAGATAATTTTGCACGTGGTAGAGCACAGTTTGAGCTGGGGGGGAACTCTCTTGTGGCCAGCGGTACCGTCCCAGGGCCCCTCATGTTACAACGGTGTGTCTGACATTGGGTGCGCACCACCACCGCCAGAGACACTTCATTGTACTATGAGGGACCCAGTGGCAGTGCCGTCGACCAAAAGTGGGCACACCCACCTCTTCAGACAAACAGCACTGTAACGGGTGCTTGCGCCAAGTGGCGAGACCACGGCCCCGTGGGGGGAATTTTCCCATTGAGGGAGGTGTAAACATGTCGTATGCTGGACAAACAGCTGCTGCAAATTAAGAGATTGGAACACTCAGTAAGACCAGTCCACAAGCAAGACCTTTTTATAGGAAAGCTAGGTGTCAGCCGGGAAAGGTGGGGCAAAATAATTAGAAATCCAGGAGTGGTTCATTTTAATGAAGGTGAGATCATCCACATTTTGGGTAGCCAGACGAGTCCTTTTTTCGGTTAATATTGAACCAGCAGCACTGAATACTCTTTCTGATAGCACACTAGCTGCTGGGCAAGCAAGCTCCTGCAATGCATATTCTGCCAATTCAGGCCAGGTGTCTAATTTGGATGCCCAGTAATCAAATGGGAATGATGGTTGAGGGAGAACATCGATAAGGGATGAAAAATAGTCAGTAACCATACTGGACAAATGTTGTCTCCTGTCACTTTGAATAGATGCTGCAGTACCTGTCCTGTCTGCGGTCATTGCGAAATCACTCCACAACCTGGTCAGAAAACCCCTCTGTCCAACGCCACTTCTGATCTGTGCACCTCTAACACCTCTGCCCTGTAGCCCCCTGCAGCTTGTGTGAGAACCATCACCGGCGCTGTGTGCTGGGAATGCCTGAATCAAACGGTCTACAAGAGTAGCTTGTTTGGTTGCTAATATTTGTTCGAGGTTCTCATGTGGCATAATATTTTGCAATTTGCCTTTATAGCGAGGGTCAAGGATGCAGGCCAACCAGTAATCGTCATTGCTCATCATTTTAATAATGCGTGGGTCCCTTTTGAGGATACGTAAGGCATAACCCGCCATGTAGGCCAAAGTTCCAGTTGTCAAATCTGCGGTTGTGCTGGTTTGAGGGGCAGTTACAGGCAAATCTACGTCACTTGTCTCCCTTAAAAAAACAGAACCCGGCCTTGCAACGCCACTAATTTCTGTTGGCCCAGGAGAAGCTTCCTCATTAAAAAAGTACTCATCCCCATCATCCTCCTCATCCTCCTCCTCCTCTTCGCCCGCTACCGCGTCCTCTACACGGCCCTGACCAGACAATGGCTGACTGTCATCAAGGCTTTCCTCTTCCTCGGCTGCAGACGCCTGCTCCTTTATGTGCGTCAAACTTTGCATCAGCAGACGCATTAGGGGGATGCTCATGCTTATTATGGCGTTGTCTGCACTAACCAGCCGTGTGCATTCCTCAAAACACTGAAGGACTTGACACAGGTCTTATAGCTTTGACCACTGCACACCTGACAACTCCATGTCTGCCATCCAACTGCCTGCCCGTGTATCCTCCCACAAATACATAACAGCACGCCTCTGTTCGCACACTCTCTGAAGCATGTGCAGTGTGGAGTTCCACCTTGTTGCAATGTCGATGATTAGGCGATGCTGAGGAAGGTTCAAAGAACGCTGATAGTTCTGCATACGGCTGGAGTGTACGGGCGAACGGCGGATATGCGAGCAAAGTCTGCGCACTTTGAGGAGCAGGTCGGGTAACCCCGGATAACTTTTCAGGAAGCACTGCACCACCAGGTTTAAGGTGTGAGCCAGGCAAGGAATGTGTTTCAGTTGGGAAAGGGCTATGGCAGCCATGAAATTCCTTCCGTTATCACTCACTACCTTGCCTGCCTCAAGATGTACAGTGCCCAGCCATGACTGAGTTTCTTTCTGCAAGAACTCAGACAGAACTTCCGCGGTGTGTCTGTTGTCGCCCAAACACTTCATTGCCAATACGGCCTGCTGACGCTTGCCACTAGCTGTCCCATAATGGCACACCTGGTGTGCAACAGTGGCAGCTGCGGATGGAGTGGATGTGCGACTGCGGTCTGTGGACGAGCTCTCGCTTCTGCAGGAGGAGGAAGAGGAGGAGGGGGAGCGAACGCCTACAGCCAACTCTTTCTTTGACCGTGGGCTAGGCAGAACTGTCCCAATATTGCTGTCCCCTGTGGACCCTGCATCCACCACATTCACCCAGTGTGCCGTGATGGACACGTAACGTCCCTGGCCATGCCTACTGGTCCATGCATCTGTTGTCAGGTGCACCTTTGTAGTCACAGACTGCCTGAGTGCATGGACGATGCGGTCTTTAACATGCTGTTGGAGGGCTTGGATGGCTTTTCTAGAAAAGAAGTGCCGACTGGGTAGCTCGTGGCGTGGTACAGCGTAGTCCATCAGCGCTTTGAAAGCTTCGCTTTCAACTAACCGGTAGGGCATCATCTCTAATGAGATTAGTCTTGCAATGTGGGCGTTCAAACCCTGTGTACGCGGATGCGAGGATGAGTACTTCCTTTTCCTAACAAGAGTCTCATGTAGGGTGAGCTGGACTGGAGAGCTGGAGATCGTGGAACTAGCGGTGGTGCCGGTGGACATGGGTGAGTGAGAGAGGGTTGGAGATGGTATTCTTGCCGGTGCCCTACATGCAGTGTTTCCTACTGCAAACCTGGTGATTCCCTGACTGCTTTGGCCTGGCGACGAAAGCTGCACAGATATTGCAGGTGGTGCGGGAAATGGTGGGTTTACAGTGAGGGAAGGGATGTAGCGTTGCTGACTAGCTTCATTGGCCGAGGGTGCTGCAACCTTTAGGGACGTTTGGTAGTTAGTCCAGGCTTGCAAATGCATGGTGGATAAATGTCTATGCATGCAACTTGTATTTAGACTTTTAAGATTCTGAACTCTGCTTAAGGTAGTTGAACACTTTTGACAGATGACTTTGCGCTGATCAGTTGGATGTTGTTTAAAAAAATGCCAGACTGCACTCTTTCTACTATCGGATACCTTTTCAGGCATTGCAGACTGAGCTTCTTTAACTGGATGGCCACGCTGTCCTCCAACTGGTTTTGGTTTTGCCACGCGTTTTTGGCCAGATACGGGCCCGGCAGATGGAACCTGTTGTGATGTTGATGCCTGCTGCGGCTCCTCCTCCTCCGCTTCAGAACTACTGCCGCCTGCACCCTGTTCCCCCAATGGCTGCCAATCGGGGTCAACAACTGGGTCATCTATGACCTCCTCTTCTATGTCGTGTGCAACTTCGTCTGTGTCACCGTGTAAGCCGGTGGTATTGCGTTCGTGACGGGGCACCATAGTCTCCGCTGGGTTTGATTCTGTCTCAGTACACTGCGAGGGCAATGTTCTGGTCTGAGTCAAAGGAACAGCATAGTAATCTGGCTGTGGCTGTGCATCTGTGCACTCCATGTCCGATTCAACTTTGTATGGGCATAGCCTGTTAACTGTTTCACTGTCTAACCCAGGAACGGTATGTGTAAAGAGCTCCATGGAGTAACCTGTTCTGTCGACTGATGCATCCTTCACTGTTGTTCTGGGTGAAGGACACAAGGAAGTGACTTGTTCCTGACTGGGAGCATCCACTGACGATGCACTGCTCTGACATTTGGCACTTTCCGAGGAGGAGGCGAAAGAGCTAGAGGCAGAGTCAGCAATGAAAGCCAATACTTGTTCCTCCTGCTCCGGCTTCAAAAGTGGTTTTCCTACTCCCAGAAAAGAGAGCGTTCGAGGCCTTGTGTAGCCAGACAACGAACCTGGCTCAACAACTCGAGACTTAGGTGCTGTACTGCTTTTACCACGACCACCTGATGCTCCTCCACCACTACCATCATTACCAGCTGACAATGACTGCCCACGGCCACGACCTCTTCCACTAGACTTCCTCATTGTTTGCAAAACGTAACCAAAGTAACGGTATTTGTTACTGTAAAACAACTTATAAGGTGAACTCAAACTTCTGTAGGATTTATATATACCTTTATAGGTGCCTGACACTGAAAGGAAAATCAGGCCCAGTGTTACACACTAGGTTTTCTGTGCCCCAATAATTTGAGACAGATGGCACACACAGGACCAGCACTCAAGCAGAAATGCCAATCTTAATCTCCCACTATTTTTTTTTTTTTTCTGGGAGAATTTAAAAAAAACAAAAAAAAAAACAATATTACACACTAGGTTTTCTGTGGCACACAATGAGAGACAGATGCCACACACAGGACTGGCACAGAGGCAGACTTGCCAATCTTTATCTCCCACTAATTATTTTTTTTTTACAGGGAGAATTTACACAAAAAAAAATAAATGGCCAAGTATTACACAGTGGTTTTTGGTGGCACACAATGAGAGACAGATGCCACACACAGGACTGGCACAGAGGCAGACTTGCCAATCTTTATCTCCCACTAATTATTATTTTTTTTTACAGGGAGAATTTACTCAAAAAAAAAATGGCCAAGTATTACACAGTGGTTTTCGGTGGCACACAATGAGAGACAGATGCCACACACAGGACTGGCACAGAGGCAGACTTGCCAATCTTTATCTCCCACTAATTATTTTTTTTTTTACAGGGAGAATTTACCCCCCAAAAATAAATGGCCAAGTATTACACAGTGGTTTTCGGTGGCACACAATGAGAGACAGATGCCACACACAGGACTGGCACAGAGGCAGACTTGCCAATCTTTATCTCCCACTAATTATTTTTTTTTTTACAGGGGGAATTTACTCATAAAAAAATGGCCAAGTATTACACAGTGGTTTTCGGTGGCACACAATGAGAGACAGATGCCACACACAGGACTGGCACAGAGGCAGACTTGCCAATCTTTATCTCCCACTAATTATTTTTTTTTTTACAGGGAGAATTTACCCCCAAAAAATAAATGGCCAAGTATTACACAGTGGTTTTCGGTGGCACACAATGAGAGACAGATGCCACACACAGGACTGGCACAGAGGCAGACTTGCCAATCTTTATCTCCCACTAATTATTTTTTTTTTACAGGGAGAATTTACCCCCAAAAAATAAATGGCCAAGTATTACACAGTGGTTTTCGGTGGCACACAATGAGAGACAGATGCCACACACAGGACTGGCACAGAGGCAGACTTGCCAATCTTTATCTCCCACTAATTATTTTTTTTTTAAAAGGGAGAATTTAGAAAAAAAAAAAAAAGGCCCAGTATTACACAGTGGTTTTCGGTGGCACACAATGAGAGACAGATGCCACACACAGGACTGGCACAGAGGCAGACTTGCCAATCTTTATCTCCCACTAATTATTTTATTTTTAAAAGGGAGAATTTAGAAAAAAAAAAGGCCCAGTATTACACAGTGGTTTTCGGTGGCACACAATGAGAGACAGATGCCACACACAGGACTGGCACAGAGGCAGACTTGCCAATCTTTATCGCCCACTAATTTTTTTTTTTTACAGGGAGAATTTACCCCCCCCCAAAAAATGGCCAAGTATTACACAGTGGTTTTCGGTGGCACACAATGAGAGACAGATGCTACACACAGGACTGGCACAGAGGCAGACTTGCCAATCTTTATCTCCCTCTAAGTATTTTTTTTTTACAGGGAGAATTTACCCCAAAAAAATAAATGGCCAAGTATTACACAGTGGTTTTCGGTGGCACACAATGAGAGACAGATGCCACACACAGGACTGGCACAGAGGCAGACTTGCCAATCTTTATCTCCCACTAATTATTTTTTTTTTACAGGGAGAATTTACCCCCAAAAATAAATGGCCAAGTATTACACAGTGGTCTTCGGTGGCACACAATGAGAGACAGATGCCACACACAGGACTGGCACAGAGGCAGACTTGCCAATCTTTATCGCCCACTAATTATTTTATTTTTAAAAGGGAGAATTTAGAAAAAAAAAAAGGCCCAGTATTACACAGTGGTTTTCGGTGGCACACAATGAGAGACAGATGCCACACACAGGACTGGCACAGAGGCAGACTTGCCAATCTTTATCGCCCACTAATTTTTTTTTTTTTACAGGGAGAATTTACCCCCCCCAAAAAAATGGCCAAGTATTACACAGTGGTTTTCGGTGGCACACAATGAGAGACAGATGCCACACACAGGACTGGCACAGAGGCAGACTTGCCAATCTTTATCTCCCACTAATTATTTTTTTTTTACAGGGAGAATTTACCCCCTCAAAAAATGGCCAAGTATTACACAGTGGTTTTCGGTGGCACACAATGAGAGACAGATGCCACACACAGGACTGGCACAGAAGCAGACTTGCCAATCTTTAACTCCCACTAATTATTTTTTTTTTACAGGGAGAATTTACCCCCAAAAATAAATGGCCAAGTATTACACAGTGGTTTTCGGTGGCACACAATGAGAGACAGATGCCACACACAGGACTGGCACAGAGGCAGACTTGCCAATCTTTATCTCCCACTAATTATTTTTTTTAAAAGGGAGAATTTAGAAAAAAAAAAAAGGCCCAGTATTACACAGTGGTTTTCGGTGGCACACAATGAGAGACAGATGCCACACACAGGACTGGCACAGAGGCAGACTTGCCAATCTTTATCTCCCACTAATTATTTTTTTTAAAAGGGAGAATTTAGAAAAAAAAAAAAGGCCCAGTATTACACAGTGGTTTTCGGTGGCACACAATGAGAGACAGATGCCACACACAGGACTGGCACAGAGGCAGACTTGCCAATCTTTATCTCCCTGCAGTAATCTCAGGAAAGTATGGCAGGCAGCTATAAAAAGGACTGCTGCACACAAAAGTGGGGACAAACACACAAGATAGCTGTGCAGAAAGGAAGGAACAACAGGATTTGTGCTTTGAAAAAAGCAGTTGGTTTGCACAGCGGCATACACACACAGCAACGCAGCTATCAGGGAGCCTTCTATGGCAGCCCAATGAGCTACAGCGCTGAGGAAAAAAAAATGTAGCTTCCACTGTCCCTGCAAACAAAAGGTGGTGTTGGACAGTGGAAATCGCTGCAGCACAAGCGTTTTGTGGCTTTATGTACCCTGCCTATCACTATCCCTGCTTCTGAAGCATCGGCAGCAACCTCTCCCTATGCTCAGATCAGCAGCAGTAAGATGGCGGTCGGCGGGAACGCCCCTTTATAGCCCCTGTGACGCGGCAGAAAGCAAGCCAATCACTGCAATGCCCTTCTCTAAGATGGTGAGGACTGAGATCTATGTCATCACGCTGCCCACACTCTGCGTCCACCTTCATTGGCTGAGAAATGGCGCTTTTAGCGTCATTGAAACGCGACTTTGGCGCGAAAGTCGCGTACCGCATGGCCGACCCCACACAGGGATCGGGTCGGTTTCATGAGACGCCGACTTTGCCAAAAGTCGGCGACTTATGAAAATGAACGATCCATTTCGCTCAACCCTACTCCTTACTAAAGCATTTGATTGAACTCAAACAATGGAACTCTGCACAATTCCATATGAAATTGGAGACAAAAAGGCCTTGTAAACTTATCTGAGCACCATATTATATCTCTGTACATAATACAATGCATGAACACATCTAAAAAATGAAAATAGCTTTTACATTTCATTGTTGGTACAAAATAGATGAGAACGTTTATAAAAATGTATTATTATGTTAAATTACATGAACAAGCTTACAGATTTTGCATTGCAATAAACGGTATGTACATTATGCAGAAGTTTGACTATTAAACTAACTGCGGTACAGGTGTGAACCTCTAACCGCAATTAAAACATTACAGTATAGTAACTGCAGTACCACATTCTTAATGACCTTCTCCGTTGTATAGAAAATGAACTAGTAACTGAGCCATATTAAGAACTGATTAATTACTAGTGTTTTGTAAGTGATCCATAAAGGTGCCGAGTCAACAGATCAATTGCTCTGTCACAGGAAGGATAAATTAAATTAACATAATTGCATGCACAAAACAAAGCATTATTTAACCACTATTCATATTGGAATATACTTTGAATTTCAAGCAAGCAACACATTATCTGGATAATAATGAAGTATTGTGTTAAATGTAAAACAATTTAGAAAAAACAACCAAAATATAAAAATGGCATTATATTTCAAAAATTATCAAAATATTGCATGTAGCAGTTAGTCAAACATAGTGATGGTAAGTTTACTAACGGAAATTAATGTAATACAAGTTCCTCATTGTCTGTTATTGAGATATTTTAACTTTTAAGTAGTTAAAAGTCTTGCCAACTGTTAATGCAATACCAAACATTTCTTATAATTTAAATTAATAAGTATTTAACCCCTTAATGTCCAATGACAGATATATCCGACATTGGACGCCTTCCCCTGTTTGGTGTGGGTTCCGGCGATGAGCCTGCACTTTTTCCAGCACATGACAGCTGATCTGATTAGCTGTCATGTGCTCCTAACAGCCGCGGGTGGAATTTCGATTCCCCCACTGCTGTTAACATGTTAAATGCCTCTGTCAAGCTCTGACAGCAGCATTTAACATTCACGTGCAGTAAGCATGTCATTACCTCCTCCCATCGGTGCCCCTGTCACAAGACCGCGGGTTGCCGATGGGTTGGCATGACAAATTGAGGTCTGAAGGAGACCCCTGTGGTTGTCATAGCTGGATAGCTATGAGCACTGCCCAGCGGACCTGAAGAATCATAAAGGCAGGTCAGTTTTAGCATTTACTGAGCATGGTAAAAAAATCCCAAAAAACAATTGTGGAATTGCACTTTTTTTGCAATTTCACCGCACTACACAGTATGGTAAAATCAATAGTGCCATTCAAAAGTACAAGTCGTCATGCAAATAACAAGCCCTCGGGGCCACATTGGCAAGAGTGGAAATACAGTGGGGGAAAAAAACTCAAACAGTAGATAAACCTCTACTGATCTGGAGGGATACCCTTTTTGTCTTGGATCCAAGCCATGACATTTTCAATAGTGTCACTAGGCACAAATGCCCGGTGGGCCCCGGGGTCGTGGGGGCCCTTTTAAGAATGCAGGCCCTTTAAAAGCGTGGGCTCTTTAAAAGCACGCCCAAAGTTTTTAATAGTGTCTCGCGCACGTGATACCTGCTCTGACCGTGGCGATGCTGGCTCCCTCACAGGATAAGGACCTTTACGCTCTTTGTGGATGGTAGCAGGCACTGCGCTCTGCTTTCCCGCTCTCTTGGTGGCTAAGTGGTGAAGCCGCTCTCTGCTCCCTCACGGCTCCCGCTGTGTGCTGCTGTGCTGGCTCAGCTGTGTGTGCTGAGTAGACTGTAGTATGTCAGTGACTAACTTCACTCTGCTCTCCCAGGCCCCGGCTCCCGCTGTCCTGCCACCGTCTGTGTTGTGTGAGTGACTCTGTCAATGAGTCTGACACACACAACTGTCTTCTAGGCTGCAGGACTCTCTGCTCTCTGGGCTCCTTCTGTCCTGCCTTGTAGAGTAGACTGTAGCGATGGCAGCCTGTGTGGTGAGCTGCTGAGTCAGTGATACCCTCCCTGAAAGTGCTGGCCCCGCTACATCTCTGCTGCTTCTAAACTGCAATAAATTATTTCAGGGTGACTGCAGCCTCCAACCCATCCCCCATGATCCCATCCCCCATGATCCCATCCCCCATGATCCTATCCCCCATGATCATATCCTCCATGATCCCATCCCCCCATGATCCGATCCCATCCCCCCATGATCCCATTCTCCATGATCCCATCCCCATGATCCATTCCCATCCCCCATGATCCTATCCCCAAGATCCCATCCCCCATGATCTCATCCCCCATGATCCCATCCCCCATGATCCCATCCCCCATGATCCGATTCCATCCCCCTTGATCCCATGCACCATGATCCCATCATTGGCTAACAATGCACAATAGCAATTTGTTTTTATTTTATGCATGATGCATCACAGATCACAATCTCGGCCTCCTATATAAGATACACACACACACCGCACTCTTCTGTATTTCCATGGTCAGGAAATGCTGCGTGTTTGAAGCTTCATAGAGCCACAGAATCAAACACACAGCGTCCAGATATTACAGCATAGTGGAGCAGATTTCATGAAATCCCGTCTCCACTATGCGTTCAGAGATGCAGGCGGCAGACCCACATAAACTGACATGCGGCTCGTCTTTCCAGAATGCAGCATGTCTGTTTACAATGCAGTGACGCTCAATCGCCGCACCGTAAATTTCAAATAGACAATCATTAGATGCGGTAAAACTGCATCTAATGATTACTCACATGCATAGTAACTGCGTAAATGCAGCTTACTACGCATGCCTTCTAATTTACATAAGATCTTACCTGTCCCGCCACCGGAAGTCTATGTCCACTTCAGCTCTCATGATAACTTAGCTTACCGCGAGAACTGCCCTGCACGTGACCGGGGGTTATCTCCGGTCACCCTAGGCTGGTTCTCACGATCAGCTGACCGCATGGGTGTTAGATTGTAGGTGATCACCAGAGAGTTATCTCCAGCGGTCATCTACAGCTCTGCTATGTCTGGATCATTGTCAAGCATCCAGATGCAGCAAAGCTGGACTCGTCGTGGGACACTTGTTATTAAGGACTGCGTTGAACACTGGGAGTATACTTTTTTTTGTTTTTTTTTTCAGAAGATCGATGGCTTCACTTGGATTACCTGTGTAATAAAGATGTCAAAACTGTGGTGGTGTTTTATTTCATTAAAATAATTTATTCTGCCTGTGTAGTGTTTATTTATGCCTTTATCAATTATAGGATTAGTAATGGTAGGTATCTTATTGACGCCTCTCCATTACTAACCCGACTTAATGTCACCTTACAAAGGTGACATTAACCCCTTATTACTTCATATGCCACAGCTACAAGGCAGTGGGAAGAGAGAGGCTAAGCGCTGGAATTGGCACATCTTACAGATGCACCATTTCTGGGGCGGGTGGGAGCTTGTACTTGTAGCTGGGGGGAAATATCCATGGTCCCTTCCTAGGCTATGAATATCAGCCCGCAGCTGTCTGTAGCCTTTCTGGCTATAAATTATAGGGGGATCCCACATCGTGTTTTTTGGTGGGGTCCCCCTATTTTAATAGCCAGTAAAGGCTAAATATACAGCTGCGGACTGATATTCATAGCCTGGGAAGCTCCATGGGTATTAATCCCTTCCCAGGCTACAAACATCGGTCCCCAGGTGCTGGCTTTCCCTCTCTGGTGCAGAAAATTGCATGGGAGCCCACACCATTTTTTTTCAAATTAAACAGATATTGCGTTTAAGGCCGGGGTCACACTTGCGAGAAACTCGCACTAGTCTCGCAGCTCAATACCCGACACTGCTTTATGGTAGCCATAGGGTGGGCCCCTAGAGTCATTTCCCCCTGGTTGGCCCTAGGCACCTCAGTCCGACCCTGGTCTTGCCAGTCAAAATTTTGACAAAGATCTGCATGCCACCTCTGTGCTGGAGCACAAGGTGGAGGGTGGATTCCTTTTGAATGTTGTAGTCTGAAAGTGTGCAGCCACCTTCAAGCTGCTTTCAAGCAAAGATCAATCTCTGCTGATCTGGTATGATGCCCCCTTTGTCTTGGATTTTCTCCATTACAGTTTCAATAGTATCAAATTGAGGCTGATGGTCTTGCCAGTAAAGGTTTTCACAAAGCTCTGCATCCTGACCTCCTAATAGAAAAGTGCTAGAAATAACCCTTTCAGCCTGGGACTCTGTGCTTCCTCTGTTAGCTGTTATGCTGCAATATCCAAAATGAATCCACCCTCCACCTTGTGCCCCATCTGAGGGGTGGTATGCAGATATTTGTGAAAACACTTGACTGGCAAGACCATCACACTTGAGGTGGAGCCCAGTGACACTATTGAGAATGTGAAGGCTAAAATCATAGACAAAGAGGGTATCCCACCAGATGAGCAGCGGTTGATCTTTGCCGGTAAGCAGCTAGAAGATGGCCATACCCTTTCTGACTAAAACATCCAGATGAAATCCAACCTCCACCGTGTTATCCGTCTAAGGGGTGGTATGCAGATAATTGTGAAGACCCTGACTGGCAAGACAATTACCCTTGAAGTGGAGCCCAGTGACACCATTGAGAATGTAAAGGCCAAGATCCAAGACAAGGAGGGCATCACACCAGATCAGCAGAAGTTGACCTTTGCTGATAAATAGCTCGAAGATGGCTGCACCTTTTCTGACTATAACATCCAGAAAGAATGTGCTCCATCTGAGGGGTGGATTTTAAATCTCAAACTTTTCTTTCCATGTTTCTATATGTTGCACTGTATTTGCTCGTAAACTACAGTCACAATCCTGTAGACCTGCTATAGCTAATTAAAGATTGTTGCACAGAAAGAAAAATGGTTTCCTATATGTGACCCTTGAAAGTCCCAGTGACCAATAGCATTCAGTGGGTGAAAAATGGGGTATGGATAGTTGCTAAGTAGGCATGAGTGGTCATGTAATGCCTGCTGAAGCTGGCAAGCAGAGTTGAATACTGACAGTGAGTAAATTACACACTGTTAGTATTTGGCATGCTACAGTATTGAATTTTATAACTAATGCTCCTAATACGAACACGGATGTAACCCTTAATTTGTCAGATGGCACAATACTTAATTAACATAACTATGTATCAAAATATCATACATGTTTTGGATTGTTACAGCTGTACAGTATCAGAACCAAGCACAGAAATACATCACCAGAACCACTAACTGTACAGAACTACATCACAAAATACACCATCAGTACATAAATACATCATCAGATGTATCAGAAGCACAATCAGTTTTTTTTTATCTTAAATGGATGAAAGAGGGTCAGGGAATGTATATGTCAATTATAGGACTTTTCTCTGTGTGTTTATTTCAATTAAATGACTTTCTCTCTGTGTCTTTCTTTGAATTTGACAATAGGATTAGTAATCAGGGTGTCTGATAGACGCCTCTCCATTATTAACTCCTGGGCTTGATTTCAGCTGCAATTACAAAGCTGACATCACCCCCCAAAAATATTACCCCACTTGCCACCATACCAGGGCAAGTAGAAAAAGTTGGGCAAAGCACCAGAATTGGTGCATCAAATTGATGCACCTTTTCTGAGGCGGCTGCTGGCTGCTATTTTTAGGCTGGATAGGGCAAATATCCATGGCCCCTTCCCCGTCTGAGAAAACCAGTCCCCAGATGTCTGCTTTAACTTTGCTGGTTATCAAAAATAAGGGGGATTCCATGGCATTTTTTTAAATTATTTATTTAAATTACTATAAAGATGGCATGGGGTCCCCTCTATTTTAGATAACCAGCCAAAATAAAATTGACAGCTGAGGGCTGCAACTCACTTCTGTCAGCTTTACCTGTGGTAACTATTAAGAATAGGGGAAACCACATGTATTTTGTTATTTTATTTATTCTTTCACATTAGTTGCTGGCCAATCATAGCCATGCTAATGTAGTGAGCTGGCCGGCTGTGACTGTTCTGTTATCATTGACATAGAATCTGTGACAGACACTGCCCCCGTGTGGCCAGAAGTTATACCTATGCCGAATGTGATTACAGAGAAACAAACTGTATTGGCTAAACTCCCCCCTGTTATGTCATGTGAACAGGAAGGGGAGGGAGAGGAGAAAGAGCCCGGGAAAACAGTCGGTGCAGAGAGAGGTCTGTGTGTGCTGGCGTCCTCCTGTAGATGCGATATAGAAGGTTGCCTGGATTACCCCTCTCCCTTGGAAGCTGACATCCAGATTGTTCCCAGCTCTCACACTGCGGAGCACTCAGCGGTGACATCTTCACAGATCCTGGAGCTCATGAACTGTAAGCGGGTCCTCTGTTGAGAGGCCGAACATTCCACCCCTACCTGCTGAACCCCAAGGACTACAGTCTGGACCTGAGAGACCAAGTTTTGTTTAATTCCTTTCTCTCTTCAGCTGGAGCGTCTCCCTGCTGTGACTGACAGGCCTGTGACGTGGGAAGATAACCTCTTGGAGCAAAGGAACTGGTAACGTGTGGATAGGGACAGTGAGGGATAGTTTGTTATTACACGTTATTTCTGTGAATAAGCATACTTTGTACTGTCTATTATTGTGTTCTGCTGTGTTAAGAAAAATGTATAACAGTAAAGATACGTTTGTTAAGATGGAATCTGGGTGTGGAGGTTTTGCTGGGCCAGATCATGGATATGCATGGGCGGCCTTGCCCTCGGACACTTCATTAATACTGGTTTATGTCCTTAAATCAGTTATAATTATAGTTATACCACACAAAATTAATAAATAGTATTTCCCATAAGTCTAATTTACATCTACATAATTTTACAAGCATACTTTTTTGTTAGGAATTTAGAAAATTTAGTTGATCAGCAATTTCTTATTTTTCCAACAAAATTTACGAAACCGTTTTTATAGGTACCACATCACATTCAAAGTGACGTTGTGGGCATATATGACAGAAAATACCCAAAAGTTACACCATTATAAAACCACATTCAAGAAGTTAATTAAACCTTCTGGTGCTTCACAGTAATTAACCCCTTAATCCCATTGGACATACTATCCCATTAAGGTGACCTGGGACTTAATTCCCAGTGATGGCATAGTATTTCCAGTGCGATCAGCCGCGCTCATGGGGGGTGCGCGGCCGATCGCGGCCAGGTGTCAGCTGACTATCGCAGCTGACATCCGGCACTATGTGCCAGGAGTAGTGTTGAGCATTCCGATACTGCAAGTATCGGGTATCGGCCGATACTTGCTGTATCGGAATTCCGATACCGAGATCCGATATTTTTGTGATATCGGGTATCGGTATCGAAACAACATTAATGTAAAAATGTGTAAAAGAGAGAATTAAAATAAAAAATATTGCTATACTCACCTCTCCGACGCAGCCTGCACCTTACCGAGGGAAGCGGCAGCATTCTTTGTTTAAAATTCGCGCTTTTCTTTCCTTTACGTGAGTCCCGGCTTGTGATTGGTTGCGTGCCGCCCATGTGACCGGGACGCAACCAATCACAGCAAACCGTGACGTAATTTCAGGTCCTTCAGGATTTTAAAATTACGTTCCGGCGTTGTGATTGGTTGCGTCGCAGTCACATGGGCGACGCAACCAATCACAGCAAGCCGTGACGTAATTTCAGGTCCTTAAGGATTTTAAAATTACGTCCCGGCTTTGTGATTGGTTGCGTCGCAGTCACATGGGAGACGCAACCAATCACAAGCCGTGACGTCACGGGAGGCTGGACACGCGCGCATTTTAAAATGGGCGCGTGTCCAGCCTCCCGTGACGTCCCGGCTTGTGATTGGTTGCGCCACGATCAACCAATCACAAGCCGGGAGGCTGGACACGCGCCCATTTTAAAATTTTAAAATGCGCGCGTGTCCAGCCTCCCGGCTTGTGATTGGTTGACCGCGGCGCAACCAATCACAAGCCGGGACGTCACGGGAGGCTGGACACGCGCCCATTTTAAAAAGCGCGCGTGTCCAGCCTCCCGTGACGTCACGGCTTGTGATTGGTTAATGGCGGCCATGTTGCCGGGACGCGGACCAATCACAGCAAGCCGTGACGTAATTTCGTCACGGCTTGCTGTGATTGGTCCGCGTCCCGGCAACATGGCGCCGTGACCAATCATAAGCCGGGACGTCACTGGAGGCTGGACACGCGCGCTTTTTAAAATGGGCGCGTGTCCAGCCTCCCGTGACGTCCCGGCTTGTGATTGGTTAATGGCGGCCATGTTGCCGGGACGCGGACCAATCACAGCAAGCCATGACGTAATTTCGTCACGGCTTGCTGTGATTGGTCCGCGTCCCGGCAACATGGCCGCCCTGACCAATCACAAGCCGGGACTTCACGTAACCAAGTAAAAGCGCGAATTTTAAACAAACAACGCTGCCGGTTCCCTCGCTGAGGTCCAGGCTGCGTCGGAGAGGTGAGTATAGCGATATTTTTTATTTTAATTCTTTCTTTTACACATTTATATGGATCCCAGGGCCTGAAGGAGAGTTTCCTCTCCTTCAGACCCTGGGAACCATCAGGAATACCGTCCGATACTTGAGTCCCATTGACTTGTATCGGTATCGGATTGGATCCGATACTTTGCCGGTATCGGCCGATACTTTCCGATACCGATACTTTCAAGTATCGGACGGTATCGCTCAACACTAGCCAGGAGCAGTCACGGACCGCCCCGGCACATTAACCCCTGGCACACTGCAATCAAACATGATCACAGAGTTCCGGCGGTCTAGGGAAGCATCACGCAGGGAGGGGGCACCCTCCATGCTTCCCTGAGACCCTCGGAGCAACGCGATGTAATCGCATTGCTGTGAGGGTCTCTTACCTCCTCCTCCCTGCAGGCCTGGATTCAAAATGGCCACGGGGCTGCATCCGGGTCCTGCAGGGAGGTGGATTCACAGTGCCTGCTCAGAGCAGGTGCCGGGAAGCCTCCCTGCTGTACATGTCAGATCACTGATTTGACACAGTGCACAGCAAAGTGTCAGATCATTGATCTGTCACTTTACTGTGATGTCCCCCCTGGGGTAAAGTAAAAAAGTAAAGTTAGGGTTAGGGTTTGGATTACATTTACGGTTGGGAATAGGGTTGGGATTAGGGTTAGGGGTGTGGTTGTTAGGGTTGATGAAACACACCAAATATATATTTATTAGAAGAAATAGGTGCGTTCGCAACCTGGGATTCACCTGCAGGAAAGAACCTGCTGCTAGATAAGGTGGTACAATATAGCAGTATAAACAAACTCTGTTACTTCACAGATTCTGTTAGCAAAGAGAACGCTGTGCCCTATTTAGCTCACAGAGGAACACAGCTACTTAGTAGAGCAGATAGTGGTCATGCAGTCAAATGCAAAAATGCAGCTCCTCTCCGGTGGAGATGAAATTCTAATGGCTATACGCCAGACCTGAATCCATTTACATGAAACTCCTCGCCGGAGGTGCCAGCATTCTAGGGGCTTATTTCAGCCAGGTTCCTGAATACACACACACGAAACTCCTTGCCAGAGATGCCAGTATTCTAGGGGCTTATTTCAGCCGGGTCCCTGACTGCATACAAACACGACCACACTGGCGCTGAGCTCATACATAAATTGACACTAGCACATGGCCGTGTGGACCTGCGGATGTTTTATAGTAGCAGCTCTACAGGACCTTCCTGGAGGACCAATGGGAGCTGCTACAGGCCTGAGCATGTGACCCCCGACCTCAAATGCGAGGTCCTCCCGTGGGCATGCTCAGTGTGTGCAAAGCAGGACTTAGTCCTAGAAAAGCCTGCTTGCAGCAAACCAGTAAAGGGTACAATAGCAGAGCCTGAAAAGGCAGCAGTAACCCTTTGTACAATATCAGACTGAGAGAGACGCTGGGACCGACGTCTCCGCTGAGCAGGCTCCACTGCGGCTGATGCAGAATGGGAGACCGCAGCAGACATGGTTCGAGATTCCCCCTGTGCAGCAGTGGGAACTCAAGTCCTAACAGTGGTCAGGGTTACCCGTGAGATTAGGGTTAGGGTTGTGTTTGGATTAGGGTTTCAGTTATAATTGGGGGGTTTCCACTGTTTAGGCACATCAGGGGCTCTCCAAACGCGACATGGCTTCCGATCTCAATTCCAGCCAATCCTGCGTTGAAAAAGTAAAACAGTGCTCCTTCCCTTCCGAGCTCTCCCATGCACCCAAACAGGGGTTTACCCCAACATATGGGGTATCAGCGTACTCAGGACACATTGGACAACAACTTTTGGAGTCCAATTTTTCCTTTTACCCTTGGGAAAATACAAAACTGGGGGCTAAAAAATAATTTTTGTGGAAAAAAAAGGATTTTTTATTTTCACGGCTCTGCGTTATAAACTGTAGTGAAACACTTGGGGGTTCAAAGTTATCACAACACATCTAGATAAGTTCCTTGGGGGGTCTAGATTCCAATATGGGGGCACTTGTGGGGGGTTTCTACTGTTTAGTTACATCAGGGGCTCTGCAAATGTAACGTGACTGCAGGCCAATCCATCTAAGTCTGCATTCCAAATGGCGCTCCTTCCCTTCCAAGCTCTGCCATGCGCCCATTTTTATTTTTACAGCTCTGCTTTATAAACTTCTGTGAATCACTTAATGGGTCAAAGTGCTCACCACACATCTAGATAAGTTTCTTAGGGGGGTCTACTTTCCAAAATGGTGTCACTTGTGGGGGGTTTTAATGTTTAGGCACATCAGTGGCTCTCCAATCGCAACATGGTGTCCCATTTCAATTCCTGTCAATTTTGCATTGAAAAGTCAAATGGCGCTCCTTACCTTCCGAGCTCTCCCTTGTGCCCAAACAGTGGTTTACCCCCACATATGGGAAATCAGCGTACTCAGGACAAATTGTACAACAACTTTTGTGGTCCATTTTCTTCTCTTACCCTTGGGAAAATAAAAAATTGGGGGCGAAAAGATCGTTTTTGTGAAAAAATATAATTTTTTATTTTTACGGCTCTGCATTATAAACTTCTGTGAATCACTTAATGGGTCAAAGTGCTCACCACACATCTAGATAAGTTTCTTACGGTGTCTACTTTCCAAAATGGTGTCACTTGTGGGGGGTTTCAATGTTTAGACACATCAGGGGCTCTCCAAACGCAACATGGAGTCCCATCTCAATTCCAGTCAATTTTGCATTGAAAAGTCAAATGGTGCTCCTTCGCTTTCGAGCTCTGCCATGCACCCAAACAGTGGTATACCTTCACATATGGGGTTTTGGCGTACTCCTGCCAAGTTGGGTCAGTTACAATGTCATCCACCACCTTGTTTTCCATGTTCGCACCCTGCTCCTCCTCCTGACTTTCTGGCAATTATGCCTCATCATCGTCCACCTCTTGTGACACTTTCACAGCATTGCCTTCGTGTGACCATGGTTGTACAAATCTTTTGTCATTCCTAAATGTGATCTCATCTTACCCCATATCAAGTTGACAAAATCTTTAAAGGGAAAAGTGAATAGCTCTTCGGAGTGTCGAAGTGTGGGATCAGTTGTCTCAGGGCACTCGGCATGGTGAGAGGAAGGATGATCAGGGTGAGTAGTATGTGGTCCAGACTCATAGCTACTCAGACTTGACCATGTGGAAGACGTGGTGGTGGTGGTGGCTAAGTGACTGGAAGCATTTTCCACTATCCAGCCAACAACTGTTTAACACTGCTCTGGCTTCAATAGTGGTGTGCTGCGGTCTCCTAGAAACTGGGACAGGAAAGTCAAGCAAGACGATGTGGGCCTTTGCTGTGGCCCACTTTCAGCTTGGCCACGGCCTCGTCCTCTGCATGCAACATCAGAATCACATCCAGTTCCCCATCCCTTGCCTAGCCCATTTTAAATGGACTACTGAAATATTTTCAAAGTTCAATACAAATGGATTAATTTTGAAAAAACGTGCCGAAAAACACACACTTTTAATTCAATGTAATGTTGGTAATATTTTTATTTTGTTTTTAACAAATGTTCTAATAACTAGGATAAGACACACAAAAACCAGTTCAAAGGAACACTCAAATTCAACATTTTTTAAACCACAGATAGAGGAGGAGTCTCAAAGCGAAACCACAACGTTCAATATGTGGCCTTTTTATAATCTTTTGAAGTAAAAATTACTGTTATGAAGTAGGCTAACACAGCACCAAAAAAAAGTGGAATGTATGCCTGAAAAGCAAGTATTTGGAGACCACAGACTGACTGGGTGTCTGATTGAGATAACAGACTGTTTCAATATGTGTCCTGGATTTTTTTAATTTTTTTTAACCACAGAATACTGTATAGAACAATGGTAGCAGACAGAAAAAAGTGGAATGTATAGTTGAAAATCAAATATTTGGAGACCACAGATAGTCTGGGCATCTGACTGAGATAACAGACTGCTTCAATATGTGGCCTGGATTTTGTTTTTAAATTTTTACTTACAAAATGCTGCTTAGAACAAGCGTAGCAGGCAGACAAAAAAGTGAAATGTATGCCTGAAAAGCAAGTATTTGGAGACCACAGATAGACCAGGCGTCTGACTAAAATAACAGACTGCTTCAATATGTGGCCTGGATTTTTTTTTTTTTAACCACAAAATACTGTCTAGAACAAGGGTAGCAGACAGACAAAAAAGTGGAATTTATGTCTGAAAAGCAAGTATTTGGAAACCACAGATAGACAACATATGCAGGAAGGAAAACAGGGAAACCAGGGAACCAACAATTGCAACTGCCCGACTGTGCATATAATGTAAAGTTCTTAGTGCAATAGAATACTAAAACGGCAGGCCAAAGCCTCACAAATTAAGAGCCGAATGCATAAATCCAAAGTGGAACTAAAGGAGGGACATAGGCTTACCACGGGCAGAAGCTGAAGGACCCTGGGCCAGGTGTAGATGACCCCGACGTGCATTTCACGTGTCTAATGCACCGCTTTCTCAAGAGGAATACACAAGTGCAGCTGCAAGGACCTTTTATGATCATGTGGTAGAGCACATGGTACAGAAATGACAAGTAGCAGTGGTTGAAACCGGCGCATGTGCACCGCCCACCCATGGTCCCGGCAGATACATCGAAGCGTCACAGATCACTGCGCACATGCGGGGAGTAGAGAGGGCTGTCCCCGCGCATGAGAGGGAGGCACAGAGAGGGCACAATGAATCCTGGGCAGCAGCACGCATGCGTACACCCACTGCATCATCAACGAAATGTATTTATAAGAGGAAAAGACATTCCTTTGAATCTATCCTGAAGGTGATGCCCACACTATATTATATAACCCAGAGCAGTCACAAATATATCTGAGAGGACAGGAAATGTCATAACAAACAATGGATTTACACCATTATACTAAATGGTGGCCCGATTCTAACGCATCGGGTATTCTAGAATATGTATGTAGTTTATTTATGAAGTTTTCAGAATAATGCAATTTATACACAGGATTTGGCCGGCCGGGCGCGACCAATTAGTGAAGCATGGTTCAAATTCTGCACCAATTTGCGGCCGGACTGCGCCTATCACTGATTGTTTGCTGCCGGGCGTGACCAATCAGTGAAGCAAGGGCCGGCTCCAGGTTTTTGAGGGCCCCAGACGAAAGTGTCTCAGTGGGCCCCCTCTTTAACACATACCACGATTCATGATGCACAGATACAGCAGAGAAATATACCACAGCCAAGTAGCATATAACAAAGCCCACATAGTATATAACACAGCGTCGTAATATAAACCACAGCCACGTAGTATACAGCACAGCCACATAGTATATAGCACAGCCACATAGTATATAGCACAGCCCACGTAGTATATTGCCCAGCCACGTAGTATATTGCCCAGCCACGTAGTATATTGCCCAGCCACATAGTATATAGCACAAACACGTAGTATATTGAACAGCCACATAAAATATTTCACAGCCACATAGTATATAGCACAGCCACATAGTATATAGCATAGAGACATAGTATATAACACTGCCCATGCAGTATATAACACAGGCCACGTAGTATAGAACACAGCACACATAGTATATAGCACAGAAATGTAGTATATAACACAGCCCACGCAGTATCTAACACAGCCCACGTAGTATATAGCAATGTGGGCACTATATCCCTGTTAAAAAAAGAATTAAAATAAAAAATAGTTATATACTCACCTTCCGTCGGCCCCTGAATCCAGCCCAGGCGTTTAATAATGCCCCTTGTGACACTCCGGTCCCAAGAGTGCATTGCGGTCTTGCGAGATGATGATGTAGCGGTCTCGCAAGACCGCAATGCATGGACCGGTCACTGGAGCGTCGCGAGGGGCAGGAAAGGCCTGGGCTGGATCCGGAAGGTGAGTATATAATGATTTTTATTTAATTATTATTTTTATTTATTTCATTTTATTATTTTTAACAGATCTTTTTACTATTGATGCTGCAAAGGCAAAAAGTTGGTCACACAGGGTTAATTGCAGCATTAACGGAGTGCGTTACACCGCGGCATAACGTGGTCCGTTAACGCTGCCATTAACCCTGTGTGAGCACTGACTGGAGGGGAGCATGGAGGGGGCACTGACGGCAGGGGAGTAGGGAGCGGCCATTTCGCCACCGGACTGTGCCCGTCGCTGATTGGTTGTGGCCGTTTTGCCGTGACCAATAAGCAACTTGGGATTTCCGTTACAGACAAACAGAAAGACAGACAGAAAGACAGACAGAAAAACAGACAGAAAAACAGACAGACAGAGAGACAGAAAGACAGACAGACAGAAAGACAGACAGACGGAAGTGACCCTTAGACAACTATATAGTAGATTATATGTCGATCCAGTGCTGGGTTGCGTAGATGTCCATAATTGTAGTATAATTCATAATTTGTGATAGTTAGTGTCGAGCATTCCGATACTGCAAATATCGGGTATCGGCCGATATTTGCTGTATCGGAATTCCGATACCGAGTTCCGATATTTTTGCGATATCGGAAATCGGAATCGGAAGTGTGCGGTGCGTATGGTTCCCAGGGTCTGGAGAAGAGGAGACTCTCCTTCAGGCCCTGGGATCCATATTCATGTAAAAAATAAATAATAAAAATAAAAAATATTGATATACTCACCCCTCCGGCGGACCCTGGACCTTAGCGGTGCCTCCGTTCCTAAGAATGCAGGGAGTTAAGGACCTTCGATGACGTCGCGGCTTGTGATTTGTCGCGTGAGTGGTCACATGAGCGGTCACGCGACCAATCACAAGCCGCAACGTCATCAAAGGTCCTTCACTCCCTGCATTCTTAGGAACGGAGACAGACGCTTGGACCGGTGAGAGCTGGCGCCGTCGGAGGGGTGAGTATATCAATATTTTTTATTTTTATTCTTTATTTTATACATGAATATGGATCCCAGGGCCTGAAGGAGAGTTTCCTCTCCTTCAGACCCTGGGAACCATTCCGATATTTTGTGTCCCATTGATATGCATTGGTATCGGGTATCAGTATCGGCGATATCCGATATTTTTTGGATATCGGCCGATCCAATCCGATACCGATACCTTTGCATATCGGAAGGTATCGCTCAACACTAGTGATACTCCAACATATAAATAATCTGTCATTCAAGGATCAGTCAGGATGGGAAAGGTCACAGAGGATGGCCCTGCTGCAGGAATTAAAGAAATAAAAAAATATATAAATATTAAAAACAGTTAAAAACATGAAAACAAAAACACCCAGGCAAAGGGTGTGGGAGGGTGACAAGAACACTCCATATGTTACAGAGATGCATCATATGCACACACAGGAAGATACTACTCCAGATAGATCACAGAAAAGATGAAAAGGACAATGATTCATTAAGACCCCTAGGGGTCATGGTGTCTAACGTCACGATCCACTTGGCTTCTACTTGAGCCTCTTTTTATAGTCCCCCCTCTAATTCCTAGATGAACAATATCAATCCCACACACCATAAATGACAGGGGATCACTCCCATGGTGTTGTTTAAAATGGCGCAGGATTGTCTTGAGGAGGGAGAGATCAGTCACCGTCTTGGCCGCACGAATGTCCCGCACATGCTCCCGTATGAGCATTCTTAATTCTCTTGATGTCAATCCAATATAGATTTTAGAACAGCCACAAGTGGTGTAGTAAATGACATTTGTGCTACTGCACGATATCCGATGTCTGAAGTCAAATTGTTTGTTACCATCAGAGGAGCAAAAGGTGGTACAGCACAGGACATTCGTGCAGGCAAGACAGTGACCGCATGGTATAGAACCTCTATATATAGGGCCTCTAGAGCTGAACGGACTATGAGGAGTGGGAATGTAATGACTATTCACCAGAAGATCCATAAGATTTTTGGATCTCCTGGCGGTCATAGAAGGACAATCACCAAGGGTTGTTCCCAGGGAGGGCTCAGTGCCCAGAATAGACCAGTGTTTTTTAAGGATCTGCCTCACATCCTCTAATTCATGATTGAATGTGGAAATAAATCTTATGGGCCCATTGTTAGTAGTACGTGGTCGAGCCATGGATGGTTTAAGGAGATCGCTGTGTGGAGTAGCCCTGGCTCTCTGATAGCCACATTTGATGCACCAGTTGGAGTAACCGCGGGCAGCAAAACGGGTTTTTAAGTCAGAGGCCTGTATTTTGAATTTAGCATCAGATGAGCAGATCCGCCTCATCCGCAGGAACTGTCCGACCGGGATGGCCCTAATTGTAGATGGATTGTGAGCTGAGGAAGCATGAATCAGCACATTAACTGATGTCAGTTCATGGTATACATCCGTCTGGATGTGACCAAAATGGTCTACCTCAAAACTAACATCCAAGAAATTAACTTTACTTAGATCATATGTGTATGTAAGATGGATGTTCAAAGAATTTTGACTCAGCGTCCCCATAAAGTCCTCAAGCTGCAGCACCGTCCCGTCCCACAAGAAGAAAACATTGTCTATGTATCTATGCCAGCACAGCACATGGGAGGTGGCTGGTGGGCCCTCGTCACCAAAGAGGGATCTCTCCCAGGCACCCAAGGGGTCTTAATGAATCATTGTCCTTTTCATCTTTTCTGTGATCTAAATGGAGTAGTATCCTCCTGTGTGTGCATATGATGCATCTCTGTGACATATGGAGTGTTCTTGTCACCCCCCCCCCCACACACCCTTTGCATAGGTGTTTTTGTTTTCATGTTTTGAACTGTTTTTAATATATATATTTTTTTATTTCTTTAATTCCTGCAGCAGGACCATCCACTGTGATCTTTCCCATCCTGACTGATCCTTGAATGACAGATTATTTATGTTGGACTATCTCAAATTATGGATTATAGTATAATTATGGACATCTACGCAACCCAGCACTGGATCGACGTATTATATAATATAATGGTGTAAATCCATTGTTTGTTATGACATTTCCTGTCCTCTTGGATATATTTGTGACTGCTCTGGGTTATATAATATAGCGTGGGCATCACCTTCAGGATAGATTAAAAGAAATGTATTTCCCTCTTATAAATCACATTGGTGATGCAGTGGGTGTGCGCATGTGTGCTGCTGCCCTGGATTCCTGGCATACATCGGCGCGTCTCAGTGCCTCCCTCTCACGCGCGGGGACTGCCCTCTCTCCTCCCTGCGCGTGCACAGTGATGTGTGATGCTTCGGTGTATCTGTCGGGACCATGGGTGAGCGGAGCGCATGCGCCGGTTTCAACCACTGCTATTGATCATTTCTGTACCGGGTGCTCTACCACATGATCATAACAGGTCCTTGCAGCTGCATTTGTGTATTCCCCTTGAGAAAGCGGTGCATTAGACATGCAAAATGCGCGTCGGGGTCATTTACATCTGACCCAGGGTCCTTCAGCTTCTGCCAATGGTAAGCCCATGTCCCTCTTTTAGTTCCACTCTGGATTTATGCATTTTGCACTTATTTTTTAAGGGTTTGGCCTGCCGTTTTGGTATTCTTTTGCACTAGGCACTTTTTTTTGCAGTCGGGCAGTTGCAATTGTTGGTTCCCTGGTTTCCCTGTTTTCCTTCCTGCATATGTTTTATATTTAGATTGTTCTGATGGTACTTTTTGGTATATATGGTTTACTTTGAAACTATTAATAAAAGATTTTTTTTTCTATTTTACCTGGTTGCTCCTACTTTCTCCTTTCATACATGTAATTTGGAGTGGGTATTTGTTTTTGTCCTTTGTTTGGATGGGTTACTTATAGCCCTCTTTCAATATGGGGCCTGGAATTTTTTAACCACAATATACTGTGTAGAACAATGGTAGCAGACAGACAAAAAAGTGGAGTGTATGCCTCAAAAGCAAGTATTTGGAGACCACAGCTAGATCGGGCATCTGACTGAGATAACAGACTGTTTCCATATGTGGCCTGTATTTTTTTAACCACAAAATACTGTATAAAACAATGGTAGCAGACAGACAAAAAAGTAGAATGTATGCCTGAAAAGCAAGTTTATGGAGACAGCAGATTAACCAGGCATCTGACTGAGATAACAGACTGTTTCAATATGTGGCCGGGATTTTTTAAATCTTTTTAAACCACAAAATACTGTGTAGAACAGGGGTAATAGACAAAAAAGCAGAATGCATGCCTGAAAAGCAAGTACTTGGAGACCACAGAGAGACTGGGCATCTGACTGAGATAACAGACTGTTTCAATATGAGGCCTGGAGTTTTTTACATTTCTTTAACCACAAAATACTGTACAGAACAATGGTAGAAGACAGACAAAAAAGTGGAATGTATGCCTGAAAACCAAGTATTTGGAGACCACAGATAGACCGGGCGTCTGACTGAGATAGCAGACTGTTTTAATATGTGTCCCGGATATTTTTAACCACAAAATACTGTATAAAACAATGATAGCAAACAGACAAAAAAGTGATAAAATGTATGCTTAAAAAGCAAGTATTTGGAAACCACAGATAGACCGGGCATCTGACTGAGATAACAGACTGCTTCAATATGTTGTTAGGTGTCGAGTTCCAGCCGCTGCACAGGGGGAATCTTGAACCACCTCTGCTGCGCTCTTTCATTCTCCTCCAGCCGCAGTGGATGTCGGTCCCAGCGCCTGGCTCAGACAGATACTGCACGTTTGGTTACTGCTGGCCTTCCAGGTTCAGCGATTATAACCAGTACTGTTCAGCGGCGAGCAGGAGCTCCTGGGACTAAGTCTTGCATTTCTCCTTCTGAGCATGCCCAAGGGAAGACTACTCATTGGAGGTCAGGGGTCACATGCTCAGGTCCTGCAGCAGCTCCTCTTGGTCCACTAGGAAGGTCCTGGAGAGCAACAGCTATAAAAGGTTTCCATGGCCACATGGCTAGTATAAACCTGTTATCATGTGTGTGTGGTTGTGTTGCAGATCTGGTGATTGCTCCTTAATCATTCCCATTCCTAGTGATGTTGAATGCTTGCGAATGTTGGAGTTAACTAGCGCCTAACAGGGCTAATCTTTACACAAGAGCACGATCTGTACTGCGTCTAACCAGCAGTGACTGCCAGTGCAGTGCTGTATGCACTCTAGGCGGCTATCTTCAATTACTCCTATCGGTCAGTGTAGGGTCTGAGACAAGCGGTGGATGCTGTGTCGGAGAGCACTGCAGCTCCAGGAATCTTCCTATTTGCTCATAGCAGGTTTGCCTACAACAACCACGCTGAACTAATTTTGATATATGATCGTGCAGCGATTATAATTCCTGTTACCGGCTTTTATTTAATAACCTCCTGTAACTGATGAAGTTCACAATTGACCAAAACGTTTTCCTGTATCTACTACAATACATTTTTATTGCTGCATCTTACCTAAAGTTCTAAAGTTGAGTGCTAGATCTCTTACTATTATCCCTAACATATGTGGCCTGGAATTTTTAAAATTTTTTAACCACAATATACTGTGTAGAACAATGGTAGCAGACAAAATAGTGGAATGTATGCCTGGAAAGCAAGTATTTGGAGACCACAGATAGACCGAGCGTCTGACTGAGGTAACAGACTGTTTCAGTATGTGGCCTGGATTTAAAAAAAAAAAAGTAGCCACAAAATACTGTATAGAACAAACGTAAGGGGGATGTGGAAACCACAGAAAAACGACCAAAAGAGGATAACTATACTCAAAAAGATTATTTATTAAATACAAAATGCATAAAAATAATAACAAAAAGCAGACAAGAATGGAACAAAATGGAGAAATGGTGCAGGTCACAAAAGAAATGCTACCGTGCAAATATATGACGTGCAGACCGGGAAACGGTTCTCTGTTATAATTATAAGATGTTAATATCGGGGATATCACAAACAGGCCGAAGTGGCTGTTATCTATGCAGCACATACCAGCTTGTCATTTTATAGAACCCTAGAACACATGATTCAACCATATAGGTACCACAATGGGTAAAAATACTACACAAGTGTGTATGAAGGACAAAAAAGTTCTAAATGTCCAGGGTAACCAATTGAGAAAAACCAGACTACCTATGCTACTGTTTACTACCAGCAATCACTGGAGCCACTAACCCAAAACCAGGGAGAACCACAGTGGTACCACCACACCTTCCATGTTAGGCAGACAAAGCTGCCTCAGTATATGTTACCTGGTCCGGGCGGCTCACGAATGTGTACTGGATCCACGGGTTGCACGTCAGCCCGATGCGCGTTTCGGAGAAAAACTCCTTCGTCAGGGGGCGTGACAAAGGAGTTTATCTCCGAAACGCGCGTCGGGCTGACGTGCAACCCGTGAATCCGGTACACATCCGTGAGCCGCCTGGACCAGGTAACATATGCTGAAGCTGTTCCATCAAGGTGTACCCAAATGGAACAGTAACTACACTCTCTAATGTTAAAATGTACCTAGTGTGAATAGTGGCAGAGAGTTGGAGGGTCCCATCCGGACACTCAGCTTTGGAGGAACTATATATGAACTGCCAGCTCAGTGAAAAGGGGGCCACACCCTATTTGTGCTGAATACAAAAATACTAAAGAGAAACAGAAAACTGAGTCAGAGTATGACTTGAAAACATGCATGATGTAAGAGCATGTTCACACTGGCCATGGAAACAAACAAAACCAAGGAAAAATAAAATAAATAAAGCAAAAAAGCATATGCATTAAATAATTAATTTTTCTTTGGTTTTATTCTTTGGTTTTGTTTGCTTCTATGGCCAGTGTGAACATGCTCATACATCATGCATGTTTTCCAGTCATACTCTGGCTCAGTTTTCTGTTTCTCTTTAGCATTTTTGTATTCAGTACAAATAGGGTGTGGCCCCCTTTTCACCGAGCTGGCAGTTAATATATAGTTCCTCCAAAGCAGGGTGTCTGGTTGTGACCCTGCGACTCTTTGCCACTATTCACACTAGGTACATTTTAACATTAGAGAGTGTAGTTACTGTTCCAATTGGGTACACCTTGCTGCTGTGGAACAGCTTTAAGCATTTTTATCTAAAACAGTGTTTACTAAGTACCCTATGTTAATTATTTAACGCACTTGCTATTTAACTTATTTATTTTCATTATGGTATATGCACATATTGTTTTTTTCTTTGGTTTTGCTTGTTTCAATATGTGGCCTGGATTTTATTAATTGTTTTTAACCATAAAGTACTGTATAGAACAAGGGTAGCAGACAGAGAAAAAACTGGAATGTATGCCTGAAAAGAAAGTATTTGGAGACCACAGAAAGACCAGGCATCAGACGGTGATAACAAACTGTTGTAATATGTGGCCTGGAGTGTTAAAAAAATTTTAACCACAAAATACTGTATAAACAAAGGGTAGCAGACAGACAAAAAAGTGGAATGTATGCCTGAAAAGCAAGTATTTGGAGACCACAAATAGACCGGGCATCTGACGGAGATAACAGACTGATCAAAATATGGCCTTGATTTTTTTGGGCCCACCAAAATTGTGTCAATAAGTAGGCTATGACACTAGAAAAAAAATTGGAGTACTATAATTGTAAAATATTTAGCTCTTTAGCGCAATTATATACAATGCGTGTGGCGTACAAATCACAGTGATAAATATAAGAACTGTAGCTAAATATTTTTGGACCAGCTAAATAATTTTGGGTAGCAAAATGATGTCCAAAAATGCTGTAAGACACTACAAAAAATACTATAGTGCCAAAAAACAAAAACGAGAGTTTTCTGCGCACTCACATGTGATGCCTGTCACAAAAAAAATGTTTAAAAATTGTTAGATTTTCACACTCTTGTATTGAAATGACCTGGCTGAAGTCTGCAGTGTGACCAAGCAAATAAATGTAGAAAAAAGGGGGCTATGGATTGCTTTGTAATAAAATTAGCAGGTATAAGGGGCAAAAAAAAAATCCTAGCCACAGATACCTGCAACTACGTATATATAAAATATGCAGTTATCAGACAGTAATGGAGCCTTTTGATATATGCAGTGAGATCTATATACTCACATACAGTGCCTGCGTGCCTTGCACTGATGTGGATATGCGCACATAGACTCCCCTGCCTACCCAGCACTGCAATCTAGGTACCCCCGAAATAGCCCTAATAAGGACTGTTGTTTATCAGGATTTGCGGATTGAACACTAGTAGACCAACACTAACTAATAGAATGAATCTGACCCTATCTCAGCAGCAGCTCTCACAAAAACTAGCTGAGTGCAGAGCAGAATGTGCCAGGCCTCTTATAGATCTGATGACGCTGTGCGGCCAGCCAATCACTGTAATACCAAAACAGAGATGGTTGCGGTACTACAGTGCATGGCAGACAATCCCTGCATGTTCATTGGCGCTCTAAAAGCCAAAATTAAAAGGAGGAAGCCCGAGTTCCAGCCGAATAATCCCGGAAATGCTCGGTGCTCGCCGAGTACACCGAGCACAGTGATACTCGGGTGAGTACCGAGTAGTGGCGAGTAGAGTTGAGCCACTTTTACTTTTTAGGATTGAGTCGGGTTTCGCGAAACCCAACTTTCTCAAAAATCGGGTCGGGTGAAATTGGCTGATTATTGCGTAAAGTCGGGGGCCGACTGAAACACGAAACCCAATGCAAGTTAATGGGGAATCAAACTCGGCAGTGAGTGGAGGACAGGAAAACACCTACAGTGCCCATTTTAATGCCAAAAATATCAATTCTTATTACTGAAGCTTGTCAATCTTAATTTACTTTATAATAATAGTTACGCATTGAAAACAGGGGGTCATTTGGCTAAAGTTGGTGGGGGGGTAGGGCTGGCTCAAGATTTTCGTGGGCCCAGGAAACACGGAATACGTCACGGCGGTGGAGCAGGGAGAGGTAAGTATTTCAACTTTGCAAGTGCTGTGATCCTGAGCAAGCAGGGGGGCCCACTAGTTGGCATTGGCACAGGGCTCCTCATAGTATGGTGGTGTGTTTGACGGCGGGCGGCGCCTCCCACTGCCAGAGACACTTTTGCGTACTATGAGGGGCCCTGTGCCAGTGCCAACTAGTATGCCCCTCACCTGATGAAGGAACCTGCACTTTCATCTGCACCTTCCTCTTTGTCCCCGTGTAAGGTGGTATAGTATGCGGGAAGGGGAACCTGACTTTCAGCAGGGTCAGATTCTGCCTGTGTAGAGTGCAAGGGGAATTTAGTGGTCTGGGTCAATGTACCAGCAGACTCATCTAGCAGTGGCTGGTCAATGGGCAGGATGAGGAGGAAACACAGATATAGGCCCAAAATAAAAAAGTAGGCTAAAAGCAGTTAAAAATTGGTAACAGGAGTACACAGGCGGCATAGCTTTGTTCAGTGGAGGACAACTGTAAGGACTGGCTGACACAGTTACTAGGCCCAAATAAGTAAGTAGGCTAAAAGCAGTTAAAAATTGGTAACAGGAGTACACAGGCGGCATAGCTTTGTTCAGTGGAGGACAACTGTAAGGACTGGCTGACACAGTTACTAGGCCCAAATAAGTAAGTAGGCTAAATGCAGTTCAAAATTGGTAACAGGAGTACACAGGTGGCATAGCTTTGTTCAGTGGAGGACAACTGTAAGGACTGGTGCAGACAGACACAGGTAGTAGGCCTAAAATAAAAAAGTAGGCTAAATGCAGTTCAAAATTGGTAACAGGAGTACACAGGCAGCATAGCTTTGTTCATTGGAGGACAACTGTAAGGACTGGCACAGACAGACACAGGTAGTAGGCCTAAAATAAAAAAGTAGGCTAAATGCAGTTCAAAATTGGTAACAGGAGTACACAGGAAGCATAGCATTGTTCAGTGGAGGACAACTGTAAGGACTGGCTGACACAGTTACTAGGCCCAAATAAGTAAGTAGGCTAAAAGCAGTTAAAATTGGTAACAGGAGTACACAGGTGGCATAGCTTTGTTCAGTGGAGGACAACTGTAAGGACTGGTTTACACAGTTACTAGGCCCAAATAAGTAAGTAGGCTAAATGTCTGCCAAAAAAATGTTCGTAAATAAACAGGTGGCATAGCTAGGTACAGGGGTGGGCTCCTCTGCTGAGTAGCAGACAGTGGTAGTTGGCACAAAGTATTAACTGGTCTTAATGGAGGCCAGGGCCCCTGTATATTTTTACTATCATCTATCATTTCAGCAAAATTGTATTGGCAGTGCCATTGAAGGATTTAACTGCACAGACTACACAGTGGTGGAGCAGGGAGAGGTAAGTTTTGCAAGTGGTAGAGCACTGTTCGAGCTAAGGGGGACACTCTCTCGTGGGCGGCGGTACTGGCACAGGGCCCCTCATATTACGATGGTGTGTCTGACGTTGGTTGTGCACAACCACCGTCAGAGACACTTCATTGTACTATGAGGGACCCTGTGCCAGTGCCGTCGCCCAAGAGTGGGCACACCCACCTGTCCAGGCAAACGACACTCGCACAGGTGCTTGCGCCAAGTGGTGACCACGGCCCTGTGGGGGGAGTCAGCCCATTTAGGAAGGTATGAAAATGGCCTATGGTGGACATTCAGCAGCTGCAAATGGAGGAATTGGGGCAGTCAGTAAGAGGAGGTCAAAAGCAAGACATTTTTCAGGCAAGCTACGTGTCAGCAGAGGAAGGTGGGGCAAAATAATTTGAAATCCATGATTGGTTCATTTTAATGAAGGTTAGATCATCAACATTTCGGGTAGCCAGACGTGTCCTTTTTTCAGTCAGTATTGAACCAGCTGCACTGAAGACTCTTTCTGATAGCACACTAGCAGCTGGGCAAGCGAGCTCCTGTAATGCATATTCTGCCAATTCAGGCCAGGTGTCTATTTTAGATGCCCAATAATCAAAGGGGAATGACCTGTGAGGGAGAACATCGATAAGGGAGGAAAAATAGTTTGTAACCATACTGGACAAATGCTGTCTCCTGTCACTTTGAATTGATGCAGCAGTACCTGTTGTGTCTGCGGTCATTGCGAAATCACTCCACAACCTGGTCATAAAACCCCTCTGTTCAACGCCACTTCGCATTTGTGCACCTCTAACACCTCTGCCATGTTGCCCCCTACAGCTCGTGTGAGAACCATCACCGCCGCTGTGTGCTGGGAATGTCTGAACCAAACGGTCTACAAGAGTTGCTTGTTTGGTAGCCAATATTTGCTCAAGGTTCTCATGTGGCATGATATTTTGTAATTTTCCTTTAAGTCGTGGATCCAGGAGGCAGGCCAACCAGTAATCGTCATCGGTCATCATTTTGATAATGCGGGGGTCCCTTTTTAGAATATGCAAGGCATACTCAGCCATGTGGGCCAATGTTCCAGGTGTCAATTCACTGCTTGTGCTGGGTTGAGGAGCATTTTCTTGCAAATCAACATTACTTGCATCCCTCAAAAACCCTGTACCTGACTTTGCAATGCCACCAGTTTCTATTGCCCCTGAGAAGCATCCTCCTCTCATAAATATTCATGCCCATGATCCTCCTCCTCCTCTTCGTCCGCCACCTCGTACAGGAGAGTTCCCTGAGCAGACAATGGCTGACTGTCAACAAGGCTTCCCTCCTCCTCGGCTGCAGATGCCTTCCCCTTAATGTGCGTAAAACTTTGCATCAGCAGACGCATTAGTGGGATGCTCATGCTTATGATGGCGTCGTCTGCACTTACCAGCCATGTGCTTTCCTCAAAACACTGAAGGACGTGACAGAGGTCTTGTAGCTTCGACCACTGCACACCAGACAACTCCATGTCTGCCATCCAACTGCCTGCCCGTGTATGTGTATCCTCCCACAAATAAATTACAGCACACCTCTTTTCGCACAGCCTCTGAAGCATGTGCAGTGTGGAGTTCCACCTTGTTGCAACGTCGATTATTAGGCGGTGCTGGGGAAGATTCAGCAATCGCTGATGGTTCAGCATACGGCTGGAGTGTACGGGCAACCGGCGGATGTGTGAGCAAAATCTTCGCACCTTCAGCGGCAGGGCTGGTAATCCCGGATGATTTTTGAGGAAGCACTGCACCACCAGGTTCAAGGTGTGAGCCAGGCAAGGTGTGTGTTTCAGTTCTGAAAGGGCTATGGCAGCCATAAAATTCCTTCCGTTATCACTGACTACCTTGATACAAGGAGAAAAACACAGAGCATCGATGAACATTTCATTAAACAAAGTTTATTCCATAAATAGTATATACATGTACTTAAATAGCAAGTATCAATACTTAATAACAAGAGCAAGAAATGAATGCCTGAGAACATGCTGAAAAAGAGCCCCCCTCCCCCACAGCCCCCTAGATGTTGATGTCAGTAACTGAGCACACAGAGAACCCCTGTCTGACCCCCCAAGAGATGGGAGGGGGAAATCATATATGACAGAATTGTACCTAGTAAGCAGGCAGAGGCAACAGTGTGTCCAACCTAAGAAGAAAGCGCCCATACATTGCAGCAAAAATGTCCATCATAGGACTGCATAATAATACCATAGGTGGTGGCTGGCATGGGAGCATAACTTACCAAAGAAGGGGGCAGAGTGGAGAAACAGCCGGGAGGTGGTCCCCGACGCGTGTTTCGCGGCCGCACGGTGCCGCTTCCTCAAGGGGATAACTGTTGTGAACTATATTTCTTGGCTCCCTCTTGTGGTCACTAGCGGTATTACACTTGGATCATCTTTCTCCAGGTTGGTACCCACCTGGTTCGTTAGGCCTTGGGTGTTCCTATTTAGACTTCCTGGAAACTCAGTCTAGTGCCTGGAATCGATGTAGTCAGTCTATGTCTGTTTGCTCCTGACTCCTGGTCTCCTGTTCTTTGCAAGATAAGCTAAGTCCTGCTTTCTTATTTTTGTTTACTCGCTTTGCTTCTATTTTGTTCCAGCTTGTTCATAATGTGATTCCTGATTTTTGCTGGAAGCTCTAGGGGGCTGATATTCTCCCCCCACACCGTTAGTCGGTGTGGAGGTTCTTGGATTTTCAGCGTGGATATTTTTGTAGGGTTTTTGCTGACCGTATAAGTCTCCTTCCTATTTTCTGCTATTAATTAGTGGGCCTATCTGTTATGACCCCAATGGCGAGGGTCTCAGAGGAACGTGGAAGTCTGCAGAATACAAAAATCCAGCTCATAGGGCAGTGGTAACTGGGTTGACCATATATCTACTCCTAACGCCAACACTAGAAGTAGCCGGGGATCATTCCTACGTTGATTCTAGATGACACGCGCCAGCCGGAGAATCTAGCTACCCCTAGTAGAGGAAAACAAAGACCTTTCTTGCCTCCAGAGAAGGGGACCCCAAAGCTGGATAGAAGCCCCCCACAAATAATGACGGTTAGGTAAGAGGAAATGACAAACACAGAAATGAACCAGGTTTAGCACAGAGAGGCCCGCTTACTGATAGCAGAATAAAGAAAGGTAACTTATATGGTCAACAAAAACCCTATCAAAATCCACACTGGAAATTCAAGAACCCCCGAACCGTCTAACGGTCCGGGGGGAGAACACCAGCCCCCTAGAGCTTCCAGCAAAGGTCAGGATATAGATTTGGAACAAGCTGGACAAAAATACAAAAACAAAACAAATAGCAAAAAGCAAAAGGCAGACTTAGCTGATATAACTGGAACCAGGATCAGTAGACAAGAGCACAGCAGACTAGCTCTGATAACTACGTTGCCAGGCATTGAACTGAAGGTCCAGGGAGCTTATATAGCAACACCCCTAACTAACGACCCAGGTGCGGATAAAAGGAATGACAGAAAAACCAGAGTAAAAAAAACTAGTAACCACTAGAGGGAGCAAAAAGCAAATTCACAACAGTACCCCCCCCCTTAGTGAGGGGTCACCGAACCCTCACCATGACCACCAGGGCGATCAGGATGAGCGGCATGAAAGGCACGAACTAAATCGGCCGCATGAACATCAGAGGCGACCACCCAGGAATTATCCTCCTGACCATAGCCCTTCCACTTGACCAGGTACTGAAGCCTCCGCCTGGAGAGGCGAGAATCCAAGATCTTCTCCACCACGTACTCCAACTCGCCCTCAACCAACACCGGAGCAGGAGGCTCAGCAGAAGGAACTACAGGCACAATGTACTGCCGCAACAAGGACCTATGAAATACATTGTGAATAGCAAACGACACAGGAAGATCCAGACGAAAAGATACAGGATTAAGGATTTCCAATATCTTGTAAGGCCCAATAAAACGAGGTTTAAATTTGGGAGAGGAGACCTTCATAGGAACAAAGCGGGAAGAAAGCCACACCAAATCCCCAACGCGTAGTCGGGGACCCACACCGCGGCGGCGGTTGGCAAAGCGCTGAGCCTTCTCCTGTGACAACTTCAAGTTGTCCACCACATGATTCCAGATCTGCTGCAACCTATCCACCACAGAATCCACCCCAGGACAGAGCCGGAGAATCTAGCTACCCCTAGTAGAGGAAAACAAAGACCTTTCTTGCCTCCAGAGAAGGGGACCCCAAAGCTGGATAGAAGCCCCCCACAAATAATGACGGTTAGGTAAGAGGAAATGACAAACACAGAAATGAACCAGGTTTAGCACAGAGAGGCCCGCTTACTGATAGCAGAATAAAGAAAGGTAACTTATATGGTCAACAAAAACCCTATCAAAATCCACACTGGAAATTCAAGAACCCCCGAACCGTCTAACGGTCCGGGGGGAGAACACCAGCCCCCTAGAGCTTCCAGCAAAGGTCAGGATATAGATTTGGAACAAGCTGGACAAAAATACAAAAACAAAACAAATAGCAAAAAGCAAAAGGCAGACTTAGCTGATATAACTGGAACCAGGATCAGTAGACAAGAGCACAGCAGACTAGCTCTGATAACTACGTTGCCAGGCATTGAACTGAAGGTCCAGGGAGCTTATATAGCAACACCCCTAACTAACGACCCAGGTGCGGATAAAAGGAATGACAGAAAAACCAGAGTAAAAAAAAACTAGTAACCACTAGAGGGAGCAAAAAGCAAATTCACAACACCTATCTTTGCTAAATCTAGTTCATTCTTACGTTTGTCTTTTCTTCTTACCTCACCGTTATTATTTGTTGGGGGCTTGTATTATAACTTTGGGGTCCTTTCTCTTGAGGCAAGTGAGGTCTTATTTTCTCTGAAAGGGTTAGTTAGTTCTCCGGCTGGTGCGAGACGTCTAGAATCAACGTAGGTACGTTCCCCGGCTACTTCTAGTTGTTGTGCTAGGATTAGATATACGGTCAGCCAAGTTACCACCTCCCTATGAGCTGGTTTTTGTGTTTGCGGACTTAGCTGGAACTTCTGAGATCCTCTACCACTAGGATCATAACAGTATTCCAGGCCGAAAGTGAATATTTATTGCATTGCAGAAGCGGGATTAAAAGAAAAGAAGTTCTGAGTTTTTTTGTTTTTTTTTTCTTCTTCCCCTTTTTCCCCTGAGTGGCTTGAAGCTCTGCTGCAGACATGAATGTTCAGACTCTGATTACTAGTGTGGATCAGCTTGCTGCACGAGTGCAGGGCATTCAGGATTTTGTTATTAGTAGTCCTATGTCAGAGCCTAAGATACCTATTCCTGAGCTTTTCTCTGGTGATCGATTTAAATTTGGGAATTTTAGGAATAATTGTAAATTGTTTTTATCTTTGAGACCGCGTTCGTCTGGAGACTCAGCTCAGCAAGTTAAAATTGTTATCTCTTTCTTGCGTGGCGACCCTCAGGATTGGGCTTTTTCATTGGCGCCAGGAGATCCGGCATTGGCAAATATTGATGCATTTTTTCTGGCGCTCAGATTGCTTTATGAGGAGCCCAATCTTGAAATTCAGGCAGAAAAAGCGTTGCTGGCTATCTCTCAGGGCCAAGATGAGGCTGAAGTGTATTGCCAAAAATTTCGGAAATGGTCCGTGCTTACTCAATGGAATGAGTGTGCTCTGGCCGCAAATTTCAGAAATGGCCTTTCTGAAGCCATTAAGAATGTGATGGTGGGTTTTCCCATTCCTACAAATCTGAGTGATTCTATGGCTCTGGCCATTCAGATAGATCGGCGTTTGCGGGAGCGTAAATCTGCTAATCCTCTGGCAGTGTTGTCTGAACGGACACCTGACTCAATGCTATGTGATAGAATTCAGACTAGAACTGAACGACAAAATCATAGACGTCAGAATGGGTTGTGTTTTTACTGTGGTGATTCTACACATGTTATCTCAGCATGCTCTAAACGCCTAACAAAGATGGTTAGTCCTGTCGCCATTGGTAATTTGCATCCTAAGTTTATTTTGTCTGTAACTCTAATTTGCTCATTGTCTTCCTACCCTGTAATGGCATTTGTGGATTCAGGTGCTGCCCTGAGTCTTATGGACTTGTCGTTCGCCAAGCGCTGTGGTTTTGTCCTGGAGCCTTTGAAAAATCCTATTCCTCTTAGAGGAATTGATGCTACGCCATTGGCGGAGAATAAACCGCAGTATTGGACACAATTGGACATTGCCTTCCAATCCAAGACTGGATTATGGGTCTGTAACCATGGCAGACCCAAAACGACCAAATCATGCATTTTATGCAGAACAAGAAAACGAATCACCTCCCGATGTTCAGGAGTCATGCACATGGTTACCTGTGTCCAAAACTGCGGTTTATTTTCCGCCAATGGCGTAGCATCAATACCTCTAAGAGGGATAGGATTTACCAACGGCTCAAGAACAAAACCACAGCGCTTGGCAAATGACAGATCCATAAGACTCAGGGCAGCACCTGAATCCACAAATGCCATAACAGGGTAGAAGGACAATGAGCAAATTAAAGTTACAGACAAAATAAATTTAGGTTGCAAATTACCAATGGCGACAGGACTAACAACCCTTGTTAGGCGTTTAGAGCATGCTGATATAACATGTGTAGAATCACCACAGTAAAAACACAACCCATTCTGACGTCTATGATTTTTCCGTTCATTTCTAGTCTGAATTCTACCACATTGCATTAAATCAGGTGTTTGTTCAGACAACACCACCAGAGGATTAGCGGCTTTGCGCTCCCGCAAACGCCGGTCAATTTGAATAGCCAGCGCCATGGAATCATTCAGACTTGTAGGAATGGAGAAACCCACCATCACATTCTTAATGGCTTCAGAAAGGCCATTTCTGAAATTTGCGGCCAGAGAACACTCATTCCATTGAGTAAGCACAGACCATTTCTGAAATTTTTGGCAATACACTTCAGCTTCATCCTGGCCCTGAGAAATAGCCAGCAAGGCTTTTTCTGCCTGAATTTCAAGATTGGGTTCCTCGTAAAGCAATCGAGCGCCAGAAAAAACGCATCAATATTTGCCAATGCCGGATCTCCTGGCGCTAGCGAGAAGGCCCAATCCTGAGGGTCGCCCCGTAAGAAAGAGATAACAATTTTAACTTTGGCCTGGCATACTGTTATGACCCCAATGGCAGAGGGTCTCAAAAGTAAATACCAAGTCTGCAAACACAAAAAAACAGCTCATAGGGCAGTGGTAACTGGGCTAACCGTATATCTAATCCTAGCACCACAAATAGAAGCAGCCGGGGAACGTGCCTACGTTGGTTCTAGACGTCTCGCGCCAGCCGGACAACTAACTAACCCTAGAAGGGAAAAGATAAACCTTTCTTGCCTCCAGAGAAAAGACCCAAAAAGTTGGATACAAGCCCCCAACAAATAATAACGGTGAGGTAAGAAGAAAAGACAAACGTAAGAATGAACTAGATATTTAGCAAAGAGAGGCCCACTGACTAATAGCAGAATATAGTAAGATGACTTATACGGTCAGCAAAAACCCTATCAAAATTTCCACGCTGGATATCCAAGAACCCCCGAACCGTCTAACGGCCCGGGGGGAGAATACCAGCCCCCTAGAGCTTCCAGCAAAATCAGGAATCACATTTAGTACAAGCTGGACAAAAAATAAGAGCAATGCAAATAACCAAAAAACAAAGAAGCAGGACTTAACATAATTTTGCAAGAACCAGGACCAGCAGACAGGAGCAAACAGAAAGGAACTGATTACAACGATGCCAGGCACCAGACTGAGAATTCAGGAAGTTTATATAGCAACACCCCTGGACTAACGACCCAGGTGGGTGCCAAACTGAGGAAAGACAATCCCAGAGTCATATCACTAGTGACCACAAGAGGGAGCCAAAAAAGTCTAATTCACAACACCTCCGGCTCCGGTCTTGGTTGAGGGCGAGTTGGAGTACGTGGTGGAGAAGATCTTGGATTCTCGTCTCTCAAGACGGAGGCTTCAGTATCTGGTCAAATGGAAGGGCTATGGTCAGGAGGATAATTCCTGGGTGGTCGCCTCTGATGTTCATGCGGCCGATTTGGTGCGTGCCTTTCACGCTGCTCATCCTGATCGCCCTGGTGGTCCTGGTGAGGGTTCGGTGACCCCTCCTTAAAGGGGGGGTACTGTTGTGAACTATATTTCTTGGCTCCCTCTTGTGGTCACTAGCGGTATTACACTTGGATCATCTTTCTCCAGGTTGGTACCCACCTGGTTCATTAGGCCTTGGGTGTTCCTATTTAGACTTCCTGGAAACTCAGTCTAGTGCCTGGAATCGATGTAGTCAGTCTATGTCTGTTTGCTCCTGACTCCTGGTCTCCTGTTCTTTGCAAGATAAGCTAAGTCCTGCTTTCTTATTTTTGTTTACTCGCTTTGCTTCTATTTTGTTCCAGCTTGTTCATAATGTGATTCCTGATTTTTGCTGGAAGCTCTAGGGGGCTGATATTCTCCCCCCACACCGTTAGTCGGTGCGGGGGTTCTTGGATTTTCAGCGTGGATATTTTTGTAGGGTTTTTGCTGACCGTATAAGTCTCTTTCCTATTTTCTGCTATTAATTAGTGGGCCTCTCTTTGCTAAATCTAGTTCATTCTTACGTTTGTCTTTTCTTCTTACCTCACCGTTATTATTTGTTGGGGGCTTGTATTATAACTTTGGGGTCCTTTCTCTTGAGGCAAGTGAGGTCTTATTTTCTCTGAAAGGGTTAGTTAGTTCTCCGGCTGGTGCGAGACGTCTAGAATCAACGTAGGTACGTTCCCCGGCTACTTCTAGTTGTTGTGCTAGGATTAGATATACGGTCAGCCAAGTTACCACCTCCCTATGAGCTGGTTTTTGTGTTTGCGGACTTAGCTGGAACTTCTGAGATCCTCTACCACTAGGATCATAACAGATAACCGCATTATGCCCAAAAGGACCTTAAAATAGCCCCTGACCCTGGTCACATGGTGCCCGATGACTAATCACAATGGCGCTGTCGGCGCATGCGCGTTGCGTCCGGCAGGTCCTGACAGTGAAGCTCAGCATCAAGACAAGTGCGCACGCGCGGGGAGCCCCCGGATCGTGTGAACATGGCCCGAAGATGCCGATCCACATCAGCACAGGAAGGACCGCAGCGCGACACGCATGGCCACCAATGAAAAAGAGTATGTTTATGAACAAAAGCAAACACATGATTGTTCCACACACTATAAGCCACCCCATAAACAGAATAGAGACCCGACGGACATTTTTATCCCCTCTATAGATCACACCCATAGAGAATGGCACAACATAAGTAAATACATAAATATAGAAATAATCCAGTCTCTGTGCACCAAATCCATGTTGTGAAAAAAATTTTTTTCACAATTCCTTGAGGTAATGTCCATAGTGGTGAGTGGAGGTTGGTACGTTTGTTCTCCTAATAGCATTTTCACGGGTCCTATTTGCCCCAACTGGGGTGGTGTCCATGATATTTATTAACGAGGCCAGGGACATATTCACAAAGGAAACCTTTTGGGGCATCAAATCAGTTCAAATCACTAATAATATAAGGAAAGAAGAAAAAAGATTAAAAACACATGCAAAGCAACATAAAAAAAAGATAAAAACAACCCCACAGCTGATGTAGGGGATGGAGGCCCAAACCAAGGTGGGGGGAGAGGTTTATCATATTTAAATTTAAATTTAAAGGGAGGCAGGGGATGCAATATATCCTAAACACGCCATGAGCAATAGTGGAGTATAAAGATGATATAATCCTCATAAATAGGAGGAAAAACTCAATGCCTCATTTAGGCCATTTGGTGACATTGGGCCAAGTTGCACTATCGACTTTGTTTCTTTTTGTGCAAGCAACTTTTTATTGTCCCCACCCCGAATGCCAAAATGCAAAACGTCAATTCCCCTTACCTTAAGCAATTTTGCATTGCATTTATGGTGCGACCTAAAGTGACGTGGAATTGCTTTAAGGTCAGAAATGTCGGACACTGTCCTGGCCGCACCAGTGTCCCGCACATGCTCACGGACCCTGACTCTCATCTCGCGAGTAGTGAGTCCCACATAAACCATCGGACAAGGGCATGTAGCATAAAAAACTACGTTAGTTGTACTGCAGGAGATCCGTTCTCTGATGTCAAATTTTCTTGTTCCATCCGTGGACATGAAACTAGAGCAGCGCAGGATATTGGTGCAGGCAAGACAGTGCCCGCACGGGAAACACCCCAGCTTGGGACCCCTCATGTCAAATGGGTTACTCGGGGTGGGGACATAATGGCTACATACCAATAAGTCATTCAAGTTCTTGCACCTCCTCGAGGTCATCTGTGGACATGGGCCCAGGGAGGCCGCCACGGAGGGCTCAGTCCCCAGGACAGACCAATGCTTAGCAAGGATGGAGCGCATCTCATTCCACTCATGATTGTAAGTAGAGATAAAACGAATGGAGCCAGCCCCATCCCTGTTGGTCTGTTTACTGGGTGGATGTAGTAGAGTCTCATGTGGAGTTTGTCTAGCACGATCATATCCGTGTTTGATAGATCTCCGACTGTATCATCGGGCCAGAAAACGGTCCTTCAGATCCGAGGCTTGTGCCTCGAAACTAGACTTGGAGGAGCAGATTTGCCGCATGCTAAGGAACTGTCCGACCCGGACGGCCCTAACCGTGGATGGGTCATGTGCCGATGAGGCATATAACAATGAGTTAACAGAGGTCGACTTTCTGAAAACATCCGCCTGGATGCGCCGATCAATATCGACCTCCAGACGGATGTCCAGAAAATCGACTGCAATGTCACTATAGGTATATGTAAGTCTTATATTTGACGTGTTGTTATTCAATCTGCCCATAAAGTCCTCGAGCTGCCGGACAGTCCTGTCCCACAAAAAGAAAATGTCATCAATGAAGCGATACCAGCACAGCACATGGGAAGCGTCCGGTGGGCCCTCGTCGCCAAAAAGGAATCTCTCCCAGTGACCCAGGAAGAGATTGGCGTACGAGGGCGCACAGGCCGCACCCATGGCCGTGCCGCACTTCTGTAAACTAAACTACTCGCGAGTTGAGAGTCAGGGTCCGTGAGCATGTGCGGGACATTGGTGCGGCCAGGACAGTGTCCGACATTTCTGACCTTAAAGCAATTCCATGTCACTTTAGGTCACACCATAAATGCGACGCAAAATTGCTTAAGGTGAGGGGAATTGACGTTTTGCATTTGGGCAATCGGGGTGGGGACAATAAAAAGTTGCTTGCACAAAAAGAAACAAAGTCGATAGTGCAACTTGGCACAATGTCACCAAATGGCCTAAATGAGGCATTGAGTTTTTCCTCCTATTTATGAGGACTATATCATCTTTATACTCCACTATTGCTCATGGCGTGTTGTTGTGAATTCCGTTCTTGGGCTCCATCCTGTGGTTGCGAATGGTATTTTTGGGAGTTCTGCTCTTGGGCTCCCTCTGGTGGTTTCAAGTGGAACTTAGCAGCTGCGTTCACTAATCGGTTCCATGGCCTTTGTTATTTAACTGGGCTTTTGGCTGTAGTGGATGCCAGCTGTCAATGTATTTCCTGTGGATTCAGTCCATTCCTGGAAGTTCTCTGTTGGCCAGTCCATTTTCAGCTTAAGATAAGTCTGCTAGTTTTTGGGTGTTTCCCTGCTTATGACCTTCTGTTCAGTTTAATTTATGTCTCTTTTGTCCAGCTTGTCATTATGAAATATTCCGGCAAGTTGGAAGCTCTGGGGTCGCAGATTTGCCCCTCCACACCGTGAGTCGGTGTGGTGGTTATTTTTGTAAACTCTGCGTGGACTTTTTAGTTTTTATACTGACCGCACAGTAGCCTTTTCCATCTCTGTCTATTTAGATAGTATTGGCCTCCTTTGCTAAAAAATCTAGTTTCATTTCTGAGTTTGTTATTTCCCTCTCTACTCACCGTCAATATTTGTGGGGGGCTATCTTCCTTTGGGGGTTTCTCTGAGGTGAGATAGTTTTCCGTTTCCATCTTCAGGGGTAGCTAGTTCTTAGGCTGTGCAGAGGCGTCTAGGCAGAGTTAGGTACGATCCACGGCTATTTCTAGTGTTGATGTTAGGAGTAGGGATTGCGGTCAGTAAAGCTACCACCTCCTCAGAGCTAGTACATTATTTGTTTTACCCACCAGGTCATTTCAGTGCTGCTCCGTACTCACTAGGTCATATCAGTGATTACTGTCAGTGGAGCTGCTACCTCTTCTAAGTTTGTCCATGATTGGTTTTACCCACCAGGTCATCTCAGTACCGCTCCGTAATCACCAGGTCATAACACGTGTTTAGGATATATTGCATCCCCTGCCTCCCTTTAAATTTAAATTTAAATATGATAAACCTCTCCCACCACCTTGGTTTGGGCCTCCATCCCCTACATCAGCTGTGGGGTTGTTTTTATCTTTTTTTATGTTGCTTTGCATGTGTTTTTAATCTTTTTTCTTCTTTCCTTATATTATTAGTGATTTGAACTGATTTGATGCCCCAAAAGGTTTCCTTTGTGAATATGTCCCTGGCCTTGTTAATAAATATCATGGACACCACCCCAGTTGGGGCAAATCGGACCCCTGAAAATGCTATTAGGAGAACGAACATACCAACCTCCACTCACCACTATGGACATTACCTCAAGGAATTGGGAAAAAAAAAAATTCACAACATGGATTTGGTGCACAGAGACTGGATTATTTCTATATTTATGTATTTACTTATGTTGTGCCATTCTCTATGGGTGTGATCTATAGAGGGGATAAAAATGTCCGTCGGGTCTCTATTCTGTTTATGGGGTGGCTTATAGTGTGTGGAACAATCATGTGTTTGCTTTTGTTCATAAACATACTCTTTTTCATTGGTGGCCGTGCGTGTCGCGCTGCGGTCCGTCCTGTCCTGATGTGGATCGGCATCTTCGGGCCTTGTTCGCACGATCCGGGGGCTCCCCGCATGTATGGGCGCTTTCTTCTTAGGTTGGACACACTGTTGCCAACACAGATTGCTGACGCTTACCACTAGCTGTTCCATAATGGGACACCTTGTGTGCAACACTGGCAGCTGCGGATGGAGTGGTCATGCGACTGCACTCTGTGGACGAGCTTTCGCTTCTGGAGGAAGAGGAGGAGGAGGAGGGGTGGCGAACGCCTACAGCCAACTGTTTCCTAGACCATGGGCTAGGCAGAACTGTCCCACTATGGCTGTCCCCTGTGGACCCCGGATCCACCACATTAACCCAGTGCACCGTGATGGACATGTAACGTCCCTGGCCATGCGTACTGGTCCATGCATCTGTTGTGAGGTGCACCTTTCTACTGACTGATTGCCTGAGTGCATGGACAAAGCGGTCTTTGACATGCTAGTGGAGGGCTGGGATGGCTTTTCTCGCAAAGAAGTTTCGACTGGGTAGGTCATAGCGTGGTACTGCATAGGCCATCAGGGCTTTGAATGCTTTGCTTTCAACCAACCGGTAGGGTATCATCTCTAATGAGATTAGTCTAGCAATGTGGGCGTTCAAACCCTGTGTACGTGGATGAGAGGATGAGTACTTTCTTTTCCTAATGAGAGTCTCTTGTAGGGTGAGCTGGACTGGAGAGCTGCATATGGTGGAACTAGCGGCGGTGGACATGGCAGATTGAGAGAGGGTTGGTGATGGTATTCTTGATGTTGGCCTACATACAGTGTTTCCTACCAAGAACCTTGTGATTCCCTGACTGCTTTGGCCTTGCGACGATACCTCCACATTTGCTGCTGGTGGTGTCCTAACCGGTGGGCTTACAGTGAGGGAAGTAATGTAGCATTGCTGACTACCTTCATTCTGAGCAGGTGCACCAACGGTACGTGACGTTTGGTACTTAGTCCAGGCTTGCAAGTGCATGCTGGTTAAATGTCTACTCATGCACGTTGTATTTAAATTTTGGAGATTCTTCCCTCTGCTAAAGGTATTTGAGCATTTCTTACAGATAACTGTTACTGATCATTCGGATCTTGGTTAAAAAATTGCCACACTGCACTCTTCCTACTATGGATAACATTTTCAGGCATTGCACGCTGTGCTACTTTCACCGGATGGCCACGCTGTCCTAAAACTGTTTTTGTTTTTGACAAACGTGTATGGCCTGATACGGGCCAGCCAGATGACAGCTGTTGCGATGTAGATGGCTGCTTCGGATCATCCTCCTCCGCTTCTGAGCTACTGGCAGCGGCACCCTCTTCCCCCAATGGCTGCCAATCTGGGTCAACAACTGGGTCATCTATCACCTCCTCTTCAATGTCATGTGCACCTTCCTCTGTGTCACCGTGTAAGGTGCTATAGCGTTCAGGACGGGGCACCATAGTCTCATCAGGGTCAGATTCTGGCTCAGTGCACTGCGAGGGCAATGTGGTGATCTGAGTCAATGGAACAGCATAATAATCTAGATGTGGCTGTGCACCTGTGCACTCCATATCCGATTCATCTTGTAATGGGCTGCTAACAATTTCCCTTTCTAACCCAGGCACGGTATGTGTAAAGAGATCCATGGAGTAAACTGTAGTGTCGCCTGCCGCATCCTTCACTTTTAATTTGGGTGAAGGACACAAGGAAGTGACTTGTTCCTGACCGGGAGCATCCACTGATGACTCGCTGCTTTTATATTTTGAACTTTCGATAGAGGAGGCGAAAGAGCTAGAGGCTGAGTCAGCAAGGAAAGCCAAAACTTTTTCCTGTTGCTCTGGCTTTAAAAGCGGTTTTCCTACTCCCAGATAAGGGAGCCTTCGAGGCTTTATGTAGCCAGAAGATGACGCTGGCTCAACACCTCGAGACTTAGGTGCTATTTTGCTTTTCCCACTACCACCAGATGCTCCACCGCCACCACCACCATCATTACCAGCTGGCAACGACCACCCACAGCCTCTTCCACCAGACTTCCTCATTTTTGGGAAAATGTAACCAAAATAACAACCATTATATGGTACTGTAAAACAAAGTAGAAGGTGTATATAAACTTGTTGAGAATTTAAATCTCCCTTTTTTGGGGGGGAGACTGCATCAAAACTCAGGCCCAGTGTATTACACTACACAATGTAAGTGGCAGAATGTGGCTGGAAGATATACGACAAACTAACAGAACTGACATAGATCCACTTAGTGGCAATTTAAATCTCCCTTTTTTGGGGCGGAGACTGCACGAAAACTCAGGTCCAGTGTATTACACTACACAATGTACGTGACAGAAAGTGGCTGGCTGATATACCACAAACTAACAGAACTGACGTAGATCCACTTAGTGGCAATTTAAATCTCCCTTTTTTGGGGGGGAGACTGCACCAAAACTCAGGCCCAGTGTATTATACTACACAATGTAAGTGGCAGAACGTGGCTGGAAGATATACGACAAACTAACAGAACTGACGTAGATCCACTTAGTGGCAATTTAAATCTCCCTTTTTTGGAGGGAGACTGCACTAAAACTCAGGCCCAGTGTATTACACTACATAATGCACGTGGCAGAAAGTGGCTGGCTGATATACCACAAACTAACAGAACTGACGTAGATCCACTTAGTGGCAATTTAAATCTCCCATTTCTTGGGGGAGACTGCACCAAAATTCAGGCCCTGTGCATAAAACATCACAATGTACGTGGCAGAAAGTGGCTGGCTGATATACCACATACTAACAGGACTCTAGTGTATCCACTTTGTGAGAATTTGAATCTCACTATTTTTGGGAGGAGACTGAACCCAAACTCAGGCCCATTGTATTTTACAATGCAATGTGAGTGGTAGCAAGTGGCTGGCTGATACACGACAAACTAAGAGAACTGAGGTATATCCACTTTGTGAGAATTTGAATCTCACTTTTTTGGGGGGGAGACTGAACCCAAACTCAGGCCCAGTGTATTTTACAACGCAATGTGAGTGGCAGCAAGTGGCTGGCTGATACACGAGAAACTAAGAGGACTGAGGTATATCCACTTTGTGAGAATTTGAATCTCACTTTTTTTGGGGGGAGACTGAACCCAAACTCAGGCCCAGTGTATTTTACAACGCAATGTGAGTGGAAGCAAGTGGCTAGCTGATACACGAGAAACTAAGAGGGCTGAGGTATATCCACTTTGTGATAATTTGAATCTCACTTTTTTTGGGGGGAGACTGAACCACAACTCAGGCCCAGTGTATTTTACAATGCAATGTGAGTGGCAGCAAGTGGCTGATACACGACAAACTAAGAGGACTGATGTATATCCACTTTGTGAGAATTTGAATCTCACTTTTTTTGGGGGGAGACTGAACCCAAACTCAGGCCCAGTGTATTTTACAACACAATGTAAGTGGCAGAACGTGGCTGGCTGATATACGACAAACTAACAGAACTGACGTATATCCACTTTGCGACAATTTGAATCTCCCTTTTTTGGGGGGGAGACAGCACCACAACTCAGGCCCGATGTGTAACACAACACAATGTAAGTGGCAGAAAGTGGCTGGAAGATATCTGAAAAAATCAGAGGACTGTAGTACAATTTCAATCTCCCTACAATGATCTCAGGACAAGTATGGCAGCAACAAAAAGGACTGCTGCCCACAAAAGTGTGGACAAATAAACAAGATAACTGCAGAAAGGAGCAACAGGATTTTTGGTTTTAAAAAAGCAGTTGTTTGCACAGCAGCAGCGCAAACAGCAATGCAGCTATCAGGGAGCCTTATAAGGCAGCATAATAAGCTAAAAGAAAAAATCCAGCTCACCATAGTTGTAGTCCCAGGAGGCTCGGAGCACAGAAACATTGTGTCAAGGCGTGAGGAATGCAGGAAATAGAAAAAAATCCAGCTCAACGAGGTGGTGAAAAAGCTCATACTAAGGGTGCTATGTCACCAGAAACGCGTAGATAGTGTTTTTAATTATAGTGTGCTGTTGTTTTATCCTCTATTTTTTGATATGAAGTGAATAAAGTACCAAGACTTTGCTTTTTCACCACCTCGTTGAGCTGGATTTTTTTCTATTTCCAGCCTAATAAGCTACAGAGCTGATGCACAAAGATATAGCCTCCACTGTCCCTGCAAAACAAAGGTGGTGTTGGACAGTGGGAATTGCTACAGCAGAAGTGGTTTGGGGGTTAATCTTCCCTCCCTAACTATGTCCCTTCTTCTGACGAAGCTGCAGCAATCTCTCCCTATGCTAAGATCGGCAGAAGTAAGATGGCAGTCGGTGTGCACGCCCCTTTATACCCCCTGTGACGCCATAGAAAGCAAGCCAATCACTGTCATGCCCTTCTCTAAGATGGTGGGGACCGAGACCTATGCCATCATGCTGCCCACACTCTGCGTCCTCCTTCATTGGCTGAGAAATGGCGCTGAACGCGTCATATGAAATGCGACTTTGGCGCGAAGATCGCCAACTGCATGGCCGATCCCACACTAGGATCGGGTCGGGTTTCATGAAACCCGACTTTGCCGAAAGTCTGCGATTTTTTAATTTGTCCGATCCGTTTCACTCAACCCTAGTGGCGAGCATGTTTGCCTATCACTAGTCCTGATATTTCCGGTACTGTTTTTTCCAGTACCGTAGATAACAGTGTCCGTATGTCAATGTGTTCATGTCTGTAATATTTGCGCATGCATGTGGCGACTGTGTGCCACATCAGTACCACATGGACGGGCGCAAGGGAAGAAGTGCTACAGTAAGTGCTGTTTTTCCCCGGCGCTTGGCGCTGAAGGCGCTCTCATCATTCTCCACTGCTCTGCCGGCGATCAGCGCGAGCAGGGGAGAATGATGAGAGTTGAATTCAAGAGATAGCAATGACAGCAGGAGGCAGCTGATGGGACTATTTTTCCCATCAGCCTACATCTGCAGCCGCTAATAACAGTCACAGCAGGAGCAGCTGAGGAGAGTATTCCTGACCCGCTGCCTGCACTGTAAATAAATAAATAAATGAAAAAAAAAGGCTTGGGTTCCCCTTTATTTTCTATAACCAGCCAGGCAAAACTGACAGCCAAGGGCTGCAACCCTCAGTTGCCAGATTCAGCAAGGCTAGTTATCAAGACTAGAGGGGTCCCTACGATTTTTTTAAATTATTTTAATAAATAAGTAAAAAATTAACGGCATGGGGTCCCCCCCACATTTTTGACAACCAGCCTTGCTAAAGCTGACAGTGGGGGGCTGGTAATCTCAGGCTGGTAAGTTGCCATTGATATAGGCCCCCCATCCTAAAAATAGCAGCCCGCATCAGCCAGAAAAGGTGCATCTATTAGATGGCCAATTCTAACACTTTGCCCGGCTCTTCCCACTTGCCCATCCACTATGCTGTAACATCTGGCCGCAGCGTCCAACCTGCAGTGGCCAGTTATTACAGTATAGTGGATGGGATTTCAAGAAATCCCATCTCCACTATGCGTGCACAGACACCTCCGGCTTCCCTGCGGAGACGGACATGCGGCACGTCTTTCCAGACCGCAGCATGTCTATTTATCTTGCGGAGACACTCCGACTCAAGATAAATATCACCCATGTAATGTATTTGGACCCAGTGATTATGCACAGTTCAATGAACACATGCGGAATCACCTGCGTTCAAAAGCTGGCAGCGCTTTGGACGGAGCGGGCATGTGCTGCGTCCAAAGCACTGCTGTTTACTGAGAGTGGGAACATACCCTAATCCTGGGGACAAGAAGTGATCGATGTAAACATCAGAGCTGCAGTTGGTAGACGTCAAGTCATGCTATCTGCATGATAAAGGAATATATTACTATAATAAGAGTATGGATGCATTTACTGGCATATAATAGCAAGATTAATGAATAAAAAGTGAAATGTTTTAGGCTAGTGGATAACTTTTTTAACATACTGCTCCGTTGGATGGGAGTGCAATTTGAAGATAAAACAGGCAAAGAAGAATTCCCACCTGGCTCATTGGGGATTCAATTGCTGGGTGGACTGCATGAAGATCAGATTCTTATGGTCCACGTAAATTATCACTGGAGAACTTGTACCCACCAAAAGATGTCTCCACTTCTACTGTGCCATCTAGATAGCCAGAAGTTCATGATCCCCAATAGTATCATTTCACTCTGCTGGCGAAAACAGCTTGGAGAAAAAAATGCAAGAGACAGACTTCCCCGGAGAAATTTTTTGCACAAACACTGACCCGACACCGACAATTGAGGCATCTACCTCCAAGACAAACTGCTTGTTGAGATCAGGGTGATGCAGCACCGGAGAACTTTCAAAGGCCTCTTTTAAATGCTGGAAGGCGAACACTGCCGACTCAGGACAGTCTCTGGTATTGACCCCCTTCTTGGTTACAGCAGAGATAGGTGCCGTAAGTGATGAAAAGTGAGGGATAAATTGCCTGAAAAAGTTGGTGAAACAAGTGAAGCTTCGGATGGATAGAACTAATGAGACCTTATCTGGATCAATTTCAAGACTTTGAATGGAGACTAAATTACCAAAATTTTCAAAATAGTCACATTGTGTATATCATTTCAACATCAACATATCACAACACTACCCGAGGAGAATAAGCACAGGATATGAAAAGACATATGCTCAGCATAATTAGAAAATACACATTTTATTGAAGATTAAATATAAAATGCAATTAAATATAAGCAAGGAAACACAAAGCTCAACGAGACTTATAGTAAAGCATATAGTTGTGAATTTTAAATGGCCAGATATGTAGAAAAATAAAGTTTAATGCTTAGAATCAGGCTAAAATGCAAGTGCATAAATTATTACAGAAGGTCCTATCTAATAATCTTGAATTGAACATATGAAGGGAACCCATGGAAAATGTGTGTAGCGACCCAGTCCAGAGTGTGTCCTTCCCTTTAAGTAATCCTGGATTGCGAGTAGCTTCTGTACACTACAGCTCACTCTCTAACTGCCCCTCTACATTATCTCCTGCATTTGTTAGCTGTAATTCTCCATTTCTAGTCACCTCCATTTTAGATGCAATGCTTTTCTTATTTGCTGTGTTCTGTTGCCATCTAATGTTGAAAGTGTACAATGATTAATAATCATTGTTTTGTAAGGATCCGAGATGTGAATTTGGTGTCCTATTGGCCAGTTCCTAGTCACATGGTAAATAGGAGAAGCTGTTTTCAAGGCAAGTCTAGAATGTTCTTTAGACTGAGGGCTGCCTTCAGGGAGAGCAGAACACACATGGAGGCTGTTTTCACTACAAGATCTCCTGCAGGCCTAATAGCCTGGGTTCACTCTCTAACCTCTACAGACATCATTCTAAAGTCTTTCTGACTGGAATCACCTCAGTTTTTACATTCACCCATAAGTACTTGTACACGTGCCGTGACACACTGTGGAGTTAACCACAAGTACAGGTCTGTAACCTCTAATTGCTGCGTCTACCTCCTTCTGTAAACTACCAAAATACACTGTCCAGTGCTCTTAAAGCTCCAAACCCCAATCACATCTCAGCATCTAAAGGTGAACTGTAAATGCCATGGACTAACTATGAGAGACTGTTCCTTATTTGTTCCAAGTTATAATTCCCGTTCCTGCTGAAGTAAAAGCAACTGTTATCCCCGAGACCAGTGTGTGTCATAATTCCTTCGGCTGCGGACACCGTATGGGGGTGGATAGCAGGGAACATTCGGCCTGGTCATTTCAACACATGTAGAGATATTTACAGCAATGTTCAGGATCCAGCTATAGTGCAAGGGCATGAATAAATCCTATTTAATAGCATTAGACTGAGCATAAAATAGCTTAAAGAATTGACAACATGTTCATCTAATGCAGATATCCAAAATTATATTGTCTACTTCCAGCCACAAATCAAACAAAAGGGATGTCTGCAAGCCCTGTAGCGGCTCCCAGATGCAGTGCTTTTTGCAGGAGGCATTAATAAAACAAAGGAATGGGGCTATTTAACTACAATATAGTACCCAAAGAGTAAATGTCACGCCTATATTGGGCAGGTTAGAGAGGGTGTTATCGGCGCATGAGGCGCCTGCCTGCATGTCATTGGTGGAAAACAATAATAATGGATATGGACGAGCAAGTGTGTTTATTGAGAATGGGAGTGAGGTAGGAAAAGGAGGACAAGGAAAAGGAAGAAAAGAGGGAGCAAAAAAGGAGGTAAGAAAAAAGGAAAGTGGGGAAAAGAAGAAGGAGCCAATGGAAGTGAGAAGATGGGAGGAATGATGAATGAATCGGTGTGAGGTGAATTACAGTGTTTTAGAAAGTAGAAAAAAACAAGACTTAATGTCAATAATTAGTGAAACTTGAAATTTGGACAGAGTGTAAGAGAAAGATGACTGATGTTAAAGAGACAGACAAGTACAGTAAGTGGATGAGTGGCAAGTTAAAAGATGTAGAATATGTGTTAGCAAATATCAATTCTAACAAACAATGCAATGTGAAATAGTGGTGCTAAGTGTCAGATATCGATTAGATAGATATCTAAATGTAAATGATAAGGAAGGAGTAGTGTTGAGCGATACCATCCGATACTTGAAAGTATCGGTATCGGAAAGTATCGGCCGATACCGGCAAAGTATCGGATCCAATCCGATACCGATACCCGATACCAATACAAGTCAATGGGACTCAAGTATCGGATGGTATTCCTGATGGTTCCCAGGGTCTGAAGGAGAGGAAACTCTCCTTCAGGCCCTGGGATCCATATGAATGTGTAAAATAAAGAATTAAAATAAAAAATATTGCTATACTCACCTCTCCGACGCAGCCTGCACCTTACCGAGGAAACCGGCAGCGTTGTTTGCTTAAAATTCGCGCTTTTCCTTCCTTACGTGAAGTCCCGGCTTGTGATTGGTCGCGTGCCGCCCATGTGGCTGCGACGCGACCAATCACAGCAAGCCGTGACGTAATTTTAGGTCCTTCAGGATTTTAAAATTACGTTCTGGCTTGTGATTGGTCGCGTCGCGGTCACATGGGCGACGCGACCAATCACAAGCCGTGACGTCACGGGAGGCTGGACACGCGCGCATTTTAAAATGCGCGCGTGTCCAGCCTCCCGTGACGTCACGGCTTGTGATTGGTCGCGTCGCCCATGTGACCGCGACGCGACCAATCACAAGCCAGAACGTAATTTTAAAATCCTGAAGGACCTAAAATTACGTCACGGCTTGCTGTGATTGGTCGCGTCGCGGCCACATGGGCGACGTGACCAATCACAAGCCGGGACGTCACGGGAGGCAGGACACGCGCGCATTTTAAAATGCGCGCGTGTCCAGCCTCCCGTGACGTCTCGGCTTGTGATTGGTCGCGTCGCCCATGTGACCGCGACGCGACCAATCACAAGCCAGAACGTAATTTTAAAATCCTGAAGGACCTAAAATTACGTCACGGCTTGCTGTGATTGGTCGCGTCACGGCCACATGGGCGGCACGCGACCAATCACAAGCCGGGAATTCACGTAAGGAAGGAAAAGCGCGAATTTTAAGCAAACAACGCTGCCGGTTCCCTCGCTGATGTCCAGGCTGCGTCGGAGAGGTGAGTATAGCAATATTTTTTATTTTAATTTTCTCTTTTACACATTTTTACATTAATGTTGTTTCAATACCGATACCCGATACCACAAAAGTATCGGATCTCGGTATCGGAATTCCGATACCCGCAAGTATCGGCCGATACCCGATACTTGTGGTATCGGAATGCTCAACACTAGGAAGGAGAAAGATGGCCTATGTACTTAGAGTGAAGACAAACTAGAGAACATACATATGAATATATATGACTTAGCAGCATCACATAACACCATAAAGGCACGCAACAGAGCTTGTAATATATATATATATGTATATATATATATATATATATATATATATATATATATATATATATATATATATACAGTACAGACCAAAAGTTTGGACACATCTTCTCATTTAAAGATTTTTCTGTATTTTCATGACTATGAAAATTGTACATTCACACTAAAGGCATCAAAACTATGAATTAACACATGTGGAATTATATCCTTAACAAAAACGTGTGAAACAACTGACTGAAATGATGTCTTATATTCTAGGTTCTTCAAAGTAGCCACCTTTTGCTTTTGCACACTCTTGGCATTCTCTTGATGAGCTTCAAGAGGTAGTCACCGGGAATGGTTTTAACTTCACAGGTGTGCCCTGTCAGGTTTAATAAGTGGGATTTCTTGCCTTATAAATGGGGTTGGGACCCTCAGTTGTGTTGTGCAGAAGTCTGGTGGATATACAGCTGATATTCCTACTGAATAGACTGTTAGAATTTGTATTATGGCAAGAAAAAAGCAGCTAAGTAAAGAAAAACGAGTGGCCATCATTACTTTAAGAAATGAAGGTCAATCAGCCCGAAATATTGGGAAAACTTTGAAAGTGTCCCCAAGTGCAGTGGCAAAAACCATCAAGCACTACAAAGAAACTGGCTCACATGAGGACCGCCCCAGAAAAGGAAGACCAAGAGTCATCTCTGCTTCTGAGGATAAGTTAATCCGAGTCACCAGCCTCAGAAATTGCAGGTTAACAGCAGCTTAGATTAGAGAACAGGTCAATGTCACACAGAGTTTAAGAAGCAGACACATCTCTACAACAACTGTTAAGCGGAGACTTTTTGAAGCAGGCCTTCATGGTAAAATAGCTCCTAGGAAACCACTGCTAAGGACAAGCAACAAGCAGAAGAGACTTGTTTGGGCTAAAGAACACAAGGAATGGACATTAGACCAGTAGAAATCTGTGCTTTGGTCTGATGAGTCTAAATTTGAGATCTTTGGTTTCAACCACCGTGTCTTTGTGCGACGCAGAAAAGGTGAACGGATGGACTTAACATGCCTGGTTCCCACCGTGAAGCATGGAGGAGGAGGTGTGATGGTGTGGGGGTACTTTGCTGGTGACACTGTTGGGGATTTATTCAAAATTGAAGGCATACCGAACCAGCACGGCTACCACAGCATCTTGCAGTGGCATGCTATTCCATCCCGTTTGTGTTTAGTTGGACCATCATTTTTTTTTCAACAGGACAATGACCCCAAACACACCTCCAGGCTGTGTAAGGGCTATTTGACCAAAAAGGAGAGTGATGGGGTGCTATGCCAGATGACCCGGCCTCCACAATCACCAGACCTGAACCCAATCAAGATGGTTTGGGATGAGCTGGACCGCAGAGTGAAGGCAAAAGAGCCAACAAGTGCTAAGCATCTCTGGGAACTCCTTCAAGATTGTTGGAAGACCATTCCCGGTGACTACCTCTTGAAGCTCATCAAGAGAATGCCAAGATGCCTTTTTGGAAGTGCATCTGAACAGCAAGGTGGATTGCTGTTGAGGGGAGATAGAGAGAAAAAAAAAATCTATAAATCTTCAGCACAGCGAGTGTGAGCGAGCTGAGTGTGACCTGAGCGTAAGTGTGAACGGCGGTAAGTGTGTGACTTGTGATTCAGTGACTTTGGAATCAGGGAGTTTCCAAGGGAGGAATTGCTTCTGTTTTTTTTTTGTTTTTTTTGGTTTAATTAATACTTTGTATTTATTTTTAATTAACGTTTCTGTGTGGTGCAATCCCCATTAGGAAATGTGCTCCACAATTGTTAATGCCATCCAGTGTACATCTTGCCACATGTATGCAGTCCTTGACCAGCCGGTCGAGGGTGCATACTGCTGTGCGAGATGTGAGCACATTGTGCATTTGGAAACCCAGATACTGGATCTAAATGTGCAGCTGGCAACACTGAGATCCATAGACAATATGGAGAGGAGTCTTCTGCTCACAGAGCAGACGCTCAATGGGATAGATGAGGAGGGGGATGGAAGGATGGAGCTGCAGGACAGTGTGGCAGTTAGCTGGGTGACAGATAGAAGGCGGGGTAGAGGGAAGAGTGCCAGGGAGGCTAGTCCTGATCTGGCACACCCCAATAAGTTTGCTAAGTTGGCAGATGAGGGGGGTGCCAGTACAGGGGTAGCACTGCTGCAGCCAGGCATGTCCTCTGAAAGCCGGAGGAGTGACTGCTCCAGTAAGGAGGGAAAAAGGAGAGCAGGGCAGGCCAGACAGGTGCTGGTAGTGGGGGACTCAATTATTAGGGGAACAGATAGGGCAATCTGTCACAAAGACAGGGATCGTCGGACGGTGTGCTGCCTACCTGGCGCTCGAGTCCGACACATCGCTGATCGAGTGGACAGATTACTGGGAGGAGCTGGTGAGGACCCAGCGGTCATGGTGCACATTGGCACAAATGACAAAGTTAGAGGTAGGTGGAAGGTCCTTAAAGATGATTTCAGGGAATTAGGCTGCAAGCTGAAAGCAAGGACCTCCAACGTGGTATTTTCCGAAATACTGCCTGTACCACGTGCCACGCCAGAGAGGCAACGGGAGATTAGGGAGGTTAATAAGTGGCTCAAGAATTGGTGTAGGAAGGAGGGGTTTGGGTTCCTGCAGAACTGGGCCGACTTCTCAGTTGGCTACAGGCTCTACGCTAGGGACGGGCTGCACCTCAATGGGGAAGGTGCAGCTGTGCTGGGGGAGAAAATGGTTAGAAGGTTGGAGGAGTGTTTAAACTAGGGATTGGGGGGGAGGGTATTCATTTTATAGGAGGGGAAGATAGTGCAGATAGAGACCTGGGCACAAATAAGGAAGTTGGGGGTGGCGGTGGCATGGGGGGTGGGGTTAGAACAGTTAGTAATTTAAGAAAGAATAGAGGTACAGAGAGTAACATCAAGTGCATGTATACTAATGCCAGAAGCCTCGCCAACAAAATGGATGAATTAGAACTAATGTTGTTGGAGCATAATTATGACATGGTGGGGATATCTGAGACGTGGCTGGATGAGAGCCATGACTGGGCTGTTAACTTGCAGGGCTATAGCCTGTTCAGAAATGACCGTACAGATAAGCGAGGGGGTGGGGTGTGTCTGTATGTAAAATCGACCTTAAAACCCATCCTGCGTGATAATATAGGTGAATCTAATGAAAATGTAGAGTCTCTGTGGGTGGAGATAAGGGGAGGGGGAAAAAATAATAAATTACTGATAGGGGTTTGTTATAAATCTCCAAAACTAATGGAAGCAATGGAGAATATCCTCGTAAAGCAAATAGATGAAGCTGCGACTCAAGGAGAAGTCATTATTATGGGGGACTTCAACTACCCTGAAATAGATTGGGGAACAGAAACCTGCAGTTCCAGCAAAGGTAATCGGTTTTTGACAACTATGAGAGACAATTACCTTTCACAACTGGTTCAGGACCCAACAAGGAGGGGGGCACTGCTAGACCTAATATTAACCAACAGGCCAGACCGCATATCAAATATAAGGGTTGGGGGTCACTTGGGGAATAGTGATCACAAAATAATAAGTTTTCATGTAACCTTTAATAAGATGGGTAGTAGGGGGGTGACAAGGACACTAAACTTCAGGAGGGCAAATTTCCAACGGATGAGAGAGGATCTTGGTGCAATTAACTGGGACGATATCCTGAGACACAAAAATACACAAAGAAAATGGGAGACATTTATTAGCATCCTGGATAGGACCTGTGCACAGTATATACCGTATGGGAATAAACATACTAGAAATAGGAGGAAACCAATATGGCTAAATAGAGCTGTAAGGGGCGCAATAAGGGACAAAAAGAAAGCATTTAGAGAATTAAAGGAAGTAGGTAGTGAGGAGGCATTAAATAAATACAGAAAATTAAATACATTCTGTAAAAAGCAAATCAAGGCAGCAAAGATTGAGACCGAGAGACTCATTGCCAGAGAGAGTAAAAATAATCCCAAAATATTCGTTAACTATATAAATAGTAAGAAACTAAAAAATGACAGTGTTGGCCCCCTTAAAAATAGTCTGGGTGAAATGGTGGATGAGGATGAGGAAAAAGCCAATATGCTAAATGACTTTTTTTCATCAGTATTTACAAAAGAAAATCCCATGGCAGACAAAATGACTAGTGATAAAAATTCCCCATTAAATGTCACCTGCTTAACCCAGCAGGAAGTACAGCGGCGTCTAAAAATAACTAAAATTGACAAATCTCCGGGCCCGGATGGGATACACCCCCGAGTACTGCAGGAACTAAGTACAGTCATTGATAGACCATTATTTTTAATCTTTAAAGACTCCATAATAACAGGGTCTGTACCACAGGACTGGCGTATAGCAAATGTGGTGCCAATATTCAAAAAAGGGGCAAAAACTGAACTCGGTAATTATAGGCCAGTAAGTTTAACCTCTACTGTGGGTAAAATCCTGGAGGGCATTCTAAGGGATGCTATGCTGGAGTATCTGAAGAGGAATAACCTCATGACCCAGTATCAGCACGGGTTTACTAGGGACCGTTCATGTCAGACTAATTTGATCAGCTTCTATGAAGAGGTAAGTTCAGGACTGGACCAAGGGAACCCAGTGGACGTAGTATATATGGACTTTTCCAAAGCTTTTGATACGGTGCCACACAAAAGGTTGTTACATAAAATGAGAGTAATGGGGATAGGGGAAAATATGTGTAAGTGGGTTGAGAGCTGGCTCAGGGATAGGAAACAAAGGGTGGTTATTAATGGAGCACACTCGGACTGGGTCACGGTTAGCAGTGGGGTACCACAGGGGTCAGTATTGGGCCCTCTTCTTTTTAACATATTTATTAATGACCTTGTAGGGGGCATTCAGAGTAGAATTTCAATATTTGCAGATGACACTAAACTCTGCAGGGTAATCAATACAGGGGAGGACAATTTTATATTACAGGATGATTTATGTAAACTAGAAGCTTGGGCTGATAAATGGCAAATGAGCTTTAATGGGGATAAATGTAAGGTCATGCACTTGGGTAGAAGTAATAAGATGTATAACTATGTGCTTAATTCTAAAACTCTGGGCAAAACCGTCAATGAAAAAGACCTGGGTGTATGGGTGGATGACAAACTCATATTCAGTGGCCAGTGTCAGGCAGCTGCTACAAAGGCAAATAAAATAATGGGATGTATTAAAAGAGGCATAGATGCTCATGAGGAGAACATAATTTTACCTCTATACAAGTCACTAGTTCGACCACACTTAGAATACTGTGCACAGTTCTGGTCTCCGGTGTATAAGAAAGACATAGCTGAACTGGAGCGGGTGCAGAGAAGAGCGACCAAGGTTATTAGAGGACTGGGGGGTCTGCAATACCAAGATAGGTTATTACACTTGGGGCTATTTAGTTTGGAAAAACGAAGACTAAGGGGTGATCTTATGTTAATGTATAAATATATGAGGGGACAGTACAAAGACCTTTCTGATGATCTTTTTAATCATAGACCTGAGACAGGGACAAGGGGGCATCCTCTACGTCTGGAGGAAAGAAGGTTTAAGCATAATAACAGACGCGGATTCTTTACTGTAAGAGCAGTGAGACTATGGAACTCTCTGCCGTATGATGTTGTAATGAGTGATTCATTAATTAAATTTAAGAGGGGACTGGATACCTTTCTGGAAAAGTATAATGTTACAGGGTATATACACTAGATTCCTTGATAAGGCGTTGATCCAGGGAACTAGTCTGATTGCCGTATGTGGAGTCGGGAAGGAATTTTTTTCCCCATGGTGGAGTTACTCTTTGCCACATGGGGTTTTTTTGCCTTCCCCTGGATCAACATGTTAGGGCATGTTAGGTTAGGCTATGGGTTGAACTAGATGGACTTACAGTCTTCCTTCAACCTTAATAACTATGTAACTATGTAACTATGTAAGAGTGTGCAAAGCAGTCATCAAAGCAAAAGGTGGCTACTTTGAAGAACCTAGAATATAAGACATAATTTCAGTTGTTTCACACTATTTTGTTAAGTATATAATTCCACATGTGTTAATTCATAGTTTTGATGCCTGCAGTGTGAATGTACAATTTTCATAGTCATGAAAATACAGAAAAATCTTTAAATGAGAAGGTGTGTCCAAACTTTTGGTCTATACTGTATATATATATATATATATATATATATATATATATATATATATATACCGTATTTTCCGGCGTATAAGACGACTGGGCGTATAAGACGACCCCCCAACTTTACCAGTTAAAATATAAAATCTTCTTAAAAGTCGGGGGTCTTCTTATACACCCTATGTCGTCTTATAGGGCCGGTGAATATGTGCCTTTGGGGGGGGGGGGGGAGTGATCCTGATGACGAGGGGGCGTCTCACAGGAAAGTGAGTATCCCCCATTACCTTATCGTAGCGGTGCAGCGTGGGGGTCTCAGTGCTGGGAGTGGCGGCGGCGGCGGCGGCGGCTGCTGTGCTCTGGTGCGGCGACTGCTGTGCTCTGGTGCGGCGGCTCCTCTTCTGTGTGGGGCCTCTGTGCTGTGGGGTGGCGGTGGCATATCTTTATCCAGTTGGGGCTCCTCCGGCATCTCCTTAGCCCTGGAGGCCCCGCCGCAACTCCATCGGTGCAATGCAGCGGCCATTTTCCCGGAGGCAGCTCAATAGGTGCGATGCGGTGGCCTCCGGGAAAATGGCCGCTGCTCAGATTCAGATCTCGTCCCGAAATCTCGGGACACGAGATCTGAATCTGAGCAGCGGCCATTTTCCCGGAGGCCACCACATTGCACCGATGGAGTTGCGGCGGGGCCTCCAGGGCTAAGGAGATGCCGGAGGAGCCCCAACTGGATAAAGATACGCCGCTGCCGCCACCACCCCACAGCACAGAGGCCCCACACAGAAGAGGAGCCGCCGCACCAGAACACAGCAGCCGCCGCCGCTCCCAGCACTGACACCCCCACGCTGCACCGCTAGGATAAGGTAATGGGGATTACTCACTTTCCTGTGAGACGCCCCCTCGTCATCAGGATCACTCCCCCTCCCCACCCACCATATACACCGGCGTACAAGACGATTCCCGGCGTATAAGACGACCCCCGACTTTTAAGAAGATTTTCGGGGGTTAAAAAGTCATCTTATACGCCGGAAAATACGGTATATATATATATATATAACAACCCCATGACCATAAATGCGCACATCACAACCATCAGTGTGCATATAATTGTGAATAAAATTCCCCCAGGAAACACTTCTATGCACCTAGGTATTATTAACCCAAATTATTTCCCTGGTTGGATGTAGCCATGTGGAGCATGGATGTCTGGTCTAAGTGGGTTCCGAAGCACTATGTATACAAGATGTCTCAGTGTGTACCAATAAATCGTACATGAAAATATTTTTTATATGGGCGTGAGGTGCATATATAAATCATTAAAAAATAACTGGCTTAAATAAGCATCCAAGACCTTAACATTGTCATTGCTGCTAGAGATTTTCAATAGACCTAAATCCCCTTACTAATGTCATTACATCAAGTTGATGTGATATATTCATTTCATAATCCCTGGAGTGTGAGTTGACCCCAGCTACAAACATAAAGGAGCCTGTTCACAGCATAACAACCCATCGGATATATTTGTTGCTTTGCATATAAACGTCACTAATATAGAAACCAAAATATAAAGGTTCACATGAATAGATTGTATATATACAAAATAATATGGCAATAGTTTTTACAAAGTCATAGAAACTGGGAAAATACACAGGTTTTATAATACAATGAATCATAAAATCAAATTGATTGTATAGCTCCAAGAAGTATTCTACGTGAAAACTTTCTTTTTTTCTGAGGAGCAAACAAAGGACAATTGTAATATTTACCAGTTCATATTAAGAAGATCCGAGGTGGCAGATTTTATTTATCAGTCTGTGGTAATAATAAACTCCCATAATATTACAATTGGAGATTCCCAGGAGATTCCCACCTGCATGGAGGGCCTGGGTGTTGTGACTGTCACACAGCCGCGACACATGGAGCTGCGACGCCGGACACCTGATTATCACAGCCAGAGCTGCCATTAGGAATTTCAGGGCCCCATACTGTCAAAATTTTTGGGCCCCCTTGAGACTTTGCCCAGGATCCACCCTAGTTTCGCCTCCACTCCCTTCCACAGTCCCACAGCCCAATCTTGGAAAAACTCCACTTTTGCACCACATTCTCACTAGTGTTGATCGAATAGCTTCGGATAAGCACGTATCTGAATATCTGCCTCGGGAACCCAGATACCTGAAGTGCTCCCGATATTCAGCTGTTCGGCGGTGCAGCTGCATGTGTCGCGACTGTGTGACAGTCACATGGAGAGCCCAACAAACGGGCTCCGAACAGCTGATCTTCGGGAATGCTTCAGGTTTCCGGGTTCCCAAGGCAGCTATTTGGTAAGCGCTAAAGCTATTCAATCAACACTAGTCCTCACCAATCACACATTAACATTTCCCAGATCACATATACAAAATATATAGCCATCAGCTTTTGTTTTGTCTCTACTCTACTCTAACCTATTAAACATTTGTTAAAATACCCATTACTCTTTTTAAGATTTTTTTTTTCTTTCAGGGAATGTGTCACATACATTTTTAAAAATAATTGAAACTAGACTGTGACTTTTTTATCATCTGCATTTCAGATTATTGTATTCTGTTTTCTGTACATTTATGGAAGCTGTCGGTGGATATTGGTATGCGCTCAGACCGCAGTGCATGGATCAGCCGCGGGTCTCCTGGCTTGAACTCAGCAGCCTCACAGCATGTATGACGATGTGGGCTGGGAGATCGGCACCCAGTCCATGCACTGCAGAAGGAGCACAGACCAATTTCCCCCTTCCAATAATTATAATGCAATAATAATAAATAAAGATGTTTCCCAATCATATATACCCAATATTTATTTTTCTATCAATATGGCCATGTGAGGGCTTGTTTTTTGTGGGACGAGTTGTACTTTTGAATGACATGATTGGTTTTACCAAATAATGTACTGAAAAACAGGAAAAAATTTAAAGTGAAGTGAAATTGTAAAAAAAGTGGAATAGTTTTTTGGTTGTTTTTTTCATCATGTTCACCAAATGCTAAAACTGACCTGCCATTATGATTCTCCAGGTCATTATGAGTTTGAAGATACCTAACTTAAATAGGTTCTTTTTCATTTAAGTGGTGAAAAAAAATCCAAAGTTTGGCACATTAGAAAAAATAAAAAAAAGTTGCCATTTTCTGACACCTGCAGCTATCTAAATTCCCTATGTGGAATGTGGGAGAAAACCAACGCAAACACGATGAAAACATACAAACTCTGTGCAGATGTTGTCATTGTTGAGATTTGAACCCAGGACTCCAGCCCTGCAATGCTAACCACTGAGCCACCATGCACTGACCCTGCTGCCTCCTCATTACTACCGGAGCTTCCACCTCACCAACACCGGAGCTGCGGCAACCCTCAACCTATTGTCTCCTTCCCCAACATGCTGTAGAATGGAAGCCCGCAATGGCAGCGTCCTCTTCCCTCTGTATCAATCTGTCATTGTTAGTTTGCTTACTGTAAGTGATATCTGTAATTTGTATGCAACCCCTTCTCATGTACAGCACCAAGGAATCAATGGTGTTATATAAATAAACAATAATAAAGATAATAATAATTTGTTGTTTTATGTAGCTTAATAATCTAGCCACTGCACATGTGTTGAGACTTATTCATGGTCAGCACAGCAGCTTTACTGTTCAGAGGTTGAAGTTGTTGTTAATTTGTTATGCTGGCACAATATATATCGAGGAGATGCTGTAATGTTGTCAAGGGGACTGGATGTGCATGAAAGATATAGCGTATTACACATTGTGGTATTCATTAGCCTTTTATATATACATAATTGGATATTTTGTTTTTAACATCAGTTTAATTAATTATAGAGAAATATTGATCCTTGATCTATTTTCTAAGTGAAAACTGAAAGATCACTTTAGTTCATAGTTATATAGTTACATACGTAGTTACAAAGGTTGAATAAAGACCTAGGTCCATCAAGTTCAACCTTTGTCCAGTAATTATACATTTTTGTCGCTAAATTATCTATAACCCACAATGTTATGCAAGGCCGGTTTTAAACAAAGTGGGGCCCTGGGCAAAAGGGGGGCCCCAAATGCTAACATATTGCACCATCACACAGAAACATTTCAGTTGTATTTACATGCGCTGAGTTCAGGCCGTTAAACGAGCATGATCGACAATATTGAAGTTGTTCAATGTTTGTTTCCCGGCCTCTTTACACAGGATGAAGAAGAATGATGGGGACAGAACAATCATGACTATATCAATCTGAACAGTACCGATTGATATAGTACAATCTATTCAGTATGATGTTATCAGCAGCATATCTGCATATCTGCAGTTTCCACCAGGCGATGTGGTGCTGAGAACAATAATTTTTGTTCCAGCATAAACAATGCAATCACTCAATGAACAGGCAGTATTTTGCTCATTTAGTCTAATGCACCCCATAGTCCTCCATATTATATAATGCACACCCTGTAGTACTCCACATAGTATAATGCATACCCCATAGTCCTCCATATAGTATAATGTGCCCCATAGTTCTTTATATGATGTAATACATTCCCAATAGTCCACTATTTAGTATAATGTGCCCCATAGTCCTCCATATAGTATAATACACTCCTCATAGTCCTCCATACAGTGTAATGCACACCACTTAGTCTTCCATATAGTATAATGCGCCCCATAGTCCTCCATATTGTATACTACACTTCCCATAGTCCTCCATATAGTATAAAACACTCCCCATAGTCCTCCATATAGTATACTACATTCCCCATATTACTCCATATTGTACAAAGCACTCCCATTAGTATAATGTACCTCATAGTACTTCATATTCTATAATGCATTCCCCATAGTCCTCCATACAGTATAATGCACTCCCCGTAGTCCTATGCAGAGTAAATTGCACAACGTAGTCTTTCATACAGTATAATGAAGCCACCATATAGTACACATTGTATAATGCACCCTATAGTCCTCGATACAGTTTAATGCAGCCATCATACAATACTCACAGTTAGGGCTCTTTCACACGTCCTGATATTTCCGGTACCGGGAAAAACCGGTACCGGAGATATCCATGTCCGTATGTCCGTGTGCTCAAGTGGCACATACGTGCGGCATCCTTGTGCCGCCCGTGTGACCCCTGAGGACCACACGGACCGTGCAGGAGAGACAGCGCTACACTAAGCGCTGTCCCCCCCGCATGTGGTGCTGAAGGCAGAATTCATCTCTTCTTCCCCGCCGGAGAGAAGAGATGAAAGATCTTTTTTTTTTTTTTTTCTGGGGGGGGGTGAAAAATAAAGTTTGCATGTGCCCCCGCGTCCCCCCCCCCCCCAGTGCGCCGCCTGGCCTCTTGCCGCAGAAATACTCACCCAGCCAGCTCCTGCGATGTCTCCTGTGTCCTCTCCGCGCTGCCAGCTTCTCCTGTGCGAGCGGTCACGTGGTTACAGTCAGTGAATAATCCCTGACTTTAATGAGCGGTCCCACGTGACCGCTCACACAGGAGAAGCTGGCAGCGCGGAGAGGACACAGGAGACATCGCAGGAGCTGGCCGGGTGAGTATTTCTGCGGCAAGAGGCCAGGCGGCGCACTGGGGGGGGGGGAACGCGGGGGCACATGCAAACTTTATTTTTCACCCCCCCCCAAAAAAAAAAAAAAAAAAAAAAAACCAAGAAGAAAAAACTTTCATTTCTTCTCTCCGGCGGGGAAGAAGAGATGAATTCCGCCTTCAGCACCACATGCGGGGGGGACAGCGCTTAGTGTAGCGCTGTCTCTCCTGCGGGCGGCACGTGCACACGGAGGAGAGTGCACACTGTTCTCCGTGTGCACGTGTGCTGTCCGTATTGTGGTCCGTGCTGCCGGTGGAAAACGGACATGTCGACGTGTTTTCAGCACGGACATACGGTCCATGTGAAAACACGCACATGTGCATAGACCCATTCATTTGAATGGGTCTACGTGTGTCAGTGTCTCCGGTACGTGAGAAAACTGTCACTACACGTACCGGAGACACTGACGTGTGAAAGAGGCCTTAGTGTTGAGCGATACCGTCCGATACTTGAAAGTATCGGTATCGGAAAGTATCGGCCGATACCGGCAAAGTATCGGATCTAATCCGATACCGATACCCGATACCAATACAAGTCAATGGGACTCAAGTATCGGACGGTATCCCTGATGGTTCCCAGGGTCTGAAGGAGAGGAAACTCTCCTTCAGGCCCTGGGATCCATATTAATGTGTAAAATAAAGAATTAAAATAAAAAATATTGCTATACTCACCTCTCCGACGCAGCCTGGACCTCACCGAGGGAACCGGCAGCGTTCTTTGCTTCAAATGCGCGCGTTTACTTCTTTCCGTGACGTCACGGCTTCTGATTGGTGGTGTGCCGCCCATGTGGCCGCGACGCGACCAATCACAGCAAGCCGTGACGTAATTTTCAGGTCCTCAATGCAGAATTAGGCATACAGGACCTGAAATTACGTCACGGCTTGCTGTGATTGGTCGCGTCGCGGTCACATGGGCGGCACGCAACCAATCACAAGCCGTGACGTAATTTTAAAATGCGCGCGTTTCCTGCCTCCCGTGACGTCACGGCTTGTGATTGGTCGCGTCGCCCATGTGCCTGCGACGCGACCAATCACAAGCCGGAACGTAATTTTAAAATCATCAATGCCTAGAATTAGGCATTGAGGACCTGAAAATTACGTCACGGCTTGCTGTGATTGGTCACGTCGCGGCCACATGGGCGGCACGCGACCAATCAGAAGCCGTGACGTCACGGAAGGAAGTAAACGCGCGCATTTTAAGCAAAGAACGCTGCCGGTTCCCTCGGTGAGGTCCAGGCTGCGTCGGAGAGGTGAGTATAGCAATATTTTTTATTTTAATTCTTTATTTTACACATTAATGTTGTTTCGATACCGATACCCGATACCACAAAAGTATCGGATCTCGGAATCGGAATTCCGATACCCGCAAGTATCGGCCGATACCCGATACTTGCGGTATCGGAATGCTCAACACTACTCACAGTATAATGCACTCCCCATAGTCATTGATAGAGTATAATGCAGCTCTCATATAGTACATCTAGTATAATGCACTCCCCATAGTCCTTGATAGAGTATAATGAAGGCCCATAAAGTATAATGCAGCACCATAGAGTTATAATGCAACCCCATAAAGTAAATATAGTATAATGCAGCCCACAGTCCTCCAGTATTTTTGCCACCATGTACTCACTAATTTAAAAAAAATAATACTCACCGGTCCCAATTCCCCCGCTGCTCCAGTCTCTGCAGCACATCTACTCAGCAGCTACACTTCCTTGCACAGCGTGGCGCATGATAAAGTGACATCACCATGTCTGCTGAGTCAGACACAGAGAGAGAATGATGGGAGAGAGCATGTCACCTGATGCTCACACCTCCATCATTGCTCTCAATTCTATCTGCATCTATGATACTGATAAAGTTTAATGTTCTATGTTGTCGGGTCCCATATTGGCCGTATAGTGTGCCAAAAGGGCATCATGCCACTGGTTGGGGGCCCCTAAGGGACTGGGTATTCTAGGTAAATGCCTACTTTACCTGTCCCTTTCAATGATGTTATGTGTGCTGAGGAAATCATCCTGCCCTTTTTTAAAAGCTCTTACAGTGTCTGCCATTATTACTCCTTGTGGTAGGGAATTCTGACTGCTCTATCTGTAAAGAACTATTTCCTATTTAACTGCTGGAATTGACTTTCTTCCACTCGTAATGAGTGCACTCTAGTCCCCAGTATGGTCTTTGGAAGGAATAAGTCATGTTCTAGTCCTTTGTATTGACCACGTGTTTTAATACATATAAATGAGATGTCCTCTGAGACTTTTTTTTAAGGTAAACAAGCAAATATTTTCCAACCTCTCATCATATGGAAGGCATTCCATCCCTTGTAATTATCTAGTTACCCACCTTTGAACTGACTCTAATTTCTGAATATCCTTTTAAAATGTGGAGTCCAAAACTGGATCCTATATTGTAGATGAGGCCTTACAAGTTATTTATAGAGGGGTAACAATATATTGGAATCATTGGATTTTATTTGTCTTTTTTTAAACTATAAAACCCTATCTCCACTGTGTGATTTTTTTTTTTGTATCCAGAAGGTGTACTACCCATTTTCACATTAGCTAAAGCAATTATCTCTTTTTACAGTCACATATTTTGGAGTGTTGACCACTCCTCAGTGCAAAGCCAGAGATCTGTTTTGGCTGTATGTAAGGTATCTGACTGGGGTCAAATGCACTAGAGTTCAAGTCCTCTTCCTCTCTGAATACTCAATTTGCACATTTTATTTCACAGAGGAGCATTGCATGACCTATAAGTCTCATTACACTGGCATGTCAAGCATGTCACTCTCCACTAGGAGAAATGTTAACCCGTTTGATCCTAGTCAGAGACCTCTCATGCAGCTAAATCAGATCCCTTTCTTTGCACTAATGAAGGGCAACTGTTGTGAACTCTGTTTTTGGGCTCCCTCTTGTGGTCACAAGTGGTACTGTGTGAGTGCTGTCTTTGGGCTCCCTCTGGTGGCTCTTTGTGTCATTCTGCAGGTCTGAGGCTTTATCAGCTGTCTCGTTATGTTATCTGGTTTCCTATTTAGCTCACCTGGACTATCAGTTGTTGCCTGCTGTCAATGTATTCAGTGCTATTTTGATCTCTCCTGCCTACCTTTGTTACCTGTCTCTCCAAGAGAAGCTAAGTTTTCTGTTTGTTCATTTTTTGATCATCAGTGTTCAATATGTTCCTTGGTTATTTATTTGTCCTTGTCCAGCTTGCTAATATGTGATTTCCTTGCTTGCTGGTAGCTCTAGGGGGCTGAGTTTCTCCCCTCACACCATTAGTTGGTGTGGGGGTTCTTGAATTCTCAGCGTGGATATTTTGTATAGGGTTTTTTAGTGACCGCACAGTTTCCTGCCTGTCTTCTGCTATCTAGTATTAGTGGGCCTCATTTGCTGAATCTGTTTTCATTTCTACATTTTGTATTTTCCTCTTACCTCACCGTTATTATTTGTTGGGGGCTTCCTATATCTTTGGGGTCATTTCTCTGAGGCAAGTGAGGTCTTACTTTCTCTATAGGGGTAGCAAGTTTCTCAGGCTGCGTCGAGACGTCCAGGAATTTAGGCACGTTCACCGGCTACCTTTAGTGTGTTTGGTTAGGATCAGGTTTTGCGGTCAGTCCAGTTACCACCTCCCTAGAGCTCGTTCTATGTTCAGTAACTTAGCTAGTTCATTCTGTGATCCTCAGCCACTAAAGGATCATAACAGTACAGCTGGCCAAAAAGTGTTTAATGCATCGCAGAAGTGGGATAAGAGAAGCCCTGAGTACAATTTTTTTTTCCTCTCCCTTTGCTGCAGTCTGTCCAGCTTCTCTCATCCCCTTAATCTCTGGGTGGCTTTGAGTTCAGCTGCAGACATGGATATTCAGAGTCTGACTTCTAGTGTGGATCATCTTGCTGCAAGGGTGCAAAGCATTCAGGATTTTGTTGTTCACAGTCCTATGTCTGAGCCAAAAGTACCTATTCCTGAGTTGTTTTCCTGGAGATAGATCAAGGTTTCTGAATTTTAAGAATAATTGTAAATTATTTCTTTCTTTGAGACCTCGTTCCTCTGGTGATTCCGCTCAGCAAGTTAGAATTGTTATCTCCCTGTTACGTGGCGACCCTCAAGATTGGGCTTTCTCCCTGGCGCCAGGAGATCCTGCATTGCTGAATGTGGATGCGTTTTTTCTGGCGCTTGGATTGCTTTATGAGGAACCTAATCTTGAGAACCAGGCAGAAAAGGCCTTACTGGCTCTCTCTCAGGGCCAGGATGAAGCCGATGTGTATTGTCAAAAATTTCGGAAATGGTCGGTGCTTACTCAGTGGAATGAGTGTGCCCTGGCTGCAAATTTCAGAGAAGGTCTTTCTGAAGCCATTAAAAATGTTATGGTGGGGTTCCCCACGCCTGCAAGTCTGAATGACTCAATGGCTTTGGCCATTCAGATTGATCGGCGTTTGCGGGAGCGCAAATCTGCGCACCATCTGGTGGTGTTTTCTGAACAGAGACCTGAGTCTATGCAATGTGACCGAATTCTGACCAGAGTTGAGCGGCATAATCATAGACGTCAAAATGGGTTTTGCTTTTACTGTGGTGATTCAACTCATGTTATCTCAGCATGCTCTAAGCGCTTAAAAAAAATCGCTAAAACTGTCACCGTTGGTACTATACAGCCTAAATTCATTTTGTCTGTTACTTTAATTTGTTCTCTGCCATCTTACTCGGTTATGGCTTTTGTGGATTCAGGTGCTGCCCTGAACCTGATGGATTTGTTGTTTGCCAGGCACTGTGGTTTTGTCCTGGAGCCTTTAGAATTCCCTATTCCACTGAGGGGAATTGATGCTACACCATTGGCTGAGAATAAGCCTCAGTATTGGATTCGCTTTCTTTTGCTGCATAATTTGCATGATGTTGTCGTTTTGGGTCTGCCATGGCTGCAGGCTCATAATCCAGTGCTGGATTGGAAAGCTATGTCTGTTTTAAGTTGGGGTTGCCAGGGGATTCATGGCGATGCTCCTTTGGTGTCAATTGCTTCTTCCACTCCTTCTGAGGTCCCTGAGTTTTTGTCGGACTACCAGGATGTATTTGATGAGCCCAGATCCGGTGCACTAACTCCTCATAGGGATTGTGATTGTGCTATAAATTTGATTCCTGGTAGTAAGTTCCCTAAGGGATGACTTTTTAATTTGTCTGTACCAGAACATGCCGCGATGTGGAGCTATATAAAGGAGTCTTTAGAGAAGGGACATATTCGCCCGTCCTCCTCCCCTCTTGGTGCAGGATTCTTTTTTGTGGCCAAGAAGGATGGTTCTCTGAGACCTTGTATTGATTATCGTCTTCTAAATAAAATCACAGTGAAATTTCAGTATCCTTTGCCATTATTATCTGATCTGTTTGCTCGGATTAAGGGGTCCAGTTGGTTCACCAAGATAGATCTTCGTGGTGCGTATAACCTTGTGCGTATTAAGCAGGGGGATGAATGGAAAACAGCATTTAATACGCCCGAAGGCCATTTTGAGTACTTGGTGATGCCTTTTGGACTCTCTAATGCTCCTTCTGTGTTCCAGTCCTTCATGCATGACATCTTCCGAGAATATCTGGATAAATTTATGATTGTGTATCTGGATGACATTTTGGTCTTTTCTGAGGACTGGGAGTCCCATGTGAAGCAGGTCAGGATGGTATTTCAGGTCCTACGTGCTAATGCCTTATTTGTGAAGGGCTCAAAATGTCTCTTCGGAGTACAGAAGGTTTCCTTTTTGTGTTTTATTTTTTCTCCTTCTACTATTGAGATGGACCCAGTCAAGGTTCAGGCTATTCATGACTGGACTCAGCCTACATCTGTTAAGAGTCTTCAGAAGTTCTTGGGTTTTGCTAATTTTTACCGTCGCTTCATTGCTAATATTTCTGGCGTGGTTAAACCCTTGACGGATTTAACCAAGAAGGGTTCTGATGTGACTAATTGGTCTCCTGCGGCCGTGGAGGCCTTTCGGGAGCTGAAGCGCCGGTTTTCTTCGGCTCCAGTTTTGTGTCAGCCTGATGTCTCTCTTCCTTTTCAGGTCGAGGTTGATGCTTCTGAGATTGGAGCAGGGGCTGTTTTGTCGCAGAGAAGCTCTGATTGCTCTGTGATGAAGCCTTGTGCTTTCTTTTCGAGAAAGTTTTCGCCTGCCGAGCGGAATTATGATGTTGGTAATCGGGAGTTGTTGGCTATGAAGTGGGCATTTGAGGAGTGGCGACATTGGCTCGAGGGAGCTAAGCATCGTGTGGTGGTCTTGACTGATCACAAAAATATGATTTATCTCGAGCCTGCCAAGCGGCTGAATCCTAGACAGGCTCGTTGGTCGTTGTTTTTCTCCCGTTTCAATTTCGTGGTCTCGTACCTGCCTGGTTCGAAGAACGTGAAGGCTGATGCGCTTTCTAGGAGTTTTGTGCCTGACTCTCCGGGAGTTTCAGAGCCGGCTGGTATCCTCAGAGAGGGAGTGATTTTGTCTGCCATTTCCCCAGATTTGCGACGAATGCTGCAGAAATTTCAGGTGGATAGACCTGACCGTTGCCCACCAGAGAGACTGTTTGTCCCAGATAGATGGACCAGCAAAGTTATTTCCGAGGTTCATTCTTCGGTGTTGGCAGGCCATCCTGGGATTTTTGGTACCAGAGATTTGGTGGCTAGGTCCTTCTGGTGGCCTTCCTTGTCGCGGGATGTGCGTTCCTTTGTGCAGTCCTGTGGGATTTGTGCTCGGGCTAAGCCTTGCTGTTCTCGTGCCAGCGGTTTGCTTTTGCCTTTGCCTGTCCCGAAGAGACCTTGGACACACATTTCCATGGATTTTATTTCGGATCTTCCAGTCTCTCAGAGAATGTCTGTCATCTGGGTGGTGTGTGATCGTTTTTCCAAAATGGTCCATTTGGTGCCCTTGCCTAAGTTGCCCTCCTCCTCCGATTTGGTTCCTCTATTTTTTCAGAATGTGGTCCGCTTGCACGACATCCCTGAAAATATTGTGTCTGACAGAGGATCCCAGTTCGTGTCCAGATTTTGGCGGATCTTTTGTGCTAAGATGGGCATTGATTTGTCTTTTTCGTCGGCCTTCCATCCTCAGACAAATGGCCAAACCAAGCGAACTAATCAGACCTTGGAAACTTATTTAAGATGTTTTGTTTCTGCTGATCAGGATGATTGGGTGACTTTTTTGCCATTGGCCGAGTTTGCCCTTAATAATCGGGCTATTTCTGCTACTTTGGTTTCGCCTTTTTTTCTGCAATTCTGGTTTTCATCCTCGTTTTTCCTCGGGTCAGGTTGAGCCTTCTGACTGTCCTAAGGGTGGATTCTGTGGTGGATAGGTTGCAGCAGATTTGGAACCATGTGGTGGACAATTTGAAGTTGTCACAGGAGAAGGCTCAGCGCTTTGCCAACCGCCGTCGCGGTGTGGGTCCCCGACTTCATGTTGGGGATTTGGTATGGCTGTCTTCTCGTTATGTTCCTATGAAGGTCTCCTCTCCTAAATTCAAGCCTCGCTTCATCGGTCCTTATAAGATTTTGGGAAATCCTTAACCCGGTGTCTTTTCGTCTGGACCTCCCAGCGTCGTTTGCCATTCATAACGTGTTCCATAGGTCTTTGTTGCGGAGGTATATGGTGACTGTGGTTCCTTCTGTTGAGCCCCCTGCCCCGGTGCTGGTTGAGGGAGAATTGGAGTATGTGGTGGAGAAGATCTTGGATTCTCGTATTTTTAGACAGAGGCTTCAATATTTGGTTAAGTGGAAGGGCTATGGTCAGGAGGATAATTCCTGGGTTGTCGCCTCTGATGTTCATGCGGCCGATTTGGTTCATGCCTTCCATGTTGCTCATCCTGATCACCCTGGGGGTTTTGATGAGGGTTCGGTGACCCCTCCTCAAGGGGGGGTACTGTTGTGAACTCTGTTTTTGGGCTCCCTCTTGTGGTCACAAGTGGTACTGTGTGAGTGCTGTCTTTGGGCTCCCTCTGGTGGCTCTTTGTGTCATTCTGCAGGTCTGAGGCTGGATCAGCTGTCTCGTTATGTTAGCTGGTTTCCTATTTAGCTCACCTGGACTATCAGTTGTTGCCTGCTGTCAATGTATTCAGTGCTATTTTGATCTCTCCTGCCTACCTTTGTTACCTATCTCTCCAAGAGTATACATAATTAGTCCATAAATATTTGGGATAACACATTCATTGATACTAGACAACACAAAGGCCTCTCTAAAGAACCTATGAAGATAGGCCACAAGAATGTTTTGTTAACAAATGCAAATTTTTATTTCAAACCAAAAAACAAAAGTATCATATTCATATATACAGAATTATACGGTTAAAAAATGCCTCCAATCTAACAAAAGTCCGGTGCATAATCCCTAAGAAAACTGAATCACACTATGGTGCAATTCCATGCTTCAAGTATGCCACCTAGTGGCTATTTGTTTATATACAACGGCATAACAAGTTAAAGTGCACAGTGCTTGTATTGTTGTATATCTATACCCGCAACTGATTTTCTGTGATGTACTGATAGATATGCTTGGCCACTAATGTATCTCCAGTACTAGAAGGGCCAGATATAAACATCAATGTTAGTTACGGTATTCAATGCTGCCTCCTTGCCTCTAGAGTGTAAGTATAATATCAGGAAGTGCTGCAGCAGAGAAAGCCTACATGCGAAGATAACAATGCTTTTGTAGCAAGCAGAACAAAGTCTTGCATAGAATTGCACACCAATAGTACTGGGATTAATAGTATAATTACCAGAATGGGAGACGCCGGACCTGTGTACCAGATTGGAGGCATTTTTTAACCGTATAATTCTGTATATATGCATATGATACTTTTGTTTTTTGGTTTGAAATAAAAATTTGCATTTGTTAACAAAACATTCTTGTGGCCTATCTTCATAGGTTCTTTAGAGAGGCCTTTGTGTTGTCTGTCTCTCCAAGAGAAGCTAAGTTTTCTGTTTGTTCATTTTTTGATCATCAGTGTTCAATATGTTCCTTGGTTATTTATTTGTCCTTGTCCAGCTTGCTAATATGTGATTTCCTTGCTTGCTGGTAGCTCTAGGGGGCTGAGTTTCTCCCCTCACACCGTTAGTTTGTGTGGGGGTTCTTGAATTCTCAGCGTGGATATTTTGTATAGGGTTTTTTAGTGACCGCACAGTTTCCTGCCTGTCTTCTGCTATCTAGTATTAGTGGGCCTCATTTGCTGAATCTGTTTTCATTTCTACGTTTTGTATTTTCCTCTTACCTCACCATTATTATTTGTTGGGGGCTTCCTATATCTTTGGGGTCATTTCTCTGAGGCAAGTGAGGTCTTACTTTCTCTATAGGGGTAGCAAGTTTCTCAGGCTGCGTCGAGACGTCCAGGAATTTAGGCACGTTCACCGGCTACCTTTAGTGTGTTTGGTTAGGATCAGGTTTTGCGGTCAGTCCAGTTACCACCTCCCTAGAGCTCGTTCTATGTTCAGTAACTTAGCTAGTTCATTCTGTGATCCTCAGCCACTAAAGGATCATAACAGGCAACACCCCAAAACAAGTGTCTGCAAATAAAGATTTTGTTTTGGTTTTTATCGTGTCATTTGGCAATGCTCTTTAAAAGGCTGATATTGACTTTTAGGATTGGTGAATCCAATAGGTATGAAGATCGTTAAAGTCATTTTCCTTTCTAAAGAGGCAATGTGCATATTTAATTTCCCAGAGGAGCACTGCATGGCCTATCAATCTCTTTACTCTGGAATGTCAGACATGTTAATTTTATAAGGAGAGATGTTACCATAAGCTTTTTAATGCAAACACAAACTTAGTAACGCCAAAATGACCTCAACATATACTGTATGGCCATCGATAGATGCAAAGCAACCTAACCATTCGTCACAGTTTTGCTGTCATACACTATCTGTACAATTTCTTCAGCATCTATGGCTTTACATTCCTATTTGTTTGGCTAAGCTATGAGCGGTGATGTCCACTCACTACTCAGATTCACCACAAAATGGCACTTGCATTTCATGTTTCTGCTTTTATAACTGTTGTTTTGGTCCCTCCAAAGTGGCTGTGCTATACCATTAGCTTCAAGAAGAGATGAGCAAATCAAATTGACAAAACTCTAATTTCAATGGCATTTCTCTGTAGATCCAGCCAAATACAAAGGGTACTGTTACAATTTTTGTTTCGCACATTCTGGAAAATCAGCTCACTGATCTGGTATCAGTCGAAAATTCCTTCGGCGGATATTAGCTACTCACAAATGGCAACATTACAAGATCCAGCTGCTGCATCATCTCGATGAGGATGACCCAGATCTGTGCTCTGAATTATCAGAATGGGCAAAACAAAAATTGGAACAGGACCCTCATTTTACACAGAACATTATGTTCAGTGATGAGGCAAACTTTTTTGGGTGGGCCATTTATATGGATACACCTAAATAAAATAGGAATGGTGACAGTTTTCTTGCGTAGGGTGTCTTGTATTGAAATCTGCTGCAATGACCCGGGTACTGCATTTACCAGACATCAACGCAATTTCTATCCGCTACTCACATGTTAACCTCTGTGACATGTCAATGGCTATAAACAAAGAGAAACTTGTAAATAATTCATGAAGGAATAAACTTACGTTAAAACCAAGCACACCATTGTTTTTCTTGTGAAATTCTCGTTTGATGTGTCACATGACTCTCTTCCCATTGGAAAAAATCAAGTTGGATCCAAAATGGCTGACTTCAAAATGGCTTCCATGGTCACCACCCATCTAGAAAAGTTTTCCCCCTCCCATATACTAACGTGCCACAAACAGGAAGTTGATATCACCAACCATTGCCATTTTATGTATGTGTATCCATATACATGGCCCACCCTGTAGTAGATTGTGTCTGTCACAGACTGCTGCATGAGCTTCCCTAACATACCTTGCAGCTTTACAGCAGTGTCTCTCTATTTCTATCATTTTGTTAGTTCCTATTTCCCACTTATCATTCTTTTTACAGTGATTTTTGTGCTAGAAATAGTCTACCATTCTACATAATGATTACACAGAATAGACACAAGAATCACATACCCCAAAGTATCATCACGACTGCAACATATATACAACACTTGAACTATGCCCATCTCTCTGTCTCTCTATCTCTTGCATCTCATTTCCAGCTTATGAGGGTCACTTAAATACATTAAAACTTGCAGCACACACTACAAGGAAACATCAGACCGTGAAATACATAATTTCAGCACAATTAAACTACCTGTGATTTGGGGGGAAAATGTGACTACTCTGACGATTATGAAGTTCAAAAGGATCAATCATCTCTAACTTCAAGGTATTATATGGAAACCCACCCAGGCATGCCTGAAGATATATCAGCCCTCTCATTCTCATGCAGTCTTTTGCAATGTGTGCAATAATGACAGACAATTTAATTGATTTGTGCAAATCATACCCAAAATTGGATAAAACTGGCTTAGGTCAGCAAATTTCTAAAGATTCAACTCAATTCATTCATCTTTGCTAATTTATTTATAACAGAAGGTTTTGAGGAAGGCACAGGGGACATTCCTTGGTTCTCTATTAGTATGGATCACTGAATGAGCTATTTCAGTACTACTGAAAGTATAATAGAAATATTTATAATTCCAAATATGCCTAGCATTACAATTCCATCGTCCAGCTGACCCTACAAATACACAGCCCATAAATGATGTGAACATAGTCTAATTCATATTTATTACAGTCATTTATTCTGGTGTAGAGGAGGATTATACTTATGTTAACTTTATTTTTTTGTAAACTTCATTGAAATGTTAGTCAATAGAGTATTCAAAATTGGAGTCAAAGAAGCATATTATCACATTGTATAATTTAGGAGTTTAACATAACAGATTGCTTAAAAAACAGAACAAATCTCTGCTACATCTTAACATCTGCCAAGATGTTTCACAGATAAACTAGAGGTTACTGATTCAGGTCAGTGCACAATACCTTACTTATGTGGCATATAGTCTTGCAAAACTATCTTTTATATTGCTTGTTTCCTTTAATCATCCAGTAAGGTCAGACATCACAAGCAAAGTGCAGGTAGAAAAACAAGCTGTTACATGTGATATGCTCTTAGATGTAATGAGCCATTGGCCTCCTGTTTCCAAAGAAGATTGCCAATGTTTTATTAATATAAAGTCAGAGAACAAGGAAGAAATATACACTAACATGTCATAAGGCTTTCCATATTGTGAAGTTGACTTCTAGGTAAGAGCAATGCATGGACCCATCACTGAAAGATAAAATCTTGGCAGGGAGCTAATTTGACAGAGCCCTGACATGGCTGAGCTCTCACTTTCTGGAACATAAACTTGGCAAGAGAATGATTCTACACAGTGAACCTGCAGAGAACACATTGTAATTCCTTGATAAATTGCCATGATTGCTTAGTGCTTCTCTTTGTAGATATATCTGCCCCGAATATATTTTACAATTTTTGTTTCACACTCTGTAAATTTCCCGAGCTTTGCTCATAAAACGTCAGGAAAAAAATGTAACATTTTTACTATAAAGCATTTTTAAGGCATATTAAATAATAATGATTTCTGCAAAGTAATCACAGACTGCAATAATTATGTTTTTTCATATGTCTAATGGATTTATGTTAAACCCTTCTTCAAGTATGATTTCTCCGTAATTGGAACACAAATACATCTCTGAACACCAATTAACAAAAATACATGATACCTAGTCTGAACTAATTACATAAATATACAACAGCTGTCAGTGACAAGAAAAGAAAGCAAACCATAAGATTCACATGAATAATTTTCTTAGAGAGCTCCTTGTAAATAACTGCTAGTAGTTAATACAGTATATAGAGGAGAACTGGTGGATGACATTGTTCATCACCCTGACCTGTCCTGAACAGTCAGATTTCATTACTTTCATAAAACTCTGTATGACCAGGGCTTGACATATTATGACTGATGGATTATGGAAGAAATAGAATGTTTACCTAGCCAACAAAATGTCAAACACTTGCATTCAATAAAATGGACAATTTGGCCTACGACAAAAGTACTGGAAGGAAAACAATATTTCTCACACAGATCATAAAAAATACAAAGCGATCAATGATTCTTGGTAGACATGAGCTGATCATTTAATGTTTCAATTAATCTTGATTCACAATCTATGCCACAAACCAGATGGCGCGCTAACAAACCATTTTGTTTTCGCATGGGCCAGAAGATCATTTGAAATATGAAGATACTTTTCTAGACCTGAAAGTAGAAAATAGCAGATTTTTCCTAGTGGATCTTTTAGCTACACTTCGCCTGTGCTGTGAATAGCCCAGGCAAACACCCTCCTCCTCTAATGACCTCACCTCCTCAGCACTCCTCTCTGGACCCTTGTCTAATTCCCACTTGAAATTTGCATGTTACATTGAGTCACTACTCACGAGCAAGCCATGAAATAGGGTAGTCAGGAGGGCTGAGGTCAGATGCCAGGAGAGCTCGTAGAACAGAGTGGAGATACAAAACTGTGGTCAGGTAATGGTCCGGGGTCAAATACCAGGAGGGCTCGCAGTACCGAGGGGTAATAGAAAAGCGTGTTCAGGTAACAGTCAAATACCAGGAGGGTACGTCAAAAGCAGAAGGGGAAATCCAAAACAGTAGTCACCTCAAAATCCAGGGTCATCTGCAAGAACAGAGACACAGAGCAAGAAAAAACACCTACCTAAAGCAAATTTACAACTGATACAGACTACTAGCAGCTAGCCAACTAAATACCTTGCAAATGAATAGGGATGGTAGGTACCTGAGTAATCTCACACAGAATAAACCAGAGAGCAGCAGGGATGTCAATCAAACTGTTGAGAACCCAGCATGCCCCAGGATAAGATTGGATAACTTTTCAAGACACTCCAGATCCATTAGGGCGACTGAACTGCCACGCACGGTGTTCCTTGGCCACAGTCAATGTAGAAACCATGACAATGCACTGGCTCAGAATGGCAGTACCACTGCCAGTGCCCACACCAGCATGGCTCACAGATCTATAAAAAACAGCTTGGCATTAGAATCACTTCCTCTATCTCCTTCATCCCCATTATGTTCCAAGTATAAAGGCTGACTGTTAATCTCTTCAATAAATCAGTTGGGAAAAAGTGTTCAGGGTGCTTAAGGGACTAAAGGCCCCGTCTCACTTAGCGACGCTAAAGCGATCCCGACAACGATACGACCTGTCAGGGATCGTTGCTGCGTCGCTATGTGGTCGCTGGTGAGATGTCAAACAGTGAGATCTTCCAACGATCGCAGCTGCGATCTCACTGTTTGACATCTCACCAGCGACCTGTAGCGACCTGTACAACGATGTCACATGGGAGTTATTATGACGATTCAGTGTCTGAGTCGTCAATGAGGTCATTGGTAAGGTGTCAAACACAGCGATATGTGCTACCCAGCGGGACCTCAACGATCAAAAAAAGGTCCAGGCCATTCCGACATGACCAGCGATCTCACAGCAGGGGCCTGGTCGCTGCTACGTGTCACACATAGCGAGATCGCTACTGAGGTCGCTGTTGCGTCACAAAACTTGTGACTCAGCAGCGATCTCACTAGCGATCTCGCTTAGTGAGACGGGGGCTTTAGAGACAGAACTCAAACAGGTATTAGTGACAGAATGGAAATTCCAGTATATAGAATGTTAAGTATGATGCCATCAAAGAAGGTGGAATGAGTAGAACACTGACTTAAGCAGAATGTCTCGCTGTAATAAGCTGCACTATTCTGCTGTGGCTGATATGAGTGATATGACATATATTATATGATACACTCTGCTTTCTCCCCATGATATATTTGCCAGAGGCACAATAGGCCAGTTTTCATGTGTGTTTGGTAGTACTTTACATGTAAAGCGCCATGGAATAAATGGCGCTATAACAATAAATAATAATAATAATTACTACAGATGGGACAGTTGCTGCCAGCTGTGCCAGTGGAGCTGCTCTCGCATTTATGTGCAATTTACACAAAAAAATTAACACACTTAGCCAACACTGGAAAAGATTGAGTCAAACAGAAATGCTAGGTAGGGTGCACAGGAAGGCCAAAAACGCTAATTCAACACAAGACTAATGTTGGTTTGGCATGTATGTGTCTAAAATTTGTCAATTTCAAAGGTGGGCAAAACAGAACTGCACAGTTAAATGTCTTGTTTTACTATAATACTTTAATTGCAGATTTTGGCTCAAAGCAGATTAATTTTCCCAAAAAGGATGACAACACAATACATTTCAGCATAAAAATGCTTCAACAGCCCATATTATACTTGTTGGGTCTATGACTGCCAAATTCGAAGATTAATACGAAATATTATGCAAAATTCATGCTTATAATGCTTTCATTTTTTTTAAAGGGAATCTGTCACCACATTTCACCTATTTAAACGATTAATGAGGCCATACAGGTTATAGACATTTAAGAAATGTCCTTACCGTGTGTTTCATATCTTCTGTGTGTGAGTATTGTTCCCCATGCTCTGTGGCTGAAATTTTTAATAATCTTATATGAGATGTGGTAGAGTGCCTCACTCGTCCGGACACAGACGTATATCAGGAACACCGTATCTTTAAGAAAAAGCTTGGTTTATTGTATCAGCATAAAGCAAGCTTAAAAGTAAAGAAAGCCCTCTTGGCAAAACAGCAAAATAAAGAAACAAAAGAAAGAAAACACAGTCCTTTTCCTAGTGGGATCAGACCGCTAACCGACAGCAATTTGCATGGCTCAGTTAGAGCACACCACTCCCTGGAGTCCTATCACTTCAGGAACCACTTAACATTGGAAGCTCTGCCAGTCAGCCATTTAAGCCCTTACCTAGTGACTTCTTCATCACATGATTGATCACATAATTCTGACATCACACAGGTCCTGGCAGTTTTTCAGGAGGAGATACGTGGACATTCTCCCTCCCGCTCTATGAATGTCCACTAAAACCAGCCCATTATATAATTTTATATATGCCGTCTCAACATGTGTGCTGGAGGAAATAAATCTGGTTTTACATCACTAACGCGATCATGCCCATCACTTCCCTAGTGACTCTGTCACAGAGAGTATTGTACACCATACTCTGTGGCTGAAATTTTTAATAATCTTATGTGAGGGTATGGTTCACCATAGTCTGTGGGTGAAATTAAAATCCTTCTTTTGTGGGGACATTGTGCCACATTTTGTGTACGTGAAATTTTTAACTCGACTGGAAGTAGCTAATCTCAGTCTCTGTGTGAGCAATGTTAAATTTTTTATGTTTTTAATTTGCTTCTTATTTTACCATGATTACTATGATGAAATAATCCCTTTAGGCAATTTTAATATCCAAATTTGTTTGCAGGGCAATTGTACTGCCCTTACTCCCATTTATTTCCTTCTGAAACCCACTTGCCCTTACAACAACCATTTTACAGCACAGAAGTTGGGGTCCCAATTGACTTACAGTGGAGGAAATAAGTATTTGATCCCTTGTTCATTTTGCAAGTTTGCCCACTAACAAAGACATGAACAGTCTACAATTTTAAGGGTAGATTAAATTTAACATTGAGAGTTAGAATATCAAAAATATAATCCAAAACAATCATATTGTATAAATTATATTAATTTATTTGCATTTTGCAGGGAGAAATAGGAATTTGATCCCTCTGGCAAAGAAGACTTAATACCTGTTGGCAAAACACTTGTTGGCAAGCACAGCAGTCAGACGTTTTTTGTAGTTGATGATGAGGTATGCACACATGTTAGGAGAAATTTTGGGGCACTTCTCTTTCCAGATCATCTCTAAATCATTAAAATTTTGAGGCTGTCGCATGGCAACTCGGAGCTTCAACTCCCTCCATAATTTTTCTATGGGATTAAGGTCTGGAGACTGGCTAGGCCACTCCATGACGTTATTGTGCTTCTTTTTGATACACTCTTTTGTTGCCTTGGCTGTATGTTTTGGGTCATTGTCTTGCTGGAAGACCCAGCCACAACCTATTTCTAATGTCCTGGCGGAGGGAGGGAAGTTGTCACTCAGGATTTTATGGTACATGCCTCCATCCATTCTCCCATTGATGCGGTGAAGTAGTCTTGTGACCTTAGCAGAGAAACACCCCCAAAACATAATATTTCCACCTCCATGCTTGACAGCGGGGACAATGTTCTTTGGGTCATAGGAAGCATTTCTCTTCCTCTAAACATGGCAAGTTGACTTAATGCCAAAGACCTCAATTTTTGTCTCAACTGACCACCACACCTTCTCCCAATCACTCACAGAATCATCCAGGTGTTTATTGGCAAGCTTCAGATGGGCCTATACATGTGCCTTCTTGAGCAGGGGGACCTAGTGGGCACTGCAGGATTTTAAATCTTTACAGGGTAATGTGTTACCAATGTTTTTTTTGGTGACTGTGGTCCCAGCTGCCTTGAGATCATTAAGAAGTTCACCCATGTAGTTTTAAGCTAATCTTTCACCTTCCTCATGATCAAGGATACCCCACGAGGCAAGATTTTGCATGGATCCCAAGAACAATGTCGATTGACAGTCATTTTTTATTTCTTCCATTTTCTTACTATTCCACCAACAGTTGTCTCCTTCTCATCCAGCATCTTACTTATGGTTTTGTAGCCCATTCCAGCTGTGTGTAGGTATTTGATCTTGTCTGACATCCTTATAAAGCTCTTTGGTTTGCCAATGTTGTAGAAGTTTGAGTCTGACTGATTAATTGAGTTTGTAGGCAAGAGTCTTTTATAAAGGTGACTATGTAAGACAATTGTCTTTAATGAAGGTAACGAGTTAATTAGAAGCATCTAACTGGTCTGTAGGAGCCAGAACTTTTAATGGTTGGTAGGCGATTAAATGCTTATTTCTTCCTGCAAAATGCAAATAAATTTATATCATTTATACAATATGATTTTCTGGATTTTATTTTTGATATTCTATATCTTAATGTTAAAATTAACCTACCCTTCAAATTTATAGACTGTTCATGTCTTTGTCAGTGGGAAAACTCACAAAATCAACAAGGGATCAAATACTTATTTCCCCCACTGTTTGCTCATCTCTACTAACAGACCATGGACTCATCTATCCATCAATTTATTACCTATCTTTTGCCATGCGCAGGTAAAATGGTGATTTTAGTTGTGGATAAGTTCGGTAAAATGGCATTTTATTAATTTACCAGCTCTACCGTCTGCTAAAACATTGGCTCAGATGTTCATCAGTGAGATTGTCAAACTTCATGGGGTTCCCTCTGATGTGATCTCAAATCTGGGGACCCAGTTTTTGTATAAATTTTGGGGGACTTTTTGTTCTTGTTTGGGAGTGAATTTATTATTTTCCTCAGCATCTCATCCTCATTTGAACAGTCAGGCCGAATGTATGAATCAAAGCCAAGAGACATACCTTAGGTGTTTTGTTTCTGAGAATCACGAGAATTGGTCTTCATACCTACCCTTTGTTGAGTTTACACTTAACAATTGCTGCAATTAATCCACTGGTAAGTCACCATTCCTAGGTGCATATGTGTTTCACCTGCAGTTCTGTGCTTTCAGTAGAAAAAATATTTTGTGGATTCCTGGTGAGGAACATTTCTCTTTGTTGCTCTCTTCCACGTGGCAAGGTATACAGCACAACTTGAAGGTGATGGGAGATAGATACTCTACTCCCCTCTTATCTCCTCTTCCCACAATCGCATACAAGATTTCTCTCGCGCATCACCCCTACTCTGGAACTCTCTACCACAACATATCAGACTTTCACCTACCATCGAAACCTTCAAAAAAACCTGAAGACCTACCTCTTCCGGCAAGCCAACTACCTGCAGTAACCACGATCAACCAAACCACTGCACGACCAGCTCTATCCTCACCTACTGTATCCTCACCCATCCCTTGTAGATTGTGAGCCCTCGTGGGCAGGGTCCTCTCTCCTCCTGTACCAACTGTGACTTGTATTGTTCAAGATTATTGTACTTGTTTTTATTATGTATACTCCTCCTCACATGTAAAGCGCCATGGAATAAATGGCGCTATAATAAAAATAAATAATAACAATAATAATAATAAAAATGACCAGGGTGAATGTGCTCTGTACTGTTATAGGCAAGGGGGCTTTGATGGCACTATTTTACTTTGCAAAAAAGGACCCCACAATGGGGAATTGGGCATGACATTACATCGGGCCTACTTCTTAATTCTGTCTCCTGCAATGTGTCCTTTAACTGCCATTAGATCATGAGGGTGAACGTGCTCTATACGGTGCATTTTGGGCAAGGGGGCTGTGATGGCACTCTTTTAATTTGTAAAATAAAGACCCCACATTGAGGAATTGGACTTGACATTACATTGGGCCTACTTCATTTTGTCTCCTTCAATGTGTCCTTTAACTGACACTAGATCACCAGGGTGAACGTGCTCTGTACGGTGCATTATGGGCAAGGGGGCTTTGATGGCACTATTTTACTTTGCAAAAAAGGACCCCACAATGGGGAATTGGGCATGACATTACATCGGGCCTACTTCTTAATTCTGTCTCCTGCAATGTGTCCTTTAACTGCCATTAGATCACGAGGGTGAACGTGCTCTGTACAGTGCACTTTGGGCAAGGGGGCTGTGATGGCACTCTTTTATTTTGTAAAATAAGGAACCCTCATTGGGGAATTGGGCATGACATTACATTGGGCCTACTTCTTCATTTTGTCTCCTTCAATGTGTCCTTTAACGGCCACGAGATCACCAGGGTGAACATGCTCTGTACGGCGCATTTTGGGCAAAGGGGCTGTGTTTGCACTATTTTATTTTGTAACAAAAGGAACCCACATTGGGGAATTGGGCATGAATTGGGAATTGGGCACACACCACATGGCCAGCTAGGGTTGTTAAATGTTACAATGACATTTCCCAATGAATGCATTTGTAGTGGTTGAAAGCAATGTTAAAGTTGAAAAACACTTCAAAAACGCTGCGTCTGAACTAAGCCAAAGTGGGGGAGGAAATTTTCATTCTGGGGTTAATAATTTGGCCTTACAGGCAAGTCATTAACCTGCAAAGGATGTATTTTAACATATATCCCAGCAAAATCTGTTTTTGTTTTATTTTAGTGTGTTTTTTGGTGGCACCTGGAAAAATGGCAGGAATCTCAGAAAAAATTGTTTAAAGCTGTGAACTAGGAGTCAGGAATGCTTCCAGGGGCGATCCCCATGATGTTCTTGTATCATATGAGCAGTGTTTCCTTCATTTTCAGATGTTTTTAGACCTTAAAAGGACTCCCGGGGGGATCGCAGTAAAAATACTCCCATAGACTTACATTGGGCTCGTTGTTCTGGCCGAGCACCCGATTATTCCAATTTGCTCGACCCGAGCATTTTAGCGCTCGCTCATCACGTCTTTGGTCTTATAAAAAATGGCATTTAGAGGGGATACAAAAGCCGGATGAGGTAGGACAATACACACACACCTCCCCTTCAGAAAGCATTCCACCAAACGCGCGTCGGGGCGTTTGTGGTACTGTGGACCGGCACTTCATTTTGATATGGGTATGTCTTAGATCTTGTACATGATATTTTGCTTTGCACCTCTGGCACTATATGCACTTTATGATCTGTTATATTGAGTACTTGCAAAATATTATCTCTCTTAGGAGAGATCCTTGCTACTTTGACTTTGTTCCAACCCATAACCCGTTACTTTTCCACTCTACTATGATTGATTTACTTGAGTACACTCTTTCCCTCTTACCCCATGTGTGTTATTTAACATTTTTATGCATTTCTGTGTTATATAGTCTTCAATAAAATTTCTGCATTTTATTATACCTCCTTGTGAGTGGTGTGTCCAGATACTTGGTATCCAAATTTTTTGGTCATCTGTAATGGATGTCAGCATGTCCTTCACTCAAGCATTGCTGCACCGAGATTTGTCCTCAGGATCATATATTTTGTTTTTAAGAAGGGAGACTTCTATGGCAGAATTTGCATCAATCAAATAATTGTGCAAATTAGCATATTCATATTAGATTCAATATGCACTGTGCATTTCTCCAAGCATACCTTGTATGTCTTCTTCCACATAAAGGAACATCAGCCGTGTATTGTATTACCAAGAAATGGCGACTCAACCATAGATATAATACTAATTGGAGAACCATGAGTCGAAAAAATTGCCAAGAGTAGTTAGATCAAACAGTACAAAATGTATTAAAGATACAATCAATATCAAAATGAAGTATTACCAATTACAATAAAGTGACATAGTGACTACATCCGTGGATACAATAGTGAACTGAGAACACCAGCACGGGACATAGAAATCCTGAGGTATATAGATATGTAATACATATGCTGTCACGATAGTGTGCACTGAAAACTAACTGCCAGAAACCGGCAGCCCAGCAAAGAGGTATAATAATAACATAAAGTGCAAGCGTGCTACAAAAATAGCCGGGAGTTACAGCACACACAAAATAAGGAAAGACAGTTAATTACCCATGTGGGATGATGTAGAGGTCCCGTCCGGCGCCCAGTCACATACCCCAACGCGCGTTTTGTGTTTGAAATTTGCCGCTTCCTCAGCCCCCTGAGGAAGCGGCAATGTTCAAATGCGAAACGCGCATTGGGGTATGTGACTGGGCACCGGACGGGACCTCTACATCATCCCACATGGGTAATTAACTGTCTTTACTTATTTTGTGTGTGCTGTAACTCCCGGCTATTTTTGTAGCACGCTTGCACTTTATGTTATTATTATACCTCTTTGCTGGGCTGCCGGTTTCTGGCAGTTAGTTTTCAGTGCACACTATCGTGACAGCATATGTATTACATATCTATATACCTCAGGATTTCTATGTCCCGTGCTGGTGTTCTCAGTTCACTATTGTATCCACGGATGTAGTCACTATGTCACTTTATTGTAATTGGTAATACTTCATTTTGATATTGATTGTATCTTTAATACATTTTGTACTGTTTGATCTAACTACTCTTGGCAACTTTTTCGACTCATGGTTCTCCAATTAGTATTATACTTGTATGTCTTCTTGTAGCGAGGATCTAAAGGAGCTGAGGAGTTTATGCATAGTTTGCTTGGTGAGCGGGATGTCAGAGCTGTCAGTTGGGTCCAACAGTGCCACAGTGCCTCAGTGAGAAGAGAGCAAAGCAGCTGAGGGGGATGACAGTGCCATTTTGCCTTATGTTGCCAGAATTTTTTATTGAGTGAAGAAGTCCATACGTTTAGCTCAGGAATTTCTTTTACGGGATCTACCTCTGGGTGTTGTGGTCACTGGGTGTTTGTGAGATGGAAGAGATCAAATTGAAACATGTAGGGCTGGTTTGAGCCACTTAGGAGTCCTCTGTCTGCTGGATCTCAGTTCTCAAACAGCCGGCGCCATTAGTCTACAGGCCACACTTGAAACTTATTAATTTGTAAATATAAATGTGTTGTTTTATATAACTATATGCTAATGTTATTTTTTTCAGCATTTATTGGGATATGGATATGCTGTATTGCTCATATACCAAAAAGGCCAATAGTTCATGTACCACATCAATTTACAGTATCTGTAAGCAGGAATATCATTAAATAATGTACCAAGAACATTCAAATAATATGAAAGAAAATACATTTAATCCATCATATAGAATGAAAACACTCGAATGCGTAAATATCTAAGTTTTGCAAAAGGTATTGAATTAAAAAAAAGCATTTTAGAAGTTGAAAGTAGTTTTACTACAGTATTTGTCGAGTATTAACCAGTATACAAAGTATGTCTTCCAAAAATCAATATGAGAAGGTGCAAAAACAAGGTAAACTCAATAGCAAAACAACAGATAAAATTTGAATGCGAAACAGCCTTATCACTGTATATCATTAACAACAAAAGTTCCTTTTAAGTGATTGTAAATTAGTAAAAGATCTAACAGGTATAACTCAAAATCATAGTTCAATTCATAGTCATCATTTTCACTTTCCGCTTTTCCAAGCGAAAATAGCGCACAATTATTTGATTTGAATGTCTCATAAATATTAATGGCTCAAAATCAAATGTCCTTGTAAGCGATGTTTTTCTATATCAATGCCGTTCGATTGCTTTAGAGTTCTTTATCATTTTCCATGCTTCATTTCTTTCACATAGGAGTCTTGAGGAAAATCAGCACGTTCTGTTGAGACATATACTGCAAGGCAGCAAAATGGACCTGAATTTTATGTACATCAGTGCTCCAGAATGTAACACATCAAGTAAAAAAGGTAAATGTCCTTTACAAATAAGAGGATAAAAGAAAACAAAAAAATGCATCTATTAAAGTTGCCGCCTGAGGAACCAACACTTGAAGTTTATCATTGTAGCATAACTCGGGTATTATCATCTCTGATTCTGTAAATAAGGCAATCACAAAATACATACTGCAATGTGTTTCTTTTCCAAGCCTAATGTAGGCAATTATAGTACTCAAGCTTGTTGAAATATTTACGTAATTATCCAATAAATGCACCTAATGTCAATGTTCATCTTGATATATACAGTCAATATACAATATTCAGATACAGTATTGAACAAAATTCATATAATTATCCTTATACATTTCTGATGTCTGTTAATTAAAGTGGATGACCCACACAGAGCATGGAATGGAAATAAAACATGTCCAAATGAAATCTTACCAAAATGTGATGATGGTAACCATACGATCACAAATTGTGTGTCACTGGATGCCTTTACAAAACGGGCTATTTCAAATTTGGAAAATGTATCAGATGTGTATGGTAGTTTTAAAACCTACATGATTGTGCAGAACTATTGACTATGCTATCTACAGGGTTGTCTGGATTTCAAAGACCATTTTGAAATATGCTATTAGGGAATTTAGAATTAGAACAGGGGAGCAACTAATTTAGGATTTTGAAGTTTTATTCACAGTGGAGAGTTGCTACAACCAAGGAGTCGGTTGGAACCAACAATTCCATGAATTACAGAAACTGTAATATTTACCAAAAACAGTTAATATTCATAAGCGCAAGAAATGAAAAAGGACTGTTCTTGTAGGATATGTAATAATGTCTAGATTGTCATAAGACCAATCTCTAGGATACCCATCAATTGCCAAAATTTGCCTCTTTTACACACGTGGTCAAAATTGTTGTTACCCCTCGTTAAATGACAGAAAAACCCACAGTGGTCACAGAAATAACTTGAATCTGACAAAAAGTAATAATAAATAAAAAAAAATCTATAAAAATGAACAAATGAAAGTCAGGCATTGCTTTTCAACTATGCTTACACAGAATTAAAAAAAAAAAATAAAACTCATGAAATAGGCCTGGACAGAAATGATGAAACCCTTAACTTAATATTTTGTTGCACAACCTTTTGAGGCAATCACTGCAATCAAATGATTCCTGTAACTGTCAATGAGACTTCCGCACCTCTCTACAGGTATTTTGGCCCACTCCTCAACAGCAGATTGCTGCAGTTGTCTTGTGATTGAAGGTTGCCTTTTCCAGACGGCATGTTTTAGCTCTTTCCAAAGATGCTCAATAGGATTTGGTTCAGGGCTCATAGAAGGCCACTTCAGAATAGTCCAATGTTTTCCTCTTAGCCATTCTTGGGTGTTTTTAGCTGTGTGTTTTGGGTAATTATCCTGTTGAAAGACCCATGACCTGCAACTGAGACCAAGCTTTCTGACACAGGGCAACACATTTCTCTCTAGAATGCCTTGATAGTCTTGAGATTTCATTGTACCATGCACAGATTCTATACACCTTGTGCCAGATGCAGCAAAGTAGCCCCAGAACATAACAAAGCCTCCTTCATGTTTCATAGTAGAAACAGTGTTCTTTTCTTGATATGCTTCATATTTCCATCTGTGAACATAGAGCTTTTTTTATTTATTAACAAGAACAGTAAACTACATAAGCCACTGCTTCACTCCACCACTTGGACCTCTGCATCCTGGTTCAAGATTATTATTTTTTTAAAATTTTTAATTCTATGTTATTTTAAGTAATTTGCCTATCCACCTTTGTTTGCAGGGTAATTGTCCTGCTCTTACCACATTTTGCTTCCTATTGCTGCCTCCTAGCCCTTACTATGACTATTTAACAGCCATTTTATTCCATCAAAGTTCTGGTCCTCATTGATTTATATGGGATTTGGTGTCAAGTCCGGGTATCCGAACCACACTTTGGACTAAAGTTTGTCCAAAACCGATGAATCCGAACTTCCACGAGTCTGCTCATCCCTGTTCCTAATCCATGAAGACTAACACTATCATATTGCATACATTTCTTAGAAGATACACATGATGTATCTTGTATTATATATTAAACAATAAGTTTCTTTGGAGTGAACTTTTTTTAATGATTTTAGGATGAAAATAAGCTTTACTTATAGTCTTTTAAAATAGGTCTAATTTGTGACCTCTAATTTTTAGAGATGCATAGCAGCAGAAATTATTGCTGTCCTGGCACAAGTGAATAATGCTGTGGCTCTGTAATTTTATCTGTGTGATAGAGCTGACATAGCTTAAACTCTATTATTCTTATTTTGGCTCCATGTAGTGTGATCTTCTTTATAATGAACACTCTGAAAATGATAATTAAAGCTTTTTAACAGGTAGGAGCGCAGTTTTTTTAGGTATGCATTTAGAAACTTGACTTCAAGTATCAGTTAATTAAAGGGCATTTGTCAATAGGATTAACCCTCATAAGTTGCCTATATGGGCATACAGGTCAAAGAATGCTGAAAAAATTGATACCTTCATATTTGTGATCCAATATCTTATTCCAGAGAAATCCATGCTTTTCTCAATACACTGTATAAATGAGACATGTACCATAGTTGAGGAGAGCAGAATGTGGCTCATTGCATTTCTCACAACAGTCACACTCCCTTTCATTTAAAATTAACTTTGGAGATAGCTTCCCAAACCTGGATGCCATTGAAGTGAATGAAGGGTCCGAACATCTGGATTTTCCCACGCTATCATTTGTGTGACAACATCAAAAACACCAGCGCTAACCTTACATGTTACTGCGGGTCACAGCACTGTGGTTCCCATGATGTCACACAGATTACATGTGTCATGAGCCAGCATCTGTGACAAGCATTGAAGAGGTTACCCCTGGTCAGGCAGCGGATGATGTCTACTAATCTCATCAGCATAAACCTGGTCTCACTGATAGCAGTGAGAGCAGGCGACTCTGATGAGTGTATTCATTAGTCTGTGCTTGTGCATAGTAAATAATATGTCAGTTTGATATAAAATTCTTGCACTGCATTTATAGCTTTCTGTACTTGCATTTCATAAATAAATAAATAATTTTAAAAATGGCATAGGGTTCCTCTTATTTTTACTATCCAGCTGAGGTCAATCGGACAGCTGGGGGCTGATATTATTCTGAGAAGGGCCAATATTCATGAAGCTTCCCATTTTATTAATATCAGTTCACAGCTGTTTGCATAGTCTTTACTGGTTATTAAAATGAGGGATCCCCTAAAAAAATTACATGGGATACCACCCTATATTTAATAACCGCAAAGGCTTAACAGACAGCTGTGGGCTGTTTTTAATAGGCTGGAAAGGGGCCATGGATAAAAGCCCCCTACCAGACTAATAACATCAGACCTCAGCCATTCCAGAAATGGCGCATCCATTAGATGTGCCAATTCTGGTGTCTAGACTCAGCTCCTTCCACTTGCCCTAATGGGTTGGCAAGTGGGCAATGGTTTTGGGATTGATGTCACCTTTTTCATGTCCTCTGACATCAAGTCCAGAGGTAAGTAATGGAGATGCATCTATCAGACACCCCCATTACTAACCCAGTAAGTAAAAAGTAATAAAGATCTACACAGAGCAAAGCTTTATTTGAACAAAACACTCCATGACCTTACTTTACACATTTATTAGTGTAAAAATAAAAAATGTAAGTTATACCACCGATAATCCATAATGCAGATGTCCCACGATGTTAATTGCATTACTTAACGATGACATCAGTAATGTTACCATTCAGCAAGATAGCCAGATCACACTGAGGTTAGCATGAGAACATGCCAGCTTGTGACTAGTGGTAATTAGTGTTGAGTGATACCGTCCGATACTTGAAAGTATCGGTATCGGAAAGTATCGGCCGATACCGGCAAAGTATCGGATCCAATCCGATACCGATACCAATACAAGTCAATGGGACTCAAGTATCGGACGGTATTCCTGATGGTTCCCAGGGTCTGAAGGAGAGGAAACTCTCCTTCAGGCCCTGGGATCCATATAAATGTGTAAAAGAAAGAATTAAAATAAAAAATATCGCTATACTCACCTGTCCGACGCAGCCTGGACCTCAGCGAGGGAACCGGCAGCGTTGTTTGTTTAAAATTCGCGCTTTTACTTGGTTACGTGAAGTCCCGGCTTGTGATTGGTCAGGGCGGCCATGTTGCCGGGACACGGACCAATCACAGCAAGCCGTGACGAAATTACGTCACGGCTTGCTGTGATTGGTCCGCGTCCCGGCAACATGGCCGCCATTAACCAATCACAAGCCGTGAAGTCACGGGAGGCTGGACACGCGCGCTTTTTAAAAAGCGCGCGTGTCCAGCCTCCAGTGACGTCCCGGCTTATGATTGGTCACGGCGCCATGTTGCCGGGACGCGGACCAATCACAGCAAGCCGTGACGAAATTACGTCACGGCTTGCTGTGATTGGTTAATGGCGGCCATGTTGCCGGGACGCGGACCAATCACAGCAAGCCGTGACGTAATTTCGTCACGGCTTGCTGTGATTGGTCCGCGTCCCGGCAACATGGCGCCGTGACCAATCACAAGCCGGGACGTCACGGGAGGCTGGACACGCGCCCATTTTAAAAAGCGCGCGTGTCCAGCCTCCCGTGACGTCACGGCTTGTGATTGGTTAATGGCGGCCATGTTGCCGGGACGCGGACCAATCACAAGCCGTGACGTCACGGGAGGCTGGACACGCGCGCTTTTTAAAATGGGCGCGTGTCCAGCCTCCCGTGACATCCCGGCTTGTGATTGGTTGCGCCGCGGTCAACCAATCACAAGCCGGGAGGCTTGTATAATACATCAGCTGAGAGGTGATACATGGGAATGTGAGACACATCCTGCAAATTCGACCAAACTTATTATGCAATAATTGATGTTTTGACAACATTGGCAGTTTCCCCTTGTTTGGTTTAGTTCATCCTCACTCATTTTGTGCGCCGCGGTCAACCAATCACAAGCCGGGAGGCTGGACACGCGCGCATTTTAAAATTTTAAAATGGGCGCGTGTCCAGCCTCCCGTGATGTCCCGGCTTGTGATTGGTTGCGCCGCGGTCAACCAATCACAAGCCGGGAGGCTGGACACGCGCGCATTTTAAAATTTTAAAATGCGCGCGTGTCCAGCCTCCCGGCTTGTGATTGGTTGATCGCGGCGCAACCAATCACAAGCCGGGACGTCACGGGAGGCTGGACACGCGCCCATTTTAAAATGCGCGCGTGTCCAGCCTCCCGTGACGTCACGGCTTGTGATTGGTTGCGTCTCCCATGTGACTGCAACGCAACCAATCACAAAGCCGGGACGTAATTTTAAAATCCTTAAGGACCTGAAATTACGTCACGGCTTGCTGTGATTGGTTGCGTCGCCCATGTGACTGCGACGCAACCAATCACAACGCCGGAACGTAATTTTAAAATCCTGAAGGACCTGAAATTACGTCACGGCTTGCTGTGATTGGTTGCGTCCCGGTCACATGGGCGGCACGCAACCAATCACAAGCCGGGACTCACGTAAAGGAAAGAAAAGCGCGAATTTTAAACAAAGAACGCTGCCGCTTCCCTCGGTAAGGTGCAGGCTGCGTCGGAGAGGTGAGTATAGCAATATTTTTTATTTTAATTCTCTCTTTTACACATTTTTACATTAATGTTGTTTTGATACCGATACCCGATATCACAAAAATATCGGATCTCGGTATCGGAATTCCGATACAGCAAGTATCGGCCGATACCCGATACTTGCAGTATCGGAATGCTCAACACTAGTGGTAATCTTAATGACATCACCGTCGGTCACACATAGGCGTGTTCTCATGCTCAGCATGAGCTGGTTGCCTGGCAGAACTGTAACATTTGCCACCATTCAGCAATGCAACCAGATATAGCACAGTTGGGGATTATCATGGGACATCCCCATTATGGATTATCATTGAACAAGTGAGTATCAATTTGATTTTTTTATTTTTACGTTAACAAATGAGTAAAATAGTGGATTTGTCAAGGAGTGTTTTTGTTTTGTTCAATTAAAGAACTTTTTTCAATGTGTCTTCAATAATTTTCACTATGGGGTTATTAATGGGGGTGTCTGAAAGAAGCCTCTCCATTACAAACCTCTAGTCTTGTTGTCAGCTGACATCAACCCCAAAATAATTACCACCCTTGCCAATGCATCAGGGCAAGTGAGAAAAGATGGGAAATGCACCAAATTGGCAAATCTAATGGATGTGCTTTCTCTGGGGTAGCTGGGGATGCTAATTTTAGGCTGGAGAGGGCTAATATCCATGGCCTCTTCTCAGTCTGAGAAAATCTGCCCACAGCTATCTGCTTTAGCTTGGCTGGTTATAAAAAATAAGGAGGACACCGTGCCATTTTTTTAATTAACTATTCAAATAACTTGAAAAAAATGGAATGGGGACTTCTCTATTTTTTATAAACAGTCAAGATAAATCTGACAGCTGAGGGCTGCAGCCCACAGCTATCAGTTTTACTCGAGCTGGTTATCATAATTAGAAGTCACTCAATGTTTTTTTTTCATTTTGTTATTATTATTTTTGTTTCCTTGGTTCACAGCCAGCCAACCACAGCCATGCCAATACTTGATATGGCTATAATAGGGCCAACAGTGGCCACACAGGAATAGCTTGCACTGCAGCCTTACAACAAGCTTTGTTGGACAGCTGCCAAACCTGAACAGTAAAGGCCCCGTCTCACATAGCGAGATCGCTAGCGAGATCGCTGCTGAGTCACAAGTTTTGTGACGCAACAGCGACCTCCATAGCGATCTCGTTATGTGTGACACGTACCAGCGATCAGGCCCCTGCTGCGAGATCGCTGGTCGTGTCGGAATGGCCTGGACCTTTTTTTGGTCGTTGAGGCCCCGCTGACATCACTGAATCGGTGTGTGTGACACCGATCCAGCGATGTCTTCACTGGTAACCAGGGTAAGCATCGGGTTACTAAGCGCAGGGCCGCGCTTAGTAACCCGATGTTTACCCTGGTTACCAGCGTAAATGTAAAAAAAAACAAACAGTACATACTCGCCTTTCGGTGTCCAGGTCCCTTGCCGTCTGCTTCCTGCTCTCACTGAGATCCGGCCGTACAGCGAGAGCAGAGCGCAGCAGTGACGTCACCGCTGTGCTCTCACTTCTCAGTGTACGGCCGGCAGTCAGTGAGAGCAGGAAGCAGACGGCAAGGGACCTGGACACCGAAAGGCGAGTATGTACTGTTTGTTTTTTTTGGTAACCAGGGTAAACATCGGGTTACTAAGCGCGGCCCTGCGCTTAGTAACCCGATGTTTACCCTGGTTACCCGGGTGCTGCAGGGGGACTTCGGCATCGTTGAAGACAGTTTCAACGATGCCGAAGTCGTTCCCCTGATCGTTGGTCGCTGGAGAGAGCTGTCTGTGTGACAGCTCCCCAGCGACCACACAGCGACTTACCAACGATCACGGCCAGGTCATATCGCTGGTCGTGATCGTTGGTAAATCGCTATGTGAGACGGGGCCTTAAGACAGACTTCTGAGAGAAGTCCATGTTTTGGGTACCATGCACAGATATTAGGTGTAAGGTACAGACCCTGAACTTTACTTTTTGGGTTTTCCTAACTGTAAACTTAACAGCTCATTTGCATATTATGAAAAACGTTGATGTCTCTGGAATAAGAAATCGGATCACAGATATCAAGGTATAATTTTATTCAGTTTCGTATGACCTGCATGAACATATTGAGTGCTTAGAAGGGTTGACCCTACTGACAGATTACCTTTAATTTATGCTAGGAATCCAATTGATAAGGAAAACAATTTTAAAAAATTGAATTTATTTTGTTGCACTTCCTTTTTTACTTGACCCTACCATGACCTTCCATGAATTACTGTTTATAGTTTTACATAACTAAACAGTTATATTGTCTTTAAATATTTCTTTAGTGATGGGGGCTGTATTCCAGAAATTGAAAAATAGAGTTTGCAATATCTATTAAAATAACCATTACTCATTCTTGTTGCTTCAGTGTTTTAGTACAGGTCCCAGCAAGTTCTGCAGACATGATGTTACATGATGGTCGAATGCATTTCACATGACTGAAAAGGACAGTGATTGACTGCAGCGATCATGTAAATGATGTACAGTATGTGAAGCTGTCACTGGAGACCACCAGAGCAGTAGTGCCAGAGCTGCAATTAATTAATTAATAGGTGAGTAAAGGTTACTTTCTTTTATTTTCTGCTTTTAGCCTGTCTCTTCTAAATCCTAAATGACACCTTAAACAGAACAAAATATTAACATCATATTTTTGACTATATCCATGTAATGTGCACATAAATGAAGACATTTTTAGACTCATACGATTGGTTGGGTCTATGTTTTGAATGATTTGAAACACTGTATAACTAAACACTGCAACATGCTTCACTTTCTACAGCTAGTTCACTTTGCACAAAAATGTACTGGGTCAACAAAGATTAAAAATTATAGAAGTGCATCCATCACATTGACTGGTGATGCATTAAATTAATAGCATAGCATACAATTTGTAAAGAGCCTACAGTCCTATTTGTATGCTACACAATTGTCCGACAATACCATCAAGTGGGTGGCTGCTCTATCCGTATGTAAACTTTTGCATCCATTTTTTAAAATTATTCAAATGCAGCAAAAGTAGAAATGGCACAACATTTCAATATCGATTAAAACATGTCACTATTCTGGGTATAGAGCTGCTATGCAAACCTCAATGTTTACATCATACAGACTACAAACATGTCCTGTGTAGTCAGATCAGGCAGTTATACTTTTTTCCTTTCTTTACCTTTTTTGTTTATGTACATTAACAAGAAGCAGGAGGCAGGAATATAACTAGAGGATCATAAAATGCAGTCACTGTAGGTTGTTGCTGTACACATTCGTTGATTTGCATAGGAGTGGACCATAAAATGGAAGAATTTCCAAGTTGCTTAAAAAGAATCTGTCACGTAATTCCTGCTGCTTGAACATGTTAATAATGAATCAGAGCATGACTACATGACTGCAGTCAGGGATATTTGCCTTTGAATTGCTCCAGAATTTCAGAGAAAATAAAGTTAGAAAATCTTGCGAGAGACCATGGCCAGAGAAGAAACTAGTCTGTCACCACATCCAGTGGCTCTTCCCAGCACCACTCCGTGTCATTGACAGGACTTTCACTATGGGAAACCAGCCAGAGGCAGTGTTGAAGTAGTCTCGTCTTTGGCTGTGGTCTTCGATCAGATATTCTAAAGCTCTGTCGTTTCTTTTTGAAGTATATTCCTGGCTGCAATCATGCAGCCTGGATCTAATTCTTGCTGTTTGTGGTTTGGGCAGCATTAATCGCATGACAGGTTCCCTATCATATAATATTTTACATATAGGTGAACTACTGAAATGGCTATAAAAATGGATGCACCCTTTTAAACCATATCATCATGTTTTTCATTGATGGCTTCTGCTCATTAGTTCAGAAACATATTTAAACATGAAAATAATGATATTATAATAGTGGTAGATTTTATATTACACAAAAACAAAACTTATCCAGTTTTAGGACAGTGTAGTGCCTCAGGCAGGAGGAAAAAAAATCCACAAAATTAGGATTCTCTAATGACACATTGAGCAGAAATGTACATTTTAGCAGTCAATACTGAGTTTGTTTAGTGCCTTAGAAGCATGTATTCCAGTGCTAAGAGTACAAGTTATCTTCAACAGTGCCGTACATGTCAGCAAGTCTTTTAAAGCGAGGACCCCAGTCACTAAGGTAGTCATAATTATGTTCAGAGTTTGAGCTGACTGACTCTAAAGAACTGAGTGACTCCGCAACAGAGCCATTTCCTTCAAATGCATATGTTTGTAAGGAGTCATAAGGTGGAGCGCAAGGATCCACATCAGCTTCTTTTAGTCTTTCCCAAATAAATTCTCTAAAGATTAAGTTGTCTGGAGCACTTCGGAGAGACGGTCTGCTCAAGAATTGGATTTCTGGCGTTACATCCCTCCTGCTTTTGCTGTCTCGGATTATATTAAGGTTCCTTAGTGTGGTCATGTCAAAGGCTTCCGTGTCTTCTTCACCTCCTCCTTCATCATCATATCTTACAATGTTCTCTCTAACATCTCTCTCTTCATCAAAAATTAAAGGCTCCTTTTTTCTTCTTCTCATAGTGACAATAAGAAGGACAAGCACTAGAAAAAGAAGAAGGTGAGTTAGCTTCAAGTAGACATCTTCAAAAAATACATACATTAAGCATTAAAATAGCATTCTAGGCTTTGATGTTGCGTACTCCTTATCTGTCTGATAGGATTAGTCTGAAACCTTTTAGGACGATGTTCCTGTGTATGAACTAAATTGCCAATGGGTGCTCCATCAAGCAGCAAAACTATGTCAGCCCAAGGTGACACTGAAGCTGTATGGAGAGCCCCTAGCAGAAAGGCAGGACACCTTTGCCCAATTCATAGTGCAGAAGGCAAGAAGTCATTTATGCTAGTATGTCATGATAAGTAAGTGGTGGGCCAAAATAGTAACAACAACCATGCAAAAATAATTGGATTTGTTTACTGCACTTACATATTTAACAGGACACAAACTGCTTAAAATATAAGAACATGGCATTTCATTTAAAATGTAATTGCATGCTCGGATAGCTATCGTTTCTAGGTGAAATCCTCCATACTAAATTATTGCTAAGGTTAATATGTGTTTTCACATTTATTTTATACTTTGAGAGATAAATGATCCTAATTTACAATACTTATCTTCTGTATCCTCCTTTGAAAGATTTCCCTTTCTATGTTTAAGCCTATGGGGAAAACATTTAAAAGTCGGTCTCTGTCTTCATAACGGGGTGAAGCACATTTTTTTCCTGGAGCCTCCCTTGACACATATAACAAGCAATAAATTACTTGTCATGTAGTAGCTACTAGGCTTTCCTCTAATGATCCATATATTAGTAGATGTCTCGCAAACGTAAAATATTGCTGGATCAGCCCTAATATTTGCTTGAAAAATAATGTAAACATAGCTTCTCTTCTAAATGAAATTGCGGAGGCAGTGGTTTCAGGCATATTAGCAAAAGTTTTCGACAGATGCTGTAAAGAAATTTCTTTGACCTTTCAAAATGGCATTTAACTGGTTTTATATTGTCTAAATAGGCTGAGGCAATATCATTCATAATTACAGAATAAGGGAATTTTTTTCCATGAATTTCTTGCAATTACTGCAAGAGAGCTGAAATCCTAACTACTTCTTGGTATGAAGTCATTTTCTTGTCTCTAACCGTTTCATGCAATTTGGTGATGGCTGTGTCGTAATGGCAGAAATATATGTCACGCCACTGACATTTGACATCTTGAAGGTGAAATATGTTATCCTGTATACATGATGGAATATTAGATTTATTGAGTCAAAATGTTAATGTGAATCTGAAAATATTTCACAAAACATATGCATTTATTCCAAAATCTGATGGCGTCTCACAAAACTGCTTTACAGCTGATCACCTCTGTATCACGGAGATAACCTAAATAATCCTCTTACTAAAATGCAACGTCCACAAAATCAGCAATGACAGTAATGGATTAAATCTGCAATGTTCCAAGAAGAAAATCTAGGCATGGGATTCATCCTTTTCTGCCAACAATCTTTTCCCTTAAGATTATACTACAGGAATGAAGTCATCTTATCATTTCATAATTGTTATTATTATTATGCAAACACCACATTAATAAATCATAATTAGAACCTTTACATAAACATACTGATAGGTTAATCACAATGACCTTGGCTCTAGTACGCAGTATGTGCATGAAACAGGGAATTGGATATTAAAGAGACAGGTTCTAATTAAGTGACAATACACATTTTGTATGGCACTTTGGAATACGTTGATACTATATAGCCATCTGTTCGTCATTAAATAACCGTATTATTACAAGAAAAATGGAGTGGCGGATGGATTCTGTGTATCATAAGCATTAAATAGGTTGCCCATCCCCTTCTTTCAGGTGTCAGATTTGCCCAAAAGTTGTGAAAGTGATGCGGCAAATGATATTGATTAAGAAGGGGTGGTCTGAATAGTGGACAATCCCTTTAAAGCTTTCATTCGATCATTGTAAACTGAATACATTATTAAATAGATATCTTAGAGCTAATAAGGCTGATATAGTTATTTATAAAATCAATGTTCGAATGGTTGTATAATCCTGATTTTAAAAATCAACACTTTATAAGTCTTGGTATTAAGTGAAAGCTCATGAGCGTAATTCAGCCTCCACTTTCACAGCCTTATCGACAGCAGACTATACTGAGCAGTGTAAGATCGCAGCAGGAACGGTGAAAAATGCTAAGGAGCTGACAATCAGGCTAGGTGGGCAAAGATTTTTTAAGAAGAATTGTAATGTGGAATTTAGAAATGTTTCATCATGTTCAACTATTTAATAATGCACGCAGATTCTTTCTGTGAAGGAAACTGCGCGCTGTGAGGATTCTCTGGTGCCAGGAGCAGTCTGTTATGTGACTGAAAGCATGCGATTTACATACTTCCATCAAAATTCCGACAAGATGTATCTGGCCTAGCCCAATGTACTTGCATTGAGCGAGGCTCTGCACGACTAGTTGGCATGTGACCACATGTATGCAAATCATATACTTGCGGTCATGTGCCCGCTGCACCTGGCGCCGGCAACGGAGAATTCTCATGTTGCACAGTGTGCATGCTGTGAGGTTTCACAAGTCTGTAGTCACATTAAAGTGACTTCAACTTCTACCCTAAGGCCAGACAACCCCTTTAAGCACAAAGAATAAAACTACAAAGATAAACTCACGTGATACAATTGTGGTTATAGTGACAATATGACAATATATAAGTAATTTCATTATTTAGTAATAGTTTAACGGAGATGAATTATAGTTATAATTCACTGCCCAAAATAAATGCCTTATTATAGATTTACGTAATTAAATTCCATATGTAAAACATGTTATAAAAAGACCAGGTCATCTATTAGATTTTTCTATGTTCTGCAAACTATGTCAAAAAAGGAATTTATAAAAATAATAAAAGTACTAGCACTCAAACTAGAGATTTTGTCATTTGTCTTTTTGTGGTAGCTTCCCATAACTATACAATACTGTCATTGCCGATGACAGGGTAAGTGAATCATCACTGCGGCTGCACTGCCTATAGCCTTGGATAAAAGCTAAAATAGTGATGTTATTGAACACTGGTGTAAAGAGATGTGGCAGGCCGTGGGTGAGGTAGCTGACATGCTGACAGGGGACTTTCTAACCAAAGACAAAGATTGTAACACAGGAACCGTGGTACTGAGCATAAACACATAGCTCTCGTAAAAGCAAACTCAACAGCTACATTATGTGTTTAAATGGCCCTCTGACATAAGCCCCACATCACTGTCCCATGCAATCTGGGGCTGATGTTTGGCTGTTAATGGAAGTTGATTGATGGCTGTGATTTTGAATGTTTTACCCCTTAAATGCTGTGGTCAATAGTAACAGCAGCACCTAAGTGAACTATAGAAAGTTAGAATCTGTGAGAGGCAAAACAAAAACAAAAAACAAAATACATGTCTGTAAATAGATTTTCTGGTTTGGCTTCTTGTATAGATAAAATTGGAATTACAATAAGCGCAATAGGATCTTATTTAGATTACAAGGAAGAAGAGTAAAACGGGATTTGCTCACCTAAGCGGGTTGTGAAAGTCACAATCACTTTGTAAACATGTATGAAAAACGGCTGTTGCACATCCACCAAAAAGATAGGGTACAAGCTGAGAGATAAAACGGGATGTACACCCGCACTGACGAATATCCAATATATGATTAAAAAAAACAGATATAGTATGGATGCGGTTTTATTTGTCAACATGTTTCGAGGTAATCATGCCTCTTCGTCAGGACAAACCACAATGGTTTGACTTTTTCACCTACGTCATACAGCAAGGAACTTTGAAAGATTGATATTGACTTTTATGGTTCATTCAGTGTCTCTGCTGGATGTCAGGCTGTATGGTCGCTTTATGCAACCATGCAGCTTGCCATCCAGTTGCAGAATGGGACAAAGGGATTATCATCTTATCAGTGGACAGGTGAGGACTGAGGAATATTGTTGTTTGCTATTTTAATTCTCTGGCAGGGAACAATGGCATCATTGGAATAGGTAATGCAGTAAGTGTGGTTTAATTAAGGTTTATTAAAGGAGTCTGTGTCATCCTTTCAATTATAAGGACTTTACACTGTATTCTGGGTGTGTGTTTTTATACAATATAACTATAGGGTTAGTAATGGAGGTGTCTTATTGATGCCTCTCCATTGCTAACCTCTGGGCTTGATGTCATCTGACAATACAAAGGTGACATCAACCCCCTCAACTATTACCCCACTTCCCATGGCATCAGGGCAAGTGGGAAGAGCAAGGCTAAGTGCCAGAATTAGCATATCTTTTCTTACGTGGCTGAGAGCTGATGATTTTAGCCTGGGGGCCATTGTCCATGGTCCCTTCCTAGGCTATTAAAATCTGCCCACAGCTGTTTGCTTAGCTTTTGCTGGTTATTAATTATAGGGGGACCCTACATCATTTTTTCTGGGGGGTCTCCATTTTAATAGCCAGTAAAGGCTAAGTATACAGCTGTGAGCTGATATTAATAGCCTGGGGATCTCCATGGGTATAACCCCCTTCCCAGGCTATAAACATCTACCCCAAGCCATCGGCTTTCCCTTTGCTGGTTAAGACAATTACACAGGTGCCCACGCCATTTTTTTCTGAAAAATAATCTTCTAATAATTAAATACATGTACAGTGAGCTGCACACACTGTACTAATTGTATGTGTTAGGAGTCGAGTTCCCGCTGCTGCACAGGGGGAATCTCGAGCTGTGTCTGCTGTGGTCTCCCATTCTGCATCGGCTGCAGTGGAGCCTGCTCAGTGGAGACATCGGTCCCAGCGTCTCACTGAGTCTGATATTGTGCAAAGGGTTACTGCTGCCTCTCCAGGCTCTGCTATTGTACCCTGCACTGATCTGCGGCGAACAGGATTTTCTGGGACTAAGTCCTGCTTTGCACACACTGAGCATGCCCAGGGTAAGATCTCTCAGTGGAGGTCAAGGGTCACATGCTCATTTACTGCAGCAACTTCCATTGGTCCTCCAGGAAGGTCCTGTACCTGATCAAGTTCTGTGGCAGCCTTCTATTGGTCCTTCTTGGAAGGTCCTGTAGGTGCTGCAGCAATATAAGGTTCTCATGACCGCACAGCCATGCGCTAGTGTGAAATATGTAAGAGCTCAGCGCCAGTGTGGTCGTGTGTGTGGTCAGGTACCCGGCTGAAATAAGCCCCTAGAATGCTGGCACCACCGGCGAGGAGTTTTGTGTATGCATTCAGGGACCCGACTGAAATAAGCCCCTAGAAGGCTGGCACCTCCGGCGAGGAGTTTACGCGTGAATTCAGGGCTGGCTAATAGCCGATAGAATTCCAGGCTCCACCGGATAGGAGCTGCGTGTTGGTTTTTACTGCATGACCACTGTCAGCTCTACACAGTAGCTCTGTCCCCTGTGAGCTAAACAGGGCACAGCATTATCTTTACTATAGGCTCTGTGAAGTAACAGAGTTCGTTTATTCTATATTGCTTCGCTGCCTTACTTAGCAGCAGGTTCTTTCCTGCACGGTGGATCCCAGGTTGCGAACGCACCTATCCCATCTAATAAATATATTCGGTGCATTCCGCCAACCCTAACAGTACACTAGCACCAGGATCTGGCTAAGTAATGGTGGATGAACAGCGATTGCAGAGGTACATCCAGCTGCTAGAGGGCCGGTTGGCGTCTCTTGAGCGTGGAACCTCAGCGGTGGATGTTACCGCAATAGCTGTTCAGGCTGCTAGCGTGGCTGCAGCAGCTTTACCCACTGCCACCTCTGTTCTGACTTTATCTCACCTCCCATTGCCTGAGAAATACTCTGGGGACAGTAAGTCCTGTAGGGGTTTCGTGAGCCAGTGTGGTATACACCTCGAGCTCCTGGCTGCACGTTTTCCCACAGAGCGGGCAAAGGTGGGATTCATAATCTCTCTCCTGTCAGACAGAACGTTGGAATGGGCTATGCCGCTGTGGGAGCGCAACGATCATGTGGTGCAGAGTGTTCCTCGGTTTCTGGACACTCTGAAACAGGTCTTTATAGGACCTCAAGCCACCCATGATACAGAGCTCCGACTGCTGGCTTTGACTCAGGGTTCAACCATGGTCAGCCATTTTGCCATTCGCTTCCGGACATTAGCGTATGAGTTGGAATGGTCAGATAAAACCCTCATTCCTATATTTCGGAGGGGGCTGGCTGACCATGTGAAGGATGCTTTGGCCACTAGGGAGATTACCACCACACTGGAGGAGCTCATAGCTGTATCAACTCACATAGACCTTCGTTTTCACGAGCGAAGGTTGGAGTGAGCCCAGTGTAGGCAGAGGTTTCGGCTGACTCCCACCATCACCAGACCTTTGGAATCTCCAGTCCAGGCATCCCAGTCACATGAGGCCATAGAGGTGACACGAGCGGGATCCAAGTCCCAGTCCGCTCGAGCACTTAAGGTCTGTCATGTTTGCCGGCAGTTAGGACATCTTGCCTCCAAGTGTCCTCAGCGGTCGGGGAAACATTAGCGTCTAGTGGCAGTTGGAGGGGGTACACTAGACACAGTGACGTTTGCCTCTAAGTTGTCCTTCAAGGGGACAATTACCATAGGCCCATCCACTCTTATGGTAGAGCTATGCGTGGACTCTGGGGCGGAGGGTAATTTTATGTCATCCGCTTTCGCCCAGCGTCACGCAATACCCCTGGTGATGCCCGCCAAACTAGTAACCGTTCGAGTGGTAAATGGGTCAACACTACCCTCACAGATTACCCACCAAACCATTCCTTTCACTCTTTCTGTGTCTCCATCACATCAGGAGATTATCTCCCTATTAGTCATTCCTGAGGGAATTGATGAGGTCCTGTTTGGGATACCATGGCTACACAATCATTCGCCTCATATAGAGTGGTCCTCAGGGAGAATATTGTGATGGAGTAAATCCTGTGAGGGTAGATGTCAGAGGGAGTGCGTTCAGGTTGCTACAACAGAGGTACCCGCAGATCTTATCTCTCTCCCAAGCACTATTGGCCGTATGCGGACGTGTTCTCCAAAAGGGCTGCGGAGACCCTTCCGCCTCACCGCCCCTATGACTGTCCTATTGACCTCTTTCCTGGTGCTGAGCCTCCCAGGGGTCGAGTCTATCCGTTATCTCTCCCTGAGATGGAGGCAATGTCTCAGTACATCCAAGAGAATCTGGCAAGATGATTCATTAGGAAGTCAGTGTCACCTGCAGGGGCTGGGTTCTTCTTCGTACAGAAGAAGAGTGGAGACTTACGTCCATGCATAGACTACAGGGGTCTTAACGCCATCACCATTAAGAACAAGTACCCATTACCCCTGATATCTGAGCTTTTTGATAGGTTATGGAGAGCAAGGGTATTTACAAAATTAGATCTGCGGGGTGCTTAGAACCTGATTCGCATCCGTGAGGGGGATGAATGGAAGACGGCTTTTAACACCAGGGATGGGTACTATGAATATCTGGTGATGCCCTTCGGGCTCTGTAATGCCCCAGCCATTTTCCAAGACTTTGTGAATGACATCTTCCGAGATATGCTCACCACCTCAGTCATAGTCTATCTGGATGATATTCTTATCTACTCTCCAGATATTGACTCCCATGGGAGAGATGTTCGCAAAGTCTTTGACCTCTTACGAGCAAACTCCCTCTACTCCAAGTTGGAGAAGTGTGTGTTTGAGCAGGAGTCCTTGCCTTTCCTTGGTTATATCATCTCTGCCCAGGGTTTGGCTATGGATCCTGCCAAGCTACAGGCTGTGATGGACTGGCAGGAACCCCATTCACTTAAAGTGGTGCAGCGCATTATGGGGTTCATTAATTACTATCGTCAGTTCATCCCAAACTTCTCAACTTTGGTAGCTCCCTTGGTTGCCCTCATCAAGAAGGGAGCAAATCCCAAGTTGTGGTCAGAGGATGTCTCCAAGGCCTTCCTCTTGGTTAAGTCACACTTCGCTAGCGCTCCCACTCTACATCGCCCTGATGTAGACAAGCCATTTATCATGGAGGTGGATGCCTCATCCGTTGGTGCTGGAGCAGTCCTCTTCCAAAAGGGTGCTCAAGGTCGGAAGCATCCATGCTTCTTCTTCTCCAAGACCTTCACACCGGCGGAGAGGAATTATTCCATCGGGGACAGGGAGTTGCTAGCCATGAAGTTGGCTTTCTCAGAGTGGAGACATCTCTTGGAGGGAGCTCGCTTTCCCTTCCAGGTTTTCACTGACCACAAAAACTTGGTATATCTACAGATGGCCCAGTGGCTGAATTCTCGCCAGGCTAGATGGTTCCTGTTTTACTCCCGGTTTCATTTTACTCTTCATTTTCTCTCCATGGAGAAGAACATTCATGCCGATGCTCTCTCCCACTCTGTAGTGTCATCTGAGGAGGAGGAGGAGCCTTGGCTTTTTGTCCCTTCTGAGAGCCTGAGAACTGTAGCTCCGGTTTCGCTAGAGGCTGTGCCCCTGGGCAAGACTTTCATGCCAGCGAATTTGTGACTGGAGGTTCTCTCTTGGGCTCACTCGTCCAGAGTGGGTGGGCATTTTGGGACCAAAAGGACATCCGAGCTTTTGGCGAGAATGTACTGGTGGCCGCATGTGGCCAGTGATGTTGGGGACTATATTCGGGCATTTGTTTCCTGCGCCCAGGATCAGTCTCCTCGGCAATGGCCTGCTGGGTTGCTTTACCCCCTACCAGTGGCAGACAGACCTTGGGAAATGGTCGGGATGGACTTCGTGGTGGGGTTACCCAAGTCGCATAGCTGAACCTTTATCTGGGTTGTCACCGATCATTTCTCTAAGATGGTGCACTTGGTGCCACTTCCACGGTTACCTTCTGCATGGGCCTTGGCGGCGTTATTCATAAAGCACATTTTCCATTTACATGGAATGCCTGATAAAATTGTCTGTGACTGGGGTCCCCAGTTCGCGTCTCGGTTTTGGAGAGAGCTCTGCCGTTTACTCAGCATAGAGTTTAATCTCTCCTCTGCATACCATCCCGAGATTAATGGGTTGGTAGAGGGGACCAACCAGACTCTGGTGACATACTTGCGACATTTTGTCTCTGCTAGGCAGGATGATTGGGTATCTTTGCTACCTTGGGCGGAATTTGCCTTGAACAATGCCATAGCCGATTCCACTGGGCAGACTCCTTTTCTCCTTAATTACGGCCAGCATCCGCGTGTCCCTGTGCCCATGCCCATGTCATCCACCGATTCTAGGGTGGCAGACTGGGCGGTGGAGGCACTTGACATCTGGGAACGCACACAGGATGCCATCCAGGCCTCCAAGGAGAGAATGAGGGTTTCTGCTGATACACACTGGTGCCCCGCTCCGACCTTTGCTCCTGGCGACTTAGTGTGGCTCTACGCCCGTAACATCAGGCTGCGAGTTGAGTCCACTAAGTTTGCGCCTCGCTACATTGGCCCATTCAAGGTTCTGGAACAGGTCAACCCTGTGGTCTACCCTTTGGCTATTCCTCCACGCCTTGGTATCACCGACACTTTTCACGTTTCCCTCTTAAAGCCCGTTCATTTGTCCCAGTTTTCTGAGTCATCTGCCGGGACATCGGGTTCATCCTCGGATGAGTTTGAGGTGAATGCTATTGTGGAGTGCGAGGTGGTACGTGGCAAGAAATTTTATCTGGTGGACTGGAAGGGTCACGGTCCAGAAGATACAACCTGGGAACCTGTGGAGCACATTCGGGTTCCGCTGCTCATTGCAGCTTTTGAGCGTTGTGTGGCTCATGGAAGGGGGGCCCTAGGAGGGGGATAATGTTAGGAGTAGTGTTGAGCATTCCGATACCACAAGTATCGGGTATCGGCCGATACTTGCGGGTATCGGAATTCCGATACCGAGATCCGATACTTTTGTGGTATCGGGTATCGGTATCGAAACAACATTAATGTAAAAATGTGTAAAAGAGAGAATTAAAATAAAAAATATTGCTATACTCACCTCTCCGACGCAGCCTGGACCTCACCGAGGGAACCGGCAGCATTGTTTGCTTAAAATTTGCGCGTTTACTTCCTTACGTGAAGTCCCGGCTTGTGATTGGTCGCGTGCCGCCCATGTGGCCGCGACGCGACCAATCACAGCAAGCCGTGACGTAATTTTAGGTCCTTCAGGATTTTAAAATTACGTTCTGGCTTGTGATTGGTCGCGTCGCGGCCACATGGGCGGCGCGCGACCAATCACAAGCCGGGACTTCACGTAAGGAAGTAAACGCGCAAATTTGAAGCAAACAACGCTGCCGGTTCCCTCGGTGAGGTCCAGGCTGCGTCGGAGAGGTGAGTATAGCAATATTTTTTATTTTAATTCTTTCTTTTACACATTAATATGGTTCCCAGGGCCTGAAGGAGAGTTTCCTCTCCTTCAGACCCTGGGAACCATCAGGGATACCGTCCGATACTTGAGTCCCATTGACTTGTATTGGTATCGGGTATCGGTATCAGATTGGATCCGATACTTTGCCGGTATCGGCCGATACTTTCCGATACCGATACTTTCAAGTATCGGACGGTATCGCTCAACACTAGTTAGGAGTCAAGTTCCCGCTGCTGCACAGGGGGAATCTCGAGCCGTGTCTGCTGCGGTCTCACTTTTTGCATCGGCCGCAGAGGAGCCTGCTCAGCGGAGATGTTGGTCCCAGCATCTCACTGAGTCTGATATTGTGCAAAGGGTTACTGCTGCCTCTCCAGGTTCTGCTATTGTACCCTGCACTGATCTGCGGCGAACAAGCTTTTCTGGGACTAAGTCCTGCTTTGCACACACTGAGCATGCCCAGGGTAAAATCTCTCAGTGGAGATCAAGGGTCACATGCTCAGGTACTGCAGCAACTTCCATTGGTCCTCCAGGAAGGTCCTGTACCTGATTAAGTTCTGTGGCAGCCTTCCATTGGTCCTTCTTGGAAGGTCCCGTAGGTGCTGCAGCTATATAAGGTTCTCATGACCGCACGGCCATGCGCTAGTGTCAAATATGTACGAGCTCAGCACCAGTGTGGTTGTGTGTGTGGTCAGGGACCCGGCTGAAATAAGCCCCTAGAATGCTGGCACCTCCGGCAAGGAGTTTTGTGTATGCAGTCAGGGACCCTGCTGAAATAAGCCCATGGAATGCTGGCACCTCCGGCGAGGAGTTTATGTGTGAATTCAGGGCTGGCTAATAGCCGATAGAATGCCGGCTCCACCGGAGAGGAGCTGCGTGTTGGTTTGACTGCATGACCACTGTCGGCTCTACACAGTAGCTGTGTCCCCTGTGAGCTAAACAGGGCACAGCGTTCTCTTTACTACAGGCTCTGTGAAGTAACAGAGTTCGTTTATTCTATATTGCTTCACCACCTTACTTAGCAGCAGGTTCTTTCCTGCACGGTGGATCCCGGGTTGCGAACGCACCTATCCCATCTAATAAATATATTCGGTGTGTTCTGCCAACCCTAACAGTATGTATCACTGACATCAATATATCTATTCTATGTGTATACATAGTTACATAGTAGTTACATAGCTATTAAGGTTGAAGGAAGACTTTAAGTCCATCTAGTTCAACCCATAGCCTAACCTAACATGCCCTAACATGTTGATCCAGAGGAAGGCAAAAAAAAACCATGTGGCAAAGAGTAAGCTCCACATTGGGGAAAAAAATTCCTTCCCGACCCCACATATGGCAGTCAGACTAGTTCCCTGGATCAATACACTGTATGTAATCTTTTTATTCTTACCTGTAGTGTCCCAATGTGATTTTACTGTACACGGCAGATGAATTGCCAGCTTTTCAAAGGAGATTGGTGTGTAAAAATCGGACAACACTCGCATGGTCCAAGTGCTGTGCGATTTTTTGCACACTTCCATTGGCGAGTCTAGTCCGAGATACGCTACAAATCGCAGCATGAAGCCATTTTTTTCTGAGTACGATTTCAGCTGAGAAAAAAATAATCACAGATGAGATGTAACCCATTGAATAACATTGGTCACAGTGCAATTTATTTTTTTATGGGATTGCACTTGTCCATTTTTCTCGCAAATGAGTATGAGCCCTAAGCTCAGAATAGGATGCCCCTTAAGAGTTTATTATATAACAAGTGATTAATTAAATATTATTTGTTTGAGTGACATCGATTTCCAAAGTTGAATGAATTAAATTATTTTAATTATCTATTTTTTTTATACTTGTATTTTCTTGTTCCCAAAAGCTCCGAAAGCCAGAATGATAAATTATCTTCTACTACTTGCGTGAAAAGCATCATGTCGTGCTGTAACATTCTTAGATATTGGTAGAACTTATGAGAAATGCTGCAGAAACTAAAATGAGACCCGTGCCTACCATCCACACAATACAGGAAACTGAAATTAACACGTGACAGAAGGGGAATTTTTTGGTTGTCTCAGAACCTGCTTTCCTGAGTTATCCACACAAGTCTCTTTCTAAAAAAAGGATATTGGATAACACTAAAACCCTCAACAATGAGTGAGATGAGAGAATTATGGCCAGGCTGGTTCAAGGGTTGAGGTTCAGGAATGTCAACCATAACATGGATAAAAAGGCTTACAACAGAGATAAATATGACAGCAATTCTTAAAGACACATTTGACCCTTTTTGATAAAACCGATATACAACAGGCATAAAGTATATTTTTAAATTAACACTAAAAGGGAATCCGTCACCTGGTTCTTCTTTACAATTTGACAGCAGCATGATTTAGGGACAGAGACTCAGCAATGTATCGGTTTACTGGGTACAGCAGTTATGCTAGAATCATATTTTTCTTTGCTGCAGATCTGGCAGAGCTCAGAATGCTGAGCTTTGTATAACCCCGCCCACACCACTGATTGGCAGCTTTGTAGATACAATGTATATTGACAGAAAGCTGCCAATCAATGGTGCGGTCGTGGTTTGGACCAGGAGGCAATATGTCCTGTAGTGATAATCTCCTGCTGACAAAACAATGATTGTATTGAAATAGCAAAACATAGTGGAGAAAGTGACACATCCCTGTAATCAGGCTTTTTTCTCCTATATCATGTTGCTATTAGATTACCTAAAAAAACCTTGTCATGGATTGTCTTATCCACAGAAAATAAAAAGAAAGCAGACGTCTGGATTTTCCTCATAAAAAAGGAATAATTTTTCATCAGTGTTTTGAATCTGATTTTCATCAGTGGTCAGCATTTCAATTTTTACCATCAGTGTTTCATTAGTGATTCTTCACTGATTCTTCTCCTATCCATATCCATATTAAAAAAAAGTATAGCACAGATAGCATACAGATGCCATCTATACACAGAACCATAGACTTGTACAGGTAATTTTGACATGTGACTGATAAAAAACGATCGTGACTTCATGACTTTTTTGCTGATGCACAAACTGCAGAAATCTCCGGTTTGTGAATTGCTCCATGGATTTATTTTAGTAACTAGATGGTGGCCCGATTCTAACGTATCGGGTATTCTAGAATATGTATGCGTAGTGTATAGCACAGCTCACGTAGTATATTGCACAGCCCACACAGTACATTGCGCAGCCCACGAAAGTACATTGCACAGCCCACGCAGTACATTGCGCAGCCCACGTAGTACATTGCGCAGACCATGTTGTATATTGCGCAGCCCATATTGTATATTGCACAGGCCATGTAGTATATTGCGCAGGCCACGTAGTATATTGCGCAGGCCATGTAGTATATTGCCCAGGCAACGTTGTATATTGCGCAGCCCACGTAGTATATTGCGCAGTCCACGTAGTATATTGCGCAGCCCACGTAGTATATTGCGCAGCCCACGCAGTACATTGCGCAGCCAATGCAGTACATTGCGCAGCCCATGTAGTACATTGCGCAGCCCACGTAGTACATTATGCAGCTCATGTTGTATATTGCGCAGGCCACGTTGTATATTGCACAGGCCACGTAGTATATTTTGCAGGCCACGTAGTATATTGTCCAGGCAACGTTGTATATTGTGCAGCCCACGTAGTATATTGCGCAGTCCACGTAGTATATTGCGCAGCCCACGTAGTATATTGCGCAGCCCACGCAGTACATTGCGCAGCCAACGCAGTACATTGCGCAGCCCATGTAGTACATTGGGTAGCCCACGTAGTACATTGTGCAGCTCATGTTGTATATTGCGCAGGCCACGTTGTATATTGCGCAGCCCACTTAGTACATTGCGCAGCCCACGCTGTATATTGCGCAGCCCACGTTGTATATTGTGCAGCCCACGTTGTATATTGCGCAGCCCACGTTGTAAATTGCACAGCCCACATAGTACATTGCGCAGCCCATGTAGTACATTGCGCAGCCCACATTGTATATTGCGCAGCCCACGCAGTACATTGCGCAGCCCACGCTGTATATTGCACAGCCCATGTTGTATATTGTGCAGCCCATGTTGTATATTGCGCAGCCCATGTTGTATATTGCACAGCCCACATTGTATATTGCCCAGCCCTCGTTGTATATTGCCCAGCCCGTTGTATATTGCGCAGCCCACTTAGTATATTGCGCAGCCCGTTGTATACTGCACAGCCCACATTGTATATTGCGCAGCCCATGTTGTATATTGCACAGCACACATTGTATATTGCCCAGCCCACGTTGTATATTGCGCAGCCCGCTGTATATTGCGCAGCCCACTTAGTATATTGCGCAGCCCACTTAGTATATTGCGCAGCCCACTTAGTATATTGTGCAGCCTGTTGTATATTGCGCAGCCCACGTTGTGTATTGCCCAGCCCACGTTGTATAATGTGCTGCCCGCTGTATATTGCGCAGCCCACTTAGTATATTGCGCAGCCCGTTGTATATTGCGCAGCCCACTTAGTATATTGCGCAGCCCGTTGTATATTGTGCAGCCCACGTTGTATATTGCGCAGCCCATGTAGTATATTGCGCAGCCCACGTAGTATATTGCCCAGCCCATGTAGTACATTGCGCAGCCCACATTGTATTTTGCGCAGCCCACGTATATAGCAATGTGGGCATGATATCCCTGCTAAAAAAAAGAATTAAAATAAAAAATAGTTATATACTCACCTTCCGTTGGCGCCTGGATCCAGTAAGCAGTTACCGACTCTTGGGATCCACCGAAGCTCCGCCGAGCTGCTCGTGCCGGCCGCCATCTTCCGTTCCCAGGATGCATTGCGAAATTACCCAGAAGACTTAGTGGTCTCGCGAGAGCGCTAAGTCTTCTGGGTAATTTCGCAATGCAGTGCCGGGAACGGAAGATGGCGGCGGGTGAGTGCGGCTCGGCGGACTACGGAGTGTGAGTATAGCAGGTTTTTTGTTTTTTATTATTTTTAACATTACATTTTTTTACTATTGATGCCGCATAGGCAGCGTCAATAGTAAAAAATTGGGGACACACAGGGTTAATAGCGGCGGTTACGGAGTGCGTTACCCGCAGCATAACGCGGTCCATTACCGCCGGCATTAACCCTGTGTGAGCGCCGACTGGAGGGGAGTATGCGGGCGCCGGACAGTGAATGCGGGGAGTAAGGAGCGGCCATTTTCTTCCGGACTGTGCGCGTCGCTGATTGGTCGTGGCAATGGTCGTAGGCGTTTTGCCATGACCAATCAGCGACTTGGATTCCATGACAGACAGAGGCCGCGAACAATGAATATCCATGACAGACAGACAAACAGAAAGACAGAAGGACAGACAGACGGAAGTGACCCTTAGACAATTATATATATATATATATATAGATGTTCTATCTGAGAAAGTCATGGATAGATCCCATATGTGATTCATGGAAATCTCAATAAGGCCTAAATCTCTTTATTTTTTTTCATCCTTTGTCTTATTATGCAGTTAAAGCAAATGTCGTGCCCTACTCCTCACTGTCCTGTGTATGGTGGTATGACAACTAGCTGCAGCAGAAACCTCCCTGATATGTCCCATCCACAGAAGGACAAAGTATACCTGAACCATGCCCCATGGATAATGAGACATGGCTTCTGTCAATCATCAGGTGAAAATTAAACTAATCAGTAGGTGATAAACCCCTGTATTCTCTGCAGAAATTCTACTGACTGAGGATAACATAGTGTTATGATCTGGTGGCCCAGGAGTAACATTGGACATACTCTGGAGAAGGTGGTATCTATACTGACCGCGGACCCTGAACTCAACACCGCAACTAGAAGTAGCCGTGGGATGTACCTACTGATCCTAGACACCTCGACACAGCCGGAGGACTAATTAACCCTATAGATAGAAAAGGGAAAACTATCTCGCCTCAGAGAAAATCCCCAAAGGATAGGCAGCCCCCCACAAATATTGACTGTGAGAGGAGAGGAAAAAACATACACAGGCTGAAAACAGGATTTAGCAAAGGAGGCCAATCTAGCTAAATAGGAAAGATAGGACAGTGAACTATGCGGTCAGTATTAAAATACTAGGAAATATCCACCACAGAAAATACAAAAACTCCACATCTAACTAAAGATATGGAAGGTATATCTGCCTCTCCAGAGATTCCAGTTTGACTGCATAAATCCTTACACAGATTAAGCTGGACAAGAAAAAACATGAAATGCACTGAACAATGAGGACCACAAAATGTGGCCTGCAAAACAAGCAGAACTTATCTTGGTGAAAAGACCAGGAAGCAGGAGAAACCATGAAGGGATGTGAATCCTCCAGAATACAATGGACAACTGGCACTGACTAAAGGGTGAGGCCAGACTAAATAGCCCAGTCCAGAGTGGACACACCTGATAACTGCTGTGAAGGACAAATAGCAGCGCTACCACTTATAACCACCGGAGGGAGCCCAAGAACAGAATTCACAACACATAGATAATGCTGAACACACAGTGAGGGCAACTATACTTCTTTTTTAAATTAGGAATTCACTTTTAGGGCCCTTTCACAATGTGTTATTTGCTACCTTCAGTTGTCCTATCGGGGGTTATGCCCAAACCGCCCTATCAGGGCTTACATCCAAATACCATGCAAAATAGGGTTCGCATGTATGTGCCGATGGGACAATTGACTGTAATGGTGCTGATAGAGTCACAGTGAGGTTTGTCGGGCATCATTTCTGGGCATAGAAGCCTATTTGAGGTGTCTGAGAGTCAGCCTCTAACAAGTGTATATGCTTAAAAATAATGCACGGCAGAGCACATTGTGACTTTATCAGCACCATTACTGTCAATAACCTGAACCCAATCTTGTATGGTACTTGGGTGTAAGCCCCAACAGGACCAACAAATGTTGGACCAAGCACAATATGAAAGTGACCTTAGCACTTATAATGTAATTTAATTGTAATGTCAGTGTTAATTTAATCATGGTGGAGGAGGAGAATGAGGAACAGAGAGAGATGAGAATGAGAGATACATCTTTTGTACCTGAAGGATGAGAACGGTGTGCAATTTGAGTATGTTAATCAGTTACACTGGCAGTAATACAGCTGCCACCTGTCTGTGTAACTGCCTGTCTCTCACTGTTGATGCAGCTAAATATTCATAAAAACTTGTGCCTTTTTCTGTCCCTATGTTGAATGAGCTGTGCCTTCTGACCTCACTGTCAGACCCCCATATTTTATACTGGCTGTAAAAGTCCTCCGTGATTGGCTATGCTAGACCATGTGATGTAATAGCTGCAGGGCATTATGAGGAAGCCAACCTGTCACCATTAGCCTGCTCTTCATCAATGTGTGAAATGGCACAGGGTATTTTTTGATTTGGCCAATCGAATAGCAGAGTGTTTGATTTTACGGTGATCTATGAATTTCAGGAATTCAATTTGTTGTGGATAGAACTGATCATGTATACAGTAATAATCGTTATCGGACATTTCATGCCGTAACATGTTACAACATATATTTTGATGATGACATACAAAACTTACCTAACAGTGTCAGAACACAGGCCAATATTGCAATCAGTGCTCCCGTACTTAGTCCTGCAGGTAATGTGTAGGCTTCAGCATTGCACGTCTGAGCAATTCCATCTGCATCACAATCACAGACCCTGATAGTAAGGGTGTTGGTGCTACTAAGCGATGGAGTGCCACTGTCCACAATAACAATTGGTAAATAAAAGACAGGCTGTTCTTGCCTCCTAAAGCCATTCCTCTTTGTAAGGATTGATGCTGTATTATCTATAGTAAGATATAAATTGTTAGTATATGTGTGGGGTCAAATATTTATGAAATCCTTAACAATGCAGGAAATAAATTGTTTAAAAACTTGTAAAAATATAGTTGTATTTAGTCAAGAAACCACAGGAAATGGATATTGTGTTGAGTTATTGAATGTCATCCAACTTTATGTAGAAATTGACTGAGCACACTAGGGTGTTATTCAAATTACAGTGTTTAGGAAAAAGCCGGCACCACTCACCTGATGCAGTTGTGTGAAACTCAGAACTGTAAAAATATCAAATAAGGATTCCAGCTGCCACATGGACACAAGCTGGCAAACTAACGTAGAATTAGAGTATTCAGAAATTGTGGGTAATCAGCACTGCTTGTGCTATATCCAGCTAAGGAGTCCAAATGAGAGAAGGTAACTCGTCTACGTGTTTCGAAGTATCCTTACTTCTTCAGGAGAACCCTAAAATCTTTGTGGTTCTCCTGAAGAAGTAAGGATACTTTGAAACTTGAACAGAATAAACCACGCTGTTACTCTATTAGTTGGACTCCTTTGTTGGCTATAACACCAGCAGTGCAGATTACCCACAACTTCTGAATACCCGGCTTTATATGTATCTGCTCCTATAGCTCACACTATTCTCTGTGAAAATGTCTTACCCACATTGTTCTGGCTCTGCCAACCCACTAGTTGGAAAATGTAGTCATGTGATCAAAATATTTTTCATCTATGTCTAATAGTTCAGTTAGGCCAGGGTCACAATAGTGTATGGCTTCCGATGCGAGAGCATCGGATGTGATATGCTAATGACCCTCGGCTACTGCTCTGCTGCGAGGGGGAGCCGAGTTTCCTGCATGTGTGGTCTGTGCCTCTCGCACAGAGAGAATTGGAGTACAGCTGTGAAGGAGGCGGAGAAAGTAATTTCTCCATCTCCTCCACTGCAGATGTCGTGTGCGTATATCTCACCACGCTCGGATGATATCCAAGTGATGTGCGTTGTTTCACTAGCACCCATAGACATATATGGGTGTGAGTGAGCCAAGACTCAGCAGAGTCTTAGTGCCAATCGTAGCATGTTGCGATTGTTCTCGCATGCCGATTCACATGAGAAAATAATTGCAGATGTGATCTGCCACATAAATTAACACTGGTCCGAGTGCTATGCGATCTCGCATGGCACTCATCCGTATTCTACTCTAGTGGGACCCAGGCCTTACTCCAATATATAGAAAGTGAAGAATGCTACAGTTACATGATATCCAGTAATGATAAAATTAAAAATAATAATAACAATAATTAGAAGTTGCAGTAATAGAAATAGACGTATAAATAATAGAGTCATTATGATATTCCAGATACTACAAATTATATTTGCTTGAATATAACTTATAGCAATAATACTTCAGCTATTATCACTATCTGTCTTAGTGTTTGAGGGACAGGATTTGAGTTAGATATCGAGATAGCATGAAATATTGGGCACTGCACCTTATTTGTCAAGAGTCATTGGATAAAAATATGTTCTGCACAATTGTGGGCGAGTTTGCCATAAGAATTAGCCTAAATTATCATCTAAATATTGTTTATAAACATGATATATAGATTTCATTTGGAGGCATTAGACTCCCTGTCAGAATCTAGACATGATACAAAGTCAAGCAAATGTCACATTGCAGATCTTCAATCAACAGCTCGAGTGAAGAGGGACAGGCAATTTAGCATTACTTTTGATTTCTCACTTTTTGTCAGCAATGTATTACCCTTTGGCAATGCCAGAATTAATCAAACAGTCTACAGCACAAGAAAAAGAAACATGTGCTCATGTCTTATACAAACACGTCCAATCTGGATATCTCAGGAAATTTTATACAAAAAAAATAATTATGATATAGACTCTTCCAGTGGTTAAACAACTTCAGATGTTACATATGTATATACACAGTAAAAACAAGAAAGCACAATAACATTGCGAGAAACGCCTCCACGGAAAAAATATTTATGTGTCTTTCATAATAAAGAGAACCTCCAGCACACAAATATTATCTTGAGCTGGAGAAAAGAAAAAATAAATTGTAGTGACAAGGAGGAAAGAGTGATGACTTTTTTCAAAATGATGTCCTTGAAGATGTAATATACTACAGTTGATCTGTGGTTGCACAGAAAACAGTTACCATGACATTTCTTTATTATATGGCCGAGCGGACCGCTGTTTGTACCAAAGAAAAAATAAATAAAATAAAAAGACTGTGTTGGAAAGACTAGAAAAGCAGCAGAACACTAACAGAGAAAAGATTGTAGTTTTGATTAAATAATTTTAGGCTGTCATAGTTATTTTCTGTCTGGAAAGGACTTCCATAGAAATGTACTTAAAACTTGTCCTTGGTTGTCATTTAAATGGACATTCCTCATTGTCAATACAAGACAACATAATTGATAATTACATTGGCCACCAATTAATGCTTAGATCTAAAATATACTCCTAAAATATTTCTAATTAAGTTCTTACTATTTGTATTAATCAAGGATCATGCCAATAACCTTCAGTGTAGCTAATGTAAATTCATTTGTGATGATTTTACCTGTATCCTAATTAAATGATATATACAGTTAAATAGAAATAGGAAAATTATTATTCCTTTTTTCTTTCTAAAAATGAGATCACATGAAGTTCCTAGCTGCCCTAAAAAAGTATGGATTTTTTGGCTGCACTTCTGCTCATCCACCAACTTGGTAATCGAGGACACGGTGTGAGACCAATGAATAAAGCACACAGATATCAACAATCATGTGGATAGAAGAACTAGCCCTACGCTTCTATCAATGACATTAAATGTCAGGAAAGTAACAAGCTAAACTATAGTATTTATTTTACACCTTAAAGATGTATTCTTGTTTAGGAAAATACCTATTATTTATAGTTACATCCTTATGTGGACCTGCTTCAGTGACATCTGCTTCAGTCACCAAGTGACATCACATTTACTCTGCAAATAGCGCTGGTGTTGGTGGAGCTGGCATTACTGGCAGGTATTGTCCAACTAAGAATACTGGAATGTCTGTTACTATTTGTGCTACACAGTGTGTGTGTGTGTGTGTGTGTGTGTGTGTGTGTTTGTGTGCATGTGTGTGTATATGTGTGTGTGCGGGCACAATCCAGCTTCTCAGAAGGTGTAATGAACTCTCAGCTATAGTCTATGTAGTAGCATCATACCCTATTTTAACTTGCAGTTGCCTATTAGGAGTTGCTTGGATTGTGGTTGGTATTGTTGCTGTTGTTGTTTGGATTTCCTTACACATCTTTTGTTCTATATCTGCTTATATGTTCCTTAATTGACTTGATCCAGACCTCATTGGTTCCCTAATCCCTCCTGACTTTGACCCCAACCTGTCTGACTTTCCTTTTGAAGGATGTCCTGGTTTCTGACATTGGCTATTCTTCAAAATACAATTTGGTTTCCTGAATCTGTCTTTGATTCTGTCCTTCCAGTTACTGATCTGTTTTGTCTTACTACATTTGTCTACATGTTTGTACTACTCCATGGATGCAACTGACGTTTCCCTGTGGAAAGTTCAGATCCCTGTAGAGGTTAAAGTGTTAAGGCGGGGGTTCCTCTGAGACCTGCTAGACAAATTGACTAGTGACATGTCTGTCTATGTTTGCATTTTTGCTTTTTTTAAAGCCTTAGGCTACTTTCACACTAGCGTCTGTACGGAGCCGTCGCCATGCGTTGGCCTGACGTACAGACGCACGTTGTGAAATAAATGCACAACGGGGCAGCGGATGCAGTTTTTCAACGCATCCGCTGCCCCATTGAAATGTCCGTGGAGAAGGGGGCGGAGTTTCGGCCACGCATGTGCGGTCGAAAATGGCGGACGCAACGCACAAAAAAAGTTACATGGAACTTTTTTTGTGCCGATGGTCCACCAAAACACGACGCATCCGTCGCATGACGGATGCGACGTGTGGCAATCCGTCGCAATGCGTCACTAATGCAAGTCTATGGAGAAAAAACACTTCCTGCGGGCAACTTTGCAGGATGCGTTTTGTCTCCAAAAGGACGCATTGCGACGTACGTCACACAACGCTAGTGTGAAAGTAGCCTTAGATTGACTTTACAAAGGTGTAATTAATTTTCCAACTTACTTTTTGCATTAACTCTTCAGTTCTTAAGATCCCAGCTAATAGTACATGGGAGCCATGATTGTTTACTGGCAGAGGCTAAGGGTTATGTCTTATAACAGCTTTGATAACTCTAACATCATTTGTGCTCATCACATAACTAAGGCAGATTTTAAGCTCATGAATATGTACGATGAACAAGATTTATTATCGTAACTTTTGCACTTTTTTTGTGAAAAATTCATCATCTAGTTTTAGACCTATTTATTGTGTGGTTAAATCACTTTGTGCCTCACTTAAAAAAGAGCCATGTCTTACTAAGGGAGGATGTGTTCTGGTTATAAAGTGTTGTGTCTTAAAATTTGTCATTGTGCTAAATTGTGCCCAAATTTAGATGCAATTAAGTGGATAAAGTAAGCCAACCAAGAGATCATAGGAAGTTATACAATTAGCTAAATATGTCCCAAATTTATCAGTCTGGACCAAATCTATGAAGGACTCTCCCATATCATTAGCCGCAAAAAACTATAAACTCATAGGAATATGAGACATACATACAAAATCTTTATCAAACACTTTCAAAACATGAAACAAACATTTAAAAGGAGAGTATCAAACATAAACGAAGGTGTTTTGAAAGTGTTCAAAAAAAATTTGTCTCTTATGCATGGCTCATACTCCTATGTGTTTATAGGTTTTGGGGATTTTTAGGAAAAATATTTAGAATTGAGAGTCCTCAGTGGTTGATACCTTTTAATGGCTACCTGTGGCAAAATATTTTTGTATCCCAGATCACAGCACCATGGACATGAGATTACTTGTATGAAAATGTAACTTCAATTCTCAGAGAGACAGAAGAGTCTGGGAGTATAAACTTATGACAACATTTGACACTCAGTGCAGGAATGAATGTGTCAAATGGATGTATATCTTTTTACATCAATTAAGGAATTTGCTCCTCAGATCTTGTGGGGGCATCACAACAGAGAACCAGACCCCAATCAGAGGACAATAAAACATTTGCACTCCTTATCTATGAACTATCCCAATATTTTTGGCCACAACTGTTTATCACTCAACCATAATGATAGTTCTGCTTCACGTCACTTGTCTTATCTATTGCATTATTTTTGTGCTGTGTTGTGCATAAATATGTGATTCTTCAGATTTTGTATTAGTCTATGCCTTATGAAGAGACCTGAATAGTCTCGAAAGCTTGAAATGTGCTACCATCTTTTCAGTTAGCCATTAAAAGTTATCATTCACTGAGGACTCTCAATTCTAAATATTGTTCTATCTACTGGCTAACAAGGTACAAAGATATTTATCTTTCCTGTATCAAAATGTTTTCTAGGTGAATTTTAAAACTGTCTAGCCCACATCTATACTGTCTAATTATAGAGCAGAATTTTTGAATCTATCCAATGAATATGGAAGATATAAAAGGGAATTTCCACTATTGAAATCTGAAATATCTAAAAATACTTTTATATGTGGTTAAACTCTAAATAAGTATTCCCATCTTAGCAATTTATCACCTATACACTGGATTGGTAATAGCTTGCCATTTGCTGGGGGTTCCATTCACTATCTTTGGGACAGCATTGCTCTGGCAACTCCATGAACAGCATATTGGGGTGGTGGGACCATTAGTTCATTCAAAAGGGGCACTTCAGAGTCCTGTTTTTAGGATTTGGGGGGGTCTCAGTAAAAGGACACTCCAGCGAATAATGAGTTTTCCGAACAAGCTTGGGTGATCTCCAAGTATTTTGGGCGTGCTTGTATATTATGTTTGAGTCCCCGCAGTTGCATGATTTGCGGCTGCTAGACAGCCTGAATACATGTGGGGATTCACTAATAAACAGGCAATCCCTGCATGTGTTCAGGTTGTCTAACAGCCACAAACCATGCAACTGTGGGGACACCAACAGTCTACGAGCACGCCCAAGATACTCTGAGAACACCCGAGCATGCTCGGAAAACTCGAGTAACGAGCACACTTGTTCATCACTAGTTATCACCAATCTCTTTGGATAGTTAATAACTTGACAGGATTATAAGGATTTGGAGAGGCATTGTTTTTTAAAAAAATGAGATAAATGGAGTAATGAAATGTTGTCCTCAGACTGTTTCTGTCTTAAATTGATATTATATGGTAATGCATTAATGTTACATTAAATGAGAATGTCTACATATGCATCGGTAAGGACATATGGCTTGCATATTAATGCAATAAAAGATGAAAACCTCTTGAATATTATTTATAAATATCTTCTTATTGTAAGTATTATTCATTTCATACAGAAATGTATTGCTACATTAGTTTTTAATACAAATAGTGCAGTATTGAGAATTTATTCGGAGAAATCACAAAGCAGATCATGAGAGAATTATTTAAAAGTTGTCATCACATATGAGTTACTTCAGTTCATAGTGATTACACTGAAATTGTTTAAAAATCATTTGCCTATTGGCTGCTTCAGAAGAGTCATATTTCATCAACAGATGAAGGGTCGGAGTTTGCTGATTTCTATCTTAAAGATAAATTGATACACTGCATGGTTGATAGTACTCCCGTAAGGACTCGTTTCAAAACTGATTATACAAAATATTCCATGTATAAATATATACGCACGCTATATTATTTGTATTACTAAAACTTGAGGTTATTTTTTAACATGTGACATAAGTCATCTGCACCACACACAATACCAATAAACTAGACAAAATCTAATGTTGTGTCACAAATGCCACAAGTGAATGTTAGAACGTTGTTAGCGCTGTACTTCTATGCAAGAATTAAAGAGATTACCTGTGATTTTTATTATTTTTGTGTATGGGACTAAGAAAGACTAGACTGGTAGTTACTAACTACCTACCTTTTCTACACAGAGATGATCTATGCTGGCTCAGCCGGCAATTCCCCAGCTTCATTTTACCTCTAGTCAACAAAGCAGCTCCTCCTTTTCTGCTTTACTCTGTCAACAGGGCATCACTACAGATGTCATACTGATTGACCACTGGCTTTCTGCAGTTAAGTAATGAGCCAGCTCTCATTTAGCATGACATTGGCACCTTTGCGACTGTCTGATTGTTCCCCAAGAAAATTTATCCTTTTTTTTAAAAGCTCTGATGTGCCAGTTATATAAAATCTATTCTTGCTTAGAAGACATGCAAATCAGGCTCAAAGTGCAACGGGAGCATGTCAATGCACTTGGAAGGAGTAGTCTGAATGTCTGAATATACTGTCATGCCCCTAGTGCACTTTCACTCTTGTTTGCATGGGGCTATTATGTCAAGTTGAGTGCCTTCCTTCATTAGAAGTAGAGATGGGCAACTTCATTCAAGTGGAATACAAATCTACTTGAAGTTTACAAAAATCAGAATTCTAGAGAACACAGATTTTTGGAAAATTGCTTTGTGTGAATTTGTCAAAATGGTGGCCAGCTGTCCCAATCGAGATGATTTGGGGTGAGCCAGACCGCAGAGTGAAGGCAAAAGGGCCAACAAGTTCTAAGTATCTCTGGGAACTCCTTCAAGATTGTTGGAAAACCATTCCCGGTGGCTACCTCTTGAAGCTCTTCAAGAGAATGCCAAGAGTGTGCAAAGCAGTCATCAAAGCAAAAGGTGGCTACTTTGAAGAACCTAGAATATAAGACATAATTTCAGTTGTTTCACACTTTTTTGTTCAGTATATAATTCCACGTGTTAATTCATAGTTTTGATGCCTTCAGTGTGAATGTACAATTTTCATAGTCATGAAATACAGAAAAATCTTTAAATGAGAAGGTGTGTCCAAACTTTTGGTCTGTACTGTATCTCTAAATCTATTTATTAGCTATAAGTCTATTAGGTCATTTCAAGAGTTATTTTGTACACTTGCCAATGTTCCCAATTGTCTTATGAAATCCTGTGGTCTAAATCACAAAATAGATGTAGCTTTTGCTAATCTTACTTAGAAATGGGAGGACTGAATGTCCCAACTTTGGACATGAAATTGTTGTAAAATAAGTGGTTAGGTTATGCATCTACTAGAAAATGATAGCCTTACTGATTTCTGATTTTCAGAACAGAATAAAATGTACTGTCTGTAAGATTTAAGAGCAGTATTATACAATGACAATCATGGAACACCTTTCAAGGGCTAAATTTTCAAACATATATGTAACGTGAACCTGTGAAAGACAGTCTAAGTCTAAGTACTTTATATTCCCTAAGGGACTTAGAGCAATAATATTTTGTGATACCCTACATTCTATGCTACAGGAATACTGCTGCTTCGTATTTAGCATAATTAATAGCAGCTTGACAAGAAAAGCAGCATTAGGGCAGGGCTCACTTGTGGTGTACTGAGAAATAAAATGTTAGCACTTTACTTTGTAAAGCTAAGTTACTTGTCTTTGTATCAAACTGAAGAGGACACAAGGGAGGAGACTTGTGGGGACAGCTGTGGCTGAGAGCTGCTGATTGGAAGGTTTTGCCATGCCCTTTTCTCAAGTCCTTTCCAGTTGAATCTAGGCAAAGTGTACAGCCTCTCATCACAGTGGGGTACAAAACTGTTTTCTCAAGAGATTTTTTCTTTCACTGATATTTGAACTTTCCCATCTAATGTACATCTCAAATAAGAAATGCTACTACATTTAAAGCAATATTTTAATGAATTGATTTAGTACAACAAGATTTCTAATATTATTTTAGTAATATGGTTACCTTTATTGTCTTGTAATGTGAAATTAATGCTACTTGCATCGGGTGGCAAACTGAAATAAAACCAATGGCCGTTCGATGGCTCATCTTTATCTATTGCGCTTATCTCTTGAATAACCTATAAAAAAAAAGCATTAAAAGTTAAATTTCCATTTTTCTCTTGGTTTATCTAATCATTTAATAAAGAATAAATTATGGATGAAATATGACACAATAAAGATTGGATTTAAGAAAGTTTACATTAAAAATAGTAAATGGCATAATGTGTAAAACCTGGCGGTGGTTGTAGCTTCGAGAAGAGGCAAAAATTCTAACAGTCTTTGCCATTGTGGAACATTAAGTTAACTATTATGGTCTTATTCCTATCTCAGACAGTTAAGAGAAGAAACTGTACTATTTTATGTTAACATATTTTACAATTTTATGCTAATATATGAAAAGCGTTGATAAAATGGAACATTTTTGTATTACTTTTGATGAGGTAAGTTTGCACAATTTTGTTGTATGTAAGAAATTCCCTGAGAACAGCTGTATGGCTCCTTTCAACTTTGTGATTTAGCCATACCCTTTTTTTGCATAATCAAATTAGCATTAGATTATCCTATTGACATTGCTGTACCTTAGGGTACCGTCACACAGTGCCATTTTCATCGCTACGACGGCACGATTCGTGACGTTGCAGCGTCGTATGATAATCGCTCCAGTGTTGTAGACTGCGGTCACACGTTGCAATACACGGCGTTGGAGCGATAATTTCATGACATATTTGCGATGTAGAAGCCGTTGGTTACTGTGCGCACATCGTACACAACCTGTGTCACACGATGCAATCATGCCGCCACAGCGGGACACTAGACGACGAAAGAAAGTTTCAAATGATCTGCTATGACGTACGATTCTCAGCGGGGTTCCGGATCGCAGTAGCATGTCAGACACTATGATATCGTAACGATATCGCTAGAACGTCACGAATCGTGCCGTCGTAGCGATGAAAATGGCACTGTGTGACGGTACCCTTACAAAGAGGGCCTTGTTACCTCTTGAATTAAATTCAATTGATTTTGTGTCATGCTCGCTGGGGGTGCATATAGTTTGTGAACATACCATACCAGAAGGTCGGGTTTACCTTGGAGGGGCATAGTTAAGTGACTACCTAGTTTTAACTGGAGCTCCTGATGATGGAGTTAAGCTTGGTCTGCAGGTAGCCACCATGTACCACTCCTAGGCAATCCCCAGTACTGCAGATGTTGACGCCAAGGGTAAGGATCGTTGATACTGAGTAGACTCAGAGACACAGACAATGCTAGATTTGTAATGTTTTCAGACAGGTGTGGCTTCAGCGTTCAGATACGTCCAAAGCAGCTCCAGGTTCAGATACTGCCTGAGCAGTTTCAGGGTAACGTACACATTACACTTGAATGTGAGAACAAAACCAGGATAACAAACTAACTTCAAAGGATTAAGACAGGGGACCTGGCAACATACAGTTTTACACACAAGAGTTTTAGAGAAACTACAGGGGTTACTCAGGCACCTCCCAAATGGGGAGGGTGCCTTTTATACTAGATGGCTCCCAGATATTGGTTAGGGGCATTTTCAAGGTGCACATGCTGCCCCATTAGGAACAGTGGAGCACACGCACGTGCACTAGGCTAGCCACCCGAAAGCCTTTGCGGTGTGCACAGAAAGCAGGAGATGGGAAGCTCACCGCACAGCCGAGGTTTATTTGCTGTACAAATAATGTGCTTTTAATATGTCCCTACTGGTGATAACAGACAAACAATATAAAAATGCCCCTGCCAACCCTAAATGTCTCATATTACCTTATTACGATGCACTTTGTAATATAATTATAAGCAAGAATAACCAAACAAAATGCCAACACTAGCAAAAACCATTGTTCTAGCAATGCCGATGAATCAAACCTATCCATTACTTATATTTATGTTAGCCTAATGATAATTGACACACAATTTAGGTATATATTAAATTATTATTATTATTATTTATTTATATAGCACCATTAATTCCATGGTGCTGTACATGAGAAAGGGGTTACATACAGAGTTATAGATATAATTTACAGTAAACAAGTTTACAGTGACAGACTGGTACAAAGGGGAGAGGACCCTGTCCTTGCGGACTTACATTATAAATGGATATGTACACTTTTAAAACATGTGAAAGACAAACAGCAATGTTTTGCAAATATTACAAAAAAATAAATAAAAAATGGCCCATGCTTCATGGAAAAAAACGCTACAATAAAAAATAAATTAATCAAAAGAATTACAAAAGAATTGCAGCACTCACCTGATCCTTGGTGGTATATTTCTTTAATCCATTACATGGATAACATCGTAAGGTGCGGTGTGCAGGTAGCAGGGTAGATTAACAGGTGAAGTAAGAGATCTGATGGACTACGGCCGTTTTGCGCCTTCTTTGTGCTTCTATGGGTCCATAATCCATAATAATTGACTATGGACCCATAGAAGCACAAAAAGGCGCAAAACGGCTGTAGTCCGTCAGGTCTCTTGCCTCATCAGTCATCTCCTGTACTACCTGCACACCGCAACATTGCTATGTTATCCATGTAATGGAATAAACAAATATACAACCAAGGATCCAGTGAGTGCTGCAATTCTTTTGTACTTCTTTTGATTTATTCATAAACGCTATGACAATGCACCACCCTGAGGCAATCTATTGAAGAGATGTACAAGGTGTTGGTTCCACAGACACGTAAAAAGCTACACAATGGGTGCCTGAATATTTGTTTCCCAAATGAACAATAAATAATGGCAAAATATTACCAGAAAAATATACTGATCTTGGCGTGGTTAAGACATAGGAAGTATTGCTTATTCAAGGAGTTACAACTAGTGTTGAGCGATACCTTCCGATATTTGAAAGTATCGGTATCGGATTGGATCGGCCGATATCCAAAAAATATCGGATATCGCCGATACCGATACCCGATACCAATACAAGTCAATGGGACACAAATATCGGAAGTGATCCTGGATGGTTCCCAGGGTCTGAAGGAGAGGAAACTCTCCTTCAGGCCCTGGGATCCATATTCATGTTAAAAATAAAGAATAAAAATAAAAAATATGGATATACTCACCCTCGGACGAGCCCTGGCTGTCACCGCTGCAAGCGTCTGCCTCCGTTCTTAAGAATGCAGTGTGAAGGACCTTTGATCATGTGACCACCCACGCGACCAATCACAAGCCGCGATGTCATCGCAGGTCCTACACTCACTGCATTCTTAGGAACGGAGGCAGACGCCTGCACCGGTGAGAGCCAGGGCCCGTCCGAGGGTGAGTATATCCATATTTTTTATTTTTATTCTTTGTTTTTTACATGAATATGGATCCCAGGGCCTGAAGGAGAGTCTCCTCTCCTCCAGACCCTGGGAACCATACACACCGCACACGCCTGTGAACTTATAGGAACTTCCGATTCCGATTTCCGATATCACAAAAATATCGGAACTCGGTATCGGAATTCCGATACAGCGAATATCGGCCGATACCCAATATTTGCAGTATTGGAATGCTCAACACTAGTTACAACCAGCTATATCATGCTCATGTCATGTGTAAACTGGGCATTAGTAAGGGCGCTTGACTAAGAGGATATTCTTTGACTAATTGTAAAAAATATAGAACACATGTACAAAGTCTGAATTTTCTGCATACCTTTATTCCAGTGAGCGCTGCAGTGTTATGTGCCCAACTGATGCAAAATGAAATGCAGATTACAGCGAATCAGGCAAACTACAAATTAATCTGTTCGTGTGGACTTTCCTCTGATATTTGATTTACAAAAAAGTAATTATCCTCAGATTTTCCATCTCTAATACTCTGGGGTCTTCCTAGATTCCAGAGCATAATAAAAGTAAGATCTGAAAAATACCAGCTTCCAGCTGAGTCTCTGGATGCTTCTGCACAAGCATGCAAAATGTTACGATGTCTAGACATTATGACATGACTCTCACATGCAGAACAATGTAATGGGATTCAGCACTTGCGATGGCAATTACAATATGCGACAAAGATCCAATTGGTGCTAGTGAGGAGAGGAGGGGTTGTAGCAGTGAGCGGTGAGGTGAGAATGAGTATTTAGTTTTATACCTTTTGTTGGTCTTTAACAATTCAGAAAAGTGGCTGAAGCGAATTACAAAAAAAAAATCAGTTTTTTTTTTCAAATGAAGATTTATGTAAAATTTGATTTGAATTCAATTCCGATTGGAAATATTCGCTCATCTCCAATATTCTTCCGGGTCGTAACTACAATTGGGGCAGCCGGGGCACTGCCCCAGGGCCCCAACCACCCAAGGGGCTCCAAATTGATGGTAAAAAATTGTATTTTAATACTTTACTTTCCCATAAAATACCCAGCTCCTATATTCCTGTCAGACAATGTCACCCGGAGGACAGGAGAGACTATCATGCGTAGCAGGCTTCACCACATTCCGCACAACCTCTAGTGATTGAAATGATGAGGGGCCCCACTATGAAGTTTTGCCCCGGGGCCCCGAAGTTTATAGTTATGGCACTGATATTCTTTATTATATTTGTTGTTGCTGCTATAAAGAATAAACAATATTTTATGTAACCTAAATTAATAATTAAATGTATCATGATGTTACGGGCAGTAAGGTTCATCTCCTGCTCATATAATGGCAATATTGACTAACAGAAAGATGCCCATGCTACAGAGCTCTGAAAAGTAGCTAAATGTTTGTCTCCCTCAGTGCTAAAAGATTTGTCATATTTGATGTTAATCCTATGTGTAAGCTAGCAAACAGCAAGTGTGAAAACTTATTAACCTCCTGCCTCCACATCAGTAGACTGAAACTACAGTAACATATTTCATGGATTTTAAAATATGAGCATTTAAACCTAAGTATATCACCTGTTCTTTTTCATACATTAATTATTAAAAATCAAATGCACAAGAACTGCATCACTATGTCCTGATCAATTATTGAATTTGTGCCGTGAAGCATTATGTCACCAAAATTGTCTGAATAAAAGAAGTAGACATCATATTAGAGATATGACAGGATGTTCTTATACTGTGCCACAGTCCTATTATATAGTATTTATTTAAAATATAACTGCATCAGAAAGGTGGCTCACAACTGTTGCAAATTTTTCAGAGTAGCGTAAAGCTTTTTAGTTACCATACTTTTGATATTTTTACCACAGTTCTGACAATTTATTGGAAAGTGGGGAGAGCTTATTAGTAGAGATGAGCAGAGCTTTTGTTATTTGACTCTGCCAATTTTGACACATTTTTCTAAAAAATTTGATTTGGGGTGAAAAAAAATAAATTTTTGGAAGCTTGCAATTGTTTGTGGGGGAGAGAGAGAGAGAGAAAGAATCCAGCTGGCCATAAAAGCATGGACTTTAAAGGTTAGTGAGTGAAAGTAGACCCCACTGACCATAAGTGCTTATGCTATGCAGAATAGATGAGATAGATAGATAGATAGATAGATAGATAGATAGATAGATAGATAGAGGACACTATACAGATGAGATAATGACAAAGAGGACCCCACTGACCATAAGAGGTTACAAATTGCAGAACAGAGAGACTTACTTAGTGACTCTAGAGATGGAACAAGACTCTGCCATAAAAGCTATGCTCCATTGGGAAGTGCTGATCTGTGATGTTTCAGGTACAGACCAGCACTGTGCAATGTATGATATATAAGATGTCATGGCTGCAGGGCATTTTGGAGAGGCCCACTTGATAACAAAATATTACATAAGCCTCCTCTCTGATGGTTCAGCCGTGTGGGAATTAGAGGATACTGGGCAATTTTTTTTTTTGCGAACTGCAAATTGAATATCAAAATGTTTAAATTTGCGTGAAATCATGAAATTAAGGAAATTCAATTGAATCCAATCCTCCATGGACTAATCCGCTCATCTCTACTTATTAGAAGATGGAATCATAACATCTCTTATTGAATAGATCTTACTCCAGCCGACTGTGAAACCACAATTTGAAATGCCAGTCTTGATGAATGATGCCATTATATCACTATCACAAAATAAAAGTAGAAAGAGTCCAGGAAGAAGGATGCCAATATTTCACCTTCCAGCAGATATAAGGTGTTTCTGTCATGTGTCATTAGACTTACCTGTCCTGGATATGCATTCTCACAAACACTGGTCTCATATTCCATAGCAAATTCAGGTGCATTATCATTAATATCGAGAATGCTAATAGCCACATAGCCTTTCCCAATTTGAGCAGGATTTTCTGTGTAAAATTAGAAACACAATTTATCACAACATAGATTATCAAGCATCTAATAGTTTATTGCATAGTTCTGCTCAATGCCACAATTTTCTTATATTGATTTTTTTGTAAAGAAACTTTATTTTAAAACATTATAAAATATCTAGTATTTATTAAGAAATAAAAACAGTCTGCTTTGTCTGACCATTACAATTTATAATGTAAATTACAGTTAACTGCTTCCTTATTTCCCAGCAAGGTCTGGACAATGAGTCGGTATTGGAATTACAGTTTACTGGGCTGATTATTTAAAGGACAGTTCATAGGAAAGTCATAAAAAAATAAAAACAACTCTTTTTATGATTTTCCTGTGATATTTCCATTAAATAATCTGCCCAGTAAACTAGTGTTATTCCAATGCAGACTCATTGTCCAGACCTAGCTGGGAAATAAGGAAGCAGCTAACTGTAATTTGCATTAACAATGTGACCCGTCCTACCTTGTGCACTTAATTCTATACTTCTGTATGAGCATACTAATTACTCTTGTGACCAAAATCTCTGAAAGCTTTAAACAATACGTACCAGGAATCAGTATTTAAAAAAAATATATCATTCTATACCTATCAGCCATAACATTAAACCCACCTGCCTAATATTGTGTTAATCTCCTCTAAAAATGCTAAGACCTTTTGAGATGTGTGAAACAATATTTCTGAAGTTATCCTGTGGTATCTAGCACTCAAGCACATTATCGTTAATATTTAGCTTTACATACCATATTTTGGACAAAATTATTGGGTCACACCTCCTAATAATTGAATTCAGGTTTTTCATTCATTCCCATTAGCACAGGTGAATGAAATCCAACCCCTAGCCATTAATTCTGTCTTTACCAAAATTTATGAAAGAATAGGTAATTCTAAAAAGCTCTCTGAATTTGAGTATGGCACAGAAAGAGTGTGACACTTTTGTGACAAGTCAATTCATGCAATTTCTTGCCTCCTAAATATTTCACAATCAGGTGTGAGTAATATTATTGAAAATAGAAGCAATAAGAAACTACATCAACTGAAGCGCAACGAGATGGAAGACTCATACAATTACAGTGCTGGATTGCTGAGATCTGTTGCACAAAGTGCTTAAAAATTACCAATGCTCTGCTGACTCAATAACTACAGAGCTCCAAACCTCTTCTTGAATGGACACTAGCACTAAAACTTTCTGCCAAGGGGCTACATGGAATGGGTATACATGGCTGAGCAACTACATGCAATCTTTGCATCTCCAAGCACTTTTGAAAAAATAGAGGAGTAAATCACCAAATGTCCAAATATCAAATGGGTACTTCAATTACAATTACACCACTATCCACATAAGACAAAGAAGGGATCCCACAACAATTTACTGAAGATTAAAAGCTAATATTTTATTAACAATAAATCAAAACACAGTTGAGATACAACAGGAGTAACCATAAATAGGGGGCGCCAAATAACATGTAAAGAGGGCTACAGCCTAATAGCACACCAAGCAACCACCAATTGTGTTATAAATAACTATGGATACCAAGAGACCCTATATAAGTGGTGCTACATTAGCCGCTGAAATTTGCCCTACAAAATGAGTAACGGAGCTCTGCAACAAGTATGAACACATATATTGAAAGCCCTATATATATATAAATGGGTCAGTATTAGTGTTGAGCGATACCTTCCGATATCGGAAAGTATCGGTATCGGAAAGTATCGGCCGATACCGTCAAAATATCGGATCCAATCCGATACCGATACCCGATCCCAATGCAAGTCAATGGGACGAAAATATCGGAATTAAAATAAACCCTTTATAAACTTGTAGGTTCATTCTACATGAAGGAAAACAACTAAGAATAATGTAGGATGTATTGGGGGACGTGGCGGAGATATTAAAGGCACAGAGGTTTAGCCCAATGTAATAGAATAGCAGGATTTTTTTTTTTTTATGACGTTCGGCGTTAGAAAGAATTTGACTATGTTAATTTTTTTTTTTTTTATGTCAGATATTGATGTTTCACTACTTCCATGCCCTTCACCTTCTTTTTTACTTCTCCCACGCTTTCTTCTTCATTATCCTCATCATCAGCTTCTTTGACATCAACTTCTTCACCTTATTCATCTTCTTCTTCATCTTCTACCTATTATTTTTTGGGTTACATTGTTCATATTCTTTTTATTTTACTATTATCTTCATCATATTCTACTTCTTCATCATATTCTTATTTGTGACAGGCATTCCCGTAGTTGTTATCTATAAAAGTTTGAAGATTACACCTTCCGTTCTGCCTGTCACAAAACAGTTACATTTCAGTTTGGCCTGCAGCATCAGGCTTTATCCAGGGGCACCACGAGGAGGAACGGACTCACCCCCATACACTGCTTAGTCTTCTTCTGCTTATAATTTAGATAATATTTTTTGCTCTGATATTTTGTGTTATGCTTAATGTTCTTCTGCTATTTGTTCTGCAGCCTCTTGTTCTTCTGCTTCTCGGTCTTCCAGGTCGTCGTAGTCTCCAGGGTCGTCGTCTCCGGGGTCGTCGTCTCCGGGGTCGTCGTCATCGGGGTGGTCTTCAGGGTCGTCGTCTCCGGGGTCGTCGTCATCGGGGTGGTCTTCAGGGTCATCGTCTCCAGGGTCGTCGTCATCACGGTGGTTGTCGTCTCAGGTGTCGTTGTCATCTTAGGGGTGGTCTTCCGGGTCATCGTGTTTAGTCTCTTGAACTTGGAAATGTAGCAGAAGGTACAAGAAGGCTGAGAAAATGCCGAGAACCAGCTGATGGAACTGGAACTCGGATGGCTACCCGAAGGTCCAAGAGCCAATGGAACTACCGAGGACCAGCTGACGTTACTGGAACCCGGTTACTAAGCAGGAGGTACCCGTGCCTGAAAGCACTACCAAGGACCACCTGACGTTGGTGGAACTCGGATACCCAGAGGGAGGCACCTAAGCCAAAGGCTCTGCCCGGAACCAGCTGACGGTACTGGAACCAGGATGGGGAGCAGAAGGTACAAGAGCAAAAGACACTGCCGAGAACCAGCTGACGGTGCTGGAACCCGGATGGGTAGCCGAAGGTCCAAGAGCCAATGGAACTACCGAGGACCAGCTGACGTTACTGGAACCCGGTTACTAAGCAGGAGGTACCCGTGCCTGAAAGCACTACCAAGGACCACCTGACGTTGGTGGAACTCGGATACCCAGAGGGAGGCACCTAAGCCAAAGGCTCTGCCCGGAACCAGCTGACGGTACTGGAACCAGGATGGGGAGCAGAAGGTACAAGAGCAAAAGACACTGCCGAGAACCAGCTGACGGTGCTGGAACCCGGATGGGTAGCCGAAGGTCCAAGAGCCAATGGAACTACCGAGGACCAGCTGACGTTACTGGAACCCGGTTACTAAGCAGGAGGTACCCGTGCCTGAAAGCACTACCAAGGACCACCTGACGTTGGTGGAACTCGGATACCCAGAGGGAGGCACCTAAGCCAAAGGCTCTGCCCGGAACCAGCTGACGGTACTGGAACCAGGATGGGGAGCAGAAGGTACAAGAGCAAAAGACACTGCCGAGAACCAGCTGACGGTGCTGGAACCCGGATGGGTAGCCGAAGGTCCAAGAGCCAATGGAACTACCGAGGACCAGCTGACGTTACTGGAACCCGGTTACTAAGCAGGAGGTACCCGTGCCTGAAAGCACTACCAAGGACCACCTGACGTTGGTGGAACTCGGATACCCAGAGGGAGGCACCTAAGCCAAAGGCTCTGCCCGGAACCAGCTGACGGTACTGGAACCAGGATGGGGAGCAGAAGGTACAAGAGCAAGTGTCTGCGTGGCTTTTGCAGGACACGATGCCGGCTGCACAGCAGGGGAACAGCTGGCGGTGCTGAACCCCACTGACACATTGGCTGGTGTTTTTCTCTGTGCAGCTAGCAGTACCGGGCCCCAACTGGCGGTGTTGGAGCCCGGGCTCTGCAGGGGGAGCAGAGTGTAGGCCGAAGCCTAATTGAACCAATTTCAAAGGTAACCTTTAACCCCCCCTCAGGGGTTACAAAGTAGAAGAGCCACAGCTTATGCAGCAGTAGTGCTGCACAAGTCAAAGGTTGCTCTTTTAATTTCGCTCCTTGCACACGCTGAATGAAACACGTCTAACATTTAGCCCTTTATACAGTCAAACTGTGTTGGAGGCGCGAGTTCCCTTTGTAATGAGACGCAGCACAGATGTCAAGAATCCCACCTTGGTGCTGGGTGCAGCCTCCTGAGCGTTGTTATTTGCTGTACAGGAGTCTGCGCTGTCGTGTTGTCCCCTGGCCTAGCGCTGTTAGCGCTGCCCATCTTCTGACATCATTTAATGTCGGCCGGTGCGGTTCGCGATGACCATGAATCCCAGCCCCGCAGTGTCTTAACATTGTTAAAACACTGCGGGGCTGGGATTCAGGGCCTGGCACAGCACATATGTTCGCCTCTCACACTCGGGTCCTTACACCCGCTTCAGACTGTGCGGCGTCATCTGATCCCTTATCGCATGCCACGGCCATGAAGCCGCACAGTCCGAAGAAGGCGGAAGGAGAGGAGGGACAGGCGAACTGATGCACTGATCATGCCCATCAATCACACCCTCGCAGTCCCAATAAATAAGACACCGAGGGGCGTTGTGTGTGTCAGGGCGGCCGCAGAGGCGCAGCCAGCCAAACAATGATGCCAGAAGACGGGCAGCGCTACCAAGGGGGTTGCAGCGTGTCATTACAAAGGAAAGTCACACCACCGGGACGGTTAAATGGTCACACAGAGGACACATTTCAGACGTGTTTTCAGTTCCACATGTGCGAGAATACATTTATGAGCCACCTTGCACACATGCAGCATTACCGCTGTACAAGGTGGCTGGATAACGTAAAAACGCCTGGGGGAGGGGGGACAGGTTCCCTTCAATTTCAGTTCTGGTGTCTGCGTGGCTTTTGCAGGACACGATGCCGGCTGCACAGCAGGGGAACAGCTGGCGGTGCTGAACCCCACTGACACATTGGCTGGTGTTTTTCTCTGTGCAGCTAGCAGTACCGGGCCCCAACTGGCGGTGTTAGAGCCCGGGGTCAGCAGGAGGAGGAGATGGAGCAGAGTGTAGGCCGAAGCCTGCACTGGCGGCAGCTTTTGGGTCTGTTGTGCCTGCGTGGCAGTTGCAGGACACGTTGCCGGCTGCACAGCAGGGGAACAGCTGGCGGTGCTGAACCCCACTGACACATTGGCGAGGTGTTTTTCTCTGTGCAGCTAGCAGTACCGGGCCCCAACTGGCGGTGTTGGAGCCCAGGGTCAGCAGGAGGAGCAGGGGGAGCGGAGTGTAGGCCGAAGCCTGCACTGGAGCAAGTTGAAAGGAAACCTTTAACCCCCCCCAGGCGTTTGTAGCTGGAAGAGCCATCGTGTACAGCACTAATGCTGGAAAAGGTCAACTTAGCTCTTTTAATTATGGTCCTTGCAGATGCTGAACCTAACACTTATGAAATGTGTCCCCTCACAGCGTTCAACCGTCCAGTAGGTGGAACTTTCCTTTGTCATGTGACGCAGCACAGCCGTCATTTTTACCCCCTTGGCGCCGTGCGCCACCTCCTCAGCGTTGTTTGAATCTGTCCCGGAGCCTGCGCTGTTAGGTTACCCCTTGGCCATGCACACATTTTGCGCTGCCCGTCTTCTGACATCATTTGCTGTCAGGCTGACTGCGCCTGTGCGGGTGCGCTGTCCGAGATTCAGCCTCGCGGTGTCATCTAATGTAATCCCACCGCGGGCCTGGGATCCGTGTCCATGCGCAGTGCATATCCTCGCCTCTCACTCCCCTCCCTACGGCTTCTTAAGACTGTGCGGTGTCACGGCCGTGGCATGCTATTAGGGATCAGCTGACACCGAACAGTCTTTAGAAGCCGTAGGGAGGGGAGTGAGAGGCGAGGATATGCAGTGCGCATGGCCACGGATCCCAGGCCCGCGGTGGGATTACATTAGACGACACCGCGAGGCTGAATCTCGGACAGCGCACCAGCACAGGCGCAGCCAGCCTGACAGCAAATGATGTCAGAAGACGGGCAGCGCAAAATGTGTGCATGGCCAAGGGGTAACCTAACAGCGCAGGCTCCGGGACAGATTCAAACAACGCTGAGGAGGTGGCGCACGGCGCCAAGGGGGTAAAAATGACGGCTGTGCTGCGTCACATGACAAAGGAAAGTTCCACCTACCGGACGGTTGAACGCTGTGAGGGGACACATTTCATAAGTGTTAGGTTCAGCATCTGCAAGGAGCACCACGAAAAGAGGCACTTTTTCCCTTTGCATCATTATTACTGCTGCACAAGGTGGCTCCTTCAGTAACAAACGCCTGGGGGGGGGGGACAGGTTCCCTTAAATTTAACTTGTTGTGCCTGCGTGGCGGTCGCAGTACACGTTGCCGTATACACAGCAGGGGAACAGCTGGCGGTGCTGAACCCCACTAACACATTGGCGAGGTGTTTGGCTCTGTGCGTACAGCACTTCTGGACGGCAACTGGCGGTGTTGGAGCCCAGGGACAGGTGGAGGAGGAGGAGGTTGGAGGAGGTAGGAGGGATTGCCACACACACAGCAGGGGAACAGCTGACGTTACTGAACCCCAATAACAGAGGAGGGACTGTTGACTGTGCGTACAGCACTTCTGGACGGCAACTGGCGGTGTTGGAGCCCAGGGACAGGTGGAGGAGGAGGAGGTTGGAGGAGGTAGGAGGGATTGCCACACACACAGCAGGGGAACAGCTGACGTTACTGAACCCCAATAACAGAGGAGCGACTGTTGACTGTGCGTACAGCACTTCTGGATGGCAACTGGCGGTGTTGGAGCCCAGGGACAGGTGGAGGAGGAGGAGGTTGGAGGAGGTAGGAGGGATTGCCACACACACAGCAGGGGAACAGCTGACGTTACTGAACCCCAATAACAGAGGAGGGACTGTTGACTGTGCGTACAGCACTTCTGGACGGCAACTGGCGGTGTTGGAGCCCAGGGACAGGTGGAGGAGGAGGAGGTTGGAGGAGGTAGGAGGGATTGCCACACACACAGCAGGGGAACAGCTGACGTTACTGAACCCCAATAACAGAGGAGGGACTGTTGACTGTGCGTACAGCACTTCTGGACGGCAACTGGCGGTGTTGGAGCCCAGGGACAGGTGGAGGAGGAGGAGGTTGGAGGAGGTAGGAGGGATTGCCACACACACAGCAGGGGAACAGCTGACGTTACTGAACCCCAATAACAGAGGAGCGACTGTTGACTGTGCGTACAGCACTTCTGGACGGCAACTGGCGGTGTTGGAGCCCAGGGACAGGTGGAGGAGGAGGAGGTTGGAGGAGGTAGGAGGGATTGCCACACGCACAGCAGGGGAACAGCTGGCGGTGCTGAACCCCACTGACACATTGGCGAGGTGTTTTTCTCTGTGCAGCTAGCAGTACCGGGCCCCAACTGGCGGTGTTGGAGCCAAGGGTCAGCAGGAGGAGCAGGGGGAGCGGAGTGTAGGCCGAAGCCTGCACTGGAGCAAGTTGAAAGGAAACCTTTAACCCCCCAGGCGTTTGTAGCTGGAAGAGCCATCGTGTACAGCACTAATGCTGGAAAAGGTCAACTTAGCTCTTTTAATTATGGTCCTTGCAGATGCTGAACCTAACACTTATGAAATGTGTCCCCTCACAGCGTTCAACCGTCCGGTAGGTGGAACTTTCCTTTGTCATGTGACGCAGCACAGCCGTCATTTTTACCCCCTTGGCGCCGTGCGCCACCTCCTCAGCGTTGTTTGAATCTGTCCCGGAGCCTGCGCTGTTAGGTTACCCCTTGGCCATGCACACATTTTGCGCTGCCCGTCTTCTGACATCATTTGCTGTCAGGCTGACTGCGCCTGTGCGGGTGCGCTGTCCGAGATTCAGCCTCGCTGTGTCGTCTAATGTAATCCCACCGCGGGCCTGGGATCCGTGTCCATGCGCAGTGCATATCCTCGCCTCTCACTCCCCTCCCTACGGCTTCTTAAGACTGTGCGGTGTCACGGCCGTGGCATGCTATTAGGGATCAGCTGACACCGAACAGTCTTTAGAAGCCGTAGGGAGGGGAGTGAGAGGCGAGGATATGCAGTGCGCATGGCCACGGATCCCAGGCCCGCGGTGGGATTACATTAGACGACACCGCGAGGCTGAATCTCGGACAGCGCACCAGCACAGGCGCAGCCAGCCTGACAGCAAATGATGTCAGAAGACGGGCAGCGCAAAATGTGTGCATGGCCAAGGGGTAACCTAACAGCGCAGGCTCCGGGACAGATTCAAACAACGCTGAGGAGGTGGCGCACGGCGCCAAGGGGGTAAAAATGATGGCTGTGCTGCGTCACATGACAAAGGAAAGTTCCACCTACCGGACGGTTGAACGCTGTGAGGGGACACATTTCATAAGTGTTAGGTTCAGCATCTGCAAGGAGCACCACGAAAAGAGGCACTTTTTCCCTTTGCATCATTATTACTGCTGCACAAGGTGGCTCCTTCAGTAACAAACGCCTGGGGGGGGGGGACAGGTTCCCTTAAATTTAACTTGTTGTGCCTGCGTGGCGGTCGCAGTACATGTTGCCGTATACACAGCAGGGGAACAGCTGGCGGTGCTGAACCCCACTAACACATTGGCGAGGTGTTTGGCTCTGTGCGTACAGCACTTCTGGACGGCAACTGGCGGTGTTGGAGCCCAGGGACAGGTGGAGGAGGAGGAGGTTGGAGGAGGTAGGAGGGATTGCCACACACACAGCAGGGGAACAGCTGACGTTACTGAACCCCAATAACAGAGGAGGGACTGTTGACTGTGCGTACAGCACTTCTGGACGGCAACTGGCGGTGTTGGAGCCCAGGGACAGGTGGAGGAGGAGGAGGTTGGAGGAGGTAGGAGGGATTGCCACACACACAGCAGGGGAACAGCTGACGTTACTGAACCCCAATAACAGAGGAGGGACTGTTGACTGTGCGTACAGCACTTCTGGATGGCAACTGGCGGTGTTGGAGCCCAGGGACAGGTGGAGGAGGAGGAGGTTGGAGGAGGTAGGAGGGATTGCCACACACACAGCAGGGGAACAGCTGACGTTACTGAACCCCAATAACAGAGGAGCGACTGTTGACTGTGCGTACAGCACTTCTGGACGGCAACTGGCGGTGTTGGAGCCCAGGGACAGGTGGAGGAGGAGGAGGTTGGAGGAGGTAGGAGGGATTGCCACACACACAGCAGGGGAACAGCTGACGTTACTGAACCCCAATAACAGAGGAGGGACTGTTGACTGTGCGTACAGCACTTCTGGACGGCAACTGGCGGTGTTGGAGCCCAGGGACAGGTGGAGGAGGAGGAGGTTGGAGGAGGTAGGAGGGATTGCCACACACACAGCAGGGGAACAGCTGACGTTACTGAACCCCAATAACAGAGGAGGGACTGTTGACTGTGCGTACAGCACTTCTGGACGGCAACTGGCGGTGTTGGAGCCCAGGGACAGGTGGAGGAGGAGGAGGTTGGAGGAGGTAGGAGGGATTGCCACACACACAGCAGGGGAACAGCTGACGTTACTGAACCCCAATAACAGAGGAGCGACTGTTGACTGTGCGTACAGCACTTCTGGACGGCAACTGGCGGTGTTGGAGCCCAGGGACAGGTGGAGGAGGAGGAGGTTGGAGGAGGTAGGAGGGATTGCCACACACACAGCAGGGGAACAGCTGACGTTACTGAACCCCAATAACAGAGGAGCGACTGTTGACTGTGCGTACAGCACTTCTGGACGGCAACTGGCGGTGTTGGAGCCCAGGGACAGGTGGAGGAGGAGGAGGTTGGAGGAGGTAGGAGGGATTGCCACACACACAGCAGGGGAACAGCTGACGTTACTGAACCCCAATAACAGAGGAGGGACTGTTGACTGTGCGTACAGCACTTCTGGACGGCAACTGGCGGTGTTGGAGCCCAGGGACAGGTGGAGGAGGAGGAGGTTGGAGGAGGTAGGAGGGATTGCCACACACACAGCAGGGGAACAGCTGACGTTACTGAACCCCAATAACAGAGGAGGGACTGTTGACTGTGCGTACAGCACTTCTGGACGGCAACTGGCGGTGTTGGAGCCCAGGGACAGGTGGAGGAGGAGGAGGTTGGAGGAGGTAGGAGGGATTGCCACACACACAGCAGGGGAACAGCTGACGTTACTGAACCCCAATAACAGAGGAGGGACTGTTGACTGTGCGTACAGCACTTCTGGACGGCAACTGGCGGTGTTGGAGCCCAGGGACAGGTGGAGGAGGAGGAGGTTGGAGGAGGTAGGAGGGATTGCCACACACACAGCAGGGGAACAGCTGACGTTACTGAACCCCAATAACCGAGGAGCGACTGTTGACTGTGCGTACAGCACTTCTGGATGGCAACTGGCGGTGTTGGAGCCCAGGGGCAGGTGGAAAAGCAGAGGAACACAATGTAGGCCGAAGCCTGAGAAAGTCGAAAGGGAACCTTTAACCCCCCCCCAAGGCGTTTGTAGCTGAAAGAGCCAGCTTGTGCAGCACAAAAGATGCAAAAGGAAAAGGTGGCTCTTTTCATCATGATCCTTGCAAACACAGAACTAAACACTTATAAAATGTGTCCCCTGAAGCCGTGAAACCGTCCCGGAGGTGGGACTTTCCTTCGTAATATGACGCAGCACAGCCGTCATTCCTACCCCCCCGCCGCCGTGCCCCGGCTCCTCAGCGTTGTTTGATTCCGTCCCGGAGCCTGCGCTGTTATGTTATCCCGTGGACAGGCACACTTAGCGCTGCCCGTCTTCTGACATCATTTGGTGTCAGGCTGGCTGCGCCTGTGCGGCCGCGCTGGCCGAGAGCCCGCCTCGCAGTGTCTTCTGATTTAATCCCACTGGGGGCCTGGGATCCATGGACATGCGCAGTGCATATCTGAACCTCTCACTCCCCTCCCTATGGCTTCTTAAGACTGTGCGGTGTCACGGCCGTGGCATGCTATTAGGGACCAGCTGACACCGAACAGTCTGAAGAAGCCATAGGGAGATGAGTGAGAGGTGGAGGTTCAGATATGCACTGCGCATGTCCATGGATCCCAGGCCCCCAGTGGGATTAAATCAGAAGACACTGCAAGGCGGGCTCTCGGCCAGCGCGGCCGCACAGGCGCAGCCAGCCTGACACCAAATGATGCCAGAAGACGGGCAGCGCTAAGTGTGCCTGGCCACGGGATAACATAACAGCGCAGGCTCCGGGACGGAATCAAACAACGCTGATGAGCCGGGGCGCGGCGCCGGGGGGGTAGGAATGACGGCTGTGCTGCGTCATATTACGAAGGAAAGTCCCACCTCCGGGACGGTTTTACGGTATCAGTGGACACATTTTATAAGTGTTAAGTTTTGCGTGTGCAAGGAGCAAAACCAAAATAGCTACCTTTTTCCTTGTGCAGCATTACTGCTGTACAAGGTGGCTCTTTCAGTAACAAACGCCTTGGGGGGGGGGGGACAGATTCCCTTACATTTCAGTTGTTGTGTCAGCGTGGCGGTCGCATGACACATTGCCGGCTACACAGCTGGGGATCAGCTGACGTTACTGAAACCCAATAACACTGGGTCGTATGTTTTGACTGTGCAGACGGCACTTCTGAGCCTCAACTGGCGGTGTTGGAGCCCAGGAATTTAAGTTCAGGTGGTAGAAAGATGAACACAACAGGAGACCTGGATAACGTATACAGTGACCTAATTAGTTAATCAGGAGGAGGAGTGGCAAATTCATGCGAGATCCAGGCCTTGTTCATTTTCAGGAAAGTAAGCCGGTCAACGTTATCGGAGGATAGTCGCATGCGACGGTCAGTTAGTACACCACCTGCAGCACTAAAGACACGTTCCGATAATACACTGGCCGCAGGGCAAGACAGCACCTCCAATGCATACTGGCTTAGCTCTGGCCATGTATCCAGCTTTGAGACCCAAAACTTGAAAGGGGAAGAGCCGTCTGGGAGTACAGCAAGAGGGCAAGACATGTAGTCTGTCAACATCTGACGGAACCGTTGCCTCCTGCTGACTGGAGCCGTCTGTGATGGTGTAGACTTTTGTGGCGGGCACAGAAAACTGTGCCACAGTTCGGCCATACTGGTCTTGCCTTGGGCAGAGGCACTGCTTCTGCTCCCTCTTTGTGCAGAGCGTCCACCACTGCCTGGACGCACTGAGCTGCTTTGGAATGCACTAGCAGCACTTCTCTCAGTTGGAATGGAGAAGATGATGGAATTGACCAGTGTGTCTTGGTACTCCCGCATTTTTCGCTCCCGGTTCAACGGTGTGATGAGGCTTTCTACGTTGTCCCGGTAGCAAGGATCGAGGAGGGTGAACACCCAATAATCAGACATGTTGAGAATGTGGGCGATGCGGCGGTCATTTCTCAGGCACTGCAGCATGTAATCCACCATGTGCTGCAGACTGCCAACTGCCCAAGAAACGCTGTCCCCTGCTGGAGGCGTGATCTCTGCCCGCTCGTCATCACCCCACCCTCGCTGTACACACTGAGTACTGGACAATTGTGCAACTCCCTCCTCTGGACGGATGTCTTCCTCCTCCATTGACTCCTCCTCATCCTCCTCACAAACTGTCCCCTGCCTACGCGTTTGTGAGGAACCACGTAGCGCTGACTGTCCAGAAGATGATGGAAATGGTGAATCCTCATCCTCCACCTCTTCCACAACATCATCCCTTAGCGCTTGCAGTGATTTTTCAAGCAGGCAGATAAGGGGGACAGTCATGCTGACTAGTGCATCATCTGCACTCGCCATCCGCGTGGAATAATCAAAGGGACGCAAAACCTGGCAGACGTCATTCATAGTGGCCCACTCTGTGGTTGTGAAGTCTGTACGGCGCTGACTGCGACTTTTTTGCGCCTGAAGCAGCTGGTACTCCATTACAGCTTGCTGCTGCTCACACAACCGCTCCAACATATGTAACGTGGAATTCCACCTGGTAGGTAGGTCACATATGATGCGATGTTCCGGCAGGCGGTGTCGGCGCTGCAGAGCCGCAATGCGCGCTTTTGCCGTGCTGGAACGCCGCAAGTGAGCACACTCTAGGCGGACCTTGTGCAGCAGTGCATCAAGATCCGGATAGTCCCTCAAAAAGCTCTGCACGACCAAATTGAGCACATGTGCCAGACATGGGATGTGAGTGAGGTTGCCGAGGCCCAGAGCTGCCACCAGATTTCGGCCATTATCACACACTACCATGCCTGGCTGGAGATTCGCTGGCACAAACCACACATCGCTCTCCTGCTTGATGGCATTCCAGAGCTCCTGCGCTGTGTGGCTACGATTCCCCAAAAAAATTAATTTCAAGACGGCCTGTTGACGTTTGGCCACGGCTGTGCTCATGTCGGTCGTAACAGGTACACGTTCATCACGGGTCCATGTGGAGGTGGACTGTGACGGCTCCTGCAGCGATGATTCTGAGGAACTGGTGTAAGAGGAGGAGTCAATGCGTACAGAATGGATTCCTGCAATCCTTGGAGTGGGCAGGACACGTCCTGCGCCACTCGCACGGTCTGTACCTGGCTCAACAACATTAACCCAATGGGCAGTGAGGGAAAGGTATCGCCCCTGTCCATGTTGACTGGTCCACGCATCGGTGGTGAGGTGGACCTTGCTACTGACGGCGTTCAGTAGCGCGTGTTTTATGTGTCCCTCCACATGCTTGTGCAGGGCAGGGACGGCTTGCCTGCTGAAGTAAAAGTGGCTGGGCACATTGTACTGTGGGACTGCCAATGACATCAAGTCACGGAAGCTGTCAGTCTCCACCAGCCTGAATGACAGCATTTCCAGTGACAGAAGTTTGGCAATGCCTGCAGTCAGAGCCTGTGCTCGTGGGTGGTTTGACGAGAAAGGCCGCCTTTTCTCCCATGCCTGTACTACCGATGGCTGTAGACTGGGCTGGGAGTGTGTGGATGACTGGGAAAGTGGCGCTGCGGGTGGAATTACAGCGGGTCTCTGGACAACAGGGCCAGAGGTTCTTCCACGGCGATCCTGGGAGGAAGCCGAACCAGCTGCGTGTGAGCTAGAGGAAGAGGCAACACGAGCTGAAGAGGTGGTAGCTGCCGCTGTTGGTTGGCCTACCTCTTCAGTGTGTTTTTCTAACTCCGCCGGGTGCCTGTTGCGCACATGTTTCCACATGTTGGAGGTATTGAGGTTGCTGACATTTCGACCTCTTTTGACTTTTTGATGACACACGTTGCATCTGACATAGCAAATGTCATCTGCAACTGTGTCAAAAAAGGACCAGGCACTGCAAGTCTTGGGAGCGCCCTTTTTGGCTTTTGGAAGAGACATGCTCCTAACGGGTGCCAAAGCGGAGGCTGCAGGATCCGCAGTCTTCCCCCTCCTTCTCCCTCTTTGGGCCGTACGGGGAATCTCTTCCTCAGAGCTGCTCCCACCACCTTCCTGTCCCTCACGCCAAGATGGGTCGAGGACCTCATCATCTACACTACCCTCTGCCCCCAACTGCTCCTCCTGGGTAGTCTCAGCAGCAGAGCACGCACCAGTAAGTGGCACCTGAGTGTCATCATCAGCTGATGCGGCCTGCGATGTGGTGACCGGAGCCACTGGCCCACCTGCCTCTTCAGAGGAAGACAGAAAAAGCTGTTGGGCATCACTGCACCCTGCCTCTTCTTCCATTTCTCCAATGCTGCTTGGCTGGCCCCCTGTTTCCAAGCCAAGAGATTCAGAGAACAGAAGTAGAGACGGCTCCTGTCCTGGGCTCTCTGTCTGCCTGGGCAATTTGGCAGGTGGTGAAGAGACAGATGGCTGCTCTCCAGTGCTCTGTGTCTGAGAGGATGTGGCACTAATGGAAGTTGATGCATTAGCTGCCATCCATCCGACAACAGCTTCAATTTGTTCTTCACGCAGCAGCGGTGTACGGCGCTCTGACACAAAGCTACGCATGAATGACTGTTGCCTGGTGAAAGTGGGTGCTGATGAGTCACCGGTGCCCGCAGCAGGCACAGAATCCCCACTTCCCCTCCCTGCTCCGCGACGGCTCCCACGCCCACGTGCCTTACTCACTGCCTTCTTCATCTTGGTTGACTGATAAAGATAAGCAGAATAGTACTAACGGATTTGTGTGCTTATTCCTGAGCAACTCCTCCTAACAGGTATAAGAAACACTAATTTTCTAAAGTGTGGACTAGACTTTAATATGAGCTAATGTGGCCTACACAAATGTAAAGTGGTGTAACTGGTGTGTTTGGTGAACTTTATTATTTATTTATTTTTTGGGGGCTGAACTGACAACAGATAGAGCTGCAGTCACACGGAGACCGTGCAGACAGACGTAAACGGCGCTACAAGGCCCAAAAACCCTCCTCTACGTTATCCTATGTAGTGTTTTTCCACAAATTAGCTGGAGACGGGTGGAAAGACACTAATAGGATTTTTTTGAATAAATTAGCAGCAGACTACACTACTTGAAAAAAAATGAAAATTGATTTGGCGGTATGACGCAGTGAACAACCCTGAGCTGGAGACAACCAGGCTACGGCTGCTCACAGACTACAGGGCGAGCTGCAGTCACACAGAGACCGTGCAGACAGCCGTAAACGGCGCTGCAAGGCCAAAAAACCCTCCTCTACGTTATCCTATGTAGTGTTTTTCCACAAATTAGCTGGAGACGGGTGGAAAGACACTAATAGGATTTTTTTGAATAAATTAGCAGCAGACTACACTACTTGAAAAAAAATGAAAATTGATTTGGCGGTATGACGCAGTGAACAACCCTGAGCTGGAGACAACCAGGCTACGGCTGCTCACAGACTACAGGGCGAGCTGCAGTCACACGGAGACCGTGCAGACAGCCGTAAATGGCGCTGCAAGGCCAAAAAACCCTCCTCTACGTTATCCTATGTAGTGTTTTTCCACAAATTAGCTGGAGACGGGTGGAAAGACACTAATAGGATTTTTTTGAATAAATTAGCAGCAGACTACACTACTTGAAAAAAAATGAAAATTGATTTGGCGGTATGACGCAGTGAACAACCCTGAGCTGGAGACAACCAGGCTACGGCTGCTCACAGACTACAGGGCGAGCTGCAGTCACACGGAGACCGTGCAGACAGCCGTAAACGGCGCTGCAAGGCCAAAAAACCCTCCTCTACGTTATCCTATGTAGTGTTTTTCCACAAATTAGCTGGAGACGGGTGGAAAGACACTAATAGGATTTTTTTTAAGAAATTAGCAGCAGACTACACTACTTGAAAAAAAAAAAAAAAAAAAAAAAAAAAGAACAGTATGAGGCAATGAACCACCCTCCCTGAACTGAATACAACCAGCTATGGATGGCCTATGTGGCTGCACTCAGACTAGAGAGTGGGCTGCACTCACACACACACACACACACAGACCTTGCAGATCGCTGTGAAAACAGCGCTACAAGGCAAAAGCAAGGTGAATAGTAGGTGAACACAGCGGTTGCTAAATTAGCCTTTGGAAAGCACAAAGAAGCAAATCGCTATCTCTAAACTGTCCCTCAGTCAGCAAACAGCGTCCTGTCACTAACTGAATTCACAGCAGAGTGATCGCAAAATGGCGCCAGCGACTTTTAAACTGCATCATGACATCATTTCAGCAGCCAATCACAGCCTTGCCAGTACTTTCATGCCCTCCATGCTAAACAGGATGTGCCCACACTTGGAATCATTCTCATTGGCTGAATTTCTGAATTTTGAATCTTGGAACTTCCGATTCCGGTATCCGATACGCGGCAAGTATCGGAATCCCGGTATCGGAATTCCGATACCGCAAGTATCGGCCGATACCCGATACTTGCGGTATCGGAATGCTCAACACTAGTCAGTATCAAGATATCTATATCTATATCAAAATAAGCCAAGAAAGGTGCCAAGTGTATAATATCGCCCAAATATGAACCAGGGACACAAGTGCATGCATAAAAAACACATGAAAACATGGTAATATACCTGTAGCAGAGGTCCTCCTGGCATCCCCTCACCCCGACACGCGTTTTGCCACCAGTTTCTTCCGGGGGCGTGTCAAGGTGAGGGGTGGTCAGATATTTATATCACAGATATCCAATAAAAACAGAGGTGTAGACAGGGGCCATACCACGGTGTCCTCGGCGCATCGTGTGTCTGCCCGCCTCCAACATACCTCACTTCCTGCCGTCACTCAGTGACACGCAAGCCAGTAGGCTGCATGTCAGTGGGAGAGTGTCACAGGAAGCGATAGAGGAACGGGATGGTGCGCATGCGCTCCACCGGTGACAACCCCAGTTTTTAATCTAAAACAACTATGAAGGATACAATACACAAAACAGGAAAAAAGGTGTCAGAATATAAATATAACATAAACTCAGTAGTGTGATGTAAACAGGATAAGGAATATGTGCAGAGAATCATATTACATTACAATGTGCATACCGCAAGGGGACATCATGAAGGTAAAAATAAAATGCTACCTCAATTATCTAATACTACATGGCTGAATGCCACTAGATTATAAAGTGTGCATAAAATACATTATTAATAGCTTCTAATAATCCTAAGTCATTGTATCCTGGGAATAAAACATGCCCACACATACTATTATGCACATACTGTATATATGCACTCAGGATGATGATATAAATATAAACATGATAAAGTGCATAGAGTGCACAAAGTGCCCAATATTAATAATTTCAAAACAGTAAATCACATATACTGTATATATAATTTATAAAGTGCATGGGTGCCCATTGTACAACAGAGGGGTAAATTCATGTATACAAATTAATTATTATTATTATTATTATTATTAACCCCCCAAAAAAACCTTTTTTGTCCCCAAAGGGCCCTACCAGTGAAAAAATATATATCACTTCTCATAATCAACACATTATAATATAACATGATATAACAAATCTGTAAGTCTGACAGACGAATGTGAATTTGGCAAATGCAAGGAAAACATTACAGTATGTGCCGGACTGCATTGTGCTAATTGTAAGGTTTAGTTGGAGAGGGTTAATCCCATAGAATTATGTTTTAGGAATTTGCCTTTGCCTCATAGTTTGAATAAAGGGAAATCTTACTACTTCAGCATTCCAATAATTTTTGGACAATTGTATTGCTTTCTAATTTGTAAGAATAGTTTGGCTAAGACACTTTTCTATGTCCATTTTCAGAAATCGAAGCCTGTAAAGGCATGTTTGGTGTAAGAATGTGAATGGCCCACCAAGAGTCCTGATTTTCACAACATTACAACCCCTGGGGATGAAATAGAAATAAGATTGCCGGACAGCCCATTTCATTCAACACCGGCTTTCAACAAGTGCTGTCCAGTACAAAATTGTGCCCCAACAGTTTTTCCATATGGTGTATATATGGTGTCAAATAGCAGAATTGTTAGTAATATTATTATTAGTATATTGCTTGATCTTTTGATTAAAAGAGTTAATAAGGACTAAGACATTAATGACTCATTCTATTGAAAAGGACTAAGATATTGCTGACCTCTAGATATTGATGATCGGCAATTAATATCATGCAGGTAGGTGTATAACAGCTGACTCTCCCTCTTACAAGCTAATACCAGGTTCTGCAAATGCCCAAGGTTTCCATTATATGGAACTGGATTACCACAGCTTTACAGCCCTGTGTAGTGGTCATTCTTAGGGATTGCAGATCAGCCTCTATTGATGTGAAGTAGTTAAAGGGTCCACTGCTAACTGTAGAATGTATCTAGCAGTCAGTTATAAACCATGAGGAAATAACGTATTACTTGGCTTTCATTGAAATGAAAGAGTGTTTCTGAGATTTATGAAAAAGTGAAAAAGAGTAAGAAGTAAAATAAATGAAAAATCCCACAGTCACATCTTGCATTACTGCTCCTGTGGCTGGTCCCTGCTGTCATGATCCAGACCAGTTTTTGAGTTCTGTCTTCAATTTCCCAGTCTGATCATGTCAGGGATAACTGTTCTCAGCCTCAGTCTGGTTTCAGGCTTTGCTATTTATCTCTGTTGCATCTTGCAGGCGGTGTCAGTTATAGTTCTGCCTACGGCGTTTATAGCTGATTCTGGTATATCCTGACTTGTCCTGCTGCATTATCTGCCTAAACCCGTGCCTCTGTATTCCCCATTCCCCGTCTTGACTCAGTGTTTCCCTTTTATGTGTTTACTCCCTGGTTTTGACTTGTCTTTTATCCTGACCTGTTTCTGCCTTCTGTCTTTGGCTTATCCGCTCCTAACTATTACTGACTTTTTGGCTTGTCTCTGATTCCATGTTTTGTCTATTCCTTTGGTACTGTGCTACTGACTATATCATCTTGGCTTGTTTGACTTTCCTGCACCACAGGTCTGCTTTGTCTAGGTGCAGACATCCTTCCAGTCCATAGCCATCTAGTAGAGCTTGCACCTATTTGCATTGTAGCAGCATGACACCTGACAGTTTTATTACTTTCCTGCAGTGATAATATGCAATACATCATTCTGGTGTAAGATGCAGACAATCACTAGCCTTATCAGACATGCCAGCAAGTACAGCACATGACTGCTGAAATAAGTCATTGGCGGCAGTGGTTACATGATGTACAGCTCTGCTGCAAGAAGTAATCAGAGACTGACAGGATTTGAAGAGGTGAGCATAGGGCTTTTTTAGCCTATTTCCTCAAAAACATTTTCCTTAAATTCTGAAAAAAGTCTTTAATGGACTGTACTTGTATAGTACATGGACAATCTCACCCTCACCTTGGACAGGTTTTAGCAAAATTATCAAAATGCCAAATGAGGAAAACCAAAAATCCCAGACACAATGTTTGAAAATGTATTTTCCAAACTAGACATGTCTCTGAGGAATGTTTTAATGTATAAAAAGTAAAGTCCAATGTTAGAACTCTGGGGAAAAAAATATGACTAAAAGAAAAAAATGTTAGTTTAATTAACAAGGGGGCAGTAATGGTGATGCATTACAAAAGAAACAGCACTTTTCTATTGAAGCCTCAGTCCCCTTCTTTTTCCCGACAGTTTTGTCTACAGTGGTGACTAGGGTTGAGCGAAACGGGTCGATCATTTTCAAAAGTCGCCGACTTTTGGCTAAGTCGGCGTCTCATGAAACCCGATCCGACCCCTGTGCTTGTCGGCCATGCGGTACGCGACTTTCGCGCCAAAGTCGCGTTTCAATGACGCGAAAAGCGCCATTTCTCAGCCAATGAAGGTGAACGCAGAGTGTGGGCAGCGTGATGACATAGATCCTGGTCCCCACCATCTTAGAGAAGGGCATTGCAGTGATTGGCTTGCTGTCTGCGGCGTCACAGGGGCTATAAAGGGGCGTTCCCGCCGACCGCCATCTTACTGCTGCTGATCTGAGCTTAGGGACAGGTTGCTGCCGCTTCGTCAGAAGCAGGGAGAGCGTTGGGCAGGGTCCACTAACCACCAAACCGCTTGTGCTGCAGCGATTTCCACTGTCCAACACCACCTTCGGTGTGCAGGGACTGTGGAAGCTATTTTTTTTTTTTTTCCCCTCAGCGCTGTAGCTCATTGGGCTGCCCTAGAAGGCTCCGTGATAGCTGTATTGCTGTGTGTACGCCACTGTGGAAACCAACTGCTTTTTTCAAAGCACATATCCTCTTGTTCCTTCCTTTCTGCACAGCTATCTTTTTTGTTTGTCCACACTTTTTATTTAATTTGTGCATCAGTCCACTCCTATTGCTGCCTGCCATACCTGGCTTACATTACTGCAGGGAGATAGTAATTGTAGGACAGTCCCTGTTTTTTTTTTGTTTTTTTTGTGGGAGATTAAGATTGGCATTTCTGCTACAGTGCCATCCCTGTGTGTGCCATCTCTCACTGAGTGGGCCATAGAAAGCCTATTTATTTTTTCCGTGATTTGTGTTCTAAATTCTACCTCAACACAAAAACACTACATCAATCAGTGGGAGAAAAATATTGGCCTCAGTCAGGGCTTGTGTGCCACTGCTGTGTGTGCTATCTCTCATTCAGTGGGCTATAGCAAGCCTATTTTTTTTTTTTTTTTTTTTAATATTATTTGGTTTCTAAAGTCTCCCTGAAAAAAAAAAATACCTAAAAAAACAGTGGGAGAGTAATATTGCCCTTTCAGCTTGTGTGCCAGTCTTGACTCCTGGGTGTGCCACCTCTCTCCCTCTCATTCAGTGGGCCATAGAAAGCCTATTTATTTTTTTTTTTTAAATATTATTGGGTTTCTAAAGTCTCCCTGAAAAAAAAAAATACATAAAAAAACAGTGGGAGAGTAATATTGCCCTTTCAGCTTGTGTGCCAGTCTTGACTCCTGGGTGTGCCACCTCTCTCCCTCTCATTCAGTGGGCCATAGAAAGCCTATTTATTTTTTTTTTTAAATATTATTGGGTTTCTAAAGTCTCCCTTAAAAAACAAAAAATACATAAAAAAACAGTGGGAGAGTAATATTGCCCTTTCAGCTTGTGTGCCAGTCTTGACTCCTGGGTGTGCCACCTCTCTCCCTCTCATTCAGTGGGCCATAGAAAGCCTATTTATTTTTTTTTTAAAATATTATTGGGTTTCTAAAGTCTCCCTTAAAAAACAAAAAATACATAAAAAAACAGTGGGAGAGTAATATTGCCCTTTCAGCTTGTGTGCCAGGCTTGACTCCTGGGTGTGCCACCTCTCTCCCTCTCATTCAGTGGGCCATAGAAAGCCTATTAATTTTTTTTTTTAAATATTATTGGGTTTCTAAAGTCTCCCTTAAAAAACAAAAAATACATAAAAAAACAGTGGGAGAGTAATATTGCCCTTTCAGCTTGTGTGCCAGGCTTGACTCCTGGGTGTGCCACCTCTCTCTCATTCAGTGGGCCATAGAAAGCATTTTTTTTTTTTCCTTGATTTGTGTTCTAAAATCTACCTCAACACAAAAACACTACATCAATCAGTGGGAGAAAAATATTGGCCTCAGTCAGGGCTTGTGTGCCACTGCTGTGTGTGCTATCTCTCATTCAGTGGGCTATAGAAAGCCTATTTATTTATTTATTTTTTTTCTTATTATTTGGTTTCTAAAGTCTCCCTGAAAAAAAAAAAAAAACATAAAAAAACAGTGGGAGAGTAATATTGCCCTTTCAGCTTGTGTGCCAGTCTTGACTCCTGGGTGTGCCACCTCTCTCCCTCTCATTCAGTGGGCCATAGAAAGCCTATTTATTTTTTTTTTAAAATATTATTGGGTTTCTAAAGTCTCCCTTAAAAAACAAAAAATACATAAAAAAACAGTGGGAGAGTAATATTGCCCTTTCAGCTTGTGTGCCAGGCTTGACTCCTGGGTGTGCCACCTCTCTCCCTCTCATTCAGTGGGCCATAGAAAGCCTATTTATTTTTTTTTTTAAATATTATTGGGTTTCTAAAGTCTCCCTTAAAAAACAAAAAATACATAAAAAAACAGTGGGAGAGTAATATTGCCCTTTCAGCTTGTGTGCCAGGCTTGACTCCTGGGTGTGCCACCTCTCTCCCTCTCATTCAGTGGGCCATAGAAAGCCTATTTATTTATTTTTTTAAATATTATTGGGTTTCTAAAGTCTCCCTGAAAAAAAAAATACATAAAAAAACAGTGGGAGAGTAATATTGCCCTTTCAGCTTGTGTGCCAGTCTTGACTCCTGGGTGTGCCACCTCTCTCCCTCTCATTCAGTGGGCCATAGAAAGCCTATTTATTTATTTTTTTAAATATTATTGGGTTTCTAAAGTCTCCCTGAAAAAAAAAAAATACATAAAAAAACAGTGGGAGAGTAATGTTGCCCTTTCAGCTTGTGTGCCAGTCTTGACTCCTGGGTGTGCCACCTCTCTCTCTCTCATTCAGTGGGCCATAGAAAGCCTATTTATTTTTTTAAAAAAATATTATTGGGTTTCTAAAGTCTCCCTTAAAAAACAAAAAATACATAAAAAAACAGTGGGAGAGTAATATTGCCCTTTCAGCTTGTGTGCCAGTCTTGACTCCTGGGTGTGCCACCTCTCTCTCATTCAGTGGGCCATAGAAAGCATTTTTTTTTTTCCTTGATTTGTGTTCTAAAATCTACCTCAACACAAAAACACTACATCAATCAGTGGGAGAAAAATATTGGCCTCAGTCAGGGCTTGTGTGCCACTGCTGTGTGTGCTATCTCTCATTCAGTGGGCTATAGAAAGCCTATTTATTTATTTATTTTTTTTCTTATTATTTGGTTTCTAAAGTCTCCCTGAAAAAAAAAAAAAAAAAAAAAAACAGTGGGAGAGTAATATTGCCCTTTCAGCTTGTGTGCCAGTCTTGACTCCTGGGTGTGCCACCTCTCTCCCTCTCATTCAGTGGGCCATAGAAAGCCTATTTATTTTTTTTAAAAATATTATTGGGTTTCTAAAGTCTCCCTTAAAAAACAAAAAATACATAAAAAAACAGTGGGAGAGTAATATTACCCTTTCAGCTTGTGTGCCAGTCTTGACTCCTGGGTGTGCCACCTCTGTCTCTCATTCAGTGGGCCATAGAAAGGCTATTTTTTTTTTTGGTTTTTTTAATATTATTTGGTTTCTAAAGTCTCCCTGAAATAAAAAAAAACTTAAAAAAACAGTGGGAGAGTAATATTGCCCTTTCAGCTTGTGCGCCAGTCTTGACTCCTGGGTGTGCCACCTCTCTCCCTCTAATTGTGGGCCATAGAAAGCCTTTTTTTTTTTTTTTTTTAATATTATTTGGTTTCTAAAGTCTCCCTGAGGAAAAAAAAAAAATAAATTAGGTGGGAGATTAATATTGACATTAGTGCTTGAGTGACAGTCCTGCGTGTGTGTCATCTCTGTGATTTTGTGCCACAGAAAACAGAGTGTGTAACATTGTGCCTGATTTTCCTTGTGGTCTCACCAACCTGTTAAGGGATATTGAAATCATACTGAAGTTATAGCTCACCGTGTAAGTTGTTTGACAGCAACAAATAAAGTTACTTTGGTTAAGATTTTAAAACAATGAGGAAGTCTGGTGCAAGAGGTCGTCGTGGGCGTTCATTGTCAGCTGGTAATGATGGTAGTGGTAGTGGAGCATCAGGTGGTCGTGGGGATAAAAATATTCCACCTAAGTCTGGAGCTGTGGAGCCAGTTTCGTCGTCAGGCTACACAAGGCCTCGAACGCTCTCTTTTCTGGGAGTAGGAAAACCGCTTTTAAAGGCGGAGCAGCAACAGCAAGTTTTGGCTTACATTGCAGACTCAGCCTCTAGCTCTTTTGCCTCCTCTTCCGAAACTGGTAAATGTAAAAGCAGCGCGTCGCTTGTGGATGTTCACGGTCAGGGACAAGTCGCTTCCTTGTCCTCCTCAGCAAAAACTACAACAAGAGAGAAGGATGCAGCAGGCGACACAACGGGTCACTCCATGGAGCTCTTTACACATACCGTCCCTGGCTTAGAAAGTGAAAAATTTAACAGGCCATGCCCATTACAAGTATATTCTGACATGGAGTGCACTGATGCACAGCCACAGCCAGAGTACTATGCTGCTCCTTTGACTCAGACCACCACATTGCCCTCTCAGGGTACAGATCCACAATCAGACCCTAATGAGACTATGTTGCCCCGCCACGAACGCTATACCACCGACCGACACAGTGACACAGACGAAGTTGCACACGAGCTCGAAGAGGAGGTAATAGATGACCCAGTTATTGACCCCGATTGGCAGCCATTGGGGGAACAGGGTGCAGGCGGCAGTAGTTCAGAAGCGGAGGTGGAGGAGGGGCCGCAGCAGGCATCAACATCGCAACAGGTTCCATCTGCCGGGCCCGTATCTGGCCCAAAACGCGTGTCAAAGCCAAAACCTGTTGGAGCACAGCGTTGCCATCCGGTTAAAGCTCAGTCTGCAATCCCTGAAAAGGGATCCGAGTCTAGGAAGAGTGCAGTCTGGCATTTTTTTAAACAACATCCAACTGATCAGCGCAAAGTCATCTGTCAAAAATGTTCAACTAGCTTAAGCAGAGGTCAGAATCTGAAAAGTCTAAATACTAGTTGCATGCATAGACACTTAACCACCATGCATTTTCAAGCCTGGACTAACTACCAAACGTCCCTCAAGGTTGTAGCACCCTCGGCCAATGAAGCTAGTCAGCAACGCAACATCCCTTCCGTCACTGTAAGGCCACCATTTTCCGCACCACCGGCAGTATCTGTGCAGGTTTCTTTGCCAGCCAAAAGCAGTCAGGGTCAGGGAATCACCAGTTTTGTAGGAGGAAATATTGCATCTAGGGCACCGGCGGAAACAATACCGTCTCCAACCGTCTCTCAGTCTGCCATGTACACCGGCACACCCGAAAGTTCCACGATCTCCAGCTCTCCAGTCCAGCTCACCCTACATGAGACTCTGGTTAGAAAAAGGAAGTACTTATCCTCGCATCCGCGTACACAGTGTTTTAACGCCCACATAGCTAGACTAATCTCGTTAGAGATGATGCCCTACCGGTTAGTTGAAAGCGAAGCTTTCAAAGCCCTGATGGAGTACGCTGAACCACGATACGAGCTACCCAGTCGACACTTTTTTTCCAGAAAAGCCATCCCAGCCCTGCACCAGCATGTTAAACAGCGCATCGTCCATGCACTCAGGCAATCTGTGAGTACAAAGGTGCACCTGACTACAGATGCATGGACCAGTAGGCATGGCCAGGGACGTTATGTGTCCATCACGGCACACTGGGTGAATGTGGTGGATGCAGGGTCCACAGGCGACATCAATTTAGGGACAGTTGTGCCTAGCCCACGGTCTAGGAAACAGTTGGCTGTAGGCGTTCGCACCCCCTCCTCCTCCTCCTCCTCGTCCTCCTGCAGAAGCTACAGCTCTTCCACAGAACGCAGTCTGCCAACCACTCCATCGGCAGATGACACTGTTGCACACCAGTTGTCCCATTATGGGCCAGCTACTGCCAAGCGTCAGCAGGCTGTATTGGCTATGAAGTGCTTGGGCGACAACAGACACACCGCGGAAGTTCTGTCCGAGTTCTTGCAACAAGAAACACAGTCGTGGCTGGGCACAGTAGATCTTGAGGCAGGCAAGGTAGTGAGTGATAACGGAAGGAATTTCATGGCTGCCATCTCCCTTTCCCAACTGAAACACATTCCTTGCCTGGCTCACACCTTAAACCTGGTGGTGCAGTGCTTATTGAAAACTTATCCTGGGTTCTCCGACCTGCTCCTCAAAGTGCGTGCACTTTGCTCACATATCCGACGTTCGCCTGTACACGCCAGCCGTATGCAGACCTATCAGCGGTCTTTGAACCTTCCCCAGCATCGCCTAATCATAGACGTTGCAACAAGGTGGAACTCAACACTGCACATGCTTCAGAGACTGTGCGAACAGAGGCGTGCTGTTATTTATTTGTGGGAGGATACACGGGCAGGCAGTAGGATGGCAGACATGGAGTTGTCAGGTGTGCAGTGGTCTAAGATACAAGACATGTGTCAAGTCCTTCAGTGTTTTGAGGAATGCACACGGCTGGTTAGTGCAGACAACGCCGTAATAAGCATGAGCATCCCCCTAATGCGTCTGCTGATGCAAAGTTTGACGCACATAAAGGAGCAGGCGTCTGCACCAGAGGAAGAGGAAAGCCTTGATGACAGTCAGCCATTGTCTGGTCAGGGCAGTGTACAGGACGAGGTAGCGGGCGAAGAGGAGGTGGAGGACGAGGAGGATGATGGGGATGAGTATATTTTTAATGCCGAACCTTTCCCGGGGGCACAGGAAATTGGTTGCGTGTCACAGCCGGGTTCTGGTTTTTTGAGGGACACAAGTGACGTAGATTTGCCTGCAACTGCCCCTCAACCAATCACAACCGGAGATTTGACAACTGGAACTTTGGCCCACATGGCGGATTATGCCTTACGTATCCTAAAAAGGGACACACGCATTACGAAAATGATGAACGATGACGATTACTGGTTGGCCTGCCTCCTTGATCCACGCTATAAAGGCAAATTGCAAAATATTATGCCACATGAGAACTTGGAACTAATATTAGCAACCAAACAATCAACTCTTGTTGACCGTTTGCTTCAGGCATTCCCAGCACACAGCGCACGTGATCGTTCTCACACGAGCTCCAGGGGGCAGCAGACTAGGAGTGTTAGGGGTGCACACATCAGAAGTGGCGTTGGACAGAGGGGTTTTCTGACCAGGTTGTGGAGTGATTTTGCTATGACCGCAGACAGGACAGGTACTGCTGCATCAATTGAAAGTGACAGGAGACAACATTTGTCCAGTATGGTTACTAACTATTTTTCATCCCTTATCGATGTTCTCCCTCAACCGTCATTCCCATTTGATTACTGGGCCTCCAAATTAGACACCTGGCCAGAATTGGCAGAATATGCATTGCAGGAGCTTGCTTGCCCGGCAGCAAGTGTCCTATCAGAAAGAGTATTCAGTGCTGCAGGTTCAATATTAACCGAAAAAAGGACTCGTCTGGCTACCCAAAATGTTGACGATCTAACATTCATTAAAATGAACCACAACTGGATTTCGAAATCTTTTGCCCCACCTTGCCCGGCCGACACCTAGCTTTCCTATGAAAGGCTCTTGCCTGTGAATTACTTTTCTAATGTCTAATTTGCTGCAGCTGATTGTACAGCATACGACATGTTTACACCTCCCTAAATGGCCAAACTCCCCACACGGGGCCGTGGTATCGCGACTTGGCGCAAGCACCCGTGAGACTGCTGTTTGTCTGAAGAGGTGGGTGTGCTCGCTTTTGGTTGACGGCATTGCTACTGGGTCCCTCATAGTACAATGTAGTGTCTCTGGCGGTGGTGGTGCACACCCAACGTCAGACACACCGTTGTAACATGAGGGGCCCTGGGGCGGTCCCGCCGGCCTCTAGAGAGTTCCCCCCTACCCCAGCTCAAAATGTGCTCTACCACATGCAAAATTATGTCGCACAGCTCCACCAATCTTTAGTCTATTCGCTGACATCATTCAATGTCTGGCACTGACAATACAAATTTGTAGACATCTACGATGCAACTTAAAGTAGTCTGTGTCTGTGTCCTATATTGGCACCATTAAATAGTTACTGCCAAATTACTATGTCAGAAACTCAGCAGATGAGCCCACCCCTGTACCTAAGTATGCCACCTTTTTTTTTGTTTTGGTTGTTTTGCGAGACATTAACATCTATTTATATTTTGGGAGTACTGGGACAGACACTCCTTGCACTACTCCTCCACTCACCACCAAGCTGCCCGTGTATCCATGTAACCGCTGTAAAACTGCCATGAGCCTATTGTTTGTTATTTTAGGCCTTTGAAGCCTGTCTGCGGTCCCTCCTTCCACTAGTCCTCCACTGACCAGACCACTGCTGCCCGTGTACCCCTGGAACCAATTATAAAGTGCCTACAGCCAGCCCATTTTTTTATGTTAGGCCTTTGAAGCCTGTCTGCGGTCCCTCCTTCCACTAGTCCTCCACTGGCCAGACCACTGCTGCCCGTGTACCCCTGGAACCAATTATAAAGTGCCTACAGCCAGCCCATTTTTTTATGTTAGGCCTTTGAAGCCTGTCTGCGGTCCCTCCTTCCACTAGTCCTCCACTGACCAGACCACTGCTGCCCGTGTACCCCTGGAACCAATTATAAAGTGCCTACAGCCAGCCCATTTTTTTATGTTAGGCCTTTGAAGCCTGTCTGCGGTCCCTCCTTCCACTAGTCCTCCACTGACCAGACCACTGCTGCCCGTGTACCCCTGGAACCAATTATAAAGTGCCTACAGCCAGCCCATTTTCTTATGTTAGGCCTTTGAAGCCTGTCTGCGGTCCCTACTTTAAATACTCCTCCACTGACCACCAAGCTGCCTGCCCGTGTATCCATGTAACCGCTGTAAAACTGCCATGAGCCTATTGTTTGTTATTTTAGGCCTTTGAAGCCTGTCTGCGGTCCCTCCTTCCACTAGTCCTCCACTGACCAGACCACTGCTGCCCGTGTACCCCTGGAACCAATTATAAAGTGCCTACAGCCAGCCCATTTTTTTATGTTAGGCCTTTGAAGCCTGTCTGCGGTCCCTCCTTCCACTAGTCCTCCACTGGCCAGACCACTGCTGCCCGTGTACCCCTGGAACCAATTATAAAGTGCCTACAGCCAGCCCATTTTCTTATGTTAGGCCTTTGAAGCCTGTCTGCGGTCCCTACTTTAAATACTCCTCCACTGACCACCAAGCTGCCTGCCCGTGTATCCATGTAACCGCTGTAAAACTGCCATGAGCCTATTGTTTGTTATGTTAGGCCTTTGAAGCCTGTCTGCGGTCCCTACTTTAAATACTCCTCCACTGACCACCAAGCTGCCTGCCCGTGTATCCATGTAACCGCTGTAAAACTGCCATGAGCCTATTGTTTGTTATTTTAGGCCTTTGAAGCCTGTCTGCGGTCCCTCCTTCCACTAGTCCTCCACTGACCAGACCACTGCTGCCCGTGTACCCCTGGAACCAATTATAAAGTGCCTACAGCCAGCCCATTTTTTTATGTTAGGCCTTTGAAGCCTGTCTGCGGTCCCTCCTTCCACTAGTCCTCCACTGACCAGACCACTGCTGCCCGTGTACCCCTGGAACCAATTATAAAGTGCCTACAGCCAGCCCATTTTCTTATGTTAGGCCTTTGAAGCCTGTCTGCGGTCCCTACTTTAAATACTCCTCCACTGACCACCAAGCTGCCTGCCCGTGTATCCATGTAACCGCTGTAAAACTGCCATGAGCCTATTGTTTGTTATTTTAGGCCTTTGAAGCCTGTCTGCGGTCCCTCCTTCCACTAGTCCTCCACTGACCAGACCACTGCTGCCCGTGTACCCCTGGAACCAATTATAAAGTGCCTACAGCCAGCCCATTTTCTTATGTTAGGCCTTTGAAGCCTGTCTGCGGTCCCTACTTTAAATACTCCTCCACTGACCACCAAGCTGCCTGCCCGTGTATCCATGTAACCGCTGTAAAACTGCCATGAGCCTATTGTTTGTTATTTTAGGCCTTTGAAGCCTGTCTGCGGTCCCTCCTTCCACTAGTCCTCCACTGGCCAGACCACTGCTGCCCGTGTACCCCTGGAACCAATTATAAAGTGCCTACAGCCAGCCCATTTTCTTATGTTAGGCCTTTGAAGCCTGTCTGCGGTCCCTACTTTAAATACTCCTCCACTGACCACCAAGCTGCCTGCCCGTGTATCCATGTAACCGCTGTAAAACTGCCATGAGCCTATTGTTTGTTATGTTAGGCCTTTGAAGCCTGTCTGCGGTCCCTACTTTAAATACTCCTCCACTGACCACCAAGCTGCCTGCCCGTGTATCCATGTAACCGCTGTAAAACTGCCATGAGCCTATTGTTTGTTATGTTAGGCCTTTGATAGCCTGTCTGCGGTCCCTACTTTAAATACTCCTCCACTCACCACCAAGCTGCCTGCCCGTCTATCCATGTAACCGCTGTAAAACTGCAATGAGCCTATTGTTTGTTATTTTAGGCCTTTGATAGCCTGTCTGCGGCCCCTACTTGCAATACTCCTCCACTGACCACAATGCTGCCTGGAGTGCCTGCCTGTGTATCCATGTAACCGATGTAAAACTGCCATGACTGCCTACTGTTTGTTATTTTAGGCCTTTGATAGCCTGTCTGCAGCCCCTACTTGCAATACTCCTCCACTGACCACACCAATGCTGCCCGTGTACCCCTGGAACCTATTTAAAAGTTCATAGAGCCTAGTTATATATTTTATTTACTATTAATAAGGCCATGATGGACTACGCTGTACCACGCTACAAGCTAACCAGTCGACACTTCTTTTGCGAGAAAAGCCATCCCAACCCTCCACCAGCATGTAGAAGACCGCATTGTCCATGCACTCTGGCAATCTGTGAGTACAAAGGTGCACCTGACAACAGACGCATGGACCTGTAGGCATGGCCACGGAAGATTACGTGTCCATTACGGCGCAATGGGTTAATGTGGTGGATGCATGGTCCACAGGGGACAGCCTACTAAGTCTGTCTGCAGTCCCTAATTCAAATTGTCCTCCACTGTCTAAATCGGAGCTTCCACCTTCTGGCTTTCGGCCTATAGTATCAGAAATTAAACTGCATTTGGCCTTCAACTTTGGTTAGGGCCTACTAACGGCTTCTGCCCCTCCCTGGTGTTGCCCTCAACTAAATAAAGCTGAGCTTCAACCTTCTGCTCCAAATTACTATTTTAAAAAATGCAATAGGCTTTTCCGGCCTACTAAAGGTGTCTGTCTGTGTGCCCCTGCCTGGTGTTGTCCTCAACTAAATAAAGCTGAGCTTCAACCTTCTGCTCCAAATTACCATTTTAAAAAATGCAATAGGCTTTTCCGGCCTACTAAAGGTGTCTGTCTGTGTGCCCCTGCCTGGTGTTGTCCTCAACTAAATAAAGCTGAGCTTCAACCTTCTGCTCCAAATTACCATTTTAAAAAATGCAATAGGCTTTTCCGGCCTACTAAAGGTGTCTGTCTGTGTGCCCCTGCCTGGTGTTGTCCTCAACTAAATAAAGCTGAGCTTCAACCTTCTGCTCCAAATTACCATTTTAAAAAATGCAATAGGCTTTTCCGGCCTACTAAAGGTGTCTGTCTGTGTGCCCCTGCCTGGTGTTGTCCTCAACTAAATAAAGCTGAGCTTCAACCTTCTGCTCCAAATTACCATTTTAAAAAATGCAATAGGCTTTTCCGGCCTACTAAAGGTGTCTGTCTGTGTGCCCCTGCCTGGTGTTGTCCTCAACTAAATAAAGCTGAGCTTCAACCTTCCGGCTCTCATTAAGTGGTTTTAAAAAAAAAAAATGGTGGTTAGGGCCTACTAACGGCTTCTGCCCCTCCCTGGTGTTGCCCTCAACTAAATAAAGCTGAGCTTCAACCTTCTGCTCCAAATTACCATTTTAAAAAATGCAATAGGCTTTTCCGGCCTACTAAAGGTGTCTGTCTGTGTGCCCCTGCCTGGTGTTGTCCTCAACTAAATAAAGCTGAGCTTCAACCTTCCGGCTCTCATTAAGTGGTTTTAAAAAAAAAAAATGGTGGTTAGGGCCTACTAACGGCTTCTGCCCCTCCCTGGTGTTGCCCTCAACTAAATAAAGCTGAGCTTCAACCTTCTGCTCCAAATTACCATTTTAAAAAATGCAATAGGCTTTTCCGGCCTACTAAAGGTGTCTGTCTGTGTGCCCCTGCCTGGTGTTGTCCTCAACTAAATAAAGCTGAGCTTCAACCTTCTGCTCCAAATTACCATTTTAAAAAATGCAATAGGCTTTTCCGGCCTACTAAAGGTGTCTGTCTGTGTGCCCCTGCCTGGTGTTGTCCTCAACTAAATAAAGCTGAGCTTCAACCTTCTGCTCCAAATTACCATTTTAAAAAATGCAATAGGCTTTTCCGGCCTACTAAAGGTGTCTGCCCCTCCCTGGTGTTGTCCTCAACTGAACAAAGCTGAGCTTCCACATTCTGGCTTTCGCCCTATACTATCAGATATTAAACTGCATTTGGCCTACTAGTGTGGTTAGGCCCTTGAAACAGTGTCTGCTGCTCTTGGGTTTGCTACTCCACTGAACAAAGCAATGCCGCCTGTTTAGTCCTGTTACCAATTTTGAACTGCATGTAGCCTACTTTATTCTTTGGCCCTATATCTGTTTCCTCCTCATCCTGCCCATTGCCCAGCCACTGCTAAATGAGTCTGCTGGTACATTGACCTAGACCACTACATTCCCCTTGTACTCTACACAGCCAGAATCTGACCCTGCTGAAAGTAAGGTTCCCCTTCCCGCATGTTATACCACCTTACACAGGGACAAAGAGGAAGGTGCAGATGAAAGTGCAGGTTCCTTCATCAGGTGGGGGGGCATACTCGTTGGCGACGTCACTGGCACAGGGCCCCTCAGAGTACGCAAAAGTGTCGCTGCTGGTGGGAGGCGCCCCCGCCATGCAAACACACCGCCGTACTTTGAGGGGCCCTGTGCCAGTGGCAATGCGAACGAGTGGGCCCCCCCCTGCTTGCTCAGGATCACAGCACTTGCAACTTTTAAATACTTACCTTTCCCTGCAACACCTCCGTGACGTAGTCCGCATTTCCTGGGCCCACGAAAAACTTGAGCCAGCCCTACTCCCCCCACAACTTTCCCCCAATTCCCTATGCCCAACTATTATTATACAGTTAATTAAGATTGGCAAGCTTCAGAAACAAGAATGGATGTTTTTGGCATTAAAATGGGCACTGTAGGTGTTTTCCTGGCCTCCACTCACTGCCGACTATGCTTCCCCATTGACTTGCATTGGGTTTCGTGTTTCGGTCGATCCCCGACTTTTAGCGATAATCGGCCGACTGCACTCGACTCGACTCTGGACAAAATCGGGTTTCCCAAAACCCTACTCGATCTTAAAAAAATGAAAGTCGCTCAACCCTAGTGGTGACTTCACTTCTATAACATTCGACAGCCAAATACTAAGCTTAGTGTTGATGCTGATTTACACAACATTCACATGTCCGTGTTTCCAGTACATCGAGCATTGTTTTGCAAAATACTCAGAGACATGTCCATTTTTTTTCAGGCAGCACTAGTGATAAGGGCCAATACAAGTCTATGAGTCAGTGAAAAACATGTACAGCATGCAGATGGCATCCATGTATAGTCCGTGTGCGGTACGTGTTTAACATTGCAAAGTATTGGAGAAGCTTTGTAATTAACTTCTCTATTTATCCATAATGGAAAAGCACTAATGACACACTGATGGTAAAAATGGACACATAGATAGATTAATAATAATAATCTTTATTTTTATATAGCGCTAACAAATTCCGCAGCGCTTTACAGTTTGCACACGTTATCATCGCTGTCCCCAATGGGGCTCACAATCTAAATTCCCTTTCAGTATGTCTAGATAGATATTGGACTGGGACAGATAGATAGATAGATAGATAGATATTTAGATAGATAGATTTTGATCTAAAGGAAGGAAAATAAAAGCTAGTGGGTGGGCTAATTCTTTCCTGATCTTAATTAACCCCTTCATGACCTTGGGATTTTCTGTTTTCCCGTGTTCGTTTTTCACTCCCCTCCTTCCCAGAGCCATAACTTTTTTATTTTTCTGTCAATTTGGCCATGTGAGGGCTTATTTTTTGCGGGACGAGTTGTACTTTTGAACGACATCATTGGTTTTACCATGTCGTGTACTAGAAAACGGGAAAAAAAATCCAAGTGCAGTGAAATTGCAAAAAAAGTGCAGTCCCACACTTGTTTTTTGTTTGGCTTTTTTGGTAGGTTCACTAATTGCTAAAACTGACCTACCATTATGATTCTCCAGGTCATTATGAGTTCATAGACACCTAACATGACTAGGTTATTTTCACCTAAGTGGTGAAAAAAAATTCCATAATTCCAAAAAAAAATGCGCCATATTCCGATACTCGTAGCGTCTCTATTTTTCGTGATCTGGGGTCAGGTGAGGGCTTATTTTTTGTGTGCCGAGCTGGCGTTTTTAATGATACCACTTTGGTGCAGATATGTTCTTTTGATCGCCCGTTATTGCATTTTAATGCAATGTCGCGGCGACCAAAAAAACGTGATTCTGGCGTTTCAAATTTTTTTCTTGTTACGCCATTTAGCGATCAGGTTAATGCTTTTTTTTATTGATAGATCGGGCAATTCTGAACGCGGCGATACCAAATATGTGTAGGTTTGATTTTTTTAATTGATTTATTTTGATTGATATAAACTTATATATTTTTTATTTTTTTCACATTTTTTTTAACTTTTTTTTAAACTTTTGCCATGCTTCAATAGCCTCCATGGGAGGCTAGAAGCAGGCACAGCACGATCGGCTCTGCTACATAACAGCGATCATCAGATCGCTGCTATGTAGCAGAAAATCAGGTGTGCTGTGAGCACCGACCACAGGGTGGCGCTCACAGCTGCCGGAGACCAGTAACCATAGAGGTCTCAAGGACCGAGGTCAGTAAGGGGTTAAATGGCAATTGGTTACAGGGAACCTGTCACCCCCAAAATCGAGGGTGAGCTAAGCCCACCAGCATCAGGCGCTTATCTACAGCATTCTGGAATGCTGTAGATAAGCCCCCGATGTATCCTAAAAGATAAGAAAAAGAGGTTAGATTATACTCACCTGGGGGGGCGGTCCCGATCCGATCCAGCGCCTCCCATCTTCATCAGATGACGTCCTCTTCTAGTCTTCACGCTGCGGCTGCGGCGCAGGTGTTCTTTGTCTGCCCTGTTTAGGGCAAAACAAAGTGCTGCAGTGCGCAGGCGCCGGGCATCTCTGACCTTTCCCGATGCCTGTGCACTGCAGTACTTTGCTCTGCCCTCAACAGGACAGACAAAGTATGCCTGCGACGGAGCTGCAGCGTGAAGACCAAAAGAGGACGTCATCCTATGAAGATGGGAGGCCCCGGACCGGACCAGCACGGGACCGCCCGCCCAGGTGAGTATTATATAACCTCTTTTTCTCATCTTTTAGGATACATCGGGGGCTTATCTACAGCATTAGAGAGATGCTGTAGATAAGCCCCTGATGCCGGAGGGCTTAGTGCACCCTCGATTTTGGGGGTGACAGCTTCCCTTTAAATCTGTGGATCAATAAAATATATGGTTAAAATCAGGAAACTAGTAGATTCTGTTTCTGAGCAGCAATGCCCAATCCTTTCTAAATTGTTTTGATACATTCTATCTTTACCATTTCATGTGGGAACATACTTCATTTTTTAGCTCTAGCAGTATTATAACGCCTTCACATTTTTCAGCTTCTCAAGATTTCAGAAGTTTTTTCTCAGATGCACGGAGCTATGAAGGCAATCATTTATTGTTGATTTAGTGTATATTTCTTATCGTTACATATGGGGAAAATATAAAAACAGATTAACAAATGTTTGAGGCAGTAAAAAAGCAATACACACTTTTAATAACGCTTTTAAAATAAATAGTGTGTTAGGGTGTGCTATTTGTTTTCAGATCATTTTATAGTACTTGAAGGTATCAGTAAAGGAATATACCAGTGAAAATTCACTTCAATAGTATTATACCACTCATATGTAAAATCAATGGCAGGGAGCTTTATATTCTTTTCTCATAGGTTATCAGACACCTTAAGTCGAGGCAGAGCACATGTAAAAAAATCTCAGTGTTAGTTTTAACAACTTGGCTCCAACCTGTTATACGGAAAATAGGATTTGCACATCTTTTTCATTGAACTCAGACCTCAGAAGCAGAAATGAAGCAGGTTGCACAGAAGCTTTGCAAAATAAATTATCTGCACAAGTTGTTACTTTCTATTACTGCGCAAAGCATAATTTGAGCCAACTAACACCCTTGTACCGTTGGTGCAGCTCACATGTTGTGCATGGGTTCTCCTCCTTTCATCTTTTAATGTATGTGAACTAAAGTCATAAGCCAGCAAAAAATCTTTGCAGAAAATGGTCAGTCTTTCTGAATTAAATAATAAATAGCACATTTACTCACGACTCTCGATTGCCAAAACTGTTATGTTGTGGACAGCATTGGTCTCTCTGTCCAAAGGTTTCGCTATAGTAATGAGTCCGGTGTTGGCATCAATGTTAAAATATCTCTCCAGGTCGGTATTGCGATCAATTGAATATCTATTTTGAGAAAAAACAACAAAATGGCAAATATTCAATATAAAAAGTAATTTATTAAATTGTTAATGCATTATGCAATATATAATTTAATGAGAAAATATTGTTTTAGCGACTGTAGGGAATACAGTACAAAAAAAGTTAACTAAAAGGGAACCTGTCACGTGAAAAAATGATATATCCTGCAGATATGGGGTTGTTCTGCAGGTTATCAGTGCTTTGTACCTGCCCGGCACTGGCTCTTAGAGGCCCTCTCTGAGGAGGAAATGATTTTTATTCCTCCCAGCAGCATTCAGCATTTAGTCATAGAGGTGCCACCAGCAGTTTCAATCATCATTCAATGTACAGGGAGTGGTAGTTGTAACTGAACCAGCTCTTTTGCAAAGATTGAGGTCCCCCAATGTTGGGGGAGTCGTTACAGCCGCCGCCATCTAGACACAGAGCAGTGACTGAATCCAGACTATTGTCATCACCGTGACTGAACAAACGAGGCTGCCAGAACAACTAAAGTTTATTTCCTATCAGCAGCAGGGGTCTATGTGCGGCGCAGAACAGGTTCAGAACACTATTAACCTGCAGATTGACTCCATATCATTTTTTCATGTGACAGGTTGCTTTTAACAATTTCCTGATATTCAATAAAAAAATGTTATATTGTGGTACCGTGTTAGTCAGGAAAATCTATGTAAATACTTTTATGTCACCCCCAAAAAACAAAAGTATTCTATAAGTGAGTGATCTGAAAGCTTAGAAACATATTTTTTCTATGATTAGCCAACAAAGGTATCACTTTTAGAAGACTTTTGTCTTTTGAGGAATAAAAGTACATACATTAACAATTTCATGAAAGGACAGTATAAATAAAATAGACTCTAATCTGTAGAAGGAATTTTGTTATACTATAGGCATAATGGCAGTAGAATGTTAGCTTGCTATAATGACCTTTGATTTCAATCATTGGTAGTCTGCAGTTAGAATCCAGACTGCAGACTGCTGCAATATATTCTACAACTTACAGGCAGAAAGCTTGCAGGGAATTTATTGTCACCAGCTTACTGAAAATTGTATTGAATACTGAAGGAGATTAGAAATCTTGTGTTGCAATATTGCAAAATAAAAGTTAGAGTTGCTTCTCACAAGAAACATATGGAGGAAGTCGAACACTTAGGGTATTTGTGCACATTGAGTATCTGCTTGCAGAAATTTCTGAAAGGTTTCTGCATCTCTTGCCTGAAAACCGTGCGTTTTGCCATGCTTTTTAGTGTGTTTTTCCACAGTTTGGTGTGTGTTTTTGCACGCATTTTTGTACAGTAATGAAGGCTTTTTTGAGCTAAATAAAGATATTAAAAAAAAAGTTTTGTGATGTAAATTCTTGGTTTAACACTACCTTTTTCATTCTGATACAGTAGCATCAGAGTAATGGGATTATGACTTGGTGTCAGCATCTGTCATTGACACCAAACCCTAGGTTTAGTAATGAAAATGTGTCAGCAACACACCCTCATTACTAAGGCAGTAAGTAAACACAAACACACAAACATACATACACATTGTCACCAGCCAATGAAGAAGGGTTAGCAGAATAAAAGTACATAGGCTGTAACCGAACAGCAACTCTTAAAGAAAAAAAAATTGCATGGACTCCCATGTAATTTTCACAACCAGCAGAGGGAAAGCTGACGGCTGAGGGCTGATGTTAATATTCAGGGAGCCAATGGGCTCCCGGGCTATTAATATCAGCTCACAGCTGTCAGCTTAGCCTTTACTGGATAGTTTACAGGGGGACTCTAGAAAACAATTGGCATAGGGTCCCTCTATTAAATCTAACTAGCAAAGGCTAGGCAGACAGCTGAGGCTGATATTTGTAGCTTAGGAAGGGATCGTGGATATTTTCCCCATCCCAGACTAAAAATATCAGCTCTCAGCTGCCCCAGAAAAGATGCATCTACAGTGGGAACAGAAAGTATATAGACTCCTTTACATTTTTCACTTTTTGTTTCATTGCAGCCATTTGGTAAATTCAAAAAAAGTTCATTTTTTTCACATTAATGTATACTCTTCACTCCATCTTGACTAAAAAAATAGAAATGTAGTAATTTTTGCAAATTTAATAAAAAAGAAAAACTGAAATATCACATGGTCATAAGTATTCAGACCCTTTGCTCAGACACTCATATTTAAGTCACATGATGTCCATTTCCTTGTGATCCTCCTTGAGATGGTTGTACTCCCTCATTGGAGTCAAGCTGTCTTTAATTAAACTGATAGGACTTGACTTGGAAAGGCACACACCTGTGTATATAAGGCCTCAAAGCTCATAGTGCATTTCAGACCAAATAAGAATCATGAGGTCAAAGGAACTGGCCAAGGAGCTCAGAGACAGAATTGTGGCAAGGCACAGATCTGACCCTGGTTACAACATAATTTCTGCAGTACTCAAGTTTCTTAAGAGCACAGTGGCCTCCATAATGCTTAAATAGAAGAGGTTTGGACCACCAGAAGTCTTCCTAGACCATGCCATCCAGCCAAACTGAGCAATCATTGGAGGAGAGCCTTGGTGAGAGAGGTAAAGAAGAACCCCAAGATCACTGTGGCTGAGCTCCAGAGATGCAGTAGGGAGATGGGAGAAAATTCCACCAAGTCAGATACCAGTTGGGCCTTTATGGCAGAGTAGCCTGACGTAAGCCTCTCCTTGGTGCAAAACATATGAAAGCCTGCAAAATTTGCTAAAAAACACATGAAGGACTCCCAGACTATGAGAAATAAGATTCTCTGGATTGATGAGACGAAGATAGACATTTTTGGTGACAATTATAAGTGGTATATGTGTAGAAAACCAGGCACTGCTCATCACCTGCCCAATACAATCCCAACAGTGAAATATGAGGGTGGCACCATCATGCTATGAGGGTATTTTTCAGCTGCAGGGATAGGATGACTGGTAGTCATTGAAGGAAACATGTATGCGGTCAAGTGCAGAGATATCCTAGATGAAAACCTCTTCCAGAGTGCTCTGGACCTCAGACTTGGCTGAAGGTTCACCTTCCAACAAGACAATGACCCTAAGCACACAGCTAAAATAACAAAGGAATGGCTTCAGAACAACTCTGTGTCCATTCTTGTCTGGCCCAGCCAGAGCCCTGACCTAAACCCAATTGAGCATCTCTGGAGAGATCTGAAAATGCCTGTCCACCAACGTTCACCATCCAGCCTGATGGAACTGGAGACGATCTGCAAGGAAGAATGGCAGGGGATCCCCAAATCCAGTTGTGAAAAACTTGTTGCATCATTCCCAAGAAGACTCATGGCTGTACTAGCTCAAAAGGGTGCTTCTACTCAATACCGAGCAAAGGGTCTGAATACTTATGACCATGTGATATTTCAGTTTTTATTTTTTAAGAAATTTGCAAAAATTACTACATTTATTTTTTTTTCAGTCAAGATGGGATGCAGAGTGTCATGAATCCCAATGGCTAGGGATAGCAAGGGACAAGCAAAGTAATACAAAATATCGGACGAGCTCTAGGGTGATGGAACCTGGGCTGACTGCTGCCCTACGCCTGACAAACGCAACTAGAGATAGCCAGGGAGCGTGCCTACGTTGGTTCTAGACGCCACGAACCAGCCTAAGAGCTAACTAGTACTGCAGAGAAAATAAAAGACCTCACTTGCCTCCAGAGGAATGAACCCCAAAAGGTATAGTTGCCCCCCACATGTATTGACGGTGAAATGAGAGGAAGGCACACACATAGAGATGATATATATAGGTTCAGCAAATTGAGGCCCGCTGTAAACTAGAAAGCAGAACGATACAAAAGGGGTCTGAGCGGTCAGCAAAAAACCCTAATCAAAAAACCATCCTGAGATTACAAGAACCCATGTGCCAACTCATGGCACATGGGGAGAACCTCAGTCCACTAGAGCTACCAGCTAGCATAGAGACATAATAAGCAAGCTGGACAAAAAAAAAACCAACAACTGAAAATCAGCACTTAGCTTATCCTGAAAGATCTGGGAGCAGGTAGGCAGGAACCAAACAGAGCACATCTGAATACATTGATAGCCGGCAAGGGAATGACAGAAAGGCCAGGTAAAATAGGAAACACCCAGCCTCTGATGGACAGGTGGAAACCAAAGGCCGCAACCCACCAAAGTCACCCAGTACCAGCAGTAACCACCAGAGGGAGCCCACAAACAGAATCCACAACAGTACCCCCCCCTTGAGGAGGGGTCACCGAACCCTCACGAGAACCCCCAGGGCGATCAGGGTGAGCTCTATGGAAGGCGCGGACCAAATCAGTCGCATGAACATCGGAGGCGACCACCCAGGAATTATCCTCCTGACCATAACCCTTCCACTTAACCAAATACTGGAGTTTGCGTCTGGAAACACGAGAATCCAAGATCTTCTCAACAACATACTCCAATTCTCCCTCCACCAGCACCGGAGCAGGAGGCTCAACCGAAGGAACAACGGGCACCTCATACCTCCGCAACAACGACCGATGGAACACATTATGAATAGCAAACGATGCTGGGAGATCCAAACGAAAAGATACAGGGTTAAGAATCTCCGAGATCCTATAAGGACCGATGAACCGAGGCTTGAACTTAGGAGAAGAGACCTTCATAGGGACAAAACGAGAAGACAACCACACCAAATCCCCAACAAGAAGTCGGGGACCCACGCGGCGACGGCGATTAGCAAACTGCTGAGTCTTCTCCTGAGATAACTTCAAATTGTCCACCACCTAGTTCCAAATCTGATGCAGCCTGTCCACCACCACGTCCACTCCAAGACAATCCGAAGGCTCCACCTGACCAGAGGAAAAACGAGGATGAAACCCCGAATTACAAAAAAAAGGAGAGACCAACGTGGCAGAACTAGCCCGATTATTAAGAGCAAATTCGGCCAGTGGCAAAAAAGCAACCCAGTCATCTTGATCAGCAGAAACAAAACACCTCAAATAAGTTTCCAAGGTCTGATTAGTTCGCTCCGTCTGGCCATTCGTCTGAGGATGGAATGCAGACAAGAAAGACAAATCAATGCCCATCTTGGCACAAAACGTCCGCCAAAATCTAGACACAAACTGGGATCCCCTGTCAGAAACGATATTCTCCGGAATCCCATGCAAACGAACCACGTTCTGAAAAAATAAAGGGACCAACTCAGAGGAGGAAGGCAACTTAGGCAAGGGCACCAAATGAACCATCTTAGAAAAGCGGTCACACACAACCCAGATAACGGACATTTTCTGTGAAACTGGGAGATCAGAAATAAAATCCATGGAAATGTGCGTCCAAGGCCTCTTCGGGATGGGCAAGGATAACAACAACCCACTGGCCCGAGAACAGCAAGGCTTAGCTCGAGCACACACTTCACAAGACTGCACAAAGGTACGCACATCCCTAGACAAGGAAGGCCACCAAAAAGACCTGGCCACCAAGTCTCTAGTACCAAATATTCCAGGATGACCAGCCAACACAGAAGAATGGACCTCGGAGATGACTCTACTGGTCCAATCATCCAGAACAAACAGTCTTTCTGGTGGACAACGATCCGGTTTATCCACCTGAAACTCCTGCAATGCACGTCGCAAGTCTGGGGATACGGCGGACAATATTACCCCATCCCTAAGGATACCAGTAGGCCCAGAGTCTCCAGGAGAGTCAGGCACAAAACTCCTGGAAAGAGCATCTGCCTTCACATTCTTTGAACCTGGCAGGTATGAAACCACGAAATTGAAACGAGAAAAAAACAACGACCAACGAGCCTGTCTAGGATTCAAACGCCTGGCAGACTCAAGGTAAATGAGATTCTTGTGATCAGTCAAGACCACCACACGATGTTTAGCACCCTCAAGCCAATGACGCCACTCCTCAAATGCCCACTTCATGGCCAAAAGCTCCCGATTACCCACATCATAATTGCGCTCGGCGGGCGAGAATTTTCTAGAGAAGAATGCACATGGCTTCATCACCGAGCCATTAGAACTTCTCTGTGACAAAACCGCCCCCGCTCCAATCTCTGAAGCATCAACCTCAACCTGAAAAGGAAGTGAAACATCTGGTTGACACAACACAGGAGCAGAAGAAAACCGGCGCTTAAGTTCCTGAAAGGCCTCCACGGCCGCAGGAGACCAATCAGCAACATCAGCACCCTTTTTAGTCAAATCAGCCAAAGGTTTAACAATACTGGAAAAATTAGCAATGAACCGACGATAAAAATTAGCAAACCCCAAGAACTTCTGAAGACTCTTAATAGATGTAGGTTGTGTCCAGTCACAAATCGCCTGAACCTTGACGGGATCCATCTCAATAGTAGAAGGAGAAAAAATGTACCCCAAAAAAGAAATCTTGTGGACTCCGAAGAGACACTTTGAGCCCTTCACAAACAGAGAATTGGCCCGCAGAACCTGAAACACCTTCCTGACCTGTAGAACATGAGACTCCCAGTCATCAGAAAACACCAAAATATCATCCAAATACACAATCATAAACTTATCCAGATATTCACAGAAAATATTGTGCATAAAGGACTGAAAGACTGACGGAGCATTGGAGAGTCCAAAAGGCATTACCAAATACTCAAAATGGCCCTCAGGCGTATTAAATGCGGTTTTCCACTCATCACCCTGTTTTATCCGCACCAGATTATACGCACCGCGAAGATCTATCTTAGTGAACCACCTAGCCCCCTTAATGCGAGCAAACAAATCAGTCAATAATGGCAATGGATACTGATACTTGACTGTAATCTTATTCAGAAGGCGATAATCTATACAAGGCCTCAGGGAACCATCTTTTTTTGCCACGAAAAAAAAACCTGCTCCCAGAGGGGACGAAGATGGACGAATATGTCCCTTTTCCAAGGACTCCTTAATATAATTCCGCATAGCAGTATGCTCTGGCAGTGACAGATTAAATAAACGACCCTTAGGGAACTTACTGCCAGGAATCAATTCTATAGCACAGTCACAATCTCTATGCGGAGGGAGCGAATTGAGCTTAGGCTCCTCAAAAACATCCCTATAGTCAGACAAAAACGCAGGGATCTCAGAAGGAGTAGATGAAGCGATTGAAATCGGAGGTGCATAATCATGAACCCCCTGACATCCCCAGCTTAACACAGACATTGTTTTCCAGTCCAGGACAGGATTATGAGTTTGTAACCATGGCAGACCAAGCACTAGTACATCATGTAAATTATACAGTACAAGGAAGCGAATCACCTCCTGATGAACGGGAGTCATGCGCATGGTCACTTGTGTCCAATACTGCGGTTTATTCATAGCCAATGGTGTAGAGTCAATTCCCTTCAGAGGAATAGGAACTTCCAGAGGTTCCAGACTAAAACCGCAGCGTTTAGCAAATGACCAATCCATAAGACTCAGGGCAGCGCCCGAATCCACATAGGCATCGACGGAAATGGAAGACAGTGAAAAAATCAGAGTCACAGACAAAATGAACTTAGGCTGCAGAGTACCAATGGCAAAAGATTTATCAACCCTTTTTGTGCGTTTAGAGCATGCTGATATAACATGAGCTGAATCACCACAATAAAAACACAATCCATTTTTCCGCCTATAATTTTGCCGTTCACTTCTGGACTGAATTCTATCACATTGCATAGTCTCAGGTGCCTGTTCAAAAGACACCGCCAACTGGTGCACGGGTTTGCGCTCCCGTAAACGCCGATCAATCTGAATGGCCATAGCCATCGACTCATTCAGACCTGTAGGCGTAGGGAACCCCACCATAATATCCTTAATGGCCTCGGAAAGACCATTTCTGAAGTTTGCAGCCAGGGCGCACTCATTCCACTGAGTAAGCACCGACCATTTCCGAAATTTTTGACAATATATTTCCGCTTCATCATACCCCTGAGAGAGGGCTAATAAAGCCTTTGCAGCCTGAATCTCCAGGTTGGGTTCCTCATAGAGCAATCCCAATGCCAGAAAAAACGCATCCACATTGAGCAATGCAGGATCCCCTGGTGCCAATGCAAATGCCCAATTCTGAGGGTCGCCTCACAGGAAAGATATTACAATCTTGACCTGTTGAGCAGGGTCTCCAGAGGAGCGAGATTTTAAAGAAAGAAACAATTTACAATTGTTCCTGAAATTCAGGAAGGTAGATCTATCTCCAGAAAAGAACTCTGGAATAGGAATTCTAAGTTCAGACATGGGAGTGTGAACAACAAAATCCTGTATGTTTTGCACTTTTGCCGCGAGATTACTCAGGCTGGAAGCCAAACTCTGGACATCCATGTTAAACAGCTAATATCAGAGCCATTCAAGGGTTAAGAGGAGGTAAGAAGCAGCTAGACAGCAATTAAGGGCTAGGCAGCAAAACTCTGAAGGAAAAAAAAAAAAAAAAATTTCCCTTCAACACTTCTTTTTCTCCTGCTTCAGCCCAAACAATTACCACTTTGTGGGCCGGCTATACTGTCATGAATCCCAATGGCTAGGGATAGCAAGGGACAAGCAAAGTAATACAAAATATCGGACGAGCTCTAGGGTGATGGAACCTGGGCTGACCGCTGCCCTACGCCTGACAAACGCAACTAGAGATAGCCAGGGAGCGTGCCTACGTTGGTTCTAGACGCCACGCACCAGCCTAAGAGCTAACTAGTACTGCAGAGAAAATAAAAGACCTCACTTGCCTCCAGAGGAATGAACCCCAAAAGGTATAGTTGCCCCCCACATGTATTGACGGTGAAATGAGAGGAAGGCACACACATAGAGATGATATATATAGGTTCAGCAAATTGAGGCCCGCTGTAAACTAGAAAGCAGAACGATACAAAAGGGGTCTGAGCGGTCAGCAAAAAACCCTAATCAAAAAACCATCCTGAGATTACAAGAACCCATGTGCCAACTCATGGCACATGGGGAGAACCTCAGTCCACTAGAGCTACCAGCTAGCATAGAGACATAATAAGCAAGCTGGACAAAAAAAAACCAACAACTGAAAATCAGCACTTAGCTTATCCTGAAAGATCTGGGAGCAGGTAGGCAGGAACCAAACAGAGCACATCTGAATACATTGATAGCCGGCAAGGGAATGACAGAAAGGCCAGGTAAAATAGGAAACACCCAGCCTCTGATGGACAGGTGGAAACCAAAGGCCGCAACCCACCAAAGTCACCCAGTACCAGCAGTAACCACCAGAGGGAGCCCACAAACAGAATCCACAACAGCAGAGTGTACATTAATGAGAAAAAATAAACTTTTTTTAAGTAACCAAACAGCTGCAATGAAACAAAGAGTGAAAAATGTAAAGATGTATGAATACTTTCCGTACCCACTGTATAAGATGGCATTTAGCCTTGCTCTTCCCACTTTCCCTGTAGCAGTGGCAAATGGGGTAATGGTTTGGGGGTTGATGTCACCTTTGTATTGTCATTTGACATCAAGCCCACAGGTTAGCAATGCAAAGGCGTCTATAAGACCCTCCATTACTAACCCCATAGTGATATAAGAACACACACACACAGAATAACGTCCTTTATTTGAAATAATGACACAGACAATTTTATTGAATCTAAATTAAACAATATTCACTGACTGCTTAATGCACTGAAGCCAAAATCTCCTGCAACAAAAATAAAATATTAAACCACAATATTCCTCACCTTTCCGCAGAGAAGAGAATCCATAATGTCCCACGATGATCCTGATGTCTTTGAGAGCACTCACTGAATGACACCTTCCGGCTAACATACATGATGGAGTGCTCTTCCCCGTTCACCTCTTGAGATAAGACAGCACCCAGCCCAACATCCGACTCATCTGTCTGGACCACAAACTCTTGTAGTTTGCACAGGGCCAGCTTCAGTTCCTGGAAGGCCGTCTAAGCTTCTGGAGACCACTTAGCCATAGCAGACTTTGTCCCTTTAAGGAGGTCGGTCAGAGAGGCAGCTACCATGGCAATATACTGGTAGTAATAGCCCACAGTGCCCAGGAATGCCCTGACCTGCTTCTTTGAGAGGGGATGTAGCCAGCCCTGGATCGCCTCAACTTTATTTTTCTGGGGCTTTATTTCGCCCCTGTATACAATGTAGCCCAAGTATCTCTATTCCCCTATTCCCAAGGCACACTTCTTCGGGTTTATGGAAAACCCGACCTTCCATAGAGCATCAAATATCGCCTGGACCTTGTTAAGATGGCTTCCCCAATCCTGGCTGAAAATCCCAATACCTCTTGTGGGGAGCTAAGATTTGGTCCATGGCTCTCTTGAAAGTGACTGGAGCTCGTTGTAACCCAATCGGTATCCTTTTGTATTGGAAGCATCAATCTGGCGTTGAGAAGGAAGTTTTCTCTTTGGCATCGTGGGACATGGGGATTTGCCCATACCCTTTTGTGAGGTTAAGGGTAATAATGTACCAAGCTTTCCCTAGCCTCTCAATTAATTCATTGACACAGGGTATCGGGTATGCATCGACCTTAGACACCTCATCATTGAAAAATCACAATTCTCCATTTGGTTTCAGCACTAAGACTAAAGGACTGGCCATCCACTCTTGGATTCCTCGATGACTCCCTGGCTCAGCATCCACTTTGCCTCCTTTGAGATCACCTCTTGGCATGCTTTGGGAATCTTGCATAGCTTCACGTTGACCCAGACATGAGGCTCCATCAGGACATCATGCTCTATGACCATTGTACAACCTGGAAGTTCTGAGAAGAGGTCCCTGTTACACTGTTGCAACTCCCAACACTGTTACTTTTGGGCATGTGACAGAATCTCTGCCATTTTAACTTTCTCCACATCTGCTTCAGCTTTTATCACCAAACACAGAGCTTCTACAGGCTCCCTATCTCACCATGGCTTAATCAGTTTAATGTGGTACACCTGGTAGGGCTCCTGCTTCCCTGATTGGTGGATCTTGTAGTTAACATCACCAACTTTCTCCACCATCTAATAGGGACCCTGCCACATGGCCAGGAATTTGGTCTGCATTGTGGGCACTAGCACCAGTACTCGATCACCTTGGCTGAATTGTCTCACCCTGGCTGACCTATTATACACCGTGGATTGTGCTTCCTGAGCCTTGATGAAGTGCTCCTTCACAATGGGCATCACATTGGAGTTCCTCTCTTGCATCTGGATGCATGCTCTACCATTTTTTGATAGGGGGTGGTTTAAGTTTCCCAGGATTCCATTGCCACATCCAGGAGACCTCAAGGGTGCCGTCCATAGAGCAGTTCAAATGGGGAGAATCCAGTGGAAGGTTGGAGAACTTTCCTGATGGAGAACTAAAATAGGAAAGAAAGCAGACAGTTTCAGTCTCGGCCGTCTTTCTCCACTGCTTTTTTTAGCATCACCTTGAAGGTTTTGTTAAACCTCTCCACCAATTCATCAGTCTGAGGACGGTATACTGAGGTTCTGAGCTGGAAATTTGCAGGGACTTGCATAGCTCCCTCATGACCTTCGACATGAATTGTGTTCTTTGTTCCATTAATATCTCCTTCGGAAGCCCGGTTCAGGAGAAAATATGGATCAGCTCCTTAGAGATAATACATTTGACAGAGGAATTTCTTAAGGGTACCACCTCTGGGTATCAGATAGCTTAATACATTACCACCAATATATAGATGTCCTCTTGTGTCCTCTTGTGGATTTTACCAGGGGTCCCATGTTGTGAACTGTTTTTGGGCTCCCTCTTGTGGTCACAAGTGGTACTGTGTGAGTGCTATCTTTGGGCTCCCTCTGGTGGTTCTTTTTGTCATTCTGCAGGTCTGTGGCTGGGATCAGCTGTCTCGTTATCTGCTAGTTGGTTTCCTATTTAGCTCACCTGGACTTTCAGTTGTTGCCTGCTGTCGATGTATTCAGTGCTATTTTGATCTCTCCTGACTACCTTCGTTATCAGTCTCTCCAAGAGAAGCTAAGTTTCTACTTGTTCATTTTTTGATCATCAGTGTTCAATATGTTTCTTGGTTTATTATCTGTCCTTGTCCAGCTTGCTAATATGTGATTTCCTTGCTTGCTGGTAGCTCTAGAGGGCTGAGTTTCTCCCCTCACACCGTTAGTTGGTGTGGGGGTTCTTGAATTTTCAGCGTGGATATTTTGTACAGGGTTTTCTACTGACCGCACAGTTTCCTATCTGTCTTCTGCTATCTAGTACTAGCGGGCCTCATTTGCTGAATCTGTTTTCATTTCTACGTTTGTATTTTCCCCTTACCTCCCCGTTATTATTTGTTGGGGGCTTTCTATATCTTTGGGGTTATTTCTCTGAGGCAAGTGAGGTCTTACTTTCTATCTCTAGGGGTAGCTAGTTTCTCAGGCTGCGTCGTGACGTCTAGGAATTCAGGCAAGTTCACCGGCTACCTTTAGTGTGTTTGGTTAGGATCAGGATTGCGGTCAGTCCAGTTACCACCTCCCTAGAGCTCGTTCTATGTTCAGTTACTTAGCTCGTCAGTTCTGTGATCCTCAGCCACTAAGGATCATAACAGTACAGCAGGCCAAAGAGTGTTTAATGCATCGCAGAAGTGGGATAAGAGAAGTCCTGAGTGCAATTTTTTTTTTCTCCCTTTGCTGCAGTCTGTCCAGCTTCTCTCATCCCCTTAATCTCTGGGTGGCTTTGAGTTCAGCTGCAGACATGGATATTCAGAGTCTGACTTCTAGTGTGGATCATCTTGCTGCAAGGGTGCAAAGCATTCAGGATTTTGTTGTTCACAGTCCTATGTCAGAGCCAAAAATTCCTATTCCTGAGTTGTTTTCTGGAGATAGATCTAGGTTTCTGAATTTTAAGAATAATTGTAAATTATTTCTTTCCTTGAGACCTCGTTCCTCTGGTGATTCCGCTCAGCAAGTTAAAATTGTTATCTCATTGTTACGTGGCGACCCTCAAGATTGGGCTTTCTCCCTGGCGCCAGGAGATCCTGCATTGCTGAATGTGGATGCGTTTTTTCTGGCACTTGGACTGCTTTATGAGGAACCTAATCTTGAAAACCAGGCAGAAAAGGCTTTGCTGGCCCTATCTCAGGGACAGGATGAAGCAAAGGTGTATTGTCAAAAATTTAGGAAATGGTCAGTGCTTACTCAATGGAATGAGTGTGCCCTGGCTGAAAATTTCAGAGAAGGTCTTTCTGAAGCCATTAAGAATGTTATGGTGGGGTTCCCCACGCCTGCAAGTCTGAATGACTCAATGGCTTTGGCCATTCAGATTGATCAGCGTTTGCGGGAGCGCAAATCTGCGCACCATCTGGCGGTGTTTTCTGAACAGAGACCTGAGTCTATGCAATGTGACAGAATTCTGACCAGAATTGAGCGGCAAAAGTCATAGACGTCAAAATGGGTTGTGCTTTTACTGTGGTGATTCTACTCATGTTATCTCAGCATGCTCTAAGCGCCTAAAAAAAATTGCTAAATCTGTCACCGTTGGTACTATACAGCCTAAATTCATTTTGTCTGTTACTTTAATTTGTTCTTTGTCATCCTACTCGGTTATGGCTTTTGTGGATTCAGGTGCTGCCCTGAATCTGATGGATTTGTCGTTTGCCAGGCACTGTGGTTTGGTCCTGGAGCCTTTAAAATTCCCTATTCCACTGAGGGGAATTGATGTTACACCATTGGCTGAGAAGAAGCCTCAGTATTGGACTCAAGTGACCATGTGCAGGACTCCTGTACATCAGGAGGTGATTCGCTTTCTTGTGCTGCATAATTTGCATGATGTTGTCGTTTTGGGTCTGCCATGGTTGCAGGCCCATAATCCAGTTCTGGATTGGAAAGCTATGTCTGTGTCAAGTTGGGGTTGCCAGGGGAATCATGGCGATGCTCCTTTGGTGTCAATTGCTTCTTCCACTCCTTCTGAGGTCCCTGAGTTTTTGTCGGACTACCAGGATGTATTTGATGAGCCCAGATCCGGTGCCCTGCCTCCTCATAGGGATTGTGATTGTGCTATAAATTTGATTCCTGGTAGTAAGTTCCCTAAGGGACGACTTTTTAATTTGTCTGTACCAGAACATGCCGCTATGTGGTGTTATATAAAGGAGTCTTTGGAGAAGAGACATATTCGGCCGTCCTCATCCCCTCTTGGTGCAGGATTCTTTTTTGTGGCCAAGAAGGATGGTTCTCTGAGACCTTGTATAGATTATCGTCTTCTAAATAAAATCACGGTCAAATTTCAGTATCCTTTGCCATTATTGTCTGATCTGTTTGCTCGGATTAAGGGGTCCAGTTGGTTCACCAAGATAGATCTTCGTGGTGCGTATAACCTTGTGCGTATTAAGCAGGGGGATGAATGGAAAACAGCATTTAATATGCCCGAAGGCCATTTTGAGTACTTGGTGATGCCTTTTGGACTCTCTAATGCTCCTTCTGTGTTTCAGTCCTTCATGCATGACATCTTCCGAGAATATCTGGATAAATTTATGATTGTGTATCTGGATGACATTTTGGTCTTTTCTGAGGATTGGGAGTCCCATGTGAAGCAGGTCAGGATGGTATTTCAGGTCCTGCGTGCTAATGCCTTATTTGTGAAGGGCTCAAAATGTCTCTTCGGAGTACAGAAGGTTTCCTTTTTGGGTTTTATTTTTTCTCCTTCTACTATTGAGATGGACCCGGTCAAGGTCCAGGCTATTCATGACTGGACTCGGCCTACATCTGTTAAGAGTCTTCAGAAGTTCTTGGGTTTTGCTAATTTTTACCGTCGCTTCATTGCTAATTTTTCTGGCGTGGTTAAACCCTTGACGGATTTGACCAAGAAGGGTTCTGATGTGACTAATTGGTCTTCTGCGGCCGTGGAAGCCTTTCAGGAGCTGTAGCGCCGGTTTTCTTCGGCTCCAGTTTTATTTCAGCCTGATATCTCTCTTCCTTTTCAGGTCGAGGTTGATGCTTCTGAGATTGGAGCAGGGGCTGTTTTGTCGCAGAGAAGCTCTGATTGCTCTGTGATGAAGCCTTGTGCTTTCTTTTCAAGAAAGTTTTCGCCTGCCGAGTAGAATTATGATGTTGGTAATCGGGAGTTGTTGGCTATGAAGTGGGCATTTGAGGAGTGGCGACATTGGCTCGAGGGAGCTAAGCATCGTGTGGTGGTCTTGACTGATCACAAAAATCTGATCTATCTCGAGTCTGCCAAGCGGCTGAATCCTAGACAGGCACGTTGGTTGTTGTTTTTCTCCCGTTTCGATTTTGTGGTCTCGTACCTGCCTGGTTCGAAGAACGTGAAGGCTGATGCTCTTTCTAGGAGTTTTGTGCCTGACTCTCCGGGAGTTTCAGAGCCGGCTGGTATCCTCAGAGAGGGAGTGATTTTGTCTGCCATTTCCCCAGATTTGCGATGAGTGCTGCAGGAATTTCAGGCGGATAGACCTGACCGTTGTCCACCAGAGAGACTGTTTGTCCCAGATAGATGGACCAGCAGAGTTATTTCCGAGGTTCATTCTTCGGTGCTGGCAGGTCATCCTGGGATTTTTTGTACCAGAGATTTGGTGGCTAGATCCTTCTGGTGGCCTTCCTTGTCGCGGGATGTGCATTCCTTTGTGCAGTCCTGTGGGATTTGTGCTCGGGCTAAGCCTTGCTGTTCTCGTGCCAGCGGTTTGCTTTTGCCTTTGCCTGTCCCGAAGAGGCCTTGGACGCACATTTCCATGGATTTTATTTCGGATCTTCCAGTCTCTCAGAGAATGTCTGTCATCTGGGTGGTGTGTGATCGTTTTTCTAAAATGGTCCATTTGGTGCCCTTGCCTAAGTTGCCTTCCTCCTCCGATTTGGTTCCTCTATTTTTTCAGAATGTGGTTCGCTTGCACGGCATCCCTGAAAATATTGTGTCTGACAGAGGATCCCAGTTTGTGTCCAGATTTTGGCAGATCTTTTGTGCTAAGATGGGCATTGATTTGTCTTTTTCGTCTGCCTTCCATCCTCAGACGAATGGCCAAACCGAGCGAACTAATCAGACCTTGGAAACTTATTTAAGATGTTTTGTTTCTGCTGATCAGGAGGATTGGGTTACTTTTTTGCCATTGGCCGAGTTTGCCCTTAATAATCGGGCTAGTTCTGCTACTTTGGTTTCGCCTTTTTTTTGTAATTCTGGCTTTCATCCTCGTTTTTCCTCAGGTCAGGTGGAGCCGTCTGACTGTCCTGGGGTGGATTCTGTGGTGGATAGGTTGCAGCAGATTTGGAACCATGTGGTGGACAATTTGAAGTTGTCACAGGAGAAGGCTCAGCGCTTTGCCAACCGCCGTCGCGGTGTGAGTCCCCGACTTCGTGTTGGGGATTTGGTATGGCTGTCTTCTCGGTATGTTCCTATGAAGGTCTCCTCTCCTAAGTTCAAGCCTCGCTTCATCGGTCCTTATAAGATTTTGGAAATCCTTAACCCTGTGTCATTTTGTTTGGACCTCCCAGCGTCGTTTGCCATTCATAATGTGTTCCATAGGTCTTTGTTGCGGAGGTATGTGGTGCCTGTGGTTCCTTCTGTTGAGCCCCCTGCTCCGGTGCTGGCTGAGGGCGAATTGGAGTACGTGGTGGAGAAGATCTTGGATTCTCGTATTTCTAGACGGAGGCTTCAGTATTTGGTTAAGTGGAAGGGCTATGGTCAGGATGATAATTCCTGGGTTGTCACCTCTGATGTTCATGCGGCCGATTTGGTTCATGCCTTCCATGTTGCTCATCCTGATCGCCCTGGGGGTTTTGATGAGGGTTCAGTGACCCCTCCTCAAGGGGGGGGTACTGTTGTGAACTCTGTTTTTGGGCTCCCTCTTGTGGTCACGAGTGGTACTGTGTGAGTGCTATCTTTGGGCTCCCTCTGGTGGCTCTTTTTGTCATTCTGCAGGTCTGTGGCTGGGATCAGCTGTCTCGTTATCTGCTAGTTGGTTTCCTATTTAGCTCACCTGGACTTTCATTTGTTGTCTGCTGTCGATGTATTCAGTGCTATTTTGATCTCTCCTGACTACCTTCGTTATCAGTCTCTCCAAGAGAAGCTAAGTTTCTGTTTGTTCATTTTTTGATTATCAGTGTTCAATATGTTTCTTGGTTTATTATCTGTCCTTGTCCAGCTTGCTAATATGTGATTTCCTTGCTTGCTGGTAGCTCTAGAGGGCTGAGTTTCTCCCCTCACACCGTTAGTTGGTGTGGGGGTTCTTGAATTCTCAGCGTGGATATTTTGTATAGGGTTTTCTACTGACCGCACAGTTTCCTATCTGTCTTCTGCTATCTAGTACTAGCGGGCCTCATTTGCTGAATCTGTTTTCATTTCTACGTTTGTATTTTCCCCTTACCTCACCGTTATTATTTGTTGGGGGCTTTCTATATCTTTGGGGTTATTTCTCTGAGGCAAGTGAGGTCTTACTTTCTATCTCTAGGGGTAGCTAGTTTCTCAGGCTGCGTCGTGACGTCTAGGAATTCAGGCACGTTCACCGGCTACCTTTAGTGTGTTTGGTTAGGATCAGGATTGCGGTCAGTCCAGTTACCACCTCCCTAGAGCTCGTTCTATGTTCAGTTACTTAGCTCGTCAGTTCTGTGATCCTCAGCCACTAAGGATCATAACAGTCCCACCAGGTCTATCGCTATTCGCTCCAATGGCACCTCGATGATGGTCAACAGTATCAGAGGACTGCAGAAGTGGGCTACTGGGGAGGTCAGCTGGCATGTGAGGCAGAAACGACAATAGTTCACAATTTCTCTACAATACCCAGGCCAGTAGAATTTCTGCAGAATGCATTCCTAGGTCTCATCTGCCCCCAGGTGACTACACAACACATTGGAATTAGACATGTCTAACACCCTGTGTCTATAAGGCCCTGGTACCAATAGCTGCTCTATTACCTCACCTTTTGGCTTGGTTACCCTATAAAGCTGATTTCCATTGACAGCAAAATGAGAGAACAGAAGGTCTTCCCCCGGCTCCTGAGGCACACCATTTAATATAGTTACATTGTCAAATACCCCTTTAAGACTTAGGTCTCTGAGTTGGGCGGTTCCAAAGTTTCCCCGGACACCTCCAGCTCAGGAACATTGGCCTGAGTGGATGTTGCCTCATCCTTATCACCAACAAGTACAGAAAATAGAAACCTGTCATCTGCAGTCCGCAACGAGGTTTCTTTGGGAGCAACCTGACTGTTGTCCGAGCAATCAGACGTCCTCCCTTTCCCCCACAAGTAAAAAAAAACACAACATCTCGCTCTATTATAATAGGGTGCAATGGGTCCTTGACCACGCTGATCTCATGGGACTCGGTGCCACAGTTTGTGTTTATGACCCTTTGGGCCACAGGGTAGTCCTTTGGGTCGCCATGGATACAGTGGATGCCCACCCTATTTTCAAGAATTTGCCATTGGGGAATTGTGGCCCTCACAAGGGTTACCAAACTCCCTGAGTCCAGAAGACCAGTCACTTGCACCCCGGTTACTGACATGGGGTATGCCTGCAGTCCCTAGCCTGGTTGAGGGACAGCACTGCAGTCAGGGTATGCAAAAAATGAGCAGCGCTGTCCTAGGCTGCAGTTTATTGTCTCGGTGGTCATGGGGCAATGGGCGGCTATGTGACCTGCGGTATGACACCTCCAACAAATTATACTATTGAATGGGGCTTTTGTCTCAGATACCTCATGGGTTCCTGGATGTCCCAACCCCTTTTTGGTGTCTGCCAATTTTGGGAATCCAAGGACCTCTTTACCCCCTGATACCTCTCCACCAGGTTCACCAAATCATTGGCATTAAGGCGATCTTCCTGGGCAACCCAGGAATGCACTGGCCTTAGTAGGGAGTGTATTAACCTGTCCATGACAAACTTCTCCACCATCTGTGGTGGGGAGGAAATTCAGGTTGCAAACATTTTTGGACCAGGTGTAGGCGATTAAACATTTGGGACCGGGGAGATTTTTCACTGTGCTAATCCCACTCATGTTCCTGTTGCGACAGTCAGAGTCACTCCGAAGCGTGCCAAGAGCTCAGTCTTCAATTTGGTGTATTCTTTTGCATCCTGCAACACCAAGTCATAATATACCTTCTGTAGTTCACCTGCCAAATATGGTGCCAGAACCTCCACCTACTGCTCGGGAGGCGATTTCCCCAACTTTTCCACCCTTTCAAACACAACCAGGAATGCCTCAACGTCATCACCCGGGGTCATCTTTTGCAATGCTGTTCTTACTGTCTTCCTTACGTGAGGGTCATCACCTGTATTTGGGGTTGGGGTGGTTGCCCTGCCACAGATTGCCTTGGCTAGGAGTTCCATCTGTTGCTGTTGCTGCTGCTGTTGCCAGTGCTGCTGCTGATGTTGCTGCTGCCACATCTGTTGCTGCTGGAGATTAGCCTGCACCAGTTGTTTTATCAAACCCATCCATGTTGTCAGATTTAGCTCCTGCAGACTCTTTTACCCAGGACATTTGATATCTGTGGGCAGTCACACTGCCTCTTGGGATTCGTGCTCATCCTTCTAGCACTAATTGTAGATATTTGTACTCACTCAGCTGCTCTTGAGGTAGGCACAGGAGGCGGTTTTCATGCAAAAGTCCAGGCAAGTTTATTTAACTTCATAAAGCGCTCTGGGTGGCAAAACAAAACAGAGACTTTTCTGGCGCAAAGTGAAATCAAACTGAAAACAAATATGGTCTATATGGTATAGCGGCTCTGCCTGCTCAGGTCAATGCCTTTAGCAACACACACTGAAGGTGAACATGAACTGCAAGTAAATAGTCCATGTAGCACTGCAAGTCTGCCCACTCAGGTTAGTGACTATAACAACAAACACTGAAGGTCTCCACATCTCCAGCCACAGACACTGAATGAGAGATTTGGCCTCCATTTTATCTGCCAAACCACGCCCCTGGGGTTGGGATATGTGAGTGTTCATCTCTTATGACCGCCCATAAAATCGACCCTAGAATGGCCAAATAACTCTCTCAGCACTATATGTGCTGGAGCATGCTTCCGAGCTCACATCACTGCAGCTAACAACCACAATGACACATATCTCCCCTCAAGGACTCGTCCGGCGGCCATCTTACAGTGACAATACCACTTAAGTGTATTTTTTATTTTTTGTTATCTTTATTTTTAATGGGGGAAAAGGTGTGTGATTTTCTCTTTTTTTCATATTTTTTAAACTTTTTTCCTTTTTACTGTATTTATTAGTCCCCTAAGGGGACTTGAATGATCATCAGGTCACTTGTAGTATGCACAGCAATATTGTGTTGTTGTTTATAGTAAAAATCAGGGTCTATTTTGAAGCCCAGCAACAGATGCCGATAAGCTGTTATTGCCACTGTCAGAGTTTGACAGGTTAACAGTCACAGGCTGAGCTCATTTTCACCCATTGCTGTTAGAGGCATTAGTCTGGGTTGTGTGTAGTGTTGAGCATTCCGATACTGCAAGTATCGGGTATCGGCCGATATTTGCTGTATCGGAATTCCGATACCGAGATCCGATATTTTTGTGGTATCGGGTATCGGTATCGAAACAACATTAATGTGTAAAATAAAGAATTAAAATATAAAAATATTGCTATACTCACCTCTCCGACGCAGCCTGCACCTTACCGAGGGAACCGGCAGCGTTGTTTGCTTAAAATTCGCGCGTTTCCTTCCTTACGTGAAGTCCTGGCTTGTGATTGGTCGCGTGCCGCCCATGTGGCCGCGACGCGACCAATCACAGCAAGCCGTGACGTAATTTCAGGTCCTTCAGGATTTTAAAATTACGTTCCGGCGTTGTGATTGGTCGCGTCGCGGTCACATGGGCGACGCGACCAATCACAAGCCGTGACGTCACGGGAGGCAGGACAAGCGCGCATTTTAAGCAAACAACGCTGCCGGTTCCCTCGGAGAGGTGAGTATAGCAATATTTTTTATTTTAATTCTTTCTTTTACACATTAATATGGATCCCAGGGCCTGAAGGAGAGTTTCCTCTCCTTCAGACCCTGGGAACCATCAGGGATACCGTCCGATACTTGAGTCCCATTGACTTGTATTGGTATCGGGTATCGGTATCGGATTGGATCCGATACTTTGCCGGTATCGGCTGATACTTTCCGATACCGATACTTTCAAGTATCGGACGGTATCGCTCAACACTAGTTGTGTGTCATAATAATTTCCTGCCAGATATGGGATGGGCTCACCTTGGGAGCCAGCTCCACGCACCATCTACAGACTTGCACCTTACATGTATAATGGAAGTTGGTAAAGAGTTAAAGAAGAATTCATATTAGTTAGACTTTGTCTCTTTCTGTCTGACAAATTTTAATGTGCATTTTCACTGTTCTGAGAGCAAAAAGGTGAAAACAGCTTGGAAGCCGTCATGTCGTGTCATTCTCTCTCAGCCATAGTTTTAATCAGATTTGTTTTCATATACATTTAGATTGAGAACATCTTTAAAAAGAAAATGTGTAGAATTAAGTTGAACAATTTCTCTTTGAATATCATCCCAATCTACTTCATCTCCACACTTGTCAATTTCAGTTCATGAAAGGAGTTCATTTTTATGAAGGTCTAATAAAATGGACACTCATTAGTTTTACATAAAACATGCCATTCTGCTCTGGTTCATTGTTTGTAATCTATAGGTAATTAAAATAAATGGCTTATATCTTTTAATTAGTACACTCATTATCAGATTTGCTTTATGTAACCGTGTAAAGAACGTTCAGTGCACTGTTATCATTTTGTTCTAAGAGCAGCTTTTAATTTAATGTTCTCACTTGTAGCAAATATATTGTGGATTCATTTGTCTTTAGAAAATAATCTATGATAGCATAGCTAGCATACAGTGATCATGGAAAAGCAAACAGAATGTATAATTAAGGACGTAATTTATACATATCTTTGATGGGTTGTTACCGACATCTGGTGAGAATTTTCTGCCAATAACACCTTTAGAAATATATTCAATTAGAAAATTGGTGACATGTCTAATACTTAATTCAACCATTGCGTGTGAGTGTGTGTGTGTGTGTGTATATATATATATATATATATATATATATATATATATATATATATACACACATATATATATATATATATACATAATTCATTTTTTATAGCGCTATTTATTTAATGGCAATTTACATGTGAGCAAGGGTATTTATAACAAAAACAAGTACAGTCATCATAAACAATACTAGTCACAACTGGTACAGGAGGAAAGAGGACCCTGTCCATGAGGGCTCACAATCTTCAAGGGATGAGTGAGGATACATTAGGCGAGGGTAGAGCTTGTCTTGCAGTGGCTTAGTCGACCGGTGGTTGCTGCAGGTTATAGGCTTGTGAGAAGAGATAGGTCTTCAGGTTCTTATTGAAGGTTTCCATGGTAGGCGAGAGTCTGATATGTTGTGGTAGAGAGTTCTAGAGTAGGGATGATGCGCAAGAGATATCTTGTATGCGATTGTGGGAAGAGGAGATAAGAGGGGAGTATAGAAGGAGATCTTGTCAGGATCGGAGGTTGCGTGTAGGTAATTTATCAACCAAATTTGAGAGCATTTTAGTGGATTTACTTATTTGTCATGTGATCCTTACAAATCCAGAGAGTGAAGAAACCACAGTCCTAGTTTATCACTGGACCCTACACTTTCAATGGTGCTGTGTTGCCGTTCCATGCATATTGGTTGGAACTTCACAGATGAAAAATTAATTACTTCCTTGCTTAAAAAAAATTAAAAAATATTTCTTCATCCACTTTCCAAAACTAGGGAAGGAACCCATGCGTACAGGAAATTTTGGCTACACTTATATTCTGTCTGATATTTGTCTGATGGCAATGCTGTGTCTCACAGCTTTTCATTTAAAAAAAAATATTTTTATTCCACTACACTATAATTTTATTGGTTATCCAGTGTGCTGCTCACAGTGAAATTTTCACAAGCTATTAAGCTAATAGTCAGACTTAATGCATTACATTTAATACATGCTTTAAACACTTTTTTTCCATCATACTCAAAAATGGGCATGTCTTGCTGTAAAAGTGTGATATGTGCCAACATATTCACTAGTATTCTTTTTCCTTTTTTTCATGTACTGAGATAAATAACTTATTGCATTTAGGGACATAGCCTTTGGTAATTGGATTTAATACCTTCTACTTGACAACAATAGGTGTATGCACAGTAACACAATAAGCTCTAATAGGTATTTAGACTCAGTACAATCAATTTCCTTTCTAATTCCTTTGTTCATTATGCTGTCACTTCTTGTGCTATGTCAAATGGTAAAAGTAAAAGATAATATACGGTGATTTCACACTATGTAGAACGTTTGCACAGTTGATGCTTTTCTCAATTTCACATGTCAATGTGTCTACCATTTTGTGGGCTGAAGGAAACCTTTTACAATGAGAAATAATTTAATTTTCCCCATGAGCACATGATCAATGAGGCAAAAATTAAAATTCTGAGCCTGAAACATAGATTGTGACCTACATGTTAAGGAATAAGGAACAACTACAATGCCATTGACTGTTGATAAGGTTACATTTTTGCTTTGGTGGCTTATTTTTAGATGTTCTAAGATAAAAAAAAATACTATTTTTATTGTCCAATGGAATGAGAAAATTAAAATTGACAATAATATGTAACCATCAAAATGGAAATGCAAGTTGGTCCAACGGTAGCTCGATATTTTTAAAAAGACTGGGATTGAGTTTCCCTCAAAAATCTTTAGAATTGAGAGTCCTCAGTGGTTGATACCTTTTAATGGCTAACTGAAAAGATGGTAACAAATTGCAAGCTATCAAGACTACACAGGTCTTTTCATTAGGCAAAGACTAAAAGAAATTCTTAAGATTCACATATTTATGCACAACATAGCACAGAAAAAAACATGGATAAGACAGGTGACATGAGGCAGAATTACCATGAGTGATAAACAGTTATGTCCATAAATATTGGACCAGTTCTTGGATAAGGAATGTTTTATTTTCCTCTGATTGGGGTCTGGTTCTGTTGTGATGACCCCACATGGTCTGAGGGACAAGTTCCTTAGTTGATGTAAAAAGACATAAATCCATGCGACACATTCATTCCTGCACTAAGACTGTCAAAGGTCGTCATCAGTTTATATTCACATATTCTTCTGTCTCTCTTAGATGTGAAGCTACTTTTTAAAACAAGTAATTTCATGTCCATAATGTTATAATTTGGGAGACAGAAATGTCTTGCCACAGGTAGATCCATTCTTTTTTCACTTATTGTGTGGCGGTGAGAATTAATTATTGTTCTAAGCTTTTGCCCTGTCTCCCCCACATACAGACCCCCAGTTGGACATTTAGTACATATTATTAAGTACACCACATTAGATGTGATGCAGCTAAAAGTACCTGGTATCTTGTAGCCCTGATGTGAATTGGGGATCTTTATTGTTGTGAACTATACTTTTTGGCTCCCTCTTGTGGTCACTAGTGATTTGGCACTTGGATTGTCTTTTACCAGGTTTGTGCTCACCTGCTTCGTTAGGCCTGGGGTGTTGCTATTTAAACTTCCTGGATTCTCAGTCCAGTGCCTGGCTTCGTTGTAATCAGTTCACTTCTGTTTGCTCCTGTCTTCAGGTCCTGGTTCTTTGCAAGATAAGCTAAGTCCTGCTTTCGTACTCTTGATCATTTGCATTGTTCATATTTTTTGTTCAGCTTGTACAATATGTGATTCCTGTTATTGCTGGAAGCTCTAGGGGGGCTGATATTCTCCCCCCACACCATCAGTCAGTTTGGGGGTTCTTGGATATTCAGCGTGGATATTTTGCAGGGTTTTTTGCTGACCATATAAGTCTTCTTACTATATTCTGCTATTAGTCAGTGGGCCTCTCTTTGCTAAATCTAGTTCATTCTTACGTTTGTCTTTTCTTCTTACGTCACCGTTATTATTTGTTGGGGGCTTGTATTACTTTGGGGTCTTTTCTCTGGAGGCAAGAGAGGTCTTATTTTCCCTGATAGGGGTAGTTAGTTCTCCGGCTGGCGCGAGACGTCTAGAATCAACGTAGGCACGTTCCCCGGCTGCTGTTAGTGTTTGCGCTAGGATCAGGTATATGGTCAGCCTAGTTACCACTTCCCTATGAGCTGGTATTTATGTTTTGCAGACTTTGCTGTAATCTTAGAGGTCCCCTGCCATTGGGATCATAACAGTAAGCCAGGCCTAATAAATAGTTAATGCATTGCTGAAGTGGGATTAAAAGAAAAGAAGTTCTGAGTTTTTTTTTTTTTTTCCTCCCCTTTATCTCTGAGTGGCTTGAAGCTTTGCTGCAGACATGAATGTTCAGACCTTGATTACTAGTGTGGATCAGCTTGCTGCACGTGTGCAGGGCATTCAGGATTTTGTTGTTAGCAGTCCTATGTCAGAGCCTAAGATACCTATTCCTAAGCTGTTCTCTGGAGATCGATTTAAATTTAGGAATTTTAGGAATAATTGTAAATTGTTTCTATCTTTGAAACCTCGTTCGTCTGGAGATTCAGCTCAGCAAGTTAAAATTATTATCTCCTTCTTGCGTGGCGACCCTCAGGATTGGGCTTTCTCGTTAGTGCCAGGAGATCCTGCATTGGCGGATGTTGATGCGTTTTTTCTGGCGCTCGGATTGCTTTATGAGGAGCCTAATCTTGAAATTCAGGCAGAAAAAGCTCTACTGGCCATCTCTCAGGGCCAGGATGAAGCTGAGGTGTACTGCCAAAAATTTCGGAAATGGTCCGTGCTTACTCGATGGAATGAATGTGCTCTGGCCGCAAATTTCAGAAATGGCCTTTCTGAAGCCATTAAGAATGTGATGGTGGGTTTTACAATTCCTACAAGTCTGAATGATTCTATGGCGCTGGCTATTCAGATTGATCGGCGTTTGCGGGAGCGCAAATCCGCTAAACCTCTGGCGGTGTTGTCTGAACAGACACCTGTCTCAATGCAATGCGATAGAATCCTGACTAGAACCGAACGACAAAATCATAGACGTCAGAATGGGCTGTGTTTTTACTGTGGTGATTCTACACATGTTATATCAGCATGCTCTAAACGCCTAACCAAGGTTGTCAGTCCTGTCACCATTGGTAATTTGCAGCCTAAATTTATTTTGTCTGTGACTTTAATTTGTTCATTGTCTTCCTACCCTGTTATGGCATTTGTGGATTCAGGTGCTGCCCTGAGTCTTATGGACTTGTCGTTTGCCAAGCGCTGCGGTTTTGTCCTGGAGCCTTTAAAGGTTCCGATTCCTCTCAGAGGAATTGATGCTACGCCACTGGCGGAAAATAAACCGCAGTATTGGACACAAGTGACCATGTGCATGACTCCTGAACATCGGGAGGTGATTTGTTTTCTTGTTCTGCATAAAATGAATGATTTGGTCGTTTTAGGTCTGCCATGGTTACAGACCCATAATCCTGTTTTGGATTGGAAGGCTATGTCTGTCTCAAGTTGGGTTTGTCAGGGAATTCATTGCGATTCTTCGCCGGTGTCTATTGCTACTTCTACTCCTTCAGAAGTTCCTGAGTATTTGTGTGACTATCAGGATGTATTCAGTGAGTCCAGGTCCAGTGCTCTTCCTCCTCATAGGGACTGTGACTGCGCTATAGATTTGATTCCTGGCAGTAAATTTCCTAAGGGACGATTATTTAATTTGTCTGTACCTGAGCATGCCGCGATGCGTTCTTATGTCAAGGAGTCTTTGGAGAAGGGGCATATTCGTCCATCCTCTTCCCCTCTCGGTGCGGGATTCTTTTTTGTGGCCAAGAAAGACGGGTCTTTGAGACCTTGTATAGACTATCGGCTTCTGAATAAAATCACTGTTAAGTTTCAGTATCCGTTGCCGCTATTGTCAGACTTGTTTGCTCGGATTAAGGGCGCCAAGTGGTTCACCAAGATAGATCTTCGTGGTGCGTACAACATTGTGCGCATTAGGCAGGGAGATGAATGGAAAACTGCATTCAATACGCCCGAAGGTCATTTTGAATACTTGGTGATGCCCTTTGGGCTCTCTAATGCCCCTTCAGTGTTTCAGTCCTTTATGCATGATATCTTCCGGAAGTATCTGGATAAATTTTTGATTGTGCATCTTGATGATATTCTAGTTTTCTCGGAAGATTGGGATTCTCATGTAAAGCAGGTCAGGATGGTGTTTCAGGTTTTGCGTGATAACGCTTTGTTTGTGAAGGGCTCAAAGTGTCTCTTTGGAGTGCAGAAGGTTTCCTTTTTGGGTTTTATTTTCTCATCTTCTGCCGTGGAGATGGACCCAGTCAAGGTCCGAGCTATTCATGATTGGACTCAGCCCACGTCTGTTAAGAGTCTTCAGAAGTTCTTGGGATTCGCTAATTTCTACCGTCGCTTTATCGCTAATTTTTCTAGCATTGTTAAACCTTTGACGGATATGACCAAGAAAGGTTCTGATGTGGCTAATTGGGCTCCTGCAGCCATGGAGGCCTTCCAGGAGCTGAAGCGCCGGTTTACTTCGGCGCCTGTTTTGTGCCAGCCTGATGTCTCACTTCCCTTTCAGGTTGAAGTGGATGCTTCTGAGATCGGTGCTGGGGCTGTTTTGTCGCAGAGAGGCTCTGGTTGTTCTGTGATGAGACCATGTGCCTTTTTCTCTAGGAAGTTTTCGCCTGCTGAGCGGAACTATGATGTTGGTAATCGGGAGTTGTTGGCCATGAAGTGGGCATTTGAGGAGTGGCGTCATTGGCTTGAGGGTGCTAAGCATCGTGTGGTGGTCTTGACTGATCACAAAAATCTGATGTATCTCGAGTCTGCTAAGTGCCTGAATCCTAGACAGGCTCGTTGGTCATTGTTTTTCTCTCGTTTTGACTTTGTGGTCTCATACCTGCCTGGTTCGAAGAATGTTAAGGCTGATGCTCTCTCTAGGAGCTTTGTGCCTGACTCTCCTGGAGTCTCGGAGCCAGCTGGTATTCTTAAAGAGGGAGTAATCGTGTCGGCCATATCTCCGGATTTTCGACGTGTGTTGCAGAGATTTCAGGCTGGTAGACCTGACTCGTGTCCACCCGACAGACTGTTTGTTCCTGATAAATGGACCAGCAGAGTCATTTCTGAGGTTAATTCCTCGGTGTTGGCAGGGCATCCGGGAATTTTTGGTACCCGAGATTTGGTGGCTAGGTCCTTTTGGTTGCCCTCCTTGTCACGGGATGTGCGGTCATTTGTGCAGTCCTGTGGGACTTGTGCTCGGGCTAAGCCTTGTTGTTCTCGTGCTAGCGGGTTGCTTTTGCCCTTGCCCGTCCCGAAGAGGCCTTGGACGCACATTTCCATGGATTTCATTTCTGATCTTCCGGTGTCTCGGGGAATGTCTGTTATCTGGGTGGTGTGTGATCGTTTTTCCAAGATGGTCCATTTGGTACCCTTGCCTAAGTTGCCTTCCTCTTCCGATCTGGTTCCTTTGTTTTTTCAGAATGTGGTTTGTTTGCATTCCGGAGAATATCGTGTCCGACAGAGGATCCCAGTTTGTGTCCAGATTCTGGCGGTCTTTTTGTGCTAAGATGGGCATTGATTTGTCGTTTTCATCTGCCTTCCATCCTCAGACTAATGGTCAAACGGAGCGAACTAATCAGACACTGGAGGCTTATTTGAGATGTTTTGTTTCTGCGGACCAGGATGATTGGGTGACCTTCTTGCCATTGGCGGAGTTTGCCCTTAATAATCGGGCTAGTTCCGCTACTTTGGTTTCGCCATTCTTCTGCAACTCTGGTTTTCATCCTCGTTTCTCCTCGGGTCATGTTGAGTCTTCTGACTTTCCTGGGGTGGATTTCGTGGTGGATAGGTTGCAGCGGATTTGGAATCATGTGGTGGACAACTTGAAGTTGTCACAGGAGAAGGCTCAGCATTTTGCCAACCGCCGCCGCGGTGTGGGCCCCCGACTTCGTGTTGGGGATTTGGTTTGGTTGTCTTCTCGGTATGTCCCTCTGAAGGTTTCCTCTCCTAAGTTTAAGCCTCGTTTTATTGGTCCTTATAAAATTTTGGAAGTTCTTAACCCGGTTTCTTTTCGTTTGGATCTTCCGGTGTCGTTTGCCATTCACAACGTGTTCCATAGGTCTTTGTTATGGCGGTACGTTGTGCCTGTGGTTCCTGCTGTTGAGCCTCCTGCTCCGGTGTTGGTTGAGGGCGAGTTGGAGTACGTGGTGGAGAAGATCTTGGATTCTCGTCTCTCTAGACGGAGGCTCCAGTATTTGGTCAAATGGAAGGGCTATGGTCAGGAGGATAATTCCTGGGTGGCCGCCTCTGATGTTCATGCGGCCGATTTGGTTCGTGCCTTCAACGCTGCTCATCCTGGTCACCCTGGTGGTCTTGGTGAGGGTTCGGTGACCCCTCCTTAAAGGGGGGGTACTGTTGTGAACTATAATTTTTGGCTCCCTCTTGTGGTCACTAGTGATTTGGCACTTGGATTGTCTTTTACCAGGTTTGTGCTCACCTGCTTCGTTAGGCCTGGGGTGTTGCTATTTAAACTTCCTGGATTCTCAGTCCAGTGCCTGGCTTCGTTGTAATCAGTTCACTTCTGTTTGCTCCTGTCTTCAGGTCCTGGTTCTTTGCAAGATAAGCTAATTCCTGCTTTCGTACTCTTGATCATTTGCATTGTTCATATTTTTTGTCCAGCTTGTACAATATGTGATTCCTGTTATTGCTGGAAGCTCTAGGGGGGCTGATATTCTCCCCCCACACCGTCAGTCGGTTTAGGGGTTCTTGGATATTCAGCGTGGATATTTTGCAGGGTTTTTTGCTAACCATATAAGTCTTCTTACCATATTCTGCTATTAGTCAGTGGGCCTCTCTTTGCTAAATCTAGTTCATTCTTACGTTTGTCTTTTCTTCTTACCTCACCGTTATTATTTGTTGGGGGCTTGTATTACTTTGGGGTCTTTTCTCTGGAGGCAAGAGAGGTCTTATTTTCCCTGATAGGGGTAGTTAGTTCTCCGGCTGGCGCGAGACGTCTAGAATCAACGTAGGCACGTTCCCCGGCTGCTGTTAGTGTTTGCGCTAGGATCAGGTATATGGTCAGCCTAGTTACCACTTCCCTATGAGCTGGTATTTATGTTTTGCAGACTTTGCTGTAATCTTAGAGGTCCCCTGCCATTGGGATCATAACACTTTATCTTGTCTGTGGTCATTATAAATAGACAGGTTTTAAATTTTTTCTGATTGCAAGGAATGGTTCCTGCAGCTGTTGGAGAGGACAGGGAGCTTCTGACAATGATGCTTCTTAGATTTGGGGGCTGCCTACAATGCAGTAGTGGGGGGTCTGGAAAAATGGATTGTAAGCGGGCATCTTTTTGTAGTAAAGGTTATAATTTCCGTGCAGCTCCCCTTAGCATTTCCAGATTTGGATTGTAGATAACTAGGTAGGTAGTAGGCCAGAGGCCTGATGGGACATGAGGACAAAAAGTCACTTGCAAGCTTGGCCATGAAAAGATTTGCATATTGTGGAGCCATTTTACTTCCCATTGCTGTGCCAGTCTCCTGTAGATAGATTTGTTGTCAAATTCAAAGTAATTGTGGGTGAGGATGAATTTTATAAGTTTCACCACAGAATCCGCATCAGTCCCTGTGTTTTCCAGGAAGAATTTCCAGGCATTTAATCTATCCTGGTGTGGGATATTGGAGTACAAAGATTCCACATCCAAAAAAATGGCACTCTGTAGCACTATAGCATGCAAATATGAAGTATGAAAATTGAATTGCATTAGAAATATGAAAAATTGAGAATGCTTAGCTCATAAATTGCCAATTCATGTGTGCCTGGAAGCCACGTTAACGCGTTTCTCATTTCCAATGCCAATCCTCTCTTAGAATAATGTCTTTATCTGTATGGGAACTGAATATGAATCCTCTCTTAGACTGAAATCTATATCTCTGTGGAGGGGAAATATAGGAGAATAAGGAGTACACCGATAAATTAAATAGAATTTTTTTTTTTATATTTATTAAAGTAATTCATAACAAATAAAATATAACATGACACCTTTCAGGAAACAACAAGGCCCATGGAGAAACTACTCAAATACATCAATATTGCACAAATTCCATGCATCCTGTGATGCTAAGAAAGTGCAAGTGTGCTAGTAGATAGGTCAAGGTGAAGAACCACCTAGTAATATTCTTCAGTGAAAAGGTGAATGAAAAGCTCAAACTGGGCAGGTTCTTACCCAGACAAGATGAATAGAGCCCCAGACCGGATGATAATTCCCCATTTTTAGCATCATAGGCTGCATGGGATTTGTGCAATATTGATGTATTTATGAGTAGTTTTTCCATGGGTCTTGTTGTTTCCTGAAAGGTGTCATGTTATATTTTAATTGTCATGAATTACTTAAATAAATAATATTCTCCTATGTTTCTTCACCCTCTTGGAGTCGGTGTATATCTTTATTGGACATTGACCACCATTGTGTGGCATTACCCAGCATATTACATGCAACTGAGGTTTTTGTTTGCAATCTCTGTGGGGGGGGGTAGTGGTCCTGCTGTGATTAAAAATGCCTGAGTCTAAGGGTACCGTCACACATTGAAATTTCCATCGCTACGACGTTACGATTCGTGACGTTCTAGCGATATCGTTACGATATCGCTGTGTCTGACACGCTACTGCGATCAGACACCCTGCTGAGAATCGTACGTCGTAGCAGATCGTTTGGAACTTTCTTTCGTCGCTTGATCACCCGCTGACATCGCTGGATCGTTGTGTGTGACAGCGATCCAGCGATGTCTTCGCTTGTAACCAGGGTAAACATCGGGTAACTAAGCGCAGGGCCGCGCTTAGTAACCCGATGTTTACCCTGGTTACAAGCGTAAACGTAAAAAAACAAACCGTACATACTCACCCGTCGGTGTCCTTCAGGTCCCTTGCCGTCTGCTTCCTGCTCTGAGTGCCGGCCGGAAAGTAAGAGCAGAGCGCAGCGGTGCTGCGATCTGCTCTCACTGTACGGCTGCACTCAGAGCAGGAAGCAGACGGCAAGGGACCTGAAGGACACCGACGGGTGAGTATGTACGGTTTGTTTTTTTACGTTTACGCTGGTAACCAGGGTAAATATTGGGTTACTAAGCGCGGCCCTGCGCTTAGTTACCCGATGTTTACCCTGGTTACCCGGGGACTTCGGCATCGCTCCAGCGCCGTGATTGCAACGTGTGACCGCAGTCTACGACGCTGGAGCGATGATTATACGACGCTGCGACGTCACGAATCGTGCCGTCGCAGCGATGAAAATTTCAATGTGTGACGGTACCCTAAGAGGCGGAGTGCTCAGTCAGAAGGCTAATGAGTACAAATTTAAAAAAAAAACTGACCATCACATCCAAACATAAAGTGAAGAGGTGCTTAGCTTACCTGGAGTCACCAACTCATATACACTCAAACAAAAATGGCAGCATTCTGTAGCACCATAGCATACAAATATGAAATATGAAAATTGAATTGCGTTCAGTTTTTTGAAGTTTGTACTCATTAGCCTTGTGACTGAGCACTCCGCCTCTTAGCCTCAGGCATGTTTAATCACAGCAGGACCACTATCCCTCCACAGAGATATAGATTGTATATGAGTTGCTGACTCTAGGTAAGCACCTGTTCACACTTAGATTATGTTTGGATGTGATGGTCAGTTTTTTTAAACTGTAGTATCAGTGACCTGTTAGAAGCCATACACATGAATATCTAATCAGAGCACCACATAAAGAAATCCCCCCACAGACTGCCCATAAGCACCAGCATATCATTAACTCAAACCTGAAAATAGAGATTAAACAACAATCACAAGATGGATTTCATCAACCAAGGTATCATTTTAATCAATGTAATGGTGCCAACCTGACAGGGTCTTTTGGTTACGGTGCACAATCCTGCTGAGAGGTTCCCGTTAATAAGACAAGGCTGCTTATAGTTTAAAATTGTAATAAAAACAGACTGGGCATTACTTATCATTGACAGGGCTGTATAGATTTTGAAAAGTCAATGATATTTGACCACTGCAGACACTCTGAGGGCTCAGTGATCATGTTGAAGTAGATGGCACAAAAAGGTTCATGTGGGTAAGTAATACTCTTTTTAAAGGGAATCTTTCATCAGGCTTTTGCTACCTCATTAGAGAGCAGCAGAATATAGGAAAAGAGTCCCTGAATACAATGATGTATCACTTTAGTAGGTGTAGTAGTTGTGACATAATCTCAGTTCTTAGATGTAGCATGAAGCAGAGCTGAGAAGGCTAACGCCGCCCACACCTCAGCTTTCCATGTACACTGTATATTGACAGTGAGCTGCTTATCAGTGTAGGGGGCGTGGTCAGTCTACCAGTTGCTTGAGACATAGTCTGGGCAGTGATAATATCATGGTGATAAACTTTCATTGTAAGTAAACAGCAGCAAAGCCTGATAAGTGACACATAACTGAATTTAGTGTTTAAACGCCTGCATCAACCTTTCATGATATTACACAGCAAAAAACCTGCTGACAAATTCCCTTTAATTTTAAACTTTAATTTGCCCAGTCTCAATGTACAACCTTTGCTATCTAGTCTTTGAATGTCCATCAGACAGACTAGAAAAAAAAGGATTAAAAAATAATCCCAGGAGCCCTGACTTTCTCGAGGCAAAGCAAGATCAGAGAGCAAGAATTCTAGTATGTAGATTAGCTCATTATTGGAAACCTTGATGCTTTCGGTTAATTCATAAATAATTTTATCCTGTTAATTCCCTATGAGAATTGATGTATCCTAATCATACACTACTGTATCCCGGCAGAATGTGTCAGCTACTGTGACTGTCCTGCTCTACATCCGGATCTCTTTCAAGCAGTTGGGCGCCTGTTTCAAGGGTTGGAGATGTAGCAATTGCTCTTTTGTGCTGTGAGAACATGCATGCCACTCTGCCAATAGAAAAGACACATGTAATGGTTGGGTGTATAGATTTTGTATTGGGCGCAGAAGGTTTGCCAAGCAGAATGAATTCAGCTAATGAAAGTATATTTGGGAATTGTCTATCATGCACATCTAAAAAACTTTACCCTGTGAACATACCTATGCTTTCAATATTCAAAGAAGTAAATTTATGCATTTCATGAATGAATGAGTAAGCTATGCAATATCCTTATATTTTATTTCTAAACATTCTTTTTCGGTGATTACTTTGTATCTCCACTCATACTGCACCCACACACACAAATTATACACCATTTGAAAGGTAAACTTGCCCCCTTCAGCAAGAAAATAGCCAAACAAACCACACATCCATGATGTGATCACAAAATACAGTTTAAACATTAATTTTCATAAACCTGCAGTAAGGAAAAATGACCTGCAGGTGGCACCACACTACCCTAAAGCACACTACCACAAAGCTGCTTTCAGACATCACAAACAAATCCAAACACATTGCACACTTCACTGCAGGTGAGTCACAAATGCAAACACATTTGGAAATATGCATTGCTTATGCTATTGGAAATATGCACTGCCTATTGCAAATTTCAAGCTGCATTTGGAGTGCAGACCTGACATTGTTTGGGTTTGGAATTACTTTGCAGGATGACTAGGAAGAGGCATATAAAATGCAGGCCTCGAGGCAGGTCAACACGAATGAGACGTCCCAGACTGCTTCAGACACCATCTCAGCGAACATTAAACAGACTAAAACATCATGAGCAAAGGCAACAAAGACTTGAAAACCATAGACAGGCTCAACAGAAGCACAGACAACAGATAGTGAATCAGCATAGAACACTACTGCAAGAGCATTGTATTGATTTAGTTCCACCTGATTACTTCCTGCATCTACAACAAGACATATGTGCAACGAGGTCCCAACATTCACTTCCAATGACATACTGTTGTGCTTGCTTATTACTTCCTGACAATGAAGTTAAAACCCACAGTGTTGGGAGTATGCATAAAGCATGTCCACATTGTTCAGCAAAGCTCTATTTAGGTGAAGTCGGTCGTCACCATTATTGTTTGTAAAGAACTTCAGACACTTATTAAAAAGAATGATCACGTAGCTCAAAACTATTTGCAAAATAATTGAATAATGCATTGGTTTTTGCATCAGTTTAAGTGAACTCTGTCAATATTCCTGGCAGGGGGCCATATTGTTTCAAAATACATGGCCAGGTTTATCACATGGTGGGAAGTTCACAACAACCTGAAGGGTTTAACCAATGTTGTGTTAAAGGAGGTTTTAGAACAGCGATATTTTATTTTGCTAAGACATTTTTTGGCCGCTACTTATCAAACCAAATTTGTGTATTAACAATCTACATATATAAATAACTGTCTATGTTCATCCTGTCATTAAATACATTTACGTTTGACCAGCTTGCTTTTTTGGAAATTGCCTGCGCTCCCGACGACCAATGTGCGAAAATTTTGCACGGGCCAACTAGTTACTATTAATATGAATCTATGTATGTAGTCTATCATCTCATTAGGTCATGTTACCCTCATATTCGGTTACATTCTCATTTCATTTTCTGGTTCTGCTGACAGAAAGATTGATGAGTTAACCCTGCTACTAGTTTAATGCATATATATACCGTATATATATATGATGAATGACTGTCACAACGAGAACATTCACGCAGCAGGAACATTTACAAAACATTTATGGAAGCCGAGACTTAATTAACATTTTTGTATGATGAATATGGTCTATTTCAGTGATAAAGCCGGCTGCTCTTGTGATGTTGATTGGAAAATAGGGTCAGAGCCTGCATTATTGTCATTCGCAGCAAGTGATCGGCTTTTATTGGCATGAAAATAATGAAAAATAGTCAACAACAATGGTACCTCACAAGGCTGTGTGACGAATCTGGGTCGTGCGCTGTTACTGTTCCTATACTGCTGCCTATTTTTGCTGCTTCAGACTCCACCATTGTATATAACAGTTGAGAAAATACTGGAGGTTCATCCACATCTTCCACAGTAATTTTCACTGTTGTTGTATCCATAAATGGACCAACGCTGAGAAATCGATTGTCCACATGCTTATTTGAGGCTTCTATTCTCAGTGAATAGCTGGATTTTGTTTCATAGTCCAGCTCCTGTAAAAAGAGCAAAAAAAAGAGCATAAGGAAAACACTGTCGAAAAAATGAACTTTCTAAAAAATATATAATCTTTATGAAATAACAATTTACTAAACAATATAAAAAATTTACAGGTGTGTTTCTATTGTTACATGAAAAATTGCTTTGTTCACATCTCATTTTTACTACATGGCAATCAAGCTGGGCAATCTACTGGCACACATGATGAATTAGTCCTTGGGCCTCCATATTAACCCCTTTCTGTCATTGGACGTACTATTCCATCCATGTGGGGTGGGCCCTACTTCCCAAGGACGGAATAGTACGTCCAGCGCGATCGGTCGCGCTCATGGGGGGAGTGCGGCCGATCGCGGCCGGGTGTCAGAAGCCTATCGCAGCTGACATCCGGCGCTATGTGCCAGGAGCGGTCACGGACCGCGCCTGGCACATTAACCCCCGGCACACCGCGATCAAACATGATCGCGGTGTGCCGGCGGTATAGGGAAGCATTGCGCAGGGAGGGGGCTCCCTGCGGGCTTCCCTGAGACCCCCGCAGCAAGCCGATGTGATCGCGTTGCTCCGAGGGTCTCCTACCTCCTTCCTTGCTGCAGGTCCCGGATCCAAGATGGCCGCGGCATCTGGGTCCTGCAGGGAGGGAGGTGGCTTACCGAGTGCCTGCTCAGAGCAAGCGCTTGGTAAGCCTGCAGTGCTCTAAGTCAGATCGGTGATCTGACAAAGTGCTGTGCAAACTGTCAGATCACCGATCTGTAATGTCCCCTGTTGTGAATTTGCTTTTTGCTCCCTCTAGTGGTTACTAGTTTTTTGACTCTGGTTTTTCTGTCATTCCTTTTATCCGCACCTGGGTCGTTAGTTAGGGGTGTTGCTATATAAGCTCCCTGGACCTTCAGTTCAATGCCTGGCAACGTAGTTATCAGAGCTAGTCTGCTGTGCTCTTGTCTACTGATCCTGGTTCCAGTTATATCAGCTAAGTCTGCCTTTTGCTTTTTTTGCTATTTGTTTTGGTTTTGTATTTTTGTCCAGCTTGTTCCAAATCTATATCCTGACCTTTGCTGGAAGCTCTAGGGGGCTGGTGTTCTCCCCCCGGACCGTTAGACGGTTCGGGGGTTCTTGAATTTCCAGTGTGGATTTTGATAGGGTTTTTGTTGACCATATAAGTTACCTTTCTTAATTCTGCTATCAGTAAGCGGGCCTCTCTGTGCTAAACCTGGTTCATTTCTGTGTTTGTCATTTCCTCTTACCTCACCGTCATTATTTGTGGGGGGCTTCTGTCCAGCTTTGGGGTCCCCTTCTCTGGAGGCAAGAAAGGTCTTTGTTTTCCTCTACTAGGGGTAGCTAGATTCTCCGGCTGGCGCGTGTCATCTAGAATCAACGTAGGAATGATCCCCGGCTACTTCTAGTGTTGGCGTTAGGAGTAGATATATGGTCAACCCAGTTACCACTGCCCTATCAGCTGGATTTTTGTATTCTGCAGACTTCCACGTTCCTCTGAGACCCTCGCCATTGGGGTCATAACAGTTTGCCAGGCCAGTATTAAATGTTTAATGCATTGCAGAAGAGGGATTATAAGAAAGAAGATTCTGAGTTTTTTTTTCTTCTTCCCCTTTACCTCAGAGTGGCTATGCTTGCTGCAGACATGAATGTCCAGACCTTGATTACAAGTGTGGACCAGCTGGCTACTCGTGTGCAGGGCATACAAGACTATGTTATCAGAAATCCTAGGTCAGAACCTAAAATACCGAATCCTGAACTGTTTTCCGGAGACAGGTTTAAGTTTAGGAATTTCGTGAATAATTGTAAATTGTTTTTGTCCCTGAGACCCTGTTCATCTGGAGATTCTGCTCAGCAAGTAAAAATTGTTATTTCGTTCTTACGGGGCGACCCTCAGGATTGGGCTTTTTCGCTGGCGCCAGGAGATCCGGCATTGGCTGATCTTGATGCGTTTTTTCTGGCGCTCGGTTTACTTTATGAGGAACCCAATCTTGAGATTCAGGCAGAAAAGGCCTTGCTGGCTATGTCTCAGGGGCAGGACGAGGCTGAAGTGTATTGCCAAAAATTTCGGAAATGGTCCGTGCTGACACATTGGAACGAGTGTGCACTGGCCGCTAATTTTAGAAATGGCCTTTCTGAAGCCATTAAGAATGTTATGGTGGGTTTTCCCATTCCCACAGGTCTGAATGATACTATGGCACTGGCTATTCAAATTGACCGGCGGTTGCGGGAGCGCAAAACCGCAAATTCCCTCATGGTGTTGTCTGAACAGACACCTAATTCGGTGCAATGTGATAGAAAAACCGCAAATTCCCTCATGGTGTTGTCTGAACAGACACCTGATTTAATGCAATGTGATAGAATCCTGACTAGAAATGAGCGGAAAATTCATAGACGCCGGAATGGCTTGTGCTACTACTGTGGTGATTCTACACATGTTATCTCAGCATGCTCTAAACGTATAGCTAAGGTTGTTAGTCCTGTCACCGTTGGTAATTTGCAACCTAAATTTATTCTGTCTGTAACTTTGATTTGCTCACTGTCATCTTATCCTGTCATGGCGTTTGTAGATTCAGGTGCTGCCCTGAGTCTCATGGATCTCTCATTTGCTAAGCGCTGTGGTTTTACTCTTGAACCATTAGAAAATCCTATTCCTCTTAGGGGTATTGATGCTACACCATTGGCAGCAAATAAACCGCAGTATTGGACACAGGTTACCATGTGCATGACTCCTGAACACCGCGAGGTGATACGTTTCCTGGTTTTACATAAAATGCATGATTTGGTTGTTTTAGGGCTGCCATGGTTACAGACCCATAATCCAGTCCTGGACTGGAAGGCTATGTCAGTCTCAAGTTGGGGCTGTCGTGCTATTCATGGGGATTCCCTGCCTGTGTCTATTGCTTCTTCTACGCCTTCGGAAGTTCCGGAGTATTTGTCTGATTATCAGGATGTCTTCAGTGAGTCTGAGTCCAGTGCACTGCCTCCTCATAGGGACTGTGACTGTGCTATAGATTTGATCCCAGGCAGTAAATTTCCTAAGGGAAGACTGTTTAATCTGTCGGTACCTGAACATACCGCTATGCGTTCATATATCAAGGAGTCTCTGGAGAAAGGACATATTCGTCCGTCTTCTTCCCCTCTTGGTGCGGGATTCTTTTTTGTGGCAAAAAAGGACGGATCTTTGAGACCTTGTATTGATTATCGGCTTTTAAATAAGATCACTGTCAAATTTCAGTATCCTTTACCGCTGTTGTCTGACTTGTTTGCCCGGATTAAGGGTGCCAAGTGGTTCACCAAGATAGACCTTCGTGGTGCGTACAACCTTGTGCGCATTAAGCAAGGTGATGAATGGAAAACCGCATTCAATACGCCCGAAGGTCATTTTGAGTACTTGGTGATGCCTTTTGGGCTCTCCAATGCGCCTTCAGTTTTTCAGTCCTTTATGCATGACATTTTCCGGAAATATCTGGATAAATTTTTGATTGTTTATCTGGATGATATTTTGTTTTTTTCTGATAATTGGGATTCGCATGTGGAGCAGGTCAGGTTGGTCTTTAAAATTTTGCGTGAAAATTCTTTGTTTGTCAAGGGCTCAAAGTGTCTCTTTGGTGTACAGAAGGTTCCCTTTTTGGGGTTCATTTTTTCCCCTTCTGCTGTGGAGATGGACCCAGTCAAGGTCCGAGCTATTCTTGATTGGACTCAGCCCTCGTCAGTTAAGAGTCTTCAGAAGTTCTTGGGCTTCACTAACTTCTACCGTCGTTTTATCGCTAATTTTTCTAGCATTGTGAAACCTTTGACGGATATGACCAAGAAGGGCTCCGATGTAGCTAACTGGGCTCCTGCTGCCGTGGAGGCTTTCCAGGAGTTGAAACGCCGGTTTACTTCGGCGCCTGTTTTGTGCCAGCCTGACGTCTCACTTCCCTTTCAGGTTGAGGTGGATGCTTCGGAGATTGGGGCAGGGGCCGTTTTGTCGCAGAGAGGCCCTGGTTGCTCTGTTATGAAACCTTGTGCCTTTTTCTCTAGGAAGTTTTCGCCTGCCGAGCGAAATTATGATGTGGGCAATCGGGAGTTGTTGGCCATGAAATGGGCATTTGAGGAGTGGCGTCATTGGCTCGAGGGTGCTAAGCATCGTGTGGTGGTCTTGACTGATCACAAAAATCTGATGTATCTCGAGTCTGCTAAACGCCTTAATCCGAGACAGGCCCGCTGGTCATTGTTTTTCTCCCGCTTTGATTTTGTTGTCTCGTATTTACCAGGTTCAAAGAATGTGAAGGCCGATGCTCTTTCTAGGAGCTTTGTGCCTGATGCTCCTGGAGTCGCTGATCCTGTTGGTATTCTTAAAGATGGAGTTATCTTGTCAGCTATTTCTCCGGATCTGCGACGTGTGTTGCAGAGATTTCAGGCTGATAGGCCTGAGTCTTGTCCACCTGACAGACTGTTTGTCCCGGATAAGTGGACCAGCAGAGTCATTTCCGAGGTTCATTCCTCGGTGTTGGCAGGTCACCCGGGAATTTTTGGCACCAGAGATCTGGTGGCCAGGTCCTTTTGGTGGCCTTCCTTGTCAAGGGATGTGCGGTCATTTGTGCAGTCCTGTGGGACTTGTGCTCGAGCTAAGCCTTGCTGTTCTCGTGCCAGCGGTTTGCTCTTGCCCTTGCCTGTCCCGAAGAGACCTTGGACACATATCTCCATGGATTTCATTTCTGATCTTCCGCTATCTCAGGGCATGTCCGTTATCTGGGTGATATGTGATCGCTTCTCCAAGATGGTCCATTTGGTTCCTTTGCCTAAGCTGCCTTCCTCTTCCGATCTGGTTCCTGTGTTTTTCCAGAACGTGGTTCGTTTGCACGGCATCCCTGAGAATATTGTGTCAGACAGAGGATCCCAGTTCGTTTCCAGGTTCTGGCGATCCTTTTGTAGTAGGATGGGCATTGATTTGTCGTTTTCGTCTGCTTTCCATCCTCAGACTAATGGACAGACGGAGCGAACCAATCAGACTTTGGAGGCTTATTTGAGGTGTTTTGTCTCTGCTGATCAGGACGATTGGGTGACATTCTTGCCGTTGGCTGAGTTTGCCCTTAATAATCAGGCTAGTTCCGCCACCTTGGTTTCGCCTTTTTTCTGCAACTCTGGTTTTCATCCTCGCTTTTCTTCGGGTCATGTGGAGCCTTCTGACTGTCCTGGGGTGGATTCTGTGGTGGATAGGTTGCAGCAGATCTGGAATCATGTGGTGGACAACTTGAAGTTGTCACAGGAGAAGGCTCAGCGCTTTGCCAACCGCCGCCGCGGTGTGGGTCCCCGACTACGCGTTGGGGATTTGGTATGGCTTTCTTCCCGCTTTGTTCCTATGAAGGTCTCCTCTCCCAAATTTAAACCTCGTTTTATTGGGCCTTACAAGATATTGGAAATCCTTAATCCTGTATCTTTTCGTCTGGATCTTCCTGTGTCGTTTGCTATTCACAATGTATTTCATAGGTCCTTGTTGCGGCTGTACATTGTGCCTGTAGTTCCTTCTGCTGAGCCTCCTGCTCCGGTGTTGGTTGAGGGCGAGTTGGAGTATGTGGTGGAGAAGATCTTTGATTCTCGCCTTTCCAGGCGGAGGCTTCAATACCTGGTCAAGTGGAAGGGCTATGGTCAGGAGGATAATTCCTGGGTGGTCGCCTCTGATGTTCATGCGGCCGATTTAGTTCGTGCCTTTCATGCCGCTCATCCTGATCGCCCTGGTGGTCGTGGTGAGGGTTCGGTGACCCCTCACTAAGGGGGGGGTACTGTTGTGAATTTGCTTTTTGCTCCCTCTAGTGGTTACTAGTTTTTTGACTCTGGTTTTTCTGTCATTCCTTTTATCCGCACCTGGGTCGTTAGTTAGGGGTGTTGCTATATAAGCTCCCTGGACCTTCAGTTCAATGCCTGGCAACGTAGTTATCAGAGCTAGTCTGCTGTGCTCTTGTCTACTGATCCTGGTTCCAGTTATATCAGCTAAGTCTGCCTTTTGCTTTTTTTGCTATTTGTTTTGGTTTTGTATTTTTGTCCAGCTTGTTCCAAATCTATATCCTGACCTTTGCTGGAAGCTCTAGGGGGCTGGTGTTCTCCCCCCGGACCGTTAGACGGTTCGGGGGTTCTTGAATTTCCAGTGTGGATTTTGATAGGGTTTTTGTTGACCATATAAGTTACCTTTCTTAATTCTGCTATCAGTAAGCGGGCCTCTCTGTGCTAAACCTGGTTCATTTCTGTGTTTGTCATTTCCTCTTACCTCACCGTCATTATTTGTGGGGGGCTTCTATCCAGCTTTGGGGTCCCCTTCTCTGGAGGCAAGAAAGGTCTTTGTTTTCCTCTACTAGGGGTAGCTAGATTCTCCGGCTGGCGCGTGTCATCTAGAATCAACGTAGGAATGATCCCCGGCTACTTCTAGTGTTGGCGTTAGGAGTAGATATATGGTCAACCCAGTTACCACTGCCCTATGAGCTGGATTTTTGTATTCTGCAGACTTCCACGTTCCTCTGAGACCCTCGCCATTGGGGTCATAACAGTCCCCCCTGGGACAGAGTAAAAAAGTTAAAAAAAAATTTTCCACATGTGTAAAAAAAAAAATAAAAAAAAAAATCCTAAATAAAGAAAAAAAAATATATATATATATTATTCCCATAAATACATTTCTTTATCTAAATAAAAACAAACAAACAATAAAAGTACACATATTTAGTATCGCCGCGTCCGTAATGACCCAACCTATAAAACTGTCCCACTAGTTAACCCCTTCAGTAAACACCGTAAGAAAAAAAAAAAACGAGGCAAAAAACAATGCTTTATTATCATACCGCCGAATAAAAAGTGGAATGAAACGCGATCAAAAACACAGATATAAATAACCATGGTACCGCTGAAAGCATCATTTTGTCCCGCAAGAAAAGAGCTACCATACAGCATCATCAGTAAAAAAATAAAAAAGTTATAGTCCTCAGAATAAAGCGATGCCAAAATAATTATTTTTTCTATAAAATAGTTTTTATCGTATAAAAGCGCCAAAACATAAAAAAATGATATAAATGAGATATCGCTGTAATCGTACTGACCCAAAGAATAAAACTGCTTTATCAATTTTACCAAACACAGAACAGTATAAACGCCTCCCCAAAAGAAATTCATGAATAGCTGGTTTTTGGTCATTCTGCCTCACAAAAATCGGAATAAAAAGCGATCAAAAAAAGTCACATGCCCGAAAATGTTACCAATAAAAACGTCAACTCGTCCTGCAAAAATCAAGACCTCACATGACTCTGTGGTCTCAAATATGGAAAAATTATAGCTCTCAAAATGTGGTAACGCAAAAAATATTTTTTGCAATAAAAAGCGTCTTTCAGTGTGTGACGGCTGCCAATCATAAAAATCCGCTAAAAAACCCGCTATAAAAGTAAATCAAACCCCCCTTCATCACCCCCTTAGTTAGGGAAAAATTTAAAAATTTAAAAAACGTATTTATTTCCATTTTCCCATTAGGGTTAGGGTTAGGATTAGGGTTAGGGCTAGGGTTAGGGCTAGGGTTAGGGTTAGGGCTAGGGTTAGGGCTAGGGCTAGGGTTAGGGTTAGGGCTAGGGTTAGGGTTAGGGCTAGGGTTAGGGTTAGGGTTGGGGCTAGGGTTAGGGCTAGGGTTAGGATTAGGGTTAGGGCTAGGAGTAGGGTTAGGGCTAGGGTTAGGGCTAGGGTTAGGGTTGTGGCTAGGGTTAAGGCTACAGTTAGGGTTGGGGCTAAAGTTAGGGTTGGGGCTAAAGTTAGGGTTAGGGTTTGGATTACATTTACGGTTGGGAATAGGGTTGGGATTAGGGTTAGGGGTGTGTCTGGGTTAGAGGTGTGGTTAGTGTTACCGTTGGGGTTAGGGTTAGGGGTGTGTTTGCATTAGGGTTTCAGTTATTATTGGGGGGTTTCCACTGTTTAGGCACATCAGGGGCTCTCCAAATGCGACATGGCGTCCGATCTCAATTCCAGCCAATTCTGCGTTGAAAAAGTAAAACAGTGCTCCTTCCCTTCCGAGCTCTCCCGTGTGCCCACACCGGGGTTTACCCCAACATATGGGGTATCAGCGTACTCGGGACAAATTGGACAACAACTTTTGGGGTCCAAGTTCTCCTGTTACCCTTGGGAAAATACAAAACTGGGGGCTAAAAAATAATTTTTGTGGGAAAAAAAAAAGATTTTTTATTTTCACGGCTCTGCGTTATAAACTGTAGTGAAACACTTGGGGGCTCAAAGTTCTCACAACACATCTAGATAAGTTCCTTGGGGGGTCTAGTTTCCAATATGGGGTCACTTGTGGGGGGTTTCTACTGTTTAGGTACATTAGGGGCTCTGCAAACGCAATGTGACACCTGCAGACCAATCCATCTAAGTCTGCATTCCAAATGATGCTCCTTCCCTTCTGAGCTCTGCCAGGCGCTCAAACGGTGGTTCCCCCTCACATATCAGGTATCAGCGTACTCAGGACAAATTGACAACAATATTTAGGGTCCAATTTCTCCTGTTACCCTTGGAAAAATACAAAACTGGGGGCTAAAAATAATTTTTGTGGGAAAAAATTTTTGTTTTATTTTTATGGCTCTGCATTATAAACTTCTGTGAAGCACTTGGTGGGTCAAAGTGATCACCACGCATCTAGATAAGTTCCTTAGGGGGTCTACTTTCCAAAATGGTGTCACTTGTGGGGGGTTTCAATGTTTAGGCACATCAGTGGCTCTCCAAACGCAACATGGCGTCCCATCTCAATTCCTGTCAATTTTGCATTGAAAAGTCAAACGGCGCTCCTTCCCTTCCGTGCTCTCCCTTGCACCCAAACAGTGGTTTACCCCCACATTTGGGGTATCAGCGTACTCAGGACAAATTGTACAACAACTTTTGGGGTCCAATTTCTTCTCTTACCCTTGGGAAAATAAAAAATTGGGGGCGGAAAGATAATTTTTGTGAAAAAAAAGGATTTTTTATTTTTACGGTTCTGCATTATAAACTTCTGTGAAGCACTTGGTGGTTCAAAGTGCTCACCACACCTCTAGATAAGTTCCTTAGGGGGTCTACTTTCCAAAATGGTGTCATTTGTGGGGGGTTTCAATTTTTAGGCACATCAGTGGCTCTCCAAACGCAACATGGCGTCCCATCTCAATTCCTGTAAATTTTGCATTGAAAAGTCAAACGGCGCTCCTTCCCTTCCGAGCTCTGCCATGCGCCCAAACAGTGGTTTACCCCCACATATGGGGTATTGGCGTACTCAGGACAAATTGTTCAACAACGTTTGGGGTCCATTTTCTCCTGTTACCCTTGATAAAATAAAACAAATTGGAGCTGAAGTACATTTTTGGTGAAAAAAATTTAAATGTTCATTTTTATTTAAACATTCCAAAAATTCCTGTGAAACACCTGAAGTGTTAATAAACTTCTTGAATGTGGTTTTGAGCACCTTGAGGGGTGCAGTTTTTAGAATGGTGTCATACTTGATTATTTTCTATCATATAGACACCTCAAAATGAGTTCAAATGAGATGTGGTACCTAAAAAAAAATGGTGTTGTAAAAATGAGAAATTGCTGGTCAAATTTAACCCTTATAACTCCCTAACAAAAAAAAAGTTGGTTCCAAAATTGTGCTAATGTAAAGCAGACATGTGGGAAATGTTACTTATTAAGTATTTTTTGTGATATATCTCTGTGATTTAATTGCATAAAAATTCAAAGTTGGAAAATTGCGAAATTTTCACAATTTTCGCCAAATTTCCATTTTTTTCACAAATAAACGCAGGTAATATCAAAGAAATTTTAACAGTATCATGAAGTACAATATGTCTTGAGAAAACAGTGTCAGAATCACTGGGATCCGTTGAAGCGTTCCAGAGTTATAATCTCATAAAGGGACAGTGGTCAGAATTGTAAAAATTGGCCCGGTCCATAACGTGCAAACCACCCTTGGGGGTAAAGGGGTTAAATGTATATTCTGGGTAACAGTTCTTGTAGCATATAACGGTGCAATTCTGTATATATTTTTTTCTACTTTTACTGCATAGAAAAGTGTTAACTACATGTAAATTTGCTGCTCTATGCTTTTGCGATGGGAGTAGAGATGAGTGAATATCCTAAAATTCATTTGGGGAAGATTTGCCTAAATCAGCTAGCAGAATCATATCTGCCCAAAACAACATTTAGTATACTCATATGTCTCTGCAGACCATTAATCAACATTAATGGTGGAACAGGAAAGGGTTAAAAAACAATCAACTGTCCTAAACTTATTACATCCTCACAACCAGCCCTCTACTTGCTTCGGATTGATCGTTGGATCAGTATTCACTCTTGGGTCTTTAGTCCTGATTGTCTAGCTTGGACTTAATTACATGGGGCCACTATTTTGCTGTATTCATGCAAGTCAAATATCCAAAAATTAAAAATTCTGCCGAATCAGAATATTTGAAATTTGGAACAAATTTGATTAAAGTCAGTGGTTAACCTATGCTACTCTATATCTATAAAGTAGTCTTCACCAGTGGCTTCTGTCTTAGGTGAAAGGTTGGGAATGTTACCAAAATACTGAAGTAACAATTGCCAAAACAGGCGCTGGCTCCCTATTCAATTAGCTCAGTGCACTGCACTGTACTAAACTATTTGCGAGGTGCGCCATATTAAAGCAAAGTCTATTAGTGCCTGCACTATGCAAATAACATTAAAGATAGGTCTTTTCAGAGCCCTATACTTGGGATCATTGGGGGTCCAAGTGTCGATAGAGGACAACTTGTGATTTTGTGAAAATCTCTTTATGGTGTCATTTTTTTTCTGGAAAATTATATACACTATTTATAAAAAAACTTATCTGACTAAGTGTCATCCAATTACAGAAGATTTATCTGTCAAATGACTTTATTAACATATAGTGTGCCTACATTATTTCAGTCAGGGATGACATCCATCCAGACATTCCAGGACAGTTCGTAAAAATTTTTCAAATTTTTTTCCTGTTTGTAAAAAAAAAATTGTATGCTCTTTTTTGAAGCTGAATAATCTAATACAGATTATTATGAATGCAATGATCACCATTTTACTGTTCACAGTGAATGCAGTTGATGTCTTCATATCAGAATTATGGGCTGTAGACATGGATCACTTAAAATTATTTATTATGGTTTTCCAATGCGTCCATAAAAAACATAGTCTGATTTTTCAAGTTATTGTGATAACGTGTTAAAGAAAATAAAAAGTTAAGTAGGCAAACCTGATTGCAGTGCTACTAATAACATAGGCAGGGTATGTAGCTTTTTGAAGCCCTAGTTTACAAAATGGTGTCAGAAAGCTATTGGATAGAGGTCATAGTATCAGTTTGGATCACTTTTATCTATAGATAAAAACTGCTTGAAAGTAAAACTCTTCGCTGTCACAGCAATCAATCAATGCTGTTATTTTTTTTTCAAACAATTTGACATTTAAATTCTTAAATTCTAAGGATCCCCAGAGAGAACTGAAATGGACAACATTGAAATGAAGGATTAGATGTGCCATTTTGCCATAATAGATGTCATGTTTTGGCTTTTATTATTATTTTTATTTTTATGAAATAATTGTCAAAGACGAGTCAGCATTTCTCCAACGAGAAAATTTTCTATTACACAGAATATTTTGCGCGCACATGGCAATGAAAGCTGAAGCATTTTACATTTCAATTTTATATGGAATTATCCTAAATAAGAGAGATGCAGTATGTCTTTACAACAGGAAATATAACTACAGATGAAGTAGCAGGGTGGCTCAGTGGTTAGCACTGCAACTTTGCAGCACTGGGGTCCAAGGTCTAAATCCCACCAAGCACAACATCTCCAAGTAGTTTGTGTGTTCTCTCTGTGGGGGTTTCCTCTCACTGTTCAAATACATACTGATAGAGAACTTAGCTTGTAAGCACCTAATGGGGACAGTGATAATAATGTCTGTAAAACGTTGGGGAATATGTTTGAGCTATATAAAAAACACATAACAAATAAATAATAATTCAAAAAAAACTTTAGTTTGTTTATTGCTAATTATTATTACTTTAAACATCATTCATAACATCAACCCATTTTCTTTCATAGGCTTAATCTCAATATTGTTATCATATAAGTAATGTAAAACAAGCTGCCGTACAGGATATGATATTTTATTATGCTATTTACAAGGACAAATCCAATTAATATATGAAGACCTCTTCAGTAACATGCCAAAGATGTATTGTATCAAGGGAAAGACCTAATCACTAACTCTTAGACATATACATATTGAACAAGAAGCTAAAACATACAGCTTCAAAAAGTATAATAATAAGTTATGTGAAATATTAATATATTCTGAAATTACATTACATTATCATATATATGAAATATAAAATATTAAAACCCCTTTACACCATGTCATGGTATGTAAAACACACATGCACATAAATTATATATAAATATACATATTCCACAATATTAAAGTTGGAATACTAAGATGGAAAAGTCGTGGAATTGTGATAATTATAGAAGACTCGATTGGCATGTTAATGATATGCATATTATAAAAAAATGGAGATATTTTTTTTTTCAAAACATTATGATTTATTCAGTACTGAGTATGAGAGCACCGTGTACAGAAATACATGCACTTATACGTCCTGGAATGCTAACACTACGGTTATTAATGGTTGTCTGAGGAAACTTCTGCCATGTTGAATTCACTTGGGCATGCAAATAATCAAAGTCCAAAAACTGGCTCCTCTGACTCTTCGGAAAAAAGCCCGTAACACTGCTTCCACTAACAAATCAATGAAACACCGAGCTGTTAGAGTTCCTGGAATGAAGAGTAGAGGGGTTTGGCTATCATAAATTATGTCACACTTTAATCCCATTTGGGGTAAGGCTACTTTCACACTAGTGTTGTTTGCTGTATGTCGCAATGCGTCGTTTAGGAGAAAAAAACGCTTTCTGCAAAGTTGTCCGCAGGATGCGTTTTTTCCCCATAGATTTACATTAGCGACGCATTGTGACGTATGGCCACAAGTCTCAACCGTCGTGCGACGGTTGCGTCGTGTTTTGGCGGACCGTCGGCACAAAAAAGTTACATGTAACTTTTTTTGTGCGTCGTGTCCGCCATTTTCGACCGCGCATGCGTGGCCGAAACTCCGCCCCTCCTCTGCAGACCTTAAAATAGGGTAGCGGAAGCGTCGTAAGACTGCTTCCACTGCCCACGTTGGGCATCACTTTCACAATGCACGTCGGCACGTCGGGCCGATGCTAGTGTGAAAGAAGCCTAACATTGCCTCGTAAAGACCTCTTCATGGTGTTGCTCATCTGGTCTCCAGACCAATAACTGGCTATCATTTTTTCCAAGACAGAAGCGTGACTCAGCACTGAAGAGGATAGATATTGGTCATATAATTCTTGGCCCCCCAAAGAAGCCTACTCGAAACGTGTGTAGGGGTTGGAAGTCTGCTGAGAACACTGCAACCAACATGGGCGAGGATCAATCTTGAGCTAGCTACCCTATTGTTTTCCCTTTAGAAGAACTTGATTCCTCCGGTCAGTGTAGTGTTGTCTCCTGGACTATCTTTACCTGTGTCCTTCATAGTGACTGTACCCATGTAATAGTTTCATATCTATGTGTATTCAAAGATTTTATTGCTATCTATACTCGATGTTTATATATTAAATAAATACATTTTTGTACATATTTTTGAAGACAGATTTTATTTCTCTAATCTTTCTAATTTTATATATCAATGGGAGTTTTTCTGTCTTGTTGGCAGATTTGAGAAAGCCATTTCTGATGCTGTCAGATATTGTACACTATTGAATATTGTTCTGATCTATTATTTACATCAATTCTTGGCCAGTTAGTCTGTCAGACGTGGGTGAGTGCACACTACAGAAACTGTCTTTACTAGCAGTGGTGGGGAGGATTCTTTGAATATTCAGTTGGGTGGCCATTGGGTATTATATGCAGCCCCATGAAAGCTAATATGAAAGCTCCTTTTCCCCGCACGCCTCTCCTCACCTGCCGCCGTAGAAAAATGTCTGTGAATTGCTAACTGCAAATAAAGGACAATACTTCAACTGCTTTGAAGGGTGAGTGCCACTTTCATTTTGTTTACTTATTTCGTGGATTGTGGATTACATTGAGCACCGCCAAAGCAAGCAGATAACCTCGGAACGCCCTGATCTTGCAAGGATCAAATTACTGTGTATATCCTCACCTAACATACAGCGTTCAGTGCCGTTCATACCCACTTTTTTATTTTCTTGAAGAATTTGGCTAATATGACTTATACTAGAATCTGTCAGGTATTACACAGCTGATACCTGCTACATTTACTAGAAACATGTTGCTCACTCAGCTAGCTTACAAGAGTAAGAAAATAATGTTTATTACTAGTAGAGAGTAAAAGTGTCTGAATAAAATGTCATTTTGTGTTCCAACGATGATCAATAAAACCTTTCCTGATATCTGCCTATTGCTTTTTGTTCTGCCAGGTATACAATACTTCAACAGTATGAAATCATTATTAACTATACCTGGCATACATATAAAGAGCAAATAGCACTTTTTTATCCATTTTTTCTATTACTGCATCATTATTGAAAGAGTGGCATATTCACTGATCTTCATCCATTAACCTTTAGTTCAGTCTTTTATCTGTCACCAGAACTTTAAAACTGACAATGTTTCGCATTATGTGCTGTAAAATGTATATAAATCAATGTGGCCTTATCAGTGGACAAGAATTTGCCATTAGCCAGTCTTTCATAGGCCTAAACTCTATTTTCTAGAGTGTTGAACATTAGTTGCACAATTTTACTGTCTAAAACACTTCAGTATTGCCAGAGATCCGCTGTAGAGCTTATGCTAGAGGATAATTTTTTTTGCCTTTTATTCTTGCACTACCATTCCTTCTGATCATTTTCCAATGTCAGCTTCACCCAAATAGTAATCACTTAGTCCCAAGTCCAAGTGCTCGGCTCACATGTCTGTCTATCCTTTCTGTTTCTGTTTGTCAGTTCTGTTTAGAACAAAGGAGATAAATCGAATTAGCATCCTGCATATTCCTGTTTCAAACAGAAGCATAAGAACCATATTGATTTATATGGAGTCTTTCTGATTTCAGTTTTATTTTAGAATGGAAGAAAAAGTTTTGCACATTGGACTTTTTCTTCTGAACAGAATAGACAAACGAAAAGGATAAACTGATATGTAAGCAAAGCCGAAGAGCCTTCACTCAGTCATCCTGTGTTTTATAGCTTCTGAATTTCCATAAATTTAATACAACACTGACTTGGGCTTTATTCTGTATACGCATGCACTTAGCTGTACAATTTTTATATGATATATCATGAATTGTCTATCTATGGTCACTTGGTGAGAATTGTTGATGACTAGAGATTAATACATTTTTCACCTGTTTCATTGATTTTGTGAATTTAATTAAATGTCTCTACCATTCAGAAACATTGGATAGATAACTTTCAATCAGTTAATATGAGATAAAAGACAAGAAAAAGGACCAGAAAAACACAAATGCTGTCATTTACTCTTTTGATAGTTCTGTAATGCTCTTTGTTGGCATACGTTTGGAACAATTTTATTACACTTGCTATTTTTTGTTATTTGTTTTGCTTTTTTATTTTATTTATTTATTAAGTTTTCTTATTATTTCTTTGCATACAATACTGTGCAAAAGTTTTAGGCAGGTGTGGAAAAATGCTGCAACAGATTTAAAATAGAACTTTCAATTCATTTTTATCAATTAACAAAATGCAAAGTGAATAAACAAAAGAGAAATCTAGAACAAATTAATTTTTGGTGTGATTAACCTTTGTCTTTAAAATGGCATCAATTCTTCTAGTAAACTTGCACACAGTTTTTGAAGGAACAAGAGAGGTTGCTCCAAACATCTTGGAGAGCCAACCACAAATCTGTAGATGTAAGCTTGTGCAAATAATTCTGTGTCTTCTAGTAATCCTATTGAGACTCAATAATGCTGAGATCAGAGCTCCTTAGGGGCCATATTATCACTTACAAGACTCCTTGAAAACAAGGCCAAGCAACTCAATTATGCCCCTAAACATAGGAGTTTGGGTGCAGAATAATGGCAGCAGGTGCTCTGGATTGATGATTCAAAATTTCAAATACTTTGCTGCAACAAATGGCAGTTTGTTTGCTAAAGGACTGGAGAGTGGTACAGTAATGTGTGTCTGAAGATAACAATGAAGCATGTTGCATTTTTGGGTCTGCATTTCAGTAAACAAAGTTTGCGATTTGGTCAAGATTAATGGTTTCCTCAAAGCTGAGAAGTATAAGCAAATGCTTATCCATCATGCCATACTGTTATTCTGCAGCAGGAAAATGACCCTAAACATACAGCCAATGTGAATATCTTCAATTTAACCCTTTCCTGACATAATCCGTACTAGTACTGCTCTGCGGGAACTGTGTTCCCACAAACAGCAGTACTAGTTCGGCGCACCGATGGTGCTGTGTCACGCTGATCACCACGGTGATCGGGTGTGGGTGTCAGCTGTATGTGACAGCTTACACCCTGCAGCAATGCCCATGATCGATGTTAGCACCGATTGTGCGCATTAAACCACTTTGATGCCACTGTCAGTAGTGAAAGCGACAGAGGGGCATCGTGCAGTGAGAGAGCTCCCTACGTGATTGCCTCAAGACAACGCGATGTGATCGTGTTGTCCCAATAGTCTCCATGGAGACTCCTGGCCTCAAGATGGCCAAAGGGTCCTTCTGGGTCCTGCAGTGAGGGTGGCTTCCCTGTACCTGCAGAGAAAAGGAACTGAGATGCCTCCTTCCCTGCTTGTCAGTTGCTGCTCCGATGTTCTGCAGATGTAGTACTGTGATGTCTTATCAGATTTGGCATTACCATGTCCATAATGAACCGCTCTTTAAAACTTTAGAAATAGTTAAAAAGACTAATGTACATAAAATAGGTACCGCTGCAAACATCATCTTGTCCCGCAAAAAACAAGCCATCATACAGCTCCATCAGCAGAAAAATAAAACAGTTATAGCTCTTAGAATAAAGCAATGCAAAAAAATGGTTTCTTCTATAAAATAGTTTTTATTGTGTAAAAGTGCCAAAACATAAAAAAAATATAAATTGGGTATCGCTGTAATCTTACTTATCTGAAGAATAAAGCTGCCTTACCAATTTTACCATAAGCGGAATGGTATAAAAAAAAAACTGAAATAATTCCTGAATTGCTGGTTTTTGTTCATTCTGTCTCCCAAAAATTAGAATAGAAAGCGATCAAAGAATGTCATGTGCCTGAAAATGGTACCAATAAAAATGTCAGATTGTCCTGCAAAAAACAAGCCATAACATGACTGTCAGCCGAAATATGGAAAAATTATAGCTCTCAAACTGTGGTGATGCAAAAACTAGTTTTCGCAATAAAAAGTGTCTTTTAGTGTGTGACAGCAGCCAAACATTAAAACCTGATATAAATCTGCTATCACTGTAATCGCAATGACCCAAAGAATATAGTTGCATAATCATATTCTGCACGAGGAATGGTGTAAAAAAAATAAAACCAATTCTTCACATGCTGTTGATTTTTTCATTCTGCCTCCCAAAGATTGCAGTAAGGCTCAGTGCACATTTATCCTGCGCTGTGCACTGAGTGCTTACACTGGGGTTTCCATGTAAATCTCTGGAATACGTGATTCAGACAGAACCCCCCAGTGGAAAATTCCCTATAATAAGACAGATAGAGGCACTGTGGAAGCCATCTGACCTGTGATCATGCAGTGTCCATCTTTTTACAATTGCATAAAAGTGCCTTTGGCCACAGTTTCGTGCACTTCTGAAAAGAAGGACACAGCTGATCAGAGACCAGATGGAGTCCAGAGTAACTCTGCTGGTTCATTATAGTGAATGGATCCATTGGGGGGTTTATCTGTCACGTCACTCGGAGATTGAGATGAAAACCCTGATGTAAGTGCTCAGTGTAGAGCGCCGGATAAATGTGATAAATGTTATGTAAAATGTTCCCATTAAAAGCTTCAACTGAATCCACAAAAAAGCAAGCCCTCACTCAGGTCTGTAATCTGTTAATGGAAATATAGGGGTTTCCATGTTACTGGTAGCACAAAGGCTCCGGAAAAGCGAAATGGCTTCTCGCCCCTCAAAAGAAATTCAGCAAATTCTCTGCTCCCAAATCCAAATGCCACCACTGCCTTCTGACCCCAGTGTGCCTAAACCACATTAAGCACCCACATGTTTGGCATTTCTGTAGTGATGAAAGCCAGCCTAACTTATGGGTGCATGCCTCCAGAAGCATGAGCTGGGCATAACGTAGTGGTGACTGCAATGTACTGTTCACTACAACGGCAGTTTGCAATTTCCACTCAGAAACATCTACTGCTGCTTGTTTCTGGAAAACACCCATGGAGTCAAAGTCGTCACTACACCTGTAGATAACTTCCCAAAATGGTATAATTTCCAAAATGGGGTCACTTAAGGGGGCTCTGATTTTCTAGTACTTTGGGTCTCTGTATATGGAGTCTGCAAACTATTCTAGGAAAATCTGCGCTCCAGGAGGCAAATAGTGCTCTGTCCCTCCCAAGTCTCTCCGAATGGCTAAGCAGTACTGAACAAGCCACATAGGGGGTATTTCTACATTCAGCAGAAATTGTGGGACAAATATTGGTGCCATTTTTACAATTTTCCCAGTATGAAAATGTAAAATTTTAGACAAACATAATTTTGGTGATAAAAATGTTAATTATTTTTTGCTCACTGCCCAATGGTATAAAATTATGTGACACACCTGTGGTGTCAATATAATCACTGCACCCCTAGATAAATTCAATGGGAGGTTTAGTTTGTAAAATGAGATCACTTATAGGGGGGTTCTGCTGTTCTGGCACCTCAGGGGCTCTGTCAATGAAACCCTCAAACAAGTGCAGCAAAATCTGCACTGTGATATGGGGCTACTTCCGTTCTGAGCTTTGCATTATGCCTCAAAAGTAGTTTTCAACCACATTTGGGGTATCGTTGAACTCAGAAGAAATTACTAAACAATATTTAGGCTGTGTGCACACGTAGCAGATTTTTCACGTTTTTTTCACGGTTTTTCGCTATAAAAACGCTATAAAACCATGAAAAAAATGCTCACATTAAGCATCCTATTTAATAGAATGCAATCCGCATTTTTTGTGCACATGCTGCGTTGTTTTCTGGAATCGCATTCCAGAAAAAAACGCAGCATGTTCATTAAATTTGCGGAATCGCGGGGATTCCGCACACCTAGGAATGCATTGATCTGCTTACTTCTCGCATGGGGCTATGCCCACCATGCGGGACGTAAGCAGATCATGTGCGGTTGGTACCCAGGGTGGAGGAGACGAGACTCTCCTCCAAGGACTGGGCACCATATAATTGTTAAAAAAAAGAATTAAAATAAAAAATCGTGATATACTCACCCTCTGATGGCCCCGGAGTCTTCCCGCCTCTCAGCTGTGCACGTGGCCGCTTCCGTTCTATAGATGCTTTGAAGGACCTTCGATGATGTCGCGGTCACATGACCGCGATAACGTCGCGGTCACGTGACCATGACGTCATCGAAGGTCCTGCACACAAAGCATCTATAGGAACGGAAGCCGCTGAGGAGATTGGCTGTCTGCGGAAGGTGAGAATAACCATTTTTTTTATTTCTTTTATTATTTTTAACATTCTATCTTTTACTATTGATGCTGCATAGGCTGCATCAATAATAAAAAGTTGGTCACACTTGTCAAGCACTATGTTTGACAAGTGTGACCAACCTGTCAATCAGATTTCCAAGCGATGCTACAGATCGCTTGGAAAACGCTAGCATTCTGCAAGCTAATTATGCTTGCAAAACGCTAGTTTTTAGTGGGAATATGCATGCCAATTCCACATGCGATATACCCGCGGCAGGAGTTGCAGAATTGCCGTGGAAATTTGGAGCTAAAAAATATTTTTATGGGAAAAATGTAATTTTTCTTATTTTCACGGCTTTACGTTATAATTACTTCTGTGAAGCACCTGGGGGTTCAAGGTGTTCAATACACATCTAGATAAGTTCCCAAAGGGGCATAGTTTCCAAAATGGTGTCAGTTATTGATGGTTTCTACTGTTTAGGCACATCAGGGGCTCTCCAAACACAACATGGCATCCGCTAATTATTCCAATAAATTTTAAATTCAAAAATGGCGTTCCTTCCCTTCCAATCCCTGCCATGCATACAAACAGTTGTTTTCCTCCACATATTGGGTATCTGCGCACTCAGGAAAATTGCACAACAAATCGAAATCTTGAGCTAAAAAAGGCACGTCAGGGGCTCTCCAAACATGACATGGTGTACGCTAATTATGCCAGTAAATTTTACATTCAAAAAATGAAATGGTGCACCCTCCCTTTCGAGCTCTACTGTGTGCCCAAGCAGTAGATTTCCCCCACATATGGGGTATCATCATGTTCAGGATAAATTGCACAACAAATTTTATGGTCCATATTCTCCTAACACCCTTGCAAAAGTAAAAAAATAGGTGTAAAGTAAAATTTTTGTGAAAGAAAAGTAAATGCTTATTTTTTCCTTCTACATTCCAAAAATTCTTGTGAAGCACCTGAAGAGGTAATAAACTTCTTCAATGTGATTTTGAGCACCTTGAGGGGTGCAGTTTTTAGAATGGTGTCACCTTGGGGTATTTTCTGTCATTTAGGCCCCTGAAAGTCACTTAAAATGTGAGGTAGTTCTTAGAAAAATGGTTTTGCAAATTTTGTTGTTAAAATGAGAAATTGCTGGTCAACTTTTAACCCTTATTACTTCTTAAAAAAATGATATTTCAAAAATTGTGCTGATGTAAAGTAGACATGTGGGAAATGTTATGTATTAACTATTTTGTGTGATATGACTCTGATTTAGGGGCAAAAAATTAAAAGTTTGAAAATTGCAAAATGTTTGAAATTTTTGCCAAATTTCATTTTTTTCACAAATAAACACAAGTCATATCAAATAACTTTTACCACTATCATAAATTACAATATGTTTTGAGAAACATTATCAGAATCAGTGGGATCCATTGAAGCATTTCAGAGTTATGACCTAATAAACTGACATTGGTCAGAATTGTAAAAATTGTCCTGGTCAGGAAGGTGAAAACAGGCTTCGGTGTTAAAAGGTTAAAGAAGGTAAATGAGTAATTGCAGTTATGCTATGGCCCCATAGAGCTCTGATTTCAACATCATTGACTTATTCTGCAATTGTATGAAAGGACAGGAGCACTTGTGCAAGCTTACATCTAAAGAAGATCTTGCTCTCCAAGATGTTTGGCGCAGTCTCCCTGCGGAGTTCCATCAAAACATGTGTACAAATGTACCTTGAACTATTGATGGTACTTTGAATGCAAAGGGTGGTAACACAAAATACTGATTTTATTTTGATTTCTCCTTTGTTTATTCACTTTGCATTTTATTAACCCCTTAACCCCCCGGAGGTATTTTTGTTTTTGTGTTTTTGTTTTTTGCTCTCCTTCTTCCCAGAGCCATAACTTTTTTACTTTTCTTCAATATGGCCATCTGAAGGCTTGTTTTTTGTGAGATGACTTGTACTTTTGAACAACACCATTGGTTTTACCATGTTGTGTACTAGAAATTGGGAAAAAAATTCCAAGTGTGGTGAAATTAAAAAAAGTGCAATTCCACACTTGTTTTTTGTTTGGCTTTTTTTACTAGGTTCACTAAATGCTAAACCTGACCTGCCACTATGATTCTCAAGGTCACTATCAGTTCATAGACACCAAACATGTGTAGGTCCTTTTTTATCTAAGTGGTGAAAAAAAATTCCAAACTTTGTTAACCCTAGAACGCATATTGGGGGCCTTTTAGGCCCCCATGCTTACATTTTTGCTATTATCTGCAAAAATTACTTTTGTTAGAATTTTGAAACTCCAGGTATTCCTCAAGTATGTTGTTGTTGATAATATCCAGTTGTTCATATAATTTTTTTCATAGGCATTATGGTGTAACAATGTTTGGTGAAAACTACATCTGTATGAATTGGGGGCCTTTTAGACCCCCGCTATTTTTATCATGTTCTCAGGAGTGTTTGTGTCTCAAGTTACTTTATTTGTACTCAGTAATGCTGGTGGAGGGGCCAGGGTGTGGATAATAACATGTGAGGATGTCATGTGATTTTTGGAGGGAGTGATAAGGCCATGACATCACCTCAGGTCCTTCGGAACACAGTAATGAGCTGTGTATAGAGTACTGAGGACAGTACACACTGTGAGCTAATTGCTGAAGGACCTGTGATAAGATAAGCTGTTGAGAGGAAATCTGATCCATTTTCAGTTTCTGTTTCTAAGAAGCTTGCAAAGGCTAGAGCTTGTGAGCCACAAAAATCCAAAGAATTGTACACCACCTAAAAGTATAAAAGGTAAGAGCTGCTGAGGGTGAGAGGAAGAAGGGGGGACATTACACTTACAGTGTGTCACACACAAGCAAAGAGTGGACAACCCTGATTCTGTTCATTGTTTTTCTTTTAGTTTGCTAACATCTAGTCAGCAATAGCACACTCTTCCTCCAAGTGTCTGACTGACCAAGAGATTGAAGCGATTATGTTTCAAAGCGATGATGAAAGTGAACTATCTTTGTCTGATGAAGAATATCTGCCACCAGCTAATCAAACATCCTCATCCAGTGATTCTTCTGATGATGAAGAAGTGAATCTAGTGGATCCTCAAGAAGTGATAAGCAGAACATCCAAAAGGAATGTTTTTTGGGACAGTAATCCTACATTAGTCGGACGTACTCCAACACACAATATTGTGAGACAGGCTCAAGGAGCTGTGGGAAGTCCCAGTTACTTTACCCCTAAAGATGTATTCTGTACTTATTTTTCTGACAATATTGCAGAAGAGGTCCTATTATGTTCAAACCTAGACGGAAGACGTATCGCTTCTGCAAAAAATAAGTCCTGGAAAAATATCTCAAAAGAGGAACTTTATGCATATATTGGACTTTTACTGCTGGCAGGGAGTCAAAAATCGTATGATGTCCCAATACGAGAATTATTTCTGGACCCAATTTCTGATCCACACTATAAGGCGACAATGTCAGTGGGCAGATATGAGGAAATTAGAAGAATCATTCGCTTTGATGATAAGCGAAATCATGCAGCGAGGTTTGAAACAGACAAATTAGACCCTATCAGTTATATCTGGAACATATTTATCAAAAATTGCACAAAACTTTACAATCCTAGTACTAATGTTACTGTAGATGAGCAACTTGTACCGTTCAGAGGATGCTGCAAGTTCATACAATACATGCCCAGCAAGCCAGCTAAGTACGGAATAAAAATCTTCTGGATGTGTGATTCTGCAAATTATTATGGCATAAATGGCGTAATCTACTGTGGCAAAGAGGTTGGTGCACCAGTACAGTAGGATCTGGGGTCTGAAATAGTCAAAAACTCTTGCTGTTCCAATATTCAATTCAGGTAGAAACATTACCATGGACAATTATTTCACCAATGTTGAACTAGGCAATTTTCTGCTTGCAAAAGCTAATACACTTGTTGGTACTATAAAGCAAAACAGACGAGAAATTCCAGAAGCACTGAAACACAATCGTCAGCTAGCACTTTATGAAAGTGTCTTTGGATTCAATAACAAAGCGACTTTGCTATCTTACAAGGCGAAGAAGGAGAAATCTGTAATTTTACTCAGTACCATGCATCACGATTGCAGTGTTGACAGCAATGACAAAAAATTGAAACCAGAAATCATACTGCATTACAATACAACAAAAGGAGGTGTAGATAAAATGTATGAGATGGTGGGAGAATATTCGTGTAAGAGGCAAACAAAACGATGGCCTGTAGTACTATTTTCAAATATGCTTGATGTAGCAGCCCTAAATTCATTCATTATTTATATAGAAACTCATCCGGAATTTCATGCACAGAGGAAGGACAGGAGACGCATATTCTTGAAGGACCTTTGTCATGAACTTGTAATGCCTCACATGATAGAGCGAAGCGACTTGAAATGCTTGCCAAAGCAAACTAAAGAAGCAATGAAACAGTGTGGCGTACAGTTTCAGATTATTCCAGAGCCAGGAGAAAGAAAACAAAAGCGTTGTTTCATGTGTCCAAGAAAGATATAGAGGAAAACTGAGCGATATTGTTCCACTTGTAAGGAAACTGTTTGCAAAGAACACTCTTCTGAAAAAATAACATGTCAGAATTGTTTGGAAGACTAATATAATAGAAAAGAAAGTTAGAATAAAAATGTAGCTGCAGCTAGTTAGCTATAGATTTCTATGCGTATTTGTGTGTTTTCATGTCTTTGTGTGAAATTTGGGAAAAAAAAGATTTTGTGTTTTCTGTGAAAAATTACAATTAAAATTTTGTCCACTGTTCATATTTTATTGCGCAATTTTGAAATAAACTTGTGAAAGTTATTTAAGTGTGTTTTTCTACATTATGTGCATGGGGGCCTAAAAGGCCTCCAGTACGTTAATATGTATATTTTTAACATCATGCGTTCTAGGGTTAAAAAAAAATGGTGCCATTTTCCAATACCTGCAGTGTCTCAATTTTTCATGATCTGGGGATGATTGAGGGCTTATTTTTTGCATGTTGAGCTGACATTTTTAGTTAGTGACATGTTAGTGCAGACACAATCTTTTGATTGCCCATTATTGCATTTTAATGCAATGACGCAGTGACCAAAAAAATGAAATTCTTGCGTTTTGACTTTTCTTTTTCTACGCCGTGTAGTGATCAGGTTAATCCTTTTTTAATGATAGATTGGGCGATTCTGAATGCAACGATACCAAATATGAGCATGTTTGATTTTTAGTTTTTTAGATTTTTAAAAACCTTTTTTTTTACTTTTGGCATGCTTCAATAGTCTCCATGGGAGACTAGAAGCTGCCACAACCCGATCAGCTCTGCTGCATAGAGGCGATGATCAGATTGCCTCTATGTAGTAGAATTATTCACTTGCTATGAGCGCCGACCACTGGGTGGCGCTCACAGCAATCTGGCAGTGACAACAATAGAGACCTCTGGTTGTCATGTCAATGAACTGATGACCCACGATCACATGTCGGGGTTACCGATTCCACAAATTAAATGTGTTTGACAGCGGCATTTAATGGGTTAATAGCCATGTGTGGATCGCGATTCCACCCTTGGCTATTAGGGGCACATGTCAGCTATTCAAAACAGATGTGGGCTCGCCGCCGGAGACCACTTCAAAGGGAGGGTGTCCGATATCTGTGTAAATATACGCCTGATGTCGGAAATGGGTTAATTGATAAAAATAATATTATTAATAAAAATAATGGATATTTCTGAATTCAAATTTGAAGAAAGTTTTCAATACTTGGCTAAGATAAATATTAAGAAATGTTTGTTATCACTCACAAACAAGCAAAAATAAAATATATGCATACATACTATATGCCAAAAGCATGTGGATACCTTTTCCTAAATAATGATTTGTTTTTTTAATTACACCTACTGTACTGTAAAGAAATATATGAAGTTAAAGCTGACCTCTACTTAACATTGATGATCTATCCTTCGGATAGGTCACCAAAGTCTGATTGGTGAATGTGTTACACCCAGCACTCCCCCTGTAAGGCCATATCCTATAAGTTGCAGTTGCAAGCCTCCTTACGAATACTCAATTTCTTCTATGAATCCCTCCTGCAGCCAGTCATCTTGAGTCCCTTCTTTGAGGATCCTGATATCACACCTGCGACCATCAGCTCCGAGGATGTCTTTTGTGGTTAAGATTATCCTAGCCTTGAAGAGGGTGAGAGGTAAGCTGTTTTTCTTAGTTGATTGGAAGGGATTTGGAAAGGTCTTGGGAGCCCAAAAAAGATATTCATGCTACACTTCTTATTCAGAAAAAAAGACCTGAAGAAGAGTGGGCGTAAGGGGGTACTGTTAGCGCAGCTCTGATATCCCTGCACATGTCCCTTTCCTTCTGCCTGCAGAGACGCCGGCATGATCACTTACTAGTCCATGCTCCCTCGGTGTCTTCTTCCTGCCAGGACATGCATATGGCACACAGTTCTCCTTGGAGTGTACTTAGGGCACACGGCTTCCGGCCTCTCAAAGGGCCAATACAAACTGCTCAAAACTTCCCCTGTCAGTAGCTGGCCGAAGTTTGATACTTAAGGCAACCTTCAATTATTTATTGGGAAGTTCCTTAGCAACTTCACTATACAGTATTTATCCTGCTACCTAGTTGTAAAGTCCCCATACCGGTACTTTTCGTATCTGATCCTGTTCATCCCGCTTTCCTGATCCTGTCAGCCTTGTCTTAAACTGATTCTGCCCATCCTGCTGTATCTATACCCAAATCTGTCCTGCCTGTGCATACTCCTGTTCCAGATCCATCTGAACTACTTCCAGTATGCCTGCACCTGTGATTCCGTACCTGTACCACTCCTGCCTGTGCCTGACTCCATGTCTGTATATTTGCCATATTCCTCCTGCTAAATCAATTCCTGGTCAGTCCGGCTTCCTTGCTCTTTGGGGGTCAACTGCCATGGTTCTGGATTCCGTCCTGAAGTAGCACCTGGCATCCATCTGGATTTAAAGGGAACCTATCACCCCGTTTTTTAAAAATTAGATAAAAATAGTGTGAAATGGAGGCAGAGCTGGGCTTTACATTAGTGCCTTTTTGGGGCCTTTACACCCCCGTTAGGCTGCCGAAATACCTTTGTGAAGTGGCCGTTTTGTCCTGTCACTCAAGTTGGTCAGGTCGGATGGGCGTGGTCACAGCGCTGTTTCTCCCCCAGATCAGGCTCATCATTACATTGGTGGCGTAGTGGTGTGCGCATGTCCAAAGAGAAGATCCACTGCCCAGGAGATTCAAAACAGCGCGGTCTACGCTATTCACCGTTTACCGGTGGGCGCGGCCATCTTTCCTGTGGCCGCGCGTGCGCAGATGGAGCGCTCTGCTGCCCGGGGCTTCAGGAAAAATGCCGCGGGATTCCGCGCGTGCACAGATGGAGATCGCAGCGGCCATTTTCCTGAAGCCCCGGGACGCAGAGCGCTCCATCTGCGCACGCGCAGCCACAGGAAAGATGGCCGCGCCCACCGGTAAACGGCGAATAGCGAAGACCGCGCTGTTTTGAATCTCCTGGGCAGTGGATCTTCTCTTTGGACATGCGCACACCACTACGCCACCAACGTAATGATGAGCCTGATCTGGGGGAGAAACAGCGCTGTGACCACGCCCATCCGACCTGACCAACTTGAGTGACAGGACAAAACGGCCACTTCACAAAGGTATTTCGGCAGCCTAACGGGGGTGTAAAGGCACCAAAAAGGCACTAATGTAAAGCCCAGCTCTGCCCCTATTTCACACTATTTTTATCTAATCTTTAAAAAACGGGGTGATAGGTTCCCTTTAAGTCTAACCACACCATCAGAGGCTCTAGTGACGGACCAGATTGTTCCACAACCACTATGTAATAGATTGCAATGAAAGGTAACATCTCTATACACAGTAGATAACACAGGATCCACCATTTACATTAGGCAATGATAGCAACTCTCTTCCTCTTTGCTTCACAATTAGCTGCACCCTAATAAAAGCATGCTCATTACATACGTTAACACAATTAAATAGAATATGAGTGAATGCTGCTTTTATTCTAGGATTTTTACTGCATTTTCAGAATTTCTAAATTCATAGCTTGAATGTAAGTATTCAGAAAACTTGCAACACCTTGCTCTATATTAATTGTGTGAATTATGTATAAAGACATAGCTTACTACCTGCATAACACAACTGGAGACAACAGGCAGAGGTAATCATTTTCATTTACATTCTACCCATTTTGCCACTCAAGTCAAAAATCACAAACAAATTTAGGAAACAATCTGGCCTTGAATGGTTTATGAGCTGCAAAATTTGCTTGGCTGCAATAATAAGCTTTCTAGTCAGTGATGCTTGTTTTGTAAATAAAGTTTAATGAAACTGCACATTTTTATTATCATTAATACAACAAAGCCATAAAAGTACATTGATATGGTAGCTTACACAGCAATTTTCTCCCAGGTTGTCAATTAAATATGAGATATGCTCTAAATGGAGTTTCTAATATCTGTTAGATCTGATCACCCTACCAATATTGGAATTATCTTCATAGTTGGGGGTAAATTAAAGCTTCAAAGTATAGATCATTTTTGTTAAAAAAGCCAAAGGATGATTTCTAAACTAAATTTGTGATAATAATTCATTAGACTGTAAAAATTAATTACACGTGATATCTCGAAGCAATAAAAAAGAAAGATCTTTGTATCTTTCAATTGAATCTACTCTGAAAAATGTATATAATTTCAAATGCTAAAGTGAAAATGATTTTTCAAAAATAAATCTTTATTTCAGATAAAGATAAACTGTATAATTAATACATATAGAAACTGGGTACAGATGGTATTATTGTGTAAGCAATAGAAATAAGCAAATTTATTCAAGTGGAATTGAATTCTCTTTGAATTTTACAAAAATTTAAATTTCTAGACAATTAAATGTTTGCTATTCACTCTGAGAGAATTCTCAAATGAGGAAGCTTGCTACCATTTTGACGAACCACAGAAGTCCAGGAGAAATAGCAAGCATTCTAAAATAATACCTCCTTGCAGAGAGTGACATGATTGTTATGATCCCTAGTGGCGGAGGATCACAAATAGATCAGCAAGTGATTAAACTAAGGACGAGCTCTAGGGAGATGGTAACTGGACTGATCGCAAATCTGAACCTATCCAAAACAACTAGAGGTAGCCGGTGAACGTGCCTAAAAAATTCTTAGACGTCTTGAGCCAGCCTGAGGAACTAGCTACCCCTAAAGAGAAAGAAAGACCTCACTTGCCTCCAGAGAAATAATCCCCAAAGATATAGAAGCCCCCAACAAATATTAACGGTGAAGTAAGAAGGAGGCACATACATAGGGATGAAATCAGATTCAGCAAAAGAGGCCCACTAGTACTAGAAAGCAGAAAATAGAGCAGGGGTCTATGCGATCAATAAAAAACCCTTACAAAATATCCATCCTGAGATTTCAAGAACCCACACACCAACTAACGGTGTGTGGGGAGAAACTCAGCCCACTAGAGCAACCAGCAAGCAAGGGAATTACATTTTAGCAAGCTGGAACAGAAAACATGATAAACACTGCTGATCAAAAAATGAGCAAACAAAACTTAGCTTATCCTGGATGGACTGGGAGCAAGGTAGTCAGAAGGAATCTGAGTAGCACTGATAACATCGACAGCCGGCCACAAGTGGAAGTAAAACAGAGCTATATAGGAACCTCCCAGAGGATAACGAACCAGCTGATAGCCAGAGACCAGCAGGATAACAAACAAAGCCACCAGGGGGAGCCCAAAGCAAAAGTCACACCATACCACCAGTGACCACAAGAGGGAGCCCGAAAACAGAGTTCACAACAGTACCCCCCCTTAAGGAGGGGTCACCGAACCCTCATGAAAACCCCCAGGGCGATCAGGATGAGCCACATGGAAGGCACGAACCAAATCGGCCGCATGAACATCAGAGGCGACAACCCAAGAATTATCCTCCTGACCATAGCCCTTCCACATGACCAAATACTGGAGCCTCCGTCTAGAAACACGAGAATCCAAGATCTTCTCCACCACGTATTCCAATTCTCCCTCAACCAGCACCGGGGCATGAGGCTCAACCGGAGGAACCACAGGTACCACATACCTCCGCAACAACGAGCGATGGAACACATTATGAATAGCAAATGATGCCGGGAGGTCCAGACGGAATGACACAGGGCCAAGGACTTCCAGAATCTTATAAGGACCGATAAACCGAGGCTTGAACTTAGGAGAGGAGACCTTCATAGGAACGAAGCGAGAAGACAACCACACCAAGTCCCCAACGCGAAGTCGGGGACCCACACAGCGACGGCGGTTGGCAAAGCGCTGAGCCATCTCTTGTGACAACTTCAAATTGTCCTCCACATAATTCCAAATCTGATGCAACCTATCCACCACAACATCCACTCCAGGACAGTCAGAAGGCTCCACCTGACCCGAAGAAAAACGAGGATGAAACCCCGAATTACAAAAAAAAGGAGAAACCAAAGTAGCAGAACTAGCCCGATTATTAAGGGCAAACTCGGCCAATGGTAAAAAAGTAAACCAGTCGTCCTGGTCAGCAGAAACAAAACATCTTAAATAAGTCTCCAAGGTCTGATTAGTTCGCTCGGTTTGGCCATTCGTCTGAGGATGGAAGGCCGACGAAAAAGACAATTCAATGCCCAACTTAGCACAAAAGGTCCGCCAAAATCTAGACACAAACTGGGATCCTCTGTCAGAAACAATGTTCTCAGGAATCCCGTGCAAACGAACCACATTTTGAAAAAACAGTGGAACCAACTCGGAGGAGGAAGGCAACTTAGGCAAGGGCACCAAATGGACCATCTTAGAAAAACGATCACACACCACCCAGATGACAGACATTCTCTGAGAGACAGGGAGATCTGAAATAAAATCCATAGAAATGTGCATCCAAGGCCTCTTCGGGACAGGCAAAGGTAACAGCAAACCACTGGCACGAGAACAGCAAGGCTTCGCCCAAGCACAAATTCCACAAGACTGCACAAAGGAACGCACATCCCGCGACAAGGAAGGCCACCAAAAAGACCTTGCCACCAAGTCTCTGGTACCAAATATTCAAGGATGGCCCGCCAACACCGAAGAATGAACCTCGGAGATGACTCTGTTGGTCCATCTATCCGGGACAAACAGTCTCTCCGGTGGACAGCGGTCAGGTCTTTCCGCCTGAAACTCTTGCAGCACACGTCGCAAATCTGGGGAGATTGCAGACAAAATCACCCCTTCTCTAAGGATACCAGCTGGCTCTGAATCTCCAGGAGAGTCAGGCACAAAACTCCTAGAAAGAGCATCAGCTTTCACATTCTTCGAACCCGGCAGGTACGAGGCCATGAAATCAAAACGAGAGAAAAACAACGACCAACGAGCCTGTCTGGGATTCAGCCGCTTGGCCGACTCGAGATAAATCAAATTCTTGTGGTCAGTCAAGACCACCACACGATGTTTAGCTCCCTCGAGCCAATGTCGCCACTCCTCAAATGCCCACTTCATAGCCAACAGCTCCCGATTACCGACATCATAATTCCGCTCGGCAGGCAAAAACTTTCTTGAAAAGAAAGCACATGGCTTCATCACAGAGCCATCGGGGCTTCTCTGCGACAAAACAGCCCCCGCTCCAATCTCGGAAGCATCAACCTCCACCTGGAAGGGAAGTGAGACATCTGGCTGACATAAGACCGGAGCCGAAGAAAACCGACGCTTCAGCTCCCGAAAGGCCTCCACAGCCGCAGAAGACCAATTAGTCACATCAGAACCCTTCTTGGTCAAATCCAGCAAAGGCTTAACAATGCCAGAAAAATTAGCTATGAAGTGACGGTAAAAATTAGCCAAACCCAAGAACTTCTGAAGACTCTTAACAGATGTAGGCTGCGTCCAGTCATGAATAGCCTGAACCTTGACTGGGTCCATCTCAATAGTAGAAGGAGAAAAAATGAAACCCAAAAAAGAAATCTTCTGGACTCCAAAAAGACATTTTGAGCCCTTCACAAATAAAGCATTGTCACATAGGACCTGAAAGACCATCCTGACCTGCTTAACATGAGACTCCCAATCATCCGAAAAAACCAGAATATCATCCAGATACACAATCATAAACTTATCCAGATATTCACGGAAGATGTCATGCATAAAGCACTGAAAGACTAAAGGAGCATTAGAAAGTCCAAAAGGCATCACCAAGTACTCAAAATGGCCTTCAGGCGTATTAAATGCAGTTTTCCATTCATCACCCTGTTTTATACGCACAAGGTTATACGCACCACGAAGATCTATCTTGGTGAACCAACTAGACCCCCTAATGCGAGCAAACAAATCAGTTAACAATGGCAAAGGATACTGAAATTTGACCGTGATTTTATTCAAAAGGCGATAATCAATACAGGGTCTCAGGGAACCATCCTTTTTAGCCACAAAAAAGAATCCTGCACCAAGAGGGGATGAGGACGGGCGAATATGTCCCTTCTCTAAAGACTCCTTTATATAACTCCGCATGGCAGCATGCTCCGGCACAGATAAATTGAAAAGTCGTCCCTTAGGAAACTTACTACCAGGAATCAAATTTATAGCACAATCACAGTCCCTATGAGGAGGTAGAGAATTGAGTTTGGGCTCCTCAAATATATCCTGGTAGTCTGACAAAAACGTAGGGACTTCAGAAGGAGTGGACGAAGCAATTGACACCACAGGAGCGTCACCATGAATTCCCTGACAACCCCAACTTGACACCGACATAGCTTTCCAATCCAGGACTGGATTATGAGTCTGCAACCATGGTAGACCCAACACGATGACATCATGCAAATTATGCAGTACAAGAAAGCAAATCACCTCCCGATGAACAGGAGTCATGCACATGGTCACTTGTGTCCATTACTGAGGTCTATTCGTAGCCAATGGTGTAGAATCAATTCCCCTTAGTGGAATAGGGAATTTTAAAGGCTCCAAATCAAAACCACAGCGCCTGGCAAATGACCAATCCATCAGACTCAGGGCGGCACCTGAATCTACAAAAGCATTAACCGGGTAAGATGACAGGGAACAAATCAGGGTAACAGACAAAATGAACTTAGGCTGTAAAGTACCAATGGTGACAGATTTATCAACCTTTTTTTTGCGCTTAGAGCATGCTGAGATAACATGAGCTGAGTCACCACAGTAAAAGCACAACCCATTTTGCCGTCTATAATTTTGCCGTTCACTTCTAGTCAGAATTCTGTCACATTGCATAGATTCAGGTGTCCGTTCAGAAGACACCGCCAAATGGTGCACAGGTTTGCGCTCCCGCAAACGCCGATCAATCTGAATGGCCAGAGTCATTGACTCATTCAGACCTGCAGGCGTAGGGAACCCCACCATGACATTCTTAATGGCTTCAGAAAGACCTTCTCTGAAATTTGCAGCCAGGGCACACTCATTCCACTGAGTAAGCACCGACCATTTCCGAAATTTCTGGCAGTACACCTCTGCTTCATCTTGCCCCTTCGAGAGGGCCAATAACGTTTTTTCAGCCTGGTTCTCAAGATTAGGTTCCTCATAGAGCAATCCAAGGGCTAGAAAAAACGCATCTACACTAAGCAATGCAGGATCCCCTGACGCCAATGCGAAGGCCCAATCTTGGGGGTCACCACGCAAAAAGGAAATGATAATCTTAACATGCTGAACGGCATCACCAGAGGAATGAGGTTTCAAAGAAAGAAACAACTTACAATTGTTCCTAAAATTCAGGAACCTAGATCTATCTCCAGAAAACAACTCCGGAATAGGTATTCTAGGCTCTGACATAGGACTGTGAACAACAAAATCCTGAATACTTTGAACCCTAGCAGCAAGATGATCCAGACTGGAAGCCAAGCTCTGGGCATCCATGTCTGCAGCTGAACTCAGAGCCACACCAAGATTAAGAGGAGGAGAGAAGCTAGCCACAGCAGCTAGACACACGGCAAAAAAAAAAAAAAAATTCTCAATGCTTCTTTTCTCCTGCTTCTGCCATGCAATTAACACTTTACGGGCCGGCTGTACTGTTATGATCCCTAGTGGCGGAGGATCACAAATAGATCAGCAAGTGATTAAACTAAGGACGAGCTCTAGGGAGATGGTAACTGGACTGATCGCAAATCTGAACCTATCCAAAACAACTAGAGGTAGCCGGTGAACGTGCCTAAAAAATTCTTAGACGTCTCGAGCCAGCCTGAGGAACTAGCTACCCCTAAAGAGAAAGAAAGACCTCACTTGCCTCCAGAGAAATAATCCCCAAAGATATAGAAGCCCCCAACAAATATTAACGGTGAAGTAAGAAGGAGGCACATACATAGGGATGAAATCAGATTCAGCAAAAGAGGCCCACTAGTACTAGAAAGCAGAAAATAGAGCAGGGGTCTATGCGATCAATAAAAAACCCTTACAAAATATCCATCCTGAGATTTCAAGAACCCACACACCAATTAACGGTGTGTGGGGAGAAACTCAGCCCACTAGAGCAAACAGCAAGCGAGGGAATTACATTTTAGCAAGCTGGAACAGAAAACATGATAAACACTGCTGATCAAAAAATGAGCAAACAAAACTTAGCTTATCCTGGATGGACTGGGAGCAAGGTAGTCAGAAGGAATCTGAGTAGCACTGATAACATCGACAGCCGGCCACAAGTGGAAGTAAAACAGAGCTATATAGGAACCTCCCAGAGGATAACGAACCAGCTGATAGCCAGAGACCAGCAGGAAAAAAAGCAAACAAAGCCACCAGGGGGAGCCCAAAGCAAAAGTCACACCATACCACCAGTGACCACAAGAGGGAGCCCGAAAACAGAGTTCACAACACATGATAAACATGTCAAGGTGAGGAGACTTAAAGCCGCATTGCTCCTCTGGGAAATATGCAAATTGTCTCTTCAGAGAGGAAGAGGACTAGAACTCTAGTGCCACCTATTGGAGGTAGCAATCCTAACAGTCTATGTCGACCCTTTAACGAGCCTTGTTGCATGAGTTAGGATAATAGCCAAACCAGAATCTCAATTTGCAGACACTGTGTTTCGGGGTACTGCCCCTCGTCACTGCAAAGTGAAGATCTGGTTTGGCTGATTGAGAGGCATCTGACTGGGATCCAAGAAGTATCGTTTCTCCTTGCGGAGAGTGACATGATAAGCATGTCAAGGTGAGGAGACTTAAAGCCACATTGCTCCTCTGGGAAATATGCAAATTGTCTCTTCAGAAAGGAAGAGGACTAGAACTCTATTGCCACCTATTGGAGATAGCCTCTCTGAAGAGACAATTTGCATATTTCCCAGAGGAGCAATGCGGCTTTAAGTCTCCTCACCTTGACATGCTTATCATGTCACTCTCCGCAAGGAGAAACGATACTTCTTGGATCCCGGTCAAACGCCTCTCAATCAGCCAAACCAGATCTCCACTTTGCACTGACGAGGAGCAGTACCCCAAAACACAGTGTCTGCAAATTGAGATTCTGGTTTGGCTATTATCCAAAGTCATGCGACAAGGCTCGTTAAAGGGTCGACATTGACTGTTAGGATTGCTACCTCCAATAGGTGGCACTAGAGTTCTAGTCCTCTTCCTCTCTGAAGAGACAATTTGCATGTTTCCCAGAGGAGCAATGCGGCTTTAAGTCTCCTCACCTTGACATGCTTATCATTTCACTCTCCGCAAGGAGAAACAATACTTCTTGGATCCTGGTCAGAAGCCTCTCAATCAGCCAAACCAGATCTCCACTTTGCACTGATGAGGGGCAGTACCCCGAAACACAATGTCTGCAAATTGAGATTCTGGTTTGGCTATTATCCTAAGTCATGCGATAAGGCTCGTTAAAGGGTCGACATTGACTGTTAGGATTGCTACCTCCAATAGGTGGCACTAGAGTTCTAGTCCTCTTCCTCTCTGAAGAGACAATTTGCAAAGTAATACCTCAATATTCATGCATTCTGCCACCTGATCGCCCTCCACCGCCTCCGCCCTTCTTCTTTTCAACTTTCTCCTTATCATGCTTATCATCTTCAGCCTAGATTCAGAAATCAAGGTATAGTACAATACCAAAGATTTTAGCTATGTCTTACATTACATGAGTGATATCTATTCTAAATTCTACAATAACTCAGAAATCGCCAAATCTTTGCTGTGCAGAGTGTGTGCGCTGGGGGGATTAAACAGCCTGCAGTCACACTGAGCAACTGCAGACTTTTTATTTTAGACCGGACAGTATAGTCCTCCATACTGTATTATTGGCACCACATAGTCCTTCATACAGTAATATGGACAACACTCAGTCTTCCTTCCAGGATAATGGGCACCACATAGTCTTCCATGCAGTATTATGGGCACCATATAGTCCTGCATACAGTGTTATTGGCCTCATATATAGCTACATACACTATTATGGGCCCCATATATTGTTACATACAGTATAATGGACCCCATATAATGCTTCATACAGTATATTGACCCCATATAATGCTCCATACAGAATAATGGGCCCCATATATTGCTCCATACAGTATAATGGGCCCAATATAATGTTCCATACAGAACAATGGGTCCCATATGTTGTTGCATATAGTATAAAATGGCCCCATATAATGTTCCATGCAATATAATGGGCTCTATATAATGCTCTATACAGTATGAGCCCCATATAATGCTGCATACAGTATAATGAGCCCTACATAATGCTTCATACAGTATAATGGTCACATATAATGCTCCATATAGTATATAATGGCCTCATATATTGTTCCATACAGTATAATGGCCCAATGTATAGCTCCATTCAGAATAATGGCCTCATATAGTGCTCTATATAGTATAATGGGCCCATATAGTGCTTCATACATTAAACAAAATAATCAAATACTCACCTTTCCTTGTTCTCCATAGCTCTGGTCTCCTCGGTGTGATCTGACACTGCACAACTTGGCAGAGTGTGCGCTGTAGTGACGTCATTGTGCCCTGTGCCCTGAGAAGTCACAGAGAGTCAGAAGATGCTGAATATGCTGGAGCTGAGGGGTACAGGGAGGGGTGAGTACTTAAGAAGGGACGTGCCAGCACTGGCACTGGGATCTCCCGACTCATAGGCCCCATAGAGTGCTGGTGTCCCCGACCGCGAGTGGGCCCTCATGTTTGTCCAGGACCCAGGCAGTTGCCTGTTTCTGGGTGCAGAGGACTAGAACGGTGAACTGTTGGGGTGGCAGGACAGGTGAGTGTTGATGTGACTAATAATTTTCTTTTTTTACTTCCTATATTTATCATTCTTTGAAGTCTAGAGTGACCATAGAGCATAACTGGGAACATTAATAGGGCATTGAATAACTGATGCAAATGGAATTGACCTGATAAATTTGATAGATTTGCCAAATTACTTAGTTACATAGTTTTAAAGGTTGAAAAAAGACTCAGGTGTATCAAGTTCAGCCTTTATCTACCAGTTATAAATTCCTTGTCACTAAATTATCTATATTCCACAATGACATTTGTCCTGAGGAAAGCCCTTTTTAAAAGCTGTTATGTTTGCAATTACTACATTTTGTGGTGGGTCATCCCATAGTCTGATTGCTCTAACAATAAAGAATAGTGATGAGCGAGCATGCTCGCCACTACTCGGTACTCGCCCGAGTATCATGGTATTTGGTGTACTCGGTGAGCAGCGAGCATTTCTGGGATTAATAGGCAGGAGCTCGGGTCTCCGCCTTTAAATTTTGGCGCTTTTTAGAGTGCCAAAGAACATGCAAGGATTGTCTGCCATGCACTGTAATACTGCAACCATCTTTGTTGTGGTATTACAGTGATTGTCTGGCCGCACAGCATCATCAGGTTTATAATAGACCTTGCGCCGTCCTGCTCAGCGCATTCTGCTCTGGACTCAGCTAGTGTAGTGAGAGCTGCTGCTGAGGTAGGGTCAGATTCTTTCTTTTATTAGTTAGTGTGGGTCTACTAGTGTTCAATACACAAATCCTGATAAACCAACAGTCTTTTTTAGGACTAATTCGGGGGTACATAGATTGCAGTGCTAGGTAGGCAGGGGAGTCTATGTGCGCATATCCACATCAGTGCCAGGCATGCAGGCACTGTATGCGAGTATATAGATCTCAGTGCATACATCAAAAGGCTTCATTACTGTCTGCTGCTGCGCATTTTATAAATACATAGCTGCAGGTATCCGTCGCTATTTTTTTTGTTTTTGCACCTTATACCTGCTAATTGTATTACAAAGCAATCCATAGCCCCCTTTTTTCTACATTTATTTGCTTGGACAAACTGCAAACCACAGCCAGGTCATTTCAATATAAGAGCGTGAAAAATCAAACAATTTTAAACATTTTTAATGTCCCAGGCATCAGATGTGAGTGCGCAGAAAATTCTCTGGGTTTTTTTTGGCACTATAATATTTTTTGGAGTGTCTTACAACATTTTGGACACCATTTTGCTGTCCAAAAAAATCTTTAGCTGGCCCAAAAATATTTAGCTACAGTTCTTATATTTATCACTGTGATTTGTATTCCACACGCACTGCATTAAATTGCGCTAAATATTTTACAATATTAGTACTCAAATTTTTTTTTTTTAGTGTTATAGCTAGTGATGAGAGAATATACTCGTTACTCGAGATTTCAGAGCATGCTCGGGTGTCCTCCGAGTATTTTTTAGTGCTCGGAGTTTTAGTTTTTAGCATCAAAGCTGAATGATTTACATCTGTTAGCCAGCATAAGTACATGTGGGGTTGCCAGCACGTATGCTGGCTAACTGATGTAAATCATTCAGCTGCGACAATAAAAACTAAAACTCTGAGCACTAAAAAATACTCGGAGGACACTGGGGCGTGCTCGGGAAATCTCGAGTAATGAGTATATTCGCTCATCACTAGCCATAGCCTACTTATAGACACAATTTTGGTGGGCCCCCAAAAAATCAAGGCCACATTTTGATCAGTTTCTTATCTTCGCCAGACGCCCGGTCTATCTGTGGTCCTCAAATACTTGCTTTTCAGGCATACATTCCACTTTTTTGTCTGTCTGCTACCCTTGGTCTATACAGTATTTTGTGGTTACATTTTTTTTAAAAACTCCAGGCCACATATTGAAACAGTCTGTTATCTCAGTCAGACGCCTGGTCTAGGGTTGAGCGAAACGGGTCGGCAATTTTCAGAAGTCGCTGACTTTTGGCAAAGTCGGGTTTCATGAAACCCGACCCGACCCCTGTGTGGGGTCGGCCATGAAGTCGGCGATCTTCTGAATCTGTAATCGGAATTCCGATACCGATTCCTGATATGTTTAAGATATCGGGAATTGGTATCGGAATTCAGATTTAAGTGTAAAATAAAGAATTAAAATAAAAAATATCGCCATACTTACCATCTGATGCACCCTGGTACTAAGCGGGAACCTTCCTTCCTTAGAATCAGCCTTCCAGGACCTAGCGGGGACGTCGCGGCTTGTGATTGGTCGCGCGGCCGCCCATGTGACCGCTCGCGCGACCAATCACAAGCCGCGACGTCACCGTGACGTCACCGAAGGCCCTGGAAGGGCTGATTCTTAGGAAGGAAGGCTGCCGGAAAGAAGCAGGGCGCGTCCGAGGGTGAGTATATACCTAATAGGAATATACTCACCCTCGGCTTCTTTCCGGCAGCCTTCCTTCCTAAGAATCAGCCCTTCCAGGGCCTTCGGTGACGTCACGGTGACGTCGCGGCTTGTGATTGGTCGCGCGAGCGGTCACATGGGCGGCCGCGCGACCAATCATAAGCCGTGACGTCCCCGCGACGTCACCGCTAGGTCCTGGAAGGCTGATTCTAAGGAAGGAAGGTTCCCGCTTAGTACCAGGGTGCATCAGATGGTAAGTATGGCGATATTTTTTATTTTAATTCTTTATTTTACACTTAAATATGGATCCCAGGGCCTGAAGGAGAGTTTCCGCTCCTTCAGACCCTGGGAACCATTGGAAACCCAATGCACTGCATTGGGTTTCGAGTTTCGGCCGACCCCGACCCCGACTTTTTTATAGGATCGGCCGATTTCACTCGACCCGACTTTTGAAAAAGTCGCGTTTCGTGAAACCCGACCCGATCCTATAAATGTAAAGGTCGCTCAACCCTAGCCTGGTCTATTTGTGATCTCCAAATACTTGATTTCATGCATACATTCCACTTTTTTGTCTGTCTGCTACTATTCGTCTATACAGTATTTTGTTGTTAAAATTATTTTAAAAACTCCAGGTCACATATTACAACAGTCTGTTATCTCCGTCCGACACCTGGTTTATCTGTGGTCTCCAAATACTTGCTCTTTGTGCAACACATTTCATTTTTTTGTCTGTCTGCTGCTCTTGATCTATACAGAATTTAGTTGTTAAATTTTTTTTTAAAACTCCAGGCCACATATTACAATAGTCTGTTATCTCCGTCTGACGCTTGGTTTATCGGTGGGCTACAAAAAAATGCTTTTCAGGCATACATTCCCCTTTTTTAGCATTGTATTAGCCTACTTATTGACAGTAATTTTCTTTTCAAAAAATAAAAAGGCCACATATTGAACTTTGTGGTTTCTCTGTCAGATGCCTCCTCTATCTGTGGTTTAAAATTATTGCATTTGAGTGCTCCTTTGAACTGGTTTTGATGTGTCTTACCATAGTTATTAATAAAATTTGTTAAAAACAAAATAAAAAAATTACCAACATTCAATTGAATTAGAAGTGTGTTTTTTCAGCACACTGATCACATATAAGTTTTCTAAAAATTAATCCATTTGTATTGAACTTTTCAAATATTTCAGTAGTCCAATTAAAATGGGCAAGGCAAGGGACGGGGAAGTGGACGTGATGCTTCTGGTGCATGCAAAGGAAGAGGCCGTGGCCAAGCTGAAAGTGGGCAACAACAAAGACCAACATCTTCTCGCTTGACCTTCCTGTCCCAGTTTCTAGGGGACCGCAGCACACCACTATTGAAGCCAGAGCAGTGTGAAACGGTTGTTGGTTGGATAGTGGATAATGCTTCCAGTCACTTAGCCACCACCACGTCTTACACTCGGTCAAGTCTGAGTATCCATGAGTGTGGACCGCATAGTACATATCCTGATCCTCCTTCCTCTCACCATGCCGAGAGCCCTGAGACAACTGATGCCACACTTGTAAACACAGAAGAGCTGTTCACTTTTCCCTTTAAAGATTCCGGACTCTTGGCTGGTCAACTTGAAGTGGGGTAAGATGATATCACATGTAGCGATGCCCAAGATTTGAGCAGCCATGGTCACACGAAGGCGATAGTGGGTAAGTGTCACATGAGGTGGACGATGATGAGACACAATTGCCAGAAAATCAGGAGGACGAGCAGGGTGCGGATGTGGAAGATGAGGTGGTTGATGACATAGTAACTGACCTAACCTGGCAGAAGGACATGTAAAATGAGGACAGCAGCACACATGGGGAAGGAGGCATAGCACCCCAACAGGCAGGAAGAAGCAGTGTGGTGGCCGCAGACAGAAGGCGTGCATCCTTTCCGCATAACAACAACTTGACAGAAGTTGCCATTCCAACTGTTAGATCTTCCCGAGTCTGGTTATTTTTTAAAGACTCTGTCGATAACCTCAAACAGGCCATTTGCAGCACCTGCCATGCCCGCATCAGCGGGGGTAGCAAAACTACCAGCCTGACTACCACCACCATGATCAGGCACATGGCAGCAAAGCACCTGACTTTGTGGGCTGAATCACAGGCTCAAGGAACACTGTCTGCAGGTGACATCACTGCTTCTTCCACTGTTTTGCGTAAAAGCCAATTCCCAGTCCACGGTGCATGGAAGATGCCTCGTGCCCTTCACCTGTTCTTGCCCACAGGAAATCAGCACCATCATCAAGCCCATCCACATCCTTGTCCCAGTGCAGCCTTCAGTTGTCAATACCCCAGTCATTGGAATGCAAGCGGAAATACGCAGCCAATGCCCCATAGGCCACAGTACTAACATGTCTGCTTGCGCTCGAAATGTTACCCTTTAGGCTCATTGAGACAGAAGCTTTCTGCAACCTGATGATGGCGGCCATCCCAAAGTACTCAGTCCTCAGTCGCCACTATTTCTCCTGATATGCCGTACCGGCATTACACCAGCATGTGTCACACAACATTACTCGTGAGTCGTGACCTCAAAAATGCTGTTACTGGGAAAGTCCAGCTAAGCATGGAAACGTGGACAAGTGCTTGTGGCCAGGGATGGTACCTCTCACTGACAGCACACTGTGTTAACATAGTGGAAGTCAGGACCCAGTGGACTTTGGGATGGAACACATCCTCCCGACGCTGAGGATTGCTGGCCCTATGTCAATCAGGGTTGCCCCCACAGTCTACAGCCCCTGCGCCGCCTCCTCCTCCTCTTTAGCCTAGATCTCTGAAATAAGCACATCAATCAGAAGCTGGATGCACTGCAGCACTGCCTCAGCCAAGCGGCAACAGGCTGTGCTGAAGCTGATCTGCTTAGGAGACAAACCGCACAATGCTGAAGAGTTGTGGACAGTGCTGAAAGAGCAGTAAGATTTTTGACTGAAACTGCTGAACCTACAGCCAGGCATGGTCATTTGTGACAATGGCCGGAACCTGGTGGCAGCTCTGAGGCAAGGTGAGCTCACACACATACCTTGCCTGGCCCATGTGCTTAACCTTATCTTTCAACGTTTTCTCAAAAGCTACCTGGAGCTGCTGGGTCTGCTTGTGGAAGTACGCCATCTGTCTGCCCATTTTAGAAAGTCAGCTATAGCTTCAGCCGCCCTTGCCGTTCTGCAGCAGCACTTGCAGCTTCCGGCTCACCGACTGGTGTGTGATGTCCCCCCGCGTTGGAACTCTACACTGCATATGTTGGAAAGGAATTGTGAGCAGAAGAGGGCAGTTGTTGACTAACAGCATCAACAAGGCCTTCGTTATTCAGTTCAGACTTCACACATAAGACCTCAGGAGTGGGCATGGATGTCAGACATATGTACCATCCTCCAAAACTTTGAGGACTGCACCAAGAGGGTGAGCGGCAATGACACCATAATTAGCATCAACATCCCGCTTCTCTGCATTCTGAAAACCTCTCTGCTCACAATTAAAGAGGATGCATTGCAGGCAGAGCATTAGGACAGCATGGAACCATACAGGGTGATTACACACAGCCCAGCCTCATGTCGTCCCAATGTGAATTGGTAGACAATGAGCAAGAGGAAGAGTAGGAAGAACAAGAGCTACTTTCATGTGCTATAGATGGTACTACAAGAACAACTATCATACCATCTGGCCTGAGGACAGGGAAGAGGAGGACAGCATATTAAGTCATCCTGTTGGTGAGGCCACGGACGTCTTGCCTGTTAGCAGTCTGGCAAGCATGGCTGACTTTATGTTGCGCTGTCGGACGCTGCAGCGTCGCCGCATGCGTCATGCGCCCCTATATTTAACATGGGGGCGCATGGACATGCGTTGCGTTGCGTTTTGGGACGCATGCGTCCTTTTTGGCGCAAGCGGCATGGCGCAGAAGACGCAGCATGATGCATTATTTTGCGTTCATAAATAGAACGCATGCGTCGCAAAACGCAGCGTTGTGCCTGCGTTGTTCCTGCGTTGTTCCCGCGTTGTGCGTTGCGTCGCCAACGCTGCAGCGCACAACGCTAATGTGAACATAGCATTACAATGACATTTCCCAGTGAATGCATTTGAACTGGTTGAAAGTAGTGTTGAGCATTCCGATACCGCAAGTATCGGGTATCGGCCGATACTTGTGGTATCGGAATTCCGATACCGAGATCCGATACTTTTGTGGTATCGGGAATCAGAATCGGAAGTTCCCAGTGTATGGTTCCCAGGGTCTGAAGGAGAGGAAACTCTCCTTCAGGCCCTGGGATCCATATCCATGTAAAAAATAAAGAATTAAAATAAAAAATAGGGATATACTCACCCTCTGACGCGCCCTGGTAGTAACCGGCAGCCTGTTTTGCTTAAAAATGAGCGCGTTCAGCACCTTCCATGATGTCACAGCTTCTGATTGGTCGCGTGGCGGTCACATGAGCGGCACGCGACCAATCAGAAGCCGTGACGTCATGGAAGGTGCTGAACGCGCTCATTTTAAGCAAAGCAGGCTGCCGGTTAACAGCGGTAAGGTGCAGGGGCCTCCGGACGGGTGAGTATATCAATATTTTTTTATTTTAATTCTTTATTTTACACATTAATATGGATCCCAGGGCCTGAAGGAGAGTTTCCTCTCCTTCAGACCCTGGGAACCATCAGGATACCTTCCGATACTTGGTGTCCCATTGACTTGTATTGGTATCGGGTATCGGTATCGGCGATATCCGATACTTTTCGGGTATCGGCCGATACTATCTGATACCGATACTTTCAAGTATCGGACGATATCGCTCAACACTAGTTGAAAGCAATGTTAAAGTTGAAAAACACATCAAAATGCTGCGTGTAAACATAGCCCAAGTTTTGGAGGAACATTTTGGTCTGGGGTTAATTATTTTGCCTTATCTACAAGTCATTACCCTGATAAACTCAGAAGAACCCAAGCAATCATAGATCCAAAAAACATCATCACCTTTGTTAAACATTTATAAAAGATTGTATACAGACAAGACAGATATGTGGCTAAAAGATGGTAAAAGATATAACCAGCATCAATCATTGCCCACGGTAGGGTGTCCCCCTCGATACAAGGTATACGGATGTTGGTGGGCGGATGACTCCTGAGTCTGTTCCATCACAAGGTATTGTTTGATTTTATCATGGCAAATTAATGACTTGTCTTATACTCTGGCCACATGGCAATATATATTTATTTACTGAATGTTTAAACATCCATATACCTTGTACCCAGGGGGACACCCTACCGAGGGCAATTATTAGCTCCCGAGCATTTTAGTGCTCACCAATCACTACTAAAGAACCCTTTCCTTTTTAGCTACCAGAATTCTATTTCTTCCTCCAGTATTTAGTTCTCCCTGATCCTTAGTATGGATTTTGCAAGAAATAAGTCATGTGCCATTCCTATGCATTGACCACACATGTGTCTATACATATAAATGAGATCTCCTCTGAGACGTCTTTTATCTAATCTAAACAAGCCTAACATTTCCACCCTCTACTCATATGAGAAGCCTTCCACTACATCCCTTGTAATAATCTAGTTGCCCACCTTAATTCTGACTCTAACTTCTGAATATCCTTTTTAACCCCTTCCCGACATGTGACGGTATAGTACGTCACATGTCGGGACCCCCGCTTTGATGTGCGCTCCGGCGGTGAGCGCACATCAAAGTCGCAACATGTCAGCTGTTTTTTACAGCTGACATGTGCGCGCAATAGCGGCGGGTGAAATCGCGATCACCCGCCGCTATTAACTAGTTAAATGCCGCTGTCAAGCGCAGACAGCGGCATTTAACTACCGCATCCGGCCGTGCGGCCGGATATGAGCGCATCGCCGACCCCCGTCACATGATCGGGGGTCGGCGATGAGCCAGGAAGGTAACCATAGAGGTCCTTGAGACCTCTATGGTTACTGATTGCCGGTGGCTGTGAGCGCCACCCTGTGGTCGGCGCTCACAGCACACCTGCAAATCTGCTGTGTAGCAGCGATCTTATGATCACTGCTGCATAGCAGAGCCGATCGGGCTGTGCCTGCTTCTAGCCTCCCATGGAGGCTATAGAAGCATGGCAAAAGTAAAAAAAAAAAGTTTTTAAAAATGTGAAAAAAATAAAAAAAATATAAAAGTTTAAATCACCCCCCTTTCGCCCCAATCAAAATAAATCAATTAAAAAAAAACCCAACCTACACATATTTGGTATCGCCGCGTTCAGAATCGCCCGATCTATCAATAAAAAAAAAGCATTAACCTGATCGCTAAATGGCGTAATGAGAAAAAAATTCGAAACGCCAGATTTACGTTTTTTTGGTCGCCACGACATTGCATTAAAATGCAATAACGGGCGATCAAAAGAACGTATCTACACCAAAATGCTATCATTAAAAACGCCAGCTCGGCACGCAAAAAATAAGCCCTCACCTGACCCCAGATCACGAAAAATGGAGACGCTACGAGTATCGGAAAATGGCGCAATTTTGTTTTGTTTTGTTTTTTGCAAAGTTTGGAATTTTTTTTCACCACTTAGGTGAAAAATAACCTAGTCATGTTAGGTGTCTATAAACTCGTAGTGACCTGGAGAATCATAATGGCAGGTCAGTTTTAGCATTTAGTGAACCTAGCAAAATAGGCAAGCAAAAAACAAGTGTGGGATTGCACTTTTTTTGCAATTTCACTGCACTTGGAATTTTTTTCCCGTTTTCTAGTACACGACATGCTAAAACCAATGATGTCGTTCAAAAGTACAACTCGTCCCGCAAAAAATAAGCCCTCACATGGCCAAATTGACGGAAAAATAAAAAAGTTATGGCTCTGGGAAGGAGGGTAGCGAAAAACGAAAATGGAAAAACGGAAAAAGCTCCGGGGGTGAAGGGGTTAAAATGTGGAGCCCAAAACAGGATCCCATATTGTTGATGTGGTTTCACAAGTGATTTATTTAGAGCTAACAATACATTGGGATCACATGATTTTATGTCTTTTTTTTCACCCTAATATTGTGTTATTCCTGGTGTCTGTAGACCCCTAGTTTGGGATCCCTTCCAAACAATTACTGTTTGGGCACACACCTCAAACATGGACTTCTCTAGCAAGTCCGTGTTACTGTTCGAGTTTGGCACCCTGAAGATCAGGTGTTTCCTATGCTGTCATCTGCATGACAGCGCAAGGAATACCAGCTGCTCTGATCAGCATAAGATTATTATCATCAAGTCAGAGAGCTGCAGCTCCCACGCTGTCAGATGACATTGTGAGCAAGCAGCTGTGGCCGGTGGTAAAAGTTCCCACGCTCAAGGTCATATGAGAACATACAGCAGAGGGCGCATCACCGCAACTCAAGGTAACTACAGGACATTCCCCTGCATTCCATTCATTCACAAAATTTTACAGACAGGAGCACAGCTGCATTAGAAGGCTCCTGGGTGTAAAATGATTTAACCCTTTCAGATGGATTTACATTGTGGGACGTGACTGAACGACCGAAGGTATGGGATATTGTTGATTTTTTATTTTTCTTTTTTTACAGAACGAGGGTCTTCAGGTGGATTAAGAGTATAATAAAATAATAAAACACCTTGTGTCTTTATTTCATTAAAATACTTTTTAACCCCTTTACCCCCAAGGGTGGTTTGCACGTTATGGACCGGGCCAATTTTTACAATTCTGACCACTGTCCCTTTATGAGGTTATAACTCTGGAACGCTTCAACAGATCCCAGTGAATCTGACACTGTTTTCTCGTGACATATTGTACTTCATGATAGTGGTAAAATTTATTTGATATTACCTGCGTTTATTTGTGAAAAAAACGGAAATTTGGCGAAAATTTTGAAAATTTCGCAATTTTCCAACTTTGAATTTTTATGCAATTAAATCACAGAGATATGTCACACAAAATACTTAATAAGTAACATTTTCCACATGTCTACTTTACATCAGCACAATTTTGGAACCAAATTTTTTTTTTTGTTAGGGAGTTATAAGGGTTAAAAGTTGACCAGAAATTTCTCATTTTTACAACACGATTTTTTTTTAGGGACCACATCTCATTTGAAGTCATTTTGAGGGGTCTATATGATAGAAAATACCCAAGTATGACACCATTCTAAAAACTGCACCCCTCAAGGTGCTCAAAACCACATTTACTAAGTTTATTAACCCTTCAGGTGTTTCACAGGAATTTTTGGAATGTTTAAATAAAAATGAACATTTAACTTTTTTTCACAAAAAATTTATTCAGCTCCAATTTGTTTTTGTTTTTTTACCAAGGGTAACAGGAGAAAATGGACCCCAAAAGTTGTTGTAAAATTTGTCCTGAGTATGCCGATAGCCCATATGTGGGGGTAAACCACTGTTTGGGCGCATGGCAGAGCCTCGGAAGGGAAGGAGCGCCGTTTGACTTTTCAATGCAAAATTGACAGAAATTGAGATGGGACGCCATGTTGCGTTTGGAGAGCCACTGATGTGCCTAAACATTGAAACCCCCCATAAGTGACACCATTTTGGAAAGTAGACCCCCTAAGGAACTTATCTAGAGGTGTGGTGAGCACTTTGACCCACCAAGTGCTTCACAGAAGTTTATAATGCAGAACCGTAAAAATAAAAAATCATTTTTTTTCACAAAAATTATCTTTTCGCCCCCAATTTTTTATTTTCCCAAGGGTAAGAGAAGAAATTGGACCCCAAAAGTTGTTGTACAATTTGTCCTGAGTACGCTGATACCCCAAATGTGGGGGTAAACCACTGTTTGGGCACATGGGAGAGCTCGGAAGGGAAGGAGCGCCGTTTGACTTTTCAATGCAAAATTGACAGGATTTGAGATGGGACGCCATGTTGCGTTTGGAGAGCCACTGATGTGCCTAAACATCGAAACCCCCCACAAGTGACACCATTTTGGAAAGTAGACCCCCTAAGGAACTTATATAGATGTGTAGTGAGCACTTTTACCCACCAAGGGCTTCACAAAAGTTTATAATGCAGAGCCGTAAAAATAAAACAAAAATTTTTTCCCACAAAAATTATTTTTTTAGCCCCCCGTTTTGCATTTTTCCGAGAGTAACAGGAGAAATTGGACCCCAAAAGTTGTTGTCCAATTTGTTCTGAGTGCGCTGATACCCCATATGTGGGGGGGAGCCACCGTTTGGGCGCATGGGAGGGCTCGGAAGGGAAGAAGCGCCATTTGGAATGCAGACTTAGATGGAATGGTCTGCAGGCGTCACATTGCGTTTGCAGAGCCCCTAATGTACCTAATCAGTAGAAACTCCCCACAAATGACACCATTTTGGAAAGTAGACCCCCTAAGGAACTCATCTAGATGTGTTGTGAGAGCTTTGAACCCCCAAGTGTTTCACTACAGTTTATAACGCAGAGCCGTGAAAATAAAAAATATTTTTTTCCCACAAAAATTATTTTTTAGCCCCAGTTTTGTATTTTTCCAAGGGTAACAGGAGAACTTGGACCCCAAAAGTTGTTGTCCAATTTGTCCTGAGTACACTGATACCCCATATGTTGGGGTAAACCCCTGTGTGGGCACACGGGAGAGCTCGGAAGGGAAGGAGCACTGTTTTACTTTTTCAACGCAGAATTGGCTGGAATTGAGATCGGACGCCATGTCACGTTTGGAGAGCCCCTGATGTGCCTAAACAGTGGAAACCCCCCAATTATAACTGAAACCCTAATGCAAACACATTCCTAACCCTAATCCCAACGGTAACCCTAACCACACCTCTAACCCAGACACACCCCTAACCCTAATCCCAACCCTATTCGTAACCGTAAATGTAATCCAAACCCTAACCCTAACTTTAGCCCCAACCCTAACTTTAGCCCCAACCTTAACTGTAGCCTTAGCCCTAGCCCCAACCCTAACCCTAGCCCTAACCCTAGCCCTAACACTAACCCTAGCCCTAACCCTAGCCCTAACCCTAACCCTAGCCCTAGCCCTAAACCTAGCCCTAACCCTAGCCCTAATCCTAGCCCTAACCCTAACCCTAGCCCTAGCCCTAACCCTAGCCCTAACCCTAGCCCTAATCCTAACCCTAGCCCTAACCCTAGCCCTAACCCTAACCCTAGCCCTAATGGAAAAATGGAAATAAATAAGTTTTTTTAATTTTTTATTTTTTCCCTAACTAAGGGGGTGATGAAGGGGGGTTTAATTTACTTTTATAGTGGGTTTTTTAGCGGATTTTTATGATTGTCAGCCGTCACACACTGAAAGACGCTTTTTATTGCAAAAAATATTTTTTGCGTTACCACATTTTGAGAGCTATAATTTTTCCATATTTGAGACCACAGAGTCATGTGAGGTTTTGTTTTTTGCGGGACGAGTTGACGTTTTTATTGGTGACATTTTCGGGCACGTGACATTTTTTGATCGCTTTTTATTCTGATTTTTGTGAGGCAGAATGACCAAAAACCAGCTATTCATGAATTTCTTTTGGGGGAGGCGTTTATACCGTTCCGCGTTTGGTAAAATTGATAAAGCAGTTTTATTCTTCGGTTCAGTACGATTACAGTGATATCTCATTTATATCTTGTTTTATGTTTTGGCGCTTTTATACGATAAAAACTATTTTATAGAAAAAATAATTATTTTGGCATCGCTTTATTCTGAGGACTATAACTTTTTTTTTTTTTGCTGACGATGCTGTATGGTGGCTCTTTTTTTGCGGGACAAAATGACGCTTTCAGTGGTACCATGGTTATTTATATCTGTCTTTTTGATCGTGTTTTATTCCACTTTTTATTCGGCAGTATGATAATAAAGTGTTGTTTTTTGCCTCGTTTTTATTTTTTTCTTACGGTGTTCACTGAAGGGGTTAACTAGTGGGACAGTTTTATAGGTTGGGTCGTTACGGACGCGGCGATACTAAATATGTGTACTTTTATTGTTTTTTTTGTATTATTTAGATAAAGAAATTTATTTATGGGAATACTTTTTTTTTCTTTATTTAGGAATTTATTTATTTTTTATTTTTTTTTACTCATGTGGAATTTTTTTTTTTAACTTTTTTACTTTGTCCCAGGGGGGGACATCACAGATCGGTGATCTGACAGTTTGCACAGCACTCTGTCAGATCACCGATCTGACTTAGAGAACTGCAGGCTTACCAGAGCCTGCTCTAAGCAGGCACTCCGTAAGCCACCTCCCTCCCTGCAGGACCCGGATGCCGCGGCCATCTTGGATCCGGGACCTGCAGCGAGGAAGGAGGTAGGAGACCCTCGGAGCAACGCGTTCACATCGCGTTGCTGCAGAGTCTCAGGGAAGCCCGCAGGGAGCCCCCTTCCCTACGCGATGCTTCCCTATACCGCCGGCACACTACGATCATGTTTGATCACGGTGTGCCGGGGGTTAATGTGCCAGGGCCGGTCCGTGACCGCTCTTGGCACATAGCGCCGGATGTCAGCTGCGATAGGCGCTGGACATACTATTCCGTCCCTGGGAAGTAGGGCCCACCCCACATGGACGGAATAGTACGTCCAATGACAGAAAGGGGTTAATAATGTGTGTGTGTTTTATTAACCATTTCGTACTATTGGCTTAATAATGGATAGGTGTCATAATTGACGCCTCTCCATTATTAACCTGGCCTAATGTCACCTTACAATAGCAAGGTGACATTAACCCTTCATTACCCCATATCCCACCGCTATACGGGAGTGGGAAGAGAGTGGCCAAGTGCCAGAATAGGCGCATCTTCCAGATGTGCCTTTTCTGGGGTGGCTGGGGGCAGATGTTTTTAGCCAGGGGGGGTAATAACCATGGACCCTCTCTAGGCTATTAATATCTGCCCTCAGTCACTGGCTTTACCACTCTGGCGGAAAAAATTGTGCGGTAGCCCACGCCAATTTTTTCTGCGATTTAACCCTTTATTTTACAAGCTAGAGTGCCCAAATTTTGCACATACACATTACTAACATTAGTAGTGTGGAATATGCAAAAAAAAGGGATATGAGATGGTTTACTGAATGTAAACCATGTCTCATATCCTGTCGGGTTTGTGAATGAGATAGGAAAAGCCGGCAATTGAATTACCAGCTTTTCTGCTATATCGCGCTGAATAAAATATAAATACAGTATATATATATATATATATATATATATATATATATATATATATACTGTACAGACCAAAAGTTTGGACACACCTTCTCATTTAAAGATTTTTCTGTATTTTCATGACTACGAAAATTGTAAATTCACACTGAAGGCATCAAAACCATGAATTAACACATGTGGAATTATATACTTAACAAGAAAGTGTGAAACTACTGAAAATATGTCTTATATTCTAGGTTCTTCAAAGTAGCCACCTTTTGCTTTGATGACTGCTTTGCACACTCTTGGCATTCTCTTGATGAGCTTCAAGAGGTAGTCACCGGAAATGGTTTTCACTTCACAGGTGTGCCCTGTCAGGTTTAATAAGTGGGATTTCTTGCCTTATAAATGGGGTTGGGACCATCAGTTGTGTTGAGCAGAAGTCTGGTGGATACACAGCTGATAGTCCTACTGAATAGACTATTAGAATTTGTATTATGGCAAGAAAAAAGCAGCTAAGTAAAGAAAAACGAGTGGCCATCATTACTTTAAGAAATGAAGGTCAGTTGATCTGAAAAATTGGGAAAACTTTGAAAATGTCCCCTAGTGCAGTTGCAAAAACCATCAAGCGCTACAAAGAAACTGGCTCACATGAGGACCACCCCAGGAAAGGAAGACCAAGAGTCACCTCTGCTTCTGAGGATAAGTTTATCTGAGTAACCAGCCTCAGAAATCGCAGGTTAACGGCAGCTCAGATTAGAGACCAGGTCAATGCCACACAGAGTTCTAGCAACAGACACATCTCTATAACAACTGTTAAAAGGAGACATTGTGCAGCAGGCCTTCATGGTAAAATAGCTGCTAGAAAACCACTAAGGACAGGCAACAAGCAGAAGAGACTTGTTTGGCCTAAAGAACACGAGGAATGGACATTGGACCATTGGAAATCTGTGCTTTGGTCTGATGAGTCCAAATTTGAGATCGGATGGACTCTACATGCCTGGTTCCCACCGTGAAGCATGGAGGAGGAGGTGTGATGGTGTGGGGGTGCTTTGCTGGTGACACTGTTGGGTATTTATTCAAAATTGAATGCATACTGAACCAGCATGGCTACCTGTTATGATCCTAGTGGTAGAGGATCTCAGAAGTTCCAGCTAAGTCCGCAAACACAAAAACCAGCTCATAGGGAGGTGGTAACTTGGCTGACCGTATATCTAATCCTAGCACAACTAGAAGTAGCCAGGGAACGTACCTACGTTGATTCTAGACGTCTCGCACCAGCCGGAGAACTAGCTAACCCTTTCAGAGAAAATAAGACCTCACTTGCCTCAAGAGAAAGGACCCCAAAGTTATAATACAAGCCCCCAACAAATAATAACGGTGGGGTAAGAAGAAAAGACAAACGTAAGAATGAACTAGATTTAGCAAAGAGAGGCCCACTAATTAATAGCAGAAAATAGGAAGGAGACTTATACGGTCAGCAAAAACCCTACAAAAATATCCACGCTGAAAATCCAAGAACCCCCGCACCGACTAATGGTGTGGGGGAGAATATCAGCCCCCTAGAGCTTCCAGCAAAAATCAGGAATCACATTATGAACAAGCTGGAGCAAAATAGAAGCAAAGCGAATAAACAAAAATAAGAAAGCAGGACTTAGCTTATCTTGCAAAGAACAGGAGACCAGGAGTCAGGAGCAAACAGACATAGACTGACTACATCGATTCCAGGCACTAGACTGAGTTTCCAGGAAGTCTAAATAGGAACACCCAAGGCCTAACGAACCAGGTGGGTACCGACCTGGAGAAAGATGATCCAAGTGTAATACCGCTAGTGACCACAAGAGGGAGCCAAGAAATATAGTTCACAACAGTACCCCCCCTTTAAGGAGGGGTCACCGAACCCTCACCAAGACCACCATGGCGATCAGGATGAGCAGCGTGAAAGGCACGCACCAAATCGGCCGCATGAACATCAGAGACGACCACCCAGGAATTATCCTCCTGACCATAGCCCTTCCATTTGACCAGATACTGAAGCCTCCTTCTAGAGAGACGAGAATCCAAGATCTTCTCCACCACGTACTCCAACTCGCCCTCAACCAAGACCGGAGCCGGAGGGTCAACAGCAGGAACCACAGGCACAATGTACCGCCGTAACAGAGACCTATGGAACACATTGTGAATGGCAAATTACACCGGAAGATCCAAACGAAAAGACACCGGATTAAGGACTTCCAAAATTTTATAAGGACCAATAAAGCGAGGCTTAAACTTAGGAGAGGAAACCTTCAGAGGGACATACCGAGAAGATAACCAAACCAAATCCCCAACACGAAGTCGGGGACCCACACCGCGGCGGTGGTTGGCAAAACGCTGAGCCTTCTCCTGTGACAACTTCAAGTTGTCCACCACATGATTCCAAATCCGCTGCAACCTATCCACCACGGAATCCACCCCAGGACAGTCAGAAGGTTCAACATGACCCGAGGAAAAACGAGGATGAAAACCAGAGTTGCAGAAAAATGGCGAAACCAAAGTGGCGGAACTAGCCCGATTATTGAGGGCAAACTCAGCCAATGGCAAGAAGGTCACCCAATCATCCTGATCCGCAGAAACAAAACATCTCAAATAAGCCTCCAGCGTCTGATTGGTTCGCTCCGTTTGGCCATTAGTCTGAGGATGAAAGGCAGATGAAAACGACAAATCAATGCCCATTTTAGCACAAAAAGATCACCAGAATCTGGACACAAACTGGGATCCTCTGTCAGACACGATATTCTCAGGAATGCCATGCAAGCGAACCACATTCTGAAAGAACAAAGGAACCAGATCAGAAGAGGAAGGCAACTTAGGCAAGGGCACCAAATGGACCATCTTGGAAAAGAGATCACACACCACCCAGATGACAGACATACCTTGAGACACCGGAAGATCTGAAATGAAATCCATGGAAATGTGTGTCCAGGGCCTCTTTGGGACGGGCAAGGGCAAAAGCAACCCGCTGGCACGAGAACAGCAAGGCTTAGCCCGAGCACAAATCCCACAGGACTGCACAAAAGAACGCACATTCCGCGACAAGGAAGGCCACCAAAAGGACCTAGCCACCAAATCTCTGGTACCAAAAATCCCAGGATGCCCCGCCAACACTGAGGAATGAACCTCGGAGATAACTCTGCTGGTCCATTTATCAGGAACAAACAGTCTATCAGGTGGGCAAGGGTCAGGTCTACCAGCCTGAAATCTCTGCAACACACGACGCAAATCAGGAGAAATGGCCGACAAGATTACTCCCTCTTTAAGAATACCAGCTGGCTCTGAGACTCCCGGAGAGTCAGGCACAAAATTCCTAGAAAGAGCATCGGCCTTCACATTCTTCGAACCAGGCAGGTACGAGACCACAAAGTCAAAACGGGAGAAAAACAACGACCAACGAGCCTGTCTAGGATTCAGGCGCTTAGCAGACTCGAGATACATCAAATTTTTGTGATCCGTCAAGACCACCACACGATGCTTAGCTCCCTCGAGCCAATGACGCCACACCTCAAATGCCCACTTCATGGCCAACAACTCCCGATTACCAACATCATAGTTCCGCTCCGCAGGCGAACATTTCCTAGAAAAAAAAGCACAAGGTCTCATCACAGAGCAACCAGAGCCTTTCTGCGACAAAACAGCCCCTGCACCGATCTCAGAAGCGTCCACTTCAACCTGAAAGGGAAGTGAGACATCAGGCTGGCACAAAACAGGCGCTGAAGTAAACCGGCGCTTCAGCTCCCGGAAAGCCTCCACGGCTGCCGGACCCAATTAGCCACATCAGAACCTTTCTTGGTCATATCCGTCAAAGGTTTAACAATGCTAGAGAAATTAGCAATAAAACGACGGTAGAAATTAGCAAAACCCAAGAACTTCTGAAGACTCTTAACAGACGTGGGTTGAGTCCAATCATGAATAGCTCGGACCTTGACTGGGTCCATCTCTACTGTAGAAGGGGAGAAAATGAAACCCAGAAAGGAAACCTTCTGCACTCCAAAGAGACACTTTGAGCTCTTCACAAACAAAGCATTATCACGCAAAACCTGAAACACCATTCTGACCTGTTTTACATGAGAATCCCAATCATCAGAAAAAAACAGAATATCATCCAGATAAACAATCATAAATTTATCTAGATACTTCCGGAAGATGTCATGCATAAAAGACTGAAACACTGAAGGAGCATTAGAAAGCCCAAAAGGCATCACCAAGTACTCAAAATGACCTTCGGGCGTATTAAACGCAGTTTTCCATTCATCTCCCTGCTTAATGCGCACAAGGTTGTACGCACCACGAAGATCTATCTTGGTGAACCACTTGGCACCCTTAATCCGAGCAAACAAGTCCGACAATAGTGGCAAAGGATACTGAAATTTGACCGTGATTTTATTCAGAAGCCGATAGTCTATACAAGGTCTCAAAGACCCGTCTTTCTTGGCTACAAAAAAGAATCCCGCACCAAGAGGGGAAGAGGATGGATGAATATGTCCCTTCTCCAAAGACTCCTTTATATAAGAACGCATTGCGGCATGCTCAGGTACAGATAAATTAAATAATTGTCCCTTAGGAAATTTACTACCAGGAATCAAATCTATAGCGCAGTCACAGTCCCTATGAGGAGGAAGGGCACTGGACCTGGACTCACTGAATACATCCTGATAGTCCAACAAATACTCCGGAACTTCAGAAGGAGTAGAAGAAGCAATAGACACCGACGGGGAATCGCAATGAATTCCCTGACAACCCCAACTTGACACAGACATTGCCTTCCAATCCAAAACTGGATTATGGGTCTGTAACCATGGCAGACCTAAAACGACCAAATCATGCATTTTATGCAGAACAAGAAAACGAATCACCTCCCGATGTTCAGGAGTCATACACATGGCCACTTGTGTCCAATACTGCGGTTTATTCTCCGCCAATGGCGTAGCATCAATTACTCTAAGAGGAATCGGATTTTTCAAAGGCTCCAGGACAAAACCACAGCGCTTGGCGAACGACAAGTCCATAAGACTCAGGGCAGCACCTGAATCCACAAATGCCATTACAGGGTAGGAAGACAATGAGCAAATTAGAGTTACAGACAAAATAAACTTAGGATGCAAATTACCAATGGCGACAGGACTAACCATCTTTGTTAGGTGTTTAGAGCATGCTGAGATAACATGTGTAGAATCACTGTTGTGAATTCTGTTTGTGGGCTCCCCCGGTGGTGTTTTATGGTATTGCCACTTATTTGTCTTCTTCTATCCTTGATCACCTGTTGACACCCATTAGGGGAGTTTCCTATTTAAGGCTGCTTGGCTGCTGGTCCGATGCCGGCCAACAATGTATCAGTAGCATTCTGTTGCATTCTCCTGCCTCAAGTTCCAGTTCAGCTAAGTTGAATTTTGTTCCTAGTTAATGTTATTTTTTGTCCAGCTATCTGCAATGTGACTCTCTGCAGCTGGAAGCTCTCGTGGACTGAAATTGCCACTCCAGTGGCATGAGTTGTCACTGGAGTTTTAAAGTAATTTCAGGATGGTGTTTTTGAGTAGTGTTTTGAAGTTGACCGTGAAGTAACTCTTTCCTGTACTTCTGCTATCTAGTAAGCGGACCTCACTGTGCTAAATCTGCTGTTCATCCTACGTATGTCTTTTCCTCTTGACTCACCGTCAATATTTGTGGGGGCCTGCTATCTCCTTTTGGGGTTCATCTCTGGAGGTAAGGCAGGCCTGTATATTCCTCTGATAGGGGTAGTTAGATCTCCGGCTGGCGCGTGGTGTCTAGGGCATCGTAGGAAACACTCCCCGGCTACTTCCAGTGTTGTGTCAGGTTCAGGTCACGGTCACTTTAGTTTCCATCACCCGAGAGCTAGTCCGTTTGTTATTTTTGATTTCCCTGCCATTGGGAAAATCATAACAGTTTGGCCGGCCCATGTGTTAAAACTATGCACTAAAGCAGGAAAGGATATGAAAAGGTTTTTTTTTTTTTTCCCTTCTGTGTTTGGAAAGTGCACCTTAGTGCTTATTTGTACTCCTTGCTTAAACTGCAGTCTTCAGCCTTTTTTTTTTTTCCTCTCCTCTTAATCTTTGAATGGCTTTGGTTACACCTGTTTGAATCATGGATCCACAGAGTTTGGTTGCAGGTCTGAATAACCTGGCTTCAAAGGTCCAGAACTTACAAGATTTTGTTATACGTGCTCCAATGTCTGAACCTAAGATCCCTATGCCTGAATTTTTTACCGGAGACAGATCCCGTTTTTTGAATTTCAGAGAGAATTGTAAATTGTTTTTGTCTCTGAAATCTCACTCTGCTGGTGATCCTGCGCAACAGGTTAAAATTGTTATTTCTCTATTGCGGGGTGACCCACAAAGTTGGGCATTTGCATTGTCGCCAGGGGATCCTGCGTTATTAAATGTAGATGCGTTTTTTCTGGCTTTGGGGTTGCTTTATGAAGAACCTAATTTAGAGATTTTGGCTGAGAAAGCCTTGATAGCTCTTTCCCAAGGGCAAGATGAAGCTGAGATATACTGCCAGAAATTTCGTAAATGGTCGGTACTTACTAAATGGAATGAGTGCGCTCTAGCAGCTAATTTCAGAGAAGGTCTCTCTGATGCCGTGAAGGATGTCATGGTGGGGTTCCCTGTGCCTACAGGTCTGAATGATGCCATGAAATTGGCTATCCAGATTGATCGGCGTTTACGGGAGCGCAAATCTGTGCACCATATGGCGGTATCTTCTGAGCAAAAATCTGTGCACCATATGGCGGTATCTTTTGAGCAAAGACCTGTGCACCATATGGCGGTATCTTCTGAGCAAAAACCTGTGCACCATATGGCGGTATCTTCTAAGCAAAAACCTGTGCATCATTTGGCGGTGACCTCTGAAAAGGCACCAGAGCATATGCAATGCGATAGTGTATTGTCTAGAGGCGAACGACAGAATTACAGACGCAAAAATGGGTTGTGCTTCTATTGTGGAGATCCAGCTCATGTTATATCAGCATGCTCTAAACGCATAAAGAAGGTTGATAAAAAGGTTGATAAATCTTTTTCTATGGGTACCTTGCAGTCTAAATTTCTTTTGTCCGTGACATTGATTTGTACTTTATCATCTGTTACTGTGGATGCTTATGTGGATTCTGGCGCCGCTCTGAGTCTCATGGATTGGTCCTTTGCCAAGCGTTGTGGGTTTGATTTAGAGCCTCTGGAGGTTTCTATTCCCTTAAAGGGTATTGATTCTACACCTTTGGCTAGCAATAAACCACAATATTGGACACAAGTGACTATGCATCTTTCCCCAGACCATCAGGAGATTATTCATTTCCTTGTGTTAGATAATCTACATGACGTATTAGTACTTGGATTACCATGGTTACAAATTCATAATCCAGTCTTGGACTGGAGATCAATGTCTGTGCTGAGTTGGGGATGTCGGGGGATTCATGGGGATGCACCTTTGGTTCCCATTTCTTCATCTACTCCCTCTGAGATCCCAGCATTTCTGTCAGATTTTTATGATGTCTTTCAGGAGCCTAAAACTGATTCTCTCCCCCCTCACAGAGAGTGTGACTGCGCTATTGAGTTGATTCCCGGTAGTACATTTCCTAAGGGTCGCTTGTTTAATTTGTCTGTACCTGAACATACTGCTATGCGGGAGTATATCAGAGAATCTTTAGAAAAGGGTCATATTCGCCCCTCTTTGTCTCCATTGGGGGCAGGGTTTTTCTTTGTGGGTAAAAAGGATGGTTCATTGAGACCTTGTATCGACTATCGACTTCTGAATAAGATTACTGTTAAATACCAGTACCCGTTACCTTTACTGACTGATCTTTTTGCTCGCATAAAGGGGGCGAAGTGGTTCACTAAGATCGATCTACGTGGTGCGTATAATTTGGTGCGGATTAAGCAGGGGGATGAGTGGAAGACCGCATTTAATACGCCTGAAGGCCATTTTGAGTATTTGGTAATGCCTTTCGGTCTCGCGAATGCCCCTTCCGTTTTTCAGTCCTTAATGCACGATATTTTCCGTGAATATCTGGATAAATTTATGATTGTGTATTTGGATGATATTTTGATTTTTTCGGAGGACTGGGAATCTCATGTTCAACAGGTCAGGAGAGTTTTTCAGGTTTTACGAGCTAATTCTCTATTTGTGAAGGGCTCAAAGTGTATTTTTGGGGTTCAGAGAATTTCCTTTCTGGGATATATTTTTTCCCCTTCATCTATGGAGATGGACCCTGTTAAGGTTCAGGCTATTTGTGATTGGATACAACCTACTTCTCTAAAGAGTCTTCAGAAATTCTTGGGATTTGCTAATTTCTATCGCCGATTCATAGCGGGTTTTTCTGCCATTGCTAAACCTTTGACTGATTTGACCAAGAAGGGTGCTGATGTTGCTAATTGGTCCTCTGTGGCTGTGGAGGCCTTTCGGGAGCTTAAGCGCCGCTTTTCTTCTGCTCCTGTGTTGCGCCAGCCTGATGTTTCGCTCCCGTTCCAGGTTGAAGTAGATGCTTCCGAGATCGGAGCAGGTGCAGTTTTGTCGCAGAAAGGTCCTGACTGCTCAGTGATGAGACCATGTGCGTTTTTCTCTCGAAAGTTTTCGCCCGCTGAGCGAAATTATGATGTTGGAAATCGGGAGCTCTTGGCCATGAAGTGGGCATTTGAGGAGTGGCGTCATTGGCTTGAGGGTGCTAGACACCAGGTGGTGGTCTTGACTGACCACAAAAATCTAATTTATCTTGAGTCAGCCAGGCGTCTGAATCCTAGACAGGCGCGCTGGTCGTTGTTTTTCTCTCGATTTAACTTTGTGGTCTCATATCTGCCTGGGTCTAAGAATGTGAGGGCGGATGCCCTCTCTAGGAGTTTTGAGCCTGACTCGCCTGGTGATTCCGAACCTACTGGCATCCTGAAGGATGGGGTGATATTGTCAGCTGTCTCCCCAGACCTGCGGCGCTCTTTGCAGGAGTTTCAGGTGGATAGGCCTGATCGCTGTCCGCCTGGTAGACTGTTTGTCCCTGATGACTGGACCAGTAGAGTTATTTCGGAGGTTCACTCTTCCGCGTTGGCAGGTCATCCTGGAATTTTTGGCACCAGGGATCTGGTGTCTAGGTCCTTCTGGTGGCCTTCCTTGTCTCGAGATGTACGTATTTTTGTGCAGTCTTGTGATGTTTGTGCTCGGGCTAAGCCCTGCTGTTCCCGGGCCAGCGGGTTGTTGTTGCCCTTGCCTATTCCTAAGAGGCCTTGGACGCACATCTCTATGGACTTTATTTCTGACCTTCCTGTTTCTCGTAGGATGTCCGTCATCTGGGTGGTGTGTGACCGTTTTTCCAAGATGGTTTACTTGGTACCTTTGCCCAAATTGCCCTCCTCCTCTGAGCTGGTCCCTCTATTTTTTCAGAATGTTGTGCGTTTGCATGGTATTCCTGAGAATATAGTTTCTGACAGGGGTACTCAGTTTGTGTCTAGATTTTGGCGGGCGTTCTGTGCCAGGATGGGCATCGACTTGTCGTTTTCGTCTGCATTCCATCCTCAGACTAATGGCCAGACTGAGCGTACTAATCAGACCTTGGAGACTTACTTGAGGTGTTTTGTGTCCGCTGATCAGGACGATTGGCTTGATTTTTTGCCATTGGCAGAGTTTGCCCTTAACAATCGGGCCAGTTTGCCACTTTGGTTTCTCCATTTTTTTTGTAATTCAGGGTTTCACCCTCGCTTTTCGTCCGGTCAATTGGAATCTTCGGATTGTCCTGGAGTAGATGCTGTGGTTGATAGAATGCATCAGATTTGGGGACAGGTTGTGGACAATCTGAAGTTGTCCCAGGAGAAGACTCAACAGTTCACTAATCGTCATCGGCGTGTCGGTCCTCGTCTTTGTGTTGGGGACCTGGTTTGGTTGTCTTCTCGATTTGTTCCTATGAAGGTCTCGTCTCCTAAGTTTAAGCCTCGGTTTATCGGCCCTTATAGGATTCTGGAGGTTCTCAATCCTGTGTCCTTTCGTTTGGACCTCCCAGCATCTTTTACTATTCATAATGTTTTTCATCGGTCATTATTGCGGAGGTATGAGGTGCCGGTTGTTCCATCTGCTGATCCTCCTGCTCCTGTGCTGGTTGAGGGTGAGTTGGAGTATGTGGTAGAAAAGATCTTGGACTCCCGTGTTTCCAGACGGAGACTTCAGTATCTGGTTAAGTGGAAAGGCTATGGTCAGGAGGATAATTCTTGGGTGACAGCATCTGATGTTCATGCTCCTGATTTGGTTCGTGCATTCCATAGTGCTCATCCAGATCGCCCTGGTGGTTCTGGTGAGGGTTCGGTGCCCCCTCCTTAAGGGGGGGGTACTGTTGTGAATTCTGTTTGTGGGCTCCCCCGGTGGTGTTTTATGGTATTGCCACTTATTTGTCTTCTTCTATCCTTGATCACCTGTTGACACCCATTAGGGGAGTTTCCTATTTAAGGCTGCTTGGCTGCTGGTCCGATGCCGGCCAACAATGTATCAGTAGCATTCTGTTGCATTCTCCTGCCTCAAGTTCCAGTTCAGCTAAGTTGAATTTTGTTCCTAGTTAATGTTATTTTTTGTCCAGCTATCTGCAATGTGACTCTCTGCAGCTGGAAGCTCTCGTGGACTGAAATTGCCACTCCAGTGGCATGAGTTGTCACTGGAGTTTTAAAGTAATTTCAGGATGGTGTTTTTGAGTAGTGTTTTGAAGTTGACCGTGAAGTAACTCTTTCCTGTACTTCTGCTATCTAGTAAGCGGACCTCACTGTGCTAAATCTGCTGTTCATCCTACGTATGTCTTTTCCTCTTGACTCACCGTCAATATTTGTGGGGGCCTGCTATCTCCTTTTGGGGTTCATCTCTGGAGGTAAGGCAGGCCTGTATATTCCTCTGATAGGGGTAGTTAGATCTCCGGCTGGCGCGTGGTGTCTAGGGCATCGTAGGAAACACTCCCCGGCTACTTCCAGTGTTGTGTCAGGTTCAGGTCACGGTCACTTTAGTTTCCATCACCCGAGAGCTAGTCCGTTTGTTATTTTTGATTTCCCTGCCATTGGGAAAATCATAACAAATCACCACAGTAAAAACACAACCCATTCTGACGTCTATGATTTTGTCGTTCAGTTCTAGTCTGAATTCTATCACATAGCATTTAGTCAGGTGTCCGTTCAGACAACACTGCCAGAGGATTAGCAGATTTACGCTCCCGCAAATGCCGATCTATCTGAATGGCCAGAGCCATAGAATCACTCAGATTTGTAGGAATGGGAAAACCCACCATCACATTCTTAATGGCTTCAGAAAGGCCATTTCTGAAATTTGCGGCCAGAGCACACTCATTCCATTGAGTAAGCACGGACCATTTCCGAAATTTTTGGCAATACACTTCAGCCTCATCTTGGCCCTGAGAGATAGCCAGCAACGCTTTTTCTGCCTGAATTTCAAGATTGAGCTCCTCATAAAGCAATCCGAGCGCCAGAAAAAATGCATCAATATTTGCCAATGCCGGATCTCCTGGCGCCAATGAAAAAGCCCAATCCTGAGGGTCGCCACGCAAGAAAGAGATAACAATTTTAACTTGCTGAGCTGAGTCTCCAGACGAACGCGGTCTCAAAGATAGAAACAATTTACAATTATTCCTAAAATTCCCAAATTTAAATCGATCACCAGAGAAAAGCTCAGGAATAGGTATCTTAGGCTCTGACATAGGACTACTAATAACAAAATCCTGAATGCCCTGCACTCGTGCAGCAAGCTGATCCACACTAGTACTCAGAGTCTGAACATTCATGTCTGCAGCAGAGCTTCAAGCCACTCAGAGGAAAAAGGGGAAGAAGAAAAAAAACAAAAAAAACTCAGAACTTCTTTTCTTTTAATCCCGCTTCTGCAATGCAATTAATATTCACTTTCGGCCTGGAATACTGTTATGATCCTAGTGGTAGAGGATCTCAGAAGTTCCAGCTAAGTCCGCAAACACAAAAACCAGCTCATAGGGAGGTGGTAACTTGGCTGACCGTATATCTAATCCTAGCACAACAATTAGAAGTAGCCGGGGAACGTACCTACATTGATTCTAGACGTCTCACACCAGCCGGAGAACTAACTAACCTTTTCAGAGAAAATAAGACCTCACTTGCCTCAAGAGAAAGGACCCCAAAGTTATAATACAAGCCCCCAACAAATAATAACGGTGAGGTAAGAAGAAAAGACAAACGTAAGAATGAACTAGATTTAGCAAAGAGAGGCCCACTAATTAATAGCAGAAAATAGGAAGGAGACTTATACGGTCAGCAAAAACCCTACAAAAATATCAACGCTGAAAATCCAAGAACCCCCGCACCGACTAACGGTGTGGGGGGAGAATATCAGCCCCCTAGAGCTTCCAGCAAAAATCAGGAATCACATTATGAACAAGCTGGGACAAAATAGAAGCAAAGCGAATAAACAAAAATAAGAAAGCAGGACTTAGCTTATCTTGCAAAGAACAGGAGACCAGGAGTCAGGAGCAAACAGACATAGACTGACTACATCGATTCCAGGCACTAGACTGAGTTTCCAGGAAGTCTAAATAGGAACACCCAAGGCCTAACGAACCAGGTGGGTACCGACCTGGAGAAAGATGATCCAAGTGTAATACCGCTAGTGACCACAAGAGGGAGCCAAGAAATATAGTTCACAACAGCTACCACAGCATCTTGCAGTGGCATGCTATTCCATCCAGTTTGTGTTTAGTTGGACCATCATTTACTTTTCAACAGGACAATGACCCCAAACACACCTCCAGGCTGTTTAAGGGCTATTTGACCAAGAAGGAGAATGATGGGTGCTACTCCAGATGACCTGGCCTCCAAAGTCACCAGACCTGAACCCAATCGAGATGGTTTGGGGGATCTCTGGAAACTCCTTCAAGATTGTTAGAAGACCATTTCCGGTGACTACCTCTTGAAGATCATCAAGAGAATGCCAAGAGTGTGCAAAGCAGTCATCAAAGCAAAAGGTGGCTACTTTGAAGAGCTTAGAATATAAGACATATTTTCAGCTGTTTCACACTTTTTTGTTAAGTATATAATTCTACATGTGTTAATTCATAGTTTTGATGTCTTCAGTGTGAATTTACAATTTTCATAGTCATGAAAACACAGAAAAATCTTTAAATGAGAAGTTGTGTCCAAACTTTTGGTCTGTACTGTATATATATTTGTGTGTGTCTCAATGATATATATATATATATATATATATATATATATATATACACTGTATATATGTTTTAACGAACATTTGAGCCCATAAATTCATTAGATGTCGGTTTTGTAAGCCTGCGAGAAAATCTCGCAGTACGGATGCCATACGGATTACATACGGAGGATGACATGCGCAAAATACGCTGCCACACCCTGCCTACGGATGACATACGGATTACTATTTTGGGAACATTTCTGCGTAATATGGCCGTAAAAAACGGACCGTATTTTCATACGCTGAGTGTGACACCAGCCTTATAAACATGACTCCAGTTACTCACTTGTGGGCTTGACGTCAGCGGCCTTAAAACAGCTGATATTAACCCTACAAATATTGACCTTTCTTGCCACCACCAAAGGGCAAGTGGGAAGAGCTAACAAAGTGCCAGAATTGGCGCATCCAATGGATACACCTTTTCTGGGACAGCGGCGGGCTGCTATTTTTAGGCTGGAGGCCAATAATCATGGCTCCATACAAGCCTAAGAATACCAGCCCACAGCTGTATGCTTTAGCTTTGCTGGTTGCCAAAAATAGGGGGGGGCACATGTCATTTTTTTTATTAATTATTTGTTTAAATAATGAATAAAAATGGAATGGGGACCGCTCTATTCTTGATAACCAGCCATGATAAAGCTGACAGCTGAGGGTTGCAGGCCGCAGCTGTCAGTTTTGTCATGCTGATTATCAAAACTAGAAGGGAACCCACTCTGGTTTCTTTAAATTTATTTATTTTTTTATAGTGCAGGCAGCATTTGATGAATATATGACCATTTTACCTCCGGTCACAGCTGCTGTGTAAACCACAGCTCTCTGACCAGCAGTAATGATCTTACCACTGATCAGAGGCTGTGTTTGCTCACTGTCATCTGCATGACAGCGTGGCAAAGAATGGATTTTCGAGCCCCGTTTGATCTGAATGGGGTGCGGGTTCAGGATGTTGTGCTGTTCTGGTTCCTCAACTGAACTTTATTTAACTGTTTGGCTAAACTCACTGGAACCTAACATCTAGGGGTTCACCCATCATTAATATGAAGCATCAATGATGAAATAATAAAGCTTCAATTGATTTCATAATTATTTTCTTATGAATTAACAATATAACTTCAAAGTTACTTTTCATAAATTCTATGAAACATTGAATTCACATGTAAGAAAAAAATATATAATATTTCTTGAGTACTGTACTTTAATAACACTGATTTGAGAATGGATAACCTTGTGTGTGTCATCATCATTCTTCATGTAAATAGCAATTATTGAAAATGACTGATGCAGTGTACTTGCATGAACAATCATTGTGGGGTATCATATGTTGGCCACTTCTTCCTCTCAGATGCAATATGAAGAGTGTAGGTGCATACCTCCATATCGATGCATGCTAAAATCTTTGGCATCTTAACAGTATTCCATTTTGACAACCCTAGTCACGTCCAGAAGTCAGGGTCCAGAGTGCAAGTTATAAAGAAAACTTTATGCCAGGAATGGGACATCTCTGAGCATGTGCATTGCAAGGTTACTGTGACATTATGATGTCACAACGAGCACCAAGAGCTTGTAGTTCACACTATTCCTGGACTTCAAGCTGTGACAACACTTGGGCACATCCCTGGCCAAGTTGCAGCTGGAAATCTGGCTTATCATGAAAATGCTCAGGGTTTATGCATGCGGCAATGGTCAGAAGAAGAGTAGCAGGGGCCTGTACAGGGAACAGTTAGCAGTGGAGGTTAGCATTGAAGTCTTTAGTTGTTTTCGTTTTCTTTCTATATCTTCCATTTATTATGCCCTCATATCTCTCCAAAAGCCAAAGCATAATAAGGGAAATTCAATTCTTGGAAAATAAATTTGCTGCTATCAAATTTCCTGGTAAAATGCACATTATTTGGAGAATGTGAAACTCGTTGGATCCTTTTCATCTCTACTTATTTATATGCTAAACCACTAGGACTTAGAAAGAAATACATAATTTTAGGAAAACTGTTCAGAACAAAGAAAAAATTTAAATGGGTTGTTTGAGAGTTCAAGAAATTAAACTAGCTATAAAAATTTTTAAAAAACATGACTCGCCTATTAAATCACCTATTGCTCCAGTATTTATGCTTTTGTGGTCTTTGGTAGTCTTTATTTAGTATACTGGAACAATTAAATGACCACTGCAGCCAATCCCAAACCTGAGCAATAATGTTAACATGTATTGCAAGTCATTGCTGAGGACAGTACTAAAATGGTATGTCCTCGCTCCACAAAAAATCAAAACAAGGACCCATTACAACATTGGCGCTGAAGCAGTGGTGGTATTTACTGTATTTTAACATCTGCTCCCGGTGGTTTGTTTTTCTAAACTAATAAGTAACTTCTTTGACTTATAATTTATCTTACAGAAGCCTGGAGTAAGGTAATACAAATATTCCACATAATAAACTTCTAGGAGTGATTATTATTATTATTATTATTATTATTATTATTTATTTATGTAGCACCATTAATTCCATGGTGCTGTACATGAGAATGGGGTTACATGGGGTTACATACAGGGTGATAAATATCATTTACAGTAAACAAGTTTACAATGAGAGACTGGTACAGAGGGGAGAGGACCCTGTCCTTGCGGACTTACATTCTATGGGGATTGAGGCATATCTTCATTAAAACAGAGAAACCAAAATAAAACAAAAATTAAAAGAAACACAATTGTACCTTCTGAACTGCAACAATTCCTTCTTGGGTATTTTTATCTACAGAGATTTTAAACACTCCGTCCATATCACCATCGACAATCTTATATTCCATCTCTGCATTTTCTCCAATATCAGCATCTGCTGCTTTAATCCTTGCCACTGTTGAGCCAACAGGCAAGGATTCAGGCACATAATACTGTTCAGACTCTGGAGAAAGAAAGGTAAATCATGAGCAAACATTTATCCACAGGTTAATGCCGCATGACATGTATAATCAAGATTTTGGAGATATGGGAATATTCCTCACGCTGATGGAAGATTTCCCATTTCCAAAAACTAAGTACAATGTTTGACCTTGCTACACTAGTTTTAAATGTTAAAACTTATTTTGACATTAAAAGCTCATAATTGTTTTTAGTTTTATTTTTTTTTTATTTTTTCCAACACATTTCAGATATTAAGATTTAAAATTTACACAGCAATATGACAAACTTTCAAGTCATCTTATTATGACTTAGGTTTTTTGGTAAAACTAAAAAACAGGTTATTTTGAGAGTAAATGTAAAATAAAATATACCTAATGATACCTCAGTATTCCCGGGATGCTGGCATGTCCCTTTACATAGCATTCATAGCTTGGGTGGGTGCTAAAGATTCTACACCGATTATGCAAATTACATGCTGATCAGACTAATCTGAGTATTAGCATAGTGTTATTCGATTCTCTAGAATGAAGCACACTTTGAGGAGGAGATGGAGAACAAAAATTCTCCAACTTCTCCATTCTGTCAGTTCACAGAAATCGGACTGCACTTACATGTAATCTAAGTGCAGTCTGATGATTTTCATGCACTCATTTATTTGCATAGCTGAGTGCGATCCAAATATAGAATCCATTTCAGGCATGCAGAGAAAAAAATCGGGCATGTACACGACCGTATAGACTCACATTGGTCCAGGTGAGATCCGATGTTATGTAGGATCGCACTTGGACTGATAATATGGTCTTCTGCATGAGTCCTTTAAAGCAATGCATTATATTTTGGCCACAGCTTATTTTCTACAGCAGTCATTTGATCCTCCATGATGCGTCACACAAAGCCTGATCCTGGTATCCTGATGGCAAGCTGTGATTAACCATCAGTGTCACATACTGTGTATCATATTGCAATGCCATAAGGAAGGAATGGTGGGAACCAGAGGACACTGGCAAAAGACTTAAAATGGTATCAGTTTTGGCATTTTCTTTTTAATTATAACAATGATGCAGCTTTTCAATATACTTTTCTATATTTTAATGGTTCTCAAGATCTCCTTTTGTTCTCACAAGCAGTACAGTTATCAGAGCTGTGTATGTGTGTTATACAATATCCATATCGTAAAGGGACTCTATCAGCACAGAATGACTAGTCATATCATGTACAGGTGCTGGTGCTGGGTGCTTCACGATGGGGCCAATACTTTACATACCTTCGCACCAGCTTGTTTTCCATCTATCTCCCCTCTTCTTTGGCTCCAGGGAGCCACAACTGTCAATTAAAGAAAAGAGGAAAGATGGGGGGTGGAGATTGAGGAAAAGCTAGCAGGTGGGAATAGGGTGTATAAAGGTTTGGCCCTACCATTTGAATAGTAATTCTGAAAGAGTAGAGCTAAACAATAAAAGTTCCTTTTAAATGACAGTAAGCAGATATCCTGAAAGCAGCTAGGAAGAGATATTACACTGGAAATGAAATTATTTATTACTATTCACAGACAATATCATTTTTGTTCCTTCCTATTAAATAACATCTTACCATGTTATGCAGTGGGTACAGGTGGAGCAGGCTCAGGAGCAAAGTCTGCTCCATACAATTCAGGTTCCATCAACTGCCTCAAACAGCTGCAGTCTGAGTTGTGTGATCCTGTTTTAGCATATTTTGGGGTGTCCAGTGCCTCAATGCCAAGCATGTCAATGTGTTGCCATGAAAACTGACCATGTCACCACTATCTTGGTATTTCTGTAAAGCCCAGCCACAGGCTGGCTATATGTCAGAGCATGATTTGTATTACATATTGCAATTCCTAGTACTGCATATGGAAAAAGAGATCAAATAATCGCAGAAGGAGTAAAAAGTACAGGGCAATGCAAAAAAAAGAAAAATATATAAAAAAAAAACATTACAAATGTAAATCAGCCCCTTACTTCTCCGTTAAAATTAAAGAACTGAAAAATAAAATGAGCACATTTGGCTCCGTAAAATTATGATCTATGAATATATTAAAATGCCTAACCCATTATGTAAAAGTCACAAAGAAAAAAATCGCAATGCCAAGTTTGACATTTTATGCTCACCGTAACTCCATCAAATTTGCAATAATCTTTTTTCTAAACTATCTTTGTACTTGAAAAAGTCACCAGCAAAAATTGTGACAAAGGTTCACCTATGTAAACCTATAACAGTTCGGAAAATAATGACACAAACCTCATATTTTTGTTTTAGGTTCATAATATTTTTAATCATTTAAATAATAACTAATAGCTATGGGCGGTCCTGTCATCTGCATGACAGCGCAAGAAACAACAACTCTGATAAACAGTAACGTTACACGTTACCGCCAGTCCAACAGATAACAGCGTATGAGCCAGTAACTTCAACTGGCGATAAAAATCTTACCGCCAGTCACAGGTGTAGGAAGATGAATGTCATTCTCTTTCTATTCTTCATAGAATTCATGGTCTATTAGCTGCAACCCTCAGCTGTCAGATTTATCTTGATTGCTTATCAAAAATAGTGATGTCCCTATGTCTTTTTTTTAATTATTGAAATAAATAATTTTATAAAATATAGTGGGGTCCTTGATTTTTGATAACCAGCCAAGCTAAAGCAGACAGCTGGGGGCTGGTATTCTCAGACTGGATATTGTCCCTCCCCAGCCTAAAAACAGCAGCATGCAGCAGCCCCAGAAAAGGTGCATCCACTAGATGACTCTTATGACTTGCCCTGGTGCAGTGGCAAGTGGGGCAATGTTTTGGGGGTTAATGTCAGCTTTGTAATGTCAGCTGACATTAAGCCCTGGGGTTAGTTATGGAGAGGCTCTTATCAGACTTCCATTAATATCCTTCTTGTCAAATTTAAACTCCCTTATCGACCTCCTCCTTACATTTAAAATAAGCTTTGGAGGCAGAGTAATCTTCCAGGCACCATCCTCCTCAGGGACTAGAAGAGGTCATCTATATAAAGTGATAAAAGATGATTTCTCAGCAACAAGACTTCTAACATGGGACACACAGGTAGGACTTTTTTTCAGCATTCTATAACCTGCATGCCCATATTAATAAATTAGTCAAATGTGTTGACAGATTCACTGTAATTGAAATAAACACTCTCCTCTTTTACCCATTTATTAATGTAAAAATACAGCGAAAAATAATAATTTTTAATCACTTGTCCGCCAATTATCCATATGTCCCACAACGATCACCAACTCTTCTACATCTAATTAAATTGCTGAGTGGTGACAAATGTTACTGCTCAGCCTGGCAACAGATGACACTGAGTTAAGGGCAAGATCGCAGCTGCGTGTGACCGGCGGTAACCTTAATAATGTCACCGCTGTTCACATGCAGCCGAGTCCTCATGCTCAGCTCTCAGCTCATTCTGATCTGGTCGCTGGGCTGAGCAGTCACATTTGTCACTGCTCAACAATGCAACTAGATGCAGCAGAGTTGGTGATTGTCATGGAACATACGGATTATCGGCAGACAGGTGAGTAAAAATTAGATTTTTTTTTATTTTTGCATTAATAAATTGGTAAAAGAGGGTCGGGGAGTGTTTTTTCAATTAAAGGCCTTTTTTCTGTGTGCGTCTTTTTTACATTTGATTACAGGGTTTGTAATTGGGGTGTCTTATAGACGCCTCTCTGTTACTATCCCCTGGGCTTGATCTCAGTGGATATCAATCAAAACTATGAGGCCATGTGCACACGTTCAGTATTTTTCGTGTTTTTTTCGCTTTTTTTTCGCTATAAAAATGTGATAAAAACATGAAAAAAACGCTTACATATGCCTTCCATTATTTTCAGTATATTCCGCAAATCTTGTGCAAATGTTGCATTTTTTTCCGCGAAAAAATCGCATCGCGGAAAAAAAAGCAACATGTTCATTAAATTTGCGGAATTGCGGGGATTCCGCACACCTAGGAATGCATTGATCTGCTTACTTTCCGCATGTGGCTGTGCCCACCATGTGGGAAGTTAGCAGATTATGTGCGGTTGGTACCCAGGGTGGAGGAGAGGAGACTCTCCTCCACGGACTGGGCACCATATAATTGGTAAAAAAATAAAGAATTAAAATAAAAAATAGTCATATACTCACCTTCAATGTCTTCCCGCCTCTCAGCGGTGCATGCTGCCGCTTCCGTTCCTATAGATGGTGTGGTGATGGACCTGCAATGACGTCGCTGTCTTGTGATTGGTCGCGTGACCGCTCATGTGACCGCTCACGTGACCGCGATGTCATCGAAGGTCCTGCACACACACACCATCTATAGGAACGGATGCCGCTGAGGAGATCGGCTGTCTGCAGGTGAGTATAACCATTTTTTTAATTTTTTTAATTATTTTTAAACATGCTATCTTTTACTATAGATGCTGCATAGGCTGCATCTATAGTAAAAAGTTGGTCACACTTGTCAAACACTATGTTTGACAAGTGTGACCAACCTGTCAGTCAGTTTTCCAAGCGATGCTATAGATCGCTTGGAAAACTTTAGCATTCTGCAAGCTAATTTTGCTTGCAAAATGCTAAAAAAAATGCAAAAAAACCGGGAAAAAAACGCAAAAAAAAAATGCGGATTTCTTGCAGAAAATTTCCGGTTTTCTTCAGGAAATTTCTGCAAGAAATCCTGACGTGTGCACATACCCTGACTCCAGGGAAAGTGGGAAAAGCTGGGCAAAAAGCCAGAATTGGCGCATCTAATTGATGCACCTTTTCTGAGGCGGCTGCGGGCTGCTATTTTTAGGCTGAGAAGGGTAAATATCCATGGCCCTTCCCAGTCTGAGAATGTCAGATCCCAGCTGTCTATTTTAGCTTGGCTCGGTATCAAAAACATGGGGGATTTTAAGCCATTTTTTAAAATTATTTATTTTAAGAATTAAAAAAACAGCATGGGGACCCATCTATTTTTGATAATCAGCCAAGATAAAGCTGAAAGCTGGGGGCTGCAGCTCGCAGCTATTGGTTTTGTCTGTGCTGGTTATCAAAAATAGATGAGATCATACGTCTTTTTTTTTCTTTACACAGTGTGCCAGCTGATTACAGCTATGCATACTACTTAACTTGACATGGCAGTGATTGAGCCGGAAGTGCCAACATAGTAAAGCTTGTTGATTGTGCAGCCTTTCAGCAAGTTTGTTAAGGAAATCAAACCAGAACAGTGAAAAATTTCTGGGAAAAGCCTATTTTCGGTGTCCGTGCACCGACACTAGGTGTCCGGTACAGACCCTGAGCTTTGCCACACGGGTGCGCCAATCTCTAATAATTAAATATATGCAAATTAGATTTTGCTGTAATCATGCCAACCTGGAAAATCCAAATTACATTCCACACAATGAATACACTGAAAAAAAATAGAAACCCCAAAAACATGTGAACACTGCAATTTTTTCACCCATTTTTTTCCAGATTTCAGAACATTATATGGTAAAGTTAACTGTGACCTTCAAAATTGAAACTGGATCCACAAAAAAAAATCTTTCTTAATACTTTGCTTTTGGAAAACTTGAAAAATGTTTTGGCTCTTGAAGCAAAGGGAGTAAAAAGCGAAGGTGCAAAAAATGGAAATCGTCCATTTTGATGAACGGGTTAAATGATTTTAAAAACTAATATTTTTCATATGAGACAAAAAGAAGAATATAGCTTGGGAAATATCTGTCTTAAGGTATGTTGTGGCAGGAAACTTTTACAATGAAAGAGTGTTGAGAATATTATAAAATGCCTTTCCATTTTGCAAAATACAATAATGCAAATTGTAAAAATGCTGTGTAAGAGCCGTCATTAAATACCAAACAGTACTATTTTTCTAATTATTTCAGTTGTTAGGAGTTGAATAGTCTCCATAAAATCTAGTGCTTCAGCACACTTTTTAGCATCCCATTAACATTAATTTTCATCTGTATTTCAATATTCCATGCTCTCATTGTTAGCACTGTCTTTCCTTTTATTTCCAAGCCCCGAAAGTATGTTCTTTATCAAGGATTATTTCAAAAGCATCTCCAGGCTTCAGTATTTTCATCTTGACCTTTTAGCAACAGCTAAATCTATTATCCATTTTAATAAAAGTTTTTTAGCCAAGATTAGAATACCAAGGCTGAAACGTAAAACTTATAAATAGTCCATAGATCTTCCAGCCATGTGATATTGCGAATGTGTTAAATCTTGTTTACTTTCACAAAGCTTTTCCTTGATGATTTTCATCAGTTATTCATGCAAATAGCATTTAGTGATTACAAAAAAAGATTTGACATGATTCTCAAGAATCAATTAAGATATGTATTGTGTGTTAATAATTTGGCTTCAAAGACAGCTGACCATACACATTCCAATACACTGCAGAGAAAGCCATAGGCTAGTCAATCCTTCCAATGTTCAGGGTAATGTATAGTGTTGTGAATTTGGATTCTGGGCTCCCCCGGTGGCTACTGGTGGAATTGAACTGGTGTCTTCATCTTCTCTGTTCACCTGTTCCCATCAAGATGTGGGAGTCGCTATATAACCTTGCTGCTCTGTTAGTTGCTTGCCGGTCAACAATGTTATCAGAAGCCTCTCTGTGTTTGTTCCTGCTCCTAGACAACTACTAGATAAGTTGGACTCTTGTTCATGTTTGTTTTTGCATTTTTGTTCCAGTTCACAGCTGTAGTTTCGTTACTGTGTCTGGAAAGCTCTTGTGAACAGGAATTGCCACTCTGGTGTTATGAGTTAATGCCAGAGTTTTAAAGTAATTTCTGGATGGTGTTTTGATAGGGTTTTTAGCTGACCATGAAAGTGTCCTTCCTGTCTTCTGCTATGTAGTAAGTGGACCTCAAATTTGCTAAACCTATTTTCATACTACGTTTGTTATTTCATCTTGATTCACCGCCAATACATGTGGGGGGCCTCTGTCTCCTTTCGGGGTATTTCTCTAGAGGTGAGCTAGGACTAATATTTTCCTCTGCTAGTTTTATTTAGTCCTCCGGCTGGTGCTGGGCATCTAGAATCAACGTAGGCATGCTACCCGGCCACTGCTAGTTGTGTGTTAGGTTTAGTTCATGGTCAGCTCAGTTTCCATCTTCCAAGAGCTAGTTCCTATATATGCTGATGCTATGATCTCTTGCCATTGAGATCATGACAGTTTGACCGGCCCACTAAAGGGTTAAAATCCTTGGCTGAGAAAGGAGAGAAATAAGTAGTCTGCTGAAATTTTTTTTTTTTTTTTTTTCTCTCCTTTGAATGGCTCTGTGTTCACCTGTTTGCAATGGATCTTCAGAGTGTAACTGCAGGTTTGAATAATCTCGCCACGAAGGTACAACATTTGCAAGATTTTGTTTGTCATGCACCTGTATCTGAGCCGAGAATTCCTTTGCCGGAATTTTTCTCGGGGAATAGATCTGGGTTTCAGAATTTTCGAAATAATTGCAAATTATTTTTGTCCCTGAAATCTCGCTCTGCCGGAGACCCTGCACAGCAGGTCAGGATTGTGATTTCCTTGCTCCGGGGCGACCCTCAAGACTGGGCTTTTTCATTGACACCAGGGGATCCTGCGTTGCTCAATGTGGATGCGTTTTTTCTGGCCTTGGGGTTGCTTTATGACGAACCTCATTTGGAGCTTCAGGCAGAAAAAACTTTGATGTCCCTATCTCAGGGGCAAGATGAAGCGGAAATTTACTGCCAAAGATTCCGTAAATGGTCTGTGCTTACTCAGTGGAATGAGTGCGCCCTGGCGGCGACTTTCAGAGAGGGTCTCTCTGATGCCATTAAGGATGTTATGGTGGGGTTCCCTGTGCCTGCGGGTCTGAATGAGTCCATGACAATGGCTATTCAGATCGATAGGCATTTGCGGGAGCGCAAACCAGTGCACCATCTGGCGGTGTCCACTGAGAAATCGCCAGAGAGTATGCAGTGTGATAGAATTCTGTCCCGAAGCGAGCGGCAGAATTTTAGACGGAAAAATGGGTTGTGTTTCTATTGTGGTGATTCTACTCATGTTATATCAGCATGCTCTAAGCGCACTAAAAAGCTTGGTAAATCTGTTTCCATTTGCACCTTACCGTCTAAGTTTATTCTATCTGTGACCCTGATTTGCTCTTTGTCATCTATTACCACGGACGCCTATGTCGACTCTGGCGCCGCTTTGAGTCTTATGGATTGGTCCTTTGCCAAACGCTGTGGGTATGATTTAGAGCCTTTGGAGACTCCTATTCCTCTGAAGGGGATTGACTCCACCCCATTGGCTAATAATAAACCACAATACTGGACACAAGTAACTATGCGTATTAATCCGGATCACCAGGAGATTATTCGCTTTCTGGTGCTGTATAATCTACATGATGATTTGGTGCTAGGATTGCCTTGGCTGCAATCTCACATCCCAGTCCTCGACTGGAAAGCTATGTCTGTGTTGAGCTGGGGATGTAAGGGGGCTCATGGGGATGTACCTGTGGTTTCCATTTCATCATCTATTCCCTCTGAAATTCCTGAGTTCCTGTCTGACTATCGTGACTATCGTCTTTGAAGAATCCAAGCTTGGTTCGTTACCTCCGCACCGAGAGTGCGATTGTGCCATAGATTTAATCCCGGGTAGTAAATACCCAAAGGGTCGTTTATTTAATCTGTCTGTGCCTGAACATGCTGCTATGCGTGAATATATAAAGGAGTCCTTGGAAAAGGGACATATTCGTCCATCGTCATCTCCCTTAGGAGCCGGTTTTTTCTTTGTGTCAAAAAAAGACGGCTCTTTGAGACCATGTATTGATTATCGGCTTTTGAATAAAATCACTGTTAAATATCAATACCCATTGCCGTTGCTGACTGATTTGTTTGCTCACATAAAGGGGGCCAAGTGGTTCTCTAAGATTGACCTTCGTGGGGCGTATAATTTGGTGCGAATCAGGCAGGGGGATGAGTGGAAAACCGCATTTAATACGCCCGAGGGCCACTTTGAGTATTTAGTGATGCCTTTTGGTCTTTCAAATGCTCCGTCAGTTTTCCAGTCCTTTATGCATGATATTTTTCGCGATTATTTGGATAAATTTATGATTGTGTATCTGGATGATATTCTGATTTTTTCGGATGACTGGGACTCTCATGTCCAGCAAGTCAGGAGGGTTTTTCAGGTTTTGCGGTCTAATTCTTTGTGTGTGAAGGGTTCTAAGTGTGTTTTTGGGGTACAGAGGATTTCCTTTTTGGGATATATTTTTTCCCCCTCTTCCATTGAAATGGATCCTGTCAAGGTTCAAGCTATTTGTGATTGGACGCAGCCCTCTTCTCTTAAGAGTCTTCAGAAATTTTTGGGCTTTGCTAACTTTTATCGTCGATTTATTGCTGGTTTTTCGGATATTGCTAAGCCATTGACCGATTTGACTAAGAAGGGTGCTGATGTTGCTGATTGGTCCCCTGATGCTGTGGAGGCCTTTCGGGAGCTTAAGCGCCGTTTTTCCTCTGCCCCTGTGTTGCGTCAGCCTGATGTTGCTCTACCTTTTCAGGTTGAGGTCGACGCTTCTGAGATCGGAGCTGGGGCAGTGTTGTCGCAGAAAAGTTCTGACTGCTCCGTGATGAGGCCTTGTGCCTTCTTTTCCCGTAAATTTTCGCCCGCTGAGCGGAATTATGATGTTGGGAATCGGGAGCTTTTGGCCATGAAGTGGGCTTTTGAGGAGTGGTGCCATTGGCTTGAGGGGGCCAGACATCAGGTGGTGGTATTGACTGACCACAAAAATTTGGTTTATCTTGAGACCGCCAGGCGCCTGAATCCTAGACAGGCGCGCTGGTCATTATTTTTCTCTCGGTTTAATTTTGTGGTGTCATACCTACCGGGTTCTAAGAATGTTAAGGCGGATGCCCTTTCTAGGAGTTTTGAGCCTGACTCGCCTGGTAACTCTGAGCCCACAGGTATCCTTAAGGATGGAGTGGTATTGTCAGCCGTTTCTCCAGACCTGCGGCGGGCCTTGCAGGAGTTTCAGGCGGATAGACCTGATCGTTGCCCACCTGATAAACTGTTTGTTCCTGATGATTGGACCAGTAGAGTCATCTCTGAGGTTCATTCTTCTGCGTTGGCAGGTCATCCTGGCATTTTTGGTACCAGGGATTTGGTGGCAAGGTCCTTCTGGTGGCCTTCCCTGTCACGAGATGTGCGAGGCTTTGTGCAGTCTTGTGACGTTTGTGCTCGGGCCAAGCCTTGTTGTTCTCGGGCTAGTGGATTGTTGTTGCCCTTGCCTATTCCTAAGAGGCCTTGGACGCACATCTCGATGGATTTTATTTCAGATCTGCCTGTTTCTCAGAAGATGTCTGTCATCTGGGTGGTGTGTGACCGTTTCTCTAAGATGGTCCATTTGGTTCCTCTGCCCAAGTTGCCTTCTTCTTCCGAGTTGGTTCCTCTGTTTTTTCAAAATGTTGTTCGTTTGCATGGTATTCCTGAGAATATCGTTTCTGACAGAGGGACCCAATTCGTGTCTAGATTTTGGCGGGCATTCTGTGCTAGGATGGGCATAGATTTATCTTTTTCGTCCGCTTTTCATCCTCAGACGAATGGCCAGACTGAGCGGATTAATCAGACCCTGGAGACATATCTGAGGTGTTTTGTGTCTGCTGACCAGGATGATTGGGTTGCTTTTTTGCCATTGGCGGAGTTCGCTCTCAATAATCGGGCCAGCTCTGCCACTTTGGTGTCCCCGTTTTTCTGTAATTCGGGGTTTCATCCTCGATTTTCCTCTGGTCAGGTGGAATCTTCGGATTGTCCTGGAGTGGATGCTGTGGTGGAGAGATTGCATCAGATCTGGGGGCAGGTGGTGGACAATTTGAGGTTGTCCCAGGAGAAGACTCAGCTTTTTGCTAACCGCCGTCGTCGTGTTGGTCCTCGTCTTCGTGTTGGGGACTTGGTGTGGTTGTCTTCTCGTTTTGTCCCTATGAGGGTCTCTTCTCCTAAGTTTAAGCCTCGGTTCATCGGCCCGTATAGGATATTGGAGATTCTTAACCCTGTTTCCTTCCGTTTGGACCTCCCTGCATCCTTTTCTATTCATAACGTTTTTCATCGGTCATTATTGCGCAGGTATGAGGTACCGGTTGTGCCTTCCGTTGAGCCTCCTGCTCCGGTGTTGGTTGAGGGTGAGTTGGAGTACGTTGTGGAGAAAATCTTAGACTCTCGTGTTTCCAGACGGAGACTCCAGTATCTGGTCAAGTGGAAGGGATACGGCCAGGAGGATAATTCTTGGGTGAATGCATCTGATGTTCATGCCTCTGATCTGGTTCGTGCCTTTCATAGGGCCCATCCTGATCGCCCTGGTGGTTCTGGTGAGGGTTCGGTGCCCCCTCCTTGAGGGGGGGGTACTGTTGTGAATTTGGATTCTGGGCTCCCCCGGTGGCTACTGGTGGAATTGAACTGGTGTCTTCATCTTCTCTGTTCACCTGTTCCCATCAAGATGTGGGAGTCGCTATATAACCTTGCTGCTCTGTTAGTTGCTTGCCGGTCAACAATGTTATCAGAAGCCTCTCTGTGTTTGTTCCTGCTCCTAGACAACTACTAGATAAGTTGGACTCTTGTCCATGTTTGTTTTTGCATTTTTGTTCCAGTTCACAGCTGTAGTTTCGTTACTGTGTCTGGAAAGCTCTTGTGAACAGGAATTGCCACTCTGGTGTTATGAGTTAATGCCAGAGTTTTAAAGTAATTTCTGGATGGTGTTTTGATAGGGTTTTTAGCTGACCATGAAAGTGTCCTTCCTGTCTTCTGCTATGTAGTAAGTGGACCTCAAATTTGCTAAACCTATTTTCATACTACGTTTGTTATTTCATCTTGATTCACCGCCAATACATGTGGGGGGCCTCTGTCTCCTTTCGGGGTATTTCTCTAGAGGTGAGCTAGGACTAATATTTTCCTCTGCTAGTTTTATTTAGTCCTCCGGCTGGTGCTGGGCATCTAGAATCAACGTAGGCATGCTACCCGGCCACTGCTAGTTGTGTGTTAGGTTTAGTTCATGGTCAGCTCAGTTTCCATCTTCCAAGAGCTAGTTCCTATATATGCTGATGCTATGATCTCTTGCCATTGAGATCATGACAGTATAGTAACCAAGGCAAACCAAGGCTCTCTCCATTCCTGGGCAGAGTTTTATTCCTACGCATTCTTTAATGAGGACCTGTCACTTGCTCTGAAAATTGAGCTAAATACCTTGTAAAAATCCTAGCGCTCCCCTGATTCTTCCACCCTTTTCCGTTTTGTACTATGTCACTCATTTGCATAGATATTAACATTTGTTTCTTTTCAGCCGCACTACTTAAAATCTCTGCTGGGCGTTTTTTCACAGTCTTCTCTGGGGCATGCAAATAAATCCCTCCTTCTCAGATGCTGTGATTTGCAGTGTCTCTAAGGCCGGTTTCACACGTCAGTGGCTGCGGTACATGAGGTGACAGTTTCCTCACGTACCGGAGACACTGACACACGTAGACCCATTAAAATCAATGCATCTGTGAAGATGTCATTGATTTTTTGCGGACCGTGTCTCCGTGTGCCAAACACGGAGACATGTCAGTGTTCGTGGGAGCGCACGTATTACACGGACCCATTAAAGTCAATGGGTCCGTGTAAAACACGAACCGCACACGGACGTTCTCCGTGTGCAGTCCCTGTGCCGTGCAGGAGACAGCGCTATAGTAAGTGCTGTCCCCCCCACAAGGTGCTGAAGCCGCGATTCATATCTTCTGTGCAGCAGCGTTTGCTGCATAGAAGATATGAATAATAGTGTTTAAAAGAAATATCTATCTGTCCGCCGCCCTCCCACCCCCTGTGCGCCCCCCCGCTGTTCTGAAAATACTCACCCGCGTCCCTCGTTGGCTGTCGCTGCTTCCTGTCCTGACCGCGCCTTCTACTGTATGCGGTCACGTGGGGCCGCTCATTTACAGTCATGAATAGGCGGCTCCACCCCTATGGGAGGTGGAGCCACATATTCATGACTCTAATCGTCGGCTCTACGTGACCGCATACAGTAGAAGGGGCGGCCAGCACAGGAAGCAGCGACAGCCAACGAAGGAGCCGGGTGAGTATTTTCAGAACAGCGGGGGGGCGCCCAGGGGGTGGGAGGGCGGCGGACAGATAGATCTTTCTTTTAAACACTATTATTCATATCTTCTATGCAGCAAACGCTGCTGCACAGAAGATATGAATCGTGGCTTCAGCACGATGCAGGGGACAGCGCTAAACTTTAGCGCTGTCTCTTGCACGCTTGGTGTGGTACCCACTCGGCACACGGGCGGCACACGTGTGCCGCACTTATGGCCTACGTGAGCTCACGGGCACACGGACACGGATAACTCCGGTACCGATTTTTTCCGGTACAGGAATTATCTAGACGTGTGGGACAGCCCTAAGGGAGGGGTTGAAAGCACATACCAACAGAGAAGACTCTAAAAAAAGATAAGTTGGATTACAAAGCAGAAATTTCACATAGTGTGCTGCAGAAGAAAGAAATGTGAATATTAGTGGTGAGCGAATATACTCGTTACTCGAGATTTCTCGAGCATGCTCGGGGGTCCTCCGAGTATTTTTTAGTTCTTGGAGATTTAGTTTTTCTTGCCGCAGCTGAATGATTTACATCTGATTGCCAGCATAAGTATATGTGGACTCCAGCTATAAGCTGAGTCTCAGGTTGCCCTCACACTAGCAGTATTTGGTCAGTATTTTACATCAGTATTTGTAAGCCAAAACCAGGAGTGGAACAATTTGAGGAAAAGTATAATAGAAACATATGCACCACTTCTGCATTTATCACCCACTCCTGGTTTTGGCTTACAAATACTGATGTAAAATACTGAACAAATACTGCTAGTGTGACAGCAGCCTTACTGACAGTCTCATACACTGCTGTACATGAGTACAGCAGTGTATGAGACCAGTGATGAAAATAAAAATTATACGTGTCCCACAGTAGGACTAAGTAAAAAAAATGAAAAAATGTAAAATAAAACATGTAAGAAAGTTAAAAAAACACACAAAAAGCACACAAATCACTAAAATCCATTTTGTCACTCCAAATGCATCATTTATGATAAAACAAATATAAAAAAATACGCAAAATTGGTATTGCCTCATCCGGAACAACACGCACTATAATGGTGGAATGTTATTTATTTCCATTTTTTGTGTACTCTGTAAAAAAATATTAAAAATCATGCCAAAAAATGTTACTTTTTCAATATAGTGACTCACAAAAAAGTGAATAAAAAGCGATCAAAAAGTCATATGTAAAAAAAATGGTATTAATGAAAATAACAAACCGTCCCCCCCTAAAATAGCTGTCAAATCAGGTCTGTCAGCTCTCAAATATGATGATGCAAAAACAAATTAGTTTTGCCAAAATATTGCTTTTAGACAAACAAATTGGTCTTATCATTTTTCCCAATAACTAAATTGCTGTTTTTTTGCGAAAAGAATCTGCAACTTGTCCCACTAAAAATAAAATAAGCCCTCATACAGCTCTGTTCACCAAAAAATAAAGTAACAGCTCTCAGAATATGGCGACAAAAAAACCTACTTTTTATAAAAAAGCATTTTTACTGTGTGATAGCAGAAGAACCTGAAAAAACTATATAAATCTGGTATCGCTGGAATCGCACCAACCCCAGGATTAAATCCGCCTTATCACTTACATCGCACAGTGAACCGCGCACAAATAAAAATAAGAACTATTCTTGTATTGCTGTCTATTTGTTCATTCTACCTCCAAAAATTGGATAAGGCTCCGCTCACATTCATCGGGGTTTCCGTTTAAATTCCCTAAAACCACGACTCAGACAAAAACCCCAGACAGAACTACTCACTTATGAGGCAGATGGAGTCACTTTGGACTGGTCTGTGCTCCAGCGGTGTCCCATCATTTTAGGACTCTTTTTAGAGCACAAGTGCAGGCGACCCCAGTTCTGCATGCCTAAAAAGATGGATACCACCGGAGCAGACGCAAAACGGTGTACTAAATGTATCCATCTGCCTCATTATGGTGGGTGGTTCTATTTGGGGTTTCATCTGAATCGCATTTTTGTGGGATTTACACAGAAACCCCGACATAAGTGATCAGTGTAGAATATAAGAATGTGATCCAGCCTTATTTTGGAAGTGATTAAAAACTGTTATGTACCCCAAAATGTTACCAATAAAAACCATAATTTATCATAAACAAAACCAGCTCCTACTCAGGTCATGTTCACTGGAACTATAGGGGTTCCTACATTACAGGTAGAACAAAGACTCTGGAAAAGTGACATGAGTCCCGGACCTTCAAATAAAATCCAGTGAATTCTGCACTCTCATATCCATATGCCCCCTCCTTTTGAGTCCCACTGTGCCTAAACCACAGTAAGCAGTCACATGTTTGTAATTATTTTAATGGAGAGAAGGCATTTAATTTACTGTTGCGTATCACCGGAAGGAAAAGCTACGCAAAATGTATGGGGGCGCTATAATAAATGGGGGCTCAACACTGTGTGAGGACACAATGTATGGATACTAGACTAGCAGATTTGCAATACTCCATAAAAAAACTGACATGGATGTTACAACATGGTCCCTGTAGCCGTAGTTGAATTCATTGAGAGGAGCAATTTCTACAATGGGGTCACTTTGTGGGTTTTCTGTTATTCTGGCACCTTTGGGGCTCCTCAACTGTCACTCAAACTATTCTAGCAAAATCTGTACTTCCAAAGCTAAACAGCGCTCCTCCATTCTGAGTCCTGACATGTGGCCTAACAGTAATTTCTGACAACATATGGGGCATTATAGCTTTCGGGCGAACTTGTGCAATAAACTATGGGGTCTAATTTCACCTATTAACCCTTGTGTACCTGACAAATTTGCAGCAAATACAAAATTTACATTTTTACTACTAAAATGGCATATTCCCATGTCTCAATTGTATAAATTTCCGTGAGGCACCTATAGGTTCAAAATACTCACTACACCCCTAGATAAATTTCTTGAGGGGATCTAGTTTCCAAAATTGGGTCACTTATGGGGAGTTTCTGCTGTTTTCACATGTCAGGGGCTCTTCAAATGCAACCCAGCATTCACAATCTATCCCAGGCAAATAGTGCTCTATCCTTTCCCAGCCCTGCAGTGTGCCCAAGCAGAAGTTTTTGACCACATATTGGGTATGTTCGCATTAGGGACCTATTACCCAACACATTTTGGGATCTGTTTTCTCCTATTATCCATTGTGAAAATAACAAGTTTGAGGCTAAAACAACATTTTCATGAAAATTTTATTATGCTTTGGGACATTGTCTTTCTGGAAGGTGAACCTCTGTACCAGTTTAAAATCACTGACAGACTGAATCAGGTTTTTCTCAAGAATATCCCTTTATTTCCCACCATCCATCTTTCCTCTGACTTGGACCATTTTCCCTGTCTTATTTGTGAAATAAAATCCCCAAAACATGATGATGCAACCACCATGTTACACTGTGGGGATAGTGTTCTTGAACTTTGTTTACCTTGGTGAACTTGGTTACCTTGGTGGCCAAAAAGTTATTTTTTTTTTAAAATCTTATCTGACCACAGCATTTTCCTCCATACATTTGGAGAGTCTCCCACATTTATTTTGGCAAGCTCAAAATAGCCTTACAATTTTTGTGTGCAACAAAAGGCTTGGAGGTCCATGCTGTCAGACTCTACGTCCCCTTCTCCATGCGAGTGGCGGTGGTGTATCGTCCTCCTGGCCCCTCTCATCAGTTCCTGGATCACTTTGCCACCTGGCTTCCACACTTTCTCTCCTGTGACACCCCCACCCTTATCATGGGTGATTTCAACATCCCCATTGCTTCTCCCCTTTCCCCGTCTGCTTCTCACCTTTTATCTCTAACCTCCTCTTTCGGCCTCTCGCAGCATACTAACTCTCCAACGCATGAAGATGGAAACTCCCTTGACTTGGTCTTCTCCCGACTTTGCTCAGTGGATGATTTCACAAACACCCCTCTCCCGCTCTCTGACCACAACCTTCTTTCATTCTCTATCAAGAACTGCCATCCCGCTCAGGTCACCCCCACTATGCACACTTATAGAAACATACAGGCCATTAACACCCAGAAACTTATGAAGAACTTGCAGTCCTCATTGGCCCCAATCTCCTCCATCTCATGTCCTGATTCTGCTCTGAACCATTACAATGAAACCCTGCAAAGTGCCCTGGATGAAGCTGCTCCTCCTATACATAGAGCAACTCGACACAGACGGCGACAACCGTGGCACACGCTGCAAACACGCTTCCTGCAGCGATGATCCAGGTGCGCCGAACGTCTGTGGAGAAAATCTAATCTACCCGAAGATTTCATCCATTATAAGTTCATGCTACAAACATACAACTCTGCCCTTCACCTCTCCAAACAAACCTATTTCAACACCCTCATCACCTCACTGTCCAATAACCCTAAACGTCTCTTCGACACTTTCCAGTCCCTACTCAACCCAAGAGAGCAGGCCCCAACCACAGATCTCCGCGCTGACGATCTGGCCAATTACTTCAAAGAAAAAATTGACCACATTCGACAGGAAATCATCTCCCAATCTCTTCATACCAGGCACTGTCCTCCCTCCCCCACTGCATCTAGTTCATTCTCTGACTTTGAACCAGTTACTGAAGAAGAAGTAAGCAGGCTCCTTGCATCTTCTCGCCCGACCACTTGCACCAGTAACCCCATTCCGTCACATCTCCTCCAGTCCCTTTCCCCGGCTGTCACCTCTCACATAACAAAAATATTCAACCTTTCCCTCACTTCCGGTATTTTTCCCTCCTCATTTAAGCATGCCATCATACATCCATTACTTAAAAAACCCTCCCTCGACCAAAACTGTGCCGCTAATTATAGACCTGTCTCTAATCTTCCCTTCATCTCTAAACTCCTGGAACGCCTGGTCCACTCCCGTCTTACCCGCTATCTCTCAGATAACTCTCTTCTCGACCCTCTTCAATCTGGCTTCCGCTCTTTACACTCTACTGAAACTGCCCTCACTAAAGTCTCTAATGACCTACTAACAGCTAAATCTAATGGTCACTACTCCATGCTAATTCTATTGGATCTTTCCGCAGCATTCGACACTGTGGATCATCAGCTCCTCCTCACTATGCTCCGCTCCATCGGCATCAAGGACACCGTTCTCTCTTGGTTCTCCTCCTATCTCTCTGACCGATCCTTCACTGTATGTTTTGCTGGTTCCTTCTCCTCTCACCTTCCCCTTACTGTTGGGGTTCCTCAAGGATCAGTCCTAGGCCCCCTCCTCTTCTCTTTGTATACTGCCCCTATTGGACAAACAATCAGTAGATTTGGGTTCCAGTACCATCTCTATGCTGATGACACCCAATTATACACCTCTTTTCCTGCTTTCACTCCGACCTTCTTAGAAAACACCAATGATTGTCTTACCGCTGTCTCTAACATCATGTCCTCCCTCTATCTGAAACTGAACCTGTCAAAAACTGAACTCCTCGTGTTCTCTCCCTCTACTAACCTACCTTTGCCTGACATTGCCATCTCCGTGTGTGGTTCAATCATTACTCCAAAGCAACATGCCCGCTGCCTTGGGGTCATCCTTGATTCCGAGCTTTCATTCACCCCCCATATCCGATCACTGGCTCGCTCTTCTTATCTGCATCTCAAAAACATTTCTAGAATTCGCCCTTTTCTTACTTTCGACTCTGCAAAAACTCTTACTGTTTCTCTTATTCATTCCCATCTGGACTATTGTAACTCTCTACTAATCGGCCTCCCTCTTACCAAACTCTCCCCGCTCCAATCTGTCCTGAATGCTGCTGCCAGGATCATATTCCTCACCAACCGTTACACCGATGCCTCTACCTTGTGCCAGTCATTACACTGGCTACCCATCCACTCCAGAATCCAGTACAAAACTACTACCCTCATCCACAAAGCACTCCATGGCTCAGCACCACCCTACATCTCCTCTCTGGTCTCAGTCTACCACCCTACCCGTGCCCTCCGCTCCACTAATGACCTCAGGTTAGCATCCTCAATAATCAGAACCTCCCACTCCTGTCTACAAGACTTTACACGTGCTGCGCCGATTCTTTGGAATGCACTACCTAGGTTAATACGATTAATCCCCAATCCCGACAGTTTTAAGCGTGCCCTAAAAATGCATTTGTTCAGACTGGCCTACCGCCTCAACGCATTAACCTAACTATCACTGTGTGGCCTATTAAAAATAGAAAAACAAAACGCATAATCAGGTTCCTTGCATCGTGTTCTCATACACTTTATGCAGTTAATAGCACTCTGTGTCTGTACTGTTACATACTTAGGCTGTTAACTGGTTCATGCAGCTTTACATGAACACCCGAACCTTACACTATGGCTGGTCCAAATAACTAAAGCAATTGTTACCATCCACCTCTCGTGTCTCCCCTTTTCCTCATAGGTTGTAAGCTTGCGAGCAGGGCCCTCATTCCTCCTGGTATCTATTTTGAACTGTGATTTCTGTTATGCTGTAATATCTATTGTCTGTACAAGTCCCCTCTATAAGTTGTAAAGCGCTGCGGAATATGTTGGCGCTATATAAATAAAAATTAATAATAATAATAATAATAATTTTATTTATATAGCGCCAACATATTCCGCAGCGCTTTACAACTTATAGAGGGGACTTATACAGACAACAGACATTACAGCATAACAGAAATCACAGTTCAAAACAGATACCAGGAGGAATGAGGGCCCTGCTGCTCGCAAGCTTACAATCTATGAGGAAAAGGGGAGACACAAGAGGTGGATGGTAACAATTGCTTTATTATTATTATTATTATTATTATTATTATTATCTGCCCACTGTTCCATATTCCATAAAGGCCACCTCTATGGAGTGTACTGTTTGTCGTGGTCATATGGACAGATAGTGCAGTCTCTGCTTGGGAACTTTGCAGCTCTTTCAGGGTTACCTTTGGTCTCTGTGCTTTCTCTCCAATTAATGCACTCCTTGTTCGGGCAGGGTGAGTTTTTGTAGGCGGCCCTCTCTTGGCAGGTTTATTGTGGTACCATGTGTATTCCATTTCATGATGGATGGATGGATTTGATGGTGTTCCCAGGGATAATCAGAGATTGGGAAGCTTTCTTATAACCCAACCCTGACGGGTACTTCTCAACAACTTTGTCGATGAATTTTTTACAGATCTCCTTGGTTAGAGTGGGTCAGAGATTTGGTCATGGTGGGATTTTATCTGTGATGCTTATGCTCTGTTTCATCTCTATTTTTCAATCTATATTCCCATCAGTATTCTTTGAATACAATAAGGTATAAAAAAGAAAGATAGGGGAAGCCACTGTTGAGCAGGGGCACCAATCACATTTCTTTTAGGGTGTCAAAACTCTACAGTCAGGTAGCACCAGATTAGACAATCAGGGAACATTAGTTATTTTTCTGTGCATATAGCTATATACAGCTCTGGCAAAAATGAAGAGACCACCACATCAAAACCCTGTCTTGGACAGCCCATCCTCCAGACCTGAACCCCATTGAAACCCTCTGCAATGTAATCAAGAGGATGATGGACAATCACAAGCAATCAACAAAGAAGCACTGCTTAAATGTTTGCGCCAGAAGCAGTGTAAAAGACTGGTGGCAAGCATGCTAAGACACATGAAAGCTGTGATTAAAAATCATGGTTATTCCACAAAATAATGATTTCTGAACTCTTCCTGAGTTAAAACATTAGCAATGTTGTTGCTAAATGATTAGGAACTTGTTTTCATTGCATTATTTGAGGTCTGAAAGCACTGCTTTTTATTTTAGACCATTTCTTCTTTCCAGAAAAAAAAATGATTGCTTGGAAATTTGGAGACATGTTGTCAGAAGTTTACAGATTAAAAGAACAATTTACATTTTACTCAAAAATATACATATAAAGAGAAAAATCAGATAAACTGAACATTTTGCAGTAGTCTCTTAATTTTTGCCCGAGCTGTATAAATGACCTATCTATATCATCCTTCAGAATGGTCATATACACTCGAGTGTTAATTTATTTTGCACCCCAGGTTGAAACCTTTTAACATTGTAGGTTACATCGGAGTATTGTTTTTTAATTTTAAAAAAGAAAAAATATTTTAAAGGATTATACTGTATGTTCACACAGAGATCTCCTGTTGGTGTTGTTTGGTTAGTGGTGCCTCTTGCTTAATGGTGTAACAGGCTCTGTGGCCTTTCATAAAAAGGTTGTATATACTGACAGGCTATGTGACACTGGGATTGCACACAGGTGGACTTCCTTTCTCTAATCATGTGACTTATGAAAGTAATTGCTTGCACCAGAAATTTTTAGAGCATCATAACAAAAGGGGTGAATGCATATGACACACCCACCAGGGCCGTGGGGTTCTAGGAGCCGGGTTGGATAGTTCTTTGGGGAAGTCACGGGGCCATGACCTGACTCCATGGTCCTAGCTGTGCCGTAAAATCGGGAATATCTATAGGGGATTTAACATGATGCCACCTGTGGTGTTTGGCAACGGATGGCCGATGCTGCTAAAGGAGACCGCTGGGGCCAATTGTGACGCAGTTGGGATGGTTCTGCTCCCCACAGGTGGAGTGGGGCCCCAGGGCTACCAGTCCTGTTTATGTCTGGCTTTGTGTACCTTGTGGTGCAGGACTCAGGGTGCAAGAGATCACTGAATGACACAAGGGCTGTAGTTTTCTTTTCCTTTACTTGATGGTTGATAGTACAGATCGGGGTACTGGTAACAGATAGTAATGGAGAGCCGGGCAGCCTGGAAGCAATTTTTGGATACACCTGGCCAGGTAGGTATGGAGGACCTTCTGCACTGTCCTCCCTTTTTCCTTGCTGCCTAACAGCTCACCCCCTGCTCCTAATTGTCTCTCTCCATTTTTAAAAACTCACCGTTGCCCGCATGGCAGGCAGCTCAAGCCTATCACAGGTGCCGCTCCTTGGTGTCGGCTCCAGGCTCTGGTATGCTGCTGTGCTGCCGGGTATTAGATAGGGACAGGAGACCTGCAGTCTCCTGCCCTCCGGATTTAGCTGCTGGGACTTCAGTACCCACACAACCACGTACTCTGGTATCCTGTTCCTAGTGGTCAGGTCTGGGGTGAGTTTAATCACAACTCCACTCCCCAGGTTCTGCTCTAATTCTCTCCTACTGACACCTGGTAAGGGGACACCTCTTGCTTCTAGGCATGACATTAATTCCTGTGAGGGAGGCAATGCCACAGTGGCAAACGCACTCCTGGGGTGCCACACATATGCACTTGCCACTTATTGGATCTCATATAATTAATTTAAGCCTATATTTTTCTCACTTGAATTCACTTCACCAGCTTAGACTATTTAGTGCTGTAAAGATCATGATCATGATCATGGAATCTGTCAGACTATTTTTCCTTTCGATTTTTTGCTTTTAGGCTACTTTCACACATTGGGTTTTTGGCACAATCCGGGGAGTTTTGAAAAATACGGATCCGTTTTTTCTCATAGAATTGTATTAGCGCCAGATTGTGCCTGATGGCCAAACATTTCATTCGGTTTTTGCCGGATCCGTCCAAAATTTCTTTTCAGGCGAAAAAACGCCGAAAGTCGGTTCCAGCGATAAATGGATGAAACTGACATGTGAAATGATGAATCTGGCCTCCGAATCCGGTTTTGCATGCATTCTCCATGCAATCATGCACAATCTCTCTCTCTCCTCCACCCCGGAAGAAGTTATCCACGGGTTAAAAACCAAAAACCAGATCCAGCAGAAAAACGGAACCGGCACATCAGTTTTTCATGATTTGCAACGGATCCATTTTTTTTTTATTTGCCGGATACTGCCTGAAACAAAAACCTGATGTGGGAAAGTAGCCTTAAATGGTAATAGATTGCACCAGAGGAGGCAAAAGAAAATAAGCTATAGCTGGAATGTTCAGATTTTCCTGCTGTTTTTCCATCATTTTTTTTACTACAAAAAGAGAATACAGTGTACACTTGCACCATTTCCTTCACTTACTTTGTTAGAAGAGAAAGCTTTTGGGCTTCTGAAATTTTGTTAATCCTTTTCATTGTTTTTCATGGCGTTGCTATGAAAGCTTGCCTATCAGACCTTTTAGATTTGTAAGCCATTCATTGATCGTCATACAGTGCACTTTTTTGCAGGAAATTGCTTACTTAACATAATTTTCATCTCTTTAACTTCAAAACTAAACCCTTTGCTTTGTCTTTATTAAGTGTTCAAGTTTATTATTTGAAATCATGGTATTACATATTAAAACAGCATTTTGAGCCCATATCGCCTAGCAAATGTATAGGTTTCTTGTTTTGCATAACAACCTTGAATCACAATGAATTTCAAGCATTTTTTGCAATAATGAGCAAAATATGACTGTTTATCAGTGATGTGGCTTAGGATTTATTTTTACAGCAAAGCGTTACAAAGTAGTTTGCATTCACAATTCACCTATAACTGCAGGTTAACACCGAATAGAGTTTAGAATAGTCTGTAACAATTGAGACAATCATTCCTGCATCGGAGCACCAAACAAAAATGGTAATATTTTTAATGTGTATTTTAAGGAGATGTTTGACAACAAATTTAAATAGAGGTAATTTTATTATTTTCGATACAAGTTATGCACCACGCATGAATGCACTTGAAAAGAATCAACAGGTTTTTCCTATGCAATCTGAGGTCAGCTTGAGGTATGGGTTTAAACACATTTCAACAATGTGTCTCTTATTAAGCTGTGGGCTCTTTACTTACAGTGAAGGTTTTATCACTAGACCATTATCATTGCTGTGACGAGCTGACCAAGTTAACACTGGTTTGACTCCACCCGTTTTGTGAAAAGCACCTCACTGCCAATAGACATTGTACATAGATAGCCTGGTGTGAACGGGGTTAGCTTTCTTAGCTGCTGTATGCTAAATGTAAGTACAGTGATTGTGTCACAACTATTGCACCCAATAAACCAAGAGATACATTGCTGGAATCAGGATCTATATGCCTACATAACACTGCTCTCAGATGAATTAGCAAAAATCTACTGACAGATTCCCTTTAAGGGTCTTTTTTTAAGTTCCTTGGGTTAAGTCTTGTGTAATATACAGTACAGACCAAAGGTTTGGACACACCTCATTTACAGATCAGATTTTTCTTTATTTTCATGACTATTAAAATTGTATATTCACACTGAAGGCATCAAAACTATGAATTAACACAACTTAATTAACAACTGAAAATATGTCTTATATTCTAGGTTCTTCAAAGTAGTCACTTTTTGCTTTCATGACTGCTTTGCACACTCTTTTAGAATTGAGAGTCCTCAGTGGTTGATACCTTTTAAAAGGTATCAACCACTGAGGACTCTCAATTCTAAATATTTTTCTATCTACTGGCTAACACGGTACCAAGATATATTTCTTTCCTGTTGCACACTCTTGGCATTCTCTTGATGAGCTTCAAGAGGTAGTCACCGGGAATGGTCTTCCAACAATCTTGAAGGAGTTCCCAGAGATGCTAAGCACTTGTTGGCCCTTTTGCCTTCACTCTGCGGTCCAGCTCACGACATACCATCTCGATTGGGTTCAGGTCTGGTGACTGTGGAGGACAGGTCATCTGGTGTAGCACCCCATCACTCTCCTTCTTGGTCAAATAGCCCTTACACAGCCTGGAGGTGTGTTTGAGGTCATTGTCCTGTTGAAAAATAAATGATGTTCCAACTAAATGCAAACCGGATGGAATAGCATGCCGCTGCAAGATGCTGTGGTAACCATGCTGGTTTAGTATGCCTTCAATTTTGAATAAATCCCCAACAATGTCACCAGCAAAGCACCCCCACACCATCACACCTCCTTCTCCATGCTTCAAGGTGGGAACCAGGCATGTAAAGTCCATCCATTCACCTTTTCTGCGTCGCACAAAGACACGGTGGTTGGAACGAAAGATCTCAAATTTGGACTCATCAGACCAAAGCACAGATTTCCACTGGTCTAATGTCCATTCCTTGTGTTCTTTAGCCCAAACAAGTCTCTTCTGCTTGTTGCTTGTCCTTAGCAGTGGTTTCCTAGCAGCTATCTTACCATGAAGGCCTGCTGCACAGTCTCCTCTTAACAGTTGTAGAGATGTGTCTGCTCCTTGAACTCTGTGTGGCATTGACCTGGTCTCTAATCTGAGCTGCTGTTAACCTGTGATTTCTGAGGCTGGTGACTCAGATAAACTTATCCTCAGAAGCAGAAGTGACTCTTGGTCTTCCTTTCCTGGGGCGGTCCTCATGTGAGCCAGTTTCTTTGTAGCGCTTGATGGTTTTTGCAACTGCACTTGGGGACACTTTCAAAGTTTTCCCAATTTTCTGGACTGACTGACCTTCATTTCTTAAAGTAATGATGGCCACTCATTTTTCTTTCCTTAGCTGCTTTTTTCATGCCATAATACAAATTCTAACAGTCTATTCAGTATTACTATCAGCTGTGTATCCACCAGACTTCTGCACAACACAACTGATGGTCCCAACCCCATTTATAAGGCAAGACATCCCACTTATTAAACCTGACAGGGCACACCTGTGAAGTGAAAACCATTTCCGGTGACTGCATCTTGAAGCTCATCAAGAGAATGCCAAGAGTGTGCAAAGCAGTCATCAAAGCAAAAGGTGGCTACTTTGATGAACCTAGAATATAAGACATAATTTCAGTTGTTTCACACTTTTTTTGTTAAGCATATAATTCCACATGTGTTAATTCATAGTTTTGATGCCTTCAGTGTGAGTTTACATTTTTCATAGTTATGAAAACACAGAAACATCTTTAAATGAGGTGTGTCAAAACTTTTTGTCTGTACTGTGTATGCATTGGCATTAATAAAAAATAATTCTATTTTAACATATCAGTGAACATTTCTTTTATTACTTTGCAAATGGGTGAGTCAAAAAATTTAAGCACTCTGGTTAACTTAAAACTTTTGTTGACTGACCTGTCTTAACAGCATTTTTGTTAGGAGGTTGCTGTCTCCCGACCCATTGCTGTGCAAATTTGAACATGATGCATCAATTCATTGGTGACTGTGAAGCTGCAAAACAATGTCTGTCCCACGTATTATGTGCACAAAAGAAGAGCAATATGCAGGAAATCTTTGTTTGTGGTCTGAGGGGGTGTCTAGTGCCAATATTTTTCAAAGACTTTATGTACAGTTTGGAAAAATTTGGACAAAATGCAGAGATCAACTGTGCATTAATGGCTCGTAGCTCAGCCTAATTTTTTTCTTAAGGAGGGAATATAAAATCTTGTTGACAGTTGGACAAAATGTATAGAAAAGCAGGCAAATAGTGTCAAAAAGTGTTTTTCTATATTTTCTGAAAATTTATTAAAATAAATTCTATAGCCAGAGTGCAGATTTTTTTCTGATGCACAGCAAGCTTGTGCTTTCTGTTGTCATGATTGTTTTTTAAGTAATGCTTTTTTTAATTTTATTACATACCACACTGGTCAGTTTTTTCTTGATCCCAGACAACCCTGTTAATTTTTGGCCATCACACATCACGCAGTGCTAGAATGATGCTCCTACCTGATGTTAATGCCAGAAAACCATCGGTCGATGCAGTACTGAGCATAGCGGAGTGGCTCTGGTGTGGGAGACAAGTATTGCTGGCATCATTAATAAGGGATTGTTTAGTAATAGGAAAAAGTCATGCAAAAGTGGGTTTATTTTGGAACTGTTTCTCATTGCCACATTTAATTATATTTATACATAAAGCTGAGTGTATTTATTTGTGTGTATGTATCAAGCCACGCCCACTCCACAGAACCCTGCCCACTCCACATAGCCACAGGCAAAGAGCTCCTGGTACAGGGACACCCGACAACAGTTGTGACACACAGCTTGGCCTCACATACATTGCACACACTGCTCTGCTGCAGTTACTATACTTCCCCCAGTGATGTGATATAAGACCCTGCTCTGTGACACGAGCTGACACTTCTACACCAACACCAGCACAGCCCTGCATCTGACTCTTCCTCTGAAGCACGTGACTGGTCACATGGTCATGACATCATCACAGGTCCTTTAGCTGCCCATGATCTTGCATCTACCAAAAGTACAGGCAGGGAAGAGAGGAAAAAAGCTGTAGTAGCACCAGGTGGCATGGGGCGGTGCCATCCTCTCCAGCAGCAGTGACACAGCCCCTCTCTGGAGTTTCTCTCTGTCTGCGCCAATGTGCTGATTGGGACATAAAGCACAGAAATTCTCCGGACCTGGGATTGGAACTGTGCACCAACTGCTGGCCTGGCAGGAAGGAGGAAAGAAGAAACCCACCACACACTGGCAGAGCACCCGCTGTCAGTCTGCACTGGAGAAGACATGAACACCAACATCATGTACACCAGCAGGTAGAGGCGCAAACTCATGTAGAAGGTGTAAGTCACATCTGTGCCCCACTATGGGTCCCTGCAGGCTTATTAGGGGTTAAGGGAAATGACCTGAGAGCAGTGGAGTGCCACTGCTGCCATGGAAGGGATGGACCAGTCCTGGCATGCAGGGGACGGGGCAGTGCTGGCATAGAGCGGATGAGGCAGCACTGGCATGGAGGGGATGGGGCAGTGCTGGCAAAGAGGGGATGGGGCAGTGCTGGCATGGAGGGGACAGGGCAGTGCTGGCATGGAGGGAATGGGGCAGTGCTGGCATGGAGAGGATGGGGCAGTGCTGGCATGAAGGGAATGGGGCAGAGCCTGCATAGAGGGGACGGGGCAACACTGTCTTCCCGGTGACACTGCTTGCCACTTTGTATATATAAACTGTGCTGCAGAAAAATGCTGTGTAGAAAGGAGGAGCGTGAGGTGCAGGAGTATGCTGTGAAAAAGAAGGAGCATGAGGTACAGGAGGAATAAGGCCCCTTAACTGCCGCTGTTATTTGTTATAACTAACCAGAGTTAGTTACTATGCCCGGGCAATGCCAGGCTCTTCAGCTAGTAAAAAATAAAGGACACTGTAATATAGGCATACGTTGCTACCTTTTTTTCTTTTTTAAAAAAATATTGTACTATATCTTATTAACCAGAAAGTATTTTACTATAAAAAAGATACACTTCTAGATTTCAGTTACATAAATACTGGCTAGCCATCTTTTTAATGGAGAACTTACTTCGAGGAAACCTTGGAGGATTGTCATTAACATCTGTAAGTGTGACTGTGACAGAGGTAGTGCCCGACAGTCCTCCCATTAGTCCAACCATATCTTTTGCTTGTATTACCAGAAGATATTGGTCTTTGGCTTCTCTGTCCATATTAGGTAAGGCTGTTCGAATAATGCCTATTTGCAAAAATGACCAAAATTAAACAATATAAATATTGAATAAGAACAACACATGTGATATGCACTAAATACATCCTATTTTTAGAACTAAAGTGATTGAATTTTTGCAATGCGACTGTCAGCAAAAAACAGGCATTTACACTTACACAATATAATTTATAAAATGTAACAAATACAAGAATAAAGAACATGTCAATTACATTGTAAGCACATTGTACATAACAGCCATTATTCAGTTGCTACCCATTGTAAAAGAAAGTTTTAAAAAACCCTGTAGGTCTATTTATGAAATAAAGTATATAGTACTTGAAAAACATTAACTCAAAATAAGTCATGTATTTTTCAATTATGGAGATCAAATTGTCAACTTAACATTATGCCACAAGTCTTTCAATCCAGAGTTTTGTAATTCTGTTGGAAACATTTCTAAATAGATTTTACACTGTGTTAATATGTGCATTATTTTTTTACTAGCTGTAGTGTAACTGTACTATGCTGTTTTGTTCTATGTACTCATAGGCATTTCTGTGTTGCAGTAAAGCTTCTTTACAAGGAAATATAGTTTTCCCTCAATGCAATATGTTTATGTAAGAATACTTTCTAATACTGGCTGCAATCCTGCATACCACAATTTTTTCTAAAACGTTTCATATGAATTTATGCAACTTTACATTGGATAGGATCTCTTTAAGTGGACTAGATAATGCATGTATGTATTTTGGTGTTTGACAAGCACAGTGCATGAAACAGCTGCCAGATGAGTGTAGAACTCAAGACAATCTCAACTGTTAATCGGAGCTGCCATCATAAGGACAAGAAGGTGTGTTGATATGAGATGGAATAAATCTTTTCACTGCCTGAGCACGAGGGGAAGGGGTTAGTTTCTCCAGCTTCAGTGATTATCAACAGAGCTAAAGCAGTGAAAATATTTATTCCATGTCCATATCTCAACTGTCAAAGGAGCCGCACATACATCTTGGATCTGAGGAGCAGCGCTGACATGAGACGGAATAAATCTTTTACTAACCAACAAATAAAGTAGAACTCTGTAGCACAATAGCATACACACATGAAATATATGACATTTGAATTGCATTACTGTTCTAGAAAATTTGTAAAATTGAGAATACTTAGCTTATAAATTGGCCAATTCCCATAAAAAAGTAGGCTTCAGCCTAGGAGAGGATTCACATTAGGCAGGTTCCCAGCAGTGAAAATCACCTTATCGTGGCTGCCATGTGTTCATGAATTGGCCAATTTATGCACTAAGTATTCTCGATTTTTATAGTTTTCTAGAGCAGTAATGCAATTTAAATTTCATAAATTTCATCTCTGCCTGCTATAGGGCTATTTTATTTGTTGCTTTTATATGGAGATGGCTACTCTTTTTTCTTTTTTAAATTCTTTTTTATTAAATTTTCAAGGAATTAAACAGTGCAAAATAGATGTTGGAGCCATGCATATAAACATAGGTTACTAAATCAACAGCTGTAAACAGTATGTTTTGTAAGAAACAGACATTGTATACAACATAAACTTACAAAAACTTTATGGAAAAAGGGGGTATAAAGAAAGAGGTTTGGGAAGAAGGAAGGGGAGTGTGTGTAGGATGGAGCCTTTGGGTAGGGTTAGAGTTTGGATCCGTGGGGGGGTCACTGTGAAGAGAAACTCATGGTACATCAGCTTATTGCTTTATCGCTTGTACATATTTTGAGATTTAGACATTGCAGGCTTGTTTAGTAATTAATATACGGTTAACATGTGAGTAGGGTATTTTGGTTTACACAACTCAAACACCATACGGCAACAATTTACAATATAAGTTATAAATGTTTATGTAGGAGGACATCCCAATTTTATGACTTTGCTCCCTCTATACACATGAGCCGTCTCTGTAAGTGCACCATGGGGACCATATCTCCTTAGACTGCAGATGTCTCCTGTGTTCTCAGCTTGTTAGCTCCTCCAGCCTATAGAGCTATTCAACCTTTTATTCCCCGTGGGAGATTCTAGGTGCCTCAACTGATTTCCACTCAGTTGGAATCAGTATTCTGGCTGAAGCCATTAAATGCCTGAGAAGAGAGAGATTATTTTTAGGTAATGTTCTTGGGAATAAATGAAGAAGCCATACTTCTGCAGAAGCTGTTAAAGGGGTCTTTAAAACTTAAGAAAATCACTTAACAATTTCTGACCAGTATTTTTAGATTTTCGGTCCACCACATGTGCAAGTATGTGCCCTTTTCTTTTTGGCATCTCCAGCAGTTTGGATTGTAAGCTTTGTTGTATCTGTGAAGTCTATTGCGGGTGATGTTCCAGGAGATGGCTACTCTTAGTAAGCACCTGTTCACACCTGATTTCTGTTTGCAAGGGACGGTCAGTCTTTTGATATTTAAATCTTTTTACTGACTGATCATGTATATCCCTTCTGCTAAGCACTGAATAAAAATAAATCCTCCCCTTTGTGCTCAGTCAGTGAAAATATTTAATCCACCTCATGTCAGCACTGTTTCTCATCTGAGAGAGATATGTGTGCTTATATCGGCAGCTCATCTCAACAGTTGAGGTAGTATCGAGCATTATTTTTTCAGTGTGCAGCGCTCCTGAAACATGACTTGGATGGCTGCAGTTTCAATCATGTTACAGATGCCATGTATATCACATTCTCAGAGAAGCCCTCTAAAAGGGTCATACATTGATTTACAGGATATCTATCACCAATAGACAGGACAGAGCTAATTGTCATATACATTTATCAGAAGAAAACCCTCATATGACTTTGCGTACAATTAAAATACCCCAAAAACAAGATAAGTGTAAGACTTGCATTAATAATAAAATCATGATTTTTTTATTTAAAAAAATGTGACATTATACAATATTTTTGTAAATCAGAGACCAAAAAACATTATCAGAAAAACATCTAGGGTAAAAGAAAAGAGGGAATGTAGGTTGCCTGCATTAAGAGGCTATTATAGAAGTAATAGTATATAAACGGCATGATGTCAGTAAAAAAAAATCACAAAAATGGACCGAGAGTGAAACAAGAGTCCCCGGTAAAATATATCATGTGAGTATAACAAACATCAAGAGCCGATAATTCAAAAGTATTATCACAAAAGGTTCGTACTAGACAGCCATCCTCATCAAACACATAATTGGCTTTCTCCATTTCATCTACATTCCTTCTTTTCTTTTCCGCTGGATTTTGCTGATATTGATTTTAGTGTCTCTGATTTATACAAGTGTTTTTTTATTGTCTTAAAGTACCACTCCATTGATTTTTTTTTGTGTGTTTTTTTTACTGCAGAGCTAGAGTGGTATTTCTAATCTAAGATCATTGGCCCTGGTCTTATGCTTACCCGGCCCAATCTTCAGCTTCTCCTGCCGGTCTCCAGGAGTTTGTGACCTGCCAGATTGCTCTAGTGTTTGCTGTAGAGATTCAAAGGCCACTTTTCAATGCAAGTCTTTGAGAACCTTGTTTCAGCTCTCATAGACTTCCATTGAGAGCTTGTGAGGCTACTTCTGAGTTCAGAGACTTTACATACTGTATTTTGTTACTTGTTTGAATAGTTCTACATACAATTTGGCATATAGACGCATATGGTTCTTTGAATGTGTAGACATAATAATATTAGTACAAATAATAATAATTCCACTTACATTGTTTGCATAGCTACAATACATTTTTATTCTTAAGTGATCATGCTGTGGTCAATGATGCAAGACATAGACTGGAACATCAATGCAAATAACAAGGTGACGAGTTCCCGCCTCTGCACAGGAGGAATCTTGAACCATCTCTGCTGCAGTCTCCCATTCTTATCCAGCAGCAGTGGAGCCTGCTCAGCAGAGACATTGGTCCCAGCGTCTAGCTCAGGCTGATACTGGGCGACTGGCTACTATTGTCCTTCCAGGCTCTGCCTTTGTAGCCAGCACTGATCAGCAGCGAGCAGATCTTTCTGGGACTAAGTCCTGCTTTTCCCATACTGAGCATGCCCACGGGACATGCTCCCATTGAAGTTCGAGGGTCACATGCTCAGGTCCTGTTGCGGCTCCTATTGGACCATCTCGAAGGTCTTGTAGCACTGCCGCTATAAAAGGTTCGCATGGCCGAGAGGCCATGCGCTAGTGTACACTTGTAATGTGTGTGTGTTGACGTGTGAAAGTAGTTAATTAATTATCCCCTCCCTTGTGTATGACTACTCACGTAGGTGGATGATTGCTATATAGCACCCGACTTAGCTATCAGCACGTGACACACAAAACAGCATCAAATTGCTGTGACTGCCAGTACGGCACTGTGCGCTTCACAGCGCTTTCCTTACCCAAGCCTGGGTGGTTAGTGGGGTCTGCCAGAGCGGCACCGCACACACTCTCGTGCATCTAAATATTATTATTTCATTCACTCTGACACCCCAGTTGCGGTGTCGAGCACAAGAGGTCTAATCCAGAGTCTTGGGATTGAGTTCTGTGACTCCTTGCTTGAGCTCTTTTGTGCGGTACCGCGGCCCTGTGACGCAACAGGGTTTGCTTTCTTCATACAGGGTGAAGTTAACCCGTGTGGGAATCCATTTTGTACCTCCATATAGTCCGTCATTACTTAGCAGCAGGTTCCATCTCTGCACGGTGGACCCTGGGCAGCGAACGCACCTTATTCTATCTATCTTATTATTTGGTGCGTTCCGCTAGCCCTAACAGTGGGTTTGCACTACATATTTATTTTTGTGGGTAGAATGAAGACATTAGACCTTACTGGTTTATATTTGAAGTCATATGAGAATTTGTAGAAAGCTGCTGTATATTCTAAATAGCCATGCCCACTGCACGAAATGGGAAAATACACAACTTATCTTTGGAACTAACAAGCTAGATACTTAAAAGGCTTCTGATGAATTGCATGATATAGGCATTAGAGAAGTTTATCATTTCCCTCTATGATATCTGTTTATCACAGAAGAGACCATCTTAGAATATAGTACCTGGAGGTCAACAGACCTAGATTAATTGAAGATAAGATGAATTTCCAAATTTTCTGAGTCATTTTTATGAACAGTATGAGCTAATTTCTACCTAAATAATCTTCAATTACACTACAAATATTAAACATTGAAGAATATCACATTTTCGTTAGTATATAAAAGCGATTTCACTGTAAAGTTATGTTTCTTCAACAGCTTTCAGGACTCTGAAGTGAACTGTATATTCTTAGAGCACAATTTAATGCATTTGATTGATTTTTTTTTTAAGTAATGAATCCCATTTGGCCTAAGCTGTGATAAATCACTTTAAATAGGCAATATTGATAATTTCTACCCAGGGTATTGTTTGCTCTGTCTTGATGTGATTAATTTTACTTTATGCTTGTGAAGCGAACTGTGTCACTACAGAATGGGATAGAAGCATATGAATGAGAAATGCAAATGAAATTTTCCCAATGTACGAGCCCCATGATGTTCTAAATGGGCAATGTAAAAATGACTAACTATGGAAATGATATAAATTGCAAATCAGTTACATTTTCTAAACATTAATATAGCATAATTGCCAGTAATTTGAGTCAAATTAAAAATTTGTTTAATCCTTGGCTCTTTAACAAAGAATCCCAGAGAAACACCTCTAACGTTATATGTAGTAATATGGTTTAAGAGTAATAGTTCTTATAGGGAATATCATATTTTTGATGAATGCATGCTATAAATGTATAAAAAGGACATTAAAATTTGAAAGTTATTATACGAAATGGTGTATCCAATTTGCTGCCTTTCATCAGCACCTTATTCTTGCTATTCTAAATACAGCAATTACATTAGACATATGTTAGGAAGTAGCAAGTGAATGGTAAATGATGATATATTGTGGACATTTTCATTTCTGATTTCTATCAGATGCAGTATTGTCATAGGAGTTGTGTAGTTTCAAGTCATCGCCAACACCCATTTCAATATTGTAACCCATATACATGTATCTAACCTTATTTAGACAAGATAAGCTATTCTTGTAGATAGTGATATCAGATATAAAAGTGGAAGCAGGGAAAGAATTTTGCAGACATTTTGGGGTGAATGTGGATACTGAGAGGACACCACACCTCACAGCTGAGCCACAGAGAAATGGAGATACAGCCATAAAACAATGGATGAAATGTACAGATCCTGTGTGTCACAACAGAGCAATGAAGAAAGTTAGTGTGTGGAAAAGAAAATAATTCAATTCAATTTTAACTCCTTCCTACTATAGCCAATCAAACCAGTCATTTTTGTGCTTCTCCTACATCACCCCTACTTCCAAGATTCAAACTTTGTGATTTTTTTTATCAACAATACTAGACAAAAGTTCAGACACACCTGTTCATGCAATGTTTTTTCTTGTTCTTAATGAACATTGTAGATTCAGTAAAGAAAGAGTAAAGAAACACGTGTGAAAGACATCAGTATATGTGTTTCACCTTAAAATCTCTGATGACAGTATTATGACCTGAAATAGTATATCTCATCAAGAGTTCTTTTGTAGAATCACCAACCTTCATAAAGTGTTTGAAACCAATGAGGTGGGTTTTGCAGTGGCAGTGTTATTACACAGCTCCATACAGTTCTGAACCCTATTTCATAACAGTTCTAAACCTGAATTTGTTGATAAACACTCAAATAAGCAACGAGTAAAGACAAGCCACCATTACATTTAGGTCATTAATCTGAAAAATTACTAGAACCTTGAAGGAAATGCAGTCATGAAAACCATCAATTTTTATAATGAAACTGTTGCAATGAGGTCTGTCCCCATGAAGGAAGACCAAAACTACCTCTGCTGAAGAGCATAAGTTCATCAGCTCTACCAGTTTCATAAACTAAAACTTGACAACTCTTTAGAAAACAACCCTGCAAAGGCATTAAGTATTACAAACATCTCAGTAACAACTGTCAAGATAAGCCTGCAGAACAGGCTTTTCTGGTTTAATTGATGCAATGAAGGCAATTCTGAAGACTGTAAATAAGCGGAGAAGACTTATTTGAGGCAAGCAGCATAAGCTCTGGATATTAGATCAGTGGAAATCTATCGTGTGGTCTACTGAGTCATGATTTGAATTTTTTCTTATAAGCCACCAAGCTACACAAGTGTGGTGCCTGTTGTGAACTCTGTTTTCGGGCTCCCTCTTGTGGTCACTGGTGGTATGGTGTGACTTTTGCTTTGGGCTCCCCCTGGTGGCTTTGTTTGTTATCCTGCTGGTCTCTGGCTATCAGCTGGTTCGTTATCCTCTGGGAGGTTCCTATATAGCTCTGTTTTACTTCCACTTGTGGCCGGCTGTCGATGTAATCAGTGCTACTCAGATTCCTTCTGACTACCTTGCTCCCAGTCCATCCAGGATAAGCTAAGTTTTGTTTGCTCATTTTTTGATCAGCAGTGTTTATCATGTTTTCTGTTCCAGCTTGCTAAAATGTAATTCCCTCGCTTGCTGGTTGCTCTAGTGGGCTGAGTTTCTCCCCACATACCGTTAGTTGGTGTGTGGGTTCTTGAAATCTCAGGATGGATATTTTGTAAGGGTTTTTTATTGATCGCATAGACCCCTGCTCTATTTTCTGCTTTCTAGTACTAGTGGGCCTCTTTTGCTGCATCTGATTTCATCCCTATGTATGTGCCTTCTTCTTACTTCACCGTTAATATTTGTTGGGGGCTTCTATATCTTTGGGGATTATTTCTCTGGAGGCAAGCGAGGTCTTTCTTTCTCTTTAGGGGTAGCTAGTTCCTCAGGCTGGCTCGAGACGTCTAAGAATTTTTTAGGCACATTCACCGGCTACCTCTAGTTGTTTTGGATAGGTTCAGATTTGCGATCAGTCCAGTTACCATCTCCCTAGAGCTCGTCCTTAGTTTAATCACTTGCTGATCTATTTGTGATCCTCCGCCACTTGGGATCATAACAGTACAGCCGGCCAGTAAAGTGTTAATTGCATGGCAGAAGCAGGAGAAAAGAAGCCTTGAGAATTTTTTTTTTTTTTTTTGTTGCCGTGTGTCTAGCTGCTGTTGCTGCTTCTCTCCTCCTCCTAATCTTGGTGTGGCTCTGAGTTCAGCTGCTGACATGGATGTCCAGAGCTTGGCTTCCAGTCTGGATCATCTTGCTGCTAGGGTTCAAAGTATTCAGGATTTTGTTGTTCACAGTCCTATGTCAGAGCCTAGAATACCTATTCCGGAGTTGTTTTCTGGAGATAGATCTAGGTTCCTGAATTTTAGGAACAATTGTAAGTTGTTTCTTTCTTTGAAACCTCGTTCCTCTGGTGATGCCGTTCAGCAAGTTAAGATTATCATTTCCTTTTTGCGTGGTGACCCCCAAGATTGGGCCTTCGCATTGGCGCCAGGGGATCCTGCATTGCTTAGTGTAGATGCGTTTTTTCTAGCCTTGGATTGCTCTATGAGGAACCTAATCTTGAGAACCAGGCTGAAAAAACGTTATTGGCCCTCTCGCAGGGGCAAGATGAAGCAGAGGTGTACTGCCAGAAATTTCGGAAATGGTCGGTGCTTACTCAGTGGAATGAGTGTGCCCTGGCTGCAAATTTCAGAGAAGGTCTTTCTGAAGCCATTAGGAATGTCATGGTGGGGTTCCCTACGCCTGCAGGTCTGAATGAGTCAATGACTCTGGCCATTCAGCTTGATCGGCGTTTGCGGGAGCACAAACCTGTGCACCATTTGGTGGTATCTTCTGAACAGACACCTGAATCTATGCAATGTGACAGAATTCTGACCAGAAGTGAACGGCAAAATTATAGACGGCAAAATGGGTTGTGCTTTTACTGTGGTGACTCAGCTCATGTTATCTCAGCATGCTCTAAGCGCAAAAAAAAGGTTGATAAATCTGTCACCATTGGTACTTTACAGCCTAAGTTCATTTTGTCTGTTACCCTGATTTGTTCCCTGTCATCTTACCCGGTTAATGCTTTTGTAGATTCAGGTGCCGCCCTGAGTCTGATGGATTGGTCATTTGCCAGGCGCTGTGGTTTTGATTTGGAGCCTTTAAAATTCCCTATTCCACTAAGGGGAATTGATTCTACACCATTGGCTACGAATAGACCTTAGTACTGGACACAAATGACCATGTGCATGACTCCTGTTCATCGGGAGGTGATTCGCTTTCTTGTACTGCATAATTTGCATGATGTCGTCGTGTTGGGTCTACCATGGTTGCAGACTCATAATCCAGTCCTTGATTGGAAAGCTATGTCGGTGTCAAGTTGGGGTTGTCAGGGAATTCATGGTGATGCTCCTGTGGTGTCAATTGCTTCGTCCACTCCTTCTGAAGTCCCTACGTTTTTGTCAGACTACCAGGATGTATTTGAGGAGCCCAAACTCAATTCTCTACCTCCTCATAGGGACTGTGATTGTGCTATAAATTTGATTCCTGGTAGTAAGTTTCCTAAGGGACGACTTTTCAATTTATCTGTGCCGGAGCATGCTGCCATGCGGAGTTACATAAAGGAGTCTTTAGAGAAGGGACATATTCGCCCGTCCTCATCCCCTCTTGGTGCAGGATTCTTTTTTGTGGCTAAAAAGGATGGTTCCCTGAGACCCTGTATTGATTATCGCCTTTTGAATAAAATCACGGTCAAATTTCAGTATCCTTTGCCATTGTTAACTGATTTGTTTGCTCGCATTAGGGGGTCTAGTTGGTTCACCAAGATAGATCTTCGTGGTGCGTATAACCTTGTGCGTATAAAACAGGGTGATGAATGGAAAACTGCATTTAATACGCCTGAAGGCCATTTTGAGTACTTGGTGATGCCTTTTGGACTTTCTAATGATCCTTCAGTCTTTCAGTCCTTTATCCATGACATCTTCCGTGAATATCTGGATAAGTTTATGATTGTGTATCTGGATGATATTCTGTTTTTTTCAGATGATTGGGAGTCTCATGTTAAGCAGGTCAGGATGGTCTTTCAGGTCCTACGTGACAATGCTTTATTTGTGAAGGGCTCAAAATGTCTTTTTGGAGTCCAGAAGATTTCTTTTTTGGGTTTCATTTTTTCTCCTTCTACTATTGAGATGGACCCAGTCAAGGTTCAGGCTATTCATAACTGGACGCAGCCTACATCTGTTAAGAGTCTTCTGAAGTTCTTGGGTTTTGCTAATTTTTACCGTCGCTTCATAGCTAATTTTTCTGGCGTTGTTAAGCCTTTGACGGATTTGACCAAGAAGGGTTCTGATGTGACTAATTGGTCTTCTGCGGCTGTGGAGGCCTTTCGGGAGCTGAAGCGTCGGTTTTCTTCGGCTCCGGTCTTATGTCAGCCAGATGTCTCACTTCCCTTCCAGGTGGAGGTTGATGCTTCCGAGATTGGAGCGGGGGCTGTTTTGTCGCAGAGAAGCCCCGATGGCTCTGTGATGAAGCCATGTGCTTTCTTTTCAAGAAAGTTTTCGCCTGCCGAGCGGAATTATGATGTCGGTAATCGGGAGCTGTTGGCTATGAAGTGGGCATTTGAGGAGTGGCGACATTGGCTCGAGGGAGCTAAACATCGTGTGGTGGTCTTGACTGACCACAAGAATTTGATTTATCTCGAGTCGGCCAAGCGGCTGAATCCCAGACAGGCTCGTTGGTCGTTGTTTTTCTCTCATTTTGATTTCATGGTCTCAAACCTGCCGGGTTCGAAGAATGTGAAAGCTGATGCTCTTTCTAGGAGTTTTGTGCCTGACTCTCCTGGAGATTCAGAGCCGTCTGGTATCCTTAGAGAAGAGGTGATTTTGTCTGCCATCTCCCCAGATTTGCGACGTGTGCTGCAAGAGTTTCAGGCGGATAGACCTGACCGCTGTCCACCGGAGAGACTGTTTGTCCCGGATAGATGGACCAACAGAGTCATCTCCGAGGTTCATTCTTCGGTGTTGGCGGGCCATCCTGGAATATTTGGTACCAGAGACTTGGTGGCCAGGTCTTTTTGGTGGCCTTCCTTGTCACGGGATGTGCATTCCTTTGTGCAGTCTTGTGGAATTTGTGCTCGGGCGAAGCCTTGCTGTTCTCGTGCCAGTGGTTTGCTGTTACTTTTGCCTGTCCCGAAGAGGCCTTGGACGCACATTTCCATGGATTTTATTTCAGATCTCCCTGTCTCTCAGAGAATGTCTGTCATCTGGGTGGTGTGTGATCGTTTTTCTAAGATGGTCCATTTGGTGCCCTTGCCTAAGTTGCCTTCCTCCTCCGAGTTGGTTCCACTGTTTTTTCAAAATGTGGTTCGTTTGCACGGGATTCCTGAGAACATTGTTTCTGACAGAGGATCCCAGTTTGTGTCTAGATTTTGGCGGACCTTTTGTGCTAAGTTGGGCATTGAATTGTCTTTTTCGTCGGCCTTCCATCCTCAGACGAATGGCCAAACCGAGCGAACTAATCAGACCTTGGAGACTTATTTAAGATGTTTTGTTTCTGCTGACCAGGACGACTGGGTTACTTTTTTACCGTTGGCCGAGTTTGCCCTTAATAATCGGGCTAGTTCTGCTACTTTGGTTTCTCCTTTTTTTTTTTTGTAATTCGGGGTTTCATCCTCGTTTTTCCTCGTGTCAGGTGGAGCCTTCTGACTGTCCTGCAGTGGATGTTGTGGTGGATAGGTTGCATCAGATTTGGAATCATGTGGTGGACAATTTGAAGTTGTCACAAGAGAAGGCTCAGCTCTTTGCCAACCGCCGTCGCTGTGTGGGTCCCCGACTTTGCGTTGGGGACTTGGTGTGGTTGTCTTCTCGCTTCGTTCCTATGAAGGTCTCCTCTCCTAAGTTCAAGCCTCGGTTTATCGGTCCTTATAAGATTCTGGAAGTCCTTGGCCCTGTGTCATTCCGTTTGGACCTCCCGGCATCATTTGCTATTCATAATGTGTTCCATCGCTCGTTGTTGCGGAGGTATGTGGTACCTGTGGTTCCTCCGGTTGAGCCTCCTGCCCCGGTGCTGGTTGAGGGAGAATTGGAATACGTGGTGGAGAAGATCTTGGATTCTCGTGTTTCTAGACGGAGGCTGCTCCAGTATTTGGTCAAGTGGAAGGGCTATGGTCAGGAGGATAATTCTTGGGTTGTCGCCTCTGATGTTCATGCGGCCGATTTGGTTCGTGCCTTCCATGTGGCTCATCCTGATCACCCTGGGGGTTTTCATGAGGGTTCGGTGACCCCTCCTTAAGGGGGGGGGTACTGTTGTGAACTCTGTTTTCGGGCTCCCTCTTGTGTTCACTGGTGGTATGGTGTGACTTTTGCTTTGGGCTCACCCTGGTGGCTTTGTTTGTTATCCTGCTGGTCTCTGGATATCAGCTGGTTTGTTATCCTCTGGGAGGTTCCTATATAGCTCTGTTTTACTTCCACTTGTGGCCGGCTGTCGATGTAATCAGTGCTACTCAGATTCCTTCTGACTACCTTGCTCCCAGTCCATCCAGGATAAGCTAAGTTTTGTTTGCTCATTTTTTGATCAGCAGTGTTTATCATGTTTTCTGTTCCAGCTTGCTAAAATGTAATTCCCTCACTTGCTGGTTGCTCTAGTGGGCTGAGTTTCTCCCCACACACCGTTAGTTGGTGTGTGGGTTCTTGAAATCTCAGGATGGATATTTTGTAAGGGTTTTTTATTGATCGCATAGACCCCTGCTCTATTTTCTGCTTTCTAGTACTAGTGGGCCTCTTTTGCTGAATCTGATTTCATCCCTATGTATGTGCCTTCTTCTTACTTCACCGTTAATATTTGTTGGGGGCTTCTATATCTTTGGGGATTATTTCTCTGGAGGCAAGCGAGGTCTTTCTTTCTCTTTAGGGGTAGCTAGTTCCTCAGGCTGGCTCGAGACGTCTAAGAATTTTTTAGGCACGTTCACCGGCTACCTCTAGTTGTTTTGGATAGGTTCAGATTTGCGATCAGTCCAGTTACCATCTCCCTAGAGCTCGTCCTTAGTTTAATCACTTGCTGATCTATTTGTGATCCTCCGCCACTTGGGATCATAACAGGTGCCCACCCTGAAGTAAAGAAGTGAAGATGTGATTGCATGGGGTTTTTTTTCTGGTGACCCTCATGGTGATTTATTCCAAGCTCAAGACAAACATTTCCAGCATGGCTATCACAGAATTCTGAAATGACTTACAATCTCATCTGGCTTGCATTTAGTAGAACCATCATTTGTGTTGCAACATGATAGGACAATGACCCAAAGCACCTTCAGGCCACGTAAAGATTATGTGACCAAGAAGGACAGCAAATTAAGTGCTGCATCAGGTGACAAGAATGCAGAAAATGGATACTCTGTAGAATGTAAGCACGCAAGAGCAGGGTCCTCTCCCTTCTATATCAGCCTGTGATTGTTAGTTTATTTACTGTAAGTGATATCTGTCATTTGTATGTAACCCCTTCTCATGTACAGCATGGAATCAATGGTGCTATATAAATAAATAATAATAATACTCCAAGTTCACGAACAAAAAAACTTTTTTATTTGTGGTTAAATACAAAGTCAGAAGGCAAGACCTCCACCATCACCCATCCAGTCCCTAAATTAAAATGGTTTGGGATGAGATGGACTACAGAGAAAAGGCAAAGTGGCCAACAAATAATTTAAAAAGATGGCGTGGAGTCCCCCCATTTTTGATAACCAGCCAAGCTTAAGCAGTCAACTGGGGGCTTGTATTCTCAGACTGGGAAGAGACCATTGATATTGGCTCTCTGCAACCTAAAAATAGCAACCCATAGCTGACCCAGTAAAGCTGCATCCATTAAATTCCCAATTCTGGCACTTTTCCTTGCTCTTCCCACAATGCCCTGGTGAAGTGGCAAGTTGAGTAATGTGGGGTTGATGTCAGCTGTTTTATGTCAGCTAACATCAAGCCCAAGTGTTAGTAATGGAGAGGGTTCTATCTGACACCCCCATTACTAATCAAGTTGTAAAATGTATTAAAGATTGACAGAAAAGGTCCTTTAATTGAAGTAAACACACAAGGAAAAGTCAATAAACTGAACAAAACACTCCCCGACTCTCTTTTACCCATTTATTTTAAAAGCGAAAATTAGGATCACCTATTCGCTGATAATCCACATGTCTCACAATGAGCTCCAACTCTGCTACATCTAGATGAATTGCTGAGCGGTGACAAATGTGACTGATCTGCCCGGCACCAGTGAGCTGAGCATGGGAATGTAGCTGCGTGTGACCGGCGTTGACATCATTAAGGTTACTGACTGTCACACGCAGGAGCATTCTCACGCTGAGCTCAGTATGAGCTGGTTGCTGGGTTGAGAAGTATCATTTGTCACCACTCAGCAATGCAACCAGATGTAGCATAGATGGGGATCATTGTGGGACACCAGCATTATTGTCAGACAGGTGAGTATAACTTTAATTTGTTATTTTCATTTTTACATTAATAAATAGGTAAAAGATGGTTGGGAGTGTTTATTTCAATTAAATGGCTTTCTTCCGATTGTTTTGTTGTTTTTCTGTGTGTGTCTTTATTACTTTTGATTACGGGATTAGTAATGGGGGTCTTATAGTCGCCTCTCCATTACTAACCCCTGGACTTAATGTCAGCGGACATAAAACAGCCGATATCAAACCCCAAACTATTGCATCACTTGTCTACACACCTGGGCAAGTGGGAAGAACCAAGGTTAGGCCCCAGAATTGTCACATCTAATAGATACACCATTTCTTGGGTGACTGAGGGCTAGTATTTTTAGTCTGGGAGGGGGCCAATATCCATGGCCCCTTATCAGCCTATTAATTTCAGCCCGCAGCAATGTGTTTAGTCTTTGCTGATTATAAAATATATATGGGAGACCCAACATTATTTTTTGGGTGGTCATCCAATTTTTATAACCAGAACAAGCTACACCGACAGCAGTGAGCTGTTATTAACCCCTTTACCCCAAAGGGTGGTTTGCACGTTAATGACCGGGCCAATTTTTACAATTCTGACCACTGTCCCTTTATGAGGTTATAACTCTGGAATGCTTCAATAGATCCAAGTGATTCTGACACTGTTTTCTCAAGACATATTGGGCTTCACGAAAGTGGTAAAATTTCTTTGATATTTCCTGTGTTTATTTGTGAAAATAATGGAAATTTGGCAAAAATGTTAAAAATTTCGCAATTTTCAAACTTTGAATTTTTATGCCCTTAAATCAGAGATATGTCACACAAAATACTTAATAAGTAACATGTCCCACATGTCTACTTTACATCAGCATAATTTTGGAATCAAACGTTTTTTTTGTTAGGGAGTTATAAGGGTTAAAAGTTGACCAGCAATTTCTCATTTTTACAACACCATTTTTTTTAGGGACTACATCACATTTTAAGTCATTTTGAGGGGTCTACATGATAAAAAATAACCAAGTGTGACAACATTCTAAAAACTGCACCCCTCAAGGTGCTCAAAACCGCATTCAAAAAGTTTATTAACCCTTCAGGTTTTTCACAGGAATTTTTGGAATGTTTAAAAAAAAATGAACATTTTACTTTTTTTCACAAAAAATTTACTTCAGCTCCAATTTGTTTTATTTTACCAAGGGTAACAGGAGAAAATGGACCCTAAAAGTTGTTGTACAATTTGTCCTCAGTATGCCGATACCCCATATGTGGGGGTAAACTACTGTTTGGGCACATGGCAGAGCTCGGAAGGGAAGGAGCGCCATTTGACTTTTCAATGCAAAATTGACTAAAATTGAGATGGAATGCCATGTTGCGTTTGGAGAGCCCCTGATGTGTCTAAACATTGAAACCCCTCACAAGTGACACCATTTTGGAAAGTAGACCCCATAAGGAACTTATCTCGATGTGTGGTGAGCACTTTGACCAACCAAGTGCTTCACAGAAGTTTATAATGCAGAGCCGTAAAAATAAAAAATCATATTTTTTCACAAAAATGAACTTTCGCCCCCCCATTTTTTATTTTCTCAAGGGTAAGAGAAGAAATTGGACCCCAAAAGCTGTACAATTTGTCCTGAGTACGCGGATACCCCATATGTGGGGGTAAACCACTGGGCGCAAGGGAGAGCTCGGAAGGAGCGCCGTTTGACTTTTCAATGCAAAATTGACAGGAATTGAGATGGGACGCCATGTTGCATTTGGAGAGCCACTGAAGTGCCTAAACATTGAAACCCCCCACACGTAACACCACTTTGGAAAGTAGACCCCCTAAGGAACTTATCTAGATGTATGGTGAGCACTTTGACCCACCAAGTGCTTCACAGAAGTTTATAATGTAGAGCCGTAAAAATAAAAAAAAATGTTTTCCCACAAAAATTATTTTTAGCCCCCAGTTTTGTATTTTCCAAAGGGTAACAGGAGAAATTGAACCCCAAAAGTTATTGTCCGCTTTGTCCTGAGTACGCTGATACCCCATATGTGACGGGAACCACCGTTTGGCCGCATGGGAGAGCTCGGAAGGGAAGGAGCACCATTTGGAATGCAGACTTGAATGGAATGGTCTGCAGGCATCACATTGCATTTGCAGAGCTCCTAATGTACCTAAACAGTAGAAACTCCCCACAAGTGACCCCATATTGGAAAATATACCCACCAAGGAACTTATCTAGAAGTGTTGTGAGAATTCTGAACCCCCAAGTGTTTCACTACAGTTTATAACGCAGAGCCGTGAAAATAAGAAATCTTTTTTTTTTCCACCAAAATTATTTTTTAACCCCAAGTTTTGTATTTTCCCAAGGGTAACAGGAGAAATTGGACCCCAAGAGTTGTTGATCAATGTGTCCTGAGTACGCTGATACCCCATATGTTGGGGTAAACCCCTGTTTGGGCACACGGGAGAGCTCAGAAGGGAAGGAGCACTGTTTTACTTTTTCAACGCAGAATTGGCTGGAATTGAGATAGGACGCCATGTCACGTTTGGAGAGCCCCTGATGTGCCTAAATAGTGGAAACCCCCCAATTATAACTGAAACCCTAATCCAAACACACCCCTAACCCTAATCTCAACGGTAACCCTAATCCCAACCGTAAATGTAATCCAAACCCTAACCCTAACTTTAGCCCCAACCCTAACTCTATTTTTAGCCCCATCCCTAACTTTAGCCCAAACCCTAACTGTAGCCCTAACTCTAGCGCCAACCCTAACCCTAAACCTAGCCCTAACACTAACCCTAGCCTTAACCCTAGCCCTAACCCTAACCCTAGCCCTAACCCTAATGGGAAAATGGAAATAAATATATTTTTTTATTTTGTAATTTTTCCCTAACTTAGGGGGTGATGAAAGGGGGTTTGATTTACTTTTATAGTGGGTTTTTTAGCGGATTTTTATGATTGCCAGACGTCACACACTTAAAGACGCTTTTTATTGCAAAAAATATTTTTTGCTTTACCACATTTTGAGAGCTATAATTTTTCCATAGTTTGGTCCACAGAGCCTTGTAAGGTCTTGTTTTTTGCGGGACGAGTTGACGTTTTTATTGGTAACACTTTCGGACACGTGACATTTTTTGATCGCTTTTTATTCCGTTTTTTTGTGAGGCAGAATGACCAACAACCAGCTATTTATGAATTTCTTTTTGGGGGGGTGTTTATACCATTCCGCGTTTGGTAAAATGGATACAGCAGTTTTATTCTTCGGGTCAGTACGATTACAGTGATACCTCATTTATATTTTTTTATGTTTTGGCGCTTTTATACGATAAAAACTTTTATAGAAAAAATAATTATTTTTGCATTACTTTATTCTGAGGACTATAACTTTTTTATTTTTCTGCTGATGATGCTGTATGGCAGCTTCTTTTTTGCGGGACAAGATGACGTTTTCAGCTGTACCATGGTTATTTATATCAGTCTTTTCGATTGCGTGTTATTCCACTTTTTGTTCGGCAGTATGATAATAAAGCGTTGTTTTTTGTCTTTTTTAATGGTGTTCACTGAAGGGGTTAACTAGTGGGACAGTTTATAGATTGGGTCGTTACGGATGCGGCGATACTAAATATGTGTACTTTTATTGTTTTTTTTATTATTTAGATAAAGGAATGTATTTATTGGAACAATATTTTTTTTTATTATTATTTATTTAGGATTTTTTTTGCACACATGTAATTTTTTTTTTTTTTACTTTTTTTCTTTGCCCCGGGGGGGACATCACAGTAAAGTGACAGATCTCTGATCTGACACTTTGCTGTGCACTGTGTCAGATCAGCGATCTGACATGCACAGCAAGGAGGCTTCTCGGCACCTGCTCTGAGCAGGCGCTGTGAAGCCACCTCCCTGCAGGACCTGGATGCAGCCCCGCGGCCATTTTGGATCTGGGCCTGCAGGGAGGAGGAGGTAAGAGACCCTCGCAGCAACGCGATCACATTGTGTTGCTCCGAGGGTCTCAGGGAAGCCCACAGGGAGCCCCTCCCTGCGTGATGCTTCCCTATACCGCCGGAACACTGCGATCCTGTTTGATCGCAGTGTGCCGGGGGTTTATGTGCCAGGGGAGGTCCGTGACAGCTCCTGACACATAGTGCCGGAAGTCAGCTGTGATAGTCAGCTGACACCCGGCCGCGATTGGCCACGCTCCCCCCGTGAGCGCAGCCAATCGCTCTGGACGTACTATTCCATCCTTGGGAAGTAGGGCCAAACCCACATGGACGGAATAGTATGTCCAATGGAAGAAAGGGGTTAATGGGCTGGGAACCATTATGAATATTTGCCCCTTCCCTGAATAATAATGCCAGCCCCCAGCTGTCTGCTTTTCCTTTGCTAGTTATTACAATAGGGGAAACTAACATCTTTTTTTCATTTAATTATTTATTTAATAACATATACAGTAAAATGCACAAGGTAACCTTAGTTCACAGTCTCCAGGCATACCAGTAGCTGGAAATTCCAGTATCCTCAAATTTTTCCCCTACAGTCTCCCTTAAGGTTTCCGGGTCTCAAAGCTGCCAGGAGACCCAGTGAATGTGAACTCTGGTAAGCTTTATGGTTACCTGGGTATCATGACAGCTGTAGTGCTGGAGTAATGAGTGCCGGAGTGCCGAGTGCTGGACTCATGGTCGTTCATCAGTCCGGCACTGGAGCTGGGCAGCGTGAAATCCAGCTACTATGAACTCAGGTGCCCTCAGTAAGGTTATCTCAGTTCAAAGCTGCCTCATTATTATGGATTCTCTTTGGACAGGTGAGGATTACTTTGATTTTTTGATTTTTATTTAAATGAGTGGGGAAAAGTGGGGATTTGTTGGGGAGTTTTTTCTTCAATTAAATGACTTTTTCTATGTGTTTTGTTCAATTAAGGGACTTTTTCTGTGTCTCTTTATCACTTTTCACTCACTGGGTTAGCTTTTGGATTTTTTTTTTTACACAGCGTGCCTGGCCAATCACAGTAATGCCAATACTTGACATGGTTGTGATTGACCTGGAAGTGCCCACACAGGAAAGCTTGAGGGGCTGTCAATCTCAAACTGTAATATGGATTTGTGTGAGTTGTCCATGTTTGGGGTCCTTCCTTGGACTTGGTATCTGGTTCTGACCCCTAACTTTCCAGTTTGTGTTCGCCCATCTCTAATTAAGCTTACCAGCAGGTCTGACGATTCCTCTGATGCTGCACAGTATGAGGAAGATGGAGGGAGATGAGGGAGAGCAGAAGATAAATACTGCGCATGCCCAAGAATCCCGGCCCCGCAGTGTGAATAAAAAAGAAGAGACTGCGGGGTGGGATCTCGGGCCGCGAGTCCTCTCAGGCACAATAATCAAGACATCAAGTGATGTAAGTGGATGGACAGTGCTAACTGTGCATGCTTAAGGCATAAGATGACTGCGCAGGGGCCAGGACAATTGAATAATGCTGAGGAGGTGGCGTCCGGCACCAAGAGGCCATGAGTGACGGCTGTGGTGCGTCTGGATTAGGGGGGAAAGATCTGCCCCCAGGACTATTTCAAGATCTGAGGGACAAATTTCAAAAAAGATTATTTCTGCAGTTACAGCACCCAGAACTAAAAGACCCATCTTGTCAGAATGCAGCATTAGTGCTGCACAAGGTGGCTCTTTTAGTTACAAACGCCTAGGGGGGGTGACCGGTTCCCTTTAATTCCTAAAATAACCTGAATTGATAATAAACTACCTGATAGCAGTATTCAATATGTTGAGGTGTGCTGTTTATAAAATGGCATCACTTTTGGGGGTCTTCCAAAATACAGGACCCTCAAAGTCACTTCAAACCTGGATAGGTCCTTAAAAAAATAAATTTTGTACATTTCCTTGAAAAAAATGAAAAATTACAGCTACATTTTTAAACCTCCTAAAATGCAAACAAAATAAAATAGCATTTAACAAATGGTGCTGATGTAAAGCTGACAGGAGGGAAATGTTTTTTATTCATGTTTTTCTTTGGTATGACTATCTGGATTTAAGGGATAATCATTCAAAGTTTGAAAATTGCACATTTTTTTGCATTTTTGTCAAATTTTTTACATTTTTTATAAATAAACACAAAACATATTGACCTAAATTTAAGAGGCATCGTGATTACTTGCTAATCCCGCCCCCTGCACAGTAGCTCCACCCTCCACACATCAACACACATAATCCCGCCCCCACCCCATTATTACACACAATCCCGCTCCCACCACATTACCACACACAATCCCGCCCCACACACATCACCACACATAATCCCGCCCCCCCACCACATTACCACAAATAATCCTGCCCCCCACCACATTACCACACATAATCCCGCCCCCACCACATTACCACACATAATCCCGCCTCCCCACCACATTACCACACATAATCCCGCCCCCCACCACATTACCACACATAATCCTGCCCCCCCACCACATTACCACACATAATCCCGCCCCCACCACATTGCCACACATAATCCCGCCCCCCCACCACATTACCACACATAATCTCACCCCCACCATATTACCACACATAATCCCGCCCCCTCCACATTACCACACATAATCCCGCCCCCCACCACATTACCACACATAATCCTGCCCCCACCACATTACCACACATAGTCCCGCCCCCCACCACATTACCACATAATCCCACCCCCTCCACATTACCACACATAATCCCACCCCCACCACATTACCACACATAATCCTGCCCCCACCACATTACCACACATAATCCCACCCACCCACCACGTTACCACACATAATCCCACCCCCCACCACATTACCACACATAATCCCGCCCCCCCACAATACCACACATAATCCTGCCCCCCACCACATTAACACAGATAATCCCACCCCCTGCACAGTAGCTCTGCCCCCACCCCATCACCACACATAATCCCGCCCCCCATGACATTACCACACATAATCCTGCCCCCCACCACATTATCACACATAATCCCGCCCCCACCACATTACCACACATAATCCCGCCCCCCACCACATTACCACACATAATCCCGCCCCCCACCACATTACCACACATAATCCCGCCCCCCACTACATTACCACACATAATCCTGCCCCCCACCACATTACCACACATAATCCCGCCCCCTACCACATTAACACACATAATCCTGCCCCCACCACATTACCACACATAATACTGCCAACCACCACATTACCACACATAATCCCGCCCCCCCACCACATTGCCACAGATAATCATGCCTCCTGCACAGTAGCTCCACCCCCACCCCATCACCACACATAATCTTGCCCCCCACCACATTACTACAAATAGTCCTGCCCCCCACCACATTATCACACATAATCCTGACCCCCACCACATTACCACCCATAATCCCACCCCCCACAACATAACCACACCTAATCCCACCCCCCACCACATTACCACACATAATCCCGCCCCCCACCACATTACCACACATAATCCCGCCCCCCCACCACATTACCACACATAATCCTGCCCCCCACCACATTACCACACATAATCCCGCCCCCCACACATTACCACACATAATCCCGCCCCCCACCACATTACCACACATAATCCTGCCCCCCCACCACATCACCACACATAATCCCGCCCCCCACCACATTACCACAGATAATTCCACCCCCTGCACAGTAGCTCTGCCCCCACCCCATCACCACACATAATCCCACCCCCCACCACATTATCACAGATAATCCCGCACACTGCACAGTAGCTCCGCCTCAAATTACCACACATAATCTCGCCTCCCCACCACATTACCACACATAATCCCGCCCCCCACCACATTACCACACATAATCCTGCTTCCCACCACATTACCACACATAATCCCGCTCACCACATTAACACACATAATCCCGCCCCCTCACCACATTACCACACATAATCCCACCCCCCACCACATTACCACACACGTTTCCACCCCCCACCACATTACCACACATAATCCCACCCCTCCACCATATTACCACACATAATCCCGCCCCCCACCACATTACCACACACAATCCCACCCCCACCACATTACCACACATAATCCCGCCTACCACATTAACACACATAATCCCGCCCCCTTACCACATTACCAGACATAATCCCGCCCCCCACCACATTACCACACATGTTTCCACCCCCCACTACATTACCACACATAATCCTGCCCCCCCACCATATTACCACACATAATCCCGCCCCCCCACATTACCACACGAGGCTCCGTCCCCACACATTACCACATGAGGCTCCATCCCCCCACATTACTACACGAGGCTCTGTCCCCACACATTACCACACGATGCTCTGTCCTCACACATTACCACACGAGGCTCCGTCCTCACACATTACCACATGAGGCTCCGTCCTCACACATTACCACACAAGGCTCCGTCCCCACACATTACCGCACAAGGCTCCATCCTCACACATTACCACACGAGGTTCTGTCCCCACACATTACCTCTCGAGGCTTCATCCCCACATATTACCACACGAGGCTCCATCCTCACACATTACCACACGAGGCTCCGTACCCACGCATTACCACATGAGGCTGCTTCCCCCCAGATTACCACATGAGGCTCTGTACCCACACATTACCACACGAGGCTCCGTCCTCACACAATACCACATGAGGCTCTGTCCCCACACATTACCATACGAGGCTTTATCCTCACACATTACCACACGAGGCTCCATCCCCACACATTACCATACGAGGCTCCGTCCCTCTACATTACAACACGAGGCTCCATCCCCCCACATTACCACATGAGGCTCCATCCTCACACATTACTACACGAGGCTGCGTCCCCACACGTTACCACACGAAGCTCTGTCCCCACACATTACCACATTAATCTAGTTTGCTTTTGATTTTACACTGTGAATAAAATGTATTAGTATTATTCTGATTTTTAATTATTATTATTGTTATTAAGTTCATTTTAAGTTAATTTACCACCTGCGTAAGCGCTATTAAATGTTGTCATTATTTACTTTATTTTAATCACTAGCAGCTTTAATTAGATAGCAATGAGCATGCCGAGCGTTAGCTGGCTGGAAACAGCTAGTTACCACATAAAGTGACACTGGTCAGATTTCAAAAATTTGGCTCTGTCACTAAGGGGTTATAATTAGTGATGAGCGAATATACTCGTTACTTGAGATTTCTCGAGCACGTTCGGGGGTCCTCCGAGTATTTTTTAATGCTCGGAGATTTAGTTTTTATTGCCGCAGCTGAATGATTTACATCTGTTAGCCAACATAAGTGCATGTGGGGATTCCCTAGCAATCAGGCAACCCCCACATGTACTTATGCAGGCTAACAGATGTAAATCATTCAGCTGCGGCAAGAAAAACTAAATCTCCAAGCACTAAAAAATACTCGGAGGACCCCCGAGCATGCTTGAGAAATCTCGAGTAACGAGTGTATTCGCTCATCACTAGTTATAATGCCACTTTGGAATTAAACAATGGCCACAAATACAGACTACAACTCAATTAATTGTCAATGGGATTGCTGGAGATAAGATAGCACTGAATGGTCACTGCTCTATTCCAACAAGACATTTTAGAGTCCCATTATCTGGGTCAGTGACAATAATGCTTTAAGGTTAATATATGGCTGCTTAAAGGAATATATTAATGCTTATCTAGGAAAAATAATAAAAAAAATACAATGCTCATATCTTTGAATAGGTACTTTTATCAGACAGTTTAATAACTATTTAGTACATGTTCAGGTCTTCTGTGTTTCACAGGGTAAACATATTAATCCTTACCTGTCTTTGGCTCCACGGAAAAATATGGCTGACCTTGAAGAATGCTATATATAACTCGAGCGCTATTTCCATATGTAGGATCATCGGCATCTGTCGCTGTTACTTGCATCACCGAAGTTCCTTAATAAAATAGTATTGGCTATCAGTTGGGCAAATTTCAATCTACAGCAGTACATTGTGAATTTATATTATTGTAACTCTGGAAACACTGATGGAATATGCAGAGTACATGTTATTTGGACATTGATGTTCTGTGTATCAACTAATATAAATCACATAAGTAAAACCAATTAAATTTAATTATTTACAAAATAATTCAACATAACCCTATTGTAATTCTCAGCTTCACTTGAGATAGATGTTTCAAAAGTGAGATTAAAATGGAATTGAATACAGCAATTTTGCGTTCTAGATATTCATGAGAAGCAAGATGTTAATTCATTAATTTCTGGTTATTAGACTGACTGCTATGTCTTTAATGATGTATCTAGTTTCCAGTAAATGTGCTTCTGGTGAAGTTTTATTTCTATGAATACAAAATGGTTGCCTCCAAAATACATATGCATGAGAAAAGGTGCATATTAATCACATTTTAATGGTACATATTCATGAGTCTATAAAAGAAAGCAACTACAACATAAGAAACAAAATAAATTTTGCATACAAATTGTATTACGCTTATATTTATGGAACAAGTTAATGCTGTGAATGCTCAGTTCTTAAAATATTCACTGTTACAATACCTCTAAGTTGGAATAACATAGAACCTAACTTCGCAGCATTGACTTTAACAGTAAGCAGCGTTTTTTTATGCTGTTGTATCACTGAATTGGTAATTAGGTGGAACCGAGAACATTGACTATGAAAGGTGCTGCGTGGAATTGTCAGATTATTGGACAAGTCACAGCCTTGTCCAATCAGATTTTCTTTGACAGTTTCATGCTGCTCAGTTTGAAAATACAGTTCTCTCGGGAATTAAGTCTAGTGAACCAGTCAATGTATGGGAGGGCTACAGTTTTGCTTGTTATGGATGGAAAGGTTAAAACAAAAGATATTAGGAGCAGAAAAACAAATATACTTCTATTCTGTAAGCTTCTATTACAGGTTTGATTTCTTTTTTTGTTTCTTACCAACAGGAGACATTTCAGGAATGCCAGCAGTATAGGGACCATCCAGAAATTTTGGTTCATTGTCATTTATATCTTGCACTTTAATGACAAATTCAGATTCAGGCTCCACCGGTCTATTTGTTTGCCTGTCAATAGCTTGTGCTCTTAAAGTATAGTAAGCTTGTTCTTCTCGATCCAACCTCTTTGTTGCATGAATGTCTCCAGTATTTTCATCAATATTGAAAATGGAACCAGCCCCCTCACCCGTCAAAACATATTTGATGCTATTTTCTCCTACGTCCACATCAGAGTGAAGCTGTTGGAGAAAAAGGAAAAAAGTTGCTAAGTTAAAAGACAGAGTGACATGGAGAAAAATCAAGAAATATTCAATTGTCTTTTGCTGAAATATACGATTTGTTATTGTTTGGAAAAATGGTCTGAAAAAAGTTTCTTGTTCACTGAAAGAAATATGATGAAGATCTGTCAAATGCTTTGGGAAGCAAACCAATTTTTACATCTCCCAATAAACAATTTAGATGCACTCTGTGCTTCACACTGTGCTGAAAATCACATTCATACCAAGGATTTGAAGCATTGTCACATTCATAGTGAAGGAAATATGACTTGTAAATACTTTAGAATTTATTTCCTCTGGTGTCACAGGGTCACTGAGGAGCATCTAGGATAACGTTATTTATGCTGTTTTTTCGACAAATTGGAAATGTTTTTATGTATAACATTGCACAGCACTTTGCTCATTTTGTCTTTTCTTGACTGATTCACCCTTGTAACTTTGCAAGTTACAAAATTGAGAAGACTAAGAAAACGGAATATTTTTGTTTTTAATGGCCTCACATTCTATTTTGTATTGTAGCATACATTTTTATTTTGATTCAGTTTAAGCTACTGTATGATTGTTTTGGTAATTTATTAATTGAAAATATCCAGAATTTCAGTTTACCTTATTATTTGTAGCCTACCATTTGTGCAGCTGTATACATTTTATTTCTCTAGCGATATTTAAAAGCAAATTAAAAAAGTTGTAATGACAAAAATTTGAAAGGGAAACTATCATCATAAAATGTTCTCTTCAACCCCAACTGGGTGACTTTTTTTGTTCATTTTTCGCCTTCTTTCAAGTGTCATATTTTATTTTGTTATTGATATAGCTAGATGAGGGCTTATTTTTGTCAGGTGAAGTTGTAATATTCAATGTCATCATTATTTTTACTTTTCAATGTAATGATCGAAAAGATAAAAATTACAAATATGGAAAATAGTGTAAAAAAAAACAATTGTTTTTTGGATTTTATTTTGACGGCATTCGGTTTACTATAAAAATGACCCAGCAATATGATTCTCCTGGTAAGTAAGATTGTGGTGATGCCAAACTTGTATATACTTTTCCTTTACATCAAAAATTCATTAAAAAATTAATACATTTTTACTTGTGTTGCCATTTTTGAGAACATACACTTTTTTCATTTTTTAGCTTATGAAGACTTTTTATTGCATGAAGAACTGACATTTTTACTGAGACCGTTTTAGGTTACATATGATTATTTTATTGCTTTTCCTTTAATTGATACTTTTTTGTCATGTTGCGTGACTGAAAATATATAATTTTTGGCATTTTAATTTTTTCTCACTACAGAGCTAACTGTTTAGGATAATTATTATTTTTTCCTATTAGTTTTCATATTTTTAAAAAGGATTTTTTTATTAGTCCCCTTAGGGAACCTGTGATTTTTCAACCACTTATGCTTAATGCTGCAATATAACGGCTGACACCATAGCAGTGATACAGGAAGATTATGACATGATTCCATTTTTTGCACTTTATATAATAATATTTTGTGCTTAAAATCATATTTACTTAATATTGCATTAAGCACTTTAACTTCTTCTATGGCTGTGAATTAACATTAAAGTTATGCACTTTGTGTTTTTTGCTCTGATCCACATGTTTCTATCCAAATTATTTATGCTATGTTTTACACTGGCACTTGGTCATTACTATATCATTTGGTGTACTATGTGTATGCATGTATTTATATCATGCCTTGCAATCACATCATTATGCATTTATTTCCCATTCCTGTAAAATATTAGTACTTCATATTACATATTATTCTTTATTGCCTGTGTTTATCATCTCTGTCATGTCATTTTTCCCACTGTGGTTCTGTTTTTAAAATCCCATAGCTTTAATTTTAACCATGTTGTTGATTTGCTCATTGAAGTATTTTTGAACTCAATTCTTCATAGGGTTACAAGGTCTCCCTGCTAACACCAGCACATCTTCAGATCCATTTGAAGTTCGCCAATGACCATCTGGATGATCCAGAGGAGGCATGGAAGAAGGTCATGTGGTCAGAAGAGATCAAAATAGAATTTTTTGGTATCAACTCCACTTGCTGTGTTTGGAGGAAGAAAAAGGATGAGTACAATCCCAAGAACACTGTCCCAACTGTGAAGCAAGGTGGACAAAACATCATACGTTGGGTGTGCTTTTCTGCAAAGGGGACAGGACGACTGCACCATATTGAAGGGTGGATGGATGGGGTCATGTATCACAAGATTTTGGTCAATAATCTCCTTCCCTCAGTAAAATCAATGAAGAGGGGTCGTGGCTGGGTCTTCCAGCATGACAATGAAACACACAGCCATGACAACTAAGTGGCTCTGTAAGAAGCATTTCAAGGTCCTCGAGTGGCCTAGCCAGTCCCCAGACCTGAATCCAATAGAAAATCTTTAGCGGGAACTGAAATTCAATGTTGCACATCGACAGGCACGAAACCTGAAAAATCTGGAGAAGATCTGTATGGAGGTGTAGCCAAAATCCCTGCTATAGTGTGTGCAAACTTGGTCAAGAACTATAGGAAATGTCTGACCTCTGAAATTGCAAACAAAAGTTTCTGCACCAAATATTAAGTTCTTTTTTCTATTGTATCACATACTTATTTTATATAAAAAAAGCATATAATGTGATTTTCTGGATTTTTTATGATTCTGTCTCTCACAGTTGGAGTGTACTAAGACAAAAATTACAGACCTCTCCATTCTTTGTAGGTGGGAACATTTGCAAAATCGACAGTGTATCCAATACTTATTTTCCCCACTCTAGATGGATTAGGCAATTTTATCCAACTTACAAATTCCCTTTAATAATCTAAATAGACTGTGCAATGGTTAACAAAGTTGCATATTGTGAATTTTGGATACTTTAATATCAGCTGTGTATTGAGGTGGTACATTTCATTGCAATCCAGTCTGAGATGACTAAGAAACATTTATACTTGTTTCACGATTATCTTACAGTGTAAATGCAAAACTCTTGTTAATTGGGTGGAATTATCTTCTATGCTGCATAAAAGGTTATCATTCTCGGAGGTGCATCATCCTATGTAAACAGGTCTTGCACTGCAGAGAACAGCATAGATCAATCAGTGCGCATTATTTTCTTTCGTTTGCTTGTGTAAAAAGGTGTTCAAATGACCGCCAATAGGTAAAACTTTACTGATTTATGGTCATTTCATGCTGTCAGTTCATCAGTATAAACAGCGCTTCAAAAAGTTTGCTGAAAACTCTTTCTAAAAGGAATCTACTGTACAATATCCATAGAGGCGCATGTGAAAATTGAAAGATTACCAATGTTGTTTTTACTGTAATTAAAAATTTTGATATAAAAAATACAATGCAGAATATTTTTTAAAAATTCATGTAACAAATGATTTGATTAAAAGAAATGTCACTTTTGTTTATAGCGTTCCTTTAAATACTGAATTTGAGTACTTTTCTAATTTTTACACTGCCAGCAACTCAATCATTGACTTACTTTATACCAGTTATTAAGGAAGAACAGAGCAGAAGTATGGCATTTTTTTTCTATTCTCAGTTTCCTGCACTCATGTCAGAATTGCAGATGTCAGAAATCTGAGTAAGAAGCTACATGAGAACACTGCGTTATATGTTTCTAATTCTGACTGCCTAGATTGTTTGTATTATGCAGAAGTTATTGTGATCTTTAATCTACAGGCTTCTTTTCTACATTCACTAATTTTCTTTTACTTCACTGATTGTGTAGATATTTGTTCTGGAGTGGTAAGCTACTGTAAATGAAGCCAGCATATGATACTATATGATATGTCCATTAGTGATGAGCGAATATACTCGTTACTCGAGATTTCCCGAGCATGCTCGGGGGTCCTCCAAGTATTTTTTAGTGCTCGGAGATTTAGTTTTCTTCGCCGCAGCTGAATAATTTACATCTGTTAGCCAGCATAAGTACATGTGGGGATTCCCTAGCAACCAGGCAACCCCCACATGTACTTATGCTGGCAAACAGATGTAAATCATTCAGCTGCGGCAATAAAAACTAAATCTCTGAGCACTAGAAAATACTCAGAGGACACTCGAGCGTGCTCCGGAAATCTCGAGTAACGAGTATATTCGCTCATCACTAATGTCCATCTCCTGATATTCAGTAAAAGAGATCTGAGTTTGGAAGACTGTAAATTTTTAACAAATATACGGTATATGATCAATAGCTCAGTAATAAAGAGCACTTTCACCAGGACTAGTCAGCTTGTGTTATGTCAGGTAGTACAAAAGAGACCTACACTCTATCCTCTTAAAGAGTACCCTTTACCAGCTCGAGCATATTAAATTGACCATATGGAATAATATCTGCGGAGCTCAATAAAACATATGTTTAACTGTTTAACTTCTCATCATTGCTGAGATATTGGCTTGTAAAGTTTAGTCCATAATTTATGCTATAATTCAACTGGGTGTTACCAAAGATTAATGTATGAGGTGTGTACTTCTTCCCCTGCATGAAGTTGACCAAATCATAAGCAGGAAAAATCATGTAGGAAGAAAGAAATGTGACCTCTTCTCCTCTCTGATCTCATGCAAATACTGAAAAACTATTGCAGAACTGCAGCTATTCATCATCACAAACATCTCCAGATCTTATCTCACAGAGCTGGCAGCCTTGTCCTTCCAATTTTTCTTATTTTTTCATACTTTGTGAGCTTTTCCATATTTTTTCACCTTATATCCACAAACTTTTTTATAGGGATTTTATGTGATATACCAACACAAATTAGCGATTATAAAGGAAAATACACATGATTTTATAATTATTTTAATAATATAAATCTGAAAATTGTTATATGTATTTGCATTCAACCCCCTATAGTCGGATACCCCTAATTAAAAACCTGACTGACCAATTGCCTCCAGAAGTCACATAATTAGTAAATTGAATCCACATGTGTTGTAATTTATTCTTAGTATAACTACAGCTTTGAATGCCTCAGAGGTTTATTTAGGAATGAAACAGCATAATGAAAACAAAGGAACACACCAGATTCATCAGAGAAAAAGATGTAGAGGAGGGTAAAGAAGGGTTAAGTTATAAAAAAAATCCCAAGCTCCGAACATCTCATGGAACATTGTTAAATCCATCATCCAAAACGGAAAGGAGTATGGCACAACTGCAAACCTTCGAAGATATGGCCGTCCAATTAAACTGACAAATCAAGCAAGGAAAGCACTGATTAAAGAAGAAGCCCAGAACTACTATGGAAGAACTTTAGAGATCCATAGCTCAGATAGAAGAATCTGTCCACATGACAACTATTAGTCGTATATGCATCAAATATGGCCACAGGAAGAGTCCCAAGAAGAAAAATGTTTTTTAAAAGGAAGCCATAAGAATTCCTGTTTGTGGTTTGTAAAAAGTCATGAAGGGGACACGGCTAGTATGTAGAAGCAGGTACTTTGATGAGACTAAAGTAGAACTTTTGGGGCTTTGTGCAAAACACTATGTGTGGCAGAAAACTAACACTGTGCATCACCCAAAAACACCTTCCTCACCGTCAAACATCATGGTAGCAGCATCATGCTGCAGGGATGCATTTCATCAACTGGTCAGAGATAATGTGAAGCAGATGGAGCTAAATATTAGGCAGTCCTGGAGGAATACCTGTTAGAAGCTGCAAAATACTAGATACTAGGGCACAGTTTCACCTTCCAGCAGGTTAAAAACTGTAAACATGTATTTGAATGGCACAGTCACAGTCCAGACCTAAGTCCCCTTGAGAGTCTGGAGCAAGACTTGAAATTGCTGTCCATCCAATCTCACTGAGATAGAACTGGTTTGCAAAGAAGAATGGGCAAAAATGTCAGTTTCTAGATGTGCAAAGCTGGTAAAGACATACATCTAAAGCCTTGCTGCAGTAATTGCAGCAAAAGATGATACTACAAGAATTGACTCAAGGGGGCGCAATAGAAATGCACATCACATTTTTCAAGTTAAGATTTTTAAAAATATTTTAAAAAGCACATATCATTTCCTTTATGATTCACAAATACTTTCTACTTTGTATTGGTATATCACATAAAATAAAAATTAAATACGCTTAAGTTTGTGGGTATAACATGAAAAAAATGTGGCAAAGTTCACAGGGTATGAAAATAAAGTGCACAAATACATATAAATGTGAGGCATTGGTCAATATTTTGGCCGTATTGGCTGTATTTTTTTAATTTTTAGAGGATTTTCAGCCCTCTGTCATGGCTTTGCTACTAAGTTTAGTGTTAGGACTTGCAAGCGTGAAGACCCTTGATGTTGGGTTGCGAGCTTGCATATCTTGGCCAAAATTATCGACCAAAACCTCACATTTATATGTATTTTGTGCACTTTATTTTTCAGGGTGCAGCCAAGTCCAGTACGTTTGATCTTGTATATAGGAGGTTCACATGGGATGCATTTAGAGAGTGCTGGCCAGTCTGCCTGATCAAATAGTATGGGCATGACTAATAGGCTGTGAACCAGACAATATGCATTACCTGCATGCATTATATGAATTAGGACATTTGTTCAGAGACTTGGGCAGGTAAGCGGTGCTGCCCCTTTCCAGCTGTATTTTTGATTTTTTTGAAGATTTTCAGTCCTCTTTTATGGCTTTGTACTAAGTTCAGTGATATTGTGACTTCCACTTTTGCCAAGCCTCTCTAAAGAAATACTATCTTGCAAGAGGCCTGTGGCCATCCAAAGCACACCATTAAATGGGTGCCGGTGGGTGAGTTCACTCATATCAAACGTAACTGTGGTGATGCAGTATGGTTTTCAGTTCAATGCAGTGACATGACAAGAATCTGCATAACTAATCACATACTAAATAGTTACAAGTCAAATTTATGTATGAGATAGCCAAGATGATTGTCTGCAAAATGATGGTAGTCTCACAGTCAAAGTAGTAATGGATGGTGAGATATGAAGCCTAAAAGGCAAAAGTTCAAAACACTGTTACCCCTCAGTGTATGTACTGGGATGGACCCAGGATGAGGGACATATATACCAGGAAGGGACCCAAGATTGGAGACATATATACCAATGAAGGGGCCCAGGATGGGGAGCATTATTATATAATGTGAGAGGAGAGCACAAGTATGTCCTTAGAGGATGAAGAACACTACAGGGCCCATACATCTGACCAACATGAAGAGGGGGACCTGGTCCAAGCTTTACACCAGGGTCAATCAAATGCTAGTTACTTTACTAAGACTTTACTAAGTAAATGTAAATTATGCAAATTTCTTGGTGTATGTTCTTTTCACAGCAGATGCTACAGGATGGGATCAATGACAGATTAGGAGTTGATTTAACTTTATATCACAAATTTCAATCAACAGCAAAGTGTACTGTGCCAAAGAAGCTTAGCAAATGCTTTGCAAGGGTTGAAAGACAGACTAGATAAAATAAAAGAACACCAGTCTTAACCTAGATGGCATGTACCCAACATTTTCTTTTTAAATCAAGCATTGTTCAATTATAGATGGACCATTTTTTAATCTTCAAAGACATAAGATTTGTAAAAAGTCAAAAGAGCAACTCAACCTGAGAATTCTAGATCAGTAACCATGACATCTAAAGTCAGGAAGCTTGTTCACCAGAATATATTGTTGTTGAAAAGTGATAGAGCAGCATATATCAGGAAATATATTTCATGATTTTAGCTCTTGCCAGATCTTCTAAGGTTATTGTTTGATGCATCACTAAAAATGAAAATGTACAATCTGCTTAACTCCTTAACTCCTTAAGGAAGGAGCGCTTTTGGACCTTTAAAATGATTTTGTTCTCATCATAATGCTGCTCCAATACTCTGCAGTGCAGAAGCATTGCAGAGTAACAGCAATGATCTGACTGTATAAAGTGATGTCCCAGGATGGGACAATGTAATAAAGTTAAAATAAAAAATATATAAACGTGTAAAAAACCTTTTTTTTTAGAAATCCTCAAACAAAGAACATTTTTTTCCAATAAATACATCTACTGTATTTATGTAAATAAATAAATAATAAAAGTACACGTATTTGGTACTGCCACGTCCGTAACGACCCACTCTATAAAACTGTCCAATAGTTAACCCCTTCAGTGAACATTAGAAAATAAATAAATAAGAAACTAGACAAAAACAATGCTTTATCATTATAGCACCGGACAAAAAGTGCAGTAAAATGCCATCAATTTTACCATACACAGAATGGTATATAAAAAAAACAAAAAGCAATTCCTGAATTGCTGGTTTTTGTTCATTCTGTCTCCCAAAAATCAGAATAGAAAGCAATCAAAAAATGTCATGTGCTCGAAAATGGTACCAATACAAGCGTCAGCTCGTCCCACAAAAAATAATCCATAACATGACTCTGTCAGCCTAAATGTGGAAAAATTAGAGCTCTCAGAATATGGTGATGCAAAAACTAGTTTTCACAATAAAAAGCCTCTTTTAGTGTGTGACAGCAGCCAAACATAAAAATCTGATATAAATCTGAAACCTTTGTAATTGCACCGACCCATAGAATAAAGTTGCCTAATCCCCTTATACCGCATGAGGAATTGCGTAAAAAAGAAATAAAACCAATTCTTCACATGCTGTTGATTTTTTCATTCTGCATCCAAACATGGCAGTAATGCTTGGCGTACATTTATCCTGCACTCTATGCTCAGCATTTACACCTGGGTTTCTCTGTAAATCTCTGAAATACAGGATTAAGACAGAAGATTTCCTATAATGGAAAAGCAAAATGGCTCCTCACCCCCCAAAAGAAATTCAGCAAATTCTCCGCTCCCAAATCCAGATACCACACCTCCCTTCTGAGCCCCAGTGTACCTAAACCACATTTAGTGTCCACATGTTTGGCAATTCTGTAGTGATGAGAACAGGTGTGTGTCTCCAGAAGCATGAGTTGGTCATAATGTACTGGTCACTACAGTTTGCAATTTTAACTCAGCAATATCCACTGCTGCTTGTTTCTGGAAAACACCCACGGAGTCAAAATCATCAACAGATCTGTAGATAAATTTCCAAAGGGTTATAATTTCCAAAATTGGGTCACTTGAGTGGGAATTCTGCTTTTCTAACACTTAGGGGCTCTTTATATGGAATCTGCAAACTATTCTAGGAAAATCTGTGTTCCGGGAGGCAAATAGAGTTCCATTTCTCCATATGGCTGCACGGTGGCTTAGTGGTTAGCACTGCAGCCTTGCAGCGCTGGAGTCCTGGGTTCAAATACCACCAAGGACAACATCTGCAAAGAGTTTGTATGTTCTCTCTTTGTTTGTGTGGGTTTCCTCTGGGAACTCCGATTTCTGCCCACCTTCCAAAGACATACTGATAGGGATTCTAGATTGTGAGCCCCAACGGGGACAGCGATGATAATGTCTGTAAAGCGCTGCGGAATATGTTAGCGCTATATAAAGATTATTATTATGACTAAATCATACTGTACAGCCACATATGGTCTATTGCAACATTCAGTAGAAATTGTGGGACAAATTTTGGTGCAATTTTTACCCATTTCAAAGTATGAAAATGTAAAATTTGGGGCTAACACAATTTTGGTGGCAAAAATGTAACTTATTCTTTTCTTCACTTCCCAATGGTTTAAAAGTCAGTGACACACCTGTAATGTCCATATAATCACTGAACCCCTAGATGAGTTCATTGAGAGGTTTAATTTGATTTGTAAAATGGGGTCACTTACGGGGGTTCTGCTGTGTTGGAACCTCAGAGGCTCTGCCAATGTAACCTGATGCCCTCACACAAGTGCAGCATATATAATATGGTGTTTCTTCCCTTCTGAAGTTTGCACTGTGCCTCAAAAGTAGTTTATGGGGTATCAGTAAACTCAGGAGAAGTTACTGAACAAATTTTGAGGTCCATTTTCTCCTGTTGCCATTTTGAAAACACAAAATTTGGAGTTAAAAAAGATTTTTGAGGGATAAATGTGATTTTTTTTTTATTTTCAATGCTTAAGGTTATAAACTTCTGTGAAGCACCTGGGGGTTCAAGTTGTTCTGTACACATCTAAGTAATTTCCCAAAGGGGTATGTATAGTTTCCAAAATGGTGTCATTTGTGGGGATTTTCCACTGTTTAAGCACATCAGGGGCTCTTGAAACGCGAAATGGTGTCTGCTAATTATTCCAGCAAATCTTTTTTTCAAAAAGTGAAATGGTGCCCCTTCCCTTCCAAGCACTTCCATGTGCCCAAACAGTTGTTTTCCTCCACATATTGGGTTTTCGGCACACTGTTAAATTGCACAATTAATTGTATGGAGAAATTTTTCCTGCTACCTTAATGAAAATGCATCTTGACACCAGGGGGGTCAAGATGCTCAATACACATGTATATAAGTTCCTTAAGAGTTCTAGTTTCCAAAATGGTGTCATTTGTTGGGGGTTTCCACTATTTAGGCACATCTGGGGCTCTCCAAGCATGACATGGCATCCGCTAATTATGCCAGCAAATTTTACATTCAAAAAGCGCTCCTTCCCTTCCAAGCCCTGCCGTATGATTTCTCCCACATATGGGGTATTGGCATACTCAGGAGTAATTGCACAATAAATATGTTTTATTTTCTCCTGTTACCCTTGCGAAAGTAGCAAAAATTAGTTCTAAAGGAAATTTTTTTTAAAAGAAAAGTAAATGTTTATTTTTTCCTTTCACATTCCAAAAAATCAGTGAAGCACCTGAAGAGTTACTGAATTTCTTGAATGTGGTTTTGAGTACCTTGAGGAGTGCAGTTTTAAGAATGGTGTCACTTTTGGGTATTTTCTGTCCTATATGACCCTCAATGTCACTTCAAATGTGATGTGGTCACTAAAAAATGGTTTTGCAAATTTTGTTCTAAAAATCAGAAATTGTTGGTCAACTTTTTTAACCCTTATAACTTCCTAGCAAAAATAATATGTTTCAAAAACTGTGCTGATGTAAAGTAGACGTGTGGGAAATGTTATTTATTAACTAATTTGAGCTATATGACTCTCTGATTTAAGAGCATAAAAATGTAACATTTGAAAGTTATGAAATTTTCAAAATTTTTGCCAAATTTCCACTTTTTTCATAAATAAATGCAAGTCATATCAAATAAATTTTATGTCGCGAGAAAACATTCTCAGAATAAGTGGTATCAATTGAAGCATTCCAGAGTTTTAATCTCATAAAGTGACAGTGGTGAGAATTGTAAAAATTCAGGAAGGTGAAAACAGGCTTCAGGGTGAAGGGGTTAATCTAGCGGCAATATACTCATATATTCATGTATACCAGACTTACTAGTGCCATGATAGTCTCTCTATATCTCTATATTTACTATAGAGTTCAAGTCCTCTTCCTCTCTGAAGAGGCAATTTGAACACATATCTAATCATTTTTTGTCAATATAACTGTTGCATACACATCACTCAGATTAGGTAGGCACTACAAAGGAAGTATGAGTTATTTTTGGAATCCTGGGGAAATCTTACTCAGGGCAACCATTAAATATAATTCTTCACAGAAGAGGGAAGGTAATGGTTTTACAGGCACACAGCTATGACACAGTTCTGAGCTAAAGTTTATCACAGGGGTTTTATTCAAGCTACTTTTCATCACACAGTGTTAGGTGTCGAGTTCCTGCCGCTGCACAGGGGGAATCTCAAACCATGTCTGCTGCCATCTCCCATTCTTCTCCAGCCACAGAGGAGCCTGCTCAGCGGAGATGTTGGTCCCAGAGTCTGGCTCAGGCTGATACTGGACTGGTTACTAATGCCCTTCCAGGCTCTACCTTTGTAGCCAGCAGTGTTCAGCAGCAAGCAGGTCTTTCAGGGACTAAGTCCTGCTTTTCCCATACTGGGCATGCCCACGGGACAACCTCCCATTGGAGGTTGGGGGTCACATGCTTAGGTCCTGTTGCGGCTCCTATTGGACCACTAGGAAGGTCCTTGTCTGCTGCAGCTATAAAAGGTTTGCATGGTCGCACGGCCATGCGCTAGTATAAACCTTTGTCATGAGCTTTGCTGCTTTAGTGGTCATGTCTGCATGATGTCGGGGTTGGCTGAAATAAGCCCCTAGAATACCGGCACCTCCGGTGAGGAGTTTTATGTGCTTTGCTGACTGCGTGACCACTGGTTGCTCTCTGCTCAGTTAGGTAGCTGTGATTCTCTGTGAGGATAACAGGGCACAGCATTTTCCTATCTATGTGATTCTGTGAAGTAACAGAGTTCGCTTACACCGCCATATAGTGCCGCCAATTCTAGCAGCAGGTTACTCTCCTGCACGGTGGACCCCGGGTTGTAAACGCACCTATTATTACTTATATATATACTCGGTCCATTCTGCCAACCCTAACACACAGAATTACTTCTCTTCATGTAATGCTTCATCAATATATATGAAAGTCTCTTTACAGATAACTTCTCTTCACAGATAACTTCTCTTCACACACTGTCTTAACCTAATCAGAACTGTATCTTGCTTATGCAGTGAGGTGGGGAGGGTATGAGTCAGGTGTTGTAGCTCTCTTACTTCTATCTTGAGATAATAAAGATGCTCCTAACTGCTTCTATGATTATAACAATCATTTCCCAGGGAGAACTGATCTATACAACTTATCTGATTTCAGTATGACAAGAGACATTCTAGCACACAACTTATTCTTGGATGTCCAAATTTGCCAGTATCTCCCTGGGACTGAGCTAACCACTCCCTGTTGATATAACCATTTTAACCCTTATAGTTGCTGGATGATTCTAAATCAACAGTGAAGCTTCTGTCAGATAATCCTTCTTTAAATCTGCCCAACTATGCACATGTCAGCTGTCTAAATATAAGTATCCAGGTTCTACTTTCCCTTTGGTCCTGGCATAGTTCCAGCTCATGATAAATTGTGCACAATGCAGTTTCTCTCAGCTGGCTTCCTGCCAGGATAGTTAACCTCTGCAAAGTGACTAAAAAGTACATCTACCATGAGGGATGATTTCACAGAAAGGTTTGAATTTCCTTCATTACAGTGGAGAACTCATACCAAAGAAGCAGCTTTGTGCCTATGTGCTGGTAACTAAGAGGATAGATGTTTTGTGCAATGGTCTCTACATATGACATGAAGAGGAGAGATTACTGTGCAATGGGCCTCTGTGTACAAAGGCTAAAGGAAAGAAATACTTCAGGGTGGACCTCAGTGTAAAGTTGATAAATGGATAGATATATTGCAGGAGGGAGCTCTGTATACAGGGGCTGAAAGGAAAGATATGCTGCAGGAAGAGGCTTTACAAGAGTTGAAAGCAGAGTAAGGGCAGAGACACACTGAATTATTTCTCGTGCGAGAATCGCATCGTAAATCTCGTACTGGCTGTCGGCTCTCCTGACCTGAGCTTGACAGCTGCATAGTAATCCATCATGCTGTCTTGCTCGGGTCAGAAGAAGTGCCGGTCAGTCTGTGCAGTGTGATGTGATTATCACAGGAGAAATACAGCAGTGTGTCTCTGCCCTAACACAGCATGCATGTGCTCTGTGTTCAGTGACTGAGAGGAAAGGTATATACTGCAGGATTGGACAAAAAGGAATGACAGTGTAGGGTAGGGCCTTGAATAGAGGAGCAGAAAAAATAAATATACTGCAGGGGGACAGGGGTGAAATTAGTTGAGCTGTGCTTGTTATCCGCAGCTGAGAAACCAGTGATCTTAAACTTCAAATGTTGTTAATGCATGTGACAAAGTAGTATATTCAGTTATATGCATCAATAGAGCAGCATTTTCAGTTTCACAAAATAGATCTGTCAGCAGCAGTCAACAAACACATCTCTGCACTGCCATAGTGCAGAAGTGCAGGACAGTGTAAGGGTACATGCACACACATTGTGGGTTCCATTGTGGATGTTTCCGCGTGGATTTAGCAGAATCCACAGGTAAAGTGACCTGCGTTTTACCTGCAGATTCCCTGCAGGTTTTCTGTGGATTTTGTGCAGATTTTGTCTGCATTTTTACACCTGCGGATTCCTATAGTGGAATAGGTGTAAAAACGCTGCGGATTCCGCACAAAGAATTGACATTCTTCGGAAAATAAACCACTGTGTTTCTGCACTGAATTTTCCACAGCATGGGCACAGCGGATTTGGTTTTCCATAGGTTTACATGGTACTGTACACCACATGGAAAACTTCTGTGGATCCGCAGAGCCAAATCCGCTGCGGATCCGCAGAGTCAAATCTGCAACATGTGCACATAGCCTAACTCTGCTATTGCCAGGTAAGGATGTAAAATCAAACAGCAGATACACTGATATACATGGCAGAAGATAAATTAGTTAGGCAGGATACTGTTCAGGAGCAGAGAGTGCTCAGAAGTATAAGTTGAATTTTACACTTAGATTAGTTTATAATAATTCAGAGTGGTCAGGCTTGTCAGGAGAAGATTGCAGAATAATTAATTTATTTTTTTGTTTGTTTTTTACAGATTTTGTAGTACCACTAGTGTTGAGCGATACCTTCCGATATTTGAAAGTATCGGTATCGGATGGTATCGGCCGATATCCGAAAAATATCGGATATCGCCGATACCAATACCCGATATCAATACAAGTCAATGGGACACAAGTATCGGAAGGTATCCTGGATGGTTCCCAGGGTCTGAAGGAGAGGAAACTCTCCTTCAGGCCCTGGGATCCATATTCATGTGTAAAATAAAGAATAAAATAAAAAAATAGGGATATACTCACCCTCTGACGCGCCCTGGTAGTAACCACTGTAACCGGCAGGCTCCGTTCCTAAGAATGAGCGAGTGAAAGACCTGCGATGACGTCGCGGCTTGTGATTGGTCGCGTGACCGCTCATGTGACCGCTCACGCGACCAATCACAAGCCGCGACGTCATCGCAGGTCCTTCACTCGCTCATTCTTAGGAACGGAGGCTGCTGGTTGCACGTCTGAGGTCCAGGCTCCGTCGGAGGGGTGAGTATATCCATATTTTTTATTTTTATTCTTTATTTTTTACATGAATATGGATCCAAAGGGCCTGAAGGAGAGTCTCCTCTCCTCCAGACCCTGGGAACCATACACTGGGAACTTCCGATTCCGATTTCTGATATCACAAAAATATCGGCACTCGGTATCGGAATTCCAATACAGCAAATATCGGCCGATACCCGATACTTGTGGTATCGGAATGCTCAACACTAAGTACCACTTATGTGATTTTTTTTATAATGAAGCACTTTTTATCTTCATTATTTTCTATAAATGTTTGGATCTTTTATTTTTTAGTTCCACTTTCAACATGACTTACAGTACTTGTGTATTGCAGCACACTTTGTCTGTCAATGCTATACTAACATTCTCTGCTTTAGGCAGGGCCAAATAAGCTTTTATTCATGACAGCTATAGGGGACTGTATTAGGCCACCAGCTGCTATGGCAATAGTTAATCACCATGTAATCGCATGGCAGGATGCATAGAAGGAGCTCCCTCTGACTATAAAACAATTTAAGTTCCCTGGTGTCTATTGAATAAGGTCCAATTCTATCCATTGAATTAGGGTGAACGCTGCAGCTAGCAATCATGCTTTTGGCAAACATTTTTGTATAATATGTTAACTATGGCACTAGTTGCACTCATGTGCTCATTGATGTAACATTAGACATGGGTAGCGTTCACCTGCTCAGTGAAGTTACAGTAAAGCAATTATACAAGCAGTATTATCAAAGTAGAAAGTTAATGTACAAGGACATGACACAACATAAAATAATTTGCTCAGTCATGTCACAGAGTAATGATAATGATTTTGATGATATCATTGAAAAAGTCACAATGCACAAGGTAACATGATAGCATAGGAGAAAAATAAAACACAAAATTATAGCATCAGTTCGATGAAAAAACACCAAAACAAACATCATGCAGAATCCCTCTGCTGCCATCACATGTGAAGAACCCACACGACACTACCCCGCCTGATGTTACTTTTCCGTCAGAAGGATCACACATTATGGTCTCCTCACTTGCACCAACGTGACATTCCGCACCCCCTGGGGACACATAAGATCAGCTTGCCACCGTTTTACCCAGGCACCCCTTTGCATATGGGCTAAGGGAGGCATGGGGAGTGAGGGAGGGAGACCTAAGCAGCCGCTGATGTGGCACCACACTCGCTCACAACCCTGACAGGCTAAAAGGTTCTTTCCACTAGCATCAGTGAAACAGAGCAATGCCAGGCCGGTAGGACTGCCACTAGTTCCTCGTTAAATATAAGCATGGTCAATTAACGAGAATGTATTGGGCCAGAAACCAGCTCCTCTAGAATGGAAAGTTCAGCCGAGAACATGTACATGTGGATTTGTGGATGGAAATAAAATAGAAGCCCAAATTTTAAATATTTAATAGCCTCAAGAGCACATTATGAAAAACACTATATGCAAATTGGTTATACATATACAATGGTCACATATGGAAATACAAATAGTAGTAGTACAAAATTATGAAGAATAAAATAGTCAGTTAGCAGTCAGATGAAAGGCCTGGCTAGTGGGGGATGGGCTGCCACATGGAAGACTGGATTTCCTTTCTGCTTCTTGACTCTCCACATATGATATGTCATTGCAACCTCCCCATTGAAAAGCAATAAGCCATGCTTTATAACAGCATTTAACCACTTGGGGACCCTCCCCTCCTGCCCTGTGGACTGGACCTAAATCCCCTCCCCTTGCATCTAGCAGCTAAAAGCTCCAAAACCTAAGATTGGTCATAACTCCTTAATGGATGGTCCTTGGGAGGCAGTTTTGGCACCATCTGATCCGGCTGGGGGTTTACAATCCCGTGACAAATAGGAAACAAATGATTGACATGAAATTATATCTCCAATATTGTTCACAATTACTAACTATATTTTTACTCATTATACAAAAAAAAGGCCATCTTATTTGTTAGGCATCAGAGTTAATCCCATGCAATTCCACCTTGCAGTTTTAACATACTTAAAAACAATCTACAGAATAACAGAACATGGTTTTCGTAGGTATAGATTTTAACTGGAAATAAGCAAATTAATTCTAAAGTCTTCAAATTTGTGACACATTTCACAAAAGATCAGATTCTAAAGAGTCTGTAAATTTGGGGGATTCAATTTGCTTGAATCCAGTAAAATGGCAATTCATCATATCAAGTCTGCAGTCAACTGGTTAGAAAAATAATGTTTACCTCTCCCGAATCCACTTAATACTTTCCCCATTGCCACCGCTCCTTGTACTACTACTGGATTGCAAGCCGGGGAAGACACTGACACTGACTAAACCTCATGAAATCACATGTGACCCATTGAATATGACCACACAGGGTCTAGTCAATGGCAGCCAAATGGAGATGGGAGAATAATTAAGTGGAGCCAATTGGACGACTAGATTAGAAGACAGACATAGGGAGGGCCAAGGAGAAGTTACCATAAGGCTCCGTTCACATGATCAGTATTTGATCAGTATTTTATAATAATATTAGTAAGCCAAAACCAGAAGTAAGACAGGGGAAAGGTTTAGCAGAAACACGAGCTCCACTTTTACATTTTTCACCCATTCCTGGTTTTGGCTTACAAATACTGTCCAAATACTGAAGTGTTCACTTGGCCTGAGGGTTTAGTATTTTATTGCCACTTCCCAGCAGATTCAATTTGGACCAATTTTATTTAATCAAATGTGACAAACATGCAAAAGAGTAGGAAATCAGGAAAGGGGCAAACACGTTTTCACACAATATATAATTTTTTGGCATATATCCACAATGTACTGTACACCACAAGCACAGTGGGAATACAGTCTAGCCTAAATGAGCTAGCTAACATGTTTCATTATTAAAAGAGTTGAGTAAAAAAAAAAAGGTTGGGACTCATTCATATTAACTTTACAATGAAATAATATAATATGAACATTGTGAAGGTTATTCTTTTCATTTTATATATATTTATGTTCCAACTTCAATTCAGTATCCATATTTTCCATCACAGAACTGACTAGAAGAAAGAATAATTACTATCATAAAATATTTTAAAACTTTAAAAGGTGAAGATGTAAACTAGCTAAACCAATAACTGTGACTAATTGTCACTATATAAGACTATAAACTACTGGACCATATCCATTTTAATGCTAGAGAGTAACTATTCCTAATGCTTAGTGCTGCAAGGACATTTATATTTTAAAAGATTTATTGCATATGAAGATGTCTAACCATAGATGTAGAATTTTAAATTCACATAACAAAAGGTTAAGCAAGACTTAATATATAATAAATATGTTCTGATACACATATGTTACATTGGAATAGTTGCAAAATATTATTCTATAAAGCATATGATTATTATTATTATTATTATTATTATTATTATTATTATTATTATTATTATTATTCCATTATGTAATCAGGTGGTTTCTGTAATTTTTTTAGTCAGATATTGGCCTAAAGTTTTATTTGAGTAATGTTTTTTTTGCCTTGGAGAAGAACTACTCTACATTGCATTGAAAGTATTAAAAGGGCTCTCTGAGAATGTGATAAAAATGACCCAAGTTACATAGTTAAAGCTGCAAACAATCGTAGTCATGGGTCAGGTTGTAGCTTGCAAAAACACAACTCGAGTCCTATGTCTCAACTCTCAGAGGATCAGAATTTCCAAAAAAAACATACTCTGCTCACTTAACCATGGAACAGGGATATAATGTGATAAAAATATATCTTTTCTCCTGAGCAAAATGTTTTTTTTCTTCAGATTCATTTTTGCTGTGTGCTGTCAGTCTCCATTTAAAGGGAACCTGTCACCTGAATTTGGCGGGACCAGTTTTGGGTCATATGGGTGGGGTTTTTGGGTGTTTGATTCACCCTTTCGTTACCCGCTGGCTGCATGCTGGCTGCAGTATTGGATTGAAGTTCATTCTCTGTCCTCCGGAGTACACGCCAGCATGAGGCAATATTGACCCAAAACTGGTCCCGCCAAATTCAGGTGACAGGTTCCCTTTAATGCTGAAAGGGTTCATTCAAACATCAGTTTTTCATGCACAAGTTAAATCTGTGCAGAATTGACACCTTTCGTGACATGGCATAGGCTGTTCATATGCCCATGTATTCACAAAGACATTGAAGATATGTCTGATTTTGATCTTGGTCACAAGTCAAACTTACCAATGAAGTCTTTGGGTTCATAAAAAAAATCGGACAACACGCAGCTGCATTGAATGCTATCCAACTTTCACAGACTGTTTGATAGGATAACCTTAAGAAACCTCCATTTATCATATGCAAAAAAACTGATGAAACTCTAATGTTCTATTTTTGCTGCTTTAAAGCTGGTTATCTCATGCTTTCCATCTCTGTACCAAAACAAGAAGCAGGAAATTAAGTAGAGATGATAAGCTACTTTGCACATAAGTTGTGTATTTTACCTCAGTTTACATTTGTGGGTTGACATTCTTTTATGATCGAGTTACATAAGTATCATATTTAAAGCTTTTAATACCTTTATTACTTACTTATGGTTTTTCACAAATGCCCTTTTTCATCTTTCAGTTCCTTGAGGCTTTGGTGAACTTAGGATTGGCAGCAGGCAAGCAGAAAAAAGTAATTCTGATGGACTTCCCGGTATTGGCAGGCACAACTAAGGTCCTGCTGACATCGGGAAGATGGAGAATGGGTGAGATAATTGGTTGATCAATTTTTATGTCTGTTTTCTGCTTGTTCAGATCAAATTAGAAAATCTTTGACTCAAGGAAATCAAGATTTGTTTTTACATTTTTAGGCTAAGTTCCTGCAATGTTTAATGAGCACCAATTAGCTGAATTACTTGTGTTTGACTCCATTTGTTTACATGTTTTTATCATGCTTTTTCTACAGTGTTTTTTGTCTCTTTATGATACATCACATTTTACATAAAACTGCTTTGTTTTGGAAACTTCCTGTTCCTTAGCTTTAACCCCTTCCCGACCTTTGATGAATACGCTGCGTCATGAAAGTCGGTGCCAATACGACCTGTGACGCAGCGTATGCGTCATGGAGGGATCGCGTCCCTGCAGATCAGGTGAAAGGGTTAACTCCAATTTCACCCTATCTGCAGGGACAGGGGGAGTGGTGCTTCAGCCCAGGGGGGGTGGCTTCACCCCCTCGTGGCTACGATCGCTCTGATTGGCTGTTGAAAGTGAAACTGCCAATCAGAGCGATTTGTAATATTTCACCCCAAAAAACGGTGAAATATTACAATCCAGCCATGGCTGATGCTGCAATATCATCGGCCATGGCTGGAAAACCTAATCTGTACCCCCCACACCCACCGATCTCCTCCCCAGTCCTCCGTTATGTGGTCCGCCCCCCTAAGTGGTCCTGTCCGCTCCCCCCGTCGTCCTGTCCACTGCCCCTGTGCTCCGGTCCCCCCCCGTGATCCGATCACCCCCCCATACTTACTGGGCCTCCCGGTGTTGGTCCATCTCCTCCATGGGCGCCGCCATCTTCCAAAATGGCGGGCGCATGCGTAGTGCGCCCGCCGAATCTGCCGGCCGGCAGATTCATTTCAGATATATTTTGATCACTGCAATATAGCCTATCACAGTGATCAAAATAAAAAAATAGTAAATGACCCCCCCTTTATCACCCCCATAGGTAGGGACAATAATAAAAATAAATAAAATATATATTTTTTCTTTTTCTACTAGGGTTAGGGTTAGAACTAGGGTTAGAACTAGGGTTAGGGGTAGGGTTAGGGTTAGGGGTAGGGTGTTATGGTCCTGGTGGTAGGAACACATGAACTGACCTGATAGGTAAACCAAAACATAGGACAAGCTTTGGGGATGTGGGAACTTTACTGACCGCAATTCTGATCCTATCAAAACACACTATAGGCAGCCGTGGAGCGTTCCTAACTCTGCCTAGACGCCTCTGCACAGCCTGAGAAACTAGCTACCCCTAGAGAGAAACAAAGCCTCACTTGCCTCAGAGAAATTTTCCCCAAAGTGAGAGCAGCCCCCACAAATAATAACGGTGAGTTAAGAGGAAAACACAAACATAGAAATGAAAACAGGTTTTAGCAAATGAGGCCCGCTAAAAACTAAATAGTCAGAAGATAGCAAGGAATCTGTGCGGTCAGTATAAAATACTACAAAAAATTATCCACGCAGAGAATACAAAAAGACCCCCACACCGACTCACGATGTGAGGGGCGCAACTCCGCACCCCAGAACTTCCAGCTAGCAATCAAATAGCATATAAGCAAGCTGGACTGAACTCATCATATACTGAGAAATATTTTCAAATAGCAATGAGAAAAAATAGACTAGCATAAACTTAGCTTCTCCACGAGGAGACAGGTCACAAGGGAAGTCCCAGAGAGATCTGAACCAGTACTGAATACAACGACAGCAGGCAACAAGTAAAGGTCCAAGTGGAGTTAAATAGGCAGCAAGCCTAGCAGGAAACGAGGCAGCTGGAGTCCAGCTACAGACCAGCCGTAACACTCAAAGCCACCAGAGGGAGCCCAAGAACAGAACTCACAAAGTACCACTCATGACCACAGGAGGGAGCCCAAGAACGGAATTCACAACATAGGGTTAGGGGTAGGGGTAGGGTTAGGGGTAGGGTTAGGGGTAGGGGTAGGGTTAGGGTTAGGGGTAGGGGTAGGGTTAGGGTTAGGGTTAGGGATAGAGTTAGGGGTAGGGTTAGGGTTATGGCATGTGCACACAGTGTGGATTTGGCTGCGAATCTGCAGCGGATTGGCCGCGGATCCACAGCGGATTGGCTGCGGATCCGCAACGGATTGGCCGCTGCAAATTTGTAGCAGTTTTCCATCAGGTTTACAGTACCATGTACACCTATGGAAAACCAAATCCGCTGTGCCCATGGTGCGGAAAATACCATGCAGAAACGCTGTGTTGTATTTTCCGCAGCATGTCAATTTTGTGCGGATTCCGCAGCGTTTTACACCTGTTCCTCAATAGGAATCCGCAGGTGAAATCCACACAAAAAAACACTGCAAATCCGCTGTAAATCCACAGGTAAAATGCAGTGCCTTTTACCTGCGGATTTTTCAAAAATGGTGCGGAAAAATCTCACACGAATCCGCAAAGTGGGCACATAGCCTAAGAGTTAGGGTTGGAATTAGAGTTAGGGTTGGAATTAGGGCTAGGGTTGAAAATAGGGTTAAGATTAGGCTTGTGGTTAGGGTTAAGGATAGGGTTAGGGGTGTGTTGGGGTTACAGTTGTGGTTAGGGTTGGGATTAGGGTTAGGATTAGGGTTAGGGTTGGGATTAGAGTTACGGGTGTTTTGGGGTTAGGGTTGTGGTTAGGGGTGTGTTGGGGTTAGGGTTGTGATTAGGGTTATGGCTACAGTTGGGATTAGGGTTAGGGGTGTGTTGGGGTTAGTGTTGAAGTTAGAATTGAGGGGTTTCCACTGTTTAGGCACATCAGGGGTCTCCAAACGCAACATGGCGCCACCATTGATTCCAGCCAATCTTGCGTTCAAAAAGTCAAATGGTGCTCCCTCCCTTCCAAGCCCCGACGTGTGCCCAAACAGTGGTTTACCCCCACATATGGGGTACCAGCGTACTCAGGACAAACTGGGCAACAACGTTTGGGGTCCAATTTCTCCTGTTACCCTTGCAAAAATAAAAAATTGCTTGCTAAAACATCTTTTTTGAGGAAAGAAAAATGATTTTTTATTTTCATGGCTCTGCGTTGTAAACTTCTGTGAAGCACTTGGGGGTTGAACGTGCTCACCACACATCTAGATAAGTTCCGTGGGGGGTCTAGTTTCCAAAATGGGGTCACTTGTGGGGGGTTTCTACTGTTTAGGCACATCAGGGGCTCTGCAAACATAACATGATGCCCGCAGACCATTCCATCAAAGTCTGCATTCCAAATCGTCACTACTTCCCTTCCGAGCCCCGGCATGTGCCCAAACAGTGGTTTACCCCCACATATGGGGTATCAGCATACTCAGGAGAAACTGGACAACAACTTTTGGTGTCCAATTTCTCCTGTTACCCTTGGGAAAATAAAAAATTGTGGGCTAAAAAATCATTTTTGAGAAAAGAAAAATATTTTTTTATTTTCATGGCTCTGCGTTATAAACTTCTGTGAAGCACTTGGGGGTTCAAAGTGCTCACCAAACATCTAGATTAGTTCCTTGGGAGGTCTAGTTTCCAAAATGGTGTCACTTGTGTGGGAGCTCCAATGTTTAGGCACACAGGGGCTCTCCAAACGCGACATGGTGTCCGCTAATGATTGAAGCTAATTTTCCATTCAAAAAGCCAAATGGCGTGCCTTCCCTTCCGAGCCCTGCCGTGCGCCCAAACAGTGGTTTACCCCCACATATGGGGTATCATTGTACTCAGGACAAACTGGACAACAACATTTCGGGTCCAATTTCTCCTATTACCCTTGGAAAAATAAAAAATTCTGGGCTAAAAATCATTTTTGAGGAAAGAAAAATAATTTTTTATTTTCATTGCTCTGCGTTATAAACTTCTGTGAAGCACCTGGGAGTTTTAAGTGCTCACTATGCTTCTAGATAAGTTCCTTGGGGGGTCTAGTTTCCAAAATGGGGTCACTTGTAGGGGAGCTCCAATGTTTAGGCACACAGGGGCTCTCCAAACGCGACATGGTGTCCGCTAACGATTGGAGCTAATTTTCCATTCAAAAAGTCAAATGGCGTGCCTTCCCTTCCGAGCCTTGCCATGCACCCAAACAGTGGTTTACCCCCCCATATGAGGTATCAGCGTACTCAGGAGAAATTGCCCAACAAATTTTAGGATCCATTTTATCCTGTTGCCCATGTGAAAATGAAAAAATTGAGGCTAAAAAAATTTTGTGTGAAAAAAAAGTACTTTTTCATTTTTACGGATCAATTTGTGAAGCACCTGAGGGTTTAAAGTGCTCACTATGCTTCTCGATAAGTTCCTTGGGGGGTCTAGTTTCCAAAATGGGGTCACTTGTGGGGGAGCTCCAATGTTTAGGCACACGGAGGCTCTCCAAACCTGACATGGTGTCCGCTAGCGATGGAGATAATTTTTCATTCAAAAAGTCAAATGGCGCTCCTTCCCTTCCGAGCCTTACCATGTGCCCAAACAGTGGTTTACCCCCACATATGAGGTGTCAGTGTACTCAGGAGAAATTGTCCAACAAATTTTAGGATCCATTTTATCCGGTTGCCCATGTAAAAATGAAAAAAATTGAGGCTAAAATATTTTTTTTGCGAAAAAAAAGTAGTTTTTCATTTTTACGGATTAATTTGTTAAGCACCTGGGGGTTTAAAGTGCCCACTATGCTTCTAGATAAGTTCCTTGGGGGGTCTAGTTTCCAAAATGGGGTCATTTGTGGGGGAGCTCCAATGTTTAGGCACACGGGGGCTCTCCAAACGCGACATGGTGTCCGCTAAAGATTGGAGCCAATTTTTCATTCAACAAGTCAAATGGCGCTCCTTCCCTTCCGAGCCCTGCCGTGCGCCCAAACAGTGGTTTACCCCCACATATGAGGTATCAGCGTACTCAGGACAAATTGTACAATAACGTCGTGATCCAGATTCTCCTTTTACCCTTGGGAAAATAAAAAAATTGTTGCGAAAAGATCATTTTTGTGACTTAAAAGTTAAATGTTCATTTTTTCCTTCCATGTTGCTTCTGCTGCTGTGAAACACCTGAAGGGTTAACAAACTTCCTGAATGTGGTTTTGAGCACCTTGAGGGGTGCAGTTTTTAGAATGGTGTCACTTTTGGGTATTTTCAGCCATATATAACCCTCAAACTGACTTCAAATGTGAGGTGGTCCCTAAAAAAAATGGTTTTGTAAATTTTGTTGTAAAAATGAAAAATCACTGGTCAAATTTTAACCCTTATAACTTCCTAGCAAAAAAAAATGTTGTTTCCAAAATTGTGCTGATGTAAAGTAGACATGTGGGAAATGTTATTTATTAACTATTTTGTGTCACATAACTCTCTGGTTTAACAGAATAAAAATTCAAAATGTGAAAATTGCAAAATTTTCAAAATTTTTGCCAAATTTCCATTTTTTTCACAAATAAATTCAGAAGTTATCGACCTAAATTTACCACTACCATGAAGCCCAATATGTCATAAAAAAACAATCTCAGAATCGCTAGGATCCGTTGAAGCATTCCTGAGTTATTACCTCATAAAGTGACACTGGTCAGAATTGCAAAAATGGCCAGGTCATTAAGGTCAAAATAGGCTGGGTCATGAAGGGGTTAATAAAACTATCCTGATAATTTTTTTTGTGGATTACTTACTTTTTTCGCAGAATGGTGAGTATAACTTTCTTTTTTTATTTTTATTTTTGGGTGAATGAATGGATAAAAGAGGGTCAGGGAGTGTTTATTTCACATAAATTACTTTACTCTTTCTATGTCTTTATTAATTTGACTATGGGGTTAGTAATGGCGATGTATTTTAGATGCCTCTGCATTACTTACCTCTGAGGCTGATGTCACCAGCCATAAAACCGCTAACAATAACCCGTCAACTATAACCACACTTGTCACCGCACCATGGCAAGTGAGAAGAGAAGAAATTAAGCACCAGAATTGGCTCATCTAAGAGAATCTACGGCCGTGTGAGCGAGCCCTGAGACTAAATTCCCATTATTAGTATTTACTGCGATTTTGATGTTGCATATTTTTGATATGCAAAAGAGGCAGCGTATTATAGTTCAGGCAAAGAGAATAAGGTTCATAGAAATCTTATGCTCATGTAAAGTGACATGTGGCGCATGTTTCAACTCAGCAACATGTCAATTTCTCTTTCCGTTATGCTGATTTTTCTGTGCAGATTTGCCCTATAGACTTCAATTTGATGGAAAAAATCCTTATACATTTTAAGTGTGTTTCTGCAACAGGAAGAATCAAAAACAAAGCAGCTTTGTTTAAAACATAACATGCCAACAAGAGACAAAAAACGTAGCATGAAAAAAGCTAAAAAAGCTCATGAATAAAAAACGCACTTAAAAACTCAATAAAAAGACTCAAGTAACTTAATTCAATTAACAGTTTCAGAAATGATACAGAAAATCTGCAACATTAAAACTCACCAAAAACTCATTAGCGTTAATGAGTTTGGCACATTTCAATTTCTGCACACTCCTCATTAAGGCTACTTTCACACTGGCGTTTTTTGTCCTCCGTCGCAATGCGTCGTTTTGGTCAAAAAATGCATCCTGCAAAAGTGCTTGCAGGATGCGTTTTTTGTCCATAGACTAACATTAACGACGCATTGCGACGAATTGACACACGTCGCAACCGTCGTGCGACGGTTGCGCCGTGTTGTGGCGGACCGTCGGCTGCAAAAAATGTTACATGTAACGTTTTTTGCTGCCGACGGTCCGCTTTTTCTGACCGCGCATGCGTGGCCGGAACTCCGCCCCCACCTCCCCGCACTTCCCGCACCTCACAATGGGGCAGCGGATGCGCTGGAAAAATGCATCCGCTGCCCCCGTTGTGCGGCGCATTCGCTGCTAGCGTTGGTAACCTCGGCCCAACGTACTGCGACGGGCCGAGCCCGACGCTAGTGTGAAAGAAGCCTAAGGCGAGCAAATGAAATGCCAAACTTATTGAATTTGAACTATAATATATAAGCATGGATAGAGCAATGACTATAGATGGCCACAGTCACACATCCCCGTGTCAGTCTGAGAATGTATTACTCATGAACCAGCCTCCTAGCTTCGACTTGACGGTCCTACATATGCCTGTGATACTGTAAAGTTCTGGTCAGCAGACAGGTGTGTGATCAACCAATTATGGTCCATACAGATACTGTGACACACAGATGTGAATGTGGCCTAATGTAAACAGGAAGCAGTGTTCCTATTACATTAAGGAGTAAGCATATTACCCTGGAGAATGTAAACTGTTGCCAGCATCTGTGACTGCAGCATTTAAATAGGGAAATCACCAAATCGCATCTGCCTGTTTAATGCTCTGGTAACTGATGTCTTGGAACTTCTATGAAGTTCAGCCACAAGCTCCCAAAGAGAGTTGCAATTTCACTATATACTGCAATTCTATTGTATTACACTACATATGTTACTAAACAATCAGAGGTTCTTGATCATAGGAGGTCTTAAAAATAAAATAAATATTTTGAAAAATATTTTATTTGATAAAAGTTTAAATCATCTCCCATTGCTCATTTAAAAACTAAGAAATAAAAAATAAACATATTTGCCAATGTCTCGTCAGTAATAGTGAATTCTATCATGATTCAAAATTGCTTAGCCATACGTTAAATGCTAAAAAGAAGAAAAGTGTTGATGGCAGAATGGCATCAAGAAATATCTTTTCACTCAAAAAACAGGCACTTACAGTGCTCTATTTTGCAGAATAATACAAAATCTACAAACCTCTGAAAAGAGCGACAGAAATCATTTTTTTTTACAAAGTTCAGAATTTGTTTTACAACTAAAATATAAAAAAATATACTAATATGTCAGAAAAAAAACAAACAAATAAAAGTGTTACAAACATCAAACTAATACACTTTGAACGAGTTTACTGGCATATTGTATATTAACTCATTATGCAGACAGCAATAGACAGTGCAAAAGTAGGTAAATGGTGCACTACTTTTGATGAAAAATTGCGAAGAAAAATTTAGCCTTAAATGCATGCAAGTAAAAAAAAAGTCCTTCTTTAATAAGATTCCTGTCTCTTCTGCTATTTTAATTCAGTTTAGAAGACAAACCTAGAAGTGAGTTAAAAAGGAGGGCAAAGGAATATATCCTATTGAAGTCTCATTTTACTATCCTCTTTTTGCTTTCTTTGGCTTCAAAAACAACATTAAAAAACTACATCAAACTGGCAAATTTGAAAGTATCTTCATAAGTCTTGGAATAGTCAATTAAGGTAATTTGTGAAGAAATTACCCGTGTAGGTGATACATTGTGCCTGCAAGCATATTAATTAGGCAATTGAAATTGATTGAAATAATCTCTAGTGAGTCACATGGTCTTATTAAAGAGATGAGTGTTACCACCTGCTACACATCTCACTAATCGCAGCACCAAGACATTAATGTGTGTGCCCTTTTCAGTAAACCATGCATGCTCTCACTGAAATTAATATTATAAAGCCACTAAAGAAACATTTCATACAAAGCAACACTTCTGCGGATATCACATTATGATCTATAGTATCTACACAACAGAGTCATGTGTCAGGAAAATACTACAGTGATTAAAGTTAATATAAAAATTAAGTTTTTCTAATTATATGATTTATATGATTTTGCATGTACATCTAATTGCCTCCAAGACGGATAGAAGCATAAATATAAAAAGATGTTTAGACCACGCAACATGATCTTTTTTGTAACATACAATTCTTCTATACCCCATGCAGAATTATTGGGCAAGTTAGTATTTTGACTATCTCATCATTTTTATGCATTTATGCATTTTTAAGTCCTTTTTGTATAAACTTGAATGCTTATTGGATGAAGCAGATCAGGTGATGTGTATTTACATCCATGATCTTTTTATTACTAAAAAACTTTCCTTCCTCGCTATCACTGAAACCTGACCCACCGCCTCTAACACAGCCTCTCCAGCTGCACTTTCGTATGGTGGATTCCACCTTTCCCACACCACCACCCGAGCAGCAAGCATGGCGGAGGAGTTGTTTTTTTCTGTCAGATAACTGCTCCTTCCCATTGCCACCCTCTGTTTCCCTCCCTTCCTTTGTGGTGCACTCTGTGTGCATCTACTCCCCCTCTAACCTCCAACTAGCTGTCATTTGCCACCTCTTTGGGCCAGCGACCACCTTTTTCGACCACTTCACCACTTGGCTACTTCATTTCCTCTCTGCTGACATCCCCACTATCATCATGGGTGACTTCAACATCCCCATTGACACATCCCACTTAGCTGCCACTAAACTTCTACCTCTCACTTCCTCCTATGGCCATGCTCAATGGTCTTCTGCAGCCACTCACAAAGATGGCCACACACTGGACCTCATCTTCAGCCACCTCTGCTCCCTATCTAATCTCTCTATTGCACCTCTACCTCTTTCTGACCACAACCTACTTACATTCTCTTCCCTTTCTTCTCCAGGTCCACAATGTCCACCCCACAAACTTGCACACCCTCACAGAAATCTCAAACAACTCGATCTACACTCACTCTCTGAATCCCTTTTCCCTCTTATAGACATAAGTTCCCTACACAATGTGGATACTGCTGCCTCTGAATTTACCACAATAACTGCAGCTCTTGAATCATTCTCACACATACCAAAGCTCACAAAATCAACAGATAACCCTGGCACACCAGCCTTACCAAAGAACTGAGGTGGGCTTCAAGGGTTTCTGAGCGGAGATTGAAAAGATCACATTCCAAAGAGGACTTCATTGCATTCAAACAGTTCACCACTACTTCTAAGGCCAAACTCAGCACAGGAAAACAGACCTAGTTCTCATATCGCATATCCTCCCTGTCTCACAACCCTAAACAGCTGTTCAACACTTTCACTTCTCTCCTCCATCCCCCAGCACCTCCGCCTTCTCCAATTATCTCAGCTGAAGACTGCCTCATTCTTCAAACAGAAGATTGATAACATCAGAGAAAGCTTTAGCCTACAATCCCCACAACCCCTCTTCCTAACTACTCAGCCCTCTTCCTCCAAAACCAGCTTCTTCATGATTACAGAAGACAAACTTTCTGCTCTACTCTAGAGACAACATCTCACCACCTGTGCACTTGACCTGATCCCATCAAACTTCATCCCAAACCTCACCACAGTCTTCATCCCAACCCTATCTCATCTCTTCAACCTATCACTAACAACTTGTGTTTTCCCATCATGTTTCAAACATGCCTTGATCACACCCATCCTCAAAAAGCACTTGCTTGACCCATGTTCTGTATCTAGCTATCGCCCTATATCACTTCTCCCCTATGCCTCAAAACTACTGGAACAACACATCCATTTTGAACTGCACCTCCATCCCTCTTCCTGCTCCCTCTTCAACTGCTTACAATTTGGTATCTGACTGCATAACTCCACTGAAACAGCTTTAACAAAATTCACCAATGACCTACTGACTGCAAAAGCCAAGCAACACTACCCAGTCCTCATCCTCCTGGACCTGCCCTCTGACTTTGACACAGTTGACCACTCCTTATTACTACAGACCCTCTCATCTCTTGGCATCACAGACTTTGACTTATTTTGGATCATGTCATACCTAACAGAACAGACATTCAGTGTCTCCTACTCACATACAACCTCCTCATCTCACCTCCTATCTGTCAGAGTCCCACAAGGTTCAGTCCTAGGGCCTCTGCTTTTCTCTATTTACACCTTTAGTCTTGGACATCTTATAGAATCACACAGCCTGCAGTATCACCTCTATGCTGATGACACACAGATCTACCTCTCTGGACCAGATATCACCTTCCTACTTACCAAAATCCCACAATGTCTGTCTACTCTTTCATCCTTCTTCTCCCCAAAATTTCTAAAACTTAACAAGGACAAAACAGAATTATTTATCTTTCCCCAGTTCACTCAACTTCCCCAACAGACCAATCCATTAAAGTAAATGGCAGCTCACTCTCCCCTTTCCCAGAAGCTTGCTGCCTCGGGGTAATCCTTGATTGTGATCTCTCCTTCAAACCATATATCCAAGCATATAACAATAAATAATAATAATAATCTATATATATAATTGTCTAAGGGTTTTTCCGTCTGTCTGTCTGTCTGTCTGTCTGTCCTGGAAATCCCGCGTCTCTGATTGGTCGAGGCTGCCAGGCCTCGACCAATCAGCGACGGGCACAGCATGGCGACGATGATGTCATAATGGAAATCCCGCGTCTCTGATTGGTCGAGGCCGCGAGGCCTCGACCAATCAGCGACGGGCACAGTATCGACGTAGATGTCATAATGGTTGCCATGGCGACGATGATGTCATAAAGGTTGCCTCGACCAATCAGCGACGGGCACAGTCTGCCGCGAATCACATACTACGGGGACATACATATTCTAGAATACCCGGTGCGTTAGAATCGGGCCACAATCTAGTAATTTATATATTGAGGATGGAAGTGACCTAAGGATATATGCACCCTTTATCAAGGTGTGCAGAATTATTATTTTTTTCAGAGGCTAAGTCAGACAAAAAAAAGGATTTAACTGACTCTGAAAAGTTAAAATTTGTTAAAATTATGTCAGAGGAATGAAGCATTCTTGAAGGTGCTTTGATCTTCGGGCTTGATCATAGAACTTTTAAAACTTTTGCTGAAAATAGTCAACAATGTCCCAAAAAGGCATTGATTAAAAAAACAAACATTTACAGCCAAAGATTGAGGTGAATCAAAAGTTATGGCAGGGAACTCATTATCCTCTAGTGTTGTCATACTTCAGAACTGCAACCTGCTTGTCCAGAAATGTAAGGTATTCAGCGCTCAGAGACATGGCTCAGATAAGGAAGGCTGAAATCCGACCACCACTGAACAAGACAGATTTTCCAAAGATTTTATGAACTGATGACATGATAGTGACTCTTGATGGATCAGGTGGTTGGACCTATGGCTCTATTAATAAAGGGCACAGACCTTCACTTCAACTCAGTCACCAGCAAGTTGGAGGTGGGGTACCTCTATGTATTGGTATTATGGGTATTATGAAAGATAAGTTACTTGTATCCTTTCAGGTTGAAGATGGACGCCTGATCTTTTCGGGTATCAAAACCCCAATCTGCAACATTGTAGGCAGCACAAACCTTTTGAATACAGGCTCAATATACTGGTATATAGAGATCTCTATATACCAGTAAATTTTTACTTACCTGTATTCTAGTTATCAGAGATTTTATTATTCCTATAAAATTACTACAAAATAATGAAACACTTAAAAGTACAACAATTAAAATTGTAATGCACTTTTTTTAAATAAGCCTCATAACTCAGTAAATAACTATACAGTAAATAAATTATTTATGATGATTTGTAATCAGTATAACTAAAATGGCAGTTATTCACATTGTTGCTAATAAAATGTGAATTAGACAGGTACTGCAAGCATAAAAAGCACAGAACCTTAAAAGCATTAAAATGGTTTTACAAGGTCAAACCTTTAGGATAAGTTCTCATGATGAGCTATGACACTTCACATTTTTGGCGCTCAAAACGAACCCCACAGAATTTTACAATTTCAGCAAAGTAGATGGGATTTACAGAAATATCTTGCTTACTGTTTTTTTATGCTGTGCAAATTGTCATGTGTAGCATTTTCGAAGTCTGTAACATGTTAATTTACTGTATGAATATGCTGAGTTTTATGTGTGGATTTTCCCCAATAGAATTGCGTTAGATGCAGAAAATCTATAATTTAAACAACGCAAATATGTTTTTAACCCTGCTGTTATGTTCGGTCAAAAATGACCGTTTTTGAACTTTGATATTTTTTAAAAAATTCATTATGCGGTTCTGAAACTTGTGGTTACTTCTATTTTCCTAATTTGAGGGGTTCTTTCTAGGGGTCCTTTTTTTTTTTTGGTTTAGTTTTTGCGCCACATTTTTTTTACACTTGTACTGTTCCTGGTCAAAAATGACCGAATAGCATTTTATGCTAATTTCAGCCATTTTTTGAGTTAAACAAATGAGTTATAATTTCTTTTGAGACTACTTATTGCATCTACTATTGTTTATGAAGTAAACAATTGCTTTCGGTGCAAATTTACACATGCTTTCAGTACAAACCATACACATTGGCTTTCAGTACAGTTCTGTGCAATTTTTTTTCTCTGTATGTTATTTACCCTGCTTTTTTTATTTTCCTTGTGCTGATTTCCTGAAAAAAGAAGACCTTGTGGTGTTGGAGCCCAGGGGGTGGTGTCTAGTGTCTCTTTTTCTTATCTTATCAGTAAGTAAGCAGTTCAGCCAGCCATTTCAAATTCAAATGCAAATGAGCTTTATTGGCAGGACTGAGTACACAAAGCATATGGTAAAAACACGGTGGGGGGGGGAGGGAGGCATATAGAGGTCCAGGATAAATCAGACTCCTTTTTTGAAAAAACTAGCCTGAGCTTCCACAAGGTATTCTCAGCAAAGGAGGTGGTGTACATAGTTCCATGTTTTATTTCACTCAAGACACAACAGTGTTCTTTTTTATTATTTTAACTATTTACTATTACTATTTTTTTCAAAATGTTTGCACTCAGTTAAATTATATACTATAGTTAATTTTATTTATAGTTACAGTTAGTTATAGTTGTTATAGTAGTAGTACTAGTAGTTGTTATAGTTAGCTAGTTAAGCTCAAATTTGTAATTTCTGTGCAGAATTCAATAAGCCCTTGTAACCTTTATAAACACAAAATAAATTAAAAAAATTGAGTTTTTTGCATATTTTCTTTTTAGAATGACCAACCATGTTCACATACAGTATAATAATGCAACAGGTATTAAAAAAAAAAATTTAAGTAGCTAAAACAGCATTTAAATAGGTCCGGTCAAAAATGACCGGAGCAGTACAAGTGTAGAGTGGAAACAAATAGAACAGCAGGGTTAACCCCTTTCCAAAAACGGCCACAATAGTACACTGATGTCTGTTAGGGTTGGAGGATTGCACTATATAAAATATAAATTAAAGAGCAATCGCAACCCAGGGTCCACCGTGCAGAGATGTAGAACTGCTGCTAGTGTGAACAATTGCGTAACGAAGCAGTGAGCGTTAACCTTAATCAGACTGCATAAACTCAACACAGTATGAACAGAACGCAAAGTACCAAGCTCAGTAACTTCACTGAGAGGTACTGCACTCAATATGCTGAGTACTATACCCTGCTAAATTTTGCGCTCGCTCTGCAACTAAACAGTGTTATCTGCACACAAGTATGAAGCAGAAGCAGAACCAAAAGAAAGAACTCATAAGACGCTAGGTGCAAAGCCTTGATGCTCTCCCTGAAAGATGTAGCCTGAGGTTTGGACTTGCTCTGTAATTCAACTGTGCTAACCACACACAAGAAGGAGACAGTTGGTCAGCCAAGGGAAGTTACCTAGTCCTAACCCTACCTGCCAACAAAAGTACTCTCAGAGTATAGAGCGACACATGAAAACAGAGTGGTAGACTATCCACTCACATACACCTCACATAAGAGATACTAGCATGCCTGCATGCACCGCTGGGGGCTTTTTATACACAAGGTTCTACCTCAAACACTCACACCCAGTCAGCTGAGACATCGCTCACAGACCAATTGGGGGCTGCCACCTCACCAGAGCAGCAAACGTCTGACCACCAATGAGCAGACGCCACAGCTTGGACATGCTCAGTCAGGTGAACTCTGGACTTAAACTCCCAAGCATCAGGCTGCACCTGCCTCTCGCATATTACCAAAGACTTGGCTGGAGAGCCAGCAGTAACCACATGAATATAACGAGCCTGAGCAAGATGCTGGGACCGATGTCTGTGCTGAGCCTACTCGCAGTGGTCAGTCCAGAATGGAAGACCACAGCACCAGGCAATGCCTGGGATCTATCACATGCAGTGGAAGAATCCTGACACCTAACATTACCCCCCTTGCTAACTTACTCCCCCCGGCCACGTTCACCACGCTAAAAGGCCGCAAAAAGTTTTGGTCCATAACCCTTCCAGTCGACCAAGAAAAATGTTTTGCTGTGCACTACCTTGGATCCCATAGTAGCATTGACCTCAAAATTGTCCGAGGACGTATCTTAACTCCCAGCAGGAGTCCAGGAAAACCGGGTCATAAACACTGGTTTTAACAGAGACACAAGAAAAGTGTTAGTGATGTTCAAATGTGGAGGAAAGGTGAGACAATAGACTACAGAATTCACCTGCTCAAGATACTTGAAAGGACCTAGGTAGCGAGGAGCAATTGTAGTGGACTTTACAAGCAGCCTGATATTACGAGCTGACAGCCACACTAAATCACAAGGAGCAAAGGCTGGAGCGGGACAATGATGTGCATCAGCGGAAGCCCTCATCCTCTCCTTAGAAACTTTAATTGCATCTTGTGTGCGATCTCAGATGTCATGTGCCTCCACTGCCCAGACCACCACCCTCAGATCAGAAGACAACATGGGCATGGGCACAGTGACACGTGGATAAGAGAAAATGAGTCTGCCACATGGCATCAGGCATTATTTAAGGCAAACTCCACCCATGGCAGCAGAAATGCCCAGTTGTCTTGACTGGTGGACACAAAATGCTGTAAATACGTGACCATGGCCAAGGACAAATTGAGCTCAATACTAAGCAGGCGACAAAGCTCCCTCCAGAAACGAGACACAAACTGGGTACCCCGGCCACTGACAATCTTGTCAGGCATCCCATTGAGGCAGAAAATGTGTTTAATAAATAATACCACCAAAGCCGATGCGGATGGTATACGCGGAAAAGGAACCAAGTGCACCATTTTGGAAAAATGGTCGGTGACTACCCAAATAACTTTATTATTATGAGACTTAGGCAGGTCCACAGTAAAGTTCATCCCAACCATCTCCCAGGGCCTATCTGTCACTAGCAAGGGATAGAGCATGCCCATGGGTCTCTGTCTGGAGGGCCGATTCCTGGCACACAAGAGACTGGCTTGCATGTAATCTCTAACATCACGTGCCATCCATGGCCACCAATAAGTCCTCTCCAGAAGCTCAGAGGTCCTCTTGATGCTGAAATGACCACCCAATTTGGAAGTGTGTGCCCACGAGAGAACGTCCGGTTGCAGATTAGGTGCAACACAGCTCTTGCCTGGAGGTTCCCTGCTCAAGCGACACTGGGGCCACTGTTCAAAGGCTATCTGAAGGGACAATAAGACATAGCTCATCCCCCACTTCGGACAAGACTACTGAACGGGACAGTTCATCGGCACGTATATTCTTCTCTCTGGACAAAAAAAGTATGGTAAAATGGAATCAGAGCCTGAGCAAGACGATGGGACTGATACCTGTGCCGAGCAGTGCTCGCAGTGGCTGGACCAGAATGGAAGAACACAGCACCAGGCAATGCCGGGGATCTATATCACGCAGTGGAAGAATCCTGATGCCTAATAATGTCAGACTCCCTTCCTTTGATGTAGGCTCTGGCTGTAAGCCCACATCTTTCCCAGCACATGTCAGCTGTTTTGAACAGCTGATATATGATCAGAACAGCCGCAAGTGGAATCGTGATCCACCCATGGCTATTAACCCTTTAAATGCATGCGCTTCCAGCAATCGTGCCAAAAATCCACCCATCGGTGACCCCCGTCACATGATCGTGGGTCATCGATGGATTGGCATGACAACCAGAGGTCTCCTGCAGACCTTTATGGTTGTCACTGCTGGATTGCTCATTGCAAGCGAGTAATTCTGCTACATACAGGCAATCTGATACATACATACGATCTGATCATCGCCTGTATGTAGAAGAGCCGATCAAGTTATGGCAGCTTCTAGTCTCCAATGGAGACTATTGAAGCATGCCAAATGTAAAAAAAAAATAATTTTAAGAATAAAAAAAATAAAAGTTCAAATTACTCCCCTTTCATCCCATTCAAAATAAAACAATTAAAAAAAACATACACATATTTGGTATTGCCACGTTCAGAATTGCCCGATTAATAAAAAAAAAGATTAACCTGAATGCTAAACAGCGTAGCGAGGAAAATAGTTAAAACGCCAGAATTACTTTTTTGGTCACCGCGACATTGCATTAAAATGCAACAATGGTGAACAAAAGATCGTATCTGCTCCAATATGACATCATTAAAAACGTCAGCTTGAGGCGCAAAAAAATATACCCTCACCCAACCCGAGATCATGAAAATTGGAAACGCTATGGGTATCAGAAAATGGCATAGTTTTTTTTAACAAAATTTGGATTTTTTTTTCACCGCTTAGAGAAAAGAGAACCTAGACATGTTTGGCATCTCTGAACTCATAATGAGCTGGAGAATCATAATGGCAGGTAAGTTTTAGCATTTGGCGAACATTAGTAGAAAAGCAAAACAAAAACAACTGTTGGATTGCACTTTTTTTGCAAATTCACAGCACTTTGAATTTCTTTCCCATCTTCCAGTACACAATATGTCACTGGATGTCATTCAAAAGTACAACTTGTCCTGCAAAAAAGAAGCCCTCACATCATCATTTTTACCAAACAATAAAAGTTATGACTAGGGTTGAGCGACTTTTATTTTTATAGGATCGGGTCGGGTTTCACGAAACCCGATTTTCTCAAAAGTCGGGTCGAGTGAAATCGGCCGATCCTATAAAAAAGTCGGGGTCGGGGTCGGCCGAAACACGAAACCCAATGCAGTGCAATGGGATACTATGGTTCCCAGGGTCTGAAGGAGAGGAAACTCTCCTTCAGGCCCTGGGATCCATATTAATGTGTAAAATAAAGAATTAAAATAAAAAATATTGATATACTCACCTCTCCGACGCAGCCTGGACCTTACCGCTGGTAACCGGCAGCCTTCTTTGCTTAAAATGAGCGCGTTCAGGGCCTTAGATGACGTCACGGCTTGTGATTGGTCGCGGCCGCCCATGTGACCGCCACGCGACCAATCACAAGCTGTGACGTCATCTAAGGCCCTGAACGCGCTCATTTTTAGGAAGGAAGGCTGCCGGAAAGAAGCCGAGGGTGAGTATATTCCTATTAGGTATATACTCACCCTCGGACGCGCCCTGCTTCTTTCCGGCAGCCTTCCTTCTTAAGAGTGAGCGCATTCAGGGCCTTAGATGACACAGCTTGTGATTAGTCGCGGCCGCCCATGTGACGGCTCATGCGACCAATCACAAGCCGTGATGTAATTCTCAGGTCCTAAATTCCTAGAATTAGGAATTTAGGACCTGAGAATTACATCATGGCTTGTGATTGGTCGCCTGGCGGTCACATGAGCGGCACGCAACCAATCAGAAGCCGTGATGTCATGGAAGGCCGTAAACGCGCTCATTTTAAGCAAAGAAGGCTGCCGGTTTCCAGCGGCGATGTCCAGGGGCCTCCGGAGAGGTGAGTATATCAATATTTTTTATTTTAATTCTTTATTTTACACTTAAATGTGGATTCCGATAACGATTTCCGATATCGCAAACATATCGGAACTCGGTATCGGAATTCCGATACCAGATTCAGAAGATCGCCGACCTCATGGCCGACCCCACACAGGGGTCGGGTTTCATGAAACCCGACTTTGCCAAAAGTCGGCGACTTCTGAAAATGGCCGACCCATTTCGCTCAACCCTAGTTATGACTCTGGGAAGAAGGGGAGCAAAAAATGAAAATGCAAAAATAAAAATACCACTGGGAGTTAAGGAGTTAATGTTTTTCCTCTGTGGAAACACTAAAGAAGCATGAAATATTACATGACTATATAGGCTCACTCAGACATCCGTATTTTCAGTCCAAGTGCGATCTGACAAAACATGGGATCGCACTAGGACCACTGTTAGTCTGTGGGGCCGTGCACAAGTCCAATTGGTTCCTTGGACAGAGTCTGATATGGCTGAGTTTGGCATCATTTTTCTACATTGCTGAAGCATCAGTGTGTAACTTCTTCTTGCTTTGCCACGCAGACCTCCCTATAATGCCCTGCAGCTAGGACAACGTGCAGCTTATCATACATTGGCAAGTGGTGGTCAATACCTTGGCCATCTGAGATTAGCGGCTCAGAATGGATCACAATTTGTGATCCATCTCCAGGGTCACTGGGTAACTCTCTGTATTCTTTGTGAGCTCTTATCGTCAGTAGGGTGCTATCTCTCTCCTGTAGAGTGTAAGGGTACCGTCACATTTAGCGACACTGCAGCAATCTAGACAACGATGCCGATCGCTGCAGCGTCACTGTTTGGTCGCTGGAGAGCTGTCACACAGACAGCTCTCCAGCGACAACAATGCCGAAGTCCCCGGGTAACCAGGGTAAACATCGGGTTACTAAGTGCAGGGCCGCGCTTAGTAACCCAATGTTTACCCTGATTACCAGTGTAAATGTTAAAAAAAAAAACACTACATACTCACATTCCTGTGTCTGTCGCATCCCCCGGCATTCTGCTTCCCTGCACTGTAAGCGCCGGCCCTAAAGCAGAGCGGTGACGTCACCGCTGTGCTCTGCTTTACGGCCAGCCGGCGCTGACACAGTGCAGGGAAGTAGAACGCCGGGGGACGCGACAGACACAGGAATGTGAGTATGTAGTGTTTGTTTTTTTCACATTTACACTGGTAACCAGGGTAAATATCCGGTTACTAAGCGTGGCCCTGTGCTTAGTAACCCGATGTTTACCCTGGTTACCAGTGAAGACATCGCTGGATCGGTGTCACACACACCGATCCAGTGATGTCAGCGGGTGATCCAGCGACAAAATAAGGTGCTGGCCTTCTAGCTCCGACCAACGATGTCACAGCAGGATCCTGATTGCTGCTGCTTGTCAAACACAACAATATCGCTATCCAGGAAGCTGCAACATCACGGATCGCTAGCGATATCATTGTTAAGTTGTTCAGTGTGAAGGTACCTTAAGCTCTTATGGTTAGCAGGGTGCTATCTCTCTCTCACCTATATAGTATAAGTTCTTATGGTCAGTGGTAGGGTTGAGCGAAACGGGTAGTTCATTTTCATAAGTCGCCGACTTTTGGCAAAGTCGGCGTCTCATGAAACCCGACCCGATCCCTGTGTGGGGTCGGCCATGCGGTACGCGATCTTGGCGCCAAAGTCGCGTTTCATATGACGCGATTAGCGCCATTTTTTCAGCCAATGAATGAGCGTGGGCAGAGTGATGACATAGGTGTTAGGGGAGTGAACGCCTATCGTCATGTTATCGCTTGTGCGCAGTAGCGATTTGGAATGTGCAAATCGAAATTTTCTGTTCTGGGACGGAGGGGAGAGAGAGAGAGAGAGAGAGAGAGAGAGAGAGAGAGAGAAAAAAAAAATAATATCTTCACTGGGTTTCGTGTTTCCCGACTTTTCACTGTGGTCGGCCGATTTCACTCGACTCGACTTTTAAGACAGTCGGGTTTCACAAAACCCGACTCGACCCTAAAAAACTAAAGGTCGCTCAACCCTAGTCAGTGGTGCCCTCTCTCTTTCTCGCTTTTGTAAAGTATAAGCTCTTATGGTCTGTGGGGTATCTCTTTCTCCTCTATCCCACGTATATTGTTAACGCAGTTGAAAGATTTGCAATATTGAAATTTATGCACATTTATTCTCCACAAATCAAAGTTTTGGGGTAAATTCAGCGGAGTCGGCAAACACAAATTTCAAAGCATCGACACATCTTTTCTTACGATCCACACAAATCAAATAATAAAAAGTAAATAAATACAAACATCCTCATGTCACTGTATGAGATAATACTGACATGGAGGTACAATATGGCCCTATTGACATCTGCTGTTCAAATAAAAGGTGGACATTCACTTAATAGAATGTGAAGATTTTATCTTCTTTTTTTAAGTATACTGCTTGAAAAGATCATGGATAAGGTTGAAACATTGCACATGCTAAATGTATAACAACTTTATTCGAGAGCGTGCTATAATCTTTTTATGCCTCCTAAATTTATAAACATATGACTACACTCTTACCTTGCAAATGAAAAAAATATGTCTTAGTATTTTTAGTGCAAACATTTTAGAGATTCTGCATGACTGAACATTAAGCTTACAAAAGTAAATAACATTTCTAGTTTATTCTGCTATAAAAGCAACAGAATAATGACAAAAACTGAAAATAATATACATTTTGGTATATGTTTAATTTGTGACTTTATGCATATTAAGCACTTAAAGGGAATCAGTCACCAGTTTTTTGCTACCTAGTCTGTGAGCAGTGTAATGTAGAGACAGATGTGGGCTGGGTTATATGGAGCTCAGCATTCAGAGAAGTGCTACATCTGCTGGAAACAAGATCTCTGACTCTAAATCATTCTTCTGTCAGATGAGGTAGAAAAACCTGGTGCTGCCTTACAAGTAAGGACCAAGCCTATTTGGCATTAATGCCCCAACTGCTTTTTATACTTTTTCATTATCAAATTCCAGGAGCCATAATTTTATTTTGTCAATAGCATAGATGAATAAGAGCTTGGCTTTTGAGTGATGAGTTGAGTTTATCCACTGCATTGTTTTGGGGTTTATATAACATTTATATAACAGCTTTTTCAATTTCATTTTTTTTTTTTTTACCAATTTGGACAATAACATGATATCAGGTTGCTCTGCTATAATGAAGAACCCTTACGACCAAGATGAGTTGAATGTTTTTTTATCCCCACAACGCATTTCATAGCTGAACTAATTTTGTTTCAAGTGGAAGAAAAAATAATTGCATATCAAATGTTAAAGGGCAGGGGGTTTAAAAAGGCCACAAGAAAAGTTGAAAAAGAGGGAAGAGTAGAAAGAGGGTGAGGGGAAGAAGAGGAAATTAAGAAGTATACTGTTTATAGGATTGCAAAGGAAATAGAAAAAATAAATAAGGTAAAAAAAGAAGAAAAGAAAGAAGAGGAATATAGGAAAGAAACATAAAATCAGCAGAAATGAGGTGAAAATAGGAAGAAATAGAAGAGTAGATTTTAAAGTGTTAGTTGGGGAGGGAGTAAATAGATTGATTGAGCCATTGGGAGGAAGAAGAATAAGGAACAACTGAAAGGGGGGATGAGAGGTAAAAGAACATGCCACAGAGGAAAGAGGCAGGGATGAGGGAAGAGGGAACCAGTAATAACTGTGGCAGACGAGGATAGCAGGAAGTGCAAGTAGTTGGTGCAAGAGACAAGAAAAGTACTAAAATAGAGAATGGAAAATGTCTGGAGCAAATCAGGTTATTATTCTTTTTAGTATTGTATTTTGATAGCAATTACCATGTGAGATCAGATTCATATATATATTTTACATGATTTAATATGTTTTATAAGTTTAAATGTTTTTATATGTTTATGTTTTACTACTTTTTAAAGAAAATCTTTTTTTTGGTCATATTCTGAGATACATTTTTTTCTGTGTGCAGAGCTGTACAAAGACTTGATTATTTGTCTCATAAGGTGTCGTTTTTAATGAAATCATTCAAGAATATATAAAACTTTTTGATCACTTATTATTTCAGATGGGATAAATGACAACAGTAACTTTGTAAGTGTTTTCTATATTGCTTTTAACACAATAATTATGTAGTATGATTAAAATGAATATATGGTTAATAGTACACAGATCTATATTTAAAAAATAAACTACTTTTTATTGGGTAAGGTGGAAATAGTTTAGGCATTTTTTTCACAATTTTTAAACACTTAAAACCTGCAGCATATGACGAGTTAAACTGGTAAGACTTGACTTGCTTATGGTCCCTGGAATTACTGTTTGAGCTTAGATAGATTTTATAGCTGGCATCCACTGCGGATGGCAAAGGAACAAGTCCTGAGCCCACATTGTTTCTCAGTCATATGTATACATTCTGACCAGAGGAATTACTAGAATCTCATGTGCCCTAAAGTGAGAAAAATCATGCAAAAAATTAATGTATGCGTCACAAAGCGCTGCGTTGTGCATGCGTTTTGCATGCGTTGTGCGTTGCGTCGCCGATGCTGCGCCGCACAACGCAAATGTGAACGTAGCCTAACAAAGCAACAATTTACATAACCTAAAAAGTCTGATACTGCAGTGTACTATTAAATAGGTTGGCTTTTGAATACTTAGAATTATATAGCTACCATCAGCTGTCAGCTGTTATTTTGGTCATATGAACATGAATAGATGTACCATATTTTTCAGATTATAAGCCGCTCTTTTTTTCCCCCCAAGTTTGGGGGGGAAATAGGGGTGCGTTTTATAATCTGAAAGCAGCTTACCAGTGTGGCAGAGTGGGGTCCCAAGGTTGCTGCAGCAGGAATCTTCTGGCAGTGGCAGCAAAAGTGGGGCAATGCTGTGGATCCCAAGGCTGGCAGGAAGGGGTCGTCCCCGACATTTTGCAAAAACCAGAAGCCCCACACTAAGGTTTTCAATACTTTGGATGCTGGGAAAATAACTGCCAGAGGCAGCACATGCGCAGATTGAGTTCTTGGCACCAAGATATTGTCTCCCGATATCTCAGTTGCCCATGCATCGCCTCTGATCACCATTTTCCCAGAATTCAAAGCATTGGAAAGCATGGAAAATTTGGTGGCTCCAGGCTTTCACAAAATGTCGAAGGAGCCCCCACACCACCGAATGCCACCTCCTACCAGTCTGGGGCCTGCAACATCGTCCCACTCTTACCTCTGCCAAACACCACCTCCTATCAGCTTGGGGCCGCAGCATCTCCTGCCACTACCACCAGTTTCCTGCAGCAGTGACCCTGCCACCTTGAACCCCCGATATACCACCACCACCTCTTAGGTAAGATACCATATAAATGGATTCAAAAATGCATCACAATTTTAATAAAAACATTATTGTCCTATTTTCCTCCTTAAATGTTGGGGTGCATCTTATAATCTGCAAAATACAGTAAATCTTTCCATCATTGTAGCTCTTTAAAAAAAAGTATAATCCTTTTCCCTAGAGTAATTTACAAAATGCTAAATGAAGTAATAAAAAAAATAACTTGGGGTTCTTTTAAACTGTGACAGCCACAAGACCAGTAACAGATCAAAAAGAAGACACTCTCTAGATTCTTGTCTTGTAACATCAGTCTGAATTCCTGTTTTTTATGAATAGAGACTGGTTTCACAAAGGTGCAAACAAGCAATTGATGCAATTAGCCACCACCTCCCTGTCATTAAAATATATAGGCCAATAGAGTTGTTTTATAACTCCAGTCTATTTTGCTCATGATAACTCAACATTTTATTACTTTTTAAGTTACAGTACTTGTAACGCATTTATTCTGACATTCAACTTCTTATCATGGAAAGATAAAGAGAAACCTGGCCCTGTGACCAAGTCAATATTAAATGTCCACTGGATATTAGCCCTACGAACCATATCCTACATATCAGCATCTCCAGCTCCTCTTTTAATTAGATAGCCTGGTATGACATTATAGCAGAAGTGTGACATATACAGTAAATGTTGCTCACATGTCTCAGGATGGCTCAATCAAAAGAAGTGCCAGGGATATCAACAGGTAGGAGATGGTTTGCAACGTTACCATCCAGTGGCCATGGAATACAGACCAACATGGTCTAGACATGTGAATTGGTTCCTCATCTCTAACATTAAAGTTTAGCTTTTTAATCTCGGCTCTCTACATTTTCAGTTATGAAATTTTCCATGATGTCAACTAAGGATATATGCATACAGCATCTTTTTCAGGCACAGTCCACCTACAATGCACCTGAAAAAGCGTTAAAACAGGTTGCAAATAAGGAAAAATATTTTCTGTACTTTGTTTTTTGTCACATCTTTTAACCAGCAGGTTCATTCTTCTTGTTTTAAATGTAATTTGCAAAAAGAAGATTCCAGTGGTGGAGAGGCCGCCAAAGCGACTGATGAAATGCCCACAAAAGTGTTTCAGGAAAAACTCTATTTTTCGGTAGCGTCTTTATCTTTGAAAACTTATGTTCACACTGACATCTAACTCGCACTGATTTTTTAAAGTAGAAACCACCAAAGGTTATGTGTACATAGATTTCTTTGGTTGAATTTTTTTTAGCAGAACCTGACTATGTCCACAAAGATTTTCTGGAATTTTTTTGGAGCACAAACTAAGTAGAAACTCTCTAAAACCTCCTCCAAATGAGAAAAAACTCATCAAAAACTGAGCAAATCTCTGTATTTACAATGGCATTGAGCAAAAACTCCAAGTTTTTGAGGAGTTGTGAGATTCGGAGGAGGATTTGGAGATTTTCTGCTTAGTTTCCCCAAAGCCTCCTCAAAAACTGTACGTAAATAATCTAAGGCAATGCTCACAATGAGTGTTTTTGATGCCAAATATTAAAAGTTTTTGAGGAAGATTTGAAGAGTTTTCACTCTGTGTCAACTCAGTTTCTATTCAAAAACTTAATACGCACATACCCGAAGGAACAGTCCTATTTTGGGTAGTTTTGGAAGAATTTTTAATTTCCATAAGTATTTTCTGAAGCATTTTTTTTAAAGATTTGGAAAAGTTATTTTTCTGAAGCATTCTTTTTAGCCTATTGTTTGGACAGTGCCCAGTTTGAAGAGGTCTCCATCAGCACATGATTCAAAGTTTCCTCAAAGTCATTTGTGATCAAAGTTCTAGGCAGAACACTGACTCAAACTGATGGTGTCCCTGCCATGGGTAACATCATACTGCTGTAACCAAGATGAATGATGTTCCATTTAATCCATATATGCCCTCTTCTTCCTTCTTACTAATATCTTTGCCAAAGACAATACAGGCTAATTGAAATAAATGCTTGGCAGTACTACTGCTCGGACAGCTAATATCATTGGTGGTGGTGCTTCTACTAATGCAAGTATATCTCATATTTTTCCTGTGGTATATATTTTCCTTTATCACTTTTTCCTTTACAAATTTTGGTTCAGTATTATGATAAACATTTAATTATTTTGTCAATTCCATTTTTTCAACTCTTGTCTAGAAGGGCGCAAAATGAAATGCTAGATAGGTAAGTACATGTACAGAAAGCAAACAGCTGTCGGTAGTGGGTAGTATAGGTTTGAGACATATGGTTGACAATTTGGACAAGTAAATAGGTGTGCAGAAACACTGTTAAATGTCTACTTTCATTTATTGTTATGTTTTCAATAAAATTCAACCCCCATAAACCTTCAGTTTGGTTCAACTGATTTTTTTGCACTGCATATTTGTGGGCCAGTCAACTGGCCCACGATGACCAATCCACTTTTCAGGAAACTTTTCATGTAGAAATGCTCGGACCTGACACCCGTAATGTGGTGGTGCACCATCTTGCTGGAAAAAGTCACGGAATGTAAAATCTTCAGTGCATAAAGAGGGCAATATATCATCATGATAATCATCAGGGGCCAGTTGAATGGCCAGCAAGGTCTCCCGACTGACCCCCTTAGACTTATCTTTGGTGTCATCTGAAGTCAATATTCTATGCTGTGAAGATACAAGATGTGCAGCATCTGAAACAGCAGACACTGGAAGCCTGTGCTAGCATTTCTTCTGCGGTGTTGCTATCAGTATTTCATGAGTAGGAGAAAAGGGTTGCATTGACAATCCAACACAATGAGCAGCACTTTGAACACATTTTATAAGTGGTCATAAACTTGTAAATAACTCATGAAAGAATAAAGTTACATTAAAACCAAGCACACCATGCTAGGTGTTGAGTTCCCACCTCTGCACAGGGGGAATCTCGAACATCTCCGCTGCAGTCTCCCATTCTTCTCCAGTCACAGTGGAGCCTGCTCAGCAGAGATGTCGGTCCCAGCGTCTGGCTCAAGCTGATACTGTATGACTGGTTACTGCTGCCCTTCCAGGCTCTGCCTTTGTAGCTAGCACTGATAAGCAGCGATCAGGTCTTTATGGGACTAAGTCCTGCTTTTTCCATACTGACCATGCCCACGGGACAACCTCCCATTGGATGTCGGGGGTCACATGCTCAGGTCCTGTTGCCGCTCCTATTGGATCATCTGGATGGTCCCGTAGCCGCTTGGCCATGCGCTAGTGTATACTTGAAAACGTGTGTGTGCAGATGTGTGAAAGTCACTAATTAATCATCCTCCTTCCTAGTGTTGTTGACTGCTCGTGTATGGTGAATGCTTGCTATCTAGCACCCGACCGTGCTATCTGCACCTAACACACGATACAGCGTCTTATTGCTGTTACCGCCAGTGGGGTGCCGTGTGCTATTAGAGCACTTTCCTGACCCAAGTCAGGATGCCACTACATCCACCAGAGCGGCACTGCACGCACTCTAGTGCATTAAATTATTATTTCTGTTAAACTCTGACACCCCAGTAGCAGTGTCGAGCGCAAGAGGTCTAGAGGAACTCTTTCCCTGTGTCTTGGGATAGAGTTCTGTGACTCCTTGCTTGCGCTCTTTGTGCTGTACCGCGGTCCTGTGATGCAACAGGGTTCGCTTCTTTCATACCGGGTGAAGCTAACCCATGTGTGTATCCACTTTATATCACCATATAGTCCGTCATTACTCATCAGCAGGTTCCATCTCTGCATGGTGGACCCCGGGCTGCATACGCAACTTATACCATCTTCCTAATTATTTGTTTTTTTCCGCTAGCCCTTACATTACACTAGCACCAGGGTCTTGCTAGTAATGGCAGATGAACATTGATTACATAGGTACATCCAACAGCTGGAGGGTAGGTTGGCGGCTCTTGAGAGCACAACCTCGGCTGTGGATGTTACTGCGGTCGCTGTTCAGGCTGCTAGCATGGCTGCAGCCAGTTTGTCCTTTGCCACCCCTTCTCTGACTTTGTCCCTTCTCTGGCTACCTGATAAGTTTACTGGTGACAGTAAGCTGTGTCGGGAAATCATGAGTCAGTGTGCCATACACTTTGAGCTCCTGGCTGCACGTTTTCCCATGGATCGGGTGATGGTGGGATTTATTGTATCCCTATTGTCGGTCAGGGTGTTACAGTGGGCAACGTGGCTGTGGGAGCATGACGATCATGTGGTGCAGACAGGGGTGGATTAAGGGTAGCCAGGGCCCCGGGCTGTTCAGACACTGTGGGCCCCCTCCGGTCATGTGACGGGGGTCATGTGACGGGGGTCATGTGACGGGGGTCATGTTATACCCAAACCAGATTATTCCAGAAAAATGTCCGGGCCCTACTGTACTGTAACCTATTAAATATTTGTTAAAATCTGCAATACAATTTAGGTATATTTTGACCAATAATATCACATACAAGGAACAAATACCACCGTGCCATGACCAGACCACAAATTACAACCACAGTGATCGAATAATATCACATACAAGGAACAAATACCACTGTACCATGTCAAGACCACATACTACCACCACTTGGTGACCAAATAGCACATTCAAGGGACAAATACCACAACACCATTTCCAGACCACATATTACCACCACATAGTGACTGAAAACTACAATACTGATCAATAATAAAAAAAACCACAATACTATCACCATCAGTGCCATTATACACAGGACATCTGTACTTAGTATGCAGTGTCTGTGTAGAGGTAATACAGAGATCACTGGTGGTATTATACACAGGAGCTCTGTATATAACACTGGGGAACACAATTTTTTAAGAGCTAGGTCAGACAACTGTTCTTAATTAATTTTTGGATGCTGAATCCAGAAATGACCTCAGTTTTTCTCTGTCACGTCAAGTTTTTGAACTATAGGATTTTTGTCTTCTCAAAAATATGTAAACTACTGTACCTAAAAAGTGTTGTTTTTTAAAAAAAATAGTACAAATATGAACAAAAAATGAAATATATAAGAAATAGGCATGACAAATATGTTTTTTAACACTATCATGTTTTTTACAAAGGATATATATATATATATATATATATATATATATATATATATATATATACAAGTATTTAAGGTAAAAATGTCCATTTATAGCTTTTTCTGGAGTGTTTAACTTGAGGACAATCACATTTGATGCTCCAGCAATAGTCAGCCATCATATGTACATCCCATCTACCCTGGTAATGGTCTTCCATAACCTTCAAATCTTTTTGGCTTATCTTGATCACCGAGTTTTACTTTAAAATATGCAAAATATGCTTGTTTGACAAATGCACTGATGTTTGCCCTTTGAACTGGAATGGTGAAAACACCACAAATATAGCAGAAGGAGTCAGGGTTGTTTAGGCATTTACGACGAGAGGAAGAAGGAGCAGACATGATCTGAAACAAAGGAAATATGTACATATGTAAATAAAACACTGAAATGGAAAGTTACAAGCTTTGAAAACTAACAAAGAAAAAAATCATAAAAGATATATAAATTACAACTAAGCGCCCAATGTAAAGAGAAAAGCTATCACAAATCCTATTTATTCCTACTATGATAAATTTTTTGTGTAAAGATATTGATAATTATGACGTATTGGGAGCTGCACACACCTCTCACCACACTGCCTCAGTTGTGACTACTCTTACAAGTTGCCACGTAGCTCTATATGAGTCGAATTGTAATCAGATAACAAGTCTTATTACAGATATCAGTGCAATTGTGCTTCTCTGGCAGGTAAGTTGTGGAGGAAAAACTTGACGTGCTAGAAAAAAACTGACTACATTTTTGGAATCAGCATGCCAATTTTAGTATAAATCAGCTCAAAAACCTAACTCAACAGAAATTTTTTTTCAAATTGTTCCCCAGTGTAATGTATAGGTAATAGTGATCACTGGTGACATTGTACACAGGACCTCTGTATATAGTATACAGTGTATAGTGTCAGTGTATAGGTAACACTGACTCACCAGTGACGTCTCTAGGTGAAGTCCTTCATCTTTCATCCAGCACAGACCGCCATCACTTCATCCAGCCAGGACTCATTTCTGCAGGAAATAACACAGTTATCTCGAGCTCTGCTTGCAGAACACATTACTTAATTTTTCACAACTTCTACATTACACCACATGGAGAAAAAAAGGCGATATAGTGTCACTCTGCACAATAACAGGACCGCCCCCCATTTAAAACAGTATACTCAAAAAATAAAATAAATACATCACTGCAGTAATAATATCCCTTAATTAGCCCCTATGGTAATAATATTCCCACACCCTGGCCCCGTGTGTCTCATTCCTGGCTCCAGCCATATGTTCTCCCATCCTGCACTCATGAGTATCCATTCTACCCCATGTGATCTCCCCATCCTGCCCCGTCTGTCTCCATCATATCCATCCTGCCCCATCTGTCTCCATCGTATCCATCCTGCCCCATGATCCAATCCTGCCCCATGTCTTTCATTCTGCCCTGTGTCTCCAATCATGCCCCGTGTCTACATTCTGCCCATGCCTCCAGTCCTGCCCCCAGTGTGTCCAGCAATCTGCCCCAGTGTGTCCAGAATATTACCCTCAGTGTGTCCAGCAATCTGTCCCAGTATGTCCAGCAATCTGCCCCAGTGTGTCCAGCATTGCCCCCAGACAGTGTCTCCAGCAATCTGCCCCAGTGTCTGACTCCAGCATATTGCCCCCAGTGTGTCCAGCATTGCCCCCAGACAGTATGTCCAGCAATCTGCCCCAGTGTGTCCAGCAATCTGCCCCAGTGTGTCCAGCATATTACCACCAGTGTGTCCAGCAATCTGCCCCAGTATGTCCAGCAATGCCCCAGTGTGTCCAGCATATTACTACCAGTGTGTCCAGCAATTTTAAAATGCGCGCGTGTCCAGCCTCCCGTGACGTCACGGCTTGTGATTGGTCGCGTCGCCCATGTGACTGCGACGCAACCAATCACAACGCCGGAACGTAATTTTAAAATCCTGAAGGACCTGAAATTATGTCACGGCTTGCTGTGATTGGTTGCGTCACGGTCACATGGGCGGCGCGCGACCAATCACAAGCCTGGACTTCGCGTAAGGAAGTTAAAGCGCGAATTTTAAGCAAACAACGCTGCCGGTTCCCTCGGTAAGGTGCAGGCTGCGTCGGAGAGGTGAGTATAGCAATATTTTTTATTTTAATTCTTTATTTTACACATTAATGTTGTTTCGATACCGATACCCGATACCACAAAAGTATCGGATCTCGGTATCGGAATTCCGATACCCGCAAGTATCGGCCGATACCCGATACTTGCGGTATCGGAATGCTCAACACTAGTCAGGACATTATACCAAGAAATGTCCACAGCGGCAGGGGAAACGACCGCGTCTAGTAACTATAGGAGGTTCACTAGACACAGCGGCGTTTTCATCCAAATTGTCCTTCAAGGGGCCAATTACCTTTGGCCCTTACACTTTTATGGTCAAGCTTTGTGTGGATTTTGGGGCGGAGGGAAATTTCATGTCCTCAGCCTTCACCCAACGGAACGCAATACCCCTTGTTATGCTAGCCAAACCAGTGACCGTAAGAGTGGTGAATGGGTCGACATTGCCCTCACAAATTACACACCAGACTATCCCTTTTACATTATCCATGTCTCCATGTCATCAGGAGATCATTTCCCTTGTTATTCCTGAGTGAATAGAGGAGATTCTGCTAGGGATACCTTGGTTGCGTTACCACTCTCCACATATAGAGTGATCCTCTGGGAGAATTCTGGGATGGAGTAAATCTTGTGAGGGCACATGTCTGAGGGAGTGCGTTCAGGTTGCCACAACAGAGGTCCGCGCATATCTTACCTCTCTCCCCAAACACTATTGGTCTTATGCGGACGTATTCTCAAAGGGAGCTGCAGAGACTCTACCGCCTCACCGCCCCTATGACTGTCCTATTGAACTCTTGCCTGGGTCAGAGCCTACCGGGGATGAGTCTATCCTCTGTCTATCCCGGAGACGGACGCAATGTCCTTATACATCCAGGAAAATCAGGCAAGAGGATTCATTAGGAAGTCAGTGTGACCTGTGGGGGCGGGGTTCTTCTTTGTGAAAAAGAACAGAGAATTGCGTCCATTGTTGTGAATTCTGCTCTTGGGTTCCCTGCGGTGGTTGTTGGTAGTAATGCAGTTGTCCCTGGGTTGCAATCCTGGGCAGGTGTCCCTGCTGATTGCAGCACTGACTGGGATATTTAGGTGTAAAGGAACAAAGTCCAGCTCACCATACCGACATTCCCCAGGTCTCGGAGCACGGAACCGCTGTGTCAGGGCGTGAACAAACAGGAAAAAAGGAGAAGATCCAGCTCAACGATATAGTGAAAAGTCTATAGTTTTATTTCACCTCGAAAATAGCATGGTGTAAGGACAAAACATCAGCATACAAAAGGGTTAAAAACCAAGATCTAAATCTATTCACATCACAAACCGTGGAAAAAAGGTCAAAATTGCAGCTTGGTACAAAATTAAGGCCATATGATAGAAGTTCTTGTTGGTCATCTGTAAGGGAAAAAGAAGACATATTGACAACATTGTAATGACCTAACGCTGGCGTCTGAGATGATATCTCGGAGGATTTCTGTTTGCTTCGGTGTTTCCTTCCTTTTCTTCGATAGATCTTCTTCTGTTGAAAAACGGAGGTTTGCTTTTTTTGTAATAGGAGTTTTTTGAACTCTGTGCAGGTTCAGAGTCTGAGTCCTCCGTGGCTCCAGTTGAAGTATCCAAATCTGACGAGCTGAAAGTGACCTGTCTTCGCATGCGATTTCTATGCGTGCGGTTTCTGTGGGGTTTAAGGATTGAGCTTTGGGATTGGTTCATTTTATCCCACCTTCCCCACTCATAAACCTGTTCATTAGCATAGTCATAAAGATCACGATCCAACTTGCGTTTTTTTATGTCCATAATAGCTTCCTCCGCTTTAGAGATTTTAGAGTTACTGGTGTTAATGAACTCATCGAATTGTGCTGATGTCATTTTGTCCTTCACTTCTCTGGTCATAGTCTCGATGTTTTGTTGCAACTGAATCAGAGAATTTTCCTCGTGTTGTATTATCAGTGCAATTAGTTTCAACGAACAGTCAGATAAAATTGTGTTCCACTCCTGAACAAAGGTGTCTGAAAACACAGTGCTAGGAATTTTCTTCACTCTCAACCCTCTTGGGATGACATTTTTTTTTTTTTTTTAAAAATGTCATCCCAAGAGGGTTGAGAGTGAAGAAAATTCCTAGCACTGTGTTTTCAGACACCTTTGTTCAGGAGTGGAACACAATTTTATCTGACTGTTCGTTGAAACTAATTGCACTGATAATACAACACGAGGAAAATTCTCTGATTCAGTTGCAACAAAACATCGAGACTATGACCAGAGAAGTGAAGGACAAAATGACATCAGCACAATTCGATGAGTTCATTAACACCAGTAACTCTAAAATCTCTAAAGCGGAGGAAGCTATTATGGACATAAAAAAACGCAAGTTGGATCGTGATCTTTATGACTATGCTAATGAACAGGTTTATGAGTGGGGAAGGTGGGATAAAATGAACCAATCCCAAAGCTCAATCCTTAAACCCCACAGAAACCGCACGCATAGAAATCGCATGCGAAGACAGGTCACTTTCAGCTCGTCAGATTTGGATACTTCAACTGGAGCCACGGAGGACTCAGACTCTGAACCTGCACAGAGTTCAAAAAACTCCTATTACAAAAAAAGCAAACCTCCGTTTTTCAACAGAAGAAGATCTATCGAAGAAAAGGAAGGAAACACCGAAGCAAACAGAAATCCTCCGAGATATCATCTCAGACGCCAGCGTTAGGTCATTACAATGTTGTCAATATGTCTTCTTTTTCCCTTACAGATGACCAACAAGAACTTCTATCATATGGCCTTAATTTTGTACCAAGCTGCAATTTTGACCTTTTTTCCACGGTTTGTGATGTGAATAGATTTAGATCTTGGTTTTTAACCCTTTTGTATGCTGATGTTTTGTCCTTACACCATGCTATTTTCGAGGTGAAATAAAACTATGGACTTTTCACTATATCGTTGAGCTGGATCTTCTCCTTTTTTGATATTTAGGTGTGCAGGATTCATGAGCCCTTGCCAGTTGTCCATTGTTCTTGGAGGTTTTGCATCTCTGTCTGGTTCCTCCTGCCCTGCTGCCAAATCAGCAAAGATAAGTGTCTGGTTTTGTTTCTACAGCACACATGCTGTGTGCTTTACAATTCAGTACTATTCAATGTTTTTTCTTGTCCAGCTTAGACTGTGTTTGGATATTTCAGTCAAGTTGGATTCTCAGGAGATGCAGATATACATTCCATGTCTTTAGTTAGATGGTGGAATTTTTGTATTATCTGCTGTGGATATTTTTAGGGTTTTAATACTGACCGCTTAGTATTCTGTCCTATCCTTTCCTATTTAGCTAGCGTGGCCTCTTTTGCTAAATCCTGATTTCTGCCTGCGTGTGTCTTTCCTCTAATACTCACAGTCAATATTTGTGGGGGGCTGCCTATCCTTTGGGGTTCTGCTCTGAGGCAAGATAGAATTCCCATTTCCACCTATAGGGGTATTTAGTCCTCCGGCTGTGTCGAGGTGTCTAGGATGTGTTAGGTACACCCCACAGCTACTTCTAGTTGCGGTGACAGTTTAGGGTTTGCGGTCAGTACAGGTTCCACCTACTCCTGAGAAAGTCTCATGCGGCTCCAAGGTCACCGGATCATAACAGTACAACTGGCCAACAATGAGTTAAATGCATCTCAGAAGAAGGGAAGAAAGAGCCATTTTTTTTTTCTGTAGCATGCTTTGTCTTTTCTTCCCTCTTTTTCTCTGGGTGGCTGAGGAGTCTTGTGCTAGCATGGATGTTCAGGGATTAGCTTCTCGTGTAGACCAGCTTGCTGCTAGGGTACAGGGTATTTCTGATTATATTGTTCAGACTCCAGTTTTAGAGCCTAAGATTCCTACTCCTGATTTGTTTTTTGGGGACAGGTCCAAATTTTTGAGTTTTAAAAACAACTGTAAACTGTTTTTTGCTCTGAGACCTCGATCCTCTGGTGATTCCATTCAGCAGGTTAAAATTGTCATCTCCCTGCTGCGTGGTGATCCTCAGGATTGGGCATTTTCCCTGGAATCTGGGAATCCGGCCTTGCTTAATGTAGACACCTTTTTTCAGGCTTTAGGATTATTATATGATGAACCAAATTCTGTGGATCAAGAGGAGAAGACCTTGTTGGTCCTGTCACAGGGTCAAGAAGCGGCAGAATGGTATTGTCAGAAATTTAGAAAATGGTCTGTGTTGACTAAATGGAATGATGATGCTTTGGCGGCAATTTTCAGAAAGGGTCTTTCTAAATCCGTTAAAGATGTTATGGTGGGGTTTCCCACGCCTTTTCGGTCTGAGTGATTCTATGTCTCTGGCCATTCAGATTGATCGGCGTTTGCGGGAGCGCAGAACTGTGCGCGCTGTGGCGTTGTCCTCAGAGCAGATGCCTGAGTCAATGCAGTGTGATAGGATTCTGTCTAGAACGGAACAACAGGGATACAGACGTCAGAATAGGTTGTGTTTTTATTGTGGCGATGCTTCTCATGTCATTTCAGTCTGTCCTAGGCGTACAAAGATAATCGCTAGTTCAATTACCATCAGTACTGTACAACCTAAATTTTTATTATCTGTGTCCTTGATCCGCTCATTATCATCATTTTCTGTCATGGCGTTTGTGGATTCAGGCACCGCCTTGAACTGAATGAACTTTGAGTTTGCCAGGCGTTGTGGTTTTCCCTTGCAGTCTTTGCAGAACCCTATTCCTTTAAGGGACATTGATGCTACACCTTTGGCTAAAAATAAGCCTCAGTTCTGGACACAGGTGACCATGTGCATGGCGACAGCCCATCAGGAAGAATGTCGATTTCTGGTGTTGCATAATTTACATGATGCTATCGTGCTGGGTTTTCCGTGGTTGCAGGCACATAATCCTGTGTTGGATTGGAAGTCTATGTCTGTGACTAGTTGGGGATGTCAGGGGGTTCATAATGATGTTCCTTTGATGTCAATCTCCTCTTCTTCCACTTCTGAAATTCCAGAGTTTTTGTCTGATTTTCAGGATGTATTCGATGATCCCAAGTCCAGTTCCCTTCCACCGCATAGGGACTGTGATTGTGCGATTGACTTGATACCAGGCTGTAAGTTTCCTAAGGGCCGACTTTTTAACCTGTCTGTGCCTGAACATACCGCCATGCGGAGTTATGTTAAGGAGTCTTTGGAGAAAGGACATATTCGGCCATCTTCTTCACCGTTGGGAGCAGGTTTTTTTTTGTTGCTAATAAGGATGGCTCCTTGAGACCCTGTATTGATTATCACCTCTTGAATAAGATCACGGTCAAGTTTCAATACCCTTTACCTTTGCTTCCCGATTTGTTTGCTAGGATTAAGGGGGCTAGTTGGTTTACTAAGATTGACCTTCGGGGGCATATAATCTTGTTCGTATTAAGTAGGGTGATGAATGGAAAACTGCGTTTAATACGCCCGAAGGCTATTTTGAATACCTTGTGATGCCATTCGGGCTCTCTAATGCTCCTTCTGTTTTTCAGTCCTTCATGCACGATATCTTCCGGACTTATCTTGATAAATACATGATTGTATATATGGATGACATTTTAATTTTTTCCGATGATTGGGAGTCTCATGTGAAACAGGTCAGGATGGTATTCCAGATCCTTCGTGATAATGCTTTGTTTGTGAAGGGGTCTAAGTGTCTCTTTGGAGTGCAGAAGGTTTCTTTTTTGGGCTTTATTTTTTCTCCCTCATCTATAGAGATGGATCGGGTTAAGGTTCAGGCCATTCATGATTGGATTCAACCCACATCTGTGAAGAGCCTTCAGAAATTTTTGGGCTTTGCTAATTTTTATCGCCGTTTCATTGCTAACTTCTCCAGTGTGGTTAAACCCTTGACCGATTTGACGAAGAAAGGCGCTGATGTGACGAATTGGTCCTCTGCGGCTGTCTCAGCCTTTCAGGAGCTTAAACGCCGATTTACTTCTGCCCCGGTGTTGCGTCAACCAGATGTTTCTCTTACGTTTCAGGTTGAGGTTGACGCTTCTGAGATTGGGGCAGGGGCTGCTTTGTCTCAGAGGGATCCTGTTGGTTCCTTGATGAAACCATGTGCCTTCTTTTCCCGTAAGTTTTCGCCCGCTGAACGCAATTATGATGTCGGCAATCGGGAGTTGTTGGCTATGAAGTGGGCATTTGAGGAGTGGCGACATTGGCTCGAGGGAGCTAAGCACCATATTGTGGTCTTGACCGATCATAAAAATCTGATTTACCTCGAGTCTGCCAGGCGGCTGAATCCTAGACAGGCTCGATGGTCCTTGTTTTTTTCCCGTTTTGATTTTGTGGTCTCGTATCTTCCGGGTTCTAAGAATATTAAGGCTGATGCCCTCTCTAGGAGTTTTTTACCTGATTCTCCGGAGGTCCTTGAACCGGTCGGCATTCTGAAAGAAGGGGTGGTCCTTTCTGCCATTTCCCCTGATTTACGACGGGTTCTTCAGGAATTTCAGGCTGACAAACCTGACCGCTGTCCAGTGGGGAAACTGTTTGTTCCTGATAGATGGACTAGTAGAGTGATTTCTGAGGTTCATTGTTCTGTGTTGGCTGGCCATCCTGGTATTTTTGGTACCAGAGATTTGGTTGGTAGGTCCTTTTGGTGGCCTTCTTTGTCGCGTGATGTGCGTTCTTTTGTGCAGTCCTGTGGGACTTGTGCGCGGGCCAAGTCTTGTTGTTCCCGTGCTAGTGGGTTGCTTTTGCCTTTGCCGGTCCCTGAGAGGCCCTGGACGCATATTTCTATGGATTTTAGTTCTGATCTTCCAGTTTCCCAGAAGATGTCTGTCATCTGGGTTGTTTGTGACCGGTTCTCTAAGATGGTCCATTTGGTGCCTTTGCCTAAATTGCCTTCCTCTTCTGATTTGGTTCCGTTGTTTTTTCAGCATGTGGTTCGTTTGCATGGTATTCCGGAGAATATTGTGTCCGACAGAGGGTCCCAGTTTGTTTCTCGGTTTTGGCGGGCCTTTTGTGCTAAGCTGGGCATTGATTTGTCTTTTTCTTCCGCATTTCATCCTCAGACAAATGGCCAGACCGAGCGAACTAATCAAACTTTAGAAACTTATCTGAGATGCTTTGTGTCTGCTGATAAGGATGATTGGGTGGCTTTCTTGCCATTGGCCGAGTTTGCCCTTAATAATCGGGCTAGTTCGGCTACCTTGGTTTCGCCGTTCTTTTGTAATTTTGGTTTTCATCCTCGTTTTTCTTCAGGGCAGGTTGAGCCTTCTGACTGTCCTGGTGTGGATTCTGTGGTTGACAGGTTGCAACAGATTTGGGCTCATGTGGTGGACAATTTGGTATTGTCTCAGGAGGAGGCTCAACGTTTTGCTAACCGTCGTCGGTGTGTTGGTTCCTGGCTTCGGGTTGGGGATCTGGTCTGGTTGTCTTCCCGTCATGTTCCTATGAAGGTTTCTTCCCCTAAGTTTAAGCCTCGCTTTATTGGTCCTTATAGGATTTCTGAGATTATTAATCCGGTGTCTTTTCGATTGGCCCTTCTGGCTTCTTTTGCTATCCATAATGTCTTCCATAGATCTTTATTGCGGAAATATGTGGTGCCCGTTGTTCCCTCTGTTGATCCTCTGGCCCCTGTGTTGGTTGATGGGGAGTTGGAGTATGTGGTTGCGAAGATTTTGGATTCTCGCTTTTTGAGGCGGAGGCGTCAGTACCTTGTTAAATGGAAGGGTTATGGCCAGGAGGATAATTCTTGGGTTTTTGCCTCTGATGTCCATGCTGCTGATTTGGTCCATGCCTTTCATCTGGCTCGTCCTGATCGGCCTGGGGGCTCTAGTGAGGGTTCGGTGACCCCTCTTCAAGGGGGGGTACTGTTGTGAATTCTGCTCTTGGGTTCCCTCCGGTGGTTGTTGGTAGTAATGCAGTTGTCCCTGGGTTGCAATCCTGGGCAGGTGTCCCTGCTGATTGCAGCACTGACTGGGATATTTAGGTGTGCAGGATTCATGAGCCCTTGCCAGTTGTCCATTGTTCTTGGAGGTTTTGCATCTCTGTCTGGTTCCTCCTGCCCTGCTGCCAAATCAGCAAAGATAAGTGTCTGGTTTTGTTTCTACAGCACACATGCTGTGTGCTTTACAATTCAGTACTATTCAATGTTTTTTCTTGTCCAGCTTAGACTGTGTTTGGATATTTCAGTCAAGTTGGATTCTCAGGAGATGCAGATATACATTCCATGTCTTTAGTTAGATGGTGGAATTTTTGTATTATCTGCTGTGGATATTTTTAGGGTTTTAATACTGACCGCTTAGTATTCTGTCCTATCCTTTCCTATTTAGCTAGTGTGGCCTCTTTTGCTAAATCCTGATTTCTGCCTGCGTGTGTCTTTCCTCTAATACTCACAGTCAATATTTGTGGGGGGCTGCCTATCCTTTGGGGTTCTGCTCTGAGGCAAGATAGAATTCCCATTTCCATCTATAGGGGTATTTAGTCCTCCGGCTGTGTCGAGGTGTCTAGGATGTGTTAGGTACACCCCACGGCTACTTCTAGTTGCGGTGACAGTTTAGGGTTTGCGGTCAGTACAGGTTCCACCTACTCCTGAGAAAGTCTCATGCGGCTCCAAGGTCAGCGGATCATAACAGTCCATGTATTGACTACCGGGGTCTTAACGCCATCACTGTTAAGAATAAGTACCATCTGTTTTTAATATCTGAGCTCTTCGATAGACTACGTGGGGCAAGGGTATTTAATAAGTTGAATCTGCGGGGTGCATACAACCTGATTCACATCCGTGAGGGGGACGAATGGAAGACAGCTTTTAATATCAGGGATGGGCACTGAGTATCTGGTGATGCCCTTTGGGCTCTGTAATGCCCCAGCAGTCTTCCAAGACTTTGTGAATGACATCTTCCGGTATATGCTCACCAGCTCGGTGGTAGTCTATCTGGATGATATTCTCCTCTACTCTCCAGATATAGATTCTCACCAGAGAGATGTTTTCAGAGTCTTTGATCTTCTATGGGCAAACTCCCTCTATGCCAAGTTGGAGAATTGTCTGTTTCAGCAGGATTCCTTGCCTTTCCTGGGTTATATCATCTCATCCTGGGGATTAGCTATGGATCCTGCCAAGCTACAAGCAGTAACGGACTGGCAGTAACCTCATTCTCTCAAAGCGGAGCAGCGCTTTATGGGGTTCAATAATTACTATTGCCAGTTCATCACCCACTTCTCCACTTTGTTAGCTCCCTTGTTAGCCCTCACCAAGAAGGGTGCAAATCCCAAATTGTGGTCGGAGGAAGTCTACAAGGCCTTCTTATCTGTTAAGTCCAATTTTGCTAGTGCTCCCATTCTGCATTGTCCCGATATAGATAAGACCTTCATTATTGAGGTGGATGCCTCATCCATCGGTGCTGGAGTGGTCCTCTTCCAAAAGGACGATCAAGGTCGGAAGCATCTTTGCTTCTTCTTCTCCAAGACCTTTACTCCGGCAGAGAGGAATTATTCCATTGGGGACAGGGAGTTACTAGCAATGAAGTTGGCCTTTTCAGAGTGGAGACTCCTCCTGGAGGGAGCTCTCTTTCCCTACCAAGTTTACACTGACCACAAGAATTTGGTGTATATGCAAACAGCCCAACGGCTAAATTCTCGCCTGGCTAGATGGTCCCTGTTCTTCTCCCGGCTCCACTTCCCCCTTCATTTCCTATCCGGGGAGAAGAACATTGGTGCCGATGTTCTCTCCCACTCTGTAGTGTCATCAGAGGAGGAGAAGGAGGAGCCTCGGCTAATTGTCCCCTCTGAGAGTCTGAGAACTGTGCCTCCTGTGTCACTAGAGTCTGTGCCCCCGGGCAAGACTTTTGTGCCATCTAATTTGCGACCGGAGGTTCTCTCTTGGGCTCACTCGTCCAGGGTGGGTAGACATTTCAGGATCAAGAGGACATTAGAGCTTCTGGTGAGGACGTACTGGTGGCCGCATATGGCCCGTAACATCGAAGACTATATTCAGGCATGCATCTCCTGCGCCAGGAATAGGTCTCCTCGACAACAGCCTGCTGGGCTACTTTACCCTCTACCGTTGCCTGATATGCCCTGGGAGATGGTCAGGATGGACTTTGTGGTTGGTTTTCCCAAGTCCCGTAGCTGCACCATTATTTGGGTAGTTACCAACCATTTCTCTAAAATTGTGCATTTGGTGCCTCTCCCATGGTTACCTTCTGCACAGGCCTAGGCGGCGTTGTTTGTTATGATCCCAGTGGCAGAGGATCCAAAAACCTGACCTGCTAAGTACTAAACAATAGACCAGCTCTGGGGTGGTGGTAACTGGACTGACCGCATAACTGATCCTAACCACAAACAACTATAGGCAGCCGTGGAACGTGCCTAAAATCCTAGACGTCTCGTCATGGCCTGAGAAGCTGACTACTCCTAGAGAGAAAGCAAGACCTCCCTTGCCTCAGTGGAAATGATCCCCAAAGATATAGAAAGGCCCCCCACAGATAATAACGGTGAGTTAAGGGGAACATACAAACACAGAGATGAATCAGATTTAGCAAAGGAGGCCCGCTAATACTAGATAGCAGAAAATAGAAAGGGATCTATGCGGTCAGTAAAAAACCCTCTAAAAATCCACTCAGAGAATGTGCGAGCCCCTCACACCAGCTAACGGTGTGAGGGGAGCAAGTCTGAACCCCAGAGCTACCAGCAAGCAGGAAATCACATGTTAGCAAGCTGGATTAAACTCATCATACACAAAGCACATATTGATAACTGATGAGAGAACAAAACTGAAAAGCAAAACTTAGCTTGTCTTGGAAAGACTGAGACCAAACGTAGCCAGATGAAATCAGAATAGGTCTGAACACATTGACAGCAGGCAACAAGTGAAGTTGCAGCTGAGCTAAATAGAAAACCTCACTGGTGGATAACGAGACAGCTGATCCTGCCTCAAACCCGCAGGAAGATAAACAAAACCACCAGAGGGAGCCCAAAGACAACACTCACACAGTACCAGTTGTGACCACAAGAGGTAGCCCACTAACAGAGTTCACAACAGTACCCCCCCTTGAGGAGGGGTCACCGAACCCTCATCAAAACCCCCAGGGCGATCAGGATGAGCTACATGGAAGGCACGAACCAGATCGGCCGCATGAACATCAGAGGCGACAACCCAGGAATTATCTTCATGACCATAGCCCTTCCACTTAACCAAACACTGAAGCCTCCGTCTTGAAATACGAGAATCCAAGATCTTCTCCACCACGTATTCCAATTCTCCCTCAACCAGCACCGGGGCAGGAGGCTCAACAGAAGGAACCATAGGCACCACATACCTCCGCAACAATGACCTATGGAACACATTATGAATGGCAAACGATACTGGGAGATCCAAACGAAATGACACAGGGTTAATAACTTCCAAAATCTTATAAGGACCGATGAACCGAGGCTTGAACTTAGGAGAAGAAACCTTCATAGGGACAAAACGAGAAGACAACCACACCAAATCCCCAACACAAAGTCGGGGACCCACACAGCGACGGCGGTTGGCAAAGCGCTGAGCCTTCTCTTGTGACAACTTCAAGTTGTCCACCACATGGTTCCAAATCCGCTGCAACCTATCCACCACAGAATCCACCCCAGGGCAGTCAGAAGACTCCACCTGACCCGAGGAAAAAACGAGGATGAAAACCAGAATTACAAAAAAAAGGCGAAACCAAAGTAGCAGAACTAGCCCGATTGTTAAGGGCAAACTCGGCCAATGGCAAAAAAGTCACCCAATCATCCTGATCAGCAGAAACAAAACATCTCAAATAGGTCTCCAAGGTCTGATTAGTTCGCTCAGTTTGGCCATTCGTCTGAGGATGGAAGGCTGACGAAAAAGACAAATCAATGCCCATCTTAGCACAAAAGGTCCGCCAAAACTTGGACACAAACTGGGATCCTCTGTCAGACACAATGTTTTCAGGAATCCCGTGCAAACGAACCACATTCTGAAAAAACAGCGGAACCAAATCAGAAGATGAAGGCAACTTAGGCAAGGGCACCAAATGGACCATTTTAGAGAAACGATCACAAACAACCCAGATGACAGTCATTCTCTGAGAGACAGGAAGGTCCGAAATAAAATCCATGGAAATGTGCGTCCAAGGCCTCTTCGGAACAGGCAAGGGCAAAAGCAACCCACTGGCACGAGAACAGCAAGGCTTAGCCCGAGCACAAACCCCACAGGACTGCACAAAGGAACGCACATCCCGCGACAAAGAAGGCCACCAAAAGGACCTGGCCACCATCTCTCTGGTACCAAAAATTCCAGGATGACCTGCCAAGACTGAGGAATGAACCTCGGAGATAACTCTGCCGGTCCATCTATCTGGGACAAACAGTCTCCCTGGTGAGCACCGGTCAGGTCTGTCTGCCTGAAATTTCTGCAGCACACGTCGTAAATCTGGGGAAATAGCAGACACAATCACCCCCTCTCTGAGAATACCAGCCGGCTCAGAATCTCCAGGGGAGTCAGGCACAAAACTCCTAGAAAGAGCATCAGCCTTCACATTCTTCGAACCAGGCAGGTACGAGACCACAAAATTGAAGCGAGAGAAAAACAACGACCAGCGAGCCTGTCTAGGATTCAGGCGCTTGGCAGACTCAAGATAAATCAGATTCTTGTGATCAGTCAAGACCACCACACGATGCTTAGCTCCCTCGAGCCAATGTCTCCATTCCTCAAATGCCCACTTCATTGCCAACAACTCCCGATTACCAACATCATAATTCCGCTCGGCAGGCGAAAACTTTCTTGAAAAGAAAGCACATGGCCTCATCACAGAGCCATCAGAGCTTCTCTGCGACAAAACAGCTCCTGCTCCAATCTCCGAAGCATCCACCTCGACCTGGAAAGGAAGAGAGACATCTGGCTGACACAAAACAGGAGCAGAAGAAAACCGGCGCTTCAGCTCCTGAAAAGCCTCCACAGCCGCAGGAGACCAATTAGTCACATCAGAACCCTTCTTGGTCAAATCCGTCAAAGGCTTAACAACACCAGAAAAATTGGCGATGAAGCGATGGTAAAAATTAGCAAAACCCAAGAACTTCTGAAGACTCTTAGCAGATGTAGGCCGAGTCCAGTCATGAATAGCCTTGACCTTATCTGGGTCCATCTCAATAGCAGAAGGAGAAAAAATGAAACCCAAAAAAGAAACCTTCTGGACTCCAAAAAGACATTTTGAACCCTTCACAAATAAGGCATTAGCCCGCAGGACCTGAAATACCATCCTGACATGCTTCACATGGGACTCCCAATCATCAGAAAAGACCAAAATATCATCCAGATACACAATCATGAACTTATCCAGATATTCACGGAAGATGTCATGCATGAATGATTGAAACACAGAAGGAGCATTAGAGAGTCCAAAAGGCATCACCAAGTACTCAAAATGGCCTTCGGGCGTATTAAATGCTATTTTCCATTCATCGCCCTGCTTGATACGCACAAGGTTATACGCACCACGAAGATCTATCTTGGTGAACCAACTAGAACCCCTAATCCAGGCAAACAAATCAGATAACAAAGGCAAAGGATACTGAAATTTGACCGTGATTTTATTTAGAAGGCGATAATCAATACAAGGTCTCAGCAAACCATCCTTCTTAGCCACAAAAAAGAACCCCGCACCAAGAGGAGAAGAGGATGGGCGAATAAGTCCCTTCTCAAGAGACTCCTTTATATAACTCCGCATGGCAGCATGTTCTGGCACAGACAAATTAAAAAGTTGTCCCTTAGGGAACTTACTACCAGGAATCAAATTTATAGCACAATCACAATCCCTATGAGGAGGTAGGGAACTGAGTTTGGGCTCACCAAATACATCCTGGTAGTCTGACAAAAACGCAGGGACTTCAGAAGGATTGGAAGAAGCAATTGACACCAAAGGAGCATCATCATGAATACCCTGGCAACCCCAACTTAACACAGACATTGCTTTCCAATCCAGTACTGGATTATGAGTCTGTAACCATGGCAGACCCAAAACTACAACATCATGCAGATTATGCAACACAAGAAAGCGAATCACCTCCTGATGCACAGGAGTCATGCACATGGTCACCTGAGTCCAGTACTGAGGTTTATTCTTGGCCAATGGTGTAGCATCAATTCCCCTCAGTGGAATAGGGAATTTTAATGGCTCCAAGACAAAACCACAGCGCTTGGCAAATGACAAATCCATTAGACTCAGGGCAGCACCTGAGTCCACAAAAGCCATAACCGGGTAGGAAGACAGGGAACAAATCAAGGTAACAGACAAAATGAACTTAGACTGTAAAGTACCGATGGTGACAGATTTATCGATCTTTTTTGTGCGCTTAGAGCATGCTGAGATAACATGAGCAGAGTCACCACAGTAAAAACACAACCCATTCTGACGTCTATAATTTTGCCATTCATTTCTGGTCAGAATTATATCACATTGCATAGACTCAGGTCTTTGCTCAGAAAACACCGCCAAATGGTGCGCTGGTTTGCGCTCCCGCAAACGCCGATCAATCTGAACGGCCAAAGTCATGGAATAATTCAGACTAACAGGCGTGGGGAACCCCACCATGACATCTTTAATGGCTTCAGAAAGACCTTTTCTGAAATTTGCAGCCAGAGCACATTCATTCCATTGAGTAAGCACCGACCACTTACGAAATTTCTGACAATACACCTCTACTTCATCTTGACCCTGAGAGAGAGCCAACAAAGCCTTTTCTGCCTGGTTCTCAAGATTAGGTTCCTCATAGAGCATTCCAAGCGCCAGAAAAAATGCATCCACATTAAACAATGCAGGATCTCCTGGCGCCAGTGCGAAGGCCCAATACTGAGGGTCGCCACGCAAGAAGGTAATAACAATTTTAACCTGCTGAGCGGAATCACCAGAGGAACGAAGTTTCAGAGAGAGAAACAACTTACAATTGTTCTTAAAATTCAGAAACTTAGATCTATCTCCAGAAAATAATTCAGGAATAGGTATTTTCGGCTCAGACATAGGACTGTGAACAACAAAATCCTGAATACTTTGTACCCTTGCAGCAAGATGATCAACACTAGAAGTCAAACTTTGAATATCCATGTCTGCAACTGAACTCAAAGCCACACAAAGATTAAGGGGAGGAGAGAAGCTAGACAAGCTAGACACACTGCAGCAGAGGAGGAGGAAAAAAACAAAAAAAACCAAAACTCCAGGCTTCTCTTTATCCCGCTTCTGCAATGCATTAACACTTGGCCTGCTGTACTGTTATGATCCCAGTGGCAGAGGATCCGAAAACCTGACCTGCTAAGTACTAAACAATAGACCAGCTCTGGGGTGGTGGTAACTGGACTGACCGCATAACTGATCCTAACCACAAACAACTATAGGCAGCTGTGGAACGTGCCTAAAGTCCTAGACGTCTCGTCACGGCCTGAGAAACTGAATACTCCTAGAGAGAAAGCAAGACCTTCCTTGCCTCAGTGGAAATGATCCCCAAAGATATAGAAAGGCCCCCACAGATAATAACGGTGAGTTAAGGGGAACATACAAACACAGAGATGAATCAGATTTAGCAAAGGAGACCCGCTAATACTAGATAGCAGAAAATAGAAAGGGATCTATGCGGTCAGTAAAAAACCCTCTAAAAATCCACTCAGAGAATGCGCGAGCCCCTCACACCAGCTAACGGTGTGAGGGGAGCAAGTCTGAACCCCAGAGCTACCAGCAAGCAGGAAATCACATGTTAGCAAGCTGGATTAAACTCATCATACACAAAGCACATATTGATAACTGATGAGAGAACAAAACTGAAAAGCAAAACTTAGCTTGTCTTGGAAAGACTGAGACCAAACGTAGCCAGATGAAATCAGAATAGGTCTGAACACATTGACAGCAGGCAACAAGTGAAGTTGCAGCTGAGCTAAATAGAAAACCTCACTGGTGGATAACGAGACAGCTGATCCTGCCTCAAACCCGCAGGAAGATAAACAAAACCACCAGAGGGAGCCCAAAGACAACACTCACCCAGTACCAGTTGTTACCACAAGAGGGAGCCCACTAACAGAGTTCACAACAGTTGTTTGTCAAACATGTCTTCCGCTTACACGGTACACCTGATAAGATTGTCAGTGACCAGGGTCCCCAGTTTGTGTCTCGGTTCTGGAGAGAGCTTTGTCGCCTACTTAGTATTGAGCTGAAACTCTCTTCAGCGTACCATACCGAGACGAATGGTTTGGTAGAGAGGGCCAACCAAACCCTGGTCACATACCTACAACATTTTGTCTCAGCCAGGTAGGATGACTGGGCATCCCTGCTACCATGGGCAGAGTTTGCCTTGAACAACGCTGTAGCCAACTCCACTGGGCAGACCCCATTCTTCCTTAATTACGGCCAGCATCTGTGGGTTCCTGTGCCCATGTGTCATGAATCCCAATGGCTAGGGATAGCACAGGACAAGCAAGGTACAAATATATAACGGACGAGCTCTAGGGTGATGGAACCTGGGCTGACCGCTGCCCTACGCCTGACAAACGCAACTAGAGATAGCCAGGGAGCGTGCCTACGTTGGTTCTAGACGCCACGCACCAGCCTAAGAGCCAACTAGTACTGCAGAGAAAATAAAGACATCACTTGCCTCCAGAGGAACGAACCCCAAAAGGTATAGTTGCCCCCCACATGTATTGACGGTGAAATGAGAGGAAGGCACACACATAGAGATGATATATATAGGTTTAGCAAATTGAGGCCCGCTGTAAACTAGAAAGCAGAACGATACAAAAGGGGTCTGAGCGGTCAGCAAAAACCCCTAATCAAAAAACCATCCTGAGATTACAAGAACCCATGTGCCAACTCATGGCACATGGGGAGAACCTCAGTCCACTAGAGCTACCAGCTAGCATAGAGACATAATAAGCAAGCTGGACAAAAAACCAAACAACTGAAAATCAGCACTTAGCTTATCCTGAAAGATCTGGGAGCAGGTAGGCAGGAACCAAACAGAGCACATCTGAATACATTGATAGCCGGCAAGGAAATGACAGAAAGGCCAGGTAAAATAGGAAACACCCAGCCTCTGATGGACAGGTGGAAACCAAAGGCCGCAACCCACCAAAGTCACCCAGTACCAGCAGTAACCACCAGAGGGAGCCCACAAACAGAATCCACAACAGTACCCCCCCCTTGAGGAGGGGTCACCGAACCCTCACGAGAACCCCCAGGGCGATCAGGGTGAGCTCTATGGAAGGCGCGGACCAAATCAGTCGCATGAACATCGGAGGCGACCACCCAGGAATTATCCTCCTGACCATAACCCTTCCACTAAACCAAATACTGGAGTTTGCGTCTGGAAACACGAGAATCCAAGATCTTCTCAACAACATACTCCAATTCTCCCTCCACCAGCACCGGAGCAGGAGGCTCAACCGAAGGAACAACGGGCACCTCATACCTCCGCAACAACGACCGATGGAACACATTATGAATAGCAAACGATGCTGGGAGATCCAAACGAAAAGATACAGGGTTAAGAATCTCCGAGATCCTATAAGGACCGATGAACCGAGGCTTGAACTTAGGAGAAAAGACCTTCATAGGGACAAAACGAGAAGACAACCACACCAAATCCCCAACAAGAAGTCGGGGACCCACGCGGCGACGGCGATTAGCAAACTGCTGAGTCTTCTCCTGAGATAACTTCAAATTGTCCACCACCTGATTCCAAATTTGATGTAGCCTGTCCACCACCACGTCCACTCCAGGACAATCCGAAGACTCCACCTGACCAGAGGAAAAACGAGGATGAAACCCCAAATTACAAAAAAAAGGAGAGACCAACGTGGCAGAACTAGCTCGATTATTAAGAGCAAATTCGGCCAGTGGCAAAAAAGCAACCCAGTCATCTTGGTCAGCAGAAACAAAACACCTCAAATAAGTTTCCAAGGTCTGATTAGTTCGCTCCGTCTGGCCATTCGTCTGAGGATGGAATGCAGACGAGAAAGACAAATCAATGCCCATCTTGGCACAAAATGTCCGCCAAAATCTAGACACAAACTGGGATCCCCTGTCAGAAACGATATTCTCCGGAATCCCATGCAAACGAACCACGTTCTGAAAAAATAAAGGGACCAACTCAGAGGAGGAAGGCAACTTAGGCAAGGGCACCAAATGAACCATCTTAGAAAAGCGGTCACACACAACCCAGATAACGGACATTTTCTGTGAAACCGGGAGATCAGAAATAAAATCCATGGAAATGTGCGTCCAAGGCCTCTTCGGGATGGGCAAGGATAACAACAACCCACTGGCCCGAGAACAGGAAGGCTTAGCTCGAGCACACACTTCACAAGACTGCACAAAGGTACGCACATCCCTAGACAAGGAAGGCCACCAAAAAGACCTGGCCACCAAGTCTCTAGTACCAAATATTCCAGGATGACCAGCCAACACAGAAGAATGGACCTCGGAGATGACTCTACTGGTCCAATCATCCGGAACAAACAGTCTTTCTGGTGGACAACGATCCGGTTTATCCACCTGAAACTCCTGCAATGCACGTCGCAAGTCTGGGGATACGGCGGACAATATTACCCCATCCCTAAGGATACCAGTAGGCCCAGAGTCTCCAGGAGAGTCAGGCACAAAACTCCTGGAAAGAGCATCTGCCTTCACATTCTTTGAACCTGGCAGGTATGAAACCACGAAATTGAAACGAGAAAAAAACAACGACCAACGAGCCTGTCTAGGATTCAAACGCCTGGCAGACTCAAGGTAAATGAGATTCTTGTGATCAGTCAAGACCACCACACGATGTTTAGCACCCTCAAGCCAATGACGCCACTCCTCAAATGCCCACTTCATGGCCAAAAGCTCCCGATTACCCACATCATAATTGCGCTCGGCGGGCGAGAATTTTCTAGAGAAGAATGCACATGGCTTCATCACCGAGCCATTAGAACTTCTCTGTGACAAAACCGCCCCCGCTCCAATCTCGGAAGCATCAACCTCAACCTGAAAAGGAAGTGAAACATCTGGTTGACACAACACAGGAGCAGAAGAAAACCGGCGCTTAAGTTCCTGAAAGGCCCCCACAGCCGCAGGAGACCAATTAGCAACATCAGCACCCTTTTTAGTCAAATCAGTCAAAGGTTTAACAATACTGGAAAAATTTGCAATGAACCGACGATAAAAATTAGCAAACCCCAAGAACTTCTGTAGGCTCTTAACAGATGTAGGTTGTGTCCAGTCACAAATTGCCTGAACCTTGACGGGATCCATCTCAATAGTAGAAGGAGAAAAAATGTACCCCAAAAAAGAAATCTTCTGGACTCCGAAGAGACACTTTGAGCCCTTCACAAACAGAGAATTGGCCCGCAGAACCTGAAACACCTTCCTGACCTGTAGAACATGAGACTCCCAGTCATCAGAAAACACCAAAATATCATCCAAATACACAATCATAAACTTAGCCAGATATTCACGGAAAATATTGTGCATAAAGGACTGAAAGACTGACGGAGCATTGGAGAGTCCAAAAGGCATTACCAAATACTCAAAATGGCCCTCAGGCGTATTAAATGCGGTTTTCCACTCATCACCTTGTTTTATCCGCACCAGATTATACGCACCGCGAAGATCTATCTTAGTGAACCACCTAGCCCCCTTAATGCGAGCAAACAAGTCAGTCAATAATGGCAATGGATACTGATATTTGACTGTAATCTTATTCAGAAGGCGATAATCTATACAAGGCCTCAGGGAACCATCTTTTTTTGCCACAAAAAAAAAACCTGCTCCCAGAGGGGACGAAGATGGACGAATATGTCCCTTTTCCAAGGACTCCTTAATATAATTCCGCATAGCAGTATGCTCTGGCAGTGACAGATTAAATAAACGACCCTTAGGGAACTTACTGCCAGGAATCAATTCTATAGCACAGTCACAATCTCTATGAGGAGGGAGCGAATTGAGCTTAGGCTCCTCAAAAACATCCCTATAGTCAGACAAAAACTCAGGGATCTCAGAAGGAGTAGATGAAGCGATTGAAATCGGAGGTGCATGATCATGAACCCCCTGACATCCCCAGCTTAACACAGACATTGTTTTCCAGTCCAGGACAGGATTATGAGTTTGTAACCATGGCAGCCCCAGCACTAGTACATCATGTAAATTATACAGTACAAGGAAGCGAATCACCTCCTGATGAACGGGAGTCATGCGCATGGTCACTTGTGTCCAATACTGCGGTTTATTCATAGCCAATGGTGTAGAGTCAATTCCCTTCAGAGGAATAGGAACTTCCAGAGGCTCCAGACTAAAACCGCAGCGTTTAGCAAATGACCAATCCATAAGACTCAGGGCAGCGCCCGAATCCACATAGGCATCAACGGAAATGGAAGACAGTGAAAAAATCAGAGTCACAGACAAAATGAACTTAGGCTGCAGAGTACCAATGGCAAAAGATTTATCAAGCTTTTTTGTGCGTTTAGAGCATGCTGATATAACATGAGCTGAATCACCACAATAAAAACACAATCCATTTTTCCGCCTATAATTTTGCCGTTCACTTCTGGACTGAATTCTATCACATTGCATAGTCTCAGGTGCCTGTTCAGAAGACACCGCCAACTGGTGCACGGGTTTGCGCTCCCGCAAACGCCGATCAATCTGAATGGCCATAGCCATAGACTCATTCAGACCTGTAGGCGTAGGGAACCCCACCATAATATCCTTAATGGCCTCAGAAAGACCATTTCTGAAGTTTGCAGCCAGGGCGCACTCATTCCACTGAGTAAGCACCGACCATTTCCGAAATTTTTGACAATATATTTCCGCTTCATCATGCCCCTGAGAGAGGGCTAACAAAGCCTTTTCAGCCTGAATCTCCAGGTTGGGTTCCTCATAGAGCAATCCCAATGCCAGAAAAAACGCATCCACACTGAGCAATGCAGGATCCCCTGGTGCCAATGCAAATGCCCAATTCTGAGGGTCGCCCCGCAGGAAAGATATTACAATCCTGACCTGTTGAGCAGGGTCTCCAGAGGAGCGAGATTTTAAAGAAAGAAACAATTTACAATTGTTCCTGAAATTCAGGAAGGTAGATCTATCTCCAGAGAAGAACTCTGGAATAGGAATTCTAGGTTCAGACATGGGAGTGTGAACAACAAAATCCTGTATGTTTTGAACTTTTGCCGCGAGATTACTCAGGCTGGAAGCCAAACTCTGGACATCCATGTTAAACAGCTAAGATCAGAGCCATTCAAGGGTTAAGAGGAGGTAAGAAGCAGCTAGACAGCAATTAAGGGCTAGGCAGCAAAACTCTGAAGGGAAAAAAAAAAAAAAAAATTTCCCTTAAACACTTCTTTTTCTCCTGCTTCAGCCCAAACAATTAACACTTTGTGGGCCGGCTATACTGTCATGAATCCCAATGGCTAGGGATAGCACAGGACAAGCAAGGTACAAATATATAACGGACGAGCTCTAGGGTGATGGAACCTGGGCTGACCGCTGCCCTACGCCTGACAAACGCAACTAGAGATAGCCAGGGAGCGTGCCTACGTTGGTTCTAGACGCCACGCACCAGCCTAAGAGCCAACTAGTACTGCAGAGAAAATAAAGACCTCACTTGCCTCCAGAGGAACGAACCCCAAAAGGTATAGTTGCCCCCCACATGTATTGACGGTGAAATGAGAGGAAGGCACACACATAGAGATGATATATATAGGTTTAGCAAATTGAGGCCCGCTGTAAACTAGAAAGCAGAACGATACAAAAGGGGTCTGAGCGGTCAGCAAAAAACCCTAATCAAAAAACCATCCTGAGATTACAAGAACCCATGTGCCAACTCATGGCACATGGGGAGAACCTCAGTCCACTAGAGCTACCAGCTAGCATAGAGACATAATAAGCAAGCTGGACAAAAAACCAAACAACTGAAAATCAGCACTTAGCTTATCCTGAAAGATCTGGGAGCAGGTAGGCAGGAACCAAACAGAGCACATCTGAATACATTGATAGCCGGCAAGGAAATGACAGAAAGGCCAGGTAAAATAGGAAACACCCCGCCTCTGATGGACAGGTGGAAACCAAAGGCCGCAACCCACCAAAGTCACCCAGTACCAGCAGTAACCACCAGAGGGAGCCCACAAACAGAATCCACAACACCCATGCCCATGTCTTCTGCCGACTCTAGGGTGGCAGACTTGGCAGTGGAAGCATGGGACATCTGGGACCACACACAGGATGCCATCCGGACCTCCAAGGAGAGAATGAGGGTCTCTGCTGATGCACATCGGCGCCACACTCTGACGTTTGCTCCTGGTGACTTATTGTGGCTCTCCGCCCACAATATCAGGCTGCAAGTTGAGTCCACTAAGTTTGCGCCTCAATATTTAGGTCCCTTCAAGGTTCTGGAACAGGTTAATCCTGTGGTCTACTGTCTGGTTCTTTCTCCACCCTGGGTATCACCGACACCTTTCATGTGTCCCTCTTAAAGCCCATTTACATGTCTCGGTTTTCCGAGTCATCTGCCGGGACATCGGCTCGTCCACAGACGATTATGAGGTGAACGCTATCTTGTTGTGCAAGGTGGTATGTGGCAAAAGTTCTATCTGGTGGACTGGAAGGGTCACAGCCAAGAGGAGAAAACCTTGGGAGCACATTCGGGCCCCGCTGCTCATTGCAGCCTTTAAATGTAATGAGGCCCAGGAAGGGGGGGCCCTAGGAGGGGAGTAATATTAGGTGTTGAGTTCCCGCCTCTGCACAGGGCGAATCTTGAACCATCTCCACTGCGGTCTCCCATTCTTGCAGTGGTGCCTGCTCAGCGGAGACGACGGTCCCAGCGTCTGGCTCAAGCTGATACTGTGCGACTGGTTACTGCTGCCCTTCCAGACTCTGCCTTTTTAGCCAGCACTGATCATCAGTGAGCAGGTCTTTCTGGGACTAAGTCCTGCTTTTTCCATACTGAGATGTCCACGGGACGACCTCCCATTGGAGGTCGAAGGTCACATGCTCAGGTCCTGTTGCCACTCCTATTGGACCATCTGGAAGGTCCTGTAGCACTGCCGCTAGTGTATACTTGAAAACATGTGTGCAGATGTGTAAAAGTCACTCATTAATCATCCCCCTTCCTAGTGTTGTTGACTGCTTGCGTATGGTGGATGCTTGCTATCTAGCACCCGACAGTGCTATCTGCACCTAACACATGATACAGTGTCTTATTGCTGTGACTGCCAGTGCGGCGCTGTGCGCTATTAGAGTGCTTTCCTGACCCAAGTCTGGGTGGTTAGTGGCATCTGCCAGAGCGGCACTGCACGCACTCCTGTGCATTAAATTATAATTTTTGTTAAACTCTGACACCCCAGTAGCGGTGTCGAGCGCAAGAGGTCTAGAGGAACTCTTTCCCTGTGTCTTGGGATAGAGTTCTGTGACTCCTTGCTTGCGCTCTTTGTGCGGTACCGCGGCCTTGTGACGCAACAGGGTGCGTTTCTTTCATACCGGGTGAAGATAACCCATGTGTGTATCCACATTATACCGCCATATAGTCCGTCATTACTCAGCAGCAGGTTCCATCTCTGCACGGTGGACCCCAGGCTGCGGACACACCTTATACCATCGTCCTAATTATTTGGTGCGTTCCGCTAGCCCTAACACACCATTGCTTTTCTCGTGAAATTCTCAATAAGTTTGATGTGTCACATGACCCTTTTCCCATTTGAAAAAATAAAGTTGGATCCACAATAGCTGACTTCAAAATGGTCACCACCCATCTCATCTTGAAAAGTTTTCCCCCTCCCATATTCTAATGTGCCAAATAGGAAGTTGATATCACCAACTATTCCTTTTTTATTTAGGTGTATCCATATTTTTGGCCCACCATGTATGTTGTTTTATTTTACAGAACACATGTATCTTGAGAAAGGCAGATTCATAGTGTTGAGCGATACCTTCCGATATGCAAAGGTATTGGTATCAGATTGGATCGGCCGATATCCAAAAAATATCGGATATCGCCGATACTGATACCCGATACCAATGCATATCAATGGGAAACAAAATATCGGAATGGTTCCCAGTGTCTGAAGAAGAGGAAACTCTCCTTCAGGCCCTGGGATCCATATTCATGTATAAAATAAAGAATAAAAATAAAAAATATTGATATAATCACCCCTCCGGCGCCCCCGGCTCTCACCGGTCCAAGCGTCTGCCTCCATTCCTAAGAATGCAGAGTGAAGGACCTTCGATAACGTCGCGGCTTGTGATTGGTCGCGTGACCGCTCATGTGACCGCTCATGCGACCAATTACAAGCCGTGACGTCATCGAAGGTCCTTCACTCCCTGCATTCTTAGGAACGGAGGCACCGCTAAGGTCCAGGGTCCGCCGGAGGGGTGAGTATATCAATATTTTTTATTTTTATTATTTATTTTTTACATGAATATGGATCTCAGGGCCTGAAGGAGAGTCTCCTCTCCTCCAGACCCTGGGAACCATACGCACTGCACACTTCCGATTCCGATTTCCGATATCGCAAAAATATCGGAACTCGGTATCGGAATTCCGATACAGCAAATATCGGCCGATACCCGATATTTGCAGTATCGGAATGCTCAACACTACAGATTCACTATGAAATGTTGATGATTTAAACACATCTGTATTCACATGGGACTATTATCTGAAATTGTGGATTTTCTTGTTTCAGCACAATAAAACGTTAAATTTATCTATTGTGTGCTGGAGTTCTACCATTTTGATCTATAATTCTGTGATGCGTCATATATTCCATAACACCGTCCGCTTTCTCCATGCTAACATACTTGCTCTAGGCAAAGGGGCACAAGTGTGGTATGTACATTTTTCAAATTTAATGGTATCTGCAATTTTCATAAAATTCAACACATAATTTGTATCTAATCAAATCAGTCATCTTTAGTGATGAACAAATCTACTCAAATTCAACAGAGAACTCAGATTAACAACAAACATATTCAGTGCAAATTGAATGTTTTTTCTTGTTATGGTCTGGTGTCCCAACATAAAATACATGTAAAGTGAATTTTTTTTAGCCATGTCCAATCCTCTGTGTAGTTCCTTTTGTTCTCCTTTCTCATTCTACACTTTTACAATTCAATATTGTAAATAAACACACAGCAAGTATAAAGTCCTTTATTTGAAATCAAAGCAAAACACACTTTTCAAATTTTTATTTAAAAATAACAAACACGGTTATACTCACCTAACGCCCATTCCATTGAAGCCAAAATAATTCCATTGATGCCAAAGTAATAAAACTAAAATAAAAAAAACAACAATATCCCTCACATGTTCAGTGTTTGTCCCACACCATAATCCATTTCTGGGGAAAACACACCAAAAACAGGCAGAGATGCTTACCTGTCTGAATAGGCCTCAATACAAATGCACAAGCAGGGTGCAGCGGACCCAAATAAAATAGCAAATGCACAGGTGCAATACCTAATGAAACAGCCAGCCTTCAATCAGGGATTGGCCGTGTGGTACACCAATGCACTAAGATAAAAACTGTATGTGGCATGTTCACACAAGGAATGCAAGCATCTGGCTCCAGCCTATTAATGACGCCCTATGGCGGGCTGCCCAGTGCTAAAATGCATCCTGTGTGAACAGAGGCCACAGTGTACAGAACCATTTGGGCCCAACTGCACCCTGCATTTCTGGGGATAAACAGATTTAAACCTGGATGGTGCCAAGATGCAACTGTCCAGGCTGAGAACCACTGATGAATGAGCTGCTGTGAGCACAGCATCAGTGAGCAGCGGTTACCTCATTGACGTCATCGCTGGTCACTGAGGCTGGTTTCCCAGCCGGGCTAAACTGTGGTGAACTCAGCACCATGAGAAAATGTCAATGAGTTCACGGTAGTTCAGCTCAGTGAGTTCACCGTAGATCAAAGATCAAAGATTTGTGGCCATTCAGTCAAGTCATGATTGCACTGAACATTTAATGTTTATACTAAGAAATGAGGGTCCTCAGCAAAGTTAGAGGAAAGGAAGGCCTAGATCCATTATTGCCTTTGTCCATGTAATCTGTTAATGTTGTTATTCTAACAGCTGAAAAATGTTTCAACCAATGATATCCTTTTTTGTATATTCCATTATTACATTTCTGAAATCAGCACACATAAAAAAGTCTCTTGTCACTTAAATAAATAGCTATCAGTTATACTTTATACAATGTTTTTCTCTATTTTCTTGAGTATTACAACTTTTATAACTAAAAGTCATAAAAGTCAATAAAAGGCATGAGTGTTACTGCAAAATTTCAGACTTTCTCAAATGGCATTTAATAGGTGATAGCCATCAGCTGTATAGGTTACACTGTAACACTAAGGGACCAATTAACTATATCTACTGACACTTATTCCCTCAAGTGAAAAATAAAATAAAAAAAATTGAAAGATCTGCCTTTGCTTTAACCTACTTTTCTAAAAATAATAAATGTATTTAACTTTGATAGACATCAATCCTTCAGAAAGAAAGCTTAATACTCTTCTAGTATAACAAAGGCATTGTGTGAGCATTATTCTAAGTTCAAAATATAATATAGTAGTATGTTTACATATGATGGTAAGATAGTATGAAATAAGGGAGCACATTTAATGATATTATACACCATGAAAATATAAAGAACCAAATTACTATGCTTGAATAGTTGTAGAATAAATTCGGGATTGCATTTCCTCATGGATTCCATAAATTATTTCAACCCAAATGCACTTTCATTAAGTTGCAGCTACATTTGAATCCGTCATGAATTGATATTAAACCTATTTAAAAGTTTCAAGTATTTTAAAAAGTTAAAACCAAGAAGTAACACTGGCGCTCACCCTAAAGAACAATACTCCTCAGCTGCTGGGATCAAACAGGGCAGTGCCCACCCATAAACATAGAACTCATAAACCAAGTAGAAACCGCACTTGAGGAAAAAACAGGACAGATAAAATGACCCCGAGGATAAATGCCAACCAGAGCAACAGTCCTACTCCAGCTAATGAAATAGTGTGATGAAATACTTCAGTGGACTGCCCACACAATAAGTTTATATTGCTAACATCCAAAAGGGGACGGACAGCCGTCGGCTTACCTATATCAGTTGGAAGCTGCGGAGTGTGGTGCGTTGCTGGAGAATTGCTTGCAGACTGTAAGCTGCAGATGACCGGGGCTGTGGCACTATCAGTGCCGGGTGGAAGACTGCAGTGTGGGATCAGGGGCGCTCCGGCCGGTAGCGCTTCCTTGAAACCACGAGGAGTGAAAGAGAAAGAGAAACTAGCCGATAGGCTCCTCCTACTTGTGATGTCACTTTCAGTATGGAGAGCGCTGAGGCGCTCAAAAAAAAGGAAAGAGAAGGAGATTAACCAACGCGTTTCAAAGAGGCTGCGCTCTTCTTCATCAGGGTTATTTTTAAAAAGTGTAATTTATATTTTCTAAGTCATTCAAAATCTTGCATTATCATTAAAAAAAAATTACTGAAGAAAAAAGTCTGTAATTTTATACAAATGTGAACTTTTCTCAGGATAGAAGAGCAGACTGAACCATTGAGGGACAAGATTGAGTAGAATTTCCAGAAATTCAGAGTTCCATACAAATTCCAACTCTCTGCAATTCAATTAGTATTGGCAAAACAATACCCCATTTTCCATGCTACTAAAGACTCAGAGTGCGCTATCATTAGAGGCATCCATGCAGTCTTCCTGAACATTACCTGTAGCAAGGGGATATGGGAGCCAGCACACTATTGTTGTGTCCTCTCTCTCAGCAGTACAGACTAAGGTAATATGTACAGAGTTCAATATGACATTCTATATGTTTAGTTAACAATGTCTATTTTCACTTTGCTTGTTAAATGTTGGTAGGGTTTATGGATCCTTTCTGGCTTCTCTAAATAGAGTATAGTAAATTGGCTTACCATCGGGGAAGTAAACTGTTCCTTCTTTGAGAGTTGAACACCCAGTATAAAAGATAGGTGCTGGTCAAGTAACACAATTTTATAATGGTATTGTGTAGGGATAGGAGCTCAGAGCACACAGCATGGGATAGAAAAAGGCCTAATATGATAGTGATAGATCATCTGGCATAGCACCCCATCCCTCTCCTTCTTGGTCAAATAGCCCTTACAAAGCCTGGAGGTGTGTTTGGGGTCATTGTCCTGTTGGAAAATAAATGATGGTCCAACTAAACGCAAACCGAATGGAATAGCATGCCGCTGCAAGATGCTGTGTTAACCATGCTGGTTCAGTATGCCTTCAATTTTGAATAAATCCCCAACAATGTCACCAGCAAAGCACCCCCACACCATCACACCTCCTTCTCCATGCTTCAAGGTGGGAACCAGGCATGTAGAGTCCATCCATCCATTTTCTGCGTCGCACAAAGACACGGTGGTTGGAACCAAAGATCTCAAATTTGGACTCATCAGACCAAAGCACAGATTTCCACTGGTCTAATGTCCATTCCTTGTGTTCTTTAGCCCAAACAAGTCTCTTCTGCTTGTTGCCTGTCCTTAGCAGTGGTTTCCTAGCAGCTATTTTACCATGAAGGCCTGCTGCACAAAGTCTCCTCTTAACAGTTGTTGTAGAGATGTGTCTGCTGCTAGAAGTCTGTGTGGCATTGACCTGGTCTCTAATCTGAGCTGCTGTTAACCTGCGATTTCTGAGGCTGCAATTTTTCATACTGACTGACCTTCATTTCTTAAAGTAATGATGGCCACTTGTTTTTCTTTACTTTACTGCTTTTTTCTTGCCATAATACAAATTCTAACAGTCTATTCAGTAGGACTATCAGCTGTGTATCCACCAGACTTCTGCACAACACAACTGATGGTCCCAACCCCATTTATAAGACAAGAAATCCCACTTATTGAACCTGACAAGGCACACCTGTGAAGTGAAAACCATTCCCGGTGACTACCTCTTGAAGCTCTTCAAGAGAATGCCAAGAATCTGCAAAGCAGTCATCAAAGCAAAAAGGTGGCTGCTTTGAAGAACCTAGAATATAAGACATAATTCTAGTTGTTTCACACTTTTTTGTTAAGTGTATGATTCCACATGTGTTAGTTCATAGTTTTGATGCCTACAGTGTGAATGTACAATTTTCAGAGTCATGAAAATACAGAAAAATCTTTAAATGAGAATGTGTGTCCAAACTTTTGGTCTGTACTGTATATCTTTCAAAAATTAAGAGACCACTGCAAAAATCAGCTTTTCTACAAGTCTAACAGCCATTCCATTCCAGTGTCAGTTGAATTCCAACAAGAGTACACCTCATTCTACTTAATGTGCTTCTGATTAGGTGATCATCTGAACCATATTCTATTTAACAAAGGAAAGCATAAAAAACACTGCTGTGGTGTTTACAATCCTCTTGCAATAGGACAAGCTGGACGGCAAAACAAGTGCTAGTAATATCCCAAAAGTAATAGGAATGAAAAAATTACTTTTAACCATGCCAAAGGAGTTGAAAAGAAAAATCTTGAGTGAGGAAAAGAAGGGCTCAATTCTGGCTTTACTAGCAAAGGGACACAGTGAGCGTCATGTTGCCTCCATCCTTAAAATTTCTAAGATGGCAGTCAATTACAACAAGCTCAAGCAGCAGACACTAGGGACAACAAAGCTACAGACTGGCAGAGGGCTAAAATGACTCTGACCGGGATGACCGTAATCTTATTGGATTGTCACTCAGCAACCGCAGGATGACATCAAGTGACCTACAAAAGGATTGACAAATGGCAGCTGGGGTTAAGTGCAAGGCTAGAACAGTTTGTAACTGGCTCCTAGAGGCAAGACTCAAGTCATGAAAAGTTAGAAAAAAGCCTTTCCTCAATGAGAAGCAAAGGAGAGCCATGCTGAAGTTTGCCAAAGACCATGAGCATTGGACCATAGAGGACTGGAGTAAGGTAATCTTCTCAGATGAGTAATTTTCAGCTTTGCCCAACACTTTGTAGTCTAATGGTTAGACGGAGACCAGGAGAGGCGTACAAGCCACAGTGTCTTGCTGTGGTGGTGAGCCCACATCAAAGTCGTGACATGTCAGCTGTTTTGTACATTTTTCCCATATTCTAGTACAAGACATGGTAAATTCAATGGTATCGTTCAAAAATACAACTCGTCCCGCAAAAAATAAGCCCTCACATGACCATATTGATGAAAAAATAAAAAAGTAAGGGCTCTGGGAAGGAGGGGAGCAAAAAACAAAAACGCAAAAACGAAAAAGGGCTGCGGTGGGAAGGGGTTCAACCTGACAGGGCACACCTGTGAAGTGAAAACTATTCCCGGTGACTACCTCTTGAAGCTCATCAAGAGAATGCAAAGGGTGTGCAAAGCAGTCATCAATGCAAAAGGTGGTTACTTTGAAGAACCTAGAATATAAGACACATTTTCAGTTGTTTCACACTTTTTTGTTAAGTATATAATTCCGCATGTGTTAAATTCATAGTTTTGATACCTTCAGTGTGAATGTACAATTTTCATAGTCATGGAAATATAGAAAAATCTTTAAGTGAAGTGTGTCCAAACTTTTGGTCTGTACTGTACAGTATATATATATATATATATATATATATATATATATATATATATATATATACACACACACACCTATACTATGTGTAGACATTTATTTTATCTATTCTATTTCTTTACCTGTCAGTGCGATTTTACTGTACACTGCACTGAATTACTGGCTTTTCTATAGGACACCGGCACGTATTTCTAGCAAGGCAGACTTTTGGTCCGTGTGAAATCCGTATTTTTCTCGCCTCCATAGACTTGAATTGATGTATTTTTGGAGGAATACACTGACAATCGCAGCATGCTGTGATTTTCTCAGCCCGTTAAATACGGCCAAGAAATATACGGCTGATGGAAGCTGCACCATAGAAAAACATTGGTCCGAGTGCAATGCGTTGCTTTTGCGCCTCTCATTCATCCATATTCCTCTCTAGCGTGACCCCTGCCTAATACTTGTGGCACACGTGTGGCAACTGTGTGCCACCCCTGTGCCGCATCAGTACCACATGGACAGCCACTGGGGAAGAAGCACAACAGTAATCATTCACCAGCAGTGACATCATCACTGGCATTTTCCCACGGTCATGAGTTCATCACAGTTCAGCCTTGCCTCGATGATAGCACCGCTGGTGAATGATGCTGCGCTTTCAGCAGCTAATTCACCAGAGGTTTTCAGCCTGGACGGTCGCATCTTGGTACCATCCAGGTTGAAAACTATTTAGCCCCCAGACATGGATTATAGTGTGGGACAGAACGACGGACAGGTAAGGTACATTGTTGCTTTTTTATTTTACTTTTATTACATGAGATCGAGGGCTTCGCTGGAATTAGGTATTGCAGTAAGTATGGTTTAATTGAGATTAATAAAGGAGTCTTGTGTAATTTTTTCAATTAAAGGATTTTATTCTGGCTGTGTCTTTATTTAACATATAACTATAGGATTACTAATGGAAAGGTGTTTTATAGACACCTCTCCATTACTAAGCCATGGGATTGTTGTCAAATGAACATTGCAGAGGTGACATCAACCCCACAAATATTAACCCCACTTGCCACTGCAATAGGGCAAGTGGAAAGAGCCAGGCAAAGCACCAAAAAAGGTGCATCTAATACATGCACCTTTTCTGGGCAGCTGCAAGCTGCCGTTTTTAGGGTGGGGGGCCTATATCAATGGCCCCTTACTAGCCTGAGAATATCAGCCCCCAGCTGTGAGCATTAGCAAGGCTGGATGTAAAAAATGGGGGGTGTTATGGTTTCCAATGGCAAGGAAACATCAGAAGCATAGAATAAACGGACAAGCTCTCGGGTGATGGAAACGAGAGCTGACCGCGATGCTAAACCTACACACCACACTAGAAGTAGCCAGGGGGCATTCCTGCGTTGTCTCTAGATGCCGCGCGCCAGCCGGAGAACTAACTACCCCTGGTAGAAGAAAACACAGTCCTGGCTTGCCTCCAGAGAATGTCCCCACAGGAGATAGCAGCCCCCCACATATAATAACGGTGAGAGCAGATGAAAAGACACACGCAGTATGAAAGCAGATTTAGCACAGAGAGGCCCGCTAACTAAATAGCAGAAAGATACAACAGAGGACTTCGCGGTCAGCTGCAAAACCCTTTAAAACACCATCCTGAAATTACCTTAACTCATGTGACAACTCATGCCACTGGAGTGGTAATTTCAGCCCAACAAGAGCTTCCAGCTGCAGAGATTCACATAAGTGCAAACTGGACAAAACATACAAAAATAGACTTAAGGACTAAAGTGTCCAACTTAGCTGAGCAGAAAACTGGGAGCAGGAACATGCAACAGAATCACTCTGGATACATTGATGGCCAGCATTAGAATGACTGAGGAGCAAGGTTAAATAGGATACTCCCACATCCTGATAGGAACAGGTGAACTGAGAAGTCAAAGCTTGCAGGACACCAGTACCACAAGAGACCACCGGGGGAGCCCACGAACCGAATCACAACAGTACCCCCCCTTAAGGAGGGGGCACCGAACCCTCACAAGAACCACCAGGGCGATCTGGATGAGCCCTATGAAAGGCACGGACCAAATCAGAAGCATGAACATCAGAAGCTGTAACCCAAGAATTATCCTCTTGACCGTAGCCCTTCCATTTCACCAGATATTGAAGTCTCCGTCTGGAAACACGGGAGTCCAAGATTTTCTCCACCACGTACTCCAATTCACCCTCAACCAGCACAGGAGCAGGAGGCTCAACAGAAGGCACAAGTGGTACCTCATACCTCCGCAATAATGACCGATGGAAGACATTATGGATAGCAAAGGATGCTGGGAGGTCCAAACGAAAAGACACAGGGTTAAGAATTTCCAAAATCTTATAAGGACCGATGAACCGAGGCTTAAACTTAGGAGAAGAGACCCTCATAGGGACAAAACGGGAGGACAACCACACCAAGTCCCCAACACGAAGACGAGGACCAACACGACGATGGCGATTAGCAAAACGTTGAGTCCTCTCCTGGGACAACTCCAAATTGTCCACCACCTGCCCCCAAATACGATGCAACCTATCCACCATGGTATCCACTCCAGGACAATCCGAAGACTCCACCTGACCAGATGAAAAACGAGGATGGAACCCTGAATTGCAAAAGAAAGGGGAGACCAAAGTGGCAGAACTGGCCCGATTATTAAGGGCAAACTCAGCCAACGGCAAAAAGGAGACCCAGTCATCCTGATCAGCAGACACGAAACACCTCAAATAAGTCTCCAAGGTCTGATTAGTACGTTCCGTCTGGCCATTTGTCTGGGGATGAAATGCAGACGAAAAAGACAAATCAATGCCCATCCTGGCACAAAACGCCCGCCAAAATCTGGACACAAACTGGGATCCCCTGTCGGAAACGATATTCTCTGGAATACCATGCAGCCGAACCACATTCTGAAAAAACAGGGGCACCAACTCAGATGAGGAAGGCAGCTTGGGCAAGGGCACCAAATGAACCATCTTAGAAAAGCGGTCACACACCACCCAAATGACGGACATCTTCTGAGAAACAGGGAGATCAGAAATAAAATCCATAGAGATGTGTGTCCAAGGCCTCTTAGGAACAGGCAAGGGCAACAACAACCCACTAGCCCGAGAACAACAAGGCTTGGCCCGAGCACAAACATCGCAAGACTGCACAAAAGTACGCACGTCCCGAGACAGGGAAGGCCACCAGAAGGACCTAGCCACCAAATCTCTGGTACCAAAAATTCCCGGATGACCTGCCAACGCAGAAGAATGAACCTCTGAGATGACTCTATTGGTCCACTCATCCGGCACAAACAATCTACCAGGCGGACAACGATCAGGCCGATCCGCCTGAAACTCTTGTAAAGCACGTCGCAGGTCTGGGAAGACAGCAGACAATGTCACCCCATCCTTAAGTATACCCGTAGGTTTAGAATCACCAGGGGAATCAGGTTCAAAACTCCTAGAAAGGGCATCCGCCTTCACATTCTTAGTACCTGGTACCACAAAATTAAACCGGGAGAAAAACAACGACCAGCGCGCCTGTCTAGGATTCAGACGTCTGGCCGACTCAAGATAAATCACATTTTTGTGATCAGTCAAGACCACCACCTGATGTTTAGCACCCTCAAGCCAATGACGCCACTCCTCGAATGCCCACTTCATCGCCAAAAGCTCCCGATTACCGACGTCATAATTTCGCTCGGTGGGCGAAAATTTTTGAGAAAAGAACGCACAAGGTCTCATCACTGAACAATCTGAACTTTTCTGCGACAAAACCGCCCCCGCTCCGATCTCGGAAGCATCAACTTCCACCTGAAAAGGAAGAGAAACATCAGGCTGGCACAACACCGGAGCAGAAGAAAAACAGCGCTTAAGCTCCCGAAAGGCCTCCACAGCAGCAGGAGACCAATCTGCAACATCAGCACCCTTTTTAGTCAAATCAGTCAAAGGCCTGACAACGCTAGAAAAACCAGTTATGAATCGACGATAAAAGTTTGCAAAGCCCAAAAATTTCTGAAGGCCCTTAAGAGAAGTCGGTTGCGTCCAGTCACAAATAGCCCGAACCTTCACAGGATCCATCTCAATAGAAGAGGGGGAAAAAATGTACCCCAAAAAAGAAATCTTCTGAACCCCAAAAACACACTTTGAACCTTTAACAAACAGAGAATTGGTCCGCAAAACCTGAAAAACCCTCCTAACTTGTTGAACATGAGATTCCCAGTCATCCGAAAAAATCAAGATATCGTCCAAATACACAATCATAAATTTATCCAGATATTCACGGAAAATATTGTGCATAAAAGACTGAAAGACCGAAGGGGCATTTGACAGACCAAAAGGCATCACCAAATACTCAAAATGGCCCTCGGGCGTATTAAATGCGGTTTTCCACTCATCCCCCTGCTTAATTCGCACCAAATTATACGCACCGCGAAGATCAATCTTAGAGAACCACTTCGCCCCCTCAATGCGAGCAAATAAATCTGTCAGCAATGGCAAAGGATACTGATACTTGACTGTGATCTTATTCAAGAGTCTATAATCAATACAAGGTCTCAAAAAACCATCGCTTTTAGCTACGAAAAAGAACCCCGCTCCAAGAGGAGACGAAGAAGGATGAATATGTCCCTTTTCCAAGGACTCCCTAATATACTCTCGCATGGCAGCATGTTCAGGTACAGACAGATTGAATAGACGACCCTTAGGAAATTTACTGCCAGGGATCAAATCTATGGCGCAATCGCAATCTCTGTGAGGAGGAAGAGAATTAAGAGTAGATTCCTCAAAAACCTCACGATAATCAGACAAAAACTCAGGAATTTCAGAGGGAATAGATGAAGCAATGGAGACCAAAGATGTGTCCCCATGATTTCCCTGACATCCCCAGCTTAGTACAGACATTGTTTTCCAGTCAAGAACTGGGTTATGAGTTTGCAACCATGGCAATCCCAGCACCAACACATCATGTAGATTATACAGTACAAGGAAGCGAATCACCTCTTGATGGTCTGGAGTCATACGCATAGTCACTTGTGTCCAGTATTGTGGTTTATTACTAGCCAATGGTGTAGAATCAATACCCTTTAAAGGTATAGGAACTTCCAGAGGCTCTAGATCAAACCCACAGCGCCTGGCAAAGGACCAATCCATAAGACTCAAAGCGGCGCCAGAATCCACATACGCATCCGCAACAATAGAAGATAACGAACAAATTAGAGTTACAGACAAAATAAACTTGGACTGCAAAGTGCCAATAGCAGAGGATTTATCAACTTTCTTTGTTCGTTTAGAGCATGCTGATATAACATGAGTAGAATTTCCACAATAGAAGCACAAATGATTTTTGCGCCTATAAATCTGTCGTTCGCTTCTGGACAGAAAGCTATCACATTGCATACTCTGTGGTGCCTCTTCAGAAGACACCGCCAACTAATGCACAGGTTTGCGTTCCCGTAAACGCCGATCAATCTGAATTGCCATTGTCATGGACTCATTCAGACCAGTAGGCGCAGGAAACCCCACCATGACGTCTTTTACAGCATCAGAGAGACCTTCTCTGAAAATTGCCGCCAGAGCGCACTCATTCCACTGAGTAAGCACAGACCATTTTCGAAATTTTTGGCAATATATTTCGGCTTCATCTTGCCCCTGAGAGAGGGCTATTAGGGCTTTCTCAGCCTGAATCTCCAAATTTGGTTCCTCATAAAGCAACCCCAAAGCCAGAAAAAACGCATCCACATTGAGCAACGCAGGATCCCCTGGTGCCAATGAAAATGCCCAATTTTGGGGGTCACCCCGCAGTAAAGAAATAACAATTTTTACTTGCTGGGCAGGATCTCCAGCAGAATGAGATCTCAGCGAAAGAAACAATTTACAATTGTATTTAAAATTTAGAAAACAAGATCGATCTCCAGAAAAAAACTCCGGTATAGGAATTTTAGGTTCAGACCGAGGAGCATGTAACAAAAAATCTTGTATATTCTGAACTTTAGAGGCAAGATTATTCAAATTGGTAGCCAGACTCTGGGGATCCATATTTCAACAGATAAAGTCTGAGCCATATGGGGTTAAGAGGAGAGGAAAACAGGAGACTGCAATTAGAGCTGGAGTGCAACTTCAGAGGAAGGAAAAAAAAAAAAAGGTTTCACACAGTTCCTTTTCTCTCCTGCTTCAGCCTATAGATTAAACATTTTTGGCTGGCCATACTGTTATGGTTTCCAATGGCAAGGAAACATCAGAAGCATAGAATAAACGGACAAGCTCTCGGGTGATGGAAACGAGAGCTGACCGCGATGCTAAACCTACACACCACACTAGAAGTAGCCAGGGGGCATTCCTGCGTTGTCTCTAGATGCCGCGCGCCAGCCGGAGAACTAACTACCCCTGGTAGAAGAAAACACAGTCCTGGCTTGCCTCCAGAGAATGTCCCCACAGGAGATAGCAGCCCCCCACATATAATAACGGTGAGAGCAGATGAAAAGACACACGCAGAATGAAAGCAGATTTAGCACAGAGAGGCCCGCTAACTAAATAGCAGAAAGATACAACAGAGGACTTCGCGGTCAGCTGCAAAACCCTTCAAAACACCATCCTGAAATTACCTTAACTCATGTGACAACTCATGCCACTGGAGTGGTAATTTCAGCCCATCAAGAGCTTCCAGCTGCAGAGATTCACATAAGTGCAAACTGGACAAAACATACAAAAATAGACTTAAGGACTAAAGTGTCCAACTTAGCTGAGCAGAAAACTGGGAGCAGGAACATGCAACAGAATCACTCTGGATACATTGATGGCCAGCATTAGAATGACTGAGGAGCAAGGTTAAATAGGATACTCCCACATCCTGATAGGAACAGGTGAACTGAGAAGTCAAAGCTTGCAGGACACCAGTACCACAAGAGACCACCGGGGGAGCCCACGAACCGAATCACAACAGGGGGGTACCTCATACCATTATTTAAATTGTTTATTTAAATATTTAAAAAACAGTATGGGGACCCCTCTATTCTTGATAACCAACCTTGCTGAAGCTGACAGCTGAGGGTTGCAGCCCCCAGCTATGAGTTTTGCCTGGTTGGTTCAAGAAAATAGGGGGAAACCCACATCAGGTTTTTCATTCATTCATTCATTCATTTATTTCTTTAGATTGCAGGCAGCGGCTGAGGAATACCCCGATCATCCACTCCTGCTGTCACTGTTATTAACGACAGCAGGTGTCAGATGATGGGAGTAAGAGTCCCAAAAGCCACCACCTGCTGTCATCGTTCGGATGTTAATATAACTCTCATCATTCTCCTCTGCTACTGCCGATCGCCAACAGAGCAGGGGAGAATGATGAGAGCCGGCTTCAGCACCTGCCGAAGGGGACAGCCCCTACTTCTTCCCTGATGCTGATGCGTGTCACACGGAGGACATCAATGTGTGTTCTCCATGTGCACTTGTGCTGGACGTTTGCCTTACATGCTGTCAGTAAAGAACAAACATGTTTATGTGTGTGGCACATGGACACACGGTCCATGGAAACACACGGACATGTGCACAGACCTATTCATTTGAGTGGGTCTATGTGTGTATGTGTCTCCTGTACGTGTGAAAACTGGCACCACACGTACTGGAGACACAGATGTGTGAAAGAGGCCTTAATGGAAGTCTTCAAACAGAGGCCGGACAGACATCTGTCTGAGATAGTTTAGTGAATCATGAATTGAGCAGAGGTTTGGACACGATGATGCTTAAGGTCCCTTCCAACTCTAACATTCTATGATTCTAAGATTCCATGACCCCGCTCAGTCTGCTCATGTGGAAGCAGTGGTGTAATAGGTGACCCCCCCTCCATCCACTTCTATGAGAGCTGTGATGTAATGTGTGACTCCGCTCCCTCCACTACATTACTATTTCCATAGAAGTAAACAGAGCGGGGTCACATATTACACAGCTGCTTCCATAGAACTGAATGGAGCAGGGTCACGCATTTATTGACACACGCACACCACAAAAAAATACATATTTTGCGGAATCATATTTCATAACTTTGCAGCCCTTTGAAAAGTAATTTTGTTTTATTGAACCCCCTAGATTCCCATATAGTCCTCCATATAGTGCAATGGACCCACATAGTGCACCATAAAACATAATGAGCCTCATAGTGCTCAACATAGAGTAAAGACTAGAATAACAGTGCAGTGCTATTTTTTTGCTGATTGCACTGTGATCTACATGTGATGCAGGGCTGGAGAAGTAGCGTGGATCATTCCTGAGTATCAGGCATGAGGCAGTGTGAGTATCAGGGCCAGGCATGGTGTTTTTCTGGAGAGGCAAAAATATGAGGGGGGGAGAGAAATATGGAATATGATAATAGGTTTATCACCATATCACATTCCATGTCTCTCTCCTCATAACACTTTCCATGTCTCTCTCCCCACAGCACGCTCCATGTCTCTCTCTCCACAACACATTCCATGTCTCTCCCCCCACAGCACTTTCCATATCTCTCCCCCACAGCATTTTCCATGCTTCTTCCCCCACAGCACCTTCCATGTTTCTCCCAACACAGTACTTTCCATGTCTCTCTCCCAACAGCACTTTCCATATCTCTCCCCACAGCATTTTCCATGCTTCTTCCCCCACAGCACCTTCCATGTTTCTCCCAACACAGCACTTTCCATGTCTCTCTCCCCACAGCAGTTTATATGTCTCCCCGCACAGCACTGTCCATGTCTCTCTCCCCACAGCATTTTCCATGCTTCTTCCCCCACAGCACCTTCCATGTTTCTTCCAACACAGCACTTTCCATGTCTCTCTCCCAACAGCACTTCCCATGTCTCTCTCCCCTCAGCAGTTTCCATGTCTCTCTCTTCCCACAGCATTTTGCATGTCTCTCTCCTTTCATATTTTTGCTTTTGCACAAAAACACCATGCCTGGCCCTTCACTTCCGCAGCCTTGATACTTACAAATGGATGAAGTTGTCGCTGTTCTTATGGTCTACAATTTTCACTGCTGTCGTCTGCTACTCCAGTCTCCACAACTCCTCTGGTCTCCACACAAACAAGGACCTGTTAGGAAGAGAACAGTACAGCTTCCTGTTCCAAATCCTGGCAATAGAGAGTAAGTGAAGTTCAGCAGTGTTGGGCTACAATAAAATGGCACTCGGCCACACCTACAGCTGTTAATTGGGCTGCCCACAGAGACATGCCCAGTTCACTGCTGATGCGGCTATAATGTAAGAGATAAGGGTGGCATCTGACCTCTGTTTTTTATGCCCAGGGCTGCTGTAATTGCAGACTATTAGTGTCATGCAGTGACCCCTACAGATCTGCATAGTAAAATGGCAGCCCCCAATGACTGCACTAAACATTTATTTAAAAAACCCAAATACAATTTAATAAAACACAAGTTAAAAAAACATGTTATGTAAAAAAAAAAAATAAAAACATGTGCCACCTTCCCTTTAAAGGGAACCTGTCAGCAGGATTGTGCACAGTACCCTACAGACTGTGTCTAGTTGGTGCCATTATACTGATTAAAATGCTACCTTGGCTGATAAAATCCATCTTGTGGTTGTTTTTTAATCTTTATTTTCAGTTTTAAGTTAATGAGATTCTCGTGCTTTGGAGCAGCCTGTGGGGGGCTTCATGTGGTGACCTGCCATTAGTTTACACAATGAAATTATGTACATACTGCAAAAAAAAAAGGAAAAACCTTCTGCAGGCAGGTGCCAACCTTTGCACCTGCGCTGCAGCAAAATTGCATGTTTAATGTGGTTAATAAATGTGCTTGAGATATTCCTGTGAAGTATACAAAAAACTATTTTAAAATGGTGCCCACCGTGCCTGCACAGTAGCAGCTACCAGTATATATAGACGTGACCTGATAGCAGCTATTGTGCAGGGCCCGGCAGCACCATCTTGCTAGAGAAGAAAAAAAATATTTCCTCAGTAGCAGTAGCAGCTATCGGATCACCCCTAAATACCGCTACCTCCGGAACTTACCCCATTTTGGAAATAACACCCCTCAAGAATTTTATCTAGGGGTATAGTGAGCATTTTGAACCCACAGGTATGACACATATTTTGATAACATTATGTCATCATACTGAATGTTATCATAAGAGTTGAGTGCAAGTGCTCACTATTTCAGTTTGCATCTGGCACTCGAGTATGTACCAAAGATTGCAGGTGCTCGAGTGACATGCTCGAGTCCCTGGCCTGCATATATCTTGTCTGTTAGACACCATAAAAACTCATGCGAGGATCTGCGGTACTCTGTGCATACCAGTACACCTGATGCAAACTCAAGAAGCGAGCACTTGCTCTTAACACTAGCTGTCATATTGTCATAACTTTTTTTATGTTTGAAAAACCCAACTCTAACTCCAACCCTAACACAACACTAACCCCAACCCTAACCCTAACACAGCCCTGAAGCCAACCCTAACACAACTCCAAACCTAACTACAGTCCTAACCCCAACCATAACACTACCTCCAACCCAACCCTATCCCTAACTGCAAAAAATTGAAAACATAAAATATTTTCTATCATTTTTATGTAACTAAGTGGGTGACAAAGGGGGATGTGATTTACTATTTTTTTTTCATTTTGATCACTGTGATAGGGTCTATCATAGTGATTAAAATTAACCAATAGAAAAAATGTCCTATTGTTGCCAGTACAGGCTGGCAGATCTCTGTGAGCACATCACGCATGTGCCCACCATTTGCTTCCAGGTAGATGATGCGGAGGGCTGAAGGAAGGCGCGGGAGGGCATGGGGATGGTGGAGGTGCCAGGGTGGCTTGGGCGACCCCATTTCTCTGATATGCTAGATCATATCAGAGGAGACAGAAATTGTAAAATTTTTGTGATCACTGTTACTTGGTGAATAACGGCTATCACATGATAAAGGACTGTAAAAACTGGCCCTGATCATGTTCTCCAGGGTCACAGCAACCCCTAGTAGCTGACACCCTGGAGATTTTCTGTCGCTGCAAGGTGCTATACCCTTATTTCTCAGCACCCTTAAAAAGCGGCGCTGAGGAATTAGTAACCTTAACTACTACCATTAAAAGGCATATTGGTGGTTGTTAAAGGGTTAAATTGGAATGTATGTAATTTTGGACCACTAAATTACTAATACCAATATAGTTGCATAGGCATCTATTACTAATATTCTATTATTATTTTAGATTTTGGACTAACAAACCCTATTTCAATTGTAATAGCAGTTTTATTTGGTGTCAATCAATTTGAAGAGAAAGTCATACAACTCTGAAACATACCCAAAATATACTTGTGACAGTCTTATTAGTTGAGAAAAATTCACATTCAGGCTGTAAATAGACAGTGAAATGCATCAAAAACTCCACTTTCTTAAAGCTATAATCTAATGCAAACTTTTTTTTATCTGACCAGCATAAATATGTCTAAATAAATCCAATATGCAGTGTAGAAAGAAAAGTCTAAGGCTTAGAAAAGTATAAAATGAATTTCACTTTGTCATAGGTAGTTCAGATAGTTTCTTGTAAAGAAAAATATGTCATGTTTTAACCAATATTGCCAAAATATGCTAATCTTTCAATAAGATGATACGATTAAAACTATATCTATAATAATGGAGTTGCTAATGATATTACACATTGGGAATACATTAAAAAGTTCAATAGCTAGATTTAAGCAAATTTAATGTATCACAAATGTACAGAAAATGTTGTATATTGGTGCTTATGACATTTTTGGAATTTGATTTGCATTAATCCAGAAAAATGGCAGCCAGTGAATTGCCATTTTGCTGGATTATTTAGTGAGCAGGGAAGGGGTAAGCAGAAAAGCACTTTATGCTCACTTGCCCTAAGCACTCACACCAACGCTTGAGCAGCTAATATACTTGATGGGTGATGCATATCACTGATGTTAAATAGTCAGGCAAGGGCCTAGATTAAGTCAGTATATTGTGATTTTTTTTCTACTTCTTTCCCTCCCCTCAGTTATTATGTTCTAAGGTTTAGGGAGACCAGACCAGAATAAAATGCTCTTCAAAGCAATTAGGGCACTATTGACTTGGTCTAAATTTAATTAGAATTGAATCTAATGACCAATTTGAGAGAATATGCCTCAAAAAGCAATCACGTATCTATTATAATCACCAACCATTCCCATTTTAATTAGGTGTATCCATATAAATAGCCCACTATATATATATATATATATATATATATATATATATATATATATATATATATATATATATATATATATATATAATTTTTTTCTGCCTAAAATACAAAGGAAACTTGTCATCTTTAACTTCAGCCCTTTTTAAGATCATTTCATCTTCAACTTGCTTAACTGTTCAAAATAACAGTAATTTAGACAAGGGGTGCCGAAACTTTTTTATGCCACTGTATTATTACAGCATCATACAGTAGGTGTGCCTTCTTTTACAATTTGTGTATTTTGTCATCTGTCTTTTTATTCAGAATTAAAATCTTGGTTTCCATTGTAGAAAGGATTTTATTGACTGCACTGGCACTGCAAACGATTATTGTCATGTGTTTCTGCTATTTCTGTAGGTAGCTACTCATTTACTTTGTACGATGAGCAGTTTTGCTACACAAATAGCGTAATCTGTGCATTGTAATTTGTACACAGAGTAGCAAAAGATCTGCGTGATTTGTTGGCTTCATCGGTATGAAAAATACCTTTGGACTTACTCAGAGGTCCTCCTCAGCCACCCACACAGATGGACACACACTAGACTTTGTCTTCACCTGCTCCCTATCAAACTTCACAAACTCCCCTCTCCCTGTGTCTGACCACCGTCTACTCACTTTCTCATAACTGTCCTCCTCATCTGTGACCCATGTCCAGCAACATGCGCACCCACGCAGGAACCTCGCACACCTAGACATCCACATGCTCTCTGACTCTATCCTACCACTAGCATCCATATCCTCACTCCACAACACAGACACTGCCACTGCTTTCTAAAAAGCCACTCTTGCATCAGCTATTGACACGGTCATGTGTCATGCTTAGCAGAGTACGACGAACCAATAGACAACCCTGGCACAATAACATCACTAAAAAGCTTCGGCAAGTATCCAGAATTGCAGAACGGCGTTGGAAGAAAACACATTCGCAAGATGATTTCACTGCACTTAAATAAGCAACATTCGCATTCAATTCAGCTCTCACCTCTGCTAAACAGGCCTACTTCACAACCCTCGTATCTTCCTTATCCCACAACCCCAGTTGTTCAACACTTTTAACTCCTCCTTCGCCCACTACTGCCCCTTATGAGTTCCCTAATCATTGCCGAGGACTTTGCCATGCACAGCAAAAATAAGATCAACCAAACAAGGCAAATCTTTTTCGTCAAACCACCGCAACCCCTTTGTATACCAGACCAATGCCCAAACCCCATAACTTCCCTCTCCAAAATCACTGAAGGAGAGCTTGCTCATCTTCTCTCCAGATCACACCTCACCACTTGTGCACTTGACCCCATTCCATCCCACCTCCTCCCCAACTTCACCACCACACTAATCCCATTCCTAACCCATCTCTTCAACCTATCACTAACTTCTGGTACCTTCCCCACTGCTTTCAAACATGCCACAATCACACCTATTCTCAAAAAGCCATACCTTGACCCAAGCGATATGTCCAGCTATTGCCCCATATCTTTGCTCCCATTTGCATCCAAACTCCTTGAGCAGCACATGCATGCTGAACTTTCCTCTCACTTTGCACCTAACTCTCTCTCCGACAACCTACAATCTGGCTTCCGTCCCCACCATTCCACTGAGACTGCCCTGACCAAAATTACTAATGACTTACTTACAGCCAAAGCTAACAGACAATTCTCTATACTCCTCCTTCTAGACCTGTCCTCTGCCTTCGACAGAGTTGACCACTGCCTCCTACTAGAGATCCTCTCTTCCTTTGGGGTCAAAGACCTCGCCCCATCTTGGATCTCCTCATACCTTACCAACCGCACACTTAGCATTTCCTACTCCTATACTACCTCTTCATCTCACCCCCTCTCTGTTGGTGTCCCTCAAGGCTCTGTCCTTTGGCCTTTACTCTTCTCAATCTATACACTAGGCCTGGGACAACTCATAAGGTCCTATGGCTTCCAGTACCATCTATACAGGTCCTTCTCAAAAAATTAGCATATAGTGTTAAATTTCATTATTTACCATAATGTAATGATTACAATTAAACTTTCATATATTATAGATTCATTATCCACCAACTGAAATTTGTCAGGTCTTTTATTGTTTTAATACTGATGATTTTGGCCTACAACTCCTGATAACCCAAAAAACCTGTCTCAATAAATTAGCATATCAAGAAAAGGTTCTCTAAATTACCTATTACCCTAATCTTCTGAATCAACTAATTAACTCTAAACACATGCAAAAGATACCTGAGGCTTTTAAAAACTCCCTGCCTGGTTCATTACTCAAAACCCCCATCATGGGTAAGACTAGCGACCTGACAGATGTCAAGAAGGCCATCATTGACACCCTCAAGCAAGAGGGTAAGACCCAGAAAGAAATTTCTCAACAAATAGGCTGTTCCCAGAGTGCTGTATCAAGGCACCTCAATGGTAAGTCTGTTGGAAGGAAACAATGTGGCAGAAAACGCTGTACAACGAGAAGAGGTGACCGGACCCTGAGGAAGATTGTGGAGAAGGACTGATTCCAGACCTTGGGGAACCTGAGGAAGCAGTGGACTGAGTCTGGTGTGGAAAGGCGTGTGCAGGAAATGGGCTACAGGTGCCGCATTCCCCAGGTAAAGCCACTTTTGAACCATAAACAGCGGCAGAAGCGCCTGACCTGGGCTACAGAGAAGCAGCACTGGACTGTTGCTAAGTGGTCCCAAGTACTTTTTTCTGATGAAAGCAAATTTTGCATGTCATTCGGAAATCAAAGTGCCAGAGTCTGGAGGAAGACTGGGGAGAAGGAAATGCCAAAATGCCTGAAGTCCAGTGTCAAGTACCCACAGTCAGTGATGGTGTGGGGTGCCATGTCAGCTGCTGGTGTTGGTCCACTGTGTTTCATCAAGGGCAGGGTCAATGCAGCTAGCTATCAGGAGATTTTGGAGCACTTCATGCTTCCATCGGCTGAAATGCTTTATGGAGATGAAGATTTCATTTTTCAGCACGACCTGGCACCTGCTCACAGTGCCAAAACCACTGGTAAATGGTTTACTGACCATGGTATTACTGTGCTCAATTGGCCAGCCAACTCTCCTGACCTGAACCCCATAGAGAATCTGTGGGATATTGTGAAGAGAAAGTTGAGAGACGCAAGACCCAACACTCTGGATGAGCTTAAGGCCGCTATTGAAGCATCCTGGGCCTCCATAACATCTCAGCAGTGTCACAGGCTGATTGCCTCCATGCCACGCCGCATTGAAGCAGTCATTTCTGCCAAAGGATTCCCGACCAAGTATTGAGTGCATAACTGAACATTATTATTTGATGGTTTTTTTGTTTGTTATTAAAAAACACTTTTATTTGATTGGACGGGTGAAATATGCTAATTTATTGAGACAGTTTTTTGGGGTTATCAGGAGTTGTATGCCAAAATCATCAGTATTAAAACAATCAAAGACCTGACAAATTTCAGTTGGTGGATAATGAATCTATAATATATGAAAGTTTAATTGTAATCATTACATTATGGTAAATAATGAAATTTAACACTATATGCTAATTTTTTGAGAAGGACCTGTATGCTGATGACACTCAGATCTACCTCTCTGGCCCAGATGTCACCTCTCTGCTTTCCAGAATCCCAGAGTGTCTATCAGCCATATTCTCCTCCTCTCGCTTCCTCAAGCTCAATGTGGACAAATCTGAACTAATTATCTTTCCTCCATCTTGCATATATTCCCTACTTGTTCTATCTATCAAAATAAATGAAATCACACTTTCCCCTGTCCCCAAAATCCACTGCCTCAGGGTAACCCTCTCTGCCCTGTCCTTCAAGCCGCACATCCAAGCTCTCGCCACCTCCTGTCGCCTCCAGCTCAAAAATATTTCCAGATTTCCTCCTTTCCTCAACCCTCACTCTACCAAAATGCTTGTGCATGCCCTAATCATCTCCCGTCTCGACTACTGCAACATCCTCCTCCTCTGTGGCCTACCTTCTAACACTCTCGCACCCCTCCAGTCCGTTCTTAACTCTGCAGCCCGACTAATTAATCTCTCTCCTCGCTACACTCCTGCTTCCCCTCTTTGCAAATCCCTTCACTGGCTCCCAATTTCCCAGCGTATCCAGTTTAAACTACTAACACTGACCTACAAAGCCATCCATAACCTTTCTGCTCTGTACATTTCCAAACTAATCTCTCAATATCTTCCCTCACGTAATCTCCGGTCCTCCCAAGACCTCCTTCTCTCCTCCACGCTTATTCGCTCCTCACCCAATCGCCTCCAAGACTTCTCCCAAATATCCTCTGGAATTCTGTGCCCTAACACATCCAGTTATCCACCACATTTGGATCCTTCAAAAGAAACCTTAAAACCCACCTCTTCAAAGAAGCTTACCGCCTGTAATGACCACACGGGCACCTCAACACCATAGGAGCTACTGCAACCCTCGACGTACTGTCTCCTTCCCCATAATCCTGTAGAATGTAAGCCTGCAAGGGCAGGGTCCTCTTCCCTCTGTATCAGTCTGTAATTGTTAGTTTGTTTACTGTAAGTGATATTTGTATTTTGATGTAACCCCGTCTCATGTACAGCACCATGGAATTAATGATGCTATATAAATAATTAATAATAACAAAAAAAACCTTTCTTTTTTTACAGCGCCCAATGAATACTTAGTTATAATGTGGTCTAACTAGTTTGTGTTTGGGTTCCTGTATCTTTGACAGCAAGAATAAAAATGGTTACATCAAGAATAATGTAGCTTGACAGTAACAAGAAAACAGTAAGAAAGAAAAAAAAAGAAACAGACAAAGGGCTAAGTAGGATAGCTAGTCCACAGGATCTCATTGATGGGCACGGGGAGTTAGGACTCATCTGATCCCACAGGAGAACTGTAGTATACATTGGTGAGAAAGTTAATACTTGCTAGGATAGAAAGTTGTCAGAACATATAATGTATTACAACAGACCTACAAACCAGTGAGAATGCCCATGGTGTCTCCTGTCCACTGCCGAAAGCAACTTCAAAGGTATAGCTAATGTATTTTTTTATTAGATATGATTCCTAACATTCGCAATGAGGAGACGACTGTGAAAACAATGGAGACACAAAATAGCAGTAGATTCTAGGATTTCTACAAATAAGGATAACAAAGCATGTTACTTTTTCATCAGTAAAGAGTGAGTTATTAGGCATGAATAAAATTGTTGTCTATGTGTCTAGCTGTGATCTGTGTTCACATTTGTTGTTTTCATTTTTTTGGTAAAATAATGACATGAGAAAATAACTCCTGCGAGTTTTACAAACAATATGGCAAAAAATGACAAAATGTCAGCAAAAAAAAAATAGATTTTTGAAGACAGCCTAACCAGAAACTTATACTATAGTAAACCATAGTATAAAACTAGCAATAAAAAATATAAACAATAATTTAATAAATCCACCCACAAAAACAAAATGTAAATGTGCCATGTTATGTTCACTGTGTATATTAGAAGTATTATATAGATTTTTACTACTTAGTCATGATGACAAAATGCCCAATATCAGGATTGGGCGATTTTTCTATTTTCTGCTTTTGTTTTGTTGCAGCGGTACTTTGCAATTTTCTTTTACTGCTGGACGTGCTTCCAAGTACTAGTACCCAGAACTGAACTGCTATTTCCATATGAGGTTGCAATAGTGCTCTGTAAAATGGCGATATGTCCTTGTCCCACTAGTCCAGGTCTTTTTTAATACATGACAATATTCTGCTGACTTTACAAGCCACTGATAAGCTAAATAACAGCATACAAAGGCAAAAATTTACAAATACAACCAAATCCTTCTCCACAAGTTACTCTGCTACTTTTACTCAACCTAGAATATACGATCCCATCAGAATTTTAGTGCCCGGGTACAAAGCTTAACATTTATCCTTATAAGTAATCATTGACAAAGCGGATGCCAAAATATGAGACGGTTTAGTGAATCCTGCATTGAGCAGGAGGTTGGACACAATCAACCTGGACGTTCCTTCCAACGCTAACATTCTATGATATTCAGTTTGTTCAAGTCAGTTTGTAACTTATTAAAATCTTTCATAAACTGCACAATAAATGCTCTAATTTTAAGGAATTCATTATATGGTAAAATTATTCTGGCTACATAATTCTCCATTTTTTTGTTTTTGGGGAAGGTGAATGAGGACTTATTTTTCTTCGAGGTGAGATATTATTTTTATTGGTATAATTTTGATATAAGTATGATGGGGTGAAATGGATCTACAAATAGCCCTTTAGTTTAATTTTCATGTATATTCAAATGCTAATTTCTCATTAATGGAGGAATAGGCTGGTAATTTTAAGATATTCTTGGATTTGTCTTTGAAAAAGCTATATGCACATATAAAACATTTGGGGTGTGCTGATAGATTCTATTTAATAACCTTATTATTGCTGTTTTTGCGACAGATGCTATGATTAAAAAATTCCAATTCTGTCATTTAGATTTTTGGTATATCTCATTTAATGTATGAATTAATAATTTTGGGCAGATTTGCTTGTATCAGCATGCAAATTTGATTACATTGAAATAAAAGTGGTCTGCTTTAAAAGTGCCAAAACAGTATTAAAAAACATTAAAATATCATAGCCTACTGTAGGCTCATCTTTGACCTTTCTTGCTATCACAGCTCAACAGAGGTCCAGTGAGAGCAGAGAATTAGATAGGAAATGGCAAGAAAACTGTATAATGAAACGAGGACAAGAGAGTACAACATTTTGTTACTTAACCTCTTAATCACCCAAGTATATTGCAGCTAACTGTCTGACATTTCAATGGATCAATATAAAGGAAATTTCAAAATGTGAATTACGTTAATAATGCATTTTTATAATTTTGAATTAATTTGTTCATCTCTACTGTTTTACAATAAAATTTTCATGGATGAGTCTTTTACAGAGGTTCCAATGCCAAATATGGCCATTATTTTTTTTCCCTTTTTTTCCTTCTTTTTGGTTAGGAAAAATGCAGTCATTCAAACTAAATACTTTCTTTGTTATATATAAAACATATAATATATAGATAGATAGATAGATAAAGAATATATATAAGGAAAAATAAGTATTTGATAAGTTGCAGATTTTGCAAGTTAATCTACAAAGAATGGAGAAGACTGTCATTTTTTTTCATAGGTGCACTTCAACTGTGAGAGACTGAATCTAAAAATAAAAACCAGAAAAATAACATCATATGATTTTTACATAGTTAAATGACATTTTATTGCATTTTATCACTTACGAAACAGCACGTATTATGGCTCTCATAGACCTGTTAATTTTTCTTTAACCCCTTCACCCCCAAGGGTGGTTTGCACGTTAATGACCGGGCCAATTTTTACAATTCTGACCACTGTCCCTTTATGAGGCTATAACTCTGGAACGCTTTGACGGATCTTGGCGATTCTGACATTGTTTTCTCGTGACATATTGTACTTCATGTTAGTGGTAAAATTTATTCGATATAACTTGCGTTTATTTGTGAAAAAAATGGAAATTTGGCGAAAATTTTGAAAATTTTGCAATTTTCCAACTTTGAATTTTTATGCCCTTAAATCACAGACATATGTCACGCAAAATACTTAATAAGTAACATTTCCCACATGTCTACTTTACATCAGTACAATTTTGGAACCAAAATTTTTTTTGTGACGGAGTTATAAGGGTTAAAAGTTGACCAGCAATTTCTCATTTTTACAACACCATTTTTTTTTAGGGACCACATCTCATTTGAAGTCATTTTGAGGGGTCTATATGATAGAAAATACCCAAGTGTGACACCATGCTAAAAACTGCACCCCTCAAGGTGCTCAAAACCACATTCAAGAAGTTTATTAACCCTTCAGGTGTTTCACAGGAATTTTTGGAATGTTTAAATAAAAATGAACATTTAACTTTTTTTCACACAAAATTTATTTCAGCTCCAATTTGTTTTATTTTACCAAGGGTAACAGGAGAAAATGGACCCCCAAAGTTGTTGTACAATTTGTCCTGAGTACGCTGATACCCCATATGTGGGGGTAAACCACTGTTTGGGCGTATGGCAGAGCTCGGAAGGAAAGGAGCGCCATTTGACTTTTCAATGCAAAATTGACTGGAATTGAGATGGGACGCCATGTTGCGTTTGGAGAGCCCCTGATGTGCCTAAACACTGAAACCCCCTACAAGTGACACCATTTTGGAAAGTAGACCCCCTAAGGAACTTATCTTGATGTGTGGTGAGCACTTTGACCCACCAAGTGCTTCACAGAAGTTTATAATGCAGAGCCGTAAAAATAAAAAATCATATTGTTTCACAAAAATGATCTTTTCGCCCCCAATTTTTTATTTTCCCAAGGGTAAGAGAAGAAATTGGACCGCAAAAAATGTTGTGCAATTTGTCCTGAGTACGATGATACCCCATATGTGGGTGTAAACCATTGTTTGGGCGCATGGCAGAGCTTGGAAGGGAAGGAGCGCCATTTGACTTTTCAATGCAAAATTGACTGGAATTGAGATGGGACGCCATGTTGCGTTTGGAGAGCCCCTGATGTGCCTAAACATTGAAACTCCCTACAAGTGACACCATTTTGGAAAGTAGACCCCCTAAGGAACTTATCTAGATGTGTGGTGAGCACTTTGACCCACCAAGTGCTTCACAGAAGTTTATAATGCAGAGCCGTAAAAATAAAAAATCATATTTTTTCACAAAAATGATCTTTTCGCCCCCAATTTTTTATTTTCCCAAGGGTAAGAGAAGAAATTGGACCCCAAAAAATGTTGGCCAATTTGTCCTGAGTACGATGATACCCCATATGTGGGTGTAAACCATTGTTTGGGCGCATGGCAGAGCTTGGAAGGGAAGGAGCGCCATTTGACTTTTCAATGCAAAATTGACTGGAATTGAGATGGGACGCCATGTTGCGTTTGGAGAGCCCCTGATGTGCCTAAACATTGAAACTCCCTACAAGTGACACCATTTTGGAAAGTAGACCCCCTAAGGAACTTATCTAGATGTGTGGTGAGCACTTTGACCCACCAAGTGCTTCACAGAAGTTTATAATGCAGAGCCGTAAAAATAAAAAATCATATTTTTTCACAAAAATGATCTTTTCGCCCCCAATTTTTTATTTTCCCAAGGGTAAGAGAAGAAATTGGACCCCAAAAAATGTTGGCCAATTTGTCCTGAGTACGATGATACCCCATATGTGGGTGTAAACCATTGTTTGGGCGCATGGCAGAGCTTGGAAGGGAAGGAGCGCCATTTGACTTTTCAATGCAAAATTGACTGGAATTGAGATGGGACGCCATGTTGCGTTTGGAGAGCCCCTGATGTGCCTAAACATTGAAACTCCCTACAAGTGACACCATTTTGGAAAGTAGACCCCCTAAGGAACTTATCTAGATGTGTGGTGAGCACTTTGACCCACCAAGTGCTTCACAGAAGTTTATAATGCAGAGCCGTAAAAATAAAAAATCATATTTTTTCACAAAAATGATCTTTTCGCCCCCAATTTTTTATTTTCCCAAGGGTAAGAGAAGAAATTGGACCCCAAAAAATGTTGGCCAATTTGTCCTGAGTACGATGATACCCCATATGTGGGTGTAAACCATTGGTTGGGCGCATGGCAGAGCTTGGAAGGGAAGGTGTCATGATCTCTGCAGGCAGAGATCATAGCAAGCCTATAGAGGGACAAGCTCTCGGAAGATGGAACTATACTGACCATGAACTAAGCCTGCCGCGCAACTAGAAATAGCCAGGTAGCATTTCCTATTTATCGCTAGATGCCCAGCTCTGGCCTAAGACCTAAATAGCTAGCAGAGGGAAATATAAGACCTGGCTCACCTCTAGAGAAATATTCCAAAGAAGACAGTAGCCCCCCACATATAATGACGGTGAGTTCAGATGAAACAACAAACGCAGCAGGAAAATAGTCTTAGCAAATTTGAGGTCCGCTTACTAGATAGCAGAAGACAGATAGTATACTTTCATGGTCAGCAGAAAAATACTAACAAAACACCATCCAGAGATTACCTTAAACTCTGGCATTAACTCATAACGCCAGAGTAGCAATCCCTGATCGACGAGAGCTTTCCAGACACAGTAACAAAACTTCAGCTGCGAACTGGAACAAATAGGCAAAACAAAACATGGACAAAAGTCCAACTTATCAGTAGTTGTCTAGAAGCAGGAACAAGCACTGAGAGGCATCAGATAACATTGTTGACCGGCAAGAAACCACCAGAGAAATGAGCTTAAATAGCGACACCCACTACTGATGGAATCAGGTGAAACAGGAAAGAGGATGACAAGTCCAATTCCACAAGCGGCCACCGGGGGAGCCCAGAATCCAAATTCACAACAGTACCCCCCCCTCAAGGAGGGGGCACCGAACCCTCACCAGATCCACCAGGGCGACCAGGATGAGCCCTATGGAAGGCACGAACAAGATCAGAAGCATGAACATCAGATGCATTGACCCAAGAATTATCCTCCTGGCCGTAACCCTTCCAGTTGACCAGATACTGGAGTTTCCGTCTGGAAACACGAGAGTCCAAAATTTTCTCCACAACGTACTCCAACTCACCCTCAACCAACACCGGAGCAGGAGGCTCAACAGAAGGTACAACAGGTACCTCATACCTGCGCAATAACGACCGATGAAAAACGTTATGAATGGAAAAGGACGCAGGGAGGTCCAAACGGAAAGAAACAGGATTAAGAATCTCCAATATTCTATAAGGGCCGATGAACCGAGGTTTAAACTTAGGAGAAGAGACCCTCATAGGGACAAAACGAGAAGACAGCCACACTAAATCTCCAACACAAAGCCGAGAACCAACACGACGATGACGGTTGGCAAAACGCTGAGTCTTCTCCTGTGACAACTTCAAATTGTCCATAACCTGCCCCCAGATGTGATGCAATCTCTCCACCACCGCATCCACTCCAGGACAATCCGAGGATTCCACCTGACCGGAGGAAAATCGAGGGTGAAACCCCGAATTACAGAAAAACGGGGACACCAAGGTGGAAGAACTGGCCCGATTATTGAGGGCGAACTCTGCCAATGGCAAAAAAGCAACCCAATCATCCTGGTCAGCAGAGACAAAACACCTCAGATATGTCTCAAGGGTCTGATTAGTCCGCTCGGTCTGGCCATTAGTCTGAGGGTGAAAAGCAGATGAAAAAGACAAATCTATGCCCATCCTAGCACAGAATGCCCGCCAAAATCTAGACACAAATTGGGTACCTCTGTCAGAAACAATATTCTCAGGAATACCGTGCAATCGGACAACATTCTGAAAAAACAGAGGAACCAACTCAGAAGAAGAAGGCAACTTGGGCAGAGGAACCAAATGGACCATTTTAGAGAAACGGTCACAGACCACCCAGATGACAGACATCTTCTGGGAAACAGGCAGATCTGAAATAAAATCCATCGAGATGTGTGTCCAAGGCCTCTTAGGAATAGGCAAGGGCAACAGCAGTCCGCTAGCCCGAGAACTACAAGACTTGGCCCGAGCACAAACGTCACATGACTGCACAAAGACTCGCACATCTCGTGACAGAGAAGGCCACCAGAAGGATCTTGCCACCAAATCCCTGGTACCAAAAATTCCGGGATGACCTGCCAATGCAGAAGAATGTACCTCAGAGATGACTCTGCTGGTCCAATCATCCGGAACAAACAGTCTATCAGGCGGACAACGATCCGGTCTATCCGCCTGAAACTCTTGCAAGGACCGCCGCAGATCAGGAGAAACGGCCGACAAAATTACTCCCTCCCTAAGGATACCTGTGGGTTCAGAATTACCAGGAGAGTCCGGGTCAAAACTCCTAGAAAGGGCATCTGCCTTAACATTCTTAGAACCCGGTAGGTATGACACCACAAAATTAAAGCGAGAAAAAAATAAAGACCAGCGCGCCTGTCTAGGATTCAGGCGTCTGGCAGTCTCAAGATAAATCAAATTTTTGTGGTCAGTCAATACCACCACCTGATGCCTAGCCCCCTCGAGCCAATGGCGCCACTCCTCAAACGCCCACTTCATGGCCAAAAGCTCCCGATTCCCAACATCATAATTCCGCTCTGCGGGCGAAAATTTGCGAGAAAAGAAGGCACAAGGCCTAATGACGGAGCAGTCGGAACCTTTCTGCGACAACACTGCCCCAGCTCCGATCTCCGAAGCGTCAACCTCAACCTGAAAAGGCAGATTCACATCAGGCTGACGCAACACAGGGGCAGAGGCAAAACGGCGCTTAAGCTCCTGAAAGGCCTCTACAGCATGAGGGGACCAATTAGCAACATCAGCGCCTTGTCTGGTCAAATCAGTCAGTGGTTTAACGACATCCGAAAAACCAGCAATAAATCGGCGGTAAAAGTTGGCAAAGCCCAAAAATCTCTGAAGACCCTTAAGAGAGGAGGGCTGAGTCCAGTCACAAATAGCTTGCACCTTGACGGGATCCATCTCAATGGAAGAGGGAGAAAAAATATACCCCAAAAAGGAAATTTTCTGGACCCCAAAAACGCACTTAGACCCCTTCACACATAAAGAATTAGACCGCAGAACCTGAAAAACTCTCCTGACCTGCTGGACATGAGAGTCCCAGTCATCAGAAAAAATCAGAATATCATCCAGATATATTATCATAAATTTATCCAGAAAATCGCGGAAAATATCATGCATAAAAGACTGGAAAACTGAAGGGGCATTAGAAAGACCAAAAGGCATGACCAAATACTCAAAGTGGCCCTCGGGCGTATTAAATGCGGTCTTCCACTCATCCCCCTGCCTGATCCGCACCAAATTATACGCCCCACGAAGATCAATTTTAGAGAACCACTTAGCACCCTCTATACGAGCAAACAAATCAGTAAGCAATGGCAATGGGTATTGATACTTAACAGTGATCTTATTCAGAAGCCGATAATCAATACATGGTCTCAAAGAGCCGTCTTTTTTTGAGACAAAGAAAAACCCAGCTCCCAAGGGAGAAGAAGATGGACGAATATGTCCCTTTTCCAAAGACTCCTTTATATATTCCCGCATAGCAGCATGTTCCGGCACAGACAAATTAAACAAACGACCCTTTGGATATTTACAACCCGGTATCAAATCTATGGCACAATCGCACTCACGGTGCGGAGGTAACGACCCAAGCTTGGGTTCGTCAAAGACGTCTTGATAATCAGAGAGGAACTCAGGGACTTCAGAGGGAATGGACGACGAAATAGAAACCAAAGGTACGTCCCCATGAATACCCTTACATCCCCAGCTCAACACAGACATAGCTCTCCAGTCCAAGACTGGGTTGTGAGACTGCAACCATGGCAATCCCAGTACCAAATCGTCATGTAAATTATACAGCACCAGGAAACGAATAATCTCCTGGTGATCCGGATTGATACGCATGGTTACTTGTGTCCAGTATTGTGGTTTATTATTAGCCAATGGGGTGGAGTCAATCCCCTTCAGAGGAATAAGAGTCTCCAAAGGCTCTAAATCAAAACCACAACGATTGGCAAAGGACCAATCCATAAGACTCAGAGCGGCGCCAGAGTCAACATAGGCGTCCGTGGCAATGGATGACAAAGAGCAAATCAGGGTTACAGACAAAATAAACTTAGACTGAATGGTGCCAATGGAAACAGACTTATCAAGCTTCTTTGTACGCCTAGAGCATGCCGATATAACATGAGTAGAATCCCCACAATAGAAACACAATCCATTCTTCCGTCTAAAATTCTGTCGCTCGCTCCTGGACAGAATTCTATCACACTGCATACTTTCTGGCGTCTTTTCCATAGACACCGCCAGATGGTGCATCGGTTTGCGCTCCCGCAGACGCCTATCAATCTGAATAGCCATTGTCATGGACTCATTCAGACCTGCAGGCAAAGGGAACCCCACCATAACATCCTTAACGGCATCAGAGAGACCTTCTCTGAAAGTTGCCGCCAAGGCGCACTCATTCCACTGAGTAAGCACAGACCATTTACGGAATTTTTGGCAGAAAACTTCAGCTTCGTCTTGCCCCTGAGATAGTGCCATCAAAGTTTTTTCTGCCTGAAGTTCCAAATGAGGTTCCTCATAAAGCAAGCCCAAGGCCAGAAAAAACGCATCCACATCGCGTAACGCAGGATCCCCTGCTGGCAACGAGAAGGCCCAATCTTGAGGGTCACCCCTGAGCAAGGAAATCACAATCCTAACCTGCAGAGCAGGGTCTCCAGCTGAACGAGACTTCAGGGACAAATAAAGCCTACAATTATTTCGGAAATTCTGGAAGCTAGCTCTATTCCCTGTGAAGAACTCCGGCAAAGGAATTCTCGGCTCAGATACCGGAGCATGTACTACAAAATCTTGTAAATTTTGTACTTTCGTGATGAGATTATTCAAACCCGCAGTTACACTCTGGAGATCCATTATTGTCAGGTGCACACAGAGCATACAGAGATTAGGAGGAGAGAGAGAAAAAAGACTGCAGCAAGGCAGACTGGAGGAAAAAAAAAAAAAAAAAAAAATTCCAGCAGACTTCTTATAACTCTCCTTTCTCAACCTGGGTCTTTAACACTTTAGTGGCCGGTCAAACTGTCATGATCTCTGCAGGCAGAGATCATAGCAAGCCTATAGAGGGACAAGCTCTCGGAAGATGGAACTATACTGACCATGAACTAAGCCTGCCGCGCAACTAGAAATAGCCAGGTAGCATTTCCTATTTATCGCTAGATGCCCAGCTCTGGCCTAAGACCTAAATAGCTAGCAGAGGGAAATATAAGACCTGGCTCACCTCTAGAGAAATATTCCAAAGAAGACAGTAGCCCCCCACATATAATGACGGTGAGTTCAGATGAAACAACAAACGCAGCAGGAAAATAGTCTTAGCAAATTTGAGGTCCGCTTACTAGATAGCAGAAGACAGATAGTATACTTTCATGGTCAGCAGAAAAATACTAACAAAACACCATCCAGAGATTACCTTAAACTCTGGCATTAACTCATAACGCCAGAGTAGCAATCCCTGATCGACGAGAGCTTTCCAGACACAGTAACAAAACTTCAGCTGCGAACTGGAACAAATAGGCAAAACAAAACATGGACAAAAGTCCAACTTATCAGTAGTTGTCTAGAAGCAGGAACAAGCACTGAGAGGCATCAGATAACATTGTTGACCGGCAAGAAACCACCAGAGAAATGAGCTTAAATAGCGACACCCACTACTGATGGAATCAGGTGAAACAGGAAAGAGGATGACAAGTCCAATTCCACAAGCGGCCACCGGGGGAGCCCAGAATCCAAATTCACAACAGGAAGGAGCGCCATTTGACTTTTCAATGCAAAATTGACTGGAATTGAGATGGGACGCCATGTTGCGTTTGGAGAGCCCCTGATGTGCCTAAACATTGAAACTCCCTACAAGTGACACCATTTTGGAAAGTAGACCCCCTAAGGAACTTATCTAGATGTGTGGTGAGCACTTTGACCCACCAAGTGCTTCACAGAAGTTTATAATGCAGAGCCGTAAAAATAAAAAATCATATTTTTTCACAAAAATGATCTTTTCGCCCCCAATTTTTTATTTTCCCAAGGGTAAGAGAAGAAATTGGACCCCAAAAAATGTTGGCCAATTTGTCCTGAGTACGATGATACCCCATATGTGGGTGTAAACCATTGTTTGGGCGCATGGCAGAGCTTGGAAGGGAAGGAGCGCCATTTGACTTTTCAATGCAAAATTGACTGGAATTGAGATGGGACGCCATGTTGCGTTTGGAGAGCCCCTGATGTGCCTAAACATTGAAACTCCCTACAAGTGACACCATTTTGGAAAGTAGACCCCCTAAGGAACTTATCTAGATGTGTGGTGAGCACTTTGACCCACCAAGTGCTTCACAGAAGTTTATAATGCAGAGCCGTAAAAATAAAAAATCATATTTTTTCACAAAAATGATCTTTTCGCCCCCAATTTTTTATTTTCCCAAGGGTAAGAGAAGAAATTGGACCCCAAAAAATGTTGGCCAATTTGTCCTGAGTACGCTGATACCCCATATGTGGGTGTAAACCATTGTTTGGGCGCATGGCAGAGCTTGGAAGGGAAGGAGCGCCATTTGACTTTTCAATGCAAAATTGACTGGAATTGAGATGGGACGCCATGTTGCGTTTGGAGAGCCCCTGATGTGCCTAAACATTGAAACTCCCTACAAGTGACACCATTTTGGAAAGTAGACCCCCTAAGGATCTTATCTAGATGTGTTTTGAGAGCTTTTAACCCCCAAGTGTTTCACTACAGATTATAACGCAGAGCCGTGAAAATAATTTTTATTTTTTTTCTCAAAAATGATTTTTTAGCACCCAGCTTTGTATTTTTACAAGGGTAACAGAATAAATTGGACCCCAAAATTTGTTTTCCAATTTGTCCTGAGTACGCTGATACCCCATATGTGGGGGGGAACCACTGTTTGGGCGCATGACAGAGCTCGGAAGGGAAGGAGCGCCATTTGGAATGCAGACTTAAATGGATTGGTCAGCAGCCGTCACGTTGCATTTGCAGAGCCCCTGATGTACCCAAACAGTACAAACCCCCCACAAGTGACCCCATATTGGAAACTAGACCTCCCAAGGAACTTATCTAGATGTGTTTTGAGAACTTTGAACCCCCAAGTGTTTCACTAAAGTTTATAGCGCAAAGCCGTGAAAATAAAAATTCTTTTTTTTTTTTCACAAAAATGATTTTTAGCCCCCAGTTTTGTATTTTTACAAGGGTAACAGGATAAATTAGACCCCAAAAGTTGTTGTCCAATTTGTCCTGAGTACGCTGATACCCCATATGTGGGGGGGAACCACTGTTTGGGTGCATGACAGAGCTCGGAAGGGAAGGAGCGCCATTTGGAATGCAGCCTTAAATGGATTGGTCTGCAGGCGTCACGTTGCATTTGCAGAGCCCCTGATGTACCCAAACAGTACAAACCCCCCACAAGTGACCCCATATTGGAAACTAGACCTCCCAAGGAACTTATCTAGATGTGTTGTGAGAACTTTGAACCCCCAAGTGTTTCACTACAGTTTATAACGCAGAGCCGTGAAAATAAAACATCTTTTTTTTCCCACAAAAATGATTTTTAGCCCCCCAAATTTTTATTTTCCTAAGGATAACAAGAGAACTTGGACCCCAGAAGTTGTTGTTCAATTTGTCCCGAGTACGCTGATAACACATATGTTGGGGTAAACCCCTTTTTGGGCGCACGGGAGAGCTCGGAAGGGAAGGAGCACTGTTTTACTTTTTCAACGCAGAATTGGCTGGAATTGAGATTGGACGCCATGTCGCGCTTGGAGAGCCCCTGATGTGCCTGGACAGTGGAAACTCCCCAATTCTACCTGAAACCCTAACCCAAACACACCCCTAACCCTAATCCCAACGGTAACCCTAACCACACCCCTAGCCCTGACACACCCATAATTCTAATCCCAACCCTAATCCAAACGTAAATGTAATCCAAACCCTAACCCTAACTTTACCTCCAACCCTAGCCCTAACCCTAACCCTACCCCTCACCCTAACCCTAAACGTGACTGAAATACGTGTCACTAAAATACGTGTCACTAAAATACGTGGCACTGAAATACGTGGCACTGAAATACGTGGCACTGAAATACGTGGCACTGAAATACGTGGCACTGAAATACGTGATACGTGGCACTTAAATACGTGGCACTGAAACACGTGGCACTGAAATACGTGATACGTGGCACTGAAATACGTGGCACTGAAATACGTGGCACTGAAATACGTGGCACTTAAATACGTGGCACTTAAATATGTGGCACTTAAATACGTGGCACTGAAATACGTGGCACTGAAATATGTGATACGTGGCACTTAAATACGTGGCACTGAAATACGTGGCACTGAAACACGTGGCACTGAAATACGTGGCACTGAAATACGTGGCACTGAAATACGTGGCACTGAAATACGTGGCACTGAAACACGTGGCACTGAAATACGTGATACGTGGCACTGAAATACGTGGCACTGAAATACGTGGCACTTAAATACGTGGCACTTAAATACGTGGCACTGAAATATGTGATACGTGGCACTGAAATACGTGGCACTGAAATACGTGGCACTGAAATACGTGGCACTGAAATACGTGGCACTGAAATACGTGGCACTTAAATACGTGGCACTTAAATACGTGGCACTGAAATATGTGATACGTGGCACTTAAATACGTGGCACTGAAACACGTGGCACTGAAACACGTGGCACTGAAATACATGGCACTGAAATACGTGGCACTGAAATACGTGGCACTGAAATACGTGGCACTGAAATACGTGGTACTAAAATATGTGGCACTGAAATACGTGATACGTGGCACTGAAATACGTGGCACTGAAACACGTGGCACTGAAATACGTGATACGTGGCACTGAAATACGTGGCACTGAAATACGTGGCACTGAAATACGTGGCACTGAAATACGTGGCACTGAAATACGTGGCACTATGACTGTCAGAAAATGTTCATTAAACGGTTAGGGATGAGTTTAGGGGTAGAGTTAGGGTTAGGGTTTGGATCCCTTTATCACCTTGATGGTGGTGGGTGGCTTTTCAGTGTGTTTTCTGTTTTTTTTCGATAAAAATGCATGCGTTTTTAACGCAAACAAACGCATGTGCTTAAAAACGCAAGAAAATACTGCAGGTTGTATTTCTGAAAATGAACGCATGCAGAAAAAAACCGCATGCGTTTGAAAACGCGACCAAACGCGTACAAAAAAACCGCATGCGTTTTCAATGTCAAATATAGGGAAAAAACGCATGCGTTTTTTTGTGCAAAAAACGCTGCAGACAAAAACGCAAGTGTGAAACCAGCGACGCTTTTTATAGCAAAAAAGTTTTTGCGTCTCCACATTTTGAGACCTATAATTTTTCCACATTTTGCTCCACAGAGTCATGTGAGGTCTTGTTTTTTGCGGGACGAGTTGACGTTTTTATTGGTAACATTTTCGGACACGTGACCATTTTTGATCGCTTTTTATTCCGATTTTTTGAGGCAGAATGACCAAAAACCTGCTATTCATGAATTTCTTTTGGGAGAGGCGTTTATACCGTTCCGCGTTTGGTAAAATTGATAAAGCAGTTTTATTCGTCGGGTCAGTACGATTACAGCGATATCTCATTTATATCATTTTTTTATGTTTTGGCGCTTTTATACGATAAAAACTAAAATATAGAAAAAATAATTATTTTGGTATCGCTTTATTCTCAGGACTATAACTTTTTTATTTTTTTGCTGATGATGCTGTATGGCGGCTTGTTTTTTGCGGGACAAGATGACGTTTTCAGCGGTACCATGGATATTTATATCAGTCTTTTTGATCGTGTGTTATTCCACTTTTTGTTCGGCGGTATGGTAATAAAGCGTTTTTTGCCTCGTTTTTTTTTTTTTTTCTTACGGTGTTTACTGAAGGGGTTAACTAGTGGGGCAGTTTTATAGGTTGGGTCGTTACGGACGCGGCGATACTAAATATGTGTACTTTTATTGTTTTGTTTTTTTTATTTAGATAAAGAAATGTATTTATGGGAATAATATATTTTTTTTATTATTATTTATTTAGGAATTTTTTTTTTATTTTTTTTTACACATGTGGAAAATTTTTTTTTTTACTTTTTTACTTTGTCCCAGGGGGGGACATCACAGATCATTGATCTGGCAGTGTGCACAGCACTCTGCCAGATCGACGATCTGCTGTGCAGGGCTGCAGGCTTTCCAAGTGTCTGCTCTGAGCAGACACTCGGTAAGCCACCTCCTTCCCTGCAGGACCCGGATGCCGCGGCCATCTTGGATCCGGGACCTGCGGCGAGGAGGGAGGTAGGAGACCCTCAGAGCAACGCGATCACATCGCGTTGCTCCGGGGGTCTCAGGGAAGCCCGCAGGGAGCCCCCTCACTGCGCGATGCTTCCCTATACCGCCGGTACACTGCGATCATGTTTGATCGCGGTGTGCCGGGGGTTAATGTGCCGGGGGCGGTCCGTGACCGCTCCTGGCACATAGTGCCGGATGTCAGCTGCGATATGCAGCTGACACCCGGCCGCGATCGGCCGCGCTCCCCCCGTGAGCGCCGCTGATCGATGATGACGTACTATCCCGTCGGCGGTCATACGGGCCCACCCCACCTCGATGGGATAGTACGTCAAATGTCGGGAAGGGGTTAAGAAGCCCTCTTAGGCTGCCGTCACACTAGCAGTATTTAGTCAGCATTTTACATCAGTATTTGTAAGCCTGAACCAGGAGTGGGTGATAAATGCAGAAGTGGTGCATATGTTTCTGTTATTCTTTTCCTCTATATGTTCCACTCCTGGTTTTGGCTTACAAATACTGATGTAAAATACTGACCAAATACTGCTAGTATGACGGCAGCCTCACTCTGAACTCATTAAAGGTATTAACTGCACTTGTTTGAACTCATTAGGCCGGTTTCACATTTGCGGTTGAGTCCGCAGCGTTTCTTCTGCATTTATCCGCATGCGTTGTGTATCCCTATATTTAACACTAGAGACGCATGTGTCTGCGATCAATTGCGTTTTGCTGCATTTGACGACGCATGCGTCGTTTCATCGTCTGCGGTTTGGCATGGTAAACGCTACATGTAGTAATTTTAGAGGCGTCAATTTGCCGCCTAGAAACGTATGTGGTTGTTAGCGGATGGAATGCAGCAAAAAAATGCATTGCTGTCTATATGAACGCATGCGACCGCAAGCACATGCGTTTGCTTGCGTTTGTGAATGCATGCGTTGCACCAGAGAAAAACATGTCTAGACACTGATTAGCCATCCCCCCACATACAAGGTGATAAAAGGAGGGAGTGGACATTTGCAGGTCACTACTCAGCAGACAGAGAAGCAGAGCAGACGCAGGCAAGAACCTTGGAGAAAACAAGACACTGAACCATGTGAATATATCAAAGCCAATGCCTTTATTTTCTATTTTCTGTCTCTACATGTCCTAATTTCTGCCATTTTTTTCTTTCTGCATGCATCAGAATGTCATCTTCTTCTGATGAGGAGCAACTTCCTGGGCCTTCTCAAGCCGAACATGTCAGTGAAGTGAGTACTCAACTCCTCAGATTGGTAAGTATTCACTGTCACATCTACACATGTGACAATTTTTTATTCCTTTTTTTAGAGCACTTCTTCGACTGCAGCAGAGGGTGAGCAGGAGCAGCGGGGTCATGGTCGGGTGGCAAGGCGGCAGCGTTTAAGTATACCTGGCTGACTGTTTATTGTATCCTCACTTTAGTATTCTTGAATCTTCCTTTCCTTACTATCCTCTTTCTTTACATTTTTCTTCTGGACTCCATTTTTATCTTGACTTTTATTATTCATGCCATTTCTCAGCCTCTGTTTTTTTTCTTTTCCTTATGTTAATGTATCCAACATTAATGTATTCATTTATTTTTTAGGTTCCAGAACAGGATGAGGGCTTCATTGACAATGATATCCTCATCTCCCTGGTCCATGAGCGAGTCCCGTTGTGGGACACCCAGGTTCCCCAGCACTCGGACAATGTGACGATCTGGCAGCTATGGAATGAGGTGGCCAAAGCGATGTGGGATGGCTGGGACAATGTCCTGACTCGGGTCCAAAATGCATTTTGTAAGTATTGCAATGCAGTGTGATGCAGCAGAGACCTTGGCCGTGCTCACTAAAACTGTGTGTGATGAGAGAAACAGTTGTGAGAGCATGGCCAAAAGTCCATTGTCTAACCATTATTTTTTGTTTTTTCAACAGTGCCCAAAGTCAAAACACATTGGCGTTCAATGAAGGACCGCTTCAACAAGGACCTGCGTCAAGAGAGCCGTGTTCCCAGTGGTTCTGGAGCAAGGATCCGAAAGTATAAATACCACCGCATTCTGGCATTTTTAAGACAGGTCCTTGCCCAGAGAATGTAAGAATTTTTTCGGTGTATTAGGTTGTGTTGTATTGCCATAATCTGTATGTTTCTATTCAACAGGAGTTGGCGTTTTTTAAGTTTTTGGTATTATTTTTTTTCCTTGTTTCACAGCACATGGAGCAGCACTGTTGACCCAGGTTCTGGAGCGGTCCTTCATCAGACAGCCACGGACCTGTCCCAGCCATCCAGAAGCACTGCAGCAAGTGGGCCTGCCAAACTAACTGGAGACCAGGAAGCTGGTCCATCAGGTGTTCCCCTTTCCCAGTCCTCTGCCTCTGTCCTTTTTCTTGGGCTCCTCCCGGCAGTGGCAGAGGGCATCGGACAGGTCACGAGTTTTTGCACTTGAGCTCGGTTTTTCACGATGGACTCAAGGCTTTGGGTGACTGACTGGATACTGCCATTAGCCATATGAATACACGTATTCAGGAGGTCATCAAAAGCCGTGACCAAGTAAAAGCCGACCTCCAGATGCCAGCACATCATTTTTTTAACCAAATTGAACAGGGCATGTCGGAACACCTTACTCCTGATCTCCAGCTTAGTGTCATGCAGGCCTGCAATGTTGCTTACGTGCAGACTATGCAGCAGAGTCAGTATTTTCAGCAGACAGTGGCAGCATATCCACCTGTGCCTTCACTGTCACGATTGACCTCAGTGCCGACCTCTGCTGCATACCACTGCACGGCCACCTCCATTCCAAGCACTGCCGGACTCCACTACAGCACCACCACCATGCCGAGTGCTGTAGGACAGCCCACCGCCACCACCATGACAACTGCTGCTCCTGCTTGGACTCCTCCACTGACACCACCATGCAGCAGCAGGACCCTAGCATGGCCTTCCGCTCTGCCACCACCATGCAGCAGGACCCTGGCATTCCCATACGCTCTGCTACCATGATGCATCAGGACCCTGGCATGGCCTTCCGCTCCACCACCACGATGCAGCAGGACCCTAGCATGGCCTTCCGCCCCACCACCATGATGCAGCAGGACCCTGGCATTCCCTTCCGCTCTGCCACCACGATGCAGCAGGACCCTGGCATGGCCTTACAAACTTCTACCACAACCATGCAGCAGCAGCAGCATGATAAAGACAGTGACAGTTTGGCCACTATGACAAGGCCGCAAGAAATGAGCCTGCCGAGGCTCCTCAGACCGCAGCGCTGATCCCAAAAAGGGAGAAAAAAGTGGACTATTTTTATTCCTCCCCCTCACCTCAAAATGTGTCTGTTATGTCAGGTTTGTCTCACCCTTCCAGTGTGTCTCAGCCCTCTCATGCATCGAGCCTCATCCCCGATCTGTCAGACCCCAGTAATTTAATTGCCCCTTCTCCTACCACCCCTGCGTCGTCCACAGTGAGTCAAGCTTCACAGCTACATACCTCCCGTTTCCAGCACTCTACCCCAAGCAGGCACAGTTAATTTTTTTTTATTTGTTAAAAAAATTAATAATAATGTTTTTTGCCCCCCAAAACGGTTTGGTTAATTGTGTATTTCGTCGCCGGCAACACACACTGTGCGCCAAATATAAAACAATGCCCTGCACACTTTATTTTTTGCCCACATTATAGCTCCAGTAGTTAGCAAGTACAACACTGCAGTTTTGTGTGTCTTTAGTATAGAGATATGAGGTGGGCCTAAACATTTATATACTTGTATTTTATCCATAATCTCTTCCTTCTGCTTAGTCAGTGACTAGTGTTGCAGACTGAAGAGAAAATGGCGGCAATACAATGCAGAACAACACTGCGTGCAGAATTATTAGGCAAGTTGTTTTTTGGATCACATGATACTTTTTGTACATGTTGTCCTACTCCAAGCTGTTCAGGCTTGAGAGCCAACTACAAATTAAGTAAATCAGGTGATGTGCATCTCTGTAATGAGCAGGAGTGTTGTCTAATGACATCAACACCCTTTATAAGGTATGCTTAATTATTAGGCAACTTTCTTTCCTTTGGCAAAATGGGTCAGAAGAGAGATTTGACGGGCTCTGAAAAGTCCAAAATTGTGAGATGTCTTGCAGAGGGATGCTGCAGTCTTGAAATTGCCAAACTTTTGAAGTGTGATCTGTTATGATCTGGTGGCCTAAGAGCAGCATGAGACGTACTCTGGAGAAGGTGGTACCTGTACTGACTGCAGACCCTGAACTTAACACCGCAACTAGAAGTAGCCGTGGAATGTACCTAGCACTCCCTGGACATCTCGACACAGCCGGAGGACTAATTACCCCTAGAGATAGAAAAGGGAAAGCTATCTTGCCTCAGAGAAAATTCCCAAAGGATAGACAGCCCCCCACAAATATTGACTGTGAGAGGAGAGGGAAAAAACACACAGACTGAAATCAGAATTTAGCAAGGGAGGCCACTTCTAGCTAAATAGAAAGGATAGGACAGAGTACTATGCGGTCAGTATTAAAACACTAGAAAATATCCACCACAGAAAATACAAAAACTCCACAGCTAACTAAAGATATGGAGGGTATATCTGCATCTCCAGAGATACCAGCTTGGCTAAACAAATCTGTCATGATCTCTGCAGGCAGAGATCATAGCAAGCCTATAGAGGGACAAGCTCTCGGAAGATGGAACTATACTGACCATGAACTAAGCCTGCCGCGCAACTAGAAATAGCCAGGTAGCATTTCCTATTTATAGCTAGATGCCCAGCTCTGGCCTAAGACCTAAATAGCTAGCAGAGGGAAATATAAGACCTGGCTCACCTCTAGAGAAATATTCCAAAGAAGACAGTAGCCCCCCACATATAATGACGGTGAGTTCAGATGAAACAACAAACGCAGCAGGAAAATAGTCTTAGCAAATTTGAGGTCCGCTTACTAGATAGCAGAAGACAGATAGTATACTTTCATGGTCAGCAGAAAAACACTAACAAAACACCATCCAGAGATTACCTTAAACTCTGGCATTAACTCATAACGCCAGAGTAGCAATCCCTGATCAACGAGAGCTTTCCAGACACAGTAACAAAACTTCAGCTGTGAACTGGAACAAATAGGCAAAACAAAACATGGACAAAAGTCCAACTTATCTAGTAGTAGTCTAGAAGCAGGAACAAGCACTGAGAGGCATCAGATAACATTGTTGACCGGCAAGAAACCACCAGAGAAATGAGCTTAAATAGCGACACCCACTACTGATGGAACCAGGTGAAACAGGAAAGAGGATGACAAGTCCAATTCCACAAGCGGCCACCGGGGGAGCCCAGAATCCAAATTCACAACAGTACCCCCCCCTCAAGGAGGGGGCACCGAACCCTCACCAGATCCACCAGGGCGACCAGGATGAGCCCTATGGAAGGCACAAACAAGATCAGAAGCATGAACATCAGATGCATTGACCCAAGAATTATCCTCCTGGCCGTAACCCTTCCAGTTGACCAGATACTGGAGTCTCCGTCTGGAAACACGAGAGTCCAAAATTTTCTCCACAACGTACTCCAACTCACCCTCAACCAACACCGGAGCAGGAGGCTCAACTGAAGGTACCACAGGTACCTCATACCTGCGCAATAACGACCGATGAAAAACGTTATGAATGGAAAAGGACGCAGGGAGGTCCAAACGGAAAGAAACAGGATTAAGAATCTCCAATATTCTATAAGGGCCGATGAACCGAGGTTTAAACTTAGGAGAAGAGACCCTCATAGGGACAAAACGAGAAGACAACCACACCAAATCTCCAACACAAAGCCGAGAACCAACACGACGATGACGGTTGGCAAAACGCTGAGTCTTCTCCTGGGACAACTTCAAATTGTCCATAACCTGCCCCCAGATGTGATGCAATCTCTCCACCACCGCATCCACTCCAGGACAATCCGAGGATTCCACCTGACCGGAGGAAAATCGAGGGTGAAACCCCGAATTACAGAAAAACGGGGACACCAAGGTGGAAGAGCTGGCCCGATTATTGAGGGCGAACTCTGCCAATGGCAAAAAAGCAACCCAATCATCCTGGTCAGCAGAGACAAAACACCTCAGATATGTCTCCAGGGTCTGATTAGTCCGCTCGGTCTGGCCATTAGTCTGAGGGTGAAAAGCAGATGAAAAAGACAAATCAATGCCCATCCTAGCACAGAATGCCCGCCAAAATCTAGACACAAATTGGGTACCTCTGTCAGAAACAATATTCTCAGGAATACCGTGCAATCGGACAACATTCTGAAAAAACAGAGGAACCAACTCAGAAGAAGAAGGCAACTTGGGCAGAGGAACCAAATGGACCATTTTAGAGAAACGGTCACAGACCACCCAGATGACAGACATCTTCTGGGAAACAGGCAGATCTGAAATAAAATCCATCGAGATGTGTGTCCAAGGCCTCTTAGGAATAGGCAAGGGCAACAGCAGTCCGCTAGCCCGAGAACTACAAGACTTGGCCCGAGCACAAACGTCACATGACTGCACAAAGACTCGCACATCTCGTGACAGGGAAGGCCACCAGAAGGATCTTGCCACCAAATCCCTGGTACCAAAAATTCCGGGATGACCTGCCAATGCAGAAGAATGTACCTCAGAGATGACTCTGCTGGTCCAATCATCCGGAACAAACAGTCTATCAGGCGGACAACGATCCGGTCTATCCGCCTGAAACTCTTGCAAGGACCGCCGCAGATCAGGAGAAACGGCCGACAAAATTACTCCCTCCCTAAGGATACCTGTGGGTTCAGAATTACCAGGAGAGTCCGGGTCAAAACTCCTAGAAAGGGCATCGGCCTTAACATTCTTAGAACCCGGTAGGTATGACACCACAAAATTAAAGCGAGAAAAAAATAAAGACCAGCGCGCCTGTCTAGGATTCAGGCGTCTGGCAGTCTCAAGATAAATCAAATTTTTGTGGTCAGTCAATACCACCACCTGATGCCTAGCCCCCTCGAGCCAATGGCGCCACTCCTCAAACGCCCACTTCATGGCCAAAAGCTCCCGATTCCCAACATCATAATTCCGCTCTGCGGGCGAAAATTTGCGAGAAAAGAAGGCACAAGGCCTAATGACGGAGCAGTCGGAACCTTTCTGCGACAACACTGCCCCAGCTCCGATCTCCGAAGCGTCAACCTCAACCTGAAAAGGCAGATTCACATCAGGCTGACGCAACACAGGGGCAGAGGCAAAACGGCGCTTAAGCTCCTGAAAGGCCTCTACAGCATGAGGGGACCAATTAGCAACATCAGCGCCTTGTCTGGTCAAATCAGTCAGTGGTTTAACGACATCCGAAAAACCAGCAATAAATCGGCGGTAAAAGTTGGCAAAGCCCAAAAATCTCTGAAGACCCTTAAGAGAGGAGGGCTGAGTCCAGTCACAAATAGCTTGCACCTTGACGGGATCCATCTCAATGGAAGAGGGAGAAAAAATATACCCCAAAAAGGAAATTTTCTGGACCCCAAAAACGCACTTAGACCCCTTCACACATAAAGAATTAGACCGCAGAACCTGAAAAACTCTCCTGACCTGCTGGACATGAGAGTCCCAGTCATCAGAAAAAATCAGAATATCATCCAGATATATTATCATAAATTTATCCAGAAAATCGCGGAAAATATCATGCATAAAAGACTGGAAAACTGAAGGGGCATTAGAAAGACCGAAAGGCATGACCAAATACTCAAAGTGGCCCTCGGGCGTATTAAATGCGGTCTTCCACTCATCCCCCTGCCTGATCCGCACCAAATTATACGCCCCACGAAGATCAATTTTAGAGAACCACTTAGCACCCTCTATACGAGCAAACAAATCAGTAAGCAATGGCAATGGGTATTGATACTTAACAGTGATCTTATTCAGAAGCCGATAATCAATACATGGTCTCAAAGAGCCGTCTTTTTTTGAGACAAAGAAAAACCCAGCTCCCAAGGGAGAAGAAGATGGACGAATATGTCCCTTTTCCAAAGACTCCTTTATATATTCCCGCATAGCAGCATGTTCCGGCACAGACAGATTAAACAAACGACCCTTGGGATATTTACAACCCGGTATCAAATCTATGGCACAATCGCACTCACGGTGCGGAGGTAACGACCCAAGCTTGGGTTCGTCAAAGACATCTTGATAATCAGAGAGGAACTCAGGGACTTCAGAGGGAATGGACGACGAAATAGAAACCAAAGGTAAGTCCCCATGAATACCCTTACATCCCCAGCTCAACACAGACATTGCTCTCCAGTCCAAGACTGGGTTGTGAGACTGCAACCATGGCAATCCCAGTACCAAATCGTCATGTAAATTATACAGCACCAGGAAACGAATAATCTCCTGGTGATCCGGATTGATACGCATGGTTACTTGTGTCCAGTATTGTGGTTTATTATTAGCCAATGGGGTGGAGTCAATCCCCTTCAGAGGAATAAGAGTCTCCAAAGGCTCTAAATCAAAACCACAACGATTGGCAAAGGACCAATCCATAAGACTCAGAGCGGCGCCAGAGTCAACATAGGCGTCCGTGGCAATGGATGACAAAGAGCAAATCAGGGTTACAGACAAAATAAACTTAGACTGAATGGTGCCAATGGAAACAGACTTATCAAGCTTCTTTGTACGCCTAGAGCATGCTGATATAACATGAGTAGAATCCCCACAATAGAAACACAATCCATTCTTCCGTCTAAAATTCTGTCGCTCGCTCCTGGACAGAATTCTATCACACTGCATACTTTCTGGCGTCTTTTCCATAGACACCGCCAGATGGTGCACCGGTTTGCGCTCCCGCAGACGCCTATCAATCTGAATAGCCATTGTCATGGACTCATTCAGACCTGCAGGCACAGGGAACCCCACCATAACATCCTTAACGGCATCAGAGAGACCTTCTCTGAAAGTTGCCGCCAAGGCGCACTCATTCCACTGAGTAAGCACAGACCATTTACGGAATTTTTGGCAGAAAACTTCAGCTTCGTCTTGCCCCTGAGATAGTGCCATCAAAGTTTTTTCTGCCTGAAGTTCCAAATGAGGTTCCTCATAAAGCAAGCCCAAGGCCAGAAAAAACGCATCCACATCGCGTAACGCAGGATCCCCTGCTGGCAATGAGAAGGCCCAATCTTGAGGGTCACCCCTGAGCAAGGAAATCACAATCCTAACCTGCTGAGCAGGGTCTCCAGCTGAACGAGACTTCAGGGACAAATAAAGCTTACAATTATTTCGGAAATTCTGGAAGCTAGCTCTATTCCCTGTGAAGAACTCCGGCAAAGGAATTCTCGGCTCAGATACCGGAGCATGTACCACAAAATCTTGTAAATTTTGTACTTTCGTGATGAGATTATTCAAACCCGCAGTTACACTCTGGAGATCCATTATTGTCAGGTGCACACAGAGCATACAGAGATTAGGAGGAGAGAGAGAAAAAAGACTGCAGCAAGGCAGACTGGAGGAAAAAAAAAAAAAAAAATTCCAGCAGACTTCTTATAACTCTCCTTTCTCAACCTGGGTCTTTAACACTTTAAAGGCCGGTCAAACTGTCATGATCTCTGCAGGCAGAGATCATAGCAAGCCTATAGAGGGACAAGCTCTCGGAAGATGGAACTATACTGACCATGAACTAAGCCTGCCGCGCAACTAGAAATAGCCAGGTAGCATTTCCTATTTATAGCTAGATGCCCAGCTCTGGCCTAAGACCTAAATAGCTAGCAGAGGGAAATATAAGACCTGGCTCACCTCTAGAGAAATATTCCAAAGAAGACAGTAGCCCCCCACATATAATGACGGTGAGTTCAGATGAAACAACAAACGCAGCAGGAAAATAGTCTTAGCAAATTTGAGGTCCGCTTACTAGATAGCAGAAGACAGATAGTATACTTTCATGGTCAGCAGAAAAACACTAACAAAACACCATCCAGAGATTACCTTAAACTCTGGCATTAACTCATAACGCCAGAGTAGCAATCCCTGATCAACGAGAGCTTTCCAGACACAGTAACAAAACTTCAGCTGTGAACTGGAACAAATAGGCAAAACAAAACATGGACAAAAGTCCAACTTATCTAGTAGTAGTCTAGAAGCAGGAACAAGCACTGAGAGGCATCAGATAACATTGTTGACCGGCAAGAAACCACCAGAGAAATGAGCTTAAATAGCGACACCCACTACTGATGGAACCAGGTGAAACAGGAAAGAGGATGACAAGTCCAATTCCACAAGCGGCCACCGGGGGAGCCCAGAATCCAAATTCACAACACAAATCCTTATACAGACCAAGCTGGACAAGACAAAAACATGGAAAAGAACTGAACAATAAGGCCACAGCATGTGGACAGCAAAAACTCAAGGCCAGAACTTATCTTTGTTGAAAAGAACTGCAAAGCAGGAGAGACCAGGCAGAGATGTGAATCCTCCAGGAACAATGGGCAACTGGCACTGACTAAAGGGTGAAGCAAGACTAAATAGCCCAGTCAGATTTGCAAAAAGTGAACACACCTGATAAATGCTCCGATTCAGAGACAGCAGCGCTACCACTTACAACCCCCGGAGGGAGCCCAAGAGCAGAATTCACAACAGTACCCCCCCCTTGAGGAGGGGTCACCGAACCCTCACCAGAGCCCCCAGGCCGATCCAGACGAGCCAAATGAAAGGCACGAACCAAATCATCAGCATGAACATCGGAGGCAACAACCCAAGAATTATCCTCCTGGCCATAACCCTTCCATTTGACAAGATACTGAAGCTACCACCTCGAAAAATGAGAATCCAAAATCTTCTCAACCACATACTCCAACTCCCCATCAATCAAGGAACAACGGGCACCACATATTTCCGCAACAAAGATCTATGAAAAGGATTATGGATGGAAAAAAAGGCTGGAAGGGCCAAACGAAAAGACACTGGATTGATAATCCCAGAAATCCTGTAAGGGCCAATAAACCGAGGCTTAAACTTAGGGGAAGAAACCTTCATAGGGACATGACGGGAAGACAACCAGACCAAATCCCCAATCCGAAGCCGGGAACCAACACACCGACGACGGTTAGCAAAACGCTGAGCCCCCTCCTGAGACAACACCAAATTGTCAACAACATGAGCCCAAATTTGCTGCAACCTGTCAACCACAGAGTCCACCCCAGGACAATCAGAAGGCTCAACCTGCCCCGAAGAAAAACGAGGATGAAAACCAGAGTTACAAAAGAAGGGTGAAACCAAGGTAGCAGAACTAGCCCGATTATTAAGGGCAAACTCGGCCAATGGCAAGAAAGCCACCCAATCATCCTGATCAGCAGACACAAAGCATCTCAAATAAGTTTCCAAAGTGTGATTAGTTCGCTCGGTTTGGCCATTTGTCTGAGGATGAAATGCGGAAGAAAAAGACAAATCAATGCCCAGCCTAGCACAAAAGGCCCGCCAAAACCTAGAAACAAACTGGGAACCTCTATCGGACACAATATTCTCCGGAATGACATGCAAACGAACCACATGCTGAAAAAACAACGGAACCAAATCAGAAGAGGAAGGCAACTTAGGCAAAGGTACCAAATGAACCATCTTAGAAAACCGGTCACAAACCACCCAGATAACTGACATCCTCTGGGAAACCGGAAGATCTGAAATAAAATCCATAGAAATATGCATCCAAGGCCTCTCAGGGACCGGCAAAGGCAAAAGCAACCCACTAGCGCGGGAACAGCAAGGCTTGGCCCGTGCACAAGTCCCACAGGACTGCACAAAAGAACGCACATTCCGTGACAAAGAAGGCCACCAAAAGGACCTACCAACCAAAACTCTGGTATCAAAAATCCCCGGATGATCAGCTAACACAGAACAATGAACCTCCGAAATCATTTTACTAGTCCATCTGTCAGGAACAAACAATTTCCCCACTGGACAGCGGTCAGGTTTATCAGCCTGAAATTCCTGAAGAACCCGTCATAAATCAGGGGAGATGGCAGAAAGAATCACCCCTTCCTTCAGAATACCGACCGGCTCAAGGACCCCAGGAGAATCAGGCAAAAAGCTCCTAGAGAGGGCATCAGCCTTAACATTTTTAGAACCCGGAAGATACGAGACCACAAAATCAAAACGGGAGAAAAACAGGGACCATCAGGCCTGTCTAGGATTCAGCCGTTTGGCAGACTCGAGATAAATCAGATTCTTATGATCGGTCAAGACCACAATACGGTGCTTGGCCCCCTCAAGCCAATGTCGCCACTCCTCAAATGCCCACTTCATAGCCAACAACTCACGATTGGCAACAACATAATTGCGTTCCGCAGGCGAAAACTTTCGAGAAAAGAAGGCACACGGTTACATCAAGGAACCATCAGAATTCCTCTGAGACAAAACGGCCCCTGCCCCAATCTCAGAAGCGTCAACCTCAACCTGAAAAGGAAGAGAAACATCCTGCTGACGCAACAGAGGGGCATAAGTAAATCGGCGTTTAAGCTCCTGAAAGGCAGAAACAGCCGCAGAGGACCAATTCGTCACATCAGCGCCTTTCTTCGTCAAATCGGTCAGGGGTTTAACCACACTGGAGAATTTGGCAATGAAACGGCGATAAAAATTTCTGAAGGCTCTTCACGGATGTGGGCTGGATCCAATCATGAATGGCCTGAACCTTAACCGGATCCATTTCTATAGATGAGGGAGAAAAAATGAAATGAAGCCCAAAAAAGAAATCTTCTGTACTCCAAAGAGGCACTTAGACCCCTTCACAAACAAGGCATTATCATGAAGGATCTGAAATACCATCCTGACTTGTTTCACATGAGACTCCCAATCATCTGAAAAAATCAAAATATTATCCAAATATACAATCATGAATTTATCAAGATAATTCTGAAATATATCATGCATGAAGGACTGAAACACAGATGGAGCATTAGAGAGTCCGAATGGCATCACAAGGTATTCAAAATGGCCTTCGGGCGTATTAAATGCAGTTTTCCATTCGTCACCCTGCTTAATACGAACAAGATTATATGCCCCTCGAAGGTCAATCTTAGTAAACCAACTAGCCCCCTTAATCCTAGCAAACAGATCAGAAAGCAAAGGCAAAGGGTATTGGAATTTGACCGTGATCTTATTCAAGAGGCGATAATCAATACAGGGTCTCAAGGAGCCATCTTTTTTGGCAACAAAAAAAAAACCTGCTCCCAATGGTGAAGAAGATGGCTGAATATGCCCCTTCTCCAAGGACTCCTTAACATAGCTCCGCATGGCGGTATGTTCTGGCACAGACAGATTGAAAAGTCGGCCCTTAGGGAACTTACAGCCTGGAATCAAGTCAATAGCACAATCACAGTCCCTATGCGGTGGAAGGGAACTGGACTTGGGCTCATTGAATACATCCTGGAAATCTGACAAAAACTCAGGAATTTCAGAAGAGGGGGAGGAGGTAATTGACATCAAAGGAACGTCACCATAAACCCCCTGACAACCCCAACTAGTCACAGACATATATTTCCAATCTAATACTGGATTATGCACCTGTAACCATGGGAAACCCAGCACAATAGCATCATGCAAATTATGCAACACCAGAAAACGACAATCTTCCTGATGGGCTGGCGCCATGCACATGGTCAGCTGTGTCCAAAACTGAGGTTTATTTTTAGCCAACGGTGTAGCATCAATGCCCCTCAAAGGAATAGGACTCTGCAAAGGCTGCAAGGGGAAACCACAACATCTGGCAAATTCTAAGTCCATTAAGTTTAGAGCGGCGCCTGAATCCACAAATGCCATGACAGAAAATGACGATAATGAGCAGATCAGGGTCACAGATAACAGAAATTTAGGTTGTACAGTACTGATGGTAACAGAACTAGCGATTCTCTTGGTACGCTTAGGGCAATCAGAAATAACATGAGCAGAATCGCCGCAGTAAAAACACAACCTATTCTGACGTCTGAATCCTTGTCATTCAGCTCTAGACACAATCCTATCACACTGCATAGTCTCAGGACTCCGCTCGGAAGACAATGCCATAGTGTGCACAACTCTGCGCTCGCGCAAGCGCCGATCAATCTGAATGGCCAGAGACATAGAATCACTCAGACCAGCAGGCGTGGGGAACCCCACCATAACATCTTTAACGGATTCAGAAAGACCCTTTCTGAAGATTGCCGCCAAGGCATCCTCATTCCATTTAGTCAGTACAGACCATTTTCTAAACTTCTGGCAATATGATTCTGCCGCTTCTTGACCCTGAGACAGGGCTAACAAGGTCTTCTCAGCATGATCCACTGAATTAGGTTCGTCATACAATAACCCAGGCGCCTGAAAAAAGGTGTCTACATTAAGTAACGCCAGATTCCCAGGTTCCAGGGCAAATGCCCAATCCTGGGGGTCACCACGCAGCAGAGATATAACAATTTTAACCTGCTGGATGGGATCACCAGAGGAACGGGGTTTCAGAGCAAAAAACAGTTTACAGTTATTTTTAAAGCTCAGAAATTTGGACCTATCCCCAAAAAACAAATCAGGAGTTGGAATTCTAGGCTCTAAAACCGGAGTCTGAACGATATAATCGGAAATACCCTGTACTCTAGCAGCAAGTTGATCCACACGAGAAGCCAATCCCTGAGCATCCATACCAGCGCCGAACTCCTGAGCCACCCAGAGGTAAAGAGGAAAGAAAAAAAAAAAACACAACAGACTACAGAAAAAAAAAGACTCAGCACTTTCCTTCCCTTCTTCTGAGTTGCGGTTAACTCATTGTTGGCCAGTTGTACTGTTATGATCTGGTGGCCTAAGAGCAGCATGAGATGTACTCTGGAGAAGGTGGTACCTGTACTGACCGCAGACCCTGAACTTAACACCGCAACTAGAAGTAGCCGTGGAATGTACCTAGCACTCCCTGGACATCTCGACACAGCCGGAGGACTAATTACCCCTAGAGATAGAAAAGGGAAAACTATCTTGCCTCAGAGAAAATTCCCAAAGGATAGACAGCCCCCCACAAATATTGACTGTGAGAGGAGAGGGAAAAAACATACACAGACTGAAATCAGAATTTAGCAAAGGAGGCCACTTCTAGCTAAATAGAAAGGATAGGACAGAGTACTATGCGGTCAGTATTAAAACACTAGAAAATATCCACCACAGAAAATACAAAAACTCCACAGCTAACTAAAGATATGGAGGGTATATCTGCATCTCCAGAGATACCAGCTTGGCTAAACAAATCCTTATACAGACCAAGCTGGACAAGACAAAAACATGGAAAAGAACTGAACAATAAGGCCACAGCATGTGGACAGCAAAAACTCAAGGCCAGAACTTATCTTTGTTGAAAAGAACTGCAAAGTAGGAGAGACCAGGCAGAGATGTGAATCCTCCAGGAACAATGGGCAACTGGCACTGACTAAAGGGTGAAGCAAGACTAAATAGCCCAGTCAGATTTGCAAAAAGTGAACACACCTGATAAATGCTGCAATTCAGAGACAGCAGCGCTACCACTTACAACCACCGGAGGGAGCCCAAGAGCAGAATTCACAACAGTGATCACCGAACAATCAAGCGTTTCATGGCAAATAGCCAACAGGGGCACAAGCGTGTTGGCCAAAAAAAGTGCAAACTAACTGCCCATGAATTGATGAAAATCAAGCGTGAAGCTGCAAAGATGCTATTTGCCACCAGTTGTGCCATATTTCAGAGATGCAACGTTACTGGAGTATCAAAAAGCACAAGGTGTGCCATACTCAGGGACATGGCCAATGTAAGAAAGGCTGAAAAACAACCACCTTTGAACAAGAAACATAAGAAAAAACGTCAAAACTGGGCCAAGAAACATCTTAAGACTGACTTTTCAAAGGTTTTATGGACTGATGAAATGAGAGTGACTCTTGATGGGCCAGAGGCTGGATCAGTAAAGGGCAGAGAGTTCCACTCCGACTCAGAAGCCAGCAAGGTGGAGGTGGGGTACTGGTATGGGCTGGTGTCATCAAAGATAAACTTGTGGGACCTTTTTGGGTTGAGGATGGAGTGAAGCTCAACTCCCAGACTCGCTGTCAGTTTCTGGAAGACAACTTCTTCTAGCAGTGGTACAGGAAGAAGTCAGTATCATTCAAGAAAAACATGATTTTCATGCAGGACAATGCTCCATCACATGCCTCCAACTACTCCACAGAGTGGCTGGCCAGTAAAGGTCTCAAAGAAGAAACATAATGACATGGCCCCCTTGTTCACCTGATCTGAACCCCATAGAGAACCTGTGGTCCCTTATAAAATGTGAGATCTACAGGGAGGGAAAACAGTACACCTCACGGAACAGTGTCTGGGAGGCTGTGGTGGCTGCTGCATGCAATGTTGATCATAAACTGATCAAGCAACTGACAGAATCTATGGATGGAAGGCCGCTGAGTATCATCATAAAGAAAGGTGACTATATTGGTCACTAATATATTTTTGTTTTGTTTTTGCATGTCAGAAATGTTTATTTCAAAATTTTGTGCAGTTATATTGGTTTACCTGGTGAAAATAAGCAAGTGAGATGAAAATATATTTGGGTTTTATTAAGTTGCCTAATAATTATGCACAGTAATAGTTAACTGCACAAACAGATATCCTCCTAAGATAGCCAAATAAAAAAAAAACCCACTACAACTTCCAAAAATGATAAGCTTTGATATTTATGAGTCTTTTGGGTTGATTGAGAACATACTGTAGTTGTTGATCAATAATAAAAATAATCCTCTGAAATACAACTTGCCTAATAATTCTGCACGCAGTGTATACTTAACAGGTCAGGTGTCCAAAAACTCATTAGTTAGGACACCTGACCTGGTGAGTAGAGAACTGCCTTGTATCACCTCCATTTTCTCTTCTGTGTACATAAGCTATTTCAAACAAAGTGAAGGGACGATGGCAGTCATACAAGGCATATCTGTGCTCACCTGGACATGTGTCAGAAATAGTGAATTCATAAGGCTGTTATATGAGCATCATGAATTCATTATTTCTGACACCTGACTTGATGAGTATAGATCTGTTTTTTATTAAACAGCCTTTGTCTCTTCAGTCTGCGTCCAATAGATACAGCAGAACAGAATTAGGACACAATGACATCAACAACCTTACCACTAACAACCTAAGGCTGCCATCACACTAGCAGTATTTGGTCAGTATTTTACATCAGTATTTGTAAGCCAAAACCAGGAGTGGAACAATCAGAGGAAAAGTATAACATAAACATATGCATCACTTCTGCATTTATCACCCACTCCTGGTTTTGGCTTACAAATACTGATGTAAAATACTGACCAAATACTGCTTGTGTGACGGCAGCCTTGGTTTGTAGAGGAAATACATAGAAGACACGGTCAAGATACCCAAAAATTAAAGTTTATTAACAAAAAATATTATTAACATATAAACAAATAACTGGTAAAAACCAAATCCCAACAGGACATTTACACAATATTGTCCTGCCATGACACACGTCCAATGTCAGAATCAAAAAAGGCAGCAAATTGGTTCCGCATGTGGCCAACTTCAACAGTTGACCGCAGCGGGTGATGCTGGTAATCTGGCAATGGGTTTCCAACCGGTTCATGCAGTTCAATGTTGGGTCACTCCTTAGCCATTATGTAATTGTGGAGAACCACACAGGCTTTGACCACCTAATCGACTGTCTCCATTTTTAGATTAATGGCTGTAACAAGAATGCGCCATTTTGAGACTAGAATCCAAAAGGTACACTCTACTGTTTTTTGGGCCCTGGTCAGTATGTAATTAAAGATCCTTTTAGTGCGGTTCAAGTCCCGACTGGAATATGGCTTCAGTAGGTTTTCACACATCTGAAAGGCCTCATCCACAACCATAACAAATGGCATCGGTGGATGTTGAGTGTTGGGGAAAATTAAAATTTTTGCCATACACACGGCGCCCCATATCCGAGTTCTTGAAAGTCTGGGAATCGTTGCCACGGCCAAAAGCTCCAATGTCCACGACAATGAAGCGACAGTCCGCATCTGCTATTGCCATGAGCACAACAGAAAAATATTTTTTATAATTGAAGTACTCCGATCCTGTTCTGGCTGGTTTGATAATGCGGATGTGCTTTCCTTCCACAGCTCCCAAACAGTTGGGGAAATCACACACTCCAGAATTTTTCAGCAATTTCAATCCACATGTCCACGATAGGTAGGGGTATAAACTCATCCCGGAGAACATTCCACAAAGCCCAGCAGGTGTCCGCAACTATTCCAGACAGGGTGGAGATTCCAAGCCGGTATTGGAAGTGGAGGGATGATAAACTCTCTCCGGTTGCCAGAAATCTGTAATAAAATAAATAAATAAAAAATTAACAATCAATTCTATTTATGGTGTTGTTCTGCCAAAGACATTAAGGAAAATACAAAGAATACATGTCAGACCAACAATAATTATGACTGGCATTTGTTTAGAATTGTTACGTACCTTAATGTAACCAGCTGGTGGAATCGCTCTTCGGAGCTGGGTGTCCTGTCTACGGATGGCTCCTTGGACATGACCAAGCAAATCCCGGAAAGAGTCTTGCAACATCCTTGTATATTCCAGGAATTTGTCCAGGTTGGCATTTAGCTCGCCATATAGCGTGTGATAGGCTCCACGGCTCTCACGTAGTTCGATAATGGGGTGTCGCCAAAAACGCCTACGCCGTGTCCTTCTCCATCTTTCAAGATTTCTGTGTTGCTTCCAAGCAAACGCACAGGCAAAAAACAGCTTGATGCTAAAATTCAGGTTGAAATAAAAGCTCTCCATGCGAAGATCCATCATGAAACAGGATACAGTAGCACACTGTTAAGATTTCAGCAGTCCTAGGGTCTATATATAGATATTCCATAATACACGCCCTCTGTAGTCCCATTGGCGGTGTCTGGTTATCTAGATTTTTCTCCTGTAAAATTTTCCACCATGCGCACAAAGTATGCAAACGCATAACAAAACGCATGATAAAGCGGGAAAATGCAGCATTTTATTAACCGCATGCGTTCCCGCATGCGTCTTGAAAATGCTGCGTTTGTATGTGTTTCTATGTGTTTTTTCCTGCACTTGCGGAAGCGGATTAAATGCTGTGGATTCAAACGCAAATGTGAAACTAGCCTTACCTGTATAAAAGACACCTGTCCACATACTCAATCACATTCCAACTTGTTCCACCAAGGCCAAGAACAAAGAGCTGTCTAAGGACACCAGGGACAAAATTGTAGACTTTTACAAGGCTGTGATGGGCTACAGAACAATAGGCAAGCAGCTTGGTGAAAACGCAACAACTCTTGGCACATTTATTAGAAAATAGAAGAAACAAAAGATGACTGTCAACCTTCCTCAGTCTGGTGCTCCATGCAAGATCTCACCTCGTAGGGCAAAGATGATTCTGAGAAATGTTAGGAATCAGCCTCATCCACAAAGCACTCCATGGCTCAGCACCACCCTACATCTCCTCTCTGGTCTCAGTCTACCAACCTACCCGTGCCCTCCGCTCTGCTAATGACCTCAGGTTAGCATCCTCAATAATCAGAACCTCCCACTCCCGTCTCCAAGACTTTACACGTGCGGCGCCGATTCTTTGGAATGCACTACCTAGGTTAATACAATTAATCCCCAATCCCCACAGTTTTAAGCGTGCACTAAAAACTCATTTGTTCATATTGGCCTACCGCCTCAACGCATTAACCTAATTATCCCTGTGTGGCCTATTAATAAAAAACAACAACATAATCACGTTCCTCCATCATGTTCTCATACACTTTATGCAGTTAATAGCCTCTGTGTCTGTACTGCTACATACTTAGGCAGTTAACTGGTTCATGCAGCTTTACATGAACACCCGAGCCTTACACTATGGCTGGTCCAAATAACTAAAGCAATTGTTACCATCCACCTCTTGTGTCTCCCCTTTTCCTCATAGATTGTAAGCTTGCGAGCAGCAGGGCCCTCATTCCTCCTGGTATCTGTTTTGAACTGTGATTTCTGTTATGCTGTAATGTCTGTTGTCTGTATAAGTCCCCTCTATAAGTTGTAAAGCGCTGCGGAATATGTTGGCGCTATATAAATAAAATTATTATTATTATATTATTATCAGCCCAGAACTACACAGGGGGAACTTGTCAATTACCTAAAGAGAGCTAGGACTACAGTCTCAAACATTACTGTCAGTAACACACTACACCATATAGTCAGATGAGTCCAAAATAGAACTTTTTGGTATCAACTCCTCTTGCTGTGATTGGAGGAATAATAAGGATGAGTACGAACCCAAGAACACTTCCCCAACCATGAAGCATGGGGGGAAACATTACATTTTGGGGGTGTTTTTCTGAAAAGGCGTCAGGACTACTGCATTGTATTGAAGGGTGGATGGATCGAGTTATGTATCGCAAGATTTTGGCCAATCTCCTTCCCTCAGTAAGAGCATTGAAGATCGGTCATGGCCAGGTCTTCCAGGATGACAATGACCAGAAAAAAACAAAGCCAGGGCAACTAAGGAGTGGCTTTATTGGAAGCACTACAAGGTCCTGCAGTGGCCTAACGAGTTTCCAGACCTGAACCCATTAAACAATCTTTGCAAGGAGCTGAAACTCAATGTTGCCCAGTGACAGCTCCAAAACCTGTAAGATCTGGAGATCTGTATGTAGGTGTGGGCCAAAATCCCTGCTGCAGTGAGTGCAAACTTGGTCAAGAACTACAGGAAACATCTGACCTCTGTAATTGAAAACAAAGGTTTCTGTACCAAATATTAAGATCTGTTTTTCTATTGTATCACATACTTATTTCATGCAATAAAAAGCAAATTAATAATGTAAGAATAATACAATGTGATTTTCTGGATTTTTTAAAGATTCTATCTCTCACATTTGAAGTGTACCTACGATTAAAATTACAGACCTCTCCATTTCTCGTAGATGGGAAAACTTGCCAAATTGACAGTGTATCAAATACTTATTTTCCATACTTTATGCATATATAAATTATATATATATATATATATATATATATATATATATATATATATATATATATATATATATATATATATATAGTAGGGTTCATGTTATCTTCTAGATTCTATATTTTTCAGAATTAATTAGTCTCAGTCTCATATTTTGTTTAATATTTTTTCTTAAGATTTCATATTTTGCCTAATATTTCCCCATCTCAGTTGCAATGCTTTGAGCAAACTATGTGTTATGTGTAGAATGCTGAGGAAAACATAATAGCTAACAATTCTCATAGCAGCTGATGGAATTTTCCAATGGGAACTACATTTGTCTGTAAATGTTATATGAATCCTGCTCATGGGGTAATAAACAAAATTGTTTTGCTCACAACTATTGTGCATTTCTTTTCTCAGAATGCCCGTGACTGCGAGGGCTGAGTCACACACTTTGGCCTCACTGGTGATCCCGTAATCTGACTTTAAGTCAGAACAAACAGCTGCAACATATGCTTCAGTACATTATTTTATTATATTTGTTTGTTAGTCTCCAAGGGGACTTGAACCTCTAATCGCTGTTCATAGTAAAGTATTGCATAATGCAATAAAAATATTGATCTCATATGAAAGCCATGAATGAATTACAAGTGCTTCTCAATAAATTAGAGAATCTATGGGGCATTGTCAAGAGGAAGATGGGAGACACCAAACCCAACAATGCAGATGAGCTGAAGGCTGCTAAGAAAGCAACCTGGGTTTCCATAACACCTCAGCAGTGCCTCCATGCCACGCCGCACTGATGCAGTAATTGATGCAAAAGGATCCCCAACCAAGTATTAAGTGCATTAACTGAACATACATTTCAGTAGGCCAACATTCTGGATTTTAAAATAATTTTTCAATCTGGTGTTATAAAGTATTCTAGTTTACTGAGATAATGACTTTTGGGTTTTCATTTGCTGTAAGCCATAATCATCAACATTAACAGAAATAAACACTTGAAATAGATCACTCTGTTTGTATTGACTCTATATAATATATGAGTTTCACTTTTGAAGAAGAACTGAAATAAATTAACTTTTTAATGATATTCTAATTTAGTGAAAAGCACTTGTATATGAAGATTCAAATGTGTGCAAAGATGGCAGCAATCTTGGCAATGTTCAGAAAGCCTCTGTTTGACATAACATATTCACAGTTTGCAATTGCATTCGGGTGAGGGGGACTGAGCCGGTTGAGCACACAGCTACTTTACCGTCATTTATTAATTACTATTAGTGACATAAGGTGGTTAAACAGCAGCGATCAGAGCTAGCTCCATTTGCTCATTATATGGCAGGTAACAAATGTATTATACAACCACTGTTAGTGTTTGCGGATAGCACTAAATTAAAATAAACTATAAAGTGCAATCGCAACCTGGGGTCCACCATGCATAGATGTAAAACTGCTGCTTGTGTTAATAAAGACGGATAAAGAAACTAGCGAAAATAAAGACGGATAAAGAAACTAGCAAACGTTCCTCCTTAAACACACTGAGTAAACTCCACACAGTGAGAATGGAATGCAGAAAACAAAACCCAGATACTATTCAGAAGTGCACAGGGAGAGAAGTACCAACTCAGCTAACCACCAAGAGGTTCAGGGAGAGTAAGTACCAGCTCAGCTAACCACTGATGGGCATAGGAAAGGTAAGCACTAACTCAGCTAACCACCAAGGGGTACAGGGAAAATAAGAAGTGTGCAATAGGGTTGAGCGACCTTTACTTTTATAGGATCGGGTCGGGTTTCACGAAACCCGACTTTTTCAAAAGTCGGGTCGAGTGAAATCGACCGATCCTATAAAAAAGTCGGGGTCGGGGTCGGCCGAAACTCGAAACCCAATGCAGTGCATTGGGTTTCCAATGGTTCCCAGGGTCTGAAGGAGCGGAAACTCTCCTTCAGGCCCTGGGATCCATATTTAAGTGTAAAATAAAGAATTAAAATAAAAAATATCGCTATACTTACACTCTGACGGGCCCTGGTACTAACCGGGAACCTTCCTTCCTTAGAATCAGCCTTCCAGGACCTCGCGGTGACGTCGCGGTGACGTCGCGGTGACGTCGCGGCTTGTGATTGGTGCGCGGCCGCCCATGTGACCGTGACGTCACCGGAGGTCCTGGAAGGGCTGATTCTTAGGAAGGAAGGCTGCCGGAACGAAGCCGAGGGTGAGTATATACCTATTAGGTATATACTCACTCTCGGACACGCCCTGCGTCGTTCCGGCAGCCTTCCTTCCTAAGAATCAGCCCTTCCAGGACCTCCGGTGACTTCACGGTCACATGGGCAGCCGCGCACCAATCACAAGCCGCGACGTCACTGCGACATCACCGCGAGGTCCTGGAAGGCTGATTCTAAGGAAGGAAGGTTCCCGGTTAGTACCAGGGCCCGTCAGAGGGTAAGTATAGCGATATTTTTTATTTTAATTCTTTATTTTACACTTAAATCTGAATTCCGATACCAATTCCCGATATCTTAAACATATCGGGAATCGGTATCGGAATTCCGATTCCAGATTCAGAAGATCGCCGACTTCATGGCCGACCCCACACAGACATAGACTCCAGAGAGTGGGGCTGACTCTGTCTTCCACTGGTTACCAAAGACTTTAGCTGAAGAGAGTGCAGTAACCACATGTAAAACAGAAGCCTGTGCAAGATGCTTGGACTGATGTCTGTGCTAAGCAGCAGACCCAGTGGCTGGGCCTGAATGGGAGACCAGAGTGCCAAACAGTGCCTGTGTAACATCCACTAAGCAGGGAAATCCTGACCTCTAACAACCACCCTCTGCCAATTATGAACCAGTCTTAGTTCCTGGGCCACGACCCAGCACTTGATATATGAATTAAATACATATTGTGCTGCAGTTAGGGGTTAAAACACAGTAAAAAAAATATGTTTCAAAAGAAAATAAGCCATGTCAAATTATTTGAACCATGACTTTCATTTTCAACTTTTTCTTGGATTTCTGAAGGTCATATGAGCTAGATAGATTTATCTAACTGACATTCACCTTGATATATTTGTTCTGCTCCTTATTGAAAATGAAACTGTATTACAGCAAATTAAATAGAAATATTATAATGAAAGTGAAAAAAATATTCTGCTCAAAAGAATTAAGGGAATGCTTGCAAGTTAGGCTGGTTTCACATGTACTGATATTTCTGGTACAGGAAAAAAATTGATGACAGTGTCCGTGTGTGTAATACGTTGAGCACACATGTGGCAACTGTTTGCTGCCCTTGTGCCACATCAGTACCACATGGAAGGATGCCAGGGAAGAAGCGCTACAGTAAGCGCTGTTCCCTAGTGCTGAGTGCTGAGGACACTCTCATCATTCTTCCCTGTTCTACCGGCGATCAGCACAAAAAATTCTCACGTTGATCTGCTGTGAAGACACTGAGCTTGAACTGCAGTACCCTCATGACTTAATTTTTCCCATGGTGTTAAGGTCACCGCATTTCAGCCCTGCTGGGAATGCAGCCTCAATGACTGGCAGTAACTATGTTGATCTCACCATCGGTCAATGATGTTGCGCTCGCAGCAGCTGATACACCAGTGGTTCTCAGCCTGGATGGTCACATCTTGGCACCGTCCAGGTTGAAAACTATTAATCCTCCAGACATGGATTATGGCGTGGGACAGAATGATGGAGAGGTGAGAGATATTGTTGTTTTCTATTTTAGTTTTATTACAGAAGATGAGGACTTCGGTGGAATTAGGCGTTATACTCACCTAACTGTGTTTATTATTTTAAAATAAAAATGGAAACCTGTGTTTTGTTTTATTTCTAGTAAAATACTTTATTCTGACTGTGTCTTTATTTACCATGTAACTATAGGATTAGTAATAGAGAGGTGTCTTACAAACACCTCTCCATTACTAAGCCATAAGCTTGATGTCACCTGACAATACAAAAGTGACATCAACCCCACATCTAATAGATGTGCCTTTTCTAGACAGCTGTGGGCTGCTATTTTTAGGCTGGTGGAAGTTTATATCAAAGGTCCCTTACCAGCCTAAGAATACCAGCCCCCAGCTGTCAGCTTTAGAAAGGCTGGTTGTCAAAAATGGGGGGACTCTATGACTTTTTTTAATTACACAGGTCTGCAAAAACATTTTTTTCAAGAGCTGTTTTGGTTATTCCACGTAATCTTTATGTTTTTAAGTGTGCTAAATCCGAAAATGACCTCCGTTTTGTCATAGGACATCACGTTTTCTGACAATTTAAGTAACTATGTTAAATAAGACAACACCTCAAAATAAATGAAAATAGACTCATAAAATTAATTTTTTATTACAAATGTTTCATGAAAATCATTTTTTTAACTGCAGTGAGCTCACTAACACACACTAAAATCGATTCTTCTTCCCTGTGAGGCTTATCTTGGTACATTTACGCTTGTGAGTAGCATCTGGAATGTCTCTGAACAACAGTAGTCTGCCATCATTGTAATGCTCCACCTTCCCTGTTATCTTCTTTCCATCTCTTTAATGTGGAATCGTTCACCTTGCTCTTCACTCACAGCTCCCAAATTTTCAGGAAAGTTGTCAAGGTGGGAATGGAGGAAATGCACTTTCAAACTCATCTGGCAACCTAAAGCTTGAAATGCTTTCAGCAGTCGTCCGACAATTTTTTTGTAGTCAGGGTCTTTGTTATTTACACAAGAACCACAAAGTCTATAATGGGTTAATGTGCCGCTGGCATACCTACGGGTTCTCATTTGTATTTTCTCCTGATTTATATGTGCTATTGTAGCAATTTTATGTCTATGATTATTGTTATTTATTGTTAAAATAAAGAGATTTACATGCTTTTTGAACATGTGTTTTGGGATTTTTCTACTCCGGTTGTTTGTGTTTAAGGGTCTTTGTTATTGTCTAAAAATTTCTCTATGACCTCTTTAAATGCAAACCACCCTTCTTTTTGAGGATGCGTCATGGTATTGATAAACTCTTGAACAGCTATAAGCCTTCTAATGTCTGGTCCGACGAACACACCTTCCTTCAATTTTGCCTCCGAGAGGCCTGGAAACTTGGTGACCAAGTATTTGAAGCATTCTCCATCTTTTGGAAGTGATTTTATGAATTGCTTCATCAATTCCAATTTTATGTGGAGAGGTGGTAGAAGAACTTTATGGGGAGGAACCAAAGTTTCTCGGAGGACATTTTTATCACCAACAGTGAGCACACTTGGCTGCCAATTCTTCTTGGTCCAGTGATTTTGTCAGTCTTGACTGTCCCATAGACACAGAAAACAAGGGTATTTGGTATACCCAGCTTGTTGCCCAAGCAGCATGCACAAGACTTCCAAATCCCCGCACACTTGCCAACCATGGTCTTTATATTTAAGCTTACGAAGAACCAATTCCAAGTTCTCGTAGGTTTCCTTGAGGTGTACAGAATGACCTACAGGGATAGAAGCATAAAAACCGCCGTTGTGGAGTAAAACTGCTTTGAGACTTCTTTTTGAAGAATCTATAAAAAGACGCCATTGCGCTGAATCATATTGGATTTTGAATTGACCCATCAAACCTTTGACATCGATGCAATAAACCAACTTATCTTCCTGGGCAAAGTAAGGAACGAACTCGTTTTCACGATGTCTGAACCATGAAAAAGACAATCCTGGCAACAATAAATTCTTGCTTTTGAGCCTTGATCCGAGTAAGGCTACTTTCACACTAGCATTTTTTGCAATACGTTGCAATGCGTCATTTTGGTCGAAAAAACGCATCCTGCAAAAGTGCTTGCAGGATGCGTTTTTTCACCATTGACTAACATTAGCGACGCATTTGCGACACATTGCCACATGTCGCAACCATCGTGCGATGGTTGCGCCGTGTTGTGGTGGACCGTCGGATGCAAAAAAACGTTACATGTAACGTTTTTTTGCTGCCGACGGACCGCCATTTCCGACTGTGCATGCGAGGCCGGAACTCCGCCCCCACCTCCCCGCACCTCACAATGGGGCTGCGGATGCGCTGGAAAAATGCATCCGCTACCCCCGTTGTGCGGCGTATACAACGCTAGCGTCGGTAACCTCGGCCCGACGCACTGCGACGGGCCGAGCCCGACGCTGGTGTGAAAAAAGCCTAACTCAGCGGCATCTTTGGGAAGATTCAAGTCTCTTACAAAATCATTCATCTCCTCCTCGGAAAACAATTTTGGTCTTGTGTCAACTTCAAAGTCAGAACTTGATTCATCATATGGTTCAGGTATGACTTCACCTTCATCGGAGCTAGTTATCTCTTCCAAGGTAGCAGGGGCCTTGGGTACTGGTATATCTGTGCCATGGGGGATGGGACGAATTGCTGAGTGAATATTGGGGTATAAAATGGAATGATTCCATTTTAAATTATACCCTTTCACATCGCATGAACAAAAGTAACAATCGTCACTATGGTTCTTTTGCTCTCGCCATACCATAGGAATCCCATAAAGATAAGCTTTTTTCTTACCCTTGAACCAATTTTGGAGGTCCTCAACACACCGTTTGCACACTTTATGAGGTGCCCAAGCTTTATCTTGATCTCCAAGCTTTAGTCCAAAATAAGTGAAGTATACTTTTTTCACAAAGTTTGTAATATTCAGCTGTTGCTTCAACACTGTATATTCACCACAAATGTAACAGAAACTGTCAGGCAAATTAATACACTTCCGCTGAGCCATAATGCTAATTTTGGGGAAACACGGTTAAATATGACGAGCTAACACGAACTGAGATGAAAAAGTGTGAACAGGCGGGAACCAAGATAAAACAACTGAATCAAGCCAGAGCATGTCAGAGCCTGCTCGTTCAGGTTGCAACATGTTGATGCTGGTTTCATTAGCTCACTCTGAAAGTTCTTTTCTTTGAAAGTTAATTTTTTTTGCCATTGTATATCTTCAATGCATTGATGTGAATTAATCAATAGTAATTTTGACTTTCAAAACCCTAAGACATAAAAAATACCAAAAATAGAGAAAAATATACTAAATTTGAAGAGAATTTTGCTTTTTGTGGCAAATCCTGATGTCCAGGATTTTTTTCAATATTGTTTTCTTTTTCAGCACGCCAAAATACATGGAAATTAGATGAAAATAATCAAACAGCTTTTTAGTCGCAGACCTGTGTTATTTATTTAAATAATTTAAAAAAACTGAGTTTTGCCTGGCTGGTTATAGAAAAAAAAGAGGGGAACCCATGACAGATTTTTTATTATTTATTTATAGCACAAGCAGCGGCTGATGAATGCACCCATCAGCCGCTGCTGCTGTCATTATTAGTGGAAGCAATTGTATGCTGATGGGAGTAATAGTCCCATGAGCCTCCGTCTGCTGTCATTGCTATCACCTGAATACAACTCATCATTTTCCTTTGCTCATGCTGTTTGCAGATAGAGCAGGAGAGAATTATGAGAGCGTCTTCAGCACCCGGGGAACAGTGCTTACTCTAGAGCTGATTGTCAGGTGCCAGTGCGTGTCACACATATGACATCTATGTGTGTTCTCCATATGCAGGACGTTTTGTGGCCCGTACTGATAACAAAAAATGGACGTATCAGCGTGTTTTGCCCATAGACACATAGTCCGTGGAAACACACTGACATGTGCACAAACCCATTCACTTGAATGGGTCTATGTGTGTCATTGTCTCCAGTATGTGTGAAAACTGTCACCACATGCACCAGAGACACTAACATGTGAAAGAGACCTTATTCTCATGATTTGTCTTCAAGACCATATTGCTCCTCTAAATCTTAGCTTCATACTTGTGGGAAATTTGTGCACTTTTAAAGATTGACATCTCGGGCATTGTTAAGCCAAATGTCCAAACAGTGTTCACTACAATGAAACTGGCAGAGGCAGATTGGCAACCAACAAATATATGAATGGAATGTAAATGAAGGGCTCCAACAATACATATGGGGCATTTTCTATTTCTGGAGGAAATATATTTTAATCAACATCACAGATGAAATTTTTTTTGGAAGAGCAATGTGATTAAACTTAGTCACACAATGTTGTAATCTTTGATTCACAATAGAAATTCATGGAGGACCTGGATGCCATTCATAAAAAACATAATATTGCAGGCTATGGGTGCTACATTTTGTAAATGGGATTTTGATCCTGGGAACTAGTTTGATTCACTTAGGAGGAGTGGAGAAGGAATTTTTTCCCTAATATTGGGCAATTAGAATCTTGGTGTCCTCTTTCAACCTTCAATCTCTAAAACTATGAAACTGTGGAGGAGTGCAGGGAACCAAGCAGTTTCAAAGTAGCATTTGCAAGCACTAAAGCAAAGAGTTTGCAAGAGTGTGCTCCTTGACTGGGAAACCGGCCAACCCCAACAGACTACAGAGTTGAAAAGTAACTAATGAAAGCGCAGTAAATTATACAACTAAAGATAGTATCTCTTTATTTGTAAACATACCAACATTTTTAATAAAAGATTATATTAACCCTTTCCTAACAGGTAATATTCATGTAGATAACATGCAAGGTGTAAGCTTTGGGAGTGCTCTAATGTGAGCCATAGGCCAAAATGTGGATCAGCCATCCACCATTATGTTGCTCAAATATACAGGGTGGGCCATATATGGGGTTAAACCTGTGTGGGCCATGTATATGGATACACCTAAATAAAATGGGAATGGTTGATGATATCAACTTCCTGTTTGTGGCACATTAGTATATGGGAGGGGGAAAACTTTTCAAGATGGGTGCTGAACATGGCAGCCATTTTGTAGCCTGCCATTTTGGATGTATCTTTATAAACGGCCCACCCAGGTGTATACATATAAATGGCCCACCCTGTACATATATCCTCTATAGCGTTTCTATATACTATTAGAACATATAGTCACCCCCTGTAAAAATATAACTAGAATATGTAAATCTCACAGAAAACATAGCAATAAGATCATTTTATAAGTGATAATTCTAAATAATACAGTCATAAAAAACTAATAAATGTTGTCTTCAAGTGGTTACTGATCAAAGTCTACATTACCAAGATCAATATATCAATAATCTCTCTCTCTCTCTCTCTCTCTCTCTATATATATATATATATATATACAGTACAGACCAAAAGTTTGGACACACCTTCTCATTTAAAGATTTTTCTGTATTTTCATGACTATGAAAATTGTACATTCACACTGAAGGCATCAAAACTATGAATTAACACATGTGGAATTATATACTTAACAAAAAAGTGTGAAACAACTGAAATTATGCTTTATATTCTAGGTCCTTCAAAGTAGCCACCTTTTGCTTTGATGACTGATTTGCACACTCTTGGCATTCTCTTGATGAGCTTCAAGAGGTAGTCACCGGGAATGGTCTTCCAACAATCTTGAAGGAGTTCTCATAGATGCTTAGCACTTGTAGGCCATTTTGCCTTCACTCTGTGGTCCAGCTCACCCCAAACCATCTCGATTGGGTTCAGGTCTGGTGACTGTGGAAGCCAGGTAATCTGGCGTAGCACTCTCCTTCTTGGTCAAATAGCCCTTACACAGCCTGGAGGTGTGTTTGGGGTCATTGCCCTGTTAAAAAATAAATGATGGTCCAACTAAACGCAAACCAGATGGAATAGCATGCCACTGCAAGATGCTGTGGTAGCCATGCTGGTTCATTATGCCTTCAATTTGAAAAAATACCCAATAGTGTCACCAGCAAAGCACCCCCACACCATCACACCTCCTCCTCCATGCTTCACGGTGGGAACCAGGCATGTAGAGTCCATCCGTTCACCTTTCCTGCATTGCACAAAGACACAGTGGTTGGAACCAAAGATCTAAAATTTGGACTCATCAGACCAAAGCACAGATTTCCCCTGGTCTAACATCCATTCATTGTGTTCTTTACCCCAAATAAGTCTCTTCTGCTTGTTGCCTGTCCTTAGCACCTTAGCAATGGTTTCCTAGCAGCTATTTTACCATGAAGGCCTGCTGCACAAAGTCTCCTCTTAACAGTTGTTATAGAGATGTTTGCTGCTAGAACTCTGTGTGGCATTGACCTGGGTGGAGACACAGTCACCTTGAAAGTTACCCTGCAAAACTCACTGGCTGCGATGTCCCAGCTACTGCGAGCTACAATCAAGGCCGCCGCCTTCAGAGTATCAGTGCGTGGCAGGCACAGGCCACATCTAGCTCCGTCATGTCTAGAATGGAGTTGCTCCTGTGAGGCATGATGTCAAGGAAAAGGGAGGAGCCTTATGAATGAAACCACTGTACTCATAACAGGAAGTTGCTGTGCACATGTGAGGGGAAGAGGAGTGAGGTGAAAATGTGAGAAGTGAGGGAAAATGAGGAGTGAGGCAAAAATATTGGTGGGGAAAATAGTGGATTGAGGTGAAAATGAGAGGTGTGAGGTGATAATGAAGAGGTGTGAGGTGAAAATGAGAGGAATGAGGGGAAAATAGTGGTGGGGAAAATAGTGGATTGAGGTGAAAATGAGAGGTGTGAGGTGATAATGAAGAGGTGTGAGGTGAAAATGAGAGGAGTGAGGGGAAAATGGGAGGTGTGAGGGGGAAAATGAGAGAAGTGAGGGGAAAATAGTGGAGTGATCGGAAAATGAGAGGCGTGAGGGGGAAAATGAGAGGCGTGAGGGGGAAAATGAGAGGTGAGAGGGGAAAATAGTAGAGTGATCTGAAAAAGACAGGTGTGAGGACAAAATGACAGGTGTGAGGAGAAAATGAGAGGAGTGAGGGGAAAATGAGAGGCTAATAAACTTTCCCTCTGATTGTTTTACTCCAACTTTTAGCTTACAAATACTGAGGTAAAAATACTGACCAAATAACATGTGAACGAGGTCTAAAGGATAAAAATGTGGTGCTGCAGAATAAGTAGTCTGTGTATACGATACGCTTTATTGCAATTAGTGCAATTTCTCTCTGGATCTAGTGTTTCCAACTGTATATGGAAGAGGAGTGCGAAGTGTTGCCGGAGGAGGGGACTATAAAGGAGAAAAACTGTGCTGCAGAAAAATGCTGTGTAAAGGAGGAGTGTGAGGTGCAGGAGGAGGCTGTGTAAAAAGAAGGAGCATGAGGTGCAGGAGGAATAAGGCCCCTTAACTGCTGCCGTTAAAAGTTGTATCGGCAGTCATTAAGGGGTTAATATTGTGCTTACAAAAACTTTTGCTTCAACAAAACGACACTGGTTTTGTTCCGTGTACCAGTGCGGGGTCGTTGCTATGTTCAGCAGTGACAATTTCTTTTTCTTCTGCATGTTCCCATACTGGTCCTCAGAACAAAGTGGGCTGCGCATGTGCAGATTGAGAGCATTGCTTGCCGATAGATGGTATTGCGCATGTGCCAGCATCGTTTTGTTTAAGCAAAATTTTTCTTTTTTGAAGACCACAATATTTGTCATATTTGTCAACAACAGCAATATTCAAATTTTAAAAGTCTCCTTCCAGGTATGTGCACGACCTATAAGTCAGTGAATACAGTAACAGACCTTGATCAAGTACTATTCTATCCAATAGAGTTCCTCAACTCCTTGGAACCACAAGGACTTTCTCCGCATAAACCCTTTCTAAAACTTGGAGCACCTATTCTGCTGTTGAGAAATTTAGATCCTCCAAAGCTGTGTAATGGAACAAGACTCTTAATTAACAGCCTAATTACACATGTAATTGAAGCAACCAGTTTGACAAGATGTGCTAAAGGAGAGGAAATTTTCAATCCAAGAATTCCACTTATTCCATCTGATTTGTCTTTTGATTTTAAACGCCTCCAGTTTCCAGTTCGACTGGCAATTGCAATGTCCATTAACAAGGCTCAGGGACAGTCCTTGAAAGTATTAGGGATCGATTTGCAATCGCCATGCTTTTCTCATGGTCAATTTTACGTGGCCTTTTCTAGAGTTGGAACTGCCAAAAATCTGTTCATCTTTGCCCCAGAAGGAAAAACCAAAAATGTTGTTTATCAAAAGGCTCTTGAATGAGTTGAAAATAAAATGTTATCAATAGTCAGATAATCATTTAGTTAATTTGTGTTGCAAATCTGCAGTGTTGAATATATGATTTGAAATGTTTTCATGTGCAATATAATCATTATCATTTGTTATAACTAAGTTAGTTACTATGCCAAGGCAACGCCGGGCTCTTCAGCTAGTAGTACATAAAAGGGATAAATACAGACCCACCATGACCATAAGTTATTACTTTTCAATTTCAGAGTACGGCCAACATTCTCTTATTGAATGGAATCCACTATACTAAGATAATTATACCAATAATATCTCCAAAAGGGATATATATTGTCAGATAACACCATGACCACTTATTACTAGAACATTCATTAGTGACCAAAAATATCAACATACAGATCATTAACAAAATTACTGTACTAAAACCATTGTTATCACGAATGACAGTTATCCATAGCATATCTGCATATAGTATAATTGTATATATACAGGAAAATCCAGTGACTCACCGGTGATGTCTCCAATTGACGTAACAAATTTTCTTTTTCATCTGGTGCAGACCGCTATTACTTTTTCCAGTCATGACTCATTTCTACACAAAATAATACACAGAGATTTATGGCTTATCACTTCTAGAGCATTCTCTTCACTTTTTCCCCAACTGCTACATTGCACCAGATGAAGAAGAAAAGTCCTATCATGCCATCTAGGTGCATTTTTATTTCCACTTCTGGCTCCAATAATCTTATAATGACCCAAAAACTCCAGCCCCCATATTCAGCTAATGCCTCCCATTCTGATGAATATATACTTATAATGTCCTTCCATCTGGCCCTGATTTAATTATGTTTCCTACCCTGGTTCCGATATGCTCGTAATGTCCCCCATAGTAGTTCTCTTTACAAAGTGAGTAAAAACAAACAACCAATATTTTAACCTGTCTCTGCTCCTCCATCGACAAGCAGTCAGTGCAGTGTATTGACATCATTTTGATGCCTCCAACAGCTCAATGTCAACTGCTGGACTCTGATAGGCTGATGACATGTACAGCTGTTAAGTGGTAGGGAGCCATTGAAAATAGTTCTCACACAGGTGGGCTACCTACCAAACTTGGCCCAGTCATACTTGCTACCACTGCAATTTCCAGATACACCAGTATTATGCTTAAACAGATCCTGTCAGCAGGATTGTGCTGAGTAACCTACAGACAATGTTAGATTGGCACCATTATACTGATTAAAATGATACCTTGGTTGATGAAATCTGTCTTGTGGTTGTTGTTTAATCGCTATTTGTAGTTTTCAGTTAATGAGATTCTCGTGCTTTCGTGTGGGCCTGTGGTGGGGTCTTTATGTGGTGCTCTTCTTAGGTAGTCATACTGATGGCTTTTGACATGTCACTGATCCCTCAGTGACTTGCCCCTATTTTACATACTGAATATAATATGTATTGAAAAAAAAAATTCACATTCAGCAGGCAGGCACGCATGCACCTGCACTGTAGCATGATCACATCTGTAATGTCCATGCAACTGTATGTAGCAGCTAGAAACAGAATGTCTTTTGGACCTTTCTCAGCTTTTAGCAGTTGTCAATCACAAAGTGTCACTTTAGAAAACAATGACGTCTTAAGGAAGTCATTATTGAAAGAGGGCACGGGGTCTCAGATGATGTCTGATTTTACTGTCACTGAAATGTCAAAACAGAGGACCCGATTCATCAAAGGTTTCATGCTAGAATTCTGGCATAAATGTTTTGCTCCACCAAAATGTGAAATGCTGGGGAGGGAGAATAATGGAGGCATGGCATCAAAGCTCCTCTAATTCATGACGAGCTGCGGCATTCTGTACTACAGAAATCTCACTCTAGTCTCTGACTGAATTAATATTTCTGACATAGTACACTCTGCATTGTACGCTCCATTTTTGGTCTTGAAAGTGTGAACTCAATACCTACTGCTGCAGTAAAAGTTTGTTAACATCTTATCATGATTTATAGTAAAAAAGTAGTGATGAGTGAATGTGCATGGTACGCTCATTACTCGATCAAGTATTGCAGGTGCTCGAGAGCTGTGCTCGACTCCCCTCCGCACATGGGTTGCGAGCTGTTAGACAGCCAATAAACATGCTGGGATTACCTGCTATACACGATAATGCCATAACCATGTTGGCTACTGGCATTACTGACATTGAAAGGCCACATCACATCATCAGGTCTGATATAAGACCCAGTATGTGATGCTCAGCACACTCCTCTGGAAGCAGTTCAGGAAGAGGTATTCTACAAGGAAGAGCATAAATTAGAGCAGGCATATAGGCAGTGTTTAATTGGTAGTACAGTACTTGTATATTGCTGCTGCACCATTAAACCAAAAGTTTTTTTCAGGGTTACATACTGTACTTTCTCTAGTAAAACCACTGTTACGTGCATTCAGTATAGGGATAGCTGGTGGAGGAGGGATAGCTTTTTTTATAGTCCTTTTCTTGGTATACTGCTGCTGCAACCTGAAAACAAAAGTCCTTTTCAGGGCTGTATGATTTCTTTTTCCTATTAATACCGGAGAGGTATAATTAGGTATATTATATACCTAATTTAAAGTGTGCAAGTTGTGCACTAAGGGACAGGTAAGTGGACGTGCTGCTGATAGTTCACGCATAGGCCAAGGCCATGGGGCAGGTGAAACTGTGCCTGCTGCAGGAACACAATACTGTATATATGCTCATCTATGAGATCTAGCTTCCTGTCCCTCTTGGAAGAGGGTGTGGGATACCACTCTTGAAGCCAGAACAGTGTGAACAGGCAGTTGGTTGGAAGGCAGATAATGCTTCCAGTATGTTTCCTATACTACCCTGTATTCCATATGTTGGAGTCTCACTAGCCAAGAGTCTGGACTACATAATCCTCACCTTGATCCCCCTTCTTCCCAACATGGCGAATCCAAGGTGCTAGCCTGCACTGCCACTAACATTTTGTCAAAGGGGTTTTAGTGCTGCCAAGGGCATAGTAACTGATGGGAACATCTGCCTGTCAACTGAAAATACTGACAGGATGACTCTTATCAAAATTAACAATAACTTGATTGTTCCAGAATTCTCAACCCCACCGGATGATAGCAGTGGAATATAAAGCCCATTCAAATGTTGCTTTTTTCTGATGTATTCCCATGAACCCTTTCCCTTCCAAAAAAGGGAAAAAGGTACTCCACCATATCAATAGGGTCATCATGCTACCATCGCTCCAAATTTTGAGTGGGTAATCATTCAGCCCCCGCTCTTAATTTTTAGAGGTTCATCAGGAGGCCCTCACTCAATTTTTAGAGGGTGTGTTTGATGCCATCCTTCATCATTTTTACAGGTTGTGTATGAGGCCTACCTCTACAATTCTCTTACCTACATATATCCATACCCCCTAGGGGTAAATGTTTTTCAGCACTTGCACTTAATGTATAGGCTTTACCAGTATAGGAGTCCTGTTATGGTTTCCAATGGCAAGGAAACATCAGAAGCATAGAATAAACGGACAAGCTCTCGGGTGATGGAAACTAGAGCTGACCGCGATGCTAAACCTACACACCACACTAGAAGTAGCCAGGGGGCATTCCTGCGTTGTCTCTAGATGCCGCGCGCCAGCCGGAGAACTAACTACCCCTGGTAGAAGAAAACACAGTCCTGGCTTGCCTCCAGAGAATGTCCCCACAGGAGATAGCAGCCCCCCACATATAATAACGGTGAGAGCAGATGAAAAGACACACGTAGTATGAAAGCAGATTTAGCACAGAGAGGCCCGCTAACTAAATAGCAGAAAGATACAACAGAGGACTTCGCGGTCAGCTGCAAAACCCTTCAAAACACCATCCTGAAATTACCTTAACTCATGTGACAACTCATGCCACTGGAGTGGTAATTTCAGCCCAACAAGAGCTTCCAGCTGCAGAGATTCACATAAGTGCAAACTGGACAAAACATACAAAAATAGACTTAAGGACTAAAGTGTCCAACTTAGCTGAGCAGAAAACTGGGAGCAGGAACATGCAACAGAATCACTCTGGATACATTGATGGCCAGCATTAGAATGACTGAGGAGCAAGGTTAAATAGGATACTCCCACATCCTGATAGGAACAGGTGAACTGAGAAGGCAAAGCTTGCAGGACACCAGTACCACAAGAGACCACCGGGGGAGCCCACGAACCGAATCACAACAGTATCCCCCCCTTAAGGAGGGGGCTCCGAACCCTCACAAGAACCACCAGGGCGATCTGGATGAGCCCTATGAAAGGCACGGACCAAATCAGAAGCATGAACATCAGAAGCTGTAACCCAAGAATTATCCTCTTGACCGTAGCCCTTCCATTTCACCAGATATTGAAGTCTCCGTCTGGAAACACGGGAGTCCAAGATTTTCTCCACCACGTACTCCAATTCACCCTCAACCAGCACAGGAGCAGGAGGCTCAACAGAAGGCACAAGTGGTACCTCATACCTCCGCAATAATGACCGATGGAAGACATTATGGATAGCAAAGGATGCTGGGAGGTCCAAACGAAAAGACACAGGGTTAAGAATTTCCAAAATCTTATAAGGACCGATGAACCGAGGCTTAAACTTAGGAGAAGAGACCCTCATAGGGACAAAACGGGAGGACAACCACACCAAGTCCTCAACACGAAGACGAGGACCAACACGACGATGGCGATTAGCAAAACGTTGAGTCCTCTCCTGGGACAACTCCAAATTGTCCACCACCTGCCCCCAAATACGATGCAACCTATCCACCATGGTATCCACTCCAGGACAATCCGAAGACTCCACCTGACCAGATGAAAAACGAGGATGGAACCCTGAATTGCAAAAGAAAGGGGAGACCAAAGTGGCAGAACTGGCCCGATTATTAAGGGCAAACTCAGCCAACGGCAAAAAGGAGACCCAGTCATCCTGATCAGCAGACACGAAACACCTCAAATAAGTCTCCAAGGTCTGATTAGTACGTTCCGTCTGGCCATTTGTCTGGGGATGAAATGCAGACGAAAAAGACAAATCAATGCCCATCCTGGCACAAAACGCCCGCCAAAATCTGGACACAAACTGGGATCCCCTGTCGGAAACGATATTCTCCGGAATACCATGCAGCCGAACCACATTCTGAAAAAACAGGGGCACCAACTCAGATGAGGAAGGCAGCTTGGGCAAGGGCACCAAATGAACCATCTTAGAAAAGCGGTCACACACCACCCAAATGACGGACATCTTCTGAGAAACAGGGAGATCAGAAATAAAATCCATAGAGATGTGTGTCCAAGGCCTCTTAGGAACAGGCAAGGGCAACAACCCACTAGCCCGAGAACAACAAGGCTTGGCCCGAGCACAAACATCGCAAGACTGCACAAAAGTACGCACGTCCCGAGACAGGGAAGGCCACCAGAAGGACCTAGCCACCAAATCTCTGGTACCAAAAATTCCCGGATGACCTGCCAACGCAGAAGAATGAACCTCCGAGATGACTCTATTGGTCCACTCATCCGGCACAAACAATCTACCAGGCGGACAACGATCAGGCCGATCCGCCTGAAACTCTTGTAAAGCACGTCGCAGGTCTGGGAAGACAGCAGACAATATCACCCCATCCTTAAGTATACCCGTAGGTTTAGAATCACCAGGGGAATCAGGTTCAAAACTCCTAGAAAGGTCATCCGCCTTCACATTCTTAGTACCTGGCAGATACGAAACCACAAAATTAAACCGGGAGAAAAACAACGACCAGCGCGCCTGTCTAGGATTCAGACGTCTGGCCGACTCAAGATAAATCAAATTTTTGTGATCAGTCAAGACCACCACCTGATGTTTAGCACCCTCAAGCCAATGACGCCACTCCTCGAATGCCCACTTCATCGCCAAAAGCTCCCGATTACCGACATCATAATTTCGCTCGGCGGGCGAAAATTTTCGAGAAAAGAACGCACAAGGTCTCATCACTGAACAATCTGAACTTTTCTGCGACAAAACCGCCCCCGCTCCGATCTCGGAAGCATCAACTTCCACCTGAAAAGGAAGAGAAACATCAGGCTGGCACAACACCGGAGCAGAAGAAAAACGGCGCTTAAGCTCCCGAAAGGCCTCCACAGCAGCAGGAGACCAATCTGCAACATCAGCACCCTTTTTAGTCAAATCAGTCAAAGGCCTGACAACGCTAGAAAAACCAGTTATGAATCGACGATAAAAGTTAGCAAAGCCCAAAAATTTCTGAAGGCCCTTAAGAGAAGTCGGTTGCGTCCAGTCACAAATAGCCCGAACCTTCACAGGATCCATCTCAATAGAAGAGGGGGAAAAAAATGTACCCCAAAAAAGAAATCTTCTGAACCCCAAAAACACACTTTGAACCTTTAACAAACAGAGAATTGGTCCGCAAAACCTGAAAAACCCTCCTAACTTGTTGAACATGAGATTCCCAGTCATCCGAAAAAATCAAGATATCGTCCAAATACACAATCATAAATTTATCCAGATATTCACGGAAAATATTGTGCATAAAAGACTGAAAGACCGAAGGGGCATTTGACAGACCAAAAGGCATCACCAAATACTCAAAATGGCCCTCGGGCGTATTAAATGCGGTTTTCCACTCATCCCCCTGCTTAATTCGCACCAAATTATACGCACCGCGAAGATCAATCTTAGAGAACCACTTCGCCCCCTCAATGCAAGCAAATAAATCTGTCAGCAATGGCAAAGGATACTGATACTTGACTGTGATCTTATTCAAGAGTCTATAATCAATACAAGGTCTCAAAGAACCATCGCTTTTAGCTACGAAAAAGAACCCCGCTCCAAGAGGAGACGAAGAAGGACGAATATGTCCCTTTTCCAAGGACTCCCTAATATACTCTCGCATGGCAGCATGTTCAGGTACAGACAGATTGAATAGACGACCCTTAGGAAATTTACTGCCTGGGATCAAATCTATGGCGCAATCGCAATCTCTGTGAGGAGGAAGAGAATTAAGAGTAGATTCCTCAAAAACCTCACGATAATCAGACAAAAACTCAGGAATTTCAGAGGGAATAGATGAAGCAATGGAGACCAAAGATGTGTCCCCATGATTTCCCTGACATCCCCAGCTTAGTACAGACATTGTTTTCCAGTCAAGGACTGGGTTATGAGTTTGCAACCATGGCAATCCCAGCACCAACACATCATGTAGATTATACAGTACAAGGAAGCGAATCACCTCTTGATGGTCTGGAGTCATACGCATAGTCACTTGTGTCCAGTATTGTGGTTTATTACTAGCCAATGGTGTAGAATCAATACCCTTTAAAGGTATAGGAACTTCCAGAGGCTCTAGATCAAACCCACAGCGCCTGGCAAAGGACCAATCCATAAGACTCAAAGTGGCGCCAGAATCCACATACGCATCCGCAACAATAGAAGATAACGAACAAATTAGAGTTACAGACAAAATAAACTTGGACTGCAAAGTGCCAATAGCAGAGGATTTATCAACTTTCTTTGTTCGTTTAGAGCATGCTGATATAACATGAGTAGAATTTCCACAATAGAAGCACAAATGATTTTTGCGCCTATAAATCTGTCGTTCGCTTCTGGACAGAAAGCTATCACATTGCATACTCTGTGGTGCCTCTTCAGAAGACACCGCCAACTGGTACACAGGTTTGCGTTCCCGTAAACGCCGATCAATCTGAATTGCCATTGTCATGGACTCATTCAGACCAGTAGGCGCAGGAAACCCCACCATGACGTCTTTTACAGCATCAGAGAGACCTTCTCTGAAAATTGCCGCCAGAGCGCACTCATTCCACTGAGTAAGCACAGACCATTTTCGAAATTTTTGGCAATATATTTCGGCTTCATCTTGCCCCTGAGAGAGGGCCATTAGGGCTTTCTCAGCCTGAATCTCCAAATTTGGTTCCTCATAAAGCAACCCCAAAGCCAGAAAAAACGCATCCACATTGAGCAACGCAGGATCCCCTGGTGCCAATGAAAATGCCCAATTTTGAGGGTCAACCCGCAGTAAAGAAATAACAATTTTTACTTGCTGGGCAGGATCTCCAGCAGAATGAGATCTCAGCGAAAGAAACAATTTACAATTGTATTTAAAATTTAGAAAACAAGATCGATCTCCAGAAAAAAACTCCGGTATAGGAATTTTAGGTTCAGACCAAGGAGCATGTAACAAAAAATCTTGTATATTCTGAACTTTAGAGGCAAGATTATTCAAATTGGTAGCCAGACTCTGGGGATCCATATTTCAACAAATAAAGTCTGAGCCATTCAGGGTTTAAGAGGAGAGGAAAACAGGAGACTGCAATTAGAGCTGGAGTGCAACTTCAGAGGAAGGAAAAAAAAAAAAAAAAAGGTTTCACACAGTTCCTTTTCTCTCCTGCTTCAGCCTATAGATTAAACATTTGGCCTGGCCATACTGTTATGGTTTCCAATGGCAAGGAAACATCAGAAGCATAGAATAAACGGACAAGCTCTCGGGTGATGGAAACTAGAGCTGACCGCGATGCTAAACCTACACACCACACTAGAAGTAGCCAGGGGGCATTCCTGCGTTGTCTCTAGATGCCGCGCGCCAGCCGGAGAACTAACTACCCCTGGTAGAAGAAAACACAGTCCTGGCTTGCCTCCAGAGAATGTCCCCACAGGAGATAGCAGCCCCCCACATATAATAACGGTGAGAGCAGATGAAAAGACACACGTAGTATGAAAGCAGATTTAGCACAGAGAGGCCCGCTAACTAAATAGCAGAAAGATACAACAGAGGACTTCGCGGTCAGCTGCAAAACCCTTCAAAACACCATCCTGAAATTACCTTAACTCATGTGACAACTCATGCCACTGGAGTGGTAATTTCAGCCCAACAAGAGCTTCCAGCTGCAGAGATTCACATAAGTGCAAACTGGACAAAACATACAAAAATAGACTTAAGGACTAAAGTGTCCAACTTAGCTGAGCAGAAAACTGGGAGCAGGAACATGCAACAGAATCACTCTGGATACATTGATGGCCAGCATTAGAATGACTGAGGATCAAGGTTAAATAGGATACTCCCACATCCTGATAGGAACAGGTGAACTGAGAAGGCAAAGCTTGCAGGACACCAGTACCACAAGAGACCTCCGGGGGAGCCCACGAACCGAATCACAACAGAGTCCCACTCCTTAAAGATGGGAACATTTTTTTTACAGAGGCTCACCTCTACATGTCTTCCAGGGTGTATTGCAGTCCGTGTTTTTCAAATTTTTGGCAGTCCATGCCCTTAGTGCAAAGGCTGTATGAGTCTAAGGATCCCATTACCTAACAATGTGTATGACACCCTCCTTTATTTCTAATATAGGGTGTATCAAAGTCACTCTTTATTCTAATTGTTTCATTTTCATTCCATAGCTTCTCATGTTTCAATGTGCAAATGAGAATAATGATGATCCCTATACACTATGACATGCCATCAGATATTTGTAGAATGCTATTAAGTCTCTTCTAAGCTTTCTTTCTTGCAAGGTAACTGGACACAGTATTCCAGATGAGGCCTGACCAAGGTGGAGTAGGGGGAGATAATTATTTCACGTGATCTAGACTCTATGCTTCTCTTAATACAATCTAGAATTGTGCTTGCCTTTTTTGATGCTGCAACTCACTGTGGACTCATGTGCAGTCTGTGATCTATTAGGATACCCAAGTCTTGTTGTTGCTTAGTTCTATTTCTCCCAATCTATAGATGTAATATTCATGTTCTTGCCTAGATGTAAAATCTTGCATTTCTCCCGGTTCAATACCATTCTATTAGTTGCTGTCAATCCTTCAAGCTTACCTGGATCCTTCTGAATCATTTCTCTGTCTTATTTAGTGTTAGTTATGCCTCCTAGCTTTGCATTGTCTACAATTTTAATTAGTTTACCTTTAGTTCCCTTATCTAGATCATTTATAAAATTATTGAACAACACTGGGGCCAGGACAGAGCCTAATGGTACCCCACTTGTAACACTTTTGCAATTGTATGTGCAACTATTTATTACAACTCCTGAGTACAATCACTGAACCAATTATGAATCTACGTAATCAAAGCCTTATCAATTCCATACTTGGTCATTTTTTCAATACGGATAGTATGAGATACGTTATCAAATGCTTTTGCTAAAGTCAAAATAATTAATAAGTCTGCAGTCACACAGAGTGACTGCAGACTTATCGATTTGGACTGGACAATCCCTTTAACAGATGTTACAAGACATTTTTTCATAGGGTGGATGATGCCTCCTAAGGATAAACCAGGTTTTACAACCTTAGCTTATGTTACAAATAGAGAGGTTTAAGGACTGATGGTGTAGTGATCTGGAGTCAGTCTTATGGATGTGTGAAGTGTGTCCATGTAGTGAGTTACAAATCCAGTTGTTAGATTAAGTCCTATTGTCAAAGACTTGAACTTCCTTTATTAGCTTGAATTCCAATTTTTCTTTCATTCTATCTCTGTTGTCCTCACAGTGACTTGTCAACATAAAGACTTTTACATCTGTTATACTGTGTATAGGTCATGACATTTTTTTCCTACTGGTGTGCCAAGATCATGCATTATAGTATGCCTGTGATAGATTCATCCTCTTTTGTATATTTCATTTTCTTTCCCCAATATAGGTTCCTTCAGGGCACCTTGCACACTGCATCATGTACACTACATTGCAGGATGTACATTAACCCCTTCATGACCGTGGGATTTTTCGTTTTTCCGTGTTCGTTTTTCACTCCCGTCCTTCCCAGAGCCATAACTTTTTTATTTTTCCGTCAATTTGGCCATGTGAGGGCTTATTTTTTGCGGGACAAGTTGTACTTTTGAACGACATCATTGCTTTTACCATGTCGTGTACTAGAAAACGGGAAAAAAATTCCAAGTGCGGTGAAATTGCAAAAAAAGTGCAATCCCACACTTGTTTTTTGCTTGGCTTTTTTTGCTAGGTTCACTAAATGCTAAAACTGACCTGCCATTATGATTCTCCAGGTCATTACGAGTTCATAGACACCTAATATGACTAGGTTATTTTTTACCTAAGTGGTGAAAAAAAATTGCAAACTTTGCTAAAAAAAAAAAAAAAAAAAAATTGCGCCATTTTCCGATACTCGTAGCGTCTCCATTTTTCGTGATCTGGGGTCTAGTGAGGGCTTATTTTTTGCGTGCTGAGCTGGCGTTTTTAATGATTCCAATTCGGTGCAGATACGTTCTTTTGATCGCCCGTTATTGCATTTTAATGCAATGTCGTGGCGACCAAAAAAACGTAATTCTGGCGTTTCGATTTTTTTCTCGTTACGCCGTTTAGCGATCAGGTTAATGCTTTTTTTTATTGTTAGATCGGGCGATTATGAACGTGGCGACACCAAATTTGTGTAGATTTGATTTTTTTTATTGATTTATTTTGATTGGGGCGAAAGGGGGGTGATTTAAACTTTTATATTTTTTTTATTTTTTTCACTTTTTTTTAACTTTTTTTAAAACTTTTGCCATGCTTCAATAGCCTCCATGGGAGGCTAGAAGAAGGCACAGCACGATCGCCTCTGCTACATAGCAGCGATCTGCTGTTCGCTGCTATGTAGTACAAAATCAGGTGTGCTGTGAGTGCCGACCACAGGGTGTCGCTCACAGCTACCGGCGATCAGTAACCATAGAGGTCTCAAGGACCTCTATGGTTACTGTCCTGACACATCGCCGACCCCCGATCATGTGACGGGGGTCAGCAATGACGTCATTTCCGGCCGCCCGGCCGGATGCGGTAGTTAAATGCCGCTGTCTGCGTTTGACAGCGGCATTTAACTAGTTAATAGCGGCGGGTGAATCGCGATTTCACCCGCCGCTATTGCGGGCACATGTCAGCTGTTCAAAACAGCTGACATGTCCCGGCTTTGATGAGGGCTCACCGCGGAGCCCTGCATCAAAGCAGGGGAGCTGACATCGGACGTACTATACCGTCCGATGTCAGTAAGGGGTTAAAATATATATATGATCTTAAAGTTCTAATATGTGCACAGCAAGGATACAATCCACTGGTAATAGATGAACAAATCCACAGAGCTACAAGGAATCAAGTGAATACTCCAGAAGGCCACTGTGCAGGAGTGGGCCCTCTACCTTTCTATATGACCAGTTATTTGTTCAATATACTTGATTCACTTAGTATAAACAAAGCCAACATTGCATAATTTGTTAAATAAAAGTACACAAATTATTATAAAAAACATTGGTAAATATGTGAATGATGATAATATATTATTTGCATGTAGCTCAACAGTGGGTCTCTAGAGTCAATGTTACTTGTGGACACTTGGCACCACAGTCTGACACTGCTCATGGAGGAAAACAGAAAAAAACTGTAAAATTGGATATTGTTGGAAGTGGCTAATTAATAGTCATCTACACTACCAAACATCACCATAATTTAAATCCCGTTAAAAACATTCAATTTGTTATAACTGAAAGATGGGATAAAAAGTGAGTGAGCAGTACATAGTAATTTGTACAGAACTTAAAATAGAATACCTAAGGCAGTGACAAGGATGTGAGTAATGAAGAGGGACTTTAGTAAATTCTCTGATTCATTAAAGATTTATTGATGAATTGTAACAGATAATTAGAATAATGAAACTACATTAACAACAGAACACAATATTTGAATAATTGGTTTCTTTCATTGCTGGCCCTGTTGTCAATTAATTTGCACAGGACTTACAGTTGTATCTATATCTCTGCTTAGTGAACTTTATATAATCTCCCCATGTTACTGTATTTCCGCTAAGTATTTAAAAATGGATTCATACAAAAGACAAAGATGTTTAATAAATAAAAAAATGCATGTGTTAGGCTCACCAAATTTGGTGTCTAAAGATATATTGTCCCCCAAAGGCAATGTGTGAAAATAAGATCTCTATGACATGAGACCTTCAGATGTATAAGGTTAATACATCGTGTAGACACCATACTGCTCTGTACAAAGAAAAGCTGTAGTATGGCCATGTGTGTGAACTCTTCATAAATAAAAACTAATGTGACAAAATGTTCCTAATCATCCACTTGACACATGACCCAGGCATCAAATCATTGTTTACAACATGGACATGTTGATCTTCCAGACATCAATTCTTCTATCTGTGATTGGCTATCAATGTCATACGTTGTTGGAACTTACTATTATTATTGCAGTGATGAAAGTAAAACATGACAATGGACCAGGGAAAAATAAGCATGGGAGCAATAACTGATAATTTTATTAAAAAATGACATCTTTATTTAGAATCCACAGTTTAATTAAAAAAATGGCAAATTACTGTGTTGGAGATTCCTTAACAAACGAAGAACAGAAATTATAGTGCAATGTGTTTGGTATGTAAGAACTCATATTACACAGATTTTTGCAGAAAATATTTTGTTTGTATCAGTGAATTGCTGAAGTAAGTACATTCGGTACTTACGGTACAGTTGTTGTTATTAACCTATTCCCAACTGCTCACTATCTTTTATTGTTCACAAAGGCATCCATACAACCATGATAATCAAACAAAATTAGGACAAGAGGGTATGTTTTGCTTAAAAAACAAAACAAGATATATATATATATATATATATATATATATATATATATATATATATATATATATATATATATATATATATATATATACAATACAGACCAAAGGTTTGGACACACCTTCTCATTTAAAGATTTTTCTGAATTTTCATGACTATGAAAATTGTACATTAACACTGAAGGCATCAAAACTATGAATTAACACATGTGAAATTATATACTTAACAAAAAAGTGTGAAACAACTGAAATCATGTCTTATATTCTAGGTTCTTCAAATTAGCCACCTTTTGCTTTGATGACTGCTTTGCACACTCTTGGCATTCTCTTGATGAGCTTCAAGAGGTAGTCACCGGGAATGTTCTTCCTACAATCTTGAAGGAGTTCCCAGAGATGCTTAGCACTTGTTGGCCCTTTTGCCTTCACTCTGCATTCCAGCTCATCCCAAACCATCTCAATTGTGTTCAGGTCTGGTGACTGTGGAGGCCAGGTCATCTGGCGTAGCACCCCATCATTCTCTTTCTTGGTCAAATAGCCATTACACAGCCTGGAGGTGTGTTTGGGGTTATTGTCCTGTTGAAAAATAAATGATGGTCCAACTAAACGCAAACTGGATGGAATAGCATGCCGCTGCAAGATGCTGTAGTAGACATATTGGTTCAGTATGCCTTCAATTTTGAATAAATCCCCAACAGTGTCACCAGCAAAGCACCCCCACACCATCACATCTCCTCTTCCATGCTTCACGGTGGGAACCAGGCATGTAGAGTCCATCCGTTCACCTTTTCTGCGTCACACAAAGACACATTGGTTGGATCAAAAGATCTCAAATTTGGACTCATCAAACAAAAGCACAGACTTCCACTGGTCTAATATAAATTACTTGTGTTCTTTAGCCCAAACACGTCTCTTCTGCTTGTTGCCTGTCCTTAGCAGTGGTTTCCTAGCAGCTATTTTACCATGAAGGCTTGCTGCACAAAGTGTCCTCTTAACAGTTGTTGTAGAGATGTGTCTGCTGCTAGAATTCTGTGTGGCATTGACCTGGTCTCCAGTATGAGCTGCTGTTAACCGGTGATTTTTGAGGCTGGTGACTCGGATAAACTTATCTTCAGAAGCAGAGGTGACTCTTGGTCTTCCTTTTCTGGGGTGCTCCTCATGTGAGCCAGTTTCTTTGTAGCGCTTGATGGTTTTTGCCACTGCACTTGGGGACACTTTCAAAGTTTTCCCAATTTTTCAGACTGACTGACCTTCATTTCTTAAAGTAATGATGGCCACTCGTTTTTCTTTACTTAGCTGCTTTTTCTTGCCATAATACAAATTCTAACAGTCTATTCAGTAGGACTATCAGCTGTGTATCCACCAGACTTCTGCACAACACAACTGATGGTCCCAACCCCATTTATAAGGCAAGAAATCCCACTTATTAAACCTGACAGAGCACACCTGTGAAGTGAAAACCTTTCCCGGTGACTACCTCTTGAAGCTCATCAAGAGAATGCCAAGAGTGTGAAAAAGCAGTCATCAAAGCAAAAAGGTGGCAACTTTGAAGAACCTAGAATATAAGACATGATTTCAGTTGTTTCACACTTTTTTGTTAAGTATATAATTCCACATGTGTTAATTCATAGTTTTGATGCCTTCAGTGTGAATGTACAAGTTTCATAGTCATGAAAATACAGAAAAATCTTTAAATGAGATGGTGTGTCCAAACTTTTGATCTGTACTGTATATATTTCAAAAATCAAGAGACCACTGCAAAAATCAGCTTCTCTACATGTCTGACAGCCATTCCATTCCAGTGTCAGTTGAATTCCAACAAGAGTACACCTCGTTCTACTTAATGTGCTTCTGATTAGGTGATCATCTGAACCAAATCCTATTTAATGAAGGAAAGCATAAAAAACACTGTTGTGATGATTACAATCCTCTTGCAATAGGACAAGCTGGATGGCAAAACAAGTGCTAGTAATATCCCAAAAGTAATAGGAATGAAAAAAATACTTTTAACCATGCCAAAGGAGTTGAAAAGAAAAGTTTTGAGTGAGGAAAAGAAGGGCTCAATTCTGGCTTTACTAGCAAAGTGACACAGTGAGCGTCATGTTGCCTCCATCCTTAAAATTTCTAAGATGGCAGTCATTTACAACAAGCTCAAGCAGCAGACATTGGGGACAACAAAGCTACAGACTGGCAGAGGGCTAAAATGACTCTGACCGGGATGACCGTCATCTTATTGGATTGTCACTCAGCAACCGCAGGATGACATCAAGTGACCTACAAAAGGATTGACAAATGGCAGCTGGGGTGAAGTGCATGGCAAGAATAGTTTGTATCAGGCTCCTAAAGGCAAGACTCAAGTCATGAAAAGCTAGAAAAAAGCCTTTCCTCAAAGAGAAGCAAAAGGAGAGCCATGCTGAAGCTTGCCAAAGACCATAAGCATTGGACCATAGAGGACTGGAGTAAGGTAATCTACTCAGATGAGTAATTTTCAGCTTTGCCCAACACTTGGTAGTCTAATGGTTAGAAAGAGACCAGGAGAGGCGTATAAGCCACAGTGTCTTGCACCCACTGTGAAATTTGGTGGAGGAGCGATGATGATCGGAGGATGCTTCAGCAAGGCTGGAATTGGGCAAGTTAATCTTTGCAAAGGACATATGAATCAAGCCGCATACAAGGTTATCCTAGAAAAACAATTGATTCCTTCTGCCCGGGCAATGTTCCAAAAACTCTGAGGACTGTTTTTTTCAAGCAGGACAATGTGCCATGCCACACAGCTAGGTCAATAAACGTTTGGAAGAAGGACCACCACATCAAATCCCTGGCCAGCCCAATCTCCAGACCAGAACCCCATTGAAAACCTCTGGAATGTAATCAAGAGGAATGTATTTTTTGTTAATTTGCCCATTTCTCATTTTCAGAAAGTAAATACAAAATGTATTGCTTTGAATTTTAGAGACATGTTGTCAGTAGTTTATAGAATAAAAGAACAATGTACATTTTACTCAAAATATACATATAAAGAGAAAAATCAGACAAACTGAACATTTTGCAGTGGTCTCTTAATTTTTGCCAGAGCTGTGTATATATATACAGTTAAGTCCATATATATTTGGACAGAGACAATATTTTTCTAATTTTGGTTATAGACATTACCACAATGAATTTTAAACAAAACAATTCAGATGCAGTTGAAATTCAGACTTTCAGCTTTCATTTGAGGGTATCCACATTAAAATTGGATGAAGGGTTTAGGAGTTTCAGCTCCTTAACATGTGCCACCCTGTTTTTAAAGGGACCAAAAGTAATTGGACAATTGACTCCAAGGCTATTTCATGGACAGATGTGGGCAATCCCTTCGTTATGTCATTCTCAATTAAGCAGATAAAAGCCCTGGAGTTAATTTGAGGTGTAGTGCTTGCATTTAGAAAGTTTTACTGTGAAGTAAACATGCGGTCAAAGGAGCTCTCCATGCAGGTGAAACAAGCCATCCTTAAGCTGCGAAAACAGAAAAATCTCATCCGAGAAATCGCTACAATATTAGGAGTGGCAAAATATACAGTTTGGTACATCCTGAGAAAGAAAGAAAGCACTGGTGAACTCATCAATGGAAAAAGACCTGGGTGCCCACGGAAGACAACAGTGGTGGAGGATAGAAGAATAATCTCCATGGTGAAGAGAAACCCCTTCACAACAGCCAACCAAGTGAACAACACTCTCCAGGAGGTCGGCGTATCAATATCCAAATCTACCATAAAGAGAAGACTGCATGAAAGTAAATACAGAGGGTTCACTGCACGGTGCAAGCCACTCATAAGCATCAAGAATAAAAAGGGTAGACTGGACTTTGCTAAAAAACATCTAAAAAAGCCAGCACAGTTCTGGAAGAACATTCTTTGGACAGATGCAAGCAAGATCAACCTCTACCAGAATGATGGAAAGAGAAAAGTATGGCGAAGGCGTGGTACAGCTCATGTTCCAAAGCATACCACATCATCTGTAAAACACAGCGGAGGCAGTGTGATGGCATGGGCATGCATGGCTGCCGGTGGCACTGGGTCACTAGTGTTTATTGATGATGTGACACAGGACAGAAGCAGCCGAATGAATTCTGAGGTATTCAGAGCCATACTGTGTGCTCAGATCCAGCCAAATGCAGCCAAACTGATTGGTTGTCCTTTCATTCTACAGATGGACAATGACGCAAAACATAAAGCCAAAGCAACCCAGGAGTTTATTAAAGCAAAGAAGTGGAATATTCTTGAATGGCCAAGTCAGTCACCTGATCTCAACTCAATTGAGCATGCATTTCACTTGTTAAAGACTAAACTTCAGACAGAAAGGCCCACAAACAAACAGCAACTGAAAACCACCACAGTGAAGGCCTGGCAGAGCATCAAAAAGGAGGAAACACAGCGTCTGGTGATGTCCATGAGTTCAAGACTTCAGGCAGTCATTGCCAACAAAGGGTTTTCAACCAAGTACTAAAAATGAACAATTTATTTAAAATTATTGAATCTGTCCAATTACTTTTGGTCCCTTTTAAAACAGGGTGGCACATGTTAAGGAGCTAAAACTCCTAAACCCTTCATCCAATTTTAATGTGGATACCCTCAAATGAAAGCTGAAAGTCTGAACTTCAACTGCATCTGAATTGTTTTATTTAAAATTCATTATGGTAATGTCTATAACCAAAATTAGAAAAATGTTGTCTCTGTCCAAATATATATGGACCTAACTGTACATACACACACAAAAAAAGTCAGGCCACACACTGTATGTGGAGCTGAAACATTGCTTTATTAAAAGTTTGCTGCCTACCCTTTTTAGATATTTATATATAATGGTAACTGGGCTTTAACCAGTGCACTGACACCTATTATATATTCATCGAATTTTGGAAGCTTGGGATGCCTCAATTTGTATAGTTTAAACGATATCTAACTGAGTACAAGAACAATTTTCTAAATTTTGATAACACTAACTTTTATAGAACAGTTTTTAACATAAGAGTAAGGTTAATAAAACTTTCATCTTAAAATCTTTTGTTTTACCCAAATTACTTGATGCAAAAATGAATACAGTCTGCATTATAAATTACTACATCTAATATGCTTTATGATCTCCATGGTTTTTAAGGTCAGCACCAGTTAATTGAAGCATGGTATGAACAAGTTAGCCACATACTGCATATCGACCTTATTCCACTCTTCAAGAATTACGTTTGGATGTTGGAGTGAGAGTGATGCTCAACATGACTCTTCACAATTCTCAAAAGGTGTGCTATTGGGCTGAAATCAGGAGATATAAAACACAATATCACCGGCGCCCTACACTTATGCCTACTGCGTATATATGGATACCTAATGCAATAACCCAGCTTCTGGTAGCCTCAGAACATGTGCCAATTCTGTAAAAACCAAATGTATATACTAATAACTGGCACCGCGCTTAGGTTATAAAGGTGGCCTATGCCTGGTCACAGGGGTACACTAAACCTGGATGCACTGGTAAGTGCACGTACCACTAGACACAACAGTGTGCTGGAAGTCCCACTGGAAACCAGGCAAATCACCTATAAGTACTGCAACATACACTCTACATATGCCGACGCTATGTGCCCAAATAGAACGGATTTAAGCAAATGCAGCGGACGAAAAACCCAAGAGTAATGAGAATCCCTTACCGTGTGCTGTAACTGTCTGCACGCTCCGCTGTTCCTAATAAATGTCAATGGGGATGTTGTTGTGTATTCCGTTCTCAGACTCCCTCCTGTGGTCATGAATGGTACTTTGGTTAGTTCTGCTCTTGGACTCCCTCTGGTGGCTTTGAGCGGAACTGCTGGTCTCTGAGGTTTGCTTTCTCAGCTGACCTCATTTACTGTTAGGCTGGCTTCCCTATTTAACTCTACTCAGATCGTTACTTCATGCCAGCTGTCAATGTATCAGTATTGGTTCAGATCTCTCTTGGACTTCTCTGAGGACCTGTCTACTCCAGCAGAAGCTAAGTCTTTGCTAGTTTATTTGTTGTTACTGCTTCCTGAATATATTTCTTAGTTCTGCTAATTTCTAGTCCAGCTTGCTATCATGATATTCCCTTGCTAGCTGGAAGCTCTGGGGTGCAGAGTGGCACCTCCACACCGTGAGTCGGTGTGGGGAGTCTTTTTGCTTACTCTGCGTGGTTTTTTGTAGTCTTTTGTGCTGACTGCATAGTTCCCTTTTCTATCCTCTGACTATTTAGTGAAGTCTGGCCTCTTTTGCTAAAACCTGTTTCATTCCTGTGTTTGTGACTTTCCTCTTAACTCACAGTCAATATATGTGGGGGGCTGCCTTTACCTTTGGGGAATTTCTCTGAGGCAAGGTTAGGCTTTATTTCTATCTTTAGGGGTAGTTAACTCTTAGGCTGTGAAGAGGCGTCTAGGGAGAGTTAGGTACGCTCCACGGCTATTTCTAGTGTGTGTGATAGGAGTAGAGTTTGCGGTCAGCAGAGTTCCCACTTTCCCAGAGCTTGTTCCGATTACTAGTTTACTCATCAGGTCATTCCAGGTGCTCCTAACCACCAGGTCCATAACAGGATGTGTAGTGTTCCACGAGTGCTAAGGTAGGTATGGAGGAAATGTGATCCTGCAAGCGGTAGCCGAAGAGTGGGCACAAAAGAGTGCGAGCGGACGAGGCTGAGATAGAGTGCCGCTGCTGAGTGCAGAGCCAGGTAACGTCCCGGCTGGAGGCGTCCCTGGTTGCAATAGGAAACAAAGATGGCCGACGCTGACAAGCAGCGTGTGACGTCACAGGCCTACGGAGCCTCACTAGGACCAAAAGACAAACCGACGTGTTTCAAAGGGTAAACGCCCTTCTTCATCAGGGTCAAGAGTTAAGTTGTGAATCTCCCCCAAATTTGTGAATATCCTTGTGGAGTGTGTCAATGACTGCCTTCTGGATATTTGTCAAGTCAGCAATCTTGCCCATGATTGTGGAGCCTACTAAAACAGACAAAGGGACCTTTTTAAATGCTTAGGAAATCTTTGCATGCTTTTTTTGTTAAATTTTCTAATTTACTGAGATAATGATTTTTGGGTATTCTTTGGCTGTAAGCCATAATCGTCAACATTAACAGAAATAAAGACTTGAAAAAGATCACTCTGTTTTTTATAACTCTTTATAATATATGAGTTTCACTTTTTGTATTGAAGAACTGAAATAAATTACCTTTTTGATGATATTCTAATTTTGTGAGAATCACCTGTATATATGCATGTAGATCTTTTGCCTGGGGAGGGTGCATATAGTGGGAGCTACTGGGTTTACTAGTGAAGGTATATTCATTACCCTTACAAGCCTGCATCTGGGCACACTGCATGATTGGTTTTAACATTGTAGCTTATGTATTGCATTAGAAAAAATAATTCATGGCTGGGGATATATCTGCATTTGCACTTTACTACATTGCATGACATATCATATGCCTTGATCCTTATAGGTGATATTTCCATCTGTATACTATATCTACATTCATTGCACTATTGCACTTTAGGGTAAACAATAATACTGTATGGGTCATCACATGGCATTTTCATACATGCAGATTACTTAACATCAGCTCTCTTTTCTAATCTTATTTTTTTTACTGTATATCATAAATGAGCTATTGGAATTTTCATATGATATGTGCATCCTTTCTAGCTTTCTTGTCACCCACTCACTGCTTAATAATAATAATAATAATAATAATAATCTTTATTTTCTAATGACGCTAACATATTCCGCAGTGCTGTACAGTTTGCACACATTATCATTGCTGTCCCCATTGGAGCTTACAATCTAAAGTCCCTATCAGTATGTCTTTGGAGTGTGGGAGGAAACCAGAGTACCTAGAGGAAACCGCGCAAACACAGGGAGAACATGCAAACTCCTTGCAAATGTTGTCTTTGGTGGGATTTGAACCCAGGACTCCAGCACTGCAATGCTGTAGTGCTAACCATTGAGCCACCCTGCTTTTTTAAGGAGGAGAGCCAGCCTCGGCGTGCCTTGTACGGGACAAGTCCAGAACCATTGGTGCTGTCACCTAAGTTGCAGGGGGAAAGAGTTTAGTTCCCCAGACAGACCTTTGAACTGGAGATCCGGGGGTGTGAAAGGTAAAAGAGGGGGACAGTGCACAGGAACAGGCTCTCGGTTGGCAGGAATCTGGTTTGCGAAGGTAGTGAGCCTCCCCACTCTGTACAGTCAGGACAGAGTAGGCTCAAGTCAGAGAGGCCTACGGAGACTTAACAGAGACTGTAGGAAAAGATGTCACCTGAGATTTCAGACATCCACTCCCGCAGTGTCACTGAGCGTGAATGAGCCCTTGCCATGATCAGACCACAGGGGGCACAGCTTGAGACTCAACATCCCGGCCGTGAACCAAGTGCAGCCATTGAATGTATACTCTACCGCCTGTATTAGGATTGTGCTGATGCTTAAAAAGAAAGGACTGTCCTCTCTCCAGCATGAACCATCGTGGAACCAATACCCGTGAAAGGACATTCCAGGACCCCTGACGACACGGGAACCCAGGACACATCTCAGACCTGGATTCTTCAAAAGTTCAGGCCAGAACGACACCACTATCTTCAAAGAGACTGATCCTCAACAACGCCGGACTGATAAGTTTGATACCTTTGTATTTACCTCAACCCTCCATTGCCCCTGCTTTACCTACATCCACCAGACACAGTTTTATTATCCTTATCCCCCTCATTTACCCTCTCCTTGCGTGGAGCAAAGCTGCTTCATTAAATCCCGTTAACCCTTGTTCTGCCTCTGACCGTTACTGCATCTGGTACCTGCTCACACTTTGTTAAAGCAAAAATTTAAGGAAGAAGTTTGAAATACTTTTGCTGCAAGAAGCTATTCCAGTCAATACTGAGGGGACATGATTCTTCACATAGTTGCTTCCATGAAGGAGTGAAGCTTCATATACAGTAGTTAGGAGAGTTAGAGCTGAACAATAGCTCTCCTGCATAGTGGTTTGTCTATGTGTTGCCAGCCAGAACAAGTGTAATCTGACTTTGATGACACATTTTTTCTGCCCTACATCCTGCAATTAGAAACTGTAATAAACAAACTCCATACTACTAGTGTATCACCATGGGGAGCCAACCCATGAAGGTCCAACCCTTCAGCAAAGTATTATCTGGACTGTGCTTTCTTATAACAACTGCTCCAATAGTGAAGTGAACTGAATCCTACACTGTGACAAAACATCTATTATACCATTATGGAACTGGAACCTATTATTTCCTTCAGTAATGAAGTGTTATGTTTGCAAGTTGCAAGTGCTTTTGGTTGATTCCAATTGCACTAACACCACGGGTGTGCCAATACCTTCACCCAGGCATCACCTCTACAGGAGTGCCCCCAGATGTCCTAAGCCATCTCTATAAGTGCCACCACCTGCTATTGACAATTTTTATGGACACAAGAGAAATGTTTCGGGGTCCAGCAGTTCACTTCAGCTTCCGAAACATTACCATGTGTTGCCAGTGGAACTTAATGTCCCAGCTGGACCCTCTGCAACATGTATTACCTCCCCCTTGGCTCACCGCATGTCCATACAGACATAAGGATGCCTGGTATTTATGAACTCTGTACAGATTAAAAAGTCTCTCAAACATTATTTCATCTTCACCTTATCCATCTTAGCACTTATTCAACTGCCAGGTCTCATATTTGCAGAGCTCCTCCCAAATTTTTCCTGTAAACAATTGTTTATTTTTCTACAGGGACTTCTGTGTGTATTACATGTTATTTATTATCCCAATAAGCAAAAAAATAAATGTAGAATGGAGGTAGATAATGTCGTAAACAAATAGTAGTCATTTCTATGGTTCTCTAGGATGTTTGGAACCATGATTGACACAGTTTAGATGAAAGCAGAATTATTTATAAAACATCTACACATGACAGCTCATAAGGATAGTGAGGAAACTTTTATAGAAGAAAGTCATTTTGCATAATGTCACACAGAGCTGATTCTTATGACTTTTTGTCAATAACACATCAATAAAAACTTAGTGAAGGTTTTGTTAATACAAAGCTTAATACTTTAAATTCTAAATTGGGCAAAAGTTGACTAGCGCAGATCATCTTGTCTCAAGGGCTAAGCTGACAACAGTGCCTGAGGCAAAACAACAGTAGAGACAGCTGAAACATGGTTCTCATGATCTGACTGCTTTATTGAATATCTTTAACTTCTAATAATACACTCTTTGGTTGCATTCAGTCATAATTGATTGCAGAAAAGTGTGCTTTCTGATATCCCTCCTACTGTGATTGTGACAATATTCTGTTCCCTTGGCTAATCATTGTTTAAATATAAATAGATACCATGTATATAATTTTGTCATTTAAATTCAATGTCTATATCCTGAAAATACAAGTGAAGAGAAAAACATCAAATCAAGGATACCCCACACTATAAATAATGCATATGTTTGATTTTCTGAAATGCTGATTGTATAGTGAGACATGATGACTAAGAATAAAATGCATGACATTCGACAATCTGGGCACATTCATATACAGTATCTCATCATGTGTAATGTCTCCTTTACTCTGACAAATGTTTCCAAGGATACGCAAATAAATAACAAAGCAATGCTTTCATTATCATCCATACTGAATATTATTGAAATAAGCAAACATTTATTTCTATTAAATGTGATATAATATTAAAATGTGGGAAACAATTAACCCCTGGGTAACTTAACTGTAATAATTAAATCTTGGTGTAAATAAAATAGATTTATTTCGGAGATTCTTTCAAACATGATTTTGTCTGTCGAATTTAAAACGTCTTTTCAATTCCATAATATCACATGTAAGGCAGGGGCCAAACAAGCACTGATTCTCTCATGTGAGAGAAAGTGTTTGATTAGCTAATGACATCACAGTAGGCTGCAATTTCTTTTAAATACTACAAATATGTTATTTATCATGCTGGTTATTTTCATTTCTCATGGACAACCTGTAAGGCAGGGAAGTCAAGAAGTCCGGGGTCAAATGACAAGAGTTTGTGTCAATGGCAAAGGGGCAAGCCAAAAAAATAAACAGGTCACATTTTGAAGTCAGCAGTCCAAATGTGCAGATCGAAACAAAGGGGCTAGGCAAATGAATAGTTAAATGCAAGGTCCAAGGTCAGGGAGAGCAAATGATCAGAACAGCAGAACATAGAAGTACAAGGCACGCACACCACAGATTAAAGCTATGACTGGCAATGGTATGCCCGAGTCCCTGATTGTGCAGCTGGGCAATCCCATTCACAAAACTGACAGACCAGTACATCCCTGCCATCTATTGAGTGACTTAGCTGTCACTCACTGCATCCCTAGAGCAGTGTGATTTGTGACATTATGATTATTAGTTTCAATATTATCGATATGCAAGTCCTAGAAACCTTTCTAAGGCTTAAAAAAATAAATAAACCTGGGACCTTTTACTATGACTCTACCAGTAGTCAGATATACCACAGTTATACATTAGTGTTATGGTTAACAGAGTTTATTTTCACAGTTTCTTGAAGCTTCTTCAGTTAAGCAAACAGCAGGAAAAGAAAATTGATTAGGAAGTGTGAAAGACCTTGTTTTTTAAAAGTTTGCATGATTGTGCTTATAAATATATTAAATTACATACTGTATTAACTTAGTTACATATGTTGAAAACAGACCTAGATCCATCAAGTTCAACCTTCCTCCACCAATTGTACATTTTTTTTCACTAAATTAACTATAACCCATACTTTTATGTGTATTAAGGAAATCCAGCCCTTTTTTAAAAGCTGTTAAAGTGTCTGCTATTACTACCTCTTGTGGAAGGACATTCCACAGTCTGACTGCTCTAACTAAAGAACCCTTTCCTATTTAGCTGCCGGAATCGCCTTTCTTCCACTGGTAATGAGTTCCCCCTGGCCCCAAGTATGATCTTTGTAAGGAATAAGTCATGTGCCAGTCCTTTGTATTGACCACACATACTGTATATTTATATATGTAAATGAGAAATCCTTTGAGGATTAATTTTTCTAAGCTAAACAAGCCAAATTTTTCCAAACTCTCATCATATGAGAGGCCCTCCATCCCTTGCAATAATGTAGTTCCCCAGGTTTGAACTGTCTGTAAGTACTGAACATCCTCTATACAATGTGGAACCCCAAACTCCAAAATTCTTTGCAAACGATATGGCTTTTGTCACTATATCTATATATGTCTTTTAAAATTTTTGATTTATAAATATACTATTCATGTTCTTTTGTATCAATTTTGTAACTCAGAGCAAAGCTCTGCACAAATAAAATAATTGACTGATTTGGCTCTCCATATATGTTTTGTCTTGCTCCTGGATTTGATCCCTTGAGCTTGTTTTTTGTGGTCGGCTTCCCTTTCTGCCCAGTCACCGTAGACACACCTTTTCTCTTGATGTTAGGGTACTGCTTTTCTGGCTGCAGTCTTTAGCTTAACAGAGGTGTTTTCATTTGTTCCCTTTCACTTTTTGGATGAAGCTTTATATTATGTGCCCCTGTTGGCGTTTTCTGCTTGTGATAGATTAATTTGGATGCTCTGACAGTCTATTGATGTTTGGACTGATATAAGCTAAGAGTTTTCACTTTTCTGATACTTTGCTATACTTTTGCACCTATCTTTTGTTTATCTTTAGTAAGTAGGCTATATATTTGTTAACAGTTCTTGCTTCATTCTATGGTATTATATTATTTATTTTACTCACTCTGGGACCTTTCCTTTTTCAGCACACTTCTCTTTTGCAGGTAATTCATATTCTGCTGTGCCCTTTGCTTCTTTAGGAGGAACAGGAAGCAATTTGTTTGCTTTTCAGTAAGTTTATGCCAGAGTTAACTTATCATAGTCTGTGGTAAGGTTTATCTCTGCACCCAGAGTTACCACTAGGGACTGCAGAGCCATGATATCTAGTCTTTACAAGAGCCATCAGGGTCAGTTGCAGTTATTAGTTTATAATCTATTATAACTGAAGTGAGTTACTACACAGGCATAGCTATAGATTAGACAATAAACCACCTTCTATTATTTTGTTCTTTGATTCATTTTTAACTCAGCAGCACACTTGAAGTCCACTTATCCTGGCTTTTCATACATTTACAGGTATATTAGGAGCTGTTATCAACATTTAGGTTGGGTCACACTCCAGAGCAGTTGCCATTGCATTATCATCCGTGGTAAAGTAGGGACAGAAAAGGAGCGAGGGTAGGGCTTTTTCCAGTCTGAACAGGGATCTGTCAGGTTCAGATATTTTTCCCCCTGGATTGTACACTAATCATGTGCATGTGCTTGTGCAATCATAACATATTGGATAACTTGACTGCTTATCATATATAATAAAGATTGACTTGAATAAGACTTAAAATCTAGGGTGATTCTCTAATATTGGAGGACAATCTTGAAAGGGAAAGTTATTATGTACAGAATCTGAATGATAAAGTGGAGCCTTGTGATTCAAATTTAAAAAAAAAAATAATTTTCTTTATATTTTTCAACTTTTTTTATCTTTTACTTTTTTTTAGTTCCCTTAGGGGACATGAGCTTACAATGATCCAATCATTTATACTATATATTGCAGTACAACAGTATTTTAATATGCAGTTAAAATCATGGTCTCCTATGCAGCTCACAAAAGTATCAAATAGCAGTCATGGAGGTCCTTAGCAGGCCTCCAGCTTCTGTGGTGACCTAACAGTGCTCTAAAGGTACCTTCACACGAAGCGACGCTGCAGCGATAGCGACAACGATGCCGATCGCTGCAGCGTCGCTGTTTGATCGCTGGAGAGCTGTCACACAGACCGCTCTCCAGCGACCAACGATGCCGAGGTCCCCGGGTAACCAGGGTAAACATCGGGTTGCTAAGCGCAGGGCCGCGCTTAGTAACCCGATGTTTACCCTGGTTACCAGCGTAAAAGTAAAAAAAACAAACAGTACATGCTCACCTGCGCGTCCCCCAGCGTCTGCTTCCTGACACTGACTGAGCTCCGGCCCTAACAGCACAGCGGTGACGTCACCGCTGTGCTTTCACTTTCACTTTAGGGCCGGTGCTTAGTAAGTGTCAGGAAGCAGACGCTGGGGGACGCGCAGGTGAGTATGTACTGTTTGGTTTTTTTACTTTTACGCTGGTAACCAGGGTAAACATCGGGTTACTAAGCGCGGCCCTGCGCTTGGTAACCCGATGTTTACCCTGGTTACCAGTGTAAAACATCGCTGGTATCGTTGCTTTTGCTTTCTAACACAACGATACACGGCGATCGGACGACCAAATAAAGTTCTGGACTTTATTCAGCGACCAGCGACATCACAGCAGGATCCTGATCGCTGCTGCGTGTCAAACTAAATGATATCGCTAGCGAGGACGCTGCAACATCACGGATCGCTAGCGATATCGTTACAAAGTCGTTTCGTGTGAAGGTACCTTAAGATCACATTACATGGGACTGATGAGAACTGGTAAGCCTGAACACCATCAAGCATGTCATTTTAACAATGCAATCAGAGATTGATAGATAAGTTTAAATGGTTAACAACAGCATTTGGAACTTAGCTTTGGCTTTTGTTATTAGGCACAAATATCTTCTATGTAGCATAACCAGCATCAGTTGCATGTGGATAAAGCTCAGCTCCTGAGCCTACTCCACATAAGATGAGCCCCATAACTACCGATAATTAATTTTTTTGTTAACAAGTTAAAGTCATTGTTGATGCTCTTATTTCATTTATTTCTTTTATAGACTAAATAAACCGTAGCCTCAGAATGGAAAAAAGGGACCAGATCTCCCTGAAGTCAAAAGATAAAAATACTAAGGAGAAAGAGATAGAGCAATATAGGATTTTATCTACATAAACATCCAGGAAGATGTATCAGAAGTTGCTCACGTGGTGTAGGTATTTTAATCGCTTGTAGTTAATACTTAACAGCTGCTGCAGACCCACGCATCACGCAGTGACCATTAAATATCCATATCAGAAGGGTTTTTGCAGAGATTCTCCGCGCTGCTCGATGGTGGAAAGTTGTCATTCCGAGATGCGATTTAATAAATTAATAGTGGTTTTTATTCATTTCTATGTGTTTTGAAGTTACAGGCACTTCTTCAGGAGGGGGTTGACCACATGAATATTTTCACTTTTTTTCCCAATTTTCAACAAAATTCAAACCACTTCCTAAAAATGAAATAATAGGAAACTATAGGTACACATCCAAAAAGTTAGCATCTGCAACAGAGTGCTGTATTTGTGTGGCATGTACAGAAGTAATATTTGACTTGTAAAACAAATAAATGCCAGTATCTTAGGGAATTTTCCAAGAACAATTATTTCTCCATGTTTTGCTTCTGTTTTCTTGTGCATTAAGGAAAAAAAAAGTGCAAATGTAATTCAGATGCTCTGAATGGCAGCAACACCAAAGCACTCACTGATCAATTAGACTTCTGTTTTGAATGCTTGCACCTCTTCTATCTCCCTTACCTTCTTATCAATTGAATTTCTGTATTGTTTACAGACTACTACTCTTATCTTCTTTAATAATGCAGTTATTCAAAATGCTACTGTCTGAAATATTTGTTTAATATTTTATAACTTTATAGCTGACCAACTCTCACAATGCAAAAATGACCCTAATGTGGCTGCTGCATTTCCTGCTTAAGCATTTATGCAGGCTATAATAGTCGCTCTTGATTGGCTGTTGTGTGCCACGTGATTAAAAGGTTGTAAGGAGTTATGCGGAAGCCTGAGCAGTTGCATCTTAAGTCATGTCAGCCGTCTATAAATGTCTTCTCTGAATGAAGCAATCTTCTGCACTGTGTAAAAAGGTTGTGTTTTAGATAGTGAATGGAATCACAAATTGTTCATATTTGCAATGATCTGCGAATTTGATAATTTTTTACATGAATTCAATTTGCATCTAACTGATGTGATTATTATTGTAAATTATTTGACATATTTAAAAGCTATTCTATTCTAGGATAATTGTATATCATGGTATCATACGAAGCACCATGCCATGCATTATAGAGTCACAGAAACTCTTGAGTGGAGTAAAGAATGTTGAACTCGATTTATTAAGACTGGTGTATAGTGTTGAGCAATACCTTCCGATATGCATTGGTATCGGTATCGGATAGTATCGGCCGATACCGGCAAAATATCGGATCTCGCCGATACCGATACCCGATAGCAATGCATTTCAATGGGATGCAAAGTATCGGAATGGTTCCCAGGGTCTGAAGGAGAGGAAACTCTCCTTCAGGCCCTGGGATCCATATTCATGTGTAAAATAAAGAATTAAAATAAAAAATATGGATATACTCACCTCTCCGGCGGCCCCTGGACTTTACCGATGTAACCGGGAGCCTCTGTTCCTAAGAATGAGTGCGTGAAGGGCCTTCGATGATGTCGCGGCTTCTGATTGGTTGCGTGAGCGCTCATGTGACCGCTCACGCGACCAATCACAAGCCGCGATGTCATCGCAGGTCCTTCATGCGCTCATTCTTAGGAACGGAGGCTCCCGGTTACGGCAGTAAGGTCCAGGGGCCGCCGGAGAGGTGAGTATATCCATATATATATATATATATATATCCATATACTCACCTCTCCGGCGGCCCCTGGACCTTACCGCTGTAACCGGGAGCCTCTGTTCCTAAGAATGAGCGCGTGAAGGACCTGCGATACCCGATACTTGCGGGATCGGAATGCTCAACACTACTGGTGTATGCAATCCAGTCTTGATGAGGGGGCATGCCAGATTTATATGGGCTTGATTAATTAAGCTCACAACTCTTATTAAATCAGATGTGACTAAAAAGTGGCATGCGCCTAGCCATAAATTTTACTCAAATTAAAGTCTAAAGTAAGACGTGAGGTGAAAGATACACCACAGCCAATTAAATATGTTGTTGCCATGTTCTGTTATATTCCAGGTCAACCCATTTTGGGATAGCTATCTAAAACTAAAGAGGCCAAAAGGCACACAATGATTGTATAATCTCTCGCTCACATAAACACTTTAATTCATTGGAGATATTGAATATCTTTATGTGATTGTTATGCACACCAAGTACCTACATCAACTCCTTGAGTAAAGCAACACTAGCTAACACTTAACATGGGTCAACTTTTCTGAAGGAAAACAATTTGTTTATAATCTCTACTCCTAAATTATTCTAATATAGCCTGAGATTACACTGTATTTCTGTTCTCTAATGAGTCTAATTAACTGATAACAGAACACATAGGGACAAGTGGTTACTAAAGGGATGTTTTAGGCCATGTGCACACGTTCAGGATTTTTAGCGTTTTTTTCGCGTTTTTTCGCTATAAAAACGTGATAAAAACGCGAAAAAAACGCTAACATATGCCTCCTATTATTTACAAGGTATTCCGCATTTTTTGTGCAAATGTTGCGATTTTTTCCGCGAAAAAATCGCATAGCGGAAAAAAAAGCAACATGTTCATTAAAAATGCGGAATTGCAGGGATTCCGCACACCTAGGAGTCCATTGATCTGCTTACTTCCCGCACGGGGCTGTGCACACCATGCGGGAAGTAAGCAGATTATGTGCGGTTGGTACCCAGGGTGGAGGAGAGGAGACTCTCCTCCACGCACTGGGCACCATATAACTGGTCAAAAAATAAGAAATAAAATAAAAAATAGTCCTATACTCACCCTCGATGTCCCGCGCAGTGTTCCCGCCTCACCGCTGCACGCTGCCGTTCGGTTCCTGTAGCTGGTGTGCGGCGAAGGACCTTGCCGATGACGTCACTGTCCTGTGATTGGTCGTGAGCGGTCATGTGACCGCTCACGTGACCGTGACGTCACGGAAGGCCCTGTGCGCACAGACCAGCTATTGGAAGACGAACGGACGCCGCTTATGAGATGTCTGGGTGAGTATAAGCATTTTTTTATTTTTTTTATTATTTTTAAACATTCTATCTTTTACTATAGATGCTGCATAAGCTGCATCTATAGTAAAAAGTTGGTCACACATGTCAAACAGTATGTTTGACAAGTGTGACCAACTTGTCAGTCAGTTTTCCAAGCGATGCTACAGATCGCTTGGAAAACTTTAGCATTCTGCAAGCTAATTACGCTTGCAGAATGCTAAAAAAACCGCGAAAAAAACGGAAAAAAAACGCAAAAAAAAAAATGCGGATTTCTTGCAGAAAATTTCCGGTTTTCTTCAGGAAATTTCTGCAAGAAATCCGCAACGTGTGCACATGGCCTTAGAGAGGTTTTAGCTTAAGGTCTTTTTTTGGCATGATTATCTTGTTTTTTAGAAGATCAAAGTTCTGCGTGGAAGCATCATAGAACAGCCATGTCTGCACAATGCAGTCACTTCTGGATTGACAAATTAGACTACCGAGTGAACCAAGTCAACAAAGATTTGCTTATTTGCTTGAAATCAGTAGTTAGTATGCTGTTGTAATAAGTGTATTGTCGCGGGTTTACCACAACAGAGAGGAGCCAAGAGACAGCAACATCTTATTTTTCCTTCTCCTAGACTGATTAGAAGCAGTTCACCTTCATATTAAGCGGTGTAAGTTTCTTCTAGCATTGCAGGGGTTAATCTGCTCAGTTGAAAGCTCCTTTGAGAATTTTCCTGCTTTAAGGCTCTTAGCTGTTCACTGTTAGCCACTCCTATCTCCTATATGATCTGGGCAATGGCTAGCACATTCTATGTGTGGCCACCCAAATGGTAAGGGTAAAGCATGTTTTTTAACTGCAAAAAATATATATTTTCATTATTGCAAAGAAGAATTGTCTACAGTTTCTTTGCTGACGCTTGAAACTTTGCCAACCACTTAAAAAAAGTTGTATAAAACTTTGTTGGTGCTTACAGCTATTTGCATAGAAAAGACAAAAGAAACCACTAAGCCATTACCCAAATCAAACAGATTGCTTTCCTAACAACTGAAGGAAAAATAATCTCAGAAGTTAATTATATTGCTAAGGAATGTAATCACTTGTTTGCATCTGTTGGTTCTTAGATTGTTCACTAGTTTAGCAGGACTTTTTTCATGTTTTGATGAACCAAAACACTGCATTTTGAGTCTTAAAAAGGAATCAATGTGGAGATTACAACGTTTTATGTCATCAGCAGCAATTAAAGCTAAGAAATAGTTGAGAACAAATCTACATTTAATGAAACTAGTTTTCAGATTATTGGATCTAAGAATATGAAACAATCTGCCATGTACATATAATGTATATGTAAGGATAGTTACAAAACATTCTTACAGTGGCATGTAAAAGTTTGGGCACCCCTGGTCAAAATTGCTGTTATTGTGAACAGTAAAGCAAGTTGAAGATGAAATGATCTCTAAAAGGCGTAAAGTTAAAGACAACATATTTGCTTTGAATTTTAGGCAAACAAAAGTTTGGGCACCTTTGAAGATTTTGATGCTTAGATAACTTTGAACAAGGTTTTAGACCTTAATTGGCCTGTTAGGGTTATGACTTGTATGCTATCATTGTTAAGAAAAGCTAGGTGATGCAAATATTCCAGCTTTAAACAAAAAACATCTTCCTCTAACCTTGTGACAAAAGTCTGCAGTAATGGGTTCTTCAAAGTAGCTGTCTAGCACTCTGAAAATGAAAATTATGGAGGCCTACAAAGCAGAAGAAGGCTATAAGAAGATGGCAAAGTGTTTTAAAGTAACCCTTTCCTCAGTTTCAAAGGGTAAGTAATGTCAGTTAACAGGAAGAGTGGAGGTCAAGATAAGGTCTAAAAGACCAAGTAAAATTTCAGTGAGAGCTGCTGGTTGGATTGCTAGAGGCAAATCATAATCCCCATTGACTGCAAAAGACCATCAGAAAGATTTAGTAGACTCTGGAGTTGTGGTACATTGTTCTAATATTCAGAGACACCTGCACAAATATGGCCTTCATGGAAAAGTCACAACAAGAAACCTTCAGACGATCTCACCATAAAATTCAATTTCAGAAGTATGTGAAAAACTTCTATCAAGACTAATGCATTTTGGAAACAAGTCCTGTGGACTGATGTGGTTAAAATGGAACTCTTTGGTCACAATGATCAAAGGTATGTATGGAGAAAATAGGGCACAGAATTTCAGGAAAAGAACATCTCTCCAAACATTAAGCATGGGGGTGGATCAATCATGCATTGGGTTGTGTTGTAGCCAATGACACATGAAACATTTCACAGGTAGAGGGAAGGATGGATACAATTAAATTTCAACAAATTATTGATGCAAACATAACACCATCTATAAATAAGCTGAAGTTGAAAAAGAGAATTGATTCTACAAATAGATAATGATCCTAAGCACACATCAAAATCCTCAATAGGTGTAAACTGAAAGTTTTACAATGCTTCTCACAGTCCCCTGCTCTGAACATTATTTGAAAATCTGTGACTAGACCTCAAAATAGTAAGAATACAAGACGACCTAGGAATCACAGAACTGGAAGAATTTTCCAAAGAAGAATTGATGAAAGTCCCTCAAACAATAATTGAAAGACTGTTGGCTGGCTATAAAAAGCATTTACAAGCTGGGATTCTTTGAAAAGGGGTTGCTTATTGGAACTAATCATTTAGGGTGCTCAATCTTTTTCATCTGCCCATTTTCCATTTTTTGATTTTTAAAACGTAAAGCTATACAATATTTTTTTGTCTAAAATACAAATGACATTTGTCATCTTTAACTTTATGCCTTTTCGAGATCATTTAATTTTCAACTTGCTTAATTGTTCACAATAAAATAAATTTTGACCAAGGGTATCCAAATGTTTAAATGGCACTGTGTTTTTGTCCTCCCACACTAGGAATACATTGATGGTAATGATATGATGTTAGGTGGATTTTAGAGCTTCTACTACTTATGACTTTTGTTTACAGCCCCTGGACAGCAGCACATGGAGTTGTTCTTGGACATATTATGAATTCAGAGCATTGCCGGATGGGACATCCAAGAATACTACCCTAAAGGGATTGAACAACTCCTCAAAAATATTTTCAAATGACAAGGATGGTTTAAAATAATAAAATGAGGTATATATACTCTTTGGCTCTGACTCCAATCACTCATTTGGGGCTACTCTGGTAGTCTCTTGTAGGACAGAAGCAAAGGACCTCTCATCCTCCTGACCACTGAGTCCTGTGATTGACTGTAGTACTCACATGATCAAAAACCCCTTTTCCATGCCTTCTTATCCTGATAGAGATTACCACGTGACCTGGTACTGGGGATCACATCTAGTGAATTTGTTAGGTAAACACAAAGAGTGATGCCCAATGGCATTATATAGAGATACCAAATAAAATCACTATTTTTAAATATAAATAATCAAATATCGTAGAGCCACCTTATGTGTAGGAAAATAAGTTGAACCCACTCATATAGTGAAACTAATCTGTGCTCCAAACAGGATAAAAGCCAGAGACCACCAATGCAGAGAATATGTAATAAAAGATGCATCTTTATTTAGAATTACTTAGACAACAGAATAACATATAGATAATGTGCACGTATCAAGATATGCATAAAAAATAAAAAAATGATAAATAAAAATTATTATTAATAAATGTAGATTTCCGTATATAAAAAGGGACCAATTTTGCATATAGCAGATAGGGTAATAGGATTGGATATGTATATTTTTTTATATATAATATATTAATACCCCTGGGGATCAGAAGCACCACTCATAAATAATGAAAATATGAAAACATAAAAAGGGGAAGAGAGGGGGATAATATAATTTTGCAAATGTTTATATAATAACCCTAGTGAAATTAGGAAGACTAATCATGCCAATGTGTTATACAATAAATAAAAAAATCTAAAATATACAACAATTCATATATACACACGGTGTAAGTGAACTGAAAAGTCTATAGGTATGCACACACGTAGAAAAAACAAATTATACACTCTGTGTACTGCAATAAACGCTATACACACGTAAATATAGAAAAAATAACTTGCATACTCTGTGTACTGCAATTAGGAGATAGAGTGCAAGTGCGGGACAAAACAATACTCAACAGTATATATATCAAGGTGACATGTGCATGGTGCTCACAATTCACCAAGTAGAAAAATGGTAAACAGTAAAAAAAGTGGCATGTGCATGGATCTCATTCTCCTGACCACTGAGGCCTGTGATTGACTGTAGCACTCACATGATAAAAACCCCCTTTTCCATGCCTTCTTATCCTGATAGAGATTAACAAATGACCTGGTTCTGGGGATAACATCTAGTGAATTTGGCAAGTTATATTATTTTTTAACCACCTCTGCCATTTAAACATTCTCATCAGGAAGTCATTATACCTCATTAACAACATCTTTGGCATATTTTGTTTTGTCTCCTGTGAGTTTTCATATAAAATCAGTCACACAGTATGCAGCAATGCATTCTACTCAGCAGACTATGGCTATTGGTCTTACAGACTTGTACAACACAGAATTATATTAAAGCTTTGTGTACAAATATTAACCCCTTCCCAACATGCACCATACATATACGGCTCTGCAGGATGTGTGTTCCTGCAAAGAGAAGTGTATGTGCGGCACACCAATCGTGTAGCCTCACGCTGAGTGCCACGGCGATTGGGTGCTGGTGTCAGCTGTATATGACAGCTGACACCCCACATCAATAACCAGGATTGGTGTTAGCAGTGATCGCAGGCATTTAACGCCTCTGATGTCGCTGTCAGTAGTGAAAGCGGCATAGTGGAGCATCGCACAGGTAGGGCGCTCCCTGTGCGCTTCCATCAGGACAACCTGATGCGATCGCATTGTCCTGATGGTCTCCATGGAGACCTCTGCACCAAGATGGCCACGGGGTCCTTCTGGGTCATGCAGGGAAGGTGGCTTGTGAGTGCCTGTTCAGAGCAGGCGCTGTCATGCCTCCTTCTTTGCTCGTCAGATCGCTAATCTGACACTCTTCAATGCAGAGTGTCAGATCAGTGATCTGAGGTAATATAGTAATGTCCCTTCCTGGAACAATGTAAAAAAGTAAAAAAATATATATATTAGAATGTGTAAATATACAGTTTTTTAAAATCCCTAAATAGAGAAAAAAATAAACAAATATCTATCCGATAAATACATTTATGTAAATAAATAAACCAATAAACACACACATATTTTGAATTGCCGAGTCCGTATCTACCCGCTAAATCAAACTGTCCCACTAGTTAACCCTTTCAGTGAATACCATAAAAAAATAAAAAATGAGGCAAAAAACTACGCTTTATCATCAGACTGCCAAACAAAAAGTGCAATAAAATGCGATCAAAAAGACAAATGTAAATAAAAATAGTACCTCTGAAATACAGCTTCATCACAAGAAAACTAAAAAAGTTATAGCTCTCAGAATAAAGTGATGCAAAGATAATTATTTTTTCTATAAAATAATTTTTATTGTGTAAAAGCATCAAAATATAAAATAGATATAAATGAGGTAATGCTGTAATCGTACTGACCCAAAGAATAAAGCTGCCTTACTAATTTTACCAAACGCAAAACGGTATAAAAAAAAGCAATTCCTGAATTGTTGGTTTTCGTTCATTCTGTCTCCCAAAAATCAGTACAGAAAGCAATCAAAAAATGTAGAATTTCAATATTTGCAGATGACACTAAATTCTGCAGGGTAATCAATACAGGGGAGGACAATTTTATATTACAGGATGATTTATGTAAACTAGAAGCTTGAGCTGATAAATGGCAAATGAGCTTTAATGGGGATAAATGTAAGGTCATGCACTTGGGTAGAAGTAATAAGATGTATAACTATGTGCTTAATTCTAAAACTCTGGGCAAAACCGTCAATGAAAAAGACCTGGGAGTATGGGTGGATGACAAACTCATATTCAGTGGCCAGTGTCAGGCAGCTGCTACAAAGGCAAATAAAATAATGGGATGAATTAAAAGAGGCATAGATGCTCATGAAGAGAACATAATTTACCTCTATACAAGTCACTAGTGCGACCACACTTAGAATACTGTGCACAGTTCTGGTCTCCGGTGTATAAGAAAGACATAGCTGAACTAGAGCAGGTGCAGAGAAGAGCGACCAAGGTTATTAGAGGACTGGGGGGTCTGCAATACCAAGATAGGTTATTACACTTGGGGCTATTTAGTTTGGAAAAACGAAGACTAAGGGGTGATCTTATTTTAATGTATAAATATATGAGGGGACAGTACAAATACCTTTCTGCTGATCTTTTTAATGATAGACCTGAGACAGGGACAAGGGGGCATCCTCTACGTCTGGAGGAAAGAAGGTTTAAGCATAATAACAGACGCAAATTCTTTACTGTAAGAGCAGTGAGACTATGGAACTCTCTGCCGTATGATGTTGTAATGAGTGATTCATTAATTAAATTTAAGAGGGGACTGGATACCTTTCTGGAAAAGTATAATGTTACAGGGTATATACACTAGATTCCTTGATAAGGCGTTGATCCAGGGAACTAGTCTGATTGCCGTATGTGGAGTCGGGAAGGAATTTTTTTCCCCACGGTGGAGTTACTCTTTGCCACATGGGTTTTTTTTGCCTTCCTCTGGATCAACATGTTAGGGCATGTTAGGTTAGGCTATGGGTTGAACTGGATGGACTTACAGTCTTCCTTCAACCTTAATAACTATGTAATAACTATGTAACTATGTGCCCAAAAATGGTACCAATAAAATCCAGCTCGTCCAGCAAACAACAAGCCCTCACATGACTGTCAGTCGAAATATAACATTTTTTATAGGTCTCAAAATATGGTGACACAAAAATTGTTTTCGCAATAAGAAGCGTCTTTTAGTGTGTGACAGCAGCCAAACATAAAAATGCAATATAAATCTGGTATCACTGTAATCACACCAACCCGAAGACTAAAGTCGCCTAATCACTTATACCGCACGAGGAACAGCGTAAAAAATAAATAAAACCAATTCTTCATATGCTGTTGATTTTTTTCGTTCTGCCTCCCAAAGATCGCAGTAAGGCTCGGCGCACATTTATCCTGCGCTCTGCACTGAGCACTTACAACTGGGTTTCCATGTAAATGTCTGAAATACATGATTCAAATGGAACCCTCCCTATAATGAGGCAGATGGGGGCACTGTGATATTGGCCACAGATTTGTGCCCTTGTGAAAAGAAGGACACCGCTGAACAGAGGCCAGATGGAGTCCAGAGTAAATCTGCTGCCTCAATATAGTGAATGGATCCATAGGGGGTTTCATCTGTCACATCACTCAGAGATTTAGATGGAACCCCAAAGTAAGTGGTCAGCGTAGAGCACCGGATAAATGTGATCCCAAACATTAAGTAAAATGTTCCCAATAAAAGCTTAAACTCAATCCACAAAAAAGAAAGTCCCCTGGAGAATCACTCCGAAAGGCAAAGCAGCACTGTACAGCCACATATGGGGTATCTCTACATTCAGCAGAAATTGTGGGACAAATTCTGTTGCCATTTTTACCCATTTCCCAGTGTGAAAATGTAAAACTTGTTTCCCAGTGTGAAAATGTAAAACTTGGGGCTAACACAGAATCTTGGTGCTAAAAATGTACTGTAAATGATTTTTTCTTCATTGGAAAATTGTATAAAAGTTTTTGACACATCTGTAGTGTTAATATAATCACTGCACCCCAAGATGAATTCATTAAGAGGTTTATTTAGTAAAATGGGGTCACTTATGAGGGGTTCTGCTGTTCTGTCACCTTAGGGGATCCGACAATGTAACATGAAACATTCAAACAAGTGCAGCAAAATCTGCACTGTAATATGGCGCTACTATCCTTCTGAACTTTGCACTGTGCCTGAAAAGTAGTTTTCAACCACAGATGGGGTATCAGCAGACTCTGGAGAAATTACACAAGAAACTTTGGGGTCCCTTTTCTCCTTTTGCCCTTGTGATAATGCAAAATTTGAAGCTGAAAAAGATTTGTGTGAGAAAAATATGATTTTTTTTCATTTTCACGGCTTAATGTTATAAACATCTGTGAAGTACCAGGGTGTTCAAAGTCCTCAATACACATCTAGATAAGGTCCCAAAGGGGTCTAGTTTCAAAATGGTGTCATTGTCATTTATGGGGGTGGTTCCACTGTTTAGGCACATCAGGGGTTCTTCAAACACGACATGGCGACCGCTAATTATTCCAGCATATTTTACATTCAAAAAGTCAAATGGCGTTCTTTCCCTTCCAAGCCCTGCCGTACACCCAAACACTAGAATTGCCCCTATCAGAATACTCAGGAGAAAATGAACAACCAACTGTTTGGAGAAATTTCTTGTTACCTTAGGAAAATGCAAAATATGGAGGTAAAAAAGATTTATTTGGTAAAAATGTAATTTTTTTTATTTCCAAGGCTCTACATTATAAACTTCTGTGAAGCACCTATGGGTTCAATGTGCTCAATACACATCAACATAAGTTCCCTAAAGGATCTAGTTTTGAAAATAGTGTCACTTGTTGGGGGATTCCATTGTTTAGTCACATCAGGGGCTCTCCAAACGTGATATGGAGTCCGCTAATTAATCTAGCATATTTTACATTCAAAAAGTCAAATGGCACTCCTTCCCTTCCAAACCCTGCTGTGCACCCAAACAGTTGTTTTCCCTCACAAATTGGGTATCTGCGAACTCAGGAGAAATTGCACAGCAAATTATATGGAGCAACTTCTCTTGTTACCCTAAAAAAATTCAAAATATGGAGCTAAAAATATTTATATGAGAAAAATTTGATTTTTTTTTCTATTTTCACATCTTAACGTTATAAACTTGTGTGAAGCACCTGTGGGATCAAGGTGCTCAATACACATCTAGATAAGTTCCATAAGGGGTCTAGCTTCCAAAATGGTGTCACATGTTCGGGGTTTCCACTGTTTAGGCACATCAGGAGCTCTCCAAACATGACATGGCAACCACTAATTATGCCAGCAAATTTTACATTAAAAAAATGAAAAGGCACTTCTTCCCTTCTGAGCCCTGCCGTGTGCCCAAACAGTAGATTTCCCACACTTATGGGGTTGGGGTATTGGCATGCTTAGGAGTAATTGCACAACAAAATGTATTGTCCAGTTTCTCCTGTTACCCTTGCGAAAGTAAAAAAAAAAGTCTAAATGAAAATTGTTTTGAAAAAATAAATAAATGTTTTTTTTCCTTCCACATTCCAAAATTTCCTGTGAAGCACCTCAAGGGTTAATAAACTTCTTGAATGTGGTTTTGAGTACCTTGAGGTGTGCAGTTCTTAGAATGGTGTCATTTTTGAGTATTTTCTGCCATATAGGCTCCTCGAAGTCACTTCAAATGTGAGGTGGTCTCTAAAAAATGGTTTTGCAAATTTTGCTGTAAAAATTAGAAACTTGAGAAATTGCTGGTCAATTTTTAACCCTTACAACTTCCTAACAAAAATAAATTATGTTTCCAAAATTGTGCTGGTGTAAAGTAGACATGTGGGAACTGTTATTTATTAACTATTTTGTGTGATATGACTCTGAATAAAGGGCATAAAAATTAAAATTTGAAAATGGCAGAATTTTACAATTTTTTGCCAAATTTCCATTTTTTTTACAAATAAACACAAGTCATATCAAATAGTTGTACCACTGTCATAAAGTACTATATATCATGTGAAAATAGTCTCAGAATCACCAGGATCCATTGAAGCTTTCCAGAGTTATGACCTTATAAAGTGACAGTGGTCAGAATTATAAAAATTGGCCCGGTCAGTTAGGTGAAAACAAGCTTCGGGGCAAAGGGGTTAAATTCCCATATTGCACATTTAAGGCACATGCATGGGAAATGCAATGAATTTACAGTAGATGTGGATCCCACCAATAGGAATTATTTTAATGTAAAAGTGGACATAATAACATTTCATGTATACGGGAATTCTGACTACATTATCACTGATTGTAGCACATAATGGAGCATTGTTCTTGAGCTAGATGTGGGTACAATTTGTGTGCCATAAATAAGTGATATGTGAATACCTGTTTAATTAATTTCATATTCAAAAATATGTTAGAATTTTTGTATAAAAAAGGATCTGCCATTTCTAAGCACTGAATCACAATCCTATCATAAATTAAACAAAGATTATTGCATAATAAAAACGCTCACTAAATAAATAATAAATCCTTTTTAAACTGCTAAACAAAACAATTTTGTAAAATATATTGCTTCACCTTTCCTTGCAAATATGAACTGTTTCTTTCAGAACATCAGTTCTCATCCTGTTTTCTCCTCCAGAGCAAATACTGTCATAACAGAGAGGAAGATTACATTCCTTCTATTGTTTCAGCAGTAGCTTCACTGCCTACTGTCAACTAATCTGAAGTATTATCTATTTCATCACAGCAAGGATAGGCAGGATCCGAGTGTAGCCACTTATAAACGCATAACACAAAATAAACACAAATGTGTGCCGCAACCCTCTGCCAGGACTTGATGTATCAAGACAGATAGAAAGAGTCCATATCCTCTTATTACATAACAAATAGGAATCTACTGTGCAAACACAAGTCTGTAAATTAAATCTTTCAATCTTACCAGCAGGTTTTAGAGCTCCAACAGTCACTTATCGCCTAACTATCTTACCTCCATGAGGAATATGGAATATGTTGTATTTTATATGCCACTTCGAATCGTCTTCACATTTTGAGGCGTTGGTAAGGCACAAGTATTAGAGTTGAGCGAATCTCCTGAAATTTGATTTGGCAGATTTATGTAATTGAGGAGGAAAATTTAGTTTTTATAGAATAAATTCAGTATTGTTAGGTGTCGAGTTCCCACCACTGCACAGGGGGAATCTCAAGCCATGTCCACTGCGGTCTCCCATTCTCCTCCAGCCACAGTGGAGCCTGCTCAGTGGAGACATCGGTCCCAGTGTCTGGCTCAAGCTGATACCGTGCACTTGGGTGCTGCTGTCTTTCCAGTCTCTGACTTTGCAGCCAGCACTGATCAGCAACGAGCAGGTGTTTCAGGGACTAAGTCCTGCTTTTCCCACACTGAGCATGCCCACGGGATGACCTCCCATTGGAGGTCGGGGGTCACATGCTCAGGTCCTGTTGAGGCTCTTATTGGACCATCAGGAAGGAGCGCTAATACTATAAAAGGTTCGCTTGGCCACTCGGCCATGCAAGAGTGTAAACTTGTTAACGTGTGTGTGTGTGGATGAATGCCTGTCGATGGATGAAAGTTCAAAATCATTCCCATCCCTAGTGTTGTTGCCTGCTCGCGAATGGTAGCGCTACCTAGCGCCCAACAGTGCTATCCTGCACATTAGCACAATATACTGTATCTAGGTAGCAGCGACCACCAGAGCGGCATGCACAGTGCGCTTTCCTGGCCCTAATTAGGGTGGGTAGTGGCGTCCAACAGAATGGCACTGCACACACTCCGGTGCAGTAAATGTTTAAGTTTAGTTTATTCCCTGGCACAACAGTAGCGGTGTCGAGCGCAAGGGATCTAGAGGGACTCTTGCCCTGAGTCTTGGGGCTGAGTTCTGTGTCGCCTTGCTTGCGCTCTCTGTGCGATATCGCGGCCCTGTGACGTAACAGGGTTCGCTTCCTTCATACCGGGTGAAGCTAACCCGTGTGTGTATTCACATTGTACCGCCATTTAGTCCGTCATTACCAAGCAGCAGGTGTCTTAGCTGCACGGTGGACCCCGGACTGCGAACGCACCTTATATCATCTCCAATTATTATTTGGTGCATTCCGCCAGTCCTAACAAGTATGACTTGAACTGGCAAGGAATAAGTTAAAAAAAAATGTTCTACTCACCTCTCCTCAGCCCACCCTTAACTTTTCCCATTTCCTCCTGTTGTCTTATCAACTCATCTCATTTGTATCTTCAGTCTTTTTTCTTTGTTCTTTCTTTATGCTTAGTTTGCATAATGAATACCATCACATACTGAATAAAAAAAAAAGCTTCTGCAGGCAGTCATTTTGAAAATAGCACCTGGAGCACCTGCGCAGTAGCAGCTATGAGTTTGTATAGAAATCCAATAGCTGCTGTTGCAGTGGTGCCATCTTGCTGGAGAAGAAAAAAAAGTCCTCCTCCAAGATGCACAATAGCAGATGTTGGCGATCTCCGAGAGCTGCTACTGTGCATGCGTGGGCAGCACCATCTTGGAGAACTTTTTTTTCTCCAGCAAAATGGCGCTGCCAGCACCAACGCAACAGCAGCTATCAGATCTCTATACAAACTGATAGCTGCTGCTGCGCATTTTCAAAATGATTTTTTTTCTCACTCAAAAAAATCTGCAAAAGGGATTATTAAGTGCACAGTAACCATGCAATTATGCTGCAGCGCAAGTGCCACAGCTGGCACTTGCCTGCAAAAGCATCTTTTTTTTATTCAGTATTTGATGGTATTCACTATGCAAACTAGGGGGCAGGTGACTAAGGGATCAGTGACCTGTCTGCAGTCTGCATTATGAATATCTAATCAGAGCACCACATCCATGAACCGCGCCTTAGGGCACGAGAATCTCATTAACACAAAACTGAAAATAAAGATTAACCCCTTCATGACATTGGGATTTTCCGTTTTTCCGTGTTTGTTTTTCGCTCCCCTCCTTCCCAGAGCCATAACTTTTTTGTTTTTCTGTCAATATGGCCATATGAGGGCTTATTTTTTGCTAAACAAGTTGTACTTTTGAAAGACATCATTGGTTTTAGCATGTCGTGTACTAGAAAACAGGAAAAAAATTTCCAAGTGCGGTGAAATTGTAAAAAAAAAGTGCAATCCCACACTTTTTTTTGTTTGGCTTTTTTACTAGGTTCACTAAATGCTAAAACTGACTTACCATTATGATTCTCCAGGTCATTCCGAGTTCATAGAAACCTAACATGTCTAGGTTCTCTTTTATCTAAGTGGTGAAAAAAATTTCCAAACTTTGCTAAAAAAAAAAATTGCACCATTTTCCGATACCCGTAGCGTCTCCATTTTTCATGATTTGGGGTCAGGTGAGGTCTTATTTTTTGCGTGCCAAGTTGGCTTTTTTAATGATACCATGTTGGTGCAGATAGGTTCTTTCAATCGCCCGTTATTGCATTTTAATTCAATGTCGCGACGACCAAAAAAACTTAATTCTGGCGTTTCAAATTTTTTTCTCGCTATGCCGTTTAGCGATCAGGTTAATCCTTTTTTTTATTGATAGATCGGGCGAGTCTGAATGCGGCGATACCAAATATGTGTAGGTTTGAATTTTTTTATTGATTTATATTTTTTTTATTTTCTTCACATTTTTTTAACCTTTTTTTTTTTACTTTTGCCATGCTTCAATAGCCTGGCACAACTTGATCAGCTCTGCTACATAGCAGCGATCATCAGATCGCTGCTGTGTAGCTTAAAGGGACACTGTCACCTGAATTTGGAGGGAACAATCTTTAGCAATAGGGGCGGGGTTTTCGGGTGTTTGATTCACCCTTTCCTTACCCACTGGCTGCATGCTGGCTGCAATATGGGATTGAAGTTCATTCTCTGTCCTCCGTAGTACATGCCTGCACAAGGCTATCTTGCCTTGCGCAGGCATGTACTACGGAGGACAGAGAATGAACTTCAATCCCATATTGCAGCCAGCATGCAGCCAGTGGGTAAGGAAAGGGTGAATCAAACACCCGAAAACCCCGCCCCTATGGCTAAAGATTGTTCCCTCCAAATTCAGGTGACAGTGTCCCTTTAATAACAGGCTTGCTATGAGCGCCGACCACAGGGTGGTGCTCACAGCTAGCCAGGATCAGTAACCATAGAGGTCTCAAGGTTCTCTATGGTTACCATTCTGATGCATCGCTGACCCCCGATCATGTGACGGGGTCAGCGATGCGCTCATTTCTGGCCGGATGGCCAAAAGCACCGGTTAAATGCCGCTGTCAGCGTTTGACAGCGGCATTTAACTAGTTAATAATGGCAGGTGAATCGCGATTTCACCCTCCGCTATTGTGGGCACATGTCAGCTGTTCAAAACAGCTGACATGTCCCAGCTTTAATGCGGGCTCACCGCCGGAGCCCTGCATCAAAGCGGGGGATCTGACCTCAGACGTACTATCCCGTCCGAGGTCAGAAAGGGGTTAAGACACAACCACAAGACGGATTTCATCAACCAAGGTATCATTCTATTCAATATAATGGAGCCGACCTGACAATGTGTGTAGGTTCCTGTGCACAATCATGCTGACATGTTACCTTTAAAGCAAAGGGATTTTATGAATTTAGTGTCTTGTGATTCAAGTGTTTGTAGTAGCTGCATTTGTTTCTTGCTATTTGGAGAACAAGTTCCACAGACTTTAAACAAGGGCAGATCAGTGAAGTGATAAAAACAAAGGGAATTCAAAATCTTGAAGGCCGAGAGTATATAAAAAGCATTTCAGGAGTATAAAGATCTCAATAAGAAATATAAAAAATAAATCAAGCTAGAAAAGTTAGCTGCTGGAACACAAACACCAGCAAGATTACATTAAATCCTAATTTTTTTATAAATATATCAATTCCAAAAAAAACCCCAAACAGATGGCATTAGCCCTTTAAAAGATGATAAGAACAAGATGATTTTGAGGACAAAGAAAAGGCTCAGATACTAAACAGGCTCTTCTCATCCATGTTCACCAATGAACTGACGTTTCCAGGAATAATTCAACAAAGCAAAAATCAAAGTTCACGACCTGATGTAACTAGTTTAACACAAGAAGTAGTGTGCCTGGATCTGAGCAAATTAAACATTGACAAATCCCCCTGCCCAGATTCATCCACGGATACTGAGGTAATTGAGCTCAGTAATTGACAGAACCACTGTATCTCATATTATTAGACTCGCCTGTAACAGTGGTGGTGCCATAGGATTTGAGGATGGGTGATGTGGTACCGATATTTAGGAAAGGTAAGAAGATGGATCCAGTTAACTATTGTCTGGCAAGTCTGACATCAGTAGTGTGCAACGTTTTTGAGGGCATTATAAAAGATGACCTAAAGGAATATATTGAAGAGAATAATATAATACATGACAACCAGAGTGGATTAATGAAAAATAGGTAGTGTCTAAATAACATGATGGTAATGCAGCTTATGTGATCTATTTGCACTTCACAAAGGCATTTGATGATGTACCACATAACAACCTCATATTGAAACTCCAGAAGCAGGGACTGGGGAAAACTATATGCAGATGGGAAAGGAATTGGCTAAAAGACTGGAAACAAAGAGTCTTCATAAATGGTACATTCTCTAAATGGGATATATTCATTAGTGGGGACTGCTGGGATCTATGCTAGGACTGATTCTTTTTAACATCTTCATTAGTGACCTTGTGAATGGGATTGAGAGTAAAGTGTCAGTCATTTCTGATGACACCAAAATATACAGAATATTAAAAACTGACCTTTACCTTAGAAAATTACAAAACGATTTGGATAAGATGTCTAAATGGGCAAACACTTGGAAAATGAGATTTAATGTTGATAAATCTAAAGTAATACACCTAGAACGGAGTAATCCTATTGTTGCATATATATTAAATGGGAGTATGCTCGGGACTACAGAACAGGAGAAGGACTTGGGTGTTTTGGTTACCTGTAAGCTTAGCAGCAGTACTCAATGTCAAGCAGAAGCTGCAAAAGCAAACAAGAATTAAGAGTGTATAAAAAGTGAGATAAAATCCTGTAATCCTAACATAATGTCAGTCCTCTATAAATCAATTGTAATACCACATCTAGAATATGGGATCCAGTTTTAGGCTACACATTTTAAAAATGATATTCAAAAGTTAAAGTCAATTAAAAGGGGGCAACTAGTTTATTACAAGAGATGGAAGGCCTCTCATATGAAGAGAAGTTAGAAAAGTTGCACTTGTTTAGCTTAGAAAAAATACAACTCAGAGGAGATCTCATTTATATATATATAAATACATATTAAATACATATGCGGTCAGTACAAATGACTGGCACATGACATACCCATTCAAAAGACCAAACTAAGTACCAGGAAGGCACTAAGTACAGGTGGAAGAAAGGTAATTCCGGCAGCTAAATAGGAAGGTGTTCTTTCCAGTTAGAGAAATCAGACTGAGGAATGCCTTACCACAATGGCAGCCACTATAAGAGCTTTAAACTAGGGCTGATGAACATTAACAAATTATATTTTGGTACCGTGAAAATCATTGTGAATACTTTTCTGCCCAATGATGACAAAAGTATTCTTGCAGTGATACCATTATTGGCTAACTAGAAAATAATGTTTGCAAGATTTCAGAGCACAGAGACTCCTTCTTCAGGCAGGATTACAAATAATATGAAAAAGGCACAACATTTAAGGGATACTACAGTAGGAAATTTGTTTATGAGGTGGGAGGGGTGATGCCTCCTAATGATAAGCCAGGGAAATCAAATTAGGCATTTTCTTAATAATGGAGAGGCAGTGGGAACGATGTTCTTAGTTATCTGGAGTCAGTCTTGTGGAGGTGTGAATTGTATCCATGTATTGATTTATAAATAAATCCAGGTGTTAAATTGAGTTCTAGTGTCAAAGAATTGAACACTAGCGCATGCCCTTATCATCTCCCGCCTTGACTACTGCAACCTCCTACTTTCTGGCCTCCCCTCTACCACTCTGGCACCACTCCAATCCATCCTAAACTCTGCTGCCTGACTAATCCACCTGTCTCCCCATTATTCCCCAGCCTCTCCTCTCTGCCAGACCCGTCATTGGCTTTCTAATGCCCAGAGGCTACAGTTCAAAACACTAACAATGACATACAAAGCCATCCACAACCTGTCTCCTCCATATATCTGTGACATGGTCTCAAGGTACCGCAACCTTCGATCATCTCATGATCTCCTTCTCTACTCCTTTCTCATCTCTTCCTCAAACAACCACATCCAAGACTTCTCCCATGCTTCCCCTATACTCTGGTACTCTCTACCCCAACACATCATGTAAAGAAATCTATAACCTTATAGTCCTGATTTGTGTTTGGTATCTGTCTTTGGGTATGTGCACATGTTGCTGATTTGCCTGAGGAAGTTTTGGCGCAGATTCTTCCTCTCCTGGCAGAAAGCGCAGAGGAAAATCCACATGGATTTGATGCATTTTTGATGCGGATTTCATGCAGATTTTCATGTGTTTTTTCATGTGGATTTGTATACGTTTTCATACGCTAAATAAAGATATATTATTTAGCAAAAAAAATTGTGATGTAATTTCCTTGTCCAACCTCTTCTTTTAAATACTCCATTGAAGACCATATTATAATTATAAACCATGTTCACATATAATGTTTACACACACAAAACAAATATAAGTGAATTTTATGTATATATATATATATATATATATATATAATTTTTTTTTAAATATATATATATATACACATACATATATATATAGAAAGATAGATAGATAGATAGATAGATATAGATATAGATTCAAAAAAGAGGCAGCACTCCATTCCTTTGGTGGAAACGTGGAGGATTTAATCCACCCACATGTCTGGGTGATATTTCGACTCTGAATGAGCCTTTCCAAAGCCTTGGCTTGGGGTTGATATCACCTTTGTATTGTTTGGTGACATCAACCCCATGGCTAAGTAATGGAGAGGTGTCAATAAGACACCTATCCATTACTAATCACATAGTTGCTACATGTTAAATAAAGACACAGCCAGAATAAAGAATTTTAATTCAATAAAACATAACACAGTTTGCCATTTTTATTATTACTCCTAATCCATGCAAAGCCCTCGATCTCCTGCAAAAAAAAAAAAAAATACCCCTGTTCCGATGTAGTCCACTTAATAATGAGTGTCTCATGACGATCTCCCGTGTAGAGCAGTCAGGAGATGTGACTGCTCTACCCAGCCTCTGACACACTGGTAGAAGATAATTGCTCCTGCAGTGTATTAGAGTTCATCTAAGTTCGTGCTCTCACTTTACGACATTACCGCTGAGTGCGAATTTTCTCACGCAGCAGTGCCGCAAGTGACAGCATGAACTAAGGTGAACTCTAGGCGGCGGAGTGATACACTACGGGAGGATTATCTCCTGTCACTATCACCGAAGATGTGTAGAGTGATCACATCTCCCGATGTGGCTGTTCTATACATGGGAGATCATCGTGGGACACTCTTTATTAAATGGATTACATCGGAACAAGGAGTATTTGTGTTGGTTTATTTATTTATTTTTTGCAGGAGATCGAGGGCATCAGGGATTAGCTGTTTAGTGAGTATGAATGTTTGTTTTTTTACCATTGAACACAGTAGCCGGATGATGAAACTACTATCCCATCATTGGCTAATGATGTTACTGTGACAGCATACATAGCTGGATGGGAATAGAAGTCCCATAAAATGATGCCTAGCTACACACAGACACCCGCAAACACACACAGTCCCTCACACAGTCGTGCATACACCCACAGACACACAGACACCCGCAGACAGACATGTACATCTTCTCTGCTCGCACATAGTCTCGGCCCACACACTCTTCCTCCTTCCATTCTGCAGAATTTTTTGCACGCACATCTACAGCAAATCTGCAAACCTTTTTGCACCTACAGTTTTGCTGTGGATTTGACAATGGGTGCCGAAACTCTGCAGATCTGCAAAAATTGACATGCTGCAGAAAATAAAATGCTGCAAATCCAAATGGATTTTTCAGCAGCATGTCCACACCAACTTCTATGCTCTGAAAGCTTGCAAACATATATTATTTTCTGGTTTGCCAATAAAGGTATCACTCCGAGAATATTTTTGCCATCATTGGGCAGAAAAGTATTCACATAAAAAAGGCTGAAACATTTCCTCAGACCACATAACATTGTCGATTATAGATAATCTTGTGCCAAAAAAAAACTTATAATTGATGGAAAAAGGTTGAACTTGATGGGCCTTGATCTTTTTTCAATCTATGTAACCTCTACCTTTGTTCAGGTTCTGAATCCTAGGAGGCTAGCCATCCAACCACTTATCTGCTGTGGGGTCTGATAACTCCTATCAGCCTGTCTCCTGGATCTATCCATCACATTTCACATATGTCCATTGCGGAGCGCCCCCACACCGCCGCAGGGCCGAGGGGTACCCGGAGCCGGGCCTCTGAGTCTCAGTCCTGGGGTTGTCACGGTGGCTAGACCCGGTCCGTGGCCCTGTCTGTCAGTGGGGGACGTCCGGTGCAATAAGTTGTGTTGTAACGGTGCAGTTGTGGGGTGCAGGTCGCGGTAAATAACGAGGACACCAGGTTGCAGTCTCTTTACCTCTTTACTGGAGATCTCTGAGTCCTCAGTCCAGAATACGGTTCACCAGGCTGCGCAAGTCCGGCCGGTCCAATGGCACCTCCAGAGTTCACTTCACAGGTGGAAATCGGTGCCTTCCTTCTTAGCGCTATGTGTTGTAGTCCTTCCCTGCTGTGCTTACGGAAAGTACCCCACAACCGTTGTGTCTGTTTCTTAAGTTCCCTCACAACTCGATTAAATGATGTTCTTCTAATCTCCCGTCCCTTCCTGATGTTACAGTTGGAACGGCACCCGTTTGTCGGATAGGCCTGGAGTTCTTCCGGGACCCTAGAGACGCCCCTCTCCCGCAATTGCCTCCCAAGACTTCATAGGTGATATGTGTTAGACAGCCCGCCTTAAACTGACTGTCCTGCCGCTGTTTAGAGTATTGCTTGAAGCTGAATGTTATAATACTCCCTCGGCGTTCCGGCCACCGGTAGTGCGCCTCAGCAGGGTGTTGCTCCGGTCTTACAGCATGACCCCTACTGGAATTCTCCTATTGCTTGATCTCGTTTCTCACTCAGCACAATCTATCTCGCTTCTAGTCCTTTCTTGGGGCACCGCCGCTATTCTGAGCAGGCACGGTCCCGTTACGTTCTTTCCAATGCCAAGCCTCTGCCAGGATCCCACCCCTGGCAGAGACCCTACTGTCTCTTCCTCCACAACACCCTCTGCCACAAGGTGTTGCTTCGTTCAATCCAGTCAGCCTTCTCTTCTAACTTCCTGCCTGACCCCCAGTTTACCCACTATGGTGGGGAGTGGCCTAATGAATAGCACCCTTAGCTCCCCCCGGAGGCCCGGCTGTGAAATGTATTGGTGTCTGTGATACCTGATCAGATGAACTCCTTCAGTGCCATCGGACGCACCATGGCTCCCCATAGTGGCGGAGCCACAGTACTGCAACGACCAGGACTCTGGGGCGCTGCACTCCCCCCTGGTTAAACACAGTACTCCGGGACTGGGAAGAAAACAACAATACAAGTTAGCAAAAAGACATGCAATTTTGTTGAGTGCAATGACAATAAGTATACTTGAACAGGCTTCCCTTTATGGGAGGTAAGGACACTTGAACGTTACAAACATAATTAAATATCATAGCAACAGGCTACAATTAACTCTCATTACCCAACCGGGTATTCTACTAAGTGCAATTTAATGAACAACAATTTAACATTGCCTTCAAGGAACATACACTCCTAGCTCGCTAAAGGCCTTCCCATAATCACATTACAGGGCAAGTTAACTTTTCATTCTCCTACTTTGAACCTGCAGGACCACCTGTCCCTATGGCACCAGACCTACTGCCTCTCCTTTCTTTTACAGGACTGCCCCGTTCAGCCAGGGCCTACTGCCTTTCTCTACTATACATGGTATAGACATAACATTCCTTTCAATTAGAGAACATGGAGCCGGCTCTACTTGGCTCCTATTAGGACTCACTCACTAACCCCTACGGGTTCACTTTCTGTCCTTAGTAACACATTATTAACTTTCTATGGGGACTCAGGGTTTACCTTCTATCCTCACCTTCATTATTACTTTCTTATATGCAAAACAGTTACATTTCTTCCAGAGCATCATCATCAGTATTTCTTTACATTTAACTAGTTAAAACACATACAACTTTTCTCATTCCAACATTATCATGGCATTACTGTTCTTAATACAGTATCTCTCGTAAGTACGCTGTTGGACATCCCCTTTAAAAGAGGATCAAGTCTTTCTGAGGTAGCTCGTCTTCTCAGCCTACCAGTCTTTGTTCAGCAAAGGTTCCAGAACGGTATCTTCGCAAAGAGTCTTTAAATAAAACCAGTAGGAAGCACCTTTAATAAGGTGCAAACTATATACAGGAAGTTTGTATCATGCACTGTTCATGATTACGGCAGTTCTTATAACATTGTGGAACAAAAAGCAAAAACGAAAGTGAAAGCAAAAATAAAAAGCAATAGGGATCCCGGGTAAACAAAGGGATCCCTTTAAGAGTTAACCCAGGACGGGTTTTAGCAGCAAAATAGCAAGGAAATAAACAGTTAACTATTTACAGTTTCAGGTTTCCGAGGCTTAGTTGAACGGCTTCCAGGGCTGCACCTGGCACTTAACCCCTCTTGGCCCGGGAAGGGTGAAGTCCAGGGTTGCACCTAGTGCTGGACACACGCCGTTAATCCGTCTCTCATGTACAGTTAAATCATGCGCAGCGATAGAGGTCTGCGCAGCTTGAGTAGGGGCATCTGCTGCAGCAGAGGTAGCGGCTGCTGCAAGATCAGTCACTGGAACGCAGTTTATGGTGGGGAGTGGCCTAATGAATAGCACCCTTAGCTCCCCCCGGAGGCCCGGCTGTGAAATGTATTGGTGTCTGTGATACCTGATCAGATGAACTCCTTCAGTGCCATCGGACGCACCATGGCTCCCCATAGTGGCGGAGCCACAGTACTGCAACGACCAGGACTCTGGGGCGCTGCATCCATCATTTACTCTCAATTAGCCACAAAGTCTATTTTTACCATCTTCTATCTCGAGATGTCTCCCAAAGCGTATTGTCCAATTTCATTACAAGCAAAACTATTGGCTCTATTCGCTAATTTATCTACTTCTTGATATATCCAAATTAGTGATGAGCGAGTTTACTCGCAAGCTCGGGTGGTCTCAGAGTATTTGTGACTAGCGTTGAGCGAAACGGATCAGTCATTTTCATAAATCGGTGACTTTTAGGCAAAGTCGGGTATCATGAAACCCGAACCGATCCTAGTGTGGGATCGGCCATGCGGTACACGATCAGAGTGCCATAGTCGCGTTTTGTATGACGCTGTTACCACCGTTTTTCATCCAATGAAGGAGGACGCAGAGTGTGGGCAGCGTGATGACATAGGTCTCTCTCCCCACCATCTCAGGCAAGGGCATGGCAGTGATTGGCTTGCTGTCTGCGGCGTCACAGGGGCTATAAAGGGGCGTGCACGCCGACCGCCATCTTACTTCTGCTGATCTGAGCATAGGGAGAGTTTGGTGCAGTTAGTCAGAAGCAGGGACAGAGTTAGGGAGGAAATAAAAAAACCCAAACCGCTTGTGCTGGAGCGATTTTCACTGTCCCACACCACCTTTTTGTGCAGGGACAGTGGAGGTCGTATTTTAGTGCAGCAGCTGCATAGCTGTGTGCACGGTGCTGTGCAAACCAACTGCTTTTTTCAAAGCAAAAATCCTGTTGCTCCTTTCTGCACAGTTACCTGTCTTGTTTATTTGTCTAGCAATTTTTTTGTTCAGCAGTCCTTTTTATTGCTGACATACTTGCCCTGAGCTCATTGTAGGAAGCTTGTTATTGCAATTTATTTATTTTTTTATAATAATTACAGCCACTTTCTGCCACGTTCATAGTGTTGTGTTATACCACTGGGCCAGAGTTGTGGTTCAGTGTCTCCCCCCAAAAGTGAGATAGTGTTTCTCACACAGTTTATATTCTGCTGTACTGCTAGTGCGTCATATATCAGGCAGCCACTTTCTGCCACATTCATAGTGTTGTGTTATACCACTGGGCCAGAGTTGTTGGTCAGTGTCACCCCCCAAAAGTGAGATAGTATTTCTCACACAGTTTATATTCTGTTGTACTGCTAGTGCGCCATATATCAGGCAGCCACTTTCTGCCACGTTCATAGTGTTGTGTTATACCACTGGGCCAGAGTTGTGGTTTAGTGTCACCCCCCAAAAGTGAGATAGTATTTCTCACACAGTTTATATTCTGCTGCACTGCTAGTGCGTCGTATATCAGGCAGCCACTTTCTGCCACGTTCATAGTGTTGTGTTATACCACTGGGCCAGAGTTGTGGTTCAGTGTCTCCCCCCAAAAAATGAGGAAGTCTGGTGGAAGAGGCCGTGGGCGGGGGTTGCCAGCTAGTACTCATGGTGGTGGTGGTGCTGCATCTGGTGGTAGTGGCAAAAGCACAGTAGCACCTAAGGCTGGAGGTGTTGAGCCTGCGTCATCATCTGGCTACACAAGGCCTCGAAGGCTCCCTTACCGGGGAGTAGGAAAACAGCTTTTAAAGCCAGAGCAGCAGGAAAAAGTTTTGTCTTTCCTTGCTGACTCAGCCTCTAGCTCTTTCGCCTCCTCTTCCCAAAGTTCAAAATCTAAGAGCAGCCAGTCGTCAGTGGATGCTTCCAGTCCGGAAAAAGAAGTTTCCTTGTGTCCTTCTCCCAAATGAAAAGTGAAGGATGCGTCAGGCGACACTACAGGTTACTCCATGGAGCTCTTTACCCATACCGTGCCAGGGTTAGAAAGGGAAATTGTACACTGCCCAGTACAAGAAGAATCGGACATGGAGTGCACTGATGCACAGCCACAGCTAGATTATAATGCTGTTCCATTGACTCAGATCACTACATTGACCTCGCAGTTTCCTGAGCCAGAATCTGACCCTGATGAGACTATTGTGCCCTGTCCCGAATGCTATAGCACCGGCTTACACGGTGACACTGAGGAAGGTGCACATGACATTGTGAAGGAGGAGGTGATAGATGACCCAGTTCTTGACCTAGATTGGCAGCCATTGGGGGAAGAGGGTGCCGCTGGCACTAGCTCACAAGTGGAGGAGGGTTATCCGCAGCAATACCAATCTACATCACAACAGCTGTCATCAGCCAGGCCCATATCAGGCCCAAAACGTGACAAAAACAGTTTTAGGACAGCGTGGCCAACCACTGAAAGTTGCACAGTGTGGCATTTTTTTGACCAAGATCCCAATGATCAGTCTAAAGTGATCTGTAAGAAATGCTCAAAGACCTTTAGCAGAGGGAAGATTCTTAAAAATTTAAATACAACGTGCATGCGTAGACATTTAAACAGCATGCACTTACAAGCCTGGACAAACTACCAAACGTCCTGTACCGTTGGTGCACCTGGTCAGAATGAAGGTTGTCAGCAACACTACATTGCTTCCCTCACTGTAAGCCCACCGGTTCGGACAACACCAGCAGCTAATGTGGAGGGATCGCCGCAAGGCCAAAGCAGGCAGGGAATCAGAAGGTTATTTGTAGGAAGCACTGTATGTAGGCCAACATCACCAACTGTCTCTCAATCCACCATGTCCACCCCCGCCACCACCGCTAGTTCCACCATCTGCAGGTATCCTGTCCAGCTCACCCTAGAAGAGACTCTCGTGAGGAAAAGAAAGTACTCATCCTCTCATCCACGTACACAGGGTTTGAACGCCCACATTGCCAGATTAATCTCGTTAGAGATGATGCCCTACCGGTTGGTTGAAAGCAAAGCTTTCAAAGACCTGATGGCCTACGCAGTACCACGCTATGACCTACCCAGTCGACACTTCTTTGCGAGAAAAGCCATCCCAGCCCTCCACCAGCATGTCAAAGACCGCATTGTCCATGCACTGAGGCAGTCTGTCAGTGGAAAGGTGCACCTCACCACAGATGCATGGACCAGTAGGCATGGCCAGGGACGTTACGTGTCCATCACGGCACACTGGGTTAATGTGGTGGATGCAGGGTCCACAGGGGACAGCCATAGTGGAACAGTTCTGCCTAGCCCACGGTCTAGGAAACAGTTGGCAGTAGGCGTTCGACACCCCTCCTCCTCCTCCTCCTCCAGAAGCGACAGCTCGTCCACAGAGCGCAGTCACCTGGCAACTCCATCCGCAGCTGCCAGTGTTGCACACGAGGTGTCTCATTATGGAACAGCTAGTGGTAAGCGTCAGCAGGCTGTGTTGGAAATTAAGTGTTTGGGCAACAACAGACACACCGCGGAAGTACTGGCCGAGTTCTTGCAGCAAGAAAGTGAGTCATGGCTGGGCAGTGTACATCTTGAAGCAGGCAAGGTAGTCAGTGATAACAAAAGGAATTTTATGGCTGTCATAGACCTTTCACAACTTAAACACATACCTTGCTTGGCTCACACTTTGAACCTGGTGGTGCAGTGCTTCCTGAAAAATTATCCAGAGTTACCAGCCCTGCTCTTGAAGGTGCGAAAACTTTGTTCGCACATCCGCCGGTCACCCGTACACTCCAGCCGTATGCTGAACCATCAGCGATCGATAAATCTTCCACAGCACCGCCTAATTATAGATGTTGCAACAAGGTGGAACTCCACACTGCACATGGTTCAGAGGCTGTGTGAACAGAGGCATGCTGTCATTTATTTGTGGGAGGATACGCATACATGGGCAGGCAGTTGGATGGCAGACATGGAGTTGTCTGGTGTGCAGTGGTCGAAGCTACAAGACCTCTGTCAAGTCCTTCAGTGTTTTGAGGAATGCACATGGCTGGTAAGTGCAGACGACGCCATCATAAGCATGAGCATCCCACTTATGTGTCTGCTGATGCAAAGTTTGATGCACATTAAGGAGCCGAGGAGGAGGGAAGCCTTGATGACAGCCAGCCATTGTCTGGTCAGGGAACTGTCCAGGACGAGGTGGCGGATGAAGAGGGTGAGGAGGAGGATGATGGGCATGAATATGTATGGGAGGAGGGAGCTTCTCAGGGGGCAATAGAAACTGGTGCAATTGCAAGGTCTGGTACAGGTTTCTTGCGGGTCACTTGTGATGTAGATTTGCAAGAAAGTGCTCCTCAACCCAGCAGAAGCAGTGAATTGACACCTGGAACATTGGCCCACATGGCTGAGTATGCCTTGTGTATCCTAAAAAGGGACCCCCGCATTGTCAAAATGATGACCGATGACGATTACTGGTTGGCCTGCCTACTGGATCCACGCTACAAAGGGAAATTGCAAAATATCATGCCACATGAGAACCTAGAGCAAATATTGGCTACCAAACAAGCAACTCTTGTAGACCGTTTGGTTCTGACATTCCCAGCACACAGCGGCGGTGATGGTTCTCACACGAGCCGTATGGGGCAACATGGCAGAGGTGTTAGCGGTGTGGAAATCCGAAGTGGCGTTGGTCAGAGGGGTTTTATGACAAGGTTGTGGAGTGATTTTTCAATGACCGCTGACACGACAGGGACAGCTGCATCGATTCAAAGTGACAGGAGACAGCATTTGTCCAGTATGGTTACAAACTACTTTTCCTCCCTTATCAATGTTCTCCCTCACAGGTCATTCCCCTTTGATTACTGGGCATCTAAACTAGACACCTGGCCTGAATTGGCAGAATATGCATTACAGGAGCTCGCTTGCCCTGCTGCCAGTGTGCTATCAGAAAGAGTCTTCAGTGCTGCTGGTTCAATACTGACCGAAAAAAGGACACGTCTGGCTACCCAAAATGTTGGTGATCTAACCTTCATTAAAATGAACCAATCATGGATTACAAATTCTTTTGCCCCATATTCCCCTGCTGACACGTAGCTTTCCGTAAAAAAGGTCTTGCTTTTGGACTCCTCTTACTGACTGCTCCAATTCCTCCATTTGTTGCTGATGAATGTCCACCATAGGCCATTTTTAACACCTCCCTAAGTGGGCTGACTCCCCCCATGGGCCCGTGGTCACCACTTGGCGCAAGCACCCATGCGAGTGCCGTTTGCCTGGACAGGTGGGTGTGCCCACTTTTGGCCGACGGCACTGAAACAGGGTCCGTCATAATACAATTAAGTGTCTCTGGCGGTGGGGGTGCACAACCAACGTCAGACACACCATCGTAATATGAGGGGCCCTGGGACCAGTACCGCCGCCCACAAGAGAGTGTTCCCCCCAGCTCAAACAGTGCTCCACCGCTGTTTAGTCGGTGCTGTTAAATCTTTCAATGGCACTGCCAATACAAATTGAGAGATGATAGTAAATATATACAGGGACCATGCCCTCCATTTTGACCAGTGAACTACCACTATCTGGTAATCAGCAGAGGAACCCACCCCTGTACGTTGCTTTGCCACCTGTTATTTACTAACTTTTTTTGGCAGACATTTAGCCCGCTTTACTATTTTGGCCAACGTACTGTGTCAGCCACTTATTCCAGTTGTCCTCCACCGAACAAAGCAGTGCCACCAGTTTACTCCTGTTACCAGTTTAGAACTGCATTGAGCCAACTTTTTTATTTTAGGCCTAGTAAGTCTGTCTGCACCACTCCTAGCAATCGTCCTCCACTGACCAAACCAGTGCTGCCTGTGTACCCCTGTTACCCATTCATTTTAAACTGCATTGAGCCTACTTTTTTATTTTAGGCCTAGTAAGTCTGTCTGCGCCACTCCTCCGCTGACCAAAACAATGCTGCCTGTGTACCTGTTACCCATTTTGAACTGCACTGAGCATACTTTTTTTATTTTAGGCCTAGTAAGTCTGTCTGCGCCACTCCTAGCAATCATCCTCCGCCTAATAAAACAATGCTGCCTGTGTACCCCTGTTACCTATTTTAAACTGTATTGCGCCTACTTTTTTATTTTAGGCCTAGTAAGTCTGTCTGCGCCACTCCTACTAATCGTCCTCCGCTGACCAAAACAATGCTGCCTGTGTACCTGTTACCCATTTTGAACTGCATTGAGCCTACGTTTTTTATTTTAGGCCTAGTAAGTCTGTCTGCGCCACTCCTAGCAATCATCCTCCGCCTAACAAAACAATGCTGCCTGTGTACCCCTGTTACCCATTTTAAACTGCATTGAGCCTACTTTTTTATTTTAGGCCTAGTAAGTCTGTCTGCACCACTCCTACTAATCGTCCTCCGCTGACCAAAACAATGCTGCCTGTGTACCTGTTACCCATTTTGAACTGCATTGAGCCTACTTTTTTATTTTAGGCCTAGTAAGTCTGTCTGCGCCACTCCTATCAATCGTCCTCCGCCTAACAAAACAATGCTGCCTGTGTACCCCTGTTACCCATTTTAAACTGCATTGAGCCTACTTTTTTTATTTTAGGCCTAGTAAGTCTGTCTGCGCCACTCCTACTAATCGTCCTCCGCTGACCAAAACAATGCTGCCTGTGTACCCGTTACCCATTTTGAACTGCATTGAGCCTACCTTTTTATTTTAGGCCTAGTAAGTCTGTCTGCGCCACTCCTAGCAATCGTCCTCCGCCTAACAAAACAATGCTGCCTGTGTACCCCTGTTACCCATTTTTAACTGCATTGCGCCTACTTTTTTATTTCAGGCCTACCAAGTCTGTCTGGGCCACTCAAGTCCTGACAATCGTCCTCCGCTTAACAACGCTCTGCCGCCTGTGTACCCCTGTAACCAATTTTAAACTGCATTGAGCCAACTTTTTTAATTTAGGCCTTCTACCTGTGTCTGTCTGCGCCACTCATTACAGCTGTCCTTCACTGCACAAAGCAGAGCCTCAATTTGCAGCCGATATCACATATTAAAGTGCATTTGGCCTGCTAGTTTGGTTGGGCCTACTAACGGTGTCTGCCGCTCCTTGGTATTCTCCTGTGTTTTTCTCCTGACCTTCCATCTTCAGGCTTCCGGCCTATAGGAATTTTAAAACTGCATTTGGCCTACTGGTTTGGTTGGGCCTACTAACGGTGTCTGCCGCTCCTTGCTGTTCTCCTCCACTGAACAAAGCAGTGCTGCCTGTTTACTCCTGTTACCAATTTTGAACTGCATTTCGCCTACTTTATTCTTTGGGACTATATCTGTGTTTCCTCCTCATCCTGCGTATTGCCCAGCCACTGCTAGATGAGTCTGCTGGTACATTGACCCAGACCACTATATTCCCCTTGCACTCTACATAGCCAGTATCTGACCCTGCAGAAAGTCTGGTTCCCCTTCCGGCATGCTATACCACCTTACACGGGGACAAAGAGGAAGGTGCAGATGAAATTGCCGGTTCCTTCAACAGGTGGGGGGCATACTTATTGGCGACGTCACTGGCACAGGGCCCCTCATAGTACACAAAAGTGTCTCTGCCGGTGGGAGGCGCCCCTGCCATCAATCACAACGCCGTACTTTAAGGGGCCCTGTGCCTGTGGCAATGCGAACGAGTGTGCCCCCCCTGCTTGCTCATGATCACAGCACTTACAAAGTTGAAATACTTACCTCTACCTGCTCCACCGCAGTGACGTAGTCCGCGTTTCCTGGGCCCACGAAAAGCTTGAGCCAGCCCTACTCCCCCCACAACTGTTGACAAATGACCCCCAAATTTTCAATGGCTAACTATTATTATAAGGTAAATTAAGATTGACAAGCTTAAGTAACAAGAATTGATGTTTTTGGCATTAAAATGGGCTCTGTTGGTGTTTTCCTGTCCTCCACTCACTGCCGACTTTGATTCTCCATTGACTTGCATTGGGTTTCATATTTCGGTCGGATCCCCGACTTTTCGCAATAATCGGCCGATTTCACCCGACTTTTGACAAAGTCGGGTTTCACAAAACCCGAAACGATCCTGAAAAAGTAAAAGTCGCTCAACCCTATTTGTGACTGCTCGGAGATTTAATAATCTTTATATAGCGCTAACATATTCCGCAGCACTTTACAGATTGCACACAATATCGTCGCTGTCCCTGTTGGGGCTCACAATCTAAATTCCCTATCAGTATGTCTTTGGAATGTGGGAGGAAACCCACGCAAACATGGAGGTTCTCTTTGCAGATGTTGTCCTTAGTGGGGCTTGAACCCAGGACTCCAGTGCTGCAAGACTGCTGTGCTAACCACTGCACAACCGTGAGATTTACTTTTTTTTGACACAGCTGCATGATTTACAGCTACTAGCCAGCCTGAGTACATGTGGGGGTTGCCTGGTTGCTAGGGAATACCCACATGTAATCAAGCAGGCTAGTAGCTGTACATCATTCAGCTGCGGCGATGAAAACTAAATATCCGAATATTAACAAATACTCGGAGATCACCAGAGCATGCTTGAGAAAACCCGAGCAACGAGTATACTCGCTCATCACTAATCTAAATCTAATCAAATTTAATTGCAAATAAACCAATTGTCTATATTCATTCCCAGGTTCGTAAAACAACTCCATTTGTATTTTTCTGTTAAATGGCCTTGCAAATTTGTTATACATGAGCATATATTTTACACTCTTGGCAATATTATTCCTGGGTGATATGATGCATGTATTTCCAGCTGAACAATGAGCAACTTTCACAGAAAAGAGAAATTTGCTTTAGCTGAGATCACTGAAATTCTCAGCAAATGCAATACCTTATGTTCATGTTTACAGACTCATAAGCATGAGCCTGGCACTTATAATTTTTATAGGTATTAAATACTAATGGTCATGAAGAACAGCAATGGTAAGACGCGCAAAAGGAAGCTAATCAATAGCATTGATTTCTGAATATGACTTTAGTTGAGGAAATGCACACAGAATTTACAAACGTTCATTGTTCATGCTGTCAGTAAAGCTTCTAGACTTATTTGCATACATTCTACACACTTCATTGCTATAACCTAATTGCTTTTCTGAAAACCTCCTGGTTTATGAACTACTTATTCCAAATGCATTTTGTTAGAGGCCTAAACACGGCTGGAATATAGGTAGCTTGAGCTCTTCTGATATTTAAAGGGAACCTCTCAGCAGGATTGTGCACAGTAACCTACAGACAGTGTCAGGTCGGCGCTGTTATACTGATTAAAATGATACCTGGGTTGATGAAATTATAGTAGTATAGTAACAGTTAGCAAGGCTGAAAAAAGACATTTGAACATCTAGTTCAAACTATATTTCGTCAGAATAAATCCCCAGATATACGTCCTTCTAAAGAACCTAATAACTGTAAGATACCATATTGTTATGCTCCAGGAAGACATCCAGGCCACCCTTGAACCCCTCGACTGAGTTCACCATCACCACCTCCTCAGGCAAGGAATTACAAATTCTCACTGCCCTAAGGGTAAAGAATCCTCTTCTACTGTATGTTGGTGGAAAAACCTTTTCTCCTCCAGACGCAGAGAATGCCCCCTTGTGACTGTCACCTTCCTTGGTATAAACAGATCCTCAGAGAGATATTTGTATTGTCCCCTTATATACTTATACATGGTTATTAGGGTTGAGCGACTTTCATTTTTTTAAGATCGAGTAGGGTTTTGGGAAACCCGATTTTGTCCAGAGTCGAGTCGAGTGCAGTCGGCCGATTATCGCTAAAAGTCGGGGATCGACCGAAACACGAAACCCAATGCAAGTCAATGGGGAAGCATAGTCGGCAGTGAGTGGAGGCCAGGAAAACACCTACAGTGCCCATTTTAATGCCAAAAACATCCATTCTTGTTTCTGAAGCTTGTCAATCTTAATTAACTTTATAATAATAGTTGGGCATAGGGAATTGGGGGTCATTTGGCAAAAGTTGTGGGGGGAGTAGGGCCGGCTCAAGTTTTTCGTGGGCCCAGGAAATGCGGACTACGTCACGGCGGTGTTGCAGGGAAAGGTAATTATTTAAAAGTTGCAAGTGCTGTGATCCTGAGCAAGCAGGGGGGGGGCCCACTCGTTCGCATTGCCACTGGCACAGGGCCCCTCAAAGTACGGCGGTGTGTTTGCATGGCGGGGGCGCCTCCCACCAGCAGCGACACTTTTGCGTACTCTGAGGGGCCCTGTGCCAGTGACGTCGCCAACGAGTATGCCCCCCCACCTGATGAAGGAACCTGCACTTTCATCTGCACCTTCCTCTTTGTCCCTGTGTAAGGTGGTATAACATGCGGGAAGGGGAACCTTACTTTCAGCAGGGACAGATTCTGGCTGTGTAGAGTACAAGGGGAATGTAGTGGTCTCGGTCAATGTACCAGCAGACTCATTTAGCAGTGGCTGGGCAATGGGCAGGATGAGGAGGAAACAGATATAGGGCCAAAGAATAAAGTAGGCTACATGCAGTTCAAAATTGGTAACAGGACTAAACAGGCGGCATTGCTTTGTTCAGTGGAGTAGCAAACCCAAGAGCAGCAGACACTGTTTCAAGGGCCTAACCACACTAGTAGGCCAAATGCAGTTTAATATCTGATAGTATAGGGCGAAAGCCAGAATGTGGAAGCTCAGCTTTGTTCAGTTGAGGACAACACCAGGGAGGGGCAGACACCTTTAGTAGGCCGGAAAAGCCTATTGCATTTTTTAAAATGGTAATTTGGAGCAGAAGGTTGAAGCTCAGCTTTATTTAGTTGAGGGCAACACCAGGGAGGGGCAGAAGCCGTTAGTAGGCCCTAACCACCTTTTTTTTTTTTAAAACCACATAATGAGAGCCGGAAGGTTGAAGCTCAGCTTTATTTAGTTGAGGACAACACCAGGGAGGGGCAGAAGCCGTTAGTAGGCCCTAACCACCTTTTTTTTTTTTAAAACCACATAATGAGAGCCGGAAGGTTGAAGCTCAGCTTTATTTAGTTGAGGACAACACCAGGGAGGGGCAGAAGCCGTTAGTAGGCCCTAACCACCTTTTTTTTTTTTAAAACCACATAATGAGAGCCGGAAGGTTGAAGCTCAGCTTTATTTAGTTGAGGACAACACCAGGGAGGGGCAGAAGCCGTTAGTAGGCCCTAACCACCTTTTTTTTTTTTAAAACCACATAATGAGAGCCGGAAGGTTGAAGCTCAGCTTTATTTAGTTGAGGACAACACCAGGGAGGGGCAGAAGCCGTTAGTAGGCCCTAACCACCTTTTTTTTTTTTAAAACCACATAATGAGAGCCGGAAGGTTGAAGCTCAGCTTTATTTAGTTGAGGACAACACCAGGGAGGGGCAGAAGCCGTTAGTAGGCCCTAACCACCTTTTTTTTTTTTAAAACCACATAATGAGAGCCGGAAGGTTGAAGCTCAGCTTTATTTAGTTGAGGACAACACCAGGGAGGGGCAGAAGCCGTTAGTAGGCCCTAACCACCTTTTTTTTTTTTAAAACCACATAATGAGAGCCGGAAGGTTGAAGCTCAGCTTTATTTAGTTGAGGACAACACCAGGGAGGGGCAGAAGCCGTTAGTAGGCCCTAACCACCTTTTTTTTTTTTAAAACCACATAATGAGAGCCGGAAGGTTGAAGCTCAGCTTTATTTAGTTGAGGACAACACCAGGGAGGGGCAGAAGCCGTTAGTAGGCCCTAACCACCTTTTTTTTTTTTAAAACCACATAATGAGAGCCGGAAGGTTGAAGCTCAGCTTTATTTAGTTGAGGACAACACCAGGGAGGGGCAGAAGCCGTTAGTAGGCCCTAACCACCTTTTTTTTTTTTAAAACCACATAATGAGAGCCGGAAGGTTGAAGCTCAGCTTTATTTAGTTGAGGACAACACCAGGGAGGGGCAGAAGCCGTTAGTAGGCCCTAACCACCTTTTTTTTTTTTAAAACCACATAATGAGAGCCGGAAGGTTGAAGCTCAGCTTTATTTAGTTGAGGACAACACCAGGGAGGGGCAGAAGCCGTTAGTAGGCCCTAACCACCTTTTTTTTTTTTAAAACCACATAATGAGAGCCGGAAGGTTGAAGCTCAGCTTTATTTAGTTGAGGACAACACCAGGGAGGGGCACACAGACAGACTCCTTTAGTAGGCCTGAAAAGCCTATTGCATTTTTCAAAATGGTAATTTGGAGCAGAAGGTTGAAGCTCAGCTTTATTTAGTTGAGGGCAACACCAGGGAGGGGCAGAAGCCGTTAGTAGGCCCTAACCAAAGTTGAAGGCCAAATGCAGTTTAATTTCTGATACTATAGGCCGAAAGCCAGAAGGTGGAAGTTCCGATTTAGACAGTGGAGCACAATTTGAATTAGGGACTGCAGACAGACTTAGTAGGCTGTCCCCTGTGGACCATGCATCCACCACATTAACCCATTGCGCCGTAATGGACACGTAATCTTCCGTGGCCATGCCTACAGGTCCATGCGTCTGTTGTCAGGTGCACCTTTGTACTCACAGATTGCCAGAGTGCATGGACAATGCGGTCTTCTACATGCTGGTGGAGGGTTGGGATGGCTTTTCTCGCAAAAGAAGTGTCGACTGGTTAGCTTGTAGCGTGGTACAGCGTAGTCCATCATGGCCTTATTAATAGTAAATAAAATATATAACTAGGCTCTATGAACTTTTAAATAGGTTCCAGGGGTACACGGGCAGCATTGGTGTGGTCAGTGGAGGAGTATTGCAAGTAGGGGCTGCAGACAGGCTATCAAAGGCCTAAAATAACAAACAGTAGGCAGTCATGGCAGTTTTACATCGGTTACATGGATACACAGGCAGGCACTCCAGGCAGCATTGTGGTCAGTGGAGGAGTATTGCAAGTAGGGGCCGCAGACAGGCTATCAAAGGCCTAAAATAACAAACAATAGGCTCATTGCAGTTTTACAGCGGTTACATGGATAGACGGGCAGGCAGCTTGGTGGTGGTGAGTGGAGGAGTATTTAAAGTAGGGACCGCAGACAGGCTTCAAAGGCCTAACATAAGAAAATGGGCTGGCTGTAGGCACTTTATAATTGGTTCCAGGGGTACACGGGCAGCAGTGGTCTGGTCAGTGGAGGAGTATTTAAAGTAGGGACCGCAGACAGGCTTCAAAGGCCTAACATAAGAAAATGGGCTGGCTGTAGGCACTTTATAATTGGTTCCAGGGGTACACGGGCAGCAGTGGTCTGGTCAGTGGAGGAGTATTTAAAGTAGGGACCGCAGACAGGCTTCAAAGGCCTAACATAAGAAAATGGGCTGGCTGTAGGCACTTTATAATTGGTTCCAGGGGTACACGGGCAGCAGTGGTCTGGTCAGTGGAGGAGTATTTAAAGTAGGGACCGCAGACAGGCTTCAAAGGCCTAACATAAGAAAATGGGCTGGCTGTAGGCACTTTATAATTGGTTCCAGGGGTACACGGGCAGCAGTGGTCTGGTCAGTGGAGGAGTATTTAAAGTAGGGACCGCAGACAGGCTATCAAAGGCCTAACATAACAAACAATAGGCTCATGGCAGTTTCACAGCGGTTACATGGATACACGGGCAGGCAGCTTGGTGGTGAGTGGAGGAGTATTTAAAGTAGGGACCGCACACAGGCTATCAAAGGCCTAAAATAACAAACAATAGGCTCATGGCAGTTTCACAGCGGTTACATGGATACACGGGCAGGCAGCTTGGTGGTGAGTGGAGGAGTATTTAAAGTAGGGACCGCACACAGGCTATCAAAGGCCTAAAATAACAAACAATAGGCTCATGGCAGTTTCACAGCGGTTACATGGATACACGGGCAGGCAGCTTGGTGGTGGTGAGTGGAGGAGTATTTAAAGTAGGGACCGCAGAAAGGCTTCAAAGGCCTAACATAAGAAAATGGGCTGGCTGTAGGCACTTTATAATTGGTTCCAGGGGTACACGGGCAGCAGTGGTCTGGTCAGTGGAGGAGTATTTAAAGTAGGGACCGCAGACAGGCTTCAAAGGCCTAACATAAGAAAATGGGCTGGCTGTAGGCACTTTATAATTGGTTCCAGGGGTACACGGGCAGCAGTGGTCTGGTCAGTGGAGGAGTATTTAAAGTAGGGACCGCAGACAGGCTTCAAAGGCCTAACATAAGAAAATGGGCTGGCTGTAGGCACTTTATAATTGGTTCCAGGGGTACACGGGCAGCAGTGGTCTGGTCAGTGGAGGAGTATTTAAAGTAGGGACCGCAGACAGGCTATCAAAGGCCTAACATAACAAACAATAGGCTCATGATGGCAGTTTCACAGCGGTTACATGGATACACGGGCAGGCAGCTTGGTGGTGAGTGGAGGAGTATTTAAAGTAGGGACCGCAGACAGGCTATCAAAGGCCTAACATAAGAAAATGGGCTGGCTGTAGGCACTTTATAATTGGTTCCAGGGGTACACGGGCAGCAGTGGTCTGGTCAGTGGAGGAGTATTTAAAGTAGGGACCGCAGACAGGCTATCAAAGGCCTAACATAACAAACAATAGGCTCATGATGGCAGTTTCACAGCGGTTACATGGATACACGGGCAGGCAGCTTGGTGGTGAGTGGAGGAGTATTTAAAGTAGGGACCGCAGACAGGCTATCAAAGGCCTAAAATAACAAACAATAGGCTCATGGCAGTTTCACAGCGGTTACATGGATACACGGGCAGGCAGCTTGGTGGTGGTGAGTGGAGGAGTATTTAAAGTAGGGACCGCAGAAAGGCTTCAAAGGCCTAACATAAGAAAATGGGCTGGCTGTAGGCACTTTATAATTGGTTCCAGGGGTACACGGGCAGCAGTGGTCTGGTCAGTGGAGGAGTATTTAAAGTAGGGACCGCAGACAGGCTTCAAAGGCCTAACATAAGAAAATGGGCTGGCTGTAGGCACTTTATAATTGGTTCCAGGGGTACACGGGCAGCAGTGGTCTGGTCAGTGGAGGAGTATTTAAAGTAGGGACCGCAGACAGGCTTCAAAGGCCTAACATAAGAAAATGGGCTGGCTGTAGGCACTTTATAATTGGTTCCAGGGGTACACGGGCAGCAGTGGTCTGGTCAGTGGAGGAGTATTTAAAGTAGGGACCGCAGACAGGCTATCAAAGGCCTAACATAACAAACAATAGGCTCATGGCAGTTTCACAGCGGTTACATGGATACACGGGCAGGCAGCTTGGTGGTGAGTGGAGGAGTATTTAAAGTAGGGACCGCACACAGGCTATCAAAGGCCTAAAATAACAAACAATAGGCTCATGGCAGTTTCACAGCGGTTACATGGATACACGGGCAGGCAGCTTGGTGGTGAGTGGAGGAGTATTTAAAGTAGGGACCGCACACAGGCTATCAAAGGCCTAAAATAACAAACAATAGGCTCATGGCAGTTTCACAGCGGTTACATGGATACACGGGCAGGCAGCTTGGTGGTGGTGAGTGGAGGAGTATTTAAAGTAGGGACCGCAGACAGGCTTCAAAGGCCTAACATAAGAAAATGGGCTGGCTGTAGGCACTTTATAATTGGTTCCAGGGGTACACGGGCAGCAGTGGTCTGGTCAGTGGAGGAGTATTTAAAGTAGGGACCGCAGACAGGCTATCAAAGGCCTAACATAACAAACAATAGGCTCATGATGGCAGTTTCACAGCGGTTACATGGATACACGGGCAGGCAGCTTGGTGGTGAGTGGAGGAGTATTTAAAGTAGGGACCGCAGACAGGCTATCAAAGGCCTAACATAAGAAAATGGGCTGGCTGTAGGCACTTTATAATTGGTTCCAGGGGTACACGGGCAGCAGTGGTCTGGTCAGTGGAGGAGTATTTAAAGTAGGGACCGCAGACAGGCTATCAAAGGCCTAACATAACAAACAATAGGCTCATGATGGCAGTTTCACAGCGGTTACATGGATACACGGGCAGGCAGCTTGGTGGTGAGTGGAGGAGTATTTAAAGTAGGGACCGCAGACAGGCTATCAAAGGCCTAAAATAACAAACAATAGGCTCATGGCAGTTTCACAGCGGTTACATGGATACACGGGCAGGCAGCTTGGTGGTGGTGAGTGGAGGAGTATTTAAAGTAGGGACCGCAGAAAGGCTTCAAAGGCCTAACATAAGAAAATGGGCTGGCTGTAGGCACTTTATAATTGGTTCCAGGGGTACACGGGCAGCAGTGGTCTGGTCAGTGGAGGAGTATTTAAAGTAGGGACCGCAGACAGGCTTCAAAGGCCTAACATAAGAAAATGGGCTGGCTGTAGGCACTTTATAATTGGTTCCAGGGGTACACGGGCAGCAGTGGTCTGGTCAGTGGAGGAGTATTTAAAGTAGGGACCGCAGACAGGCTATCAAAGGCCTAACATAACAAACAATAGGCTCATGGCAGTTTCACAGCGGTTACATGGATACACGGGCAGGCAGCTTGGTGGTCAGTGGAGGAGTATTTAAAGTAGGGACCGCAGACAGGCTATCAAAGGCCTAAAATAACAAACAATAGGCTCATGGCAGTTTTACAGCGGTTACATGGATACACAGGCAGCTTGGTGGTGAGTGGAGGAGTAGTGCAAGGAGTGTCTGTCCCAGTACTCCCAAAATATAAATAGATGTTAATGTCTCGCAAAACAACCAAAACAAAAAAAAAAGGTGGCATACTTAGGTACAGGGGTGGGCTCATCTACTGAGTTTCTGACATTGTAATTTGGCAGTAACTATTTAATGGTGCCAATATAGGACACAGACACAGACTACTTTAAGTTGCATCATAGATGTCTACAAATTTGTATTGTCAGTGCCAGACATTGAATGATGTCAGCGAATAGACTAAAGATTGGTGGAGCTGTGTGACATAATTTTGCACGTGGTAGAGCACATTTTGAGCTGGGGTAGGGGGGAACTCTCTTGAGGCCGGCGGGACCGCCCCAGGGCCCCTCATGTTACAACGGTGTGTCTGACGTTGGGTGCGCACCACCACCGCCAGAGACACTACATTGTACTATGAGGGACCCAGTAGCAATGCCGTCAACCAAAAGCGAGCACACCCACCTCTTCAGACAAACAGCAGTCTCACGGGTGCTTGCGCCAAGTCGCGATACCACGGCCCCGTGTGGGGAGTTTTGCCATTTAGGGAGGTGTAAACATGTCGTATGCTGTACAATCAGCTGCAGCAAATTAGACATTAGAAAAGTAATTCACAGGCAAGAGCTTTTCATAGGAAAGCTAGGTGTCGGCCGGGCAAGGTGGGGCAAAAGATTTCGAAATCCAGTTGTGGTTCATTTTAATGAATGTTAGATCGTCAACATTTTGGGTAGCCAGACGAGTCCTTTTTTCGGTTAATATTGAACCTGCAGCACTGAATACTCTTTCTGATAGGACACTTGCTGCCGGGCAAGCAAGCTCCTGCAATGCATATTCTGCCAATTCTGGCCAGGTGTCTAATTTGGAGGCCCAGTAATCAAATGGGAATGACGGTTGAGGGAGAACATCGATAAGGGATGAAAAATAGTTAGTAACCATACTGGACAAATGTTGTCTCCTGTCACTTTCAATTGATGCAGCAGTACCTGTCCTGTCTGCGGTCATAGCAAAATCACTCCACAACCTGGTCAGAAAACCCCTCTGTCCAACGCCACTTCTGATGTGTGCACCCCTAACACTCCTAGTCTGCTGCCCCCTGGAGCTTGTGTGAGAACGATCACGTGCGCTGTGTGCTGGGAATGCCTGAAGCAAACGGTCAACAAGAGTTGATTGTTTGGTTGCTAATATTAGTTCCAAGTTCTCATGTGGCATAATATTTTGCAATTTGCCTTTATAGCGTGGATCAAGGAGGCAGGCCAACCAGTAATCGTCATCGTTCATCATTTTCGTAATGCGTGTGTCCCTTTTTAGGATACGTAAGGCATAATCCGCCATGTGGGCCAAAGTTCCAGTTGTCAAATCTCCGGTTGTGATTGGTTGAGGGGCAGTTGCAGGCAAATCTACGTCACTTGTGTCCCTCAAAAAACCAGAACCCGGCCGTGACACGCAACCAATTTCCTGTGCCCCCGTGAAAGTTTCCGCATTAAAAATATACTCATCCCCATCATCCTCCTCGTCCTCCACCTCCTCTTCGCCCGCTACCTCGTCCTGTACACTGCCCTGACCAGACAATGGCTGACTGTCATCAAGGCTTCCCTCTTCCTCTGGTGCAGACGCCTGCTCCTTTATGTGCGTCAAACTTTGCATCAGCAGACGCATTAGGGGGATGCTCATGCTTATTACGGCGTTGTCTGCACTAACCAGCCGTGTGCATTCCTCAAAACACTGAAGGACTTGACACATGTCTTGTATCTTCGACCACTGCACACCTGACAACTCCATGTCTGCCATCCTACTGCCTGCCCGTGTATCCTCCCACAAATAAATAACAGCACGCCTCTGTTCGCACAGTCTCTGAAGCATGTGCAGTGTTGAGTTCCACCTTGTTGCAACGTCTATGATTAGGCGATGCTGGGGAAGGTTCAAAGACCGCTGATAGGTCTGCATACGGCTGGCGTGTACAGGCGAACGTCGGATATGTGAGCAAAGTGCACGCACTTTGAGGAGCAGGTCGGAGAACCCAGGATAAGTTTTCAATAAGCACTGCACCACCAGGTTTAAGGTGTGAGCCAGGCAAGGAATGTGTTTCAGTTGGGAAAGGGAGATGGCAGCCATGAAATTCCTTCCGTTATCACTCACTACCTTGCCTGCCTCAAGATCTACTGTGCCCAGCCACGACTGCGTTTCTTGTTGCAAGAACTCGGACAGAACTTCCGCGGTGTGTCTGTTGTCGCCCAAACACTTCATAGCCAATACAGCCTGCTGACGCTTGGCAGTAGCTGGCCCATAATGGGACAACTGGTGTGCAACAGTGTCATCTGCCGATGGAGTGGTTGGCCGACTGCGTTCTGTGGAAGAGCTGTAGCTTCTGCAGGAGGACGAGGAGGAGGAGGAGGGGGTGCGAACGCCTACAGCCAACTGTTTCCTAGACCGTGGGCTAGGCACAACTGTCCCTAAATTGATGTCGCCTGTGGACCCTGCATCCACCACATTCACCCAGTGTGCCGTGATGGACACATAACGTCCCTGGCCATGCCTACTGGTCCATGCATCTGTAGTCAGGTGCACCTTTGTACTCACAGATTGCCTAAGTGCATGGACGATGCGCTGTTTAACATGCTGGTGCAGGGCTGGGATGGCTTTTCTGGAAAAAAAGTGTCGACTAGGTAGCTCGTATCGTGGTTCAGCGTACTCCATCAGGGCTTTAAAAGCTTCGCTTTCAACTAAACGGTAGGGCATCATCTCTAACGAGATTAGTCTAGCTATGTGGGCGTTAAAACCCTGTGTACGCGGATGCGAGGATAAGTACTTCCTTTTTCTAACCAGAGTCTCATGTAGGGTGAGCTGGACTGGAGAGCAGGAGATCGTGGAACTTTCGGGTGTGCCGGTGTACATGGCAGACTGAGAGACGGTTGGAGACGGTATTGTTTCCGCCGGTGCCCTAGATGCAATATTTCCTCCTACTAAACTGGTGATTCCCTGACCCTGACTGCTTTTGGCTGGCAAAGAAACCTGCACAGATACTGCCGGTGGTGCGGAAAATGGTGGCCTTACAGTGACGGAAGGGATGTTGCGTTGCTGACTAGCTTCATTGGCCGAGGGTGCTACAACCTTAAGGGACGTTTGGTAGTTAGTCCAGGCTTGAAAATGCATGGTGGTTAAGTGTCTATGCATGCAACTAGTATTTAGACTTTTCAGATTCTGACCTCTGCTTAAGCTAGTTGAACATTTTTGACAGATGACTTTGCGCTGATCAGTTGGATGTTGTTTAAAAAAATGCCAGACTGCACTCTTCCTAGACTCGGATCCCTTTTCAGGGATTGCAGACTGAGCTTTAACCGGATGGCCACGCTGTCCTCCAACAGGTTTTGGCTTTGACACGCGTTTTGGGCCAGATACGGGCCCGGCAGATGGAACCTGTTGCGATGTTGATGCCTGCTGCGGCCCCTCCTCCACCTCCGCTTCTGAACTACTGCCGCCTGCACCCTGTTCCCCCAATGGCTGCCAATCGGGGTCAATAACTGGGTCATCTATTACCTCCTCTTCGAGCTCGTGTGCAACTTCGTCTGTGTCACTGTGTCGGTCGGTGGTATAGCGTTCGTGGCGGGGCAACATAGTCTCATCAGGGTCTGATTGTGGATCTGTACCCTGAGAGGGCAATGTGGTGGTCTGAGTCAAAGGAGCAGCATAGTACTCTGGCTGTGGCTGTGCATCAGTGCACTCCATGTCAGAATCTACTTGTAATGGGCATGGCCTGTTAAATGTTTCACTTTCTAAGCCAGGGACGGTATGTGTAAAGAGCTCCATGGAGTGACCCGTTGTGTCGCCTGCTGCATCCTTCTCTCTTGTTGTAGTTTTTGCTGAGGAGGACAAGGAAGCGACTTGTCCCTGACCGTGAACATCCACAAGCGACGCGCTGCTTTTACATTTACCAGTTTCGGAAGAGGAGGCAAAAGAGCTAGAGGCTGAGTCTGCAATGTAAGCCAAAACTTGCTGTTGCTGCTCAGCCTTTAAAAGCGGTTTTCCTACTCCCAGAAAAGAGAGCGTTCGAGGCCTTGTGTAGCCTGACGACGAAACTGGCTCCACAGCTCCAGACTTAGGTGGAATATTTTTATCCCCACGACCACCTGATGCTCCACTACCACTACCATCATTACCAGCTGACAATGAACGCCCACGACGACCTCTTGCACCAGACTTCCTCATTGTTTAAAAATCGTAACCAAACTAACTTTATTTGTTGCTGTCAAACAACTTACACGGTGAGCTATAACTTCAGTATGATTTCAATATCCCTTAACAGGTTGGTGAGACCACAAGGAAAATCAGGCACAATGTTACACACTCTGTTTTCTGTGACACCAAATCACAGAGATGACACACACGCAGGACTGTCACTCAAGCACTAATGTCAATATTAATCTCCCACCTAATTTATTTTTTTTTTTTTCTCTGTGAGACTTTAGAAACCAAATAATATTTAAAAAAAAAACAAAAAAACAAGGCTTTCTATGGCCCACTGAATGAGAGATGGCACGCACAGGAGTGGCACACAAGCCCTGACTGAGGCCAATATTTTTCTCCCACTGATTGATGTAGTGTTTTTGTGTTGAGGTTGATTTTAAAACACAAATGAAGGAAAAAAATAAAAAGGCTTTCTATGGCCCACAATTAGAGAGAGAGGTGGCACACCCAGGAGTCAAGACTGGCACACAAGCTGAAATGGCAATATTACTCTCCCACTGTTTTTTTATGTATTTTTTTTTTATTTTCAGGGAGACTTTAGAAACCAAATAATATTAAAAAAACCAAAAAATAAATAGGCTTTCTATGGCCCACTGAATGAAAGGGAGAGAGGTGGCACACCCAGGAGTCAAGACTGGCACACAAGCTGAAAGGGCAATATTACTCTCCCACTGTTTTTTTATGTATTTTTTTTTTTATTTTCAGGGAGACTTTAGAAACCAAATAATATTAAAAAAACCAAAAAATAAATAGGCTTTCTATGGCCCACAATTAGAGAGAGAGGTGGCACACCCAGGAGTCAAGACTGGCACACAAGCTGAAATGGCAATATTACTCTCCCACTGTTTTTTTATGTTTTTTTTTTTTATTTTCAGGGAGACTTTAGAAACCAAATAATATTAAAAAAAAACAAAAAAACAAGGCTTTCTATGGCCCACTGAATGAGAGGGAGAGAGGTGGCACACCCAGGAGTCAAGACTGGCACACAAGCTGAAATGGCAATATTACTCTCCCACTGTTTTTTTATGTATTTTTTTTTTTTATTTTCAGGGAGACTTTAGAAACCAAATAATATTAAAAAAACCAAAAAATAAATAGGCTTTCTATGGCCCACTGAATGAAAGGGAGAGAGGTGGCACACCCAGGAGTCAAGACTGGCACACAAGCTGAAAGGGCAATATTACTCTCCCACTGTTTTTTTATGTATTTTTTTTTTTTATTTTCAGGGAGACTTTAGAAACCAAATAATATTAAAAAAACCAAAAAATAAATAGGCTTTCTATGGCCCACAATTAGAGAGAGAGGTGGCACACCCAGGAGTCAAGACTGGCACACAAGCTGAAATGGCAATATTACTCTCCCACTGTTTTTTTATGTTTTTTTTTTTATTTTCAGGGAGACTTTAGAAACCAAATAATATTAAAAAAAAAACAAAAAAACAAGGCTTTCTATGGCCCACTGAATGAGAGGGAGAGAGGTGGCACACCCAGGAGTCAAGACTGGCACACAAGCTGAAATGGCAATATTACTCTCCCACTGTTTTTTTATGTATTTTTTTTTTTTATTTTCAGGGAGACTTTAGAAACCAAATAATATTAAAAAAACCAAAAAATAAATAGGCTTTCTATGGCCCACTGAATGAAAGGGAGAGAGGTGGCACACCCAGGAGTCAAGACTGGCACACAAGCTGAAAGGGCAATATTACTCTCCCACTGTTTTTTTATGTATTTTTTTTTTTTATTTTCAGGGAGACTTTAGAAACCAAATAATATTAAAAAAACCAAAAAATAAATAGGCTTTCTATGGCCCACAATTAGAGAGAGAGGTGGCACACCCAGGAGTCAAGACTGGCACACAAGCTGAAATGGCAATATTACTCTCCCACTGTTTTTTTATGTTTTTTTTTTTTATTTTCAGGGAGACTTTAGAAACCAAATAATATTAAAAAAAAAACAAAAAAACAAGGCTTTCTATGGCCCACTGAATGAGAGGGAGAGAGGTGGCACACCCAGGAGTCAAGACTGGCACACAAGCTGAAATGGCAATATTACTCTCCCACTGTTTTTTTATGTATTTTTTTTTTTTATTTTCAGGGAGACTTTAGAAACCAAATAATATTAAAAAAACCAAAAAATAAATAGGCTTTCTATGGCCCACTGAATGAAAGGGAGAGAGGTGGCACACCCAGGAGTCAAGACTGGCACACAAGCTGAAAGGGCAATATTACTCTCCCACTGTTTTTTTATGTTTTTTTTTTTTTTTCAGGGAGACTTTAGAAACCAAATAATATTAAAAAAAAAAAAAAAAAAAAAAATAGGCTTGCTATAGCCCACTGAATGAGAGATAGCACACACAGCAGTGGCACACAAGCCCTGACTGAGGCCAATATTTTTCTCCCACTGATTGATGTAGTGTTTTTGTGTTGAGGTAGATTTTAGAACACAAATCACGGAAAAAATAAATAGGCTTTCTATGGCCCACTGAATGAAAGGGAGAGAGGTGGCACACCCAGGAGTCAAGACTGGCACACAAGCTGAAAGGGCAATATTACTCTCCCACTGTTTTTTTATGTTTTTTTTTTTTTTTCAGGGAGACTTTAGAAACCAAATAATATTAAAAAAAAAAAAAAAAAAAAAAATAGGCTTGCTATAGCCCACTGAATGAGAGATAGCACACACAGCAGTGGCACACAAGCCCTGACTGAGGCCAATATTTTTCTCCCACTGATTGATGTAGTGTTTTTGTGTTGAGGTAGATTTTAGAACACAAATCACGGAAAAAATAAATAGGCTTTCTATGGCCCACTGAATGAAAGGGAGAGAGGTGGCACACCCAGGAGTCAAGACTGGCACACAAGCTGAAAGGGCAATATTACTCTCCCACTGTTTTTTTATGTATTTTTTGTTTTTTCAGGGAGACTTTAGAAACCCAATAATATTTAAAAAAAAAAATAAATAGGCTTTCTATGGCCCACTGAATGAGAGGGAGAGAGGTGGCACACCCAGGAGTCAAGACTGGCACACAAGCTGAAAGGGCAATATTATTCTCCCACTGTTTTTTTAGGTTTTTTTTTTTTTTTTCAGGGAGAATTAGAAACCAAATAATATTAAAAAAAAAAAAAAAAAATAGGCTTGCTATAGCCCACTGAATGAGAGATAGCACACACAGCAGTGGCACACAAGCCCTGACTGAGGCCAATATTTTTCTCCCACTGATTGATGTACTGTTTTTGTGTTGAGGTAGATTTTAGAACACAAATCACGGAAAAAATAAATAGGCTTTCTATGGCCCACTCAGTGAGAGATGGCACACACAGGGATGGCACTGTAGCAGAAATGCCAATCTTAATCTCCCACAAAAAAAAAAAACAAAAAAAAAAAAAAAACTGTCCTACAATTACTATCTCCCTGCAGTAATGTAAGCCAGGTATGGCAGGCAGCAATAGGAGTGGACTGATGCACAAATTAAATAAAAAGTGTGGAAAAACAGAAAAGATAGCTGTGCAGAAAGGAAGGAACAAGAGGATATGTGCTTTGAAAAAAGCAGTTGGTTTCCACAGTGGCGTACACACAGCAATACAGCTATCACGGAGCCTTCTAGGGCAGCCCAATGAGCTACAGCGCTGAGGGGAAAAAAAAAAAAAAATAGCTTCCACAGTCCCTGCACACCGAAGGTGGTGTTGGACAGTGGAAATCGCTGCAGCACAAGCGGTTTGGTGGTTAGTGGACCCTGCCTAACGCTCTCCCTGCTTCTGATGAAGCGGCAGCAACCTGTCCCTAAGCTCAGATCAGCAGCAGTAAGATGGCGGTCGGCGGGAACGCCCCTTTATAGCCCCTGTGACGCCGCAGACAGCAAGCCAATCACTGCAATGCCCTTCTCTAAGATGGTGGGGACCAGGATCTATGTCATCACGCTGCCCACACTCTGCGTTCACCTTCATTGGCTGAGAAATGGCGCTTTTCGCGTCATTGAAACGCGACTTTGGCGCGAAAGTCGCGTACCGCATGGCCGACAAGCACAGGGGTCGGATCGGGTTTCATGAGACGCCGACTTAGCCAAAAGTCGGCGACTTTTGAAAATGATCGACCCGTTTCGCTCAACCCTAATGGTTATTAGATCGTCCCTCAGTCGTCTTTTCTCTAGACCAAATAATCCTAATTTTGCTAATCTCTTTGGGTATTGTAGTTCCCCATCCCCTTTATTAATTTTGTTGCCCTCCTTTGTACTCGATCTAGTTCCATTATATCCTTCCTGAGCACCGGTGCCCAAAACTGTACACAGTACTCCATGTGTGGTCTAACCAGGGATTTGTACAGAGGCTGTTTAACGCTCTCATCGTGTTTATCCAGACCTCTTTTAATGCACCCCATGATCCTGTTTGCCTTGGCAGCCACTGCCTGGCACTGGCTGCTCCAGGTAAGTTTATCATTAACTAGGATCCCCAAGTCCTTCTCCATGTCAGATTTACACAGTGGTTTCCCATTCAGTGTGTAATGGTGATATGGATTCCTTCTTCTCATGTGTATAGCCTTATATTTATCATTGTTAAACCGCATCTGCCACCTTTCGGCCCAAGTTTCCAACTTATCCAGATGCATCTGTAGCAGAATACTATCTTCTCTTGTATTAACTGCTTTACATAGTTTTGTATCAAATATCAATATTTTACTGTGTAAACCTTCTACTAGATCGTTAATAAATATGTTGAAGAGAATAGGTCCCAACACCAACCCCTGCAGTACCCCACTGTTCACGGCAACCCATTTAGGGAATATACCATTTATAACCACCCTCTGCTTTCTATCACTAAGCCAGTTACTTACCCATTTACAAACATTTTCCCCCAGACCAAGCATTCTTATTTTGTGTACCAACCTCTTGTGTGGCATGGTATCAAACGCTTTGGAAAAATCAAGATATACCATGTCCAATGACTCACCGTGGTCCAGTCTATAGCTTACCTCTTCATAAAAACTGATTAGATTGGTTTGACAGGAGCGATTCTTCATAAACCCATGCTGATATGGAGTTAAACAGTTATTCTCATTGAGATAATCCAGAATAACATTCCTCAGAATCCCTTAAAATATTTTACCAACATTATAGGCTAGCCTTACTGACCTATAATTTACAGGGTCACTTTTACAGCCCATTTTGAATACTGGCACCACATGTACCAGTCCTGTGGAACATACCCCATCACTATAAAGTGCCTAAATATAATAAATAATGGCTTGCCTGTTACATTACTTAGTTCTCTTAGTACTCATGGGTGTATGCCATCCGGACCCGAAGATTTAAATATTTTAATCTTATTTAGCCGGTTTCGCACCTCTTCTTGGGTCAGATTGGTGACCCTTAATATAGGTTTTTCTTTGTCTCTCGGCATTTCACTTAGCATTTGATTTTCCACAGTGAATACCATGGAGAAGAAGGTGTTAATTATATTAGCTTTTTCCTTGTCATCTACAACCATTCTTTCCTCAAAAATTTTTAAGGGGCCTACATAAATCCATCTTATGGTTGTTCTTTAATCTTTGTTTTCAGTTCTTAGTTAATGATATGCCTGGGCTGTGGAGCGGGCCTGGAGAGGGGGTATTTATGTGGTGCTCTGGTTAGGCATTCATAATGCAGACTGCTTACAGGTGACTGATCCCTCAGTGACCTGACCCCTAGTTTGCATAATGAATATCTGTACAAACTTAAAAAAAAAACATGCAGGCAGGTGCCAGCTGTGGGACCTGGTCTGCAGCATATTTACATGTTTCATGCCCCAATAATATATGTTCTTGAGGTTATTCAGCTAGGTAAAAAAAAAAAAAATTAAAAATGACACCCGCCTCGCCTATGAGGTAGCAGCTATCGGTGTATATAGCTGTGATCCGATAGCTGCTACTGCGCATGTGCGGGCGGCACCATCTTGCTGGAGGAAAGAAAAAATCCTTCTCCAAGATGGCACTGTTCGCGCCTGCGCAGTAGCAGCTATCGGTACTTTATCAGAATTAAAGGTTTTAAAAAATAATACATGTAACATTTTAGCGTGAAAAACGGTTTCTATTTGTAACATTATACAAAAAGTAACTGAACAGTGCACTAAAGTCTCATTAATCAGAATCATTAATTTTTGTAAATTATAAATATCAACAAAAATAATAACATTAAAAAGCATAATAACAAAATGGATTAGTCACATATGCATAAATGTAATAAGACTAGTAGGTTCTTTAGTATGCTTTCCAAATACCTATAATATGTCAAGTATATAATAAGGTTTGTATGTTATTAGGTGTGCTTCCTAGTGTCTTCAACATAAAAAGTAGGAATAGGAGCACATACATGTGATGGTGAAAAGATCTGATTGCTGTCTGACCCTGGCGCTCCTACACACGTTTCACCCTAGCTTTGTTACGGGTTGCATTTTGCTGAAGACCCCTATGACTGTCATTACAATCATTTTGTGAAAGACAGTGCGTGGCAAGTGTTCAAAGGAGATCAAGATTTTCTTTATACATTGCAAATCTGATGCACTCCTATATATAGCCCAAGTGATCGGACGATTACAGCTAAGTTACAAAAAGTTTTTATAAATATGAAAAATTTAAAAAATTAAAAAAACGCAAAAAGTTCAAATCACCCAGGTCATTGCACTTTATCATGAGTAAAGGTTTTATAAAATAATACATGTAACTTACTAACCCCTTTCTGACATCAGGTGTAACACTATGCCGATGTCGGACTCCCCTTTGATGCAAGCTCCGGCGCTGAGCCCACATCTTTTCCGGCAAATGTCAGCTATTTTGAACAGCTGACATGTGCCTCTATCAGCCGCGGGTGGAATTGCAATCCACCCACGACTGTTATCTAGTTAAATGCCTCCGTCAATCTCTTAAAGCGGCATTTAACTCTCGCTTTTGGCAAGCATGCTGGAAAACCCGCCCATCGGTGACCCCATCACATGATCGTGGGTCACCAATGGATTGGCATGACAACCAGAGGTATTCAGCAGACCTTTATGGTTGTCACTCCTGGACTGCTATAAGCACCGCTAGATGGCCGGCGCTCATATCAAGTGAGCATTTCTGCTACATACAGGCGATCTGATTATCGCCTGAATGTAGAAGAGCCGATCAAAGTATTGCAGCTTCTAGTCTCCCATGGTGACTATTGAAGCATGCAAAAAGTAAAAAAAGTGTTTTTAAAAATATTAAAATGCTAAAAAATGTATAAAAGTAACAAATTACCGCCCTTTTGCCCCATTTAAAATAAAATAAAAAAATCAAACACACATATTTGGTATCGCTGAGTTCACAATCGCCCGATCTATCAATATAAAAAAAGAATTAATCTGATCGCTAAAAGGCATGATGAGAAAAAAAATCAAAAAGCCAGAATTACTTTTTTTGGTCGCCGCAACATTGCATTAAAATGCAATAACGGATCGTATATGCACCAGAATGGTATCATTAAAAACAACAGCTTGGCACACAAAAAATAAGCCCTCACCCAACCCGAGATCATGAAAAATAGAGATGCTATGGGTATGGAAAATGGTGCAATTTTTTAATTTTTTTTACAAACTTTGGATTTTTTTTCACTACTTAAATAGAAAAGAACCTATACATATTTGGTGTCAATAAACTTGTAATGACCTGGAGAATCATAATGGCAGGTCAGATTTAGCACTTACTGAACATGGTAAAAAATAAACAAAACTGTAGGATTGCACTTTTTTTGCAATTTCAATGCACTTGGAATTTTTTTCCAGTTATCCAGTACATCATATGTTAAAATCAATGCTATTGTTCAAAAGTACAACTTGTCCTGCAAAAAACAATCCCTTATTTGGCCATTTTTACTAGAAAATAGTAAAGTTATGGCTCTGGGAAGAAGGAGAGAAAAAATGAAAATGGAAAACCAAAAGTACCTCTGGTCATTAAGGCATTAATATGAAAAACTGTTTCTATCTGTAACAGTTTTAAATTTTTGTCAATGCAAAGAAATACAGTATAAACAATAGATGTTTTTGCTCTGGCTGTAATGGCCATGTCTATGACTAGTTACAAACAAATTAAAGCTGCACTCTGTAACGCTATAGTATGCAAACATTAACTATATGAAATTGGAATTGGATTACGGTTATAGAAAATAAGTTAAAAAGTAAGATACTTAGAGTAAAAATTGGCCGATTCACGTATGCCAATGACAAGGTGACCTTCTTGAAATTGGAATTGGATTACGGTTATAGAAAATAAGTTAAAAAGTAAGATACTTAGAGTAAAAATTGGCCAATTCACGTATGCCAATGACAAGGTGACCTAATATGATACCTCTCCGGGGCTAAAAGCTTACAATTATATGGGTAGGTGGGATCAATTCATGATTAAAACCCACAATAGGTTGATGGGTCAAGTGCTCAATCAGAAAGTATGTAGACACAAATATCAAACACAGATCATCACTTCCAAACAAAAAGACAAGTGAACATGTGTTCATATATTGTGCTATACATATTAACAAATTAATGAAAACATCTATTGTTAAATCTCTGCTACCAGTCAATAAAATTGCTTGAAAAAATACAATCAAAATGTCATTCATGCTTACAGTGGGGGAAAAGTACTTGATCCCTTGCCGATTTTGTAAGTTTGCCCACTGACAAAGACATGAACAGTCTACAATTTTAAAGGTAGGTTAATTTTAACATTGAGAGTTAGAATATCAAAAATAAAATCCAGAAAATCACATTGTATAAATTATATAAATGTATTTGCATTTTGCAGTAAGAAATAAGTATTTGATCCCCTACCAACCATTAAGAGTTATGGCTCCTACAGACCATTTAGATGCTCCTAATCAACTTGTTACCTGCATTCAAAACAGCTGTCTTACATAATCACCTTTATAAAAGACTCCTGTCCACAGACTCAATTAATCAGTCAGACTCTAACCTCTTCAGCATGGGCAAGACCAAAGAGCTTTATAAGGATGTCAGGGACAAGATCATAGACCTGCACAAAGCTGGAATGGGCTACAAAACCATAAGTAAGATGCTGGGTGAAAAGGAGACAAATGTTGGTGCAATAGTAAGAAAATGGAAGAAATACAAAATGACTGTCAATTGACATCGATCTGGGGCACCATGCAAAATCTCACCTCGTGGGGTATCCTTGATCATGATGAAGGTGAGACATCAGCCTAAAACTACACGGGGGAACTTTTGATAACACATTATGCTGTAAAAGTTTAAAATCCTGCAGTGCCTGCAAGATCACCCTGCTCAAGAAGGCACATGTGCAGGCCCGTCTGAAGTTTGCCAATGAACACCTGGATGATTCCGTGAGAGATTTGGAGAAGGTTCTTTGGTCAGATGAGACAAAAAAATAGGTCTTTGACATTAACTCAACTCGCCTTGTTTGGAGGAAGAGAAATTCTGCCTCTGACCCAAGGAACACCGTCCCCACTGTCAAGCATGGAGGTGGAAATGTTATGTTCTTGTTTCTCTGCTAAGGGCAGATGACTACTTCAATACATCAATGGGAGGTTTCATGTACCGTAAAATTCTGAGTGACAACCTCCTTCCCTCCAGCAGGACATTAAAAATGGGTTGTGGCTGGGTTTTCCAGCAAGACAATGACCCAAAACATACAACCAAGTCAACAAAAGAGTGGCTCAAAAAGAAGCACATTAAGGTCATGGAGTGGCCTAGCCAGTTCCCAGACATTAATCCCATAGAAAACTTATGGAGGGAGTTGAAGCTCTGAGATGCTAAGTGACAGCCTCAAAATTGTAATGATTTAGAGGTGATCTGCAAAGAGGAGTGGACCAAAATTCCTCCTTACATTTTCACAAATCTCATCAGCTACAAAAAAAGTCTGACTGCTATGCTTGCCAACAAGGATTTTGCCGCCAAATACTAAGTCTTGTTTGCCAGAGGGATCAAATACTTATATCTCACTGCAAAATGCAAATACATTTATATAATTTATACAATGTGATTTTCTGGGTTTTATTTTTGATATTCTGTCTCTCAATGCTAAAACTGACCTACCCTTAAAATTATAGACTGTTCGTGTCTTTGTCAGTGGGCAAACTTACAAAATTAGCAAGGGATCAAATACTTATTTCCCCCACTGTAGTAGTGATGAGCAAATTTTCAGAGATTCGGAATTCAGGAATTTGTTTGAATTTGGCTAGGAAATTAGGTGCACATAATTTAAATTTAACCACTTACCAACATATGACATTCTGGTATGTAATATACAGGTTCCCTGACTTTGATGCGGGCTCACTCACCGAGCCTGCTTCTGTCACCACACATGTACCTCTAACAGCTGCTGGTGGAGCGTGTGGAGCTGATATACTCCACTATGAATCTTTGACAGAGGCATTTAAGATGCTCTGGGAGCGGGGCATGTTAATCCACCCACCTCTCAGCATGCCCGTGAAGTGATTACAGGGCACGGATGGGTTGCTAATGACAGCAATGGTTCTGCTAAAGACTGCAATGTCTGTCATTAAAATCCTTCTGTGAAAGCCAGCCCATGGCTTGTGTTCATAGGAGATTGTGATTTTCTCTTAGGCACTGCTATGTATAGCACTATCAGACAATCGCATCTTTGAGTCTCTTAAGGGGACTATTAAATGCAGTAAAAAGTAAGAAGAAATTATTTAAAAAAATATTAAATAAAAAAACACTAAAGTTCAAATCACCCAGGTTATTGCACTTTATCATGATAAAAGTTTTACAAAATAATATGTGTAACTTTTTAATATGAAAATCTGTTTCTATTTGTAGCAGTTTTATGTTTCTGTGAAGGCAATAAAATACAGTGTAAACAATAGATGTTTTCACTCTGGCTGTGTTGTGAATTCCGCTCTTGGGCTCCCTCCAGTGGTTGAGCCTTCCGATGTCCATGCAGCCGATTTGGTTCGTGCCTTTCACTTGGCTGTTATGACCCCAATGGCAGAGGGTCTCAAAAGTACATACCAAGTCTGCAAACATAAAAAACCAGCTCATAGGGCAGTGGTAACTGGGCTAACCGTATATCTAATCCTAGCACCACAAATAGCAGCAGCCGGGGAACGTGCCTACGTTGGTTCTAGACGTCTCGCGCCAGCCGGAGAACTAACTAACCCTAGAAGGGAAAAGATAGACCTTTCTTGCCTCCAGAGAAAAGACCCCAAAAGTTGGATACAAGCCCCCCACAAATAATAACGGTGAGGTAAGGAGAAAAGACAAACGTAAGAATGAACTAGATATTTAGCAAAGAGAGGCCCACTGACTAATAGCAGAATATAGTAAGATGACTTATACGGTCAGCAAAAACCCTATCAAAATTTCCACGCTGGATATTCAAGAACCCCCGAACCATCTAACGGCCCGGGGGGAGAATACCAGCCCCCTAGAGCTTCCAGCAAGAACAGGAATCACATTTAGTACAAGCTGGACAGAAAATAAGAGCAATACAGATAACCAAAAAACAAGGAAGCAGGACTTAGCTTAATTATGCAATAACCAGGAACAGCAGACAGGAGCAAACAGAAAGGATCTGATTACAACGATGCAAGGCACTGGACTGAGGATCCAGGAAGTTTATATAGCAACACCCCTGGACTAACGACCCAGGTGGGTGCCAAACTGAGGAAAGATAATCCCAGAGTCATATCACTAGTGACCACAAGAGGGAGCCAAAAAAGTCTAATTCACAACACTTGGCTCGTCCTGATCGGCCTGGGGCACTTTTGTGAGTTCTGGTCCCTCGTCTATTCTGGCTCGGCTATTTATCCTGGCTCTATCCTTCAGCCAGTGCCAGTTGTCAATGGTTCCTGCTTGGATTCACACCTCTCTTGGATTTCCCTGATATTCTGACCAGTTCAGCCAAGATAAGTCCTTGCTTTGTTCTTTTGCTTTCCACTGTTTTTGGACTTAATCGTTCAGCACATTCTATGTTTTTTATAGTCCAGCTTGTCAGTATGGATTTATTCAGTTAAGCTGGAAGCTCTGGGAAGCAGATTTACCCTCCGCACCTTTAGTCAGGTGTGGAGATTTTTGTAAACTCTGTGGTGGATTTTTCTAGTTTTTAATGCTGACCGCACAGTATTCTGTCCTGTTCTATCTATCTAGCTAGATTGGCCTCCTTTGCTACATCCTAGTTTCATTCTGTGTATGTCATTTCCCTCTCCACTCACAGTCAATATTTGTGGGGGGCTGTCTGTCCTTTGAGAATTTTCTCTGAGGCAAGATAGCTTTCCTGTTTCTATCTTTAGGGGTAGTTAGTTCTCCGGCTGTGACGAGGTGTCTAGGGAGTGACAGGAACATCCCACGGCTACTTCTAGTGTTGTGTTAAGCTCAGGAACTGTGGTCAGTACAGGTACCACCTCCTCCAGAGCACGTCCCATGTTGCTCCTAAACCACCAGTTCATAACAGGCTGTCATGGCCATGTCATGATTAAGTTTCTATTTTCATTCATGTATTGTGATATGCCTGCTATTGCTATTGCTTGCCTGAGGAGGTGGTGATGGCGAACTCAGTCAAGGGGTTCAAGAGAGGCCTGGATGTCTTCCTGGAGCAGAACAATATTGTATCATACAATTATTAGGTTCTGTAGAAGGACGTAGATCTGGGGATTTATTATGATGGAATATAGGCTGAACTGGATGGACAAATGTCTTTTTTCGGCCTTACTAACTATGTTACTATGTTACTATGCATATTAACAAATGAATGATACATCTACACTACCATTCAATAAAATTGCTTGGAGAAATACAAGCAAAATGTCATGCATGCACAGTGATGAGCAAATTTTCTGAAATTCAGAAAGCAACAGTTCGCTTGAATTTGGCCAGAAAATTAGTTGCGCATAAATGGAATTTAACCCCTTTCCAACTTATTACATACTCGTATGTCATATGCTGACTACCTGACTTTGATGCTGGCTCAGCCATCATGTGCCTCTAACAGCTGTGTGTGGAGCTGTTAACCTGTTAAATCCCAGTATTTAAGACTTGGTGGCAGAGGGGCGTGATTACATGGCACTGATAGGTTGTGGTTCTGCTGAAGACCCCCATGGCTGTCATTACGATCCTGTAAAGGCCAGCCTGTGGCTAGTGTTTTAAGAAGATCGAGATTTTGTCTATACATAGCACAAGCGATTCATGTCCCCTAAGGGGACTATTAAATACAGTGAAAAGTAAAGAAAATGTTTTAAAAAATATGAAGAAAAAACCAAAACATAAAAGTACAAATCACCTCCATTTTACCCCATTAAAAATAAAATAATTCAAAAACTAAAAAATACACATATTTGGTATTGCTGCATTTGTAAAAGTCTTATCTATAAAAAAAAAAGTTGATTATTCTGATTGGTAAACAGTGCAATGAGAACAGAAATCAAAACAACAAAATAAAGATTTTTTGGCCTTCCAAACATTGCAATAAAATGCAAGAAGACTCAAACAATACATTGCATCTACCCCAAAAAGTTATCAGTAAAAACATCAGCTCAAGATGCAAAAACTTAGCCCTCATACAGAGCCATAACTCGAAAATATAAAACGTTATGAGTCTTGAAAAATAGCAACGAAAGCTGAAAAAATTTCTTTCGAATTTTCACTTTTTTTTACACCACTTAAATAGAAAAAACTGAGCATGTTTGATATCTGCGTAATCATATTGACTTGGAGGATCTTATTGCGGGGTCAGATTTACTATACAGTAACATTGGTAAAAAAAAACCATTGTGAAATTGCACTTTTTTAGCATTTGCTACTGAGGTGGAACTTTTTTGCTGCTTTCCAGTGCATTACATAATAAAATAAATGTTGTCATTCAAACATTCAACTTGTCCCACAAAAAACAAGACCACGCTATATTTATAGAAATGTAAAAAAGTTATGGTTTTTGAAAGAAGAGAATGAATAAATATAAACTAAAAAAACAGAAAATGGCTGGGGTGAAGGGGTTAAATCAAATGTAGTGTTCTGTAATATTTTTGGTATCTTTCAAAATTTCAGAGATTAATAAATGTAGCGTTAAAAAAAAATTACTGTGCCACTTGTTACACCCCCAGAGCACCCATTCTGATCCTCCATATCCTCCCTCCATTTTCTTCTTTCTTTCAATGTTCTCTCAGGCACTGTCAGTATATTGGCTCTGCACTCGTGCTTTCAGCTCTGGGTAGGCATCTAACAACATGGAGTCAGGATACATTATCACACAATTCAGCCCAAAATAATATTACCCATACCCTTAGGTTGGGTTTTAGTACTCCAAAACTAAATAACCATCACCAAATTTACCATAACTTACCCAGGTAAAAAAGAAGTACATTAAATAAAAGTGAAAATATAATATTGTATTGATAATAATGTTAAAAAATATATTTTAAAAGATAAAAAGCAAAGAAAGGTGCTGGATGAAAAGAGGTACTCTATTCACAATATGTTTTGGGATACAAGGTATAACAAACCTTAGTGATTAGATATACCCTGTATAACACTATGCCTATAAATAATACAAAAACAAAACGATCAATAACAGGCAGGACAAAATTGATTGAATCTCTGCTAGCCACAAACACAAGTGCAGTGCCACTATTTTCTCGGATGGTCCGATGTGGGAATATCAGAGAAAGATCTTCTGAAGAAGCAGAGTGAAACGTGCATCTGGGCAGAGGGACACCACAGTATTAACCGGGATTTGTGCTATACAGGTATATATGATCTTTCTCTGCTATTCCCACATCGGACCATCCCAGCAAATCATGGCACTGCACTTGTGTTTGTGGCTAGCAGAGATTCAGCCTAAGGCCATAGTCACACTAGTGTATATTACGGACGAGTGCTATGCGAGAAAATATCGCATAGCACTCAGACCATTGTTAATCTATGGAGAAGCTCACATCACCATTTTTTTCTTGAGCTTATTCTACATGAGAGTGAAATCGCAGAATGCTGCGATTTTACACATATATCGGCCGAGTCTATGGGTGCAAGAAAAAAGTCGGACACCACATGGACCATCAGTGTGACTTGCGAGAAATATGCAACCATTTTCCTAATTTCAGCCCATCGAACCATTATACTCATTGGGGAAGAGCCAGAAATGTAAAGCCATACCCATGTTATAGGGATACATAGATGCGAGGAAATCTCAAGATCGCATTGCACACACATTACACACTCATGACCATATGGAGAACATCTGTGTGATTCTCGGCTGAGAGAAATGGACAGATAAGTGTGACTTCGGCCTTAGGCTTACAAATCTCTTCATGCAGGCATGCTTATATAGCAGCCATTTTACACATGTTTTCCATTTTGTCTTCTCATGTGATATCATATTGGTATAGTATTTGCACTTTACACAATCAATTTTGTTTGCCTGTCATTGATCAATTTTTGGGTATTATTTTATAGTGTTATACAAGGTGCATCTTCCAATCACTAAGTTATACTATACTAGTGGCCTTTTTGTTGTTTTACAAGCATAGTTCAGCCTGCCTTCTTACTATTTATCCACCTTTTCTTACAACTTTTTTTTGCAAGTTTTGACAGCCGATTATATGATTGGAAAAATACACGTTGTGAATAAAGTCCCTCTTTTTATCCAGCACCTTTCTTTGTTATTTGTCTTTTAAATATATTTTTTTTAACATTATTATCAATAGAATATTATATTTTTACTTGAATTTTATTTACTCATTTTTTACCTGGGTAATTTATCTGTGGTAAATTTGGTGATGGGAGTCAGGATAGATGTCAGCGGGGTACTCATGTGCTGGAAACCCCAATGCAGAAAGGTAAATCTGGAAGAGTTGAAGGGGACATGTGGTGCCAAAAATCAAGAGACCATAAGTAGCTGCACAGAGATTCTCTACAAATAAATAAACTGGCAGCTCACCAGTCATCATTTTAATGAATTTTCTCAAAGTTCATCACATAAATACAGATTCAGGACAATTCTCAATCATTATAACATTCTAAGGTGAAAGCAATTCATTTTTACTCCAATTTTTTCATCCATAGAGCCAATCCCATGTCAGATTTTTTCCACGAACTGAGTGGTCCATGGAAAATATTAGATACATTTTTGATTTTGATCCAATGGTCAATGCATTAAGGAAAAAAAAATGGACTTCACTCAGATGACATCCTAGCGTGGTCCGATTTTCATGAACTGTCAGAATGGAGAAGATGGATAATTTTATTTTTACAAATTCTCCAAGTTCGGGAAAATCAAATGACACTCATACCACACTTTGAACAAACTCTGATCAGTATAATCAGCTCCATTTTGTCAAGCGCAAAAAAATCGGACGTCTGAATGAGGTTAATGCTAAGTATTTTGTTTTCCGTTTTTTAATGATCTCTTTCTTATGTGGTATGTTATATTCTCAGTATATAAGCAAAATGCAACATCAACACAGATAATAGTTTTATACTCAGACAAAAAACTTAAGGTCATGAAAAACAGAATTCTAACATTGAGTCAATGTTCCTGCTGGGTTTTGTTTGCTACTGCTACTGAAATATTAAAAAACTTCACAGCACTGATAGATATTCACGTAAAGTACATTAGCAAGATCTCTACATTCAAAGCTCAGACGTTTGTGCTACAGACCTCTCCTAATTCAATAACAGGGGGTTGTTATTATTGTCTGTCATCTTACAGACCCAGTTGAGCTGCAGCACAGTCCTTAACTATTATTTATATAAGTCTCCTAGCCGACATTACATTATAAATGTTGTAATTCTGCAAAGTGCTTATTAATTGTGTGATATTGCAAAACATTTATATAAAATATTTAGAAGACTTTAAACATTCATTGCAGGTTCTTTTCAGACTGTATTTTTCCATCTAATTAGCACATATGCCAAAAAAGCTCCAAACATTTGCGCTTAAGGCTGTTATGGATATTACATATTTTTATCCCCAATGAGAAAAGATATAGATATATGTAGATCTGCAATGTGGTATTTTTTTTGCTGCAAATCATAATGAATAAAAGCAGCCTGCTGCATGTTCCATATAGCCAAAAAAAAAAGATCTCTAAAGTAATCCACAAAAAGGAGTCTAAATTGGTTTTCCACCTGATAAATAGGGTCTACGGATTAATGTATTGTTTATTCTTTTATGGCACATGCGACAAATAGAAATAAGAGACAGGACATAAAAATAATTTTAAACTTTAAAAGAGAACCTACAGAAGTTCTAGACTTCAAAATATGTACTCCATTAATTCCCCCCAAAAGTTATATAGACAATCATATACTGGTTTCTAGGAAGTGTTTTATTGCTTTAAGGGAGGGTTTCTGTACAATGACATTGGTCAGTGGATTATCAGCCTTAAAAAACAACTGAAGGGCTCACAATTTTTAAGTATACAAATTCAATAGGGAAATGGCCAAAATGTCTTAAAAAATATCAGTAGCAAAATAAGCATAATTCTGCTTCTACTTTTCCAAAGTTAAGATGATTAATGGAGTTAACCAAGCATTTCAAATGATAAGCCACTGAATATAAAATAGCAGAACAGAGATGCTAAATACAGATGCTAATTACTAACAACCTAAAGAAGAACGCCCATCAAAATGTTACACTAATATTTTGCAATCTCCATATTAAATGGCACTGTGTACTTACAATTGCTTAGAATGTTAGTTAGAATGTTAGTTAGAATGTTAGTTAGAAAGGACCTCCAGGTTAATCAACTCCTGATAGCTCTTCTCTGAACTTGTTCCAGTTTTTCAATGGCTTTTTTAAAACGTGGTGTTCAGAACTGGACACAGTACTCCAGATGAGGTCTGACCAATGAGGATTAGAGGGGGATAATTACTTCACGTGATCTATGCTTCTCTTAACCCCTTCATGACATGCAATGTCCTAGTACCGAGCATGTCGTGTCTCCCCCTTTGATGTGGGCTCCGGCAGTGAACCCACATCAAAGCCGCTACATGTCAGCTGTTTTGTACAGCTGACATGTGCGCGCAATAGCGGCGGGTGAAATCGCGATACACTCACTGTTAACTAGTTAAATGCTGCTGTCAAAAGCTGACAGAGGCATTTAACTAGCGCTTCCGGCCATCGGGCAGGAAATGCATGCATCGGTGACCCCGTTACGTGATCGGGGGTCAGGGATGTGTGGGAATGACGACCAGAGGTCTCCTTGAGACCTCTATGGTTGTTGATGCCGGATTGCTGTGAGCACCACCCTGTGGTCAGCGCTCATAGCAATGCAGGAATTCAGCTACATAGGAGCGATCTGAGCATTGCTCCTATGTAGCTGAGCCGATCGAGTTGTTCCAGCTTCTAGCCTCCCATGGAGGCTATTGAAGCATGGCAAAAATAAAAAAAAAGTTTTAAAAAATATGAAAAAATATAAAAGTTCAAATCACCCCCATTTCGCCCCATTCAAAATAAAACAATAAAAAAATCAAACATACACATATTTTGTATCACTGCATTCAGAATCGCCCGATCTGTCAATAAAAGAAAAGGATTAACCTGATCGCTTAACGGCGTAGCAAGAAAAAAATTGTAAATACCAGAATTACGTTTTTTTTGGTCGCTGCGACATTGCATTAAAGCATAATAACGGGCAATCAAAAGAAAGTTAAAAATGGCAGCTTGGCACGCAAAAAATAAGCCATCATCCGACCCTAGATCACGAAAAATGGAGACGCTACGAGTATCGGAAAATTGCACAATTTTTTTATTTTAGCAAAGTTTTGAATTTATTTTCACCACTTAACCTAGATATGTTTGGTGTCTATGAACTTGTAATGACGTGGAGAATCATAATGGAAGGTCAGTTTTAGCATTTGGTGAACCTAGCAAAAAAGCCAAACAAAAAACAAGTGTTTGATTGCACTTTTTTTTGCAATTTCACCACACTTGGATTTTGTTCCCGTTTGCTAGTACAAGACATGGTAAAATCAATGGTGTTGTTCAAAAGTACTACTTGTCATGCAAAAAACAAGCTCTCACGTGGCCATATTGACGGAAAAATAAAATAGTTATGGCTCTGGGAAGGAGGGTAGCGAAAAACGAAAACACCAAAACTAATAAGGGCTGCGTCTTGAAGTGGTTAATACATCCTAGAACTGTGTTTGCCTTTTTGCTGTTGCCTTTTTCGCATAAGCAATTGCTTAGTTCTATTCCTCCTATTCGGTAGATGTATTTTTTTTTCTTGCCCAGATGTAGAATCTTGCATCTTCTACCCAGCTAATTCATCTGTTTTCCATTAGGTCTATGACCTGATATGATTAAATACTAACTAGCTGAAACTTTCTAATCTGTATATAGAAGCAGGAGGTCAATTTTCCATGTATGAGTCATAAGTCACTGCAAAATTCCCTGGCAAGTGGGAGGAGGGATCAGCTGGGTCAGGAGTTGAAAAAGGAAATGATTTCTGCAGGGACAAGGAACTTCCTATTTCTACATAGAGCAAAGAAAAGAGAAGACTTAAAGGGTAGGTGTCATCCCCAAAAAATTTTTTTACAGCAATTGTAAAAATGTAAAGAATTAATGTTTACATTTTCTTAAAAAATATTATCATTTGTTTATAATTTAGTAAAATATGAAAAATAATTTGAAAAGTTTTGGAATTTCCACTTTTAAACACTAGGGGGAGCAGCTGCTGAAATTTCAGAAAAACCTAGTGTACAAATAGCTCACATTACAGCACTGCAGTAATTATGGGCGGAGTCTGCTGACATATGTGTGATGTCTCCTCTCCTCCCCTTCTGGGTGTTTGCCAAGGGATAAGAGAGGATGATATTCAGGAACCCAGTGAGCAGCCATTTTGTTAGTGACTGCAGAGTAAGGCTGCTGTCACACTATCAGTATTTGGTCAGTATTTTACCTCAGTATGTGTAAGCCAAAATCAGGAGTGGAACAATTAGAGGAAAAGTTAATATAGAAACATATGCACCACTTCTGCATTTATCACCCACTCCTGGTTTTGGCTTACAAATACTGAGGTAAAATACTGACCAAATACTGCTAGAGTGACGGCAGCCTTATACTGACAAGTAGATAGTGACCGAGGATGGCAGGCAGCAAGGATTCTGGGAAATATATGGTGGAGGGAGCAGGGTGACAGCAGCACAGAGTATTTCAGGAGAGCAGTGTGCTGGTCTATGGGGGCACCCTGTTTGGTGTGCGGAGCAGCCAGAAATTGTACATAGAGCGCTGTCTTTTATACACATGGATGGACAGTCTGCTTGTCTGCTCCACAGAAATCCTGGAAACATTTCTGTGGATTGATGGCCTGTTCTGATCAAGACTTTGCATGCAGATCCCATTCCCCTCCTCACATCCTGTCTTCTCCATCCTGTCCTGGCAATGTGTGAAAGCAAGGCGACAGGTGAAGTATGGGGTGACGCTGGGAAGGAAATGTAGCCATATAGTAATGATAAAAATGAGACCCCTCTCTTCAGCTGCCTCACCAGCCCTCCTCTGACTGCACCTAACTGGAGGTCATGCTGCCCCCTCTATTACCCCAGACCTGCGTGCAGGTGCTCAGCCAGAACCACCATAGAATGGGTCCGCTTTCTGAAGATAATACTGCCATAGTGTTCTCACATAATACCACCATATAGATTGCAGACAATGCTATCAAATAGATCACACAATACTGTCATACAGTTCTCACATAATACCACCATATAGATCACAAATAATACCACCAGTGTTCTCACATACCGCCATATAGATCACACATAATACTGCCAGTGTTCTCACATAATACCGCCATATAGATCACACATAATGCTGCCAGTGTTCTCACATAATGCCGCCATATAGATCACACAATACTGCCACATATTTCTCACAATGCCGCCACATAGATCTCACTTAATACCGCCATGTAGATCACTCACAATACCACCATATAATTCTCACAATACTGATCAAGCATGATACCACCATACAGATCACATAATACCATCATATAGATCTCACATAATGCCATAATACAGCATGACCCCTGCAGCTCCTGTTATCGCACGCATTGAGTTATGTGTGCAATGGGGAAAGACATGCAGGGGGGAGAGGAGTGTATAGGAGAGGATTAGATACACAGCTCAGCAGACAGTATCACACAGGACAGGATTAGATACATGGCTCAGACCATATCACACAGGATAGGATTACATACATGGCTCAGCAGTCAGTATCACACAGGAGAGGATTAGATACACGGTTCACCAGACAGTATCACACAGGATAGGATTAGATACATGGCTCAGACCGTATCACACAGGATAGGATTAGATACATGGCTCAGCAGTCAGTATCACACAGGAGAGGATTATTAGATACACGTCTCAGCAGACAGTATCATACAGGAGCGGATTAGATACACGGTTCAGGCTACTTTCACACTTCCGTCTTTAGGGATACATCACAATGCGTCGTTTTGGAGAAAAAACGCATCCTGCAAAGTTGCCCACAGGATGCGTTTTTTCTCCATAGACTTACATTAGCGACGCATTGCGACGTATGGCCACACGTCACATCCGTCGTGCGACGGATGCGTTGTGTTTTGGTGGCCGTGACGCACAAAAAGAAGTTCAATGTAACTTTTTTTGTCTGTCGGTTCCTCTTTTTCCAACCGCGCATGCATGGCCGGAACTCCGCCCCCTCCTCCCCGCTCATCACAATGGGCAGCGGATGTGTCGTAAGACTGCATCCACTGCCTACGTTGTGCTAAATTTAGCACAACGTCCGTCGGTACATCGGGCTGATGGTTTGCGACGGCCCCGGTAGTGTGAAAGTAGCCTCAGCAGTCAGTATCACAAAGGAGAGGATTATTAGAAAAAATGTCTCAGCAGACAGTATCACACAGTATAGGATTAGATACACGGCTCGGCATAGTATCACACAGGATAGGATTAGATACGCGGCTCAGCAGACAGTATCACACAGGATAGGATTAGATACATGGCTCAGCACAGTATCACACAGGATTAGATACACGGCTCAGCAGTCAGTATCACACAGGAGAGGATTAGATACACGACTCAGCAGACAGTATCACACAGGAGAGGATTATTAGATACATGTCTCAGCAGACAGTATCACACAGGAGTGGATTAGATACACAGCTTAGCAGTCAGTATTCCACAGGAGGATTAGATACACAGGTCAGAACAGTATAGGATTAGATACACAGGTCAACATACAGTATCACACAGTATAGGATTAGATACACGGCTCAGCAACAGTATCACACAGGATAGGATTAGATACACAGCTCAGCATAGTATCACACAGTAAAGGATTAGATGCATGGCTCAGCAGACAGTATCACACAAGAGAGGATTAGATACACAGCTCAGCAGACAGAATCACACAGGAGAGGATTAGATACATGGCTCAGCACAGTATAGTGATAGATACACGGTCTGATGTCCTGTGAGGAGCTGCAGTGAGAGGCAGGGTCGGAGCAGCACAGAGATTCTCCCCCTCCCCCCTCTGTTACCTCTCTGCCCAGGGGGCATGGCCAGATCACAGCAGGGAACAGCTCAATGATAGGTATGGGGTCGGATGCCGACCGCAGCCTCCTATGCCCAGGGCTGCCGTATTTGCAGAATGTAAGTGTCGTGCAGCTACACTTACACTCCTGCAAAGTAAAATGGCGGCGCCTAGTGGCTGCAAAAATAATTAATAATAAAAAAGATATTAAAGTTAAAAAAAATAATTTTGTATTAGAAATAATTGTTTATATAAACAATCATTTTTAATACAAAAACAAAATTGCGCCACCTTCCCTTTAATGATCAATTGTAAATACACAGTACTCTACTACATGATGATTGCAATGTATTAGGAAGATGAAACCTTTTATGGCAGTTCTTTTTTAATGTAGGGTCCAAATAAAAAAGGCATCTGTTAGTACTTAAAAGTGTTCTCTCGTCTTTTGATATAAATGAACTACATACTTGGCTCTGTGAATAAGAGCTGATCTGCAGTACTTGGCTATGGCCACTACATATGAAATGAAGCTGTGTGGTACAGTTTCATTCAATAGTTACATCTCACCCAATTGAGTTGTTAGCAGATAATCATGGGAGTATTGGACCCCCATAGATCTGATATTTGTATCCTATCCAAAAGTGAATCTCTTTATCCCCTCACCACAAATTATATTGCTGACATCTTGGTATTCCTGTGAAGCTCACATACAAGCTGAGCTTCATAGGTGACATTGATTTACAGGATACACAAAATGTTGTGGTATTGCAGCATGCAATATAAGTGATCAGATAATTGGAGGTTCCAGTCTCCTATGGAGACTAAAAAATAAAGTAGGAAACAAATTTAAAAAAATATAAAAATTAAAAACATTCCCCTATCAAAAATAAAAACAAAAACTAAACACATTTGGTATTGATGCATGTGTAAAAAGTATTTTCTAGCAAAATATACAATTAATTAACTTGTATGGCAAAAAAAAAAATAAACATCATTATTGAGGTTTTTCAGTCAGCACCACAAGCTATAAAACACAATAAAAAGCAACTGAATAATCTTATGCACACCAAAATAATGTAAATAAAAATATCAACTTTCCTCACAAAAACAAGCTTTCATATAGCTACCTTGAAAGAAAAATAAAAACAGTCTTGATCTTGGAAAACAACTACACAAACCCATTTTTTAAAATTTCTTACTGGATTTGGAGAACCTTGTTCCAAAGACATACTGATAGGAAATTTAGATTGTGAGCCCCATCAGGGACAGCGATCATAATGTGTGCAAAAAAAAAAACTGTAAAGAGCAGCGGAATATGTTATCGCTATATAAAAATAAAGATTATTATTATTATTATTATTATAAGTCAAATTTACCAAAAAATGAATGTATAAAAATAAAACCATGAAAAACAATTTAGGATTTGCATTTTTTTTTTACCATTTTATCTCGTATGGATTTTTTAAATTGTTTTTCAGTACATTATACAGTAAAATGAAATGTATTCTTGGAAAACCACACTTTATCCCCCCAAAAAAATCGATTCTTCATGTGGCTATGTTGAAAGAAAATTTAAACACTTCTGCTCTTGTTCTAAGAAGAAAAAATTAAAAGGAGATAAAATAAAAATGGCCAAGTCCTCACAAGTTTAATGATATTAGACAGTCCTAAAAGTGAAATCTGAAGTTTTTAATAACAAATAGCATTTATTTCCAGAAATCAACATAAGCTACTTCAAAATCATTATTGCTTTCCCAGGTTGTCTGCCCATAAACTGATATAATACTATCAATAATCACAGGTTTTTTCTGCTAGGCACAGTGGATGCAATCTTAGTATTTGTACATGCAGTGGAACAAAAAATCATTATATAGATTTATGTATTAGCTTGTGTAAACTTGTAAAAAGCCACTCGGTCAACTATAAGAAGTTGTTTTTCTAAAGAATGCAATATTTATACACTGGCTGACATAGACAGAAGAGGGCCCATGTGCAAAAACAATATGTGGATCTTGTGCATCCCAATAGTTCATTATACTATATAATTCCACCTGCTTTGGAGGTAGATGTTGCCCCCTTACCTCATGGGCCCCTGTGCTGGACCTGCAGCACCCCAGAGACCTGGTCATTGCAGTACTGATGCTCCGCCACTAAGGGGAGTGATGGTACGTCTGATGGCACTTAAGGAGTTCACCTGACCAGGTATCACAGTCACACACTACATTTCACACTTCAGCCACCAGGGGGAGCAAAGGGTTCTATGCATTAGGCCACTCCTCACACTTGGGTAAAACTGGGGGCTGGATAGGAAGTTAGTTAGAAGCTGACTGGGTTGGATCCCGGCAACATCCTGTGGCAGAGGGTGTTAAAGGGGAAGATTCAGGGGGGTCCCTGTCAGGGGTGGGATCCTGACAGTGACCTAGCGAACAGGACAGAATGTTAAGGAGCCACGCCTGCACTTGAATGCAGCGGCATCTTAAGAAAGGATACGAAGCGAAGTTTATTGTGGAGAAGTGAGAAACGAGATCGCAGCAAAAAGGAGAATAGAACCAGTAGGAGTCGTGCCTTAAGATCGTGGCAACATCCTACTGAGGCACGCAGCTGGTGGCCGGAACGCCGAGGAAGTATTGGGCTCCAAGCGTTACTTCAAACAGCGGCAGGGCAGTTGACTTCAGGTTGGCTGCCTCACCTAAATCACCTAAGCAGACATAGGAGGCAATTGTGGGAGAGGGGCGACGCTAGGGTCCCGGAAGAACTCCAGGCCTACCTGTCATACGGGTGCGTCCTAGCCATATCATCTGGGGGATGGAGAAGAACATCAGAACAGATACGAGATGTGAGAAAGAACATCAGAAACAGACACAACAGTTGTGAGGACTATCCCGTGGTGCTCAGCAGGGAAGGACTACAACACACAGGCGCTAGAAGGTAGGCACTGATATCCACCTGCAAAGGGAACTCTGGATGTGCCTTCGGACCGGACGGTCTCAGCCAGCCCTGTTAGCAGTACTCTGGATTGTGGACCCTGAAGCCTTCAGTAAAGAGGTAAAGAGACTGCAACCCTGTGTCCTCGTTATTCATCGCACCTTGCACCACGCACCACGCACCATCATCACACCTTTCATTGGACGCCCCTTAGCAGGGTCACGGACCGGGTCTAGCCACTGTGACAACCCCAGGACTGAGACTGAGAGGCCCGGTATCGAGTACCCCGCGGCCCTGCGACTGGGGGCGCTCCAACTCCACGTTGCCTCAATGATATGTCCTTCCCTTCCTTCATTTACCTTATATTTCTTTACAATTAAGAACTAATTCAAATGACAGTTTTCCCTTGTACGTTTGCTATCCGACTTATTCACGGAGAGAACTCTCACCTATGATAGTCTTTGGGGTAGTTCACATGTCCGATTTTTTCCTCATTCTGAGTGGTCTTCACAAGAGGAAGGAGACTTGTCCAATATTGATCTGAGTGTCAGATCAATGGTGCAATGAAAGTCTGCTAAATTCATGAAAAAATTAGATAGCACTTAGATGTCATTTGTGTTCTGTCCATTTTTACGGACTGCTTGATAGTAGATTGAGAAATCTCCATGAGTTTTTTTGTCAGAAAAAAATGATGAAACTGCGATAAAACTCTGTTGTAAAAACTGACAAACTGACGAAACTCTAATGCCATTCTGACCAGAAACACTGATAAAACTCAGAACGTTATTTGAGCACAAAAAAAATCACTGATGTCTGAAAGAGTCTTAAGACTCCAGTCACAGACCATGTGTAAGACCAGCCACAAGTATCCTGTCTGAAATCAACAGCCTCCTAGGTATAAATAATGCTGTCAAGTTTGTGTGATATGAACTGTGGCCAGTTTGTGCAGCAATTGTATGAATCCAATTGTTAAACGGTGAAACTTTTTAAGATAACTCCACCTAAACAAGAAAAATCAAGCAAATATCTTCAGTCACTCCAGTGATCTTTGCTTTGTTCATTACATATGAAAATAAAGAACCCCAACACAAAATCAGCAACCACAGTGCTAGAGTCCGTATTGTACAGTATATTATTTTCAAATTACAGCATTGTTCATACCATTTCAGAATTTTTTATTGCACTTTCATAGAGTACTTTAGTGAATATTCAATATGGTGTATGGTTAAAAGAGACCTCTTTTTTATAGCTTATGTGGGAAGAGCTTTTAAGCTGTTGGTATAATTAAAGCAAATAATAATGGCAGAAACAGTTCATACAGCCTTTTGCATGCAATTAAAGGGTTGAAAGGTTATTCCCATAACCATCTATATGGTGTATGGTTAAAAGAGACCTCTTTTTTATAGCTTATGTGGGAAGAGCTTTTAAGCTGTTGGTATAATTAAAGCAAATAATAATGGCAGAAACAGTTCATACGGCCTTCTGCATGCAATTAAAGGGTTATTCCCATCAGCCATTTATGGCTGATATGGAAAAATCAACACTTAAGCCCCAACTAAAGAACATGGAGCTCCATATACAGCCAATTATGGCTCAGCTGCACTTTTACAGTAACTCCCCTAAAAGTGAATCAAAGTTACAGAAACAACATAGCTTGTTGTGCTGTGCTGTAATTCCCAGTTATTTTTATGCGAGTAGTGTAGCAAAGGCCACTAGGCTTTTTCCAGTGTCCCACTACCTGTGGCTGTCATTCTAGAGCATCACTCCAGTGTTTTCTTTTACAGCAGCACTGGAGTGGTGCTACTAATGTAAAGTCCCAACACTTAAGGTACCTTCACATTAAGTGACGCTGCAGCGATAGCGACAACGATGCCGATCGCTGCAGCATCGCTGTTTGATCGCTGGAGAGCTGTCACACAGACCGCTCTCCAGCAACCAACGATGCCGAGGTCCCTGGGTAACTAGGGTAAACATCAGGTTACTAAGCGCAAGGCTGCGCTTAGTAACCCGATGTTTACCCAGGTTACCAGCGTAAAATGTAAAAAAACAAACAGCACATACTTACATTCGCGTCCCCCGGCGTCCGCTTCCGGCACTGACTGAGCGCCGGCCCTAACAGCAGAGCGGTGACGTCACCGCTGTGCTTTCACTTTCACTTTACGGCGCTCAGTCAGTGCAGGAAGCGGACGCCGGGGGACCCGAAGGTGAGTATGTACTGTTTGTTTTTTTTACATTTTACACTGGTAACCAGGGTAAACATCGGGTTACTAAGCGCGGCCCTGCGCTTAGTAACCCGATGTTTACCCTGGTTACCAGTGTAAAACATCGCTGGTATCGTTGCTTTTGGTGTCAAACACGATGATACACGCCGGTCTGACGACCAAATAAAGTTCTGAACTTTGTTCAATGACCAGCGATATCACAGCAGGATCCTGATTGCTGCTGCGTGTCTAACACAACGATATCGCTATCCAGGATGCTGCAACGTCACAGATCGCTAGCGATATCGTTTAGTGTGAAGGTACCTTTAGTCTCATGCTTACCAGACACCAATTTCTTGTGTTCCTGACACTTATCTAGTTGGCCTCCAGCAGTTTGTGACCTGATGGATAGCTCCAGTTTTGGTGAAGCTGTAGGTCACTTCTCAGTGTACATTTTTAGAGCCAGAATGAAGCTCTCATGGACTTGAATTGACAGCTTGTTCCTGCTACTTCTGACTACCAGGCAGTCAGAACTTTCAATGACAAGATGGAGTTGTGGACCGGCGGGGTACCGGGATGAGATGAAGAACATGGATGGTATACTTACCATAATACTAGGTAAAGGGACCTTATGCTACAAGCACCCTTCAGTGCTGCAATAAAAAAATCTAAGTAATTCTCATGTCTGCTGTTAATCCATAATAATGAAGTGCTATGATGATCCTCATCTCTCTTACATTTGGATGGTTTGGTAAGCAATGACCTGAGTAATGTGATCGCTCACCTCGCCAGCTAGAACACGCTAAGCTTAGCGTGAGAACACGGCTGCAGTGATGAGCGGTGACATAATTAAGGTTACCGTCGGTCACATGCAGCGGTTCTCACGGTAAACTCTGTGTGTACACAACTAAATGCACAAGCAAAACACTGATTATATCTATAACTGACATCTGTGTATTTATCTATCTATAATTCTCTCTATATATTTGCACATATAACTCCTAAACATCTGTCATTTGTATTCTTCATTCGATTCGAGTTCTTGCCACACTGATGGGGCAAATAATTGGCAGACGGACGACTGGGTTTTCCAGTACCGGAATCACCAGGACGTGTGAAGGGGCCTTAGGGTGTTAAGGCACCCTGTTTTTTGTGAAGACCCTATGCGGCTGCACAGGTGGTATATGAAGAAAATGTTGCCTTATTTTATAATGAAAGGTGACCATATGAAATAGACAGCCATATGGCTTATTTAAGGTGTAGTGAGTTATTTTGTTCCTCTGTTCTATTGAGTGATAGAACTTGCGCAGGACTTTATTCTACAGAAAAATTGCATAATTCTCAAATGGAGAGGAGAAGAAATAGCCAATGGGCAATGAGGAAAAAAATAAATGTTAAAACCCTATATCTTTATGGTAAAACCTGATAAAATGAAGGAAATAATAATTTGATATTGGTTATTGGGTGCTGTCCTTTCTATGCTTGACACTAGTTGCAATAGTGTCTTGGTTGCTAGTCCCTGCAATATCCAGTTTGCAATGTTACTGTACACAATTATAATAACATACTTTCATTTCAGGATCATAAAAATATAAGGCAAATAACAGTAATTGAAATGAAAGAAAAAAATATTAAGAACACTTTTAAGAAACTCAAATGCTTTGAAATAGTAATACAGCAGCATAGTATTGCACTGGTTCACTGACTAATGAGTATAGTTAAAGGTCTAGATCAGAAGTGGTTTTTATTGCTGAATTTTACCAACCTTGAATGACTTTGATAATTATGTCTACATTCAGATCCTTGAAAATCTTTATATTGTGCGCTCAGACGGTTACTATTACATCTTGTATTGCATATCAAAATCCGGACAGCGCATATTAATTCTTATTTTCTTTCCTCTATGTGAGAGATGGACTGTTTGTAGCTAATGGAAAGGAAAATGGAAACTGAGAAGTGAACTTCCTTGTGATCCGTCCCAAGCACTCTTGGCATCAAAGACAATTGAATTATCAGTTAAGTTTCTACTTTTAAACAGTTACATTAAAATTCTAACCTGCTTATGTTAAAAGTCAATTCTGCCACATGAGATCTCCATTTTATAATGGGCCAAGGTTTAAGTGTTTATCAACAAAGGTAAGATACCCCACTCTGTCCTAAAGTATACATTTTTAAAAAGCTGCAAGCCATTTGCCATATTCATATTACAACAATTGGAAAGTGGCAATTTCTTCATTAATAAAATATTTAAAAAATGTGTATGTGTCCATGCATCAACCTCCTACAGATATAGCCAAATTTAACATGAAGGAAATCTGCCAGCAGCTTTTTGCTGTGTAAGCTGAGATCACCATAATGTAGCCATTGAGAGCCTGATTACAGGGATGTATCATTTAATAGGCTGTGCTGTCAATACAATTAGTGTTTTATCAGGAGATTATCACTGCCTGTCTAAATGCCTTCAATAGACCAGTCAGGCCTATTTGTGTAACCCCACCACCACCACTGATTAACAGTTTGCTGATAATATAAAGTGTGCACAGGAAGCTGCCAGTTAGCAAGATGTGCAGGGTTATACACAGATCAAACGACTTAGCTCTGCTACATCTACATCAAGAAAACAGCATTCTATCAAAACTACAGCAAGTGGCCCAATAAATGGCACATCCCTGGAATCTGTCTCTGTCTCTACATCTTGCGGCTATCAGATTCCAAAGCAAAACCTGTGAGCAGATTCCCCTTAACACAGACAACACAGCACTGGGATATCACGATGCAAAAAAGTGTAATTTAATGTCTATCCTGCCATTTATCAATCACTTGTGTAATATTAAATAGAGATAATTGAATATGTTCGAAAAAAGATCATCGAATCCGAATGTGCCATATTCGTACCATATTCGCGCCGATTTTATGTTTGACGATCTTTTACGAACATATGCGCTCATCTGTATTCCCATTGACTCCAATGGTGTTCGGCTATGTTTGGCAAATATTGCAAATATGGCGATAGTAATCCGAACCGAATATTGAAATATCCGCTCATCTCTAATGTTTAATTATCTGAATCTTCTTAGTAGAGATACCCCCTGTGACAATTTTGTAAGATGCATATTATTTGTCAAGTTAAACTTGGCTACTTTGTATGCACTCGATAGTGTTGGCCTCAGTAATCCATAATCAGTTTACTCTTTCCTCCAGTGGGTTGACGCTTTTTGCGCTCTAAAAATAAGTTACAAAATGTATAAACATAATATGTTGGCACTAAAATTTACAGTTAAAGTCAGACTTTCTTATAAAGTGAACCACAGGTTGGACAAATCTTTTTTTAGTGTCATGAGGATATTAAATATTGACTGCTAAAATCAAGTCCATTCATATAAGTGTTACTGATCAAAGACTCACTTTTACTTTAAATGAAAGTATTGGAAGCTTAGTGAAATGTTTATGTGACGTTACATAGATCTGTAGTAGAATATTATTACATGAAAAATATTTAATAATTTTCTTTCTAATTATGACTTGGTATGTTAAACTTTTTACCCTGACAACAATTAAAATAATTGAAGCTAAAATTGTCGATTTAGTTGTGCTAGTGAGAAAATTTCCTGTTAATAGCCCTTTGCTTTTAACTGTAAAATGAATTTTTCTTCAAGCTGAAGGTTTTTTTTCAAATGGACTTCAAATTAACCAAAGTATTCTTAGAAATGTTCACTTTGTTTAATTAGGAACGTAATGAGCCCATTTGCAAGAATACTACTCCTATAATAAAACTATTAGACCAAATAATAATCGGTTTATATTGCGGCAAATGGGGATGACAAGATCGAATGGAAAAGTTATTTGTATGCTGCATTAAAGTTAGCAGATGACTATGTGAAATTAAACAATACTGATTTTATATGATTTCCCACCGATCTATATGAAAAATGAGTAATATGTCTATTAAAATTGTTAAATGGAATGTGAGTTATAAATTGATGGGAAATGTAAAATAGCTCAAATAGCACAAGTGGATTCATTTTGTACAATTATATAAAATGAGTGTATACAAGGCCATGTCAGTAAATTTATATCTGCATATTCTACTTAAAATCCAATCAAAACTTGAACATTTAAATTTAAATACAATTAACCACAAACTTCACTTCTACGAAAGTTCTTCAAAAAGGATCTAAGATTTGTACTAATGTACTAAATGCCTACTTTAGCTTCACAGTGTTTGCCTCTGCAGCAACATTAATAATAACAGTAATTGCATTTACATAACACCAACATATTCTGCAGCACTTCACAATTGAGGTGACCATGTACAGACAATAAAGACATCACAAAGTAATCCATGGTTCAAGAGTTACAGAAGTAGTGAGGACCCTGCTCGCAAGCTTATATAAATCAATTGGGGTGAACACAACAGGTAGAATGTGCTTGTCATGTATGGACCATCTATCATTATAGTTAATATGGGTTATAATATAAAGCTGCATGAGCCATTTATATGCCAGTATCTGTATAAGTACAGCTTCCAAGTGCTTTTGAATGCATGGCAGATGTGGAAACACAGAAATAAGAGGGACCAGATCATTAAGAAACAAAATTAGAAGAGGAAAAGTAAGAAAGCTAGATCAGTGAAGTGAGGATGGAGATAAGCCTGTCTAAACAGATGTATTTTTAAAGCATGCCTAAAAATGTGGGGGCATGGTGTTAATTGGATCATCTGGTGTCAAGTAATCTTGAAATATGGCACAGCATGAGAGATGTCTTTGAGATGAAAGTGGGAGATTCAAATTATGTTAGTCTTAGATTAGTTGCAGTAAGGGTATGTGCACACGTCAGGATTTCTTGCAGAAATTTCCTGAAGAAAACCGGAAATTTTCTGCAAGAAATCCGCATTTTTTTTTTGCATTTTTTTCCCGTTTTTTTCGCGTCTTTTTTAGCATTTTGCAAGTGTAATTAGCTTGCAGAATGCTAAAGTTTTCCAAGCGATCTGTAGCATCGCTTGGAAAACTGACTGACAGGTTGGTCACACTTGTCAAACATAGTGTTTGACAAGTGTGACCAACTTTTTACTATAGATGCTGCTTATGCAGCATCTATAGTAAAAGATAGAATGTTTAAAAATAATAAAAAAAATAAAAAATGGTTATATTCACCCTCTGCAGACGGCCGATATCCTCAGCGGCGTCCATTCCTAGATGGTGTGGTTCAGGACCTTCGATGACATCGCGGTCACGTGAGCGGTCACATGACCGGTCTCGCGACCAATCACAAGACAGCGACGTCATCGCAGGTCCTGAACCACATCATCTATAGGAACCGAAGCGGCAGCATGCAGCGGTGAGAGGCGGGAACACTCCGGGGGCCATCGAAGGTGAGTATATCACTATTTTTTATTTTAATTCTTTTTTTTGACCAATTATATGGTGCCCAGTCCGTGGAGGAGAGTCTCCTCTCCTCCACCCTGGGTACCAACCGCATATAATCTGCTTACTTCCTGCATGGTGTGCACAGCCCCGTGCGGGAAGTAAGCAGATCAATGCACTCCTAGGTGTGCGGAATCCCCGCAATTCCGCATTTTTAATGAACATGTTGCTTTTTTTTCCGCAATGCGATTTTTTCGCGGAAAAAAATGCAACATTTGCACAAAAAATGCGGAATACACTGTAAATAATAGAAGGCATATGTTAGCGGTTTTTTTCGCATTTTTATCATGTTTTTATAGCGAAAAAACGCGAAAAAAACGCAAAAAATACTGAACGTGTGCACATGGCCTAAAGAGAGAGCACATATAGGGAGATAGAGAAAAAGGAGGAGATGTATGGTGGACGGTACAGAACTGTGGAGAGCTTTGTGGGTGACAGTGATGTTTATTTTACACTCTGTAGTGGATGGGTAACCAGTGCAATGACTGGCACAAGGTGGAATTATCGGTGTAGCGGCTGGACAGAAATACAATCCCATCTACCTCATTCAGGATGGATAGAGAAGAAAGTTTGGATAGAGATATAATATTAAGCTTAAAAAGAAAGGTTATGCCTTAAAAATGAAAAAAAGCTACAGAAGATGTATCCAATACCACTGACCCTGGAAGACTGACAGATCGGCAACTGCATAGTATCATGAGGCAAAACCACAATATTTTTTAAACAGCACATGGTTTTAAAGCAAATATTAAATAAAATCATGGCAGCAAAAACAGCAGAAAAAAAGTGTTACATAGATACACAAATAGACACATTTCAGGGAATGACTCTGATTAAGATATGAGAATGAGATAGATATGTTTAGACAAGTTATGTTCCAGGCAAGATGTAAATAACAATATACATTCTGTGTGTTCAATTGTGTACCTTGTGTACGTATCTATATATAATATATTTTCAACCAAGTCAGTATCTTACTGAAACTGAGTAAACTACTGAATTAACATTTTCTTTGAAAATCTTCCCAAAATTATCAATATAGAATACATACACCATGTTCCAAATTATTATGCAAATTGGATTTAAGTGTCATAAAGATTTAATTGTTTCATTTTTCAAATAAACTCGTGGATGGTATTGTGTCTCAGGGCTCAATGAAGCACTAAAATCAATCTTAAACACATGTGATAATTAGTTTTCCAGGTGATTCTAATTAAAGAAAAACTACTTAAAAATTATGTTCCACATTATTAAGCAGCCCACAGATTTCAAGCAATATGGGAAATAAAAAGGATCTCTCTGCTGCTGAAAAGCATTAAATAGAACAATGCCTTGGACAAGGTATGAAAACATTAGATATTTCACAAAAACTTAAGAGTGATCATCATACTGTGAAGAGATTTGTGACTGAAACAGAGCACAGACAGAGTTCATGCAGATAAAGGTATAATGAGGAAGATTTCTGCCAGACAAATTCATTGGATTAAGAGAGCAGCTGCCAAAATACCATAACCAAGCAGCAGTTATTTGAAGCTGCTGGTGCCTCTGGAGTCCCTCAAACTTCAAGGTGTAGGATCCTTTAAAGGCTTGCTGTGGTGCAGAAACCTACTATTCGGGCACCCCTAAACAGTGTTCACAAGCAGAAATGGTTGCAGTGGGCCCAGACATACATGAAAACTAATTTTCAAACAGTCTTGTTTACAGATGAGTGTCGAGCAACCCTGGATGGTCCAGATGGATGGAGTAGTGCATGGTTGGTGGAATGCCACCATGTCCCAACAAGGCTGGGAGAGAAGAGAGATTCACACCATCCAAAGCGCTGTCCTGTCAGATAAAAAGGAATCAAATGTGTAGTACAGTTTCAATAAGTCCCTGTGTCATCCCCCTAGTCAGATGTTTTTTTTTATTTTTATTGCCTTTAAAGTAAGGCTTAGGGTTAGGCTTAGGGATTTTTTCAAAAGTAAAAAAAAAATGATGCCAGTATGACAACAAATTCAACATGATGAACTAATTATCAAAACTCTGGGCACTTATCAAACTCTGCGTAGTACCTATGGGTTCAAAATGCTGACTATGCCCTGGATAAAATCCTTGATGGGTATAGTTTCGAAAATGGGTCCACTTGTGGGGTTTTTCTGCTGTTTAGGCACCTTTAAGGACCCTGCACATGCAACATGGTAGCCACAATCTCTTTCTGCCAAATTTGTGTTAAAAATTCAAATATAGCTCCCTCTGTTCTGAGACTTGCCATTTGTTAAAACAAAATTTTGCCTACATGTGGAGTACTGCTTCACTCATAAGAAAGTGGGTAACAAGCTGTTAAGTCAACTTTCTGGTGTTACTTCTTGCAAAATCTAAAGCAACATTTTAGAGGAAAAAATTATTTATTTATTTTCATTCCACTTTGCATTAATTCCTGGGTAGCGACTGAAGAGTAAAAATATTGCCTGACAAAAGTTTTAACCCCTTCATGACCGGAGCTTTTTTTGGGTTTGCATTTTCGTTTTTCTCTCCCCTTCTTTCCAGAGCCATAACTTTTTTATTTTTCTGTCAATATGGCCATGTGAGGGCTTACTTTTTTGGGAGTAGTTTCTCTTTTGAACAACACCATTGGTTTTAGCATGTCATGTACTTGAAAATGGAAAAAAATTCCAAGTGCAGTGAAAGTGCAAAAATTATTTGGCTATTTTGCTAGGTTCATTGAATGCTAAAACTGACCTGCCATTATGATTCTCCAGGTCATTTTGAGTTCATAGACACCAAACATGTCTAGTTTTTTTTAATCTAAGTGGTGAAAAAAAATTCCAAAGTTTGCTTAAAAAAAAAATGCTCAATTTTCCATGACCTGTAGCATCTCCATTTTTTGTGATCTCGGGTGTTAGGTCTTGAGTTCCCACCACTGCACAGGGGGAATCTCGAGCCACCTCTGCTACGGTCTCCCATTCTCTCCTGCCGCAGTGGAGCCTGCTCAGCAGAGACGTCAGTCCCTGCGTCTGGCTCAGGCAGATACTGTGCGCTTGGTTACTGCTGCACTTCCAGGCTCAGCCATTGTGGCCAGTACTGGTCAGCAGCAAGCAGACGCTTCTGGGACTAAGTCCTGCTTTTCTCCTTCTGAGCATGCCCAAGGGAAGACCTCTCATTGGTGGTCGGGGGTCACATGCTCAGGTCCTGTTGCATCCACTAGGAATGTCCTGAAGAAGGTACAACTATACAAGGTTTGCATGGCTGCACGGCCATGCCCTAGTATCAATTGTATTTGGCTGTTGCCAGTGGATACTCTACCACTCAGTCATATGTGGAGAGTCTGTTTAGCTCTGGGGCTGTACACTCAGGCAGGCAGCTAGCGTCAGTGGGGGCAATTAGCCTTGGCTTAGCATCCGGTTCCTTCATGTGTGCGGTTAGCACAGAAGAATTCCAGAGCAAGCACAACCCTAGTTAGGGTATAGTTTTCTGTGTACAGCACGACTGTGAAGCAACAGAGCTCACTTACATTTCACATGAGGTGAGGTTAACCCACGTGTGAGCTCAGTGTCCATCTGCCATTACTTAGCAGCAGGTATCTCTACACGGTGGACCCCGGGCTGCGATCGCACCTCATATCTATCTCTCATTACTCCATGCGTTCCGCTAGCCCTAACATCAGGTTGGGTGAGGGCTTATTTTTTACTCACCAAGCTGACATTTTTAATGATATCACTTTTGTGCAGATACGTTATTTTGATTGCCCATTATTGCAATACAACGGCGAGCAAAAAAAGTAGTTCTGGCATTTCGATTTTGTTTCTCACTATGCCATTTAGTGATCAGGTTAATCCTTTTTATTGATAGAACAGGCAATTCTGAATTTGGCGATACTAAATATGTGGCTGTTTGTTTTTTTATTGTTTTATTTTGAATGCGGCAAATGGGGATGATTTAAACTTTTGTTTTATTTTTTAATATTTTTAAAAAACATTTTTCTTTAACTTTTGGCATGCTTCATAACCTCCATGAAAGGCTAGAAGCTGCCATAGCTCAATTGGCTCTGCTACATAGAGGGGATGCTCAAATCACCTCTATGTAGCAGAATTACTGCATTGCTATGAGCGACGTCCACAGGGTGGCGCTCATAGCAATCCGGCATCAACAACCATAGAGGTCTCAAGGAGACCTCTGGTTGTTATGCCGACAAACCGATGACCCTCGATCCCGTGACATGCTATCCTGTCCGATGTCAGTAAGGGTTTAAAGTATATGAGGGGTGTGGTTTTTAAAATGGTATCACTTTTGGTGAGTTTCCAAAATTTAGGCACCACAAAGTACATTTCAATCTGAATAAGTCTCAAAAAAAGTTTTGTAAATTTATTGAAAAAATTAGAAATTGTTGGTAAACTTTCAACCTCTCTAACATCTTAACAAAATAAAATGACATTTGAACAATTATGAAAATGTAAAGCAGACATATGGGAAAAATTGTGTCTTAATTATTCTGTACAGCATGACTAATTGGCTTAAGTACACTGTGTTCCAAATTATTATGCAAATAATATTTCATCATATTTTCTCTAAATTACCTATCTGAATTGCAGTCATTGTTATTTTCCAGTCATCTACTATTCTAGTATAATTGCTATGTTTTGGAACAAACTGCCTATGAAAACAGTATCTTTTTAAAAAAAATAAACACACAAAATGCATGTTCCAAATTATTATGCACAGCAGAGTTTTCAACCTTTTTTTATTTTGAACAAAAAAATGGTCAATTGTGAAGTTATAAGCATTATCAGCTTATTACAAAATGAAATCAAACAGTTTACAAGTGAAAACTTTATTCTAGGTGATGTTACATTTGCACATAGAACCCCTTGTTCGAAAGAAGCTTCTGAACCCTCTCGTCCATTGAATTTGTCAGTTTTTGGATGGTTTCCGCTTCAATTGTTTTGCATGTGGACAGAATACCCTCCCAGAGCTGTTGCTGAGATGTGAACTGCCTCCCGCCATCATAGACACTCCTTTTGATGATGCTACAGAGGTTCTCAAAGGGGTTGAGGTCAGGGGAAGATGGTGGCCACACCATAAGTTTGTCCTCTTTTGTGCCCATAGCAACCAGAGATGTAGATGTGTTTTTTGCAGCATGAGACGGCGCATTATCATGCATGAAAATGATCTTGCTGCGGAAAGCACGGTTCTTCCTCTTGAACCATGGCAGGAAGTATTGTTTTAGAAACTCCACATAGATTATGGAGTTCATCTTTACCCTTTCATGGATCATGAAGGGGCCGACAATCTCTCTCCCCATAATTCCAGCCCAAAACATTACTCCACCTCCTCCTTGTTGGCACCTTAGCCGTGTTTTCATGGGGTGTCCATCAACCAGCCATCCTCCACTCCATCCATTTGGACCATCGAGCATTGCACGGCACTCATCGGTGAACAACACAGTTTGGAAGTCAGTATCGTTTGGCCCACTGGAGCCGTTTCTGCTTGTGTGCAGTGGATAGAGGTGGTCGACAGGATGGCTTACGCACAGCTGCAAACCTCTGAAGGACCCTGCATCTTGTTGTTCTGGGGACGTTGGAGGCACCAGCAGCTTCAAAAACTTGTCTGCTACTATGACAAGGCATTTTTGCAGCTGCTCTTTTAACCTTACGCAATTGCCTGTTGGAAAGAGTCCTCAATTTTTCCTTATCAGCATGCACACGTGTATGCTGGGAATCAGCTACATACTTCTTGATTGTGCGATGATCACGATGAAGTGTCTTGGCAATGTTGATTGTAGTCATGCCTTGACCTAAATACTCCACAATTTGTTGCTTCTCAGCAGCCGACACATCCTTTTTCTTTCCCATTTTGGCAAAAAATGTAGGCTGCTAAATAATGTGGAACAGCCTTCTTAAGTAGTCTTGCCTTTATTTGGACACACCTGCCAAACTAATTTGCACAGGTATCTGCAATTTCTTTCAGTGATATAAAGAGCCCTGACACACATCACCATCAATGAGTTTAAATGACAAACAAAAAAATTCTAACCTTATCACTCCTAAACTCTTTGTGCATAATAATTTGGAACACAGTGTATATAGATATTAAAAGTTTAAAAATCACAATTTTTTCAATATTTTTGCCAAAATTGCGATATTTTCACAAATAAGTGCAAGTCATATTGAACAAATTTTACCACACACATGAAGTACAATATATCATGAAAAAAACTTTCTCAGAATCACTGGGATCTGTTAAACTGTCCCAGAGTAACAACTGCATAAAAGGACATTGGTCAGATTTCTAAAATTTAGCCTGGTTATTAAGGTCATAATTAGTTTGGTCACAACAGGGTTAAATATTCTCTTACAAATATTATTTTTATATATTTATATCACTCCATTTGACACACGCAAGAAGTTTAAAATATCTCATTTTATATCATATTGTAAAATAGTTTCATGATCTAAATGCTAAAAAGAATTTTATTTTTATATACACAATTGAGGGCTATTGAGTTCAATAAGCATAGATTTACAATGTTCAATCTTACACCATTTACACCCCAAACAGAAATATAAAAAGCACTGATCATGCAAATAGCTGCTTTAAAATGATAATTCTATGGAAGGATATATTGTATTTCTTACAAATCAAAGACAATGTAGCTCAAAAGAAAAGTCCTGTATATGTCACAGGGATTTAATCTTGACTGCAGGGGAATGCAAATACATAAGAGAAAGTATATTCAAAGATATAAACATTGGATTTACAATATGACCACAGTTTAATATCTATAAAGAAAATAATTACTGTTGTCAATTACAAAAGGCTTAGAGAACCTGGAAATTAATGATAGACTTAATGATAGTCAGAGCTTATTTTTATTTTCATTATTCATCATCACCCATATACTTATTTATTAAGTTATTGAATTTGCACATATTGCATAAGCACTACATATTATTGTAATTTTCATACAAGAAGATTCACTTTTTTCCCAAAAAAGTTTTGGAGAAAATGTGGGTGCATATTATAGTCCGAATGTACTTACCAGAAGTATGGTGGCAGCAGGAGTCGGGTGATTCTGCAGACTCTGGACTGGAAAAGGATGTGTTTGGTGGTCCAATGCTTCATGGCGATGATCTGACTTCCATCCGTGGCTGGTGCAGCAGGTTTGGTGGTGCTTGGTGGTGCGGTGGCTCTGCCAACATTTTGGGAAAGCAAGAAGCCCCCGCACTTCCATTGCTGTGATGTGGTGGCCTCTGGGAAATTGGCAGCGGGAGGTGGCGCATGTGCAGATTCGGATCTCGGCAACGGTGTCGAAATCTCAATCTGCACATGTACTGCCTCCGGCGACTATTTTTCCAGAGGCCACTGAATAGCAGCAATGGATGTGCGGGGACTCCGGGCTTTCACAAAATGTTGGTGGTGCCTCCACAACACTGTGTTTTGATGAATCTGCTGCACTAGCCCAAGATGGGAGTGAGATCATTGCCGGACCACGGAACACCTCCTGCAATCCCAATCCATCAGCACTGCCAATCCCCCTCTTTCCTGGGAAGCTGATTTTGGACTGTAAGATGGACCCCATTTGACACATTAATTTTTCCCCCTATTTTCCTTCTGAAAATTTGGGGTTCATCTTATGGTCTGGTGCGTCTTATAGTCCAAAAAATACAGTAAGTAATACAAAATTGCATATATACAGTATAAGCAGACCAGATTTAACAGTATGGCATTCAAGAGAAAGGTACAAGAAAACTGTAAGTTTACTCTTACCCTGTGCTAAATCTATAGTAAGTTTACATATAAGCACTCTCACAAAGAATCCATGACAAAGGGATGTATAGTATAGCTCAAAAGTCAAATAAAAAGAATACTGGAATCTAGATACTTACATTTCTCTTGTAATTTCATCCCACATCTCTTTTAAAATTATTTTTTCTTTTATTTAGTTTGCTTGTTTTTTTAAATCTGCTATTCATATCCAAGGATTTGGGCCTTTAAATTTAGTGCTCATTTCTATAGCTTTTTACAAGTGGGCATCACTCATAACATTATCTAGAGGCATATCTTTAGACTCCTCTGCATGAATACCTTGAGCAATGCCTAATTGGTTAAAATTATAAAAATGGGAACAAACTATAAAACCCAATGTCTCTGGAACCATATTGCAGATTAATAAAAAAATACACAAATAATAATACTCAAGGCAGCATCTCCAAAAAAATAAGAGCACAAATTGTTTACTTTTGACTTGGTCGCAACTTGATTTATTTGTATGAGTTCAGTGCATGTTGAAAGAAATATAACATTTAAGTGGTTGCTTTTAAAGGAAAATCAAGTAGTTTAGAAGCCTTGTAAATAGTGTTGAGCGATACCTTCCGATACTTGAAAGTATCGGTATCGGATAGTATCGGCCGATACCCAAAAAATATCGGATATCACCGATACCGATACCCGATACCAATAGAAGTCAATGGGACACAAGTATTGGAAGCTATCCTGGATGGTTCCCAGGGTCTGAAGGAGAGGAAACTCTCCTTCAGGCCCTGGGATCCATATTCATGTAAAAAATAAAGAATTAAAATAAAAAATATGGATATACTCACCCCACCGGAGGCCCCTGGACCTTACCGATGTAACCGGCAGCCTCTGTTCCTAAGAATGAGGAGTTTAGGACCTTCGATGATGTCGCGGCTTGTGATTGGTCGTGTGACCGCTCATGTGACCACTCACACGACCAATCACAAGCCGCGACGTCATCGCAGGTCCTAAACTCCTCATTCTTAGGAACAGAGGCTGCCGGTTACATCGGTAAGGTTCAGGGTCCGCCGGAGGGGTGAGTATATCCATATTTTTTTTTATTTTAATTCTTTATTTTTTACATGAACATGGATCCCAGGGCCTAAAGGAGAGTCTCCTCTCCTCCAGACCCTAGGAACCATACACTGGGAACTTCCAATTCCGATTTCCAATATCACAAAAATATCAGAACTCGGTATCGGAATTCCGATACCGCAAGTATCGGCCGATACCCGATACTTGCGGTATCGGAATGCTCAACTCTACTTGTAAAGATTCTACTAAATCATATTATGACTTGTTAAGAATTGTTAAGCATTAACTATTGTTGATATATACTGCGTGATTACAACCAGCTGTCTAATTATATTTGTCTGTGTAGGGCATGCTTGTATATTACTTACCTTGCCAACATACAGAGGTTCTGTCCCAGTGTATTCCTCAAGAACAAAGAACTGGTTCCACACCCAACTCCGCTTTGTCCTTGATTTTCCAGATTGAATATAAGGCTTGGATGTAGACATTGAGAGTTCAGCTTGGCTTATTCCAGACAGACAGAAGAAAATAGCTATAAGTTGAAGATAATGACACATTTCATGTTTGCCCATCTTCATTTTTTTATTTTTAATTAAAAATATTACAATAAAAAGAAATTGTTCCCAAATGTATGCTTAGAAAATCCCGCCTTGGTGCAGACAGTCTTAAGTTGTTTTTAAGGGTTGAAGATTACTTGAAGTAAATATCCGCAGAACAATGCTTAAGTACCTATGGGAAAAAAAGAAAGAAAAGTTAGTTTGGTTTGGTCAAAAGAAAAAAGTTCTCCTGTTAACTCTGCGCTATCAAATTCTGTTTGCACCTCTGCTTGAATTCGTAACACAGAAATCTTATCCAATTCAATCCAATCCAATCCAATTATTGTGTACATTACACATTTAATTAATTATAAATTACAAAATGAACATGTTGGCTGGTTAATGAATTAGAAGATCACCATGTCAAAAGGGACATTTAAACCCTACACCATTGTGCAATTTTTTGGCACTTTCATTTTTTAATTTCCTTCTTCCCAGAGCTGTACATTTTTAACTTTTTCATTGACAGCCATATTTGCTTTTATTATTATTATTACTAGTAGTAGTAGTAGTAGTAGTAGTAGTATTTTACCATCCTCTATACCAGGGGTGTCAAACTGCATTCCTCGAGGGCCACAAACAGGTCATGTTTTCAGGATTTCCTTGTATTGCACAGGTGATAATTTAATCACCTGCACAGAATGATTCCAGCACCTTGTGGAATGCTAAGGAAATCCTGAAAACATGACCTGTTTGCGGCCCTCGAGGAATGCAGTTTTACACCCCTGCTCTATACTATATAACTATACAATGTACTGAATAATTTGTGTGGCAAAAAATGACCTGGCAATATGATCCTTCAGTTTAGTAAATTTACAGTGGTGCTAAAATGTCATAGGCTTTTGATATTTAAATTTAAGTTATTAAACAAGTTTCCGAACCTTGTAAAAAAATGTGGTTTGTGTCACCATTTTGTGAGACTTGTAACTTTCAGCTTTTCCATTAATGAAGAGTTGTATTTTTTAGCCTAAAGAGTGTTTTGCCCTTCAATAATTTTTTGCCTTGAGAGCATTGCATTTTATTGTTACAATATAATGAGTATACAACATTTCAATCATTTTTTTATTGCTATTTTTTGCGAGGAGATGTGTTGATTAAAACATGGCAATGCTGCCTTCAGAGAACTGAAAAATAGAAAAACATTTCTGGTATATAGTTGCTTTTTATTACTAAATAACTTAGAAAACTGTTAACAGTTTAAACTTTTTAGTCCAAAGATAAGTTTTTTGAAAAAGAAGGGTTGAATTTGCTGTTAAAATATACTCTTGTAGAATTGTTTTCTGCAATATTTAAAGTTAACTTTTGCATGAGAATTGCAAACATTCAAATGATAGCTGTGGAGGTTTGGTAATGCATAACAAATTATGGTGGATGATGTGAGGCATTAAATTGCTGGGTAATATTGGTTAATGATTGTAGGATCATAGAACCATAAAAGTTAATGGAATTTCTTGTTGAGACCAACTTCTTTTATTAGTGCCCTCACAGGGTCTTTCTTTTCACTGACATTCTGGTACTTCTATTGCACAAAATATGTAAATCCAGTTGACTCATTGCCAACAAGAAGTAATTTTAATTAATGAGTGTAGGTTTTTCTTTCTATAAACAAAAATAAAGTAAGATCCAAATGTCCTAGCAGTGAAGGAAGTATGATTACAAAAAGTTCACTAGAAGTGAAAAATTTGCAAATAAATTTTGAAATTTGTCTTTTTTTGCAGTTTTCAATGATAGAATAATTTGAACTTTTGGCAATATTTATATTTTTCTTTTACTTGGTGATGACATTGTTGCTCTTATTATGCTGAACATGTGTTGTATTGAGTTTTCTGCATTCTCTTTTTTTACATATAATAGAATAATAGTAAGTTTATTGTAACAAAAAAGCACAGCAAATTGAATATACATTGATTAACCCTTTACCGACCTCCGCCATACTATTACTGCGGAGGTCGGATCCCCTGCTTTGATGTGGGCTCCGGCGCTGAGCCCACCTCAAGCCGGGACATGTCAGCTGTTTTGAACATCTGACATGTGCCCGCAATAGCGGCGGGTGAAATTGCAATTCACCCGCCACTATTAACTAGTTAAATGCCACTGTCAAACGCTGACAGCGGCATTTAACCGGCGCTTCCGGCTGCGCGGCCGGAAATGAGCGCATTGCCGACCCCCGTCACATGATTTGGGGTCAGCAAGGCATCAGGATAGTAACCAGAGAGGTCCTTGAGACCTCTATGGTTACTGATGCCGGCTTGCTGTGAGCGCCACCCTGTGGTCGGCACTCTAAGCAAGCCTGCAATTCACCTACATAGCAGCGATCTGATGATCGCTGCTATGTAGCTGAGCTGATCGAGCTGTGCCAGCTTCTAGCCTCCCATGGAGGCTATTGAAGCATGGCAAAAGTTAAAAAAAGTTTTAAAAAATATGAAAAAAGAAATTAATATAAAAGTTTAAATCACCCCCCTTTCACCCCATTCAAAATAAAACAATAAAAAAAATCAAACCTCCACATATTTGGTATCACCGTGCTCAGAATCGCCCGATCTATCAATAAAAAAGGACTAATCTGATCACTAAACAGCCTAGCGAGAAAAAAATTAGAAATGCCAGAATTATGTTTTTTTGGTCGCAGCGACATTGAATTAAAATGTAATAACGGGCCATCAAAAAAAGTATCTGCACCAAAATGGTATCATTAAAAAAATCAGCTTGTCACAATTTTTTTTAGCAAAGTTTGGAATTTTTTTTTACCACTTAGATAAAACGTAATCTAGACATAATTGGTGTCTGTGAACTCGTAATGACCTGGAGAATCATAATGGTAGGTTAGTTTTAGCATTTAGTTAACCTAGCAAAAAAGCCAAACAAAAAACAAGTGTGGGATTGCACTTTTTTTGCAATTTTACCGTACTTGGAATTTTTTTCCTGTTTTCTTGTACACGACATGCTAAAACCAATAATGTCATTAAAAAGTGTGACTTGTCCCGCAAAAAACAAGCCCTCACATGGCCATATTGACAGAAAAATAAAAAAGTTATGGCTCTGGGAAGGAGGGGAGCGAAAAACGAGAACGTAAAAACGGAAAAGGGCAAGGTCGTGAAGGGGTTAAATATAATTTAGCTGCTTCAATATTTCTACTTATAGTAAAATAGTGCTAAACTATTAATTAGCATCTTCAGTGTTCTAATCTTTACCATGAGTTCCAAATGATTTACAGTTCGTATTCTCTCAGCCAACTTCACAAAGTAACCACCAAAAATACTTTTTTCAATAATCTGGACAGAGTTTTCATGTAGTAATCATTGAACACTTGTCAGTCAATTCATCCCAATACATTTTTTTGGTTTAGGACTGCGCAAGCCTGGTAATTTTACATACTACTTCATCACTCTCCTTTTTTGTCTAGCAGCTATGGCACAATCTGAATGTAATTTTTCGAGCCTTTGTATAATTTAAACAAATTATGGCTTGGCAAATAAAACTTTGTGTCACTGCAATCTGCAGTAGTAACCGTGTTGTTTACATGGACCTTCATAAGTTGCATAAATTGTGCACACAAGCAATCCATCCATATACTATTAACACCTTTTCCTTATATTTTATTATGGGGAACATATGTCCAGACATAATGCATACAAGCTTTCTCTATCTAACAAAAACAATGTGGCTAGGGCCAAAAATTCTAAATTTATATTCACAAAGTCAAATGACAGATGTATATGTTAGATGTCAAGTTCTCGCCGCTGCACAGGGGGAATCTTGAACCATGTCCACTGCGGTCTCCCATTCTTCTCCAGCCACAGTGGAACCTGCTCAGCAGAGATGTTGGTCCCAGCGTCTGGCTCAAGTTGATACTGTGCGACTGGTTACTGCTGCCTTTCTAGGCTCTGCCTTTGTAGCCAGCACTGATCAGCAGCAAGCAGGCCTTTCTGGGACTAAGTGCCACTTTTCTCATACTGAGCATGCCCACGGGACGACCTCCCATTGGAGGTCGGGGATCACATGTTCAGGTCCTGTTGCAGTTGCTATTGGACCATCTGGAAGGTCCCGTGTGCTACTGCTATAAAAGATTCACATGGCCGCTCAGCCATGCGCTAGTGTAAACTTGTAAACATGTGTGTAGATGAATATCTGTCAATGGATTAAAGCTCCTTAATCATTCCCATTCCTTGTGTTGATGACTGCTCGCAAATGGTGGAAGCTACCTAGCACCCGACAGTGCTACCTGCACACTCAGCACACGTTACAGCATCTCTTCACAGTGCCCGCCAGTGCGGCATCATGCGCAATCAGTGCGCTTTCCTGACAACCGGTCAGTGTAGGGTGGGAATTCCTGCTTGGACTCTGCATCTGACTCAGTGCATCCTCAGGCGTGGGCTCAAAAACCACCGAGGGTCAGAGCGAGTCCAATCACCAGCTTAGTGGGGGTGATTCATAGGGATCCCACTAGTGTCTTTCAGCTGCACCCTGTGATTGCTAACAGGACGCAGCGTATTTTTTGGCGACTCTGTGAAGCAACAGAGTTCACTTCAATTCACATTGGGTAAGGTCTAACCCTCGTGTGAGCAAGCGTCTATCCGCCATTACTCAGAAGCAGGTGTCATCTCTGCACGGTGGACCCCGGACTGCGAATGCACCTCATATTCTCTATTATTATTATTTGGTACATTCAGCCAGACCTAACAGTACATTTCCTGCATTCTTGGCTCAATTAATTCTATTATTGCTACTTATGTCCCTCTATAGTGAATAGTCTTGCAGTAATACTACCTTGGAGGACTGATTCCACAGTCTCACCTGAACTATTGACATTAATATTTGTCTACTGCTTTAACTCACCAGCAAACTTCCCTGGACTCTAATCTGAGAAAACAACAATTATGAAATTGCAATTTATGACTCATCAGAACAAAAAAATGTAATAAAAATGTTATAAAAAGTTATCACAATGATATATTTATAAAAATGTCACTTCTGGGCACCAAAAACAAGCCCTCAGATAACTACATTGATAAAAAACAGTTATTGGTCTGATATAATGGCAACAGAAACATGTTTTTACAAACTTCTGAATTTTTAGTCACAGCTAAAATAATGCATTAAAAAAACAAAAAAATAATAAAAATACTGGATAACTTTGATATTGCTGCAAACATATTGACCTGGAAAATCAAGCTCATAGGTTATTTTTTCTGTACAATGATTACCATAAAAACAAAACCCAAAGAAACAAAAGGAGGAATTGCATTTTTTTTCACAATTTTACAGGACTTGGATTTTTGTTCGGTTTCCAGTACATTGTCTGGTAAAATGAATGGCATCATTAAAAATGACATTTCATGTTGCAATAAAACAAGCTCTCATATGGCTATACCAATGAAAAAATAAAAAAAACTTGTGGTTCTTAGAACAAGGGAAGGAAAAAATGAAAGAACAAAGATGAAATATTCCCAAGTTGTTAAGGAATTAAAATGTGTCTCAAATTTTGAATCATCTCAGCTAATTAAAATAAATAGATTTTGTACAAGAAATTATTATTGCCAATTAGAAACTTGCTAAACTTTCAGGCTTCTACTGAGAGATCTGATTTGCTAATGGTCGGCTTGCATGGTCTGAGTAAATAGCTTGGCTTGAAAAGAACTAGATATTAGGAATGTTCTTTTCATGGTCTTTGGGGGCAGAAATAAACCTCTAAGAATACAGTTTTTGTAATTTTAACAGCAAATAATCACTTCATAAAAATTAGTAAGCAAATCTGCATTATGAGGCAATTAAAAAATGCCAATGAAATGCCATTGAGAAATACATATTGTTATGTGGTCTGCTCAGGGTTCTTGAGGTACAAAGCTGGGATGTAATATGTTGAAAAAAATTCACCAAAAACAGGGAATAAATGAGTGAATGAAAAATTAAAACTGAAACCAAGAAAGTAAAAGCAGAAAGAAAAGTTAGACAAAAACTAAAATTGATAATGTTTATTTATTTTCTTACATTCAGAAATATACATTTAATTTTTTTTGTGGGGTATGCACATTGTCATATTGTTACCAATGAAAATGCTTCTTAGTAATTGATATAAGATTGTCACATTCTTATTAATAGAACATATTAAAAATTAGTTTTCCACTAGTTAGTGGGAAACAAATGTAAATGTTACCATCATGCCTGCACTTGCTGTTGTCACTTTTATAAAATTGGCCATTGCAAGGAAACAAATGTCAGAAAGTAACAAACACATAATTAATAATTTCTGGCTGTTGTTCTAACTTCTTATTTACTATGGAAATCAGTGAAAATCTATTTTAAGCATGAGGTCATTCCAATCTTCAAAGGAAGAATTATCAAGCTGATCTAGTATCTCAGTGGTAGACTAAAGGAAATCTAATTTCCTCACTAATTATCTGATAAACATTTTACAGGCCAGATACAGAGATGTGCAATTGATTCAGAACAGGTGAAACATAATACCCAAATATCAGCTTGACCTGTTTTATTGGAAGTCAGTTGTTGAATATCAACTCAATTAACCCAGGTTCAATTAATTAATTTGTGTGAACGCTTGTTTTATGTCTGTTAATCACAAGAAACAAGACAATTTAGAAGATTGATGGCAAAAATGAAAGTAGACAAACATCTCCCAAACGAAATTGGTCAGGCTGGCATATATTCTAATATCAGCTGTACAGTTCAAATGGAAGCTATTAGTGTAGGCAGACAATTTCAATGTTATCAGTTTATATGTCAGGATAAACAGCAAAAGAATTATGGTGATAAACAAGTAAAGTGGAAATTCAGGACAAGATTTTTCACAAGTGGAAAATTAATATCAATATGTGGCTGTAGAATTTGACTAGTTAAACAGATATGCAAAAAAATAAAGAATGTGACACACTTTTTGAGACAGTTGCAGTTAATGGGGTTGACCACAAATAGGACAACTCCATTTTCAATCTGAATGTTTGCCTCCATTAAAATAAAAATACATTTATTTATCTCCTTTGTTGGCGCCCTTCCAGCAGTGTCAGCACTCATGTTTCAGGGGCTTTATGTGAGGTTATTACATCATGTGAGTCGTGTGCCCAATCAGCCCTGGCGTCACTGGTTCAACCTTTGGATGTATAAGTAATCAAGAGGAAGTGAAAGCTGTGGTTGACAGCTCACTTCCTCTTGATTACTTACACATCCAAAGGCAGGGGCAGTGATTGTTAGGTCTGGCAGAATGCACCAAATAAATATAAGGATAATAATAAGGTGCATTCTCAGCCCGGGGTCCACCGTGCAGAGATGTAAACTGCTGCTCGGTAATGGTGGACACAAAATAGCGGTATCGCACTGGACACAAGTGGGTTAACCGTCACCCGGTGTGCACTTGCGACGAGCTCTGTTACTTCACAGAGCCACAAAACCGCAGAGCCCAGATACTGTACCCTGTTAGCTGGCACAGGGCACAGCTGAAAAAGCGCTAGTGTTCGGTCACAAGACTCAACCCCAAGGATGTGGGGTTAGAGTCTCTCTAGACCCACTAAGCGCACGGCGTCACACCTGCGATGCCTGGACTACACCTAACTAATTGATTTAGCACAGAGTATGTGCAGCATCACACTGGCGAACACCACTAACCACCCTGACTAGGGAATTAAGCACACTCATGCGCACGGCATCGCACTGGCAAATGCCACTAATAGACACTGGTTATCATTCTCAGTACTGGCAATGCACTACCTTTTGCTGTATCTACTCCAATCACGCTGACTCAGACATAACATGAGGGAAGGGGATAATTAGCTTGCACCAGTAACATACATGCATCCACACACACCACGATTACGGATATACTGTACTAGCACATGGCCGTGCAATCCCTTTACAGCTGCAGCCTTCCAGGACCTTACTAGTGAACCAATCTGAGCAGCTTGAGAACCTGGGTATGTGACCTCTGACCACCAATGAGTGGTCGCGTCATGAGCATGCTCAGAAGGCCAAAAGCAGGACTTAGTCCCAGGAGCGTCTACTCACCGCCGACTAATGCTGGTTTCTATAGCTGGACCTGGTATGGCAACAGCAACCAGATGCACAGTGTTAGCCTGAGCTAGATGCTGGGACCGGTATCTCTGCTAAGAAGGATCCTTTGCAGCTGAGAAAGAATGGGGGACAAGGCTTGAGATTCCCCCTGTGCAGCATTGGGAACTTAACTCCTAACAGTGATCTCACTAATTGGACGTAGGGCTTGCGTGCTGTAATAACCGCTCATGAGCCCTGAGAATTCGAGTGCTGACAATTCTGGAATGGTGTCCACATCAGAGGTAAGTATAGGTGTTTTTATTTTAATGGAGGAAAACATTCAGATTGAGAAGGGGTTGTCCTAGTAATGGACAACCCCTTTAAATGTTTAAATTTTAGGGAATATTCTTTTGTATTTGAAAAAATATATATATCATTCCCATTTCACAAAAATAATTGCACGAGAAATGTAAAAAGTCAGTACAGATTCTTGTGGAAGGCAAGAATAGCATTTGACACTGATTTCAGAGTTTGTTCATGTAAATCTATTGTGTCTTCTTTTTTTGCTTTCTAGCACATTAAGGGTATGTGCACACGTCAGGATTTCTTGCAGAAATTTCCTGAAGAAAACCAGAAATTTTCTGCAAGAAATCCGCATTTTTTTTGCAATTTTTTCCCATTTTTTTTCGCGTTTTTTTAGCATTTTGCAAGCGAAATTAGCTTGCAGAATGCTAAAGTTTTGACAGGTTGGTCACACTTGTCAAACATAGTGTTTGACAAGTGTGACCAACTTTTTACTATAGATGCTGCTTATGCAGCATCTACAGTAAAAGATAGAATGTTTAAAAATAATAAAAAAAATTAAAAAAATGGTTATACTCACCTGCAGACAGCCAATGTCCTCAGGGCGTCCGTTCCTATAGATGGTGCGTGCAGGACCTTCGATGATGTCGCGGTCATGTGAGTGGTCACATGAGCGGTCTCGCGACCAATCACAAGACCGCAACGTCATCGCAGGTCCTTCACACAGAGCATCTATAGGAACGGAAGAGAGAGCATGCAGCGCTGAGAGGCGGGAACACTTCTGGGGCCATCAGAGGGTGAGTATATGACTATTTTTTATTTTAATTCTTTTTTTTTACCAATTATATGGTGCCCAGTCCGTGGAGGAGAGTCTCCTCTCCTCCACCCTGGGTACCAACCGCACATAATCTGCTTACTTCCCGCATGGTGTGCACAGCCCCGTGCGGGAAGTAAGCAGATCAATGCACTCCTAGGTGTGCGGAATCTCCGCAATTCCGCATTTTTAATGAACATGTTGCTTTTTTTCTGCAATATGATTTTTTCACGGAAAAAAATGCAACATTTGCACAAGAAATGCAGAATACACTGTAAATAATAGGAGGCATATGTTAGCGTTTTTTCGCGTTTTTTTCGTGTTTTTATCACGTTTTTATAGCAAAAAAACACGAAAAA